>NW_026526766.1:4748244-7161994 GCF_024362965.1 Panthera pardus
CCTCGGCCACTAACCATCTTGGTGCCTGGGATTCTTCCGTGGTCTTGCCAGGAGTCACTAACTCTGGATGAAAATTAGAAACTCGAAGTCACGAATAAGTGTGCATAGAGGGGCGCCTGGGTGGCTCAGTCGGTCGAGCGTCAGACTTCGGCTCAGGTCATGATCTCACGGTCCGTGAGTTCGAGCCCCACGTCAGGCTCTGTTCTGACAGCTCAGAGCCTGGAGCCTGTTTCGGATTCTGTGTCTCCCTCTCTCTCTGCCCCTCCCCCGCTCATGCTCTGTCTCTCTCTCTCTCTCTCTCTCTCTCTGTCAAAAATAAACATTAAAAAAAAAAAGCGTGCATAGTTTTCGAGTCCTTTTCGCTTCTTTTGTTCAGGGGAAGCTGCCATAACACTTCTGTTGGTGAATTCTCTAAGCTCGCCAAGCATTCTAGTGGACGTTCCGGTCAGCAGCCAGCACCCCCCGCCTCACCTCTGCCCCCTCCTCGAAGCCTCAACTGGGCACCCCCTCCTGCAGAGAAGTCCGGAGGGGCCCTGGCCTCCACTGGCCCCCACCCTTCCACCTTTATCTACCCAACCGCCAACATCCGCTGGGGCTCAAATCCAAAAGTCCTCTTGTAAAGGGTCAGAAAATTCTGAAGTGAAGCCATTGTAACCATTAGGCAGCTGGTCCCATCTGTGACCATCACCGTCACGGTTTTCCTCGTGGTAACTCAGACCTCGACCAAAGCAGCCAGAGGGATGACGACTCTGTTCAGGGCCCTTCTCGTCAGGTCCTTGACGTCGGGAACATTTTTTTCTTGTAATTAAGAACAGAAACTTAGCAACACTTTCCTAGAACGTCAAACCTTATTATCTAACTAATACCCAGCTACGGTTCTCCCAAGAAACAGGCAAGCAGTATGGGGACTCTGAGGCTGGCCACCACCATGGCAGGAGGATCCTCTAGGATCTTTAAAGGGGCATCTGGGTGGCTCTGTCAGTAGAGCATAAGACTCTTGATCTCAGGGTCGTGAGTTCAAGCCCCATGTTGGGTGCAGATGTTACTGACTATATATATATATATATATATATATATATATATATATACACACAAACACATATATATATATACACATATATGTAAATATATACATATATAATAATTTTTTTAAGATCTTTAAAAAGAACAGACTTCCCAAACACCCAAGTTTTTCCCATCCTCGGGTGGAAAACATTCATTGCCTCTTAGTCTATGGGAACAACTGAAACCATGGGACAGGCGAGGGGCAGAGAGAGGGAGACACAGAATCCAAAGCAGGCTCCAGGCTCTGAGCTGTCAGCACAGAGCCCGGTGCGGGACTGGAACCCACCAACCGTGAGATCATGACCTGAGCCGAAGTTGGAGGCTTAACCGACTCAGCCGTCCAGGTGCCCCTCTCCCATAATTCTTGAGCTATCTCCCTTCCCAGTGGCTCTAAGATTAATTCCCGTGTTTGTTCAAATATCAGTTATCTGCTTGATCACCAGCTGCTCGAGGACGGTCGTTAATCCCCTTCCGATGCTGCTGTGCTCTTGGGGTTCCCTTGCACCCTGAAGGGCCCCTGGTATGGGGGATTCTTCCAGCAGAATCCATGGCCGCCTCTCCAGCTGCCCTTACACACACACACACACACACACACACACACACACACACACCAGTCCCCGGGTTTCCTAGCCCTAAGCTGCAGCCACTACTATCTGAAAATCAAATCAGATTTTTTCAGAAAGAATCCACAACCCAGAAACTAAAGGGAAGAAGATATCTGGAGAGAAGCTACTAGGAAAGAGGTTCCGTGGAGGATTTAATTAACGTGGCAGAAAAAGGCATCGAGGCCACCACAGGTGGGAAGACGCCGGTCACACCTCCTGCACCAGCACAGAGTCCTCTGTGCTGAGAGAGACGGTGACGGCAGAGCTAGAGCACGGAGAAGCCTGCCCGGGATGGCTGGGCACCTGCTTCCCAGGCTGGCACGGACCCCGCTCGCTGCTGCCTAGGAGCTGCAAGACGGCGGGGCCGGGAATCGAGGACGCATGTGACACTCAGAACGTGCCTGGGGACAATTTCAAAAGGTTAGCCTTGGGTCTCTTTAAAAAAAGAATGTGTTGGGGCGCCTGGGTGGCTCAGTCATGACTTCAGCTCAGGTCATGATCTCACGGCTCATGGGCTGGAGCCCCACATCGGGCTCCGTGCTATGGGTGGGGAGCCCACTTCCTATCCTCTGTGTCCGCCTCCCTCTGCCCTCACCCGCTCATGCTCTCTCTCTCTCTCTCTCTCAAAATAAATAAATACACTTCTAAAAAGTAAAAACCATAAAAAGAGAATCTGTCAAAAAGACAGGCAAGGACAAGCGTTGGTGGCGATGTGGAGAAATGGAACCTTCGCGCATCGCTGGGGAGGGCGTAGCCCAAGACGGTGCAGACACCGTGGAAAAGTCTGGGGGGTCCTCAAGATGTTAAACACGGACGAGCAGACGATCCCGCAGTCCCACTCCTAAGCAGACACCCAGAAGAACTGAAAAGGTACATCCACAAAAGCCCAGTAACACCGTGCGCACAGCCGCGTTATTCACATCAGCCGCAGAGCAGAAGCGAATCGCGTGTTCGCCGATCGATGGATAAAATGTGGTGCTTCCATACGCTGACTGTACTCGGCAACCAGAAGCCAAGGAGGGTGCCCAGGCGACAGGGTCCGCGACAAGCCACGTGGCTAGCAGGTACGCTGCGTGTGACGTGCCGGGAAAGGCACCCTCCCTCCGGGGTCTCCGCCCACCAATCCCACAACCCCCGTCTGACCGTGAGAACATCAGACAAACCCCCAAGCCGCTGCAAACTACACGACTCTACTCCTCAAAGCCGCCACGGTCCTCAAAAACAAAGCCTGAGGCACCGTGCCAGCCAAGAGAGGGCACGGGACAAGTAAACGCAGTGTGGTGCCCGGAACAGAGAAAGGTCACGAGGTGAGAAGCAAGGGAAAATGGAAACTGCATGGACCTCGGTTGGATCCATAATTCTGAGAAGTGCACTCGGGAGATGTTAGCAATCGTGGAAATGCACGGTCCGGTTTCTGGGAGCCCCCTGCGCTCTGTGCACTTTTCCCGTAAATCTAAAACTGTTCTCCCACCAATTATCTTCCGATAGAGGCGAAGTGCCCTGGGATGACGAGGATGAGCCTCGAACACACGATGCTGAGTGAGAGAAGGCAGGCACGAAAGGCCACCTACGGTATGATTCCCTCTATAGGAAATATCTGAACAGGTAAATCCACCGGGACAGAAAGCGGGTGGCTGGTGGCCAGGGCCGGAGGTGCAGGGTCTCCTTCTGGGGTAATGAAAACGGTCTAAAACGGACTGCGGTGGCCGCACGACTCTGTGAATGTACTGAAACCCAGCAACGTGTGGGCTTTAAAATGCTCAATTTAGGGTATGTGAGTCGCATAAAGCGATTATGATTGTTATGTTTAAAGAGGACCCAATGGGGAGGGGGGGCTGAACCCTGTGAAACAGACTTTATATTTTAGAGCTCAGGTTCACAGAAAAAGTGAGCGGAAAGTACAGAGAGAGCTCCACGTGTCCCCCCCACCCCACACCCCCCTCCAGCCGCCCACCCCCTCCCCCTGCCCACCCCCTCCCCTGTCTCCCCCACCCCCGCAGCCCCCACACCCCCTCCACCGTCTCCCCCACCCCCGCATCCCCCTCCACCATCTCCCCCACCCCCGCACCCCCTCTACAGTCTCTCCCACCCCCGCACCCCCTCACCCCCGCACCCCCTCCACCGTCTCCCCCCACCCCCTCCCCCACACCCTCCACCCCCTTTCCCATCTGCCCCACCCCCACACCCCCTCTACAGTCTCTCCCACCCCCGCACCCCCTCACCCCCGCACCGCCTCCACCGTCTCCCCCTACCCCCGCACCCCCTCCAGCACCCCCTCCACCGTCTCCCCCACCCCCTCCACCGTCTCCCCCCCCTTATTACCATCTGACACCGGTGTGCTGCATTTGTACCCTGATGAACCAAATCCATATACAGTTACCCCCCCCCAAGTCCGTGGTTACAAAGGGCTCACTCTGTTGTAAAGCTCTATGGGTTTTAAGCCAAGCGAGTCTTGTACCTGCCATGACAGCATCAAAGAGAACAGTTTCTCTGCCCTAAAAATCCCTGTGCTCCACCTGTTCACCCCTTCCCCCCAACCCCTGGCACCACTGATCTTTTTCTGGCACCAGTGTTTCCAGACCGGCTCCTTCCACTTCAATCACTGTTTACCTACCAAAGCAGCAATTTCGTACCACTCATTCCACCTAAGAGCATTGCCTGCCTTCAAGATTATACCAAGCGAGACCTATGCATCTGGACGTGCGTATATACATCTACACACACACACCTGCTTATGAGGCGAGGCCCGGGGTATGTGGGTGGCCCGGCCGCTTAAAGGTCTGACTCTTGATTTCGGCTCAGGTCACGATCTCATGGCTCGTGGGTTCAAACCCCAAGTTGGGTCCTGCACTGACAGCTCAGAGCCTGAGGCGGGGCTCAATCTCACAATCGTGGGATCATGACCTGAGCCAGAATCAAGAGTCAGACGTTTAACTGACGGAGCCTCAGGAGAAGACAAGTGTGTGAAAGTGGGACCACCTGAAATTGCCATTTTTGTAGGCTGAAAATAGCCAATGACAGGCAATGTCGTATGGGGGGGGGGGGGCTCTCATATCTTGTCTAAACAGGCACTGGTGACAGAACGTCCTGCACGAGTCTGTGAATACCCTAAAACCAGTGAACTCTACACTCTCAAGGGGAGACTGTTATGGTTTGTGACTGTATTGCAGTAACTGTGGTGTTAAAACAAAAGAGGCAGGAAGCACGTGCAAATGGCCTGTGCACTTAGTCTGTGATGGCACCTGTCGGGCTCACTCCTATGTAGCAAAAACCACTTTCATCCAGACGGTGGAAACGGAGAAAACAACCAAGGCAGAATCAGCAACCGGCCCCCTCCAGTCCTGGTCAAGACCTATGACCGACATCGGTCACCGTCCCCTGACCTTCCCTCGTCACCCAGCCCATGGCGACGTCTCTCCAAAGTCCGTGTTCCGTGCTGACCTCGTCTTCCAGGCCACTTTTCCACACAATCACACGGCCTAAGACTTTACACATTCTTTGACAAACGGAGCCTAGCTTCCCGAAGACACTGGCAATCTCTAAGGGCAAATACGTGGCACGAAGGAACTTCTCTGCCCTTCAAACAAGCACTCGGTCAGGGTTTGTTATCACTACTGATGATACGCAGGGTTTTTATACAAGATCCCTCGCTTAACCAGCTGACTTCTCAGGCAACCAGAAGGCCTCGGCCCAACTGTACGACACGCTGTGCTTTTTCTTTTTTTGACTCTGTTCTTTCTTTAAGTACCAAATTCATCCGGTATAAATTCGTATGAAAGCAGAGGCCAGCTCGTAAAAGTGACGGTTCACTGGAACTCACAGGTGCCTCAGTGTCTCTGAGAACAGGGCCATCTGAACAAGTAGCCCGTGATTCCTGACCTTCCAAATGTTATTCCTCTAGTATTTTCTGCTTCCAGTGTTAACGTTTTTAAAAATCTCAGAGGATCATTTCACGTGTTAACGGCCTCGTTTAATTTTTTTTCTTCTTACCGAGCGCGTACCTGGGTCCCTGCTATACCAAAGTCGTCAAGTCTGGGGGGGTGGGGGTGGAGAATGGTTCTTTCTGCCTGCTGGCAATGTAAATTCTCAATTCAGATGCTCCCACAATGTGCTCAGGTCTTCATGCTGCCCAAGGGCGGGGTGGGGCGGTGGGAGGGCTGGACCCAAGCCCCAGATCTCAGATTCCACTCACTCTGGCTTTACTGGAAGGTTCCTCCGCACCCTTTTAAAGCAGGTATCCACCTGCCCTTCCGAGGGAGCTGAACCGGTAGCTCCAACACTTACTGAGCGTCCGTTTTCTCCAAAAAATTTTTTATGTTTAAATATTTACTCTTGAGACAGAGAGAGAGAGAGCAGAGGAGGGGGCAGAGAATGGGAGAGAGAGAATCCCGAGCGGGCTTCATGCTCACAGCACAGAGCCCAATGCGGGACTCGGTCCCATGAACCATGAGATGATCGCGGGCTGAGATGAGATCAAGAGTCGGACGCCTAACCCGCGAGCCACCCAGGTGCCCCTTTTCAAACATTTTTGCCCAGGCTGGACGGGGCTGCTCTGAGCAGCCAACTCCCGACCCTCCATCTGTCCCTCTGAGGCCACCTGACCCCTGAATGCCTGCAAGTGACAGAGGGACTCCAGCCCCAACAAATCCAGTCCGACAGCCAGTATTAGGAGGACACTGTGTGAAAAGGAAGTTTTGAGAGCTCGCTCTCCTCCTCTTTTGAGTAACTGGGAAGAGGCTGGAAAAGAACCTAACCCCTCGATGAACCACCTAGAAGATCCTACACTGTTATTATTGGGACCGGAAAACTGATAGGCGGCATACTGCTGATGCGAGAACTCTGGAACTGGGGGCGCCTGGGGGCTCCGTCGGTGGGGCGTCCGACTCCGGCTCAGGTCATGATCTCACGGCTCATGAGTTCGAGCCCCGCGTCGGGCTCTGTGCTGGCAGCTCGGAGTCTGGAGCCCGCTTCGGATTCTGCGTCTCCCTCTCTCTCTGCCCCTCCCCCGCTCGTGCTCTGCCTCTCTCTGTCTCTCAAAAATAAATACACATTTAAAAAAATAATAATAATAATAAATAAAATAAAATATACAACCAGCTAATCAGCCGGTACCAGCCAGCTACCGGATCTGCCCCGCTGAGGGTGAGTACACCGTGTCCGAGGGGGACACTGGCCTCCCATCCGTATCAAGGGCGACATCACGTGCAGCCAGCCCACAAAGCGTCCCACAGGCCGGCGCTGGGCACACCCCGGTGCTCCTTCTGACCTACAGAGCAGAGCGAGTCAAGAAGCCAACCTCAACACAAAGCAGAACGTCTTTCTTTAACACAGCGCAGGGGGCGGGGGGAGGGGTGTTAAAGTGGACTCCAAATAAATACTTCTAGAAGGTTCGGAGTGGCTCCTCGATCTCGTGTGGCAATCTTTTAACTGGGACGAACACACTCGTTGCGTTTTCTTAACCAACCTGTTCCTGGCCAAAGGGAGGCAGAAGCAGGACGCGACGGCCCGCAGCAGCTGGGGACCCCAAGGACACACCGGGCAGAGACCCGTTACGGTCTAGGGTGCCGTGCTGCACCGAAGGAGACTGGAGCCCCCCATCTCTTCTCCGGCCAAGCTCGACGGGGTGGTGAGGGCTGCACCAGTAACAAGATAAACAGCCCGAGTAAAAACTGGGCCAAGGACATCAATACACGTTTCTCCGAAGATGACACCGAAAACAGCCATACACACAGCGAAAGCCGTTGGACATCATCAGTTCTCGGGGAGTGCAGAGCAAAACCAGCAGGGGGGACCGCTTCCCCCGACGACGACAAAAGCCACTGTCAGCAGGAAGGCCCATACCAACCCAGTACTGCAGGGGACGAGAGCAGCCAGATTCCACCCCCCCCCCCCCCGCCCACCACGCGGCCGCTGGCAGGGCCCCGAAAACGACACGCACTCCTGGGGCTGTGGGAGGGAAACCACCAGCTTCACCCCTGGCCGCCTCATCCTTACAACCCACTGCGAAGCGGTTTAAATACCGGCAGTCTACTGCGCAGCTTACGCAGACCTGAAGACTACTCACGGCCCTCCCGTGAGACCACCCCCCCACCCCCCCCAGTACGCGAGCCTGGCTGGTGCATCTCAGGAGCTCGGTCTGTAATCTTGATGCTAATGAATTTATTTATTTGCTTATTTACTTATTTATTTATTTATATTTACTTTTAAGTTTGTTTATTTTGAGAGAGAGAAAGTGCGTGCGCAAGCGGGGGAGGGACAGAGAGACAGGGAGAGAGAGAATCCCAAGCAGGCTCTGCGATGTCAGCGCAGAGCCCCACGTGGGGCTCGAACTCAGGAAGAACCTCGAGATCGTGACCTGAGCCGAAGTCCGACGCTCAACCGACTGAGCCACCCAGGCACCCCTATTCTAATGAATTTAAGTTAAACAGCCTCCTACTGGACAGTGCACCTGCAGAACAGCACATGCCCCAGGCATCCTGAAATTACATTCCAGAAACATCCAAGACCAGAAAACCTGCCGTGGGCTAATTCAGGACCTCGGAAGGAAAACAGTTACGGAGACCCCAGGCCGAGGACGTGAACACAGATCTGAATGAATGCTTTCTTTCTAAAATGTGCACAGAAAGCATCAGAGACGGCACATTCCAGGACCGTGAACACGATCGTCTTCCCGAGCACTCACTGTCCTACGATTTATTCGGGTCGACGGCACTGACCTGAATACTTTAACCCTGACCTGCGATTTTACAACGTGCTTATAAATGTGTTGCTTGTCTGCCGATATCGTCCGCACAAAGGCGCCCGTTTTCTGGACCTCATGCTTGCCCACCTCCTCAGTATCCTTCTGATCCAGGAGAGTCCTGCCCCTGTGGACGCGGGACGGAGGGACACTACTCTGCACGTAGCCCAAGTTGTCAGACGAACTGCCCCACGTGACTCCCGCCAAGAGAGCCGACGACAGGGTCGGGCCGCGTGGGTCCCTTCCTCGCCCCGGAATTTTGCGGGACGCTCTGGTCGCACACATTCCCGCCACGGATCACACTTTGACCCTTGATTTGCACTGATCCCGTCTGGGCCTTCCAGGTGCCCAAATCCAGGAGCCCTGCGGTCAGGCTGGGGCTCCCCAGTCCCTGCAGTGGGCAGGGAGAAGCAAGGAAGGAGCTCAATTCAGGAAAGCGACGTCCGCTTCTAACCCCTCAGCACCCAGTGACGTCCACGGCCTTCTCCTAACCCAGGCCCCCCGCGGGAACCACTGCCAGTGGATCTCCAACTGCTGCCCATGTCAGAATCCCCGGGACAGCTTGCTAACACACACTGCTGGGCATCCACTCGAGGGTTCTGACTCAGAAGGACCGGAACTGGCATTTCTAATGCATTCTCACCGAGCTGCTGCGGGGACCACACTGAGATAATCGCGACCATGGGGCCCTGGACCTCCGGAGAAGGACACATTCATTCACAGCACCTAACACCTGTTCATCCCGCAGACGTGAACTCACACAGCGCTCAGGAATGCACTTCCTCAACATCCAGCCTTCTTCCATCCCACGAATGGAGTCCCAGCACCTCCCGGGAGAGCTCCGCCCTCACCCAGTGTGGGCAGGCTCACCAAGCCAGGGCCCCAGAGGCGTTCTTGGCCTCCAGTGTACGTGTGCGTGTGTGCACGCGTGCCTGGCCCGAACACCCACTTTCTCCCAAACTTATGACCTGTCTCTGCACAAGCCCTAATTCCCAATTCCCTCCCCTAATTACTCCCTGACTCAAAACGCACACACCCCGAAGCGTCTCATACGGCCACAACTGTACGGACAAGTAATCCACAGGAGCTCAAAGTCGTAATAACCCCGTATTAGGAGCGGCGGTCAGAGGAGACGAGACCGTCTATCCAACCAGGTGGATCCAGAGGCATAACACCATCCTGATCCCACAGGGATGGATGCCTGGACAGAAAAGCCAGCCGTCAACGTTCCTCTTTGCAGGGAACAAGTAACCTGGTTTCCATGACCACTGCCTCATTTCGTCGGCGTCTGACGCGCACATCCGCTTGGCCCTTCAACAGCACGGGTGTGAACTGAGCAGAGCTGTCCATTTCCATGAAAAGCCTTTGATAAAACACAGGACAGTACTGTGAATGCATTTTTCTCTTCTTTATGATTTTCTTAATAACATTTTTCTTTCCCCCGGCTTCCTTTTCCTAAGGATACGGCGTATAGAACGCACAACATACAAAATACGTGTTCGTCCGCTGCGGGTGTTATCGGTAAGGCTTCCGGTCAACGCTATCACCATCAGTCAGAAGTTATACGGGGCGGGGGGGGGGGGGGGGGGGGTTCGTCTGCGCAGGGGGAGCCGGTGCCCCAAGCCCCATGTTGTTCAAGTGTCAGCCGTGCACTTAAGAAAACATCTTGTGTCGGGGCGCCTGGGTGGCTCAGTCGGTTAGCGTCTGACTCCAGCTCAGGTCGTGATCTCGCGGTTCGTGGGATCAAGCCCCGCGTGGGGCTCGGTGCTGACCATGTGGAGCCTGCTTGGGATTCTCTCTTTCCCTCTCTCTCTGCCCCTCCCCCTGCTCTCCTTCCCTGTCTCTCTCTCTCTCTCTCTCTCTCTCTCAAAATTAAAAAAAGCATCTTGTATTTCCGCTTCCAACAGAGGTGGAATATGTAGTGAATTGTCAAACTTCAAGCCATCGCTACTACAAGAGGCAGAAGTCCATCTACCTTGACAAAACACCAAGGGTGTTACGTCCGTGTGAACCTTGCAGACGTTACGCTAAGTGACAAAAAGACTAACACCTACATGAGGTCCCTCGAGCGTTAGATTCACAGAGGCAGAAAGGAGAAGGGTGGTGGCCGGGGCTGGGGGCAGGGGATGGTGGGGGGGGGGGGGGTCAGTGTTTAATGGGGACAGAGCTGCAGCGTTGAAAGATAAAGAGTTTGGAGACGGACCGTGGGGATGGCTATGCCACAGCGTGGCTGTCCCCGGTTCCAATGAACAGCACGCTTACAGATGATAAAAATGGCAAATTTGATGTGTGTTTTACCACAATTTGATGAAAGTACAAAAGAATGCATTTTTTTGAGCCGTGTGTCATGGGAGTGGGTGAAATGCTTCTCTTCAGCCCCGTTTCGCAAGCTGGACTCTGCCCAAGAGAGCAAAGCAATCTTTTTCAGACCACAACTGTTTCATCAACACCCAAACTGTGTCCGAGGCGGGACCAGGGCAGGTCAGAGGTCACGCCCCCCCCCCCAGGAGCCCTCCTGGAGCTCCACGTGGAGGGAAGAAGTCACCCCGAGGCCCTAAGATCTTCACGTCACTCGGAGGCCTCTGCCCTCGGTCGCGTCTGGACACTCGTCCGAATCCCCAACTAGCCACTGGCAGGGACTGGCAGGCTGCCCACGGGAAAAGTCGCCACCCACCCACCCTCCCGCCCGCCGTGGGCAGACCGCAGCTGGGGCAAGGTGCCAGGAGCTGTCTCCCCCCCCCCACCCTCCACCCCCCCAGTCCTAACTCTGCTCCTGACATTCGGGGATTGTCGATCTGGCGCCCATTCACCGCAGGGCCAACTGTATTAACCAGCTGCTCTTAGTTTCTGCATTCTCGAAGCTCTGGCATCTGGAGCAGGCCCCTCCCAGGGCCGGCCAATTCTTAGAGAAGGCAAAGGGCTGGCGGGCATGCCTTTTATGTGCAAACCAGACAGCGCAGAGCCCACATCCCCACCACCTGGCTTCCTCACACGGCAAGCCGCTGTGCCTCCTGCCCTGTGTCACCCCAGGGCCAGGAGCCAGACAAGGGAGCCCCCGTGTCCCAGAGCTCGCCAGACTTATTCCAGCTGGTCATTCCTAAGCTGCTGACCGCACAGCCTTGCCATTCCCGTAAAACCTCAACGAAGGCTCTGACCTCACTCCTCCTCACTCCTACTTCTGCCTCCCCACCAACCTGATGCTTCCCTCGGGGGCCCTGCACGGCCCGCTGTGTCCCCCTCTCTCGGGAAATGTGAAAGAGCCTTCTTTCAAGGTAAGATCCCATGGGCACGATCACTGGCACACCCACGGCGTGAGGTCGTAAGAATGGAAGGTGGGCCACACCCCACCCCAACGTTGGCTGCCTGACGACCCGGGCGGGCGGCGGGGGACAGGCTGGTGGGCCTCCAGCAGGTGCAAGAGCTGAGCCTCAGAAAGCCAGGTCCCGACCTGGGGACGTGACTCTGGGCAAGTCATGGACGTGTCTTTGCCCGGGTTCCTCATCTGTAGAGGGCCGTCCTCACGGACGGCTCCCAAGACTATACGTCTGAAGAGCACAAGGCCGGCCCTGGCCCAAAGCTACTGCTGATGGATGACTGTGGCGTCCAGAGGGCCGTCCAGACTGCCCACACCGCAGTGGACGGCCACCCTCGTCCGCCAGGACCTCGATCACAAGGAGGGACCGGGCGCCACGGATGCCTGCAGCCCCCCATCGCTTGTTAGCAAAGACTGAAACACCCTCGATGTCAACAGCCCGGTTTATTTTGTCACAAAGTCTGAAACGACAAACTGGGGACTTCACCAACAAATAACACGGCATCCCCGATCCCCTCCGCAGGCGCCCCGGTTCACGCCGTGGGGCAACTCTACACGCTGCAGCTCCGTTGTCGAGGCAGAGACCACGCCTTCCGCCGGTCCACAGATGCAGAAGTGGTGAACCCCCATGCCCACGCCCACACTTCCCCTAACACAGTCCCTGAGTCTAAAGAACCCCCTGATCACACGTCCGGGAAGCAGGTTTCTGTAAAACCACACGTATCAGTCTCCAGCCGTGCTCACCCCTCGCCCCGGCCTTTCTTCTGGGGAGCAACTCTGGGGAGGGGCGACCAGGGGAACCCACTTTGGGAAACAGAGATCAACGTCACCACGGAAGAGAATCTCAATGACCCCACTAGGCCATGACAGCCTCGAGGATGTCCCCGCCCACCAATGCTCCGCGGTGACGCAGAGGAGACTAGACAGGCTCATAAGGACGTGTGCAAAGGAGAGAGGGGCTCCGTCTGGCGTCGCTGACTTTACACACCGTTAAGGGACTGAACCCCACCTGCAGAGTAAGTGACACCCAAGACACTGAAGAACTGCATCAGAACGCGCATCTGGTCCCTTGGAAACTCTTTCAACTCCGCTCACGGGCCAAGCACGTGCCGACTCCCGATTCAAGAAGGCAAAGACGTGCGCCCTCCCCTCACGGAGTCTCCCCATTTTCAAGAAACCCCCGCACGTCCTCCATTCTAACCAAGTAGGAAACTGGAAACAGAACTCACCAACCCCCACGAGCCTCAGGAGGACGCATGTCCCCACTACAGGCGTCAGGGACGAAGGCCACAGGACTGGGGTCACCACACGGGCACAGCAGATGCAGGGCACAAGGCCCACGCCTGGCTTCCACACGCCACGGGAGCCACGGTGAGGGAAAAGCCCAGCACGTTTCCCATCATCGTGTCAAATTCCCAGACTTCCCAGAATTCCCAGCAGCAGCTCCCCCCGATGGCGCAGAGACGTCAGCTGGGAGCTGTGAAAACGAAACCCGGATTCACACGCCACGACCCGGCCAGTCAGTAAGGATCTCAAGCAGGGAGAGGGAGACGCCAGAACCACGGTGTCGGAAGCCCCCCAGCCAGGCAGAGACCCTTGTGGGAGTCACTAAGCGTCTGTGGGTGACCAAGGTCCCGCTGGCGATGAACAAAGGCTTCGTAAGTGAATCCATCGCTCAGGCAAGGTTGCGAATCGCTTAGAGCGAGTCGGGACCCAGGGTGGACCTACTGGCCGCAGGGGCCACACCGGCGAAGCCACCAGTGGTGTCCCTGAGAATATGGCACCAGAAAGATGTGTACTCATAGGTGTAACAGATGACAATGAACTAAGATAAAGAAAGAACTAACTTGCACAATGAAAATTGGGTACAGGCCAGTCATTACCAGGGCACAAACTGGCGAAGTGACTGAATTTCAAGAATTCACAATATTTGCTGGTAAATCTTTGCCCTTCCCTTTTATGTTTTACCTCCTGGTCACCTGATTTAGATACGTATGCATCACAAAAGTCAAAGAAAACAAAAATAGAATGTATAACCCCCAAAAGTAACAGAAGTAAATAAAGCCAGAGGGAAAAAGTTATTAGCTAGAAGAAAAAAAGACCAAAACCCAAACAAAGCTATGTGTTACATTTAAAATATAACAGACATTTAGGGGTCTAGGTGGCTCAATCTGTTGATTTTTTAAATTTATTTACTTTGAGATGCAGAGAGAGTAAGCACGGGAAGGGCAGAGAGAGAAGGAGAGAGAGAGAATCCCAAGCAGGCTCCACACTGTCGGCACAGAGCGTGACATGGGCCTCGATCTCACAACCTCAAGATCATGACCTGAGCGGAAATTAAGAGTCAGACACGTGACCAACTGAGCCACCCAGGAGCCCCGAATTAAAATTTCTTCTTTAAAAAAAAATATATTTTTTTAATGTTTATCCATTTCCTGAGAGAGACAGAACGTGAGGAGGGGAGGGGCAGAGAGAGGAGGAGACACAGAATCCGAAGCAGGCTCCAGGCACGGAGCCATCAGCACAGAGCCCGACGCGGGGCTTGAACTCACGGACCATGAGATCGTGACCTGAGCTGAAGTTGGATGCTTAACTGAGCGAGCCACTCAGGCGCCCCTAGAATTTCTTCTTAAACAACTCCTGAATCACAGAAGAAAAAGAAACTGAGGATTATAGACTACCTGGGAAATAACAGTAAGGAAAACACTTGTGCAACATGTAACACAATCTAAAACGTGTAGCTACCGCTGTGCTCAGGAAGAGACCCTTAAGAACTTGCTAACTAAGGATAAAACTGATCTGAGATTCATCTAGAAAATTACACAAGACTAGCCAAGAACATTCTGGGGGAAACGGGTAAGAGAACAGACTACTGCTAGTAAATGCTAAAATTTATAAAGCTATGGTAACTTAAAAAAAAAATGCTATGGTAACTAAAAGTGGGCCAGCCACTGAATAATCCAAAAATAACGCCAAGCTAACAAGGAATTTTTAATACCATAAAAAAAAAAAAAGAAAAAAGAAAAAGTCTGCTGTTCCAGTAATTGAAAGCAATACATTATTCAATAAAAAGGATTTCAGGGCAATTCATGTCTGAGAATAAAGTTGTATCTGAATTCCATGTGAATGAAAGATTCAACCATAAAGATGAATCATAAAAACTCCTCCAAAAAAGGGTAATTTTAAAAATAACCTTAGAATGGCAAAATTCAAGCTACATGCAAGCAAGCTTCATTTGTTCCTATAAAACTTTCTGCATGGAAACAAATGTCGTCAGGCAAAGGCAAAGGACAGCCTGAGGAAAAAAAAAATAGTTTCACATGATCAGGAATGGGGCTAAATATTCTTCGAAGGCGGGGAGGAAACTGAGGACAATGAACAGAAAATTAGTAGAAAAAGTCAACAGTCATCTCCCAGAAAAAGGAAACACAAATGATGTGGAGACACTTAGCGTCTCGGATAATTTAAAAATTACCGATACACAACGTTAACATGCTGTGTCTATTTTTCAGACTTAACTAAGATTAAAATGCCTGACAATTCCCAGCGTTAGGCAGGGCTTCGGAAAACCTGAAGGGCTCGCCCTCCCTCCCCCCACCCCCCCTCCCCACCCCCCCCACCCCCCCTCCCCCCCACCTCCCCACCCCCCCCTCCCCCCCACCCCCCACCCCCCACCCCTGCTGGAAGTATAAACAGCTGCCTTCTGGAAGGGCGATTCTGTAAGAGCTATAAAAAATTTAAATATAAATACGCCGGAGGGAAAAAAAATTCACTTCTGGGAACCAAATCTATAGAGACACAAGTGCAAAAAAAATAATAATAATAAATGTATCTGCAGATGTTCCCCGCAGCCCTAGTTTATGTAACAGCTACCCCTTCTGATGAGAAGGAGCCATCCATGACAGACCAGTGAAATAAACATGTACCTGTGTCTCCAAATGACAGACGTCGGCAAAGGTCTAGAGAATGAATGGTACCTGGCACGCACGAATAGGGAAAGATTTATACGGACTATTGTTATTGGAAACAGCAGTTCATTACTTGTGACATAAGCTCACTGTGCATAGAAACACATCGAGAAGACCACAATACGGGTGAAGCTTGAAAACATTAAGCTCAGTGAAAGAAGCCAGATACAAAGGCCACATATTGTAGGATTCTATTTAGATGAAATTTCCAGAAGAGGCAAATCCAGAGAGACAGAAAGTAGATTAGCGTTGCCGGAGGCTGGAGAGGGGGATGGGCGGGAAGCGCTGATGTAAAGGGGTCTCCTTTGGGGGCGATGGGAATGTTCTGGAACCGGACGGAGGCGGTGAGCGTACCAAATGCCCCTGAATTGTGCACTTTAAAAAGGCTGATTTGGGGGCGGCTGGGTGACTCAGCCGACTTGGGCTCAGGTCATGATCTCCCAGTTTGTGGGTTCGAGCCCCGAGAGGCCGTCTGGGCTGACAGCTCAGAGCACGGAGCTGCTTCGGATTCTGCGTCTCCCTCTTGGCTCTGCCCCTCCCCCGCTCGCACTCTGTCTCCCTGTGTGTCTCAAAAGTAAACGTTAAAAAATAAAAATAAAAACAAAAACAAAACAAAATAAAATGGCTGAATTTAGGTCAGGTGAATTTTACCACAATTTTGGAAAGTAAAATGAAGGAGATGGGCAGGCAAGCACGTGTGCCCAGAAAATATTTGGAATGAAGCACAGAGACTGTTGGCCACATTTATCTGAGGATCCAGGACTGGGGGGGGGGGGGGGGGGGGGAGGGGGAGGGGGAGGAAGAGGGGCGTCTCATTTTCCCCAAGCCATCAGCATTTGTTACTAGGGTTTTTTGTTTTTGTTTTGTTTTTCTTGACTTTTACCTGGTCAGGTAACACACGCGTTACCCTGATACAAAATCTAAACCTTCCAGAAAGAGCTAAATGATGCTCCGGTGCCGAGAGAGGCCCCTCGGAAGCATCCGCCTGCACAAAAGACAGAAAAATCCTACAGTACTGTTTCGGGAGGGTTTTCACATCGTGATTCTTCGAATAAATACTTGCAGCTGTGAATAGGTGGCTGGGCCCAAGCCAAAGCTTCCTCAACATCATGAGGACCCCCCTCTCCCCCCCCCCCACACACACCCAAACACGTGGCAGGCCCCATTCCCAAGGGGGGGGGGGGACAATTATAAAGAGCATTTTAAACCTCAACCCGGAGCAGATCAACTTGTACCCACACTTGGTTTTCATTCGTCTTGTTTTGTTTTGTTTTGTTTCGTTTTGTTTTGTGTCAGCTTGACTTCTCGACCCCGTGGTCTAAAATGAGTCAGTCAAGTAGAAGAAGCTGGGTTATCTTGTTTCTTTTTTTTTAATTATTATTATTTTACAGAGAGAGAGAGAGAGAGAGAGAGAGAGAGAGAGAAGGGCTCCAAGTTTAGAGTAGCCACACAGAACAACAGCGGCAAAAGGTAAGTGAATTTTATTTGAACTCTGGAAACCCTCCACTCGGGACAGGGAGTGGGGCCGGGCTCTGCCTCTTGAAACCACCGGCTGGCGTTCCTTTTTCCCAAATAAAATGACAAGGACACACTGCATTTCGCAAGCAGTGAAAGGAATGGAGTGTAGGTCAAAACCATCATCCGAATCTTAGCGATGAAAGAATTACCCGCTTGGGGCGCCTGGGGGCTCAGTCGGTTAAGTGTCGGCTCTTGATTCCAGCTCAGGTCACGATCTCACGTTCGAGGGTTTGAGCCCCACATCGGGCTCTGCGGTGACAAGTGCGGAGCTTGCTTGGGATCCTCTCTCTCTCTTAAAATAAATAAACATTAAAAAAAAGAAAAAGAATCCCGTGCTTACATTCCTGACGCAATCCGGCTACACTGGGATTATGCGTCTCCTTGTGGCATCTGCTCCTTCACAGCCGCCTGGCGCCCGGCTGGAAGGCCCAGCGGCCACTGGGGTGCACGCGGACACCCCTGCATGTAACCCTCCTCTCTGCGTGGCCCCAGGCGCTCCCCACCCTCCAGCCCCCCAAGGAGCCGACCCTGGTGAGCTGGTAGCCGTGCGCACTCGCGTTCTGCCCAGGGTCCCCCCAAAATCTAGAGGGGGCCTCCCCCCGTTGACAGACCGCGAGCCAGCTTTGTAATCAGGGCCTCTTTCCGCCGGGGACTCCCTGCTGCCTTGTGCTTGGGAACAGGACAGAGGGAGGAACAGAGAAGTGCCCCTCGGAGAGCTCCTTCCCTCACCCGCCCTCCCGGGACCCTGAGAGCAGGCACCCCGGAGCTGGGCCAGGGCCCCTGGCCCCTTTCCTCTCCTTCTGGCGCCTTCTGTGGCTCCCCCAGGGGGCCAGACTTCAAGGAGTCCGATGCCTCCGGCTTCAAAGGCTTCCAGGCCCAGATAAATCACAGGCGCTGATAGCCGAGCGGTCCCAGCGCCCAGGATGTTTGCTTCCAGCGGGTTTGTTTCTGCTGTTACCGGGGCTCCCCCAGGGACACAAAGGGCCGGGCGCCTGGCACTTCGAGGGCTCACTGCGGAAGGGGGCGTGCGCAGATGCCTCTCTCTGCTCTGGGAGCCCCCCCTCGAGAGCCAGGCAAGCAGCGGGAGGAAGGTGGGGGGGACAAGCACAGAGGGTGGCCACAGCACTGTGGGGGGGGGGCGGGGAAGCACGTGACATGGAGCTCTTCCGGAGAGCGGGCGTGTCCTCTGTGCCAAGTGGCTGGCCCCCGTCTGGCCACGGATACCCAGAGGCTCCCTGACGGCAGGCGCTGTCGTGTGGGTGCCCCAACTCCTGACCCCAATACCGACCAGTCCTGGGGTCCCACGGCTCACGGATAGAAGGGGTGTCTGTTAGCAGTGTATGAGTCAGCTTGGGCTGCAGTAACAAATAGCCCCAGCTGGAGAGCTTATTCGATAGACATTTACTGCCTCAAGTCCCAGGGGCTGGCAGGGCTGGGTTTTCTCTTCCGATTTTCCCTGTGTCTTCTCTTCCTATTACCTTCCCTCCGGGTGTCTGTCTCTGAGCCCTAGTTTCCCCTTTTTATAAGGACACCAGTCATACTGGATTAGGACCCACCGTAATGACCTCGTTTTCACATGATCACACCTGCAAAAACCCTCTCTCCAAATAACGTCACATCCTCGAGTCTGGGGGTTGGGATTCTAATGCACCTCTTCGTGGGGGAAACGTAATTCATCCGGTAACAGCACAGTATTCTCTTTGTGAAAAATCTTTGAGAGGAACAACCCTCCAGCCTACAGCTAGAAGAATTTTAAACTAGGTTTTGAAAGACGGCTCCAATTGTATTTCCATCTCAGCATCCTTTCCGATTTCCCATTTTCTGCTTTGGTTTCAAAATATCAAGAAAACTCCGGTTCCTGTGGCCATTTTACACAAGGTTCCAGTATTTCAGCGGCTCTGGGGATTCTGGGATTAAAGGGAGCAGGCCGCCCTGGAGGTCCCAGAACAGGCCCACCTGGACGCAGCCCCCAATGGAGGGTTTGGGGGACAGCTTTTTTTTTTTTTTAATGTTTATTTATTTTGAGATTGGAAGAGAGAGAGAAAGCAAGCTGAGGGACAGAGAGAGAGAGAAAGAGATGGAGGGAGAGAATCCCAAGGAGGACCCGTGCCGTCAGCACAGAGCCCGACATGGGGCTCGAACCCACAAACTGTGAGATCATGACCTGAGCCGAAATCAAGAGTCAGATGCTCAACTGACTGAGCCACCCAGGCGCCCCTTGGGGGACAGCTTTAAAAATGATAAATGTTGGGGCGCTTGGGTGTCTCAGTGGGTTGAGCATCCGACTCTTGATTTCAGCTCAGGTCACGATCTCGAGGTTCACGGGATCGAGCCCCGCGTCGGGTCCAGAGCCTGAAGGCTGCTTCGGATTCTATCTCTTTCTCTCTCTCCAGCTTGTGCTCTCTCTCTCTCTCTCAAAATAAATAAACTTAAAAAATGATTTAGAGGGGCGCCTGGGTGGCTCAGTTGGTTAAACGTCTGACTTCAGCTCAGGTCATGATCTCGCGGTCCGTGAGTTCGAGCCCCGTGTTGGGCTCTGTGCTGACCACTCAGAGCCTGGAGCCTGTTTCAGATTCTGTGTCTCCCTCTCTCTCTGACCCTCCCCCGTTCATGCTCTGTCTCTCTCTGTCTCAAAAATAAATAAACGTTAAAAAAAAAAATTAAAAAAAAAAATGATTTAGAAAATGATGAACGTTTAGAATGGGATGTAGACTGGACATCTGTGAAGCCAAGAGATGCCCCGTGTGGAGAGTCTAAAAACCCAGGGAACGAGCGGACGTGGGGTTCGTACATCTCTGTCTGCCCTTCCCCTGCTCGTTCCTTCCCTCTTTCTCCCTCTTTCTCTCTCAAAATAAATAAATAAACTTAAAAAAAAAGACACGTCGGTATTCCCAACGTTTCGCCGTTAGAAATGGGGCAGCAGCGAACAGCCTGCCTCCCAGGCACGCGTGTATTTTTGGGGGGCAAGCCACAGAACCTGTGTGTTGTGAATGTTAACAGTCAGTGTGAACCGCCCTCAAAGTGGCCACTGACACAGCACAGAGCCACACTGCCCACGTCACCACTGGCACAGTCCTCGTGACCCACCCCAGGCTTAAGCCAGGACGACACCGGGGTCACCGTCCTCTAAGGTGCACTGTGTTCCATCCTAAGGAGACCAAAGCCAAACGCCTTCCCTAAGTGTCGGGCCTTGTGCTAGTTCCGTTCCACACACAGCCTGCTGCCTGCTCCCTTTTCACCACGGCATTTATTTTCTCATCAATCTCATGAGTTACGCAGTCTGGATACAAACCCCCTCATCTGCCCTGTACGTTTTTTGTTTTTTGGGGTTTTTTTTAATTTTTTTTAACGTTTATTTATTTTTGAGACCAAGAGAGACAGAGCATGAACGGGGGAGGGGCAGAGAGAGAGGGAGACACAGAATCCGAAACAGGCTCCAGGCTCTGAGCTGTCAGCACAGAGACCGACTCGGGGCTCGAACTCACGGACCGTGAGATCGTGACCTGAGCCGAAGTCGGAAGCTTAACCAGCCAAGCCACCCAGGCGTCCCTTAAGTTTATTTATTGTTTTGAGAGAGAGAGAGAGACAGAGTGAGTGGGGGAGGGGCAGAGAGAGAGGGAAAAAGAGAATCCCAAGCAGGCTCCATGCTCGAACAGGAGCCATGCCAAGCAGGCTCGGTGGGGCTCGAACTCACGAACCTCGAGACCATGACCTGAGCCGAAACCAAGAGTCAGACGCGTAACCGACTGAGCCCCCCCAGGCGCCCCTGCCCTGTTTGTTGTAAACGTGTTCTCTCCATCCCGCAGTCTGGATTTTAGAGCGGACGTCAAATCCTCTGCAGCAGGAAACACAAGACTTGAGTCTTTTTCTGCAATGTTGCTGAAAAGAATGGGGAGGGGCCAGTACAGCCCTGAAAGCTATAACGCCCCCCTCCTCCCTGTCTTTCCACACCTTGATAACCTCTGCCTGATGAGGCAGGTCCTCTGAGACGGGCGAAGAAATGCCCGCCGCACGGACTCCCCCCAGAGGTGCCAAGGAGCACCGATCCAAAAGACACCCGGAATGAAGGATCAGACCGACTCGATGGGGCCTTCCTGGGGGCCCCCCGCACACCTCTGCCCCAGGACCCAAATCTGCGGGGCCCCTCTCCACAGAGTGCCCACAGCCTGGGAACCACGGAACAGCACCTAGACCTGCTGGAATTCAGAGCCACAGCCCCCCCCACCCCGGACCCGGGAACCCCAGGAACCCCGGGTCGGGCCGAAGGCCACTCTGGATGGTGAACAGCAAAGTTAACCGGCACCCGGACCCAGCTATGAACACAGCAAGCATCAAAGGCCATTTTCCAGGGAGCCGGGAAAACAGGGCAGGGCCCGGGTCTCAGATAACGCTTGCCTGTGATAACAGTATTGAGACTATGTGGGAAACAGTTCTTACCATTCATGCCGAAGTATTTACAGGTAACAAAATTAAGGCTGTCCGGGACCCATTAAGAGGGCTAGGGGAAATGAAACAAAATTAACAGAACGTGTGACTGTTGAGGCTGCATGAAAAATACATAGGCGTTCACTGTGGTAGTCTAATTGCACGGATGTTTGAAGTTTTCTAGAATAAAAAGGTGAAGGAAGGGGCGCCTGGGTGGCTCAGTCGGTGAAGCGTCCGACTTCGGCTCAGGTCATGATCTCGCGGTCCGTGGGTTCAAGCCCCGTGTTGGGCTCTGTGTTGATAGCTCAGAGCCTGGAGCCTGCTTGGGATTCTGGGTCTCCCCCTCCCTCTCTCTGCCCCTTCCCTGCTCGCACTCGCTGTCTCTGTCTCAAAAATAAATAAACTTAAAAAAAAAAAAAAAAAAAACTGAGGGAAAACACGTTAGAAGTGCTGGCAATCCAGAAACAAGACTTGGCGACTTTCAATCTAGTCGAAGAAACGGGGTCAAAAACATGTGAGTCCCACCCCTCCCCAGCCCTGTGTGAGGTCTGACACCATTTCCAATAAAACACAACCGATCGTGTCTTTCTTCTAAGAGACACTGGCTGCCGTCTCACGTGTGTATCACTGGACCCGTTCAGTTCTCTATTTGTAAACTGTTTCAAAATTTCCAGAAATGTTGCGAGATTCACGCACAAAGCTCCCCCCCCCCCACCCCACGCTCGTGACCAGATCCATTTCACCCAAGTGTCCATTATCCTCTGCACACACCGTGTTTTTATTCCGATTGTGGACACCACGTCCTTTATCCCGGAACACACAGCATACGCTTCCTGAAAGCCCGCACGTTCTCTTCCATAACCTTCATACAATGAACAAACTCAGGAAAGTGAACTTTGACAATGCTTTTGAATAACTTACCCCACATTCCAACGACAGCCACGTCGGCGTGTTTTTGCTGTAGCACGGACCCGTATGGACTCACTCTGCATTCACTGTCCTTTCCTGGAGTCTCCTTCAAGCTGGACCCGTCCCGCAGCCGTTTTCGTCCTTCACGACACTGACCTTTTCTACGCAAAGCCAAGTCTTTCATAAAGTGCCCCTCCAGCTGGGCTTGCTGGTTTGCATCACCATCACACTCAGCTTTTGCAACCCCAAGCTCAGATGCAACCCCAGGGATGCCCTTCGCAGAAGGGTGATGTCTCTCTGCCCGCCCTGGTGGCGTGAGCCTTGATCACCCAGTCGGGGTGACATCCCATGTCTCCGGTCTTGTCACTAACTGTCCCCTTGCAAGTGAGGGCTCTGGGGGGAAATAATTTTTCCCACCAACATTTCCTGCTCCCCACGAAGCATGGCTTCTTTTCTAAAACATTTTCTTAAATGTTCATTTATTTTATGGGAGGAGGAGGGGCAGAGAGAGAGGGAGACACAGAACCCGAAGCGGGCTCCAGGCTCCGAGCTGTCAGCACAGAGCCCGACGCGGGGCTCGAACCCACGAACCGCGAGATCGTGACCTGAGCCTGAGTCGGACGCTTAACGGCCTGAGCCACCCAGGCGCCCCACGCATGGCCTCTTTTAATTAGATTCAGCACTCATCTCTACAGTTCCTGTGGCCAAGAGTGATTCTTCCTACTCACCGCACACGTATGAGTTGGCGTTTTGCTGTAAGGAAGTGCCCTCTCTTCCCCCATCCCTTCCACTTATTTATGTAACACAGTGGGTTAAATAGTGTCCCCAAAATTCATATCCTCCTAGAACTTCAAATGTGACCCTATCGAGAAGCAGTCTTTGCAGAAGTAACGAGTGCAGGATCCCGAGACAAAATCATCCTGGATTTAAAGCAGGCCTAAACCCAACGACAGGTGTCCTCACAGGAAGACGAAGGGACACACACAGTCACAAAGGAAAGGCGGCCACGTGAAAGTGGAAAAAAGAGCAAGCTGATGCGGCCACGAGACAAGGGACCCCGGGAGCCACCGGGAGCTAGAAGAGACAAAACAGGATCCTCCTTCAGAGACTCCGGAGGGAGGCCGGGCTGCTGACCTTGACCTCTTCATTTTCTATGGACATCTCCATCTTTTTTTTTTTTTTTTTTTTTAACATTTATTTATTTTTGAGACCAAGAGAGACAGAGCATGAACGGGGGAGGGTCAGAGAGAGGGAGACACAGAATCCGAAACAGGCTCCAGGCTCTGAGCTGTCAGCACAGAGCCCGACGCGGGGCTCAAACTCACGGACCGCGAGATCATGACCCGAGCCGAAGTCGGCCGCTTAACCGACTGAGCCACCCAGGCGCCCCACATCTCCATCTTCTAAGTCACCTTGTTTGTGCTCCTCTGTCAGGAGGCCCCGGGGCCCTAACACTCGTATTCAGTTGCTTATTTACTTATCTTCAGCGTTGAGTCACAGATTGCTATTTTGTTCCATGGAACATCCACCTTCGTCTGAGGCTTAACTTTGTCCCAGATTTGACCACCTGTACTCCTTCAAGTTGTCACCTGCATGTTTGGTATGTCCCCATTATGTCTGATTGTTTACTTTGTATCGCGAGAACTCGCTCCCCGCTCCCGGCTTATCTTGTATTTCTCCCCATCCCGGCCCCACTGGAATCAGTCATTTCTCTAAAGTATTCCTAGTTCCTTCAATGTGCAACAGAATCTAGCAACCAAGACCCGCAAAAGGAGAGTGCTCATTGCTAATGAGGTGCCAGGACATAACTGTTACCTATAGGAAAATACATGTTTTACTAGTTAGGATTTCATAATCTTAACACTCACTATTTTGTGTGTGTGTCGTGGGGGAGGGTTGTTGTGTCTGTGAATACACGAAATCGTGACTTATACCAGTTTCTCCAATTCCAATCCAACCCCTCTGGGTTCTTCCTTGTCTCCCTCCCTCCCTCCCTCCCTTCCTTATTTGCCTGCCCCTCCTTCCACAGTAGGAACCTTGCCTACAACACTATCAACACACTTCGTACAAGGATGTCTGATTTCATACGCAGTTCACAGTTTTAGATTAGATCTCACTGTGAAAAATGAACCTAAGAATGCAAGATTTGTTGCCATTTGTTTTGTCTGTTTTTAATCTACACGGAGGATACATAGAGTACTGGGACCACAGTCACCTGATCTAGGTCTCCTGGCTCCTTATTAGCGTAGTTACGTTATTCATTTGCAATATACTTGGGTTTCTTTACTTGGTTACATTCAGTTTTAGTTTCCTGCCATCTTTAGTGATTCAGTTTTATTTCTTGAGCATTAGTACATTAACATGCTCCAAAGTCAAAACTACACAAAAATATATGGGAATAAACTAGGAAGAGAAAGAAACTACCGTGGGGGCTCCTGGGCGGCTCAGTCAGTTGAGCATCAGACTCTTGGTTTTGGTTCAGGTCATGCTGAAAATACATGAAAATCCTAATATCATACTGAATAGTGAAAAACAGAAAACTTTTGCTCTAGGATCAGGAACAAAACAAGAGTGTCTGATTTCACCACTTCTATTAAACACAGTATTGGAAGTTCTAGATCAAGCAATTAAGCAAAAACAAAAAAAAAGAAATAAAAGGCATCCAAAATCGGAAAGAAGTAAACTTATCTCTGTTCACAAATGGCATGACTTTGCATACAGATCCAGAAAAATTCTATTTGAGCAACTAAATGAATTCAGCAAACTCACAGGACACAAAATTAACAGGCGAAAATCGGTTGCATTTCTACACAGTAACTAAGAACAATCTTTAAAGGAAATTAAGAAAATATTTCCATGAACCACAGCACCAAAAAGAATAAAATACTTGGAAACATACCTAACCAAGTGGGTCAAAGAGTTGTACACTGAGGGGCACCTGGCTGGCTCAGTCAGTGGAGCGTGGGATTCATCATCTTGGGGTTGTGAGTTCGAGCCCCACGTTGGGTACAGAAACTACTTAAAAATAAACTCTTTAAAAAAAAAAAAGACTTGTTCACTGAAAACTACAAAACATTACTGAGAGAAATTAAAGAAGATCTAAATAAATGGAAAGACATCCCTTGTTTGTGGATTCAAAGACTTGTCAAGATGTCCAGGGTGCCCCAGGGTGCCCAGGGTGGCTCAGTTCGTTGGCCATCTGACTCTTGGTTTTGGCTCAGGTCACGATCTCAGGGTCTTTGGATCGAACCCCATGTCGAGCTCCTCACTGGCGGTGCAGAGCCTGCTTGGGATTCTCTCTCCCTCTTTCTCTGTCCCTCCCCCACTCATGCACGCCCTCTCCCTTTCTCTCTCTCTCTCTGTCTCAACAACTAAAAAAAATTATGGAATTTTAAAAAAATTATTCAGCCTTAAAAAGACATGAGGTACTGAAACATGATGCTACAATGTGAATGAACTTTGAAAGCCCTACGCAAAGTGAAAGAAACCCGTTACAAAAAGACAAAGACTGTATAATCCCATTTATTTGAGGTCCCTACAGTAGTGACCTTCAGAGAGACAGAAAGTGTAACGGTGGGTGCCGGGGGCTGGAAGAAGGGGGAGTCAGGAGCCAGTGTTTAACGGGGACCGTTTCAGTTTGGGGAGAGGAAAAGTTCTGGAGATGGACAGTGGGGATGGGGACACAACAGTGTGAATGTGCTTCCTGCCACCAAACTACACCATTAAGAGTGGTTAAAAGGCTCTACTTTGTGCTTATTTTATATTAATTAAAAAAAAAAAAAAATCTCTTGGCTGCCTGGGTGGCTCAATGTCCAACTTCGGCTTAGGTCGTGATCTCGCAGTTCAGGAGTTCAAGCCCCGCGTCGGGCTCTGTGCTGACAGCTTGGAGCCTGGGTCCTTTTTGTTTGTTTGTTTGTTTGTTTGTTTGTTTGTAAAACCAAGCAGATGTACAACTAGCCAGAGCCTGTACCCCGCACGCTCGTTACACAGAGCACCCCCCCACTTGTCACCGGCTCCTCCTGCAGACTTATCACGCTCAATTTTTCACTGTTGCACACTGCTCTGGAGTCGTATCCAATGTTACACCCAGACTATGGGTGTAACCAGATATGGTGACTGGGGGTCATTTCACTATGTAGAAGAAAACCCCCCATTTCCAACACACAGCATCCCGTGGGAGGGCTACTGGGTCGATTCCGCACCACGTGTGACGCGGGGGCTGCGCCCGAAAGCTTTCTCCAGCCTATAGCCCCCTCTCTGTCCCCACGCCCCTCAGGCCACCCATCCGTGGGCTGCTCACTTTCCAGATGGAGCTCGAGCGTCCACACCGAACTCCTCCTTGCCGTACCCCAAATCCCACTCATTCTCCTGTCCGATGCCCGTTGTCTGCCCGGAGCCAAAATGCTGAGTGCAACCCTCCTCCAGACCCCTAAGGGACGACTGGACTTTTCTTCTGCCTCAGTTTGCCCCCAGGAAGCTCCTTACCCAGAGAAAAGGACCAGAGAAAGACCCTTTCCTGGAAGTCCCCCAAAGACTCCAACACCAAGCACACCTCGAGTTTTTTTCCTTAAGTTTATTTATTTTTGAGAGAGAAAGCGAGCATGCTGGAACAGGGGAGAGGCAGAGAGAGAGAGAGAGAGAGAGAGAGAGGGAGAGAGAGAAAGAGACAGAATCCGAAGCAGGCTCCAGGCTCCGAGCTGTCAGCACAGAGCCCGACGCGGGGCTCGAACTCAGGAACCGGGAGATCATGACCTGAGCGGAAGTCGGACGCTTCACCGACTGAGCCACCCAGGCGCCCCAACCCCTTGAGTTTTCACGCACCTCCTTTCTTGGGTACAAACACGACCCCCTCAACCCCCCCAGCGGCTGCCAAATTACCCCTAAGACCCGGCTGCAGCATCCCACCCCTTGCCCCACTCACCCCTCCCAACGTCCTGAACACGTCTGTGAGCGGAGACCCTCACGCTTGACCCCGTGTGATTTCCCCTGCTGCGTGGAAGGCACTCTGGCTGCTCCCTCCTCCGGCCCCCTCGTCCTCCGGCCCCCTCCCTCCTCCGGCCCCCCAGGGCTGCCGTGCGATCTGGGGTTAGAGAGACCTCCGCCAGGGCTGCCCACCTTTGGGGGTGACCACACGTCTTCTGCTCCCTTCGGGGGTCCCTTTGCCAAATCTCGCCGATTCTGTCAGTCTGGACTCTGAGTCTCCCCCCCTCCCTCGTCCTGCCCCCTACAAGTGGCCCTCCCTGCGGGAGACGGCTTCTGCACCTCCCAGTGTGCCAGGCATGGTGCAGGGGGCGGGGACTACCAGGTAGGCGGGAAGGCGTCCTCGGCCCTTCCCCTGTGCGCAGGGGAATCTGCACCGTGCACGCTCGCTCCTCAGGGGACACGCGTTTCTCTTCCCCTCTTCGAGATCTCCCACTGCAAGATCGATCCCACATGAACAGTCGTCGCCGCCCCCGTCCTCTGTGCTCTTCGTGGCTCGGAAACTGCGGCGACACCCCTCCCCAACACACACACACACACACACACACACACACACACACACGCGCGCGCGCGCTCACGTAATTCTGTCTAGCCGATGCCCTGGGAGGCTCCCTGCCTTGGTCCTCACCCACCCGCCGGGCGCCCTCGGGGCAGGAGGGCACAGAGCAGGGCCCATCCTGTCCCGGTCTGCCCTTCCGACCCCCCACGGCCAACAGGCAAAATGTAAGCAAACACGGGGGAAGCCCCTCCTGGCTCTGGGCTCTCCCACATGCTCCTGGAGCACGTGACAAACACACAGCCCCTGGACAAAGAGGAGGGACGGGCAGCCCCTCGGGCGGTGGCCGAGACAGCTTCCTGCAGTGATGAAAATGTCCTGTGGGTGCCAGCCCGGGAAATGCAGCCAGTGCGGTGAGGAACGGAGTCTTTCGCTTCGCTGTAACCGCAACAGCTCCACGGACCCCGTGGACGTACCCCGTGGCTCCCGTCCCGCACAGCTCCCGTCTGTGGTGAGGGTTTCCTATACTGAACCACGCGGTGCCCCACCCAGCCGTCCAGGAGGGCGCGGGGCCGTGGAAACCAGGAGGCTGGGAGCTCTGGAGACTTGGGAAACCCTCCCCCACTCCCCCAGGACTTGAAGAAGCCGCCACATTCTCCCCAGATAACATCTCAATAGTGACAGAGTACCTCCTGGGGCTTACTCCGACAATTAAAGACACACACACCAGCTCCCACTGGAACCTGAGACTTTCTGGAGGACAAGCCACTTAGCCTAATTAGGCTAAATTTTTCTGTAATTATTTCCTTCCCTTTGGCTTTTGATTTTTTTTTTGGGGGGGGGGGGTTCTTTCCATATAGAACTCAAAAAAAAAAAAAAGAGAGAGATTCCCAAAATGGGGCAAACCACACACCAACACAATTCCCTAATTTTGGAAGCTTTCAGAAAATTCCCAGCATTGTTCGACAATTCCTTGGCCACCCCGTTCATAGGATTTTGAAACATCACACCCCAGATATGATTTATGACCATCTTTCCAACCTGGCGAGCTCCCCCACAGAAGCAAATACATACAGACTCTAAAGAGGCCGGTACCGAACCCCCGCTGGTTGTGACCCTAATTAAGCAGCAGGAGCGCCTGTGGCTGCAGGATTTTCACTTGCAAACTCAGGAAGCCCTCCCTACACATCAAACTCCCTGCAGCAAACAGCACAGAACCAAAGCACCCAAAGGGTCACCGCAAAGCGATGTTTTCGACAACCGTCCTTTTGACCCCAATCGTCCTCTCGTGAAATTGCTACTGGCCATGCAAAATCCGGACTTACCCAGCAACGTTCCTCCGTAAAGCAAAGCCCCCCTTTCCTTTGAAAGCTTTCGTGCATGACATTCATGGAGGTCACCTGGCAGTCACCACAGGGTCCCCCAAGAAGGAAGTATCTTAATGATAGCCTTCTTTACCAGAATGGAGTCACAGCCCTGAAGGAGCCCCCCCCCCCCCCGCCCCCTGTAGGGCACAGCAGGGCAAACTGGAAGCTTCCCTTTCCCGGCCCTTTGCCACATGGTGACCGCATGGCGGCGGGGCGGGGCGGACACCTTGGGATCTGCTTTCAGGTTCCCAGGGAATGGACCAAATAAACACCAAAAGGCCTCCGACATCAACGAAAGCTTCAGAAGATGGTTATAAACCCTGGGTGGGGAGAACACTCGCAGCGGCCCCGCTCTTTCCCTGGACTCCAACTTGGAATTACAGAATTAGCACCCTCCCAGGGAAACGAGATACAGAGTATACAAATTTCCTGTGCTTCATCAGACTGGCCAGGCTTCTGCAGATCAGGGAAACCAAGCCCTTCACACCCAGCTGCCATTTCAATGATAATAACTTTCCACCTCCTGCCCTCCCCAGGAATGCATTTGAAAGACCAGCCACCTCTCCAGCTGATAACTGGCCTCAGAAATCCCCCCCGCAGAGGATTCATCTTCCCTACCTGTCAGAAGGCCTGTGGCCCCACCACATTTCTAGCCCACTGATGGCTCCGGAAAAGATTCCAAAGGAAAAAGTCGTGTTAAACCCAGGCTCTGCCAGGCTTAAACGTCTGAGGTTAAACCAAGACTAAACCTTCAACGGGAAGTGAGTAACTCACTGCAAATCACTCCATCAGAGGAGAGTAACATACAAACACCAAGGAAGGCTGTGCTTTGACCGACAACAGGAAAAAGGGTGAACAATAAAGACAGAAAGGTTTTTCACACTGCCTCCTCAATCTGCAAATCACTGTCCCCCAAAACTATCCCAGTAAGCACGTTTTTAAATCCGGGGGGGGGGGGTTTGGTTTGTTTTTTGGTTTTTGTTTTTGAACCCAAAACACTAAGCGCAAAATTCTGGTCCGTTTTCTAACTGTGACTTACTTGACTAATTGAAAATTCAGCCTCGTGGACTGGAGCCCCCATGGGCACCCAACGCCATTTCTGGGAACACTTCAGGACAACAGCTTACAGTGGGACGCCCCTCAGGATCGGTGGTGTCGCGGGTCTCAGGGTAGCCCGGGTAGCCTTCAGGATTTAGCAGACACCAGGGTTAAACTCACTATTCAATATCGAAACATTTCAAATGTGTGCGTCTTTGCTCAGTATTCAGCCATAATAAGAAAAACATGTTGCCTTACTATACACAGGAAAACTTTTCTTTTTCCAAAGTCTTCTTACTCAAGATGTGTTCACTTGCTTCCTTCCAAACGGACTGCGATCATTTATTACGACCATCTCTCCAGGGATCGCATCTCTCCAGGGATCCGAGGCCAGAAATCAACGCTGCACTATCAAAATGGGGGAAAGGAGAGCCCCCAAACTGTCCCTCCCAGTCGATCCTACACAGTCCATCAGGTGTTTGTCTCCTTAGGAAACAGAGCCTTCTAGAAAAACGCAGACGAAGAACTTATAAATCCTCCCACAATAACCTTTCCAAGTTTTTCCATAGTAACATGATTTGTGTATAAAATACACCCAAATTACAAGGATTCCTCTTCATAGCAGAAAGGACTCCAAACACCCAAATCTCCTGTAATCACTAAAGTGTATTCATATTTGGAGTACGAATGCTCATATTTGACTCCCAGAAGGAGAAGGAGAGGGAGGAACAGCTTTCCTACTCCCTCCCTGTACAGAGATTACTAGTTCCCTGGAAGAAGAAAGTTACCTCCACACAGGGTTCAAAAGTTAAGCAGAATGACACAGGACTGCTTTCTTCCTCAGAGACGGTCTGAAAGTCGACTGGAAAGGACAGCAATGTTTAAACTACTGCGCTAAAAAACGCGAGCAACTTTCTTGTTGTCGTTCCAAGGGCCGATCTGAGCAACAGACGGGTCACCCTCCCTGGAAGCTCCCAGCTCCCACGCCACCCCACTCCACCCTCCGCACAGGCCGCAGCCGCAGGTCGGCCCAGCGAAGTCGTGCAGGACAAGTGACCCCCGCGCGCCCACCGCGCCAGCGCTGCGCCACCGCGCGTCCAGGCTCGGCTTTAAGCCCCTCCCGCCCCCCTCCCAACAGCGCAGCAAACGGGTCGCCCGACTCTTAAAGGGGAGAGGGACTCCTGCGGGGAGGAGGGCTGCAGAAATCCACAGGGATGTTGTGCGAATCGCCCAGACCGACTTCGAATATACTTTACTCACCACCGCACCGTGCACCCGGGGCGGTTTATGCTTTGAGGGACAGTGACGGAATGCAAACCCCCCTGCCCAAATCCAGTAACCAGAAATGTCTGACGTAATCAGCGTCTGCTTAAACCCAGACGACCCCCAGAAAGGCTGCCCAGCATTGCCTGTTCTGCAGACAGGTCCCCGGAGCGGGCAGCTGGCAGCAAGACGCGGGAAGAGCTGAGCCCCCTTGCGCGACAGTCCCTTAGCTCTCACCTGCCCGCAGGAATACGCGGAGTGGTGCACGGTGCAAGAGGCGGGCGACACCGAATCCCTCTTACGAGTAAGGGAGCGGCTCACACATTTCTGGGGCTGGAAGCGAACCTCCTCGGCCTCCAAGCCTCCCGCCAGGAGGCACCGCCGCCCTCCCCCACCCCGGCAGGGTGCCCGGAATTCGGCCGCCGCGCGCAGGCCGGAGGTGCCGGGGGGTCCGGACGGCGTGGGCGAGCGCCGCCTCCTTGGGCTCCCCGGGGGGGTGCCCCCCGGCTCCCTCCGCACCGCGGCAGTTCCTACGCGCCCCGGGACCCGCGCAGACAAACCCGCGCAGCGCCCCCGCCCCCCCCCCCTCCGGGGGCAACGTGTGCCCCTCCAGGAAAACGCCACCAGGAACCTGGGCCCGACCCTCCAGCCGCGTGCCTGGTCCCGGGTCTCGGGGCGCCGCCCCAGCAGCCGAAAGGCCGCCCGGCGACCCCCGACCCCAAGCAGGAAACGCCACTCGGCTACCTCCCGGGAGCCGAGGAGGGGGGTTTCGGGGCCAACAAAAGGGAAGCCAAAGTCCTCTTCGACCGGGCGGCGGGGTCGGGAGCCCCCTCCCCCGGGCCCCGCCCGATTGCGGCGCCGGCCCCGCTTGGGGGGGCTCGGGCTCAGCGGGGGAGCGGGGGCTGGGGAGCCCTGCAGGGGAAACCCGGGAGGGCCGGGTCCGAGACGAGATCCTGAGAACCAGAGACAGGTCTGCGGACCCAGGCCCGGGCCGCATTCACACTCACGACCCTCGCAGACCCCCGGCCGGGGGCTTCCCCGCCGGCTCCGCCTGCCCGCGCGCCCGGCCTCTGGAAACACTTGGCCGTCCCCTGAGCGCGCCTCCCTGGAAGCAGCCCCCGGCGGCGGGGCGCGGGGCCGAGGCGGGCCGGGCGCGGAGGGACCCTAGGCGGCGCCCCTGGCTCGGGAGGGCGGCCCGGGGCGGCACAGGCTCGGAGGCGCAGACCCGGGAGCACCGAGGGGGCGCGCCGGGGCGGGCGCGGGGCGGCGGGTCCTACCTGAGGTCCGGGGCACGCAGAGCAGGAGCGCGGCGGCCACCCAGACGGCTGGGGCGCACAGTGGCGGCAGCGCGGAGCCCCGGGCCATGCCGCGGGCCGAGGGGGCCGGGGCGCGGGGGGCCGGCGGGGCGCGGGGGGGCCGGGCGCCACCACCCCTGTGGGCCGCGCGTCCGCTGCCCTTCCTCCCGCGCGCGGCGCGAGTCGGTCCCTTTCGAGGAACTCCTCGTCTCTCTCACGTCCCGGCCCGAGTGCGCCTCTCGGCTCCCGGCGCGGCGCGGGCTGGCTGCGAGGCTCCGGGGCGCGGGCTGGGCGTCCCGCCGGCCGCCGGGACGAGCGCGGGGGGCGGACCGCGGGCGCGCAGGAGGCAGGGTCCCCGGCTCGCCCGCCCCGATGGGCAGAGCAGGGCCGGCGCCGGCGCCCCCTGCCGGAGGGACGCGCCCGCGGCGGGCGGGGCGCGCGGGAAGCGGGGGGCCGGCACCAGGGGCCGCCGCTCCGTCCCGGGGCTGGCCTCCCGCGCGCGCGCCCTCGGGACGCTCGGACGCCAAGGTGCGCCCTGGGGGCGCCCCGCCGGCCCGGGCCGCGGCAGCCGTCGCCGCAGAGGCGCCCCGGGCGGCTGGCATCTAGCTTCAGGGGGCGGGGCCCCCGGGGGCCTGGTCACAAATCGGTAAACTCGGGACCACACTGCTCCCCGCCAGGCCCACCGGGGCAGATACGACAGCCACCCGGTCCCAGAAACCAGCCGTGCGGGAGGAAGAGAGGCGAGTGCATGCAGAAGCGACGCGTTCCAGGAAAGGAACGGGCCAGGCCGCGTCCCCGCCGGCGCCTCCCGCTGCGCGGTGGGGACGACCGCGTCTCTCCAAAACGCTCAGAAACCCGGCGGCGGTAGAGTTGCGTAGAGGCAGCGCGATGCTATCTGAAGCCACCGTGGCTTTTGGTTTACTGTTAAAAGCAAATTGTGTAATTTTACCCATTAAAGGCAGAACACTATTTGTTCTCTGCAGAGCCCCAGAACATGCAGAAGTAATTTGCTTCACTTGTAAAAGACATTTTGAATGCAATTCAAATAGCATATTTTCTTGCTTATTCTTGGTTTTGCCTAACACATGCCAAGCAAGGTCTGGAATCGGAAAGCCTGACCCTCCTGTTTGTAACTTAGGAATTTTCTTTGTTTTTGCTCTCTTGGAGAAAGGATTTGGAACCGCCAGCCAGCGTCTCGGTTGTTTGTTTTGTGAGATTTATCTTTTAACTGATTATCGAGCAGTGTGTTTGGCGTTTTTTGCTCAAGCGCCATTTCCTGCTGGTTGGGGTGAATGACGAAGAGCCCCGGCCTCGGGTGCCAGAGCCCGAGGCGGCTGAGCTTGCCCCCTGCTCCCGCCCCACCCCCGGAATCGCCCGCTCCCCGCCTCACACATGGCAGGAAATAAAAGTTCTCTTGCTGTGATCTGCTCACAACATGGCCGAGCCCGCCCCAGCGGCGCGCTGCCCCTGGTAAAATGATTTAGGCCTCCCTCCCTCGCACTGTCTCTGCCGAATCTGCTCGCAGTAATAGCCCACACACTTCTCTTTCCTCATGCGCGTTGGAGGGGCTGTGCCCGTGCCCGGCCAGGGGCTGCCGGCTGGTGCAGGCAGCCTGAGCTGTCTGTCTGTCTGTCTGAGCTGCAGACAGCTCTCCCAAATGCTGTTTGAGGACGGCCAGGTCTTTATCTGTGGGCTTTTCCTCACTTTTCTTCCCCTGGGGGGGGGGGGGGGGGGGGAGGGGGGGGCTCAAGGATGCTTTAAGAGTAAATAAGGCTTTAAGAGTTGGTCCTGAAGCACTTAGTTCCAGACCCTTCCGTTCTGGATCTGGTGGGAACCACACAGGGAAGGCGGAGAAGGGTCCTGTGAGCCTGGCCCTCAAAGACGGGTCCATAGCAAAGCTTCGTCCTGTCGGGGGATCTGCGTTCCTCTCGCTCTCTTTCTGCTGGGTAGGCTTGAGGGTGTGTAGTTCCAGAACTACCCGGTCGGTCAGCAGCTCCGCCACTGACTTTTGGTGTGAACTTTGGGGAAATGACCTGATCACGCTTCAGCCCCTCATCTGCGTGCAAGGTTCACGTGCCTAGACGCCCCACACACCTGACCTGAGAGTTTAAAACAGCAACGTGTATTTTTGCTGACAGTTCCTTGGGTGGAGTCAGAAATGTGGGTCACGTCACATAGGATTTCTTCAAGGTTTGTAAAAATTATCTTTCCAGCATTTCTGTCTCCAAAGTTCCCCTACCTATAACTCTGGCCTGCTCCCGCCTCATCTCCCCCCTCGCTCCCTCCTTGCTGCCCTCTCTACAGGTTCAGCACCTACAGGAATAAATGCAATAAGTCTACCTTTATAAATGGGGGGGAGTCAAAATGTGTGCTCTCTAAGCAGCAGAACGTGGCTTAGATCCCAAGCCAAATTGTTCCCTCCAACCTCTACTAGTTATTGGTCGCTGCGTGAGTAATCAGCCCCGACCCTAACAGCCGGATACAGGAAGCCTTTATGGTTTCACTGGTTTCTACGGGTCAAGAATTCAGGTCTGGGTCAGGGTCGGTCAGTGCTGCATCGTCTGACGGATTCCCTGAGACCAGAGGGTGTTCCCAAGGCAGCTTGCTCACGCGCCTGGCAAGTTAGCGCTGCGTGTGGGTGGGGTCCCCATCCCTCGCCACGTGGATCTCTGCGGGGCTCCCTGAGCACCCTCCCAGGGTGGCAGCTGGTCAGCTGTCTTACTCCCCCGGAGTAAGAGCCAGGCGGCAGCTGCAGCGTCTTCTAAGTCTCGGAAGTCACTCGGACATGTCCGCAGCATTGGTGTCATGGGCCGCCCTCTTCGTTGTAGGAGGAAACCGCGTGGGGGTGTGTCCACCAGGAGGCTGACGGCCACACCTCCCAGACGGAACACAGCCATGCTGTCCTCAGGACAGGCAGCGGGAAAGAGGAGGAGGAAACGCGCGTGGTGTGCCAGCGAGAGCAGCAGGAAGCAACCGGGCCCCCCTGCAAGACCGTGAGTGGGGAGCCATGCAGGTGTCTGAAGGAAAACACTTAGGTGCAGTGACGGGCCAGTGTGAAGGCTTTGAGGCAAAGGGCTCCTGGGGTATCAGCCTGTTGGCCATTTGGATACCTTCTCGTGTGAAATGTCTGTTTCAATCTTTTGCTCATCGCCTAACTGGGTTATAGATCTTCTTAGTTTTGAGTTTTAACAGTTCTTTATGTGTTCTGGATAGAAGCTCGTTCCAGTAAAGATACAGGTAACGTTTTCCCCCAACCTCCAGTTTGTCTTTTAGTGGTTTTTAACAGTGCCTTTTCATAAGCCGTGCTTTCTCATGTTGATGAAATCAATTTACCAGTTTTGTCTTTTCCAAGTAATGCTTTTTGAGTACCAGGAAATGCTAGATCAGACCAAAAAAAAAAAAGAGGGATCTGGGGTGTCAGAGTATAGCAAACGTCGCTGCACGGATGTGAAAAGTGGGGGGCTCTGTTCACGGCCTCTGCCTGCTGGGCTTTTGCGGGAATACAGGCAGATCAGTGCCGGGGGTGGGTGGGTGGTCCTCACGTGCTCATTTCCACGCCAGCTGGGAAATCGCCGCGCGAATTGTATTCTTGTACAACTGTGAATTGTGTTTGTGTGCTCTACCAGTAGCCGGCAACACAGAAGTCCAAGCAGGGACGGGACGGCTGCATTTCCCCACCCTCCTGGCCAGCCCGGCTTCAAGGCCCACCCCCCCCGCCCCGCCTCGAGCCGCACAAACAGCCTGGCCAAGGTCAGCTGGGACCCCCGAGTACGAAAACCAAGGAGGTCTCTGTCTCTCGCTCGGCCCCTCTGCAGCACGTGGTCCTAGACCACTCCTTCCTGAGAGCACGCACCTCCCCTCGGCTCCCTGACACCGAGGACCCCCAGCTCCAATGCTGCTTCTTTAGATGTTTCTCCTTGTTCTGCACTTGGCCGTTAGGCTGGCCACGGTCTCCCCCAAGCCCGTGGCCTCCGCTGACGTCCATCTGTAAACTGAACCGTCGCCCTCACCTCCAGACCCATGTTTGGCGTCTCTACTTGGCTGCCCCAGGGGCGCTTCAAACTCAAGTGATCCAAACTTGAACTCCTTTTTTTTTTTTAATGTCTATTTATTTTGAGAGACCGAGAGCGAGCGAGCAGGCAGGGGTGAGGGGGGGGCAGAGGGAAAGAGAGAGAGACAGAGAGACAGAGAGAGAGAATCCCAAGCAAGCTCCATGCACAGAGCCCGATGCCAGGCTCGGTCGCATGAACCATGAGGTCATGACCTGAGCCGAGATCAAGAATCGGATGCCTAACCCAATGAGCCCGCCTGGTGCCCTTGAACTTGAGCGCCTGATCTACACCCCCTGCACCCTGAACCCTGCCTGAAACCTAATCTTTTTCTTAATCTTTTTCCTAATTTCCCTCCGTCACCCACCGTCCATGGAGCCCCACGAGACACAAACCCGGCCCCACCCTTGACCCTTCCTTCTCCCTGTACGTCCACCCCATGGCCGTGTCCTGTTGCTTTTACCTCCCGGATGCCTCCTGCCTACTGTCCTCTGTCCCCAGTGCCATCGTCCGAACTCAGGATGACATCATCGCTTGCCCAGTTAAGAGCCTCTGTCCCAGTCTCCCCACTTCCTCCATCACCCAGGTCCCAACAGGCTCTCCCCACCGCCATAAAAAGATCTTTCAAACCCAGGTCTAACTACCCTTTGCTGTCTCTTCCTCAAGGATACCTCCCTGATCACCGTCACCTCAGGAGAGTGAGTCCGGAACCCCACCCGGAGGCGGGTATCACAGTGGTGATCGAACCCGTGTGTTTCAAGTGTACTTGAACTAGGTCCCTTTTCCCTACTGACCTGAAGCGGCCCTGAGTGACTCTGCCCTAAGAAAAGGGCCGGGGTGCGCTCGCCAGCCCCCGGGGTGCGGTGACGCCACACGCGGAGGGGATGGAGGGAGGGAAGCGGAAAACGCCGTGTTCAGCTCGGATTTAGGACGAACCCAACGCATTCTTTCATTTGCCGGTCCACCGCCTTCCCTCGCGGGTGGCAAGTCTTTACGACACGACGCCAGCAGGTTTTCCAGTTCACGCTGCGCGACCGAGTGTATTTTTGATAGGCTTGCCCCCAAGGTACACACCCGCCCAAAAGGACAGTGGTTTTGCGAGATCAGTTTTGTCTCAAACCACGCATGTCTGCGGACGGTTGAAATCGCCTTTCTTGTTCCTCCAAATGCAGACCCAGACACAATGAAACCAAGCGTTCAGTTTTCACCACACTACAAACTTCCGAAGCTCACAGAGCTGGAGCGCGACCCTTATAACAGAGAAAGGTTGTCTTCAATTTCCAATCTTTACGTCAAGACATGGGGGCCGCAGAAAGGCGCTGGCAGGAAGTACCTTTCTGTGCAGTTCACCACTTTGCACCAAGCGGACCCCCCACCCCCGGCCGGGGGTCATCCCGAGGAGGCCCCACGACTGGCTGAGGGGCTCGTCTTAACCTCTCCAGGACGAAGAGAACCGCTCTCCTCTCCTCCGACACGGCGTCTCCTCCAACGTCAGTTTCCCCAAGAGCAACCTCGACTTAACCCTTTTCTGACGCTGGCCACCCACAGTTAGCACCAGACTCCACGGGTTAAGGGCTCAGGTCCCACAAGACGCCCGCCTGCACATCAGAAGCCAGTCTCAAGTCTCAGGGGCCCCGGGCGCCCCCGCGTCTGTCCCACTTGGCCGCGAAACCGGGGTTCGCACAAAGCTGTTCAGGGGCCCTCCAACAGTCACCTCAGTAGCACGCACTCAGGTGCAGCTGAGAGAGGCTGGCTCTGAAAAACAAAAGATACTCATGACTCGGGAGATGCCAAGGGCATTAGGAACTCTGAGCCAGGAGCCTGGAAACGGGAAACAGGTTCTTTTCAGATACTGTGTATTAATGAAATACATTAATTAATGATTAATTAATACAATAAATACAATAAATTAATGATGAGGTCATCAGGGTGGGCCCTAACCCACTATGACTGTATCCTTATAGAAAGGAAAATATTGGACGCGGACAGACGTGTAGAGAGGGCAGGCACCAGGGAAGATGGGAGGGACGTTGCCACCAGACAAAGAGCTACCAGAAGCTAGGAGACGCCAGGCCTGGAACAGATGCGTGTTGTGCTTTCGGAGGGAACCCGGTCCGGCGGACGCCTTGATCACACATTTCCAGCCTCCGGATCTGCGAGGCCATAATGCTCGTTGTTGAGGCCTCCTGGTCTGGGCGCTTTGCTCCGGCAGCCCCAGGACATCCCCGCGATGCAACAAAGGGACGCAGGCCCGAGGTCGCCCTTTCCGATTACTTACTGTTGACTGTAAAATTATCACACACAACACAAGAGGGCCCCGTGTAAAACTGCCTAACCCAGATGACGTCCACGCAGACGCACGTTCCCTCGTGTGATGGGAAGGCCTCGGGGCCTTTGGCTCCAGGAGGGAGTGAGGGCTGGTGCAGTGATCGCCGCGACCGCGTCACCGGGTTCACTCGGCGGACCCTCGTCCCAGCGAGATCCAGAGCGTCCGGGAAGGGCGTGGCCTCACGGAGGGAGCCGTGGCTTCATCCTCAGCAAAGCCGGGCATGCCGGCCCCAGACGGGTGTTCGAGCCCCCCCAGCCCCTCCCGCAGATGCCACGCATCCAACGGAGACGCGGACGAGGCCACCCTGGGACCCCGCCGCTGCGAAGCCGCAGTGGGAACGGGTCCTCACGTGTCCGCGGAGGGAGCGTTGCGGTCAGAACGGGCTTGGAGCCACAAGAGCGGTAACAGAGTCGTGTGCAGGGCGGTGTACACGCTGTGCGTTCTCTCCTCGCCCCGCGAGGAGGCGGCCGTCCTCCGGTTTCTGTGTTTTCATTTTTTTTTTTTAAGTTTATTTATTTAGGGGTGCCGGGGTGGCTCAGTCGGTTGAGCGTCCGACTCTCAGTTTCTGCTCAGGTCACGATCTCGAGGTTCGTGAGTTCGAGCCCCGCGTCGGGCTCTGGGCCGATGGCTCGGAGCCTGGAGCCTGAGTTTCAGATTCTGTGTCTCCCTCTCTCTCTCTCTGCCCCTCTCCCGCTCACACTCTGTTTCTCTCTCTCAAAAATAAATAAACATTTTAAAATTTTAAATAAATCAAATTTATTTATTTTGAGAGAGAGACAGAGGCAGGGAGGGGCAGAGAGGGGGAGAGAGAGAGAATCCCAGGCAGGCTCCACATTTTCCGCAGTTTCCTGGAGAGGAACTAGGCGGGATTTATTACAATTTGATGTGCGGGCCCCATGGCCTCGCCGTTCAGTTCTCCATGTACAGAGAGATCAGGAGGGAGCTTGTGTGGGTTCCTGCAGAATTTTGCTTACCCACTGCCGCAGAGTGGACCCCAGCACTTGAGAGCATAACACGACAACTCACGATAACCCCTCAAGGTCCTGTGGGTTGACTGGGCTCGGCTGGACGGTTTTCCCCTGGGTAGTAGAAGTCTGAGGCTCCACTGGGTGGAAACACCCAGAAGGGCTTCTTCACTCATGCGTCCGGCATCTCGGTGCCCCTCCCCGTGGCCTCCACCTCTGGGGAAAGCGTGGGGCCGGCTCTTGTCCAAGGCCTCGGCAGGTGGCCTCTCTCTCTTTTTTTTTTTTTTTAATTTTTTTTCACGTTTATTTATTTTTGAGACAGAGAGAGACAGAGCATGAACAGGGGAGGGGCAGAGAGAGAGGGAGACACAGAATCGGAAGCAGGCTCCAGGCTCTGAGCCATCAGCCCAGAGCCCGACACGGGGCTCGAACTCACGGACCGCGAGATCGTGACCTGAGCCGAAATAGGACGCTCAACCGGCTGAGCCCCCCAGGCGCCCCATGATGGCCTCTCTCTTGAAAGGACATTGGACTCACGTGGCAGCCAGCTCCAAAGACCACAGATGTGGAGGCAGCCATCCTTGGTCAGGCTTAGTTCCGGAACCCCCCATAGCATCGGTTCCCCGCAAGGTGCCGACTACAGAAAGCCCAGACCCGGTGCGGGAGGGACGCCGTAAGGCCGTGGAAACCTGCAGGTGAGCTTTCCTGGGAGCTGCCTTTGTAGACCGGATGCTACTCCATACAGCATTATTATTCACAGCAAAACACTTGAAATGACCGAAATATCTACCGATAGGAGAACGTCTAAATGAACACACACATATATAGCATATAAATACATTAATATAAACGCTGTGTGTCATATCAACTAATGTTAATACAACATAGATATTGACGTGTGTGTCTGTCTCATGATCTTGTGCTTGTAACAGGATCGGGTGGAGCTGTGTATGTTGACAGACAGGCATCTAAGACAGGCTAAGTGACAAAAGCAGGTCACGGAGCCCCAAAGATCGGAGCTTTCCAAAGCCCCTGGGGATAGCTCATTCTCCAGCTTTCCCCCTCAAGCTTTCTCGTTAGCCCACTGTTCACGCCAGCTTTGCGCACTTGTGAAGTTAGACGATTACTTCTATGTGTTCTCAACATACGTGTCTTCTCACTGGAGAAGCTCAAGGCCAAGTTCAAGGCAGCCTTGCAGGTGAGGTGTCCCAGGGAGCCCCAGATGAGTCAGATATCGACACTGCTCTGGCAGTGGGGCCCTGGAGAAGCTGCACCTCCACCGTGCCCTCCCTGGGGGCTGTCAGGCCGCTGGGCTTTACGGCTTTGCAAAGCCGCAGAGACAGAGACAGGAATAGGACAAGTTAAGGCTCCTGTTCTACTCAAATGTCACTCTGTTCTCACCAAGACTTGGCTGCTTGTCTTGCGTAAGTGTTTCCTCCATCTAGAATTGTTACAGGCTTTTAGTTCGTTTCCAGGGTTCTTAGAAAGCTGACTCTGATCATTTCACCGGTTTTGTCACTGCCTTTACGGAGCAGAGAGTTTTCAGATGCCCTTACTCCACCATTTTCTCTGACCTTGAAGTCACTTCTAGCAGGATGTCACCTCTTCCCCTCTACGGAAGCTCCCCTTGACAAGCTCTTCAGTGGTGCCCACGGTTCTAATCTCAAGGGTCAATTATCAGTCCTACTCTTATTCGATTTAGTAGTAGCTTTTGACGTTCACCTTCTGGGACCCCTTTCTTCATCCGGCTTCCAAAGCATCCCCCGGTTTTCTTCTGCCCACACTGGCCACTCTTTTTTTTCACCTCCTCTCCTGTTTGCTCTCCTCTCCCCTACTTCGAAACGTCCCACGGGGATGGCAGGCAAGTCTCGCGTCTGTAAAGGCCCACCATAGACCGACGCTCCTAAACGAGCATCTCAGCTGGGTCCCCCCCCTTACACGCCACTGTCATATGTCCAGCAACACGCTCAACATTTCCCCCTCGAATCCGTCAGGTGCATCTCCAACTTGAACTAGCTAAAACACAACTGTTGACCGTTCCCCCTGGCCTCCTCCCTCCGGTCTTTCCCATCTCGGCGAACATCACCCAGGCCAGAGATCTTGACGTCACCCTCGACTCCTCACGTTCTCCCGCATCAAATCCATCAGAAGACATAGTGGCTCTACCTTCAGAATGTATCCTTCAATGAGTCAATGTTTACGCCCTCTACCGTGGTCTGAGCCTCCATCAAGTCCAAGCTGAACCAGTGCTACTAGGTGGCAGCCAGGATGGCTTGCTTGGAATCCAACTCGCGTCTTTTCTTCCTCTCCCGCCGACTTCCGCTGCCACAGCCTCCGTCTGTAGGAAAAGCAAACATCTCTCCGCTGGTTCACAGACGCCGCGTGATCTGCTGTCCGTGCACCCTCTGCTCCTACAACACCCCCCGTCCGTCCTTCCTCACTGGCTTCCTTAGTCTTCCTCAATGGCCCAGCGCACTTCTTCACCCTCTCCAGCTTCGACTCAAATGTCCCCTTCTCGGTGCCTTCCCCAATGCCCTGTTCGCAAAGCTGACCCTTCCCGTGTCCCTCAGCCGTTCTACATTTTCTCCTTTGCAAGTATTACTATTTATAATACTGCATGTTCTACGTATCTACTTATTTTTAATATGTAGTTACTTAATATTCAACTGCCCACGCGAGCTGACCCACATGTCGCTGGTTTTGTTTTTATTTTCGGATTTCATTTCTTCTCTTCCTTAAGGCATTGTCTGTGAGCACGGGCGAGGCTCACTGCATCCCGACTGTCCCCAGGTCCGTGCAGGGAGCCCGGCAGCCTCACGGGTGGGATGGCTGGACTGGTCCACTCCCTGGTCTCATCTGGCCTTTGCCATCACCTCCCCTGAGATTCCGTGTCTCCGGCTGTGGGACTGCCACCCCAATTGGTCTTATTTTTTGAATGTGTATTTATTTTTGAGAGAAGAGAGGATGGGGTAGGGGCAGAGAGAAGGGGACAAAGGATCCGAAGCGGGCTCTGTGCTGTCAGGGCTCAAACCCATGAACCAAGAGATCATGACCTGAGCCGGAGTTGGACACTTAACCGACTGAGCCACCCAGGCGCCCAGTCCCCAAATTGGTCTTTACCTCCTGAACCAAGGCTCTGACATTCCACAGATGTGCTCAGAGTTCCTTTGCTGGAGCATGTGGGAACTCCGTCTACCCTGTTACACAAGAATGTCTGATTTATTCATCTCTTAGGGGGCGTAGATTATACAAACAATGTAGTATGCCACGAATTCCAGCCCTGCTCTTGTCAGTATCTGTTTGAGAGTCTGATGCCATATCGTAAAAATGATATGAACAGTAACAACTCAAATTTATTGGGACTAGTTGAAACAATAAGACTGAGAACTTGTTGAAATAATAAAGCACAGAGTGTTTTTCTTTTTAAAGAGGGAAGGAAATTTAGTATTCACATGGGATGGAAACCGAATCCTTTTTGGTAAATCTTGATCTAACCAATGTAGCAAAGTAATGTAACAGGATGCACATCATCCTTAAAATTGATTGCACTCTCAAGTTCAACATTTTCTGAATTGCCATATATAGCAATTCTCGCTGCCCTGTTGCAAACGGACTACTTGACCATGAAGTAAGGTTAAATAAATTAATATACGGATAGCACTCAGAATGGTGCCCAGCGTCGAGTAACCACCATATGTAGAAGCAATTATGACTCATCCCAGAACACAAAGCTATGTGTTACAGTATGCATTTTTACGTTCTACGTGGAAAAATAGTTTATAGCAACATTACCCTATAAATCTATCACTTTTATCCCAGCAGCTATTTGAGAACTTTTTGAGGCTTAAATGAACATGCACTGTTGAAACCATGAAGAATCTATACTAATAATTTGATGAATTTCCTGATTATGTTGCATTTTAGACAGGATTCACCTCACATTTAACCAGCATGATCTTTCCTACTTGAAGCTTGTCAACGATTAATTTGAGCTGAGGATTTTTATTTGTTTTCATTTTCTTTTGAGTTTATTTATTTATTTTGAGACAGAGAGAGAGAGGGAGAGAGAGAGGGAAGGGGCAGAGAGAGGGGGAGAGAGAGAATCCCAAGCAGGCTCCACACTCAGTGCAGAGCCTGACATGGAGCTCAGTTCCAAGACCAAGAGATCACAACCTGAGCCAACATCAAGAGTCAGATGCTTAACTGACTGAGCCATTTGGGCACCCCCACTTTTGTTTGTTTTCTTGTTTTATTGTTAGCATGTAGATTAGGTGATGGACTTTGGATCAGCCAATCTAGGCACTAAGACTATGTGACAGAACAATTTGTGGGATTTATAACATATGCAGAAGTAAAATATATATGACAACAATTGAATAAAGAATAAATAGAATAATAGAAGAAACAAGAAAGGAAAATGGAAGTATATTGTTATAAGGTTCTCATACTATACATGAAGTGGTGTAATACATGTAAAGCGATCGTGATGAATTACAGACAAATACTATAAACCCTAAAGCAACCACTAACATGAAGAAACAAAGAGTTGTAGGTCATTAGCCAATGAAAGAGATCAAATAGAATCATAAAAAATATTCAATTAATCCTAAAGGACCCAGAAAAAGAAAAGGGAACAAAGAGGAGATGGGACAAATGGAAAACAAAGAGCAAGACACCTGATGATTACAGTAAATATGAATGGCTAAATACGATGATTAAAAGTCAGAGATCATCAGATTGGACAGAAAAGCAAGTCCCAACTATACGCTGCTTACAAGAAATGCACTTTAAAAAAAAAAGAAATGCACTGTATTTTATTTATTTTTTATCTTAGAGAGAGAAAGAGAGCACACAAGCAGGGGAGAAGGGCAGAGGGAGAGAGAAAGAGACTCTCAAGCAGGCTCTACACTCAGTGTGGAGCCCAACAGGGGACTTGGTCCCACAACTGTGGGATCATGACCTGAGCTGAAATCAAGAGTTGGATGTTCAACTGACTGAGCCATCCAGGCACCCCAAGAAATGCACTTTAAATTTAAAAAATAAGACACAAATAGGTGAAAAGTAAAAGGACAGAGAACAAGATGCCATGCCAACATTAGTCAAAAGAAAGCTGGAATATTAATATCCAACAAAGTAAATTTGATAGCAAAGACTATTACCAAGGATGAAGAAGTCTATTTCATAATAATAAATGGGTCAATTCATCAAGAAGACATGATAATGCTAACATTTCTAAATTATAAATGTTTATGAAGCTAATAACAGAGTTCCAAAATATTGACACAAAAGCTGAAAGGAGAAAAAGACAAATTGATCATGATAGTCAGAGGTTTCAATACCCCCTCTCAATAATGATTTAAGAAATAGACACAAGGGCACCTGGTTGGCTCAGTCGGTAGAGCATGCAACTCTTGATCTCAGGGTTGTAAGTTCAAGCCCCACACTAGGTGTAGAGACTACCCAAAAAAAAATTGTTAGAAAAATTGACGTAAAATCTGTAAGGACACTGAAGATTTGAACAACACTATCTTTTAACTTGGTCTGATTGGTATTTATAGAACATTCCATGCAACATTCTTTTCAAGTGTAGAAGAGAACTATGAACATAAAACTACATTGTGTACCATAAAACAAGTCTTAACAAACTTAAAAGGATTCAAGTCATACCAAGCATTTATCTGATCCCAATGGATTGAATTTGAAATCAATAACAGAAATATCTCTTAAAAATGCCCCAAATATTTTGAAACCAAATAACACACTTTTAAATATCCCATGGGATGGAGAAGACATAAAAAGAGAAATAAGAAAATATTTTGAAATGAATGCGAATAAAAATACACCACGTGATCCAAATGTGTGGAGATGCTGCTAAAGCAAGATATAGAGGGAAATTAATAGCGTAGATGCCTACATGAGAAAAGAAGAAAGGTCTTAAATCGATGACCTCAAGAAACTAAGAGAGCAAATTAAACCCAAAGTAAAGAGAAAAAAGGAGAATATAGATCAGAGAGGAATTCGTTTGAAGCAGGCAACAGAAAAAACAATAAAACAAACCTTCGAGACCATCAATGGCACTTATGAATCTCTAGCTACAGTGACACAAATTTGACATTATACAGACATTAAAAAGGATAATAAATAATAAAAGGTTATCCTGAACAACTTTAAGCCAATAGTTTCAGCGACTTACGTATATCGGGCTGACTCCGTGAAAGACAAAACTCCCAAAGCTCATTTGGAAGGAAATAGATAAGCCAAATGACCCAATATTTATTAAAGAAACTGAAACTGTAGTTGAAACCTTCCTCCCAAAGAAAATGCCCAACCCACATGACTTCCTTGGTGAATTCCGCAAATTGTCTAAGGAGGAAATAACCGCATTTCTGTACATAGTCTTACAACTAAAAAGGAGGAAATATTCTCAGCTCAATTTATGAGACCAGCATCATCATGATACTAAAACAATATAAAGACATTACAAGAGAACAAAACTGTAGACCCATATCTTTTAGGAACTAGATGTAAAATACTCTAAGTAACATGTTCACAGATCAAATCTAACAATAGATAAAAAAGATAACACATCATGACCAACTGGAGTTTATCCCAGGAGTACAGGTTTTGTTACAGGCGCCATTGGCTACTCTCCTCCCATAGAATGTCACGGTCTTCCACCCAAATCCACTGCCATGTTTTCCTGAGGGTCTGTTACGTTCTCCAGTTACCTACTGCTCCAGAACAAACCACCCCAAAACTTAGTGGTTTAAAACAATCGTTTGAGGGCACGCGTGGGTGGCTCAGTTGGCCAAGCATCTGGCTCTTGGTTTTGGGTCAGGTCGTGAGCTGACAGTTTGTGAGATTGAGCCCCGAGTCAGGCTCTGTGCTGACAGCGTGGAGCCTGCTAGGGATTCTCTCCCTCTCCCTCTCATTCTGCCCCTCTCCCCTCCCTCAAAATAAATGAACAAGACAAAACAACGACAACCATCTGATTTTTAAAATTTTTATTTGTTAATTTTTAAGGTAAACTATCGCCCAACGTGGAGCTTGAACTCACGACCCTGATATCAAGAGTCCCATGCTCTACCAAGTGAGCCAGCAAGGTGCCCCCAACGATTTGATTTTAAACAGTTTAAAAACCAGTGGGGCGCCTGGGTGGCTCAGTCGGTTAAGTGGCAGACTTCAGCTCAGGTCACGATCTCACGGTTCGTGGGTTTGAGCCCCGCGTGTTGGGGCTCTCTGCTGTCAGCGCGGAGCCTGCTTCGAATCCTCTGTCTCCCTTTCTCTCTGCCCTTCCCCTGCTGGTTCTCTCTCTCTCAATAAATAAATAAACTTAAAAAAAAAAAAAAAAAAAAAAGACTGGGCTTTTGTCCGCCCCGTTCAGAAACGCGATGACTCACTCTGGGAGCAGGAAGGCGTACTATCGCTCGTAGCCCCTGCAGTACCTCTTACGTTCCAGTGTGTGACTTTCCAGAACCTTTAAACGCTCCCTCTTCATCAGGTGAATAAAAGGAAAAGTCAGAAAAAAGAACACAGGGGCACCTGGGTGGCTCAGTCAGTTAAGCGTCCAACTCTTGATTTCAGCTCCTGATCTGAAACTCATGATCTCAGGGTTCGTGAGTTCAAGCCCCACATCAGGCTCTACGCTGACTGTGCAAAGTCTACTGCGGATTCTCTCTCTGCCCCTCCCCTGCTCATGCACGCATGCGCACGCTCTCTCTCTCTCACTCTCTCAAAATAAATAAACTTTAAAAACACTGGAGAACTGCTCTTAAAGAAAAAAAAAAAGAACACAGAGGCTTCTGAGGAAACTCTGAAAGAAATTCAATTTTAATTGGATTTGAATTTGAATTTAGTGAATAACTCACTAAAAATTTTTTTAATAGCTTTATTAGGATACAACTCACACGCCATACAATTCACTCATTTAAAGTGTACGACTCGATGTTTTTTAGTATATTCACAGAATTGTAAATATATCAGCATCCCAATGGAATTTGAAACAAAAATTTTTTAACGCTTATTTATTTTTAAGAGACAGAGACAGACCGTGAGCAGGGGAGGGGCAGAGAGAGAGAGGGAGACACAGAACCCGAAGCAGGCTCCAGGTTCTGAGCTGTCGGCACAGAGCCTGATGTGGGGCTCAAACCCATGGACCGTGAGATCATGGCCTGAGCCAAAGTCAGACGCTTAACCGACTGAGCCACCCAGGCGCCCCCCAATGGAATTTTAAAACATTTGTCTCCCTTAAAAGAAAGCCTCCCAGCCCCATTTCCCCCCAAACTTCCCAACACTAGGCAAGTGCTAATCTACTTTCTGTCTCTATGGATTAATCTATTCTAGAATTTCAAATATAAATGACTGAAATCATACAATATGTGGTCATTTACAACCAGCTTCTTTCACTTGGCGGAATGTTTGCAAGGTCCTACGTGCTGGGACACGTATCAGCACCTCATTTCTTGTCACTGTTGACTAATTTGCCACTCTACAGATATACCGCATTTTGTCTATCCACCCATCAGCTGACAGACATTTGGGTACTTGCTGAAATTTTAAAATTAATTCTAAGCTCCTTTTTTCTTTTTTAATGTTTATTTTTGACAGAGAGAGAGAGAGAGAGACTGAGCATGAGCAGGGGAGGGGCAGAGAGAGAGGAAGACACAGAATCTGAAGCAGGCTCCAGGCTCCGAGACATCAGCACAGAGCCCGATGCAGGGCTCGAACTCACAGACCGTGAGATCATGACCTGAGCCGAAGTTGGACGCTCAACCGACTGAGCCACCCAGGTGCCCCTCCTTTTTAAATATTTTGACCAGCAAGTTATAGTCTCAATTATTTTAAAAAATCTTTTCTTTTGAAGTTTATTTTTAAGAGAGAGAGAGAGAGAGTGTGTGTGTGTGTGTGTGTGAGAGAGAGTGGGGGAGGGCAGAGAGAGAGCAGGGGACAGAGGATACGAAGCAGAGAGCCAGATTTGGGGCTCGAACCTACGAACCGTGAGCTCATGAACTGAGCCAAAGTCGGATGCTTAACCGACTGAGCCACCCAGGCACCCCTATTTTGAAAAATGTTTAAAAGGTTTTAAAGACCACAAAAGTAATACGGGTCCAAAAGTAAACATGAATAATGAAAACACCACAGAACAGCAGGTGGGAGAAAAAGAAAGCCTCCCTACGTTCCCCCAAACCCCATTTCTCCAGACGTTAACCCCCCCAGTTCAGGTGTTTTTGTCCAAAACTTGTCCCCCCACATTTACAAGCACGTACATACACACAATCCTCATCATTCGTGGAGCCCACACTTGCAAATGTATCTAACAACTAAAACTTCGCTGTTATCCCAACATCAATACTTGTGACACTTACTGCATCATTTTGGGACATTCGAACAGCTGCAAAAAACGTGTCGCCCGACTTGCGTGTCCCCAGCTGAGGTCGAGCAAGGTGATGCTCTGAGTAATGACAACTGACGGTATGTGTAGGTACCTTCACGCCTAATTTTGCAAAATTGCATCATATAATAGATTGCTTTCCAGCTTTGTTTTTCTAACTAAAGCATCACGGAGACACTTCCCTATCAGCACATGAGGATCAAATGAAGTCCTTAACACAAAGGGCAGGTAATCTGTAGTCCAATCCAGCTTGCTGCTGCTTTTTTTTTTTTTTAATTTTTTTTTAAACGTTTATTTATTTTTGAGACAGAGAGAGACAGAGCATGAACAGGGGAGGGGCAGAGAGAGAGAGGGAGACACAGAATCCAAAGCAGGCTCCAGGCTCTGAGCCATCAGCACAGAGCCCGATGCGGGGCTCAAACCCACACACCGTTAAGATCATGACCTGAGCTGAAGTCAGACACTTAACCGACTGAGCCACCCAGATGCCCAAAATGCATTCATTTCTAGCCAGTGTCACAGACATGCCTCTAATGTCATGATGTGCTTCCCATTCTTCTTTGGCTTGTGCGTCACCCTCTTCCTGCCTTCCTCTCCATTTTACTGGAGTAGATCCTCAAGGAATTTTTTCAGAATGGGTGTAAGAATGTGTACTAGACTTTGCTGTCTGGCAATCCGGGATCCATTTTCCCTTCTTTCCTTCTGAGCAAACCTGTTCTGTTCGGGGGGTTACCCCTCTTCTGCTTGGACCGCATAGCTCACAGTAAGGAACCCCCCCGTTCACTCCCGGTTGGTGGATGAATCTAAGACAACCAGCACGTGTCACGTGGTGCAGGGCACGCACGGCCTGGCTCGGATCGAAGAGCACAACTAATAGCCTGTTGCTGGAAGTGAAGTCTCCCCTCTTATTCTTCTGATGCGCAAAAACGAGGCACCTTGGTGCCCTCGAGAGCAAGTCCCAGAATGAAGCCCGATGCCAATGACGATGGAGTGGAGAGACGGACAGACGGGAACGGGGTCTCTGATGCATCATCTAGCCCTGAAGCAGCTCCACGGGAAAATTCACCCTATTTGGGGCACTCCTGCCACCTGCCACCTGCAGTCCAAAACCCAACTGTGTCTTTATTTTCCCTCATACTTCACTGGTACCTGGGGGGTGGGGACAGGAGTCTAGGTTCGAATTCACTTCCCCTGGGAAGGAAAGTGCTGTTTCCTTGTCCTCAAACATCAGACACAGCTCAGTCTAATTCTTAGTGCTTATGAAACACCCTGGTTTTCCTCTTGGAGAGTTTTGGGGTTTCCTTTTTATCCTTGACAACAGCAGTTTCTGCTACTCGTACCCAGACGTGTGCCTTTTAAACGTCTCTGCTTGGTGCTTGGTGGGTTCTTTATATCTCGAAGCCTGAGCTTATATTCATCTCTAGGAAAGTTTCTTACGTGAATTCTTTCTTAATTTTTCCCTACCTGCCTGTTTTATTCTTCAGAGAATCCAGCGCATTTGTTGACTTCTCTTTGTATTTTTAGATTTGTTAAGTTTTCTCTAATTTGTAAAATCCTAGGTTTTACATTATAGGTCACAAATAACTCCCTTTGCCCATGTGAAAGCAATAATTTGAAACTTCAAGTGAAATCTTCAATTACAATAATCATTTGCATGTGTACTTTTAGATATAACATATATAACTTAAAAAATGTTTTTTAATGTTTTTATTTATTTTTGAGACAGAGAGAGACAGAGCATGAGCAGGGGAGGGGCAGAGAGAGAGGGAGCCACAGAATCCAAAGCAGCCTCCAGGCTCTGCTGTCAGCACAGAGCCTGACACGAGGCTCGAACTCACGGACTGTGAGATCATGACCTGAGCTGAAGTTGGACGCTTAACTGACCGAGCCACCCAGGCACCCCCATATATAACTTGTTAAGATTCTAGCGACTTTGGCTTGAATTGCTCCTTTTTCATAGCAGCCCGTTCTTGTTTTATTGATGCAATATGCACTGGGGTCTAAGGATGGTGATTGCCATTCACATTAGCCTCTGTGTCGGCTGCCACCTTCTTGCTTGTGATTAGGCAAAATATTTCCATTCTCCTATAAGCCCCTTTGCTGTTTTGTTTTTTTAATCAAGCCCATGGATTTGTCATTGAAAAATAACTTTCCTCTCATTTCAGTGGGATTTGGGAAGGAAGCAATACTGTGCTCAGGACTCAGGCTTAAACTGGGGATCCTATGGCGCCCTGATCCCAACTCATAGCTTTGTCAAGTCCTTCTCGTGCTGGGAATCTGAAGCCGAAGCGGGGAAATGTGAGTCTGGGCAAAGAACAATTGGTTAAAGACTGAACTTTCATTAGAATTTTCTCAGGAAAAATTAGAAAAGATTCTTGTTTATATTTGTCATTCCCTTATCTAGAGAACATCTGGAAAACATTTTCACTAACTCACTCCATTTGTATTGTGTGTTTCCAAGAAGTACAAAAAAAAAAAAATGAAAGGAAATTCCAAATAACAATGTTTTCTTTTGTAGAGCCAAATATTATTATCCTTCTCTCCTTATTATAGACACATTTGGTTCTGTATAGAGACATGTACTGATACAGCTCTCAGTATTTGGAAAGCCCAATGGTAGTGGTTTTTACTTGCAAGCTGTCGACTATAATAATTGCTACCTTTGTTAAGAAGAAGTAGTTAGGAGTACCTCCTACGTATGCAACATGATGCCTCAGAGTGCGGGAGATATGGCATTTACATGTGGCTCCCTCCCGCAAAGAATGCATGGTTCAGGGGCACTTGGGGGGCTCAGTCGGTTGAGTCTGACTCTTGGTTTTGCCTCCGGTCATGATCTGGTGGTTCGTGAGTTTGAGCCCCGCATCGGGCTCTGCACTGATAGCACAGAGCCTGCTTGGGATTCTCTCTCTCTCTCTCTCTCTCTCTCTCTCTCTCTCTGCCACTCCCCTGCACAACCGCTCTCTCTCTCTCACTCTTAAAAATAAACATTTAAAAAAAGAATGTATGGTTCAGTTGGGGGGATAATGTTAGCGGTGCTGTTGTTTGAGATCACGAATTACGTGGTTCTGACAACAAGGGATCAGCAGGGACTTGGCCTTGGGGTACGAAGAATGCTGCGTCCTTCAGGCTAGTCCTTGGAGACTGATCAGGCAGCCCTTCACCTGTGCTCTGTTCTACTGCTCAGAATCGAGTCCCAGGCTCTTCCCACACATGAGGACCATGTCTACTGTGCCTGCCATGTAGACCCAGCCTACAGGAGAGAGCAGATGACCTCTGTAGAGAGCGCAAGGAGAGGCATGGGGGCGCGGGACCATGAGGAGATGCATCAGACCAGACACGGGGACAGTGTGCAGCTGGACAGGGACAGGAGGCACAAGGGTCATGGCCGAGAAGCTTGCCTGGGTGTGGGAGGCGGCCCACGGCTCCGTGGGACGAGAAGGAACCATGAAAAATACCCACGTGGATCTTCTACGGTGTCCTTGCCAAAAACGCTTTAATTTGACTCAAATCTCATCAAACCTTTCCACATCACTCCAGTTACAGGAAATCTGGCGAGAGAGGAGCCACGAAATGACACCAGCAGGAAACAATCGGACAGAATCGATACAGCGGGATGCTTTTCATGACAGCTGGCCTGGCCTCTCCAACAGGACAATGTCACACAGAAATATGGGGACAGGGATAAAAACATAATGCAACGCTTCGATTGCAGCTCTAAAAAAGCAACTATGGGGGTGCGTGTGTGGCTCAGTCACTTGAGCGTCTGACCTTGGCTCAGGTCATTATCTCGTGGTTCGTCGGTTCGAGCCCCACGTCGGGCCCCGTGCTCCCTCAGTGCGGACCCTGCTGGGTCCTCTGTCCCCTCTCCTTCTACCCCTCCCTCGTGCTCTCTCTCATAAATAAATAAACATTAAAACATAAAAAATGAAAATGCAACTATCGGAAACGTTTGGGGTGGGCAATGGGGAAATTTGGATATGGATTTGGGCATTGGTTTATATTTGGGAATTATTAAATATGATCATGCTATCATGGTCATAGAGGAGAAAGTCCTTAGTTTTGGGAAGTGTAGGAAGGTATATTCCATGGCAGATGTCATGAAAGTGTAACCTATTTTATCAAGGTTCAGAAAAAATATATACACAGCCTTATGCTGGCAGGTCATAACAGAGAAAAACAAAATGTGCTAAGACCCGGGACCGTGACGGTACTGACTGGCTTTCCTGTACATTCTGTGATGTGTTGTCAGAGCAACCACTCCATGATCTCTTGATTCAGAGATATTACTCAAAAGACCCTAGGCCACCTTGGGGCTAAAATGGCTCAAATAGAGAAGGGCTTAATTTTTCTTGCAGAAGGAGAGGCCTGGGGACAGCAGTTAGTGTCACAGGCTCAGCCGCTCCACGATGCCCTCCGGAACCCTGGATCTTTCTATGGCCCCATTCCTTCCCCCTTGGTGCGGTGGGTCCCAGATTCACATTTGCTGCCTCCAGTCTCCCGCTGGCTCGGTGGCCGTCAGTGGAAGAAGAGGAGAACAGGGTGGCCCTGATCACAGAAACCTCCCAAAGGACTTTGACTGGCAGTTTCCACTTTGGTCATAACTGGCCCCGTGGAACATTGAGCCGGAAGGGAGTCTGGGAAACCAGGACGGAGCCCTTCTAACCTCTCCTGGGGGCCCACAAAAGAGCAGCGGCTGTGAATGGGGGCCCAGAGCCCTTAACATACAGATTTTCCATCCAACCTTTCCTACAATATCTGAATGTATCTTCTAAGCAGATTTCTTCCGCAGGTATTCGTATACAACGAAAAGAAAACAAAACCCTTTTGAAAGTTTAATTAGAAAAATGATTGGACTCAGTATGGATGGCACATTAATTCTTTCCACAAACATTTAACAAGCCCCCGACTCCACAGCACGCGTTGGGCTGGAAACCCGAGAGACGCTTCTTAGCCTTGGAAAGTCCACAGTATGGGGCGCCTGCGTGGCTCAGTCAGTTGGGCGTCCGACTTTGGCTCAGGTCACGATCTTGTGGTCCGTGAGTTTGAGCCCCGTGTCGGGCCCTGTGTCGACAGCTCGGAGCCTGGAGCCTGCTTCGGATTCTGTGTCTCCCTCTCTCTCTGCCCCTCCCCCGCTCATGCTCTGCCTTTCCCAAAAATAAACACTGGGAAGAAAAAAAACCAGAAAGTCTGTGATACAACAGTGGGAACGTGCGTGCACATAAATGGTTAGGGTGTCATTGTGGAAAAGATCCTATAAAAGAAACTCTGAACAGGGAGGAGATAAACCAGCCAGGGGACCCAGTTTAGGGGAAAATTCGGCCCACGGGAAGGCCTGATGACCAGGATAGCTCACTGCCAGCGGCTTGATGTGACTGCTGCCGTGAGGGTCCCTCAAAGAGCTTCCATTTCTCAGCTGTGCGGAAAATGTGCAAGACGTGGGGCCCGGAGTCTCTTTCTGCTTCTGCCGCTGCTTGGCTGTGTGAGATCCAGTCTGACATTGAACTCAGGGAGCCCCACACTTACCGCCAGCAGCTTAGCACCTGTCCTGTCCCGCGGGGACAGGGGTGCCGTGCATTACCTCTTCACTGCGTCTGTCACATGGGGGTTGGAAGGGGAGCCATCTATTAGCACTTGATATATATCTATACCTATGTCTATGTCTGTTTGTGTATCTACATCTGTATCTGTATCTGTATCTATACCTGTATCTGTATCTATACCTGTATATGTATCTATATCTGTACGTGTATCTGTACCTGTCTCTATATCTGCATCTGCAGCTGTATCTACATCTGTCTCTGTATCTATATCTGTATCTGTATCTACATCTGTATCTATATCTGTATCTATATCTGTGTCTATATCTGCATCTGCATCTATATCTGTATCTGTATTTATACCTGTATCTGTATCTATATCAAATCTGTATCTGTATCTGTACCTGTATCTGTATCTATATCTATATATATGTCTGTATCTGTATCTCTATCTGTATCTATATGTGTCTATATCTGCATCTATATCTATATTGGTATCTGTATCTAAATACCTGTACCTGTATCTATATCTGCATCTGTATCTGTACCTGTATCTATATCTGCATGTGTAGCTGTATCTACATCTGTCTCTGTATCTATATCAATATCTGTATCTGTATCTACATCTGTATCTACATCTGTATCTATATCTGTATCTATATCTGTGTCTACATCTGTATCTGTATCTATATCTGTATCTGTATATATACCTGTATCTGTATCTATATCTGTATATGTATCTATATCTGTACCTTTATCTGTACCTGTATCTATATCTGCATCTGTAGCTATATCTACATCTGTCTCTGTATCTATATCAATATCTGTATCTACATCTGTATCTCTATCTGTATCTATATCTGTGTCTATATCTGCGTCCGTATCTATATCTGTATCTGTATTTATACCTGTATCTGTATCTATATCAAATCTGTATCTGTATCTGTACCTGTATCTATATCTATATACATGTCTGTATCTGTATCTCTATCTGTATCTATATGTGTCTATATCTGCATCTATATCTATATTGTTATCTGTATCTAAATACCTGTACCTGTATCTATATCTGCATGTGTAGCTGTATCTACATCTGTCTCTGTATCTATATCAATATCTGTATCTGTATCTACATCTGTATCTATATCTGTATCTATATCTGTATCTACATCTGTATCTATATCTGTATCTACATCTGTATCTATATCTGTGTCTACATCTGTATCTGTATCTATATCTGTATCTGTATATATACCTGTATCTGTATCTATATCTGTATATGTATCTATATCTGTACCTTTATCTGTACCTGTATCTATATCTGCATCTGTAGCTATATCTACATCTGTCTCTGTATCTATATCAATATCTGTATCTACATCTGTATCTCTATCTGTATCTATATCTGTGTCTATATCTGCGTCCGTATCTATATCTGTATCTGTATTTATACCTGTATCTGTATCTCTATCAAATCTGTATCTGTATCTGTATCTATATCTATATACATGTCTGTATCTGTATCTCTATCTGTATCTATATGTGTCTATATCTGCATCTATATCTATATTGTTATCTGTATCTAAATACCTGTACCTGTATCTATATCTGCATCTGTATCTGTACCTGTATCTATATCTATATCTATATCATCTATATCTATATCTACATCAGTATTGGTATCTATATCTATCTACCTATATAGATTTTTTTTTCTGGAACAAGCCAGACATAACTTACTGGGGCAAATTTGTGCCTGGAACTCGTCGGGGTGTGATGGTCCCGGAGGTCCCTCGCCAAACCACGAAGCAAACCCGCTCCCCCGAGCAGGCATTTCCCGGGGCTTCCTTCCCAGGGCCTAGCGGCCCCCAGACACGACGCTCCCCGCAGGAAAAGACTGTAAGTCAGGAAATATTCAAGTAAGTTTGCAGCCGCCAAATTGGGAGAGAAGAGACTGCTGTCATCACGGCCCTCGTTTAAAACATTTTTTTTCTTAATAGAAAGTCTTCACCTCTCCTTTTTTGGTCACTGGAGCTCTTTTGCTGGTGGTTTAAAAATGTCCTTTCTTCCGTGACATTATAGGGAAGGCGCTCTTGGAGCCGCGGTGTAGTTATAAATGACTCGCGCACAACTGGTTTTTATTTCCATTTTGTTTCACTGACTGAGAATGTAAATTGAACTTTGGTGCCATTGTTCTTTGTTCTCTCTCTCTCTTTGTGGAAATGTGTTCTGAATTAAAGCCCACGAATAAACCAGAGCGGTCCCAAATATTGCCCTTCAGCTTTTGAATAGCCCGCAGCCACGAACAGATAGAGAATGTGGTTTTATGAGCCCCAGATGGCACAGTGGGGGTCATGGACGTCCTTACGTGCGGAGGTCACGGGTTCAGTCCCCATCTGGAGCCGCCCCAGAGCCGCTCCGGATCTAAGGGGGTCAAGATGGGTCTTGCGGGGGGACACGCGGCCTTCTGCACCGCCCCGCGTGGCCTCCATTAGGCCCAGATCACCGTCCGCGCCGTCTGTCGCGAACGACTCTCCAGTCTCCTGCCTCCACACACTTGGTCCTTGCTGCCTCCTGGGCATTCGTTCCTGCCCTGATCACCGCTGGGGGACTCACTGCAGCCTCCCACTTGTCCCTGGAGCAAGCACGAAGGCTCGGAGGGGTATTTTCTTGTCCCCAGCGCCCCTCCCCCAATGCTGCAGTCCTTGCAGAGGGAATGACTAAAAGTTTCTGAGACCATTTTCCGCTTCTCTCCAGAGCAGACATAAATCTAGACACAGTGATGACATTTGGCTTTGCTTTAAAAAAAAAAAAAAATTTAATGTTGATTTATTTTTGAGAGAGAGAGAGAGAGAGAGAGAGAGAGAGAGAGTGCAAGTGGGGGAGGGGCAGAGAGAGAGGGAGACACAGAGTCCGAAGCAGGCTCCAGGCTCCGAGCTGTCAGCCTGTCAGCACAGAGCCCGACGTGGGGCTCGAACCCACCAACCACGATATCATGACCCGAGTCGACGTCAGACGCTTAACCGACCGAGCCGCCCGGGCACCTCTGGTTTTGCCTCTTTGCAGAGCACTGATACAGTAAAAGTCATGATGGACTTGTGGCCATGTCATTAATTCGTGTACCTTCGCTTCCTTCCATTGTTTTAAATTAAATTTTTTAAAAATTATGGTCAAATGCACACGACACCCGGTACGCGATCGATCCCAGCCGTGTTTAATTAAGCACACCGTTCTGGGCACCAAGGGCACTCACACGGCTGTGCGGTCACATCATCCATCCACAGAACCCTTCCTCTTGCAAAACTGAAACGCTGTCCCCCTCTCCTCCTCCCTCAGCCCCTGGCGACCTTAATTCACGACGCTGGCTCATCTTACAGGTATAAGCCACAGGGAGACCGTTCTCCCTCTTTCCCCAGCCTTCCGAGCCTGGCCCACCGAGGGTGCCTGGCTCATCCGTAACTTCTGCAGAAATCCAGATCGGGTCGCGGGGTTTTCCTGGCTGCCCGGGGGCTGGGGTCGTTGAGATCTGCCTGCGGGTGGGGCTGGACGGAGGGTCTGAAGAAAAAGCCCCCGGAAAGAAAAAAACCCTTTCCTTTAACACTAGTGAACCTGGCATTTTGATCTCTGTCTTATCCGTCCATCAGCTCAGAACTCGGGAAGAGAGAAGGGGTGTTCCTTGTGGGCCCCCGCCCCGGACCTCAAACACGAGCTCGACGACGCATTTCAAATTATGGACACGTCTCCGACGACTTGCCCACGTGTCTCTGGAGACGCCTCAATTCTGCGTCCCGCTTGGGTCACGGGCCCGTCTTGGTGAGCCAGACGGAGCCCGCTCTCGTATCACCAGCTTCCGGAACCTTCCACTCTGCAGGAGACGAAACAAAACCCCAGGCCCGATTCTCCCAGAGCCCCGGTAACCGGGCAGGAATGCTGCCGGCCCTGGGGAGTCGCCACCAGGGACGCGATCTGGGGCTCACGTCGGAGAAGGCCTCCTCCTCCCTGCTGGCGTTGCTTCCCTCATTACTGTTTGAGTCTGAAATAACTCTGGACGTACGGAAGGGGCTCAGGACCGAGGCTTCCTCACCGGGTTCCTTCTAGGCTCAAGTGTCCGAGGCACCACGTCCGACTCCGGGAAACTCGCTGTCGACGACACTACGGACCCTCCGCGGATTTTTCTCCGGTTTTCCCAGCAATGCCCTTTTTCTGTTCCGGGTCCCACCTTGCACTGAGCCTTCAGGGCTCCCGAGTTTCCTCTGTGCAGAGGGCAGTTCCCGGGTCATCCCGGTCCCTCACGGCCTTGACCCACTTGGGAAGAGCGCTGGCCGGTTGTTCCCAGAGAACATCTCTACACCGGGCTTGTCTGACGCTCGTCACAATCACGAGCAGCCAGGACACCACACAGCCTTTCTCCGCACAGCGCGCCTCTCGGGGTCACCGTGGGGGCCTGTCCGACCCTCGGAGAGGACGCCCCGGGTCCCCGGGGTCACGTTGTATGTCGGGGTCTCCACTGTGCAGGGTCAGTAGTAGAGGCGGGTATTGTGAGACGATACAAATATCCTGTTTCCCCTCCAACCTCTCTCCCCCGACCACTAACTTTCCCACCCGTCGGAGGACCCTGCCTGTAACAATCGTTACTTCAGTGTCTGCCTGAGGTTGGCTTTCGATGTCCCTCTCTCCTTGGGTCTCCGTCACCCGGGACCTCCCGCACCTCCTGACTTATTCAAGTCCGTGTTTCCACAGCCTGGAATCACAGGGATTCCTTTGACCCCAAGGGTTAGACCGCAGCACTCTCGTGCCTTCTGTGGCTCCATTCACTGTCCCCTTGTGTCCCCGCTCCGGGGCTCCGCCTCCCTCCTGGCGTGTGCAACCGACCGAAAATGCCTCGGGAACCGGAGGCGGCCTCTGTTGTGCGTCAGTCACCCTCCCCGTGGCTGCCCCCTGCGGAAGCCCCTGGGCTTTTTCTAATATCTTACTTAATAGAACATTCTACTCGCTTATCTTGATTTAATGATTAGATGCATTGGTCCTAAGCAGTTTGGCATTCATGGGAGGTTCTGCCTGGTCTCTGAGTCAATCAAACGCGTGCCTGGCAAATTGTAAGGGCTCATTCAACTCTGATCACTATTATTATTATTATTATTATTATTCATATCACTGGGGAGGGTACAGTGCAATTGTAAATAGGACACTTTATAGAGATGCAGAAATTCAGACAAATCAGTATCTATATAAAATTATTATATTACCTCGTCTTTACGTGTTAAGGGGACCATTTCCAAACAGTGCCTCTTTCCTTAAGTTTTTAAAGAAATTAAATTAATTAACTTATTTTGAGAGAGAATGACAGGGTGCAAGTGAGGGAGCGCCCGAGGGAGAGAGAGAATTCCAAGCAGGCCTCCTGCCGTCACTACAGAGGCCGACACGGGGCTTGAACCCATGAAACCACGAGATCGTGACTTGAGCCAAAACCGAGAGGCGGACGCTCTACCAACCGAGCCACCTGGGCGCCCCCAAATGGTGTCTCTTGAAAACTGCTCCTCCGGGGCGCCTGGCTCGCCCAGTTGGTGGAGCAGGTGACTCGATCTCAGGGGTCATGAGTTCAAGCCCCCCCGCTGGGCACGAGGCCGACTTAAAAAAATGAACAAACAAATAAATACATAAGGTAATAAAAAAACTAAAGAGTGCTCCTCTACTCCCTGAACTAACTCTGTCACTAGGTCGGTTACTATTTTCAAATCTTAATAATAATTCGTCAATTACCTCCATCTGGCAGGATGAAGGATGATTTTTGTACTCAACGCTTTCCTGCACTTCAAAGGCTTTTAGACAAGAACGTGTCATTTCTTCGATGACAATAAGATGTTATTTAAAATATTTTATAGGGGCTCCTGGGTGGCTCAGTCGGTTGAGTGTCCGACTTCGGCTCAGGTCACCATCTCTCGGTCCATGAGTTCGAGCCCCACGTTGGGCTGTGAGCTGACAGCTCAGAGCCTGGAACCTGCTTCAGATCCTGTGTCTCTCTCTCTCTCTCTCTGCCCCACTCATCTCTGTCTCTCTCTCTCTCTCTCAAAAATACAGAGACGTTAAAATAAATAAGTAAAATACTTTATACTGTCACCCTTAAATGCTGTTCCAAACGGAGTAGAAATCCCAGTTTGCTGCAAAGACACGATGCCTCTTCCTGCTCCTCACTTTGACACGCGAGGCCGGTGCCCCCGTGGGCTCGCACACTTGTTTGCTTCCACGTTAGAATGGCGTTAGAGAGATTATTTTGTTAGCTGGTAAAATACGCACAACTTGATTCATTGTTCGCCTTTTTGAAAATGGTCCCACCGGGAAAATGTGATCTGTTAAAATTTCCCCGAATCAGTCAAGAATTTTAATTTACTTAGGTTTTGGCTTTGCGAAACAGGATTGCTTAAGCGAACTCCCGCCGGACCTTGGCGCGCTGCGGGCCAGGCACTGGATTGAATTAAACAAGCCGGGTTTTCCTACCTAAGCGTAACTGTATAGGAGTAGAAGGGCTGCATTAGAAAAGCGTTTGCTCACCAGGCGATGTTAAAACCTTGAATGGATTTTTCACCTAAGTGGGCTTAATTCAGAAAACTCTTCCTACAGAAGTACACCTTGAGAGCACCGCCATTCAGGAAAACATGCAGAATGAGGCCGCGTAGCCCGGATTCCGTGGAGATGGAAGGACCCTAGGGGCTGTGAGCAGAGGGCCAGGGCCTCACCAATTCGGGGCCTGCAGCGAAGCTCATCTAAGTGCATCCAGAACACCCCGGGGCACATCTCGAGGCTGTTTACTTGCTGGATGAGAGGTAAGGACCCCTGCCCTGGGAGCAGGCTGGTAGGACAGGGTGAAGGGAAGATCGTGGGACCCTCCCCACTGAAGGGATTGGGACGTGCCACCCTCAGTCGGGCCACTTTGGCATTTTGATTATTTGGAGCTGAAGGAACTGAGAACAGCAGAGGCAGGAAGGGCTCTCTGACCTCCTTTCCACCTAAAAGCAGGTTGTAAAACGTCCTGTGGTAAAGGGCCCTCCCCGTACCGAGAAGAGAACATTCTTATCCCCTGAGACTGAGAGTCAGCACTGATATGGATCTGCACAAACCTGACCCAGACAACCCTCGCCTCCCATTAGTTTCCCCATGTATTTGTCTCCCACAGTTGGCCTCCTCTAGAAGCGTGTCTCCACCATTGGTTGCCCTTCGTTGAATGTGGTATAGAAGTTCTCAGGCCTAACCATTTCTTGGGGGTTTTCATTTCATTTCTGAGGGGCCTCTCATACGGATATGAAATAAACCTGTTTGTCCATTAATCTGATTTTGTTTTTGTCCATTTAATTTGCAGAGCCTCAGGCACCGAACCTAAGAGGGTGCAGGAAAATGTGTTGTTGTTTTTTTTTTTTCTTCCCTGATACCATCCAAGGACTCTCTTTTATTCACACGAGTAAAACTCAAGGAACCCCAGAAGCTCAGGAAAACAAAGACTCTCTTTACTACAGAAGTTTAAAAAAAAAAAAGTTACCTCTGTCAGTTTTGGTGGGGGAGCTTGAGATGTAGACCAGTGGTATGTTTGGTAAATTAGCCTGTGAGCTGATGAGCCTCTTTGAGAATCTTACGGAAGCCGTGGAAGGAAGTCGGCGGGTGTCATGAGAGTGGGTGATCCGTCCTGACGGTCTCCGAAGGTGTTTCTTGCTACCCCCGTGGGAGGGCGGCAAGGAATGCTGGCCAGGGCATCACGGGGTGGGGAGGACCCAGGCCGACACCTCAGGTGTGGATCTATGGCTCCGCTCCCCTTGGTGAGGGTCCCAGCTGGCAGTTCTTGCAAAACGTGAGGTGTCCTTGCAGTCCCTGAGGAGGGCTTCCCGGTCCCTTTCCGGAGAACTCCTACAAGCCAGGCTTAGCCTGCTCTAAACAACATTCTTGTTTTTAAACCGGACGGTTCCGAGAGCTCCTCCCGGTAGATGCGCGAGCGGAAATTGCGGCTCTGTCTTGTTTACCCATTCCCCAGACATCTGGCCAACTGTCCCGGTGTCTTCCTTGGTTTCCTCACACACAAAACTGGGGTAACAGTAGCAACTTTTGCGAACTGTTGTTGTGAGCAGATAAGCTAAAACGCGTAAGACTGAAAACTGCCCGCTACGTGGTGAGTGCTGTCTACGTAGCGTTAATTCAGTGATCTCTAACTAAATAACGCAGGGATCTCGAAGCTTCCCCGCCACCACCCCCACCCCCCGCCTGCTCTCGGGATCCATGCGTCACAGTAACATCAACGTTATCTCTGGATGTTAATCTATTACCCTGTTGACATGCTTCATGGTTTATTTCGCTTAACGCCCTGGACAGACGTGTGAATCAGGCTAAACCACCCCGTTACACACAGGGGAGACCAAACTCGGGTAACGTGCCTCAGATCAAACGACAGGGTGACTCGATGACATACAGACAGAATGCAAACCCTCACCTGCCCCAATCACAGAGTGGGAGGAGGTGTTTGCAGCACAGAGAACAAGGGAGAGATACCAAAATACAAAAGAAAGCTTACGTATCCGTGAGGGAAGGTACATAACATGAACGGACAGTTCCTAGAAGAAACCCACACGGCCAATAAGTCTGTGATAAATGCTCGGTCTTACTGGGTTATCGACAAGTGCAAATTCACCTGCTGACAAGTCTTACTGCTGCTATTATTTCTGATTCTTTGCACGTGTATGAGCTAAGACGCTTTGGGTAGCAAGGAACTGAAGGGGAGAAGAAACTTTTCATGCACCCTCTTAGGTTCCTGGGCTGCGGTTTGCAAATGAAATCAACCAAGACAAATTAACAGGACTAAAAGCACACCAACTGTAGTTGATGTTCATCTTATGTTTCCCGTGTCCGTGGAGGTTTTCATAGAAGTAAACACTTAGAGAGGTGGCTAGACCAGGAGCCTTACGCGTTAACAAAGGGTGATAAATGGTACGGACGCAGCTGGACAGAGGAAACAGGCTGGGCTTCTGGTGGCAGTAACGAAGGGAAGGTAACGCTGTGGGGAACGTAATGGGACGTAAGGGCTATTTAGTAAGGTCTATTGCTGCACACTCATGTGGGTGACCTCCATCTCTGGTCATAATGTCGCTCCTCCCTCGCTGGTGTGGTCAAGGGGACACCTTCACAAAGGGAAATTTGCGCCCCATTTTTCGGAAGAGAGGGGGGCTTTTCCTACACCTGCTGCTTCTCAATGGCCTTCAGCTCAAAATAATCCTTCTGCCAGGGTGGCGTATTTGGGGGGCCACGTTCCAATCCCCGCCAGGACATAATATGAGTCTAAAAACGACATGAGTACAGTGATTGTCCTCTTAGTGGGAAGAATATCCTGGACCCCCACCCCCACCCCCAGCACCTGGCCCCGTCATGATCCCTCCCCCAGGAGGGGCCATACTTCGGGCATCCAGTCTGGGTTCTAGGCGCTCCCCAGAAATGGGGACGGGCTGCTTGGCAGACATCTGGGGCCTCTGTCACTGTAGAGGATCCGTGTTTTTTCCTCTGTGAAGGTTTAGGACTCTCAGTTCTCTCCCGTGTTTGGGGTGGGAGTAGAGAACTCTGAGCCCCATCATCTTTAATCCAGCCTTGGCCGGAACATTTGGCTCGAGCAGAAGCATTTAATGAAAAACCCTGAGCAAGTGGGAATCGGCTGAAACAGTAAGATGATTCACCGAGCAAGCCTGTTCATCTACACGCGCTCTTTACCTCACTGGCATAAAGTTAAGCTCTGGCTAAGTCTTTGTGCTAAGAAGCATAAGCATATGCTCGGAATATTGATAGTGTTGTTCCATCGGCTGTTTTCCTGTCGCCTGGGCGCCAGAGCGCGTCTGCCACGGGACTGGCCGAGTGTTTAGACTATTCGATACAGACGGCCGTGTTGGTTCGCTTCTAGTTATAAACTGCATTTCTGATCGGAGGCTGGCTTCACTCACAACCGTGGTGACTCCATGTGATTAACTCAGCCTCTGTAAAGTGCCCTGTGGGTCCTCTTAAAACTGGAACCATCGCTCGAGGCACAGCCTTTTATGAATATCTACTTATAAGTAAATGACACAAATTTAACAGATTTTAACTCTGAAACACGATTCAGAAACTCGGTTTGTTACGATGTGTGAGGTTTCACGACGATGTGCTTTGCCATGGGTCTCCGAAACTCGTTTTCGGAGGTGTTCAACAGGCTTCTTCGATATGGCAACTCACGTCCCTGGTTGGGCAGAATTTCTGTGTATTAATTTTCGAGGATTGAGAGGTCTGGGTTATTCATCCATTTACCCATCAATTATCGCAGAATGTCCAACATCTAACTCATAGTTAAGCTTTTTGTTTATTTAACAATATATTTCTGTGGCGCCTGGCTGGCTCAGTTGGTGGGGCATGTGACTCTTATCTTGGGGTTGTGGATTTGAGCCCTATGTTGGGTGTAGAGATTATTTAAAAATAAAATCTTAGGGGCGCCTGGGTGGCTCAGCCGGTTACCAGACTGACTTCAGCTCAGGTCATGATCTCACAGTTCATGAGTTCGAGCCCCACATCGGGCTCTGTGCTGACAGCTCAGAGCCTGGATCCTGCTTCAGATTCTGTGTCTCCCTCTTTCTCTGTTCCTCCCCCCCCATGCTCTGTCTCTGTCTCTGTCTCTCTCTCTCTAATAAACTGAAAATAAAATTAAAAGTAATCTTTTTTTAAGTTTATTTTTTTTTTTTAACATTTATTTATTTTTGAGACAGAGAGAGACAGAGCATGAACAGGGGAGGGTCAGAGAGAGGGAGACACAGAATCTGAAACAGGCTCCAGGCTCTGAGCTGTCAGCACAGAGCCCGACGTGGGGCTCGAACTCACAGCCCTCACGGACTGTGAGATCATGACCTGAGCTGAAGTCGGCTGCTTAACCGACTGAGCCACCCAGGCGCCCCTTAAGTTTATTTTTGAGAGAGACAGAGACAGAATGTGAGTAGGTTAGGGGCAGAGAGAGAGGGAGACCCAGAATCCGAAGCAGGATCCAGCCCCTAAGCTGTCAGCACAGGCCCGACACGGGGCTCGAACTCACGAGCTGTGAGATCATGACCTGAGCCAAAGTAGGCTGCTCAACCGACTGAGCCTCCCAGGCACCCCAAAATTAAAAATAATCTTAAAAAAAGTTTGTTATTTTTTTTCTATGCCTTCTGTTAATTAGATATTCTACCTCCTAGAATGATTCTCTACTTTTCTTATATTAAAAAAATTTTTTTTAAGTTTATTTCTTTATTTTGAGAGGGGCAGAGAGAGTGCAAGTGGGGGGAGGGGCAGAGAAAGAGAATCCCAAGCAGGCTCTGAGCTTCCAGGGCAGAGCCTGACAGGGGGTGGGGACTGGAACTCAAGAACTCATGAGATCGTGGCCTGAGCGGAAATCAAGAGTCCCAGGCTCAACCAACCCAGCGACTAGGCACCTCTACTCTTCTTATACTTCTTCCTGCATTTTCCATTTCTCCAGCCCCCGTAGCCCGATCTTCATCTTTCACTTCATCTTTCCCCTTACCTGCTGAACTTGTAAAAAATTTAATTGCAGGCTCTATCTGGCCTCTGACGATGATTCTCAATCCATGATGCAGAATTTTCAGTTTCTAATGGTATCCAACAGCAGGTGTGTGTGTGTGTGTGTGTGTGTGTGTGTGTGAGAGAGAGAGAGAGAGAGAGAGAGAGAGAGAGAGAGAGAGAGAGTCAGGGCAATCTGTAGTCCTTTTTGTCCTCCTTTAAAAATTTTTTAAAGTTTATTGTTGAGAGAGAGAGAGAGACAGTGTGTGAGCAGAGGAGGAGCGGAGAGAGAGGGAGACACAGAATCCCAAGAAGGCTCCAGGCTCTGAGCTGTCAGCATGGAGCCTGACGCGGGGCTTGAACTCATGAACGGTGAGATCATGACCTGAGCCGAAGCCGGACGCTTAACCGACTGAGCCCCCCAGGTGCCTCAAGGGCGATTTGTAGTCCATTTTGGATCAGCCACGCGACAGGTGCAGGGCGCGTGGGACACAGGTGTCACGGGCAGGTCTGGGCGACACCCCGGCTGTGGGAACAGACATGGGGTAGTTTCTCTGGCTCTGTTTTCTCCTCTGTGAGTAGATTTTGTGGAGGTTTATGTGAGATGCAGCTTTGAGACAGGCCCCTGCCGGTGCCAAGATCCTGCCCCCTCCCCGGGTGATTTTAGGCTGAGTCTTGGGGAGAAACGCGAGCGGGACCCAATCGGGGCCGCCCTGGTGTGCGTGGAAAAGGAGCTGTGCATTCCGAACCCTCCCGGTGCAGAACGTCTTCCCGAGATACTTGTAGAGCTTTGTGCGAGGCTCAACACAAGCCGTTCATCCCGGAGGCAGGAGCGTGCTCAGCACCCGGCTTCCGTGAAACCATCCGAGGCGTGGCCGTGTGACTGTTTCCAAAACCACGGGAAGGAGGAGATCCCATCGGCCAGCTCTTTCGATGTGAAAGTGATTGTTTTCCTTCTCTTCTGACCAGACCCTGCTCCTGAAAAACAAACTTGCACATACAAACATGCCCCAAATCAGAAAACGGAACGTATCAGCTGCCGGAGAGCGGGGGACAGCCCAGTTTTATCCGCTCTTGTGCGACCGCAGACAGGGGTGGAATGCAGGACGCGGGCCGGTTTTGAACTCCTGGCCACAGGCGACGCAAAGGCAGTGAAGCTTGTCCCACGGGGTCAAGGCGGTGGGGAGCCCCATCTCCGCCCGCGGGGAACCCAGAGCACGCCAGCCACGTTATCGGTGGCAGGTTACCTTGGAGCCAGTTTTTACCCATTTAATAAATACTGACGGGAGAGCCCAGCTAGCGTCACTTGCGCTTCTGAGGGAAGAAGTTCAACGCGGATAAAACGCTCCAGGGCTAGTCTATCCTTGGCACGGAAGCCACCATCGCGGATGAAACGTTCTGGGCGCTGACAGGCGCGACGCAGAAACAAGAAGCTGAGGACGAAGGGACACGCTTCCTTCCGGGCACTCGGAACGCGTGCCCGCCTCCCGCAGCATCTCGGGCCCCGGTTCCGTCTGCAGTTAGCGGCTCCGACGAGGGGTGGGGGGTGCCAGCGCCCCACAACCCAATTTAAAATAATCAGGTCCAGATGCGGGTGCCAAAAAAAGAGGTTTGCACCATTCACCACCGTGGCCTGGATCATATTTCAAAAGTGTCAAATCAAAGCTGTCCCACCGAAGCGCCTGATTTCTTAACGAATTCCTTATGTATTTCATCTCTTGAATGCAGAAAAAGCGGGGTGTCCGCTGGGGAGTAGATTTCGGATTTACAGAAACAAAACCCGCGGGCGTGATCCTTCGTGACACACACCCCGTGTAGCCGATATCTCGCCGTGGAATTATTTGCCGCTTCGTTAAGATGCTTTCGTCTAAAAGCCACATCTGGGAGGCACTTAGAGAAGAGGGTGCGAGCACTGGAGGGAGATCCTGTTGAAATCTCCACATTTAAAGGCTTTGCAAAATGCTGATGTTCTGTCGCGTTGATCCAGGGCTATTAAGAGCAAACCTTGAAACAAAATCTTGTCATTTCTGTACGTTAGAGCGCTGGCCTCTTTCCTGAAGAAAGATTCCCACTAAGGGGTTGTTTCTGAGTTCTGACTCACTATGTTAGGTGCGTCTGGATACTGAATAAAGCAGGTTTTTTCTTTTCTGTTTCTTTTTTTTGAGCAGAGAAAAGAGGTACATACTCAAGGTGATTAGACGAGAAACACCTATCTGCAGGCAGACGGACGGACAGAGGACAGATGAGCAGACAATATAAGCAGAGAGTAGCGTCATCAGCTTTTGGAAAATCGCGATGTCCTACGTTCGGGCTCCCGGTTCAACGTGGTTTTGGCTCAGACACACGCAGCCTGGAGAAGTACTCTTGAGTATTCTTGTCCAAGGATGGAGGGAAGTGCCTCAGGACACTGAGTTAGACTCTGAAGACGCAGTGATCGTTAGAGTGCGCCCACCCTACGGTGCCCAGCAGTGGCTCTCGCAGCCATGGATTTCAAGCGGTTCTTTCCAACTTCCAAGTGCGGAATCTTAAACGGTACCTCTGGCTTCAGAACGAGCAAGTGTAACTGAATTCATTTATCCACCTCCTGCCCCCCCCCCCCCCATTCCAACCGAATAGGCTGGAAATAATTGGACAGAAACGGGCAACAGGACTCTGAAAATGGAAAAGAAGAAGGGGGACAGGGTCGGGGACCTCAGGTCTTCAGGTGTGGTGACCTGGTGAGGTCTTTGATCTCCCAGATGCCCCGCAGGGGTGCCAAAGTGGCCTGAAACCTGGCGGAGACAAACAAACAAGAAAGGCCGGGCGGAAGAACCGGAAAGGAGGAGCCCAACAGGGCCGAACCGGGGCTGCTTCCCAAGGGGACCTAGCAGGGGACCGGATTTGCCTTCAAAGCCTTGCTGGGCTGGCCCAACCCCCACTCGGCACCTGGGAACTGCTCCCCTTGGGAGGGGCGGCATCGCAGCTCTGAGCTCTCCACCCAGTGGCAGGAGACACCCCTCCCACCCAGTCCCGTGGTGGAAGGTGGCCAGCAGCACAGATGGCCCAGAGAAGCAACTCCTCCCCTTTCAGGCAGCTGCAGAGGGGCCGGGACTGATCCCCCAGAGCCCCCAGAGATGCCACAAGAATGAGGCCGACCCGTATAGCACCACAAGGGCTCTAGAAACTCACCGGTCACTGGGGCTACAACCCACGAAAGCAGGTCAGAACCAAACAGTAAGTGTAAAAGGGGTCACTTGCCTGCTAAAATAGAAGATTTATGTAGCATTAAGAGGCCCCCTAACAAAGTAGCCAAAATGTCCATAAAACTTCGCTCATCATACCAAGAACCAGGAAAACTGCCCTTTGAGAAAGAAAAACCAGGGGCACCTGGGGGTCTCAGTCGGTTTAGCATCCAACTTTGGCTCAGATCACGATCTCACGGCTTGTGCGTTCAAGCCCCGTGTCGGGCTCTGTGCTGGCAGCTCGGAGCTTGGAGCCTGCCTCGGTTTCTGTGTCTCCCTCTCTCTGCTCCTCCTCCTCTGCTCTCTCTCTCTCCCAAAAATATAAATGAAAAAATACAATTAAAAAAAGGGAAATAAAAATCAACAGATGTCAATACTGAAGTGAAAAAGTGTTGAAAGTGTTTGACAAGGATTTGAAAACAGTCGTAATTAAGAATGTTCAATAAACAATGACACATTCTCTTGAGACAAATTAAAAAATAAAAAATTTCTGCAAAGAAACAGAAGTTATAAAAACTCACTGGATGGACTGAGTAGTAGAATGGAGATGACTTTGGATAGGATCCATGAACCTGAACACAGATCAATGAATTCATTCAATCTGAACAAAACCAAAAAGAAACAGACTGGAAAAAAAAAAGTAGTGTGGGGGATCTGGGAAACAGATGTCTAACTAAATATCCAAAATGGCCAACATTTATCATCCGAGTTCCAGAAAAAGAGAAGGAGGGTGTGGCTGAAAAGATACTCACAGAAACAATGGTTGACAACTTCCTAAATTTGGCAAGAGACATAAAACTACAGATTCAAGAAGCTGGGAGAAATCCAAATAGCATAAACCCAAAGAAATCCAAACAAAGACACGTCACTGCTAAACTTCTGAAAAACTAAACACAAAAATAAAACAAAATGAAACAAAACTTAGAAACAACCAGGGAGAGATGATGCTCTACCTGTACCAGAAGACTGAATTAATTATGCAGATTTGTCATCTGGAACCATCAAGCCAGAAGTTAGTGGCGCACTTTTCAAGAGATAAAAGAAAAGATCTGTCAGCCGCGAATCCTATATCTGGCAAAGCTATCCTTCAAGAATGGAGGGGAAATAGACTTCTCAGATGAAGGAAAATTAAAAGGATTTGGTGCGGGCAGACCTACCTCTAAAGATTGCTACAGGAAGCACCCTAAACCTTAAAAAAAAAAAGGTTATGGATTGAATTGTGTCCCCCCACCCAAATTCATACGTTGAAACCCAACCCCCAAGGAGGTTGTATTTGGAGATAAGACCGTTAAGGAGGTAGCTAAGGTTAGGCAAGATTATAAGGATGGGGCCCTATTCTGATAGGATCGGTGGTCTTCATAAGAAGGGGAAGAGCCCCCAGGAGCGTGTGCACGTAGAAAACCGTGTGAGGACACAGAAGGTGACAGCCTACAAGCCAAGGAGACGGGCCTCAGGAGAAACTACGCCTGCCAACACCTCGCCCTGGACCTGCAGCCTCCGGGACTGGGAGGGACGGGCTGCTGATGAAGTGCCCAAGATCGTGGTGCGTGTCATGGCAGCTTGAGCAGACAAAGGCATAAAAATGACAACAGACAGAGGAGGGGACCTTCGGAGAGGAAGACAAGGACAACGGAATGAGAAGATACAGAGGCAAACGTAACAGACTGTTCTTCCCCTCTTGAGTTTCTTTAATTATACTTTATGTTTGAAGCCAAAATTATAACACGATCTGATGTGGTGTTCAATGCACGTAGTGGAAACGCTTAAGACGATTATTATTATTTTTTAAATTTTTTTTAACGTTTATTCATTTTTGAGACAGAGAGAGACAGAGCATGAATGGGGGAGGGTCAGAGAGAGAGGGAGACACAGAATCTGAAACAGGCTCCAGGTTCTGAGCAGTCAGCACAGAGCCCGACGTGGGGCTGGAACCCATGGACCACGAGATCGTGACCTGAGCCGAAGTCGGACGCCTAACCGACTGAGCCACCCAGGCGCCCCTAAGACGATTATGTTTAAGAAGTGGGGAGGGTTGGGGATCTAAATGCAGGTAAAGCGTCTACACTCAGAGGGCAAAACACTAATAGCACAGGTAGTGGTACCAGGTCACAGGTGGGACAACAGTAAAGTTATGCCAAGTGGTATGTAAAAAAATATTGTATATAAAGAAGAATCCAGTACTAAAAACTGTTCAGGTAACTAACAAGAAAGGAAGCCCCCCCACCCCAGGAAAAAAAAAGAAAAAGAAAACCAAAGGAATGAAAAAAGAAGATACGTATAAAACAAAATATTAAAATGGCAGACTTGGGGCACTTGGGTGGCTCAGTCGGTTGAGTGGCCGACTTCGGCTCAGGTCATGATCTCGCGGTCCGTGAGTTCGAGCCCCGCGTCGGGCTCTGGGCTGACAGCTCGGAGCCTGGAGCCTATTTCTGATTCTGTGTCTCCCTCTCTCTCTGCCCCTCCCCTCCTCGTGCTCTGTCTCTCTCTGTCTCAGAAAAAAATAAAAAAGTGTTTAAAATGGCAGACTTAAACTCTAATGTATCAATGACTATTTTAAATATTAGTGGTATAAATATACCAACTAAAACACAGAGATTAGGGCATCCGGGTGGCTCAGTTGGTTGAGTTCTGACTCTGGATTTCAGCCCAGGTCATGGTCTCATGGTTCATGAGTTCAAGCCCCACGTTGGGCTTCATGCTGGCAGTGCAGGGCCTGCTTGGGATTCTCTCTCTCTTTTACTCTCTCTCTGTCCCTCCCCTGCTCGTGCTATCTCGCTCTCTCTCAAAATAAATAAATTTAAAAGAAAAAAAGAAACTACTGTTAACAAAGAGACAGAGATCAATTATTCTTCAGTAAAGTGGGAAAAATGAAAAATGAAAAAAGGTAGAGATTGAGTGGGTAAGACACGTGATCCGCTCCCATGCAGTCTGGGAAAAATGACTTCAAAATAACGCCACTGATAAGCAGGGAAGAAAAGGATGGGAAAGCTGTATCACAGAAATACGAATTAGGAAGACAAAAAACACCAAGAGTGTTTATCATAACATCCAAGAAGGTAAGCTTCAGAGCAAAGAAAAGTTACTAGCAACAAAAGCAGGCATCACAGAACGATTAAGGCTCAGTCAACTCAGCATGACCCAGCAATCCTAAGTCTGTGTGTAGCATACCGCAAGGTTTCAAACTATACGAAAACAAAACTGGTGGAGAGGAAAGGAGAAACACACAGGCACAGGGATTTCAAGAGCCAGCTCACAGCGTTTGCTAGAACTCCCAGAGATAACACCCACAAGGCTGCAGAGGAACCAACAATGCCATGGCCCACTGGGTCTGCCTGACATCACAGAACCGTCCACCCACCCATGGCAGGCCACACATCCCGCTTCGTGGACCACTCACCGAGAAGGCCATATCCTCAGTCAGACAGCAAACTTTAACCAATCAAAGAGAATTTTGAACTATACCGAGTACGTTTTCTACCCACAACAGAACCAGATTAGCAGTCGGTAAGTGAAAGACAAGAGAACAATCCCCAAATTCTCGGAAATTCAACAACACGCTTCTAAATAATCTGGGGGTTGAAGCAGGAGTCTCAAAGGAAATTTGAAAATAAAAATAAATGAATGAAGTTGAATGAAAATTGAAACGAAATTGAAAATACAACATATGGAGGCACCTGGGTGGCTCAGTTGGTTAAGCATCCAGCTTCTCTGTTCAGGTCATGATCTTGCAGTTCGTGAGTTCGAGCCCCACATCAGGCTCTGTGCTGACAGCTCAGAGCCTGGAACCTGCTTTGCATTCTGTGTCTCCCTCTCTATTTGCCCCTCCCCTGCTCACACTCTGTCTCTCTCTCAAAAATAAATAAACATTAAAAAAACAAATTAAAAAAATAAAACATATCAGTTTGTGGGGTTTAGCTAATATAGTGTTGTGTTGACATTTGAAAAGAGAAAAACTATTGATCAATAATCTAAGTTCCTAGCTCAAGAGCCCAGAAAAAGAAGAGAAAGGAGACAAACAACAACTAAAAGCAAGCAGAAAGAAATTTAAAAAAGAGCAGAAATCAATGAAAATCAAGACATGAAAATGAGAGAACGAAACAAAAACATGTTATTTGTCAAAAAAGTCAGTAACACTGACAAACCTCTAGCTCAACTGGCAAGGATAAAAAGAGAAGAGACAAACCATCAATGTCGAATGAAAGAAGGGCATCACAGAGGATCTTGCAGACATTATAAATCATAAATTTGTCACAAATGTCAGATATTTGACAACTGAGAAGAAATGGACTAATTCCTTGAAAACCACAAAGTACCAAAACTCAGCAGGATGAAACAGATACGCGAATAGTCCCATAACCGTTAAAAAAGAGTCTATAATTAAAAGTTCCTGAAAAAGTTCCAGATGTTTTCAAATAGAGAATTTCTCCAGCATTCACGGAATTAACACCAGTCGTACAAAATCTCTGCCAGTGAAGAAAGGAGGTCCTCTCATTTGAGTCCCAACTCATTTTATGAGGTCGCTATTACCTTAACACCAAGGTACAACAGACAGTACATAAAAATAAAGCTGTACGTCAACACCTTTCGGGAGCTTAGGTGCATAAATCCTCAAGAAAATATTAGCAAACTAAATCCAGTGATGTTTTAAAACGATTGTACATCATGAGCAATTGGGGTTTGTTCCAAGGATGCAAGGCTAGTTCAACATCAAAATCAACCAATGCGGGAATGCAAACTGGTGCAGCTGCTCTGGGAAAACACTGTGGAGGTTCCTCGAGAAATTAAAATAGATCTACCCTATGACCCAGCAATAGCACTGCTAGGAATTTACCCAAGGGACACAGGAGTGCTGATGCACAGGGGCATTTGTACCCCAATGTTTATGGCAGCACTTTCAACAGTAGCCAAATTATGGAAAGAGCCTAAATGTCCATCAACTGACAAATGGATAAAGAAGATGTGATTTATATATACAATGGAATACTACTTGGCGATGAGAAAGAATGAAATCTGGCCTTTTGTAGCAACGCGGATGGAACTGGAGAGTGTTGTGCTAAGTGAAATAAGTCATACAGAGAAAAACAGATACCATATGCTTTCACTCTTAGGTGGATCCTGAGAAACTTAACAGGAGACCATGGGGGAGGGGAAAGAAAAAAAAAAGAGAGGGAGGGAGCCAAACCATAAGAAACTCTTAAAAACTGAGAATAAACTGAGGGTTGATGAGGGGGCGGGAGGGGGGAGGGGGGGCGATGGGCATTGAGGAGGGCACCTGTTGGGATGAGCACTGGGTGTTGTATGGAAACCAATTTGACAATAAATTATATTTAATAATAATAAAAAAAAGTCAACCAATATAACCCATCATATCAATGGGCCAAATCACTTGCATGTCTATTTCTTTGTCTTGATGTCTGCTTTCCAGAGGACCTGAACTTTATTCATTTGCTAAGGGCTATGTACCAAAACCCCATAGCAACTTAAGTTGATAAATGTAATAGTGACACTTTAGATGGATTTTCTTTACGATTAGTTACAAGGTAAGGACGCCCAGTGGCACTGCCAGTGTTTAATGCACTGTTGTGGAGATCCTAGACAATGCCGTAACAAAAGAAAAGGAAAAAGAGGTATAATGAACATCTACCTAGAAAAATCAGAAGAACCATCAAACTACAGTTGACTTTTTTTTTTTTAACGATTATTTATTTTTGAGAGAGACAGAGCACGAGCAGAGGAGGGGCAGAGAGAGAGGGAGACACAGATTTCGAAGCAGGCTCCAGGCTCTGAGCCATCAGCACAGAGACCCATGCAGGGCTTGAACCCATGAACCGTGAGATCATGATCTGAGCCAAAGTCAGATGCTTAACCGACTGAGCCACCCACGTGCCCCAAACTACAGTTGACTCTTGAACAACATGAGGGTTAGAGACACTGACACCCACGTAGTACAAAATCCCCATACAACTTTGGACTCCCCAGAAATTTAACTACTAATAGCTTACCACTGACCAGAAACCTTATTGATAACGTAGTTGATGAACACATATTTTGTATATTATGGGTATCATATACTGCATTTTGACCATAAAGTAAGCTAGAGAAAACGTTATTAGGAAAATCATAAGAAAAAAATCTACATACAAGCAGACCCATGTAGTTCAAACCCATGTTGTTCAAGGGGCAACTGTATTAGAACACATACAGGACTTCAGCAAGTTTTCCAGACCATACACTAAAATTGAAATGATACACAGAAGATTAGCATCGCCCCTGTGCAAGGATATGACATGAAAATTTGTGAAGTATATCATATTGTTAAAAAAATTTTTTACTGTTTATGTATTTTTGACGGAGAGAGAGAGAGAGACAGAGAGAGACAGAGACAGAGCATGAGGGGGGGAGGGGCAGAGAGAGAGGGAGACATAGAATCCGAAGCAGGCTCCAGGCTCCGAGCTGTCAGCCCAGAGCCCGACGGGGGCTCGAACTCACGGACAGTGAGATCATGACCTGAGCTGAAGTCGGATGCTCAACCGACTGGGCCACCCAGGCGCCCCACATATTTTTATTAAGGAGGGCCCTTGTAATGAGCGCTGGGTGTTGTATGAAAGTGTTGAATCACTAAATTCTACACTTGAAACTAGTATTACAGTGTATGTTAACTAACTGGAATTTAAAGAAAAACTTGGGGAAAAAAAGGAAAAAAAAATATCAATGGTCTTTTTCTCTGCCAGCAGTAACCAACTATTAAATATAATAAAAGACGCAAATTACAATGACTACAAGTATGAAATATCTAGGAATTGCCCAAGAATCCAAAATCCTTCTATGTGGAGACAAAAACGCTAATAAAGGAGACTGAAGATCTCACTAAATACAAAGACATCCCACGCTCTTAGATAGGAACATTTGATATTATAAGATGGTTGATTCTTTTTAGTTTAACCTATGAATGAAATGCAGTATCAGTTGAAATTCCAGCTGGATTTCTTTTAAAGGAACTCAAGGAAGTAATTGAAAAATACATAGAGAGACAGATCTATGAATAGTGAAGTCAATTTTAGAGAAAACAAAGGGAGGGTGTGTCCTGCCAGATAATGGGATGTGGTAAAGGGTGTTTTATTTTATTTTATTTTTTTTTAATTTTTTAAAAATGTTTTTTTATTTATTTTTGAGACAGAGACAGAGCATGAGCGGGGGAGGGGCAGAGAGAGAGGGAGACACAGACTCTGAATCAGGCTCCAGGCTCTGAGCTGTCAGCACGGAACCCGACGCGGGGCTCGAACTCATGGAGTGTGAAATCATGACCTGAGCTGAAGTCGGATGCTCAACCGACTGAGCCACCCAGGCGCCGCAAGGGTGTTTTAATAAAGCCATACCGAAACCAACACAAGGGCAGAAGGACAGACAAGGGAAAATGACAAATTGGAGACTGACCGGCATGTTTGTATGAGACTTAATAGAAGATAAAGTATAAAAATAAATTAACGGGGGGGAGGCGCCTGGGTGGCTCAGTCGGTCAAGTGTGCGACTCTTGGCTCAGCTCACTCAGGTCATGATCGCACAGTTCGTGCATTCGAACCCTGCATAGGGCTCTGCGCCTGACAGCACAGAGAATGCTTGGGATTCTCTCTCTCTCTCCCTCTCCCCTTTCTCTCTTTCTCCCTTTCTCTCTCTCAAAATAAGTATTTTTAAAAAATTAATGAATGAATTAATGGGTAAACAACAGACTGCTTAGAGAATGACATGGGACTACAGAATACAGAAGAAGAAAGATAAATTGCACCGCTACCTAATCCCAGACATGGGGGCAGACTCTAAATAGATTAAAGACTTCAATGTGAAAGAGACCGGAAATCAACAGAGAGCAGAGAGTGCCGAAAAGTCCTCAAACAAAAGCACAAACCATTAAAAAACAAACAAACAAAAACAATGGCTCTCATTACATCAAAATTCAGGCTCTGTTCAGTGAGAGCTAAGATACCAATGGCAGATATTAACAATGCAGGTGCATGAAATATATGGGGTTATTGCTGAGCATAAACCAGGAACTCCTAGAAAAATAACCCAGGGAAAGTGGGTAATTCAAATAGAAAAACAGGGAAATACATACACGAAATATATATACGAAATATTTTCAAAATAGGAGATCCTAATTGCAGTTTCAGGTTGATAAATGAGGAAATAGGGGCATGATATTATTTAGACACGTTTTATTCCAGAAGAACAAAGGGGGAACATTTTAAAAAGTGGTTGCTCTTGAGAGCGTGGCTGAGCGTGGGGACAGTTGGGGTGGACATTTTTCACTACAATTTGATCTTCTAACCATGTGCATGCTTCATTTTGTTGATATTTTTAAATTTTAAAAGAAAAGGAATTAATGACAAATAGCCTCAGCCACATGTTTCAAAAAGTTAAAGGAAATGTCTCACTCAGGAGTCACCCAGACAAAAAATGCTGTATAAAAATGAAAATCAACTCATAATAGACCAGAAGCCTAAATATGTGGCTAAGCCACAAAACTTCTAGGAGAAAGGAGAAAATCTTTTAAATCACTACTCACAGCAACCTCTGCCTGTCTTCACATGGCCTTCTCCTCAGGAGGGGTCATCTCCTTTCGCCTCTTAGAGGACACTTGTGATGGCTTTTAGGGCCCACGATTATAATTCATGGTAATCTCAGCTTAAAATCCTTAATCACAGCTGCACAGATCTCTTCTTCCAGATAAGGTAACATTTCCAAGTTCCAAGAATTAGGACTTGCTTGCTTGCTAAACACAATTAAATGCTACAGTTTTTTAATGGATGTCTTAGAATTTCCTAGAGTGTCATTTGCAAATAAATTTTTTTTTTTTTCCAATTTGATGTTTTACCCCCTTATTTCACAGGCTAGATTCTCCAGGAAAATCGTTAAATATAATTTAGGACTTTTTCTGTCCATGTTCATGAGGAAAACTATATGTAGTTTTCTCTTCATGTAATTTGTCTGGCTTTAGTAGCATAGGTACCAAACAGGATGAACTGAGAGGTGCTCTCACCTCCTTTCTTTCTGAAAGAAATTTGTGACTGATTGGTATTAGTTGTTCTTTAAATGTTTGATAGAATTTACTGGATCTGGACATTTTTGTGGGAAGATCTGAAAATACTAATTCAACGTTACATTTCTATTCAGATTTTCTACTTCTGAATGAGTTTGTTTTGATAATTTGTGTCTTTCTTGGAATTTGTTCATGTCATTCAAGTTGTCTACTTTGTCGGCATAAGCTTGTAATATTCTCTTACAATCTTTCTGATTTCTGTCGGAATGGTAGCCATGTTGCCCCTCTAAGTTCTGATTTTGGTAACTTGTGTCTTCTGTTACTCTCTTGGCCAGTCCAACAAGTACTTGCCAATAGTTTCATTAATTTTCTCTATTTTTCTGTTTTCTATTCATTGATTTCTTCTCTTTCTTTCTTTCCTTCGGGCTCAGTTTGCTCTTCTTTTCCCACTTTCCCAAGGTGGAAATTGAAGTTATTAATTGTAAACCTTTCTTCTTTTCTAATCCAGGAGTTTAAAGCTACAAATTTCCTTCTAACCACTGCTTTAGCTGTGTCACATAAATTTTGCTGTTACATGTATTCAGTTCAGAACATTTAAGAAGCTTCCTTTGTGATTCTCCTTTGACCCATGAGTTATTTAGATATTTGGGGTTCTTCCGGTTTTCTTTCTTTTAAAAAAAATTTTTTTTTAACGTTTATTTATTTTTGAGACAGAGAGAGACAGAGCATGAACAGGGGAGGGGCAGAGAGAGAGGGAGACACAGAATCTGAAACAGGCTACAGGCTCTGAGCTGTCAGCACAGAGCCCGACGCGGGGCTCGAACTCATGGACCGTGAGGTCATGACCTGAGCCGAAGTTGGACGCTTAACTGACTGAGCCACCCAGGCGCGCTTCTTCCGGTTTTCTATTGCAGATCTGATTTAATTGTGTTGTGGACAGAGAACATACGTTTTATGATTTCAATCTTTTTAAATGTATTGAGCCTCGTTTTATGGCCCAGCATGTGATTTGCCCTGAAGACTGTTTCACGTGCAGTTGAAAAGACTATGTATTCTGGAATTTCTGAGTAGGATGTTCTACAAACGTAAATAGGTCTGCTCCAGTCAGTTGACTGTACTGTTCAGGACTTCTTTACGTATGATTTTCTTTCTTGTTCTCAGTTATTTAGGGTGGGCTTTTTCAAATCTCCCAACTATTCCTGATAAATTATTCTTTCAATTATGTCAGTTTCGCTTCATGTATTTGAGGACTCTGTGTTTACGAGCATATATACACTTACAATTGTTGGGGTTTCACTACATATTGATACTTTTATCATTCCAAAATGTCTCTGTTTGTCTGTAGTGATAGTTCTTGAAAGTTCTTTCTGATACTGATACAGGCCACTCCAGCTCTTTCACGGTTGTTTGCATGGCATACTTTTCATCATTACTTGTGTCTTTGAATGTGAAGTTTCTTATAGACAGCACAGGTTTTTTAAAAAAAATTTAGTCTGCCTGCTAACCTCAGCCTTTTGAATGTTTTGTCCATTTACCTTTGAACGTAATTCTCTATATGGTTGGGTTTTTGCTATTCATTTTTGCACCTCTGTCCTTTACTGCTTTCTTCTGTGTTGAATAGTTCTTAGTTTACTATCTTAATTCTTCTCATTTCCCCAGCGACTTCTTGACTTGATGGAGCTTCCCCCTGGCAGATTCCTCAGAAGGGTTTATGAACATAGTACCGAGCTCTTATTTTAAATTGTTTTTCTACCAACTTCTTACTTGAAAGACAGCTTTTCTGGATATTTGATTCACATTTCTTTTTCCCTTGAATCTCTTGAAAAGGCTGCTCCCCTTTTGTTCTGCTTTGCAAGTTGCTTCTGGAAGACGACTTTTTGCTTTACGTGTGTTCCGTCATCATTTAGCCGCCTACCCCGTTTTCCTCTCTACTAGGCACTAGATAGGAAAATAAAGTTTACGTATTCTCCACAGCATAATCCGTACTGTGGGTGTGGGTAATGGGTGGTTTTGTTTGATGTGCTCATAAGGACAATGTTTTGGAAGGGTAGAGATAATGGAAGACTAGGTGGCTACAATCGTCCTCACACACTGTGTTCTGGGACACAAAGGTTTTACATCCACAAGGAAAGAGGGCATCAAGCCCGCACAGCAGCAGATCACTGACTTATCCTGCAGATTTTAAGATGCACTTTTTCCACCCATGTGACGATACTTGTTACTGAAGTGCATCTTACAACTGGCATATTACAGAGCCGTTCTAGTGGTACATAAAACAAAAGCATACAGTCCCGTTGGTGCAGTTCTAGATTGGAAATACCGCTCTCGTTTCTGTCCCAGCTTGCTCAGAGCCCCACATTTCCTGAGTTGGAACCCAGCTGTAGACATCACAAAGGGAGGAGTCGTTTGGGTACTTCCTCTCCTGTGGATGACGATGCCGAGTGAAAACGGTCCCCGAATGGTTTCCGTGCTGCCCACCCCAGCCGCCGATGGAGCCTTCCAGAGCCCTCTTGTGGTTTCTTGGGAGAAATATGTGCCCTGCTTCAGGTTTGAGGGGAGTTTTCTCTCAGCATTCTGCCTCAGTTTTACGCAAGTTTACTGTTCCTAGCATATGTTTCTTTTGTGGTGCATGTACCTGGATGCTGGTTATTGTACAGTTTTAACAGAAAGACTTTGGTTTTGGGTTTTTGTTCAAACTGCTGCTATGTTTCAAGGGCTGATGTCAGACAACATGCGTTGTTTTCACCATCTTTCCCAGGCACTTCTATCATTTTTAAAAAGTAGCAATGAACATCTGGATGTTGATTTACAAAATATTTTAGAAGTAGCTGAAAAGTTGCTATCATCATCTGCTAATAAAAATGATAGCTCTGGGGCACCTGGGTGGTGCCCAGAGTTGAGTGAGTTGAGTGTCCAACTTGATTGTGGCTCAGGTCAAAATGGATCATGGGACTGAGCCCTGCGTCGGGCTCCACACTGATCGTGGAGCCTGCTTAAGATTCTCTCTCCCTCTGCTCCTCTTCCCCTCTGCTCGCACTCTCCCTCTCTATTAAAAGAAAAACCCCACAGCTCTGGCATACGTGTAGTCATAGAGGCCTAGGCTCCCATCAATAGAAGTCTAGGGAATTCCAGATAACATACACTGAAGAAAGACACTAAGAAATGTACTTAATATTCTTTTGTTTTTTTTGATTTTTAAATGTGTTTATTTATTTCTGAGAGAGAAACAGAGGACGAGCAGGGGAGGGGCAGAGAGAGAGGGAGACACAGAATCTGAAGCAGGCTCCAGGCTCTGAGCTGTCAGCAAAGAGCCCGACGTGGGGCTCGAACTCTCGAACCGTGAGATCATGACCTGAGCCAAAGTTGGAAGCTTAACCGACTGAGCCACCCAGGCACCCCTGTACTTAATATTTTCTAAACACAGACACCAAGACTACCACCCTACCTAGGTGGAAAAGTGAAAATCCAGAGGCTATTCTGTTGAACACATTACACATGCATATAGACTGATTATCAGGAATGTAGGTTTATTTCATTAAAAAATATAACGAAAAGATACATCCCCCAAAGACAGTACTGTATCCTTTAAAGCAGCAGCAATCACAAGGCACATATGTACGAAATACCTCAAGCAAAATAGAAACTAAACATTAAAAAATATGTTATTTAAAAAGATGTTGAAGACCATTTGTTAATATGAACACATATTATAAAAATGGCATTATTACTTTTTTTTTTTTTTTAACAATTTTACTCCTTTACCTTTACTAAGAGAAGAAACAACGGTGTAATATTTACACACTACCTTGTGGCACACGGCACAAGAAAAAACAGATAGCTAAAGTCCAGCTTAAAAATTTTATTTTTAGTGCATTCACATTTTTAGATATTTGGAATTCATAAGCTGAAAATAAAAATAATTTTCCTTCGCTTAGAAAAAGACAGTAGTTATATGTCCTTAGGCAAACCCACTCTACAAAAAAGGAATACATTCAAGATATTCTAAAATATCAAGGACATGATTTCTATTCTGGGATCGTCACAGTAACCCTCCTCCTAAAACAGATTAGAAGTCAACACACAATAAATGTGAAGGTCAATTATATTAAACTAAAATAGTATTTGATTTAAATTATTGCTCACTTAGGAAATACAATGAGTAGTCATTCTCCAGTTAGGGATGCTAAGGTAAGCTGTTAGAAACGTATATAAAAACTCTAGGATTCAAATATAATGAAAAGGTTGTCGCAACAGCACAAAGAGTGCTTCCTTACACATTAGCCACCACTGGGCTTCACAGGATGGAGACCGCGTAAGACGTGGCTGAATTAGATCCTCACAGATACGCTTTGTGTCCTAGACGGTGAAGTGCTCCTCTAAGCTTTAATGCTGCAGAGATGCTTTGCTAGGAAACGTTAGGAGTGCTCGCACAATTACTATTAGAGGGAGAAGAGATAAACTGAAGCTCCATTTTTAAACGGCAACAACAAACGAATATAAAATACTAGTATAATAAAACATTTAAATAGTACTAAACCGCACAATTTAAATATCGGTTATATGCTGTCATTAGTTTTCTTCTTAAAAAACCAGTTCCTGGGCTTTTAGGGGTGTGTGTGTGTGTCTGTGTGTTTAAATAACCAGCATCCTCCTCGTGGCGGCCCGCCGAGTCCACACCCACGTGATTGGTCGGTGGCCACCCCGCCAGGTACCCACAGGCCTCTTCCAGGTTGCTTGGCGGCAACTGGGAGGCCTGCGCGTGCCGCACGGCGACTGCCCACCTGGCCCTGGGACCCGCCTACAGCAGCACGGCCTGGGCCACCTCCTTGATTGTGCGTGCGGCTCTCTCCAGCTCTTCGTCTGTCTGTTCCACTGTGACCACGACCCTGATGCTGAGAAACAAGGACACAGAAAATCGTCAAAGGAGGCTGTGCCACCTGTCACGGCACGGCAGAGCCGAGCGACTGTGGCAGGGACCCTCCGCCCGCAAGCCCGAACCCTGACGGGCCATTTTCAGAAGTCTGCCACTTGAGGCCCGACTGCAACCTTGTGGGGGGCTCTGGGTGCCGGGGGCCCTGCCTGAGGAGCACCGGGCCCAAGGCAGGAATTCACGTTTCTCAAATCAGGGAGTGTTTACGTGCTGACGCTCACATTTACAACTCCGTGAGTCGTGTGCAAGTTCTAGAATACTCGGAGGCAAGGCAGACATTTTTAAGTTTTCAGGAAACTGAACACAAAACAGTATCAGCTCTCCTGGGCACTCCTCCCTCTTCTCTCCCACCCGCCCCCGCAAACATCCGGACGGTCCACTGGGCACTTGCACTGAGCTGCACTGTGCTGGGCAGGGAGCACTGAGGGAACAAAGCAAGCAGGGACCCTGTTGTCCTGAGACAGAAGACCGCACCTTGCCTGGGCGCAATCAGAACGGGGTAGGCTCGTTAAGCCATTCAGGGCTGCTGCCCGTGGTCTGGCCCTCCAAGTCTGCACAGGCTCAGACTCCAGTCTCCCGGGTCCTCCCTGGGCCTTCCCTGCTCTCCAGCGTCTCTCTCGTCTCCCTCAAGCCGGTGTTCTGTCTCCCCAGATGCACCTGAGGGTCTCCACACCACTGCACAGCCTGCCGGACGCCGGCGTCGACAAGTCTGACTGACACACTCGATCTTCTGGGCTTGGCTTAAGTATCACCTGCCCTCGGAAGCCCGAGTCCCTTCCAGGCCAGAACGAATCGTGCCCTCCCCCTGTGACCTCACGGACCTCATGCTGTGACCCTGACACTTCATGCTCTGGGTGTCTACCTCCTTTGACTATATTTTAAGTGCCACTGAATAGCGCCGATTGTAAATCAAGAGTCAAGGTGCCCTCCCCCCACGCAGGGTTTCTCGAACCTCTCTAGATTTTCCCCACTGTTGCTTTCTTTTTCCCTGGGCAGTCTGGGAGTGTCTGCACTCCCAAATGCACCCCATGGTGTTCCAGCCAGCGGCCGGATGTGCCCCTCCCTCAGGATGGTCCTCCCGGTGGACGTGGCTGGCACAGCCCGTCACCTTCGAGGTGTGACAGACGCACATCTGCTCATCAGAACCTCGGCCGCCCCCGTCCAGTCCTGGGATCGCGGACACCTCTTCAGGTTAACTGGGAGGGTCCGGCGAGTCCTGGGGGGGCTTTACAGGTAAAATCGGAAAATGGCTACTTTAAGAACAGGAAAGAGGATGAGCTACATTTTAGCGACACACTTCCTTATCCTGTGGCAGCATTTCAGACGTTTTCGCAACAAAATACGCTTTATAGAGTTTTTCAAGTAGCAAAAGCAAGAGTCACGTCACATTTGAACGTCCACCCACCTCGGCGGAGGGAGGCACTTCTCCTCTTTCTCCAGGTAGCGTGCCTGAGTTAACGCGATGCTCCTGTCCATGCACTGCGTGAAGAGAAGGGACACGTTTGCGAGCTGGGCCGCAGACACGGCGGGCATCCCGACGGGAGGTACTCTGCAAGGCCATCCTTAACCGCAGGTTAGTTCATTTTCCCAGTCACAACAGCGAGAAGGCGGAACGCCACAGACGTGCTCCCAGCGGCCCCGCCACCTTCCGCGCCTCCGCCCAGACCTCCTGCCGGGCGTTCACTCTGCGAGGCCCCGTGAGTGGCCCAGGCCGTGTGGCCGTCAAGCACTGTGAGTGAGACGCAGCCAGTGCCACGGACAGATGGGACTTTTCCTTTTCCTTCATTTACGTTTAAATAGCCACAGAGGACTAGGGGTTTCCATTTTCAACAAAGCACAGTCAGGACAAGGGCAACAGTACCAGCAAAGCCCCGTAAACTAACCAAAGCTGAACTTGGTCGTAAACGGAGGACGGTTTCACAGCCCAACAGCCTACACTTCAGGTACCAGCAACTCCTCTGACGGCCGTGGGCACCTCTGCCCAGGCGCTACCAGGCTTCAGAGTCTGGTGTCACCCACGTTTTGCACAGCGTCTCCACACATTAACCACTTGTTGATATTTTTACAAAGCTAAAATATACTCCTTCAAAATTAAGGATAAAAATCCTATCGAAGTAATGGTTCATCAGGGTTTCTTTTTGGGGGATGAAAATATTTTGGGCTGAGGCAGGGGCACAACCTTGTGGTACATTAAAGGCCCCTCAACTCTATCTTCTAAAAGAGAGAAGTTTCTGGTATGCAAATTGTATTTACAAACAGTCAGAGGGGCACCTGGGTGGCTCAGTCGGTTAAATGTCCGACTCTTGGCTTCAGCTCAGGTCACGATCTCGTGGTCCGTGGGTTCGAGCCCCACGTCGGGCTCTGTGCTGACGGCTCAGAGCCTGGAGCTGCTTCCGATTCTGTGTCTCCCTCGCTCTCTGCCCCTCCCCCGCTCACACTCTGTTTCTCTCTCTCAAAGGTAAATGAGCATTAAGAAAACTAAGGAAAAAAACAAAAACAGGACAATCAGAGCAGGGGTGGCCTCAAGGAAGGAACCGCTGCTCCCAGGCTGGGCAGTGAGGGAGTCTGCTTGAAGAGGGGCCGTCCCGACCGCTGCCGGGCGGGTCTCCCTCTGCGGGAAAGACGGGAAACGGCAGCGGGCAGCGCGGCCAGACGGATACGGATGCTCCGTCTCAATGGACTTGGAGAAGTTAACTGCCTGAGAACACCCGGACCGGCTCTGACCCTAGGCCTGGCTAAGAAACGTCCTAAACCATCGCTCCTTATAAAAACAGTGTCTCGTCAGGCAACTCAACAAGAACTTAGCGAAACCGGGTTCTGCAAAGCTTAAGTGAGAGTTCCAACGCCACAACCATCCCTCTCAGATACGGAACACGGAGTGTGGAGCGGAGCTTAGCGTGGGGACGCAAAGACACCGCAAGACCCCGCGTTTCTGCACAAATGCGGCTTCCGGACCGTGTGCGCGCCCCTCCCCCGAGCCCTGCCCGCTCTCCTTCAGCTCTCCCCAGGATGTCCTCCGGCTGGGGCCTCAAACGGGGTCCGGCATCGGTGAGCTGTGCAGACTGTCGCCTTCTCCTCCGTTCTGAGGACGGGCCCCCCTTCCATCGCCTGCCCTCTGCAGTGTCTCTGACTCAAGGAGGAGGCCCCCATGGCCACAACGTCTTGAAGACTGAGGACGGGGGCTCCTGTGGCAGGAGTGCGGCCCTGGCCCTGCGGCGTGAAGCCCGTGTAGAGCCGTCCCGCGGGGGCCGGAGGAGGCGGGGGGGGGGGGGGGGGATCCGCGCGGGGGCTCGAGGCCCCGACAGGCTGCTGCTCCGGGCTGCGTCCATCACACCAGCGGGCACTCCTGCTGAGAGCACAGGCTGGGCCGTCACATGGAGCTGGTGTGACTGACCTGACTCTCCCTGTGGCATCCACTTAGCCTGCGTTTAATGTACAAAGCGTGTCGCGGCACGTCTCTAAGAGCCCTAACCTCGAGGATGCCGTCCTTTCTCTTCGGCCCGTACACACGTACGTGACATCGCAGTAAAAACGCGGACGGGGTGAGAGGCACCAGCGGGAGGTCGGTTCCCGTGAAAGAGAGTCTGTCTTTGTCGAGTTCGCAGAGCCGCACCCGGGGGGGCCCCTGTGGCACCTGGGCCCTGGGGAAGGGGCGTTGTGCCAGCCGGACTGCTCATCACCTCACACGGTTCCTGAGATCCCCTGAGCTGGGGATCTCACGTTCTGGGTCTGGTTCCGTTTTATAAGCTGACGGACTCCAGAAGGCCACCAACTGCATGAAGCCCCCCACCGACCTGTCCTTCCTGATGGCGGCTTCACACACTGGAGGAGGGAGGGCAGCTAAGAAGCCGAGATCGGCCTCAGCCCCGTTCTCCATACCGACCAGCCACACCACCACGGAGAGACCCGACCTCCCGGCCACGGTCAGCCAAGGGCACACGACAGACAACAGCCATCATCCTGACGTCCCGGTGACCTCGGGGCAGAGCCCCTGGACGGGACCACCAGGACAAGCAGGACGAGAAGGCAGAAAGAAGCCTGCCCCATTCCCAGGCGCATGCTAGCCGCACTGCAGTCGGGGGAAAGGCAGGGCCGTCCCAGCACGGGTGCTCGCGGGGTCCCAGGCCCTTCCATCCGAGCGTGAGCACGAGCAGCATGCGGGGGGAGGGGGGGGGCGGAGGGGGCAGGGCTCCAGGGAAGGGGCCGGTGGTCTTCCCCAGGGAGCCATTTCTTAGTTAATAATGAAGTTACAATTAGTAGTAAAATCACTTTCAGGAGACACAGATATTTAAATCAACCTCCAAACTAGGCCTGGTGAAGAAGCGATCTTTCTTCCTTTCCAGTTCCAGTCTCAGCTGCGTTGGGGGTTCACCCCAGACGCCTGTCCAGTGCTACCTGTGACCAGCACTCATAATGCCATCCCCACCCACAGGTATGAAAGCCTGGCTTTGAAAATGCCGTGCGAACGGGTTTTCTGGAAGGCTAATTATGTAGAGCGCAAGGAAAGTGTATTTGATACAACGGAGCACAGAACACGACAACTTCAACGCGAGCGGAACCTGACCGGGCAGATACAGTGCGGCCTGTCAGCACAGATGTGTCCCGAAGGCCCGGGGACCAGAACGGTTCCACAAGAGGGCTGCGTCCCGGGGCAAAGAGATCTTTCCTAAGACGGGACACAGAAGACGCTGCTTGGGCTCGGGGTAGAGCTACACACTTACGTGATTCACAATCTCCTGAAGAAGTTTAACATCTTCTTCTCGAGACCCAGTGCTCTCTTGTAGCTGCAGGTGAAATGCGGGAGAAAATGACTCTCCCACCACTTTTAGCCCAGAAATGCTGAAAGGAAACACACAGCGTAAGTCCCTTCCGGGTGCAACGGTGTCTCGCAGAAAAATAACTACGAAGTCTGCATTCATGAGCGGAGCAGAACCCTGTGGTTTTCCCAGGAGGCGTCACACGGCGGGGCTCCGATCCCACAGAGACAGCAGGGATCCGTGCTCCGGGCGGTGCTCCCTGGTGTAGACGCCCCTGCCCCTGCAGGGCCCGCTGTGAGTTGGCGGGAAGAAGCCTCCCTGTCCTGGCGGACGTCACTGGCTCACACAGCACAGAAAACAGGAGTCATCCCCAGGCTTCCACCGGGAGGGGAGGCCCGTGGGCCCTGCTCCCGCCTCCCCGCCTCCCCAGCTCTGGCGGCCCCTCCTCACACACCCGCTGGGTCCCGAGGCCTGGCCCTCACGCCCTCTCCTCGCCTGTCCCTCGCTCTGTCTTCCACTGCTGGCTAGTAAGCCGGGTCCGGCCCCAGGATCACCTCCTGCGGCCTCCCTCCCAATTCGCTCCTTTCGGGAAGCGTCTACACAGTCATTTTCTATTACTCTGCCTCCTTCACGACTACTTACTGAGACTGGTAATGTTTCCTTGCTCATTTATCTTGTCTTTCATAAATGATAGAGATGAGTTCTAACACTAAAGACGCTGCATCTTGACCACCGGAAGTATGATCAGATTACGAAGTTCCTTTCTTATTTGCATGTTTACTGTTAAGTTTTACTTGGATTATGATTATCTTCATTTTAGGATTAATAGCACGGACATCTGCAGCTTCTCAGGGAGGGAGAGAGATTTCTTTAGGCGTGAAATCTCGTGTTTTCAAATCATTATTACAGACGTCATGAGACCCGCACATCAGGTTCATTTACAGTCTGTGTTTATCCTGTGATGATAACGGTTTGATTTTTGACCCACCTGCTAGACTGACTACAAATGGTGGCATATGACTGTCGGAAACTGAGCTGCACGTTTTAAATTGCCTTCATTACCCAGCTTCCCTTAGAAAGATCTGCTTTTCCCTCAGAATATAATGGGCGCAAGAAGCACTTTCTAGTACACGGATTCCTTCAACATGTTTAGGACACAATGAGCTTTCCGAAATGACCGTGTGCCAAGTATCAAGGGAGGTGCGAGAAACTAACTTCACTGGCCTTTCAGACCACCAACGAAGACCGGTAATCTGGGTCTCCTTTCCTTAAATGTAATATGTGCTACTAGGCTTCTCAATAAACCAGGTAGCAGCACAGTGCAGAAAAATACATCATCAAATAGGGGTTTACTCCAGAATGCAAGCACGGTCTAACAGGAGACAATTCTAACAGTGAAATTCAGCATGAGACAAGTCTATGATTTTTTAAAAAAGTCTCCAAGTCTAGGAATAATCTGATCAATACCACCTACAAAAAATCCCGTAGTGCAACGTTTCGTACTTTAAAAAAACCAACTGAGCTACCCATGCGGCCGTGATGTTTCACACTTAATGAAGAAAGACTTTTAGGTTGGAAATGACAGAAAATGTCTATCACTACTATTACAGAAGATGTCTAGCGACCTAGAACAACGCAATGAAAGAAAAAAAGAACTAAGATGTTTAAGAATTTGGAGGAAGAGAGAATAATTGCCGCAGACCATAGGACCTCTACATACATCATCACACACAGAATGATACAAACGTCTAGAATAAATAAGAGCTTGGAAAGACTGCTGGAGATCAGATCATGAGGACACAGCACAAATGCCAGAGAAGACTGGCTACCAGCTGGCGGGAAGGTGGGGTCACGGGAAAGAGGCAGTTAAGAGAAGAGAGGACAGAGCGTGCTTGAACGCTAATCAAACCGCTCGGAACGGGTGACGGCAGAAAGGGGACGGCCGAAGGCGCCGAGTCCTTACGGAGGAAGAGCTATGACTGCAGGAGGCAAGCCTCCCAGCCCACCCCCCGCCCCCGCCCCGGTTGTCACACCAGGGAGGAGCGGTGTGGATGCCTGCGTGCGTGCACGTCTGTGAGGGAAGATGTGGAGGTCTGAGTGACAGCGTGAGGCCGGGCTGTCTGCCAACACCGGGCGCAGGGCAGACAGGGATCTGGGGGCTTCGGAGGAGAAGACGAGAGGGCGGAGGAGGGCTGGGCTTACAAAAGGGGCACACTGCTACCACCGGACAGAATGAAGGGCACTTCGGTCGGTGTTCCTGAGTCTACAGTGGCTCCAGTGTGCCGTGTTGGCACATTAACATTTCATAAGGCAACGTAACTGGAACCGACACGAACAATGGCTCCCAACCATAAATCATGCAAGAAGAACTTCTGTTACTATCGTGCAGACACACCCAGAACGGTAATTATTTCTGCCCCTACTTCATCTGCAACAGCCGCGATCTGCTCATTCATTCACTGTCCTTTCCTTTTAGAGAAGCTTCTAGTTCCCACATCTGGCAGTAAGTGGGACTTTCATGACTGAAAAGACACGTTTCCACCTTGGGAAAGACAAAAGGAAACACCTGGGCGACTGAGATCATTTTCGGTAAGACCAGAACTCTGCCTGGAGGCGTCACCTACCTGAATTTTTTCTTGACGCCAGAGCAACCTTAAAGAACTACTCTTGTGTCATTAAGACAGACACAAGCCAACACTCCTATGGTTCATTTCGATTTCACTTGTTTTTCTTCACTTAAAATAAACCTTAATAATTTTCTAAAAAGTATGGACGATATGAACCCACCCACTGTCATCTAATGACGCAGCATATAATGAGATCATTTATGCGTACAGACGAGGAAAGATTCTCCATGTTGACCCGAGTTCTTACTGGTGAAGCGCGTTTGGTGCTTATCTTCACCTCTGTCCCTTATATACTGCTATCGCATTAATTAGCTTGTATCCCTTTAGAAAAACAAAGTCACGGTTCGTTAAGGCAACAACAAAGCAGGGCACCTGGGTGGCTCAGTCAGTTTCGTGTCCGACTCTCGATTTCGGTCCAGGTCACGATCTCATGGCTGTGAGATCAAACCTCACGTTGGGCTCTGCCGCTAAGCGTGGAGCCTGCTGGGGATTCTCTCCCCTTTCTCTCTGCCCCTCCCCCTGCTTGTGCGTGCTCTCTCTCAACAAATTATAAGTAATAAAATAAAACAACAACAAAACGATGCTCTGGTTTCAGGCTCACAAATTTGAAAGAACCGAGTTCCTCATTTCTTAGCCGCGAGTCAAACTGATCCAAGCCTATTAAATACACTCAAAACCAAAGAGGTGACATTCAAAATTTTTCACTAGTTGTTTAAACGTGGTACAGACTTTCAGTTCATTGAAAATATAGTTAACTTACCCTTGTAGAGCTTTATGGATTCGTTTGCACTTTTCCCTCAACACTGAAAAAATACCTGTGTGAAAAAAAAATATTTGGAAGATGTGATATTACTAATCTAAACGTATCTCTAAAGATGTTTAGTGTTCAAGCTCATCAACTTAAAATGCGGCCACCCCCCCAGACAGGAGCGCCTCTGGAGGCCCCGGCCCGGTCTCGGCGTGCCGCCCTCACCTCCTCGCCCACTCTGAGCGCAAGCTGGGGGAGGTTTCCCGCAACAGAACGAGGGCTCTCGTTCCCATCAGGAGTCTATAAATAATCTAAGAATAAAAGGGTACAGATATAGTACTTATTTCTGGACCCTTAACGATTTGATAAAAGAGAAGACGCTATACTACCATTTGCTATCTTTTCTTGGACGTTTTCACCTCATTCACGGAAAATTAAAAAACTAAAACATGTGACCAAGAGGCACTCGTGCTGGGCCTTCTGACAAGCAAGCCAATCGATGTGCACGCAGACACACGTTTCCTGATTCTCTGAATTAAAACCAATGTTAAACATTTAGAGAGTTAAAGAATCTTAAGTTTAGAAATACCGGGTTAAGGCCTGCTTTTCCATTTGTTTCAGGCTCTGTGAGGAGGTGCCACCCCAACCCAAGGCCACGTTTGAAATGTAATCAACCTGGCCTAATAAGGAAGCTTGAACGGCCGGTGAACCGGATTTGGCTTCAGTACCAAATAACGAGTCAAAGGCTGAAGGAAAAACTGGGTAAGCTATAAATTATGTGCAAGGGCACCCGCAGCAGCACACTTCAGCTGACTTCTCGAATGACAACAGGCCCGGAGCTGACCCCTCCTCCTGGCGTCTCGGCCCATCCGCCCAGCCTGGGAGCCGGCCCAGCCCTCCGGCCGGGAGAGAAGCCCACACAGAATCCCCTGAGCGGACGACATCCCAGCCGCGATTCTCCCCACAAACGCCAGGCAACATCATCCGGAGGCACCGGCGTCTGGTGCACACGCCCCTCCGGCGAATGTCTCCGAGAGCGCGCCAGCAGCCTGGCTGACGTGAGCCGTGAGGCCCAGGGTCCTGGGGGCAGAAGACCGTACCTGGGTTCTCCTCCATGATGTTGAGAGCCTCGATCGCAGCGGCAGCCAACAACGGGGGCAGCGAGGCTGAAAAGCAGTAGCCCTGGCCGGAGAGTCGCTGAGAAGAAACAAACAAGGTAAAGACATGAATACGCTTCTTTTTTTTGGGGGGTGGGGGGGGGGGCTAAAAACCCTAAAGGCACCAAATCTGCATGACCTGCTAACGGTGCCTACAAATGGTAAAGTGGGAGGAGCCATGCACGTGTAAAAGATACGCGTAACAAAAACGAGACCTTTTTAAGAAGATATTTTCCAAATACAAACATGTCGAGTCATTCTCAGACAAATTGACTTACTTTTTATTTATTTATTTATTTATTTATTTTTTAAACAAGTTTCTTTGATCTTTATTTTTGAGACAGAGAGAGCGTGAGCAGGGGAGGGGCAGAGAGAGGAGGAGACACCGAATCCAAACCAGGCTCCAGGCTCCGAGCTGTCAGCACAGGGCCCGGCGCGGGGCTCGAACCCACGGACCGTGAGATCATGACCTGAGCTGAAGTCAGAGGCTTAACCGACTGAGCCACCCCGGCGCCCTGACATATTGACTTTTAAATGAAGATTGCGACAAACCACGTCAGAGTGAAGCTGTGTGACTGGAAGTTACAGCTGAGTAGCTTCTAACACAACCAGGGGGCGTTAGTTTCAGGAGCTACTGTCTTTTTTTTTTTTTTTTTGAAAGAACCCACCTGATGGTCAATTACAAAAGATCTGCCACAGCAGAAACCTCCAATAGAAGCCAGAGAATTCTCCATGTTGGCACTGATAAGGTCAATATCATCAATCTGCCAAAAAAGCAAGACGGTGGGAGTTATTCCTCAATTTAAGGAAAAAGTAAAGACCGACGTCAAGCCTGCAGACAACACTGCAGCACTGATCACGTTAACATCTTGGTTCAAATGAACCACCTCTGTGCCGATGAAGGAGAAGCCACACAAAACCTACGGTCACAAGCACGGAAGGTTTCGAAGCGTGCCTCTAAAGAGGCCCTTCGGCGATGTACCCTCAGTGGAAGGACAGAAAGAAATTAAAAGAAGAAACCCAAAGCTGCTTAGTACTACATATATTCTGAGGTTCAAAATCAGTCATTTCCGTGCTTCAACGAGGGTCTAGTTGGCCATGCCCCCAGAAGGTACCTGAGATAAATACGAACAAATCTATCAGAGTTTTGAACACTTTATCCCTACGTTCACCTTTTCAAAAATGCAAGGGCAGTTTTTCCAAACATGGCAACTGGTTCTTTGGCCACGCTGAACCGGGCAACGGACAAACCCCACTGTGCCACGTGGCCTTCTGAGTCGCCACCGTCTCCTCAACTCGGTGCTCCCGACTCCGTCCTCCCGCTCCAGCCCTGGCACCAAGGTGCACCTGGGCACACAGCGGCCGTTCAAAGCCACCCACTGACGCCAAGATGGTGAGTGGTCCAATCCCACCTGGGGCTTCTCAGTGGTCCACAGACCCAACAAGGAAACCTGTTGGCTCTTACTTTCTAAAAAAACCTTTTATTATGAAAAACGTCAAACACACACAAAGGTAGAGATGACAGAATAAACAACTCTCATCACCAGATTCAGTCACTACCAGCTCATGGGACAGTCTTCCATGTACAGCCTCCTCCTGCTCTCAGCATTTCTTTAGAGCAAATCCCCCAACTTCTTAAGAGTTTCATCTGTAAATATTTCAGTGTGCGTTTCTAAAGGACATGGACCCTGTCAAAAGCATAATCACGAAACCATTATCACACCTAAAAAATGAAAAATTTCTTAATGTTGCCGAATACTCAGTGTTCTAATACCTGCCTCACAAAGCTGGTTTTCTGCAGTATTTGCCGGAATCAGGATCCGATTGAGGTCCATCTACTCTGCACTTTTGCTCAGTGCATTTAATCACCAAATAGCAGTCTGCCTCTGGGGAAGGAGCATGTGTCACTCTAACTGGGGATACTCGCTCTGCTTCGTTATCGGTAGTGAGACGCCGATAACCTAAGGTGACTTCGTGTTCTTCAGTTCAACGTTTTGCCAGAGATCGGAAAGCTTTGATGCACAGGATCTGCAGAAAAGCTCCCCTCAGCTCCAGCACACAGGGGTCGGTGAACACAGGCTCTGTGGGCGGGCAGACGCTGCTCCTCCCCGAGGCTCCAGGGGCTCAAGCCGCCGAGACTGGGGCAGGTGGGGCTCATTTGAACAGAACACGTGACCAACTCCCTCCAGCTCTCTGGGACCTGAGGCTTGGTGGCGCGTCTGTCGCCAGTGTTTCTCTGACTCCGTGTCTCCCTCCGTAGAGAAGTCACGGCCATCTGACACCCGTACACAGAACCCACTGAGAACACACAGTTGTAAATATCGGCGAGAACATCCTTTCACTGCCCCCATCGTACTTTCTAAGGGACTACGTTAGGGAAGTCTTACTGACTTTAAGAAACACACGCAGGCAAGTTTATCCGTTTCTAGAGAAAAGACACGGAAAGCCAAGATCAAACGCTACAGGCTACACAGACCGCATCCTAGGAGGCACCGCCTGAGTTTCCAGGCTCTGAGGGACGACAGGCCCTGGTCTGGCGGACCTGGTGCCCTGTGGGCTCAGTGAAGGGACGGAGCCCAGGGCGGCACGACCCCGCACGCTGACGGGGAGCACCGCCTCGCGCCCGTGGTACGTGAACGTGGCCGGCAGGACGGAACCGCGTGTTTTCCGCATGAGGACACATCCCAGAAAAGGAGCAAGGGGCACTTACGCTGATTCCAAAATGTTCGGTGACTCCTCGACCATGTTCTCCCAGGACTCCGAACGAGAGGCTTTCCTCCAGAAAGATTCTTGCTTTGTACTTGTACTTTAACTTCACCTGAGTGGTAAACAGAATGCCACGTTACAGTGCTGGTGACCAGCACCGTCAAGAAGATACTGGGGAGAACAGTTACACCTAGGAGGGAAAAAGCACATCTGGTCCCCAACACTGGTGGGCCTGTAGCTGTGCACCTGCCCGCTTGCTGGGCGCGTCCCGAAACCCCGAATCAACACACAAGGCAGAGTGCGGAGCGGCACGCACGGAGTCACCCGACCTGCCTGTCCCCAGCCGAGGCTGACTCCTGCCTCCGCTCACACTGGAAACACGTGTCCTTTTCAGCGTCTATTTATCGCTGTGGTTTTGTGTATCTTGTGCTTTTGGCCGGTGGTTCCGGTTAGGACGGCCCAGCACAGCGCTGAAGTGCGGGCTGGCGATCTGAAGCGCCAGAAGGCTGGGATGCGTCTCACGGAGGAAACGCGTGTGTGAGAGAAGCTTCGTCCAGGCATGAGTTACAGCGCCGGCGGCCCTGAGCTCAACGTGAACGACTCAACAGTATGTATTAAACAAAGGCGTTTCTAAACAGAGAACACATATACTGAGCAACTGGGGGCAGTGCCACGACCAGACGCTCGCAGCAAGCGGACGGCACTTACCCCAGGAGCCACAGTCCTGCGGTCGGCAGCTCGGTACCTGTGGCCCGCTTACGCACGTTTCTCAGAACTACACTTCAGAACACGGCCACGTACGCACGTTTCTCAGAACTACAGCTGGCCCTTGCGCGGGTCTGTTTAGATGTGAAGTGTTTTCAATAAATACAGTCCAGCACTGTAAATGTATTTCGTCTTCCTTACGATTTTCTTAATGTTTTCTTTTTTCTAGCTTACCTTAAGGATACGGTGTATAATACGTATGACATACAAAACACGTGTTAATCAACTGTTTACGTTATGGGTAAGGCTTCCAGTCAATAGTAGGGTATTGAGTTTTCGGGGAGTCAAAAGGTATGTGGATTTTCAACTGCATGGGGGTCTGCATTGTTCAAGGGTCAAATGTGTCATGATGGTGAAGAGATTATATTTTATTTACTAAAGAGTTTTTTTTTTTATAATGTTTATTTTTGAGAGAGAGACACACACACACACACAACATGAACAGGGGAAGGGCAGAGAGAGAGGGAGACACAGAATCGGAAGCAGGCTCCAGACTCTGAGCTGTCAGCACAGAGCCCGACGCGGGGCTCAAACTCACGAACCGTGAGATCGTGACCTGAGCCGAGACCTGAAATGAAGTTGAGGCTTAACCGACTGAGCCACTTAGGCGTCCCAAGAGACTGTACTTTAGATGCTCTAAATTTAACAACAATATAGACAGTATAAGGCCAATTTTTAAAGACAAAACTGTAAGACCTTATGAATGTAGACAGCATGTGTTAAATACTGGTTTGAGTACACATAAAACTCCTGAGGAAATGTACATATTCTTCCCTCAGTGGCCTTATGCTTTAATTTGAATTCATGGCACTGTTTTCTTAATTCAGAAAAAGTTTTCATTAATATGCCTTTCAATCTGTTTTCCCTCTTTGCTTTCAGGCTTGTAAGTCAGTCCTTTCCCTTCGAAGGTTTAGATGCATCCTTTTCTGAATGTTCTTCTAATTACTTCATGTTACTTTTCCATGTACATGTTGGGAAGCTGAACATACGTATGTTTGTATAGCTTTTGCCCCCTATTTTTTAATGTATTTTTTGAGAGAGAGATAGTGTGAGCGGGGAAGGGACAGAGAGAGAGGGGGACAGAGGATCTGAAGCGGGCTCTGTGCTGACAGCAGAGAGCCTCATGTGGGGCTGGAACTCACGAACTGTGAGGTCATCACAACTCGGGCTGAAGTCGGACACTCGACCGACTGAGCCACCCAGGTGTCTCCCCCAAATGTTTAACTGATTTACTCCTAAATGATATGAATGTGATCAGTTCCACAACTGAATTAAAATACAGCGATTATCAACCACTAAATATAGATGGATTTTTATTAACAATGAATCAGCTAATTTGGAGAGAATTATACCTTTGCAACACTGTTTTCCATCCATTAGTATGTATGAGATATTGTATGAATGAGACAATTTCTAAATATCATGCTTCGGGGGCGCCTGGGTGGCTCAGTCAGTTGAGCGTCTGACTTCGGCTCAGGTCACGATTTCATGGTTCGTGAGTTCGAGCCCCGCATCGGGCTCTGTGCTGATGGCTCAGAGCCTGGAGCCTGCTTCGGATTCTGTGTCTCCCTCTCTCTCTCTGTCCTTCCCCTGCTTGTGCTCTCTTTCTCTCAAAAATAAACAAACATTTTTAAAAAATCATGTTTTAGGACATATTTAAGAATATTATGCCAGTACTGGTACACAAATAGACAAGTCAGTGAAACCAAACAGGAATCCCAAAGTCATAATCCTGTAATCTTTACATATTCAATGCTAATACATACTTGACCTGTTCCTTACGCTTTATATTTTGTTTCAAGGCTTGGCTGTATATCTATCAGTACTGCTTTACTATCGTAGCCCTACATATGCAATTCTGGTATCTTCTGGCCCACTATACTATCTCCCCCGTATTATTCTATCAGTTTTTGACACTCACAAAAACAAGGAAAGGAAAACCAATACAACACATCTCTTTCACTGATATTTAGGATGTGTCTAGATTTCCTCAAGAAACAGTAAAACACTTTAAAAACAAGGTATGAAATCCTTATTCTGAATCCTCATTCAGTTGATGGGCTCAGACTCAAATTTCAATGGCTGAATTCAAGGGCGGTTCAACACGGGAAAATCAACTATACTAATAGGATGATGGAAGATCACATGATCAACTCATCACCTGATTCAGAGAAAGCGTCTCACAAAATCTAAATCTCTCATGGTACCAACACTCAACAAATCAGGACTAGGAAGGAACTTCCTCAACTGATAAAGGGCATTTATGGAAAACCATAGCTAATATCATACTCTGTGGTGACAGCCTGACAATCTTCCCCCTCTCACCTCAGTCTACACTGTACAGAAGGTTCTAGCCAGAGCAACAGGCAAGAAGAGGAAATACAAGACATCCAAATTGGAAAGGAAGTAAAACCACCTCTATTCACAGATTATAGGAATTGATATATAGAATAAGACCCATAAAAATACTATTGGAGCTAGTAAGTTCAGTAAAAGTTCCATGATATAAGATCAAAACACAAAATCAGTTGTATTTCTATAAACTATCAGTGAACGCTCACCCCCCAAATCCCATTGATAATAATATCAAAAAGAATAAAATACTTAGGAATAAATTTAACCAAAAAGATGTAAGATCTGCACAGTGAAAACCACAAAACACTGTCAGAGAAAATTAAAGAGGATCTAAATAAATGGAAATACTCCCGTGTTCATGGATTTGAAGACTTAACATCAGTAAGATGGACAAACTTTCCACAGCAATCTACAGATTCAATACAATCTACAGATTCAATATAATCCTGATTCAATATCAAAATCCAATCTCTATCGAATATCTATTATCTGTCAAAATCTCAATGGCTGTTGTTGTTGTTGTTTTTTTTTTTTACAGAAATGGAAAAGTTGATCCTAAACTTCAAATGGAATCTCCAGGCACCTCAAATAACCATAACAATCTTACAAAAGAACAAAATTGGAGAACTCACGTGTCTTGACTTCAAGATTTACTATAAGGCTACAGTAACTGAGACAGTGTGGTACCAGCATAAGGACAGACATACAGACAAGTGGAACAACCCTGAGAGTCCAGAAATGGTCATAATCTCACGGGCTGTGAGTTCGAGCCCCACATCGGGCTCTGTGCCAATAGCTCAGAGCCTGGAGCCTGCTTCAGATTCTTTGTCTCCCTGTCTCTCTCTGCCCCTGCCCGGCTTGCACTGTCTCTGTCTCTCTCTCAAAAATAAACATTTAAAAAAAAAAAAAAAAAAAAGCAAGAGTTTTACAAAACACATCCTATATGATTTCATTTATAGGAAATTGCACAAAAGTCAAAACTACAGGCACAGAGAGCAGATCAACGGTGGTCTGGGGCCAGGGCTGGAGGTACTGACTACAAAGGCGTATGAGTGAACTTTCTGGAGATCGAAATGTTCTGTAACTTGACTGCAGCGGCAGAGATGAGGGTGTACAAATCTGCCAAAACTTACCAAACTGTACTGACAGTGAATGCATTTCATTAGCATGTCAATTACACCTCAATAAAGCTGGTTTTAAAAAGCTGAGTCTTGACTACCCTTTAAAGACCGGGCTGGCACGTAATGTTAATGTACTTCCCCGGTATGGCCTGAATGTGCTCCTGAGACCCGTTAGGCAAAGCGGTGCACATGCGAGGCGTCACAAGTGCTCAGGGACAAGAGGCAGCACCGCCCGACAGCCCGAGTTCTAGAATCTGGAGTGACCGCGGCTGCTCACCAGCTCCGGGAGAGGACAAATAGTTCCCGTGTTCATGTACAGCCCCTCCACCACGATGAAACGTCGTGTGACCCGAGCCTTGCGAGGATTCTTTAAGAGACAAAAACAAACAAACAAACAATGACATTTTAAATTTCAGTAATTCCAAATGCAGAATCTGTTAGACGCTCCCTAGCACTCCCATCTGACAAGACTGATTTAAGAAGTAAACAGTCCGGATGCGTTTCAAGCCCAAGGTTTCGGACCCGATTATTCTGAGATGAAGAAAGTGCTCTCTTCTCTGTTTTTCAGTTCACGCCATGCACTAGGTGACCGCACGCATGCACGCACACACGCACACGATTTAGGCACTCTGAGAATGACTGAGAAGGGGCCCAGGGGAACTTCCTGGGGAGATGGCAGCGTTTTAGGTCACAATGGAGCCCTCGTGGCTGGGTTATCCACTGGTCAAAACGTATGGCTACGATCTGCTCACTTCAACGTCTGTGAAGTTCACCTAAACTAGAAAGAACTGGAGCGCCTGGGTGGATCAGTGAGTTAAGCGTCCGAATTCAACTCGAGCCACAATCTCGCGGTTTGTGAGTTCAAGCCCCGTGTGGGGCTCTGCGCTGACAGCTTGGAGCCCGGAGCCTGCTTCAGATTCTGTGTCTCCCTCTCTCTCTGACCCTCCCCTGCTCTCTCAAAAACGAATAAATGTCGGGAAAAAAACAAACTAGGAAGAACTGAGGTGGGTGAAGGCAATCATCACCAGAGATGGGGTCGGGAGACGCAGAGGCTCCGGTGATACGAGAACGGCAGGATGCTGCTACCAGAGCTGAGAGGAGGGTAGGGGCTGCACTATACTCCCGTGCTTCCTCTGAACCCGCCGGAGATTTCTCATGATCAAAACCTAAACAGACGAACCCTGCTCTCCATCTACCAAAACGCAGACAAGACCCTTTCCTTCCTTACTACTGGGTCAGGTAAAACTCAACTGTGCCCTCATCCAGGCATGTCTGAGGCAGCGGGCAAGGGGCCTTTTCAAAGGACACGCACCTCCCTGCGCCCCACCGATGGCAAGCCTACTCATGAAGCACTCCCCGGCACATGTGCACGGGCCGTGGGGGTGTCGGGCTGAAACAACAGCCAGATCCATAGGGAGGGGGCACCGTCTTCCTACTCCAAGGTTTCTTGCCTCTAAGCTTTTAACGGACAACCAGAAACCCAAACAGCAGAGCTAGGCTTTCAAGGACGTTTCAGAACCCACAGCTCAAACACTCAGAAAAGTGTCTGTTGAAGCATGCGGAAGGACATGTCGCAGAGTCTGCTCGGCCGCTTTTACTCAAACCGCAGTGACCATCGGTCTGCTGGGGGTCACGGGGGAGGACATGAGGAGAGGTGAGCCTCTCCCTACCTTTCCAAAATAAAGTATTTTTATTTTTATTTATTTATTTATTTTTTTAACGTTTATTTATTTTTGAGACAGGGAGAGACAGAGCATGAACAGGGGAGGGTCAGAGAGAGGGAGACACAGAATCTGAAACAGGCTCCAGGCTCTGAGCTGTCAGCACAGAGCCCGACGCGGGGCTCGAACCCACGGACCGCAAGATCGTGACCTGAGCCGAAGTCGGCCGCTTAACCGACTGAGCCACCCAGGCGCCCCCAAAATAAAGTATTTTTAACACGGCTTAAAAAATATTCAATGTAGGAATCTTGGGAAATGGGAAAGTACAAAAAAAATTTTTAACAATATAGCTAGTCACAGTACACATTGATAATTTTTGTCTCTCTTGCAAATACGTACCTTTGTAAATTACTTTGTTCAAATCAGGATTTTACTGCAATAGTTTAAGGACCTGAGCTTAAAAAATTATTTTAATTAGTAATTACTTAATGGGGTGCCTGGGTGGCTCAGTCGGTTGAGTGTCCGACTTCGGCTCAGGTCATGATCTCGCGGTCCGTGAGTTCCAGCCCCACGTCGGGCTCTGTGCTGACAGCTCGGGGCCTGGAGCCTGCTTTGGATTCTGTGTCTCCCTCACTCTCTGCTCCTCCCCCGCTTGTGCTCTGTCTCTCTCTCAAAAATGAAATAAATATTAAAAAAAATTTTTAAACATGATTTCCATGGAGATCTACTATTCTATCTGTATATACACCATAAATTAACTATTTCCCCGACACTGGATGTAGGCTGTTTCCCTCGTTTTGCTTTTTTATATCACGTTGTATCTTTAATCTTTAACACCACTTCCGATCCTCTTCTAAAGACAACACCCCGGATACAGGTCCAAAGGTACGGACATTTAAGAATTCTGGAATATCTTTGTCCACGTACCCTCTGGAAAAGGTGTCCTGACGGGCACTCTCCCCAGAGTTACAGGAGGGCCTTTGTTTGATCACCCAGACCAGTGCTGACACAGATTATTACCATGAAAAATGTCCCCTGGTCAGATAGGTGAAGGCTCTTTGCCTAATTTTGCTAGTTATTAGGAAGGCTTGAGCAATTTTCACTTGCTCACATCTATTTGTACTTCTGAGAACTGCTGTTTTTGCCCACTGTCCTTTTTTAAAAGAAGAATGAATATGGAACAAGAGATCCTTATACGGAAGCGAATGAAAAAACACCTATGAACTATTTGCAAAGCTGACAAAAAGAACCTGGATGAAACCACGTTTTAAGTCACTTTCAAATAAAAGACAAGTATCTAAGAAATTTTTCACACACTGAGCATTTATTATTTATGTGAAAATGAAACTGAAAAAAAATTCTTTCTAAATACCAAAATGTAAAGTGACTTAGAAAGCCTGCCCATGTCGGGAAAATGTGGTATAAATTAATTAGTAAAAGGGTAAAACTATAAAATAGAAACACAATTCAAGATAATTTTATTTGTTATTCATAAAAAAAAGTTCCAAGGATTATAAATCTAACAAAACACACGCGCACGCGTGCACACACACACACACACACACACCCACCCCACCTCTTTTCCAAATTAGCACCAACTTAAGAAAATAAACGCTGCAGGGGACTCGCTCGCTGGTTACACTGCCGAGGCCTGTTCTTCAGTGGGGTCGCATTCTACTGCCGAATCAGAATAAGGGACACCTTTTTACAATTTGTCAAAAGAAACTCATCAGTGGAATGCTCTCCACTTGAAGACTTTCCCGACAGATTTTTCTAAATCCTGCAGCCAAGAAGCCCCGGCCTGCAGCAATCCAGCATAAACCAGCGAGAGCCTAGAGCCTATGCGCTTTCATCGTGACAAGTGCATATTCACGAGGGGCCGCTCCTCAGGCTGTCCCCTGAACCAGGAGGCCAGAACCTTAAAGGAACAATGCGTGTATCTGGAAGGATGAAAGTTAACACAGAATTGAGGAACGCGGGAGCACTTCTTAGCAGGCACCCTGGGAATGACCGAGGTGGACCGGGAAAGTCCTCTTCAAGTGGTGTTTGCGAGGAAGGATGCGGCTTCCGTGCGGTCTGCGCACGATGGTCCCTACCGCGGAACCACAGACAGCACCAGCGTCCCCCTCCACGCCATCGCGGGGCCGTGAGTGACAATCCCGCCAGAGACGCTCTGAGCGTACGTCCGCCGCGTTGCCGTCTCCGATCAGAAGGCCGAGGAGCCGGTTCCACCCCCGGCCCCCCACCCCTCAAGGGTCTCTGCACAAGCAGGTGCCTGCGAAGCGGCAGTGTAAACGGGCTGCGGTGCGGAAGGAAGTCGCGCGGGGCAGGTGGCTCGCACAGGCGGAGCTGCTCGGAGCTCCAGGGCGAAGGTGCAGGAGGGAGAGAGTCACTCTGTTCACACTTTCATAAATGAAGATGGGCCGCTGTTTCTTCCAGTTACCGGACACGTGACTTATCCTGCTATAAATAAACCTATTTTGAATTCACGAGGTGCGCCCTGCTCCCACCCTAATGAGCTCCGGTGTTATTTCTGCAGAGTGGAGAGCGAGCCCCTCCCACCCCCACCGCCAAGGGCGCGCGGTTTCTGTCTCTTTTAGAAAGCTGCCTGGATTGCCTGCCCGCAAATTTGCCGGCTGTAATTACGGCAACGACGAGGCAATTACAATCAGACCCGGCTCTCCGACACGAAGTACATTTAATCAGCAGGAATGCCCTCACTTCATATCCAAATGCGATCCGCAGGCAAGTTTTCATGACAAATTACCGTTTCATATATGATTTAGCCGGTTACCGAACACAAAAGAGCTGTATAATTTTCTTGCAAAGAATCATACCTTTTGATCTTCGATCTCTTGTTCTTTCAGTAGTCGCTCCAGGTCGGCCATGTCGTTATGCTTAAATAACTGAATGTCACTACGTGACGCCTGTAATCCTTTCTGAATAGCAAAGCACGCGGCTCTGTCCCTGCAAGGAAGAGAGACCCACAAACCGGGGTTTAACAGCCTCGTCACCATTCTCGGGAAAGGAGAGCCTGCTCTGGGCCGACCAGCACCTACCCGTCGGCCTGAGCACGGCCGATGAACAGAACATGCTGGGCCTTGGACGCACGCGGTCTGCGCCCATCTCCGTGGGTCCTTCTCTCGGAACGGCCTCGCTACCTCTACTCCACCAAGCGCGCCCTGGCCACACTGTAACCGCTCCAGAACCAGCCTCCTGTGCGGCCTACTGTGGGGGGCACGTCAGTTTACTCAGCAATTTTCTCTTTCTGAGAAACACAGGAAACACTGGTGGTCCCTCCCCCCCCCCCCAGTGGCGTCTCTGGTTTGAGTGGCACAGACTCTGCTGCAAGAAGTAATACTGGATCGTGGACTCTATCCCACTCAGTGCAGAACTCTGGGTCCTGCAGATTAAACTTCGGTAAGATCTCCTAAACGGAGTTAATCAGGGAGGGAATCACTTTTGAAATTAAGGTATAGTATTTAAAAATATAGGGGCGCCTGGGTGGCTCAGTCGGTTAAGCAGCCGACTTCGGCTCAGGTGATGATCTCAAGGTCCATGAGTTGGAGCCCCGCGTCGGGCTCTGTGCTGACAGCTCGGAGCCTGGAGTCTGCTTTGGATTCTGCGTCTCCCTGTCTCTCTGACCCTCCCCCGTTCATGCTCTGTCTCTCTCTGTCTCAAAAATAAATAAACGTTAAAAAAAAATAAAATTAAAATAAATAAATAAATAAATAAATAAATAAAAAAAATAAAAATATATATAACACTTGTTCTGCCAAGATGGGACAGTCCTATCTTCCCTATCTTTCCAAGTACAACCCCCACACCGGATATTACGTATAAAACAAACACAAGGAGACTCTGGAAGATGGAGAGAGATGGCAGACAGGCCGAGGACCCGAGGATGACGCGACAGGACTCTGGGGCCCTCCCTCATCTGGAACCGACAAGGCCGGCCACACGCAGGTGCCGGGGCCGCGGGCGAAAAGCGCTCACAGAAGCCTGCTCTGTAGCCAAAGGGCAGGACAGGGGGCGGCCGGGTAGGTAGAAATGACGGCAGCCGGACCCCAGGAAAGCAGGGCCCCGAAAGTCTGATCCTCACGGAGCTAAAAGGCACCCCAACAATGGCCATGGTGGTATCGGAGAAGGGAGCCGGGACTTTTATCCCTGCGAGGTGGTACCAAGCGAGAGCGGGTGGGGAATCCTGCCGTGGCGGCCGTGTCAGAGGAGGCCTGAGGGAAAGCAGGACTCTCACCAACACCAGCAGAAACGAAAACGCCCCCACTGTGGCATCCATGGAGGCAGAAAGGGGACCGTGGACTTGGACCCGGCAGCGATGAGGCAGCAGTGCCCCCCTGCCCCGACCGGAAGACTGACGGAGAGAAGGCCCGTTACAACATGAGGTTTAAATAAAGCACAGGCTGTAACAGCATAATATGAAATCGTCCTGGTTTCAAGTATCACTTGCCGTACCAAGAACCAGGAGATCTCAAACAGAACGAAAGAAAACAATCAACAAACGTCAATCCGGAGAGGACAGATGTCAGGGATGACGATTTTAGAGCAGTCAGGACAAAAATGCTTCAATGAGCACTCACGAACATGCTCGGAACAAGTGAAAAACAGAAACCTGAGCAAAGAAATAGGAGGCGGAGTCCTGCAGAGATACTAGAACTGAAAAACACGGCAACCTCAAGAAGAGCACAGTGGGTGGGCTCAGCCGCAGACTGGCGGCGGGGGTGGAGGAAAGAATCAGAGAACTGACAGATGTAACAACCGAAGCTAGCCGTGTAAACCTACCCGCAGAGAAAACGGACGAGAGAGGGCAAGCCTCAGGGACCCGTGGGGCCACGACAAAAGACGCCACACTGCGTCAGGGGATGCCCAAAGGACGCAGATTTGGCAAGAAGCTGAACCCTATGGAAAAGATGAGCGCGGGGCGCCTGGGGGGCTCAGTCGGTGAAGCGTCCGACTTCGGCTCAGGTCATGAACTCGCGGTCCAGGAGTTCGAGCCCCGCGTCGGGCTCCGTGCTGACAGCCGGAGCCTGGAGCCTGCTTCGGATTCTGTGTCTCCCTCTCTGACCCTCCCCCACTCATGCTCTGTCTCTGCTCTGTCTCTCTCTCAAAAATGAATAAACATTAAAAAAAAATTTAAAATAAAAAAAGCTGAGCGAAATTCATATGGGTAAACCCAAAGAAATAAACGCCAAGATTATAGTAAAGCTTCTGAAAACTGATGACCAAGAAAAAGTCTTGAACGCAGCCCCCTAAAATGACACTTTACATAGAAGAGAAAAATAACAGAGCGACAGATTTCTCATCAGAAACCATGGAGACCAGAAAAAAGTGCCAAAATATATTCCAAATACTTGGAAGAAGAGAGCTGTCAACCAAGAACTCTGTAACAAGCACAGATATCCTTCAGGACTGAAGGGGAAATCAAGGCTTTCTCAGTTGAAGGACAACTAAGAGAATCTGCCCCCAGCGGACCTCCCCTAAAGGAATGGCTAAAGCAAGTTCTCTACCTAGAAAAAATAAGTAAAGAAAACAAAAGGAAGAATCTTAGATTATCATGAAGCAAGAAAGATCACTAAGTAAAAAGTATGAACAAGCACACTAGGGTTTTGTCACCCTCCTGAAGTTTTCTAAATTATTTTGGATGATTTAAGTAAAAATTACAACACTGTCCAGAGGCACCTAGGTGGCTCAGTTGGGTTGCGTGTCTGTCTGGCTCTTGACTTCAGCTCAGGTTATGATTTCTCAGACAGAGAGATGGAGCCCCAAGTCGGGCTCTGTGCTGACAATGCGGAGCCTGCTTGGGATTCTCTCTCTCCCTCATTCTCTGCCCCTCTCCCACGAGTTCTCTCCTTCTCTCTCTCTCTCAAAATAAATAAACAAACATAAAAAAAATTACAACACTGTCTGATATGGCTTTCAATGTATATACCAGAAATACTTTAGCAATTACATTAAAGGGACGCCTGGGTGGCTCAGTCAGTTAAGGATCCGACTCCTGATTTCGGCTCAGGTCATGATCTCACAATTCGTGAGTTCGAGCCCCACACTGGGCTCTGCACTGACAGTGTGGAGCCTGCTTGGGATTCTGCCTCTCTTTTTCTATCCCTAAATAAGTAAAAAAATAACATTAAAAAAATAGAACAATTATATTCTAAACAAGGAGCAGAGAAATGTAAAGGAAGGTACCGGTTTCTCTACTTGAACTGGTAAAATGATGAGACTGCAATGTGATAACTTATGTGTGTACATAATGTCATATTCAGAGCAATGACTAAAAACAAACAAACAAAAACTATGCAGAGCGAAACACTCAAAAACACCATGGGTAAGTAAAAATGGAATTCTAAATAAAACACGTTCACTTAACTCCCAGAAAAGAAGGAAAAAGAAAACGGACAAAAAAAAAAGATAACAAATAAGAAACAAAAAATAAAACGCCGTAAGAAATGCAATAATGATTTTAAATGTAAATGGCCAAAATACACAATTTTTTTTTCTTTACAAGATTTAAAAAAACTTCAAGTTAATTAACATATAGTGTGCTATTGGCTTCAGGAACAGAATTTTGTGATCCATCACTTACATATAACGCCTGGTGCACATCACAAGGGCCCTCGTTAATAAAAAACACGGAACGCTTCACGACTGTGTGTGTCCTCCGAGCACAGGGGCCGGGCTAATCCTCTCTGTATCGTTCCAACTTCAGTACATGTGCTGCCGAAGCGAGCACCAAAATACACAATTTAAAGAGAGACTGGCAGGGTGTTATTAAACATGACCCAACAATATCCCGCCTATAAAAGAATATACAATAATAATGTCGTAGTGAAAGTATACATATCACATACGATAAATACACCACGCAAACATTCACCAGAGAAAGCAGAAGTGTCTATGTTAATATCTTTCAAATCAGACTTTGGAACGAGGAAAATGATCAGAGACCAAGAAGAACATTATACAATGATAACCAGGATCAATTACCCAAGAAAACTTATCTTGAATGCGTGCCGAACGACAGCTACAAAAGATGAGAAGCAAACAGTGATAAAAGTGAAAGGAAAAATAGACAAATCACAACCACAAAAACCGTAGAACTACCATACAGAAAACCACGGGTAAGGTTAGATCCGATCTCAACAACGTCGTCAACTAATGGGATCTAACTGGCGTTTATTTATAAAATAGTCTACCGAGCAACGGCAGAATATTCTCAAGTGACCGGGGAACATATTCCTATATAGACCACATCACGAGTCATAACACAAACTGCAACAAATTTCAAATCTCCAAACACTTGGAAGCTAAACACAGCTTCTAAATAATTTGTGGGTCAGAGAGTCTAAGGTAAAATAAAATACGTTGAACTCAATGAAAATGAAAATAAACACATCAAAATGTGTGGGGCAAGACCAGAGTAGTACTGGAGAGGGAAATGCAGAGCACTAATGTATCAGAAAAGAGGGAAGATTCAAGCCAACAATCAAAATTCCCAACTGAAGAACCTAGATGATGAGCAAAGGAAACCAAGAGAGCAGAAGGCAGGAAGTAATGCAAGAAATCGATAGGGCTGAAACGAACAACACAACAGAGAAAAGTCAGTAAGACAAAGAGCTGATTCTTTGAAAAGATAAATAAAATGGACCATCTCTAGCAAAACTGCCTAGGAAGAGAGTAGACAGATGACCAGACAGGAATGAAATGGGTCATCACTTCAGGCTCTGCAGACGTTAGAAGAATAAGGATATATTAAGAAGAATGCGACATACATATGTTTGATGACTGAGAAGAAATGTACCAATTCCTTGAAAAACACAAACCACCCCAACTCACCAAAGGGACACTGATAATTTGACCAGCTTTGTAAGTACTAAACAATTGATTTCATATTTAAAATACTTCCAAAAATTAAATCTCCGGGCCCAGTTGGTTTTACTGGAGAATTCTACCAAATAAGGAATTAACAACAACCTTATATAATGCCTCCAGAAAATACAAGAGGGAATACTTCCCAATAGATTTTATGAAGTGGTCTCCTGATGCCAAGACTAAAGTCTGAAAAAAGTAAACATCACTAGCCATCAAGGAAGGAAATGTAAACTAAAACCACAGTAAGGTATCTCTACACACTTGTCAGAATGGCTAAAATTAAAAAAAAAAAAAATAGTGACAATACCAAATGCTTCTGAGGATGTGGAGAAACCTGACCATTTATATACTATCTATGGGAATGTAAAATGGTACGGCCACCCTGGAAAACAAGTTTGGCAATTTCCTAAAAAACTAAATCTGCAATACCACGTGACCCAGCAGCTGAACTGGGCGGCATAGAGCCCAGGGAAATGAAACCTATTTTCCCAGAAAAACCTGTACAGAAATGTTCATAGTAGCGTTATCTGTTAGAGCCCCAAACTGGAAACTGAGATGTCCTAATAGGCGAGTGGTTCAGCCGACTACGGCGCCTCTGTACCACAGGATACGACCCTGTGACCAAAAGGAATGAATTCCTGATCCACGCGATGCGGGTGGGTCTCTGGAGAATTAACGCTGAGTGAAAAAAGCCGATCCCCAAACGCTACCTACCGTATGACTGCACTTGTACAACAGTCTTGAAAAGACAACGTTACAGAAAGGGAGAAGAGATTAGTGGTTGCCAGGGGGTAAGAAGTGGGGGGTGAGGGGTGGGGGGGCAGGGGTGTGGTGACATGAGGGACCCTTGTGGTGGTGGAAATGCTCTGTATCTTGACTTTTTCAATCCCAACATCCCAGCTGTGAAGTAACCACTGGGGGAGACCGAGTAAAGGGCACACAGAATCTCCGTATTATTTGTCGTAAGTGTCTGTGAATGTACGATTACGTCAGGGTACGTGAGAGGAGCCTGGGTGGCTCAGTCAGTGAGCGTCCAACTCGAAGAGTTCAACTCAGGTCATGACTCTAGGGTCAAGGGATAGAGCCCCACATCGGCCTGCTTGGGGTTCTCTCTCTCTGTCTCTCTCTCTGTCTCTGTCTCTCTCTCCCTCTCCCTCCCTCCCCCCCTCCGCCCCTCTCTCCTGCTCATGTGCACACACCCTCTCTCTGTCTAAAATAAAACATTTAGATATATAAAAAACGGATACACGAAGTAATGTGCACACAGACTCAGCAGAGTGACGGGCACAGACCTAAGTACGTGAACAGCCACCGTGCTGAGCCTACTACCGGTGAAGCTTTATTAGCGTTTACTAAAAAGAAGAAATACAGCCCTGGACATATGATCTACGCGTAAGAATTTATCAAAAACAATTTGTCGAATAATTTACTGAACACCGCCTCTAGTGTTCCTGCTTCCGAGTGAATTCCGGGCAGAATACTTGAAATTATGAAATACTCGAAGACAGAGACACTGGACGTCACGTATGGGAGAATCATTAAGTTGCCTCACTGACTAGAAACTGAAGCTCTAAGCCACTGGGCAGGGCAGCTGGACGTGAACGCAGCCTGGGTTTGGCGGCCGTGAAAAGCACAGGATTTGGGACCTGACGGAGGAATCCCACAAGTTCAGCTGCAGCTTTTTTGGGGCTTGGGATTCACAAAAGGATTCAAAGTGAGGCTGGATGACACCGTACTTGCCACACCTAGGCTTTTACGAGAAACCTAGGGCTACGGTTTAAATCAGCAGCTCTCAAGTTGTGAGGAGTCTGACTCTCTCACTACGGATACGACGTTCATAAATCCCCTGCTTCCACAGTCAGGTCGGGAAACCCTCACCCTGACGCGGCCACAGGCCGGTGCCCCGGCTGCCGCAGGCTGTGGGGGGGAAAGGCACACTTGTCCGGGAGCCCGGGCAGGGCCAGTGCCGCCGCGTGAGTCCCCCCAGGGAGCGGCCGCGGGGCGGTGCGGGCGCCACAGGAGGCTGGGCCCCGAAGCCTCGTCACTCGGACCCTCTTCTAAGCTCCGACCTCTGTTCGTTCGCTTACCGAGCTGGTGCTCACCGAGCACGACGAACGGCAAACGCCAGGGGAGGCGACGCACTCGTACACCCCGCTGGAAGGGCCACGGGGGAAGAGGGGCGGGGGGCGCGGTGCGGGTGCCCACGTGTGCGTGCGGGGGGCCGGAGAAGCACAGGGACTCTGAGGGGCGGTGTGAGTACCCACGTGATCATGGATCACACAAACACCAGACTCCTCTGGCTCCAGGATCTTCTCCCATGCGGCGGGAGGCCTCGGCCTGGTCTGAGAGGCTGGGGAGGGCTTCCCCGCAGAGGCGAGGCATGTGCAGGGTGAGCAGGAGCAGAGAGGAGCGGCAATGTTCTAGGCACAGGACTGGCGTGTGCAAAGGCCCCGTGGTGAGAGGACACTAGCACGGGAGGCTGACAAGGCTACAGCACGAATGCCTGAGGAAAAGGGTACAAAATGAGCCTGGAAAGGTAATCTTGAATGCAGTAGTAGATTGAGCAACCAGGTGGGTGGTGATCACGGACCCTTCAAGAACACTACCGTCCTGTCACCGAACCGCAGAGAGAAGAGAGATCGCTGGCCTCACCCGTGGCAAGCTTGGCCTTGTGGACGTCAATAAATAAAATCAATAATTAAAAATGCTTTAGGCCTCCTTCTAGGGACAGTCTCGTCAATTGCGTACAATCACCTCGCTGAAGTTACTATATATTTCTTTACCCAATAAAAAGTCAGGATTATCTCAGGCAGAAAACCTCCAACAAAGGCATCCTCCGGGAGGATCACCGTCATTCCCAAAGGAAGTCTGCCAGAAACGTGGGTAAAAGTTACTCACACAAACACAATGTCCCCTCTCTTGGAGTACGCAGGAATGGCACTGGCGATGGTGGCAAATCCGTACGAGTAGATAATGGCTTCTTCCGTCTGCATGAACTTTGCCAGGCGGTCTTCCAGGTCCAAGTGCACATCTACAGCAAGACGTTAAATGGTTAAGACACCTTCTAATTCCTCTTCTTTAAGCAGAAGGGAGAGAAAGTAAGTTCAGTTTATTAAGTCTCGTTAATGATACCGTCACCTTACGGGCAAAACGAAACTGCTTCTGAGTTATAAATGATGGGAGATCCGTTTAGATAACTCTTGGCCGAAACGATTTCTGAAATCGGAATGGGATCAGCTACGCCTCTGTCCCCGAAGCGTGCTGGTGGGCAGCTCCGGCACTGGGTTTCGCTTCTGCGTCAGCCAGCGCGGGGATTCGAGGCCCAGCGACCACCTGCTCTGACTTCTCTCAGCCAACCGCACCGAGGCTTCACCAATGTGCGACACATGAATCTATGAAAGCCTTTTTTGCATGTTAGCAGAAGGTACGCGCCGGACATCAGGACAAGCGTTAGCCAGCTTCAAAAAGGAAACGTCAAAGAACCCACGTACTCCAATCAAGGCGGTGCCCCCTCGTCTACTAGCTTATCGGGACTTCCCTGTGCACCTGCTATCACTCCGCAGCACTGACTTTTCTGTTTGGATTTCTATTTAAGCGGACTGGGGACTTCAAACGTATGGCACAAAGAGAAACGCGGTGTTCTATAGGAGCCGCTAGAGAAGAATGTTGGTTAAGGTGGGAACACACTGTGCTCGCTACACTGGTACCTCTCTCCTCCCTGCCCTGCTTCTTACGGCCGCTCACCTTCCCTGGCCCTGCCACGAGGCTGAAGGCCCCGGCGTGGAGGGCCCAGCGAGGTCTAGAAGCAACAGTGCACTGACCAGCTTTGCCCTGGGGCCCCCAAATGAGGCATTAGCTGGGAGACAAGAGGACTTTTCAAACTTCCTTTAGCTCTTTTAACTACAGCAGGACCCAGGTCTGGAGAAGGAATCAGTCCCGCCGCGTGCCCCGTGCAAGCACAGGAGTGCTACAGGAAGCATGCGGCCAGGCCCGCCAGCCCCGGAGCTTCAGGGGAGAAAGGGAAATTGGAGGTAGTAAAGGCAGACTGAGAGGCCACGAAGGGGAACACTGGCACATGGCTCAGGGGACCTGGCACTCCGGGCAGTGGCGGGGGATCCAGACGGGTCCCGGCGAGGGTGCCGCAGAGGGCGGATGGCCCGACAGAGCTATCCCAGACCATGTCAAGGCCGCGTGCGGGGAGCATCACTCCAGGGGCCTGCCCTCCACCGACCACGGGTCTCCCGGAGAGCAGGGAGTAGGAGGGGTGCCCCACAGAGACAGGTGAGAAGCGGGGAGACACGAAGCCTGAGCGACTGAGACCCGCCAGACAGGATTTACCCTAGCTGGTTCAAGCCTGACCGGACTGAATACTCCCACCGTAAGGGATAAGACACACAGTCAATGGTCAGGGTAAGGCTTCCACCACCTTCCAGACAGGAATAAGTGAGCTAAGTTAGTGTAGCTATAAGAAATACGGAATCAACTTCTTGGCACATCTGAATAAAGTGTCTCAAATCTGTAAACCCACTCACTGGTCGATTAGGGACACACTAACCTTATTGTGATGCTTTTTAATTAGTCAAAGAAAATTAAGAATGAAAGAAGTTTCAACTTCACAACGGGTTATATTTTTAAAAGACGGGGGGTGTCCAATAATCTTCTCATTCGTTTATCAAACATGCAGTGACTGGGGCGCCTGGGTGGCTCAGTCGGTTAAGCATCCGACTTCGGCTCAGGTCATGATCTCGCGGTCTGTGAGTTCGAGCCCTGCGTCAGGCTCTGTGCTGACAGCTCGGAGCCTGGAGCCTGCTTCTGCTTCTGTGTCTCCCTCTCTCTCTCTGACCCTCCCCTGTTCATGCTCTGTCTCTCTCTGTCTCAAAAATAAATAAACGTTAAAAAAAAAAAATGCAGTGACTATCACATAAAGACAGGTGGTCTGACGAGCACAGGATCGGGGAGAAATACAGGGTTTCTGGCACCTGACAAAGCGACACCTCCAGGAGAGGCAGGGTGCGGCTGGCACAGGGGAGCTCCACGCCCGGGGCAGAAGGTTCGCGCCCTCAGCCCCCTCTGTACTCACCAGTACCACACACGCGCCGTGATTTCGGACTGAAGACCAAGAACGCTGGGCTGGGGATGAGGGATGGGGTGGGAGCCAGCTACTGAGTGAGGGGATGGCAGGACACAGGTGCCCCCCACCAAACCCCAATTTGACGGCCAGAGACGCAGAGTGAGGAATTCGAGAATGGAGCAGTACCCAGAGAAGAAAATAAATTGAAGCCCCCGGATGCACGTGCTTCTTAGACGATGCTACCGAACTGTGAACACGAACGGTCTCTCCCGCTCCACTCAAGTGATGACAAAAAAACGAAACCCGCTTCTTCCTATTTGCAGGTAAAACGTACCCCCACAGGGCCTGTCACAAAAAGCACACGAGGGGCCGTCTGATTTCCATTACCAAAAGGTTACCGCCATTCGATAGAAAAGACATTCCACGACACGAACGTTCAGCCAGTCAGCGTGGAATCTTACAGTAACATTAAGAAGACCACCTCCCATTTGATCGAAATGGTATCGACAGGGTGCTGAGCTCTTCAAGCACAAGGTCTGTGACGTCCACACCAGGGTCCGAGGACACGACCCTGACCCTGGCACCGCCCGCGACAAGACGCTGCCAGTGGGATCTCTCAATCGGACAAGAGAGAGGCAGGCGGCCAAACGCTCGAGAACAGGCCCCCAACCCCCCCTCCCCCACGCGGAGCGCGGGCGCCTCCCTCATCCCTAGAGCTGTGGCTCCTGCCCTGCAGGCAAGTCCCCGCCACCCCCACTTCTGATCAGAACAGGGCGGGTCCCCGCAGGAGGCCTCCGACAAATCCCAAGTCTGCCCCACATCGTCCCCATTTAGCAGATGGATAAGCCGAGCCACAGTGAACTGCTCTCACCCACCAGGTCCATTTCAAAGGGAAAAAACATGCTATGGACACAAACGTTTTTGCCAACTACAAAAAGGACCATAAATCATTCTGTAGACTCCACTTTAAATGGCTCATTTTTTTTCACCGATTAGCGACGAGAAAGTAAAACAATCTTGGCTTACTTTCAGGGCTCTAAGAGTTAGTTACCCCAGCTGATGAAAACTGTATGGTAGAAAACGCTGTGTATACTCATGACCGTTTTTATGTCACTGCCGTAACGTGGTTAAGAAAATTCTCCACAAGAAGTCAATGACTTACTGATTCTCGTCTTTCCCAAAAGTTTGAAAAAGACCGGCCTTTTCCTCCAGGTACCTAAAGACACTGGGTTTTTGCCGCCGGCAGCCTTGCAAAGCAGGTTTTGTGACAGGTGGGTACGGACAGCTGCCCTTGATGTGTGACAGCTACGTCGTGAGACACAGGGAGGGGAGGCAGCAAACAGGAAAAGGGCCGTGCTCTCCCGCTCCCGACGTCTGTCCTCCGTGCGGACGATCCAGTCCACCCGCTGGTGCCACCGGTTTGCAAGAAGCGCGACGAAGCGCACATCCTCTGCTTCGCCGCTAGGAACCAGCGCGGTGGGGAAGACCACGGAGGCGGGTGCCCAGAGAGCCCGTGGGCCCTCCCCGCGCCCGCTGCCCTTTCTAGCACCTGCCCCGGAACCAGAAACCTAGAGATGGGACGCAGGGCCGGGACAGGATGCCTGGCACCCAGGGTGGGGCCTGGCTGCAGCAGTCCTCCCAGGGGGCTCCGGCTCTGGCCTCCCGCCTCTCCCCAGGTGGGGACCCAGGGCAGGCCTGACACTGCCCCGTGCCTCTCCAGCCCTCCTCTGTCAAACAGGTCACAGTCGGACCTGCCTCAAAAGATCGTTACCAGAACCACGAGTCACGGCCCATGAACACTCAGGAGAAGGCCTGGCATGCAAAAACCGATAAGCCGTTTAAGCGCTTGTACAGTTAAACCAGTATTCGTAGAATAAAAAGAGGCTTCCTTTTAAAAAGAAAAAAGCAGTTACACTCTTCTACTTGAGTTGTCCAAACCCCGGATGTTTAAGAACTATCACGTTACAGGCACTTTTCTGTTTTCCAATTATACAGGATCCCCTGTTTTATTCTAATAAGAGCTAGAACAGCTTTCTGGGTTGTTTTCCAAAGGAAAGACTATAAAACAGTCAACTTTAGAACAGTTTAAAAACAACTACATTTTTTCTTAAGGCTTCTATACTTTTGTGCTTCACACTGTTTTTTTTTTTTTTTTTTTATAAATCCCTCGAGACTTGGACTTTTCTTAAAAGTACAAATAATATCAGTTATGCACTCATTACAACATAAATACAGTGCTGAACGTTTTCCACAATGTTTTCACATGCAGTATCTTCTGTGATTCTTACCAAAATGTTCTAAGCTGTGCAAACAAGGATTGTTCCCCTCCTACACTGACTGCAAAAACAATCAATCCCAGACCGGCTGCTAAAAAGAAGTGGCAGATGTAGGAATTTTATGACCAAGTCTTCTTCCCGATAAAACATGCAGTCAGGGTTCAGCTGACGGCTTTGAAACAAAGCAAGAAAATATTTTGAAAAATAAACGAACGATTTACTTGTTTACGATTGGCTCTAGAACACAATTATCCCTCGCCATGAAACGCTGCCACTAATTGTGTTTTGATTTAGTTGAAGAGCAAAGAGCCAAGCAGGCATTGTATATGCAAAGCAGATTCTGGGAAACCAGCGATAAACCTCAGGCCCATGAGATCTGAGCCTATTCAAAGAAAACAAACAGAGAAGTTGGATAAGAGAAAGCATCAGAGTGCAGGGGACCTCATCAGCCCTAGAGGAAGGGATGTGCACTCTACAACCTGACAAATCCACTGGCTCTGTTCTCAAACACACATTCAAACAATAAAGGGGAAGGTGGGGAGGCTTGTCATCACTGGTCCTTAGGATGATAAGAACTTGCTGAGTACCACTTGCCAGAGGCGGGACAACATCCAGCCTAAAAAACTAGATGATGTTTGATTTGTATGTTTGATTTTTTCTGTTGTTGATTTTTTTTCTGTATTAATCATCTAATATGTTACTATGATATAATAATTAAAAAGAATATAACATTAAAAAGAAAATTATAATTTATAACATAAAGGAGATTTACAAGTGATTTACGTTTATTTTTGAAAAACTGAGGAAAGAGCTCAACAAAGAAGTATTTTCATCTTTAAAAACAGACATCTGAATGTGTTATTTCCAGGGGGAAAAAAAGGATGAAATTAAAAATAACTTTCTGGGGGCCCAGGGAAAGAGGCCTTCGGCCACAGGGGCGCACAAGCAACTTCAAATGAGAGGAAAGGGGTCCTCAGTTTGCTTTGTTGGTCAAAGGGTAAATATACCATAAATATTCAGAATAACTTAATTGTGGAGGTTTATTCTAGAGATTTAAAATTTAGTCTTCACTTACCTTAAGTACCTTCTCTGTACCCAACACTGAAATTTCAAGGTAATTTAATATAACTGTAATATAAGCAACTCCTTCCAGAATAAAGAAAAATATAAAAAACATACTGTCAGGGACATCTGGGTGGCTCATTCAGGTAAGTGTCCAACTCTTGATTTCGGCTTAGGTCACGATCCCAGGACCATGGGATCAAGCCCCGTGTCGGGCTCCATGCTGAGCATGTGGCTGGGGATTCTCAATCTCTCTCTCTCCCCCACTCTCCCACTCATGCTCTCTCTCTAAAATAAAATTTAAAAAAATAATAATGACATACAAACTATCCTGTCGGAAAACCAGAACGTGAAAACGTGGACAATAGCCACACGAGAAAGAACAGAGGTGACAGGCGCGGGCGCCTGTGAAGGAGGAACGACATCAGCTTACCAGAAGGACAGCGCGCTAGGACCCGGGTCCTGTCACAAGGCCATCACACCGCAAGCCCTGCCAGCCCGCCTCCAGCCTCCGCACTGACGCCGCCGTCCGTCCGAACCTTCCGCTAGTTACGACCCGGGAGACCCGGCCGAGGACGCACAGTACAGAGGGGGTGACACACAGATGTGCTCATTACTCTGCCCCTGGGGACCCACTCAGACCCCTGAAAATCCAAATCCAGTTTAAAGTTCCAACAAAATCACTCCAACTGCGAGGCACGGAGCACGTGCGGGTTATGCCACCATTTGTTTGGGGAAATGTGTGTACGGAAGGGGTTTGCATTTGCCGAAACAGGTCTCTGGAAGAATGAACAAGCAGCTAACTACTGACAGCAGCTGTCTTCTGTGGGGTAGAGACAATGGCGGGGAGAAGCCTTTGACTCTCTACATAAACCTTCTGAAGTTTATAGCATGGGCTGAATTATTCAATCAAGAATATTAACTTACAAACCATCCACTACAGACCTCACGTTTGGGAGCACGTGACAACCTACTGGGTGATCCAAACAGAAAGCTGACTGGGCTATTCTACCAGCTCTGGAAAAACTGGTTTGGAAAAGCTGAAACATTTTTTTTTTCGTGACTTGATTTGGCATTAAATCTGCTATCTATCCTCTGAAATGAACTCCGAAGCAGGGGCCAAGGCCACACGTGCAAATAAAATCCACAAGAAAGGGAAGCTTGTAAGAAAACTATTTTTTTTTTTTTACCCCAGCAAGCAAATCATAGAAAATACTGTTGATCAGATAACAGCAAACAACCCCATAAAAAATGCCTTTTCTAGTTTTCTAATACTATATCTCTAGGAAATAATTCCCTACCAATAAAAACCAAGCAAACCAACCGTGTTTGCACTAGACTGGGGCAAAGAGGGAGGCTGATCTGCGCTCTTGATGTCTCTGATCTTCCCATAAGGACTCGCAGTCAGGATACTTGGGTTTCTGGCCATAGGCTGAAATTAACGAGCTGTGTGACTGTCAGGAAGTCAGGCAGCCTCTCTGAACTTTGTGTGCTGCTTCTAAATGGCCGCAATGCTGGAATAAAAGATTTTGCAGATCTTTTCCAGCTTAAGATGCTCGGACACCAGCTCTGTTGTCTGTTTCCAATAAAAATCATTTAACTTCTAAGCTAGCTAAGGAATAAAGGTGTTCCCTTAAATAAAAACACCTAATTGTTTAAGTGAAAAAAAACCACACGAAGGCCTAGAAATGGAAGTACAAATAGAAGACGGAAGAGATTTCCCGGCTGTCTTCCCCACACGCTGACGCTGCTACGCCAGGAAATTATTTCCAGTAACATCTTCATTTGAACAATTATGTAACGAGGAGGCTGCCCGGCTGGAGCCGTGTTCCAGCCCCTCCACGGCGAGGCCTCACCTAGGTTCTGTGCCACACTGGAGTGTGGCAGTGACACGCGACGCCCCCACCTGCCTCGAAGGGACCGCTGCACGCACCCCTCCCCCACACCCGTGGCGCGACTTCAGCCAGGCGGACGAGCTCGGTGCCCCCTGGCACTGGAGGAAGACGACGAGGAAGAACCAGGTTCCTGCACGACTATGAAGAGCGGAGCCACCTGCCGTCACACACACAGACACAAACTGGGTCTCTCGGGGCACACCCAGCAGCAGCAGCAGCAGCGTGAGCCTCGCCCTCCGGGAGACGGTGCACCTAAGGCACCTGTGTCTTTTCTCGGTGAGAGACGCTCAGTCTCAGACCAGGGCCCCTCCCGCCACGATGCCGAACACGGACAGCACTCACCCACCCAATGTCACAACGAATCCAGGATATCTTTCCCAAGGAGCTTTGAAATCAGATCGAGTCAATTCTTAAAAGCAGCAGTTTGGAGGTGCCTGGGTGGCTCAGTTGGTTAAGCATCCAACTTCTGCTCGGGTCATGATCTCGCGGTTCATGAGTTCGAGCCCCGCGTCAGGCTCTCTGTCAGCACAAAGCCTGCTTCAGATCTTGTGTCTCCTTCTCTCTTTGCCCCTCCCCTGCTCACATGCACTCTCTCTCAAAAATAAACATAAACATAAAAAAAAAAAAAAAAGCAGTAGTTTGGAAGAGAGGGCAGAAACATACCGAATGTGCCGTAAAACCCTCTAGGCCCGCAGGTCCCCACGCCGTACTTCCTCAAGGACACCAAAGCCGCTGCCTTCGTGCATGTAAGAAAAATCAGGTTTTAATAACGTATCTTTCAGAGTTCAAAACTGACATATCCTGTTCTTCAACCCACATGGCAACCCAACCCGCCCCCCCCACAACTTTGCTTCCTTTCTTAGAACCGTGGCCATTCTAACAACAGGATATAAAGAGCAGACACATGTAAAGATTTAGGGACAGAACTTAAAACGTGGAAGAGTTGTGTTTTAACCTATCCAAACTTAATTAACTCAATGCCTTTATACTTCGTGGCGTTTCCGGGCAAAAGTCTGTCCTCCAAACAGCTTCCTGGCCTGTACTCCCAACGGGAGATGGACTGGGTTCCCAGACGTGCCTCCCACGACTACCTGGGCCGCCTCCCGCGGCTCTCTGCGTGTCACCGCCACGGAGCCACGTCAGACGCCCGTATCGCCCACCCTCTGTCGAGACCAGGTTCTGGCTCTGCCGGGCGACACTGTGACAGCAACCAGCAGCAGAGAGAGCCCTTCCCGACGCCCTCCGTTTGTCTATTTCAGGCCCAGTTTCGCAGGGAATCCTGCTGCCTCCAGCGCGGGGGCCACTTACCTTGACCCGAGGGTCATCCAGCAATCCAAGAAAATTAAACGAGGCGAAGTTTACACACTTTTTTCCATTCACCACAATGTTGTGGCTCGGAGGGCTGGGGAAATAGAGGAGAGAGGTACGTGTGACCAGACGACGTTCACGTTACAGGGACGCGGCACCACCCGCCCTGGTGGCTCACGAGACACACAAGTGTTGTCACTCTACCCGACCTGCATCCTCGTCTTCCAGCTCTTTTCGTTAGTTCTAACGTGTACAGTTAGCAAATGGTACGTTAAAAATCGGCCATTAGCTCTATTCATATTAGGCTACTTTGTTCCACTCAAGTAAAAAACAAAAGTGAGTGATAATTCCAACACAGATTAGTGGTAAATCTTCATTTTGATTTTAAAACTCATGAAGAAACAAGTACATGAAGTACCTCAGAAAAAACTCTGGAATAAGACAAATAGGAAGGAAATCTAAAAACATCACCATCAAAAGCAAGAACAGGCAGAACAAGCTCAGGCCTTGCAGTTAAGTGGCTCAAAAATACACGTTAACTCTGGAAAGCCACCGAAAAAAGTATGCAGGGGTTCTGAAGTTGGTGCTGGATTACTGCTCAAGAGGTAGGGTGTGGGGCAGACAGGGCGGCCAGCAGCCTGGGGGTGTGGACCGGAGTTGGGACGGGACAGGAGACAGCTACTGAGGCCACCTGCCACGTCCCCTGCTGACAACACTCCTCAAGGCCACGCTTCAAAAACACGGGGCCAAACCGGGGGTCACGAGCTAGTGAAGCCGACGTGGTCTCGACCAGGCTCTCGGGGCCGAAGGAAGCCGCGAGCAGAGCTGGACGGAGGCCGTCAGAGCACAGGCCCAGGGCAAGGACTGCGGCGCGAGCCTGCCTCAGTTGTACACGTGCACCGCTGTGCACACACACTGCTCTGGAAGACGCGCTGCCGTCAGAAAAGACTGGAAACACGGCTCTCGGGACGTGCGATCGGAACTGGTTTCTTATGCGAGAAACAGAAGATGTGGGAACGCAGGGAAGGAAGAGAACGGGCACTCGAAGTAAATTCACAGAAGTAGGTGAACCTGTACAAGAGGCAGGAGGACGCAGGGAAGGGCTGCAGACAGACGCCCTCTGCCTCTTGGCTCCTGGCGGCTCCAGGAGCTCGGGGACGCTCCTCGGCCGCTGGGGGTCTCGGCTTCTTCATCTCTAAAGTATGGAAGGAACCCACCTCTCGGGGCCATTGCTAGATAAGGGCCTGGCCCGTTACAGGTGCTCTCTAAATATTTCCCTCCCTCTTCCCTTTGGCCTCAGGGGCTTCTCCTTCAAGCCACCCACTCTGCCTCTGAATCCAGCGTCCATTCAGCCTCCTGCTTCTCGCCCTTGAGCTTCCCGACGGTCCCGGTGTGGAGGTGCTGGCGCTCACACAGACATGGAAAACCAAAACACCTGCGTGGACAAGTCTGTACTAAGGCTGCTGCTGGAAAAGTCACGGCCACTGTACGAAAACTAACACGCAGAGAAATCAAACCGTCAAAAGGAAGTACGCCCAAAGCCCCTAACCACAGCCGGCAAGCCGCCAAGAGGCACCGCGGCATAGGGACACGAGGATCTTGTTTCTGTCCGGCACTGGGAGCGGGGAGGGAAACCAGTCTCCAGCAAGAAATGGAAGCTCACGCCTGTGCTCCACGCAGGCTAGCAGGAACGTCACGCTGGGCACGTAACAAGGAACGCGGGAGTATGACAGCCTTCGGGGTCTCTCCCAGGAGCAAATAAAGCCAATCTAGAAAGACATCTCCATAATCAAGGCCTCAGAGGACTAGCTGCAGGAAAAATAAAACCCTTTCCAATCCAAACTCACAACCTCACTATTAGTGAGAGTCGGTAATTTCAAGTGAATTTAGAAACAGGATGATGCTTTACCAGAAGGAAACTAGTATTCCAGAACCCCATTAACAATGGGTTGAGGGGGCGCCCGGGTGGCTCAGTCGGTTAAGCACCCGGACTCTTGATTTCTGCTCAGGTCGTGATCTCACGGTTTGTGGGCTCCGTGCTGATCGCGAGGAGCCTGCCTGGGGTTCTCCGCCTCCCTCTGCTCCTCCCCTGCTCACTCACTGTCTCTCAAAAGAAATAAACATTAAAGAAACCAAACAAACAAAAACGATGGGTCGGGTACCAGTGCCAGAACAGGCACCCAGAGCGAGGAAAGACTAGAACTCAAGAGAACTGTGCACACAAATACCTGTGAGTGACAGCAGCTGCCCCACAAACTACCAAATTACACACCCCTCTTCCCCATGGAGAAAAATCAACTCGGATAAACACGTACCCAGATTAATTCTAGACATATTAAAACCATAAAAGATGTTTTGGAAGACATAACAGATGAAAATGTAGAAGGATGTCCTTGTGACCTTGGAGTAGAAACCGTTGCTGGTAAGTCCCCAAACACAGTGAGACCAAAATGGATGAATCTGAGTCAAAATGAAGAATTTTGGTTCGATGAAAACACCACACAGTCAACAGCCGGTGATAAAGAGATTTACTGTGCTTCAGTGAATCTAAAATGCCAATGGTAGGTTTTTACCTACCACCAAGAAAGAAAACCAGTGCCAACTAAAATGTAATGTTCTGTCGTGTTAGAGTTTTGTAGTCTACGTTTAATGAACAGTTCTACTAGGTGCGCTTCCACACAGATTTGTCCCAGTACATCTGTACTTATGAAAAGGAAAACATAAGCAGGGTAAGTCCATCAACACAGTCCTAACCTCTTCGCCCAAGTCTCCACTGTTCGTCCTCCCCTAAGTCGTGGATTTCACGGGTGTTCAGACAACACGCTCCCCCCGCCACCGGGAGGACCCTGTGTTGTCTAGGATGCCCCCCCCACCATCTCTGAGGTTACCTGGCAGGTTAGTGTCCCCCACGCTCCAAATTCTGACGCCGGGACTTCCCTACTGGACTCAACTCATCTTTCCCCTGACCGAATGACAATTCTAAAAGCGAGCCGGGATCACCCACAGGCAGAAGTCTGACAAAGGGACGTTCAAAGCCTTCGTCAGTGCAGTCTCTCGTCTCCGGCTTGGAGGGGTCGGGCCCCTTCCCCCGCCAACCGCTGATTTACCTGCCAGCAGTGTTTGTAACAACCGAAGTGCTGGCAGTGGGCACAGCCGTGAGCAAGTGCTCGATACACAGGTGGGGACACCCCCCCCCGCCCCCGTCACTGCTGACGACGGTTCTCAGCTGCAGGATTCATCCCCACTTCAGAGGCTGTGAAACAGGAAAAGGAAAAAGAACGTGCGTCTTGAAGTCAACGTAATAGAATACTACCTCAACAAGTGACCACAGATTAAAGTCTACATGGTACACGGGATTCGTGCTAATCAAATACAGGCGAAGAATGTGGTAAAAGAAGAGGTGAGACATATGAAGGGACACTCACACAAGGGGAAGACCCCGGCAGCTAGTCAGTGGATGAAATGATACTCAAAGGCTGCGATAATCAGAAAAATACAAAATAAAACAATGTTAGCCAACAGGGCTATGGGGAAACTGGACCCCATAGACTAACTCGGGGGAGTGGATGGGTGCATCACCATGTAGAGAAGTCCCCCAGGGAAATGAGACAGGCATGTGTCAGCCCCCCACTCCTGGTTCCAGAAAGTCCCCACACAGGGATAATCGCCAGATTTTTTGTGGCAGTGGGGAGTGGCGAGAGCTGAGATGCCCATCGTGACGGAAACAGCAAATACACAACCGAATGGCACGCAGCAGTCAGAGGAACTGAACAAGAAGTACATCGGGAGTCCCCGCGGCGTCTGTCTGCCCTGCTCTGAGGTTTCCCCGTTGTCACTTAACACCAGCTAACATCCTTTTTACTTGACTGTTGGGCTGTCTGTCCCAAAAGAAGCAAGATTTTGATTTATCGCATGTGCTCAGCACATTCCTAGAACATAGCAGGCACTCAAATGCATGTTCAAAAAGCAAGTGTGAATAAAAAATCAGAGTGAAGTCTGCAGCACAAAATTAAAAACATACATTCACAAACCGTTAAGATGTGGTTCCAAAGGCACTGTGAAATTAACAAAGGCAAACCCCAAGTGGACCCCGGATGCCAGGAGGTGAGGCTGGGAGGGGAGCGGCACCACTCAATGTCAATCACGGGAAGGACTGTTGACTACAGACCCTGAGAGAATAAACCACCAATTACAGGCCCCAACAGGAGAGATGGACATAGCATCTCCTATAAAAAACTGACCCTCCCTGGACTTTCGCTTTCCTCCAGTGGACTTTCATTAAAACAACCCCTCTCGACTTCCTCCTCCTCCGAGAAATAACATTCTTCTCCCTTCTTTGCTGCACTTGCCTGTGGTTTAGCCATAGCTTGCTGGTCCGAAATTGCAATCTTCTTTTATTCCCAAACAAACCCGTTTTTACTGGCAAAATAACTATTTTTAAGATCAACGATACATGCATAATAATAAAATGTATCATTTTAATAACATACAATGCGTAACATCAAGTGACGAGTGACGGCTCAATGGAAGTATTACAGTGGGGAGGAGAAGGGACGGAAGGCAACCAGAGAGGAGGTGCACGGAGCTGCCCTGTGTGGGCGCTGACCGGAGAGGAGAGGGTTAGCACCTGTGTCTACAAGAGGCCCCTCGTGGAGAAAAATAACACAGGGCCTCAAATGAACCAGAAGACAAGCTCCTGGCACATCTGGCTGAGAAAGGCACACAAACAAGGGAAACGTGACCCCACAGATGTGCCCCTGTACTCATCCGCATGCAAAGGACTGTGTGTGCTTTACATCTGCACACTCAACATAATCCTATCAACTGCTTCCTGCCGATACATTGGAAAACATTAAGAAACGGACAATTACTAAATGACTGTAGCCAAAACTTCCTTTAAAAACTTTAAACAGCTTTAAAAACTCACTGAAGGGGCACCTGGGTGGCTCAGTCGGTTGAGCGTCCGACTTCGGCTCAGGTCATGATCTCACAGTCTGTGAGTTCGAGCCCTGCGTCGGGCTCTGTGCTGCCAGCTCGGAGCCTGGAGTCTGCTTTGGATTCTGCATCTCCCTCTCCCTCTGCCCCTCCCCTGCTCATGCTCTGTCTCTCTCTGTCTCAAAAATAAATAAAAACATTGAAGAAAAAAAAAAAACAAACAACAAACTCACTGAAGACGTTAAATCCAGGATTAAAAACCTAGGATCAACAGAACACACACCACAACAAATACATACTTGTTAGAAGGCGGAGGAGGGTCAGTAAAGTACCTTCCAGACTGAGAAGGCCTTTAAGATCGAAAAATGATGACACTGCTGACAGAGTTTCCTCAGGGCAACTTACTGATGGGGGTTGAGGCCAGTGGACAGTCCAGGAGGCATGCAGCCACTCTCTGCGCCACCCCCCCAAAGCCAGACGACCCTAATCCCCAGCTTTATGGAGCTAGGCCACAGTGGTGAGGTCACAGGGTAGTTCTCCAAACCAGAGCCTTCCGTGCGCCCGTGATCCCCACCCGCTACCTAAAGCGCGCCTTCTTCAAGGAAGATCGGAGCAGCCTTCCCCACTGCGGTCAGGGCACACGTGAAGTCCCCGGGCCCGGAACACGCAGCCCCGAGGGAGGGCACGCTGCACGGGCTGAAGATGGTGCCAGTGTTGTGAGCACTGCCACGGCACTGTGGCTAAGGAAGCGGTAAGACTCGTTACATCTGATACCAGAACCGGACCAGGCACGGGAAGGGAAAGCAAGAGAAGAAACTCATTTTTCCACACACGTGTTAAAAATCCCAAACATCAGCGAAACAAATGCAGCAACGTACACAAACTAACCAAACGGCCCTGCTTAGATAGAGTTTATTCCAGGAACGGGAGGATTTCGTATTAATGCAAAGACCTAGCAGTGACTTCCGGTAAACAAAACAGAAGGAAGGGAAAAACCCCTTTCAACCTGTGGCCTCTTCGATGGCACATAAAATGCCTCCAAGGTCTGTGTATCTGATGCTCGGAAGACCAGGACCCAAGGAGAGAGGACGCGTTGTGTGTGAGAGGTCAAAGCAGAGAGAAAGCTGCGTGTGGGCGGGCAGTGAGGAGCCGGGCCCCAACTCCTGGAAAATGCTCCCACGCTGGGGACAAGGCTGCCTGTGCACGTGGGGCCAGGCGGGCGGGCTACAGGGCAGCCTGAAAACCTTCTTAGGAGAAGCAGTCATTCACACAGATCCCCTTCCTGCTCTGTACAAAGATAGGAGACTGACTCTCTGATAAGGCATGACTATAAACTCAAAGTCCGAAGGACAACTGGAGGGAGGGGGCCCTGCTGAAACCAGAAATCAGATATAAGTCTACAGAATGAAAAATGGGACACTGAGCCCTCCTCTTTGAAAACAAAGGAGTAAATCTTGGTAATCCCGGATTACAGGAAGGAAGATTTTAAGATCTAACACAAAAGCGCAAGAAACAAACGGACAAAAGAGACAGACTGGACTTCATTAAAATTAAAAACATTTGTGCTTCGAAGCACAGGATCAGGGAAGTGACAAACAGAATGGGGGAAATATCTGCCTGTCATATATTTGATAAGGGAATGGCATCCAAAAAATATAAAGAACTCTTACGATTCAATGATAAAAGACAGCCACCCCCCCCCCCCCCCCCCCCCGCAAAAGGGCTTAAGCGGGTAATTCTCCGGAGAAGATATATAAGTGCCAAGTAGCACATGAAAAGACGCTCATCTTCATCAGTCATCAGGGAAATGCAGTGGGGTCCCACCTCCCGCCCCCCGGGGGGCTGTGATGAAAGACGGTAAGCGTAGGCCAAGAGGTGGAGAATCACAACTCTCACGTCCTGCTGGTGGGAACGGAAAACGATGCAGCCGCTTTGTAAAACGGACTGGTGGTTCCTCAGAGTAAGCTCCCGTATAACTCAACGAACCCCATTCTCAGGTACACACTCAGGAGAAACAAACACCCGTGCCCGCACACGCAGCCATTCATAGGAGTTCACATACGGACATACTTTTTCTTCTTTCGGGTGGAAACAATCCAAACGCCCAACGGCTGACAAGTATATAACCAGAGTGTGACGTGTTTAGAGTGAAATTATTTTATTATTCCGCCATAAAGCTGAATAAAGCACTGACACAAGCTATGACACAGGACGAACCTGGAAAAGATGCCGCTAAGTGAAGGGCCGCAAACTGCGGGACTCCTTTGGGGCGAAATGTCCACAAGAGTCAAATGCAGGGAAAGCAGATGAGGGGGCGTCAGGGGCTGGGGGAAGGGGACAGAACAAGAGTGGCTGTAGGATTTCTTTCTGGGGTGATAAAAACATTCTGACATAAGATGATGTCCATGGCTGCACAGCTCTGCCAACATACTAAAACCCACTTAACTGTGGTGAATTAAAAGGGTGGCTTTTACGGTCCGTGGATGATACGCCAATAAGGCTGGGTTTTAAAGAAAAAAATCTCTCCAGGCTAAGTAACTTCACTTTCTCTTGCGTCAACTTGGCACTGAACGAAAAGCGCTCCTGCGTGAATTGAAAAGTAACCAAGATCATCAACCACAGCAAAACGGCCTTCAAGATTCTCTGTGGTTTTTACGACTGTTTACACACCGCTCGCGACGACAGTGAAAATGTTGCACACGGTGACACAAATATGGATGCTGTGGGTCACCAGACGCTGAGGTGTCTGACAGACCAGTAAGAACCGGTAACATGAGCACACCAGGGCCAAAGAGAATACGAAGCCATTTTAGGATGCGTAAGGTCTCCAAAAACGAGTTCCACAGAGCTTCCTCGGGAGGCTCTGCGGACGTCCTGACTGCAGGTGGGGGGCCAGGGAAGGTGGCTCTGGGCAGCAGTCGGGCCGCTACGGGCAGCGGGTACGTGTGACCGTTCGGAATGCAGACGGCAGGACGAGTCGCACCGACGTGGGGAAGCGAGCAAGCGGGCCAACGAATGAGGAAAACGTAACCCCGATGCCGAAAACAAAGGATGCCGAGCTCCACCAATGAATGATACTGATGCGGCCACAAAACTGTAAGCACCAAGTAATCCAGGGACACGCGGTGCGGCCACAAACCTGCCAGGAGGAGGGCAGAAAGGCCCGCGGGTGCTCGTGGCAGGTGCCCAGGAGGCCGCACCACAGCCGGGGCCGCACAGGCCGCCGACCTTCTGCGGCCGCCTTTCTCGGCCACACAAAGGTGGCAGAGGGGCGACTGCGGCCTGGGGAGGGCGGGTGTGCGTGTTCTCGGAGAGCCGGCCTTTACCTCCTGCAATTCACGGACAAAATGAAAACCGGAAAAGAACGAATATAATCAAGAAATAACAGCATAAGCAAGTTCCTTAGAAAAATACAGGAAAATCGCAGAAGAAAAAAAGAGAGGCTAAAGAAACACCGTGATCGCTTCTAGACAGTCGGGATCTGGATGATCCGTGAGGACGGATGGCACGGCGGATGGCAGTTTTTCTCACACAAACTTACGCGTGTGCATAACTTAAAGACCCTATCGGTATAATCTGACACGGTAACTGCTTGGGGCAGAAAAGCCATCTGTCATCTCAACAGACACAGGAAAACTTGGGATAACAGTTAATATTCTGATTTTAAAAAACTAACGAAGAAGTTCCCTTAGCAGTTGGAGAAGAGAAAGGAAGACCGTAACTTGATCCAGATGATCTCTGAGAAGCCACCGAGACACTGAGGCCCCTGTCACCACCCCCATCCGACACCGCACTGGGAGGTGTGCAGCAACACAGGAACAGAAAGAAAAAGATGCTCCTCCCGACAGAAATGAATACGCTCTGGTACCTAGAGACGAATCTATTAAAAGATACACAACATCCACGTCCTGGTTGTTAAGCAGGCGTTACCATGGGTGAAAACCGATGAAGGGTACACGCGGGATGTCCCTGGATTATTTCTCACATCCGCATGTGAATCTCTTATTTCAAAATAAAAAGTAGAAAAAAAAAAAAAGATTAGCAGTCTTTATGAAGAAAGCTATGTAACTTTACCGCAGGACATAAGAGACCTAAGTATACGAGTGACACCCCGGGCACGTGGTGACAAGATTCATTATCAGCAAGATTCCAATTAATCCAAATCGGTGCACTGCCTGGCCGCAAACCCAAGCTCCGTTTTTGGTCAAATGTGATCAGTCACACTGATACACCAAAGGAGACAGTTGTGAGCAGTCCAAGCAATTCTGAAGAACAAGGAGGTGCAGGACTCACTCTAGTCAAGGCCTGTTCTTTTTTAAAATGTGTATTTTGAGAGAAAGAGAGAGAGAGTGCATGCACAAACACGAGCAGGGGAGGAGCAGAGAGAGGAAGAGACAGAAGGCCAAGCAGGCCCCACGCTGTCAGTGCAGAGCCTGATGCGGGGTTCGATCCCGCTAACCAGGAGCTCAGGACCTGAGCTGAGATCAAGAGTCAGACGCTCAACCAACCGAGCCTCCCAGGTGTCCCAGAGCCTATTCTTAAGCTGTGCTATTTATATGGAGTTCTGGCATAAGGAGAGACAAATATACCAAAAGAATAGAAATAAAGCCAGAATCAGACCTGCTAGAAGGACGTGGACACAAAGGGAAATCTCTACTCAGCGGCAGAAAGTGGACAATTCAACTTGGGAATGCTGGGATAGCTGACCACCATACAGAAACAGGCGAATTCGGCCTCTGGGGTGGGGGAAGGACTCCACCACAGCATTAACGACCAGTAAGTGCGAGGCGAGAACACGTAAAAATTCTGTAGGACCAAAGAAACCACGACGTGAAGAATACAAGACTCCCTAAGATCAGACCAGAAGTGGAAGGATACACACTCAGGAGACAGCCTGCATCACAGTTTTATAGACAAAGTACTCAATCATCTCCTGGCGTCAGGCAGACGTGTCAAAAGTACAAAGATAAGCAAAGGAGAGGCATCCACCAACTTCAAGGTAACGGTTATCCTGTGTGGGAGCTACGAGAAAGTGGTAGATGGGAAGGGGTTCTTTCGCAGTAACTGCAACGTTTTCTTTCTTTTTTAAGGTGGATTCGAAGACAGCAAAATGTTCACGCCTATTGATTCTGGGCGGTGGGTACGCTTGTGTCAGGTATTTTCCGTAAACTTAAAACACTTCTGAGCTGAAGAAAGCAGATACGGCAAGAAAGATACGCAACAGGGGAAGCCGAGTCAAAGCTGGAAAAGACCCTGGAAGCGGGGAGGGAGGCGGCGCAAGCAGGCTCAAGGGTCAGAGCTGGGACTGGGAGTCGGCGTCGCCCGCAGCTGACGAGTCAACGGCAGTGAGCGCGCGCCGCTAACACCCGCTCACGAAGGTACCCACGCAGATCTAGACTCAGAAACGACCACGGTGAGGAAAGCAGGAGCGCTGCTTTTCATTTTAAGGGTGTCTCGCTATTGGACGTATTATTGTGAACATGTATTGTTCCCAAAAAAGCATTTTTTTTTTTAACAGAAGAAAGGACGAACTGCAATGCCCAAATTGGAGACTATACACAACGGCCACACCGTCCTTAGAACAGAGTTATATACTGGGATCTAAAGCAGAGCGTTTCCGATCTCCGGAAATTTCCGAATGTTTTATTTCTGTTAAAAAAGAAACACTACACAAACCAGTGTGTGCTTTGGCGAGTATACCCACGGGAGACCAAGTGCAAGTCCGTGGAGGAGTGAACCAACTTACCCTGAAACGACGTTGTAGTTGAGAGCAGGATGGTCTCCGGAGACGGGAGGGACAAGAGGTTCCGGCTGCCACTCTTCAATCAGCTCCTCCTTTTCCTACGGGAGGAAAGGAGTTAAAATACAGCAGGGTCTAGTCACGGGACGGCGACCGTTCTGTCCCCAGATTTCTGCTACAAATCAACCAATAAACTCCTCATCTGCTTCTGCCGACGACCGCGCGGCAGAGAGCGGCGGCCCCGAGGCCACCTGCGGCCGTGGAGACGGGTGTTAGAAGCGGCCAGCGATCCCCTCGTGTGCGAGACTGCAGGTCTACAGAGCCCAGACCCGGGCACTGCGTCTGTGATGCCAGAAGGGAAGCTTTACAAGCACCACTGCCATGGTCACAGTTTGTGTTCTTCCCTGGCTTTCAGGGGAAGATGGCCACGGTTACCGGATCTTGCTGAGTTTGGCTTTCAGAGGACCGCCCTAAAATCACGGTTGGTCATTCTTTAAAAAAATGTCTATGTGCGTGGATTGCCATGTGTAGAAATGAAAACTCAAAAGACTAGGAATGATCCACCCCTTAAAAAGCCGAGCTAGAAACCAGCTGCACGGCCACCCGATCACTCCCGAGGAGTTCTGAAACGCTAAGGACCTCTGCCCTGGATGGCCCAGTCTTCCTGCAATGCTGTCCAGAGCGTTCCCGGGCATGCTAATCCCACAGGTAGTCAGGACAAGACGGGGGGAGGGCGGGCATCTCCGGTCAAGGTTAGCATACGTCTCCAAACACAGGTTCAAAGACCCATTGGCCTAGAAAAGGTTATGCAAAATCACGCAATGAGATCTCTCCTACTCTGCTTTAGTCAGGCCTCCAAAACGTTTTTGCCCTCAGAACAAAACGTTCCGATGGCCCCGGGGACCATCTGCTGCACGTCCCCGGGGGGACATGGCCTGACACCTCCCCCACGATTAATATTAACGACCAGGACGACCGCAGCCAGGGAGTGCAACCGGGGAAGCGAAGGCCACGCCGCTGCGTTCATTCTGTTCTCCAGCACTTGTTCCTGGGACGGCTCGGTCTCCGTGCTGTACTCAGTGCTGCCGGGTGAGCCCAAGCTGTTGGGCTTTTTATAAGCATTCGGGCACGGTGCTACAGGGGCCGGGCGGGGAAACAGTCGGAGCGACAGAGACCACACCACAGTCACAACCGCTCTTCCCTCTTGCACTGGGGCACAGTTCCTGAGTGCTCCTACTGAGTGACCAGGATGCACTTCCTGTTCACAAGCGCCCTCATCCCTCCGGCGCACGGAACTCCTCGTGGCCTCTAGACGCTTCTGTTTCCTAAGGTTCACCCAGGTAGGCCTTGGGCTGGGCCCCGTACCAGAGAAGGCATCAAAACTGGGTTTGGGGTAGGGAGGTGGGAAGATTCTTTTCAACCCCGAATTTCCTTTAGGAAGAACACAGGGAAAACTTTCATTCGGGTTTCAGAAACCATGGTGGTTTTCCTGAGCAACTCATGTAATCCTGCGCATCGACAATCGAAATCCAGAAGCTTCCCTTCCACCATCTATTCCTAAGACTGCTGCTGGCCTCTAGCCACGTGCAGAGGTCTCTGACGTGGTATTCCTCTCGGTGTCGACTTTGTTCCTGGCTTCCCTGTATTTTGGTACCCTGAGGTTTCACTGTCTTTGATTTGCTTACATAACAGAAAACATTTTAACATACCTAGTTCAGTCGCCACAAGTACTTTTTGGAAAGATGTAGCCACTGTAATCATACAGTGAATAATAAAAGAAATTTAATTTCTTACCTTGACTGTGAGATCAGATCGTTCTTGCAACTTGTAAGTTTTAGAGAAGAGAAGTCTGATTATCCAGAGAATTAGAATTCCTTCCAAAATAAGATGGTAAGCAGGAGCCTAAGAGTGAGTCAAAAACCAAAAAAGAAATGAAGTGAACCCTTCCAAAATCTGCACATAAAATGTAACGCACCTGTATGTATCGCCTCCCATGACCTTTAACCTATTATTTCTTAAGAGTTATTTTCAAACTCTTTTCATTTCCACTCATTCCTTTCCCCATTTCTTTCTTTTTTTTTAATCTTTTATTTTATTTTTTAAGACCGAGAGAGAGTGTGAGTGGGGGAGGGGCAGAGAGAGAAGGAAACACAGAATCTGAAGCAGGCTCCAGGCTCTGAGCTGTCAGCACAGAGCCGGACGCGGGGCTCGAACCCACAAACTATGAGATCATGACCTGAGCCGAAGTCAGACGCTCAACCGACTGAGCCACCCAGGCACCCCATCCCCACTTCTAACAGTTGGTAATTTCTCCTTCACATGATAAATCTTTAATAGTGCAGCTTTAAAACCTCTGTAGGAAAGGAATTTACTTTTTAAAATAAAAGTTTATGCAGAATCCCAACAGGTCAAACAATATCAACTATCAGATCCGTCTGACGATGTACCTTCCTATTGGTGGGAAAGGACAGTAATGAACGCTTCATAGCTTCACCCGCCTGCTACCGCCCTCGTCTACCCCAGGTCAGTTAAAAGAGTTACGTGGAAATCAGTTTCCACAATTCTTAAGAGTTGTATGCAGTGTGTTTCATGTCAATAGGCACACAGACACCTTACTGAAATCATCCATGCCACGTCTTCAAGCGCACATGTCCAAGATGTACAGCTGACTTTTGTGTTTTGCACAACTGGACACGGTAAGTACATGTGGAAGACTCCAGATAGCAACTAAACCTCAGTCAGTTACAGAGTGATCTACTCCAACAGGCCGTCATTGGAAAAACCACTCAAAAGAGACAGTCAGAAATGTAAATACAAACTATTTTGAAACATCAGACAGAAAGGAAGTGAAGATGATTTACCATAGTTTAAAAAAATTCAGAATACGGAAACAGGAAAACTGCAGATTCAGAGATGAACTCCTAAGTCAATGTGCAAATGTCTTTCTGACTACGTACAAAGGTTACATACACGATTACTTCTTTCTTTTGCTTTTCTCAATAATTATATTCCAGTAGGCAAACATCTGCCTAAATCACGAAGCATCCCACTCCAGAAAGAAACCATCCTAAGAAAAACTGAGATACCAATTGTCTAGTGAATTAATCAAAATCACAAATGCAGCTTCTTTTCCTGGAAATGTTACATCCAAGAGGACACCTGAGACTTGGGTCAGTTACGCACCCTTCAAAAAACAAGCAACAACATACAACAGAAAATTACTCATTTTTTAAAAAATTCAATTTCAGTGGCTCTTCTCTTAGTTACCGTAATTAGCTTAGTATTAGCCATCACTTACGCCACACCTGTTCTGTCAACTGTTTTTCAGGAAGCCCTGGTAAGTTCTTTAGGGGAAGACACCATGGTCTCCCCTGGCAGTAGGCAGCTATGTTAAGTTTTTAACAAATCATCAAAAGAAAATTGGTATTTGCTTTAAACAAATACGAGCTCTATAAGCACAGGCATTTTTGCATGTTTGTTCACTGCACTATCCCTAGTGTCTAGATGTGTGCCGTCCCAATACCTTGGCCTCTAGTCACCACGTAACTATGTAAATATACATCTAAATGAAATGAAATGAAATACTTAGTTCCTCACTTGCACTAGGCACATTCCAAATGCCTAACTGCCACCTGTGGTTAGTGGCTGCTACACTGAATAGCTCAGATACACGACATGCAGAAAGTTCTACCGGATGGGGTATCGAAGCTCAGTAAACACATGTCAAGTGAATGAACATTCTCTAAGACTTAAGTTCTGCTATCATAGCTGTCACCTGACACACGTGAAACAGACAGCCTTTGAAAGCACTCGTAATTGTTCCGCCTTTAAAAATCTCTAAAAAGTGTTCTATCTTTACAAGACAGAAAATGAGACGCCTGTGGAAGAATGACAAACTATTTCATATTCCTCATTCCTAAATCATTCGGCTTTCCTAAACCCTCGCCCCGACAAAAACGAACTCTTTTCTACTGCGATTCGTTCCCCTCTTACCTGATCCACAGTCCCGAGGACTTGAAACCCCTACGACCTTCCCAGGCTGAGATCTTCCACTCCATTTTCACCACCCTGTTTCACCATCAGTCCCAACTCTGGTTTCTGAGGACCAGCCTCGCTCCTGCGCCCCCTCCCACCTGTTCCTTTCCCGTGCCCGGACGGAGACCCTCGGTTCCCGCTCCCGCCCGTGCCTCCCCCGCGAGCCTCTCCAGCGAGGGACGACGAAGGTCCGGGCGTGACCCAGCCAACCCTGCCCGGGACTCAGACCACAAACCCACAGGAGCCGTCCCACCCCTCCAGGGCCGGGTGTGGTCCTGGGCCGCTCGGGCCGCCAAGCTCACCTCGTAGAGCGCCTGGACCATCTCCACCAGTACCCACTGCTCCGCGGCGGTCGCCATAGTCAGCCGCTGGGGCCTCCTTCCGGAAGGCGGGTCTCAGGTACGTCAAACAGAGCGCGGCGCAGCTCAGTGACGTTTCGCTCCTGGGGGCGGGGCTGGCGAGCGCTGGGCCCGCCTCCTGGCGCTTGCGCACTGCAGGAAAGCGAGAGGTCGGGGCTTAAGGCGGTGGGTGGAGACCTTGGGGTCTCGCCTGGCGGCCTAGACGGGTGGGAACAGCGGGATGGCTTTTGTGACAGGTGTTCCCCTGTGGCTGTGAGGTGGCACACCCCGTGCCGGGGCTCTCTGGAGGGAGGGATTAATAATAAATGGTCTTGCCCTGGGCAGGCAGTGTTAGGCAATCACAGAAGTCCTCTTATAAATTACACACGTAACCCAGGAATGCATTATTATATATTTACAGAAATATAAATGCAAATGGCCACCTCTAACACAGCCCTTACCATGTGTCCTGCATAGACGAAACGCTTGGCGTGTATTAAGCCCTACAGCAGTTTGGTGTGAAATCTAGAACCTTCGTAGGCACCTGCAAACATGGTGTGCGTATACTTACTCGGTTTGGATTTCTTAAACGTCACTGGGACCCTGGGGACAATATTGATCTACAGCTTGCTTTTGCTTTTTTTCTCTTCTTTTTTTCTTGTAATGTTTTTTCCATGTGTCTATACATCTTATATTGTTAATGAAGAAGACTATCTCTTGGCATAACGTGTTGTATATACATATTTCTTGTTCCATTTTATTTAAATATTTTCCTGTTGGTAAGCACTTAGGTTGTTTTCCACTTTTCCCTCTCTTACCAACAATGCTGCAGTCTACATCTTCCTGTTTCTGTGGGAATATTCCTGAAGCGCTTTCTCAAAGTGGAATTTTAGAGTGCGCAACAGTATTAACTCTGGTGACTACCACCAAGCTGTTGTCCGGGATGGCTCAACCAATTTAAACTGTTTGCAAGTGTAGTCACACTCTAGCTCATGATGGCTATAATCAATCTTTTTAAAACTTTTGCCCATTTAATGGAGATAAAATGGTACCTCACTGAGTTTTATTGTTTATGCTTCTGGTTATTCATGAGGTTGAACAACTTTTTATTGACATTTGTAGCCTCTCAGTCACCAATTCATATTCTTTGCCCACTTTTTTTTATAGGGTATCTTTCAGGTTCTTACGGATTTACAAGAGCTCTTTCTACATTCTGAGCATCTTCTATCTTCCTCTTTCATATGTGACATTTTTGCCCCGTTTCTTTCCAGCTGTTTATGCTGTCCTCTGTCATAGCTACATTTTAGGTTTTATGTAATGTGGCAGTCTGTTCCTCTATTGCCTCTGGCTTTGGATCTCGCTTAGAAGGGCCATCTCCACCACACCTATGCTTTCCTCCCATGCATGCATCCGTTTGTTGTTGTTGGCAGTTAGCTCTTTGATTCCTCTGAAAATTGTATTTTTGTATGACGAGAGGTACGGGTCTTGTAATTCTTCTTTCCTAAAGGAATAGCAGATTTCCCCAAGGCCACTTATTTGAGTAATCCTGACTCTCCCCAATACCGTGAGCTGGCACCAGCCCCGTGCACTACATTTCCACGTGGAATGGGCACTACGTGCCTGATGATGGAGGTGCTCTGCCAACATCCCCTGGGACCCAGTACTGTACATGTGCCCGCTGCCTCCGCAGGGGCTTTTATTCCCAACAGCCAGCACCTGCACCCTCAGGCTACCGAAACCCTGCTGACGTGTGGAGGTCCTCCTGTTTCCTGCTCTCATGGAAAACTGGAAGGATCCGGGCACATAGATTTTCCCAGGCAGCCAGCCCTTAACTGGGTAGATGATTCGCGGTGGCTGGGATGTACACGTTGCAGCTTCCTTGTCCCCCGTAGCAAGGTAATGCTGAGCGCTGAGCGGTCGACTCCACCGTCTCTGCTGGATTGAGTTGGTAGTGCCATCTGCAAATTCTTGGATACACCCATTAAGAGGGAGAGTCTATGATTCCTCCCGTGAGGCTGGGCAGATCTTTGTGGTGGCTTCCACAGTAGGATTCAGCTGGCATGTAGAGAGATCACATGGGGACCACATAGAGATAGAAAGAGATGGCCGAGGGACCCCGAACTTCTCCCACCCCCTCGGTTGCAAGCCGCTGCTTTGGGAGTGTTTGTTATGTGGGAGTTAGCTGCTACAACAGGAAGAATCCTTCCCCGTCTCATCCGGCTTCTGTGGCTCTCCCTTAGCTCATGGCTGCATAACCACAATCTGCCTCTGTCTTCGCATGGCCTTCTCTTCTCTGTCTGTCCTCCATGTACCTGGTAACAGACATCTGTCATTGGACTAAGGACCAACCGTGATGACCCACGATGATCTCATCTCAAGGGTCTTAACGTAGTCACATCTGCAAGGAAACTTTTTCTAAATAAGGCCATACTCACAGGTCCCAGGATTTAGGATGTGGACATGTCTTTTTCGGGGTGGGGGGCACCACTCAACCCACTATAGTCTAACCTCTGGCCACCCAATTCACGTCTGTCCCACATGCAAAATACATTCACCCCATCCAACGGTTTCAAAACCTTAACTCACATTTACATATCACGAGCTCAGAAAGTCCCAAATATCATCATCTTAATCATCAGAATCAGAGATGGGTGAGTGCCGGCCCAATGCATCCAGGGACAAAGTTCTTCTCGATGTATTGGCCAATGAAACTCGAAGATCACGTACAAAATGCAATGGTGAGACAGGTGTGGGATAGGTATTCCCATTCCAAAAGGGAGAAAATGGAAGGAGCAAAGAGGTCACCAGTCCCAAGCAGGTTAAGAATGCTGCAGCAGAACCAGTTACATTTGGTTTCAAGGTCTGAGAACGGTCTCCGTGGCTTGAAGCTGCACTGTCTGGGCCCACAGCTCCGGCCTCTGTGCCCCGGCAGCTCGCTGAGCCTCTGCTCCCACCCCTCCTACCTCCAGCTTCACGGCTCTGCCCCCAGAGTCATTCTTGCTTTCCCTGAAAGGGCAGCATAGAACTGAGTGGCTCGATCAGCCCACTTTCTGGCTACAGAATTCTGGAAATCTGACAGCCCTCTTTCACTTTGTCCCGTCTCTGTCCCTCAGGCCAAGTTGGCAGTGCCCCGCTGACACGTTCTCAAAAACTTTGTGGGTCTCCCAGGTCTGTCATGAGGATTCATGCCAGTAGGCAAGAGGGTCCCCCACAGATCCTTCTGGCAAACCCCACGTCTGTTCCTGGCTCTGCTGAGATGATTGAGTGGATCCGTGAGTCCCCTGCTTACCTCTTCAGCAAAAGGTTGTCCGGCCTCATCCCTGGCCCTCTCTCTTGAGCACACTTCCGCAACAGGAAAGCTACTCTTGGGGCGCCTGGGTGGCTCAGTTGGTTAAGTGTCCAACTTTGGCTCAGGTTACGATCTCGCGGTTCATGCGTTCGAGCCCCGCGACAGGCTCTGTGCTGACGGTTCGGAGCCTGGAACCTGCTCCGGATTCTGTGTCTCCCTGTCTCTCTGCCCCTCCCCTGCTTGCTCTCTCTCTCTCTCTCTCTCTCTCTCTCTCTCTCTCCCCCCCTCAAAAATAAATAAACATTAAAAAAAATTGAAAGACAAAAAACAGTGAAGCAACTCATTTTTCATCCTTTGCAATGGGGATAAGCCAAGAATCTCCTGAATCATCAGGCACTGGTTTTGTTTTTGCTTAACGGTGCCTTCCTCGACTTACCTCTTTCCTCTCCCATTTTCTTATAATCGGCAAGGAGGGACCAGTCCGCACCTTCAACGCTTCGCTGAGAAACCTCCGCTAATTGTTCAGGTGCGTCACTTACAAGGTCTGCTTTCCACACGACTCCAGGACACGAGTCAGCCAAGTTCTTTGCCGGCCTACCGCGAGGAGAGGCTCACCTTTCCTCCAGCTTCCAATCCCATGCTCGTCATTTCCTTCTGACACTTCAGCAGACATGCCCGTAACGTCCGTGTTTACCACCATTGTGCTAATGATGAGCTACGCCTTCTCGGAGGTGACAGAAACCTTCTCTCCCCACGCTCTTCACTTCCTTCGGAGCCCTCACCCGATCGCCTTTAAAGTCTCTATTTTTACTAATAGTCTCTTCAGGGGAGTCTAGGCTGTATCTCTCATGCAGCTCAAAATTCTTCCAACTTCTACCCTCGCCTAATTCCAAAGCCACGTCCACACTTGGAGGTATTTGGCACAGCAGCACTCGGCTTCCCAGGACCAAAATCTGTATTAGTTTTCTAGGATGGCCGTAACAGATTACCATAAACTGGGCTGCTTAAAACGAGAGAAACGTATTCTCTTACAGTCCTGGAGGTCAGAAGTGCAAAGTCAAGGGTCGGTAGGACTGCACTCCCTTGGAAAGCTCTAGGGGAGAAGCCTTCCTTGCTCCTGCTACTTCTGGTGGCTCCCTGTGTCCCTTGGCTGGTGGCTGCTTTGCTCCGGTCTCTGTCTCCACTTTCACGTGACCTTCTCCTCTTTCCACGTGTCCCCTCCGTGCTTCTTATAAGGACACTTGCCATTGGATTTAGGGCCCATCTGGATAATCCAGGATGATCTCGTCTTGGGATCCTTCGTTACACAACCACCACCTTTCCTTCCTGATTCGACTACCAAATCAGTATTGCATAATATTATATAATTATTGTATAATATTGTATCCGATATTGTATAATAGAGTTATATACCCAATATTATACAGCTGTATACTCTAGTATGTACCTCTGCACATAGTATCATGAAAGTGCCTAACATTAAGCTTTTGATTGCTGAGGCATCCATTTCAAAAGACACCCATTCCAGGGGCGCTTGAGTGGCTCAGTCAGTGGAGTGTCTGACTTTGGATTTCGGCTCCGGTCCTGATCTGTTTGTGGGATCAAGCCCTGCGTTGGGGTCTGTGCTGACAGCATGGAGCCTGCTTGGGGTTCTCTCTCTTTCTCTCTCTCTGCTCCCCACCCCTGTCCTCTCTCTCTCTCTCTCTCTCTACTTGTGATCTCTACCCTTCCTGACCTGTGAGTAATAAATCTTGTTCCCTGAAGTTTCCTGATGGATGTCACTGAGGGGCATCCTGCAATCATAATAAAAACCACAAGGGCAGCACGAGCCACAACATTGGCTCTGCTCAGGGAAATGTCTGGGGGGAGGGCTCAGGTGAGTATCCCAGGCAGTCTCTGCTGAGGGCATCACTACCCACAGTCTGGAGCAGACACAGCACACAGACTTAGGTATTATATGTAGTAACGTGAAACATTTTTCAATTCTTCTGCGGGCACTAGGTGGGTCCTCTCGAGCTGAGGAATTGTGTCTTTCTTCAGTCCTAGAACAATTTCTTGATTATTTCTTTGACTATTTCTTCCACATTATTTATGATCTCTCCTTCAAAAGCTCCCATTCCTGGTCGAAAATATTTGCAAACTATACATCCGATAAGAATTTAATATCCGGGATACATAAAGAAATCCGGCAACTCAATAACAGAAGCCCACACAATCCACATAAAAAATGGGCAAAGGATTTGAATAGACATTTTTCCAAAGAAAATACACAGTCAAAAGCACATGGAAGGATCTGAATCATAAACTCAAATGTGGTTAAAATAGTAAATTTTGTTATGAAGGTGTGTTTTACCACAGTAAAAAAAAAAAAGCCCTGCTTTTTCTTTATAGGTATACATTTTTCTTTTATATAAATTGTTTTCAAAATTTCTGATCTTTGTTCTTTCATGATTCATTTTGGTAAAATTTCTTTCGTTTTAAAGTCTGTATTTCTTTATTTTGAAAGAGACGGGGCGGAGAGGCAGAGAGAGGGGGAGGGAGTTAAAGAGAATCCCAAGCAGGCTCCAACTCAGCACGGAGCCCGACATGGGGCTTGATCTCACCACCATGGGATCATGACCGAAATCAAGTCAGACGCCCAACCGACTGAGCCACCCAGGCGCCCTGTTTTTTGGTAAAATTTCTGATGTTGGTATTCTAGTCCGCTAATTTTATCTGTGCTAATGCAGCCCATCAGACCAGTGGTGTCCACTTGAATTTCAGTGATCATGTCTAGGAATGTTAATTATTTTAAATTCTAGACATAGAATTCCCCCATCCATCCATCCATCCATCCATCCATCCCTTCATCAACAGATACTCACTGAGCCCTCCCTCGGGCACTGGAGATACAGAACTACCAACAACAGTGACATCCCTGGCCTCCTAGAGCGTTCGCTGTAGCAGGTGGACAGACAATGAACGGACACAACTAGAGATGTGGCTTAATGTCCCAAACGCTATGTAGAAAAGAGAAGTATGGAGGGAAATGGAGACCATGCATTAGAGAGGGTGGACAGGGCAGGCCTCTCTGAAGATGTAGCATTTGGACAGAACTCAATGAAGGCAGGGAATGAAACCCGTGAGTGTTTTGTGAGTGAGGGAGGCCAAGGGAGGACAGAGTGAGGGCAAATGCCTGGAGGGTTCAGGAAACCCCGGAGTGTGGCTGATGTGGGACGAGGGCGGCGGCTGCTCGTCCCCAGGCAGCAGGGGGGCAGCGAGGAGGGGAGCCGCCCTGCCGGACACGCCACTGGAAGGTAGAGCTGTCGGGGTTCGCCGCTGTGGGAGGACAGAAGGGGGATCAGGGACGCCCTGAGGTCTTTCGCCCGAACCATGGAGTGAATGGCATCCCGTTTTCTATGACGGGGAGGATGGAAAAAAAGCGAGCTGGGAGGTGGACGTCGGACAGCCACGCGGAGATGTGCCAGGGGCAGGTGGATGTTCGGAGGAGAGGCCGGGAACAGAGATGTAAAGCTGACAGTCTAGTGGCCAGAAGAGATTCCGAAGCCGGAGGGAATGGGTGTAGACGCGGGGAGGGGTACAAAGCCTGTGCCCCGCAGCACCCCGATCTGCTGAGGCAGGCGTCCTCGAGACGCTCCCGGGGACACGCAGCCCCCCAAGGAAGGAGCAAACAGGAACGAGGCCGGCGTGGGACGGCTCCCTCGGGCAAGAAGGGGAGGAGGTGCGGGGCAGCAGCCTGGGGACAGGCCGGCTGTGTGACCGGGTCACGCTGGATCAGGGGGAAGGGCCTGGGTTGGGCCCACCACCAAGCAAAGTAAGAAAAAAGAGGCAATTAACCCCAGAAGCAAAACGTTACAGAAAGAAATCATTGTTTGGCTTAGCGGTGAGCGACATTGAAAGTCATTTGGCCATGAAAACACTCAGAAGGAGCTTACCAAATCGGGCAACACGGAGAAGCTGGGGGAGCCGGTGGAGAGGGTGCGGGGGGTTCACAACGCGAGCCGGGACAAAGCCTTCCCGTGTAAGTCAGTCTGGCTTGCCTCGGCTGTAAGAGACTACACGTGACTTCTACGGACGTGCTCAGTGACCCCACACACCAGGAAGCTGGCGGAGGCAGTTCCGGAATTCGATCAGCGGCTCGGCCATGTCTAGGACCCAGACTCTTTCTAGTTTCCGCTAGGCCATCCTCAGCACGGTGGCCTTGCGTCATGAGGACCGTCCCCAATTCCCGATGGCCACAATGCCACGCAATCACGTGCAGTCCGGACGAGCGAGGCAGAGCAAAAAGTCCTCTTCTCTTGAGGTCTGAGGTTTTGTCTGGAAACCTGCTTTTTCCCGGGACTTCTCCAACATCCTTCCCTTTATACTTTACTGGCCAGCACCGGCCATATGCCCACCCCTGACCCGTTACTAGGAAATTACTAGTTACTAGAATTAGCCAACCGATGACCATTCATCTTGCGGGCCTGTGGGCTGGGTCTGTCCTCACTGTGATCAAGGGGTCTCTGCCCACTGCCTGAATTCGCTGGAGTTCTGTTTTCAGGAAAGGGGGCGGGGCTGGAATTGGATGCACCATAGCGTCTGCGGCCCCATGAGATCAGGCCAAGTCCTTAACTACGCCTGTGCCCTGAGCCCCAACCCCACCAGCCTCTCGTCTCCTTTCCTCCTGTCTGTGCATCTTGGCACATGTACTGGGGAGGTACACTCTGTATCCAGAATCCTCTCTTCTCCCAGCCGACATCTGAAATACGCACACTTCAGATATCAGCTCAGACACCGTTTTCTCAGGGAGCTGCCCGCTCCGAGTTACATGCTTAGAACTCGGCCCCTCTCGGTTTCGTGTAGTAACACTGCAGTGTTGTGTGTGCACGTGTGGGACACTGTCCCCTCCACACTCCAAAGTGGTGAGCTGGGACAGGATCTTTGTCACCATATCCACAGGCATCTAATAACAGACACTCAATAGTTAGTAAATAGCCAAACGGTGGGTTTGCTCCCTCAACTTCGCCCATACCTCCTTACGCTGGTGCTCTGCCTACACTGAAGGCATTTTTAAAAAGTTATTCTGTATCTCAATCCCGAAAAACTTCAACAGGGTGATCTTAAATTGCCCATACCGTAAGTTCCGTTTTGCTTAAACAGGAGTTTATTTTATGCTCGGCGAACTTTGTAAGTTTCAGCTCAGGATACTACAAAGAAGCCATTTATAAGGACCCAGAATCCTTTTCATCTTTCGAAGTTTGGGATAACAGCAGTTACCCATTTTTAAAAAGTCCAGGGGTTGGGGGGCCTGGGGGGCTCAGTCGGTTGAGCGTCCGACTTCAGCTCAGGTCACGATCTCCCAGTTCGTGAGTTCGAGCCCCGCGTCGGGCTCTGTGCTGACGGCTCGGAGCCTGGAGCCTGCTTCGAATTCTGGGTCTCCCTCTCTCTCTTCCCCTCCCCCATTTGCACTATGTCTCTCTCATTCTCAAAACTAAGGAAACATTTAAAAAAAAGTCCAGATTAACATGACTAAGAGACTCCCCTTAAAGAAGGCCTAAACTGATAGTTCTAGAAACCAGCATGTTTTACTAATAAACCTGACCTGCAGTGCTCTGTGCTCATAGTTTATCATAAAGAAGGGGAAACACGGCTCTAGGATATCTTATGGATATCCCTCCTACACGTACTGGCTCTGTGACCTTGGGCGGGTTGCTTAACCACTCTGGGCCCCAGTTCCCTCAATTGCAAAAGGGGCCGAGCCGTTGTGAGAGTCAGGCAGGCCGGCACACGCCAAGTGCTGACAACAGTGGCCAGGCCCCGACAGGGACTGTCCAGCCATGCCTGTTACTCATCTGGCACAGCCACCGGCTCTCAGCATAGACTCATCAAAAGCATGGGTTTCAAGGTTTGGACCCACGCCCCATTGCTTCACCAGCTCTAGGACCCTTGTTAACTTATGTAACCCCTCTAAACCTCTGTGTTCTCATCTGTGTAATGGGGGTCCTAATATCCACCTCACGAAATAGGGTTGAACTAGGTCAAGTGTGTCCATAAGCACCTAGCATACGGTACTGCTCTCGCCCGGGGCCCCGACTGCACCTGAGACTTCAGGGCGTGAAGGGCATTCGAGTTCCGGGTCAGTCATTTGTCAGAAGAAACAACTCAGCCCCAGAAGGACAGGGATAAAGTGACTTGCTGAAAGTCACCCAGCTGGGGAGAGAGGGAGAGAGAGAAAGAGAGCACAACCCTGTTGTAAGAGAGTGCCGCTCTGGGTTTTACGAAGAGAGGTTTTGTTTCACTGTGTTTACATGGTGCTGTTATGCAATCGCCTTTCCTTCTAGGGGTTGCTGGTCCTGAGGTTCTGCTGTGACCCAGCGAGGCACAGAGAAGCAGTGAGAAATTAGCCCTGTGAGCCAGCCCCCCTACCCTGTCACTGTGCTCTGGGGGCCCTGTCACAGACGATGGGTTTTCTCCGGTCCTCCGCAGAGGAGGGACTGATGGACAGGGCAGCTCTGGGGGACCCTGGGGCGGAGGCCGGCCTGGTTCCGAGACCCCTGTGCTGTCCCCGGGCCAGAAGTCCCGGGTCCTTGGCAAATCTCTATCTCTCTTCCCTGCAATGGGCAGAATATAATTGTTCCCTCAAATGAGAGCATTGCTTTTCAGTGAAAGTCTTCTTTTAATCAGTGACCTTTAAATACTGCCATTGTGCGCCTAATGAGTTACCTACAAAGGGCTCCGGGCTGTATCAAATAAGTATCTGGAATGTGGAAAAGAATCCCAGTGCCTAATCCCTCTCGAAGGTTCCCTGAGCCAAATGGGGTTCCGAGTGACCCCGGTGTGGCCTGTGAATGCGCTGGCCATGGCATCGGAGGGAGCTCCAGGCCTGAGCGCTGGGCCCTGACAAGCTGGGGTGATGGGGGGCTCACCGAGGTGGCAGGACTAGGATTCTCCTCCTGCATGTGAAGTGGGGTCCAGGGGGGCTGCTTCTGAATCAGGCCGACCCGGGTCCGGCATCACCTCCTGCAAGAACAGAATCGTACCTGCTTTTCCAGTGTGGACGCTGCTCGGTTCTTCCAAAGGGGACAGAATGTAGTCACAGTGGCATTTCCAAAACAAGACAGAATCCAATGTCCTAGGAAAGTTGAAAATGAAGAGTTGACACGAGGTCAGAGGAGTCAAAGGGAATAAAGAAATTGCTCACGGAAAACTGCATAAATGCACTGCAAAAAAAACAGCTGCAGTGAGCGAGCCCAAGAGAAAGGCCTGGGGATTGCGTGTGTCCGTCCGTCTGGGGCTATGTCCCTGTGCAGGCAGACTGTTCTGGAGGGGAGCCCCGGGGACGCTTCCGTCACACGGACATGTCTGGAGATCACCGGAGGCCCGTGTGTCAACCGGTCCTGCTCCACCGGTTGAGACGGGCAACTGGCATTTGTCATTCAGGAAACAGCTTTTGAAATTTAGCATTTCCATCCATTTCAAAATGACTCACACTCAGGGAGTGCACCTGTCGTGAGGAGCACCGGTGCTGTGCGGATGGGCTGAGTCGCTCTATCGTACACCTGAAACTCCTCTCACCTGGCGCGTTAACTAACGGGAATTACAATTAAAAATTAAAAAAAAAAAAACAAAAAACAACCCAATCAGGTTCCCCAGGAATCTCACCAGTTTTTAGACATTAGAGTGAAATGTACACATTACATATACATTCACACGCCTACACACCCCTGCGTGTGCTCACACATTCGTGCGTGTGCGCGGGTACTGACGCACTATTACACACTACTACAGACACAACGGTAACCCTGATATAAAGAGGTTTTGCCCCACTATCTTTCTCCCTCCCAGAGCAGAAGAAGTCCACCTGGATGGGTCTAACCTCCAGTCCTGGCTTTTAGGGTCTCGGTAGATTTTTATTTTTTATTTTTTAAAATAATTAAAAAAAAATTTTTTTTAAGTTTATTTATTTATTTTGAGAGAGGGAGAGAGAGAGCGCACACACAAGCACAAGCAGGGAGGTCAGAGAGAAGGAGAGACAGAATCCCAAGCAGGCTCTGCACCATCAGCGCAGAGCCCGACGTGGGCCTTGAACTTATGAACTCTGAGATCAGGACCTGAGCTGAGGTCAAGATCGACTACACCACCCAGGTGCCCCTAAAATAATTTTGAATGTTTACTTATTTATTTTGAGAGAGAAAAAGACAGGGAGAGAGAGAGGGAGGGGGAGAGAGAGAGGGAGAGAGAGAGAATCCTAAGCAGTCTCCAAGCTTAGCTTGGAGCCTGACGTGGGGCTCCATCTCACAGCTGTGAGATCACAACTTGGGCAGATATCAAGTGTTGAACACTCAACAGACTGAGCCACCCAGGCGCCTCTCAGCAGATTTTTATTTATTTATTTGTTTGTCTGTTTGTTTATTTTTGAGAGAGAGAGAGAGAGTGTGAGCAGGGGTGGAGGAGGGGCAGAGACAGGGAGACACAGAATCTGAGGCAGGCTCCAGACTCTGAGCTGTCAGCACAGAGCCCGACGCGGGGCTCGAACTCACGAACCATGAGATCATGATCTGGGCTGAAGTTGGACGCTTAACTGACTGAGCCACACAGGCGCCTCTCAGCAGATTTTTAAAAATCCCTCTGCCTGCTCGTTTTTCTTTTCCTCATCTGTCCTATGGGAATGGGAATGCCCTCTTGGGTTATCGTGACTGGTTTAATAGACATGAAGCACGTAGCATAGTAATAGGCAGTAGTAACTGGAAGTTGTTGTCATTAGAAAAGTTCTAGTTTCACTGAGGACAGAGGGCAGGGAGCCTTCATCAGGACACTGGAGGACGTGCCCAGAGCCAGTTCAGGGAGAGACCAGGTGGCCTGATAGGATCTCCTGCCAAGATCAAATCAGACACACACGCCAGTGGCTTCATCTAGTTCATCTAGGGTGAAGAAAGCATTCATATGTATGAGCTGAGAGAGGAGCTCAAAGAAGTGGTGGTGGAACCAGGGCAATACTTGCAGGGAGTCCGAGGGGGACTCTGAACTCCTCATGGCCCCTATCGGTAGTACCCCTCTCCACTCCCCACATTGGCTTGATTTGGAAGCTCAGCTTGTTCTCCATCTTGTACAAAGTGCCCTACAAATTCGAGGCCCAGCCCCTTCCAGGTGGAGCCTGGAAGTCACCCCTTCATCCAAAATCTGGACTGAGTTGGGTTCAATTAGGTTTTTCATGTGAAAACTCGATTGTGTTTTCCTGCAACCTCAAGGTCTCACACAGAGTTAATTTTTTTTTAATGTCACAGACTGGAGGAAATTAATAACCACTCTTCATTCCAAACATGTGTGTGTTCAGGTGTGTGGCAATGCGATTCTGAGTCCAGAATGCATCTTGTTTGGATGCGAAAGGGTGAAGGAGCCAAGGAAGGTGGGAGTGTCCTGTGTCTTCCTGAATATCTTGATTAGAATTAAGTGCAGCATTTCTAGAGTCGAACATTCAGGATCCACAGGAACAAGACAAGTTTGACAAGATCATGTTCCCCATGTGTTAGATTCCTTTGAGCTGGATTTCTCAATAGCAGGTTTGCATAACAGCATTTAAAGTGCTTACAAGGCTACCTGTTTTAATGCTGTGTTCCCTGTTTATTCCTCTGATTAAAAGTGGATTTAAATCCTGGAGCTGCATTTGGTTTTCCCAATCTAAACCATTGTTGTCAACACACGAGTTCTAACACCTCTCGGAATTCCGGAGGAAATGAGAAGGTGGTTAGGAATTTACTGACTAGCCTGCCTGAAACATTTCCTCACTCCCTGAAGAGAAAATTGAAAATGGAATCACCACAACAATAATTACAGAACAATGTTGCTCATGTCTTTGTTACTCGTCGTTATGTATATATATACTTTTTAATTTTTGAATGTTTATTTATTTTTGAGAGAGAGACAGAGACAGAGCATGAGCAGGGGAGGGGCAGAGAGAGAGGGAGACACAGAATCCGAAGCAGGCTCCAGGCTCTGAGCCGTCAGCCCAGAGCCCAATGCAGGGCTTGAACTCATGAGCCGTGAGATCATGACTTGACCTGAAGTCGGATGCTCAACTGAGTCACCCAGGTGCCCCATGTATATTTTTAAATTAATAAACTCTATTTTTTTGTGTTTTAGGTTCACAGCGAAATTGGGCAGAATGTACAGATATTCCCCATCTACCCCTGCGTTCCCCAACCTCCCCCACTCTACACCTCTCCCATCACGATGGTACATTCATTACATCTGGTGAATCTACACGGATACATCACAATCACCCAAAGTCCATAGTTTACCTGAAGTATTATACAACCTATGAATTTGGACAAATGTATGACGACAGGTTTCCGCCCCTGTAGTACTGTGCAGAATAGTTTCACTGCCCTAAAAATTCTCTGTGCCCTGCTCTTCATCCCCCCTCACCAAGACGCCTCCTGACAACCACTATCTTTTTACTGTCTCCCTAGTGTTGCCTTTTCCAGAATGTCATAGGGCTGGAATCATACAGTGTGTAACCTTTCAGACTGGCTTCTCTCACTTAGTGGTAGGCATGTAGGTTTCCTGCATGTCTTTTCATGGCTCAGTAGCTCATTTCTCTTTAATGCTGAGTAATATTCCCTTGTTTGGATGGACCGTAGCTTATTCATCCATGCACCAACTTGGTTGACTCCAAGTTTTAATAATTATGAATAAAGCTGCTATAAACATCCATATGCAGGTTTCTGTGTGGTCATAAATTTTCAGTTCATTTGAGTGACTATCAAGGAGCAGGATTCTTGGATTGTATGGGAAGAATATCTCGATTATACACCCATACATAAACAACATAATCAAATACATTGTGGCTATTATTATTTTGAACTGTTATCTGTTAGATCAATTAAGGATAAGAAAAATAAAAGTAAAAACAAATTCTTTTAATGTTTATTTATTTTTGAGAGAGACAGAGTGCGCAAGCCAGGGAGGGGCAGAGAGAGAGGGAACGGAGAATCCCAAGCGGGCTCTGCACTGAGAGCAGAGAGCCAGATGTGGGGCTCCCACTCACGAACCTTGAGATCATGACATGGGTTGAAGTCAGGTGCCTAACCGACTGAGCCACCCAGGTGCCCCAGAAAAATAAAGGTTTTTATATTACCTTCACTTATTCCTTCTTTGATGTTCTTCCTTTCTTTATGTGGATCTGAGTTTCTGACCTATTTCATTTTCCTTCTCCCTGAAAAACTTCTTTAACGTTTCTTACAAGGCAGGTCTACTTACAATAAGCCCCCTCAATTTTTGTTGAGAAAGTCTCTATTTCTGCCTCATTTTGATATGCCTAAGTGTAGTTTTTTTGGACACTTATCCTCCTGGTGATTTCTGAGCTTCCTGGATCTGTGGTTTGGAGCCTGACATTAACGTGGGGAAGTTTCCGTCATGATCGCTTCCAATATGGCACCTGTTCCTTTGTCTCTTTCTTTTCCTCCTGGTGTTCCCATTACACATATGTTACAACTTTGTCCCAGTCCTGGGATATTCTTTTGTTATAGCAGCACATGCTACTATTTCCTTGTAATTTTTTTTTAAAGTAGGCTCCATGCCCAACACGGGACTTGAACTCACCACCCCAAGATCAAGAGTTGTAAGTTCTACCTAATGAGCCAGCTAGCCCCCCCTTGATATTCTTTTGTATTTTTTTTCAGCCTTTTTTATCTTTGATTTTCAGTTTTGGAACTTCTATGGTCATGTCCCCAGCTCAGAGATGCTTTCCTCAGCCATGTCCAGTCTCCTGAGCCCATCAAAAGGCATGCTTCATTTTCGTTAAAATGTTTTTGACCTCTGTTTTTGATCTTTTTAACCTTTCTTACAATTTCCATCTCTCCGCTTACAATCCTCATATTGTCTACTTTTTCCATTAAAGTCCTTAGCATATTAATCATGGTTGTTTTAAATTCCCTGGTCTGATAATTCCCAACAGTACCACCATATCTGAGTCTGGTTCTGATGCCTGCTCTGTCCCTTCAGACTGTATGGTTTGCCTTTTGGTACGGCTTGTGATTGTTTTCTAGATAGCCAGGCATGATGCATTGGGATGGAAGAAACTCCTGGAAACAGCTTTTAGGAATGTGGTAGTGAGGTGTGGGGGAGGGGAGGCATTCTCCAGCCCTGTGAGGCTAGGTCCCAATCTTTTGCTGAGCTTATGTCCCTAGATTATGAACTTCACCAGCTTGTAGAATTGTCCATATATTTACCTTTATTGAAATCTTTATTCCTCCATGTGGCTCTGAGTTAGTCTGTGACCTTTCATTGTGCCTTGTGGACTACCTTGACCTTTACTTTTCTGTAGGGCCGGTCTCGTTGTCACAAGCTGCCCCGGCTTTTGTTTCTTTCAGAATATCTTGATTTCTCCCTTACTTACGGAGAACAGTTTAGCCAGATACAGGATTTCTTGGTGGCAGTTTCCTTGTAGCACTTTGGACATGTCAGCCCAATGTCTTCCAAGTTTCCGATGAGAAATCTGCTTACAATCTTACTGGTGAGCCCTTGTCCTGTGTTGATTACTTCCTTCTTGCCTCTGTGAAGATTCACATTTTGTCGCTGGCTCTTGAAAGTTGGAATATAACGTGTCTTGTGCAGGTTTCTTTGCGTTCATCTTACTTGGAGTTCACTGAGCTTCTCTGATGTTTATACTCACGTCTTTCTTCAAATTTTGGAAGTTCTCAGTCATTATTTCTTCAAGGATTCTCTCTGCCCCTTTCTGTCTCTCTTCTGTTTCTGGGATCCCACGATGTGTGTGTTGGTCCTTCTGAAGGTGCCAAAGTTCTTCTGGGCTCTGCTCGCTTTTCTTCAATCTCTTCTCCTTCTGTTTCTCGGCCTTGATCGTGTCCAGTGTTGTCTTCAAGTTCACGGATTCTTTCTTCTGCCTGCCTAGCACTGTCTTTGAATGTTTCTCATACGGTTTCCATTTCAGTTAGTGTACTTTTCAGCTACATAGTTTCTGTGCATGTTTTCTGTCTCTTTATTGGTGTTTCCATTTTGTTTACACAGTTCCCTAGACTTCCTGAATGCCCCTTTTAGTTCTTTGAGCAACATTAAAAGCATTATTTTGAAGTCTTTGTCTATTCTGTTAAGTCTTTTCAGGGACAGATTCTGTTGAATTTCTTTTTTCCCTAGAATGGCCATAATTTCCTGTTTTTTTGTATGCCTGGGATTTTTTTGTTGTTGTTGAACATAGGACATTTGAATTTAATAATGTGGTAACTGTGGAAATTAGAGTCTCCTCTTTCCCTAGGGCTTGCTATTTTTATTTTATTTTTTTAATTGTAGCCTCTCTGTGCCAAGGATTAGCTTTGCAGGGTAAACATGTCTTCTTATGTGTTTTCTAAGTCTTTCCTCGGGAAGGCACTGTCACTTTCTAGTGTTCCCTGAATATGCTGTTGTTTTGAATATCCTAGTCTTTAATGTCTGATTCCTGAAGGGGAAAAGCAAAAACACAAGGGGGGATGAAATGGAACTGGTCCTTGAAATCTCCTGGATGTCCCTTGAGCCAGAGAGGAACGGTTTGCAACGCTGGGGCAAGAGCAGTCATAATGGCCACCCACCGCTTTGTCTGTGCCTCTGTGATCAGAAGCAGCAAACACGGATCACAGCACAGAGACCCAGTATTTGGAGGACAGTGTCCTTCCTGCCTACTCTACGTCCTGCAAGCCATGTGTGAGCTGCTTCAGAAATACAAGCACAGCTGCCTGCCACATGGCTGGGGGAAGGGAGTGGGTAGCTGCTACTGTGCTAAGAGCAGAAATTGCTCGTGATTGAATGCAATTTACCATCCAAGCCTTCTCCTGGAAGTTGCAAGCCTTCAATAGACACCAGATTCCCGTTACATCAGACAGACTCTGCCAGGGCAACCGTCGTCCAGGTGGGGAGACAGACTTCTGGTGCTTCCTGCCCCACGGCCTTCCCAGAGACCTCTCCCGCCAGGCCTTTTTCTACAGCAACCGCAGCCTTGTGCGCTCCCACCGGCAGCACAGGAGTGTCCCAATGTCCCCACATCCTTGTCAACACTTGTTATTATCTCTCTCAATAAATACTCTTCCGTCAGCAAACGGGTGAGTCGGGGGGACCAGGGGAACAGAAAAGAATTGTTGAGAGGGGAAAGGACCATGGAGAACTCCGTGGAAAGGGAGCAGGGGGGATGGGGAGGAGCAGCAGGGACTGGAGGGCCAGGGTAGGGCAAGGCTACAGACACTAGGGCGCGAAAAGGGGCAAATAAAATGGAAGGTGACGGACCCCGGCAAATGGGTGGGCTGGGACAAGGCCACAGGAGGAGGGGAGACTGGACAGACGTGTGCGTCGGGGGCCTGTGGGATGCTGGGGACCGGAGGCCAGAGGCCAGGGCTATCGTGCATGTGGCCGCAGCCACACTGGCAACGGCTTGGGATTCTGTTAAGGAAACTCAAGCCTGCCTGGGGGGTGGGCAGTGGGCCCTTGGAAAATACCACTTTGCGGGACAAGACTTCTCGCCATTTGTGTTATAACAATCCTTCCTTCATCATGGAAAAGGGAAATCTGATAAGCTGTCACCTGGGGAGACCACGAGGCCGGACTCTTCCCAAGAGGCAACTGATGGGAGTTACAACTCGGATGGAACGCATGGGAGGTCTGGTGAAGTCCGCGTGTCTGCATTTTGATGCAGGAACTTTTACACGCTTGCTGCTTGGTGGTACGTCCCTTAGAGGTGGCACCCCTCTGTGAGTCCCAAATGAGAAAGAAGGAGTTAGAATCCGATGCCATCACTGTGCGTCATCTCTGACTCTGATGTGAATGACAGAGGCAGAGGCTCCGCCTGCAGGTCAGGTTTGTGGACACACACCTGCCTCTTTGTCTACTTGTCTCGGGAGGGGTGGGTGGTCGCTCTTTCTGTGAAGCCATTCAAGGAAAGGAACCTCACCAGAGATATATCTGATTATTATTTAACGTGAGTGGAAAAATGAAATGAACGTGGCTGGAAAAAAATTTTATTGAAAATGTTTGTTTATTTTTGAGAGAGACAGAGCACAAGCTGGGGACGGGTACAGAGAGGGAGAGACACAGAACCCAAAGCAGGCTCCAGGCTCCGAGCTGTCAGCACAGAATCCAACTCGGGGCTTGAACCCACCAACCACTAGATCATGACGCCCCATGTGGGGCTCGAACTCATGAACCGTGAGATCATGACCTGAGCCAAAGTTGGACACTTAATTGACTGAGCCACCCAGGGGCCACGTGAAAAATTCTTTTGACAAAAATTCTTTTGATTATATTTCTTATAATCTTTGAGAACAGTCAAAATGGGGGATACTTGCACAAGGCTAAAGGAAACCCCCAAATAAGAATTTTCTAGCCTCTAGTGGCCAAATATGAGATGACTTCATGAGCCTGAAATGAATGAAATGGAAAATGATTCCAAGCTTACCCACAACTGTAGGGAAAAAAAAGTTGTAAGAATTCAGAGGCACACCAGCACAAAACGCACATCAGATGAACTGCCTTTGAAGAATCCTTGTGTTTCTGGGCTACCACTTAATTTGCAGTGTTTAATTTTATTTAAAAATTTTACAAACAGTAAGTCAATTTTCTCTTGGATATACAGTCGTAGGAGTCTTAACACATGTACAGATTACCCTATAAATGCAATCATATAGCATGTAACATTTTGAGATTGGCTTTTTGCAGTCGGTAATGTGTCAAACTTTATCAAGTTCATGATAAATGATCAGCATGTGATTACAACGATTTATGAAGAGAGCTGCTACAAACATTTGTACAAAGCAGTGAAAGTCACTGCTTTCACTTACCTAGACGGAATGCATGGAATTGGGATTGATGGGTCCAATGGCGTGTGTGTGTATTTAACTTCTCGAACTTGCCAAGCTATTTTCCAGAGTGACTGTCCCATTTTCCATTCTTACCAACAATGTGCGAGAGTTCTAGGTATGTTGTACCCTTGCCAGACATGGTGCTGACTTTTTAAAAAAGGTTTAAGCCATTCTGATAGATGCGAAATTATGTCTCCTTGTAATTTAATTTGCATTTCCCAAATATCTCAGAGATTTGTCCGTGCGGTAATATTTTCTTTCTCTTCACTGTGGTTTCTCATTTGAATATATCACACTTATAAAAATGTTTTCTGCTTTTGGTCGATGTCTGGATTGTTTCTAGTTGGGGGCTGTTATGAAAGAATTTGCTATGAACATTTGTGCCCGTGTTTTGTCTCCAGACCCCGATATTTATATAAGAGGAGGCCTTGCTGGATCACAAGCTTTGCGTACGTTCAGCTTCAGAAGATTCTGCTCAAGAGTGTACCAAAGTAGTTTTATCTACACTCTCACTAACAGTGTGTGAAAGCTCCAAATCTTTCATGTCCTCGCCAACTCTTGGCAGGTCATGTCTTTTTAAATTTAGCCATTTTGGTGATTTTGTAGTGGTTTCGCACCATGGTTCCCATTTGTATTTCTCTGACGCGTATAAAGTCGATGTTGTGTTGTGTCGTGTCGTCCGCCTTTTTCCGTCGACTCTACACACACACGCGCGTGCACACACAATTTATATTATATATAAAATGCACAGAACTGATATAGGTGCATAGAGATCGGAGGTATGTATTAGAGATCGGATAGGAGACCTCGGACAGACACATCGGTTACTAGTATCTTCCCCCATGCTGAGGCTTGCCTCTTGGCTCTCGTCTTGGTGTCCTTGGACAGACAGCAATCCTTAGTTTGAACATGGTCCGACTTAACCATGTTTTTCTTTACAGTTGCCATTTTCTGTGTCTCATCTGGGGACACTTTGCCCACCGCAAATGAGTCATCATAATTTCGTAATTTTAAGTGTTTCACTGTTTTACATTTCACATTTAGGCTTATAATCTGTACGAGTTTTAGAATTTATTGACAGTGTGAGGACCTTGAAACACCAACTCCATTTAACCCCTTCCTGCCGCTCCCGACACTGTCATTTATTTTACTTCCCCATGTATTTTAAAGCCCATATGAGTGTTGCTGTTTAAACAGCCAAGGTTTACTTAGATTTACCCACAGGTGATCCTTTCTGCTTCTCTTCTTTCTTTCCTGCGTTAATTACCATACTCCCCTTACGACTCGCAAATTCCCTTTAGCATTTCTCTTATTTTTTTCATTCTTATTTTTTAATTCATTTTAGCTATTTGTCTTTGGGAGAATGCGAGCGGGGCAGGGTACAGAGAGAGAGGGCGAGAGGATCTGAGGTGGGCCCTGCGCTGACAATCTGAGAGCAGCGAGCCCGACGTGGGGCTCGAACTCGCAAACCGCGAGATCATCGCCTGAGCCAAAGTCGGATGCTCAACCCACGGATCCACCCAGGTGCCCCTGGCATTTCTTTTAGTATGGATCCGTGGAAATAAATTCTCCGATTTTTTTTGTCTGAGGGAAACATCTCGCCACCGTCAGTTCCCCCCCCCCCCCCCCAGTTTTATTTAGAACTGACACGCAGTGCCGTAGGGATCTCAGGGGTGCAGCACGAGGACCTGACTTCCATGCGTTGTGAAGTGATGTCTACAGCACGTTCAGTTAACACATCACCTGTTTCTTCCTTGTCACGAGAACCGTTAGGGTCTGGTCTCCTGACAACTTTCTAATCACCACCCAGCAGTGGCACACGATCATCCGGCCTCACGCCGGTCCCCAGTATGACCGCCTTCGTTTCTCAAGTATGTCCTTTACCGGGTGGGTGTGGAATGCTCACCGGGCACTCTGAAGACGTTCCATTATTTTCTCAATTCCGTCACTGTTGGGAAAAATCCTACTGTTACTCCTCTGAAAGCAAAACGTCTCCCCGCCCTCTTTGTCAGGGACTTAGTGAATGGCGTGTCGATGTCGAATTTCCGGGTTATTATCCTTGTACTGTGGTTACACAGGAAGTGTCCTTATTCTTAAATATTTTGTGTCTGCAACTTATTTTCACGTGGTTCAGAAAACACATGTATGTATTATGTGTATGGAGAGAGAGGTAAGGGAAATGGGGCAAAATGTTTAAAATGGTAAATTCGATAAAGAATTTATAGGAGCTCTTTGTCCATTCTTAAACTTTTCTGCAAGTTTGAAATTATGTCAAAATTAAAGGGCACCAAAAGAAAATACCTGAATAAAACAAAAAACTTATTAAAAACTTATGATTCCTCTTCTCCTATATACATATATGTGTATATATGTATATATACATATACACATACACACATATTCATATATATGGACATGTATTGGGATATACAGATTCATATACATCTGAAGGTTCACAATTCAAAGGCTGTGTTGACAGTCCAGTATCGCAACGTCATCACCCGAGTGCCCTCCCTGATTTCTCCCACCCCATCACCCAGGGAAGGATGTCCTCCTTTCCCGTGGCCTACACCATTACACGTGGACGCCCCTCAAGTCCGCACAGTGGAGCCTTCATGTGGGGCAGGAGCCGGCCTTGGGACCCTGGGGCAGGACCCTTCCGGCCCCCCGGCAGCAGCAGTTGGCCTGTGGGTAGCGGTTTTTTTGGGCTGCTGGGAGCGCTAGGAGCTAGGCTTCAGGACCCCCTGCTCCAGCGAGATCTCCAGGAGGGGAAGTCCTGGGGGTGTATGCATCGCTATGAGCGAAGAGAGAGCTCCCTCGGTTTAGAGACCCCCGCAGAATGCCTCAGGAAGGTACGCAGTCCTACGACTGCACTTCTTTCCCTGTTAATTCACCGCCAAGAACCCAAGCACCCTTTCTTATATATCTAATAAATAGTGCCTGCACTCAGCTGAATATCAGGGCTTCTGTCTTCAACTGCATGTTTCTCTTTTTGAGATAAATTTCGATTTGCTTCTCTTAACAAATTCTAACAGGAAATCGTGCTTGGAAATACAGGTACTCCTATGTTTAAAATACATCATGAAATTAATGAATTTGGAAATCAACTGAATTTATAATTCCTAAACATTCTTCAGTTCGTTTTCCTGATTCATCAAGTCTAAGGTTTTGACTAAGGTTTAAAAGTATTAAGATTTCTGTAAGCTATCTCTTTTTAGGTCTGTATTTAACAATACAGAGTAAAAAGCTGTGTGTCCCAATGTGCAGGCATCAGAAGGCATCTATATCTATTTATATCTATCTATATCTATATCCCGTTGTACACACACACACACACACACTATATATATATATATGTATATATATATATATATGTATGTATATATATACACACACACACACACATATGTAGGATGTGTATGTATATATATAACACACACACACTATATATATATATACACACACACACACACACACACACATATGTAGGATGTAGGATGTGTATGTATATATATAACACACACTATATATATGTATATATATATATACACACAGATATATATATACATATATATATATATATATATATTTCTAATAATATATATACGTATACATATAGGATACTTCTAATAACAATGCCCATCATATGTGCATTAACACCCCATTTCAGCGTTTAGGTCTGAGATGTTTTGGACCATGTCTAGGCTCTAACTCCTTGGGGCTCGACCCAGTTGGTGCTCAGGTCTACATGACCTAATGCCTGCACTATTTTCGCTATTATGTTTCTTACCTGCACAGACCTTGGTTTGTGTCTGAATTGTCTAACCTCTTATAATTGTGATTTGTTCATGGGCACTTATTTCCTTTTAATTCCCCCAAGAATTTGGTCATGTGTTGTGCCCAGTTTGATTCTCTGATTATTAACGCACAGGAAAGCCTACACCAGGAAGAATTTTCTCTCTTAAGAGCCCTTCATATCATGTATCACACGTAAGTATATTTGAGATGCAGCCGTATTTCAACAAGTTTCAATTTAATTACACGTTGAGCCCAACAAAGTCTCCGTAGATGAGATTTGAAGAAATGTATTTTCCAAGCACATCAAGTTCCATTATACGAGAAGCTGTGACATTTCCTTTTACGGTAAGGGTACGAGATGCTCGTGTTCTCATCAGTAATAAAGATCTTCAAAATTGGGTATCTGGTTTCCATCGGGCACATCTTCTTTAGGAGGCTCGAGAAATGTGCTTATTTCCAGCTGGGTGCTGATTGTGATGTTGAAGCAGCACTGATCTGTGAAAACTGCTACCTTCACAGAAATCACGCGGCCGCCGCAGATGTTGAGAACAGGCTGTATTCGACCTGTGTTTGCTCGAGAACTCTGACAGTTCCACTCCAGCCCTAGTGTTGGGACTTTTTGCGGTGTCAGATCCAGATAATTATTCACTGACAGTATTTTAGACTCAACGTAAGTTACTCGTTAGGCTGCCACCATTCTTGGGTCCTTTGTTTTCTTCTTTTTTTTCTTTAATGTTTATTTATTTATTTTGGGAGAGGGTGTGCACACACGCACATGCGTACAAGTGGGGGAGAGGCAGAGGAGAGAGAGAGAGAGAGAGAGAGAGAGAGAATCCCAAGCAGGCTCTCCACCGTCAACACAGAGCCCGACGTGGGGCTCGAACCCATTAACCATGAGATCATGACCTGAGCCATGAGACAGACGCTTAACCAACTGAGCCACTCAGGAGCCCCTGTTTCCTGCTTTCTTGAATCTGGTTGTTTTGCACTCAAGAGCCTCCTGGAGGAATTTCAGGAAAGTCTGTGTGTAGTAAACTTTCTGTCTCTTTCCATGTCCAAAGTGTCTTTAGTTTTTTTCACACCCGAATTGTCACATGACAGGCTCAGAACTTGCCATGGAGTGATGGGACCAGCCAGTGACTGGGCCATCATTCTGGGACTGAGAGGCTTAATGCTGTGACCTTACTAAGTTGAGTGAACTGTATATACTGCTTAAAGGTAAACTTTCACAGATGGGCATACTGTAGAATTTCAATGCCTACACTAACAGTTAAGCTGATATCGAAGAATAAAAAGTTTGGAATACTGACCTTTCTTAATCTGGTCAGTAAAACCGTCTTTGCCTTGAAAGAATGAATGGTTTCTCCAACCACACGAGCTGAGCCCAGGAAGTAGTCTGCTTCTGCCCAGTGTGTCTTAAGTTGACGGGGCCACCTCACCTCCTGAGAGCTCTGTCAAAATCCAGGGCTCTACATTTGTATTGGCAGCATCTCTAGGTTTTTCCTCTTTTTCATTGGTAATGAAAAAGTCCTTTATGACTCCTTCAACAGTCTTATGTTAGAATTTACTGTCGTGTATCTTTTCTCATACACTTATCTATGCTGATTTTCTTTTTCCACGTTAGCATTTCGTATCTTTTATTTTCCACATTCCAGCATCAGAGATGAAAGGGATGCTCAGGGCTTGACCTTAGAAATAACCGAACAAGTGGAGTCTAAGAAATTCCAAGTCGGTCACAGGAGAGAGGGTGGGTGTTACTCACGGCCCAGCAAGGCTCCCAGGGTGGAAAAGAGCAAAGCTGGAAACCACGATGTTGAAGTTGCTGAACTACATTGAGATGTGCAGATCTCAACCTACAAAAAGCTTTTTCATATGAAATCTGCCCTGTTCTTTGCTGGGGGCGGGGGGGGTGGCGCGGGGGGGGGGGCAGGTACTGTGGTGATAAGTATGAAAATGAGACTGTTCATAGAGAGAGAGTGGGCGTGAGTGAGTGGGGGAGGGACAGAGGGAGAGAGAGAGAGAGAGAGAGAATCTCAAGCAGGCTCCGTCCAGAGCTGGGCAGGGGTCTCGAACTCACGAACTTCGAGACTATGACCTGAGCCAAAACCGAGAGCCAGACGCCTAACTGACTGAGCCACCCAGGTGCCCCTATGAATCTTTAATCCCATGCCCAAACTATGCCCCCCAAATAGTGTATTTTAATAATCACATTAAATAATGTAATTTATAAAGTTATATGTAATTTAAACGTAAAGTTATATGTAAAGTTAAATGGAGTTTAATAAGCCATTTTCCTGTTTACTATTCAAGGAAAGCAATAGTTCTGAGCGCCTTCTCAATTTACTCTGCAAATAGTAAATTTACTCTAGTAAATAGAGGAGACGGAAATGGAAACCTACTCACCTGACTTCGCAGGAAACGCCAGGGCGATGCAGCGATTCGATGCACTGGACGTGGCGGCCGTGCTTACGTCGGAGTCGGCTCTGGACGGGGAGCGAGCTTCCAACAGGCGCTCCCGGGGGCGGGGGGGGCGGGGTCCTGGCACCCGAGACTGGGAAGCCTGACTGTGCTGTTCTCAGAACAATGTGTGGTCTGGTTTGCAAAGTCCTTACAGCCAAGTCCCATGTTCAGCCTCTTCCTATGATATAAAGTTCATTTAAAAAAAGAAAGCACAGATTTCTTCTACGCAATGAAAAGTTATGAAAACTTTGAAAGCGGTTAGGTACTTTGAACAAACGTGCTCGCAACAGGCTTTCGTTGATTCCGGCATCTCCACAAAATCCTCTCAACACTGCTGAAGACAGACACATTTGTGAATGAGGTTTCTGTTGGTTTTTTCCCCCTTATTTGGAAGATTTCCTTAATTCACAAGCACCCAAATCCTCTTGCAACAACACCGTGTATATGCAGAAAAATATTTTGCGGTGAAAATAGAACGAGGGCAACTACAAATTGTTGCGTATTTCCCAGAGATCTTTAGCTTGGGAAGGGCCCAGTGATGTCGGTTTCCACATATTTTTAATTATAGCTTATAATTTACCTTGTGTATTGTCACCTGTGTGTGTGTTTTTAAAAGATGCCTCTCCCCATCCTGTCTGCTGGTTAGTGGAGAATTTTGTTCCATTCCTCTCACAAAAATAGGGCAAATGAAACTCCAACACGGTGAATGATAACACAATAATCCTACAAATAGACATAGTTGTAGCTAATGATACATCAGCGTAGGTGAGACTGTAATAGTGCAGAGTAAAGGAAAAAAATTCAAGCCACTGTAAAAATATAAGTATGGCATCTGTTGCCTACATAAACGTGCTCTAAGGGGATCGTGTAGCGGGCTGAGAAGACATCCTGGCTCTGAGGGCCATCTTTTGTGCCTAAAACCCTTATGCACCTGACTGGAGTCATTAACATTTGGATCAACTTCAATGCCAGAAGTAGGCAGGACCTACGGCACTCCCCTCCCACGGGCCCAGGTGGCCACGTGAGAGCCAGCTTAACGCTCAGGCAGGAGAACAGTAGCCTGAAACCCAAGGATAGTGTGTGTGTGTGTGTGTGTGTGTGTGTGTGTGTGTGTGTCTACTCTTGATAAAATGTTGCAGGAGCTATTTTGTTTGGTCTTATTTTACACATTGTAGAGGTCTTTCTCGCACACTAAAAGCTTGAAGCGGAACTATCTTTTTTCAGTGCCATGAAATGGTTCATAGAAATGCTTTTGTAATAGGTCAGGCTTTTTAATTTTGTAAACCCGTCCCTTCCCGGTGTCGGAAGGCTGCTGGGTGTGGCAACTCGGGGCAGGGCCGCTCGGGCCATCTGGAAGTTGCTAGGGCTCAGGCTGGGTAGGGTTGAGGCAACACGTGTCTGCACGTTCCAAGCCGTGTGAGGTAATGTGGGGCAACCACGTGCAGCTGGGGGGACACCAGGGAGGCCACTCAGACTTGCATCGGGATGCTAGGCATCGTCCTCCACTTCTGATTCTTGGGGAACCTGCTGTGAGCCATTTTCAACGATTTATTAACCTTTTTTTCCGTTAAGATTTCCTGGACATTTTCCCATGAATCAGGAAGCTAAGAATGTGTCATAGTCTCTAATATATGAGTTCCTTAAATCTTCTTTCACTATGACAGTATTGATGATACGAGAATTTAATAAAAATAAGCAGTGAATGTGACCTTTAATGAAGGGATATTCTGTGTTCTTAATAGAGGCCATTTCTTATACAAATCACTTAGAGGACCTTCTATGTGTCCGAACTCCCCTTTCTGTTCATTGCACGGTTCTGTGGCTCATGCTGGACTGCATCAGGATGGGCTCGCACCAGCTGATGGATATTCTGGAAGGCAGGGAGCAGGCTGGTAAGGAACTCGACATAGGCAAACTCTGGAAAGCAGTGGCTGTTCAATAAATATTTGTGGGTTGGCTTTTTTTTTTTTACAGAAAGTAGATGAAGCAGTCACAAAGAACTCGAGTGCCCTTGTGAAAATGAGAAACAGAATAGGTTCTAGTTCAAGAGAGGTGTAGGGAGGCACTGAATGTAGGGCAAGAGACGTGGAGCACGCAGGTGGTGGTCGCCCAGGGGCAGATGCTCCAGCAAAGTCAAGGCCGTGGTCTTGCCCGCTGCACATCACCACTAGGTGGGGAGTTTGGGGCGCCAAAGCGTTGATTAGTGGGGGTCCTGATGGGCCTGACATTTTTTAGAAGGAATCTAAAAAGGAAAGGCCATTTATTATCATCCTGCTGTATGAAGTTAACATTTTAACTTAGAGTTTTATTTTTACCATTATTTTGTCTCTGAATGCTGCAGAGAAATAAAATCCAGTTCAGTGTTCTGTGACATTTCTGAACTCACCTCCTTGTTTGACTACTAAGCAATCGTGTTGAGGATTTACAGCTGAAAAGTACACCTCTGGCAATGTCAGTTGCTAAAAGGTATGCTTGGTGGAGGAAGTCTAAATCTGTGCTTTCTCGTCTCTGATGTTTCAATGGAACTATAATCCTACTTCAAGACTTCATTTTGAATACATTATACTTGAAATTAGTACAATTGGTAGATGGTAAGTATGGAATTTCTTTAAGATTCCTTTGAGGAGGGGCATCTGGCTGGCTCAGTTGGTAGACCGTGTGACTCTTGATCTCAGCGTCATGAGTTCAAACCCCGCTTTGGGTATGCAGTCTGCTTAAAAAAAAAAAAAAAAAATTCTTTGAGGAAAAAGCCTCGTAGTTGGATACTGTATTCTGTGTAAGTAAATAATACCGTGATACGATGATAGAGGTTTTAAGTATAACTAATGTTTGTTCTATGCCTGCCCATGTTCTTACCACAGATAACTCAGGTTGAGAACTGCGCACTGGGTTCTGGGAGGAGGTACGGGAGGCTAGTTTCTGGAGAGGGAACGAGCTGGCACAGAAAAGCAGCCACCCTCAGCACGACCGCATTTCTGAAATCCCCCGGGGCCTCCCAAAAATGTGCTAAGTTGTATTTAGATGTAATATTTTTGGGAAAAAGAAAGCGATCATCTGACACAGGAGATAAATTCGTGAAAACTTACATAATTTATTTCTGGACTTTCATCGGAATTTTACCATGAATTTGCTAAAAAATTATTGTTTCATTTGAGATGCAGGATTCTTAGGTATAGATTACATGTGTTTAATTTCTACGAATCAATATAAACATACTTTGAGATCACCTCTGAAAAAATACAGTCTGAGAATGATTGTAGGTAGATCAAGGCCGAACAAGGCATGAATATTAGTTTTCATTTTCTAGGATAACACACGTTTGCCATGGTCTTCCAGGGGCGGCGCCAGAAGACCCGAGCTCATGCTCCATGGCTCTGGGTGACCCAACCAGCGACGCGGGGGTGGGGGGGCGGTGGCTCGGGGCGAGGCAGGTGCTAAGCGCCCGGGCTGTGTTCTGCAGCCTCCGCGGAAGTTCTGATGTTCCCAAGACCGCACTTCCCGCTTGCACTGAAACCGTTTTAACATCCTTTCCCGCGAGAGACACGTGGGAAGGACGCGGGTGTGGCGGGAAACAAGGCTGCGCGTCCCTGGAAGGTGTCGGGTCATCCGGGTTAGGCCTGAAATCACCAACAAAATCCTTTCCAGGGGGAACTCTGCCACGTGTACGGAGAAGGGCACCCAACGCAGACGGAAGCCTGGCTGGGTGGCGAGCCCTCCCTCTCCGCGGGGTACGGGCTCCCTCACCGTCTGTGATGGTTTCACGCCCCACACGGGGCCCGACTGCACAGTGCACGGAAGTGGAACCATGCTGCACGGGACAGTTCGGGCCAGGGTGTTGCGGTTGTGAGTTTCGTGCACGCGGAGCACCGCGTGTTCAGTTGTATTTCTGCACAGTGGTCATTCCGTGCACCTACTGGAGTTTACCTACTCACTCTAGCGTTGAGGAAGCTTCGGATATGTGCCTGGGCACCAGTCAGGAAAACAGGAACTGTATCAGTTATTTTTAACAGAGACATTTTATTTTCTTAATTTATTTTCATATTAAAAATTTTTTTTAATCTTTATTTTTGAGAGAGAGAGAGAGAGAGAGAGCGAGCAGGGGAGGGGGCAGAGAGAGGGAGACACAGGATCTGAAGCTCCAGGCTCCAAGATGTCAGCACAGAGCCTGACGCGGGGCTCGAACCCACAAACTGCGAGATCATGACCTGAGCCGAAGTCGCATGCTTAACCGACAGAGCCACCCAGGTGCCCCTTTATTAATCTATTTTTAAACAGCTTTATTTAGGTACAGTTGATATACAACTGATATACGTATTTAATGTATACAATCTAATGACTTGGGACACAAGTACACCTGTGAAACCCCAATCAAGGGAACTGATATATATCCATTACCTCCAGAAGCTTCCTTGTGCCTCTTTTTTGTTCTTGTGGTAAGAACACTAAATATGAGATAAACCCTTCTAACAATTTTTAGGTGCACAATACGATGCTGTTCACTACAGGCACAATGTTGTACAACAAATCTCTAGAACTTACTCATCTTGCCTAACTGACACTTGATGTCCATTGGCTGACATCTCCCCATTTCCCCTCCCCTCCCCACCCCTGGCAACCACATTTCACTCTCTGCTTCTGTCAGTGTGACTGTTTTAGTTATTTATTTTTTTTAAGTTTATTTATTTTGAAAGAAAGAAGGTGCACGAGGAGGGGAGGGAAGGAGGGAGGGAGAGAAAGAGAGACAGAGAGAGAATCCCAAGCAGGCTCTGTGCCCAGTGTGGAGCCCGATGCAGGGCTTGGTCCCACGACTGTGAGATCATGACCTGAGCCACAACCAAGAGTCGGACGCTTAAACGACTGAGCCACCCAGGCGCCCCTCTCAGTTTGACTATTTTAGATTCCTCGTATGAATAGAATCATGCAGTATTTGTCCTTCTGTGACTGGTGAATTTTACTTAGCACACTGTCCTCTGGGGTCGTGCATGTGGTAAAGCTATTTTAAAACAGAGAATTGATTACACAGACATCAGACGACTAAAAAGGCAAAAGCAGACAGTGAGGTACCCCAGAGGCAGCAACTGCAAGGAGCAGCTACCGCTTGAGACAAATGGGAGGGTTGGGGTTTCGGAACCTGGAAGTCTGGAAGACAGGGCTGGACCACAGAGCGCAGTAGGAAACCACAGCATGGGCCGATCGCCGCTGGGAGGCAGGGCTGGAAACACCTGAAGTCAGACGTTGTCGCTGCTGATTCTCAGGAACCACTATGGTCCCCCCACCTCGGCCCCCCAGTCAGCATGGAGCTGTGGCACACTGGGTGGCAAATGACGTGTTGACCTGGGACCGTCTCTGAGTGGACCTAGCGGTCCATGCATCTAAACTGTGGTTAGCTCCGCAGTTAGCACGTATACAATGGGAATAAACATACTCAAAACCTGCGTGGGCACGACCCATGCACGAGCTCCACAGCCTGGGGAGTGAGGGTAGGAAGAGCCAAATGGAAGCTTGAGATGTTCCTTCTAGGACAGTCTTGATGGCAAAATTCTAAGCGATCCTTAAGATCCTTGCCACCTGGTGTCAACATCCTGTAAAACCCCCTCCCCTGAGAATGGGCAGGACCCGTGAAAGTGAGATAGACTATCACCCCCATGGTTAAGTGACTAATCAGTTGACTGAGTGAATGAAACGACATTATCCTAGGTGGGCCTGACCTCATCTAGTGAAGTCTTTACAAAAGTTTGTGTCAGCGAGGCATTCTCCCCTTGACCTTGAAGATACAGCCTCCAGGAGTTTTTTTTTTTTTTTTTTTAATGTTTATTTCTTTTTGAGAGAGACAGAGACACAGTGTGAGGGGGGGAGGGGCAGAGAGAGAGGAAGACACAGAATCGGAAGCAGGCTCCAGGCTCCCAGCTGTCAGCACAGACCCCGACTCGGGGCCCAAACCCATGGACCCCGAGATCATGACCCGAGCAGACGTCGGACGCTCAACCGGCTGAGCCACCCAGGCGCCCCTGCAGGCTCCACGAGTTTTACAGTGGCAAGGATATGAATTCTGCTAACAATCACGAGGGCCACAAAGGGGGTCCCAAGCCTCAGGTGAGACTCCAGCACCTTGATTTCAGCGTCATGAGACCCTCAACACAGAATCTAGCTGTGCCACGCCCAGACTCCTGACACACGGCCCTGTGACAGAACGGATGGGTATGGTTCCAGGGTGCCGAGTCTGTGTTAATTTGTTAGTCAGCGAGAGGAAACTAAGACCCGTAGGGAAGCCAGAGCAGTGCCGTGTCCTGGGGCAGCTGCGGAGCGTGGTGCGAAGCTGTGAAACGTGCGGGGCCACCTGTGGTCATCAATCCTCCTTCAGTCCCCCACGCGTTCTGTGCGGAAGCACGTCGATCTTGGAGAACGCAGTGGTTTATTGGGACTTAATCAAATGCCGCTTCCAATCGCAACTTCTATTCCGTACCTGGTACCTTTACTGGGGAAAAAAGTCTCCCACGCCTGCTTTATAGCGATCTATCTTACAAATGCTTTTTTCCCTTTTATACCAATTTCTTAGTTCCATTTGGGGCACATATCAATGATCTCTCTATGGGTGCTTTTTGGCTGATAGTAATTATAAAACAACACTGGTTTTCGCACACACAACTATTTCAAAGACGTAAAACTGTAAAAGAAAGTGCATCTTATAGTTCGTAAACTATGGCCAGTGACAAACCCGAGCATACTGTAGGGAAAAGGCAAGAAAATGTGGCATGCCATATTCAGAAAATAATCAAACAGAACTTCTGGAGATGGAAATCATATGGATATAATTGAACAGGAAAATGAACAGAACAGAAGCGAGAATTCGTGAATTGTAAGGACAAGTCAGAACATGATGGAGAGAGAAAATAATAGAAAACGCAGCAGAAAGGATAAACATGGAAGGAGTGAGGTGAGAAGTATTTGGTCCAAGTTCTGAGAGCTGAGTGAAGAGAACAGAGATAGTTGAAAATATAATAGTGAGACCTTTTCAGACTCAGGAATAGACCCACAGACTCAAGAAGCTTAGCAAATCCCAAGCATGACTGATGAGAATAGATTCACATCTAGATACGTAGTAAAGCTGCAGACTTAACATCTTAAGTCATCCAGGGTGAAAAAAAAAAAAAAAGACAGATTACCTAAACACGATAGCAGATGGAATGATATCTGACTTCTAACAATATCAACAGAAGCCAGAAGAAGAAAGACATATTCACATGCTATAAGAAAATCTCGTCAGCCTAGAAATATACGCACAGCAGAAGTATCTTTCAAAAATGAGGGTGAATTTCTTTCACTTACAGGCAAATGAGAACTAAGAGAAGAGAATCTGTCAGCAACACGATCTCAGTAAAGGAAATGCTAACGAATGTACTTTAGGCAGAGAGAAACTGGTCACGAAGGATAAGTTTAAGAGAAGAAGAGAACAAAGAAAGTGGTAAACATATAAGCAAACGTAAATTACTATTGACTAAATAAAACGGTGGTAACAATGTCAAGAGGATTAAAAAACAAAACAAGGTGAACTTAAAAACGGAGACAATAACATTTAATTCAGGAGAGAGGTAAACAAATATAAAATCTTCCAAGATCCAGGAATTGCCCAGGAGGAGAAGAAAGATTTGATCACATTCGGATTTGTGGAGTTGACGATCCATGCTTACATCTCTAGGGCAAGTACAAATAGAATAGAGACAGTATGAAGAAGTTCAAAGTCAAAAACAGCAATCATAAACAGTCTGCTAACGTAACAAGACAAGAGAGGAGAGGCAAAGAAATAGCGAGTAGACGGGACAAATGGCGGGCACAAGCCAAGGTGGCGGAAAGAAGTCTCAGCACCCACCAACCAAACTGATCACAAGGGAAGAAAATACTCCAGTGACAAAATAAACATTGTCAGTCTAGATAAAAATAAAATATAACATATACTTGTTCTTGAAGGAAACCTCTAAACTTCAGCCACAGAAAGCATTTTTCATTTTTTAAAATTAAAAAAAAAATTAGAGAGAGAGAGACAGACAGAGGGAGAGAGAAAGAATCTTCAGTAGGCTCCACGCTCAACATGGAGTCCAACAAGGGCCCCATCCCGCGACCCTGGGATCATGACCAGAGCCAAAATCAAGAGTCAGACGCTCGATCCACTGAGCCATCCAGGTGCCCCAAACTATAGAAGGCTTTAATGTCAGTCACTATGAGGTCACTATGTAAATACCAGATACAACCTAACACACAAAAAAATATTACTGGAGGTAAAGAAGGTCAATTACATAAGGAAAGCCTACTTTTACCTAGACATCATACTAGTTTTAAACACATATAGACCAAAGAGTGCGCCTGAAAAATGTATCATATGGGACTGACATAAGTACAAGGAGAGAGAGACAAATCCTCAGTGAGAGGGCATTATTCAGTAACTGGTAGGAAATACGTGAATAAAATGATAACAGAATTGACCTAATGGACAAATACAGAACAGGACGCATAACAAATGCTGAAAGCACGTCCTTCTTAAAATCACAAAAATATTTTTTAAAAATGAGCAGACGGACCACAAACTAAGTCTCAACAAATGCCAATGGGTTGGACTCATGGAGAGTTAGCTACGTTAGAGCCACGTTAGAAGTAAGTACTTTAAAAACAGATGTTAAATTCTTATATGTAAATTAAGGAATACATCTTTAAGAAAACCGTGAGTCAAAGGAGAAATTCTAATGGAGATTAGAAAATAGTACGGACTGAATAATAACAAAAACATCACACACCAGTATTTGTGGAAGGCAGCCAAAGCAGTATTTAAAAAAATGCATATGGCCTTATGTACATAAAATATAACAGAAGCAAGCCTGAAAATGAGCTAAGCATCCATTTCTAGAAGTTACAGAAAAAGAGCAATTTAAACTTGAAGAAGGTGGAAGGCAAAAAATAATAAATTTAAAAGCAAAAATTCATGATGTAGTAAAAGTAACAAAATCAAAAGGATCAGTAAAGTCAATAGTTTCAACTTGATAAAACTAATAAAAGTCACAAACGTGTGTGATGGTTCATGAAGAAACAAAAATAGGAAGAAAAGGCATGTAAGCCAATATCAAAGATGATAAAAAGGACACCCTGAGGCAGGCAATTAAAGATAATATAGTACAGGGGCGCCTGGGTGGCTCAGTCGGTTAAGCGTGCAACTTCGGCTCAGGTCACGGTCTGTGGGTTCGAGCTCTGCATCGGGCTCTGTGCTGGCAGCTCGGAGCCTGGAGCCTGCTTCGGATTCTGTGTCTCCCTCTCTCTCTGTTCCTCCCCAGCTCACACTCTGTCTCTGTCTCTGTCTCTCTCTCAAAAATAAACATTTAAAAAATTAAAAAAAAAATCATTTAGTACAACAGTAACTTTGGACCATTTCAAAACATAAAAAATTTCATATCGATAGATAAAAATTTGGACAATTATTAGAAAATATCACTCATTCAAATCAATTCAAGACAAATATGAAAAACCTGAATATTCCTATAATAATTATTATTTTTAACGTTTATTTATTATTTTGAGAGAGAGAGACAGAGCATGAGTGGGATGAGGGGCAGAGAGGGAGAGGGAGACACAGAATCCGAAGCAGGCTCCAGGCTCCGAGCTGTCAGCTCAGAGCCCGATGTGGGGCTGGAACCCACAGAATGTGAGATCATGACCGACTGAGCCACCCAGGCGCCCCTCTGTAATTATGAAAGAAATTGAATCTGTAGTTAAATACCTTTCCACAAATAAAACTCCTGGGTGGCTCAGTTGGTTAAGCCTCCGACTCCTGGTTTCAGCTCAGGTCACGATCTCAAGGGTTTGTGAGTTTCAGTGCCGCGTCGGGCTCCGGGCCGACCGTGCAGAGCCTGCTTGGGATTCTCTCTTCCCCTATCCCGCTCACGCTCTCTCTGTCTCTCTCAAAATAAATAAATAAACTTAAAAACAAAAACACCTCTAGGCCCAGACAGTTTCTATGAAACACTCCAGAAGAAATCATTCCAATCTTATTGGAAACCTTCCAGAGAATAGAAAAAGAAGAAACAGTCCGTACGATGGCTAATTTTGTGTGTCGGCTTGAGCGGGCCACGGGGTGCCCAGACATTCAGTGAAAACATGATGTGCGTGAGGGTGTTTTTTGCTGAGAGGAGTACTTGAATGGGCGCAGTGAGGCGCTTGCCCTAGAACTCTAGCATCACCAACAGGTCGCTTCCACTTTCCCTGTTAGGCTTTGCCCCAAGGCTCTGCTACACTTTGCAGACATCGCTGAGTCTTCCAGCAACAGACAGCGTCGGGCCTTGCGGAAAGAAAGCCTGTGGCGGCCGAGAGGCCGTGACTCATGAGAGCGGCCTGCTGGCCCCGGAGCCAGGGGAACGAGAATTAATTACGAAGTGAGTGAAACGCTGAAGGAAATCTCATCACGGTGACGTTGAATGGAAAGTATGATGGGGTTGCCGTTGCCTGTTCGCGGTTCTATTCCAATGAGTAGATAAAAAGCCTTTTCTTCCCGATCCATCTCCAACCCCGTATTTAATAGACTGCTTTTGCAAACTGAGATAAAATACTTTTTATTTTTTTATCTTGATTAACATTTTTTTTAACGTTTATTTATTTTTGGAGAGAGAGACAGAGCATGAGCTGGGAAGGGGCAGAGAGAGAGGGAGACCCAGAATCTGAAGCAGGCTCCAGGCTCTGAGCCTGAGAACCGAAAGATCCTGACCTGAGCCAAAGTCCAATGTTAACCTAGTGAGCCACCCAGGTGCCCCTAAAATACTTAAAAAAAAAAAAAAAAAAGGAACCTGAAATTGGAAACGGAGAAAATGCTATCCACACCGCAGAGAGAACACCAAGGGTGTACCTGAACCACCTGCTGATAAGAGATCACGTGACTCAGGACTTGGCGGAGCCCTCTCAGCCCAGGCCAGGAACAGAGACGGCATTAAACCCTCAGAGATGCTGCCACTTGGGAGGGAAGGGGGCAGAGAAAGCCGGCGGAATGAGGGACTGGGTTCTCCGGGTCCAGAGCACGGAGCTACGAGGCTGTGAAGACGCACTGTTTCTCAAGGAAAGGGAAGAAGGACCCCGAAGGCAATTCAGAGACCAGAAGGGGGGCCCTCTCACCAGAGGCCCAGGGGGTGAAACTCTCTCCTCCCTGGTTTCGGAGGGCAGAGTGGCTGCGGAGTAGAGGGTGGGCCGCGGGGTGGTGCCGGCACCTCGCTGGGCCTGGATGGGGGGACAAGAAGGCCAACCGGGTTATTCCCCAATCTCAGGATCTACTGGGTCTTGCCTGGGACCTGCCCCTCCTTCCTTCTCCCCTATCTCTCCCTTTTGGTATGGCACCGCCTCCCGCGGGCCTGTCCCACCGGTGTATTTTGGAAGCACGTAACTTGTGCACTTTCACAGATCAGCATCGAAAGGGGAGGGCTGCGTCGAGATGAATCTGCCTCCAGTGCCTCGCAGACCTGGTGATGGTGATCCTGAGACGGGACCCTGGACTTCAGACTTAGAGGTGGTGCTGGAATGAGGGAAGGCTTCTGGGATGTTGGGGGGAAATGAAAATATTCTGTATGTGAGAAGACCATGAATTTGCAGGGGGGGGGGGGGCGGGGAGGACCAGAGACTGAAACTGAGACATGAATTTTGTCCCTCACGCTCCAAAACTTATGTCCAAACCCTGATCCTCAATGTCACTGTGTTCGGAGACAGGGTTTTTATATGGTAGGAGACGGGCTTCTCTGCCCCCTTCCCCCCAACCCTCCCGTCAAGTGGGGGTGAAGCGAGAGGCCAGCCATCTGCAAACCAGGAGAGGCTCTTGCCAGAACCCCACCTTGCTGGCACCCTGGTCTGGAGAAATAAACTCCTGCTGGATGAGCCCCCACTCCATGGTGTTTTGTTTTGGCAGTCGCCCCAGTTAACTAAGACGCTCCCCGAATCATTTTAAGCGGCTCCTGTAACTTGAGAAGGACACTGTTAGAAGGATCGATTACAGTCCAATTTTACTATGGACAAAAAGACCTATTATTTTTTCATTAGTATTTTATTGTTTTTACATCTACTGTGAAAAACACAAGTTTTTGTCTTAACTGAGAGCACAGCCTTAAGTTTTAGCCACACATTTAAAAGATGGTTGAGGGCTAGGCGCCTGGGTGGCTCAGTCAGTTGGGTGTCCGACTTCAGCTCAGGTCATGATCTCATGGCTCATGGGTTCGAGCCCCGCGTCGGGGTCTGTGCTGACAGCTCGGAGCCTGGAGCCTGCTTCGGATTCTGTGTCTCCCTCTCTCTCTGCCCCTCCCCGTCTCATGCTCTCTCTCTCTCTCTCTCTCTCTCTCTCTCTGTGTGTGTCAAAAATAAACATTAAAAAAAAAAAAAAACTGTATACAACCCAGAATTTTGGCTGAAAACACAGAAGCATCTTTGAGCTGTAGTTCTGAATTTTAACAAGGACACGTATGGTTTCATGTTGCTGATAGCAATAGTGTTCCTTGGAACACTTCAAAGATTACATACGTTGTTTTCAATATATTTCATTGTTAGCGCCCAAAGGTGAAACATCTTTGTGAAACACTGAATCTGACCCTTGGAATCTTAGTTGTACAATGAGAATTCCCATGAAATGCTGAACACGAAGAATTCTATAAAAAAAGTGCTGAACTGAATCCTGTTATATACATAAAAAAATAATACAGCGTGACTGATTTGGTATTACCCTAGTAATGCAACGTTTGACACTAAAAAATGAATCAGCATAACATATTAGCAGATTAATAAATAAAATCATATCATTTCAATAAAACCATAAAAATATCTGGTAAAATTCAGTATCTTTTTAACATACAAAAACAGAACGCCTCAACCCAAGCTGGAAGCAGAAAAGAACCATCTAAATCTCATAGAAGGTACCAGCAACAGCCACAGAATTTACAACAAAACACCACTTTTACTGGTGAAATATTGAGACATTTCAATTTTTACACTTAGGAGAAAGATAAAGATGTTTGCTCTACTATTTCTATTCGATATAATATGGAAGGCCTTTTCAACATTAATTAAAATTTCAACTTATTTTAAAAAGCTTAGCAAGATGGCTGACTTGCTAATATATACACAATACAGAGAAATGTTTGTGGAAATCATTATAAAAAATCAATATGTGAAATATATTTTATATACAGAATATACTGAGACTACCATGTCAATACACAGAAATCTAGTGGATTTCTATACACTATTGAGAAATATAATTACCTTTTTTTAAACAGACATCAAGATAGCCTAAGAAATCAAGTATTCAGAAATAAATCTAATAGTAGCTAAAAAACTTATAGGAAGAAATATTATTAAGTTGTAAAGAGGGACATTTAAAAAGGCCTAAATTAAATAGGGAGCAACACTATATTCCTAGATGAAATGCCTTGACACTATAAGGATCTCAATTATCCCTTAACTAATTAGATGTCAGTTCAACCAACATTCTGTCAAGACTGAGGATTCAATAGAATATATCAAGATTCAATATAATCTTGATAAAAATCCCAATTTTATTCCCTTGGAACTTGGAATGTATATGGAAATGCAAAAGGTCAAGAAAGTAAAAATGTTTTTGAAGCGAATTAGCTGAGCTTTCTCTATAAAATGTCACGACAGGGGCACCTGGTTGTCTCAGTCGGTTGAGCATCAGACTCCTGATGTCGACTCAGGTCATGATCTCATGGTCGTGGGGTCAAACCTGGCGTTGGGCTCCACTCCTGCTTGGGATTCTCTCTCTCTCTCTCTCTCTCTCTCTCTCTGCCCCTCCCCCACTCATGCTCTCTCATAAAATAAAATAAAATAATAAAATTTCATGACATTAAAAGCTACAGTAATTAAAACGGTATAGTATTGGCAAACACATAGACATATAGATCTATAGAACAGAACAATATCCAGAAAAAAAAGGTATTTATGGACACTTGACTTCTTATAAAGCTAGCACTGCAGAGCAGTGGGAAAAGACTACTAAAACACAAGTCTCAGAGTGCAGAAAGATACTTGTGACACAAGTATCCAGGCTCATATCCAGAACATACAAAGAACCTTAGGTCTAACGAAGGCTCATATCCAGAATATACAAAGAACCTTAGGTCAATAAGAAAAAGTCAGCTCAGGAGGGACGTGGCAAGAAACTTAACAGGCAATTCATCAAAGAGGAAATCCAAATAGACAATAAGCATATTAAAAGCCTCATGAGATAACACTACACAGTTACTGAAATGCTTGAAATAAAACACCGCAAGGCAAGGACTGGTGAGTTACTGGGGCAATGAGAGCTGCATAGATCGTAAGTCCATTCCTAGAAATACACTCTAGGAATCTTGCACACCCATGCCCAGGAAATACATGTAAGAATGTTTTGTTTTGTTTTGTTTTGTTTTGTGTGTGTGGTTTTTTTTTTTTGAAAGACAGAGAGACAGAGAGAGTGTGAGCAGGGGAGGGGCAGAGAGAGGGAAATCCCAAGCAGGTTCCGAGCTGTGGTGCAGAGCCCGATGCAGGGCTTGAAGCCACAAAACGGTGAGATCATGACCTGAGCTGAAATCGACAGTCAGATGCTCAACCGACAGAGCCACCCAGGCGCCCCACATATAAGATTGGTCTAACCGCTCAGACGGGAACAAACCCAAATGTTCATCGACCTGGGAGCGAGTGAGGAAATCCTGGTGTGTTAGCGTAATCAGATACCGCACAGCAATAAAGTGGAAGAAGCCGCACCTGAACACAACACCACGGATGGATCTCAGCAGCACGACGTTGAGCGAGCAAAGCCGGGTCGGAGGAGGGCACACGAGGAACAAATGAAACTCTAGCTGCACCCGTGTCACCCTGTCCGCTGGGCTGCTCTTGGCCGGGACCGCCTGGCGGGGAACCCGGCAGCCAGTGCTGCGGTTGGACGGGCCCCTGGGGTTCTTCCTATGCTGACTGCGGCATGCACCCCAGCAACAGCCTGCAGAGAGCTCTAAGGAGGTGTACCACGGGCAGTCCTGGACAAGGCCGGCGTGCCAGCGGCCGCTAAAGCAGAAGCGCGCGAGTCAGGGTGGGGAAGGCAGAAGCAGGGTCACTCCGGTGGTCCGGTGTCTAGCTCACCCAGGGCTTTCTGAAAGAGAAACCCGGCCCCGACCCCGTGGGGGCCCCCTAATTCCTCCTCTGGCTGTTCTGCCGGCAGCTGTGCCAGGCAGCGGGCAGGGTGCTTATTCAGGACAGGTGTATTTAGCGATGGATGCCTCGGCAATCAAAAGCTTCATGTCAAGCGTTTAAATTACCATCAGAAGTTTAAGGGCAGGCACTTAAGGCACAGTAGCGTTTACAGCTGCTTACTGGATGTGGTAAACTTCTACACAAATGCCCAGGGGTGATTACTGGATGGAGGACGGTTTCCTTTAGGGAGGAAGGATGCAGGAGGGGCTTCCGGGCGCTCCCACTGTCCCGTTTTTATTAAAAAAAATTTTTTTTTAACATTTATTTATTTTTGACAGACAGGGCACGAGCAGGGGAGGGGCAGAGAGAGGGAGACACAGAATCCCAAGCAGGCTCCAGGCTCTGAGCCATCAGCACAGAGCCTGACGCGGGGCTCGAACTCAACCAACTGTGAGATCATGACCTGAGCCTAAGTAGGAGGCTTAACCGACTGAGCCATCCAGGTGTGCCTCACTGTCCCATTTTTACATTTATTTATTTTTGAGAGACAGAGAGAGACAGAGCACAAGTGGGGGAGTGGCAGAGAGAGAAGGAGACACGGAATCAGAATCAAGTTCAGGCTCTGAGCTGTCAGCATAGGGCCCCACACAGTGCTCGAACTCACAAGCTGCGATATCATGACCTGAGCTGAAGTCGGATGCCCAACCAACTGAGCCACCCAGGCGCCCCCCATTTAAAAAAAATTTTTTTTAACATTTATTCATTTTTGAAAGGCAGAGAGAGACAGAACGTGAATGGGGGAGAGGCAGAGAGAGAGGGAGACACAGAAATAGAAGCTGGCTCCAGGCTCTGAGCTGTCAGCACAGAGCCCCATGCGGGGCTCGAACTCACAGACTGTGAGATCATGACCTGAGCCGAACGAAGTCAGACGCTCAACCAATTTTTAAATGTCAGTGGTACTTTCTTGTGCATTACAATCATGAATTAACACAATGTGACTTATGCCTTCTTCCCTGCATTTGCTACATCTCATACTAAAGAGAGAGAGAGAGCGAGAGCCAGAGCGAGAGCGAGAGCGAGAGAGAGAGACAGAACCAGTGTAAATGGAATGGCTGGTGAGGCAGAGGAGTATGAGCAGTGACTATGAGCAGAGGTTGGGAGGGTGGAGCAGAGGGACAGCAGGAGGACGTGAGTTTCAGCTGTGCACTGGGCAAGGTGATGAGGGCGGGGTAAGCCCGATGCACAAGGGCTCCCTCTCCCGGCGGCTCTTGCCCTACCAGGGAATACATCGTTACAGTAGTAAGTGACTGGCAGGCAGTGCTGGGTTTTGAGTTCCAACCTCCAAGCCTAACGCTTTAGGCTTAATGACCGTTGGGAGCCTCGCTGATTTCCTAAATATTAACCACCTAGAAAATGGAATTAAATAATAGGAATGAATCCAAAAGCCGACTTTCAAATTCTCCACACCAAAAAAAGGCATCGATCAAATATCACATAAAAAGTGTCTCATTTCACCACAGTGGTCACCAGAATTAACAATGGAAGATACTGGCTCCAAGTGGAGGGAAAACACAGGGCATTTGGGGATGTAGGCCACGTAGCTGATGCTGCCTTGAACAGAAAACAAGTTTAGGAAGCAGTTTACTAGGCCAGAGATTTTTGCTTTGCACATCAATGACTTCTGCTCCTTTTTGGCCTGACTCTCTATGAAGAGTTTATTCTGTTGGCCCAAGAACGTGCTCAAAGTCTCAGAATTTTGTTTGTTTGGTTTTGGTTTTGGTTTTGGTTTTTTCTCATCAGTGAAGGCTCCCAGACCAAGGGCTGCTCGGGGCCGTGGAAGCCTTTCTGTAACGTCTCCCAGCTCCCCCAGGCCCCGAAACCCCCAGGTACGGTTGCCATCCCACCACAACCACCGTCATAATTTCGTGTGTATTGTCAAAGTGCAACTGAATAAATGTAAAGATCTAAGTGGCTCCACTCAACAACGTGTGAAGCAGCTTGCATCCCACCCAACAAACGGAGGGGAGCGCTGAAGGGAAGGCTTTTGTGGGCAGAGCAGGTGGGACAAGGATTTATTAGCAAAAGAAAATAAAGGGTTGTCTCCGCAAGGTGAGGAGGAAGGGGAGGGGGGTCTTATCAGCAGATCACCTCCTAGTGCGGCAAGAAATTCCAGACGGATTGGTTGCCACTCCTGGGAGTGGCTGAAACTGCCACCAGTGACTCCGTTTTAGATATAATGTCTCTTTTCAACAATGTTAAATATCAAGTGCATGAAAATAGCAGAACACGCTATTTTTATTCCCCAGGACCATCAACCGCCGTGTGCTTGTAACTCCAAGGCTGCTCTACAGGTTTTCCCCTTGTCTCCCGACCCACCCTCTTCTCTACAGAAACCCCGGAGCTGCCTCCGCCTTTCTCTCAAGACATTTTATAACTTTGGAAATCACTAAATTATGTTTGTTTTAAGTTTATTTGTTTATTTTGAGAGAGAGAGAGAGAGAGAGAGAGAGAGAGCATAAGCAGGGGAGGAGCGGAGACAGACAGAGGGAGCCTGACACAGGGCGCGAATTCACAAACTATGGGATCATGACCTGAGCGGCAACCAAGATTGGATGCCTAACCGACTGAACCGCCCGGATGCTCCTACACTATGTATTACATAATCTTTTTTTTTTTTTTTTCTAATTTTTTAAAATATTTATTTATTTTTGAGAGCAAGAGAGACAGAGCGTGAGCGGGGAAGGGGCAGAGAGAGAGGGAGACACAGAATCCGAAGCAGGTTCCAGGCTCTGAGCTGTCAGCACAGAGCCCGACGCGGGGCCGGAACTCATGAACCGCAAGATCATGACCTGAGCCGAAGTCAGATGCTCAACCGACTGAGCCACCCAGGCGCCCCTATATGATCTTCTAAAGTCAATTTTAAACATTTCTTAACATAAAAGATGCCTACTCTGAGTGCCAGGGTTTCTGGGCTGCTAAATAAGCAGGAGTTTGGATTTGTACCGTAAGTTATGAGTTTGAATCGCTTCCTTTGCTTTCAAATAATGCCTAATACAGTGTACGGGACCAACAATTCTCCCCTCCTCCCTCTGGGTCTGGGTCTGGGCAAGAATTAAACTGACATGAGACATTAACAAGAGAAAAATATACAGATTTTTAACTGAAGTTTGACTTGTACATGGGGAAAAAGTGACCAGAGCAGGAAGCTTTTATACCGTTCAAAGAAACAAATCACATGTGGGGAACGGACGTGATAAAGGGTTTGGGCTGTGGGCACTGAATGCTGAAGAATCTCTAGGAAGATGTGGGCTCGTTAAACAAGGTTTGTTTGTACAGCCTTCCTGGCCCCAAATACCCCACATCTCTGGTGAGAGGAAGGTCTTCCCTCGTCCCGGTACAGGGAGGGCACCCTTCACGGGGGACATTTATCGCCTTTCAGGAAGACAAAGGAGGGTCAGCTGACTGCTTCTCAGGTAACTTTAATTCAAAATAATCAATATGCCAAAGTGCCAGAACCTTCGTCAGGTACTGTCAGGGACAGAATTCTTCTCTTGAGTTTCTAGTTCATTTCTCAGTTACCCACTCTGCATCGAATCCTCCTGCTCGTTTTCTTGTGGGTCCCGGCACTTTGCAGTGGAAGGGATGAGACGCGCTCAGTGGTGTGGCGGGAGCGGGCTGCTCGGTGCTGCAGCGTTCCGGCACCTGCTCCTCTGCTGGGATACTTCTAACAAAAATGCTACAATCATGGTTTGTTACCGAGAAATACCGTAATGTTGATGACTTACGTAGAACTGTGTGTTCCAGGGGCCCCTGGGTGGCTCAGTCGGTTGAGCATCCGACTTCGGCTCAGGTCATGATCTCACAGCTTGTGAGTTTGAGCCCCGAGTCGGGCTCTGTGCTGACAGCTCGGAGCCTGGAGCCTGATCCGGATCCTGCGTCTCCCTCTCTCTCTCTGCCCCTTCCCCACTCGCACTCTGTCTCTCTCTCTCTCTCTCTCTCAAAAATAAACATTAAAAAAAAGCGTGTTCTATACTATGATCTCTTGAATTTTTGTTTTCCCTAACTTGTTTTTCTAGACAGATCCAGCTGAGAACATATTTCAGTGGAACCTCAAGATCAAGTTTTACATCAGTCCTGGGTCCGCATCTCTGTCTTCACCCAGCACAGAGGAAGCCAACCCAGTTAAGGTGCCCCCCCCCCCCCGGGGCAGCTTTGCTGGCAAACTCTTCATGTGTAACAAAACAGAGGGAGCATGAACCCTATTCAGAAACAGAGGGGGCATTTCTTTTCTAATCAAATACCCTGCGTGGCTGGCACAGTCCATCTGAGAGTATCAAATGTCACTGATAACACGGGAAGACTGGAAACTCATCCGAGCACGCCATTCCTGAAAATCAGTACAAATGACAGAGCTTCCACTGGCCGTGGAAAAACAAGCTTTGTGACTGTGTCCACTCTGAAGCTAGGGTTTAACAGAGCAGATGGCACAGTTATGTGAATTGTGAGACGGTTGGTACAGCCGTGGCGCGAACCTCAAGGGGACACGTCCCGCGGCGGCAATGGCCCTGGTTATTTGCACTGCTTTATTAGCGTTAAGGAGTCACCATATAGCGGGAACGTAGCACATCGTAACATCAAGTCTGGTATTATGTATTATTCGTAAGGTATGAAAATATTCTCGTGACGTCACATGTTAAAATTTGAGGTATTTTCTTAACTTCTCTACAACGGTGCGTAAAACACCTCTTCCTTGGTCCTTCCTTCGTGTTAATCAGAGACTGTGTTTCTCTGCAAAAGGAAATCTTTCCTCCAGAGGTCAAAGGGTTTGGTGTCTCTCAGCTCACTCCTCCTCCTGCTCTGCGTCTCCGACACCCTCGGTAACCCCAGTAACCGGGGCAGGGACTCTGCTGCCCCTGTGGAATCCTGGGGGCTGGGCCACCTGCTGTAAGGGGAGGGTGTGGTGTCCTTGGGGAAGTTTCAGTGTGGCTTTTAGCCAGGCCAGACATTATCTGCAAATTCTGCTCAGAGCCTCTGAACTTTTGATAACAATTTAATTTTATCGTACTGTTTTAAACTTTTAGTAACGAAATATTTCCATCGACGAGGAATAACCTATCACAAATCCATACACCCACTACCCACAAATTTAGCAAGACGGTGGCATTTTTGTGTCAGATCAAAGAAATTGAGATGTGGTTGGGAGAGCTGCGCTCATGTGACTGCCTTCTCCCCCTGCCCCTGGGAGGTTACCGGCCATCGGAGGAGGTGTGCCCTCTTCCGGCCACCTTCTTATCCTCTGCGTCACTTGCATGTGTCCTTCAAGGGCGGGGGATCGCTTGGCTTGCTTAAAACACTCCTGCAGATAGTATCCCTATCATTCTACAAGTAGTCACGCTGAGACACTTCATTTGTGTTGACTGCTGTGTAGTTTTCCAGTGTATCAATGTACTTAGATTTACAGAACAGCGCTCCTTTTGATGGACATTTGGGTTGATGTCATTTGTCACTACTACAATGTCTTTATCATAATGAGCCTGTTGGTACCTGCTACTCCCACGAAAGTACCAACCCACACCCCCCCCCCCGCCCCTGCCTGCAATCCATGGTTTTCGTTATCGGCACTCAACCAGAGTCTAGAAGCAGATGCTTCTCCTTCTGACACACGCTCAGAAGGTCAATAGTCCCCTAACACTCTGTCACAGGGCCTACGTCATTCACCTCGATTCGTCTCATCACACACGCGTTTTATCAGCTCGTAGCATCACAAGGAGAAGGGTGAGTACAGTACGGGAAAATATTTTGGGAGAGAGAGAGAGAGAGAGAGACCACACTCACATAACTTTTATCGCAATATAGTGTTACAATTGTCCAATTTTGTTATTAGTAATCTCTTACTGCTCCTAATTTATAAAGTAAACTTTTCATAGGTTATATGTGGATTTTCAATGTAAAATTTTGGCAACAGAGTGGTTCCATTTTTGGGGGAAGAGCCACAGATTTTATGGAAACTTTGCAGATACAGTATGGATTTATTTTTCCTAGACTACCGAAGGCTGCCGCCCGGTTTTCCATCACCTCGAATACTTCAGAATGTATATCTTACAATGAAGAATATTCTCTTATGTGTGTGTATGTATACACAGCACAGCCATCATCCCTTGCGGTGACGCATTACTACCACCTGAACCTAAGGCCCCATCCAGGTCTCACCTGTTGTCCCCGTGGCGTCCGTCACGGCAAATGGAGCCGGTTCCAAATGCTGCTTTGCCTGGCCTTGTCATGTCTCTTCAGTCTCTTCCCACCTGCCACAGTTCCTTAGCCTTGGTTTGATTTTGTGACCTTGAGGCTCTCAAAAGCCACAGGCCAGGGTAGAGTAGAATGCCCCTCATTAAAAAAAAAAAAAAGTTTCCTCGTGGCTTTATGCAGGTTATGCGTCATGGACGAGAGTATCACAGATGCCGTGGGTTTCTCACCGCATCCCATCTGGCGGGATGTTCGCTTTGACCATTGTACTATGGTGGGATTTTCCAGGCCTCTCCTTTCCTTCGTTATTGGTAAGTATTTTGTAGAGAGGTACTACGAAACCGTTTCAGTAGCCTGTTTCTCACCAAACTTTCAATTTATTTACATTTGTATGGACTCATGATTTCCTCTTTGATTCAGTGGCTTATAATCCACTAGTGTCATTATTTATTCCGATGTTCAAATGGTCACAGATGTGGTCCGTGTGAGCCCCTTCTTTGGCACCGTGTCCTTCTGATACGTCTTCATCATGCATGGGACACCTTCTTTCTCTCTGGCAGAACAAGAGGCCCCAGCCCTGCATTCAGCCATTTCTTCAAAGAACACCGATTGCTTTTAGTGGAGAATGGCATTTAGAATGCCATTGTTAGGTACCTAGGCACCTACCTCGGAATGTTTATACATGCATGTTTGTGAGATTTATATCTCCAATGATTTGTGAGATTTAGATCTAAGTATTTACTTTTTTTTAAAGCAATTGTAGATGGTACTATAATCTAAACTTCAATTTTCATGTATTTGTTGCTAGTATTGTTGAAGTAAAATTGATTTTTGTATGTTGATTTTGTAACTTGAGAACTTGCTAAGCTCACTTATTAATTTCCAGGAGGTTTTTTTTGTGTAGATTCCTTGGAATTTCATACATAAACAGCCATGTCCTCTGAAAATAGGTATCGTTTTGTTCCTTCTTTCCTAATCTGTGTGATTTTATTTCCTTTTCTTACCTTATTGCCCTGGATAGAACTTCTACTACTATGCGACAAGAATGAACATCTCTTGTACTTACCTTAAGGGAAAATAATTCAATCTTTCACAATTAATTATGATGTTAGCTGTAAGATTTTTGTAGGAGCTTTTCATCAAGTTGAAGAAGTGCATCCCTGTTCCTAGTTTGCTGAGAGTTTTTATCACAAATGGATGTTAAATTTTGGCAAATGCTTTTTCTGCATTAATGTACTATATCATGAATTTTTTGTTCCTTAGCTTGTTAATATGATAGATTACATTGATTGATTTTCAAAATTGAATTACCTTTACTTCCCTGAAATAAACATTTGCTATAACGTTCCAATAAAGGTATTCTGGGTCCTTCTTTTTGGGAGTTTTTAAGTTATAAATTTAATTTCTTTATCAGGCTATTCAAATTAGTTATCTCAGATCGGATGAGTTGTGGTAGTGTGTACTTTTGGAGAAATTGGTCCACTTCACCTAAGATATTCTATTATGTATATATATTTCACTACTATGCTGTGTCAACAACCTTTTTCCTGATCAAATGAAGTGTGGAAACCTCACCTCCCTTTTTTTCCTTTCTACTCTTCCCCATTTGTAACGTAACTGTGTTACATAGTTCTCTACATACACTGAGGAACATTAGACAGTGTTACAATTTTTGCTCCAACCATCTAATATAATTTCAAAAACTCTATTGTATTTTTCCATATTTTCACTCTTCCCATGTTCCTCCTTCATTTGGATTCCTTCATTTCCTTTCTGTGTAGAGAACTTATTGTAGCTATCCTGGGTATACTGTAGGCAAATTCTCTCAGAGTTTCTGAGACTGTCTTGATTTTCCAATCACTTAAAAATGTAGTGGACTTTACTTTGGGATAGTTTTCCATTCACAGAAACGCTTAGTGGCAAGTACAAAGTTCTCGCTTACCTGTCTCACCCTTCCCACCCCCTAGTTTCCTCCGTTATTAGCAACTTACATTAGTGTGGTGCATTTGTTACTATTAATGAGCCATGATCATTAACTAAAGTCCATAGTTAAGGTTCCCATTTTACATTATACATTTTATAGATGTACACCTCAGATAGACAATGGACGATGAGGTGTATCTACAATTACAGTACCATGTCAGTGCAGTTTCACTGTCCTAAAAATTCCTGTCTCCGTCTATTTTTCCTTTTGTCCCTCTCTCTACTTGAAATGCTGGAAACCACTGATCTTTTTACTATCTTCAGACTTTTGCTTTTTCCCCGGTGTCATACAGTTGGAATCACACAGCTGTTCCAGATTGGCTTCATTTAGCAATATACATTTAGGGTTCCACTTTACTTTTTTTTTGGGGGGGGGTGTTCCACTTTATCATTATTTTTTAAAGTAGGCTCCACGCTGGGAGTAGAGCCCAATGCAGGGCTTGAACTCATGACATGGAGATCGAAACCTGAGTTGAGATCAAAAATCAGATGCTTGGGGTGCCTGGGGGGCTCAGTAGGTTAAGCATCTGACTTCGGCTCAGGTCATGATCTCACGGTTCGAGCCCCACATCGGGCTCTGTGCTGACAGCTCAGAGCCTGAAGCCTGCTTCTGATTCTGTGTCTCTTCTCTTTCTGCCCCTCCCCTGCTTGTACTCTCTCTCTCTCTCTCTCTGTCTCTCAAAAATAAACATTAACTTTTTTTTTTTTTTTTTACAAAAAGTCAGATGCTTAACCAACTGAGCCCCCCAGGCACCTCCTGGGAGGTTCCACTTTAATACGTTGTTTGTCTCTGGCTGCTTTCATGATGACGACGATGGTGATGACGGTTTGCCTTTAGTTTTCAGAAGTTTTACTACACTGGGTCTTGGCTTGCATTTCTTTGGGTTTATCCTATTTGGAATTCAATTTAGCTTCCTGAATCTATTGTCTTTTGTCAAGCTTAGGAAATTTCTAGCCATTATTTTTCTGAGTACTTTCTCAGCCTCATTCTCTTTATACTTTCCTTCTGGGACGCTGAAACAGTCCCATCTTTCCTGTCTGTTTTCTCTCTGACGTTCATATGGGATAATTTATGTTATTCTATCTAGACACAGGCTTTAGTCTTCCAAAAATTAACTCAAAATGGATCACAGATATACATGTAAACTGCAAAACTATAAAATTCATAGAAGATATTCTAGAAGAAAGTCTAGAAATCTAGATGACTGTGAGTTTGGCAATGACTTTTTAGACACGACGAGAAAGGCACAATCCACAAAAGAAATTATTGATAAGCTGGACTCCATTAAAATTAAAAACTTTTCTGTAAAAGACAGCATCAAGAGAATGCAAAGACAATGTACAGACTGGGAGAAAATACTTGCCAGGGACACATTTAAACTGGTATCCAAAATACACGAAGAATCCTTAAGAAATCAACAATGAGAAAACAAACACAAAAAAATCGGCCAGAGACCGAAACAGGTACTTCAACGAAGAAGATACACAGGTTGCAAATAAGCATGTGAAAAGATGTTTCCTACAATATGTCATCAGAGGAGTGCGAATTAACACGAGACGCCGCCACTCACGTATCCGACTGGCCCCAATCTGGAACACTCTGACGATACCAGATGCTGGGGAGGACGGTGCAGCAGCCAGAACTCTCGTCCCTGCTGGTGAGAATGCGAAGAGGGTACAGCCACTTTGGAGGACAGCCCGGCAGTTACTCACCACGCTGAGCATATTCTTACCACGCAAGCTTGCAATTGCACCCCTCCATATTCACCTAGACAAAATGAAAACTTAGCTCCAAATCCAATTATGTACCTGTATGTTTACAGCCGCTTTATTCACAACTGCCAAGACTCGGAAGCAACCAAGATGTCCTTCCGTAGGTGACGGATAAACTGTGGTCCATCCAGACAGTGGAACAGTATTTACTACTAACAAGAAACGGGTTATCAAAAGCCATGAAAAGGCATGAAGAGACGTTACATTATTAATAAGACAGTTGATCTGAAAAGGCTACATACTGTAGGATTCCAACCGTACGACATTTGAAAAAGGCAAAACCATGGGTATAGTGAAAAGATCAGCGGTTGCCATGGCTTGGGGGAGAAGGGATGAACAGACGAAGGCTGTGAAAATATTCTATATGATGTCATGATGGTGGATACACGCCTACATGTGTGTCCAAACCCACAGAATGTACAACACCAAGAGTGAACCCTAATGCGAACTATGAGTGATTGTGATGTGTCAGTGTTTCATCGATTATAATTCTGATGGGGGATGTTGATAATTGGGGAGGCTTTGCAAATATGGGGACAGGGAATGGATGGGAAATCTCTGTACTTTCCCCTCAGTTTTTCTGTGAACCATAAACTGTTCTGAAAAATTGTCTCAGAAAAAAATCAGCTTCTAATTATTCATTAGTGCTACGTAGAAATGTGATTAATTTTGTGTTGACTTTGTGCCACGTGACATTACCAAACGTAGTAGTTCAAAATTGCTTTCCTTTGATCTTCCTTGGAATTTTCTATGCAGATAATCACGTCACTGGAAAATAGGCCAGTTTGATTTTTTCCGAGTCTGGATACCTATCTTTTCTTCTTCTGCCTGGCACATTGGCTAGGATTTTCAGCTTAATGTTGAATAGAACAGCGGTAGTGGTCATCCTTGCCTTGTTTTTATTCTTAGGTGAAAGCATTTAGTTTTTTATCCTTAGTGGTAATGCTTGCCTTTGTGTTTTTCGGAGATGCCTTTCATCACATTAAGGGAGTCCTTTCTATTTCTAGTCCAATGAGAGTTTTGTCGTGAATGCATGTTGGATGTTGCCAAATGCTTGTGCATCAACTGATACGATGTGGTTTCTCTTCTCTACACTGAAGACAGTCTCTTCTTAAACAAAAGAAAGCTAAAATAAGGCTAATTCATCGATGCATGTAATCTAAAATTTTTAAGAGGGAATCTTTTATATTCGTTTTTGTAAGTTCCTATGAGGAGCGCCTGGGTGGCTCAGTCGGTTAAGCGGCCGACTTCGGCTCAGGTCATGATCTCGAGGTCCATGAGTTCGAGCCCCGCGTCGGGCTCTGTGCTGACCGCTCGGAGCCTGGAGCCTGTTTCAGATTCTGTGTCTCCCTCTCTCTGACCCTCCCCTGTTCATGCTCTGTCTCTCCCTGTCTCAAAAAAAAAAAAAAAGTTAAAAAAAATAAGTTCATATGAAAAGTTTATTTATTTTTAAACTTTTTAATGTTTATGTACATTTTAGAGAGAGAGAGAGAGAGAGACAGAAAGTTTGTATGAGCGGCGGAGTGGCAGAGAGAGAGGGAGACACATGTTGTTTTGACTTCCCCCCACCCCAAATAAAAGTATGTACACAAGGCAATTCTCGCTCCATCCCTTGTTAAGGGATCATTCGAAGAATTTATCAGTCTAGAAAGCACCTTTCCAAGGTTCAGGATATACGGGCACAAATCAAAGACAGGCCTGATCTACTTGGTTGCAAACAGTGTTAATGAACATGTGATCACGGATGAAATAACTCCCTCTCCTCCTTCCCATCTTCCTCTTCTTGGTAATGTTTCTGATCTCTTGCTCAGTATTTCCTAATTCTGAAGTAATTGGGGGCAAGAATCTTAAATTCTGGTGAGCAGGTGGGGGAGCTGCTTTTCTTTGTACATAAAATGGTATTTTGGGCAAGGAGGGAGGAAGGAGTCATTGGATTCCCCTCTTCGAAGTGATTCAACCTTTAGTGCATGTCCGCTCTCTGTTTTGCAGAGTAAGAGCCACCGGTTTTTCATACGTCCTTCACTGCTCCCACCAAGTGTCACCAGCGCAGGTCTCTGATGGAGGGCTTGACAGGACAAGGCTGTGCCTGTGGCGGTAAGCCCCGAGGAAGGGCTATGCGGGGCCAGGGCTGGGATCCTCACGTTTAAGGGTGTTAGTCGCAGCGGCTTCCCCCGCGCGGCACGCAGACCGGGTGGCTTATAAACACAGATGTATTTCTCCCAGGCTGGCAGTGCGAGATGAGGGCGTCGGCCACGGTCGGGTTCTGGTGAGAGCTCCCTTCAGGGGGGCAGACTGCTGACTTTTGGGTGTGCCCTCACAGGCCCGGGGCCTGTGTTATAAGGGGCCTCCATTATAAGGGCACTAATCCCGCTCCCGAGGGCTCCACCCTCGAGACCTGAGCTGTCCCAAAGGCCCCACCTCCTAACGCCCCCAACACAGGAATTTGGGGCGGGGGGAGGGACACAGACATTCAGTCCATTGCAGTAAGTTATTTGGCAAAAAATGTGTTCTCTTTGCATCGTAGAAGCATGGCAGTAAAGCGATCCCTTCACTCAACAGCTCTGACTCTGTTGCAATTGGAAAGATTGGCCCATGGCTAGCGGGCGTGTTTGGGGGGAACGTGGCGCCGTGTAACTCCGAAGGACGTCAGCCCCTGACAGCCTGTGTGAATGCTGTCCTTGGGAGTCCTGCTCCCAAGCGTGTTTACTAAGAAGCACTAGGAGAGCAGGAGGACCCAGGTCACTAGCTTATGCGACCGGAATGGAATGCTGGGGCGCTGGCTGCCTTACTGTACTCATTTCATCCACCGTGTGACTGTTACCGGAGGGGAGCAACGTACTTCTGGAAACATCACCCGTGGGTCCCTGCGCCCACCAACCCCTCACTCCTCGCCCTAGAGAGCGGACTCTGTGCTTGCCGGCTTCCTAGCCAGTCCCGTGGAGTGCTCACCCCGGACGCAGCGCTGAGCGGGACAGCTTTCCTGCCCTCAGCGCGGCCACAGTCAGGGCCACCTTAACCATAAACGCAACCCAGTGCATTAAACCAAATGGGGCTAAAAGTGGAGCATTCGGTGCTCAGGGGATCCTTCCGGGGCTGCAGAGGCAGGCTCTGGGCTGAGCGCTCGGGGTGGCTGGGGCTCTGCTGAGCCCGGGTCGGAAAAAGACAACAAATCAGGAAGCGGCCACCGCTGCTGTCGCTCCCAGGACCTGCTCCTTCTGTGGGGGTCAGAAAGCCCCCGCGACTGCAGAGTCTGCAGAATCCGGCCACCACCCACGGAACAAAGAAGGCTCCCGCGGGATCCGGGAAGCCACCCCGGCAGCTGTGACCTCAAGGTCCTGCAGCAAAGCGGGTACTCCGCATCCCGCACCGCTCAGCTCGGTCCCACAGAAAGCCCTCTGGTTGGTGCGACTTCCATCACGACCAACACTCAGTTGCAAGGGAGTCTGGGAAATGTAGTTTTTAGCATTGTGACCTCTACAAGAGCAGAGAGCACTGCAGCGGAGGGCCAGGGGGTACAACCGTTCTACCCACCGCTGTCATGTCTCTTGATTCCCTTCCAAAAGCATGCGGGTCTCCTGTCACACAACCTGTGTAGCAAAAGCTCCACAGGCCCGTCCAGTGCCTTCTCAGCAGAAGAAAGGGGCTCTCTGTCTAGACCCACAGGAAGGCATGGCAACAGAAGGCCACGTCTGGGTAGGCGTCAATATTTTGGGTTTAGATGAACTCTTAAAAAAATCATTAATCATCTCGCACTGTGAGCACATTTGTAAGAAATATATATATTATATAATATTTATCGCAGTTATACGATATAAATTATATGCACTTGAACATACTTGTACCATCTTGAGAAGATAGTTTCAGAACAAAATTTAGCTGTCCCCAATAGGATACTTTTGTTATTTTTTTAAACGTTTGTTTATTTTGAGAGAGAAAGAGTGAGAGTGCGTGCACGCACGAGCGAGGGGGGCAGGGGCAGAGAGAGAGGGGGAGAGAGGGAGGGAGAGAGAGAGGATCCCAAGCAGGCTTCCCACTGTCAGCACAGAGCCTGACCCGGGGCTCGATCTCACCAACTGTGACATCATGACCTGAGCAGAGATCAAGAGTCAGACGCTTAGCCGACTGAGCCACCCAGGTGTCGCTCCAATTGGATATTTTTAAATGCACCAAAATTTACTGTTCAAACCTTACTTTGTGATGAACAAATGTTGAAATCACTACTAATGAAGTAACTTTGAATTCCAGTCAGCAATAACCAACTATGAGACCAAAAAGGAAATAATCTTTTTGAGAAATATTGAAAATCTGAGTTGAATTTGAGGCACGGAGTTACCGTATTTGAATTTCATGTTACCGGAGAGGAAGAAATTATTTGAATAAATTGCTAGTGTTACTTGAAATGGTGTCAATCTTATTCTCACAAGAGATTTTGAATCTTCGAAGGAACTGCCTTGTTTTTTAAAATTTCAATTATGTTACACAACTTTGCTCCCCATCTTTAATAGGTGACAGATTTATAACACAGGTTTATTTTTTAATTTTACGTGTAATAACTGGATAGTATTTGATGTTTCAACTTAGATTGTTTTTATTTGTTTGTTTATTTTAAATCAAAACTAAATATCCCAAAGAAAACAGGGGTGAAAAAAGGATGGCAGAGAGCACTGACCATAGTTTGTGACTTCAAACTTTCTGTATAACACGGATGAAGAAAAAGACTCAAAACCCAACGTTGTCGTGAGTCAAGTGACTGACATGAGGTAAGCTTTGAAAGAGAATTCTTTTTTATAAAAAAATGTGAATAAAAGTGAATTCTGATATTTTCTTAAACAGTGTTGTTAGTTACATTGCTTTACATTAAAGCTGCTGATTTTCTCCATTGCCATGTAAACTTCAAAATAGAAGATTTTGCCTAAAGTTTGCATCACCACCTCTAAGGCATGGACTACAATTCAATGCATACCTGTAAGACGTTTGTTTTGTTGTTGTTGTTGTTTTAACGTTTATTTTTGAAGGAGAGACAGACAGAGCATGAGCGGGGTAGGAGCAGAGAGACAGGGAGACACAGAATCCAAAGCAGGTTCCAGACCCTGAGCTGTCAGCACAGAGCCTGACGTAAGAGGTTTTTTAGTCAAACGTTATTTTCTGTGTGTGTGTGTGTGTGTGTGTGTGTGTGTGTGTGCGCGCGCGCGTGCGCCAAGAAAAGAAATAGAATCTCAAAACCAGTCTTTCTAGCGAGATGTAATTCACATGCCATAAATTTCACCATTTTAAAGTGTGCAATTCACTTGTGTATATTCACAAGGTTGTACAACCATCGCCACAATCTAATTTAGAATATTTTCATCATGCCAAAAAGAAACCATACGTGCGTTCGCAGTCATTCCACGTTCTCCCTTGCCCCGAGCCCCTGGCAACCACTAATCTGCGTCTGTCTCTACGGACTTGCTGCTCTGGTTCTTTACATAAGTGGAATCACATGTTTCGTTTTGTCTATTGAGGGGATCACATAGTTTTTTCCCCTTTACTAAATGTATTAAATTGAGTGATCTTTTTATAAAGAACTTACCTGGGACAAATTTTCTATAGAACCTATTCCTGGGATAAATCCCACTTGGTTATGGTGCATAATCCTTTTTACTTTCTGCTGGATTGGATTTGCTAGAATTTATTGAAGAGTTTTGCATCCGTGTTAATACAGAATATTGGTCTGTAGTTTTCTTTTATTGGGGTATTTTTGCCTGGTTTTGGTATTAGAGTAATAATGGCCTCCAAATGAGCTGGAAAGTACTCTTTCTTCTTATTTTTTGGGAAGAGTTCATGAAGGATTGGTATTAAATATGTTTGGTAGAATTCACTAATGAAGCCATCTGGTCTTGAGCTTTTATTTATGGGAATTTTTTTTGGGGGGGGGAGAGCAGTGCAAGTGATCAAGGGGCAGAGAGAGAGAGAAGTGGGGCTCACCCAGGGCTCATGTTTTACCCAAAGCGGGGCACAAGTTCATCTGAAGCAGGGCTCGAGTTCACCTGATATGGGACTCGAACTCACGAACTGTGAGATCACGACCTGAGCTGAAGTCAGATGTTTAATGACTGAGCCACCCAGGTGCCCGGGAAAGTTATTGGTTACTACCTCCATCTCTACTTGTTATAAATCTATTCAGATTTTCCGTATCTTGAGTTACCATTAATACTTTGTGTTTTCTAGGAATTTTTCTATTCTTTTAGATTTTCTTTTCTTTCCTTTTTTTTTTTCTTTGAAAGTGATTGTTCATAGTATTCCCTTACACTTCTTTTAGTTTCTGAAAGGTCAGTTGGTTATGTTCTCTCTTTAATTTCTGGTTTTAGTAACTTAAATCTTCTCGCATTTTTTTCTTGGTTTAGCTAAAGGTTTGTCAATTTTGTTAATCCTTTAAAGAAACAACTTTTGGTTTTCTTGATTTTCTTCCTTTTCTATTTTATTTTACTGATTTTAGCTCTATTCTTCGTTATTTCCTTCCTTCTGCTTATTCCAGGTTCAATTTTTTCTTCTTTTACTAGTTTATTAAGGTGGAGAGTTAGGTTATTGAATTGAGATATACATCCAATTATGCTTCCTGTCCCCTTTTGTCTCTCCTCTTACACTGGGATTCCCATTATGTGTATCCTAGTATTGTATTTGGTGTCCCACAGGCCTCTGAGAACCTGTTCATTATTCTTCATTCTTTTCTTCTTAGATTGGATGGTATGAATTGGCCTATCTTCAAGTTCAGTGATTTTGTCTTCCACCTACTCAAATCTATTTTTGAGCCCCTCTAGTGAATTTTTCATTGAGTTATTTTATTCTTCAACTTCAGAATTTCTATTTTTTTTTTTGTAATTTTGAATTTCTTATTGATATTTTCTATTTGGTAAGACATCATTCTCATAATTTTCTTTAGTTCTTTAGACATGGTTTCCTTTAGGTCATCAAACGCATTTAAAATAGTTGAATTAAATCTCTGTCTGGTAAATTCAACATCTGAATTTCCTGGGGGACGGTTTCCACTGGTTGTGTTTTTCCCTTGTATTGGGTCCCACTTTTGTGTTTCTTTGCATGTCTTGTATTTTTTTTTTCTTAAAAACTGGACATTTCAGATAATTAAACTGGCAACTCTGGTAATCAAATTCCACCTCCTCTCCAGGATTTGCTGTTGTTACTTGTAATTTTTGTTTGTTTCTGTAGTGACTTTTCTGAACCAATCTGCAAAGTATTCTTTGTCACGTGTGGTCACTGAAGTCTCTAGTCTCTACTTTGTTAGCTTAGTAGTCAGCTAGTGATTGTGCAGAGATTTTTAAATAAACACCTGGATCCCAGACTTTGCTGAAAGATTCTGTGTGCAAACTGGGGCACTCCTTCAATACTCAGCCAGGCAGTTGGCAACACTGTCTTAGCCTTCACTTTTACTTGTGCAAGTGCTCAAGAACCATGGAAGACATAATGGCTGAAAACTTCCCAAATATGATGTACAATTAATCTACATACCAAAGTCAGCCAGCAGTGAGACCTTATGGCCTTCTCAGGTCTTTCCTGAGTATATGCACAGCGCTAGGAATGATCACAGCCCTGTACATGTGCATGTACATCTAGATTCCTAGCAGTACGTCAGAACTTTTCAAAGACCCTTATGGACATCTCAGTTCTTATTTTTTTGTTCTAGGGTTTTTGGTTAATCTCCCCCCCGCCCCACCCCGCAATTGTTAAACAGTGCCTAGGCAGTTGTGCAGTTAAAACGCTTCCATGCAGTTGTTTTCTGTAGGTGGCCCTTGGCGATAGATTTTTCAAACTTGGAGAGCTCTGAATTAAGTCGGATACACCAGTTTCTTTCTCATTCCTCCTCCTCTTTTCTGCTCCCTCAAGTCCACTGGTTTCTAGGACGCTCCATCAATGCAGAATGCTATCGTTCAAGGCTACTGAGGAGTTGGAATATGGAGCATGGGACTAGGGCAAGTTAAACCACCACAAAATTCCTGATTCCTACCAAGATTTAGCTGTATTCCTTGAGGAAAGCCTCTTCAGATTGACACAAATTTTAGTTAATTTACAGTTATGAAAAAGTTGATTTTGATGAATTTTACCAGTTTTACCTCTCTCTCTTTTTTCTTAATGTTTATTTTTGAGAGAGAGAGAGAGAGAGAGAGAGAGAGCGAGCTGGGAGGGGCAGAAAGAGAGGGAGACACAGAATCTGAAGCAGGCTCCAGGCTCTGAACTGTCAGCACAGCACAGACCTGACGCGGGGCTCGAACTCACGAACTGCGAGATCATGACCTGAGCTGAAGCCAGACGCTTAACCGACTGAGCCACCCAGGTGCCCTGTTTTTCCTTTTTTATGAATAAGACAATCTTCAGAGATCCCTTCTCTGCCATTTTTGCAGATGTCTCTTTAAGTGTTTATTATTAAATAATACTGAATCAGTGAACTTGTCGCAAGTATACCTTGTTGAAAGAAATGCAATAAATTGTTCTCTCCTCCTTCCTTCCTGTTCTGAATCTTTTAAGCCCCTCTACGCACTCCTCTTAGTGTATCCGATGATCTGTCCTTGGCCTTTTCTCCTCCCGCTCTGCATGCACCCCAGATGATGCCATCACTTCCTGTGGCCGCAGGTGTCACTTGCACCATGATGACAATGCTCAGCCTGAATGCTCCCCTTATCACAGATTGTGCGGGTCTCTATGTTCGTCCCGTCTGATTTTGATTCCTTACTCAGAAACTCTGGTCTATATTCTTCACACTAGTTAATGTCACCCTTGTCAGACACTTGATAGTACCTTGAATAACTGGCGCAGAAAACCAGATAATCTTGAAGGTGACTTTAGAAAGATTAGCCTGGCAGATTTTTATATATATATATGTATATAGATATACGTATATACATATGTATATGTATATAGATATACGTATATATACGTATATATACTGTATCTATATACATACATATACATATGTATATGTATATACGTATATATACGTATATATACACACATATATACATATATATACACATATATACGTATACACACACACACACACACACACACATATATAGGATTGTGTGTGTGTGTGTGTGTGTGTGTGTGTGTGTGGTGTTGGGGACGGGAAGTGAAAGCAGTGCTGGAGTTGACAAGTCCACCTTGCAACTGTCCAGTGTTCAGATTGAGTGAGTGTCTGCACGAAGGTGGCGGCTGCAGGAATACAAAAGGAGAGACGGGTACACGAAATACTACGAAGGCGATCTCACAGGACACAGTGAGTGACAGGAAAAGGAAAACGAAGGAAAGAGTAACAATGACAGATGGTACTGGGCTTTTAAGTCAACAAGAATAAGAAAGGGCGACGGCAGTAAGGTTACAATGGAGAATGAGCACGTGGGGGAAGAGACCTAAGTCAGTTGCCGATGTCGAAGAAGTAGAATATCATCAAGTGAGCTGGATCAAACGGACTTCTACTTTCAACCCAAATGTAGTAACAGGGGCTCGGGACGCCTGGCTGGCTCAGTCGGAAGAGCATGTGACTCAGTCTCGGGATGGGGAGTTTGAGCCCATATTGGGTGTAGACATCACTTAAAAAAAAAAAAAAAAAAGAATGAATGGAGTAGCAGGGACCAATTTTAACTTTCGCTCTGAAATAACCAAGAAACTGATTTAAGGTGCTGGACATCAGACAGCAAAAGGCAGCGATCCCTGAAAAAATGGAAACCAACGAAGCAATCTGTATATTTGCCTCAAGTTACTGCCTTATGAGAGTTTCTAGTACCTAACACAGGAAGTGGAATCCCGGGCAGAGCCAGGTAGACTCCTAGAGTTGAAGACATGGAGTTGAAAAAGAGAGAGACAGAGAGAGAGAAATCTCCAGGGATCTATAGAGGATCTCATTCAAGGAGTCAGCAGATTGCTGATCAGTACATGCTTGTGAGGAAACTATTAGAGGCCAGTGAAAGGACTACCTGAAGAATTCGAGAAAACAGCACCTGTTCCAACCAGCCATACTGGAAGCCTGGTCTATTAAGTAACTGAATTTTTTTAAAGTATATTTTATTTATCTATTTTTTAATTTAATTTAATTTTAGTTTAATTTTTTTTTTTTTTTTGAGAGAGAGAGGGCACACACATGAGCCAGGGAGGGACAGAGAGAGAGAGAGAGAGAGAGAGAGAGAGGGAGAGAGAGAGAATCCCAAGCAGGCTCCATGCTGTCAGCGCAGAGCCCGATGTGGGGCTCAAACCCATGAACTGTGAGATCATGACCTGAGCTGAGATCAAGAGTTGGATGCATAACTGACTGAGCCACCCAGGCACTGCAGTAATTGAGTTTTAATTAAACACTGTCCCACAAAGAAAAAATTCCAACTCCAAACAGTTTTACTGAGGTATTTTATTAAAAAAAATTTTTAATGTTACTTTTGAGAGAGAGACATTGAGCATGAGCAGGGGAAGGGCAGAGAGAGAGGAAGACGCAGAATTCAAAGCAGGCTCCAGGTTCCAAGCTGTCAGGACAGAGCCTGATGCAGGGCTCAAACCCACAAATTGTGAGATCATGACCTGAGCCAAAGTCAGACGCTTAACTGACTAAGCCACCCAGGCACACTATGAGGTATTGTCAAAAAATCAAATATACAAGAAACATATAATGCCAATACTACATGAGATTTTCCAGGAACCTGAAGAGCAGGAACCACTTCCCAGCTCATTCTATGGGTTCTGCACTACCTTGATTTCAAAGCCAGACAAGAAAAGCACAAACCTTTCTTCTCAAACTATTCCAAAAAATACAAGAGGAAGGAAAACTTTCAAATTCATTATGAGGCCAGCATCACCCTGATACCAAAACCAGATAAAGACACCACGAGAAAGAGAATTGCAGGCCAGTATCTCTCATGAATATAGATGCAAAATCCTTCAACAAAATGTTAGCACACCAAATCCAGTAATCCATTAAAAAAAATCACACACCACGATCAATAGGATTTATTTCCTGGATGCAAGGGTGGTTCAATATTTGCAAAAAAATCAATGTGAATTGTCACATCACTAACAGAAAGAATAAAAACCATATGATCATTTTAATAGATGCAGAGAAAGCATTTGACAAAGTACAATGCCCATTCATGATAAAAACCTTCTGCAAAGTAGACCTAGAGGGAACATATCTCAACAGAATAAAGGCCTTACATGAAAAACCCACAGCCAACACCATACTCAGTGGTAAAAACTGAAAGCCTGTCCCTGAAGGTCATGAACAAGACAAGGATGTCCACTCTCACCACTTTTATTCCACACACTACTGGAATTTCTAGCCACAGCAATTAGACAGCATAAAGAAATAAAAGGCATCCAAACTGGGAAGGAAGAAGTGAAACTCTCACTATTTCCAGAAGACAAGATACTATATATAGAAAACCCTAAAGACTCCACCAGAAAACTACTAGAACCGATAAATGAATCCAGTAAAGTCAAAGGATACAAAATTAATAAACAGAAATCTGTTGCATTCCTACACACTATTAACGAAGCAGTAGAAAGTGAAATTAAGAAAGCAATTTACAATTTACAATTGCACTAAACCAATAAAATTTACAATTTACAATTTACAATTGCACTAAAACCAATAAATTGCACTAAAACCAATAAATTTACAATTTATTTACAATTTACAATTGCACTAAAACCAATAAAATATCTAGGAATAAAGTTAACCAAAGAGGTAAAATACTTGTACTCTTATAAAACGCTGAGGAAAGAAATTCAAGACAATGCAAAAAAATGGAAAGATAATCGATGCTCTTGGATTGAAGAACAAATATGGTTAATGTCTATACTGCCCAAAGCAATCTACAGATTTAACACAATCCCTATCAAAATACCAACAGCATTTTTCACAGAACTAGAACAAATAATCCTACAATTTGTATGGAACCACAGAAGACCTCAAATAGCCCAAGAAATCTTGAAAAAGAAAAAACTGGGAAGTATCACAATTTCAGATTTCAAGTTTTATTACAAAGCAACAGTAATTCAAACAGTATGGTACTGGCATACAAACAGACACATAAGACAATAGAACAGAAAACCCCCAAATAAACCTATAATTATATGGCAAATTAATCTATGACAAAGGAGGAATGAGTATACAACAGGAAAAAGACTATCTCTTCCACAAATGGTGTTGGGAAAACTGGACAGCCACATGCTAAAGAATGAAAGCGGATCACTTTCTTTCACCATCTGTAAAAATAAACTCAAAATGAATTAAAGTCCTCAACGTGAGACCTGAAACCATAAAAGTCCTTGAAGAGAGCATAGGCAATAATTTCTCTATCAGCTATAGTTAACTTTTTTCTAGAAATATCTCCCGAGGCAAAGGAAATAGAGGCAAAAATAAACTATTGGGACTACATCAAAATAAAGTTTGGGCATAGCTAAGGAAACAATCAACAAAACTAAAAGGCGACTTACTGAATAGAAGATATTTGCGAATGACACATCCAATAAAGGGTTAGTGTCCAAAATATATAAAGAGTTGATACAACTCAATACCCCTAAGTCAAATAATCCAATTAAAAATGGGCAGAAGACATGAACAGACATTTCTCCAAAGAAGACATCCAGATGGCCAACAGACACATGAAAAGATGGCTCAACATCACTCATCATCAGGGAAATGCAAATCAAAACTATCTCACACCTGTGAGAATGGCTAAAATAAAAAACACAAGAGACAACAAATGTTGGTGAGGAGGTGGGAAAAAGGAACTGTCTTACGCTGTTGATGGGAATGCAAATTAGTGCAGCCACCGTGGAAACCAGTTTGGAGGGTCCTCAAAATTGTAAAATAGAGCTACCCTACAATCCAGTAATTTCAGTAGTGGGTATTTACCCAAATATACTTATTGAAAGGGCTACATGCACCCCTATGTTTATTGCAGCATTATTTACAATTAGCCAAACTATGGAAGCAGTGCAAGTATCCACTGACAGATAAATAGATAAAAAAGATGTGGGCGATATATATATTTATGTACATATACATATATTTATATACATACATTTATATATATGTATTTATATACATATATTTATATACATATATATTTAACGGAATAATATATAATATATTTTAATATAAATATAAATAAAGAATATAAAGAAGATGTGATACATATAAATATATGTAATACATATATATAAATATATATAATACATATATATATAAATATATGTAAGTGGAATATTATTGACCCATAAAAGGAATGGAATCTTGCCATTTGCAACACGGATAGAGCTAGAGAGTATAATGTGAAGCAAAATAAGTTCAGTCCCATAAAGACAAATAGCATATGATCTAACTCATATGTGGAATTTAAGAAACAAAACAATGAGCAAAGGAAAAACAAGAGACAGAGAAACCAAGAAACTGACTCTTAACTATAGAGAACACACTGATGGTAATCAGAGGGGTTGTGGGTGGGGGGATTGGGGAAATAGGTGATGGGGATTAAAGACTACATCATGATGAAATAAAATTTAAAAAATAAGAAAAAAGCACAAACCAATATTCTTTGTGAACTTAGTTGCAAAAAGTCTTTCCAAAATGTTAGTAAATCAAATCCAATGTTATGTAAAAATTACATCTCATCATGAGCAAGTGTGGTATATCTCAGGAAGGCTGGGTTAACATTCCAAAATCAATGTAATTTACTATGTCCACAAATGAAAAAAGGTCACGTCAATAGACACAGTGAACACAACTGACAAAATCACATACTTATTCTTGATGAACTCTTAGAAGGGAGCTTCCTCATCCTGATAAAGGGCATCTATGAAAATCCTACTGTTAACATCATAATTAGTGGCAAAAGACTCAATGCTTTCTCTCTAAGATCAGAAGGAAGACAAGGACGTTTGCTTCCACGACCCTGATTTAACCTTGTGCTGGAAATCCTAGCCAGGGAAGAAAAAGAAATAAAACACATCCGTGTTGGAAAGAAGGATGCAATGTTATTCATAGACAAAATGAACACGTAGGAAGAAAATCCAATGCAATTTACAAAAAAAGCTATTGGAATAAATGAATTTAGCCAGTCTGCAGGATATATGATCAACACATAAAAAGGAATTGTTCTTCTTTATACTAGCAACAAGTAATCAGAAATTGAAATTAAATACGCAATACCATTTGCAAAAGCATCAAAACAGATTAAAAGTTAGGAATCAATGTGACAAAAGATGTGCGAGACTTGTACACTGCAACTATAAAATATTGATTAAAAAACTAACAAAGACCTAAATAAATGGAGAGTCACTGTGTTCGTGCATTGGAAAAGTCAGTATTTTAAAATGGGTGTTTCCGAAACTGATCTATAGTTTTGACACAGTCTTTTATAAAAAATTTTTAATTGAATTTTATTTTTTAACTTAATTTTAATTTTTTGTAGTGTCTATTTGTTTTTGAGAGAGACACAGAGCATGAGCCAGGGAAGGGCACAGAGAGAGGGGGACGAGGAATCCCAGGCTGCCCCAGGCTCTGAGCTGTCAGCCCAGAGCCCCACGTGGGGCTCGAACGCACTAACGGTGAGATCATGACCTGAGCCGAAGTCGGATGCTTAACCGACTGAGCCACCCAGGCGCCCCTAGTTTCAACAGAATCTTAATCAAAATCCCAGCAGGCTTTTTCATTTTTTGTAGAAATTGACAAGTTAATTCTAAAAGTCACAGGGAAATGCAAAAGGGTTAGAAGAGACAAAACAACTTTGACAAAAAGAACAAATCCAAAAATATATACATATATAAAATATTTATAACATCTATACAAAATATATTTGCAAATACACAAAAAGTATGTACACATATATACGTAATAGATTTGTGTATATATTTCTGGATTTTCTAATCTATTAACAGACAACTGATCTCATAACAACATGGGTTTGAACTGCACAGGTCCACTCATAGGCAATTTTTTTTTGATGAACACAGTACAGTATACTATAAATGTATCTTCTTTTCCTTATGATTTTCTTAACATTTTCTTTTCTCTGGCTTATTTTACTGTACAAGTATAGTATATAATACATGTAAAATACAAAATATGTATTAATCTACTGTTTAAGTTATCAGTTAAGGCTTCCAATCAACAGCAGGTGACTCATAATTAAGTTTTGAGGAAGTTAAAAGTTACACATGGATTTCTTTTTTTTCTTTTTAACGTTTATTTATTTTTGAGACAGAGAGAGATAGAGCATGAACGGGGGAGGAGCAGAGAGAGAGGGAGACACAGAACCGGAAGCAGGCTCCAGGCTCTGAGCCATCAGCCCAGAGCCCGACGCAGGGCTCGAACTCATGGACCGTGAGATCGTGACCTGAGCTGAAGTCGGACACTTAACCGACTGAGCCACCCAGGCACCCCAAGAGTTACACATGGACCTCTGACTGCAGAGGGATGGTCAGTGCCCCAACCCCCACATTGTTCAAGGGTCAACTATATACAACATTTTGTACAAGTTGTAATTGTCCACTTTAAATATGTACAGTTTAGGGGTGCTTTGGGTGGCTCAGTCGGTTGAGTGTCCGACTTGAGCTCAGGTCATGATCTTGTGGTTCATGGGTTTGAGCCCCACATCAGGCTCTGTTCTGATGGCTCAGAGTCTGGAGCCTGCTTCAGATTCTGTGTCTCCCTCTCTCTCTGCCCCTCCCCTGCTCACACTCTGTCTCTCTCTCTCTCTCAAAAATAAAAACATTAAAAAATTAAATACGTGCAGTTTATTATACGTCAAGTATACCTTAGTAACATTTAAAAAAATCTATCAAATGAGCTGATTTGAGGGCACCTGGCCTTTATTCTAGCAGTGGCTTTGGAGTCAGTCAGGTGGTCCTAGTCCAGTCCATGGTACTGGAATTTTAGATACTTGTATGCAAAAAAATCAACCTCAGTCCTTATGTTTTACCATGTACAAAAGTTAACTCAAAATAGATCATAGAGCCAAGTGTAACACCTAAAACTATCAAGTACCAGAAGCCAACATAGGAGAAAACCCTTCTGATCTTGGATAAGACAAAGAATTCTCGGCTATGACACCAAAGCACAACACAGAAAACAATTGATAAACTGGACTTTATCAAAGTTCAAAGCTGTAGCTCCCTGAAATACACTGTTAGGAGCGTCACAGAAGCTGCCGAGTGGGGGCAAATCAAATACCAGACCGGGACTTAATGCAAAATGCAGAAAGAATTCTTAAAACCCAATAAGAAGAGAACAAATAGCTCCATTTTCAGAAGATGGGCAAAAGATCTGAGAAGGTCCTTAATCAAGGAAGATACACGTATGGCAAGTAAGCACGCGAACAGATGCTCAACACCATTAATAGATAGGGAAATCCAAATGAAACAACCATGAGATAGCACTACACAGCCACAAGAAAGGCTAAAATTCCCATTTCCAGTGTTGGGAGGATGTGAGGACGTAGAACGTTCATACGCTGCTTTGTAAACCAAGTAACCACTTTGGAAAAGAGTTTGGCAGTTCCTTGGAAATTAAATGCACCCTTACTGTATCTTCCAGTTTCTTTGTTGCCAAGCGTTTCCCCAACGGAAATCATACATCCATGAAAGATATACATACACATGCATAGCAGCTTTAGGTAAAATAGCCCCAACTTGAAACAACCCAAATTCATCCATTACTGGGTGAATGGATATGCTGTGGCATATCCACACAATGGAATATTATTCACCAATGAAAAGAAATGTATTTATCTATGCAACAACACGAATGAATCTCAAGATAATGTGCTGAGAAAAAGCAACCAGACAGAAAAAAATACATATCGTATGTTTCCATTTATACAAAATGCTAGGAAATTCGAACTCATCTAATGTGGTTACTTGGGGAAGGGGAGGGATTGATTACAAAGCAGTCCCAGGAAACATTTTTGGGTGATGGACACGTTCATTATGTCCATTGTGATGGTTTCACGGGTGTATACGTAGATCAAAACTTTTCTAATACGTCCGTTTTAAATATGTGCCGTTTATTCTATGTCCAGTGTACCTTAGTAACATTTAAAAGATCTATCATAGGATAGATGATAGCTGATCCGAGGACACGTGGCCCTTATTCTAGGCTGTGGCTTTGGAATCAGTCAGGCACTCCCATTCTAGTCCATGAGGACTGCCTGAACTGGGGTCAGCCTGCAATTTACTTGCGTTTTTTAATAATATGCTGCTGGCCAAGCCCTGCTGATACAATATTCTGGTTACTCTGTTACTACAGAAAAGAATATAGAAAATCGATGAAATTACAATTGATGATTATGTTTATATATTGTCTTACTCACTTTCAGGAGATTCTATTCACTTTCAGCGTCCTGTTTTTCTTTCAGGGATGGAGTGTTTTCTGTCAGTTCTGTCTGGCCTTCCGATTTTATTCCTGTAAGGAGAAAGGAAATGCCCCGCATCGTTAAAGTAAACACGCATGCTGCCATCGGATCTCTTGACTGTGCATTTGGTTTCACTCCCTTCTTGCCTGTTGTCTATAGGGGGCAAACCTCCTTGTGCTGCTCAAGGTCAACGGAGGCTGGGATTTCAGAAGTGCTGGGGAACCACGGCCCCTTTCCTACCTTCCACCTGCCACAATAAACCTATCCCCCTATTTCTATTTGGGGTTAATGTAAAGAGCTTTTTACATAAGCCACAGTCTTTTCACCCTACAGTTAAACCTGTGCCTTAAAACGCAAATGTTCCCGAGGGGCCCATTCATTCTATTGGAAGGTAACAGGACAGATGTCAGGTTTATAGCTGAAAACAGGAGAAGCTTACAAAGCAGGGTGGTATTGAGAGTGTGAGCGAAGAGGGAAAGAATAGTGACAGAGAAAGAAGGATGACCTTGACCTTCAAGGTCATCGTGACCAACAACAGTTCATCGTGCAGTAGCATGAACGCATGGCTTCTGAAACCAGAGGCACTTTGTAAGATAGTTTCCTCTGAGGCAACCTTTTGAAGTCAATTCAAATTCAAACCAAGAGTACAAAATTAAAAAAATCAAGGAGGAATGCGTTTTTGCAATCTCTTGAAAAATAAACACCCCGCTGCTTAAAATTCACATAAAAAAATTCAAGTGATTCTGGAAGTGATTCTTTACCTATAAAGTGACAGCGGAAGCAAAGGCCTGCTGTCCCCTTGTGACCCCAGTGGTTACAGTCAGCCCGTGACTCTTGTAGTTAACAAAGGCTGCACAAAGATGTTCCTAGTTCCTTCGTCGGGGGGTAGAAATCTATCTAGACTCTACCCCGCCACCCGGAAACCCTACAAACACCTGATAGTTGGGCACTGACCTATGACGTGGGAATGATGCCACTGCTGCTTAATTAATGCTTACAAAAGAAATTCTACCTATAAGTTTTGAGTTCTGCTAGGCTAAGTATACATTTTTAAATTCAAATTTTCCTTGCCATTTGCTAGTAATGATGTAAGTCATGGGCACATAGCAGCCAGGAAAGCAAAGTACTTCTGAGTATTTGTGACTTAACAACAAAGGATCCCTGAATGCTGCATAATGTCAACATTGATTATGATGACTGCAATTAAGACCCATTGCCTGATTGCAATTAAGACACTTATCAAAAGGTGCAAAGCTGTGTCTAGAATTGAAGCAGCAGAGAGGCTCAGAGCCGGGGTTCTGGCAGCAGACTGCCAGCAATTTCCCCTGCTGGGGCCATCTTCTCACCTGTGAAATGGACAGAAGGGTGGTGTCTACCTGCTGAGTTTTCCGTGGGGATTAAATCAATTAACATATGTCCATTTCTTCGAGCAGTTCCTGGTACAGAATCAACACTCAGTAAACGGTAACTATTTTCACTGCTGAAGCCCAGTATTATTCAGACGGATTCCTGAGTATTTTTAGGAGGATCACAATAGCAGTGATTCTGACATTTCGCTGTCGGCCTGGGTGCTGATGCTCACATCATTTATTCCACTAACCAGGAAGAGGGTAACGGTAGTGGAAGTGTCATCACCAGTGGTGAGTTTGATGAAAGATGCTCAACAGCTGGCATCCGGAGTTCTGCTTCCTCATAACTGAGACATCCCTCGAATCATTGTGGGTCACGGCTTCTCAGCTGTCGGCGCCCAGCAGTAGGTACTCCGTGCCAACCCCAGCGGGCAGCGGGCGTGACAAGTGTGAGTGGGCGGGGGTGTTGGGTGCCTTGCACGGGACGCTCAGAAGAAGTCACTCAGTCTACGTTCTGAAGGAGGCTTAGGACAGCGGGCTGCCCCCGACCCAATCCGCCCAGACAGCTGCACTCATAGGTATGGGTTTACGGCGTTCTTGCCGAGCGTCCGCACGCCTCACCGCCATCTCCAGATGGAGACCCGAAACCACAACTTTATTCCCGGCCCACTGGTCGGCAAAACCTGGCTGACCGAGGCTGCTGGAGGCCTTTCCCCCAACCCACCTGCCCATTACGACTCTGCAAGTACATTAGTACACTTGGTTGTATGATGGTTCCCCAGGTCCTGTGTAAAATGATGTTTCTGTAATATACAGGGACACCTCTCTCGAGTCTGATCGGTTCTGAGTTCCCAAACCCATCTGGCTCCAAGGGTAGCATACCAGCAGCGTGGCCCTGGGTAGCAGCCGCGAACCGCCTCCCTCGAGGGCGGAGACCGTCTTTCATATCTGTATTCCCAGTACTCAATAAATAAATGAAAAATAAGTGAATCAATGAATGAACTGCCAAGATCAATACTCAATAAACAAGAATACTTTCGTTTCCCAAACATCATTTCTTGTGAACTAGAGCCACTTGGCTATTTAGTGCTGCGTAACGTGGAACCCGTTACTACTGTACTCGCGTTAAATGCAGATAATGCCTGCTTTTCAGTTCCGAAGAGTATCAGGTGAGCTAATATATGCCAAGTTCTGTGCTTTGTATTCAAGGCATTCGCTCCCAGTGCTATCTTTGCACTAGGGGTCTGAGTGCTCTCTGTGTTCTTACATACGCCCGGTTCCGGCCAAGAGCACCAACAAATTCAATTACAAAATTTTTCCATGCATGAGACAATTACTTGTAGCGAGTTATAAAATGTATCAGTACTTAAATATTACCCTTTATTCAAGTATTCATAAACATTATAGTGACCTTTCTACTGAGAAAAAGTCATTTTATTTTTACTTCTATAATCTGAAAGGAAAATAATGCAAATTAATTATTCTTATCATGTTTCATTTTTATATATGCTGAATATGTATGTAATTTGACTTTTAAACTTTTCAATATTGATAAATTTGTCCAGTTTATTTTAATAGCTTTACCTAATGTTCACCCCTCAAAATCCTTGATGTTTATATTTGTGCCTCAAATATAGATCACAAAAGAATTGCCCTGGGAAATGAAGAAGGTTTATTTGTTGTGCACGTTACTATAGATGGTAAGGAGAACTTTTACTGTTCTGCTATAACTCTAATAATAATAACAATATCAGATTTATTCTCTTTTTTCTGTAAAATAAATGTTCCAGATCTGGTTTGATGCGTTTTCAAAGGATTTTTTTTTATGTTTATTTATTTTTGAGAGAGAGACAGAACAGAAGCAGGGGAGGGGCAGAGAGAGAGGGAGACACAGAATCCAAATCAGGATCCAGGCTCTGAGCTGTCAGCACAGAGACTGATGTGGGGCTCGAACTCACAAGCCGTGACATCATGACCTGAGCCAAAGTCAGACACTTAACCGACTGAGCCTCCCGGGCGCCCCTGGTTCGATGTGATTTTAAGTCAAACGATGACTCTTCTAATATCCAGAGATCCATAATCCCCCAGAGTCTAAATATCATCACGGGTGATTTTATATAATAAGTCCACCGCAAGAACTCAGTTTACTGTCTTCAGATTGGAACACGAAAGAAAACACAGTATATTCTGCTTGGTTCCCCTTCCCCCCCGCTATTACATGGGCAGCACAATGAGTAATAACACGTAATTGAATATTTCCTGGAGGAGATGGCAGAGTTCTTTGTTTTGTTTGGGTGCTCGCGGTTGTTGAAGGGAGAAGTGGGGGACCAGATGAAGTCAAACAAAGCCGTTCCCCACCGCCGTCCTCCCGAATGTCTGGCACCCGAATCATGGCTTAGCTGAAGGAGAACCCACATGTCCATCAGCTGTGCTCCGAACCGAAGGCCTCCCGCGCTGTGTGGGTGACACAGCCCTGCTGAGGAGGCCCAGGAAGTACCTGCCAGGTGTCCAGCATGAGAGCAGGAACTCGTCTCTGTGTGTGGCACCACGCTCCATGCACTTAAACAGTGCCTGGCACATAGTAGCCACTCAACACGGATTTGTGTAATGAAGGATCAACTGAATGCCAAGGAAAAGGATCTTTTTTCCCCTGAGAAAGTAGCATGTTTCCATTTGTTGGACAGTGAGTGGTATTTGCCCTGATGCCTAGAATCTTGGGTTTGTTATGTTAACTTATTTAACAAAATAAGTAAATAAATAACAATTTTACTTATTTACATTTATTATGCTTAATACGTTAATTTTATTATTCAGGTAATTATATTGTTTTTGGAATAACTACTTTCTTTTTTACCTAAATGATTTTTGATCTCTTATCCTTTCCCTCCTCTCCTCCCTCACAAACCTACCCACCCTGAGATTATGACTGTGGTTTTACTAGAACCGGACTTAGATCCATTGGAGTAATAATTGGGAAAGAGTTTGAAAATAAGAAAACATTCTTGGGGCATCTGAGTGGCTCAGTGGGTTAAGCATCCGACTTCAGTACAGGTTATGATCTCACGGTTCGTGGGTTCAAGGCCCGCATCGGGCTCTGTGCTGACGGCTCCGAGCCTGGAGCCTGCTTCAGATTCTATGTCTCCCTCTCTGCCTCTCCCCTGCTTGTGTTCTCTCTCTCTCTCAAAAATAAATAAAAACATTAAAAAATAAAAAAAAAATAAATTCTTCTCATAGTGAAGGAAACCATTTTTCAAATGGCTTCATTTTCAAGAAAATTAAAAGGCAACTTAGCGCATAAGAAAAAATATTTGCAAAGTCATATCTGGTTAGGGGTTAATATTTAAAATATGTAAAAAATCATACATCTCAATAGCACAAAGACCTCCAATCTGATTCAAAAATGGTCAGAGAATTTGAATAGACATTTTTTCCCAGAAAAGACATAGAGATGGCCAACAGGAACATGAAATGGTGCTTAGCATCCCTGATCATCAGGGAAATGCAAATAAAAACTACAATGAGGGGGCGCCTGGGGGGCTCAGTCGGTTAAGCGGCCGACTTCGGCTCAGGTCGTGATCTCGCCGTCCGTGGGTTTGAGCCCCGCGTCGGGCTCTGTGCTGACAGCTCAGAGCCTGGAGCCTGTTTCAGATTCTGTGTCTCCCTCTCTCTGACCCTCCCCTGTTCATACTCTGTCTCTTCCTGTCTCAAAAATAAATAAAACGTTAAAAAAAATTTAAAAAAAAAACAAAAAAACCCCAAAAAACTACAATGAGTTATCACTTCCTAAATATTAGGAGGCCTGTCATCAGAAAGACAAGGAGTAACAAGCGATGGCAAGATGTGGAGAAGAGAGAACTCTTGTGCACTGTTGCCTGGAATGTTATTTGGTTCAGCCACTATGGAGAACAGAATGGAAGTTCCTCAAAAAAATTAAAAATAGAACTATCATATGACCTAGCAATTCCAGTTCCAGCCATTTATCCAAAGAAAACAAAAACACTAATTAGAAAAGATATGTGCACCCCTATGTTCACTGCAGAATTATTTAGAATAACCAAGATATGCAACCATTTGTGAACATGGATGGACCTTGAGGGTTTTATGCCAAGTGAAATAAATCAGACAGAGACAAATACTGTATGATGGCACTTACATGTGGAATCTAAACAAAAAAAACAAGCAAAAACCACCCAGGAAACCACACACACACACACACACAGAGGCTCACAGAAAACAGAACAGAAAGGTATTAGCCAGAGGTGGGGGAGGGAGGGTGCAAAATGGATGAATGAGGTCAAAAGGCACAAACTTCCAGTTAAAGTAAGAAAAATGAGTCTTGGGGGTATAATGTACAGCACGGTAACTATAGTTAATAATACCGTATTGCAAATTTGGAAGATGCCAAGAAGGTAGGAGAGTAGGTCTTAAAAATTCTCATCATAAGAACAAAAATTTTGTTAACTATATAGGGTGCTGGATGCTAAGTAGGCTTATTGTGGTGATCCTTTTGCAGTATATATGCATATTGAATCCTGTTGTGCACCTAAAATTAAGATAATGGCATACCTCAATGATACCTCATTTACAAAAATCTTCAAATAAGGCATTGCCAATTTGAAGGTGACTGGCCATTTTATTTGTAAAGAATTTATTCAAGCTAATGACATTGAGATTTCTGAGATCACTTTTATTGGCTCTTTTTCAACTGCTTTTGGGGAAAATTGAGAGAACGTTCAAAACAGAGAGAGATTATTTTGAATTTAAAAATGACTTCTATTTACTTGTGTAGAAATTATTCGTGTTGGTGACGTGAAGAAGATTCATCAGCTTGAACTCATCCCCCAAGGCCAGATGGTTGCAGTGATCCCTGGGAGAAGTCACCGTGCGCAACTGTTCCCCATGTCAGCTTTGGGTGGACGGAAGACTGACATTCACAAGCTGGCAGAAACCAAAGGGTGCCAAACAATGACTTCTGGAACAGTGTGCCAAGGGGCCCATACATGCCTCTCTGTAGCAAGGAAAAGCCAAGTCTTTTGTTATGAGCTGTTCCAGAGCAAGAAACTATCTCACAGAAAATTTAAAGAGCTCCAAATCCCAAGCAAGGTCCAGTGGATGGCCATCTTCAGTGAGCAGCTTTGCGTGGGATTCCAGGCAGGATGCCTGAGACACCCCTTGAGGAGAGAAGGAATTCCATACACGATGCTTCACTCACATGACCCTACACTGTCATTTATTGCACACCAACCAGAGGATGCTCTCTGCGCAACTGAGATCTCCAGTATTGAATGTCTGCTGTGTTTTAAGAGCATTAGAATTTACACTGACAGCAGGGGCCTCCGATCCAGGCCAGTTGAGCTGATGTGGCCGGCAATGCCAACCTATTGCCGGAAGGCGACCTTACAATTTGTTCCCTTCTCTTTCTGTCTCTTTCCCGCCTTTTACAATTACATTTCTATATCCTCTACTGTTAAAGACAGGCTTTATTTTTGGAAACAGCATCACTGACGATTTTCCCTGATTTTTCTGTCTTTTAAGTAGAATAGCTGTAATGGAGTTATACCTAAGTCATACATGTGATAACTTAGCCTTCCACTTTTACTATATTCATAAGAGAAATTTACCTTGAATATATCCTCAATCCAAATGGTTGCTTTTTGTAGGCTCCTAAATAGGTTTTCTTCATGGTCACTGAAAATCATATACACATTAATTAGCTATAAGAAATAGTTACTATATATATATATATATATATATATATATATATATATAGCCTTTTAGGCTTAGTTTATGTAAAGTATACATATAATGTTCCTAAGTAACTTTAGCTCATATTTTATTGATGCAGGCCATCATTTCATAAATTAAATACAGCCTTTTTTATTCACTTAGAGAATAGTATTGAGCACTTAATATGAACAACTTACTCTGCCAAGGGTTGAGTCACAATATTAAACATAAGACTAGTCTGTGTCCATATGGAGGTTATAATCAGGAGATAAGACCAACAATCAAGCAAGTACTATGATGGGGGGAGCACCATTTTCCACAGGAAGACACAAGAAGGATGCTTAATCTAAACCAGTGGGTCAGGGAAGGTCAGCTAAAAGAATGAGAAGTGTTTTTGTCTTTGAACCCATATTTAAAAACGTCATTCTATTGCTTTCTGACTTCCATTGTTTCTGATGAGAAATCTCATGAGAAATCTGTGTCTTTTCTATTTAGCCTCTTTTAAGATCTTCTCATTATTTTTGGTTTTCAGCAATTTGACTATGACGGGCTTACAGGTAGTTTCCTTTGTATGTATTCTGCTTGGGGTTTTCAAAATTTTTTGGATCTGAAGATTGATAATCTAATTTTGGAAAAATTTTGGGATATTTTCACAAGTTTTTCCAACCCTATTTTCTCTTTTCTGGGGATCAAATTACATGTTTATTGGACCTCTTGATTCTGTTCCACAGGTCATTGAGGGTTGTTTTTTTTTATTTTTTTAAATCCTCCCCCACCTTCAGTTTGGATAATTTCTATGGACTCCATCTTCAATTTCTCTGATCTTTCTTCCCCTGGTTTATCCAGGAATTAAGTATTTCAGATACTGTATTCTTCCATTTATAATTTCATTTTTTGAAATTTCCAGTTATTTAGTGAAATGTCCTCCCAATATGTTTATATTTTTCACAAAGTCCTGAACTATTTATAATAATTATTTATAATTATTCCAATATATGGCTCATCCGTAGGTCTACTTCTATTGATTTTTTTCTGGATTAAGGATGATATTTTCCTGCTTTTTTACATCTTATTATTTTGTCATCCTCTGTTGGACATTACGAATGCTATGACATAGGGACTCTGGACTATATTATGTATTTCTCTAGAGAGTGTGGTATGTTTTGTTCTGACAAGCAGTCAATCTACTGATGGACCGTCTTGGTTTTGCGGAGGCATGGCTTTAGACTTTGCTAGGGTGGGCCTATTTTAGCTTTTCTTTTAGTCCTTGTTCCTCAAGAATGGCCTTTCTGGGGTCTCAGCTCAATGCTCAGGGTTTTCACCAACGTCTGTCTGGGTCAGAAATCTAGTATCTTTCCAGCACTGTAATACCCATGAAATTGTGTTCACCACTCAGTGCTCTGAGCAAGTTTCATGGAGTTTTGCTCTGTCCATGAGCAGCTTTGGTCAGGGACTTTGAGGGAACTGGTGTGCAGGTGTCTGGGACATCTTTTTTGGGGCTCTTCCCTCTGTGTACTCTGCCTTGCAAATTCCAGACACATTAGCATGTTTCCTGTACCCAGAAAAACTTTCACTCTCTGCTGGGGCTCTGTGTGGGGTCTACCTCACGTCTTTCTCCTTTTTTAGGGATGACAGTCCTGCACTGTATACTAATACCTAAAAATAGTTACGTCATACATTTTTTTCCAGTTTTATACTTATTGATGGTGGCAGGGCATGCCCATCAGCTGCTCTGTCCTAACTGGAACAGGCCATCCATACTGCCCTCTGTGAGGAACTATAATAAGGTTCAGTGTTTCAGGCGTGGACTTCAAGATGACAGGTCAAGAGATGGGGCTGGAGGGTGCCCATGAGCCAGACTACAGAAGGTGTTTTGTAGGCACTGACATGGTTAGATTTGCATTTCAGAAACATCCCTAGGTTCCAATGGTCAGGTTAAAGATCATGCAAGGTGAGACTGGAGGCCAAGATACCTACTTGGAAGTCACTCTAGAAACTGTGGATTAAAACTGTGTGAGGTAGAAGGAGTTTGGGTGGAGAGGAAAGAATCTGAGGAATATTGAAGAGATACAACTGACAAAACTTTACATCTGATTGCAAGTGGAAGCTGAGATACAGAGAATCCGTACTGATTCTTGGATGTCCAACTTGAGCACATGTGTGGATGCCACTGATATTTACTGATAAAACACAAGGCAGGGTGGGCTTGCCCAAGGGATGAAGGATGTCATCATTTTTAACTTCTTACTTTTTTGTTGTGTTGTTGAAATATTTTAAATCAAATCCTAGAAGTCATTGTTGTTCCACCTGAATACATGTTACACTGTATCTAAAAATATGGACATTTTCTCATAAAACCACATTGCCATTTATCACCCCTGGAGAAGTTACCAATGATTTTTACCATCCAGTACACAGTCCATACTTAAATATTCCTGATTATCACAAAGATGCCTCTTTTGACAATGTATTTCTTGGAATCAAAATGTGAAGAAGGTCCACATGTTGCATATTATTTTTAGATCATAAATATCATCTAATCTTGAATGGACTTCCATGCCGCTGATTTGTTGTCCTACAGGATGTTCCACAAGCTGGATGTTTCCTCCTGGTGCTTTTTAGCTTCTTCCTTTATATCCTAAATTTTCTGTAACTGAGAATGAGCTCTAAAGACTTTTACCAAAGAATACATCATGAATAATGCTGTGTACGTCATACTGAAGCACACTGGGGCACATGATGTCTAGTCATCTACTTGTGGCAACGCTAAAATGGATTACAAGTTTCTGATGTTGTCAGCCTGATTCCTTGGACTTGCTGGGTTTGTACTGCCAGCGGGAGAGTAAATAGAAAAGAGGACACAGGTCAGAGAGCCAAGAAACACCAATATTAGAGGGATGGTCAAGGGGCGAGAAGCCCACAAAGGAGAATTCTGGGAGTCGAGTGTCACGGAGCAAATAAGACAGGCTGAAATGTGCCTGTTGGTTTCAGCAACAATCGGTGGTTGAAGACTTGTAGTGAGAGCAGTTTTAATGAAGGACTTGAGGCACAAGGTGTGCCTGGACTGAGATGTGAGTAGGCTGAGAAGCGGGGGCACTCAAGGTGGATGACACTCTTAAGGGCTTGGCTGTAAGGAAAGGGAGGATGGCAAAACAGTAGCATAGGAAGGGTTGTTGGTTATATTGCTGTTGTTTTAATGGGGAGACATTCATGTTGAGAGGTGAGAACTCTAAATTGTTATTAATAAAGTGGAGAGTTCCAGAAATGTGACTGGCTGCAAGTTTTCACTGCTTTGTTAGTTTCACTCTCCACATATACTTTTCTAATCTTCTGCTCTACTCTGCTGTGAACTGAATTAGTTTAGGAGCCAGATTTTGAAATGTTGTGCAATTATTTAAAGCTGCTATTAGATGAAAACGTTAGAAAGCTTTTTGTTAGACTTTTACTGTTTGTGTTGTACTCTGAAATGTGACCGATGTACATCATTTATTTATTTTTTAACCACGGTAAAAAAATACTCGAGGCAGCAACTATATAATCACAATACTGTAACTGGATTCTCTTGGGTTTCCAATCTGAAGTTTTTTTGGTTTTTTTTTTTAATGGATCAGGGCTTAGCGACTACAATTTATCATGAATTCTGTATGATTCCATTTACACACATTTTTGAAATGACAGAATTTTAGAAATGGAGGACATATTATTGATTCCCAGGAGTTAGGGAAGGAGGAGGAAGTGGGTGGGATTGTAAAAGGGACCCCTGAGGGATCCTTGCGGTGGCATAAATATTCTGTATTTTGACTGTGGTGGTGGATACATGAACCTATACAGGCGATAACACTGTACAGACCAACACACACACACACACACACACACACACACACACTAGTAAACTGGGGAAATCTGCCTAAGATGGGTGGGTTGAGTTGATCTATGTCAGTGTCCTAATTTTGCAAACTCTTACATTGAATGCAACTGGGCAGAGTATGCAAGAGATCTGTCTGTATTACTTATCAAAACTGCATGTGAATTTATAATTACTTTAATAAAAATTCCAGTTAAAAAAGGAATCCTAAAGCCCAACTTGCTGTCACCTCCTCCCCATCTCCCAGGTTACAATGCCCCGTATCTCTCCTTGTACAGTGAAAATGCAGTGGATGTCTTTGATGGGAACTCCAGGGAATGGATCCCCCTCAAGAAGGGGATCTGACATTGAGATCATGTGACTAATGAATTACTGACAGAAAGCGGAAACAGGAATATTCACTTATGCATTTACCGTACTTGCCAATGTGCATGTACTAATTTGGAGCCTAAACTAGAGTAAAAAAATCCACACCAAACCCAAATTGGTTCATTTTATTAGTAGTACAAAAGCTATCTTGTGATACATTTTTGCATTATATAAAGTCGGGCTGTCACGACATGAATAAATAGGGCACTTATATGTATTTATAAACGTAATATAAATATAATGTCCCACTTTCAAGTTACTTTTGTTATATTACTGCATCCCATGAAAAATTTTACAGGCTTAAAAAAAAAAGTAAATAACCAAAGCTGTGTTTAAGATTCTCAATTAGGGTTCTACAGAGTCACAATAAAACAAAGATTTTGTATCTCTACTACAAATAATTTTAAACATAGATAAAAATTTGGAAGTGAAAAACTGCCATTTTGTAAGAAAAGGTCTTTTTTAAAAAGATTCAACAATGATTAAATTTGGGGATGTTTATATATAGTATGAACTGTATATCAAAAAAAGTTTATACAGGAATAGGATGAAGAAAGTAGTCACCATTATGTGACATTTTGCCCAACTTTAAACAATATCAGCAGCTGGAAAAGCTTTTGCAAGGGCTGCCCGACTACATAAAACATGAAAATCTTCCAGCATTCTAAATGTGAATCAGTAACACTAACTGTTTGACAAAACGGATTTATGAGGCAGATGAATCTTCTGAAATTAACCTTTTCTTTCTAGCAACTTTTTAAAAGGTTAATTTAAAAATTGAATGTATGTCTATTTGTTAGTAATTCTCAGGTTTCTTTAACCTATGATATTCATGTTTCTGAAATTTTATTCATGTGACTTTGTAACACCAGCCATTCCCTTTGGTATCTTTCTGTTGTGTGCTGTTTTTGTTTTTGTTTTGTTTTGTTTTTTGAGACTCTAGTATTTTGAGGGAGGAGCTTAGATGGAAGATTTTAATAATTAATACTTGATATATAAGCAAATAGGCTTATAACTTAATTTTTAAAAGTATTCGTTGAAATGGTAATCTTACTTTTTATTATTTTAAGTTTGACCCTTGGACAGTGAAGGGTCCCTAAATATTTTACTTGCGGAGACAGTTTAGATTAATATATTTCAAAAATAAAATGGCAAGTAAGAAACAACTTCTTAGAACTACTTCTAAGAGACCATGTCTCTAGCTGACTGCCCGATGTCACAGAGTGAGCGAGTGGAGGATGTGACATTGATTCAACGCGCTGGTGGCCAAGAGTGGCTCTCCTTCACCCTTGCCTATCTGTATAGATAAAACCCTGTTTCTGGCACTCTCCAGTTATTTTTCAGCAGCACTGATCCAGGCATGGTTGGACATGAGCACCTGTAGACACAAATCAACATGTACAAGGTTCACTGTGAAGACGCATTCCCTTGCCAGCACGTGGAGGGTCTAGAAGGTGCTGACACCAGATGCAGCACCCCCCCAGCCCTAATTCAACTTCCCCCACCTCTATTTTTAGACTCTAGCAGATTTGGGGTATGAAAAAGCCACATGGATTCATTTCTCTTTTTTTCTTATTTTATTTGATAGGACGGAATGCATAGTGTAGCTAAGTATTGATCTGCGAGAGCCGCCATGACAAAGTACCACAGACTAGGGGGTTTACACCCCAGAAACCTACTGCCCCGCAGTCTTGGAGGCTACAAGTCTGAGACCAGGGTCTCAGTTTGCTCCTTTTGAAGGCTGTGAGAGACAAGCCCCAATGACTTCATCTTAACTTGATCATCTATAAAAACCCTACTTCCAAATAAGGTCACATTCACAGGTACTGGAGGTTAGGACATCGGTATCTTTCAGGAGGAGACACAATTCAACCTGTAACAAGCTGTCTTATTTCCTTTTTAAAGTCTAAGACAGTTTTGAGGGTTTCTGGGTGACAGTTTAAAATAGAGTGGGCGTTGGGACTCCTAGGGGTCTAAAGAAGAGTTGTATCCTCCTCTAACATCAGAAGCAGCAGAGAGTAGAGGCTGATTCTTTCCTCCAAAAGAGGGGAGTTGGGGAGGGGTCACTCTACCCCACCTCTGCACCTCTTTCTCCTATAGTGGGCCTCAGAAATGCTGTGCTTTGTTACAATAATTGTAATTTTTTTATTTATAGAAAGACTCACCCTTTACATTTTTCTCTGCTGCATCAACAAAACATTCTAATGCCCTTATGCCACAAAAATCTGGTAGGAGGAAAGCAGTATAGACATATGAGGGCCAAACAAAGGGGAAAGACACCAATGCAATTGCTCTCTCCTTCTCAAGAAAGGATGTTGTTTTATAGCTCTAAGTCAGCACAGATTTATTTTTCAAGTACTGCTTAAATTGAACATTAAATTCTGTTCATGAATGCTCCATTCCTATTCTTGACAATGGATAATGGATGCCATAAGCATAGAGTTTTAACTTTTAAAAACTGGAGCAGTATGGTATTTGTGCAGTTCCTTTATTGTGAGATTAATGTGAAATTAATGGATGAGGAGGCATTTTAACAGTTTAAAGGATGCTATTGCTTTATTTGTTTAAAAACATGTATAGATGGAGATGAGCTGGTATTTCCTGAAACATCAGATGATCATCAGAAGCAAATGGTCCGACACTGCCACAGCAAGTGTCGCCGTTCCTTCAGAGTTCCCAAATGGAAGGGGAAGCCGCCCACAGGGCTGTGATCACCGACCCTCACGTGTGGGCCAGAAGGACCACTCCAGAACCATGTGTTATTTGATGTAATTTGGAAGAAAAAGAAATAAATCTCTGAAACTCGGGCAGAAACCTCTGTTCACATCAGTGTTATGTTTATTTCTCTGTGCAACTTCAAAGAAAACCTTTCTGTGGTAAGTACAAATGGAAGTGTAAAGTCAACTCATATCTCTGTGAATGTGGAATTGAAATTCAGTATGTAAGTCTCCATGTCACAAATACAGAACAGACGTGTATACATATCATAATGTATGTCCCATAACCATTTTGTGAACAAATAAATTATACTGTGTGTGCATGTGGATTGATTACTCTCTGACTCTGGACGTGTTTTGCTTTGTCTTTAGGACAACCTTCAGTAATGAGCCATTACTTGGTAATAATGTCTATAACTGAATAGGCAGAGAAAAATAGGCTGATCTCCTTTGGATAACAAATAACATTGCTGAAGTGGTGCAAATTCTTTGAAAAGAGGCATAATCATATGAAACATATCTAATGGCAGTGCTTCTCTGATGTCTGTGGCTGTTAAGGTAATGATTTCTACCAAAACTTTGAAGTTTTCCAAGTTTCAAATTGTCAAGTCTTTTTGAAAGAAGAGAACTGTTAAAATCTTCCATTAGAATTGTGTATTTCTCTATTTTTTCCTTTCACACCCAACAATTTTGGCCTCGTATATTTTTGAAGCTTTCTTATTGGATTCACATGCATTTAGGATAGTTATGTTAGAGAAGTGATCTTATCATTATGAAAATTTCATCTTTCTCATTAGTAGTGTTCCTTATCCACGAATCTCCACTCTAGCAGATCTTACTTTAGAATTTGCACAGTTTACCTTTTTTCCCCATCCTTCACTCTTAACCTACGTGTGTCTTTGGATTTAAAAAGCATTTCTTATATATAGCATATGATTAAGTCTTGGTTTTCATTAAGTTTCATAATGTCCATGTTTTAATTGGGAGTATTTAGAACATTTACAAGTAATATAAATATAGTGGCATGTTTGGCTTTAAATATATCATCTTTCTTATTTGTCGTATCTCTTCTTTTTCTTTCTTCTTTGTTCCTGTATTCTTTTGGATTAATTCTCTATTTTACGATCCCATTTTTCTCTGATGTAGTTTTTATTTGTACCACTTTCATTTTCAGTGGTTGCTCTCCAATTTATATTATTACAATTCTAATTCCAATTAAGATGTGTGAGTTTTCCAACACCACCAAGCAATCCTCTGACACCAGGGCGGTGTCCTACAACGCAAGTCAATTATGACACAATCTACCTGGAGACACTGCCAGATCACACAGTCACTCAGCTCCACAAGACTGCCCACTCCCCTCCACTTCAGACAGGAGCACTTCAGACGTAAGTTGCAATGCAAGCCCAGGCTGTCACCTGCGCTTCTGACCTATAGGGTGTAGATCAGAGGCTCCAACAACTCTCTCCTTGGGTTCAATTAACTTGCTAAAGTTGCTCACAGAGCTCAGAGAGACATTTTATTTATTACTGGTTTATTCTAAAAGGAACTCGGAAACAGCTAGATGGGAAAAATGCACTGGACAAGTTCTAGGGAAAGGACATAGGTTTCCATGCCCTCTTCTAGCCCACCATCTCCTTGAACCTGTATTCACCAAGCTGGAAGCTCTCTGAACCTTATCCTTCTGGGTGTTTATGGAGGTGTTCATGACATAGGCATGACTGATTACATCAAGTGGCCATTAGTAATGGATTCAACCTCCAGCCCCTTTCCCCTCTCCAGAGGTTGAAGAGAGTGGGACTGAAAGTTCCAACTTTCCAATCACATTTTAACCACGTGGCTGGGTTTCCTGGAGACGAGGCCCCATTCTTGGTGCTTTCCAAAGTCACCTGATTTAACATAACAAAAGACATCTTTATTACTCTCATCCCTTAGGAAATTCCAAGGGTTTTAGAAGGTCTGTGTCAGAAATGTAATGAAGACCAAATACGTATTTATTATAAATTACAGTATCACAATTATGCATCTTTAACTTATTGCTATTTATCCTGAAATAACGGTACCAGTTCACCTATATCATAAAATCCTCATAATATATTTCCATTTAATGCTTCAATCTTTTGTGCTATTATCATACATTTTGTTTCTGTTATATTTTTTATTATACCGTTGTACTTGGGTACTATTTTTGCTTAAACAGTAAATTATCAAGAATTTATTTACTTATTTTTTGTTTCTTTTTGAGAGCAAGAGAGACAGAGCATGTGCAGGGGAGGGGCAGAGAGAGAGGGAGACACAGAATCCGAACCAGGCTCCAGGCTCGGAGCTGTCAGCACAGAGCCTGACATGGGGCTTGAAGTCATGAACTGCGAGATCATGACCTGAGCTGAAATCAGACGCCCAACTGACTGAGCCACCCAGGCGCCCCAAGAATTTACTCTAAAAAGGTAAAAAAATGTATACTTATCCACATATCTACCACTTTCGGCACTCTTCATTTTTAATGATTTGTTCTATATGGTAACTGACATTGATTTTTTGAAGAGATAAGATCAGTTGTCTTGCAACATGCCCCACTCTCTGGGTTTGTTTTATTTTTATTGTCATTTCTTCAACTAAATATTTTCAAATTGGGATGATCTATCAGACGTCTACTGTACATAGGCGAAACGAACAGCATCTGTAAACGCATATACCAGTTGTTCTCAACTGGGGGCTATTTTTCAGGGGACTTTTGATAAAATCTAGGTAGGGTGGGTGTGCTGCTGGCATCTAATGGGTAGAGGCCAAGTGCGGGGCGAAAGAGCGGCCACCTCACGGGTCAGTCCCCTACAACAAAGAACTATCTGGTCCAAGACGTAAATAGCGTGGAGGTTGAGAAACACTGATGGTGACGCCCGGAGCCCTGTGGCTAGTTCAGAAGACTCTGTTTTTGTGTGGTTAGAATGAAGTGTGCAATACTGGTGAGAGTCCAATCCAAGGAGAAATGGAGGGCAAGGGGTCAAACAGACCAGGGTCCTAAGGACAACACAACAAGGTTTGGATTTCATCCTGCAGGAAAGAAAACTGGATTATTAACTGAGGAATTAACATCAATAACACTCACGGTTTGAAAAGATGGCCCCGGTGGTAATACAGATGGATTGCAGTGCAATGGGGCAGCCGCGGTAATTTAGGGATGCGATGCGGAGAAGATAAATGACTTAATAACCTCTTAGGAACGCGAAGAGGACGAACTGAAGCAGGACGCCTAGGTTTGGAGCCTGACAGCTGGGTGAACGTTATCCTTCGGTGAGGTCAGGAGCACAGGAGGAAGGTGCAACCTTGTGGTGGAAGGTGTGCAGTCTGAGATCACTGCAGGGCTTGCCAGGGGCCGTGTCCGCGAAGCAGGTGGCCTGGTGCTCGGGAGGGAGCTGTGCCCTCAAGGAATTGAGGCATTTAGGCGATGGCTGAAGTTACCAGTTGAAGGAACGCAGAGGACAGGAACACCGGAGAAGGGTCTGATCCGAGAAGGAAACCCACACACGGGAAAGGAAGCACGACTACCATCACGGAAACGAGTACCAGGCGGAAATCTCAACAGACGTTCCAATGCTGCCGCAGACGGCCCGTACCTTAAGTGAAGGCCCGAAACATGTCCCCTAAGAAGCTCAGAAATCTCCGAAGCGCCGGCGGGGCAGAAGCCGGAGGGTTACGGGCGGAGGAGCGAGCGCCGGGGGAGAAGGCCGGGGCAAAACCATATCGCACTCTTGGGAGGGGTTGGTGGAGACGGCTCTCACGTTGACTAGGTCAGTGTTAGTTATTCTCTACCAGACAACTCGTGCCCCCTCCCACGGGGCAGCGGTGCCCTAGGAAGGCCCCCTGCACCGTGTTCTCACTCCCCATCACCCTGCCAAGCAATCGGGACCCTACCCGCTCATCAGGAGTTCGGGAGGATCCCGGCAGGCGGCGCCTGGCGGGCCGGAGGGTCTTCCGGAGCCAGCGCGGCCTGGCCCGGAGCGGGGCCGCACGCGGGGAGAAGCTGACCCATCGCCCCACAACCCTGCGGGGACCTCCCGCGACAGACACCGTCACTTCCACGCGTCCCCTCCCCGGCGTCGACTACGCCGAGGCGTGGAGCCTCGCGGGAGCTCACCGCACAGCATCTTGGGAATGAACCCCCCCCTTTCCCCCGCCGTGCCTTGTGCGCATGCGCAGCCCCGCCTCCGGCCGCGGGGAGCGGCCCCCGGAAGTCGACTCGGCTGTGGAGGGGGCTGGTAGGTGCTTGCGCGTCTCTGCGGAGTCGGGTGGGCGCGGGGACAGGAAAACTCGGGCCGTGGGTGTGCAGGGGAGGCTGGCAGCCGGAGGGCCCAGGGCAGATTCTAGCTGCCGCTGAGTCACCAGGGGCGGGGTGAGAGGCTACGGAGACTCAGTGTCCCCCTCTGCCCGTGGGCATGGCCAGCGACGGCTGCTTGTTCCGACCATCAAATAAGATGCCACCTGTGAAGAATGAGCCACATGCCAAGCGATAAGCACTGGTTCAGTGTACCCTTCTGGATTCAAAAGACCATTCACTCCCCTTTGTATTCGATTCTACCTTAAAACACACACACACACACACACACACACACACACACACACACACACACACACCAGCAGCAACAGCAGCAACCATTGAGATGGTTGATATACCATCTCAGAGAGGTGATGGGATATACTCGGTGTCACAAGATTTTTGGTGAGGGAGTTCAAGTTCAGAGGCAGATTTGGTTTCCTCCCAGTCTTCTGCGCCTTCTGAAATCCTTTCTACCGCTCAGCATTGCAGTGTTTACAGCCCTAGGTGCGTACTTGGGGATGTGACGATGAAGGCAGCATGGAGTGGATCCCACCCTGTGGTAAATCTATTTCTCGCGTTCTGGAATCTCTAATCTCTTAACACGGAGACTCCTGGTTCCTTGTGTGGTTTCCAGACTTTCCACAGGTGGCACAGCCTACTACCCTAGGAAATTGCAGGGAAGTCAGGTGTGGGGCATGGATGAAGGTTCCAGCTGAGATGAATTTGTTTTGCAGGACCTGGTCCCAACATTCCTGGAACAAAGCAATTCTTGGGAGCTAGGTAGGGGCCCCTGGCATAGAAATCCTACCTGCAGGGAGCAAACACTCCTCTGCTTCTCATCAGAGCTGCAGAGCAGAGATGGAAGAACAGGGAGAGAAGGGTCTAGATTTGAATGATCATAAGCAATTCTTGATCTTCCTGGCCAGAGTGGACCAGACGATGATGGTGTTTGCCACATCAAGAAGCCATCTCAGCCTGTGACAAGGAACTCCCACGACTCTGCTATTAACCAATGGGCAGAAGATCCGACTAGACATTTTTCCGAAGAAGACATCCAGATGGCCACCAGGTCCATGAGAAAATGCTCAACATCACTCATCGTCAGGGAAATGCAATGAAATGTTACCGCACACCTGTCAGACTGGCTATTATCAAAAAGACAAGAGGGGCACCTGGGTGGCTCAGTCGGTTAAGCATCCGGCTTCGGCTCAGGTCATGATCTCACGGTCCGTGAGTTTGAGCCCCGCGTCGGGCTCGGTGCTGACAGCTCAGAGCCTGGAGCCTGTTTCGGATTCTGTGTCTCCCTCTCTCTCTGCCCCTCCCCTGTTCATGCTCTGTCTCTCTCTGTCTCAAAAATAAATAAACGTTAAAAAAAAAAATTCAAAAAGACAAGAAATAACAAGTGTTGGCAAGGATGTGGAGAAAAGGGAAACGTCGTATGCTGTTGGTGAGAATGGAACCTGGTGCAGCCCATGTGTGCAGAACATACGGAAAAGCCACCGTGGAGGTTCCTCAAAATATGAAAAAATAGATCTACCGTATGATCCAGCAATTTCACTGCTGTGCATTTATGAGAAGAAGACAAGAGCACTAACTTGAAAAGATATCTGCACTCTCACATTGGTTGCATCGTTATTTATAATGGCCAAGATGTGGAAACAGCCTAAGTATCCATCAACACATGAATGAAAAAAGAAATGTCTCACACACACACACTGAAAAATTAAAATATTATTCAGCCATAAACAAATTCAGCCACAAACTCTTGCCACGTGTGACAACAGAGATGCACCTAGAGAGTATTATGCTAAATGCAATAAGTCAGATGGGGAAAGACAAATACCATATGATTTCACTTACATGCAGAATCTAACCCCTCCCTGAATGCCCCCCAAACCACCGCCATAACAGAGACGGGCTCTTTTTTAGTGGAGAGCAGATTGGGTGGGTGGTTGTCAGAGGCCAGGGAAATGGGTGAACTGCCTTTTTTTTTTTTTTTTTAAGTTAAATTAGGGGAGAAAAACCAACTTCCTCGCTGGGATCTACGAGGTTGCACATGGCCTGCTCGCCATCCCCCCCCCCCCCCCAATTCAATGCCCTTCCTCCTACCCCCACTCAGCCCTCAGCCTCCAGGCCAACTTCCTATTCCTGAGAACCCTGCTGTGAGGCTTTATTCCAGTCCTGACCTCTGCCTGGCACATCCTTTCCCTGGACTTCACTCTTTTTCCTTACTCGCCTAGGACTTTTGCCCAGATGTCAGTTTTTCAGCAACCTTTCCTGACCTTTCTATCTTGACTCCCGGTGCTCTCGCCATCTCCACTGCACTGCCCCTCCCTGGCTTTTTTCCTCCATAGAACTTACCACCAACGTGCTGTGTGCTTTACTTACTCGTTTGCTTTTCTGTGTCCATGCTGGCAAGAATTTTGTGCTCAGCAAAGGTCTGTGTGGTCACGTGCTAACCATCTTCTGCTGTCTGGGTGGGACGTCTCCCTTTGCTGTCTTTCCAGCTCAGTCGTGTTTTCAAAAGATTGCTATTCATGCGCTATGAATGTAAGAAGGTAAGAAGTCATAAGTAATCATAAGTTATCAGTAAGAAGGTCATAAATCACTGAGTCATATTACTTTGCACAGATAAACGGGGAACTTACATTTCTTTTGTTACATGTGGGTGCTCCTTTTATCTCTGATGGCTTGGGGTTAATTATCATAGAGTCACTTTAGAGAAGACAAGCATTGACCCCAAGCTGCTTAAGGGCAGGGATCGTCTCATTCATGTGTATCAACCACACAGTGCCTGGCATTTGGCTGGAACTCGGCACGAATTTGTTGAATGAATGAATCTCATTTTGGCTTTTTGCCAGCCCCGGTCTGGGTGGTTAACAGATAGTTAGTTCATACTTTCCTGTGTGACTTAATTAACGTTCTTTAAAATATCTTCGGGAATTTAACCCCAGGAAATGGAACATTTTAGGTTGTTCAGAAAGGTAACGATTCTCAGCTTACAAAATGTTAAGATGTATTTGATGTGTGCTGCGTGTTAAATATCCTGGTTTGGTGTCTTTGCTTATGGGTTGTATAAATGTATACATTTAATTGTTTTAACGGTTGTTACTATTTGAAAAAAGACTTTCTCTAAATAAATACAGAAATAAATACGAGTCTCGAAATGAAATAAATAAAATTAAAAAAAGATTTCTCTTGAATGCGGTGAATTTTTTTTGGCTGCTGTGTAATGAAGCCATAAGGTCACTAGGTGGAGGTGTTGCACAGTGTAGAGTAGACCCAGGTTCTGATGAGACTTCATTTTTTAAAATTTATTTAAGGGGCGCCTGGGTGGCTCAGTCAGTTGGGCGGCCTACTTCGGCTCAGGTCACGATCTCACGGTCCGTGAGTTTGAGGCCCGCGTCGGGCTCTGGGCTGATGGCTCAGGGCCTGGAGCCTGTTTCGGATTCTGGGTCTCCCTCTCTCTGACCCTCCCCCATTCATGCTCTGTCTCTCTCTGTCTCAAAAATAAATAAACGTTAAAAAAAAAAAAAGTTTATAAAATGTATTTAAATCCAAGTTAGTCAACGTACAGTGAGATGATGGTTTCGGGGGTAGAATTTAGGGATTCATCACTTACATATAACACCCAGTGCTCATCCCAACAAGTGCCCTCCTTAATGCCCACCCCCCACTCAACACCCTGCCAGCACCCTCCGTTGGTACTTAACCGTGTCTTATGGTTTGCCTCCCTATCTGTTTTTAGAGACTGGTACTTTTTAAACGGAAAATCAAATGGGAATTCTGTAGAAGTGGGCACTTTTGAGTATGTCCACGTTAAAGTTTCAAAGCAGTAAATATGACCCAAACAGTCAAGACAAAAATTACAAACATAAATTATCCCGGTAGTGTTATTATTCATTTTTTTCTTTTTTAAGGGTTTAGTGTTCCTTTTATATATCAATGCTTAATATTTTTAGTTTCAAATTCACGTGTAGCATATTAACAGGAGAATGAAGCGCTATCTAAAATCAAAGAGCACACACACATATATGCATAGACACGTACATATATGACTTTACTGTATTATTTATAGGCGAAAGCATTTTGCTGTGAAAGAACGTTTGATTTTTCTCTCTTTTTCCCAGCTGCTGAAATAGTAGCAATAAAGTTTAATTTTTTTTTTTTATGTCTAGACAATTGCTGATGACAAAATTGATAACTTTTGTCAGGAAAGATAAAATTACATGTCAAAATGGCTTTTGAGGGTTCTGACATGTTTGTTATTCCGCCATGAGACAAAACTCAAAAGGCCTTTGCTTTTAATGGATTTTGTCACCATGTACTCGTGCTTTTATTTTTAAACACCCCCAAAAATCAAACACATTTTTGTAGTGCTTATTTTTACTTTTTTATTTTTATTTATTTAAAATATTTGTTTCGGGGAGCGTGCAAGCGGGGGAGGGGCAAAGTAGGGGGACAGAGGATCTGAAGAGGGCTCTGGGCTGACAGGCATACAGCAGCAAGCCCGATGGGGGGGGGGGGGCCTCGAACTCATGAACCTCATGAGATCATGACCTGAGCTGAATCAAGAGTCAGATTCTTTAACTGACTGAGCCACTCAGGTGCCCCTGTGGTGTTTATTTATTTATTTTTTTTAACGTTTATTTATTTTTGAGACAGAGAGAGACAGAGCATGAACGGGGGAGGGTCAGAGAGAGGGAGACACAGAATCTGAAACAGGCTCCGGGCTCTGAGCTGTCAGCATAGGGGCCCGATGTGGGGCTCGAACTCATGGACCGCGAGATCGTGACCTGAGCCGAAGTCGGCGCTCAACCGACTGAGCCACCCAGGCGCCCCTCTGTGGTGTTGATTTTTAAAGAACGCATTGTTGTTTGTGATTTGTCCGTGGAAATTCAATGTACTTATTTCACTCATAGCATATTAAAGTAGTCGACCCAAATCAGGTTCTCAGGTGCTGTTTCTCGGAACAGGGAATAAGCTTTGGGTGCCTGGCTTCCCCAGCTGTGGGGACCACTGGCGTCATTGCTATGACACCTGTCTGGGGCCAGCTCACAAAGCTGTGATAATTACATGGGAAAGGATCGTTTTCCAAACCGGGACATTTGCACCATCAGTGGGCGGATAAAGGAACATGGCGGGGAGAACGGTTCTCTGCAAGTACCCAGGAAACACAGAATTCCGGGGGACGAGCCCGCCTTCACCATCCCACCTCTGCAACGATGTACAGGTTCAGAAAGGATTGGGAGGCGGTCCTGGCCAGCTGCGGCAAAGCCATGCCCTGGGGAGCTCCCTGGTGGGGGTGTCCTGAGTGGTCCTGCAGAGGTCAATGCCAGCCAGGCTTGGAAGGAGTTACTTAAGAGTGCTGGCGTGCTCACTCCACCCTGGCAGCTCGTTCATTCATTCATTCATTCATCAGCACACGTACTGAGTGACCGTGTGTATTGTGTCTTCTTACATAGATGAGGGAAGCAGGCAAAGGTGTGGATGGAGGGTAGGAGAGGGGAACGCCCAGGACTGAGTTCTGCAGGACTCGCATGCTCAGTAGTCAGAGGGAGTTGGGACCTTCTGGGAGGCAGGAAGGAAAGCGGGAAGATACGGTGGCACTGAGCTGGCGATAAGGAGGTGTGAGCTGTCACAATTGTCCCCTGCTGCTGAGAGGTCAGGTACTGTGGTGCCTGGGATCTACTAGGACTGGCAACAACAAGGCTGGGGGAACATGAGGGGGGCTGTTTGGTGGGGTGAGGGGCCCAGAAGTCCAACAGGGTGAGGGGGAGATGGGGAATTGAAGAATCCTTCACACCGCTTTGCCTTTGAGGAGTGGGAGCGAGATGGGCACTGCACAGGAAGGTAACGCAGGTTAGAGCAGGATGGTACCTGAGCCAGGGACTCCCCCACCCTGGAGGAGAGCCCCTCAGCCTGCACTCTCCACATATCACCCATGCCAGGGTCCTGCTATCCAAACCACACTCGCTTCCAGGGAAGAGGGTTTTCACCTGGGTTCAGGAGGTACACACCAGCTCCTGGTCATGGCAGCTCCCGAACATGAGCAGGTAAATAAGAGATACCAACACATGCAGAAAACAAGGGAAGAGTTACTGCAGAAAACAGAAGAAAAATGCTGCTAATCCGAGGAAGGCAGGAATGGAGAGGGTAAGACCTGATCCAAGATATCGTTGGTACCTTGGATACAGCTGGACCTGAAGTCTGCTCTTGAGCATCTTGATTACATAAAGCCAGGATGCCTCTCCTGCTACAGCAGGTTTGAATTGCCTCTGTCATCCACACCCAAGATAGCCCTGGCTGTGTTCGTTGATGTATCCTGTCTTGGGAAATTCAGGAACGTTTTTATGGTGACCTGACACTTGTTATCAATTTCAGGAAAAAGAAACATTGATTCCAAATGGCATTATTTCTCTTGAAAGTTACTTCCAACACAAAGAAATGAAAGAACCAAACAGGAGAGTAAATTAAGCTTAGGGCGATATCAAACAGAGTCTTCAGAATGGAAAAACGTAATTGCTTTATAACCTGTTTAATAAGTTCTTAGCATCAACGATGACCTATAGGTTTTCATGATTTTCTCCAGATAAATCGGTCCACTGTCAATCTGCTACCAAGTTTTGCCATGTGTATGTATTTCATTATCCCCTATTTTGCTTTTCCTTAAAACTTCACCTGTTATTAACTGTTAGCCTTTAGTTTCAGCCTAAACTAAACTTGGAGCATTTTATCTATACAGCTACTAACGCCTTGCATACCAAAGCTGGCTTTCTCCCATTCCATTTTTTGTGCCTCAGAGACTGTTGTGGTCACATGGTCTCAATGATGAAAGTGATCTGAGAAGGACTGTTTCTTTACTTGTCTCCATGGACACAAAACACCAGATCTTCAAAGCAATTTGTCTCTGTCTTCAGCCCTGTGTTTATTATTACTTCCATTGTTAGCTCTGGGATTCCAGACCCCACAAGGTCCGGGATAAGAGCAGAAATCCCCGTGGAGAGCTCCCATGGCCACCGGGCTCCCTGCAATTGGGTGCCTTCGCTTCCTCTTCCGCAGCAGCACACGTTTATTTATTTTATTTCCTTTGAAACGATACCACTTTTCCCTTCCAGGGAAATAACGATCTTGCGACTGACTGTCCACATGTAAATCATCTGATGGGTACGGGTTGTGAATCTAGTGCTGAATTTCAAAAGATGAAGTTTCTACCTAGGCTTTAGATTTTATTCTGTTTTTTTCCCATTAATTTTTGGAAGCCTGCGTTGACAAAACCTTCGCCGAATTACGTCAAAGAGAAGACCGAGGGTGGAAAAGGGAACCTTGAAGGTTTGCCTTCAAAAAGCCAGTGTGTTGGATTTGTTTACCACATGGTGGAAGGAGAGGGGTTATAGTGACCCTGCCATGGCCTCCCTCACTTGACTGGGCCAATGGATCACCTGCTATTTGTACACTAACCCCAGACACATTTGTTTATTTATTTAAAGTCTAAAGTCCGTGAACAGGGTGAGCGTTCTAATTAGCCATCTGTGAGGACCATAGATGTGAAATGATGGTTAATTTTCGTTCTGTCTGAGAGATAAGGACTCTTAATATTTTTCAGTTGATATTGCTACCAATTCCCCCCCGCCAAAAAAAAAATAAAGTAGGAGACAGAGTGGAATTAGATAATTGTAGTAAATACTTTTGGTATGTTGGCTCTGTTTTCTCTCTATTTTTAATCTCTTGGTATGTATTCTTACACCCATAGGGTGGCTGTGTGTCTGTTACTTAATCCTGTGTCAGCCTGTGGGGGTGTGTGTGTGGGGGGGGCAAGAGGAGACCTGGTCCCAAACAGGGCCAACCACATCCTATCTCCAACACCTGGGAGCTGGAAGTGAGGGATGCCGCTCTGTACACGCGGATCATTTTAATTGAGGATATTTAAGTTTGGGACGTCTGGTGCGGCCGTATTTACCAAGGGCTCAGCAAAAGCAGACAGATCAGTCTGGAACAGGAGAAAAAGTAAAGCAAGGTGGAGTGAGAAGCTGGGGGTGGCGAGGGGAGAGGCGGGAGAGGCTGAGGGGAGGTTTACCCAGAGTGGGTGGCTCTGATCTGGAGCCCTTCTGGGAGCTTCCGTGCTATTAGCACGATCCCTCCGGGTTTGGAGTAAATGACTCTGAGCAGACGCGTCTTACTGGAAAACAAAATAGCCCTGAGTAGACCAGCAGTATGGTTAGAACATTCCACAAAACGGAAAAGGAATTGAGAGACACCCGTGTGTGGACGTGGTTTTTACCCCACTTTCCGCTGCTCCTGTCTACGAGGACAGCTTCAGGAGCCGCACTAGAACGTCCACCCTCACGATGAAGGTCAACCAGCCATTTCGAAGGAAAGCATGGGCTGTTCACTGCTGATTAAAATGTGGTTAAAAGGACCAGCAGTTAGATCTCGAGAGACATCAGGAAAAGATTAGGAGAGCATAGAATCTTGGCGTCATCGGGGGTGCCTGGGTGGCTCAGCTCAGTCAGTTAGGCGTCGGACTTCGGCTCAGGTCATGATCTCATGGTTGGTGGGTTCAAGGCCTGGGTCAGGCTCTGTGCTGCCAGCTGGGAGCCGGAAGCCTGCTTTGCATTCTGTGTCTCCCTCTCTCTCTGCCCCTGCCCAGCTCACACACTGTCTCTCTCTCTCTCTCTCAAAAATAAATAAAACATTTAAAAAAATTTTTTAAAAAGGAATCTTAGCACTGAACGTTCCATATTGTCACCTGTGCACAAATCCCTCTGCAGTGTCCCCCCCCCCGCCCTACCGTGCTCCTTCACCTCCATGGGGTGAGCCCCATGCAACATCCCCTCCGTCCCAGTGCCCTGGCATCCATGTGGGAGAGCCCCCACAATGTCCCCAGGAATGCTCTAGCGATGGGAGGGGACAAGTGACGCCCTTGCCCGTTAGGAACAGAGGAAACCCATGTATCTGCCCCCCGCAAGGGGCGAGCCTGCCGCTTGCCCAGGACGGGTTTCCATCTGTGACTCTCTACAGAGCAACTCGCATAGGGGACCCAAGCCACTGCTACTCGGGGCTTGGAACAGCAGCGAGCACAGAAGCAGCCCGGCCCCGACCCAAGGCCTCCGGTGTGATGGCAGCACTAAGTTAATAAAGATGAGCACAGAAACCTGCCGCCTGCACCCTGAAATCCGGGAATCCAGGTTCCAGCCTTCCCTGCGGCCTTGGGAGTGTGAAGCTGGGGCTGCTCAGACTCTGGGGAGGGGTGATATCACCCCGCTACTCTCGGGGGGTTCCTTATTCCGCTAACACCGAAAGGATGCACATGGCAGGTGTAGAACAAAAGTTCCACGCAGTGAAACCTCTGAAGAACTGCCCCAAAGGCTCAGATTCAAGGACAGCTTTCACCTAAGGCACTTGCAGGTTGGAAGGCAGTGGGAGGAGAGCAATGCATTGTGTGGCTGAACCCACGGCCCCGCTGGCCATTCATGTCTACTTACAAAAATAAAAATAAAAAGTGAGGGCCATAAATCCAGGAGGTGGAACTAGATGCCTCACACGATGGCCCCGGGATTTTTATTTCATTTGCTCTTTCTCAGACGAGGAACAGTCAATCAGCTGCGAGCCACTGTGTAGAACTGCCTGCCATCACCCTTGGACGGGTCACCTGTGAGCTCACATGCAGCGTCCCGAGGGCTGGAACCTCCCCAACGTGATGCAGGAGGCAAAGGGGAGGCTCGGGGTGCACAGCAGACATCCACCCCTTCCATCCAGCTCTGTCCTCTTGAGGGGATCCTGTCCCTGAGGAATTCCTGATATCCAAACTCCCACTGGCCACCCACACCCAGGTGTAAGATACGTGGTCAGCTCTAAAATCCGGCTTGGGTCAGACGCGACTTCGAGTCAAGCCAGAAGGCAAAAGGCTCGTAATTATTTGCAAAAATGTCTCTAGTTTCTGCAGATTCCTTCAATCCTGCCCCCACAGCAAACCATCCTAGACCCAGGATTTTCTAAAGTGGGTTTTACAACCTTGTTGTTCTTTATCTAAGCTCCTCTGCCCTTCTGCAATACACATATGGACGATAGAAAAAATTCTAAACTGGCCCGCTTTGCACATGTATAATGGTGACAAGCTTTTCAAGCCAACAAACTTGGAGATTTTTAAATCGAGTGTTTCAAAATTCGGAAACATTTAGGGGTGCCTGGGTGGCTCAGGAAGTTGAGTGTCCAACTCCGGCTCGGGTCATGATCTCGCAATTCGTGAGTTCAAGCCCCGCGTTGGGCTCTGTGCTGACAGCTCAGAGCCTGGAGCCTGCTTTGGATTCTGTGCCTCCCTCTCTCTCTGCCCCTCCCTAGCGTGCACTCTGTCTCTCTCTGAAAAATAAATAAACATTTAAAAAAATTAAAAAACATAAAACTCAGAAACACTTAAAAATTTTTTGAAGTTTATTTATTTTGGGGGGGGGAGGGGCAGAGAGGGAAGGAGAGAGAGAATCCCAAGCAGGCTCCACACCTGATGCAGGGCTCGATCCATGAACGGCGAGATCATGACCTGAACCGAAATCAAGAGTCACACCCCTCCCCGCCATCCGGGCGCCCCCATTTTAAATTTTTAATTGAGACAGGAATGAAAACAAATTGTACTAGGTGTAATAAAAGCATTTGGCAATCTAGTATCATATTAAGCTTGAATCCTTCAATAGCGACACTAATAATGAATTATGCATTGATGTAGCTGGTTCTTTTATGAGAAAAATCTAAAGATTCTTCAGAAAAAAGATAAGTTTGAGTCTTTGGAGCGGGGGGAATCTGAAACAAATTGGACCTCTGAGTGACATCGGAGTAAATTACCTGTCATGGCTCCTGGAAGACTGTATAAACCACGCGGATCTATGCATGTGTGAGATTTAGCACACAGAGGAGGCTATCATATAAGGAGCGTAATAAAATACCGCTATTCCTTTGATTTGACAAATGCCACAATTTGGCCACAGGAGATTTCTCCGGATTCACGCCCTGTTATGGGCTGGGTTGCGTGTCCCCCTCCGAATTCACACGTTGGCGTGCTAACCTCCAGGAACTCAGAATGTGACCCTATTTAGAGAGGGCTTTGACACAGGTAGCCAGGTTCAAATGAGGTCTTTAGGCTCTTACGTAGACAGCAGAGTCCTCAGAAAAGGGAGGACTTCGGACGGAGACGCACCTCGAGGGAACACCATGTAAACACACAAAGAGGGATGTCTACAAGCCAGAGACTGAAGCCCGGAGCAGATCCTTCCCCCGTGGCCCCCAGAAGGAATCAGTTCTGTCTCACCTTGACTTTGCACTTCTGGCCTCCGGAACCGGGAGACGGCAAAGTTTGCTATTTAAGCCCCGCAGTCTGTGATGCTCTGTTACGGCAGCCGGAGCAGGTTGAGACATGTCCTGGTGCAATAGGGCAGTGGAACGGGGGGCCGCCAGGGCTTTGAGGGTCCTGGGGCTCCGCTGAGACCACGACTGTGCAGGAAGGACACAACGCCAGCCTTGACTGTGAGCACGAATGTCATTTTAAATGTCCTAGTAGCCATATAAAAAAAAAAAACAGGGGAAATTAATTTTAATAATATATTTTATTTGATCCAGTATATCAAATATCACTTCAGTGACATATTTGAATGTAAACAAGGCATTTTATCTTCTCTTTGTTGTCCTCATCTTTCAAAGCCGATGTGTGTATTTTACAGAGCATCTAAATGGTCAACAGGGACATTTTGACCAATGAAAATTCTTTCTTTAAAAAAAAAACCCTTTCTTTAATGTTTGTTTATTTTTGAAGGAGAGAGAGACAGAGTGTGAGCAGGGGAGGGGCAGAAGAGAGGGAGACACAGCATCCGAAGCAGCCTCCAAGTTGTGAACTGTCAGCACAGAGCCTGATGTGGGGCTCGAACCCATAAGCTGTGAGATCATGACCTGAGCTGAAGTCAGGTGCCTAACTGACTGAGCCACCCAGGAGCCCCCAGTGCAAATCATTTCTGAAGGGCGGTTGAGGACGACATACTTTCTCATCCTTCCGTTCTGTGTTTTCAACATTTGCTGTGGAATCATCTAGACGGTCCTTTGTGCTCTGATTCCTCACCTTGGTGAATATAATCCTTCGCGACAGGGATGTCATGTTGGGGGGGAGGGGTCTCACTAGACATTCAGAAGCACACAGCCGGCTATGGTCTTTTAATTTTCTGCGTGTGGTGAAGCCAGGAAGCTGATCAGACCTCAGCATCGGTCACAGTGAGGACCCCAGTCCTTTTACACCCCCCCCCCCCACTCCCCTGCGCTTTTCTTTCTTGTTCAGGTGGATTCCTGGCATGCTGGCCCTGGGAGGCACAGTGGGGTCGTAGGGTAAGCAGCAGAGGGAACCAGGGGCTGAGAAGGCTTTACTTTCTGCCATGTGCCTTTGAGCCTTAAGAAAAAGGGGGAAAGAAACAGCACCCTTGCTCTTCTGATACTTTGCTCCCCCCCCCCAGCCCCGCCCCCCAGTCTGATCATCTGACTTTGTTTCCTAAATATCACAGCAGTGGTTGGAAACTGCCCTGTGGTTCAAGGGCTCTTCAGCAGTGAGAAAACATTCCTTTTTCTTCATTGCCATATTCAAATGAAGGCACAGATGTGTTGATAGCTAGTTCTGCCATGAGTTTGCTCATTGTTGAGCCAAACTTAAGTCAGTGTTTGTTAAAGGCCATATTAGGGAATTGTAATCTATTTCTTTCCTTTGGGAATCTTTACCTATGGTTTTATTCCTTTTAAATTTCTGTGTTTTTAAGAGAAGTATGTTCTGGCAAAGTGAGGTTTGGTAGTAAGTGAGTGGCTTGGAAAACACTTATTTTCTGGGGTGCCTGGGTGGCTCAGTCCGTTGAGCGGCTGACTCTTGATATCAGCTCAGGTCATGATCTCACGGTGTAGGAGTTCAAGCCCCGAGTGGGGCTGTGTGAAACCTGCTTGGGATTCTCTCTCCCCTTCTCTCACTGCCTCTCCCCAGTTGTGCTCTCTGTCTCTCTCTCAAAATAAAACCTTTAAAAAATTTTTTTAACACATTCATTTTTGAGAGACAGAGAGAGACACACAGAAAGAGCATGAGTGGGGGAGGGGCGAAGAAAGAAGGAGACGCAGAATCGGAAGCAGGCTCTAGGCTCTGATCTGTCAGCACAGAGCCCGAGGTGGGGCTCAAACTCATGAACTGCGAGATCATCCACGAGCCGGAGTCAGATGCTTAACCGAGTGAGCCACCCAGGCGCCCCTAGAGTAATATTTATATTCAATCAATGAGATGGGCAGGATGAGACAATAGCAAGCATGTGATGTTGTATTTTATTGTCATTATTATACGGCTTTCCTCCTGCTTTCTATGCTGTGAGAATGGCCCCTGAGAATCCTACATTGTGAAGAGTGTTTTAGAAAAGACTCGAGTTCACATTCAGGGATGAGTGGGTTGAAAGGGCTCAATGGAGAGATAAATAAATATACTCGGGTTGAGAAGAGTTTCCACGTCTGCTTCTGTTCCTTCCCTTAAGTTGAAGGAGGTGAATACAGAACATCTCAGCCCTGAGGTGTTTAAGTAGCCCCTGGGCTGTTAGAAAAATGAGCAACCAGCAGGAAGCTGCCTAGCCTGTTACCTCAAACGGGCAACGGGAACTCTCTGTCTCTCCTCTTAGCAAGCGAAGCTTTCATCATTTTACCGTCACATGCCTGTATTAGTGCCTGATGGCTGCTGTAACAAGTTACCGCCAACTCAGTGGCTTGAAACAGTGCCAGTTTCCTCTCTTACGGTCTGGAAGTCAGACTTTCTGGGATGGGTTGGTAGGGCCTCGGGATAACCTGTTCCCTTGCCTTTTGCAGCTTCGGGAGCCCACCCGTATCCTTTGCCCGTGGTCTCCTTCGTCCGTCTTCAAAGCCAGCGGGGGAGCGTCTCCAAACCGCTCCCTCTGTCCTTCTGTCCCTTGGTCACATGGCTGCCTCTGTCTGGAGTCACATCCCCTGTGCCTCCCCCTTATGAAAACCCTAATGATTATACCAAGCCCACCCAGCTACTACAGGATAATCTCCCCACAGTGTCCTCTACTTACATCAGCGAAGTCTTTTTGGCCACCTAAAGTAACATATCCCCAGGCTTCAGGGATGAGGACATCTTTGGGATCACTATCAGGCCTTACAAAATCCCAGGGCCTACGTGCTCCGACGGACTTGGATTTCACCGTGGCCTGATATGGGCATCACCCCCACCTCGCCGCTCCAAGCAGACCCAGCAGTTTGGGCCAGGTGAGCATGTGTGAGGACAGGCCCTTTGCTGATGTCTGTCTCGTTGGCTTCTATACAGACAAAGAAAAAATGTGGGTCCCGGGCTTCAAGTTTTGAGCTGAAGCTTCATAGTATGATTGCAATTAGGAACGTAAGTTGAAATATGTTTTTTGCTCTCTTTTCGGGACAGTGCGGACAACTCTCTGAACTTCCGTGGAGAGAAGGATACAGCTGAAGGAACCAGTCTGCACTCCCCACACTCAGGCTGCTGATTGACGGAGCTTGTCCCTTTGAGGGGTCACTCCCAAGGGTGTCAGAGCCAGGATTACGGCAGACTGCTACCGGTAATAAGCGTTCAGTTTCGGTCTCCGTGTAACGGACTCGTCAGTGTATTCAGGAAATGGCAGCCGGGAGGTAGATCGTCCAGAAGAGGGGGCCAAAGTCTTGCAAAAATGCCAGGAGCTCTGTCGTGAATCAAGGCCTCGAAAGGCAGAGGCTTGCTCCGGGACTCGAGCCAGCTGGCCTCCCTCATGCTCGTGGGTCCCCGCTGCTCTGATGCCCGACACTCGGCCGGAGCCCGGTGCCTCCCTGTGAACCAATCACGCAGGACCCAGGGACCCTGGGACCCTACACCTCATCATTTAAGGACTCTTGGGCCCACCAAGATAGCATTAATTATGAATACCTGCTTTGTTTGTTTTTCTGTGTTTGGTTTTTGGTTGCCCGTAAAAGGAATGCTTGACACTTTGAAAATTTCAAACAGAAATTCGTAGTGTCGAAAGCTCAAAATCTCCTTCTCTCTCCATAGACATGAATACTAGCACCAGTCGGCCCAGTAGATTTTTAAACATGACATATTTATAGTCTTTGTTTGAATGGCTCCCATTCTCCATTGGTTGGGGACTTGTGTGTTGACATGCTTGAAGACGTCTCCGTGTACCGCCCCGCCCATGCATCCTGTTTCCACATGGGCTCCTTTGATTACAGGATTCTGGCCGTGGGATGTGGAAAATTGGGAAGGAGAAATGGACCCAAAGGCTGATGGGAAAAAGAACCAAAACGAATCCCGGTTCTCGGGACAATAAAATGCGACAATAAAAACAGCCCCTTTTGAAGAACTCTTGTGACCACAACACCAGCCAGGTTGCGGGCAGAGGGTTGGCAAAGCCCTCTCTCCTTCTCCAAGGGCATACTTGACCTCATGTTGACTTTCTAGCTCTGAAGGGGGCTGTCAGCCGTGCCACTGGGCAAATGTGATTGTGGTAAAAATAACCCGATGGGCAAGTTGCACCTGAGGGCACCTCCATGGGAGCTGAGTTGGAATAACTAAAGCACTGCCCCACCTGATGCAATTGTTAGGGGCCGAGTTGTGTCCCCCTGCCCCCCAAATTCATATGTTAAAGTCCAACCCCACTACCTCAGGACGTTACTGTATTTGGAGATAAGGTCATTACAGAGGTGACTAAATTAAAACGAGGTCATGAGGGTGGCCCCACTCCAATCTGACTGGTGCCCATATAAGAAGAAGAGATCAGGGGGCATCTGGGTGGCTCAGCTGGTTAAGCAGCCAACTTCAGCTCAGGTCATGATCTCGAGGTTCATGGGTTTGAGCCCCACGTTGGTCTCTGGGCTGACAGCTCAGAGCCTGGAGCCTGCTTCGGATTCTGTGTCTCCCTCTCTCTCCACCCCTCCCCCACTCGCGCTCTGTCCCTCTCTGTCTCTCAAAAATAAATACAAATTAAAAAAAAAAAACCATTAAAAAAAAAAAAAACACCAGTGCCTGGTGTTTCGTGATGGCGGCCCCAGTGGATTAAGGCAGCACCCGTCTCCAGGAGCCCAGTCCCCGTTCTAAAAAGCGTTGTCCGTGAGTTATTTTGTGCAGACCCTGACACGCCCAACAGAGAATGCCAGCAGCTTCCGGCGAAAGGTGAGCCTGTGCAGCCCCCCGATCTCACCTTTCGCCAGGTGACCGATCTCACCTGTCACCTGCGTGACAGGTCTTGATCTAGCATCTCTGAGTCCAGCTCCCCTGGCTGAGCCGACGCCTGCAGAGAGGTCGACCCTAATGGCTTCATCTGCTGACTTTGCCTGCAAGCGGGTTGGAGTTCGGTTCTGAGTTTCAGGCTGTGATCTGAGCTCTGTCTGTATTCGGCACGGCGGCTCTAACCACTAAGTGTGCAGCTGAGACGCTGGGCAGGCAGGGTTTGTGATGTTGCATCAGTGCTGAGAGGAGACGGACCCTCTGGGTGCACCTGCCGCCGTCCCTTCTCTTCTGCCTCCGTGGGAGCCAGTTTCCGCGTAAACAAGGGTCTGTGGTCAATTGCTGGGCTTCTCGCTGGATCTCATGTTGCTTCGCTGGTGCCATCTTTGCGTTTAGGTTAATATAAACTAACGTATTTTGGATCATTTTAATTTATACATGAGTACCGGCTCAGTGTCTGTCACAGAACCACAGTGAGTCTTCCATTCTGGAAATTGCTTATAGCAACTCAGGCCAGGCTCGAATGCTGTGCTTTGCGCATTGTAGCATCGCCTTTTCAGCAACCCCCTTTCTCAGGCGAACTCCCGCTCCTGCTATGTGTCTCCAGCACAGAATCCACCTCCCCTGGGAAGCCCTCCGTGCCTCCACCCGGGCTCGATTTGATGGCAAATCATCGACATCATTTTTGTAACATCTCTCTTCTTATCTCTGCAGGATTTTCTTCGGGACCTTCATGAACTTCATGAAAACAGTTTGGTAATTTCATTAAAAGGGAAACACTCTACGATCATATGCTTTGACATTCGCTCTTACGTGCATCCAGGCAAAGGGTTGCGCGTGGTGTTCTTAGGAGCTTTAATTGTCCTAGTCAAAAACAAGAGGCAATGCAGATTTCCATCAACAGGTGAGTGGGGACAAAGTGTGGCCTGTCCGCACAGTGAAAGGCTACTAACCAACCAAAGGGACGATCCGATGTGTGCAGAAGCATGGAGACTTCTCGGGCACCTTTGGATGAGTGAAAGAAGCCGGACACAGAAGAATTGATGGCACGTGATTCCATTTATATGCAATTCTAGAAGAGGCGACTCTAACTTGTAGCACAGAAAAAGCAGAGGTCACTTAGGGCTGGGGGACAGGCAAGGGTGGCTGCTGGGATGGGGGTGGGGGGTCACTAGTGGAATGTCCTGGCCTCAGAGGTGGCTCCAAAGAGGTTAGCCTAGTGTCCAAATCAATGTCCATGGGGGTAGGGAGGGCAAGATTGGATCTGGATTGGTTTTGCAACCCAGGGTGGCTGCTTTATAGGGGATGGGACCTCTGGGCGGTGGAAAGACTGCTAGAAAATGTGGTGGGGGACAGCGTCCCCTGAGACGGTGGCTGGTGTTAAAGGCACTGGGGAGGAAGCTGGTTAGTCAATTACGGGGACATGAGCCGAGTGAATCCGGGAGGGTGAAGGGCCTCGATTCCCCAAACGGAAGACGTAGAAAGACCAGGGATCCAAAACATGAAATCTCTCCTACAGATGAAATCAGCATGGCAGCCATGGGAGGCAGGCTCTGAAGTGTAGGGCACAGAAAGGCTGTCCCAGATGGGGGCTCGCAGGCAGGGGGCTAGTGGGGCACACGGATACATCCGGGCTCAGTTAGATCTGGCTCAGGGAATGGGTGAGGTAGTCTGCCGTGGCCTCCAGGACTCACTCAGGAGGTTGGCCGGCAGGATGGACCCGACACGTTAGTGGCCCCGCCCATTTCAGTGTCTCCCTGCAGATTTCCATATCCTCTGGCAATACCAGGATGCAGGAAGATGGACTTATGTCCCCCAACTCTTTTCCCTTGTCACTAGGGAGGTAGCGACGTTAATTAGCTGAGAAATGACTCAGAGGCAGAGAAGGAAGATCAAAGTCAAAAGAGAAGCAGGGGTGTGAGGGACCCCAGCGTGAGGGAGCCCTTAAGCTAGCATATACACGGAAAGCGTGAAAAGCCACACCAGTGTGGGAGCAGGTCATGTCACCGTCACGTCACCGTGAAGCTGTGGGTCTTCAGGAGTCGTTTGCACACATCTGACGGGGTCAGCTTGATTTGAAACATTGCGCGCACCAAGACCGGCTGCAGTGATTGGAGTGGAAAATCATCGCCGAGCAGAGGACAAGCCGCTGGCACCCGAGGAAAGTCAGCATGACACCATTTCAGGGACTGCAGCTGGCTGCCACAGAGGACTCGCTTCTTCCCGTGTACAGCTGGTGATGTGGGCTCAGACACGTTAGAAAGGCTTAAGCTAAACCAGCCCTAATTTATTTTTCACATTCACCGTATTACTTACAACTGACTGTATTTTAAAAGCAAAGCAAATCAGAGCACAACGCTAACAGAACCATTTATTATGAACGGCTACTTACTGGATCAAATTAAAGCATTTGGTTTGTTTTGCCCAAAACACTGCTGTTCAAATTTGTTGAACGATCAACCCCTATCTCCTATTTCTTCTAGCCTGTTCCCTGGTGGACCTTCCCCCTCTTTGATATGGAAGAAGTCCTGCCACAATTTGTGAGACAGGCTTTACCTGCACAGGATCCGATGGAGGTCAGCCAGCAGGGACGTGCTTGGAGACGGGGAAACTTTCCCAGGTGGAGACAGGTTGGCCTGGAGAGCCAGCTCATAATTTGAATAGACGCTCTGTTTCTCTTTTCTTTTTCTTTTTTTAAAGTTTATTTATTTGTTTTGAGAAAGAGAGAGTGAGCACAAGCAGGGGAGGGAGTTGAGAGAGAGGGAGAGAGAGAGAATCCCAAGCAGGCTCTGCACTGTCCACATAGAGTCTGATGTGGGACTCGAACCCACAAACCATGAGATCGTGACCTGAGCTGAAATGAAGAGTCGGATGCTTAACCAGCTAAGCCACCCAGGTGCCTCGTAGACGCTCTGTTTCTAACCCACCTTTCCTTTTCCCTCCAAGGTCACGTTGCTGTGAGACCTGACCGTGAAGCTCGCTATTATGTGCGGCCTTGACCTTGGGTTAAAGCCAGAGGGCCCCAGATGTCCTCAACACATGCTCCCCCCAACTCTGCCCCCACAGGTAGGGTCCCCCAGCCCAGCAGCCCTGCCGATCCCCGGGGCCAGGTGCCCTCCTTCCCCGGGCTGTGAGTACACGCGACTAGTAAATTACCGTAATCTCATCTGTCCTGTGTCGGGCGCTGTGTGTTCAGCCCTCCCGGGAAAGCGAGGCGGGATGAATGGGGGCAGTTGAAGAGTCATGCTCAAAGCGCACGTCTCAGTGACTTCTTGTTCCTTCGCGCACGGTGAGCGTCAGCAGGGAGACACCAGCTCGGGGCAGTGACCGTGCAGCTGTCACTGGGCACCGGTGCCCCCGCCCCTTGCCCCTGTCTCACGAACTCACCTCTTCTCAGGGCTGGCGGCTGCCTCTCCACCCTCACTCTGGGCTTACGAACACCTCTCCGCTTCCCTTCGGCCATGTGCCCTCTCCCCAGAGCGCCCCCGTTCTCACAAGCTGGCTGGCATTCTGCCGCTTCTGGGTTTATCAGTCTATACCTTCAGCGAAGCTCCCGTTTCGGGTCCCCAGCTGACTACGGGATGCGTCTGTGTTCACCACCAGGCATCTCTTCAAACTAAACAAGCCTGGACCCCGGTCAGCACCGTTGTCCTCGCTGACGCCCTGGCCCACCCCCCGGCAGAGGGACGACTCCTCCTGCTTCCCTTTTCCTGCCCTTCCACACCCTCCGCTCCTGTTGGGGTTTCCGCCCCGGGAAAGGCGGTTCATCGAGCAAACTGGAGACGCAGCATTTATCCGACTCCCAGCGGGCGTCATCCGCCGTCCACCTGGGGGGTGAATGAGGTCCCTGTCCTCAGCGCGAGGCTTCGGAGTAACCAGGGAGGCAGAAGGGAGGCAGCATCCAAGCAGCGCTGTCTGCGTTGTTCGGACGGGGCAGGTGTAGGTGCAGGAAGGTGGTCGGCTCGGCGAAGGCCAAACCGTGAGATGGTTTGGCTTGTTTTCAAGCTCTCAGCTGTCGCCATGTTAGGACCCTGAGGTCAGAGCTCGGCTTTCGTTTAGGCGAGCCTTTCGGACTCACGCAGTTGTGTGTTGCCGAAGCGTAGACGGGAGGCGCACACGGTGGCAGCTGAAGCATGCCGGACCTGATGGCCTCCAGGCGGCTTGTTGAGGGGCTTCAGACTCAGATGTGGATGCTAGTTCCGATGTGTGGTTTCCGGCCCCCTTCCGCCACCCCCCCCCCCGCCCCCCCCCCCCCACGCCCTGCCCTGACACCAAGCAAATGAACTGAATTCTGACAGCATCGACCTGGAGACAACAGCAGATCCTGCGGGGGAAGGACTCAATCCTGCAGAACTGGCCCTCGCCCCACATCAGATGTCAGTCCTGAGTCCAGGTTTTCACCTGTGCCTCCGATTGCTTCTGGCTGCAGCTTGGTTCCCCTGATCCTGTCCCCCACCCCAACCCTGGGCTTGATGAATTTGCCAGAGAGCCTCACAGAACTCGGAGGAACATTTTACTTAGTGGAGTACAGGTTTATTGTAAAAGGATATAACTCAGGAACAGACAGAGGAAAGAGATGGCCAGGGCCTGCTTCCATACACCCTCCAGAGTCCAGCTTTCCAAACCTCTTACTCCCCACCCCCTTCCTTTGGGGTTTTATTTATATATTTATTTATTTATTTATTTATTTATTTATTTATTTATTTTTGCCATCACCATTTCCTGAAATAACACTCTTCTCAAAGTTACTTGAAGAAAACGCTCCTAGCCATCCTAGATAGAGGTTTTTAACGCTTACCTTCGTGCATTACAGAATGTCAAACACGTCTCTTCACATAAAAAAAAAAAAATACAGCTTACTTTGTACTATGTGGCGAGCGCTTTTAAAATATTGTGATTCCAAGTGTTTATAAACACTTCTCCAAATGCATTACAGATGATCTATCACTTCCGCTCCCTGTGAAAACAACACTTCTGGGTTTTTATGGAGGCTTCTTTACATAGGCACGATTGGCCGCATCATTGGCCACGGGTGATGGACTCGACTTCCAGCCCCTCTTCCCCGCTCCAGGTTCAGGGGCTGGGGCTGAGAGTTCTGATCTTCTAGCCACGGAGCGGTTTTCCCTGGCAACCGGCGCTCACCCTTCCGTGCTTTCTAAAAGTCGCCGTGTTAACGTAAACTCGGGGGTGGTCAAAAGGGGTTTGTTATCAATATCAAGACACCTTTACTGCTCGCATCACTTAGGAAATTCCTAGGGTCTTACGAGCTTTGTGCCAGAAATGGGGACAAAGACCCAATAGATATAATATATAATATACAACATAATATTCATACAAATATACAATACATTAATATAATAAAATATTGTAATATATAAAAGGCTTTCTGCATACTTCAAGCATGCAGCAAACAGCTCACTGACCTTGTTAAGCTACTGGAGCCTTCGGTTTGTGCTTTCGTTTTGCCGTCTGGTATTAACCATCCCACCCTGGTGTCATCTTAACTATGACTCCTGCGGCCGGCGTCCCGACTTCCCTATCTCGCGCTGCATTTGCGTTTTGTGTTCGTGAACACTGTTTCTCTGACGCAGGTTCCTTTCGGAAGTGCTACCTACATTCTGGTAGAAAGGAATTCTGCGTCAGCTGAACAGGCCCTGACTTGTTCCTTTTCTAAAACTCACTCTTGTGCCAAGGCCCCATTGATCATCGCAAAAGTAGAACGCAAGGTCCCGGTTGAACACCTGTCACTTAATCTCTTTCAAAACCCAATGAGGAGAAACCAAACCATGTGGTAAGATGAGCCAGGCTTGGCTCTGAGCAAATTGGCAGTCGCTTAAAAAATGATTTGGGCTTGAACTGGGGGCATGAGGGAAACACACTGGGAGGCTCATTTTTCCTGCCTCAGCCTTGGTTTCCGAGGTGATGTTGCCTCTTTTGGCTAAAACCAAATAATTCGTGGTAACTTATGCTATTTTCAAAGAAAAAAAAACACAACTGCAAGATACCTTCTTCTCGAAGTGGTTTTTGAAACAGGAGCCCACGTTCCTATGATCTGTACCTAAAGACAGAGAACCTGGAGGGCTGAGGGTAGAGTTTGCAGCCCTGGGAAGTCCATTCGAACACAGTTGTCTGCCTCCTATCAGACCTGGTTAGCCCAAGGCATTCCTGTGCCTTTCCATCTATTACTGGCCCAGGAAAACAGACGTTTTTATGTATTTATTTGGAGGGTGTGGGAGGGGGTAAGGAGACAGGGAGAGAGAGAATCCCAAGCACACTCCACACTGTCAGCGCAGAGCCCGATGTGTGGCTCGAGCTCCTGTACCATGAGATCGTGACCCGAGCTGAAGTCGCATGCTTAACCGACTGAGCCACCCAGGCGCCCCAAGGCTCAGCGATTTGTAAACGCAGTTCAAGTCTTTGAAGGAGGTAAACTCAACTAGGGGAAAACCACTGTGTGCTTCCTCGTGGATTCCTGGATTGCATGGTTGACTCAGTTCGACGCATCCACAAATTATTCACGTTTTTGGGTAGTATTATGACCTCAGTTCAGTGCAACACTCGTGTCTTGAGTTGGTGAACGTAGGGGAAGGTGAAGAGGGCTGAACGGAGTCAGGCTTCAGAGCCCAGCTGCGGGGCCCAGTGTGGAATCTTGGCCTCACACTTCGCCTCTTGAATTACCAGTGCTGCATTTCTTCATGCGTAAAGTGGGGTAACAATACTTCCTACTTCATAGGTTTACGAAGAAGATTAGAAGGTGTCTGTAAAGCGCTTGGGACTTGCCTGTGTGTCTGGAAACCCTTTGTAAAGGTTAGTCAACAAGATGAACATGATCCCCCCGGCCAACTGTCCAAGCTTTTCCGGACGACTCCATGTTGGAAAGTTAGGAGTTCCTCCGCAAAGTAAAGCACTTCAGTTATTGACAAACGCACAGACCCAGGAAAGGGATAAGACAGAGCCTTGCTGACAGAGCTCCCGTGTGCTCCTTGCACCATGATGCTGGAAGATCTGCGTATTTTCTGTGGACAAGCTGGAAAGAAAAGAAACGGGGGCTGGGAGGACATGAGGAGGTGCCAGACCGTTGGCTGCAAGCCTGCAAAGGGCAGCAAGGTGGGAGGGGTGGTGCTGCTGAACAGGAAGTTCCCCCGGGGGCTGAGGAAACACAGCCAGGAAATGTGGTGCGTCCTCAAGCCCTGAGCTCCTGTCTCAGGTCTCCGGTCACACTTGTCAGCCCCCTTCAGAGAGGGGACTCACACTCTGGGTGGATGACGATGTCTCCACTTCTTTCCAGTTCTGAGGCTGTAACTCCAAGCGATCCGGTCTAGTCATAACGCACCTTGTTTTCCTCTTTCCCCGGAGTGTTGGAGGTCCTGCTTAATGAGGGCCCAACTAGGAGACAGAAACCAGCTCAACTTTATTTTTATTTATTTATTTTATTTTTTTGTTAATTTATCTTGAGAGGCAGAGAGAGAGGGAGAGAGAGAGAAAATCCCAAGCAGTTTCGCACTGTCAGCACAGAGCCTGACTCGGGGCTTCATGAAATGAATCATGAGATCACGACCTGAGCTGAAACCAAGGGTCAGATGCCTAACTGACTGAGTCACCCAGGTGCCCCTCAACTTTAAAGCAGAAGGACTTTGGGGCATCTGGCTGGCTCAGTCAGTAGAGCGTGCGACTCTTGATCTCCGGGTTGTGGGTTTGAGCCCCACGTTGGGGGTAGAGTTTCCTAAGCAAAAAAGAAGTAAAACAGAGGGACTTTAAGTTATTGGGGAAGATGACAGTATTGTGTGTGATTCCCCAAACAAAACAAAAGCCAACATATGGCATGAGGTCCAGAAGACAAATTTTGTCAACGTGCCAAGGGATAGGGTACATGTGAATAAGAGAGGAGCTGATGGGCCAGATGGAAAACTAAGGCCATCTACAGATGGGTACCTGGGGATTGCCATACCCACATCATAGGGCCCCGGCAGGAGGGAGTGTTCCCTGGCTTCCAGGAAGCAGGGGCCGTGGCCAGGAGCTGGTGCCACGAATGGACCTATTTCCCCAGGACCCAGAGCAGCACGATAGTCAAGAGCAGAGGACCAGGCTTCTCCTTTCCTTCTGCTTCCCAATCTCCCACCAATGCGTCCCCTGGTAGAACCATCCAGAAACCAACCCTGGGTGCTGGGAAGTGCAGCCTGCAGGAGCCAGTCCCCTGCCATACAGAGGAAGAGCAGAGAAAGTTGCGGGATGACCAGAGGGCAGTCTGGCCAAGGACTGGCACAGTCTACCTTATGTCAGCTTGTGGCCGCCAAAAATACGCCAGGATCAGTCAACCACCAGCTCTCAGGGAAGACAAGAAGTACTCTGTGCCCACGGATTGGCCGGAGACCTGCGTGGGTAGGCTGGGCTCGGCTGGGTAGCTCAAGCTCTGATGGACCACTTGTGTGCCTTGATGTCTCCTCCAAGAATCTAGTACCTTCTTTTGACGAGCGGGCAGCTCTGGGTGTGTTCTTTGCCTGGCAATTGCAGAGACACGAGAGGGCAAGCTAAAACGGGGGACCCCGTGAGTCCATACTGAGAAGGGACATACTCACTCTTCTCCCAAAACAAGTCACCTGGCTGAGCCCACGGTCAGAGGACGGGAAGTACATGCCACCTTTCGTGGGTGGAAAAGGGAAAAGGGCATGGACACAAAGAGGGTTGAAGAATTGGGGCCAACAATTCCATCCAGAAGACTCCTTTCGTAGTGCAGGATTACAGCACGCTTAGGTCAAATCACCAATGCGTGGTCACTACTGCGAAGCATGAACGTAACTGCCAACATCAGCCATCGGTCAAGGGATAACCTTTACCACAACCTTTCGACACCAAACCTGGTGTTGCTTTCGACCTCACTCTTTTGGGGCTAGGTATGAGCTTTGCAATTTCCCCCGCACTCTGCACCAACCCATCACCGAAAACCAGGACTTTTTGCATCCTGGGGAGGGATGCAGGGCTCTCCGTGCTAAGACGAGGACAGTCTCAGGCACCCGGACCAATGGCGCCTGACCCGCTTGCCAAAATAAATACATAAATAAATAAAGGACAGACCCTTTTGCCTCAAAATGACCACCACGACTTTTGCTCATCAAGTGGGCAACTCTTATACCTTGGAAATAAAAATTGGGAATTAAGTCAGGATGGCGGATGAGCCCTATTCACAGGCACCGCCTAGAGACGCAAAAATGGGCTCGCAAATTAGGGGTGCAAAAGGACATCGTCCAGCTGACCTTCTCGGAAGATCTCCAACGCTCCCCGCACATGAAGTTGGAGCACCCTGGGCTCGCATCACAATTCATTAGTTCTGATCTTCGATATTTGGAAGCTGTGATCATTTGCACCAGGTTAAGGAAATTGACCTTGTGATCAATACTGCAATGGGAATAGTTTACCTAACCAGAATCCAAATATTTTAGCCCTGTAGAAGCATTCAGCGCACGTCGATGCGTATTAATTATGGACCATTTACTATTATTTTTTAAAGAGTGGCCTTTGTGGAGAAGTGCAATTGCTTAGTCGAAGTTAATGTGGGTGTCTGAAATAAACGATTTATTTGGAGACATCCATTCACATCAGGCTTTCCCACGCCAGGCTGGTAGGAACTCTCTCCCCAGTGAGCCCCAGCACTAAGGGGCTGGGGCTCACCTAAACCACGGGTTTGGAGATCCGCTCTGCCCCATGACAGAAAATGCCACGAGTAAGTCACTGCCGTGTTCCCGCTGAGTCTCACGGAAAGGAGGCCCTCACGTGTCCCTCCTCATGGATTCCAAGTTTCTTCCTTGTCACCCTGGTTTTACTTTTGGGGGGCATATGAGTAAGTTACTACACTTTCCCGTCTCCCGACCACCGATGAATGACGTGCTGGGGATGTCAGATCTGAGCCTTTAAAAAAGTGGTTCATTTATTTATTTTTTTTTATTATCAATACAGGCTCCTGCTTTAAATTTTTGAAAGGATGGGAGCGTGAAATAAAGAAAACGGTTCGTTGCAATCATCCTTTTCCCAAGCACCATCCACACACGATAACATTGAAAAAAATATATTTACTGATTTTGGAGAGAGCTCAAGCAGGGGAGGGGCAGAGGGAGGGGACAAAAGAATCCAAATCGGGCTCTGCGCTGACAGGCTGTCCGCACAGGGCCCAACGCGGGGCTCAAACCCACGAACCGTGAAATCACGACCTGAGCCGAAGTCGGACGCTCAACTGACTGAGCCACCCAGGCGCCACGTCACAATAGCATTTTTTTTTAAATAAACATTTGTTTTGGAATAATTTCCATTTATCAGAAAGTGGCAAAGTTGGTGCCCAGTTTCCCCTGCCGTTGACATCTTCCCGCAGACCAAACAATTGACATCGGTCGGTGGTAACGCTTAAAGACATGAAGCTCAAGCTTTATTTTATGTGTTCGTTTGTTTTGCGTCTGAGCGCAGCTGATCACAACGTTACCTTAGTTTCAGCTGTGACCTAACACACTGACCCTGCACCTGTATGTCGGGACTCTTTTTTTATTAAAAATTTTTTTAAAGTCTTTATTTTTGAGAGAGAGAGACAGAGACAGAGTGTGAGGCGGGGAGGGGCAGGGATTGATGGAGACACGGAATCCGAAGCAGGGTCCCAGCAGCACAGAGCCTGTGTCACCGCCTGGCACGCATCAGTACAGCCTACGAGGAGGGGACACTCATGCCAGTTATCCAGTGAGGGACTGCGAGAGTGTTCTTAAAGCCACACCCGTCCTCCTTCCCCTCCCGGCTCCGGCACCCCCGAAACGGACCACGGTGACAGCTGGTCACATCACTGGCTTGGCCGCTGGAACTCAACTTGCTCGTCAACGTTCACGCATGATTTTGACAAGATCGGAAACAGCTTGTGCCTCGACGCATACATAGCTCGTGTTGTAGTGCCCCGGTGTGCCTGTAACACTCAAATGGACACAGGTACCAGGAAGTTTTCTTTCTTTGTCTCTGACTTTGTCCTACTTAAAATAAAGCCTTCCCCCCACCGCCCAAAAATGGTACGTTGCATTTCCTCTGTTTCTTCGCCTTTTCTCATTGTGATATTTTCTTTTTATTAAAAAACTTTTTAATATTATTTATTTATTTATGTTTTTGAGACAGAGAGAGAGAGAGAGTGGGAAAGGGACAGAGGATCTGAGGCAGCCTCTGCCATGCCCGACGCGGGGCTCGAACTCACGAACCATGAGATCATGACCTGAGCTGAAGCCGGACGCTCAACCAACTGAGCCACCCAGGCGCCCCCCATCGTGGTAGTTTCTACCTGGTACCAGTCTCACTGTCCTGGAGCTTAGAAGCGACCAACTGACAAGAAGGGGCCATGGGCCAAGGGACAAGTAAGCTATGTTTTTAGTTGGCAAACGTGTTGACTTTGATGCAGTTTGCAGAATCTGGGGCTTGAAGCTGTGATTTTGGTGTGTGTGTAAATGCTGGCTTCCTGCGCACATCTTGACGGCGGTAATGACCCTGGCTGTCTGGGAGGGAGGGCTCTAGCTAACGGGCAGGTGCCCCTCGAATGGCATTCTCTCCTGGTAAACGCACCGAATAAAGGGTGTCTGCAATTCACCACCACTCTCCCTGCATCTCAAATGGACCAATGAATACATTTGTGTCTTTCCTGCGTTAGTCTGATTTACCTCCTAAGAGATTGTAAAAAGTAATTTTCGTGTAGATTTATTTTCTTCTCACCCTTAAGTAATGAACACTGATTTTCCTCTCCCCACCCCCCCCCACTCCACGCCCAACTCCAGTGAGGATATGCATTGCCCAGAGTTGAGCAAGCCGATCCCACAGGCTTGGGGGGGAAACACATTATTAAAATAACAACATGTGGTAGACACAAGAGTGAGGACGTATATTCTTGTTAAACCTCCATGCTCCAGAGGAAGAGTCAGCGTGGAAAGTCAGCTTGCCAGGGGAATATCTACCCGGCCCAGCGTGGCCGTAGGTGCGGAATTACGGGAGAAAATTTCTTTCTTGGCCGGTGGTCCAGGCTGGCTTCGAGGAAGGGCAGAACATGGAATGAGCTAGGATCACCTGGCCATCCCAGACGAAAAGATTCACGGGCTCAGATCTCCCCAAAGACACTCTCCTGCCGAAACCCTTCCGGGCTGAGACGCTCATCTGTCTACAGGTTTAGATGGGCAGGGGCTATGGACTGAATGTTTTGTCCCTCCCCCACCCCAGTTCATATGTGGAAGCCTTAATCCCCAGGGCAGTGATATTCTTTGGGAGGTCTTTAGGGTTAGATCAGGTCCCAAGGGTGGACCCCTCATGACAGGATCAATGGCCTTACAAAGGCGAAAGAGACAAGAGTGTCTATTCCCCATGTAAGGATACAGCGAGGAGACAGCAGTCCCTGAACCGGGCAGTGGGCTCTCACCAGACACCAGACCCGTGAACACCTTGATCTTGGGACTCCCAACTTCCAGAACTGTGATAGATAAGAGCTTGCCGTATAAGCCACCAGTTTATGGCATTTTGTTACAGCCTGAACTAAAACAGCCGGGATTTTCGTGTCCACTTAGACGTTTTGCCCCCCGATTTCATACATTGACTCCTGGCAAATGACGGTCACTTATTAAGTCCTCGCAGGGCTGACAGCCAGCCTCCTGGGGCTTGCAGAGATTACCCCTGCTCCAATCCGACGCCCCTCTTCAAAAGTAAGTGAATAAGGCCTCTCCACTAAAATATAGAGTGTAATACTTTGTGGTCTTGTTACCACTGAGTTTTCCGTCTCTGCCCAGTGTCCACACGGTCGCGTTGGCAGAGGACAGAGGCCAGCGCTCAATGCGCAGGGAACCCGTCCCAAAGCTGCAGTCTGTCCCTCCTCCCTGCACATTAGGTTCCTGCTTAAATAACTCTCCAGCTCCACAAATCCAGTAGTGAAGGAAATGCATTTGACTGGAAATGCATTTCATGAAAAGCAAGAGGGGCTGGGGGAGGGGCGCCTGGGTGCTCCAGTGGGTCGAGGGTCCAGCTCTTGATTTTGGCTCAGGTCAAGATCTCGTGGCTCATGGGATCAAGCCCCCCTGTCTGGCTTTGTGCTGACGGTGAGGAGCCTGCTTGGGATTCTCTCTCTCTCTCCCTCCCTCTCTTTCTCTCTCTGCCCCTCCCCTCCTCAAAATTAATAAACCTTGAAAAAAAGATGGGAGGGCTGGGGGTTATTTTTTAATTAGTTAAGCTGCCTGTGGATAAATACCACTTACGGCATTTCGGCCCAGGTTCCGTTCGTGGTTTCCGATCCAGTACCTTTAAGGACAGCAGACTCGGAGTCGCTTAAAACAGCCCGAAGGAGACAGAGGACCTCTGTTATGACAACAGCCCTTCCCTGTTTTAACTCCTTCCAAATTCCGTGCTGAAAATCACTGCATGATCTGAAACAGACATGTTTTTAACGATCTATCAACCAACATTTGGTGAACATAAAAGAATTGTGGGAGGGTGTGATGCCCAGTCCCTAGAGTCGTAAACTTTTATGATTTCTGGGAAGTTCACCAAGTGACAATAAATCATACCTTTTTCTCTCTCGCATCCGTTTCTTAGTAACCCGATAAACTCAGAATTAGGCATGTTATGGGTTACAATACCTCGTGCGTATTCACAGAATATAACATGGATAGTACATCCTTGGGGGAAGCAGGGACTTCCGCCCCCTTACATCACAAAAAGTCCCATTTAGATGGAGCCATCAAGAGACATAAAGGGAAAAAAAAAATCTACCCATTTCAGAAACGCGTGCGGGCATTTCTGGTGAAAATCATTTAAGTGCTATGTGGATTTTGCCAAAAGAAAATGGGCTGTGCCTTTTTTCCTAATATTCTCTTTTTTTTAGTTTATTTATTTATTTTGAGAGAGACAGAGACAGCACAAGAGGGGAAAGAGCAAAGAGAGAGGGAGAGCGAGAACCCCAAGCAGGCTCTGTCCTCGGTGCAGAGCCTGATGAGGGGCTGGAACCCACAAACCATGAGATCACGACCTGAGTCGAAACCAAGAGTTGACGCTTAACCAATTGGGCCACCCAGGTGCCTTCCCCCCCCTTTTTTGAATGTTCACTTATTTTTGAGAGAGAAAGGGAGAAAGAGGATCCAACATGGGCTCTGAACTGACCGCAGAGAGCCCAATGTGGGGCTTGAACTCATGAACCATGAGAGCAAAGCCACCTGAGTCAAAATCAGATATTTAACCGACTCAGCCACCCAGGCAAAACTGGGCTGTGCTTTCCAAGTTCAGAGAGCACTGACATTAATGAGTTGTCATCATATCCAGCATGGCAATGATAGGTCGTCGCTATTCTCCGAAGAGTAAATGTGTCCGGAAAGGGAGATAACCCAGTGTTTGACCGAATAACCAAAATGAAAAGAAAACCAGACCAGCAAGCTGCCAGGCTGGAGATCACGCCTTCGCCACCAGAGAGCTGTCTTCACCCTGGGGTATTGCAACTCGTAATTTAACGGACACAAATATTTCTGATGCACTTTAAGATTGCTCGTGACCAAAGTGAACAAAGAGACAAAAATCATAAAACGTGCCGAAAGCTTTTAAACAGCCTGAATTATTAAATCTTCAGCAGTAGTCAGACCTTTTCTTTTTGTTGTTTTTTCTTGCTTTGAGAAATCCCCAAGCCCGCAGGAACCCACTCCACCCAGCACAGCACTGCCTGCTCAGCGGCGGGGCGGCGGGCCATGAAATCTCACTCCGGGACTCCCGTATGGCTGGATATTCAGATGTTTACCCACTGGTGCACCTGTGCTCGCAGAATTCTCCATGCAACATTTCACTTTTCACTTGTTTACTTGTATGTGTTTGCTTTTAAGGGTCTCAAAGGAGCCCAAAGTTTTGGGAGCTCTTGCGGTATTTTAAATGCGTTCTAGAGTATTTAATGATCCTTCACGTAGTGGCAATCATGGGGTAATGAGCACAGGAAGCCATTTGCAAAAATTATACTTTTTCTGCTTTAGGTTTTTAGTGGACTTTCCAAACGTCTAGAAGCCTATTCACAAAACTAGTTTCTCATGAGAATGCATGAGTCTGAAATGGGAGTAAGAACGATTTCCAAAGGAAAGACATCTTTGGAGCAGGATAAAAACACTTGGATAAACGTCTATAAACTTGATAGAATGAGGCCACCGTTAGAGGACTGGATTCCTTATCAGCTGTATTTTACAAGAGGTGCTGGGTGTGGGGCGCCTGGGTGGCTCAGTCAGTTGAGCATCTGACTTCGGCTCAGGTCATGATCTCACGGTTCGTGGATTCCAGCCCCACGTCGGGCTCTGTGCTGACAGCTCAGAGCCTGCAGCCTGCTTCGGATTCTGTGTCTCCCTCTTGCTCCGTCCCTGCCCCACTCATGCTCTGTCGTGCTCTCTCTCAAGAATAAATAAACATTTTTTAAAAACACAAGAGACGTTGGGTGTTTCTACGATGAAATGACACAGTGAATGGTCTAGGAACAAAGAAACGGGATCGTGAAAACATAGAAAAAAGTGTAACACTACTACGTGTCAGAAAAGAAAATTAGATTCCTTCGATGTGGAAAATGAAAAATTATTGGGAGCAAATGTCATCATAGTGTCTCTTGCTTTTTCATCATCGGATCAGTCAAAAAGTGAGATAATGTGTTTTCTATCACCAGATGTATTTAGACGAAAGATCTCTCCACGTGCAGGATTTATGCTTTAGTTGAAAAGCTAAACCTGTATTTTCCAAGTTCCCCTTCAGTGCTGGTATTCTGTGATTCTGACGTGGGTCTGGGAAGGGCTCCTAGGTTCCACACTAAGACCCAGAATCCTGAGCACGGTGACATAACCCTGTGTGATCATGCTGTAAGGCACACTTGACCTGAAGACACGGAAATTATCTGGGTTGGTCTCATGCAATTACACGAGCCCTCGAAGGCAGAGAACTTTCTCTGCAGAAGAGAAAGGCAAAAAAAAAAAAAAAAAAAAAAAAAGCCGGAGATTCCAAGCAATGGAAGGATTCGACTCACCATCGCTGGCCTTGTACGTGGAGGATGCCGGGCGAGAAGGAAGATGGGTGACCTCCAGACGGCAGCCAGCGAGGTATCGGCGACCTCAGGCCTGCAACCACAAGGAAGCAGATTCTGCCAAGGATCTGAATAAGCCTGGAGGCCGTTTCTTACACTTCGGGGTAAGCACTTTTCCACCAATACCTTGATTTCAGCCCATGAGACCCAGCACAGAGTCCAGTCAAGCCCTCCTGAGCACCTGACCTACAAAACTAAGGTAACCAATGAATGCTGTGTTAGCCACTCAGTGTGTGTGCGGTGCTTGGCAATAGAAAACGAATGCAGTTGGCCGTGACGTTTATCAGACTCCTAATTAGTGCCCTTTGAGTGACTTAGCCCTGAAACAGGGGCTATTTATCCATTGTGGGTAATGTCGCATCTATCACGTAGGCGGTCTGGATTTTTGCCTTTGTTTTATCTGCCGCAAGCAAACTCATAGATAACGCATTTTTAAAGAGGGAGAATAAGGCGATCGTGTCGACTGGATTTTTTCTCTAACTCGTTGTGAATTCGGGGTATATTATTTCCATCACAGGCAACACAAGAACAGAAACATGCTAGTGCATAATCCTCCGAGATTTAGTTCTGTCTGAAATGACAAAGGACCGTTATTTCTTTGCATAGAGTCGGAGCGTATTCAAACATGCTGAGGTCGTGTGTCACATCGCGGTATCATTCATTTTGGACGTTTGGGGTTGGGATGGCTTATCCAGTTTTTCCTGCCTTCAGTTCACCGACTCTTGATGTGTTGTTCGTGCCGGTTGTGAATTGACTCTGCTGTGCGTACCACGATCTTCTAAAAAAAAAAAAAATCAAACCTATTTTAAGGTGTATTCCACCCCCCACCCCCACCCCCCGCCCCCCAGCCCCATTAAGTTTTTACAATGTTCTTGCAAAGTTCCAGCTCGGGTTGTGACTCAGGCCAACTCAGAACCATCAGAGAGTTACTGGCGAGTGACAGGCACAGTGATGCTATTCTGAGTTGGGGACCAACAGCACCATTCAGGGTCTTTGATGCCAATTAAGAGCGAGGCCAAAGATGAGCTGAGCAGGGAGTCTACGTCCTTTCACGGGGTGAGAAGAGACGGGAAAGAGCTATTTTGATTGAGCGCGAAATATACGATCGTAGGAGGGATCCGTGACCGCATTCGTGTCCCTTCCTTCTCTTATTGCTGCATTTAGTGCAAATTTAACGAGTGTCTGCCCCTTGCCCGACCCGTGTCAGGTGCTGAGATGATGAAAAGTGGTAACAAAGGGAAACCGGGGCTTCAGGAACAGACAAAGTGCCAAGGAAGGTCGCAGAGCGGCCGGAGATGTTCTGAGGGCCCCTGAAGGGGTGGCCACTCGTTCTGACCAGGAGTTGGGGAAGGCATCTGGGGTGGCACATTTGAACGTGGTCGTGAAGGATGCAGTGGGAGGGCCCGGGTGGAAGAGGCATTTCAGGAACGAGGACACAAAGACAGGGGAGTGGTGAGAGAGCAAAACAGGACACCAGGCAGCTAGTGTGCCCGGAGGTGCTTCCAGGGGCCGAGCATAGGATTTCTGGGAAGGACGGTGGACAGAGGGACCAGAGAGACAGGTGGGCCTGGTTCTGTGAGAGTCGATGACATTGTAAGAAGACAAGGAGTCCCTGAAAGGTCTGAAACGGGTAATAAAATCCAAATATATTAGCACAGTGCTCACTTCGGCAACATATATCTTCGACACAGAGAAGATTAGCGTGGTCCCTGCCCGAGGATGACACACACATTCATGAAAGGTTCCATATTTTTTCTAAACAAACAAGAAGGAAAACAAAACCAAATGGTAGCACAGCTATAGTCTAAGACGTTTTGGAAGCCATGTTGCTTCCTGCTCCAAAATTCATGAAGAAAATATCAGCGATAGTAAGAGTAAGACGTGGGACAGCATACCTGTATCTCTTGGATAAATACCTAGTAGTCAACTTCTGGGTATTAAGGCAGTTCTATTTTTAAATTAAAAAAAAATTAATTAAATTAAAATAAAAAATAAAATGAAATGTAAAAAAAAGAAGAGTAAAACGTGGGGTGCCTGGGGGGTTCAGTCGGTTAAGCGTCTGACTTCGGCTCAGGTCATGATCTTACGGTTTGTGAGTTTGAGCCCCGCATCGGGCTCTGTGCTGACAGCTCAGAGCCCGGAGCCTGCTTCCCATTCTGTGTCCCCCTCTCTCTCTCTGCTCCTCCACCACTCATGCTCTCTCTCTCTCTCTCTCTCTCTGTCTGTGTGTGTCTCTCTCTGTCAAAAATAACTAAACATTAAAAAAAAAAAAGAGTAAAACTTAATGTTCAGAGTCAACAGAGAGTCTCTGGACAGAAGGAGAAGTGCAGGGTCCCTGTGTCCAGGGGCATTCTGCCTCTATTTTCTTTTATTTTCCTCCTTTCCCTCCCATTGGATGATCAATATCCTTATTTTCCCGTTGATTTGGCTCTTTTGGAAATACCCAGCAAAGCTAATTCAAGCTAGGGCTTAGAAGCCCACGAGAGGCCAATGCCAAGAACGGAGACATGACATAAAGTTATAAAAATGTGAGTATTAGGGAACTAGGCAAAGAAGAGAAATAACCCACCTGCACAGACTGTCTTTGTGGTCACAACGCTCTCATGGATGGCCTAGAGACAGCTCCCAGGGCAAGCTGGAGAGACACAGACATGTGAGCCGTGGCTTTCTCCTCCAGGGACCGCCTGTAGCCACCTGTCTTCACAACAAAAGTGATGCCAGGCCACCGAGCTCATGTTCCGTCTCCTCTGTGAACACTCTCTTATCTCTCCAAGGGCGTCTGTTGCCGCTTTGAACTTCTGGAGTACTTTCTGGCTATTCTGCTTTTCCGTAAACAACATTATTTTGTGTTTACGGCACAAATAATTTCTTAGCTTGGGAGCGATAATAACTATATCTTGCACTCTGTGCTTCTCCTGTTTCTATTACTGCTGAGGGGCAAGCGTAAGAAGAGCATGTGTTTGGGCGAAAGTCGAAGAACGTATCAGGGTGGGTTTGCAGCAGCAGAAAATATAACTTAATGATTCAAGGACACACGCAGGTTAGGCGTATAGGTCCTGAGCGGATGGCAGGAGGTCAGCCGCTGCCGAGATCTATCCAGGCTCTTGCGTCACGTTCCTGATTGGCCACAAAAACAAAAGAGTCCGGCCCTTCGGTAGCACCCTCTTCCTTGTAGTTCTGATTTTCTAGAACATTCTCCCGACCTGCACGTCGTCCCCGGTTGTACCGATTTATCGTGGTCTATCATTACCAACTGACCTAGATAATTGTTCCTTCTCACCAACGCTTCCCACTCAACAATTATTTGGGAGACAATGGAGCCAATTACTTCACTTCGAATACATTTAAGTCAGTCAGTAATTTTAGACAGCAAATTAGACAGCGTTTTCTCGCAGTAAGAGTTTGTGATTGAACTACAACTTTTCATTTCATTGGCAAATTCTACTATCCCAGTTCCTGTTCTTTTTAAAGTAAACCGCCAAGGAAACTTTCTGAAAACTAGAGACTCTGGAAAAGAAGCCATTTGCTTCCTTCATGTAGTCTGTCCTCGGTAATGTCTCTTGGGCAGGGATGGAAAATTGCTTTTATTCTTTTTATAACATCTGATTGATTGGTTGTGGCTGCCTGGAGCCTCCTCTCCACTCTGGGGAGAAGAAGGCAGTGGTTGATTAATCAGGTCTGCCAGGAATGGAAGAGGGGCAACTATGTAAGAACTTTGGATAGTGGGGGTCTTTACCATCAGTGCCTGAAAATGTGGCTGCAATCTATTTCTTCTTCTTCTTCTTCTTCTTCTTCTTCTTCTTCTTCTTCTTCTCCTTCTTCTTCTTCGGTTTATTTATTTCTTTTGAGACAGACAGAGAGAGCATGAGTAGGAGGGGGCAGAGAGAGGGAGAGGGAGAATCCCAAGCTGACAGCACAGAGCCCAATGCCGGGATCGATCTCACGAACTGTGAGATCGTGACCTGAGCCCATCAAGAGTCAGACGCTTAACCGACTGAGCCACCCAACTGCCCCTGCAATCTATTTATTCTGTGACCATCCCTGCTTAGAGATTTAGGAGACTATCCTAATATCTAGTGGAAAAAAGAGGAAAGAAGTGGCATGAACTCAAATCTTAATTTTTTAATAGAAATGTCTTGTATAATAACATTTGGCTAAGTGTAAGACAGCAGTAACCCCTACCATACATGGAGAGAGCACTACATGCCAGAAATTGTTCTAGATGTTTCCCTGTGTCTAGCCATGTGATACATATACTCAGAGATACTGTCTTAAATATTTTCTAAAACACGAGAGACAGAAAAGGTTCAAGGGAGGTTCTTGCAAAATAAACATAGAGAAGCCCTTTTATATCATTATATGATATGCAGTTTTTATAATCAAAGCAACTCACTGAGAACCTTTCAGGACGGTGATGACTGTAATCATAGTTTTTTGTTTTTTTTTTTAAGGAAGTTTAAGGGGAATTCCAATAAAATGAATCAGTAGATGAACACGTGGAGGACCCCCCTCTGCTCCAAATATACAACTCTGAGGGATAAAATGATAAGAGTATAGCGAAGATAAGTAGGCATGCTCTTCAGCCAAATCCTCAAGGCCGTGGACAGGAAGGGGGGTGGGGAGAGCAGTGAACGAGACCGAAGTCATAGAGTTAATGCTGTCAGGTTGTGGTCATCAGGTTACTGCATGCAGGGAACAGATTCCAAGTGTTTTACGAGACAACGGTAAGCATGTGAAGCCAGGGCTAAAGGGGAGACTTTTCACCCCTGAAACGAGACAGAGGGGCCAGCTGCAATGACAGCTGAATCCATGACTTGTACGGAAAAACAGACATGAGCAGCAGGGATTCAGAGACCCCCAAGTTAAACTTACTAAACGCATAAAAAAAATCTCATGCTAGAAATAACAGCAAAATTAATACCAGAGGATTCGCTGAAGGCATAGGATTTAAATTTATAGAACAGTTTGACAAAGATTTTAACATTAGGAGGCATAAGAGCCTCCAGAAGATAAATAACACAGTAATATCCATTAAAATAAAAAAAATGTGAAACATAAACAGGCAGATGTGATATAAGAACAGGCTGCCGTAGAAAGTACCGGTTAGGGAGTTGGCCACCCTGCCAGACGGACGCACTGGGAGAAGGCGACCCTTTTACAAAGGGATTTTTTTTTTTTATTTTTTTTTATTTAAAAAAAAATTTTTTTTAACGTTTTATTTATTTTTGAGACAGAGAGAGACACAGCATGAACGGGGGAGGGGCAGAGAGAGAGAGGGAGACACAGAATCGGAAGCAGGCTCCAGGCCCTGAGCCATCAGCCCAGAGCCCGACGTGGGGCTCGAACTCACGGACCGTGAGATCGTGACCTGAGCCGAAGTAGAACGCCCAACCGACTGAGCCACCCAGACGCCCCCTTTTTTTTTTTTAAATAAAAAAAAAAGCCATGCATTTAAAATCATTCCCTTAATCAATTGAGTAGGAACCCGTTGGGTGCCCCGTATGGAATGCTGTGGAAGATGAATCTTTCCAGGCCTCTGTATGAGTTTGAATGTTTTCAGCTGTAAGAAAGAGAAAGTCCGGTTGCAAACGCCTTTAAACAATAGGCAAGCTCAGCTTACATAACAAGAAGTCTGGGGCCGGGCAGCTCCAGAAGCGGTTCGTCCAGAAACTCAGCAATGTCATCAAGGATCCAGCTTGCGGGGAGCCTGAGGTGGCTCGGTAGGTGAGGCGCCAGGCTCTTGGTTTCGCCTCACGTCATGATCTCATGGCTCGTGAGACCGGGTCCTGCGTTGGGCTCTATACTGACAGTGCAGAGCCTGCTTGGGATTCTCTCTCTCCCTGTCTCTCAGCCCCTCTCCTGCTCACTCACGCACATGTGCACGCGTGCGCCCACTCTCTTTCTCTCAAGATAAACAAATAGAGAAACCTTTAAAAAATGCTTAAAAAAAAAAAAAAAAGGATTCAGGTTGCTTCCACCTTTCTTAGCATATCCTGCCCAGACTAACTCCCCTCGTGGTCCCAACATGGCTGCTACGGTTCCGGGCATTCACATGTAGGCACCAACAAGCATATAGGACACCAGAAGGAGGAAAGGGACCATTTCTTTCAGATCTACGTCTTGCGTTAGACAATTCACAGTTTACCTGGTGGGGCTGGACATGGGGCCCAGCCGACTCTAAAGACAAGGAAGGTGGGCATCAGGAAGTAAGACATAGACAGCAAATATTAACACCAGGATGCCTGTTAGTGATTCCTGGGCCATCTTAGATGCCACAGGTCCTCATGGCAAGACCCCGGAAACCAGGGCACCGTAGACTGATTTCTCCTCACACCCTCACCACAGCAGCCAGAAAATATCGGGCACCTGGAATATTCTGGCAAGAGTCTTGGGTATGAGATTTCTACAGATGTCCCGTAAAGGAACAAAGGGGGGCACTCCACATCCACCTATCTGCCAGCCCATCTCCTGGGTGATGGTTTCCTTGATGAAATGCTCCTCTCTGTCTTGTGACCGGTTTTGATCCTAAATATGAACTTACCTCGTTTTATTTTTGTTACCGTTTTAATTTTGTTCTCTTTGGGGTTTCCATTTGTCCCTACTTCTCCCCATTTGTCACACTAGTTCGAAGCCTTTTATCTTTGACCTCCTCCAACTCACACCGTTTTTAGAGTTTTCTTCAGGCGTAGTTGGGTTTTGCTCTGTGATCTCTTGTGAGGAACTTTTCTCTTAAGAGGCGAACTTATCCTGTTTTCATCTAGTAATGTGACAGATGTGTTTGTTCGTATCCCTGTGATCTGTTTATTTCTGTTTAAAGTCTTCCTTTGTTTCCTACATGTTTCCATAGTGTTTTCCCTTCTTTGTTTTCATAATTTATTCCAGTAATTGTAAGATTTAGTAAACATATCTTTGGCTACTCTGGAGGTTAACTTTTATAATGGTAAAATATGTACATTTTAAGTATATATAGTAGAATATGGACACAAAACTCTATTTCCTGATTTTTTTTTTTTTACCTCTTCCTTCCTTTAGGTTCAGAAAAAATTATGACATTAACGACATGGTATTTGACCAAGGACTATGGAAACTAACAGATTGTGAAAAGAAAATTGTCTTTGAGGTAGACAGACCTCTCCATCAGGGCTGATGGCAGACGGCCATCTTTCTGTGGGTATATTCTATACCAGTGAAGTTCATCTTATTGGTTATATTTTGCAGCATGCATCATTTGACTCTCCTGATAATTTTGATTTCTACAGAATACGGTTGAAATTAGATGAATTAACTTTTTTTTCCTTTAAATTAAAGGACACCTAGGTGGCTCAGTCGGTTAAGCATCCGACTCTTGATTTCAGCTCAGATCATGATCTCACGGTTCCTGAGACTGAACCCACGTCGGGCTCCTCGCTGACAGCATGAAGCCTGGTTGGGATTCTCTCTCTCCCTTGCTTTCTGCCCCTCTCCCACTCATCCTTTCTCTCTCTCTGTCAAAACAAATTTAAAAAAATTAATAGAGGCTTTAAAAAAGCTCAGTAAAGGCGAGGACCTGCTAAAGGAAAGCCTAAAGGAAAACAACTCAGATATAAAAAAAAAAAAAAAAAGAATCTTTTCTATTCCTCTAGTGAAAAACTACTCTCCGGTTCTAAGTCAGAAAATTGAAAAGACCTGTTTGGGTTTAGAAGCCGCTGGGGTGCCATTTAATGCAACAGCAATTGTGCATGAAATACCGTAAACATGAATGTATCAGAGAACGCAACGACTATAAAACAGTATAACAAGCAGTTTTGGAGGTGACGTAGGGAGGGTATTAAAATGATAACTTATCAAAGGTGCTTAGCTGCTGGCCACAAGAAACAGAAAACAGTTAAAAATTCACAGGCAACCATGTAACTGAGTGTAAGTTTTAATAGATGACGCTTGATAATAATTTAGATTGAGCCAAATACGCACTTTCAGAGGAAGATCTTTATTATGGGCGAAGCACGGTGATCAAAAAGGAACAAAATATTTAGATGCTGAAGGGCCGTTTCGTGGACTCAAGAAATTGGGTCCAAATCGCATGCAGAGACGGGGACTTCTTGAATTTTGAAAGGGTATTATTTCCAAATTTTGTGAGGAAGCACTTCTTTTTCTTATTCTCAACTATGTGAATCCCATTCCACAGGGTGCAGAAGAGCGGGTGCGTGTAGAATACGTAGTTTTCTATAATGCGTAGTTTTCTAAAATGCGTTTGGTTCCTTATAGTTTAACTGAGAAGACACATCTACGAAGTGATGATGTGGTTTCGTGTTCCCAACCCCTCAAAGATGTTCACATGCTGATCCTTAGAACCTGTGAATACGTACCTTGCGTGACAATGGGATTGCGGCTTTGAGTAAGTTACAAATTTTTAGATGAGGTGATTGTCCTGGATTGTTTGGGTGGGCCCAGCGTAATCACAAGGGTCATCGTAAGTGAAAAGGAGAAGAGGGATGGTCAGGTATCAGAGTCAGAGAGATACTGTGCTGCGTCTTTGGAGGTGGATGAGGGGCCACAAACCAAGAAATACAAACACCTCTGTGACTTGTAAAAGGCAAGGAAACAAGTTTCCCTTTAGAGCCTCTAAAAGGAACACGGCCCTGCCAACATCTTGATTTCAGTCTAGAAAGATCTGTTTTGGACTTCTGACCCAAGAGGATCCTTTTGTGCTGTTTTTTATGGAGTGTTCGTGATATTTTGTTACAGCAGCAAATAAGAAACACATACACCAAGAAAGTGTAAACAAGCAATCGCATTTTCAGCTGGAACAATAGAGATAAAAGGAAGGAACATTTTTTGACCTTGGATAGGATCATAACGTCCAAGGGAGAGCGTGCCATGAACCCGGGGGCAGAACAGCCGCCATGAGGCATGCGTGGCGGTTCTTGTGAATGGTCCAGTTGGCCGTCCTGGGGATGTGGGGAGAAGAGCTTGAAGGGACAGCAGGACCTGGACGCTGGAGCCTGGGTTCAAGGTGGAGTGACCCTGGAAGATTCCGAGCACAACGGTGACCTAGTGTGTTCTAGGAAACTCATCTGCCATAATGTGTAGGGGGAGAGGGTAAGAGGGAGAGCAGTTAAGAGGAGGAGGAGAATGAGGTGGCCATGGGAATTGAAAAGTGGGGGGTATGCCCAAGCAGGAGGCCTGACATGTGATGGTTCATTTATTCATTACAGAAAAGTCTTTATGAAGTCCTTTCTGATGCCTGGTGCCTAGCAGAAGCCGATACATTAGAACATGGTGGGGAGACAGAAACTAGCAAAATATCCCCACGCATCCAGGCAAAAGCACAACAGTGGGAGAGGCCAGACAGGGGGACCTCATGCTGCGCATAATAATGGTGATAAGGTGAGCTAACCTCAGCTGAGAGCTTACATTATTGGAGAATGATTGAAACCAACTATAGATCAAGGCCCAGATGATGCCACATTGAGAATTTGGATTTATCCTTATTCAAATGTCTTTGGACAGCTTCCAAATGCTCCCATCCCTTCTTTCTAGGGACCAGGAGCCACATTACAGAGCTGTGACGCTCTCCTTAGTGACCCACTCTGAGAACCAGAGTGACGCTGATGGCCTTCCTGCCTCAGGACCCAGGAGGGGCGCGTGAAGCCCTGCTTTCTTCATCCGAGCCTTCCTTAATGGAGCATCTATGGATTGCTTCTTCCAGAAAGGCTTAGAAGCAACTAAAAAATAATCCAGATGGATCCCGGTTCCTGCCTCTCCTACCTTAAAGTATTTGCCTTACTTGAGCTCCCTTCTCCTAGGGTGACGTTGAGTCCAATTGACTGATCGCCCTCAGGTAAAGAAAAATAAGTAAATGTCAAGGAGACATTGAGAAACGTATCCTCGAAAAATGTCTTCATGACGTTTAGGAAGCTGCATTCAAGTTGTTGTCCATTATGCTACGCATTTTCTACCGTTAGGTTCTATGTAAATCCTTCCCTTAAAATTTAACCCAAAAAAAACTCTTCTCTCAATTAATGTATTTTTTGTGTTTTCATTTCTAAAATAATAGCTTCTAATTTTTTTTCTGTGTATGTTAAAATTTTAAAGACGATAAAAAATGGAGGGTTTTATGATAAAGTATAGTTGCTCTTCTGGGCACATTTTCTTCCTTATGTTAGAAGAAGATCCGAGTTTCTGCTTTGTTAAACTTAAGGTGTGTACGTCCTGTTTTGGGTGTTAACAGGGCATTTTCATCGACTGAAACTCACCACTTTAGCTTTCTGGTCAGTTGGCGTTTACATCATACTCTCAGTCTATGGCTCAATTGTCCACACTCTTCTGTACTGACCGTGCTGGCTGTAAAATAGCCTAGGGGTACGACATCATTTATGAGATAGGACCTTCGCTCTGTTCTGACTGCTCACATCTATTGTTAAAGAAATGAATGTCTTCTGGAAGCAATCAGCTTCGAAAAAGAGTTCTTTTGGAGATTATCTCCGTGGTTGAAAACGGGTAGGTAAATCTACTTTTCAGTGTGAACGATGAGAAGCTCAGAATGGAAATGAGTGCCTTTGACTTTTTGAATTAAGCGCTCCAAGGAACAGAATATTTTGTGGGAAATCTCCGAGAAGGTGATAAAAATTCTAGAGGAATTTTTGTCAATGTGAATGAAGATTTCTGTGGATCACAGGACATGCTGGAGCTTGCAGACGTAAAAGCACTGTGCAGGCACAGGGAGCCAGGAATGACACCGAGCACTTTGTAAAAACCCTTGAGAACACTAGCTCGCACAGACGCAGGGGTCCTGTCGTGGGTTTTGGGGGGCATCAGCGGAGCCCAGGCACCTATCGAGTGTGCTGTGCGTGTGCGGTGAATCTATTCCTTGGGCTCCAGGCACCTCATCTATAAAATTTGGTTGTCAGATGAGCTTTCTCTAAAGTCCCTCCCAGCCCTGCTTCCTCGCTCCTCCTGCATCTTCTATCTCTGCCTGTATTAGAAGATCCTGCGAATAGTGTCCCCACCCAGCTGCCACCCTGACCTGCAGAAAGGGACTCATGGGAGCCCGTATGCATACAGGAGTCAAAGCCCGCTCTTGTAAGCTCCAGCCTTTTGTACTGGACCAGTGTCTCTGAGTAATGTTGGCTTCTCTCCCATATGACACCCAGGTCTCATAGTTCCACCCGCTCAGACGAATTGCCTTCACTACTTCTGAGGACATAGATTTCACACTGTCTCTTCTGTTTCCTTTCCTCTGGAGCTACCCATGGTCGTCAACGTCCTACCAGAAATATGGAGCCCACTCTGCTTTGGGGCTACTATGATAGTCCAAGTTTTGTTTGGTTGGTTGGGCCCATTCCCATATTCCCTCCGCGGCCAGGCATGTGTTTTACACTATTTTCTATAGCCCTTAAGAGCCTTAAGACTGAAGGGTATACTTAACCTAACGCTTCTTTCTTCTCCTTTAACCTTGTTATGAAATCAATTGCCATAAAATTGACAGGTTCTTAGAATCGAAGACACAGAGTGCATTCCTCTGGTATTTTCTCCATATTTTCATGGGGTGCAGGAAACATTTCACACGTGCCACTCTTGCCACAGTTAGTTCTGACAAATTTGAATCTGTTCTGTGACGAGTAGGGGAGATGATTCATTTTCAGAAACACCAAATAAAAGCTGTGCTGTCTAGTTAACGGTAGGTTTACAACCAACTGGAAATATGTATGAACCAACCCCCCCCCCCCCCCCCCCGCTCCGCCCCAGACCTCAATGGAGTCCCAGACCCTTAGGCACTTCACTTCCTGGTTCTTCTTCCCTTCTCTGTTTCGAGGGCTTATTTCCCTGGGCTTTGCAATGAGCACGCACCAAAGAACAGAGAGAGGAGGGACTGAAAGTCTCAGGGAACGTACGTTTGTTCCGATCAGACTACTTTTCACCCTCCATGGGCATAGGCGCCATCCGGGTAAGGCTGCAACGTCTGTGGTACTCAGCTAATGAGGAACCAGGGGAGGGTCGTGCATGCTGGGAGATAAGTTGTGCACTGTAACTGCCCTGAGTGTTCCTGTCCATCAAGTACCTGCTCTTGCAAGAATGTTGATCGAAGCCTCGCTTGACCGGGCTCTGAGTCTCTGTGTCCCTCCTTTGACTGGGTCGGCGGACTTATTCCTCACACGTTCTGCAGAGTCTTCCAAAAAGGAAGAAAAGGAGAACAGTGATGATTGCCCAGCCTCTAGACCAGAACAGCATCCCACTGGTAAGGGATAACCGGCATATTTGAGGACCACCAGCGCTGGAAGAATGGATGGGTGCAGGAGTGATGACTCCCCCAGCCCAGCCAAGCTCTGAGGGGTAATGCCTGTGTGGTGACGTAAGTCCCCTGCTCCCTGGGAACTCCTGCCTCCTCTGCAAGGCCCGCTCATCCACAAGCACAGGGCAGCAGCTGCTGGGATCCGGGAAGAGGAGCCCATTCAGCTGGAAGCCCACGGTGAGAACGCGAATGTGATCTTGAGTGCGACGGTTACCTTTATGTGTCAACTTGAAGGGTGTTTTTGGACGAGACAGACATTTAAATCAGTGAAATTTGGGTAAAGCAGATTGCTCTCTATGGTGTTGGGCCTCATTCAGTCAGTCGAAGGTCTCGGTAGAGCAAAAACACTGGCTTCCCCAAGCAAGAGGGAATACTCCAGCAGACCGCCTTCAGATTCGCCTGCACCCCTGGCTCTCTTGAGTTTCCAGCAGATGACCTTGGGACTGGAGCTGAAACACCGACTTTCTTGGATCCCAAGCTTACCGGCCAACACAGCAGATTTTGGACTCATTAACCTCCATGATTACATGAGCCAATTCCTTATAATAAATCTCTCTGCAGATGCCCATGCTATTGGTTCTGCTTCTCTGGAGCACTCTAGCACACTGGGTCACGCAAGGTGGTTTCTGCCTGGAGCCGTGGATGTCAGAGACACAGGGGAGGCACAACCTGGCCAAGACATTGGCAGTGCTGTCCCCCCCTCCCCCCAGACACGACCACAGGAGACCACCACTGCCAGCATCGACAAGGCAGAGATATCAGTGGAAGAGCTACTGGACGGAGCATGGGTCCAGGCTGTCTGGGAGCTGGAAGAAGGGCAAACACCAGGAGGGGACAGGCAGCTCCAGGAACCATGTGCCGTGGGACTCTGGACCTCGTACTTTCCCTGTTCGTATAGCATGGAGCTCTTTGCGGACTGCCGCTGAGTTAGGTGAGCCAGGCTGCCATCTTGCCAGCTGCCAGAGCTTGGCGATGCCGATGCTGCCCGGTGAGGGCCGCACATCCATCCTTTTCCATCTGCTGTTCCGTATCCCTGTCACCTGCCCCAACTTCAGGGGATTTCCTGACACCCTTCCCCCCAAATCCTCTAGATCAGGTCACTCCTGCTGTGAGTTCTTACCGTACCTGGTGCTTCTCCTCTATCACGATGAGCCCCATTTGCTGCTGTGTCCTCGAACGGCCGTCTAATTACCCTCTGCCTCCCTCGCTAGACTAAGCCCTTTGGAGGGGAGAAGGGAAGTGAATCTGTTTTGCTAACCCTTGTGTTCCCGGCATTTAACACACCGTCTCGCGCAAAGTAACCATTCAATACACATTGGACGGGTTAAAGAATGAATGAGTGACAGGTAGATTGTGACGTCATTGAGAGGGTCTACCGGAAGGAAAATATCAATGAGATAATAAGATGTAAGAGTATAGGGGATTAGAGGAGGTTTCTCACCATCGCATCCACAGTGAGCCGAGCCGGGGCCGCGATGGCACCCACACAGAAGACCGACCACCCCACAGACCCAGCAAAGACCACATCTCCCCAGACTCCCCCGGTCCTCACTTGACTTCAAAGAGCACTGAACACAGAAGCATCTTCTGGTTGTAGAATTTTGTGACTCGAAGCTCACAAACTAATGTTGGAAGGCTCAATGCGTGGCAGCTGTCATTTTGTTTGACGTGAAGATTTCTTTTCACCACGAAGGTACGAAGTACAAAACTCCGGTTACAGCCAGAATTGCCACGTGAACTGTTTTTTCCCTCGTAAATTGATAAACGAGGACACAAGAAAGGTAGCCAGAGCAGGGAAAGAAGGGAAAAGGGGGGCAATTTGAAATTTAATAAGACACAGAACACAAATTCTAATATTTGTAAGCTCCCCCAGGGAGCGAGTGAATTGGGGTGATGGTATCATCACCATCCCAAAGCTCGAAAAAGAGTTTTCTGTGCAGACCAGCACTATGGAATCTGTATGAGTTAGGACTCGTCGGCATTTTAATTATTCAATCACAATGATCTCTTGGACCTAGAATGCACCTCTGCATAAGTGTGAAAGCAACATTTTGAAGACTTTTAAAAAAAATTCGGCTTAGATATTGCACAGTGTCTCAAGAAAAGAAGCGGGGCTTTCTTTCTCTTAGTGGCCGGCTCTCATGGCTATGCAGATGAGTAGTTTGGTGACACAAGGCTACTGAATTATTTCTGGGTGACCTCGTGATCAGTCACAGGGCCCTGTGGCTGATGGCTCTTAGCATCTGCCATGATGTCCCTCTCCATACCCCCTCATCACACAGACACACACACACACACACACACACACACACACACACTGGAAAGCTATCAAAGGGAATTAAATAAAAAGTTCCAAGTCAGAACCTTTATATTATGGAATAATAATAATAATACTAATATAGGTATTTGGGGATCCTCCTTATCCTCTTTGAAATAAGGCCCAATGCAGTGTTGAACAACATAGCACCAAGTTCCTTTGTTGGTGATTTCGTGGGTTAAGTTTCCCCACGGACCTAATTAGTCGAAGGGGGTCAGGAGTCACTCTTGTGTCCCTGAGGCATCCCCTGGCAATGCGCACACATACACGGGCACCGTAATGAGGACCCATGTATGACCTCCCATCGACACTGCATTGAAACATACCATCTACCCAAGTGCATTTGCGAAGATAACCGCAGGAGAACTGAGATCCTTTTGCCAACATAACTAACTTTACGTTTGCTCAGGGAAATCCTTGCCCAGGCGTGTAAGACTCTAAACCCGTTTCCCGTTTCCTTCAGGAAAATGTTGCAAAGCGACTTACCCGGACAAATAAATCTTGCGTTTGGGCAACAGCTTGCTCCTTTCACAAACTGCTTGCTCATTAGCAAAGGGTTTCTCTAGGAAGACGCCCATCAAAATCCTTCCCTCGTTTTAGCCACCAGGCCCACATTGTAGCGAGTGCCCTGTCTTGACAAAGCTCCTGTGAGCTACTCAGCTCCAGACGCGAAGAAGTCCTTCTGCGGCACTGTTAAGGCCGTCAGGGCAGCGAGCTTCCTCACTGATGTTGGGTCTCTTGACGCTCAGGGAATTTCAGCGTCAGGTTGAGGGCAATATTGAGCAAATCACGTAGGGGCATAAAACATTTCAGTGAAGCTTTTGTTGTAGAACTGGTTCTCAGAAAGATCTTTTCTTTTCTTCTTTTCTTTTCACGCTTCTTTTTTTTTTTAAATGTTTATTTATTTATTTTGAGAGAGAGAGAGAGAGCACGAGCAGAGGATGGATAGAGAGAGAGAGAGAGAGAGAGAATCCCAAGCAGGCTCCCCTCCAACAGCTCAGAGCCCAGTGTGGGACTTGAACTCACGAGCTGTGAGATCATGACCTGAGCCGAAATCAAGAGCCAGAGGCTCAACCCACTGAGCCACCCAGGCGCCCCACAAAAGGATGCTTTCTGTAAACTCCGCAAATAGCAAACCTACGTTCAACATGTCAATAACGTCCCCAACAAGCTCTCTGTGGCAATAATTAGAGAGCTCTTTGTTTAGGCGGCGACCAGATCAAAGTCACAAAATGAAGCCGTGGCATCTAAAGATAAAAGAAAAGGGAGAGGGAAGTGACCGATGAGCAAACACAAGAAAGGGAACTGTGAGATCAGGTCGGGCCCACTTCCCCCAATGCAAAGGCTGCAGAAGCGAATTCTCTCTTCTTCCTTCTCCCTTCCCGTCCTTCCTCTTCCCTCCAAGTCCCAGCACCATCAGCAGGGGCAGGGGCTGAGAAGAGGACGGCGGGCACTGAACAGACTGAGGACACAGGAATGGGAATGTTTGAACGGGGACGCTGGATGGAGCTGGAATGACAGTAATTCGCGAGGCGGTTAGGATGTATAAGAGCCAACCGCGTGCCACAGACATAAATGAGGCAGTTTTGGGGGGGGCAGGGCATCTTGCTGGATCTCACCCTAAATCCACCTGCCTTTCTCCTCCGTTTCTCCTCTCCTACCGAAAACTTCACATTTCCGTAATGCCACTGGAGCCGCTTTCAAAGGTGAAACCTTCCTTGATACTTACAATAGTCACGCTAAAGTACAGCTAATTAATACACGGGGAAAAGTTATTTTTCTCCACCTGATAATTAAAAATGAGAGTCTATTAACACCGATTATTCCCATAACTCCAACTTACTACTTTTCTCGCGAAAAATCAAATAAAAATTCATCCGGTGAAGTTAACTGTTCCTTTTCTTGTAACAGAGATCCATTTTTCTTACTAATTAGTGTCTTAATGCTCTCGAGGCTGTAATGAACATATTTCAGTATCTTTTTTAAAAATCTTGCCAGGGCAAATTTTACCAGAGAAAGTGTGTGCGAAAGTAAGAAGTAGGTAAACAAAACTCATTTTAGAGTCAAAGTCGGCCGTAGCAGGAAGGTATGTGCGAGGGCTAGTTTCTTCTTTGTACTCCGCCATGCTTTTATTTCTTTTGTTTTTTAAAGTTTATTTATTTATTTATTTTGAGAGAGAGAGAGAGAGAGAGAGAGAGAAAGAGAGAGAGAGAGAGAGAGAGAGAGAGACTTCAGTGAGGAGCCTGATGTAGGGGTTGAACTCCTGAACCGTGAGATCATGACTCGGGCCAAAACCAAGAATTGGATGCCTAACCGACTGAGCCCCCCAGGTACCTCTGTATTCCAGAACTTTTAATTTCTCGATCTCTTTTTTCCCCACAATCTCTTTAAACGCTGCATGTCCCTAACCGCGCAAACCAGCTTCAAACACTCAGGTTTAGCTAAAGTCTGCCACAAAATATTGAATGCCATACCAAAATGTGTTTGGATAGATTCCTGTCATTTTGAACATACACGTTCCTAACAACTTTCCTCACAATTGTGAAAAGTTGGAAAACACCCAAATGTCTTTCGAGGGGTGAATAGACGAACGGTATACATCCATATGGTGGAATACCACACAGCCATGAAAAGGAACAGATGGGATTGACACAAGCACCATGGTTGAATCTTGAAAGCATCGGCTAAGCAGAAGAAGCCAAACCCAAAAGAGGACGTATTGGAAGAGTTCCTTTTATAGACATGCTGGAAAACTACACTGTTGAGAACTTAGCGGTTGTTGGGGGTTGGGAGTGGGAAGAGGAGACAAACAAATCTGATATCACCCGACTTTAAAACTCACGCTCGCTTCCTGAGTAAAAACCGATAGCACTGGGTTTCAGTTTGAACTTTCCTGATTGCTACTAAGATAGAACAGATTTGTCAGGTATGAATTGACATCATTTTCTATTTTACCTATCGCTGTTTCTTTTTCTCCCCCTCGTGACAACTTGTGGTTTTACATATAATCTGGATATCGCCCGCAGTTTAGCAGATGAACAAAATTAAAACGACGTGTGGTTTCGATTATCGTGCCCGGAGTTACATGACAATGATTTCCAGGGCCCTGTTTACGGCCAATGTTTTTCTGCATGTAAGGGTTTCCTATAACAGAGCTCGTCTCCTTGAATAGCTCTTTTAAAATCTTTTAAAAACTTTATTCGTTTTACACGCTATCAATATGATCACATTATGGGATGATGATCCTACTTTTTCAAGCTTTTTCATGGCAATCGTGCATTTTTATGTCATCCTAATGTCAATAAACCCTGTGTTATCTGATTGAGCACACACGGTGAAAACACCTTAAAGTCTGCCCCGAATTTGAATACAAAGTTTTAACCAGCAAGTATTTTACCAGCGCGAAACTATACAGACGTTCGTGAAGGAAAAAGGAAGCGTTACTCTCACAAAAGGAATACCAATCTGGTAATTCCCACGACCAACGGCAGGCTCTTGCAAACGGAATCTTCTTTCCGAACTATCCGATGACACTTTATTCAAGTTCCTGGTCGTCATTTCCGTCTTGACACGTGGCCCACAGGCCGCCTTGCGTTTTGGCACGTGCTGCGGACCCGAGACGCTGCTTTCTCCCAACGGCTTGACGACGGACTGAACACCTTGCAAGTGGATGACTTCTAGCGTTAGCCCCAGCGTAGTAGCCTAATGGCAGGAAAGGGATCTCCGGTGTCCCAGTGCTTCAGTAGCTGACGAGGACAATTGGCCTGCTGGCTCTATTTGTCGGGAAAGGCGGCGAATCTGTTTGCGGAGGCTGCCATAAGCAGGTACCGCAGAAGTTCATTGTCTCCCAGTGCCCAAGCCTGCACGCTTGAGGTCAGGGCGTCTGTGTGCAGGGGTGCTTCCTCCCGGGGCTGGGAGGGAGAACGTGCCCGGGGGGGGGGCGGGGCTGCTGACCATCCTCGGCGCCCTTGGCTTGAAGATACTTCGCTCCGATCTCCGCCTTCAACTTCACGCGGTGTTTCCCCCCCGGCCGCGTGTCTGTCTGTGTCCAAACCTCCTCTTTCTACCAGGACGGTCATACGGCATCAGGGCTCACCTTAACGACCTTGCTTAACTTGACAGTCCGCAAAGACCCCATTTCCGAGTGAGGTCACGTTTGTGGGCACTAAATCCGGGTGTCAGCATCTTTGGGGGGAGATCCCAGTTCAGGCTACGATAAGCGGTTTTGTGATCTAACGTTTAATTTTGCCCAATGTTAGAAAGCCCTGCCTGGCTGAGTTGTTCCAGTTACTATATCCATCGCCTTTGTGGACAAGAATCTGTTTTCTGTTGTCTTCTTCCTTCTTGGTTTTGGTCTTTGTTAATTCTCATTAATGACGTCGCTAAAAAGCAATTCTCCGTCTCCGTCTTCTTAATCTGCCAGACAAGCTGCTCCTTTTGATGCATAATTTTCCTGCTTCTTTTTAGGACATTTCATTTTCGTAAACTTTGGATGTCTTCACCTCAGGAGCCACCTCACATCCGTGGTGTTTTGTTCTGTTTTGCTTACTGACTAGCAACCAACATCTGAGCCCGGTCATGTTCCAAACACAGAAATGCGCTAGGCACGCAGGGTAATTGCAAGGCTGCCGGAGGGTCCCCGGCAGAGCCGGTGGGTGCCTTCCCTCCTGGCAAATACAGGGCAGGTTTGTTGGCGAAACGGGAGCCATCTTAAAGTCACCAGAAGATTAGTACGCGAACATGTGTGGCATCCCGCAGTCTGTGGTGTCTCTCCAGGAAAGGTTTGACCTATGATTCTCCGTGCTGCGTTCCTCCGGCACCCCGTTTCCATTCCTCGTCCATTCCCGCTCTTGGGGGCTGGCTTCCACGGAGCCTCATCCGGGACCCTGTGACCTCTGGTCAATGTGCAGTGTCAGCCAATGAGAGGTGCTTGGGAGGGCAGGAGCAGAGAATGAGGGCACTCACTCCCTGCCCTCCGGTGCCTTGATTGTACCCGGCCCTGGCCGTGGCCGATTCCATGGGCAGGGACTCTTCCAACAATGGGCTCTGGTCGACCTCCAGAAACACACCTGCTCTCCAACCCCTTCAGAGCTGGAGGTGAGCTGTCATCTTGCTGTTACGGGTCCCCGGCCCTCAGTCCCTAGGTGTCCAGATCCTTAGGGTCCCCTGCAACATGTCCACCCCTGTGAGCCATCCCTTTGTTAAAGGCTCTTTAGCTAGCACTCTGTGCATGCCTTCTGTTAAAATTTGAATATAGTCCTCTTTCTTCTACGAACCTTGGAAAGGCAACAGGGCACAGTGTCTAGAACACGTTGGTCTTTCTTTCAGACATAGGCTGTTGTACACTTTTCTAGAGCTTTGAAGCTTAACCGTGAACTCTTATCAATACAAGTGAAGTGAGCAAGGCTGGGGATAAGCATTTTTATTATATTCCCCAATTCAGTTACATTCAGGATAATATTTCCATTTCAGGACAATGTTGTCTTTATCAATTATAAAAATGCCTCTCGGAGTCACTTACCTGATGTATTGATGCAATTTCCCCTGACTTTGTAAGAAAATGAAATCGCTGTTCTTTGAAGCACTATCCAACACCAGCATTAATTACGTCCCGGGGAGGGGGGTGTCTTTCAACAAAGACGTCCATTTTGCAGAATTGTACATTATGTGCAAAGATCTAAAGTAAGACTGTTGAACATGTCATTAGTCTGTTGTCATTTATCACTGATGCATTCGGATGATTCTGGACAATTCAGCTCTCTATCTGGGGCAACCCCAAAGAAATCTTGAAAAAAGCCAATCTTACGCTAATTGTTTAAGGGAGTTTCCAAACAGTGAATGCAAGATTGGTCGCTTTGATGACTCTGATACGTTACTGTGGACCTCACGGTCTGTTTTGGATCTGGTTCTCTTCAAGAAAACGAAAGGAGGTTATGTTTGGATGATCGGAGGGAAACGCTGGAGTACGAAATAAAGCGGGCAGTGTGGGTGCACAGTGGTGTTCAATCAGTGGTAACTGCTCCCAGTGCTGGGACTATCGTCCCACACGCTGCTGGCCCCACTAGCCCAATGCGCCACCTGCAACCTTCCAGGCCATTCGTGTCCATGCTTTCCGAGTGAAGGTTTAATCCCTCTGGGGGTCAGGGCGCCTGGGTGGCTCGGTCGGTTAAGCGTCCGACTTCGGCTCAGGTCACGATCTCACGGTCTGTGAGTTCGAGCCCCGCGTCGGGCTCTGTGCTGACAGCTCAGAGCCTGGAGCCTGTTTCAGATTCTGTGTCTCCCTCTCTCTCTGCTCCTCCCCTGTTCATGCTCTGTCTCTCTCTGTCTCAAAAATAAATAAACGTTAAAAAAAATTAAAAAAAATAAAATAAAATTCATTTAATCCCTCTGGGGGTCGTGCACCCCTCGGTCAGCTGTCAGGTGCCTTCTGAAGACCCAAAAAAGGCACCGGGCAGAAGAGGAGGAGGAACGTGACTTAGGATGCACCGCAGCCGGTTCCTGGCCCCCCTGACCGTGCTTGTTTACCCAGGGGCTCCCGGATCCCTGTCCCAGGACAGTCCAGGGCCAGCTCCCCAGGGAGATAAGAACAGAAAGGGTGATGTGGTAGGTTTCTCACAAAACCAAATTTGTTCAATTAAAAAGTCCTGTCCTTAATTCTGAGATTATGTCTTCTTAAACTTTGCATCAAAATTCGCCTTCTTTTGGGGTGCCTGGGCGGCTTAGTCGGTTCAGCGGCCCACTTGGGCTCAGGTCACGATTTCATGGTTCACGAGTTCAAGCCGCACATGGGGCTCTCTGCTCTCAGTGCAGAGCCCGCTTCAGATTCTCTGTCTCCCCCTCGCTCTGCCCCTCCCCTGCTTGCGTTTGCTCTCTCTCAAAAATAAACAAACATTAAAATTTTTGTAATTCATCTCCTTTTAAGATATCCGTCATAAAGATAGCTTAATATCTTATATTGTGCTTTTGTTTTAAATATTTTTATGTTCTTATTTTGCCAAAACCAAAAAAATAATAATAATAAAATAAAATAAAATAAAATAAAATAAAAGGGGAGAGAGAGAGGAAAAAAAAGAAAAAGGAAAAAGCATCATAACTTACTTTTGGAGCCCTTCACGGACTAGCTAAACCAGCTCCTTGTGGTTCCCAGGGACAGAGGGACGGACGGTGGGGTCTCCTCTGACCGACCTCTCAGGGTGCGGTGACTGGGCACCGGCGACCTCTCGTGGAATCACACTGACATCGTCTGGTTATAACCGAGGGGCTGGCACGGAATGGACAAGGGTCCTGTGGTTCCTGCCAAGGACCAGCTGGCCGAAGAGGTCGCGAATGCAAGCAGGGGGAGTTGGCCAGGCCACGACCGCTCCCACGGGAGCGCTTCCTCTGTCAAGATACTGGTAAGATCAGTGACCAGTGAAGACTGGCAAACTCTGACATTCTGGGAAGAATTCTGCAACGCGCATTGACCAACATCCCGGCTGCAGGGTGCTGAGGTCCCAGGGCCTGTGCTACACGGACAGGTGAGGCCAGAGCGCTGAACAGCTGATCACTATCGGTGTCTAATACTTAGCATCTCTGTTTGTATATTGGACCGTGCTTTATGCAGGTAGGCATAAATACACATAGATAAATACACATCTGTGGGGCACCTGGGTGGCTCAGTCGTTTAAGCATCCGACTTCTGTCCGGGTCATGATCTCATGATTCGTGGGTTTGAGCCCCACATCGGGCTCTGTGCTGTTGGCACGGAGCCTGCTTCAGATCCTCTCTCTCCCTCTTTCCCTCTGCCCCCCCGTTTATGTCCCCCCCTCTCAAAAATAAATAAACATTAAAAAATACAAAATATAAAAATGTAATAAAACGGTGTCTGGTTTCTGATAAGGGGGCAATCACCCACAGTTCTGGAGCTCTGTTCTGGAGAGCCAGGCCCGTGGATCTACTGAGGGCTCTGGTGCTGGGGCCCCCTCCCTGCCTAAACCCAGCTCCACCCCAGTCCCTCCCTCTCCCTGCAGGTGGGGGGAGGGGACATTACAGTGCAGGGTCCCCACCGACGTTCAGAAGTGCCACCGGGAACCCTTCCTTTTCCACACGCCTTTACCATGGGCGGAAAGACTTCTCTGCCCTCCGGGGCCGGGGTCCCTCCTGAGTCCCTCACAGATGGGCCTACATCCGGGACTACATCCTGAAGTCCACAGGTGGCCATCGCAGGCATTGGCGCTCAATGCTTTTTCGCTGTCGCCACTGGTGACAGTAATTCACGGAGGGTGAGCCCTGGGCTGGGGCAATGATAAGGGAGCACATTTGCTAACGGGCCAGATGCCGGCCCGAGCCTTGTACGCGAGTCACGTGACTTACCGTGTCGCAGGGCACGGGTGTGGAAGCCGGGAAGTTGCGTGGGTGACTTTCCCTGAGTCACCCAGCTGCAGCGCCACAGAATTCAAACCCGTATGGCCCTCCAACTCCAGACCCTCTCTTAATCCGCAGACACCTGCCACCTCGGACCCAGCTGCCCTCCGGGCACAGGAGCGGCGCCCCTGCAGATGCTTCCAAGGCCCAACGCAGTTCAGTCTGCTTCGTCCTCCACGGGAGAGCCCTTGTGTCCTCGGGGCCCCCGTGGAGCTGCCGCTGTCACCCACTGACAGGTGGCATCGGGGCCTTCCTGCAGGAGCTGCCCGGGTGCTGGCTCCGTCGTGGGGGGGGGGGGGGGGGAAGGGCACATTCGCCTGCGGTCCCGAGTGCCCCGTGGCGTCCCCAGGCTCCGTTTTTCGCCGGGAGCCCTCCGTCTCCAAAGCTGAAAGAGGCGCGGGTTCCCTTCCGCAAAGCAAGCGATCGCCACTGTGGTTGTTCGAGGTCCGGCTGAGCGAGAACTAGGATAGAGCATTTCAAGAGCCGGGATACCAAAGAGCGCTCCTTGACCGCCTTGGTGGTTGTTGGCGTCAGTGAGAACCCGCAGGGCGCAGGTAGAAGTGGGGGTGACGTCCAGGCGTCCCCGGGAGAGCCACGGGCACAGCATCCACGGGGCACCAACTCCATGCAGGTGCGCAGGGCTTTCAGGGACGGGAAGGTTGCCTGGAGGGACTGCTGTGTCACCGGGGACAAGTCTGGAGGGTCCCTTCTTGGAAAGGAAGGAGACCATGTCTCAGTAAATCTCAAGTCAGTGGCTCCCCTGAGAAAGAGGGGGAAGGGTGCAGAGCAGACAGTTCTCAAGTGTGGTTTCTGAAAACCGCAGGTCAAAACCCATTTCTGGGGGGCGTTCCGGTGGTGATGGGCTGGTCAATTTGGGGGACATCTTCCCTCTGTTGGTTTGCTTTCAGGGTCTTTTCAACTATTTGAAGCAAGCTGATCTAGACTTTAGGTCTTTCTTCCACTCTCTCTCTCTCTCTCCCGTCTCGTTAGACCCCTACCTCTCTCGGATCAAAGTTGGGATGGATTTCTGATTAGCTGACAACAGCATTTTGTGCCCTACCTCTATTGTTCAAAACGTCTCATTACCTCCTTTGAACAAGCCTGAGAGGCAGACGGGTCTAGGAGCTCTTTGGGATTTTTATTCTCAAAATGAAGAATCAAGGAAAAATGTATCATGTGCTCATAGATCCCATATTTGTGTATATCCTGGAGAAAAGAGTTGGAACATCGCACATTTTTGTCTACATTGTTTATTTCAGTTTTTGGTTATCGTTTTGGCTAACAGCCAATTTTTGCCAATAAAGAAAAACTACACGAGTTAACCAGATTTTTAAAAAAGCAAGTCCTATGTTATTGTCATTTAGGATGATAAGCATATAACCGGGAATTAGAAGATGATTGGGATGTTCAAAAAGTTAGATTCTACACAGTGATTATGGACCATGAGGTCCACAGCCAACCGTTCAAGGTAGCATGTTTTCACATTTAATGACAATTGAGTTATTTTGAACTTTGATAGTCAACTTTAATTATTCAACTGATCTTTATAATTAGAAAATATGTGTTGGGAAATCTGAGTATGACAGTTCAAGTTATGACAGAGAATTTGATCATCTGATGGGTGGTTTGGAGAAAATACTGAGGACGTCTTCTCTGTTACATATATAAAGGTAGTAAGGAATTATTAGTGTTAAAAATAAAATAAAAAAGGGGGTCCTGGGTGTCTCAGTCGGTTAAGCACCTGACTTGGGCTCAGGTCATGATCTTGCAGTTTGTGGGTTCGAGCCCCTCATCGGGCTCTGTGCTGACAGCTCAGAGCCTGGAGCCTGCTTCGGATTCTGTGTCTCCCTCTCTCTCTGTCCCTCCCCTGCTCATGCTCTGTCTCTCTTTCTCTCTCAAAAATAAACATTAAAGAATTTAAAATAAAATAAAATAGAGACCAACTTGAGGGGCCTCTAAGGGATACAACCATTTAAGCCACTAAATCTAGCTTATTTCGAGAACACAAGCAAATCTTAACTTAGGTTACTTGTGTGTGTCTGTATGTGTATATATATATATATATATATATATATATATATATACCATTCCCATGCAAACTGGGAGTTTTCAAATTCAGAACTCCCAGTTTGCATGTGAAGGGGTTCTTATATGTACAACAAACACTTACCAAATACTAATTTACTGATCTGGTTTTAATTTTTACCGTTTCAGGATTTTTGACATCAGTAATTTTGTAGAGAGTATTTTGCAAATATGTAGTATGTGGCAGCCAAGGGCTGAATTCCACTGACATTTACAGGGAAATTACAAAAAGGGACCAAAATATTTGCATTTTCATTTCAATATTTCATTTTCTTTTTGCTCATGAATTTTTTTATAACATTGACAAGAGAAAGATATCAGGAATTCATTCTTTGTTCATACACATGGTTATTGGCATGGCTCAGTAATTTAATAAATGGTATTTATTTAATTCTATTAAATACATAGAAGTTTAATAAATATAATTCTGATTAATAATGATGTACTTTAGAAAATGTTTTCAAAAGCTGTTAAAGATGTTTTCAATTAGTTGAGTTTTCCTTTTTTTTCATTCAAGTCAGTTCCTGATTGATTGCCTAAAGTCTTTATTTAGTTTTGAGAGAGAGAGAGAGAGAGAGACAGAGTGTGAGATGGGGAGTGACAGAGAGAGAGGGAGACACAGAATCCGAAGCAGGCTCCAGGCTCCGAGCTGTCAGCACAGAGCCCAACGTGGGGCTGGAACCCACAAACTGTGAGATCATGACCTGAGCCAAAGTCGGATGCTTCACTGACTGAGCCACCCAGCCACCCGCTAAACATCTTTATAATTGTCAGTAATTCCATGAAAACGGTCTGTACTTCCCTTCATAGGAGAAACGACAGTGAGGAGGAAATAACAGGTACAATATTTATTTTGGTCGTTAAATATAAAGGTATTATACATGTCTTTAGATTGTTAAAAAAACAACAAGGCCCCAAAATGGTGTCTCTTAGACCATCTTTGTAAATAGGTGCTTAATACATAATTTGGTTTCAATTTCAATCTTCCCTGGAAATGTCTTAACCGGCCATTCACGAACCTTCCAGTGAGCCGGCCACATGGGTGCTCTCCATGCTCCAAAGAAAGAAGAGGTCACCTCAGGATAAGATCCCTTGCTTTTCACCCTAGAAAGTAGCTCGCCCGGAACAATTTTTTTCTTTTGCTAGTAACTGTCTTGGCCCTATCTTCTGTCTATAAAAACCTTTCATTTTCTATAACTCCTTATAGTGCCTTTCAACTTGCTAGACGGGGTGCTGCTGATTCATTTAATAAAGCCAATTAAATCTTCAAATGTGTTTGGTTGAATTTTGTTATTTAACTGGATGTGTATAATTATTAGTGATAGACGTTAATCCGTGCATACAGCTTGGTTGCTAAAAAAAAACCCAGAGAATAACCTGCCAAGTAGAATACCAATCACACGGGATGTGTACTCAACACCGGTGAAGAGTTGGCCTGAATTTTTAATTTTTTTAACGTTTATTTATTTTTGAGAGACAGGGCACGAGCAGGGGAGGGGTGGAGAGAGAGAGGGAGACACAGAATGTGAAGCAGTCTCCGGGCTCCGAGCTATCAGCACAGAGCCCGATGCGGGGCTCGAACTCACCGACTGTGAGATCATGACCTGAGCTGAAGTCGGACGCTTAACCGACCGAGCCACCCAGGCGCCCGGTCTGCTTTTTAAAGTATCTGATCTAGTTACTCTATCCCACAACTAACCTCAACTGCCCACTGCCTTCCTTGTCTATGATTCCTTTGCTTTGAAGGTCAACATATGTTGTGCTAGGAGTTTGAAATTCTTTCTTCAGAGAATACTTCTTTTAATGGGGAAGGAAATAGCACACACACATTTCACGGAGCACAGATTGCGGATTTAATTTTAGCGTGTTGTGCTGATCTATTTGAGGCCTCTGGTATACCATCCGGGCAAAATCCTTTGAACACGGGCCTCTGCTCCTGGGGCCTGAGGTGCGCCTTCCTCGGATGCCCTGCTCAGCCGGGCAGTGAGGCTGGCCCAGCAGGACTGTCGGGCCAATGGCTGTACACCCAGGACGCACAGGCACAGACGTCACAGGCTGTGTGTGACTCAGGAGCCAAGGACAGAGTCTGGGAGGACAGTGAGGACATGATGGCTTGAACGATGGTTGGAACAGACCAGCATTTCTCTGGAGAAATGTTAACAAGAGTCCTTGAGGGTGAATCTTCGAAGTCATTGGGTTTCTATAAAAAGGAATTGGGAACGGAAGTGCAGTTAAAATGGTAACAATGACTAGGGTAGAGAAAGATTCTATTGACTGGCATACGTTGCAGGAGTGTATCAAAACCCCTTAAGAAACCAGAAACTCAGTGGGGAGAAGGAGGGAAAAACCCAACAAACCAAAGCCTCCCCCCACCAAAGGTGTCATGGCGCCGGGGAGAAACGATGCCCCCAGAGCACATCCTCTGCTGGGGCCGGCCTGCGCCCACCCTCCCCGTGCGGCCAACTCCCTAGCTCCGTAGAAGCCGTGGAAAAGCACGCGGGGCCTGAAACAGCCGCACACGCACGGACTCGTCCTTCAGACTGAGCTGCCTCGCGGACACGGACAGAAAGTCAGTGCTTTCTGTCAAGAAAACAATTATTCATGACATTGGTCGGGCTTACTGCATGCAGTAGGGAAGGCAGGCGGATGGGGCTCAACCCCAAACCCAGCAAGGAAAGGCGGCATTTAGAGTCAAAGGTGGAGGGTGAGGGCGGGTAGAATGGAAAATTGCTAAGCGGAAAGGTCACGGGTAAGGAAGGTTCTGGGGAAGCCGTCCTACTAGGATTGGCGCTGAGGGCAGGTGATCCCCCCGGGATGATGGAAGATTCAGAACCTAACCAGATACCAAGGACCAAGGGCGATCTGGCCAAACCGACAGCAGAATTCCTGCCAGAACGGGACGCTACAAGGGAGGACACGGGAGGCCAAGGTTGGGCCTAGTGAAAGAGATTGCTTAGGAATGCCTGGCCAACATTTGGCCAAAGAGAGAATCTTTGCAGTGGGTCTGTTGTCCCCTTCACGACCCTGGAGGGACCAGGTCCTGGGACACGCAGGGATGACACAGGGTTGGGCTGGGTCCCAGAGCATGGCCCTGCCTGGACGTTTGGGACCCCCAGCCCAAAGGCAAACAAGACCACAAGCTACAGGGAATGTGAATAAGGCCTCTGGGGTGACCTGGGCTCTGGCAGACCCCGGTCTTCCCCAAGGCTCCCTGCCTCCCAGCCCTGTCCCACCCTGTCACCCAGGCCTCAGGTGTTTGGCTCACCAGCCACGGCGATCGATTAGTGATTGATTATCACAGCAGCTGAGAGACAGAGACTGCGGGCAGAGGGTCTGGGTGGGCTCTCTCCCTCTCGTTTCTTCCAAAGGCACACCTTCGGATGTGGGACACTGAATGATCTCCTCCCACAGACTACAGCTTGCTCCGGGACTCCACCGGTCACCCTTCTGGGGGTGGAGAGGCACAGAGTGACGTCTCGGTGCGGGAGCTCTGACAGCGGTTTTGCTTAACCCAGTGGGCATGGTCCGTGGTTATCGTTGCAGCTTTATGGCTGTGGGTTCTATTTGTTCAGCGTCTGCTTTTTACCCCAGACTATATGCTTCATGGAAGTAGAAAATGGGGTTTTAAATCAGGACCGTATCCCCGGTTTTAACACGGTGCCTGATACATAGCTGTTCCTCAAGTCGCAGTGTGTTCCTGTTTAGGTGCTACTGAGGGAGAATGAGAACCCTACAGAGAGAAAGAGATTGGACACGTATTTCGTCAGTGGGAATGTTTTACTGGGTTCTTTCCTACTGTAGACTTTTAGTTCCCTAATTTCTCCTTTCGGTTGTTTAAAAATTGTTACCTTTATTTGTTTTGAGAGAGACAGAGTGTGAGTGGGGGAGGAACAGAGAAAGAGGGAGAATCTCAAGCAGGCTGGAGCGCAGCGCCCATGCGGGGCTGGAACTCACAAAACTGTGAGATCATGACCTGAGCCAACACCAAGAGTCAGACGCTTAACCGACTGAGCCACCCAGGTGCCCCTAGTTTCTTGTGTTTATCTTCTCTGCAATGATCTATTCCTTCGGATCATGAAGAAGGAGAAGCCTTTTCTGGGAAGAATGTGAATGTCTCATCATCTATTCTAATTGATGAATGTGATACTGAATTCGTAATTCAGTATTACAGTTGGTATATGTTCTTTCCCCTACACTTTCTATGTTTTGGAGATGTATCAGCATTTTTACTTATGAAAAGTAGGCACTAAATAAGATTCATTTTTTGAAGACTCAGGACTATAAATTGTAAGGGCCAGAAGCCACATTTTAATGGTTCTATTTCTCAAGCATCCAGACCGATGGTGTGCTGATGGGATAATAGTGACCACGGGGACAGGTGCTGCTGTCCCCACTGCTGACACAGGGACTCAGCTTCTCATCAACCTGTTGACTTATTCCGTAAAACCTGAGGATTTTTCTGAAAACATGTCAGTACTTTTTAAATCACAATTTATTAGAAAAGTCAATTGCTTTCCTATACACCAGCAACGAACAAGTGGAAAGTGAACTTTAAAACTCAGGGCTATTTATATTAGCATCCAAACAAATAAAATACATGTGTATAAATCTAACAACATGTAGAAGGTAATAATGTAGAACGATAATAATACCTAACAATATGTAGAAGATCTACATGAGGAAAACTACCAAACTCTGATGAATGAAATCAAAGAAAAATTAAATAAATGGTGAGACATTCCATGTTTATGGATAAGAAGACTCAATATTGTCAAGATGTCAGTTCTTCCCAACTTGATCTATAGACTCAATCCTAATAAAAACCCCCAATTATTTTATGGATATTGACAAACTGGTTCTACAGTTTGTATGGGAAGGCGAAGGACCCAGCACAGTCAACACAGTATTGAAGGAGAAGAACAAAGTTGAGGACTGATGCTCTCTTACTTCGAGATTTACTACAAAGCTACAGTAACCAAGGCAGTGTGGTATAGGCAGAAGAGCACACAAACAGATGAATGGGACAGAATAGAGACTCCAGAAATAGATACACATAGAGTTGACCGTTCTTTCCCAAAGGAGAAAAGGCAACACAATGGAACAAAGACTTTTCAACAAATGGTGTTGGGACAACTGGACGTCCACATGCCAGACCAAACCAAACCAAAACAAAAAACACCTCCAAATGGATTCCAGACCCAAATGTAAAACTTAAGATAACAGAGGAAAAAACCCTAATGACCTTGGTATGGTGATGACTTTTAGATACAACACCAGAGGCACAGTCCACAAAGGAAACAATTGGTAAGTTGGAAGTCACTAAAATGAAAAATTTTTGCTCTGCAACAGAAAATGTCAAGAGAATAAGAAGCCAAGCCACAGAACACTCGTAAATATCTGCAAAAGACTCATCTAATCAAGGACTGTGATCCAGAAGGCACAGGGAACCCCTAAAGCCCGACAATGAGAAAACAAGCAACAAGATTAAAAAATGGGCAGAAGATCTGAATGGGCTCCATACAAAAGAAGCTATATGCGTGGCCAATAAGCATACAAAAAGATCCGCACAATTATGTCATTAGGGAATTGCAAATTAAGACAAAAATGGGACACTATTACACACTTGTGAGAGTGGCCAAAATCCAGAACCACAGCGACACCAAATACTGATGAGGATGTAGAGAGTAATAGGAATTTTCACTCATGGCTGGCAGGAATGCAAAATGGCACAGCCCCTTTGGAAGACAGTTTGGCGGTTTCTCGCACAACCAGACAAACTCCCACCACCCAGTCCGGCAGTCTCCCTTCTGGGTATTTACCCAAAGGACTTGCAAAGTTGTATCTACACAGAAACCTGAACAGAGGTGTCTGTAGCTGGTTTTTTTTCATAACAGCCAGAACTTGGAAGCAACTGAGATGTCCGTCAGCAAGTGAACGTCCAGACAATGGAATATTATTCGGTCCTAAAAAGAGACGAGCTACCGAGACGTGGAAAGGCATGGAGGAAGCTTAAGTGCGTAAAATTAAGCGAAAGAAGCCAATGTGAAAAGGCTGACCGACTCAGCTGGCTATGGAACGGAGACCACTATCACGAGGAAATTTTTCGTGTGCCTTGTCACTGAACGGGAATGAGTTTAAAGTCGGTTATCCATTTTTACCCTCAGGTTGTAAAAGAAGGCGGTGATAAACAGGACTACAGAGTGTATGGACTGTGCCCGAGGAAACAGAGCTAGTTACTAAACAACGCTCAGCCGTGGGTGACGTTGTGTGTCCATCTGGCCAGCAAGGGACAGGAGTGGACAAGAGTGTCTGCCTTTGGACAAGCAGCCTCAGGGTTGCCCCGAGCCTGACAAAGAGGCCAGAGCCTTCAGGATGGAAAGGCAGCAGCCGCACAAGGTCTGGGAGCCCTGCCAAAGTCACCAAGGAGGAATGTTCCGGTCAGACGTCCACATCCACCATTTCCTCCACCCACCGCTCTTTCGTGAAAAATTCTTCCAAACAAACACATACTTTTGTCCCTAAATAACAACAGTACTAGATGCTTTCCCTACTAGAAAGTTAGAAAACTTGTTTTCCGGGGCACCTGGGTGGCTCAGTTGGTTAAACATCTGACTCTTGATCTCCACTCAGATCATGATCTCATGACCTCACGGTTCATGGGATCGAGCCCCATGCTGGACTCTGCACTGACAGCATGAAGCCTGCTTGGCATTCTCTCTCTCTTCCTCTCTTTCTGCCACCCCTCTCCCATGCATGTGAGCACATGTGCTTTCTCTCTCCCTCTCTCAAAATAAAAAAAAAGGGGCGCCTGGATGGCTGAGTCGGTTGAGCGTCCGACTTCGGCTCAGGTCATGATCTCACAGTTCGGGAGTTCGAGCCCCACATTGAGCTCTGTGCTGACAGCTCAGAGCCTGGAGCCTGCTTCGGATTCTGCGTCTCCCTCTCTCTCTGCCCCTCCCCTGCTCATTCTCTTTCTCTCTGTCTCTCTCAAAAAGAAATAAACTTTAAAAATATGTAATAAATAAATAAATAACTTGTTTTCCTAGTATCTCTGCTGGATGAGCTTTCATTGTCATAAATTCACTCAGTAAAAAGTTCATCCTGCCAACACAGTCCCCAGACCAGTGTCCCCAAACATGTCATCTGGCCCATAGTATCGAGGAACTCACCAGCAGGCAAAGAGGTGTTTGAATATGATTTTAGTCATATTTATTACCCACAGGAAAACACAGCCAAGCCCAGCACCGATAACAGGGCCTAGGAGAGCTCTCACTGCTTCTCCTCTGTGGTCTCCCCTGGAAATCCAGTCACCCCTCAGCAGTAAAGCATCCCGGGAGAAGCCCATCCAGAAGACTTAACCTCCCTTCTGGGGACACCCCACCTGCCTGCTGGTCTCTCTGAAGGGTCCAGAAGGCATGCTCTCTCTCCACACAGGCTCTGGTCCCTGTTACCAGAGGTGGGGGAGGGCGTCACAAACTGGTCAGATGGCTCTTCATTTTGAGGACTTGGCATCTAATTCTCAATTGGTTTCTGTTCCTAAGCTTTTAGAGATTTCGCCAACCTATGGGCAACATCCCGAAAAGGTCAGGTGACCCTCAAATTGAAATACCTTCCACCTAGCATGTTCTTAAGGCTGATTCTCCCCCCACCCCCAGACTTAATATCTTTTACACAATAGAGATTTTAACATAGAAATAAATACACAAGGGAAAAGCCTCCCAAATATGGGCATTTTCACAGCTAATTCTTAACGTATTTTCTGACTTTTGTAAAGAAGGAGGAAAGACTGACAAGTGTTTTTATAGGTGAGTGCCAGTATTACGTAAATAAAATATTACATAATATTACAGAATAAAATATTATGTATTTCAATATTATATAAATAGGTAAAAATAAAGATATTTCCAAATTATATACAATTTTATAAGCTTATATTGTAATTCTTTTTATTGAGAATAAGAGATGTTCTTTCCAATGCACTGGTAAAGGGGGTAATGAGGTTAATTCAAAGTGACAAACAAGCTTATACATTCAGATTTGATCCCGAGGAGAGGAGGGCTCCTGGACCAGAAAGCGGGGCCCTAGCCCAGCCCAGCAGCGCCTGGGAAGGATCAATGGGTAGAATGGGCAACTCTATTCTCTGGAGAGAGCTTCTGGGATTGAGAGTGCACCCTCAGTCCCGTCCCAAGAGGGGGTGTCCAGGAACCAACTTTGGGAAGCTGTTCGGGTCCCTCTGACATTTGGGGACCTTGGTCCGACTGTCTGACCATCCTGGAGACATCTGGGGACAGGGGGGTGCTCTGGGGAGTTAGTGCTCTCCCAGGGTCCGGGTGGAGGGGCGCTGCAGAGACACCACCGCGGCCCCGCCTGACAGCCGTGTGCCCTGAACCGCTGCCCTGTGATGGGGGGACCGAGGGGGACCGGGCGGCCGAGGCGCTCGCCCTCGCTTCCAAGGAGGTGTGAGGCGCCCGGGAACGAATCGCCCAGGAGAGGAAGTCCGCCCTGACTCCCTGCCAACCCCCCGGGGCACCCCCGCGGGCGCGCAGCAGGGTGGTGCAGACCGCATACGAGCCCTCTTGCTCGTTCACCCCCGCTGCACCTGCTGGGCCATGAGCGGTCAAACTCCAGGGAGGTAAGGTGGGTGGCCGGGCAAGGGTGGTGGGCGCCCTTGGGAAGAGGAAGCAGCGCCAAGTGCAAAAGGGGAAGGTCACGTGTCCCTGGGGCCCCCGCACCCCCGTCCCACCGAAGGCAGGCCGCTCTCCCTCCTGGGGGGCAGAAGCTTTGTGTTGACATGCAGCTTGGTGTTTTGACTTCTACCTGGGACTGCACGATTTGATTACTGAAACCAGCTCTCCCGATGTTCCTGGAGATAACCCGGGGACCCCCCCATTTCACCCCGGGGGCTGGGGAGCACCAAGGAGCAGGTGTGAACAGGCAGGTGGAAAGGACAGAGTTGGTTTGGAAGTAACACAAGAGTTCCGCTTGTCCAATTAAAAAATATATATATTTTTACTGTTTATTTATCTTTTGAGAGAGAGAGAGAGAGTGAGTGAGCGGGGGAGGAACAGAGAGAGAGGGAGACACAGAATGTGAAGCAGGCTCCACACAGAGCCTGACTCGGGGCTCAAACTCATGAATCGTGAGGTGAGATCGTGACCTGAGCCGAAGTCGGACGCTCAACCGACTGAGCCACCCAGGCGCCCCGCTGGCTTATTCAATTTGAAGGAAGTAACAGCTTTGGGATTGCGGGGTCCCTTACAGTCAGGGTAGATTAAGAAAGACCCATAAATATGTCCCCCAAAATGATTTGAAGATGACTTGAAAGAATATTGGTTATTGTCTCAGAGAGGGTTTTTGATTTTTAATATATCTATAAAGCACCAGGTTTTGTGTTAGAAAATTTAATTCTGTACGAAATAATGAATCGGGCGTACTTTATTTAGCCAGGAAAAACTGACTTGGTAATAATAGTATCAAAAAATCACAGCGACAACAGCAAAATCATCCAATACTTGCCAAGCACAGGGTTTTACTACTTGAACTCCCTTCCCCTTCACTGCAACGCTATTAACTTTGATCCCCGTTTTCCAGGCCAAGGAAATGAGATTTGGGGACACTGGGCTCTATCTGGTCACCAACGCATAGGACGCCAGCCAGGCCCCGGGCCCAGGGAAGGCTCCCCAGCAAACCTGAGTAACGCAGCCATGCCTCTGTTTGGGACGAACAGCAACCCACATGGCCAGGGGCACGATTCTCAAGACTGATCTGAAAGCGTAGCTGGGTGTTTTGGGGAACGCTTCCAGAAGTTTCTTCCTGTGGGAGATGCTTATAAAGCACACGTGCATGATGCTGAAAATAATGTTGTAACCTATCAAGGGAACCGCTCTTAAGGGTGAGCTACCGTCTACTTTATTTTGCCCATTGGGAAAAGATCTTTGCCCCTTGGAGTATTAAAAACTGAACACAAAATTGCCATCCTCCATAGTTTGTTCTCAAGTCCCTGATTTATTGAAACCAGTGTGAGGCCTGTTTTAAATATAAATTGTTTTCAAAACCAAGCTTGTGATATATCCCGAATATCGTGTGGACAGCTGGTAGATTAAAAATCACTCCGTTTTCAGCAAAATGGAGATCCGTGTTTGTTATTTCCTCCGTTCTGTTTAGTCTTTGATTTCCATTTCTGCTTTGTATACATAAATGGTGAAATGTTCGTAAGATTTACAGGAGGCGAAACTTATTAAAAATAAAATACAGGTAGCCATAAAGTCTGGAAACATTGCCAGTATTTTTCTAAAAAAAAAGTTTTGTTTTTACGTTTATTTATTTTTGAGAGACAGAGAGAGAGAGCGAGAGAGAGCACAAGCGGAGGAGGGGCAGAGAGAGAAGGAGACACAGAATCCGAAGCAGGCTCCAGGCTCTGAGCTGTCAGCACAGAGCCTGACATGGGGCTCAAACTCACAAACTGTGAGATCGTGACCTGAGCCGAAGTCTGACGCCCAACCAACTGAGCCACCCAGGTGCCCTGCCAGTATTTTTCTAATAAATTGAAGCCCCTTGATGGTTTCTTCTAGGGTGAAGGTACAAGTTTGCGTGGTAGGAATTGTACGCACACATCATTGGAGGCTACATATGACAGATGTGTGTGCTGTGACTCACGGGAACACTGCTTTAATGCACATTTGTTCGCTGAAATTTTACACAGCTTATGGAGCTATGAATTGCTAGTGAGGGACCCTTATATTCACGTGTCATAGCGATCAACTATTATGGACTATGTCTATGTTTGCAGACTTTATGCCCACCCTATATGACTTTAATTCAAAAGACTGAATAATAATCATTCCATTAAATCTGATTAAAAGAGTCAACATGATGGGGCGCCTGGGTGGCTCAGTCGGTTAAGCGTCCGACTTCAGCTCAGGTCACGATCTCGCGGTCCGCGAGTTCGAGCCCCGCGTCGGGCTCTGGGCTGATGGCTCGGAGCCTGGAGACTGCTTCCGATTCTGTGTCTCCCTCTCTCTCTGCTCCTCCCCCGTTCATGCTCTGTCTCTCTCTGTCTGAAAAATAAATAAAAACATTAAAAAAATAAAAATAAAAAAAATAAAAGAGTCAACTTGAAAAGGATACACTGCTTTTTGTAAAGTTATTTCCTGTATGAAAATCTTCCTAATTGGCCCCATTTTGTTCTGATCAGTAAACTTACCTGCATTAGTTGCAATTAAAACACAAAAAACAAAAAACAATCCTATAGAATACTGTAAGACATCCACGACCAGGTTCCATCATTTGGTGACTCAAGGACATCGTAAGGGAGTGACGTAGAAAAGTAGTTATAAATTTGTGGATTGTGGAGAATAGAGAGGTATTTCTCATTGAAATAAAAAGACCAAAGAGCCTTCATGTTAGCTCTGCTTCTCATAATAAAGGTGGACACTCATCCTGATGGATAATCTGAGAGTGACATAACCAGTGACATATGTTTGGCAGCTGTCGTTAAAATAGATTTTAGCAAGGCAAGAAAAACAAGTTGCTTATGAGCAACAAGAAATATGTATACACTCATCAAAATACACCTTTGGAAAGCGCTAGATATATGTGGGAATTTTCATGCTTAGTGGACACTTTTTTGTCTACATTAATGTCACCTTTGGTTATTAACCTGTACACTTTGATTATTAATGCACACTTTCTTCAATTTAGATATTAAGATGTCCATTTTTTGGTAATGTTTATTTATTTTTGAGAGAGGGAGAGAGAGACAGACAGAGACAGAGCGTGAGCTGGGGAGGGGCAGAGAGAGAGGGAGACACAGAATCGGAAGCAGGCTCCAGGCTCCGAGCTGTCCGCACAGAGCCCGATGCGGGCTCGAACTCGGGAGCAGTATCATGACCTGAGCCGAAGTCAGCTGCTTAACGGACTGAGCCACTCAGGTGCCCCAAGATGTCCTTTCTAGTAATTCGATTAGGCCATGTCTGTAGCTCACAGATTAAATGAGATATTCTGTAAAATTTCTAACTATTTAAAACAATGTGTCCTTTTTTTAGCCCTATAATGAATATAAAATGGAGCCTGACTGCCTGAGTCTTGGAAAATGTGCATTTTGAAAGAATCACTTAAGAAAGGAATCCTCCCCAATAGTACATCAGTTTAAGGTACGTGAGCTGCACATCAGGACTTTGTCACTTCCGGAAATATGTATAATGCCTTTTGAGGGCCTTACCACATTTTAAGGGAAAAAATATTAAAAAATATAATTTTTACAAGAGAATAAAACAGAAATGTTTCTAGATAGCTGACTCATTTGCAAACATTTCACACAACTGTTAGTCTGTTTCACTTAAAACTAAGACAAAAGCCCCAAACCTGACACAGCTATTTGGGGCAAAAGAATATGCCAGTGCACCGCCCCCTGGGAGGGGGAGTCCTGATGCCTTTTTGCTGGTTTGTTTTATTTCCATCAGCTCGTTTTCTGCACGTCTTGACCATGTTTCCAAAGTGAGGAAGGGTCAGCTCCCTTGAATTCAGATCTTGTTGCCAAAGAAGTAAAAAAAACGGGACACAGACAGCGTTTGACCTGACTTGAGTAAAACCGGACAGAGAAGAGATCTCACTGGAGGTTGGCAGCATTTTGCTTGTGCTTAAATGTGGTTCCTCTAAACTGCGGTCAGAGCTCAAGCTAAGCAACCCCTGTGGAGGGGAGGGATTTGGGGGTCTACAGCTGGAATCGGTCACCCTTTAGTTCGGAGGCAATGACGTAAGGAAAAGACGAAACTTCCCGAGCGTCTCCCCGGGTGGAGACCCCCACGTGGGGAAATGCTGACGAAGTCCGAGCGTCTCGGGGTTCCCAGGCGGGCCCAGCCGCCGACACTCCACCTGTGCTGTCAGCTTGCCGAGTGGATTCAGATCCACCGTGAAGCATTTGTCAGCAGGTGACTGCTCGGGCCCCTAAAGAACGCCCGTGGGGTCTCTGGGCAAGCCCTGTGTGGGACCGCTCAGTGACCATCTCCGTGGGACGCACGCTACGTGAGGTCTCTCTGAGTGGGTCTGTGTGACAGGTCTTTCTGCGGGTGTCTGGGTGTGGGTCTCTATCAGAGGTCTCTCTGTGGGGTCTCTCGTCAGAGATCTCTGTGGGGGTCTCACAGTGCGGGGCGTCCCTTTCCCGCCTAACTGCACCACCGGCAGGAGGAGGGCACAGGGGACTTGGTCCTTCCTGTCTCCTGCGCTCCCTCGGCATCCTGCCTGTGGCCCTTCTCTGGAGGGGCCTGTGGGGTCCGCGTCCACCTCTCGGTGCCGCCGAGAAGACCCGGGAGCAGCCAGACTCAGGGACCCTGAGCTGTCAGCACAGAGTTCCCGAGGACCTGGGTGCTCTCTGTCCTGGTCTCCCCTCCCCCCGACCCCCCAGGTCCTGGCCGCACTGTCACTGCTGGCCCCCCACTGCTTCCCCGGAGAGAAGCTGTGCCCGAGCAGGCCTGTGCCCGCTGCCCCTGCACCGGGTTCCAGGCCCACCTGCGGGGTCCTGACCCGCGTGGGGGCAGGGCCACCCCTGCTGCGGTCTTCAGGGTCCCTCCTGGGGTGGGACTCCGCACCACGCCAGTGAGTACCCCCACCCTGACCCCCACCCACCTCGGGGCCCGTCCTTGGGCCATTCGTTAAGTCCCAGTCCGCCCCGGGGCCCCCAGACTGCGCAGAAGGGCACCTGCCCGGCCGGGCCTCCTGTGCCAGCCTGGCAGTCTGCGGAGGGGCCCCGGCGGCCTCCCTTACCCTCCCCTCCCCCCCCCCGGGCTCCGCGGCCACGGGGGGGGCGGGGGGGGGACCTTGGGGGTGAACCGCAGGAAAGGCTCCTCTCCTCGGGGCCTGCAGGTGGCAGTGGGCACCGCGGGCTCCTGGGTCACCGCACCCCGGGGCAGGGCGCGCCGGTCCCTCGCGGCCTCTGCGCCCCCCACCCGCTCGCTCCCCGGGCCGGGAGCACGTCCTCGTCCCGCGCTGGTCCAGAGTGTGAGAAAGCAGGGGGGTGACGCTGAGCCAAGGGCGGCTCCCGGCCGATCTGCACCCCAGCCCCATCAGGGGTCCCGGGGCAGGCGACGGGTCGGGGGTGGGGGGGGGCAGGATTCCTCCCACCGCTGCCGTCAGGGCCAACCTGGCTTCCAAACTCGGCCCCCGGCTCTAACGCCTGAGGCTGTCTTCCAGGCGCCCCGGAGCCGAGGGGTTTCTGCCCCTTCAGACCCTCCCCTACAGCCGCCCAAGGTCAAGGTAGAGAGAGAGCAGGACGGGATGGGCAGAGCCAGATCCGGGGTGGGGTCTTCTGGGTTGTGTTCCTCTTTCCTTTGTTATGGAAACCGAAGGTGTGTGAGGGAGGGGGTCTGGAGTATACCACGTGGCCACCCTCCTCCCAGGGCTCCATTCCTTCTGGGAGCCAAAGCAGGCACTGGGGGAGAGCATGCCCGGATCCTCGCCTTCCTCCCCCCACCGCCCCGCAGGGCACAGACAGAGGCCAGCTCCTCTCCTGAGATATAACAAACATATATTTTGGAAAACAATAAAAACTGTGGCGGGAAGAAGCCATTAGCCCATAGAGGATGTGCTAACCTGAGAAAAATACATTTTTCTCTGTACTGTATGCATCCTTTCTTGGAGAAAAGGTGTCCTCCCAAGAAAGGCATGAGAAGCACACACGGAATGACCGGAGGAGACGTAGTTTTGAAGGAGGCAGTGCCTGGGGCAGTGGGGGCGGTGAGGGCGGCCCGAGGCTCTGGCCAGCATCCGCCCGTGGTGGCAGGGTCCATCTGGGGACCCCAGCCTCCTGGGTACGAAGGCCCACCTGCCTTCTCTGCCTCTATACCACCGGTTCTCGTTAGGACAGCCGGGGCCGTCGGGGGTGGCCTGCAGGTGGCAGGCGGTCTCTCTCATCACTCTCCTCTGCTCTTGGTAGGAGAGGACCCTGTGGTAGCAGACACGGGTGCCTGCCAGCGCCTGGGGTTCCCTTTGGCGCCAGTTGACCTCCGAGGCTCTAAGTCCTTGGCGAGGCACCAGGTTCTCCTCTAGGATGCGACCCACGGCCGTCATGAGCACCTGAGCCCCGGCAGACTTGCTGTCCTCAACCGATGTGCCCGAGACGGGGCCCTGCCTCTGGGCGGTGGCTGCTGCAGGCTGGCCCCTGTGCCCGGGATCTTCCGGTCCTTTGCCTTTACTGGGAAAAATCCACTGCAGGAGGTGCCTCACGCTTTTTCTCAAGTGGCCTTCTGGAGCAGCGTCCTCCTTCTTGGGCAGGAGCTGAGCGAACCTGCTTCTTGGGGTCTCTGCCGAGTCCTCGTCCTGGGCAGGGTGGGTCATCACACTGGCCTGGAAGGACTTCAGCTCTGCCAGCCATTTCTCATGCCCTCCTGGGCTGAGCCTCCTGTAGGCCTCTCTCCCGTCAGCGTGGACGGACGCCTTGCTCCGGGGGCTACGGAGGCCCCACCGTCTCAGTGGGTCTGGCTGCCCCCGGCTGTTCTGTGCATGCGAGACGAAGTGAGAGGACGTCCAGGAAGTTGACGTGTCTGTACTGGACTCACTCTGGCAGCCGGACGGAGATCTGTGAGAGGCCAAGACGTCCGCCGCAAGGAACACATCAGAGTGACAGTCTTGAAGAAGGTCATCGGTGGCACAGTCTTGCAGGAGCACGCCAGTTTCAAAGTCTTGCAGGAGCACACCGCGGCCAGGGCCCTGAGGCTCCTCCGGCTCGACCGACCCCTGGAGCTCGAACCCTTCAAGCTGTGCCTCAACCTCTTCCTGGGCTCGAGCCACCGACGCTGGAGGTGTGGAGGGGCCTTGACTGCTCCCGGATGACCCTGATCTTCTCACGTCTGGTTTGACGCTTTGATTGTTGGCCAGCACACCGGGTTCCAAGGTGTCTCCCCAGTCAGGGGCCTCCTCGCCCTCCCCCAGCTCCTTGGCCCATTGGGCGCTCGAGGACCGGGATTCGAAGCTGAGCTCAAGTACCGACACGCGGCCGCAGGGGTCCCGCGAGGTCCGACCCCCGCTCCCTCTCCTTGGCTCATCTGTGGCCCTTGCTGGACTTGCCTCCAGGCTGCTGTTCTGAGGATCCCCCGCGCCAGTCTTGCTGTGCCAGATTCTGCCCACGAAGCTGCATGCGGGCGTCTGAGGACGTAGCCCGGCCTCCCGTCCAGCCACAGGGGCCCCCGAGGGCCGAGGGCCGTCACCGGCTGGAGACTCACCCAGGGCCCGCTGGATTGCCTCACGTGCAGGTTGGGGGTCAAGGGGGGGACTCCCCAAAGTGAGAACGGGCTCTTCTGTTATGACCTTCTCTCCTTGATGGGGCTCAGGAGGTTTTTCCAAGAACTTGGCTTCCGCCCCGGCCTTAGGTAGACAGGTGGCCGAGCAGGGAGTGGACGGTGGTGGAAAGATTGAGCTCTTTTGCAGCTTAAAGAAATTTAGAGGCTTGAGGACCTTGAGGGGCAGGCCCCATCTGTGCCTCACCCGAAACCTTATGATATGTGCTTCCAGCATCTGCTGAGTGTATGGACTGAGCGTGGAGAAATTGTGGGGGGTGTTCACGCAGGGCTCCGGGTGCTTGGAAAATGCGGGATTTCCAGTTTCCCTGTGAGCGCTTGGCTTTCCAGGAGGGTCCGGGACATGGCTGGCAGCAAGCCTGGAATCATGAACACTCACAGGGATCTGGCCCTCTGTGATCTGCCCCAGTTTCCTGCCCAAATGGGCTCTCAGGAGCCGTTCTGGATGATTCTGGCCTGGGCCGCCTGTCTTCATCAAGTCTGTGTGTGATCCCTCAGAGTTTACTGCTGAAACCTTCGATGAAGAGCCGATCAAGCTCCCGTGTAGATCTCTCCGGCCCCTCCCCACACTAGGCCCTGCATCCTTGCCCAGGTTTTCTCCTGGCGTGGTCCACGCTGGGCCCCTCGACCCGGTCTCCTGGGCAGCCTGGAGGCTTCCGCTCTGTGCCTGTGGCACCTTCGGGGGCTCGCCCTGAGGCTGGGCCAGCTCCACGGATGGTTGGATCTTGTGGGGCCCGCCACCTTGCTGCTTCGTGGACCTCTTTCCAAGATGTGGTTCCAGAAGGTTCTGGGGCTCGGGGCTGGTCAAGTCCCCGGAGGGGAAGGGGAGGACGGAGACTGGCCCGTGGGCCTGGGAGGCCGGGCTGTCCTGGGGGAAGTCGGGAAGGACCTGGCTGAAGACTTCCTGAGATCGTTTCACCACAGAGGGTAGAGTCCTGTTCCTTTCTAGTTGCTTCTTCAAAAAGTGACACTCCAGGTTTTGAATTGCATTTGGGATGAATGATGGCATGTTATTCTGGACGGGAGGGTCCGATGCCTCACCGGCCATGTGAGGTGGGAGAGAAGGTGGCCCCGCTGGGACAGAGGGTGCAAGGTGGGCCTGGGCCTCGACCTGAGCCGGAGGCGGGGGCTGGGACTGGGACAAACTTGGGGTCAAGGCTTGGGGCTCAGCCACAGGGTGAGAGAAGGGCTGCTCCAGTGACAGACGAGAAGCTACGCCAGCCTGAATTTGGGATGGTAAGGCATGAGAGAGTTCATTGAAAACGACAGAGGGTGACTCCAGTGGGGGACCAGTCACGCTGACAGTGGCCACCAGGGACTCACTGTGCAGAATGGGGAGACCCCAGAAGAGCTGGCTGCATTTCAGCCGTAAGTTGTCCCCCGAAATCTTGGGATATGGAGGCTGCTCGGGGCCGAGCAGCTGTTGTGGCTCGCCTTTCATGCTCCGGAAGGATCGGTAACCCACGGCGTCCCGCCCGCCCCGCGGTGACGTGAACGTGCTCCCCAAAGAGCTCACGCGGTAGTCTGACTCTTCCTTCTTTTCCTTCTCCTTCCAAAACCTCAGCTCTGTTTTCTTGGTGATGAGGATCTCCAGCAGCTTCTGGACATCAGGACCGATGAAAGAGAGGACACCGGCCTCCGCCTCTCTGTTCCCGGGGCCTCCCCAGAACGAGGCCTCCGGGTGCTGGTGGGAATGAGGCTCTTGCCAGGATTCCAAGCGTGTTGAGGTGGAGGGGCGCCAGGCTTTGGCGGCTGCCTGCCACCAGGACAGGGCCGAAATGGGACAGCTTGAGAGGCCCAGGCCCGAGATAGCTGGGATGGCAGAGGCAACCCAGGGCGTGTGTGGAGACGGGCTCCGTGGGACGGCGTCCAGCGGGAGTGCCATGGAATTGCACTGAGGGAGAGCTAAAGTAGAGTCTGGCCGAGGTGGAGGGCTGGCCTCCGGAGAAGGGAGACGGGGCGGGGAAGGGGAAAGAGCAAGGGGCTGGGGTGAAAAGCCACCCAGGGGAAGGCAAGACTCTGGTGGCCAAGGAGCACTCAGGGAGGAGTTCGAACGAACAGACACCGAGGAGGTCGTTGGGGTTGGTGACAGCGTGGAGGCCAGAGGAGCGGGGGACGCCATCGGGGCCCTGGCGGGGGCGGCATCTCTCACGGGCTCCCCGCGGGGCTGATGGGCTCCGGCAGGTGCTGCTTTGCCCGCGGCCCCAGGGGCTTCTTGCCCCAAGAGCTGATGAAGGCCTCCCTGGTCAGAGAGCCGCCCCAAGTGGCTGCGGGAGACACGAGGCACGCGCTGCAGCCCGGAGCAGACAGGGCCGGGCGTGGCCATCCCCGCCCTCCGGGCCCCCGCACCCGCTTCCCAGCGCTCCCGCCGTCCCTCCCCCCCGGGGCCCTATCCGATCTCCGTCCCCAGGGCTCCCCCCGCCCCCTGCAGCCCTGGGGTCCCACCAGAGGCTCTGAGAGGCCCACCCGGGAGAGAAGGGGCAAGATTCTTTACCTCTGCAGAAGGGAAACCAGGTCCTGAACCCCTTCCAGCTCCTGCAGGCAGTTTCTGTAAGCTGGAGACGGGAGACCCGGTCACAGAGCCGAAGGCGGGGTCCCGGGGGTCTTACGGGAGGCGGGCGCGATGTCCCTTTAGGGGACACCTTTGGGGGATTAGACTCGGGAGCCCCGAACATCGGTGTCCGAGGCCACGTGGTCTCACGGTGACAACAAGACCCACGGTGGGGGTCGCTTTGTCCTTTACGGAGAGCTTCCCCACTCGTGACCTTGTGGGGGGAGAAAGGGCCGGGCCGCCTCCCCGAGGAACCTGAGCAAAGTTCCACAACTTGGCCACAGCTGGAGCTGGAGGTCCCAGGCCCCTGCCGGGCGACACCCGTGTCCGGCCCCTCGGGCTGGTTCTGGCCCAGAATCTGGGAGGCCTCGGGGTTCCGCCCTCCGTCCCGGGAGCCTCCCGGGGCTCTGTTTCCTGAAGGATGGACGCGGGTGTCCTGGAGACGGCGGGGCTGGGCGGTCGGAGCAGGAGGGACACTCGCCAGGGGCGCAGGGCTCAGCGGCGGCCCCTTACCTTTCAGGATCTCGCTTTTCTTGCCTCTGGTGCTCCTTCGCCGTGGCGCCACCTGCTGCAGAGACGAGAGAACACGGGGTTGGGGGGACGGGACCCCCAGTCTGTCTCGCCTCTCTGGCTGCAGGTGCTCTGTGTTCATGAACAGCGCGACTTCCTACATTCAACTCATGGGGCGAGGGGGTGGGGGGGGGGCTTTCTTTCCTGTTTGTCATTTGCAAAGTGGACAAAACTGTTCTCCGTTTTTCTACTTTGAAGAATGGACGCGCGGATTTTCGATGCGAGAAATCTCTCCGTCCCTGTTCCTCTGCTCGAGAAACGTTCCCAGACCTGCGGGTGCGTCTCAGCACCTTGAGGAAGCACCTCGCTTCCCGAGCCCCGAGCCCCGCTGCCGCCCCTGCTCGGGGCCTCCCGGGTTTGGAGCCGCCCTCGATCGGCCCCAACGAGGCCAGCTCTCCTGAGACACCTGCCCCGGGAAGGTGGCTGCCGGCCCGGTGCGCAGCAGCCTGTCCTCCCCCGGGGGTGGAGCTCTGGGCCTCCAGTCCTCCGGTCACTGTGTTGGGGCCGCGGCCCTGGAGCCCTCTGCCACACCCGGCCTCCTGGCCCGAGACCTCCCGGGAGAAGCCCTCCTGCCCCTCTAACCCCTGCCTGGTCTGGCCTGGCCTGGCCTGGGAGGATGGTGCTCTCTTCTTCCCCGAGAACACCCGTTCTGCTCTTTCCCAGCTCGGGAGTCTCCCCAGTGACTGAGAAAAGTGGAAACGATAATAGAAAAGAAGACGGAATCCTCCTCTCTGCTGGGTCCGGGCCAAGGTTCCTTACCTTTCTGCTGCTTCTGCGTTTCCTTCGTGGTGCTGAGGGTGTTGGATCAGTCTGGAAGCCGAAGATCAACAGGAGGAAGAACGACAGTCCACACAGGAAGCAGAAGATGGTCTGGGTTGTCCAGGAGGGGAGGCTGGAGCTCAGCCAACCAGCGCTAATGCTTCTCAGAGCGAAGAGAATATTCTCCATCTCCTTACTCGAAGCGTTAGTTCCTGGTCCCACTACTGTCCTCGCGCAACTGAGCGCTGAGCTTGTACTTGGGGACAAGCGCCCCAGGCTCACATCACATCACACCACATCACAGAGCTGTGGCCTGGTCACAAAGGGCCCCGGAGGGCAGGGAGGGGACAGAAGTAGCTGGACCACGGCCCCTCCCCATCATCCAGCCTGCAGCTCCCTCCCCCAACCCTCTGGCACCTCCAGGACCACCCTCCTCCCCGGCTGGAGATCGACCTTTGTTCCCCAGGAACTCTGATAATACCTGCTTCCTTTGAGATCTCTACTTGCGCTCCCTCAGTTTCATAGCTTTTAAAAATCTGGCGTTGTCCCTGGAATTTTTGGTTAATTCCCAGGGAGTTTTATTCTTGGGCTGCCCTCTGTCTGCAACTCCCAATTTCCCCACATCGCGTGGTTTTGTCTTGCATCACCCCAGACACGGAACTCAAATTTCGGTTGTACTTCCTCCGCCGTGTGCATTTTGAAAACATTTTAAAATGCTTTATGTCAATGAATAAATAATCTTCAGCTAGAGGGACTCAGAAAATGAAATTAATAATTATTCAAAACCAGGGTGCTTGGGCGGCTCCCTGTGCTGAGGATCTAACTCTTGATTTCTGCCCAGGTCACCATCTCCCCGTCGGTGGGTTCGAGTCCTGCATGGGACTCTGTGCTGACAGTGTGGAACCTGCTTGGGATTCTCCCTCTCCCTCTCTCTCTGCCCCTCCCCCACTCATGTGCTCACACATGGTCTCTCTCAAAATAAATAAACTTAAAAAATAATTATTCAAAATTTATAAAGCTAAATAGAAAACAAATTAAAACAGCGAAATCTTCAAAGTTGTTTTTCATACGTTTCTAGCACTTTTGTTTCTGAAACCAGTAGAGATTAAAGTGCAGAAACACTTTTAGAACATTCTGTATGGATACACACATAGGCACATTCACGTACATTCTTTAAGAAATCTATCATTTTCAAATCTAAGAAGCTGGGTTTTTTTTTTTCTAGTTTAAAAGGTTTCCTTCAATAATTCTTGTAAGTTTGTATATCTGGAAAAATCTTTTGGTCTACATTTTGAAAGGACAGATTTGCTAGATATAGAATTCTGGGTTGACAGATTTTTTTTTCCTTTCAGCTTTTTGACTGTTGTCATCTCAAAACCTTTCCTCCACTGGTTCTTAGTAAAAGTCAGTGGTTAATCTAAGTTTGGTCCTCTGGTGTACAAACAGAAGTTTTTGTCTTGCAATTTCAAAATTTTCTCTTTGTTTTCCCATGACTTGACCGTGACGTATCTAAGAGCAGATCTGCTTGCTTTTATTTTACTACAGGTAAACGTCAAATCTATAGATTCAGATCTTCCATCAGATTTGCTAAGGTTTCAGCCATGATTTTATTTCATATTGTATTTCTACAAGTATTTTCTCTTCTTCCCCTTTTCTCCTTTGTTTCTGAAAACACTCCCTTAAGTAGATTAGATAAGGACTTCAGATGATTCCACATTTCTCCAAGGCCTGCAGCAAAATGCTACCCATGAACCTGAATTTCTTAATATTCAGGTTAGTATCTAGAAAGTGGTTTAGGTTCTGAGAATTCCTTTGATATGGAGTGTTTCTCTGGCATCACCGAAAGCTTCCTGTGTGTGATGTGGCCGTGCACATGTGTTGACTGAGGTGGGGGTGTGAATTAGGGCCATTCCGAACGGTAAGTTCGGAAAACGCTTTATCATGACGGGGCACGGGCTGAAGACAGCGGGCCCTTTGACAGAGCGATTTCACTGCTGGGACTAGAGAAACTCCCCCATTTTGTAATAGCAAAAAATGGGGAACAACCCAGTCCAATCATGTGGAAAATAAGTACTCTGTGGTATGCCGAGTATCAGGCTAAAGTGAACTTAAACAAAATACAGCTTAACATCAGAAGAGCAAATTATGTAGTAAATTATGTAGGAAGAGAAAATGTTGAAATTGCAAGAAAAAAACTTCTCTTTCTAATGAGTAAGAAGTAAAATAAAATAGGGGTGCCTGGGTGGCTCAGTCTGCTGAGCATCTGACTCTCGGTTTCGGCTCAGGTCATGATCTCACGGTTCATGAGTTTGAGCCCCAAGTCGGGCTCTGCACTGACAGCTCAGAGCCTGCTTGGGATTCTGTCTCCCCCTCTCTCTCTGCCCCTCCCCAGCTCATGCTCTCTCTCTCTCTCTCTCTCTCTCTGTCTCTCAAAATAAATAAATAAACATTAGAAAATAAAATAAAATAAAATAAAAAAGGCTATTTGCAGAAAAATTGTACAGGATGATTCCATTTGTCCCAATTTCAAAGCTATACAAAATAAAACAATATGTTATTTAGCAACACATTTATTTTGGTAAAAATATAAAGAACACATGGAAAGTAATGAATGGGGTTGATGACCGGGGGGAGGGATGTACAGATGTCCCTGGAGATGTGGATGATGCTGCATTTTTTAGGCAGTTTGGGATGTTTATGGGTTCCTTTTTATTACTCCTTACATCTTCTATATAATTTATACAAGGTAACTTGTAACTTTTAAAAGCTAAGACACAACAGTAATGTAAACAACCCTACTGGAAATAAAATTGAACATAGCAAAAAAAAAAAAAAAAAAAGGCCAACAGCCTCCTAATGACAGGAGGAGGAAAACAAATTATGAGGACGCTTTGTGCTCTAGAACAGTCTTTGTTCTCAACACCTTAAAGATCCCAACGTGACTCTCAGCTTTCAACGGGCATTTCCTGCTGACTCCCCACTGCCCCATGTATACAACACGCTGTATTCAAGTAAGCTCGCTTCTGACAGTTTCCAAACCAGACCTCACACTTGTGGGCGAGCCTTTATTAAAGCACGGGAGAGGAAGTGCAAACGTATTTGAATTCAGGCCAGCGACTTTTAGGCTAACCAGCCCTGAGCTGGCCATGTGACAGATAGGTGATTTTCCAAATAAACTACGGGAAAATGTAAAAATTTGAAATAGCTGCCTTTGGAGAAATTTAGATGAGACTTGCATTTTGCTTGTTTAGTTATCAACACGGACCCAAATGTTTATGCGTAACGTGTATCTTTTTATAAGAAAAGCACAACGCTTCTGTGTATTTACACGGGACAGACATTCGCACTGTGCTGTTTTGGAGCGGGAGTGACATCCTGATCGTCACATGCTTCCTAATGACACGGATGCTCCTGGAGATGGGTTCTATCCCTGTTTGCCTCCTCCTGGTGCTTCCCCTGATACGTGATAAGATCTGTGCCGACAGGACACAGGCTGGGCCGTCTTACGCCTTCCGTGATGCATGCCAAGCTTTGACAGATGCTTCCCTTGGGAGTGCTCGCTCACCAGCCCAGGCCGTAACGTGGAGTCTTTAGTGCCTCTGTGCCATCTATCCAAATTCAGGGAGGTAAATTGAGGACCTGCTCCAAACTCCGGGCCAGAGAGACGTACACACCCCTGAAATAGACAAGAGCTTCCAAAGGATTCCACGTTTCTCCCAGGCGTGCAGGGAAATGCTGCCCGAGAAGCTCGATTTCCTCATATTCGTGTTAGTCTCTAGGAAGTCGCTTAGGTTCCAGTATAAATATGTTTGTAAATAAAGCCAGTTTGGTGAGATCTGAAGAGTAACAATTTCACTGTCCTTCTCGCCACACAGAGGATGCTTTTGCTGCATATAATCTATATCCTTTTAGCTTGCTATGATTAATTAAGTTGCATCCAATTTGCCCCATTACCCGGGACTTTGCACTGACAGCACAAGCGGCACACACTGGATGATGTGGTAATGTGTTTTCAATCATCAGATTGGCTAAACTAAAAAACGAGGCGGGAGGAGGTGAACAGTAACAGATGCTCTAATATACGCTGGTGAGGTGCAAAAGGTTGTCATCTCCTCCGGAATATTCCAGGAGGAGCTTTTGAATCTTAAAAATAGGCTTGTGTACGTGTTTTCAGAGCAGTGAAAACGTGTGGAGCCCAGAAAAGGAAGCCATCAGCGAGATGAAAAGACAACCTACCACATGGGTCCCCAGAAGGACCATAAAATGACTCTCAGGATCGAAATACGCTATGGGACGAAAGGTTCAAAGGTGTGGCTTATTTTGGTCTTTAAGCGACAAGGGAGGGACCGTCCCTCACTATACATGATACCGGGAGACTTTTATGAAAATGGTGCTAATTTGCTTCTTGCATCCGCAGAAGACCTCATGAACCGTGAGATCGTGACCTGGGCTGAAGTCAGATGCTTAACTGACTGAGCCACCCAGGCACCCCTGTTCATCTTCTTTTAAATTACGAATGTTAAGGAGTTTCTGTAGTAGGGTTCTAGGATGTGTGTGTGTGTGTGTGTGTGTGTGTGTGTGTGTGTTTATTGAGAGAGAAAGAGACAGACACAGAAAGAGAGATTTTAAAGAATTAGCTTGTGTAATTGTGAAAGCTGGCAGGTTTGAATGCTGCAGGCTGAAAGCAGACAGACAATGCAGGGCAGACCTGATGTGGCAGCCGGAGTCTGAACCCTCTCTGGAGGCAGAATTCCTTCCTACTTGGGGGACCTCAGTCTTTTCTCTTAAGGTCTTCAACTGATTAGATGAGGCCCACCCACATTACAGAGAGTAATCTGCTTTTCTCAAAGTTTACTAATTTAAGTGAAAAGCACATTAAAAAAAAAAACCTTCCCAGCAACATCCAGACAGGTATTCGATCAGCTTATCTGGGCACCCTGGCCTAGGCAAGTTGTCACATATAATTAACCATCACAATTAACCCTCGTCAGTTTAGCACCCATATGTGTCTCCTCAAGCCATGCTTCATCTCCAAATAAAGAGAATAACAAGGTCGTACTTCTGTCTAACATGATACAATTACCCTCCACACAACTGCAAATGTACTAGTACATTCCCTAGGGGACGATACAAAGTCCTTGGAGATGTTCACTCTTCTCCTGGATAACCTGTAACTTAAATACCTATGCTGCAAACTCCATACATCTTATGTTCTGCGATACGGGACGAAGAGAAGGAAGAAAGCGAAGATACACACAGAGACCCACAAAAATATAACGAAATTGGGAAGAAACACTCCTAAGGATTAGAGTCCTTGTTTCTGCAGCCGGTCACGCGGTCGCAGCTGGTATTTACGACGATTTCTATTATTCATGTTAGACACTTGCTGTCAGCCAGCCCCTCGGCCAGTCATGGTTCTTTATCTGGTTGGGGTGACCAGAAACTTGCATTCCTGAAGTGTCCGGACAGCCAGTAGTCCTTCCTGGATTGGGTCGCTGTAGGTCCTCAATGATACTAACCACGGGGCACGATGGTACTGAGAGACGTCTACGAGCGTCCTGTATTGTGGACATAGCCGCCCTTTCCTCCACTTTGGAGAAGCGGCCTCCCCTTTCTCTGTGTAGTCAGGATCAGTGAACACGATCTCTCATCTTTCCGCGTGAGGAGCCCAGGCTGGCCCGGTAGCCGTCTTAACTTTGAGTTCAAAGGAATCCCTGGCATATGTCTCCTGCTCGCAGGATTCTTCCCTTTGAACTATGACCTCTAGATCTGCAGAGCATGAGGCCATAGGAACAGGGAGCAAAAATTTCCCAGTGAGGTCACTAGGGTAACGCAGGCGACATTCTCATTTCTACCCCTGGGTTCCTTGACCCATGAATCCGGGCTGAAGGAGAAACGGCATCATGTATCGATGTATTGAGTCAGAGCACACACAGCGCCCTGGAGAACCTCGTCCCAGGACAAGCTTCTTTTCCCCGTAAGTTATTGCCGTCAGCTCGCACTGGACTGAGACTTCGAAAGGCCGGCTCACAGATCTGTCACGTCGGTTGCTTCAGGATGGTGGGAAGCGTGGTAAGACCACAAATTCCAGCATCACGGGCCCGTTGTGGCACTTTCTGTGCTATGAAATACACTCCTTGATCGGGGGCAGTGCTGTGTGCAATACTGTGCCAGTGGATAAGGCCGAGGACAGTAGACTTAGTAGAACCCCTGTTTGTGGGGAAGGCAAACACATATCTAGGGTGAGTGTTTATTACAGTAAGAAGAAACAAACGCTTCCTCTTCCAGGAGGAAAGTGGTCCAATGCAATCAACCTGCCACCAGGTAGCTGGCTGATCGCCCTGGGGAATGGTGCCATATTGGACTCGGCTGCTGGCAGATTGGAGGCTCAGCAGTGGTTCATAGCCTGGTTGGACTAACTGGAAGTAAGTGTCGCTAAGCCCAAATATAATGCCCGCCGCTCTGGCCACTTTGTCCACGAGCCCGTTGAGCAATGCCAGGGGTGGCTGGGGAAAGAGGAAATGGTGTCCACGGAACAAGCCATCCTGCGTACTCGATTATTAAAATGCTCCCGTGCTGCAGTGACCCTTCAGTGAGCGTTCCCACGGGATATACATATCTTTACGCTTTCCAGCCCTTCAGAGAGGTCCGTCCATAAATCTTCTCCCCAACTTTCCTTGTCACCAGTTTTCCAATCGTGCTCAAGTCCTTGACCTTCCAGCCCAATCATTGGCTGCCGCTCCTGAGTTGGTATAAAATTGCATTTCCTGCCACTGCTCTCAAGTAAAACGAATAACTAAGTGCACGGCTCAAAGTTCTGCCCACCGGGGGTGTTTCCTTTCCTGGATGTCCCTGGGCAGGGTTGTATTGATGCAGCTGTCCGTGTTCAGGGGGAGTACCTGTATACAGGCCAGGATCATCTATGATCCAGGTATGACTTTTCTCTTCTTCCCTCAACTGATTATACGTAGTCTTCACGAGGAGGCCATGGATGCAGAAGGGGAGAAAAGGCAGCAATCCGGAGTGGGGACTGTGCACACTCGAACCACTTCTTCCTGTAACTTATGTGTGCTATCCAGGACTTCCTGGGCCCAATCAGGTGGCTATCAGTCCCCCTGGATGATGGAATGCTGCTTTAAATGTTCTACTTTGTGGCGAGGTGGGTCAGGTGGCGCCCCGTTCATGATGGGCAGTTCCGGTCACACGGTAAGCTCAGTGGCCCAAGGTGAAGCATCTCTACCAAGGCCCTCTAACAGGTCACGAGCTGTCTCTTTTCAAAAGGAGAGTAATTATCCAAAGAGGATGGCAAGGCTTGGTCCCCAGATCCTAGGGTCCCACCTCCGCGATTCACATATTAAAAACCTGCCGATGCTCCAAATAGCAACCCTCTCTGCCACTGACGCCTCGGGCACCATCGGAACTACTGGGTCACATGGCCCGAGTGACGGAGCAGCTGGTGTGGCAGCTCGGACCTGTTGCAGAGCCTTCTGTCATCCTGGGCCTTGGTCAAAACTAGCAGCTTTTCGGGTCACTCGGTAAATGGACCGGAGTAACACAAGCAAACGGGGACTATTTGTCTCCAAAAGTCAAAGAGGGCCACTAGGGCATCATGCCTCTTTCACGGGCGCAGGAGGGGTCTGGTTGGCAAGTTATCCAAGTTAGGAGGGATCGCCCATCACGCCTCACACCCCCGGATCCCTAGAAACTTCCCTAAGGTAAAAGGCCTCTGGATTTTGCCTGATCTATTTCCCACCCTCTGACACACTGATGTCCTGCCCGTAATTCTAGGGTAATTTCTACTCCTTGCTCACTCTGTCCAACCAGCATAATATCATCAATGTAATGGGCCAGCGTGATATCTCACGGAAGGGAAAGTCGATCAAGATCCCCGTGAGCTACACCGTAACATAGGGCTGGAGAGCTGATACGCCCCTGGGACAGGACAGGGGAAGGCGTATTGTTGGCCTGGCCGGCAGAAAGGAAACTGCTTCTGGTGGGTTTTACTAACAGGTTGGAGGAGAAAGTGTTTTTCGGGTCAACGGCTGTCTACTAGATAGCAGGGGAGGCGTTGATTCGTACAAGCAATGAAACTACATCTGATACAGGACGATAGAGTCACCGTCTGGTTAAACTTAGGAGACTCCATAGTCCTTATTGAGGAGCCATCTGTTTTCTGCAAAGAGTGAATGGGCGAGTCAAAGTGGAGAGGTCCTGGCCTGGCCATCACCATCCAGGCGCCCTTTGAGTCGTTGATGGCGGTCAATCAAGACCTTGATTGCTCATCTCCGCAATCCCTCCAGGAGTGTGCCATTCCTTACGGCTTCCTGCTTCCCAGTTCTAGAGGCTTCCACCTGGCCCTCTCACCATAATGGAACTCACTCAATAGACCCAGGAATCAATACAGAGATTCTGCCGGGTGCCGAGGATGTCTTTCCAGTTACGCATGCCAGACCTGGGAAGATAACCACAAGATAAATTCAGGGATCCACTGAACCTACTCTGAGATCAACCTGAGATAAATTCCATTGACCATCTGCTTTCCATAAGCCTCAACTCTGACTGGTGGACGACAGTGACATTTGGGCTCTCCTGAAATGAGTGTCATTTCACAGCCAGTGTCCAAGGTCTCTGGAAAATCTGATTACTTTCTTTTCTGCGATGCACAGTCATCTTGTAGAAGGCGCGATGTTCCCGTGGGGAAGTTTGGGTGAAAGATTAACAGCAAAATTTTGGGCGATGTGCTAGCATCACTCCTCCTGGCCTTCCATCCCTTCAAGGGTCTAAAAACTGGCTCAGGTCTGGGAACTGACTGAGAAGCCATGACTCTGCTTTTATGACTCAGGTGAAGGTTTATTCGCTTGGCCTTGTATTCTTCCGCTCCAAAAGATCGAGCATTGGGCTTCCCATTTCTTTCATTTCTAGGAACACAGCGACCAAGTGGCCAATGCCATGGGTCTCTGTGAGTCTCTACTCTGATGGCTGCTTTGACTCTGCTGTCCAGTATGGTCTCCACTACGGCCACCAAGTCCACGTTGCTTTTGGTGCGGGGTCTTGCCACTTGGCCCTTGCCACCCCAGATCCAATTAATTCTATCGCGTTTAGCTTTCCCAAATATAACCACGTTCCCACTGTAAGATCTGACCTATAGCGAAGAGCCATCACAGGACACTTCGAGGACTTGGGGCTCCCTTCACTAGTTTATTTCCTCACAGTCCTGGTGAAAAGTGTGTCTTCTGGTCCCTCCCAGAACAGGCTAGAATGCCTCGAATGACAGCTACACTCTGTCTCATCCCTCGGCAACGGACTGAATGTTTATGTCTCCTAAAATCCATATGCTGAAATTCTTTGTTTTATTTTTAAAAAAAAAAAATTTTTTAACATTTATTTATTTTTGAGACAGAGAGAGACAGAGCATGAACGGGGAAGGGTCAGAGAGAGAGGGAGACCACAGAATCCGAAACAGGCTCCAGGCTCTGAGCTGTCAGCACAGAGCCCGACGCGGGGCTCGAACTCACGGACCGCGAGATCATGACCTGAGCCGAAGTCGGCCGCTTAGCTGACTGAGCCACCCAGGCGCCCCCATATGTTGAAATTCTAATCCCGAGTGCGGTTGTCTTGGGAAGAGGTCCCTGGGGAAATGATCCAATCAGGAGGGTGTGCTACTCAGGATTGGTGTGAGAGCCCTCGTGAAAGAAACCCCAGAGATGTCCCTTCCTCCTGCTGCCATATGAGGTCGCAGAGAGAAGTTGGTAGTTTGCAACCCGGAAGCAGGCCCTCACCAGAATCCAACCACGCCGGCCTCCTGATCTCAGATTTCCAGCCTCCAGGACTATAAGAAAGAAGTATCTGTTGTGACTACACCGCTCAGTCCATGGTGCTTTGTCCTAGCACCCCAAACTGGCTGAGAAACTCCCTAAGTTTTGAATATTTGCCTTGGTAGGACACCAAAGCTGGTCTGGTACTTTACCGTTATTTAGCGTAAGCCGCCTTTTGGGTTATGTTTCAGCCAACCGGCCCATCAAATCGTTAGAACCCGTTCCAACCCAAAGCTGCCATGTTAAGTCCAGCCTCTCTGCTTAGTGGGCCCATAGCCACAAATCCGTCTGGAACCACGTCCTGTTCCTTCCACCCTCATCCCACACGCTTTACATCCGTTTCCGCACAAATTCCTTTTCTTACACCGGAAAAGTCACATGGTCCTTTTGGAGCTCAGTGCACATCCCCAGAGGTCACGCTTTGTACCTTCTGGAGTCTGCCGGGACTTGAGTCTAGTTACGGGTCAGGAAGCAAAGGTCGGCAAGCAAAAGAGGGCTGGTGGGGTTGGATCCGAGGAGAATCAGCAGTGTCTCTCAAGGCGACTCCCTCAGGGAGGCCATTGTAGCTGTTTTTTAAGCAAAGCAGGATAAATCTCCCCAATGGGTATGTAGCAGCTCTTTTATTTTTAAATTTATTTTTATTTATTTTCAGAGAGAGAGAGAGAGAGAGTGAGCAGGGGAGGGGCAGAGAGAGGAGACAGAGAGAGAGAGAAACCCAAGCAGGCTCTGCTCTGTAATACAGAGCCCAACACAGGGCTCGAACTCACGAACTGTGAGATCATGACCCGAGCGGAAATCAGGAGTCGGACGCTTAACCGACGGAGCCCCCCAGGCGCCCCGTGGAGCCCCTCTTTCTACTGGCAAAGCAGACTCATCAGAATTTAGGCTTTCAGTTCCCAGTTTCACGAACACCTTCCCAACCGTCCCCACGGCAAATTTCAGGATTCCTTTCCTTCCACAGCAGATACCGTGCGAGGCTTACGTTTACGTCGTGATTCGGCCCATCTCAGGACAAGATTCTGGGTTTTGATAAGTAAGGTAATGCTGTGCAGTAGAGGTCGTGAGGCCCACACGACACAGGAAAATACGGCCTTTGTCTTCTGAGCTGTCGGGATGAAATCCTGAGCACAGGGATCAAGCGTATTGAGGAATGAATGCGTGTCAAGGCTGAGCTGTTGGTGACTGTGACAAGCCGTCCCTTAGACATCTCCCCAGAATGGCTGCCGGTCTCCTCCTGGGCCCTGTCTCGCAGACAGCCTTTCTTCTGAACCGCGCCTGGAGACGTTAGCCTTGGTTTTTTCCTGCTGTGACTTTGCTATAGACAGTCTTTAAAACCTTTTGTTTGGGGGCGCCTGGGTGGCTCAGTCGGTTGGGCGACCGACTTCGGCTCAGGTCATGATTTCGCTATTTGTGAGTTCGAGCCCCACGTCGGGCTCTGTGCGGACAGCTCGGAGCCTGGAACCTGCTTTGGATTCTGTGTCTCCCTCTCTCTCTGCCTCTGCCCCGCTCACACCCTGTCTCTCTCAAATAAACATTAAAAAATTATAAAAGAATAAAATAAAACCTTTGTACCTGCCCCCTCTTTGAGAATGTGGCAACTTTCCGGGGCACCTGGGTGGCTCAGTCAGTTAATCATCGGCTCTTGGTTTCGGCTCAGGTCACGATCTCACGATTTGTGAGATCAAGCCTCGCATTGGACTCCCTGCTGACAGCGTGCGGAGCCTGCTCGGGATTCTCTCTCTCTCCCTCTCTCTCTGCCCCCCGCCCCTACCCCCCCCACCGGCTCATGCTCTCTCTCTCTTTCTCAAAATTAATAAAACTAAAAAAATTAAATTAAAAAAAAGAATGTGACAACTTTCATACCAGCTTGGGATACAGTGTCAGTGGCTGTGAAGTTTTAAAACTCCTGATTCCCAGCGAAGAGCCAACCCCATTGGTCTGGGGTGAGCTGGGCATCAGGACTTTTCAAAGCTCCCCTAGTAACTCATCTAGTGATTCACGCTAAAGAACGGAGACGAAGCAAGGCACCGGTCACCCACAGGACGGTAATGACGTCATCGTCTCCACTCAGGGCTAATACATCAGTCCGATTTGGGTTCAGCGTATCACACCCTGGCCGTCCTGGCCGGGCTCGGACGTGACCCCCGGGCCACGTCTGCCGTCCGTGTTCCTGCACCTGTAGCTTCTCAGCTTGAGGTCCTTTACGCTCCACCCGGATGGAGTCCTCAGCCCGGATCACAGGTCCTGACGCAGAGAAGCGAGTTTCAGACTCGGAGAACCAAACAGAGTCATGAAAGGACCGAAAACCTGCAGACACAGCACATCATCCGACACTCCTGTGAGTCCTCAGCCTTCAGACGGTCCCCACGGGGTGTCTTCAGCTTGAACGTGCCGAGACTCGGAGACCAGGGTGCCCTCTTGCCCACAGGTTCAGTCTCCGGTGCCTCGTGCTCACGCCGTGAAAATCTGCTCCCTCTTCCCCTGAAAACTTGTAAAGGAAAGGAACGCCTCGCCATGTAGCCAGATGATAGACTATCCCAAACAAATCTCAGATGGGAATACATCTCATCTGGGCTGCACCTGCTTCTCAAGCCTGTTGTCATTATAAAGTTGGAACACCACTCTCTTCTTCGTCCCCAGGACCTTTTGCCTTCCCTCTGCCCTAGCTCTCCACGGTCCGACTTGTTTTCTGGTTACTGGTCTGCCGGAACCAAACCGTGCGTGTTCCGAGAGCCGACATGTTTGCCTGACTCAACCTGGTCCCTCGCCTCCTTTTTCTCCTTTTATCTTCCCTCCGTGGGTCCCGTTCTCGCGGCTGGTCGACAGATGATTGCTGAGCCGAGCTGCAGTGACTGGAAGTAGCGACAGAGCGAGGCCGACGGAAGAGAGGGACCGCGCCACGGCTCGTGCCCACGGACACTTACATGCTGGAGCCAGGTTTGGGGGCTCCCAGAACCACCCACATTTGGTAATCTACGAAGAGGGCTCGCAGGACTCACAGCCATGATCTATTCCCTGCAGAGGACACAAGGTTAAACCAGCAAAGGGAAAAGGAACATGGGACAAAGTCTGGGGGAAACCAGGCACAGGCTTCCAAGAGTCCTCTCCCGCCGGAGCCACACCGCACGCGCTCGATTCTGCCAGCCGTGGGTTGTGACAAGGCGTGGCATGAACTGTTACCAGCCACGGACGCTCGCTTGAACCTGGGGGTCCAAGAGTGTCGCGTGGGCACCTTCTAGCGGGCCCGTGCAGAAACCCCAGACTCCCGGAAGGAAACAGATGTTCGGCAAACACCCGCCATCGCACCGCGGTGGCAGGGGTGAGCCACTATCCTCGGCATCACAGGGGGAGCGCCCCCTGCCCCAACGCCAGACCCGGACTGCGGACGAGGAGCAACCTTGTGAGCGGGCGCTTCTAAGGGTAGCAGAGAGGCCTGCTGTGTCTGCTCTCCTCCGCTCATTTGCCATTTTGCACTTACGGATCTAGCACATGCGTTCGTGGTTCAGCCTGTTTTCAAGCCATCTCCTCCACCGCGTTGTGTGCGGGGGGACAGAAATGTGATCGGATGAGCAAGGTCTTTCTTCTCAAGGAGCCCGCCGTCCACTGCGGGGGAGGCCGACAAAGAAAGGAATAAACATAATACCGTGCAGCCTGGGTCAACATTATCGATACATCCGACAATGCCTCACTGGGTGTAGGTTTGGAGTAGGAACTTCATTACCGACGTTCATCAGATGTACAAGGATGAAGTATACACATGACATCTGAAAGTTTGGTAAATTTCCATGCGAGTAGTTTACACGTTTATGCATATATATATATATTTTTTTTATTTTTTTTTGTTAACGTTTATTTATTTTTGAGACAGGGAGAGACAGAGCATGAACGGGGGAGGGGCAGAGAGAGAGGGAGACACAGAATCTGAAACAGGCTCCAGGCTCTGAGCTGTCAGCACAGAGCCCGACGCGGGGCTCGAACTCACGGACCGCGAGATCATGACCTGAGCCGAAGTCGGATACCCAACCGACTGAGCCACCCAGGCGCCCCTATGTATATATATTTTATTTTTATTTTTTATTTTTTTGATACGTGTAGAGGAAGAAGCAGCACGTTGTCTGAAAACCCACAAGTCCTAAGGAGATAGAAAGCAAAGGACTGTGGGATTTCCTCCGACGGGGCATAACTGTTGGAATCAAAGTTGGCCTGTTGCAGTGTTGCTTTTTAATGGTGCTTAAACCAGGAAGTTACGTCCAGATTCAGCCTGGTTCAGAGAAGCCTAGGCTGTCTGCTAGGGAGATGGGTGCCTGTTTTGCCTCACCAGTTAGAACACGCCAAAAGGCTGGAATAGGTTGGGTGATGTTCACATACGACTTTGAGTCCGGGCTAAATGTGAGTATTTAGCCCCCTTTAATTCACATGTTGGCGTAACACTTTAAGTTCACCTAAATCGGTCCTCCCCGAAATCGTGCGCCAGAGACGGACGCTGGTTCCACCTTCAAATCCAAGAAACCGTCTCCTCCGTGGCTCTGGCTTCAGTTGACACGCGTGAGCAGGGCAGGGGTTATAGACGCAGCCTCCTCTTGGAAGTACTGACTCCTTTTCAGCCATGTTAGGAATCATCAAACACGCCTCAAACCCGCCAGGTCTTCAACGGGACCAGGATCTCACCCCTGGCAGCATTGCCTGATCCGTTAGCCCGGGCAGAATCTCCACGGTCACCTCTGCTGCCTTTGTCTCTCAAGTCCCAGTCATGGTGGCCTTCTCCCAAAGGTAACTCCAATTCAGCCACGTACGTCTTTCTCCCCTGACCTCAGCCAGATCTAAGTCACCTGTTGTCCTTGAATCCTTCGGGAGCCTCCGCTTGAGAGACCTGCACCCACGTTGGACCCTTCCCGTCTGTTTTCTTCCGCCTGCAGCCAGAACGGTCTTTTCAGAATGTTTGCCAAATGTCTCAGTCCTCGCCTTAATACGTTTGAATGGCTATCCAATGTATATCTATGTAATTATATGTTATACTTAATGCATAACGTATATAATTATATACACAATGTAAAATTATACATAATTATATGTGCAATGTATAATTATATAAATACACATTACATATAACTATAATTTATGATTATATAATGTAGACATATATTTAATATATTATGCATAGTAACCACCTATATCTATCCCACAAAGAAGTACTAAATGTTATTAATTATTTAAAAAGAATTTTTTAATGTTTATTTATTTTTTGAGAGACAGAGCATGAGTGGGGGAGGGGCCGAGAGAGAGGGAGACACAGGATCCGAAGCAGGCTCCAGGCTCTGACCTGTCAGCACAGAGCCTGACACAGGGCTCGAACTCACGAACAATGAGATCGTGACCTGAGCCAAAGTCAGACGCGTAACCGACCGAGCCACCCAGGTGCCCCTAAAAGTTATTAATTATTAACATAACAGTACATAGTCTGAGGCATTATTAAAATCCATTATATGCTTCCTGGTCAAAGTATGGGTTACGAAAACTTGAGATATATTTGGTCCTTCTGCTGTAAATGATCACTCTGAGAGATGTGCTTTCCGTAGTTTGTAGGACCGAGACGAATTGTTTAGTAAATTTGGAGGTATGCTAGGGCTGTGTCCCTTCAGAGACGAGTCATCTGCTCTTTTCCCCGATACTGACAATTACATTTTTACTGAAGTAAAGTTCAGGTAACATACAATTTACGATCTTGAAGTCTACAACTTACTGGAGTTTAGTTCATTCACAATTTTGTGTAACCGTAACGTTTCTCTAGATGCAAACATTTTTATTGCCCCAAAAGGAGGCGCCACACCGTTCCCCTCTCCCAGTTCCCCCCGCAACCGGCAACCATGAATCTGTTTTCTGTCTCTGTAGTTCACCTATTTTAAATATTTCATATAAATGGAATTGCATCATATGTCTTCTTGTGCTGACTGTGATGTTTGAAGTTCATCCACGTTGTAGCAAGTATCGGTACTTTATTACTTTCTTTTTTTAAGTTTATTTATTTATTTTGAGAGAGAGAGAGAGAGAGAGAGAGAGGGAATAGGGGAGGGGCAGAGAGAGAAGGGAGAGAGAACCCCAAGCAGGATCTGCACTGTCAGCGCAGAGCCCAAAGTGGGGCTTGAACTCACAAACTGTGAGATCATGACCTGAGCCGAAATCAAAAGTCAGACACTTGACCGACGGAGCCCCCCAGATGCCCCAGTACTTTATTACTTTCTACGGCTGAATAATAGTCCGTGGTGTGAATAGACCACATATTGTTTATCCATATCCTGAACATACTGTCTGTGGGATTCTCCGTTTTCACCTCGTTCCCCTTTGGTAACAGTCTCTTCTGTGCCCCGGGGCATTTGCACATTACTGTTTCCTAATTTAAAGTAAGTTAGTTGCCTTCGTCTGTTCAGAGATTAATATAACCAGTGGTCCCCTAACACCTTTCTCTCCCTACAGTATTTTCCCCTCTCATCCGCCCCCTGTGATATTTTTCTCTGCAAATATGTGGAGAGACTTAATATGCTTGGTGTGTCCCTAAAGATGCCTGCAGCCTGGTCAAATACGTGAATGCTTTGAGCACGTGCTTTTACTCTATGTGAAATAGTTGTGTGCCAGAAATCTCGTTCGGCACCTCCCCTTTTCTCCTGTGCTCTCTGGATCGACCCACGTTGCTGCATGTCCCTCCTTCTGTTTCGGGCTTTTCCTTGTTCCAGGGTGTTCCACAGCATGCACCAGCTCTGTCCTCATCTATTCCACTAAGAATATGAAGCAGGTTGTTTCCAATTCCCTGTTGCAACAGACCCAGCCCTTTTCTGTGTCTCCTCACGGACAAATTGAAGAGTATCTCTCAGATATACGCCTGGAAACGAGAGAGCGGGTCACAGGACGCACTCTTACTTTATCTCATTGAATGCCCCTCAGATTCCTTTCCAGAATGCTCTGTGATTTACACTCACACAGAAGGGCTTGAAAGATCGTTTCCTCACCTCTTGGCCAACACAGATGATTGTCACCTGCCTTACCCGTCACCTTGATGCATGTGAAGTGTATCTCATTATTTCAACTCTGGTTTCTTGGCTTACCAGTAAGTGGGCATCTCTTCACCAAACAGATTGTTAGTGTCCTTTTCTGGAAATTGCCCATCCTCGTCTTCTGTTGATTTTTAAAAACAGGAGCCTCTTAGCTCTGTTGCTGTTGTCCTCTTTGCAGTTCATGTGTAAGAACTTTTGTATATGCTAGACTTTGATCTATTGTCTTTTATTTTTCTTAAGTTTATTTAGCCATGTTGAGAGAGAGTTTTATTTTTCTGAAGTTTGTTTATCCATTTTGAGAGAGAGAGAGAGAGAGAGAGAGAGCAAGTGGGGAAGGGGCAGAGACAGGGCGAGACAGAATGTCAAGCCCGACCCACAAACCGTGACCTGAGATCACGTGAGATCGTGACCTGAGCTGAGATCAAGAGTCGGATGCTTAACCAACTGAGCCACCCACGTGTCCCTCTCTAGTGTCTTTTAGATCGGCTTAAAAAACATACAGTGTGCTTTATACACTTTGTACCCTGTATGTCAATGTTTCTTCTGACACTCTGTGGGTGTCTAATGTTGATTAGAAATGCTTTATTGCTTTTAATGTTTTTGCTGTGTTTATAATGTTTTCCCCATCCCTAGGTTGGCTTTATATTCTCATCTTTCTTCCCTTGATCTTTAATCTATTTGGAGTCCGACTCTGGATCCAACAGCCGAATACATAAATAAACACGGGAAAAGGAGCAAACCATCCTTACAGAAAAATTCCAATTAATGAATGCATACGGAGTGAGGGAAATAGAAAATCACCATTAGAAGATCACGGTGGTATTGCAGCAGGCAATATTCATGGACGAATGCCAAATATTTATTAATGACTATGATGGTTTTAACATATGTCCACAAATTATTTGATATTCCTCTTTCCGGGAGGTGAAGCTTAATTTCCCTTCTGTTGAGTGTGGGCTGGAATTAATGACCCATTTCTGAGAAACAGTGAATAGAAAGGGGAAACTAGTAACTCTACAGTAGAGAAACCCGGCAGGCACCAATGCCATGAAGGTTAAGGTCACCAGTAACAAGTCATGTTGACTCATTGTATCATTACACGTGATACAGCGTAGTGAGACAGGCACATCGCCTCTGTGGTTACCCTCCCCCAAATCCACTCCTCCTCAAATCTTCCCAGAAACCCCATCTTATCATGGGAAAACATCAGACGAACCCAAACCAAAGGACATTTTATAAAATACCTGACCAGGGCTGTTCAAAAGCATCGGGACCAACAAAGACAGATGGATAACCTCTCGCATTGGAAAAAAACAAACACAAAAAACTTAGGAATCATGATCACTAAATGCAGTGTGGGATCCTGGGACATCAGTGGAAACAATAGTTACATGTCAATCAAGTCTGCAGTTTGGTTGATATTAATGTATCGATGTTAATTTCTTTTAAGTTTTTTTAATGTTTTTTTTTTTTTTTTATTTTTGAGAGACAGAGAGAAAGTGTGAGCGGGGGAGGGGCATAGAGAGGGAGACACAGAATCTGAAGAGGCTCCAGGCTCTGAGCTGTCAGCACAGAGCCCGACGCGGGGCTCCAACTCACAAGCCGTGAGATCACGACCTGAGCGGAAGTCGGACGTTTAACCGACTGAGCCACCCAGGCGCCCCTGGTGTTAATTTCTTAGTATTGGTAAATGCGCAGTGATTATGTTAGATAACATTAGGGGAAACTGAGTCAAGCCTATTTGGGAACTCTGTGCCCTTTGCAACTTTTCTGTAAAACTAAGTAAAAATTAAAATTCATTTCAAAATAGAAAGTAAAAACAAAACAAAACAAAACAAAAACAAACAAACAAACAAAAAAACCACCAAAAGCAACTTAACATTTTACAAATAGTATAAAAAAAACCAGAGAGAATTTTTCCTAGCAATGTGGTACGGGACGTATTTTTATGACTGACGAATTTGACCACATAGTAGTCTCTCAATAAAGCAGCAGAGCAAATAACATACTCTATTTAAAACTAATAAAGACCAAACTAGGGGGCCTACGATGTCACACATAGAAAGGGATCCCGGATACTCAGCATCCTGGACCCTGCACACCCATGGGTGGAGAGGTGCTTTCAGAGACGGTGAAGCAATTTTCATTGTATTTTTTAAACATTTATTTATTTTTAGAGAGAAAGAGAGGCAGAGGGGCAGAGGGAGAGAGAATCTTGAGGAGGCTCTGTGCTCAGCACAGAGCCCGATGCAAGGCTCAGTCCCATGACCCTGGGATCATGACCGGAGCTGAGATCGAGAGCTGGACGCTCAACCTACTGAGCCGCCCAAGCGCCTCAATCTTGAAACAATTTTCCTTCAAGGTCCACTGTTAGTGTATCTCTGCTTTATGCTGCTCCTGGGTGCTGGTGAGTAGGATGCTGGGTGGGGTGCCCTTGGGTGCTGGGTGGGTGGGTGTTGGATGGGGTGCCCCTGGGTGCTGGGCGGGTGGGGTGCGGGGTGAGGGGTCCCTGGGTGCTGGGCAGGTGGGGTGCTGGGTGAGGGGTCCCTAGCAGCCGGCCGCTCAGAGGAAAGCGACTCGACCGCTTGAGCACAAAGGGCCGGAAGACCGTCTCCCTGAGCCCCGCCTGCTTCTGAAGACCTGGCCGTTTTCTGAGAGGGATGGGGGTCCCGGCTCGGTGCTGCTCTGACGGACCCAGGGTGCAGGGGTGCGATGTGCTCGCCAGCACCGTGTCCGGGCCTTACCAGCCCCTCCTCCAGTAGCCGAGGTCCTGTGACCAGCCAGGGGCCCCTCAGTCCTCAGCAAAACAGAAGGAAAACCCAACTAGGGTCCCCACCACACCACGTCTGCCCTTTCTCCGTCTCTAAAATGTAAGGACGCTCTTCAGGTGACTTCCGGTCACGGCATCCCTTGACTCCTTCCCCGTCAATCCATTCCTTACCGATCCCCATAAAATCCGCTTCTGGGCTCCAAGGTCTCTGCCCACATTTCTCGATGCAAAGCCGCTGTCATAAGGTTACTCACTATTTTTAGCTGCTTCGGTCCATCTTAAGCTTTGTTAACCAGACAAACAAATGACTTTTGCCCTAAAATATAGTTTGATCAGCTTGTCATTATTTTTTAGGTTTACTTATTTATTTTGAGAGAGAGACAGAGACACCAAGAGGGGGAGAGGAAGAGAGAGGGGAGAGAGAATCTGCGCATTGTTAGCACGGAGCCCGACGTGGGGCTCGAACTCACGAATCGTGACATCATGACCTGAGTCGAAGCCGAGAGTCGGATGCTTAACGGACTGAGCCACCCAGGCGCCCCTTGACCAGCCTGTTTCCCTGGTCCAAGCTCTGCAACGTTCCCTGCTGTGGACGAGGCGCTCGGGGTCCCGCCCGCTCTGCATCGTCTCTGCTGCTCACCCCGACTTCTTGTCCGCCGTCTTCCAGACTGGTTGGCAACTTTCCTATTTTGTTTTTTTTTTTAATTTCCGAAGAAAGTTTCAAAAGGCTTTTCTGAGGGGACCAGGTCCAAAGGAATTTAAGACTCACCTGGCTGAGTCTGTCTATTACTCCCATTAAAACTTGTCTGTTAAGTGTTATTTCAAACGATTAAAAGTGTAGGTGCCTGAGGGAGCTCAAGGGCACCAGCAGAGGTCAGAGTGCTGCCGCGTGAATGTGCTTGGAGTTGGGGGGGGGGGGGTATGTGAAACTCTACGCAGACCGGAGTGCATCTTGGGAATAGGGTGTCGGCAGGTGGATGAAGTCAGAGCAGTCGGCAAAGAACTAGAACGTGGAAGTCCTTTTATACAACACCCAGTAGTGTAGACCTTCCCTGCGGGCTGGGCGTGGTAAGCAGGGGGAGTCCCCAGAACAGGGTCAGGACAAAAAGTACAGTGAAATTCAGGGAATCCGTGAAGAGAGGATTCTTCTCTTCACCGAGGTGACGGAGCGAAGGCTTGAGCACAGCCCCAGAATTTCACCAGCCTCTCGTATTGAGCTTTGCTAAGAGCTGCACACTGTAAACATAGACTCAGGCCGGCCCCCTCTCTGCTCTCCCATTACCCAGATGAGTGGTGACCCCCGAGGGTCAAAAATACCCATCCCGCTGATTTTCGGATTCTTCTCTGCAAATGATCTCATTTAGGGACGAGACAAAGTTGTAAACCCGGAAGCAACAGGTGAATTGAATGACCCTTAGGGTCCTTCCCAACTTTGTGAGTCTGCAACTCAGTGGTGGCTTCAGGCTCGGTTGCTTTTCTTCCTGCCCAGAAGTGGGTTGTTTTTTGTTTTTTGGTTTTTTTTTTTTTTTTTTTTTTTTTTTTTTTTCAAGTCAGCCTCACATCCAGTGCAGGGCTTGAACTCATGACCCTGAGATCAAGATCTTAGCTGAGGTCAAGAGTGGGATGCTTAACGGACTGAGACACTCAGACGCCCCTGCCAAAAGTGAGTTCTTGATCCCCAGGAATGGGATTCTCCAGGTTGGAAGTGAATGACCTCGTTCTTCAAAGGAGCCGGTGTGATTATGCTTGTCATTTGTAACAGAGTCAGTTTCCTTTGTTAAACTTCATGGTCCTTTTTGGTTACTCCCGCATCCCGGTTGATTTTCCCAGGTAACATGTATCAGTTAAGAGTTTACATTAATTAACTGTATACCTTAGGGTGCACAGCTCTACGTTGTTTTGACCAAGATGTATAGAGACGCATCCCCCAGCAAAGACACGTCACTCGATGATTCCTTTGTTACAAAACGTCACTCGATGATTCCTTTGTTACAAAACGTCCATCGTGCTTTGCTTCTGTCTTCGAACCCTCCCTGCACCCGCGTCCCCTGACGGTAACTGATCTGTTCTCCATCCCTAGAGTTTTTCCCTTTACGGAATGTATACGGATGGGATCATTGAATAGAGAGCCTTTTGGGTTTTGGCTTTTTCACGTCATGAAATGCGTTTACTATTCATCCACATTGTTGGGTGAATCAGTAGTTCCTTTTGTTAATGAGCCATGTCCCCCTGTATGGACATTCGGGAAAGAGCAAATGATCCTGGAAAGCCAGAGAGAGAGAGAGAGAGAGAGAGAGAGAAGGAGGGGATAGTAAAACCACTCCTTGCTCCTGCAGGGAAAGCCATAGCAAAATGTGAAGGTTGAATTCTCCTTCCTGAAGGGAAGACAAGGGCTCAGAGCATAGGCGCACAGGAAATTCAGACTTAGAGGTGATTGAATGAGATCGACTTGGTCATGTTTCTTTCTTTGGGAACACCTACCATAAAAAATGGTTCTTCAGATTGTCACAGGCTGTCTCAGAAGGTAGTTCTGGTTAGATTTTTCTTGAGTCGGGTGCAGATACAGGGTAATGAGAAATAAAATGTTAAAGACATAACGTAGGTTAAAAAAAGCAATAATGTAAGACAACAGAGGATAATTGCATACAGGACCTTGAACTGGGAAAGTCATCTAAGTTCTTAACTCATTTCTTTCTGGCGTAATTTAATAAAGGACCAAGAACTCTTCAGAAAGTTAGAGCGAACTGAGACACTGCAGATTAAATATACATTGGAAACGTTAGCACATTTATCTAATACACAGGATATTCTGCGTCAGGTGAGTAAATCCCAAGAGTGGATGTTCGGTTTTGAAAATTCAAGAGGCTCTGCCCTACCTAACGTGGACACTTGGTCTTTAGAAACATAGGACTGTTCCGCGTCCCGGGTGTGGCGTCCCCTCGCTGCGATCTGCGTGACCCAAACTACCTTTTTCCAGATCCGCTGCTCCTCCGCCCTGGCTGAGGCTTGCCGGTTCACCCTCCCAGCTCCCTGGATGTCACCCCCAGTGCCACCTTTGCCCTCTCTCCTCTCTGGCCCTGCCTCGTGTCTCTGACCTCCGTCCCACCGCACGTGGCGGGCAGGCGTGGGAGCCATGGTTCTGGCATGTTTCCATTTAGTGGGCGTTTTCCACACCGATGACCGAGTCTCTGGTGCCCCGACCACTGGGCGCCCAATAGTCGGGACCGACTCTGACGCCACCTAACCCAGAGTTAGGGCAGACCCGCAGATCCGTAAGACCGTCCCCCACTTTGGAAACCAGCCGTGAGTCCCGGGCCACTCATGCTTCTGCGGGACCTGGTAGAGACGGGGGATTCTACAGCCTGCTCCTCAGGGCTGAAAATTTGCTGGGACGAATCACAGCACTGAGGGAAGTGCTTTTCTTACCACGATCGATTTACTGATGCAATAAATTGGTTGCGATGCAGGGGGCGGGCCGCGTGGGGAGGGACAAGGAGCTTCCACGCGCTCTCTGGGTGCATCGCCTCCCAGCACTGCCACCTGGTCACCGACCTGGACGCTCTCTGTGCCTCTTCAATGAAGGTTTTGTTTTTTTTTTTAATGTTTATTTACTTTTGAGACAGAGAGAGACAGAGCATGAGCAGGGAAGGGCGAAGAGAGAGGGAGACACAGAACTTGAAGGGCAGAGGAGGAGGGAGGGGGGCAGTGGGGCTGCCTGGGCACAGCCCGCCCGGGACTGGCTCCCCAAGTTGTCCGGCCTCCAGAGGTGAGGGTGGCCCTGAGAGTGGAACTCCTGACTCCCTGACTCCCGATGCGGCTTTGAAAGGCTCTCCCGAGTCCGTGTTCGTATCCTGACCAACACGCACTTCATTTACCGGCGGGAATAGACCCAACACGAGTGCAGGTGGCGGGGCTTTCCCGTCGCCCACCACACGCGGGCACTTGCGACCACAGGCATTTCTGGGCCAGGAGCAGGTGACAGTCAGGTGGTGCCGGTGTTATACGAAGACTGTGAGGGTGGACGGGAATTACTCCGCATTGATGGCCCTGCGGGGACACACAGCCCCCCTCGCAGTTTGAAATCTGCTTCACGTTTGCTGCGGCTGAAACACGACTCCTTCATTAGCGCCCTGCCGCCGCCTCGATTTCTTCCGACCGGGGGAACGTTCGAGCACCTCACCCGCAGGGCTCCCACCTGCTGCAGTGTTAACGCACACCCGTATGCTTTTGTCTTCCCGTTGGCTATTTTACGGTCTTTCTGACAGTAAATATGAGGACTCCTCATTTTTTTAGACCTCGTCGCATAAGAATGTGTCATTATGGGGTAGACGGCAAAATATTGGTGTTATTGATCCCAATGTCTGTTATTTATGATATTTGCTTTTTGCCCAAGCAGCGGCTTACTGATCAATGTCTGTGATACACAGAGCACATAAACTATTTTTGGCCCGGATCGTTTTTGCTGGCGCTTGAATAGGGGGAGAGGCAGCACTCGAATGTGGACGTCTCATACTTTGCTGTTAACATCCTACTTTCTCCCCCTTAGATAATCTGATTTCTAATTGTCCGGCGCTTTCGAGGAGGCCTGCCATCTTCCCGATCCCTCTACAAGAGGCCACTGATCACTGTCTCCGTCAACTAGCGTTCTGAACAGCCACTGGCCGATGATCGTCAAAGCGTTTGATCAAGGCCTGATCAATATTCATTGTATCGATGAGCAAACCAATAAATAAACAACATCAAAAGGGTACCGTTTCACTCTGAAGTCGCTTCTGACTTATCACAGACGCGCTAAGTTATTGTCTTTATGTTGCCGTGTGGGGAGGACCTGCGACCGACTCTTTGTTTGATCTCTGTGATTATGACTCGTTAACCAAACATCAGATTTTCCGAGCCATTCTATGCCACGCACTGAACTGGCACTCTCCGTAAAGTTAAGAACACGAACGCGGCAAGCCAGAGAAATTAAGGAGTTAGTATTCACATAAAACCGCTCCTCTCTTGTGCTACGCAAACGAAAGCAATCCTGGTGCCTTCACACCTCAGCGGAACATATTAATGACCTTTTTTTGAAAGCAGTTAACATCTCAGACGGAAAAGCTGAGAGGAAGCCGATGCGGATGGGCTGTGGGGACGATGTCTCAGTGCCAAAGAGGGAGGTGCTGAAATGCGAGAAAAATAGGACAGGTCAAGATGGTCACATAGAAGAGGAAGGCACAGGGAACGCTTGGAAAAAAGAAAAAAAAAGAAGATCTTTGTGGAAACTGTGCTTTTTGAAGAGTTGGTGGCTGGGCGCTTGGGTGGCACGGTCGGTTAAGCATCAGACTCTCGTCTCGGGTCATGGTTTCACAGTTCCTGGGTTCGAGTCCCGCATCAGGCTCTGAGCTCTTTCTCTCTGCCCTTTCCCTGCTTGTGCTCTTTCTTTATCTCTCTCTCTCTCTCTCTCAAAATAAATCAATAAACTTAAAAGAAATAAATAAATTAAAGAATCGGTGGCTACAAGCTATGGAGCGATGTGGATTGTTTGTTTGTTTATTTAAATAAGAAAACAGACTCAGGGCTTGGTCCCAGAAGCGAAGCCTTAGTGATCCGGGGGGACATTTCTGCCTCCAGTACATGCCCGTATGCCCAGCATGGGCCCCGCGCACAACATAGGCTTACACTGCAGAGACTATATTGGGAATGGCATCCGAGGGCTGTGGGAGCCATGAGGACCAGGTGGGGTGCAATTCTAAAGAGGGGGTGGCCATTCGGGCACGTCCAGAGTCCTCTGTCTTCCTCCCCCACCCCCGCAGGGCCGTCTGCCAGCTCTGGGCACTGGCTGAGGACTGGGGGCTGACCAAGGCCAACGAGCACCTCTGGGGAAAAGAGAAACCGGCAAACTCCCCCAGTCGCACAGAGCTGGACCGCGGGAGTCCTCCGGGGCAGGAAGTACAGGCTGGTTTTCCCTGAAGACGTTTGCCGGAGTTTGCATGGAAGGTGAAAGCGTGACGGCAAAGCGTCTGAAAGGCAGAGTAAGATCTCCTGTGGCGTCAGGGCCTGCGGGACACAAAGACCTGGGCCACTAGGTGCCTGAGGCGGGGCCTCTGGAGGGAGACAGGAGTTGACCCTGAGGGTCCACCCTTGCTTCTGGCCTGGAGGTCTCTACTGCATTTGGAGGAAGACCTCTGCAGGGGACATTTGCATGAGACTACAGTGACTTGGGCGGGGGCGGGGTGCTGAAACACACAGCGGGCTCTTCACTCAAGACAGTCATGAGATTCTGAAGCTGTGGTCGGGTTGGCTCAAGAGGAAGGTCAAAAACAGGAAGCGGATCCTCTACAACCCACTGGATCCGCCATAGATGCTCAACTGAAAGGAAGGGAGGTGAACTGGAGGGAGACGGAATCTCACTGAAACCTACCCAAACTGCCACCCAGTTCTGACGGGGAATAACTCTGATTGGAGTTTAGTGTAAGGCTAAATACCAATCTGGGGGAAGAAAGGAAATTGAAAATTTTCCCTGGTGCATAAGGGAAGGAAACTGTCCTACTCCCTCCTCTTTATCATTTTCTTTCAGAATTTTGAAGTTGGAGGTGCTCTCGCTGCCTCTGTGAGATGTACATAAATCTGTTTAAAAGCTAGGGGCACCTGGGTGGCTCAGTCTGTTAAGCGTTTGACTCTGGATTTTGGCTCAGGTCATGATCTCACAGTTCGTGGGTTCAAGCCCCGCATCGGGCTCTGCGTGGAAAGTGAGGATCCTGCCCGGGATGCTCTTTCTCCCTCTTTCTCTGCCCACCCCTTGCTCTCTCTTTCTCTCTCACTCTCAAAAAATAAATTAACTAATAAAAAACTGTTAAAGCTAACTCAGACTCTTCGCGTCTGGGAATATCTTTCTTGGAGATCTTGGAGAGATCTCTTTGAAATGCAGACAGCAAGGAGCGTGACACCACGTCTTTCTGTCTCTGGGGGTTTACGTTTAGACCCTTAGCTCCGAGAGGTAACTTCTTGCTTATTAAAAAGACACCAGAAGTTCTCATTTTCTTTCTGGCAAAGGCAGTTTCCAAGAACGCGATGGGATGCGTATGTTTGGCTGTAAGAAAGAGTGGGATTCCATTCTGTCTTTGCCACCTCTTGAGTGGATTGCCGTCGAATTTAATGCTTATTTGCTATGAACACGGTTTTCTCGCTCTTTTTCACATTTGTGGAAATGTCTTCTGGGTTGGCAGCAGGCTTTATTTTTAAGCGTTTTCCCGGCAGTAGATGTGGGGAATCAGTCCCCACAAATTGTCTAACAGAGGAAAACCCCCCTCCACAGTGGAAGACATTGTCGGGTCCTCTAAGGACGTGCCTGCCACATTCTCAGAATGCAGTCAAGCAAAGAGGCAAGGTGATATAACCAGTAACCAAGAGAGGCAAACGATAATAGGAACAGAATCACAGGTGTCTCGGCTAGGGAGGGCGGTAGACTGACGGATGAGTTCAAGATATAGACAGAGAAGACCGAAAGTGGAGGGTTTTTATCAGGGAACTGGAATGTATAAAAAGCAAACGAGCATTCTAGAACTGAAAAGAATACAGTGTCTTCAATTATGACAACAGTGGATGAGTATGAGGAGACTGGACAGGGTTGTTGAACCAGAAGGCAAATCAGTAGAAAACAGCCAAAATGAATGGGAGAGACAATAAGGGTAGACGGAAAACAGAATCATAAGAAACTTGCAGAACACGCTCAAAATTTCTAAAGGATGCGTAATTTTGGTCTCAATAGGAGAGAAGAAAGAGAATCAAAGAGAAGCAAAATTCAGAGCATTTAAAGAAACACTGGCCAACAATTTTCCAGAATTGATGTAAAATATTAACCCCGAGGTTTTTGGTGAGCCCAAACGAAACTAAAAGCCAAACACCAGAACTTGGCCTTTTTTAGCGAATCCATATTAATAATAATCCATGTTAGTAATCCATGATAAAGTGGGGCTCCTGGCTGGCGTAGGCAGAAGAACATCGCAACCCTTGATCTGAGGGTTGTGAGTTCGAGCCACACGTTGGGTGTAGAGATTACCTAAATAAATAAATAAATGTAAAAAGAATCGATGGCGAAGAGAAATCTTTGGAGCCGCTAGGAAAGAGTCAAAACTTTGAAACCTTCCTTTCGTTTCTAATTACTTCATCACACCATTCAAAATATAATTACAAATGGAACTGCCACGCTGAAAACCTCTCAGTGTTCGACTTGAAAGTCACAGATACGTCCTTTTAAAAGGCTGCTCCTGATGAGCAAGATTTTTAAATTAAATTTGTGGGTTCATTTTGCTCCTATGAATACGGTTCTGAAAGCAGGGCGTGCAACAAAATCGGTTCCTTTGAACGAGAAGGTAGAATCATTATAGCAACGATGCTGTCAGACGCAAAATCATAAATATAAACCTCGCCGTGGAAACACTCAGCAGAGAAATAAACATGATGCAAAGGCAGAAGCGGAGGAATCGAAGGGTGGAACAAAGAACAGGTATGTTTGTAAATACACCTTCAAGGAAACGTGTGCGATGCGGCTGGAAAGGACAATGGCACGTTTCCCTGTCATCTGGAGTGATGCAATACAGATACCTGAAATTGATTGAGGAATCTCTTGTGTACGTTATCCAGATTAAACACCACCAAGATGTCTTACCTCCCTTTCAGTCTTTTTGTAATTTGTTATCAACATTAAAAAAAAAAAAAAAATCTCTACTGCAGGGGCGCCTGAGTGGCTCAGTCAGTCGAGCGTCTGACTTCGGCTCAGGTCATGATCTCACCGTTTGTGAGTTTGAGCCCCACGTCGGGCTCTGTGCTGACAGCTCAGAGCCTGGAGCCTGCTTGGGATTCTGTGTGTCCCTCTCTCTCTGCCCCTCCCCTGCTCATGCTCTGTCTCTCTCAAAAATAAATAAACGTTAATAAAAAAATGTTTTAATCTCCACTGCATTAAAATTTTTTCAGGAACTGATCTGTTATGAATCAACTAAAATCACTTTCATGAGTCATATATATCCTCACTGAGTCAGTCGAGTATACTTTTTTTTTCTTTTTAAACTTATTTCTTAATTTCAATCCAAGTTAGTTAACATATAGTGTAATCACGATTTCAGGAATAGAACTTAGTGATGACACCCAGTGTTCATCCCAACAAGTGCTCTCCTTAGTACCCATCACTCATTTAGCCCTTCCCGCCACCCAACACCCCACCAGCAACCCTCAGTTTGTTCTCTGTATTTAAGAGTCTCTTATGGTTTGTCTCCCTCTCTGTTTTTTTATCTCATTTTTACTTCCCTTCCCCTGTGTTCATCTGTCGTGTTTCTTCAATTTCACATATGAGTGACATCATATGATATCTGTTTTTCTCTGACTGACTTATGTCACTTAGCATAATACCCTCCAGTTCCATCCACGTTGTTGCAAATGGCAAGATTTCATTCTTGGAGGTTCCTCAAAAAATTAAAATAGAACTACCCTACGACCCAGCAATCGCACTACTAGGTATTTATCCAAAGGATACAGTCTGCCACACATTTTTTTAAAAATCAAGAGAATCTACCAATTTCACTAAAACAATATGAAAACTCAAGTTTTGGTGATCAAATTCTGACCCTCCTGCTAAAAACTGGCCCAAAGGAGTGAATGCGCCCCAAACTATTTCTCTTCTATTGCAGAAGATAGGAAACTTTGCAACTTTCTTTGGTTTTGTCTACTTTCTCTGATAACTTTGTCATTCCTTTCTGTAGAAAGCTCATCTTCAATACATGTATCACGATGGGGAAAAAAAAGCTAATTTTCTCTGATGCTGGCCAATGGGAGGGCTGAACGTATGGGAATATGTACACGTTGATTTGGATTCTGCCCAGCTAAGCCTGCAGTTTGTAGATTATGTAAGAGAAACACTCAAATTAAAAGCAATCCATGGAATTGGTAAAAATATCTATTAACGGATGCAGATAGTATAGCTTATTATGGGTGCTCTTTGAAAAGTAATTGTAATAATAATAATTTCATTTGACTATGAAGATGTTATTTTCATGTCTGTAGTAAGCCGGTACGGTAGGGAGGACCCAGAGTCGAATGGGAATGCCAAACCCAGCCCATTTCTTGGTGGTTGTCTGGTGTCTTTGGAACGATGGACAAGTCTTCCGAGTATTAATTTCTTGATAAGTAAAATTAAATGAGTCATATTTACTATGGAAAGGTGTTCTGAGAATTAATAGAGAAATAGTGAGATATCTTTTAGGACAGCACCTGATGCAAATGGCAGCCTAGTAATCCCCATCTTGCCTCAATCCCTCAGAGAGATACACATAGAAAGCGAATCGAGTCACCCGTTGCGGAAAGGTAGCATTAAGTAAATGGCCATATTTATATTGCTAATTGACTAAGGGATCTGCGCAGCGGAGAGGTAAAAATCTCCCTCGGCATGTGTTTTAGTTCTAAATCTTGTCATCTCGTCAGGAGACCTCCTTGGATTTAGGGAACATGACAAAAGAAAATTAACCAGAAAAAATTAAATGCAGAGGTAGGCTCTCACATTCAAATTTAGATTTTCCTCGTTATGGAAAAAAAAAAAGAAAGCTAGGTCATTAATGGTTACCATGTACTGACTATTTAATATGTTCTGTGAGTTTAAGTGTATACTCACTAGCTCCTTTAGTCTCCGTGCAATTCTGAGAAATGGGTACTGTTAACTTCATTTTACAGTGAGGAAACTAAAGCCATGTGTGAGGAGGTAAATGTGTCAAAGTCAGGTACGTACTCAATGGTGAAACCACAACCTTTTGAATTACAAAGCGTGTATCTTTTATTTGTCATAGTGCATCTCTGACGGTCTACACAAATAGACCAATATTTGTTCACTGGTTTCAGAGTAAAAATTTACAGATGAAGAAAGAAAGAAAGAAAGAAAGAAAGAAAGAAAGAAAGGGAAAGAAAGAAGGAAAGAAAGAAGGAAATAAAGACAAAGAAAGAAGGAAAGAGGAAGAAAGAAAGAAAGAAAGAAAGAGGAAGAAAGAAAGGAAGAGGAAAAAAGGGAAGGAAAGAGGAAGAGGAAGGAAAGAAGGAAAGAACGAAAGAATGAATGAAGGAAAGAAAGAAAGAGAAAGAAAGAAGGAAAGAAAGAGGAAAAAAGAGAAGGAAAGAGGAAGAGGAAGGAAGGAAGGAAGGAGTATTGGTTTGTTCTCCAGGGTTTAGATTTTTTTTGTTTTTGATTTAATAACCTCCAATTTGCAGACATTTCTGGGATTCTCAAAAATACAGCACAAGTACCTCTCCTAAATCCGAGACAAAATCAATATTATACTTACTTAACTGAACAATCGGTCTTTTGTGGGAGGTCCAACAAAGCTGGAGTCATGTCATTACTGTTAAGTAAGGAACACCTGTTCCTCTCCCCCCACCCCGACCCCCGGGGGGGGGGGCCTTGCTGGAGGATCCTGCCACAAAGCATAGCAGTTCCAGGGGGTCAGCGCCCTGCAGGGTTTGCAGGGATTGGGGTTGCCAAAAATGACATGACTCACACAGGCGCTGGATGAAACGATGCTCCCCTCACACAGAGAAGAGGCAGGGCAAGACGGGCCCCAAGAGTGAACATTGGTTTCCAGGGGCAGTGGGTCTAACCCCTGAGCCCGTGCATGGTGATGGTCGGCACGCACCCCCCTTGGCTACAGGGAAGCACCTCATTTCCTCTCCAGTGGGAGCAGATAGAGCAGTGGGGCCGGCCAGGTGCCATATGACAGGCACATTGAAGCAGAACAAAGAATCACATCGCAAATCCGGAACGGGAGAAGATAGACCCAAACAAGGTGATAAGCCCAGCACAGGCTATGAGGGCTCCCGTTTCAGTGGGAGGAAATGTTCCAAGTCTGAGGCCACTCTCCTGATCAAGAGTTGGTAGAGGCGCCTGGGTGGCTCGGTCAGTTAAGCGTCCAACTCTTGATTTCGGCTCAGGTCGTGATCTCATGATTCATGAGTTCAAGCCCCGCATTGGGCTCTGGGATGACAGTGCACAGCCTGCTTGGGATTCTCTCTCTCTCTGCCCCACCCCCACTCTCTCGCACTGTCTCTCTCTCAAAATTAACAAATAAACTTAAGAAAAAAGGAGTTGGCATGGGGCGCCTGGGTGGCTCAGTCGGTTAAGCGTCCGACTTCAGCCAGGTCACGATCTCACAGTCCGTGAGTTCGAGCCCCGCGTCAGGCTCTGTGCTGATGGCTCAGAGCCTGGAGCCTGCTTCCGATTCTGTGTCTCCCTCTCTCTCTGCCCCTCCCCCGTTCATGCTCTGTCTCTCTCTGTCCCAAAAATAAATAAAACGTTAAAAAAAATTTAAAAAAAAAAAAAAGAAAAAAGGAGTTGGTAGACGGCATGATCATCTTTTCCCACAATTACTATTCCATGGAATTAGAGTTCTATTTTGCTATAATTCAGTCTATAAAGATTTTTTCTTTCATTTGAAGAGAATATATGTAGGGTAACCTTTTACCAGGCCAAAGAGTTCTTTATAAAGAGTTTGAAACATATGTCATAAAAACACGATGGCAGTCACATCTAAAACTACCCAATTCGTAGTTAATTTGTGCCGGCGGAAGCAATCAAGACAAACTAGAATTGGTATTCGTTGGTTGTGGCAAAAACACTACTGAGTCACATAATTTGATAATATTTTAAACGGCAATGATAAACATGCAAACTTTTATAATTGGGGGAAATAACTGACCTGAAATAATATTGAGAAGAGATAAAATTTCAAGTGGTAAAAAAGTTTGAGTAAAAATGGACAAGTCTTAAACCTATAATAAGACATTGGATAACTGTGGGTTTTTTTTAAGTTTATTTATTTATTTTGAGAGAGCGAGGGAACAGGGGAGGGGCAGAGAGAGAGAAGGAGAGAGAGAATCCCAAGCTGGCTCTTCCTTGTCAGAGCAGAGCCCGATGCGGGGGCTCGAGCTCATGAACCGCAAGATCATGACCTGAGCCGAAATCAAGTCAGACGCTTAACTGACTGAGCCACCCAGAAACCCTGAGATTGGCCTTATTTCTATCAATGGTTGCCAGAAGGGGAAACCAAGGTAGAGAGAAGTTAAGGAAGGTAACTTGAACCCATGAACTGTGACATCATGACCTGAGCCGAAATCAAGAGTCAGACGCTTAACTGACTGAGCCACCCAGGCGCCCTGACGTTGGGTCATTGTTAGCTGATGGGTCAAGTCATTCTCATACAGCCAAAAGTGCACAATGACAAAAACTAGACTTAGTAAAATATTATGTGATACTGCACAGGGAAGGATTGGTAAATCTACTATTTCTATAAAATTAAGACAGAAAAGAATTGAAGTTAGTGAAACACTTCGAGTGGAATATGAATATGATATAAAAATTTCAAAGTGTTTTACCTGTACCGCACAGACTTTGATCAAAGAATTAATAGGCTATAGACAATAGTTTTAGTAGAACATAATCACTTGAGATCATTCCCATTGTGCATGGTATTTACACTATCCTCAAGGTGGAAGTAACAAGGTCAAAGCCTGAATTGGTTGAAACTGGCAGGACAGGTCTGAAAACGAAGCATCTAGCAACATCGGGTTTCCCACCATGGGCCTTATGTTGCAGATGCTTTCATCTTTCCGGGGTAAAGTAAACAAACTTCAAAGGGACCAGAGCCCTTGACTTTTCTGTGAAAATATGGAGATCGCTTTTCTTCCTTCCAGATCTCATACGCCTTACAATTTCCTTCTCCTTTTAAATGAATTAAAAATTTCGGCATCTTCTGAAGGAGTTTTTTCCATGTTCAACTTGTTACTGTGAATTTTGGCCTCAGTTCCCAACTCCTGTTTTTCAAAAATGTTTGCAGAAACCTAGAAGTGTATAATGTTGCCTTTTGGAAATGGCAATGGTGAGTCAGACTTGACTGAAAATCGGGCCAACGACTTACTTACTATACGACTTTAAGAAATCACTTACATTTCTCAAATCTCCATTTCTAAATCTCTAATAAGGAGATAATAACTCTCAACTTATGTGTTTGTGGTGAGGATTAAATTAGACAGTCCTTACAAAGTGCTTTACGTGTAATTAATATTCAATAAAGTGAGCATTTGTCTTCCTTCCCAGAAGGTGAATTGTGAACCAGATCTCGTGTATTAATTCCTTCTTTAAACATACCTTCCTTCACCTTTGACTTCCAAATGGCTTGCTGCTCACATTCAGGTTTCACGATGTCAATTCACGCGTCCCATTGTTAAATGCATGGACTCTTATATATATATAACCCTGGGTTCAATGAGCTCTCTGGGTTGTGAAAATCTCATTATTTCAATGGGGATTTGATGTGGAGGCATGTGTGTGTAAGGTCAACAGATCAGAAGGTGACCGCCATTGAAAAGATAGTTTATTATACTCACAGGCTCCCACGGTGGGCGGGGGGGGGGGGGGGGGGCGGGGGCCAACCATGGAGGGCCATGTGGGAATCACAGGGTTGAGGCAGAGAGGCGGAGGGAGTGAGGGGAAAATGTGGACAAGGGCCCTTAGTGTGGTTTCCCTGGGAAGGAACAGGGTAGGAGGCAGGCTTCAGACTGGCTAGTTTAAGCCATGTCAGTAGCCTGTGGGGAGCACCACTCATCCCCTGGGAGGCGGGGGAACTCAGGCAACCCGATGCAGCTGGAGGCCTCGGGCCATCTCGCTGTCCCGAGTGTGCCCCATCGACGGTCACAAAAGTCATATAATAAACCGTCAGACTCCCCGTTCATGCCGTGTGCCGGAGAGACAGAGCAACTTGGAGAAGGTCGAGTTCTACTTCAGAGGGGAACGGATTTCCTCCTGGATCTTCGCATAAACCAGGCGGTGTGCCTCTCCGGAAAAGGGTTTCCCGGTGAGGAAAGACCTGTGCGGGTGTGATGGCTGGCTTTCCTGGGTGGAGGGCTGCTAAGCCTAAGGACAGCTTCAGTGACAGCAGGGATCAGCCAAAACGTCATGTGACCAAGTAAACTCTTGGCCAAGTCGAAGAAAGCCACGCGTGGTAGCATATTCCAAAGCACCTGCACTAAGCAGCACAGTTCAGTCTCAAGTTCTAAGCTACACCCAAGAAATTTAGTGCAAAGAGGGTGGAAATGGAGGTCCAAACACCCAAGTTGCATTTTTAGCTTTTTCATCCAGGACCTACTTATCCGTGAGGTACAGCTGGTTGACAAAAAAAAAAAAAAAAAAAAAAGCTTCACTTTAATTTCTTTCAAAATTATCAGAAAAAAATGAATATTATAGTAGTGAATATATTTTAAAAATTGGGCCATAATTATATTTGTCTTTGTACTAATAGAGTCATATGATGTTACTTTTAATACTTCAGGGGCACCTGGGTGGTTCGGTTGGTTAAGCCTCCAACTCTTGATTTCAGCTCAGGTCATGATCTCACGGTTAGTGAGTTTGAGCCCCGCATTAGGCTATGCACTGTCAGAGCCTGCTTGGGATTCTCTCTCTCTCTCTCTCTCTCTCTCTCTGTCTGCCTCTCCGCTCTCTCTTTCTCTCTCTCAAAATAAATAAATAAACATTAAAAAAACCCCACACACTTCATAATGGAGGCAATAGTCCACAATGCAAACGTGCCCATCATGCTGGCGAGAATAATGGCCCCAAAGATGCCCACATCCTAATCCCCAGAACCGTGTCTATGTCTCCCCATGTGGGCAAAAGGGACTTTGCACATTAAGGATCTGGAGATGATCCTGGATTACCTAGTGTGGTCACCAGGGTCCTCATATGATGGGCAGATGTGGCCACGAGCCAAGGAATGTGGGCATCTTCCAGAAGCTGGAAAAGGACGAGAATAGATTCTCCCCTGGAGCCTCCTGGAGGAAAGCAGGACTGCCGACTCCTGACTTTAGGTAGAAGACCCACCTCGGATGTCTGACCCCCAAAACTGTAGGATAGTGAACAGCGGTTGCTTTAAAGCACTGAGTGTGTAGATTGGTTAACAGCGGCCATAGGAAACTAACACGCCCCTGGGGGTCACGGTCCTGGCACCTTGGGCAAATCTCTTACACGCCCTGGCTTTCGTCTCCGCCTCCGTCAGAAGCAGGGATTGCAGCACATCTCGTCTGCACGTCAGAGGATTTCAAAGGCCGGACACGCACCGTCAACTGGTGACTCTAGACCCGTGTTGGGAGAAGGAAGTGAGCCCATGGCCGCCTGGCACTGGCCGGGCCAAGATACACTCACAAAAATGTGTGGGAAGGAGCTGCACAGAGTCCTTACAGACTTTTCAAGGAGACAGGGCCAAGTCTTGACACCGCAAATAAACTTGGAAAAATTTCACTTCGCCTATTACCTGGTAATATACACCAGCTCAAGATTTTGCGGTTTGTATATAATGGGTTCCGAGACCTGGCAGAATATTTGACGTAACATGTGGCTTCTTGAAGAGATCGCTTTGAAAAGAGAAACGCGTCTTTAGATGAAAGGTCCTGAATGATCGCAAAATCAGACCTTTCCCACGAGCCCCGGAAGCCCATCTCGTTTGATGTTGTCAACGAGAAGTGTTTGGTTAGTTGTTTTTACAAATGTTTGGAATCAACGCATGTATCCCCCTTTAGGGAGGAAAAAGGAGTCATTCAGCCCAATCCCTCTGCAATTTCCCTTCCTTCCTGGAATCAAGATTGCATCGACGTTTCTATGTCTCGATAGGACCGAAATGACTCGGTCAGTATCGGCAAAGCTGTGCTTCCTGCCGGGCTAGCGTTCTGCACTGCAGACCGACGTCACTGCCGTCTTCTTTGTCTGAGTGCAGGACGTTTTGGCAAGTGATTCCCGTGTCACTTCGCAACAGCAAAACCGATAAAATGTATAATTGTTGCCTAAAAGCGAACAATCCTCAGAGTCAAAATAAGTCTGAAATTGTGTCCTTCACCGTTGTGGAAAAAGATTAATCAATTCTCATCTTAAGGATTTTCCCTCTTTCCTTAGAAAAAATAAACGATCCCAAAGCTAGAAGAGAGTTGGTACAAGTGGCTTATTAAATATTTGCAAAATACTTTCCCACTAATTAAATCGTGTTATAGGTATACTGTTACATCCATATTCTTCTAACCTATTTGCACTTAAAATTTAATGATAGATATTTTAAGCCAATGTGATTTCTCAGAGGTCTATAAAAAGCCAATTACTAGTATACATTAACAGCCAAAATTAAATAGATATGATAATGACAAGAAGATATTGGTTCAGAGCAATAACCTAGTTAACTCAGAAAATATCTTCTTAAGTTTCAAAACTTCAATTACAAGGTTTTTTTTTTCCATTGATTTGGAAGATTTTTTAAAAGTTTCTATTTTAATTCCAGCTAGTTAATATACACTGTTATGTTAGTTTCAGGTGTACAATTTAGCGATTCAAGACTTGAAAAATTTGCTATTAAGCCTTTTAGCACTGGGACTTTATTTTCTTTTATCTTTTATTTATTTTTTGAGAGACAGAGAGCAGGGAGTGAAGGGCAGAGAGTGAGGGAGACACAGAATCAGAAGCAGGCTCCAGGCTCTGAGCTGTCGGCACAGAGCCTGACGCGGGGCTGGAACTCACGAACTGTGAGATCATGACCTGAGCTGGAGACAGACGCTTAACCCACTGAGCCACCCAGGTGCCCCATGCAATGGGAATTTTTGTCAGAATCAGAAAAAAATGGAAAAAGGTATTTATTAGGGTTTATTATCAGCACATCTTTGGGAAAAATGTATTTCTGCCTCTACCAAATTTATTTCAATATGTGACCTTTACAACTCAGGAACACAGTGATCTGAATGCCGAAGTGAAGAAATTCAATGAAGCTCAGGTAAACAGCAGGAATAACTATGACTCTCTCTCTCTCTTTTTTGCTATGACTCTCTTACAGTAGCCAAAAGCCTCATCATCTAATTAGTGACGCTCATGAATGGATGAGGGACATTCCCCCTGTCCCTACCTACTACCCAGTGAAACCACAGCCAAAGCAACGGGCCCGGTGGAATCAGCGAAGGTAGAAGGCCCTGTTGAGCTGGACTCCAGTCTAAATTGTAAAACTTAAAAATAAATAAATAAAATTTAAAAATTTTTAAATTTTTTTAAAAATAAAAAATATAAAGGAACTAAAACTCGGTGACGGATGAGTGGAAAACTGACAGAATCTAACATATAAAGTTGGACTTTCACTTAAATATTATGATTGAACCCAGATCCTCGGGGATGAGTTTGCAGAAAATGACTAGTAAACATGTGACAAATATGACCATAAGCCATAACTATGTTGATATTATAAATCATACAACAGAGATGCAATAATTGATAGAGGCAGATGTCTAGTCACCGATCAGGCCAAAGGTCCCTATTTAAACAGTTATTAACCAAGTGTTCTGTCGACCAAGACATAAAGAATCCAGTGGTAAGCAAAAAATGAGAGTTCCCGTCCCCATGTGATTATCAACTACGAGTGAGATAGCTTAGGAAAGCAAAACATGCAAACAAGTTATTTTAAATCACTAAAGATTTGAAGGTGAGAAACAGGGTTGGAGAGGAAATTAGAGATGCGCATTTGCATAAGAAAAGGCGATATGGGAGCTCAGAGCCCAATGCCAGTTGGCCCCAGTGAAGCCGGGCTGAGGAAGCACATTCTAGGTGGAAGGAATAAAACTGCGTAAAAGAACCAGGCTTGTTTTAAAAATTGGACAAGACCCACTGTGAATGTGGCTGAGTAAAGGAGGGGATGAGAAGGGGCCAGGTGAGTGGAAACTAGGCTAGGGGGGCTTATGAGCACAGATCAGCATGTAGGTCAACTACCCAAGGCAGCGCAAAGAATGATCTCAAAATATCAGAAGGAACAAATCCCTAGGACCCACCACGGCCAAGAAAAATGCCTGGTCCCTCCAGCCAGAACGGAAAATCACTCAGTATGTCAGTACTCAGAATAGTACTCAATCCTGAAAAGTGGGGACTCATTAACATCAACCATGCATTGGTTAGACCCCACCTAAAAATCTTAAAAGCAAGACCCAAAAGGACAAAATTATTTTAAAGTCATTTAATTGCGTCCCAGAACCAAAGGCAAGAATATTTATAGAAATACTAAAATATTCAGCACCAAAAAAGTAAACATTTCAATGGCTGGCATCCATTAGATATTACTAGGTATGCTAAAAAGAGGGACGATCGAACCACAATGAGAAGGCAAAATAACGATCCATTAGAACTGATCCAGAAATGGAGAGATTAAAGCATTAGATGGAAATTAAAATGGATATTATAATTACATTCTATATTTTTGAGAAGTTATAGGAAGGATTGAACATGTTCAGTAGAGAAAGGAAGGTACACAAAAGATGCAAATCAAATTTCTAGAGATTAAAATAGCTCAGGTCAAAAGTACATTGGATGGGATCATCTGCAGATTAGGTATTGCAGAAAATAAATAGCGAACTTGAACAAAAAGCAATAGATATTATCCCAAATAAACTCACAAATAAAATTTTAGAAACTTAGAAAAGAAATGAATACCAAGGGGATGAGAAGACAGGCCACAGATAAGGGAGAAAATATTTGTAAAGCACAAATCTAATAAAAGACTCATATAAAAATATACAAAGAACTCTTAAGGCTCAACCTAAAAAAAAAACGGAAGAGTCTGATTTAAAAATCTTAATAAACAAAAAAAACTTAATAAATGCCTCAACAAAGAAGCTATGAACATGTCAGATAAGCATATGCAAAGATGTTCAATGTCATACATCATTAGGGAATTACAAATTTAAACAATGATAAAATCCCACAAAAATGTACCTATTAAACACGGCCAAAATCCAGAACACTGACGACATCAAATGTTGGTGAGGATGTGGAGCCACAGGAACTCTAATTACTGCTGGTGGGAATGCAAAATGGTACAGCCACTTTGGAAGACACTCTGGCAGTTTCTAAAAAAAAATAATATACACTTAACATGCAATCTGCCCATCAAACTTCTTGGCATATACTCAAATGAGTCGAAAACTTATATACTTACAAAAACCTATACATGAATGTTTGCAGAGTTTCTATTCAGAAATTCCCCAAATTGGAAGGAACCAGGATGTCCTTCTTCAGTGGATGGGTAAATAAACCATTCTATACTCATGTAATGGAATATTATTTTTTAGTGATCAAAAGAAATGAACTATCCAGCCATGAAAAGACACGGAAGCACCTTAGGATACATCTTCCTAAGTGAAAGAAGTCGATCTAAAAGGGCTACATACTGTATAATTCCAACACTATGACATTTTGGAAGGCAGAATTGGAGAGACAGAAAAAAGATCCGTGGTTGTTAGGGGTTTGGGAAGAAAGAGGGACAAACAGTTGGAGCATGAGAATTTTGGAGCAGAAACTATCCTGTATGATATTACGAACTAATACATGTTGTCAGCGTTCTCCAAAGAAAGAGAACTTGCATCGCGTGTGTGTGTGTGTGTGTGTGTGTGTGTGTGTGTGTGTGTGTCTGTGTGTGTGTGTGAGTGATGGGGAGTTGACTCACACAACAATGGAGGCTGAGAAGTTCCACAATCTGCTGTCTGCAAGCCGGAGACTCAAGAAAGCAGGAGGTATAACGCAGTCCCACTCCAAGGACCTGGGAACCAGGAAAACCAGCGATGTAGATTCCAGTCTTGAGGGCAGGAGAAGATGAGAGGAGATGTTCCAGCTCAACAGTGAGGCAGGGGAAAAGGGGAAAATTCTTCCTTCCTCTGGCGCTTATTCTGTTCTTATTCTAAGCAGGCCCTCAACAGGTTAGGTGATGCCCACCCACATTGGGGAGAGCAATGTACTTTCCTGAGTCCACCAAGTTCAATACTCATTTCATCCGGAACACCCTCAGAGAGACACCTGGAAATAATGCTTCATCTGGGCACTGCGTGGCCAGTCAAGGGGACACAAATAACAAACTCTGTGTCAACGTGACACTCATACGAATCTCCTTAAATAATACTTAACCTCTAAGAAAGACAATAGCAAGGTCATAATTCAACCTGATTGTGACAAGACACAACAATCTTACATTCAACAGAAAAGGCACTAGCCCCATCCTCACAAGAGGAGGTAAAGTCCTTGACTAATATAATGTAAAATCAGTAATGCTTATGTACTGTGGTATAAAATCAATACATCCTGATGTTACATGATAAGGGAATAAGAGAGGAAAAAAAACCCACACACACACACACACACACACACTCATAAAAAAAAGGAGTAAATACTCCTTGCGATGATAGTCCTCATTTTTGTAGCTAGTCATGTGATTGTAGCTGGTATTTGTGATGACTATCTCTTCTGCTGCTCATTCTGTGTTCCCTTAGCTTTTGCAGGCACCCCAGCTGGCCGTGGTTCTTTAGCTGGTGGAGTGACCCGAGCCTTCATTCCTGAATGGTCTGGGTCATTGGTAGTCATGCCTAAATCGGGTTGTTGTACGTTTTCCATTGAACCTAATTGCAGAGCATTAGGCCTCACTAAGAGATGCCTTGAGGAATCTCCTGTAGATTCCAGATACACTCTCCCACCCTCACTGTGGAATGATAGTCTGCAAGCAGTCCCCTTGGTAGTCAGGATCAACGAACCTTACCTCCCTTCCTTGCCTGTGGATACAGAGGCAGGAGGAGCCCAAGATGGCCGGGTGGCAGTCTTAACTCCACAGTTCAATGGAATCATTTTCGTGTCTCCTGGTAGAAGCATTCACCCTTTTGGATCTCAGACCGGCACAGAGCGTAAGATCACAGGAACAGGAAGCAAAAATTTTCTAATGGGTCACCAGGGGTAATAGTGGTACTCCTTCCATTTCAACCCTTTGGTTCCCGGGCCGATGAACACTGGCTATGGAAGAAACAGCACTACAAGATACCAATTCAGATCACACGCGGCCCTCTGGAGAACCTTACCCGGGACAAGCTTTATCTGAAGGTTATTGTCACCCAGCCAGCACTTAACTGAGTCTTCAAAAGGACATTTAATTGTTCTATCAAGCCAGTTGCTTTAGGGGAACGTGGTATGACCATGAATTCCACAACCATGGGCCCATCGCCACACTTCCTCTGCTATGACGTGTGTTTCTTAATCAGGACGAATGCGGTATGAAATACCATGCCAAGGGACAGGGCATTCTGTAAGTCCGGAGATAATAGTTTTGGCAGAAGTATTGCATGCAGCAAGTGTCTATTTCAGTAAGCACAAAATGTAGACCCCTACGTAATGGAAGCTATCCAATGTCATCAATCTGCCACCAAGTAGCTGGTTTATCACCCTGGGGAATGGGCCTTATTGGAGACAGTGTTGGACTCTGCCGTTGGCAGATCGGGCACTCAGTGGCGAGTACGGCCAGGTTGGCCTTGGTGAATGGAAGTTCATGTTGCCGAACCCAGGCGTCACCTCCATGATGCCACCATGAGTTGATAAGCTCATTGGGCAATGACAAGTGCGGCTGGGGAAAGAGGCTGACCGGTAGCCACAGAACGAGTCATCCTATGTACTTGATTATTAAAATCCTCCTGTGCTGAGGTTATCCTTGGGTGAGGATTCACATGGAATACGAATATTCTCACATCTTCCGTCCACACAGAGAAGTCTATTCATACACCTGTTCCTCGAATTACCTTATGATCCATTTTCCAGTCAAGTCCCGACCATCCCGCCAAACCATTGGTCACAGCCCATGTCTCTGTATAAAATCACTTGTCTGGCTATTTCTCCCTGCGAGAGTTTGTCTTTCAGCCAGGTGAACTGTCTGAAGCTCGGCCCACTGCGGGGATTTCTCTTCACCGCCGTCCTGCAGGGATGTCCCAGAGAAGGTCTGTAGTGCTACGGTAGTCCACTTTTTGGTGGGGTCTGTATATTATGCAGAACCATCTGTAAACCAGAATTGGGTCTTCTCTTTCTTTGCCAGCTGATTGTAGAAAACTCCTCAAGAGGCCACATGTGCAATGCTGAGAGAGAAAAGGCAGTGTAGCAAGAGTGGGGACCATGGGTATTTGGGTCACGTCTTCACGTAACTTATTTGTGCTTCGGGACCTGCCCTGTACTGATCATGTATACACCACTCCCATTTGATGATGGAGTGCTGCTGTGGAAGCCCAATTTCATGGCTTTGTGGGTAAGAGAGCACTCCGCGTATGATGGACAGCTTGGGTCACATGGTAACATAGCGGTCATGGTTAAGTGTTCAGTCTCTTGGCCCAATAGCAGGCTAAGAGCCGTTTATCAAAAGGAGAGTAGTTACCTATGGAAGATAGAAGGGCCTTGCTCCAAAATCCTTAAGGCCTGTTCTTTGATCTCCCTAAAAGGGCCTGTAAAAGGCTCCAAACAGCAATCCTATCTGCCATTGGCACTTTAAGCACCACGTGGCCCAAATGGTGCCTCATATGGCCCAGAGCAGCTTGTACAGCAGCCTGGACCTTCTCTTGTTCTGGGTCTCACTCAACACGAGCAGCCTTTTGGGTCACTTGGCAAAAAGGCTGGAGTAGCATACTCAAATGAGGAACACGTAGCCTCCAAAATCCAAAGACGGCCACTACCCATCACACTCCATTCGTGGTTTTAGGAGGAGTCAGGTGCAACAACTCATCCTTCATCTTTTTTTAAACAATTTTTTTTAAAGTTTATTATTTTTGAGAGACAGCACACAAGTGGGGGAGGAGCAGAGAGAGAGGGAGACACAGAATCCAAAGCAGGCTCCAGACTCTGAGCTGTCAGCACAGAGCCTGACGCGGGGCTCGAACCCACAAACCGTGAGATCACGACCTGAGCCGAAGTCAGACGCTCAACTGACCGAGCCACCCAGGCGCCCCCAACTTATCCTTCATCTTAAAAGGGACCTCTCATCATGCCCCACACCCCTAAAAATCTCACTGAGGCAGAAGGCCTCTGCCTATTGTCTGATTTGTTTCCCGCCCTCTGACACACAAATGTCCCACCAATGAGTCTAGAGCAGTGACCACTTCTTTCTCACTAGGTTCAGGCAACATAATGTCATCAACATAATGGACTGGTGTGATACCTTGCGGAAGGGAAAGGCAATCAATCAAGGCCCCTGAGAACTAAATCAGGCTGGAGAGTTGATACGCCCCCGAGGTAGGGCCGTGAAGACATATCGAGGGCCTTGCCAGCTGAAAACAAAGTGCATCTGCTGTCGGCCTGGTAGACAAGTAGGGGAAAAAGCCACTGGCCAGATCAGTAGCCGAACGTGAGGTTTCAGAGGATGTGTTAAATTGCTCAAGCGATGAAGCCATGTCCTGGGGTCACTGTCTGGTTAAGCGTGTAATCATCCACTGTCATTCTGGGAGCCAGGCAGCGTGTGGCAGAAATCACTGCGCCCTGCTTCTTTCAGGTTCTTGGTGGGTGCACTGACCTCTGCAGTCCCTCCGGGAACGTGGTCCTTCTCTTGTTTTTCTATTTCCCTACGGAGAGGCAGGGGCTCTTGTGGCTCCCACTTGGCTTTTCCCACATCAGTAGCCCTTACGCTACAGGTCAGGGAGCAAATATGTAGGGGTTCTGCCAGCAGCTAAGTTAGGTCCATTCCAAACATACATCCCAGAAGCGGGAGAATAACCACAGGATTTGTTTGGGGACCCAGCAGGCCCACTGTGAGACAGAATTGAGCTAAAACTCTATTGATCACCTGACCCCCATAAGACTTCATTCTGACTTTTGGGCCACCGTGATGTTTTGGGTCTCTTGGAATTAGCATCACTTCAGAGCCGGTGTCCAGAAGTCCTTTAAAGCTCCGATCAGATCCTTCCTTTTCCCCAAGTCACGGTTACTCTGGTACAAGGCGATGGGTCTCTTAGGGGAAAGCTGGGACAAGGAATAACAGTGCAGACTTTCAGTAGTATGCTGGACACCCAGCCTTCCCTTCATTCGAGAGCTTCTGGCTCATGTCACGTCTCGATCGAGGAGCCGTGACTTTCTATTTTATGGTTTAATGTAGGCTTTTGTTCACTTGACCCAAAAATTTCTGCTTATACAGATCACATAAGAATTTGGTAGGCATGGGGCACCCGCGTGGCTCAGTTGGTTAGGTGTCGGCTCTTGAATTTGGCTCAGGTCACCATCTCAAGGTTCGTGAGGTTGAGCCCTGCGTCAGGCTCTGCGCTGAGAGCGCAAAGCCTGCTTGAGGTTCTCTCTCTCCCCCTCTTCTCCACCTCTGCCCCACCCCCCTCAAAATAAATAAACTTAAAAACAATTTAGTAGGCTGTAGATCCAATCAGCGTGGGCCACGTTTTGGTCCACGTTTTGGTCAACCAACTAACCATTTAGAGCCCCTTCTAATTCCCTGAGCTGTGACATTAAATGCGGAAGCTCTGGACGCTTGTGGGGCTCAGGAAGTTAAGCGTCCCACTTTGGCTCAGGTCATGATCTCACGGTTTGTGAGTTCGAGCCCCGTGTCGGGCTCTGTGCCGACAGCTCGGAGCCCGGAGCCTGCTTCGGAGTCCGGGTCTCCCTCTGTCTCTGCCCCTGCCCCGCTCATGCTGTCTCTCTCTCAAAAATGAATAAACGTTAAAAAATTTAAAAAAATGTTTTAAATGCAGATCTGTTTGAGTTCAGATCCAGACTTATAATGAGTTCTTTCTTCCATTATCTCACATCCTTACTATCCATTCCCACACACGTTCCTCCTGTATAAATTATAAAACTGTATAAATTTTGTTGGTATAAATTATAAAGCCAAAGTAGTTATTCTAGAGTGTAGCGCACCTCCTTATAAGTCATATTGCAGAGGCCATCTCTGCCAGAAGTGAGGAGGACAATAATGCTGATAAAGGAGTCTCACCACAAGAAGGTCTAATGTCCCCAGCTTCGTCAGGATCTTCCCACAGCGCCTGTACCAACTTACAGGATCTTACCCTTTCCCAGTCAATGGCCTCATTTTAACAGGAGACCCCCTTCAAGGCTGGGAGTTCAACTTGCATTGTAATTCAACCAGGTGCATGATAAGGTTCTGTGCGTGTGTGCCAGCCCTGTAGCAACAGGAGGTGATGGTCTCCTTTAGGACGCACATAGACACTCTTAGGTCATTTATGTGGCATTTGAACTGGGAATTCGAATCCCTAAGCTCATGCCTTTCTTTCAGCATCTTGTCCAATGACCTTAGGAGCAATCAACCAAAATCATATACGTTAGTTTTCCACAAATGTTCAAAAGTGTTATATAGAGAGTCATTTAGCCTCTTTATAATGTTAGAAGCATCCAATGCAGATATTTTTCAAGTTTCTATACATATTTCACACAATGGACTATCAGTGCTCTCTCTACTACTGAAACAGATTCATTCACATCTTAAAATATCATCAGATTAGAGAACCAATTCCAGGAAATCTAGAAACAATTCAGAAAACCTATCTTTTTAATTCTGTTTCTCTGGAACCACGGTCAATACTGATAGAGCGATATCTATATCTATATCTATATCTAATCTATATCTATATATCTATCTCTACACACATATGGAAATTTATTATGTGGAATTGGCTCACATGACTCTGGAGGCTATGAGGTTCCACAGTCTGTTTTCTGCAAGCTGGAGACCCAGGAAAGCTGCTGATGTAATTCAGTCCAAGTCCAAAGGCCTCAGAACCAGGGGAGATGATGGTATAAATCCTAGTCCAAAAGCAGGAGAAAATGAAATGAGATGTCCCAGCTTAAGCAATGAGACAGGAAAAAAAAGGATAAATTTCTCCCTCCTCTATCTCTTGTTCTATTCAAGCCTTCAACAGAGATGGACATTATGTAAAGATAAAAGGGTCAACTCTACCAAAAAGATGTAACAATCCTAAATATATATGCACCAAACAACAGAGCCATGAAATATGTAAGGCAAAAACTGATGGAACTGAAAGGAGAAATACACAAATCAACAGTTATAGTTGGGAGACTTCAACATCCCTCTTTCAACAATTAATTGATAGAAAAACTAGACAGAAAATTAGCAAGAATATGGACTAACTCAACAACACCATGAATCAATGGGATTTTATTGATATTTATACAACACTCCACCTGCCAATAGCAGAAAACACATTCTTGTCAGAATGTAAACCAGAAAAGACCATATCCTAAGCAATGAAATTAATCTCAACAAATTTAAAAGAATTTAAATCATGTACAATGTGTCCTTCATCCAAAATGGAATCAAACCAGAAATATAAAATAAAGATAATAGGCAAATTTCCACTTAGGAAATAAGCAATACACCTCTAATTTCAAGGGAATTTCAAGGGAAATAATAAAATGCATTAAACTGTAAAATAAACTGTAATAAAATAAAACTGTAAAATAAAGATAATAGGAACATTTCCACTTAGAAAATAAACAATACACCTCTAATTTCAAGAAATTTCAAGGGAAATAATAAAACACATTAAACTGTATAAAAATAAAAATATAACATATCAAACTTTGTGGAACAGGCAAAGCCTTTGTTGAAAAGGAAATTTATTTTATTAAATGCATATAATTAGAAAAGAAAAAAAGTTTCAAAAAATCTAAGCTATCATATCAAGAAACTAAGGGGCGCCTGGGTGGCTCAGTCGGTTAAGCGTCTGACTTCAGCTCAGGTCACGATCTCGCGGTCCGCGAATTCGAGCCCCGCGTCGGGCTCTGGGCTGATGGCTCAGAGCCTGGAGCCTGCTTCCGATTCTGTGTCTCCCTCTCTCTATGCCCCTCCCCCGTTCATGCTGTGTCTCTCTCTGTCTCAAAAATAAATAAACGTTAAAAAAATAAATAAATAAAATTAAAAAAAAAAGAAACTAAAAGAATAGTTGCAAAATAAAGTCAAGGCAAGCAGAAGGAAGGGAATCATAAGAACAGAAATGAATAAAATAGAAAAGGAAAATAGAGAATAGCAATGAAAACAAGCTGATTCTCTGAAAAGATCACTATAATTGACAATCCTCTACTAACTGACATAGACAAAAAAGCAAGTTACCAATACCTGGGATACGGGCTATCACTACAGACCCCGAAGATGTGAAAATGATACTAGGAGAATACTTTGAACAGTTCCACCCCCATAAATCTGATAATTTAGAGAAAATAGATCAGTGCTACAATACTCCCCCTCCCCATAAACCAGACATTACCACAACTCACCCAACATGGACTGCCTCAGTTGAATAGCCCTAAACCTATATTAAGGATATTTAATTCATAACTGAAAAAACTTCCAACAGCAACATTTCCAGGCCCAGATGTTTTTACTGGAGAGTTCTACCAGATGTTCATAGAAGAATTAGCATCAATCTCCACAATCCCTTCCAGAAAGTCGACAAAGAGAATGGTTCCCGGTTCATATTATAAGGCTAATAGTACTTTGATAGAAAAACCAGGCTGTACGCAGACTCTTTTTTTTTTTTTAATTTTTTTCACATTTATTGATTTTTGAGACAGAGAAAGACAGAGAATGAGCAGGGGAGGGTCAGAGAGAGAGGGAGACACAGAATCTGAAACAGGCCCCAGGCTCTGAGCTGTCAGCCCAGAGCCCGATGCGGGGCTCGAACTCATGGACTGCGAGATCATGACCTGAGCCGAAGTCGGATGCCCAACCGACTGAGCCACCCAGGCGCCCCTGTACGCAGACTCTTACCTGTAGAGAACAAACTGATGGTCACCAGAGGGGAGGTGGGTGGGGGGTGGGTGAAATACACGATGGAGATTAAGGAGTCCACCTGTGATGAGCACAGGGTGATGTACGGAAGTGTTGAATCGCTACAGTGTGCCCTTGAAACTAATAGTACACTTTATGGGAACTAATTGGAATTTAAATAAAAAACTTAAAAAAACCAGAGTGTACAAAAGAGGAAAACCGCAGATCAACGGCCCTCATAAACATAGGTGTAAAAGTCCTTAACAAAACATTAGCAAATAGAATCTGACAATATATAAAAGGAATCATACACCGTGTCCAAATGGGGTTTATTCTGGGGATTGCACTCCTAGGCACTTATCCAAGTGATATTAAAACTTGAGTCCATGCAGATATGTGCTCATGATTGTTTATAGCGTCTTTATTTGTAATAACCATAAACTGGAATCAACCAAATAGTCCAGAATAAGTGAATGGTTAAACCATAGCACATGAATACCCCAGATCACTATTCCACAATCAAATGATCGACTGTTGATATGTGCAGGTACCTGGCTGGATCTCAAAGACATTAGGCCGAATGATGAAAGCTAATTTTTGAGTTGGCTTTTGAAAGGCACATCTTGCAGGAGTACATTTATACAGCGTTCCTGAAATGACAGAATGACAAAAAAGGAGACAGGTAAATGATTGCTGGGTTGTAGGGATGGTGGATGGGGCTGGGGTGGGGAGGAGGGCGTGTGTGGCTGCAAAAGGGAGATCTTTGTGGTGATGGAGGAGTTATGTGTCCAGATTGTGGTGGTGGCTACACCTGCAATAAAACGACACAGGTACATCGTACCAGTGTCAGTTTCCTAGTTTTGACAGTGTTCCGATGTTACGGAAGATGCAACCACTTGGGGAAACTGGATGAAGATTATATGGAGCTTTTTTTGCTTTATTGTTGCAACTTCCTGCCAATCTCTAATTATTTCCAAACAAAACAATTAAAAAAGCAATGCATGGGGCACCTGGGTGGCTCTGTCGGTTGAGAGACCAGTTCTTGCTTTCGGCTCAGGTCACGATCCCAGGATTGTGGGATCGAGTCCTGTGTTGGGCCTGCTTGAGATTCTCTCTCTCTCTCCCTCTGCCCCTCTCCGGCTCGTGTGTGTGCTCTCTCTCTCTCAAAAAAAAATCGATGTGCTAAAATAAGAAAAATTCTATGTAAAAGTGTTTTTTGAGAGCGCTCACCTGTTCAAGAGAATTTCAACTTTGAGGCAGTCAGTTTATCATTGGTAATATAATAAAAGCAGCACAGTTTTTGTAAGGGGACTATATTTCAGGGAGAATTTAATGTAACTTTTGACACACTGTATTAGAAATATTACTCTGCTGAATAATATTTGCTCACTTTTGAGATAGGTTAACCATGTGCAGATAAATCTAGTAATCAACGAGTAATGTCAGGACAGGAAGGCAGTCTCTTAAGACACGCGACATTGGCCTATATGGAATTTTTCACTAATTCAAGCAATTTTGTAGAGCTCTGATGTCCAGATCAGTGACAAGTCCAATGCTCCTGAAATTTAAAGAGGACTATAAAAGGTTTACACAGTAAATTGCGGCAAACGGATTCAATGACGAACACAGAGTTGTGGAGCTGGCGGAGAATTTAGCCTTCGCGCAGAGACATTTTCTGGGACATTCTGAAGAGATCTGGTGACATTTCCAAGTTCGCCCGGAACTGGGGACTGGCCAAGTCCAAGGCTATTTGGCCCCTGACCCGCGATCTTCCCTGAGAGCCATCCTCTGTCCTTCCCCCCTTGGCGCCCTCTGTCCTCACCCACTGCCTTCACGCCTGGGTGTGAGGTTTCTGCCAGACGTTGGGGCACAGAGAGCCTGCCTCGCATGCGTCCCCCGCACACGTGCCTGATGGCAGGCTGGCTCCGCACTGTCTCTGAAGGATCAGTCCTCAATGAGTCCCATTCCAGCTAACGAGCTTCTCTGCAGCTTAAAATACTCTAGTCAGAAGAAAGAGAAATATTTTAGAAAGTGTCTAATTGGAGCTCTCCCAATCACGTATTTTTTTCATCAGGAGCCTTTGTATTTCGAGCTTTCGTAAGCCCGGTTATTCTGAGACACAATTTTACCGAGGAAGGAGTGAGTGGTTGTTTTTTTTCTCTTCTAATTTGATTGTACCCCTTCATCCTCTTAGTTGCATGTTATCGAGTGTACCAGACCAAAACCATTCACATGTTCATATTTACATGGGTAAAGATTTACTTGAAAAGGGTTCTTGTAGGGACACCTGGGTGGCTCAAACGGTTAAGTGTGTCCAACTCTTGGATTCGGCTCAGGTCGTGATCTCACGGATTCATGAGTTCGAGCCCCACGTTGGGCTCCACTCTGACAGCGCAGAGCCTGCTTGGGATTCTCTCCCCACCCCCCCCCCCCCCTTCTCTCTCTCTCTCCCCTCCCTACACCCAGGGTGCTGTCTCTGTCTCTCTCAAAATAAATCAATTTTTAAAAAAGGTTGTTTTAATGCATTCTCACTATCAAAATTAAGGCAATACCTCCTGCAAGAGGGTGGGAAACGTGGCCACTATTTCCCTGTAAAACCCAATGCAACGTTGGCCAAGTGGCGGGCACTTGATGAGCGTGGGCCTACGACCAGGCCTGGGGACCAGGTCTGGGACGAGCCCCCCGCTGGGGCAGCTGGTCCCCGAGGCTACTCCCTCATCTGTCATCTGTGTCATTACCGGCTTGGCCAGGAGCCCGTTCAGCTTACATGCGTGATGATTCTATCCCACCGGTTCTCGAAGGGGAGGGGAAATGACTTCAAAAGCAGCTGAAGAAGAAAACAAGAAAACCCCGCCAGACCTCCTCTGGGGGAGGATTACTATTCCTATTTTGGATGCTGTCCCTAAAATCCCTACCCGTGGCCGGCCAGTAAAGCACTTCTCGCTGGGCACACGCCCCATCCCTGGACCGCTGGCGGGGAAAACGCACAGCGCTGCCTCCACCTGCGTTTTCTATGCCGAGTGTCAGAGACGAGGCCCCTGTAACGATTCCGCTTTTGCAACAGGACCCGGATAACCAGAAAGTGTGGCATGCACGCGTCCCCGAGGCGCGATCATCAGGCCGGTTCTGCGGTGAATGAACCACGTGAGCCCCGTGGGGCCCACTTCCGGCCGCTGAAAAGAACATTGATGGCGCATGACCGGAAGCTCTCAGGGGGTCCCGACTTGCTTCTGCGAGCCGCTGGGGAGCAAGGAACGGACGTGTCAACTGCGCGATCGGCTGCTACATTCTGGAGGCTTGACTTCATGCCGATCGTGGATGAAGGAGGCAGAGTCCCCTTCTGGGAGCTGCTGACGGCCACCAGCTAGAAGGCATAAGCCTCGGACTCGGCCGATGCCATCCTCCAGCTCGAGACACGATCGGGACCAAGTGGGGCAAAGACAAAGGAGCGGCTGGACTTCATCGTGGTGAAGGCCGCTGTTCTCCCGAGTGCGGGGGGCAGTGGCCCGTCCGGCTGTCTGTCGGTGCCCTGGGTTGCATCCTGACCGATTCCCTGGCGTATTGTTTTACAGGAGCAGGTTAGGACTCGAACTAGCGACCGCTTTCACTTATGAACCATTTAATGATCTGCTCACAAACCCTTTTCTTCCTGCCCCCGAGTTGGGGACCCTGGATTTAGAAACTGTCGGACCCTCGGGGTGAGGGCTGTTTGCTTCCACCCGCAAACGCAACAGTGCTCCCCCTGCATTGAAGCCCCGACTGCCTCCTGGGATATCAGTCACTGCAAATCACTGGGTAAGTTGGGGGGGAAAGGGTTATGGGATGGGCAGGAGGAATCCATCCCGATTATCAAGGGATCCTGTGTCTTGCCTCCCTACATTCTACATCTGGTTAATATTAAGGTCTCGGATTCCTCTGAAATGAAAGTCTGGGTCAGGATAGCGGGGAAAGAAGCCAACGAGCTGAGTGCTGCCTGAGAGCAAAGCGTGCAGAGAGCAGAGAGTGGCCGAAGGGCGTCACGATGCCAGGACTATTGCAGAAGTACATGCTGACGCTGAATTTCCTTCCACGCTCCGGCGCTAACTTCCCTTCCCCCTCCCCTTGCTTTGCGAAAGGTTCATGTAGACTTCTTTATGGATGGTTACATTCACTGTTACTCTGTGGGTTTCAGAAGAGGGAGCTGTGCCCATGACCATCTTGGAGGAGAGAACTGGGTGGGGCCCAGCGACCCTAGCCCTGGGACAGGAAGCAGAGACTGGAGACTTCCTGCTTTTGGTAAGTCAGTGCGGCACTCTTCACCGTTGGGAAGATAACTACGCAGTTAACCCCCGACATTTGAAATGTCTGTAATTCTAACTGTGTATAAGAATGCGTATGAATTTTGGGAGGCTGTGCCTGTTCTTTTTGGACTGTTCGGGACCCACCCACCGCCTGGCTCTGACGAATTTCCCCAGATGTGTTCTCCTAAGGAGAGGCACCGTGCTACCTGCTGCAGAGAAAGTCAGGACATGTGAGTAGGATCCCGGAGCCCCCATGAGCTGAGCCAGTGAGACTCTGGGGCAAGGATGAATCCTTACACTCCTCCCAGCAAGAGGGACCACCTCCTGGGCCTAGCCACAAGGTATATTTCCATATCTTTATAAATTCTAGAAGAACACAGGTTTATGAGAAGCCAGGAAACGGAAGCAGTTCTCAGAACTACGTCCTGGGATGGAAAGATACAAGCCTAACCCAGTTGTAAATTCAGACTCAGTTCTGAAAGATGCTTACGATTCAGATACCGAAGATGTTCTGAGGGTTTTCTGTCAAACCCTCGGGGAAACAAGAATTCCATATTCTTTGAAGGAGGATGAGAAAAAGCACGCGGACGCGTTCCAAATTTTGAAATTTTAACTGCAACTAAATGTGAATATGGATCATATGCTTCCCTCCAAACAGACTACATTTAATTGAGAGTAGGAACTCGAAGTCTGTTCCAAGAAGGATGCAGCCTATTTAGAGAAATCAAGAAGGTCACTTTATTTCATTTTATTTTAGTCCTTAGTCTCTTACCTACCAGCTCCTTGGATACTCACAGCATCTTTGTACTCATAGGGACATAATATTGACACATTATTATCCCCATTTTACAGATGAGGAACCGACACGCAGCGAGGTTCAATGACTCCAAAGTCGCACACCTGGTGTCAAAAGATAATTGTCAGAGTGAACCTCTTAGCGCTATTTGCCTTTCTAAACTACATGCCTGTACTTTTTTTTTGTAGCTAAAATTTTTAAAAATTCCACTTGAAGATAGATTTATTTCCTCCCATTATATTTTTCTGGGTCTAACTGTTGCAATATTAGGCTTGCAAACATTGATGCAAAATTAGATCCAAAGATATTATGCCATGTTTTAAATTCACGTGTATAATATCAGTCACAGGCTTTGAGAAGTGACCTTTTTGTTAGCCAGAACTCCTTGCATTCAATTCTATTCAGGAATCACAGCCTATTGTCTTAACGCATCTTTAAACAGAATTACCAAAGTGCCTGGGCATACCTATGCTTGAAACATTATTTGTCTAATTGCTTCTGCCTAATTAAGAGGTATATATTACGACAGATTTCAAATTGATTTCAAATTAAGTAAGATCTCGGAAAACGAGGACTAACATAAACTGAATAAATTTGCTTCTTGTTTTTGCTCTTTCCTTTTTTTTCCCCTTTTCTTTTCCTTTGAGGAATTTCATATCTGTTTTTTCAGAGGAAATCAGGAAACCATATACATGTTAAATAAAGTTCTATCCAGATCGTAAGATCTACGCTTCAGATGAAAAAGGCTTTATAAATAATCTTTCTTTTTTTGCAATGTTTGTAATAATTCAGGTCATTCCTTCTGGCCAGTCGTATCATCTAGATAAAAAAAAAATGTCCAATCTTTGGTATTAACTTAGTACTTACGGAATATTACATAATGCAATGCAGTCCAATTTATGGGATGAAACATGAATTTAAATAATTGAATATGGTTTAGTTCACCTGTATTTCTTCTACACAGATACGCATACATGTTAAGAGTTGAGCCTTATTGACTTTACATGGACATATCTTTTTACTGAGTCTGATGACTCAAATAAAGGTTCAGAAATGGATTTTGGCTAACAAGTGCATTTACATCTATACATATATTATGAAAATACTTTCATTCTATTCTCTGAAACATTACGTACACATCTTTTGCCTGGAGATACTTCCTATGTGAGTCAGCGTTCTTAAAATATATGCTAATAGGTGATGGTCAGTGTGCTACAAACATCATTGAGTTAGCATTGAGGTAACCTTCCAGTCACCTCCTTGCAGTTTTTATAGATTATAAGATATAAAACACTGTATTTTGCCCCATTCAGACTTTCCATGCACAAGCACTGTCCGTTTTCGCCTGCAGGGTTTCTTCCAACATGGCCACACACACAAAAATAATAATAATAAAGTAGGCGCCTATATGCAGAAATTTCTCCAACCCTTCCAGAACGTAAATAATTGATCTATATGCGTATGTAATAAGAAAGCTTTAAGAAAGGTGCCTTTGAAATTCAATTGCTTATCCAAATGTTTCTGGAGTAATACATTTGGAGACTATGACTAGAATTTATAACGGCACAGGTTTTTATTGTCAGGTGGTTAAATGCCCTCGTCATAAAGTTACAGTGAAGTCATACCTGCAGAATGTACATGGGAGAGGTGTCACAAATGGATGTCCTCTCCTTGTGACATTACTACCACTGTCTCTTGTAGTCTCTTAAATTCAAACAGGTAATTGACTGATGCCCTCAAACCATCTACATGGGACTCCTCAAGTTTTGATCCAGTCCCCCAGGATCTAAGATTTAATCCCCAACACGAGGGTGGGGGTGTCCTACAAGGCTGAAAAGTACACTGACATGCGATCTTCATTTGGTGAGATGAGAGTGAGCTTGGGCTGGAAACTATGGTAGAAAGCGTATGAATCGCCTCGAAATACCAGCTGTCTAAACATCCCTATTACGTTAGATTCCCAGGTTAAAATTAAGAACTCAGGAAACAACAGGCGTTGGTGAGGATGCGGAGAAAGGGGAACCCTTTTGCACTGCTGGTGGGAATGCAAACTGGTGCAGCCACCCTGGAGAACAGTATGGAGGTTCCTCAAAAAATTAAAAATAGATGGGGCGCCTGGGTGGCTCAGTCAGTTGAGCGTCCGACTTCGGCTCAGGTCATGATCTCACGGTCCATGAGTTCCGGCCGCACGTCGGGCTCTGTGCTGACAGCTCCGAGCCTGGAGCCTGCTTCGGATTCTGTGTCTCCCTCTCTCTCTGCCCCCCCTCCACTCATGCTTTGTTCCTCTGTCTCTCAAAAATGAATAAATGTTTTAAAAAATTAAGAAAAATTAAAAATAGAGTTACCCTATGATCCAGCAATCGCACTACTAGGTATTTATCAAAAGGATACAAAAATGCTAGTTCGAAGGGACACAATGTACCCTAATGTTTATAGCAGCGCTATCAACAATAGCCAAACTATGGAAAGAGCCCAAATGTCCATCGACTGATGAATGGATAAAGAAGATATATGTATATGTGTGTGTGTGTGTGTGTGTGTGTGTGTGTGTGTGTGTGTGTAAAATGGAATATTACCCAGTCACCAACAAGAATGAAATCTTGCATTTGCAGTGATATGGATGGAACTAGAATGTATTATACTAAGCGAAATAAGTCAGAGAAAGACAAACATCATACGATTTCAGTCCTATGTGGAACTTAACAAATACAACAGATGAACACAGGGGACAGGAAGGAAAAATAAGATAAAAACAGAGAGGGAGACAAACCATAAGAGACTCTTCGATGCAGAGAACAAACTGGGGGTTGCTGGAGGGGAGGGGGAAGGGGGGAGGGGCTATATGGGGGATGGGCATTAAGGAGGGCTCTTGTCTGGATGAGCAGCAGGTGCTGTATGTAAGTGAGGAATCACTAAGTTCCATTCCTGAAACGATTATTTCACTATATGTTAACTAACTTGGATTCAAGTAAATTAAAAAATAATAAACTAGGAATAGATACGAAAAAAAGTTAGATTCCCACATGATATTTAAAAATAACCAGCAAGTAATCATATTATCAGTTTTAGCTCTGAGAATCTTTTGTAAGATAGCCTCAGCCTAAAGTAATCACGCTCATTCAATTTCAGTCACGTAAGAGAATGCAGTTCTGTGCAAATTGTCAGATACACACCCCAAAATTAAACAACCGCATAAAGTAATTGGGAGAATTCATTTTCCAAACCTTCTTCCTCTCTCTGTTGCTCTCATGTTTCTTCTTTCTAACATCTAATCTCTCTTCTCGGCAAGTCCTCCACAGTGAGACAGAGCTTATTTTGTGAATCCCTGTAATCTGAACGATCATCTCCTTTTTCATTCTTCCCATTACTTCTGATGACAAAGCCACCGCTGTTACTGAGCTGATGGCAATAATGGATGTTTGTGCTGGCTCTATCTTTTGTACTCCCTTCTTTGAAGGGGGGCCCCGGGCTGAGCTGGTAGCCTGATGAAGGAGGATGTGCTCTCTGCCCGAGTGTGTGGGGGGCAGGGATACAGTAATTGTTTCTCTGCAAAAACAAATGCTCAAAACTTCGCCCCAAATTAACATTGTAAACAATTTCCACGTCATCAATAATGACATTTGAAAATCTGGTTCTAACAGTCCGGGGAAGGAAAGGGAAGGAGAGGAAGTAAAATGTTTTAAGGGCTCTTGCCTCTTACACCTGTGATTCTCGAAACCTTCACCGAAATCTGTAAACACTGATGTTCACTCTGGAGTTTTATACTTTTAAACGTTATTGACTTTCTGGTAAGAAGGCAGATGTTAAGACCTTAGAACATGCACTGTGGCAAGAGGCAAACTATTAAATGCTGTTCGTTGAACTTTGTAACATAGATCTAGGACTTTCAATTTATTTTACCAGCTGTATTGAGGTATAATTCACATATCGTCCAGTGTACCACTTACAGTGCACAATTCGGTAGTTTCTGGCACATTCCCAGAGTTTGCAACCAACCCCACCGTTAATTTCGGGACATGTTCATCACCCCAGAAAGGAATCCCGTACCCTTGGGTGATCACCCTACCATCTCAGGTCCCCAAGCCTAAGCCCCCACTAATTCACTTTGTTCAAGCCTCCGAAACCTTCATGAATCAGCACTTTGATATAAATCTCCAACTCTCTGCCACTATTATTTGAATTTAAGAATTTTATTTCTTGAGCAGTTTTGGGTTTATAGAAATATTGAGCAGAATGGACAGAGTTCCCATATACTCGCTTCAGCCTTGCAACACCCTCGTCCCCTTTTCTCTGTTACTAACGTGTTGTATTAGTGGTACGTTTGTTACAACTGATGAGTCAATACTGAAACACTATTGTTAATTGAAATTTACATCAGGGTTCACTCTTTGTGTTGTACGTTCTATGGGTTTTGACAAATGTATAACGTCATGTATTCACCATTGCAGTCTCATACAGCATAGTTTCTTTTTTTAAAAAAAAATGCTTATTTAGTTATTTTGAGAGAGAGACAGAGAGCAGGGAAAAGGCAGAGGGAGAGAGAGAGAATCCCAACCAGGCTCTAGGCTGCCAGTGGAAAGCCCGACTTCTGGCTCGAGCCCATGGACCGTGAGATCATGACCTGAGCTGACCACCAAGACTCGGACGCTTAACCGACCGAGCCAGCCAGGCGCCCCCAGAGTAGTTTGACTGTCCTAAAAATTCTTGCAATCTATCTGTTCATCCCTCCTTCCCTTGCTCTTAGCCCCTGGAAACCACTGATCTTTTTACTGTCTTCATAGTTTTGCTTTTTTCTGCAATGCCATATGGCTGGAAGAATATAATATGTAGCCTTTTCAGACAGGCTTTGTACACTTAGCAATATGCTTTTAGGGTTCCTCTATGTCTTTTTTTTTCTCACTTGATAGCTCTTTTTTTTTTTATTGTGGAATAGGATTCTGTTGTCTGAATATAACACATTGGTTTATCCATTCATCTACGGAAGGTACATACAGAGGAGTGTGATTGGTGGATCGTATAATTGGAATATGTTTAATTTTGTAAGAAACTGACAAACTGTCTTCCAAAGTGGCTGTACCATTTCGGGGCGCCTGGGTGGCTCAGTCGCTTAAGCGTCCGGCTTCGGCTCAGGTCATGATCTCACGGTCCGTGAGTTCGAGCCCCGTGTCGGGCTCTGTGCTGACAGCTCAGAGCCTGGAACCTGTTCCGGATTCTGTGGTCTCCCTCTCTCTCTGACCCTCCCCTGTTCATGCTCTGTCTCTCTTTGTCTCAAACATAAAAAATTTTAAAAAAACAACACACGTCAAAGTGGCTGTACCATTTTGCATTCCCACTAGTCTGTGGTTTCCCGGAAGTTTTTAATTTAGTGAAATCCAAGTTATCAATTTTTTTCATTCGAGAATTGTGCTTTTAGTATTGTGTCTAAAGAAGTCATTGCCCGGCCCTGGGTGACCTAGATTTTTCTCCTCTGTTAAAGAGCTTTGTGTGTTACATTTAGGTCTGTGATCCTTTTTGAGTTAATTTTTGTGAAAGGCAGAATTGCCTTTGCTCCTTTGTCAAAGATCAGTTGACTGTATTTGTATGGTTCTATTTCTGGGCTCTCTTTTCAGTTCCATTGATCTATTTGTCTCTTCTTTTGCCAATACCATGTGGCCTTAATTACTGTAATTTTATAGTAAGTGTTGATGATGGGTGGTGGCAAGCCTCCAGCCTTGTTCTTCTCCCTCAATATTATGTTGGCTACTCTGTTTTTTTATGAACTTTGGAATACGTTTGTCAATATCCAGAAAATAACTTGCCGGGGTTTTGATTTGGATTCATTGAGTCGATAGATCAAGTTGGGAAGATATGACACCTTAACAATTTTTGATCTTCCTATAAAAGGAGAATGAACTCTCTCTCCATGTATTTAAATACCCTTTTGTTCCTTTATCAGAGGTGTGTGGCTTTTAATCATGTATATCTTGTACCTAGTTTGTTAGATTTATGCCCAGCTATTTCATTCTTTTGGTGCTAATGTAAATGATATCGTGTTTTTAATTTAAAGCCCAAGCATACAATGCTGGTATATAGGAAAGCAATCAACTTTTGTATGCGAAAATATATCCTGCAATCTTGCCGTAAGTGTTTTTGGGTTACCAGAATATTTTGTTGATTCTATAAGATTTTCTGCATAGATGATCTTGTCATCTGGGAACGAAGACAGTTTATTTCTCCCCTTCCAATCTATTTACGTTTTATGCCCTTTTCTTTCTAGTTGTATTGGCAGTGACTTCCAGACAAGGTTGAAAAGGAGGGGTGACAGGGGAAGTGGTTGCCTTGTCCCTGACCTTAGCGGGAGGCATCTAGTTTGTTACCAGTAAGGATCATGTTTGATGCGGACTTTTGGTAAATGCTCGTTACCAAATTGCAATAGTTCTATTTCTACGTTGCTGCAAGTTTTCGCTGTGAATAAGTGATGCGTTTTGTCAGATTCTCTTTCTACATCTTCTGATGTGATCATATCGTTTTTCTGCTTTAGCCTGTTGAGATGACAAATTTCACTAATTGGCTTTCTAACATTGAACCAGTCTTGCATACCTGGAATAAATCCCTCTTGGGCCTGGTATAGAATTCTTTTCATATCTCGTTGGATATGATTTACTACCAGTTTATTGAGGACTTTGGTGTCCATATCCATTAAAGATATCTGTCCGAATTTTTCTTGTGTTGTAAGACTTTATGTATTTTTTTTTAAAAGAAAGAGAGAGTGAGGGGCACCCGGGTGGCTCAGTCGGTTAAGCGTCCGACTTCGGCTCAGGTCACGATCTCACGGTCCGTGAGTTCGAACCCCACGTCGGGCTCTGTGCTGACAGCTCAGAGCCTGGAGCCTGTTTTGGATTCTGTGTCTCCCTCTCTCTCTGACCCTCCCCCGTTCGTGCTCTGTCTCTCTCTGTCTCAAAAATAAATAAACATCAAAAAAAAAAAAAAGAGAGAGTGCACATGTGGGTACAAGTGGGGGAGGGGCAGAGGGAGAGGAACGGAGAGAATCTTCAGCAGGCTCCACACTCAGCGCAGAGCCCGATGCAGGACTCAATCTCATGACCCTGGGATCACGACCTGAGCCAAAGTCAAGTGTTGAGCGCTTAACCGACTGAGCCACGCAAGCACCCCTCTGTGTTTTCGATACTAGGGTGATACTGACCTCATAAAATATATTAAGACGTATGCATTTTTGTTCTATGTTTTTGGAAAAGATTTTAGAAAATAAGCGTAATTTTTTCCCCTAAAATGTTTGGTAAAATTCATCTGGCCCTCGTGTTTTCTGTTTGTCAGATACTAAGTATTGATTCAAATTCTTGAATAGGTAGAGGGCTAGACAGACTGTCCATGTCCCTGTGTGAGCTTTGGTGCTGATCAAATGGATATCGCCATGCAAGAAAGAGACGTAGACAAAAACTTCACACCTTTCACATATATTGACTCATGGGGGGCCTGGGGGGCTCAGTTAAACATCCGACTCTTGATTCAGCTCAGGTCATGATCTCATGGTGTGTGGGATCAAGCCCCGCGTGGGGCTCTGTGCTGACGGTGTGGAGCCTGCTTAGGATTCCTTCTCTCTTCTCTCTCTCTGCCCCTCCTTGCTCTCTCTCTCTCTCTCTCTCTCTCTCAAAAATAAATAAATAAATATTTTAGAAAACAGATCCAAGAATTCAATATAAAATGCAGTGGAACTTTACGAACATTAAGTACTCCTGCTCTGAGAAAAGACACTGTTAATAGAATGAAAAGTCAAGCCATAGCCTGGGAAAAAATATTTGCGAAAACATGTGTCCGATAAAGGATTGATACCCAAAATATAGGAAGAATCTTTTTTTACAACATTTTAAAAAATTTATTTATTTGTTTTCAAAGGGAGAGAGAGTGAGCATAAGCAGAGGAGGGGCAGAGAGAGAGAGAGAGAGAGAGAGAGTGAGCGAGCACGAGCAGGACAGGCACAGAGAGAGAGAGAGGGAGAGAGAGAATCCCAAGCAGGCTCCGCACTGTCAGCACAGACAGTGGCCTCCAACTCACAAACCATGAGGTCACGACCTGAGCCGGAAACCAAGACTTGGATGCCTAACCGTCTGAGGCACGCAGGTGCCCCCCAAATATACAAACAATCTTTAACCCTCAACAACCGATTAAAACTGGGCGAAAAAAAGAATCTGAAGAGACACCTCACTAGAGAAGATACACAGATGACAAATAAGCTTATGACAAGATGCTTAACATCGTATGTCACTAGGGGATTGTAAATTCAATCAGCGGTGAGATGTCACCACACACCTAACAGAATTGTGTAAAATCCAGAACCCTGATGACACGGCACGTTCTTGCGGAGCAAGAGCTCTCACTTACGGCTGGTGGGAATGCAAAATGGTGCCACCTCTAGGGAAGACAGTTTGGCAATTTCTTACAAAATCTACATACGCTTACCATATCACCCAGCAATTGTACCCAAAGGTGTGGAAGGCCTTCTGGTGCACAAAACCTGCACGTGAATGCTTACAACAGCTTTATTTATACTTGTCAAACTCGGAAGCAGTCACGATGCCCTCGGCGGGTAAGTGGACACATACACATCCAGGCGATGGGATGTGAGTCAGCAGACTAAAGACATGAGCGGGTAGGTCACAAAAACACACGGAGGAGGAAACTTAAAAGCGTATTACAAAGTAGAAGAAACCATCTGAAGAGGCCCCGGAGCGAATGATTTCAACTCTAGGGCATTGTGGGAAAAGCTGGTGGAAGAATCAGTGGTTGCAGGGGTGAGGCGTAGGGGCTGGAAGGCAATGGAAGTATCCTGTGTTTGTCATGGTGGACGTGTGTCAAGCCTATAGAATACACAGCACAAAGAATGAACCCTAATGTCAACCATGGCAACAATAATGTGTTAATATTGGTTCATCAGGTGCAATAAATGTGTTCTATATATATATATATTTTTTATATATATATATAAAATATATATATATTTATATATACATATAAATATATATAAATATACACATACATATTTATATACATGCTATTTCTTGTATATGTATTTTCAATGTAGAAAAATAGACAATAAGCTAAAGACTTGGTTTTTTTTTTTTTTGGAGAAGGAAAATGGTGATAAGAAGAGCTACGAAAAGTGTCTTACCGCCTCGCACATTGGCAAATGTGTTCATTGCCCAAAATGGTACAATCTTAGATTGATGGAACTTCATTGGATTCTTGAAATTCTAGAGTGTCACTCTATTTCTGAAAAATAAAAAAAATACGTACATATATATTATATGATAATTGTAGAAATAGATAACAAACTGGTATTTATAATTAAAGTTTTGAATGTAATATAAAAAGCTGTTCTTTGGGGGAGCCCGGGTGGCTCAGTCAGTTAAGCGTCTGACTATGGATTTCGGCTCAAGTCATGATCTCAGTGTTGTGAGATCGAGCCCCCCATTGGGAGTGGAGTCTGCTTGGGATTCTCTCTCTCCCTGTCTCTCTGCCTCTCCCCCATTCGTGCACGCATTTGCTCGCGCAGTCTCTCTCTCTCTCTCTCTCCCTCTCACTCACTCTCTCACTCTTATGAATAAATAACCTTTGGAAAAACAGCTTTTCTTTGAATTGTTTCTACATGAGGTAAAGCAGTGTTTTTCTGTTTGTTTAATTAAAACTATCTCCGTAGTTTGAAAATATTTTTTAGTATCATTAGCCTTTGAAAGCCAACCAATTCCATATTAACTTTTATTAATTTCAATAATACTGATTCCTAATATAATATTTACAGAGGAATGACCATTCATATTTTCACATGTGAGGAAGGACTTTCTTTGGGAAGACACCCTGTTAACCGTGGATCTTAATCAACAAAATAATTCCTATTTATTAATAATCTATAGTTAACTGACTGTTATACTGAAGATACTGACATTATGATCAATAAGTTTAGCTTTGGAAGAAAGAATAGTTTCAAAATAATGAAAAAAAATCTATATTCTGGTCTTCAATATCCATATGATGAATTAGACAAATTTGAGGGTGTAACTCCTAAAATCTCACCCTTGTACTCTGACTTATGCCTCACTTTTATGCAATTTATCCTCACATCCAGTAATGCAGAATTTCTTAAAAAAATTTTTTTTTAATGTTTTATTTATTTTTGAGACAGAGAGAGACAGAGCATGAGCAGGGGAGGGGCAGAGAGAGAGGGAGGCACAGAATCCGAAGCAGGCTCCAGGCTCTGAGCTGTCGGCACAGAGCCCGACGCGGGGCTGGAACCCACAAACCGCGAGATCATGACCTGCACTGAAGTCAGACGCTTAACCAACTGAGCCACCCAGGCGCCCCCGGAATTTCTTTGTAAGAAACCTAACACTGAAGTAAAACTGTTCCTTTTATTGTTCTCTTGCTTTGGTTCCGAGAAATCTATTATGACAAAGTAACAGCTTTTTCATTTATGCACTCTCTTGATTTTTTGGTTGCTTTATGTGTTTCATGAGTGTGAAATAATGGGATAAGGACACGGTGCAAACAGTCATTGTCGGCAAGTGTGGGTGGGACAGTGCGTGAGGCCGAGCTGCCGAGCTGCAGGAGAAAGCTGTTCTCCTGAAGTCACTGTGGGGTTTGGGACTGGCTGCTCGCACAGGCTCACCTGGTTTGGGGCCGTCCAAAGTACATCGCTCAGGGACAAAGACTTCTGAAGTTCACCTAACCCTACAGGATATGAGGGTCATAGGCAATAGGGCACACACTTTCCGCTGTACTTTTTCTCGCCTTGGAAGAAAGAATACTTCATTGAGAGTCTTTCCAGAGCCCTGGATTCCTAAACCCATTCGGCATTAACCGAGGGGCGGGTCTCTGAGAGAAGGAAAGGCCATGCAAACTAAGATTTAATCCAGGACCCCTACAAAGCTACAGAATTTATACCGGTTGTCTTCACTTTAGTTTTAACTTTTTTTTCAATGTTTATTTATATTTGAGAGAGAGAGAGAAAGAGCACGAGCGGGGGAGGAGCAGAGAGAGAGGGAGACACAGAATCGGAAGCAGGCTCCAGGCTCTGAGCTGTCAGCACAGGGCCCGGCATGGGGCTAGAACTCAGGAATTGAGAGATCATGACCTGAGCCGAAGTTGGAGCTTAACCCACGGAGCCACCTGGGCGCCCCATCTTCACTTTAGTTTTGTAAGAGCCATGTAAAGTAGGCGCTTCAGAGTTGAAAATATTAAGATTGAAAAAACAGAGTTGGTAGAAATAGAGTATGTGATTAATACGTATATATCAATGGCGTTTCTATACGGCAGTAAGGATGAGAACACGTGGTGTTTTGAGTGATCCACTATTTACAACTAAAATTAGCACCTGCTGGGGGGGCGCCTGGGGGGCTCAGCTGGTTAAGCGTCTGACTCTCGTTTTCAGTTTAGGTCATGATCTTGTGGTTTGTGAGTTCGAGCCCTGTGTTGGGCACCGAGCCGGTTGTCATTATCTCTTATCTCTTTCCCTCTCTCTCTCTGCCCCTCCCCCACTTGTGCTTTCTTTCTCTCTCTCTCTCTCTCTCTCAAAATAAATAAAAAATAAACTTAAAATAAAAGAAAGCACCTGGGAAGAAGTCCAGCAATACTGGGCCACCCACCTTGAATGTGGAAAACAGTAAAAAATTGAGTGAAGTATGTGTAAAACTTAATGGTGAAGGTAAGCCCATGCTCACAGATGCGAAGTCTCATGTTTTTATGATGTCAGTTCTCCTAAACTGATCTGTGGGTTTGGGGCAACTTCAAGAAAATTTCGTAGGATTCTTCAAATAACTTGGTAATAAGACTGCAAAATGGATATGGAAATAAAAAGACAAAGTACTGAAGGAAGTTCTGCAGGAAAAAAACCTGATGAGCTTGCAAGCAACAAAAGCCAAGATCAGACAATATTGAAAACAAAAAACAAACCAACCACAACGACCCAGAGGAAATCCTGCCTCTTGTACCAACACGCGTAGACCTTGGGGGCATTATGCTAAGTGCAGTAAGTCAGCGCAGAAAGGCAAACACTGTATGATTTCCTGTTCATGTGGAATCTAAAAAAAAATCAAAGTCACAGAAACAGCAGAATGGTGGTTTGCAGATGTGGGTGGGGGAAATGGGGGGGGATGTCGGTCAAAGGGTACAACTTTTTGTTGTCGTTTTCACTGTTTTTTATTTTTATTTTTGAGAGAGTGAGAGCAGAGGAGGGGCGGGGGGCGGGGGTGTGTGTGTCAGAGGATCCGAAGCAGGCTCCCCTGTGCTGACAGCAGAGAGCCCCACGCGGGGCTCAGACTCATGAACCGTGAGATCTTGCCCTGAGCTGAAGTTGGACGCTTAACCCACTGAGTCGACCAAGGGCCCCGATCAGCATTTATGAATCTATTTATGAATCCTTCCAGTATGTTTTGGGTTTCCAATTGGGCCAAATTGTGGACTTCTGTGTTAGTTCTTTTGTTTCTTCCCTCTGCATCCAGGTTTCTTTCTTTTTCTCCTTCTCTCTTTTCCTCCCTCTCTCCCCCTTCCTTCCTTCCTTTTTTCCCTTCCCACTCCCTCCTTTCTCTCTACCTTCCTCCCCCCTCCCCTCCCCTTTTTTCCTTCCTTCCTTTCTTTCTTTCTTTCTTTCTTTCCTTCTTTCTTTCTTTCCTTCCTTCTTTCTTTCTTCCTCTCTTTCTTTCCTTCCTTCTTTCCTTCTTTCTTTCTTTCTTTCCTTCTTTCTTTCTTTCTTTCTTTCTTTCTTTCTTTCTTTCTTTTTTTCTTTCTTTCCTTCCTTCTTTCTTTCTTTCTTTCCTTCTTTCTTTCTTTCTTTCTTTCTTTCTTTCTTTCTTTCTTTCCTTCTTTCCTTCTTTCTTTCCTTCTTTCCTTCTTTCTTTCCTTCCTTCTTTCTTTCTTCTTTCTCTTCTTTCTTTCTTTCTTTCTTTCTTTCTTTCTTTCTTTCTTTCTTTCCATGCTTCGGGGCATAAACCCTGCTTCTTATAAGTTTCTTCCTTCAGAGACCCTCAAATCAGCGTCACACCACGACGATGGTTTCATGAACTCCTACGCTGTACCACATGGGGTGCCATGAGCGTTTTTCCTCTAACCCTGAGGATCAGGATTAGACACAGCCAACAGCAGGAAAGGGAAGGACCTAGTGAAGCCACCGGCTTCTGGGAGTGTTGCAATTGCCACCTCCAGTCCGGGCTCAGGACCGTGACTCCTGTCCCCAAGTGTCTGTTGAAAGCTCTGACTTCTTTCAGTTAAATCTGTAACAGAGGCTCGGGAGGACTCAGCAAAGGCAGGACAAACCTGTACCACGCTGAGGGGAATGTTGCCAGCGAGCAGCGGCTCCGGGCAAAAAGCACGCTTGCCGGGAGGCAACCGAGCAGCTCAGCACAGCCGGACAAGAGGGTAAAGTCCCCAAGCGGTGGTGACCGCTGTCTAGATATTCTGTTGCAGCATGGGCTGTGTTCAGTCATCTGCAGAAACGGGATGGATTTCCACCCAAAGTTTGGTTCTGTTGTCAAAAATGATGATGCGCACACACACACACACACACACACACCCCACCACCACCCCCAAGAGGGTATGAAAAGGTTTATACTTCTATGTGAGACTTTCGGGGGAAAGCAAGGAAGACTTCCCAAGCTGGTCCAAAACCGGCTTGGAGGTTTTATGATAGTTAGGGCTCGGGGCTGGGGTTCAGATGGAGATCCTAGCTCGTGGCCCAGATCTCTCACCCGCGCCAAAGGAGGGGAATTGGCATGTCTTATTGGCTTGTCCAGATAGGGGCACAGAGGGGAAGAGGCACAAGTGAGACGTGAAAGCCTCAACGTCAAAAAATGGGGCCAGACTCTTTATTACACCTTTGACGCTAACGATTCCTAGGTATGCAAGCAAAACGAAGAGATATAAAGGAAGGTTTGCGATAAGAAAAAGAGTGACATCACCCAAATGCCTGAATGCACATGGATCATCAGATTGTAGATCTCCTCATGATGGATATTGACACACCTGTGAAAATAAATGTGCTACAGTTCTGCAGGACGATGCGGAGAGAACATAATAAAATATTGCTGAGTGAAAAAAAGTCAGACAACATTCATTATAATATCCTTTTTAGAGAGTTCAAGAGCAAACACAGTCAAAGAATAAGCGTTGGGAAACATCGTCATCGAAAAGACGTGCCTGCTGCCTGACCTGTGAGCTGGACGCTGGCAGTCGGAGGCTCCTCACCCCTCTCCGCCCTTGGAATGTGGGTTCTGCTTGCCTTTCCCACTCCCAGAGGCTCCAAGGACATGGCCTTGAGACAGCGATGTGGTGTTGAGAACACCCGCATGGTATATGTGACTGAACCCAGTGAGGGTCCCTTCGTAAATGTTTAAGATTTGGGGATCCATTCATCCCACTTCTTTTTTTTAATGTTTATTTATTTTCGAGAGAGAGAGAGAGAGAGGCAGAGGGAGAGGGAGACACAGAATCCAAAGGAGGCTCCAGGCTCTAAGCTGTCAGCCACGGGGCTCGAACTCACGAACCATGAGATCATGACCTGAGCTGAAGTCGGACGCTTAACCAGGTGAGCCACCCAGGTGCCCCCATTCATCCCACTTCTGCCCAAGACAAGCCTTGTATGTAAGTTCCCTTTGCTTTTTAAAGCTGCCACCTTCCAACTAGAGTAACTTGCCTCTTTCTTTGGTTTCTCCCTGCCCTCTGTGTACAGGAGTCAGGCTCAGATTACACCGGCTCCCAGGAGAGTTCCAAACCAACAATAAGTTATTTAGACAGGTGTCTCTATTGATAAAAGGGGGGCATTATGAGGGAAAAATACATTGGCAGCTATTTTACTTTTGGGGTTCTGGGCAGCATCACAAGTATTTGTTACCTTTATTATTTTTATATGAATATTAAAATTTTTAAATGTTTATTTATTTTGAGAGAGAGAGAGAGAAAGAGACAGAGAGTGAGCATGTAGAGGGAGGGGCAGAGAAAGAGGAGAGAGAGAACCCCAACCAAGCTCTGAGCCGTCAGCACAGAGCCCGATGTGGAGCTCGATCCCGTGAACCACTAGATCATGACCTGAGCCAAAACCGAGAGTCAAACGCTCAACCAAACTGAGCCGCCCAGGTGTCCCTATGTGAATATTTTAATACTCATTGAAATATAATTTGTTAACGGATCTATTCAAATAAATAAAATCAAGTTAATAAAATCAGGCCAACACATGAACCAATGATCAGTGGGATTAGAGGTGAACACAAAGTATGTGTTCAATCAAGGGAAAATCTAGATTGTTCTCCGTGCTTAAAATTCTTCCAATAAAAAGGAAGCTAAGTTTCCAAGAGTTTCACTTGGCGATTGTAAGCAGCACAGGCAGAATGGGACCGGGAGTCTGTAGGGCTCAGACTGGCTCTGCCAGACTCCTCCCTGCTCAGGGGCCCTGGTAGCACCCTTGACCTCCTCTGCAAAGCCTCTCTCCAATGTTGTGCCATATGCATTTTTACAATGTTTGGTTTTATTTTCCAGGATAGCGGGGGCACAGCTTAAACCCCTGTAGTTATAATCTGTTCACCTGTCACGAATCTGGTCCCGGGACGTGCGGTAGGCAGGATCTCCCGGAGCTCCTGGCGGCTTCCAGAATCCCCCCAAACCACTGCTGGGGGACAGGGCAGCGCTCAGACGGAGTCGCAAAGGAACCCCTTTTAGAGGTGCAATCCACAATCGAGTACTGACAGCAGGCTTTTTATTCACAGTTTTAGCCTAATTCTGTATAAAGGACGGGAAAGAAGGATTTTTAACCCCAGGAATCTATGAAGATGGGGACAGGGGGAGTCGGACACCTCCTGTGAATGAAATTGCCTTTCAGTTTCTAGGTTTCGTGGATTTTTATTCAGTCCAATAAAAACACCACCACGAGAATAGCTTTTGTTTTTGTAATTACCATGCTGCTGCCTGTTCCCTTACCCACTCCCCCCCCGCCCCGCCCTTGGTGGGGGGCTCCCTTTGATTGAATGGATACGTTGTAATTACCTCTAAATCCTAAAGTGAAATGCAAGCTTAAAGTGAATCACATTTTCCTTTTTGTTTTCTTCTGTTAATTTGTCGGTAGGAAAGACAATTACCCTCTAACGACTTTTGAACCAAAAATAATGAATAAATAAAATAAATAGTAATATTTGATTATGTCGCCATTGTGTGCTCAGATTTTTGTACAGGCATCTGAAAAGTCATAATGAGACTTGAGACGCACTTACTCGCTTATTTCAACAGATGTCAATTTACATTTTGGAATATGCTTACTATACTCAGAATATGGCAGATACCATCACAAACACCGAGAATAATTTTGGAATTCTCCCAGAATAATTTATGGAAACATTAAATCTTGCTTCTTCCGCCCACATCGTCCCCCTCCTCTCTCATTTTATTCTTGCCACCCAGCTCCGTAATTCCTTGCCTGTGGCTCTCCACCGGGCTTCCTCCAAGACAAGAAGCCTGACGCCAGTCTCCAAGAGCGATTCTGGTTTGTTTGAGGGCAAGAGAGAAAGAGGGGCAGGAGACAGCAGTGCCCAAGAAGGTGACAAGGTCTCAAAAGGAGGGTGGCCTGTGCACCTGCGGGGGCTGCGTGTGGACGGGACTCGCCGGGACCCCGCACAGGGGCCGCTGGAGACTTGGTGTGACCCTGGATCCAGGAGGGACGAGAACGATGAGGGTTTCATCCGCCTGCCGCTGGAGCCTGGAATGTCACCTGAGCGGATTTACCGAAAATAAAAACACGCAAGATGCCGTAACATTTCCCGCACCCCCGAGTTTGGGAAGCTGAGGCCAGCCGACACGTGCTACACAGCTGGTGGTGTTCTACACTCGCAGGTGTTTGTGGCTGTGCACTTCCCCATCCTCGGATTTGCTCACCTCCGCCAGCTTCCCGTGTGTCCCCCCCTTGGAGCTGTGACCACCGACGCCTCCTTATTCAACAACAGTCCAGACTTTCTGTCCCTCCAGCTCAATTCAGCAGCCCACCCCACGTTTTCCTAGGTCACTGGGAAGCCAGAGGCAGCCCTTCGCGGCTGGTTTCTGCCAATTCTTGCCTTGAGTTTCCTCCTCGTTCGGGTCAGACTCCAGCCTGTGACGGGCACCACGCACAGACCCTCCACGGTGCAGATCCTTCTAGACCGAACCCCACCCGACACCAGCGGAAGCCTTCCTGTGAACACAACAGCAGGAGCCCATCTAGTCACCGGACTCGCCAGACTCACTTTGAGATTTTTGAGATTTTGGTCCCTCACGAGACGCAGACATGTGACACTTCCCCGCAGGCTGCTTGCTCAGTGATTGGGACAGTTCCCCCCCCCTCCCCCCCGACGACCCTCCCTTCCCCTCAGCTGGTGGTGGCTTTACTTCCTACCTAATGAAGAAAGTAGAAGCCTTTGGAAGGATTCTCTCTTCCCTCCACGAGCCACCTACTTCCTGCCAACTGCATGCCTCTTCTGTCCCTTCAGGGGATAAAGTCCCCTCCTCCTGTCGAAGACAGGCCTTGCCTGGCACCCCTGCTCTCAGTCTCCTGCCCACTGGCTGCCTCTTGACTTCCTGTCTCCGATCAGTTGCACTCTTTCTGGCGTCACTGAGGCTCCTCTGTAAACTGGGTTCTTCCCAGCACAACAGACATGTTCCAGGATCTTTTTAAAAAGTCCATCATAGGGGCGCCTGGGTGGCTCAGTCGGTTAAGCGTCCGACTTCGGCTCAGGTCATGATCTCGTGGTTCGTGGGTTCGAGCCCCGCGTCAGGCTCTGTGCTGACAGCTCAGAGCCCGGAGCCTGTTTTGGATTCTGTGTCTCCCTCTCTCTATGCCCCTCCCCAACTCATGTTCTGTCTCCCTCTGTCTCAAAAATAAATAAACATTAAAAAAAAAATTTAAAAAAAAAATAAAAAAAATAAAAAGTCCATCATAAAACCGTATATTTCCACTCCTTTCCTGTCCAAATTCTCTTCCTCTGTCTCAGTAGAATTTTTACGAAATAATCGCCCGTGTTTGCTGGGGCAACTTCCTCACGCCCTTGGATTGGTTTTTTTTTTTTTTCTATTTATTTATTTTGAGAGAGACAGAGACAGCGCGAGTGGCGGAGGGACGGAGCGAGAGGGAGAGAGAGAGAATCCCGAGCAGGCTTCGCACTGTCAGCGCAGAGCCCGATGCAGGGCTCGAACCCACACGCCGTTGAGAGCATGACCTGAGCAGAAACCAAGAGTCAGCCGCTCAGCCGACCGAGCCTCCCGGGCACCCCTTTCTCACCCCCTCTTAATTCTTCACCTTACTCAACTCTGGCTTCTGTCCCGGCACTCCTGGGAAGTGACACGGTCACCGATGGCCCTCCTCTGCCAAGCACATTTCTCCCTCAGCCCACCCCTAGTGATGCACCCGGTTAAACACTCTTGCCTCCTAGAAACATCTGCCCATCGTGCTGTGGATGCAAACGAACACCATCAAAACGAGGAGAAGCTGTCGATCCTGAGCTCGCGAAAGCAAGGGAGTCAGCCACCATCGCTTGCGTCTGGCACAGACTCAGAGGCAGAAGGGCGGAGTGGGAAAACTTTCTAGTGGGACGAAAAGGAAGGTTCGGGTGTGCCCTGGGCAGAAGCAGTGGGCTGGGGGAAGCTGGAGGCGGCTAACCGGCAGGGGCGCATCCTGGGGATGGGTGTTCGGGGAGCGCATTTGGCTGTCTCCGGCTGGTCCTAAGCTGGAAAGTAGGACCCGAGCTAGGAAAGCTGGCAGTTATCAGTTAAGTCCTGGCCATTTTGGCCTCATCGTTTCAGAAGTTATTGTTTGGCTTCCCGCGGTGTATACGGAGTTACAAGTCCGGCTCCCTTGCTGGGTCAGTTATTAGAGACAAAGGGTTGGCCTCCTGGCGGTGACTGCAGGTTTGGGGTCAGAGTTCAACGTTCACATATGCTCTGGCCATGGTGCCCGTGGAGAGTCAGTCTCCCAGGGTCTTGCCGGTCCCGTATTCTCCCACCGGCCTTCCCCAGCTGCCCTTCTCAACAGCCTTTCTGTCCCCTGCCCTTCTAGAAACAGCGAAATACCTTGTGCGTGCGCCCTGCCTCCCAAGCGCTCTCCTGTTGTCTCTTGACGCACCCCTTTCTCGGCGACCTCCTCTGGTCACCCACCTCTCCTATAGCTTCCCAGGTAGGGCTGGAACCCGGTTTTCTCTGATGGCGCCCCGTGTTACGTCCACAGCCTCTCCGCCAGAGCTTCCGATCTGCACCTGCCCAAACATTCTCATCCCACCCGCCAAAGGCCAAGGTTACAGTCCGTGGTCTGACTGGGACTGCAGGCTATTTCTTTCGGCTTTTGGCCTTCGATCTGGTTCTGGGTGACCTCTGGAATTTTCATTATTATGGGCGATTCGGGATTTGGGAAGCAATTTGAGAAGGTGCGAGAGAATGCCGAATGTTCCACGCGTGTCTTTGAGAGGTAGGAGATCTGCTGCTTCCCCTGGGTGCCTTCTCGGGGGCGCACGGGTAGGCCTTCCTGTTCCGGCTCTCGTGGCCCGTGGGTGACATTTCTCAGATGGTGATGGGCTTGGGGGGAGGCCGGGAGGAGAGAGAAGGTTGCTTGGAAATCAGAGAAATCATTGTTTTTATTGTGTGTCTTTAAACAGGCCCCCATTTGAAAATGCTCCTTGTAATCAAAATCAAAAGGTGATACCGTGCTTGAGGGAATCTAATTTAAATAGAGCCTCAGGGGCGCCTGGGTGGCTCAGTTGGTTGAGCTTCCGACTTTGGCTCAGGTCACGATCTCACAGTCCGTGAGTTTGAGCCCCGCATCGGGCTCTGTGCTGACAGCTCAGAGCCTGGAGCCTGCTTCGGATTCTGGGTCTCCCTCTCTCTCTGCCCCTCCCCTGCTCATGCTCTGTCTCTCTCTGTCTCAAAAATAAATAAAAACATTAAAAAAAAAATAAAAAAAAATAAGTAGAGCCTCAGTCTACCTTAAAAAAATTTTTTTTTGGTAAAAATAAGTCTTTCGAGTAATATCATATCTAAGTAATGACTGCCAGTGACGGTGACATTTTTAGGGGCACGGAAAAGAAACAGGCTGTTCCTTCTTGAACAGGTTGCTTTCTCACCTGGGTATCCTTTCTTCCCATGCTGATTTTGACTTGCCCTAATTAAGAAAAAAAATTGTTAATGTTTATTTTTGAGAGAGAGAGAGAGAACAGAGCATGAGCAGGGGAGGGGCAGAGAGAGGGAGACACAGAATCCGAAGCAGGTTCCAGGCTCTGAGCTGTCAGCACAGAGCCTGACCCAGGGCTCAAACCCATGACCTGAGTTTATGACCTGAGCTGAAGCCAGCCACTTAACCGACTGAGCCACCCAAGCGCCCCTGACTTGCCCTATTTTAATCAATTGCAGGAAGCCCACTTAAAATTTCACGCCCCTTGAAAGCCTTGGAAGTGCTTCTCCCCGATCGTGCCCTATTTTCACCTGGTCTGTACCTCTCTAATACTTATGAGCCAGACCCTCTGTGTTCTGCGTGTATGTCTGTGAACCCCGTTGGACAGGGCCTTCTTGGGTGCTGCTGGGATGCCTTGTTCATCTCCAGACCAAGTTCAGCACATGTTCTGGTGCACAGTACTAAGTAGGATACATCTTTTGACTCGAACAACCAGGAGTCTTTGTTAATTTAAAACTCAGTTTCACAGATCGACAAGGACCGAGCAGTGCAGGGACAGAAAATTGTTTACAGGTGTAAACTTCACCAGGACGTTTACAAAATCGCTCTTGTCTCAGCTTTCCTGATAGCAGGATGGATCCCCATCCAGCAGGTAAGATATTTGATTAGTTCTTTTTGAAAGTGGGATGGTGTTGGTATCTACCAGAGTAATTGCAATGAAACTGAATGTATGGGAAATAGCCCCTTTATTTTTTTTCATTAAAAAAAAATTTTTTTTATTTTAGAGAGAGAGAGAGGGAGAGAGAGAGCACTGGAAGGGCAGAGAGAGAGAAGGAGAGAGAGAATCCCAAGCAGGCTCCATACTCTCAGCACAGAGCCTGACACGGGGCTCAAAATCACAACCCTGGGATTATGACCTGAGCTGAAATCAAGAGTCAGACACTCAACTGGCTGAGCCACCCAGGCGCCCCCAAATAGCCCCTTTAAACAAGGATGGTTAGACTTGGTGGGGGGGGGGGACAGCTACGGGGAGGGAAGAAGAGAAACCTTTCCCTTCCAGCCGCTCCGGGAAAGTGGGAGGACCAGAGGGAAGGGAGAGTGGTTCTCTCCCCGGCAGACAGTGGGAACAGCCAGGGCAGGGATGGGGTGTCATGAGGCTGTCCCAGTGTTCAGGAAGTATGGAACTGTAGGTTCTAACTTTCTAGAACCCATCTCAGCTTCAGATGAGAGCCTCTTATCAGACCCACACACAGAGTGCTGGGCATTAAGTAGGAGAAAGGACGTGGTCCAAAACTATGATGGCACAGGACAAATAGGAGCTGGTGTGTTTTTAACAGAGAAACAACATATTTATTTATTTTTAATTTTTTATGAGAGAGAGAGAGAGTGAGTAAGGGAGAGGGGCAAAGGAAGAGAGGGAGAGAATCCTAAGCAGGCCCCATGCTTAGCACAGAGCCCGACACGGGGCTTCATCCTACGACCCTGGGATCATAACCTGAGCCGAAATCAAGAGTGGGATCCTCAACTGACTGAGCCACCCAGGAGCCCCAAAACTTAGCATATTTACCAGATATTGTGAAATCTTAGCTCTTATGAACCAGAATAAAAGCAGCGACAGATTGCAGAGATACTCTTTGAAAGGGGCCAGTCTTCCTGTGTGTGTGTATCTGAACAGGTGACCGTTCTCCACACGCCCTTAGCTTACTGACCGGTGCAGGCATTGTGACTCACATTTGCTCTTTGTTAAATTGCAATTTTCAAAACTTAAACCCAGGACTCTCAAGCCAGTGTAACATGAGTACATGTCATAGGCTTTATTAGCTCATTAATCAAAGACCCAGCAGGACGGTAACACTGGTGAGAACTGGGGGGAGCAGAAGCCTCTACAGTGGCTGGAAAAGAGAATTCTTACAAAAGATCACTAACTTTCGGTAAAAAACCAGCCAGCGTTCCATAGGAAACCCCAGCTCAAATTCTCCACTTGGGGGATTCTCGTCCCTTTCAGACAGGAATCAGTTGTGCTGAACAAAGTTTGTCTGTATTGCTGTCTGGCAAGAATCGTTTTGGGGCGCCTGGGTGGCTCAGTCGGTTAAGTGTCCTACTTCGTCTCAGGTCATGATCTTGTGGCTTGTGAGTTCGAGCCCCGTGTTGGGCTCTGTGCTGACAGCTCAGAGCCTGGAGCCCGCTTCGGATTCTGCGTTGCCCTCTCTCTCTGCCCCTCCCCTGCTCACGCTCTGTCTCTCTGTGTCTCTCAAAAATAAATAAATATTTAAAAAAAAATTTTTTTAAGATAGATTTTGTTGGGTATAAATTTGAGTGAAAGCAGAAATTGCTCTTAGAAAGCACGATATTGGTGAAATCTTGCAGGCTCCCAGGGAAGTACATCACTGGGAAGAATGAAGCACCAAAAGACGTATTTTGCTCCTGCTTGGCCAGTACGAGGGAGAGCAGCGTTTTCTGCTTTTTGACACAATCCTGGGGCGGATATTGATATCACACCTGCAGTCCCTGGGCGTGTTGCACTTTCTCAAGGTTCTGCCATGTGGGCTGAGCCGCTGTCATGCTTAGAACATGAATTTAATGGCTTTACCTCGAACGTGTTTTAGGGGAAGTATGGAAGTCGTTTCTAAAACAACATCTGTATATGGGACTCGCATTGCAGACAGCACATTATGTTCCTGGACGCTGCAGCTCTCCCAGGTGTCTTGAGAAGCAGGGGCAGGACAAGGACACCAAGGGAGGGGTGCTAAGGACATAAGACTGATGTGACTCAGGCAATGATTGGATCACCTCCCAAGTTTATTCTTATCTCACCACTAAAGCACGTTTCCTCCTTTCTCTCTAGTAGAGAAGAAACTCGTTTCCTCTACCCTCTTTGACTGTGTCCCCGGGGGTGTGCAAATTAAACTAAGAGAATACAGATTAACGGGAGAAAAGACATAAAATTTTTATTGATATTTTATTATGGATGAGAGTCCACAGAAAGGAAGTGAAAAATCAAAGAATCAGTGAGACAGTGGTGGCTGGGGAACTTACATTCTATTTTTAACAAAGGAAAGGGGGTTCGGGCTTGAAGAGACAAGTCGTAGGAAGGTGACTAGGAAATCTATGAGAGAAATGGTGGGAGACAAGAGCTATTTTGGTAAGGTTTGCTTATGTGAACTCATCTCAGTGCTGACTGTCTCTGGTGATGGGTTGTCTGGGAGCAGGTGCACCTTCCTAAGGGATATTTGAGCTCTGATTTTAGGCAAAAAAGAGGGGGGGAGGGGAGAGTTCTTGCTGCACCTGTTGATTTCCAGTTGCCTTTAGCTCAAAAAAAAAAACAACAAAAGACAAACCTTGATGCTAAAGTGGCATATTTTGGGGGTGGCATACCCCGATCGCCTTCACTAATGTTTCAGTGCCTTCAAGCACGTGGAAGAGGCCTTTCTGCCCTGACAGGAAGGATCAATTTTGTTCTGTTTTCAGAAATCCTTTTTGAGGGTTTATTAGTGAAGTTAAATTACGTGCTTTAATCCCACCACTTGCCTGCAAAGAGGAGAGGTTCCTGGATGCTGTATCGGTGTTTAATAGGCTTAATTCCAATGAGCTTCTTGTTTTCATTTGATTGCTAGAATTCTACAAGCTTTGTCCTCAGTACGCTGGTTTGTTTTTCTGAGTGGAGGATACACTTTTCAGAACAGCTTTTCCATCGGTGCACTGGGGTGGGCTGATGGGGAAGAGGCTGGGCATTCTTCAGGGCATTTTTGGACTGTAGTCGGTCTTTTCTATACTTTTATTGGGTAGATGTGTGTTTAATGGTGGAGCAGGATGTGACAGAAGGAATAAGTGGAGTGTGTTATCTGATCCCTTGAAATGTGCCTTAGGAGTTGATTTTTTTTTTTTTCCACACCAAAGAGGACACTTTACAACATTTCGCTGAAAAAGTACCATTTAACAAAGCGGCTTTGAGAATTCTAACTCAGTAAAGGTAATAATGCTCATTCGCTAATATTTTTACGTTCTCTTTTTTGTAAGCATATTTTTCTTTAGGGGCGCCTGGATGACTCAGTCGGTTAAACGTCCGACCTCGGCTCAGGTCATGATCTCACAGTTCGTGGGTTCAAGCCCCATGTCTGGCTCTGTGCTGACAGCTCAGAGCCTGGAGCCTGCTTGGGATTCTGTGTCTCCCTCTCTCTCTGCTCCTCCCCCACTCATGCTCTGTCTCTCTCTCAAAAATAAATAAACATTAAAAAAAAGAATATTCTTCTTTATAAACAACATTATGAACGTGTAATCTATATGAAATAAGCTATTTTGAAGTGTATAATTCGATAAGTACTGAGATATATATGTATACACCCATGACCCCACCTTCACAGTCTAGATAAGGAACTTATAACCATCTCCACCCAAAGATTTTTCTTACTCCTGTATAAACTTTTCTTGTCAACCTCATCAACTGACCATAAGTGATCTATTTTCTGCCACTAGATATAAGTTTGTGTTCGTATAGAATTTCATACAGAGTTCACAAAATATATGCTACTTTTTGCCCGGTTTCTTTGACTTTTTGTAATTATTCTCTGATTCATTTACCTTCCTATACTTATCTGTAATGCATTTATTTTTATTGTCATATATTCTGTATGGCTATGCCCCCATTTATTTATTGATAGATACTTCACCTACTGACAGATATTTCTGTTGTTTCCTAGTTCAAGGCTATTACAGATAACACATTTGCGTATCGTCTCTGTCTCTTTAGCTTTAGCCATACTAATAAGCATGTAGCGTGATTCCATTGTGAATTTTATTCACATTTCTGTAATGACTGTGAATCAGACCATCTTTTCCTGTGCTAATTTGCATTCCATCCATCCCTGGCGACGTGTCTATTCAAATTTTTTGCCACTTTTTAAAAAGTTGGGTTGTTTGATTATTATCTTTTTTTATTCGGGTGTCGTTGATATCCTATAACATCATATTAGCTTCAGATGTATAACCTAATGATTCAGTATTTGTATATACTGCAGGGTGATCATTCCCCTAGGTCTATTTAGCACCTACGCCATACATAGATAACACATTTATTTCCTTGGAATGAGAACTTTTAAGATTTACTCTCTTAGTAACTTTCAAAGCTACAGTCCAGCATCGTCAACTGTAGTCACCATGTGGTACATTAATGCCCAGGACGCATTTATTTTATAACTGGAAGTTTGCTTCATTTGACCCCCTTTCACCTTTTCCGCCCCCCTCCTGCCCGCCCTCCCATCCCCCACTCTGGCCACCCCCCATCTGTTCCTCGGAGCTAGGAGCTCAGTTTTTTGTTTTCTTTTTCGACTCCACACACAAACGAGATCATTTGGTGTTTGCCTTTCCCTGCCTGATGTATTTCATGGTAGAGAGTGTCCTCAAGGTTCATCCCTGTTGTCACACGTGGCAAGATCTCACACTTTTTACGGCTGAGGAATATTCCAGTGTGTATGAGCGTACCCCTCCCCCCACCTTACTCACACAGACATACTCTTTAACCATTGATTTGTGGGTTGACATTTAGGTCGTTCCTACTTCTTGGCCAGAATAAATAATGCTGTAGCCAACATGGGGGTGCATATACCTTTTCTGAGTTAGTGGTTTTCGTTTGGGTACATATCCAGAAGTAGAATTGTAGGAACATACGGTAGTTTGATTTTTAATTTGTTGAGGAACTTCCACGTTGTTTTCCACAGTATTTTGCATTAATTTACATACCCATGAATAGTGCATGAGGGTTACCTTTGCTCCACTTGCTCATCGACACTCGTTACTTCTTGTCTTTTTGACAATAGCCATTTTAACAGGCGCGAGGTGATATCTTCTTGCGGTTTTGATTTGTATTTCCCTGATGATGAGTGATGCTGAGCATCCTTCGTGTGTCTGTTGGCCATCTGGATGTCTTTTTTGGGATAATGTCTGTTTATATCTACCCATTTTTTCTTTTCATTTGAGAGAGAGAGAGCACAGGTGGGGGGGGGCAGAAGGAGAGAGAGAGACAGAGAGAGAGAGAGAATCTTAAGCAGGCTCCAGGCTCAACACAGAGCCCAATGCGGGGCTTGATCCCACGACCCTGGGCTCATGACCTGAGCCGAAGTCAAGAGTCAGATGCTTAACTGACTGCGCCACCCAGACGCCCAAGTTCTAACTATCTTTAAATTGAATTGTTTGTTTTTTTGCCATCGAATTATAGAGTTCTTTATATATTTTGGCTCTTAACCCCTTATCAGATACAAGATTTACAAATATTTTCTTCCATTCCGTAGGTTGCCTTTTTATTTGTTGGTGGTTCCATTTGCTGCGCAAGACGCTTTCTAGTTCGATGTAGCCCACCTATTTATTTTTGCTTCCATTGCCGTTGTTTTTGGTATCAGACCTCAAAAATCACTGCCATGACTGATGTCAAGAAGTTCACCATCAGGGCGCCTGGGTGGCTCAGTCGGTTGAGTGTCCGACTTTGGCTCAGGTCACGATCTCGTGGTTTGTGAGTTCGAGCCCCACGTCGGGCTCTGTGCCGACAGCTCGGAGCCTGGAGCCCGGAGCCTGCTTTGGATTCTGTGCCTCCCTCTCTCTCTGCCCCTAACCCACTCGCATTCTGTCTCTGTCTCTCTCAAAAATAAATAAACATTAAAAAAAATATATTTAAAGAAGTTCACCATCCATGTTTCCTTCTATGATTTTTATGGTTTAAGTCTTTCTTTCCAGTCTTCAATCCATTTTGAGTTAGTTTTTGTGTATGGTATAGGATGGTGGTCCAGTGTCACTCTTTGGTGTGTGACCCTTTTCAACACCATTTCCTGAAGAGACTGTCCTTTTCCTATAATACATTCTTGATTCTTTCATCGTGAATTCATCAGCTATATGTGTATGGATTTATTTCTGGGGTCTCTGTTCTGTTCCTTTGATCTGTGTGTCTGTTTTTATGCCAGTACCCTACCATTTTGATCACTATAGCTTTGCAATATACTTTGAAAGCGAGGAGCACGATGCCTCCAGCTTTGTTCTTTCTCAAGATTGCTTTGTCTCTTCAGGGTCTTTTGTCGTTCCATACCCATCTTAGGACTTTTTTGTGCTATTTCTGTGAAAGATGCTACTGGGATTTTGACAGAGGTTGCCTTGGATCTATAGATCATTTTCAGTAGTATGGGCATTTTAACAACATTAATTCTTCCAATCAATGAGCGTGGAAAAATTTTATTATTTGTTTCCTCTTCAATTTCTTTCGTTAATGTTTTGCAGTTTTTAGCGTATAGGTCTTTCACCTCCTTGATTAAATTCATTCTTAGGAATGTTATTATTTTGGATGCAAATTTAACTGGAAATGTTTTCCTAATTTCTCTCTCTACTAGTTTTTTTTTTCGTAGTGTATAGAAACACCACAGATTAGAAACACCACTTCACTATGTTGAGGTATGTTCCTTCAGTACCCACTTTGCTGAGAGTCTCTATTATGAACGGACGTTGACTTCTGCAAATGTGTTTTCTGCATCTGTTGGATGATTATATGGTTTTTACCCATCATTTTGTCACTGTGTGTGTCACACGGATTGATTTGCAGATGCCAAACCATTCTTGTATCCCTGGAATAAATTCCGCTTGTCAGGGCATAGGATCCTTTTAACGTATAGTTCGGTTTGGTTCGTTACTATTACGTCAGGAATATTTTTGTCTGTATTCGTCAGGGATATCGACCTTGAATTTTTTTTTTGACATCCTTATTGGCATCCTTATTTTGGCATCCAGTGAAGCTATTTGGTCCTGGACTTCTTGTGGTGGTGGTTGTTGTCGTTGGGAGGTTTTTGATTACTAATTTAGTCTCCTTACCAGAAATTGGTCTGTTCAGATTTTATTTATTTATTTTTATTTTTTTAATGTGTTTATTATTTATTTTTGAGACAGAGAGAGACAGAGCATGAGCAGGGGAGGGGCAGAGAGAGGGGGAGACACAGAATCCGAAGCAGGTTCCAGGCTCGGAGCTGTCGGCACAGAGCCCGACGCGGGGCTCGAACTCATGGAGTGTGAGGTCATGACCTGAGCCGAAGTCGGACGCTCAACCGACTGAGCCACCCAGGCGCCCCTGTTCAGATTTTAATTATTGAGTTTTAAGAGCTATTTATACATACAGTTTTTTTAAATAAAATCTGTTACTTGCAAGTAGTTTTTTAAACCAGTTCATGGCTTCTATTTCTAGGAGATACAAATAATTCATAGAAATACGAACTGTGAATGCTTCTTTCAAAGAGTAGGTGTTTTCATCTCGATAAAACCCAGTTCATTGATGTTTCTTTTATACATTGTGATTTTGGCGTCCTAAGAAATATTGGCCTAATTCAAGGTCACGGAAATTTTCTCCTACGTTTCTTCTAGAAATCGTATCGTTTTAGGTTTTCTATTTAGGTCTATCGTCCATTTCGAGCTAACTTTTGTCCAATCTATGAAGTACAAATGAAAGCTCATTAAAAACAATGACACAAATCACTCCCGTGGTATGTGTTGAGAATGCTGTCCTTTCTCCACTGAATTGCCCTTGTCCCTCATAACGAGCCTCAAAATCATAACTCCCATGTCAGAAGAGTTTCCCAAACCCAGCCAGATTCTCGTGTTGGAACATCCACCTCAAACCCTTTGAGTTCCCATTCTGAGGCCTACAAATGTGCTCCCGCGACTTGCGGCCTCCGACTCCTGCTACGATTCTGTCAAGAGGGTCTTCACTGCTGGAGGTTTAATTAATTTAGGTCTGCTTCGCCGAGAGATTACCAGCTGACAAATTCCGATCCCATCTGATAATTTCCCCCATCCCACATCCCAGTAATTATTTAGGAATTGTGTTTAGCTGAGGGATGTGAGGTTTAGTTGGAGTTCTTTTTGTCAGGTGCGATTTCCACAAGGAATGTTTCTATCACAACTTAAAATTTTCTGCGGTGAAGAGAGCAGCCTCTGAAAGGCACCGTAGTCAGATTTTCACTTATAATTGTAATTCTTTTATTTTCAAATTAGAATTGCTCCCACTTTAATATTTAATATGCATTCTACAGGAAGGTTTCTTACTTTTAATTGTTTATTCATATAAAAAGTACTCCTGGGGAGCATCCTTCTGTAACACTGCAACGGGGAACTACAGGAACATGGGGCCAAAAACAGTAACATTTCATCCTGGCATGTCTTGGCAAATGTAGGATAGACTATGGTTTAGAGGCCACGGTAGGAGAGATTAAATCCTTGGATCTCGCGGTTCCTGGGTTTGAGCCCCGCGTCGGGCTCTGTGCTGACGGCTCAGAGCCTGGATCCTGCTTCCGTCCTGTCTCCCTCTCTCTCTCTGCCCCTCCTCTGCTCATGCTCTCTCTCTCTCTCTCAAAGATAAATAAACGTTAAAAAAAATTAATAGAAATGGGTAACCCAAAAGGCATTAGGTTATTAGGCATGTTTTTATGAGATTCTTACAGTTATTTCTATTACTAATAATGTGCATTTATTGAATTATCATTCTGTCACTGGGCCTGGCCATTTTCTACGAAGCGCTTTTATAAAATACAGGCGATTTCACTTTCCCATCAGAAGTGCGGAGACAGATGTACGGGCCTCCGGTGAGGGGCCCCGTGCCAAGCTGTCGTGTCCTGACTTTTGGCCTCTGTACCGTCTCCGTGCCCAGACACTCAGGAGCCTCAAGTCCCCACTGACTCTGCTCTGGTTCTCTCTCCTCAACGCCAACCAGCTGGTTTCCTTATTTCTTCTTTGGTCTCATACACCATGTAGGTCACGGCCTATTTGTGTGCAACGTTGTTTACCGTACATGGCAGGAAATCCCTTCACCTGCGTTCTTCAGTCTCTGGCCAGGCGGCTGGCAGTGGTCTAGATTCATTCCTTCACCATCACTGCTCGGCTGCCGAGTCGGGGAATCCCGGCAGCTGATACGCTTTGAGGGATCGCTCCTCTGACCCTTCGTAATCTGAAAATTAAACGCAGACATTGTACAGGTAGACTGGAAATAGAATTTTCTTCTTTGATTTTGATTTGCACACTAGATTTTCAAACCTTGAGCTGCCGGGCGAACTTCATCCTGTTTCCGCCTGCCATCTGCGTCAGCAGACGGGGGCGACTTTGGTCCCCAGGCCGCTCTCGCGTTACCCACCCACCAAGCCGGCTTCAACCCAGGGCACCAGGCTCGTGTCGGTTCCCTGAGGAATAAAATCCCACTTTCCAAGTGAAGGCTTTTTCTTCCAGCTACTCACTGGCGCATCAACAGACTCTGTAAGCCCGCCTTTTCTTCTTACTACTTGGAGATTAATTCTACAGTTCCCTCCTTCTTCCAGAACCACAGTGATTCGCATGAGAATGAAACAGTTGCTTCCTTAAGCCACTTTGAACCACATTGGGTAGGAAATGTCCTGCTGAAGATTGGGAGAGCTGGTGGGCGGGTGGATTGGATTTCCCCCGAATCTTCGGTAATATTCTCTGCTTCATTGTGCCGAGAGATTAAAGGTTGCCGCGAGGCTGTCTGAAGCTCTGAAACACAAATGTTGACATAGAGGACACTTTCTCAAAGCTCTGTTTATCTTTCTTAAAGTAACATGATGGTCTTATGTTTAATCCCGACGAGTAAAATAGGACCACTTGTTTAATATCCTACATATTTTCTGCTTTGTCACTGAGGGCACGCTTATGGAAAGAAGCCCTTCAGCAGAGATGACAATCACAAGTATTTACGATGACAAGTGTCATTTCGGGACTTTACCTGGGACAAAAGTGTGGTCAGCCTTTTCTGTAAACGGTCAGATGGTAAATATCTTAGGCTGTCTGGGCCATACTGCATTTTTTTTTTTTTTTCAACGTTTATTTATTTTTGGGACAGAGAGAGACAGAGCATGAACGGGGGAGGGACAGAGAGAGAGGGAGACACAGAATCGGAAACAGGCTCCAGGCTCTGAGCCATCGGCCCAGAGCCTGACGCGGGGCTTGAACTCACGGACCGTGAGATCGTGACCTGGCTGAAGTCAGACGCTTAACCGACTGCGCCACCCAGGCGCCCCCCATACTGCATTTCTTGCAGCTTCTGGACTCTGGTGAGTGGGAGCGGCCTTAGACTGTACCCAGAGAGTGGCTGTGGCTGTGTCTCAGTAAAACTTCATTGAAACCAGATTTGGTCCTCAGGCCAGAGTTCGCTGACCCTTGCCCTCGACAAAACAGTGAAGCATCATGTTTAGTTTTGATTCCTTCCGTGCCCCCCCTTTTTATCACCCCCATCTCTGTATTGCACCCTAATGGAGAGTTGCCAGATTTGTATTTGTTCAGGATAGAGGTGTCCCCCAAACTACATGTTCCCTGACATTCGAATTCATCCGGGCCTGCTATATTTTATCTCGGCAAACCCTATTCCAGTGATCTTTTCTTTACATACGTTACCCTTTCTTGGGGCTTGAGGTCCTGCCCCGGATCAAAGCGGAGGGATTGGATGAGGGAGCCCTTGCAGCAACATTGCCTGCCTTACAGTCGCCTCTTGGCTACATGTTTGAAACAATAACGAGGAAAAGGAGACAAGGGTTTTGTCTTAGGCTAAATATTAGCAAGTCTGTAGCAAACGAGAGAGATTTGCTGGGGCCAGAAGTTCATTTCCACTCCCTGAAAATCTGCCCTGCTCACAGGCACCTATCACTTCCATGTAAGGTGCATCCTGACGGAGTCTCAGGGAGGACGATGTTTCAAGAGGAGAGGTCACAAAGGACATCTATGGGATGCTTTCAACGTTAGCGGTGGCGACATCACGATGTGCTACATCATGAAAGAAAGATGAAAGAATCTACGTGGCACGGGTAGGTGCCTTTCCACACGGGCCCGGTACTGCCTGTTAGTCTTTATACCCCAATTCTTGTTGTTAATTCAGCATAAAAAAATTCAAGGAAAAACTCTCCTTGCCTCCTCTGCGTTTGCCCGATTAGTAAATAGTTTCACTGGGGATGACATTTAGAAGAGTGTGGTCGCACAAGGCAGTTTGCTGATTTCCCAAGATGAAGGGACTTCGTTAACTCCTCTTACAGGACATTGGGCTCGGTCTTCGAGTTCACATGACATTCCAGGCTGGCTCTGAACGGGACAAAACTGTTGTCCAGAAAATGTTGGCCAAGTTGTGCTCGGCTGTGAGAAGTCGGTTCTCATGTTCTCTGGCGTGTGAGAGAATGCTCTGTCTTTCTCCATAAACCCCAAGGGAAGGTAAATGAGTTGGGGGGGGGGGTGGTTTCCTGATGCTGCAGGCAATGAAAGGCGCCTTCATACCTCTGTTGTTCAGCACCATTAACCTTCCCGGTAATTGGAACACACGAAAGGGGGAGGTGAGTGAGAGCAGAGCTCTGGTCTCTTTCCTGGCAGGTACAATTACTTAAGCCTCCCAGTAAAGGATCGGCTTTAGATTCCTACCTGGAGCCACCACTGTCAAATCACTCCCGACAAAATCAACCACAGCCACCACTTAAAAAAAAAAAAATCTAATGATATAATCATTTCTTTCTTCTGATCCTTCCCTGGGGATGAAAAGTGTACCCAACAATATAAGGTGGGCGTTTGTTACATAATTCATGTAACTGATCCAGTCCATCACGCAGAAAATGTAACAACAAGAAAAGGAGGTCTTAAAGGATGACCACGTGAGGCCCATTTAGGATTCAAAGTCATTTTAGACTGCCAGGCAAAAATAGGGTTTCATTTCCCACATAAGAAGCCACTCTCTGGAAATAAAGAACGCAAATCCAAAACTTTAATTCAGAACGAGATGCAGAAAGACATCACAGTCTAATTACAACACAGATAAAATGAACCTAGTCTGGTCAACGAACATAAAGAGTTATCATGTGTTCTATCAATGACATAGCACTTTTTATCCACAGTCTAGAGCTGTGGGGGTGTGGGCGGGAGCGGGCGTTTTCCTAGGCCAGTTAGACTTGTGCGTACAGGCATGCATTTCAGTGATAAGACAAGAATATTTAGAAAGGCACTTTAAAAAGTAGTTATCTTTGTAAAAGCTAAAATTTCCTATAATTAAAAGGCAAATCATCAAGCTGGATTCTCCGTAGTCTGGCCGTAAGCATCTTTGCCACAAGCTTTTTTTGTTTTTTTTTTTTTTGCTGCAAACGCTTTTGCCACATTCCTAATTGGCCATAAGGCGATTTTGCCATAAAAGCTAAAAATCACGAAAAGATTTTTAAGGAGAGACATTCCTGAAAAAGGACACGATGAAGCATTGAAAGATCAATAACAAAATTGAAAAGGCTTTGTTGAGAAGGACAAAATATTTGAATGCATTTAAAGTGTGTGTAGGGTCATGGTAACACTGTGCAAATAACGGATTTTATTTTGTGGATTGTACTTAAACACTTGTCTTTAAAGACTTCATTCAGAGTATCCTAAATGTACATATTTGCTCATCTTAAGTTGTCTCCTCGTTTGGCATCACGCTTTTTCTTTTTTTCTTTTTTTTTTTTTTTTTTTTTTTTTGCTAAAATTCCTTCCTTCTTTAAGAGACGTGTCTGTTTCCAAATACTAGGATACATATTTGTAACTGATTTTGGTAGCGGGTTGGGAAAGCGCCCTTGTGAAACACTGTTGTTTTCTTGGCATATTGTCGACATGTCCTTTGATAGACGTTCCAAAGTTCTCATGGAAATGTGGGTTCAAATCCGTGCCCCCGTATGGACCATTATGAGGGCTAAGATTTATAGGCTGTAAAAATGAGAGTATCATGTCAATGGAGAAATGAAACCAAACTGTCAACAGTTATTTATTTTTTTTATCTCTTAAAATTTTTTTATGGCAAAATTGCCTCACCGCTAAGTGGCACAGCAAAAATGCTCAGTGGTGAAAAATACTTGCAGCAAAGACCTCTTGCTACAAAGATGCTTTAGAGAGAAGATACCAGACACAGTCAAGGCTCCCATCACGCACAGTATCGTCCGGGGGCATTGATATCAGAATGTGCTGTTATGTATCAGATTCTAGTTGCTTTTAAATCTACTTGAATGATGCGGTCACGATCCAGCTGAATTACAAAAATGTTAAATGTTTCTATTATTTAAATCAAGATTAAACTGGGGAAAAAAAGGCAAGATGTCTCAAAGTTTCTGATATAATTGTAGTGGGGAGGAAATACAGACGAGGCGGAATTTGCTCTCCTGACCCTGAATTCTGAGTTGGGCCCCGAGATTTGCTTTGGGTAGTGAAACGCTGATACATGAAGAGGTTTGGAACAGCCTTGCCTTTTTCCCCATTTCTTCTCTTGCTTCCCTGCCACCATTGTAAGGTTCGTTGGCCACATGGTGAGTCAGAACCGAGTCATTCCAGAGGGGGCCATTCTAGATCAGCCCAGATTGGCCAAGTGTCCCTACTCTCAGGGCCACCGTCCGCTCAGCACACCTGTCTTGGGGACACTTACAAATTGCCTGCCACTAAAGGGGGGGGGGTTGTTTGACAGCATATGACGGCAAGAAATACCTGACAGAGCTGCTTATGGTTTTGAATTCTCGTTACATTTCTATTTGGGATCGCCGTGGTAAAGTAGATGTTAATGGCTTCAGTGTATTTCTAGAGTTCCTGTATTCTTTTTTAAAAATAGCTTTGAGATCAACTACCACCCAATTCACTTCTTTCAAGTGTTCAATTCAATGGTTTTTAATATATTCACAGAGTTGGACATTCAACTCCCACAATCTACTTTCGGGTACTTCCGTTACTCCAAAAAGAGTACTCTGAAAATAGCTACTCCCCTTAGATGTTATCCTTCTATCCCTTCCCAGCCCTCGACAATAGCTTGTCTGCTTTCTGTCTCTATGGATTTGCCTTTTCTGGGGAAGTTCGTATCTATGGACCCATGTAATATACAGCCCTCGCGGCTGAATTTCACTTATGTGTTCAAAGCCCCTCTATGTTGGAGTACGCACGAATCCTTTATTAGCATTTTTTCTCCAGTCGGCATTTTTGTAGCCACAATCAATCCAAATTGAGATCTGTAAATCTTCCTAAGGTTACAACTTCTGTATCTAACGAAGCTATATTTTCTTCCTTTTTTTTTTAGAATTGGGATACACTATGCATAACACAAAATTCACCATTTTAATCATAAAATTCAATGGCATTACATTCACAATGCACAGTGCAACCCTCACCACTATACCTTCCAGAACTTTGTCAGTTTCCCCAGCTGAAGCTCTGTGTCCATTAAACATCATCTCCCCATCCTCCCTCCCCACAGCCTCTGGTGACCACTACTCTGTGTTCTGTCCCTGCATTTGTCTCTTCCAGGTGCCCTATAGAAGCGGGATCATATCACGTTTTGCCTTTTCGGACCGGCTTCTTTCACTGAGCGTGATGCTTTCAAGGTTCACCCGGGTCGGAGTGTGTATGAGAATATCCTCCCTTTTAAAGGCTGAATAGTATTTAATTGTATGTCGCAGCCATATTTCATTTATCCGCTCACGTGTTGATGGACTTTCGGGTTGTTTCCACCTTTTGGCTACTGTGCATAATGCTGGTATAGACATTCGTGTACAAGTTTTTGCGTGGGCATGTTTTCTCTTGCATATGTCGCTGGGAGCCACGCTGCTCTGTATCATGGTAATTCCACGTTTAACCACCTGAAAAACCCCCGGATTTCGTTCCAAAGAAGCTGCTCTAGTTTACATTCCTTCCAGCACTGTATAAGGGCTCCCGCTTCTGGACATCTTTACCAACATTTATGATCGTTTCTCTCTGTTTTTGTTTTTTTTTTTTTTTTTTTTTTTAATTATAGCCATCTTGTGAGTGTGATCTCTGCGTGGTGAGTTTCAATATTTTCCAATTCTGCACAGTTTGGGACGTGCTTTATTGTCAAAGTAAGGGTCAGATACAGACTGACCACAAATGGTCCCCTTTCTTCACCAGTGATCAAATCAACATAAATGGCATTTACGAACATCATTTCGGGACTTGAAGCCCTTTATCCCCCCGTCCCCCCCACTGCCCTCCAAAAAAAAGATGGTGAAATTAATACAATGTCTTATCCGAGTATTAACCTAAAAGGAGAAAAGAATACAACAATTTTCATGCTGCTTTCTCTCTGAAGCGTGAACCTTATGCTTATTGACTACGGCAAATAAAACATGGTGCACATCGTCTCTGCGAACAGCTCGGTGCCTTCTGGTAGATTTTCACATGGAGACTAAAGCCAATTTTATTCTCGACCAAATTTAGAAAGTAAGTTTTGTACCTGGAATTGGATGCTCAGGGTGATATTATTACTTGTCCTACCCTGTAATAAAACTTCACACAGACCCCATTTTCTTTGCTTTTCTCTCTTTCTCTCTCTCCTCTTTTTTACATTCTTCTTAACTTGTTTGAGGTGGCCACGATTTAGAGATGAAGCATCTACTTCTGAAAAAGGGTTTCTTTAGCTTTTCACCACGAAGCCTACCAATTTCAACAGCTAAACTCGTACAAATTTTTAACTCCCTTTCAGTTTCTACTCAAACGGCATTTTGTTTTTGGGCAAAAAGCTCCAGATCTCTCAATCCAAATGCATTTATTTGTTTGTTTATGTATTTACCTATTTATTTACCTATTTATTTATTTTTGCTTCCTACATTGGAAGAGGTATCATTTAGATTCTGGATGTATAAAATTATATTTAGAAATCGTGCCTCTTCAAGTAGAGCTCTTAAGATTCTTATGTCCGGATCACGTGTTGATTTCAATGTTAAGTGAAAAAACCAAAAAACCACAACTTTTTCAGATACACTCCACCCCGCCTCTTTCCTCCTATCCCTAAAGAAGTGAGGAAAAAACCCAATTACCTTTCATGCCTCCCATAAAATTAGACGTCTGGTTCAAAAGGTACAAATGCATCTCATTTTATTTTTAAAGGAAAAGAGAAATGTCTGTGGAAACTCGTGTAATCGATCCCATGAGTGTATCCGCCCACGTGTCGTGATTGAAGGAGATTCCAGGGTCTCCTGTCTCTCCTCAAGGGTGCGCCCTGCCTGTTGCCATCAGTGGGTATGTACAAGGATTGGCACTGGAGCGTGCAATGTTTGAATTGGGTGGACTGCTGGCCAGCTGACTCCGAGGGGCAGAGAGAGAGAGAGGGAGAGAGAGAGAATCCCAAGCAGGCTCCGCACCGTCAGCCCAGAACCGTGAGATCATGACCTGAGCTGAAACTAGGAGTCAGACACTCAACCAGCTGAGCCACCCAGGCCCCCTTCCAGTTTAACTTGTTAAGCTTCTCTGATTCTATCCAAGCCAGAATGTCAGGGAAAGGGTGTGTGATTACCTAGAAGCCATCATGTGGAATGTTCCCTAATGCCCTTTGGGAAATGCCGTGTAGTATTGTTTTTATATGTCAAGTTCTTTAACGGTGCCTTATTTTGGGTTGTCTTAGATACCGGTGCTGGTCGCAAAAAGTCCTACTGGGTTGAAACAGGCTGAATGTGTAAGAAATATGAGGTTGACTATTCTTGTAGCCGAGATTTATGTCATCAGATGCATAATCCTTTGGCTGTTAAAACCTCTGCTTTCCAAGGACTAATTATAGGGAACACAGCTCATCAGAGAGAACCTGAAAAGACGCTGTGCAGTGTGTCCTATATCACACATGTGACATTTATTCTCGCTGGAGTCTGTCTCTCGATAATTGTTCTTCAGGATTTGTTGCTCAGGGGCTTATGGGAAAAATTACTCCTAATAGAAATACTATTATATTTTATTCACAGTATTCTAACTTTCAGAGGATTTAATGACAAATCTGTTCCCATTATGAGAGTAAAGTTAAATGTATTTCTAGATTTAAATAAAACATGCGGAAATCAGAATTCATAGGGAAAAAATTGCCGAATGAAGAGGGGAATGAATGGAATCTCGTTCTAATCTGTGGCGAGCCTTGAGAAGGGTCTTCACTCCGGTCAGGAAAGTTGGTCCTTCCTCTGCTCCAGGATGCAGTGGACCCGGCTGTGCAGGGAAGACAGAGGACGTTGGTCAGGAAATGCTATGGGCTCAGTTTCACTTAGAACAGGCACCCCGTCTGCAGTTTCCTACCTGAGTGTACACGTACTCCTGGACATCAGCAGTGGATTCCTTCCTCGTCATTTGTTTGTGACTCCTGCTGGTATCAATTTCTCTCTTGTGTTTCGTATAACCTCTGACTGCAGCCACGTATCCGCGGGCGCGATTTGTGGGTTTGAATCATCAGCTCTAGAAACGTGCCAGATAACGTCTCCACATTTTTTCCCTTGTCTTTCCTGCATAGAATAGCAAAGAGCTAGGGACATGGGTCAGGGATGGACCGAGTTAGCTTCCGGTGTTTGGGGGTGTTCCGGCAGGTGCCCTACCTATCTCCCTGGAGCCCAGAGCTCCACGCCTGGAGCATCACGCCTGCCTGATCCAGTGCCCTCTCGACTGGCATGATGTTAAGAGCTCGCCATTCACTTTCTCCTTGAATGCGTGGACCAGTCCTCTGTGGAGGGACCATGAAAACCTTACCAGACAGACGAGGATGCTGAGGCTCCCAGGGGCCACTAATTCGCCTACTAAAGAGACGAACCGAGAAACCACTTGGGCCCCAGGCTAGCAGGTCTCTGCTTTGGGTACGACTGTGTGTGGTATGAACCCTCCTCACCTGATGTCCCCCTTGTCTTGGGAGGCCATACGATGGCCCCGTGCTGATGTCCAGTCCGGCATTCTGTTAAAAAGAAAACCACAAGCCCCAGATGGAGTCACTTAGGCTAGGCCAAGCCATCAAACTGGGGCTTAATATCTAACCTAATTAAATTTTCCACCTCCCTTTCAACCAGGACTTTTCTGGTCAGCATTAATAAGGTAATAAGGTAATCTGTGCTATGGGCCCTCTCCAATCCCCAAAGGAAGATGAAGTAATCCGCCTAAAGGAAGATGACGTCACCCAGAATAATCCTTCTTTTTTTTTTCTTTTTCTTTTTCTGCCTATGACTTCCTCAGCCTTTCTCTAAAAACCTTTTCCTTCCTATAGCCCTTTGGAATTCCCCTCCACTTGCTAGATGGGATAGATGCGGCCCAGTTCTGGGATTGATCAAAAAAGTCAAAGAGGCTTTAAAATTTGCTCAGTTGAATTTTTGTTAACAGTCCAGGGCTGTGCAGCTTCAGGGTGAAGCCCACCCAGGGGCCTCACTCCCTGCGTTTGCTGGGTCTCCTCTGACTTGTAACAACCCATCCTAAGGCCTGCTCAGGTGATTTACCATCACTGTCCTTTTGGGCTTTATCGGCATCAATTATTGAGGTGATTACTAATGCATTCTACATGGGTTTCCTGTGAATCCCCGAGTACAGTGTTCATAGGGTGACAACTTTTCTGTTACAGAGACACCGATTCTCTGTGAGAAGGTGTTTCCAGAGCTCCTGGCCTCCATTCCTGACCTGCTGAGTGACCCTGGACACTTCTCTTACACTCTCTGAGGTCCAGCTTATTTGTTAAATGGGCATAGTATTGACTTCAAAGGAATGTTGTGACCATTTATTTAGACACACACACACACACACACACACACACACACACGGCTTGGTCTCTGGGTTGTTTAAAAAATACTTTACATCCTGAATGTAAATAGTTAATTTATATTTGCTTTACAAAATTAGAAATACAATGTTCTCGTCCCAGGACCCCAGGGGGCCCTGGAGAAGTGTCTGATGAATGAATGAAGGTCACTCCACTGCCTGTGGCTTTTGCAAGTTTCCGAATACACCTGCTGAACAGGCTTTGCGGTCAGTGTTTCCCGCCACTGGCCACTGCCTTTCAGCTGGAGTGGGCCGGAGGTGTTCTGGATTCTCAGGGAGGGGCCCACGTGGGCTGCACAAGCCTGTAAAGTTGGGATCTGAAGCTCTATATTTGGGTCTAATTCTCAGCACTTCTGGCTGTTAATTCTTCGACTTTGCCAAAGCTATTCGCATTTTCTATGTCCTGTTTTTGTCTGTTTCCCAGGCCGCAAAATAAGAATAATGAAATCACCTATTCTGCTTGCTTCGTGGTCAGGCAGGTGGGGCTCTGCTAAAGGTTAAAGTTCCCTTTGTATTCTGATCACTCCGGAAGGTACAAGAAAGCCTGGAGCCTGTTTTCCAATCTCAGCACATTTGCGGGGAGTCTGATCACAGTTGTAAGGAGAGTATTGATCCCGGTGATGCCGGGCTGCCACTCCTGGATTTACACCTTCTGATGGCCGTTGCAGGGAGTAACCGCTAATCTGGCAACGGATTTTGAAGTCACGAGTCTTGAAATCCTTCTCTCTCCGTGGGCCATCTGGCTTCGGTCTTTATGCTTTGAAGCTCCCCCCCCCCCCCCCCCCGACTTTTAGATACTTTTCCTTTAATATTCTATCATTAAAAAAAATATGTCCCATGGGCGCCTGGGTGGCTCAGTCGGTTAAGTATCCGAGTTTGGCTCAGGTCATGATCTCACGGTTTGTGAGTTCAAGTCCCTCATCCGGGCTCTGACAGCTCGGAGCCTGGAGCCTGCTTCAGATTCTGTGTCTCCCTGTCTCTGCCCCTCCCCTGCTCTCTCTCCGTCTGTCTCAAAAATAAACAAAACATTTAAAAAATAAAAATAAAAATAAAAATAAAAAAATATGTCCCCTTTGGGGATTGTTATGAGACAATCTGAGTGCAAAGCAACACAGCTACAGTAGATACAAGTTATTTCAAAATAACTTCATTTTTCAACGAAATCTATTCCTTTCACCTCCTTGGTATCAGGTCACTTCTGCGATCGTGTTTGGAACAACATTCCTTCCATCAGGATGCCAGTTTATGGTTGTATCGACCTGCTGCTGGTCGTAGCCCTCCGATTCCCAGGCAGGAATATACATAATTACAATGCTGACGCTCCAGCGGAAGTGGGGTGGGGGGTACACTTTTAAAATAGATACATTTTCCTGTTCTCCCCCTTACTGCGCTCTGACTGGCCATCCATCCCTGCCAAAGTTTAGAGGGTTCGACGCGACCATCTGATACACGAATATGGAGTTCATTAGGGTGTTTTCACTGCGAATCATGAAATGCGTTCAGAAAACAAGAAATCTTCTTTCCAATAGTTGCAATGCGTGTGAATATTCTCTCCCAACCCGATTCGTTATTTCTCTCCTAAGTTCATCTTTTCTACTAAAAAAAAACAAAACAACAACAGCAAAAAGAAAAAACATAAAGAAAAGGCAGTTTTCCTGGCGTCAGGGCGAACGCTCAGTGCCTGGCGGCGGCTGCAGCAGCATCACGCGGGTGGCGCTCGCCCCCTCGGACTGCGGGTCGCCGGGAAAGGGGACGCCCCGCAGGTGAAGGCGCTGGGAGTCGCGGACGCGCGGCGCCCCCCGCGGTCCCCGCCCCGCTCCTCCTCCTCCTCTTCCTCCTCCCTCCCCCCTCCCCCCGCCCCGCGCAGGTGGCAGGCCGGCCGCTCAGCGAGCGCACTTCCGCCCGCCGCCGCCAGGGGCGCCCGGGGCCGCGCGAGCCCGCAGCGCGGGCGCGGGGAGGGCGGGGGTGGGTGTGGCCGCAGGTGGGGCGCCCGCCCGGCGGCCGCGCGGGTGCGCAGAGCGCGGAAGCGGCGGCGGCAGCGGCGGCGGCGGCGGCGGCGCGACCCCGGCCGGGAGCGAGCGGGCAGAGGCCCGCGCGGAGCGGCTGCCGGACGCCTCGGGTGCTGGGGCGGGGGGACCATGGACCGTGCGGCGGGCGCCGTCCTCGGGATGCTCCTTCTTTTGTCTGCTCGGCCGTGGAGCACGGCGGTGGCAGGGAGCCCTTGTGAGTACGGCACATCTTTTCCAACTTGCGTTGACAACTTAGAATTTGTGTTTTTATTAGTAACGAGTGTTTGCAGATGGCAGCGCTGGCGTGTTTGGGAAAAGGAGGCATTCCAAAAAAAAAAAAAAAAAAAAAAATCTCTCCAAGTACCAGCGCCAAGATAGGAAGGTTTCTCTTGCATTTTCCCTCCTGCCAAGTCTGAGATCCAGCAAAAGCCTGTGTTTGACTTTTTTTTTTTTTTTTTTGCCGGCGAGCTGAATCTTCCCTGAGAAAGCTCAAGTTTTTAGTAAAACCTGCAGCGGGCATGAGAATACCGAGGCGCGGAGAGTCCGGCGGGAGAATAGCTTCAGAGGAGGGGAGGCCAGCAGGCCGGCGTGGTCATTTATCTCCTTGCGGTGTACATGCGTTGGGGAGGAAGCGTGTCAGCGCGAAGCGGCGGGTCCTGCATTAGCGCACACGTTTGCAGTGGGCGCTCTGCGGAATTCGGGGCGCCGCGGCGCCGCCCACCCTGCCTTGGAGGGTCCCCGGGATTCCGGGAAGCCGGACCCCTCGCGAGGTAAAGGGAGAGACAGCCTGCCTTCCAGGCTCCTGTCATCCGTGCACCTGCTTGTGTGTGGTGACGTGCGTGTTTCTGCTTTTGTAGGTTCCCTGAGGCTACGGTAGCCTCTGGGTCCCGGGCTAGCTGCCGCTGAGTCCCCTCGAAAGATGCTTGCTAGCCCGCCTCGCGGTATCTGCCTCTGGAAATCAGGAGAAGTTTGAGGAGTGTTGTTCAGATTGACATCTCTCTCCATCCAGGGCTTTTCTTGCCTTGATGGATTTTAAGGAACTCTCTGTCCTCCCCCTCCCCCCCTTCCCTTCCTGTCCCATCCGCCTAAAGAAAATTAAAAAAAAAAAAAAAATCAGGTGTAGGGCTTCGGACAAGCTAGTAATACATTTCAAGAAAGTGCTAGCAGGCGTGTTCAGAAACCGACTTTGCTGCTGGGTATCCGGATTTAGCTCTTGGGGCCCCACCTCTGTCCTCACTGGGAAGCCGGCTAAAGTGGGAAGCGTTGCACGTAAAGTTACCTTCGCGCCCATTCGTGCACGGATGCCGCGGGGCTGTGAAGGTTTTGCGGTGTCACGGTCTAGTATCAGCTTATTTAATGCCATGTCGTGTGTGAGTCACTCCTCAAAATGAGCCTTAATCTCCTTGAAGCAGATACTGCCCCGCGTTTCAGACACAATTTTAATTTAGCTTGGTGGGACAACTGCTCTGAATTAATTAAAACGGGGGCGTTTACATACAATCAAATCCTTAAATCCTTCGGCAGAGCACTTGTTATTGTGCTGAGAAATTCAAAATGACTAGTACTAAGTGATTTGCTGGTATTCGTACATTGGAGAATAACTCAGCGTACTTACTCTGAGGTACCATTAAAAAGTCACCGGAGGTCACTCCCACTTCAAGGAAACGTGGCTTCGAAAATCCTTCCCAGGAGAGAAAGCAGAGGGCCGGCTCCTTAGTGGTGGTTGCAGCCTATCGGCAAGATCAGTGGTATTTATTTTCACTTAGTATTTTATTCCCTGAAATCCACGTAGGTATCGTGTTCTTTCACACAGAGCGTCCTTCTTACAAGGCACCTGCTCTGGGGTGTTCTGTGACTGATTATCCATGCAGGTTCCCATGTCTGAATTGGATGTGTCCCGAGCTCAGTCCCCCTGGGACTGAGTCTCTGGGTGACTCTTCAGATGTTGATGCTGGTTTTTTTGGCCTCTCAGCCTCGTGTACTTAGGTGTATTTGGGACTCTTATCAAAAGTTCCATGAATTAAAGAACCTATGTAAATCTGCATTGCTAAGGACATTTTATTTATTTATTTTTATTTTTATTTTTTCAATATATGAAATTTATTGTCAAATTGGTTTCCATACAACACCCAGTGCTCATCCCAAAAGGTGCCCTCCTTGATACCCATCACCCACCCTCCCTTCCCTCCCACCCCCCATCAACCCTCAGTTTGTTCTCAGTTTTCAAGAGTCTCTTATGCTTTGGCTCTCTCCCACTCTAACCTCTTTTTTTTTTTTTTTCCTTCCCCTCCTCCATGGGTTTCTGTTAAAGTTTCTCAGGATCCACATAAGAGTGAAAACATACGGTATCTGTCTTTCTCTGTGCTAAGGACATTTTAGATAACTAAAGTTCAAGTCCTTGATGGGATCGCCACAAAGATGACCCTCTTCAAGGGTCAAGTATATATTTAAATGACTTTGAAGATTCACAGGGGCCCACCCAGATGGCGTTTGATAATTTCCCAGTAATCCCCTTTGGCATCATGTGTAGCAGTAGACGGAAATGGTGAATGAATCTCATGCCTGAATTAGCTAATTTGCCGGATTCAGTTTTTCTTTAACTCCAGCATATTTGGGAAGTGTGTGTTCGATGTGTGTGCAAGCAGGGTACATCAAACATGGATTTGTAATCTCTTATCACTAAGTCAAGGCAGAGGGGTCTTTTTTTTTTGTTGTTCTGTCCCATCATTTGAGAAATTCTAGAGAGGAGTTTGCCAGCAGTGTGGGATTTAAGCTACGAACAAGAAATGGCGAACATCAGCATTGCTCAAGAAATTTTAAATCAGGAAATGACACACTGGAGGGAAGATGTTTCTAAATGGCCATGACCATGGGCTTGTTTTCTTGTTCTGTATTCTCCGTCTTTTTGAAGATAAAGCAAGTGGAATGAACTGCCTCCTCCAAAATATGGCCACGGACTTGATATTTAGAAAAAAAAATGTGAACATCTGTCTAGTCTGCCTTTTAGAACCCTCCGTCCCAAGTCAAGACGAGAGTGTTCTAATGTGATCTGTCCTCTGAAATAACTCAAAAGGGAGGTTATAATACAGGTTTCCAAGTTAGAGCCCTGCTTTCTAGAAGTTGTTATGTAGGCTGTTGCCTCCTTTAATTCTTCCCAAGCGCCACAAATGGAAGAAGGCAATAGCTCTCTGTTTTAGAATTATTCTTGTAAATCCACGACTCCTTTATGAATTTCAAGACCTTTCTGGAGGCAGAAGAGATATGATCTGAACATGAAAATGTCAACATTTTGATTGTGTATTTAGTGTTGTAAGCCTGTTTCCCGGATTGCACCTCAGTCTGAGGGGTAACGTTCACCCCCTGCCCACTTAGGAACAACACAAGTCAAAGTTAATGTACAGCTGAATTATTTTCCCCGTGTAAGTAAGGTACAAGCTGTGGCTGATAGCTGATTCCCACCCCCCCCCCCCGCCATCTCCACTGAATAAGGACAGATGCATATGTTAGAAACTTCATTCGTTGATGGTGATTATTTGTGATATAAATGATGAAATTTTTACAGATCCCGGGATTCAGTTTAGTGAGTATGACTGACTTGTTCTTCCTTCGTTAAATCTCAGTACTTGTAATTTTCTCTAGAAGCTTCCTTGTGATTCCTTCCCCTGTCAAAAGCACCCTTCTCGTTTCAAGGAAAAAAAAAAAAAGATCTATTTCTGGCCCACTGCAGGTGGGGTATACACTTTGAATTGCCCTTGTAAGGGTGATAATGTAAATTTGTTTTTCTATATTGACACGTGTCCTCTTCCCCATTAAATCCTAGACCAGAGAGGTCTCTGACCATGAAAGGGGGTGTGGATCGAGCCCATTTTGTTTGCCAGCGTGGGAAACAAACCCGTGACCTTCACAACTACCTAGTGTTTGATCTAAGCGATAAACACGTTAACACCTCAATTTGAGGATTTGTACCAGAGTTGAACCGTTTCTTCGTTCGAGCCTAAGCTTCTTTATGTGCAGAAGCATTACTGTATCTTCTTTGATGAAAGTGCATTCATATAATCCCGTGATAGAAATTATCGTCCAATAGTATCCTTTTGTAATATGAATAACATACATAGTTTGATGTAATAGTGAGACTGTTGAAGTATATGAATTATCCTAACTTGGTGACATGATTAACCTTAATAATTTGGTATAAAAATATATGCATGCAGACTGGGTGACTGGACATAATGCTACAGTTGCTAAGAAGTATGAAATCACGAGCACTTATTTAAGCAAAGTATTTGTCGTATATCTCTTCTCGAGGGTTTTGTTTTTCAGAAATAGTGGACGCAGATTCTTTGTAATTATTTGCTAAGTGTCATCAAAATTCTTTATTGCTAACTGAGCCTACTCAATCTTCCAGTAATGTCATGAGTGCTAAGAGGCTCAAGGTAGTCGACAAAGAAATTTCGCCTTGGCTATTACGGACTAAAATCCTTTCAGTATTTTAATAGGCTCAGGCTTTTCTTTGCCTTAATAGCATGCTCAGTGCTTGTCTAGAGTGAGTCCAGTCTTCCCAAGTTAATCAGCCTAGGGTGTCAGAGGGTGTGCCCGTGGAGCAGGTGAATGGGGAACCCATTCTCGATACAATGAAACGTGTTGGGGAAAATGAGCCCAGAATATGGGGATGTGTGTTTTAGCAGAAACTGGAGCTGAGAGTTTTTTGGAAAGAGCCTTCCACAAACTAGTAAATAGATCCTTAGTTATAGTATTTGAATACACTTCCCAGAAATACTGAGGTGAAGGTGCTTTTCAGAAGCAGAGGGAAAACAAAAACATCTTCTCTCCAGAAAACTTGCAAAGTCCATGGTGACTGTCAGCACAAAGTGACAGGCAAGAACAGAGCTGGCTGTTTTGGGGGTTGGCACTTACACGATTTTGGAAGATTCTCTAAGCAAAAATAAACGAAATAACCCTGAGGACATATCATCGGTGACCCTCCCAAGCCTGGAAGGGTGTTTTGGGGAGAGGACTGGAGGTCATGAGAATCCACTTTTTTGAGTTGATTTCGGAAAAAAACGCAGCGCATTCAAAACTACTTCATAAGGGACATATTCACTGACAAAAACGTCTCAACTGAACAGATTTCAAGTTGAAATTTTCTCCTTAAGTCAAAATTAGACTTCGAATGTAAAAGTATAGAATAGCTCCAACAATTTGGAAGTAAAAGACCCAAGGTTCTTCCCCCTACTTCCTTTTAGAGTCTTTAAAAGGCTTGGCTTCCACATACAGAATTCTTCAGAGTAGCTTCTGCAGGGTCCCCTTTGCACCCGCCTGTCACCTGTGACCTGCTGTGTTGCGGATTGCTTTGGGCGTCGCTTGCTTTGTGTTGAATAACTTTTAAAAACGAAATTATTAATGTCGGCCTTTTTGTGAAAGGCATTAGACTAAATGTAAAACGTTCTTTCAAAGTAGACATCCTTGTGATTCCTAGTTTGAATTTTATGGCGTAGGATTACACGCTTTAAAAATGTCTTGGGGCGCCTGGGTGGCTCCGTGGGTTAAGTGTCCGACTTCAGCTCAGGTCATGATCTCTCGGTTTGTGGGTTCGAGCCCCTCATCGGGCTCTGTGCTGACAGCTCGGAGCCTGGAGCCTGCTTCGGATTGTGTCTCCCTCTCTGTCTGCCCCTCCCTCCCCCTCTCTAAAATAAATAAGCATTAAAAAATGAAAACAAGTCTTTGATCACGCGTTAAGAAAAATTATACACAGCCTGTAAATACTGCGAAAAGAGTGTGACACCATGACCTTTTTACTGTTACACAGAGCATTGTTTAATGCCCACATGATAGTTTTAATTATTCAGAAGAACGCACCCATGCCTGACTTGGTCATTTACTATTTGACCAGAGCTTGGACACTAAGATGTTACAAGTTAAATTGATTTTTTTTTTTTTTTTTTAGGTTCGAAGGGTAACTACAAAGATTTTATTGCACGCTGGCGCAGTCGTAGGACAAAAAAATGGTGTAATGTATCTTCTGTGGGCTGTGGCTTTTATCACTCGGTGGCACTCTGATAAGATGCTCGCGGAGGGTGTGTTACCTCTAACTCAGAGAGAGAAACACGAGAAGAGTTTGCTTTTTTAACCGGCAAACATAATATTTTTGAACGCATCCTTTCAGGGGATGTGGTAAATAGTGCGCCACATACTCAAATTCACGTCTTCCTGAGTTTTATTGAGATGTGGCTTTCCGATACTCCCCCACTGGGGGTCCCATCAGCCAATCCGCGTGGTGGTTGTCCACGGAGGAGGGATTCCCATGCCCAGTGTTCGCGGGGCCACCGCTGGGGGTTGCGGGGGGATGTGGCCGGACAACCTTGCTGGAATCTGTAGTGGTCCTGTAACCTCGGGCGCTGTGGCTGAGATCTAATGTCCCACGTGCCCCCGTCATTCCCATCCATTGCTCGGGGTGTTCAGGACCCAGCCGAAGATTTCTCGGAGCTTGCGAACAAGCAGGGAAATTACAAGCTTGCATGACAGCAGGAGTGACCGGTTTGCCCTGCGACATTAACTGAGGCGCTGCCTTCAGGACTCATGGTTCTAATTAGTGTGTGTGTGTGTGTGTGTGTTTTTAAAAATTTTAACATCTATAAATCCCCAGGCAACCAGAGAGCTTGATAAAGTTAAGCTAAGCACACTGTTTCTGGGAGTGGGGAACCGACGGCAGGGGTGGTGGGGTGACTGCTGTGTGTGTGTGTGTGTGTGTGTGTGTGTGTGTGTGTGTGTGTCCCGAGGTCCAGGTATGCAGGATGGAGTCATTTCTTACCAGCTACTGTGTAAAATGGATATTCTCCAGTTTGGATTTCTGAGTGTGTGAGCAATTAAGAAATACGACATCCGCCCTGTCCCCGTTGATCTCACGGGTGCTGGGTCCCCTGGAGCTGGTACGCAGCCGTCCCCATCTTGCAGCCCCTACCCTGTTCTGGTCCCTGGGAAGAGTTTACCAAGGAAGCGCTGGTAGGGTTTGGATTTAAAGGCCAGTAGATACACGAATTTCTAGCATTTTAGCATTAGAAATTTTAGCATTCTAATAAAATTCTAATTTTAGCATTAGAAAATAATGCAATAATTTGATTCAGATCAAAGAAAGTCATTTTCATCAAAACCACTATTATGGAAGAAAATATATATTTTTTCTAAATGTTTATTTATTTTTGAGAGAGAGAGACAGAGCACAAGTGGGGGAGGGGGAGAGAGAGAGGGAGACACAGAATCTGAAACAGGCTCCAGGCGCTGAGCTGTCAGCGCAGAGCCCGACGTGGGGCTCGAACCCACGAACCGTGAGATCATGACCTGAGCTGGAGTCGGACGCTCAACTGACTGCACCACCCAGGCGCCCCTGGAAGAAAATATTTAAAGAACTGTGATCGATTTTAATGTCTCAGATTTGGCAGATTTAAGAAAAATAATACATGTCTGTAGACATCTGTTCAAATGTTTTGAGATTATCAAGATTAAGGATTTATTGTGTAGCTTTACATTTGCCATGTTTTTGATGTCTAAAACTTGAGAATGATGGAGGCGCCTGGGTGGCTCAGTCGTTTAAGCATCCGACTTAGGCTTAGGTCGTGATCTCATGGTTTGTGAGTTCGAGCCCCATGTGGGACTCTGCTGACGGCTCAGAGCCTGGAGCCTGCTTTGGATTCTATATCTCCCTCTCTCTGCCCCTCCCCTGCTCATGCTCTTCCTGTCTTTCTCTCTCAAAAATAAATAAACATTAAAAAGATAAAAAAAAATAAAACTTGAGAATAAGAGCATTGCGACATTAACGGTATTACAACATGAAGAGAAAAAATAAATAGCTGTGTACTGTCATCAGGCAAGCTAGCCAGTCTGTGATGTGATTCTTAGACTTCTTGTTGAGTTGATTCCCCGTGAGCCTTGACATTCTCAAGCACATCCTTTTCTATGATGTGGAATGTGTAGGCAGTGCTAAGAGTTAAAAAAAAAATTGGAGGGCTCAAGGAGGGTAGGTTGGTAGAGTTTAAGGTGTATTTCAGGGAGTTTAGGGGAGCAAACACCAAAATTAGGCTTTCTTAAAGAATCACGAACATTTCTGAAAATAAATTTTGCAGACATAGAACCCAGGAGAGTCGACAGATACCAAAGTCTGTTCCCTGTTAGGGAAAGGCAGATGATCCCTTCTGAATTATAGTGCAAGGCTAAGAAAGCACACTGTTGGTTTTCTGGATCATAAGAATAAAATTTTGATCGTAAGAGTTTATTATTCTTTGTCATGATGAGCTACTGATCTGCTTTAGTAAACCCGAAAACCTGGTCTTTGACAAATTTACATCACTGCTGATGATCGATTTTACTCGTTCTCCTTGTAAGCGATGAGACTCATTTGTTGGAGGACAGGTTGCACGTTTGCCTGGAAAAAAGATCCTTTCCCTCGTGAATATTGTTGCAAAGTGAGGCAGGAGGGAGTGGGAGGGCTAGTGTTTGCTTTAACATGAAAAAGACACTGATGTTGTTAATCGTGACCCTGTTCTCCAGGATGAGGCTGGGCAGCCCCCCCCCCCCCCGGTCCCCCACACCCCCACTCCAGGAGCCTCCAGGAGCACCTTCCTCCTCCATTGTCTTAGACAGAGGAAGACTGGGCTGTGAGGCCAAATGTCTCCCTGGGTTGACTTGGGTGGACTGGGCTGTCCCAAGAGGTGTCCCTCTGCCTTCGCTGCTGCCCATGGGATCAGCACTGAGTGGGAGGGTGGCAGTGAGGAGGAGAAGGTTGCGTGTGCCCAGGAACACTTTTTAGGACTCAGTGGTTGTTGGATTTTGTACGTCGACTAGTAAGAAACGGGGCGGGGGGTGTCAGGATTAGGTATTGGCAAGCATCTTTCAGTTACAAGTGAACAGAAGACAAAATCCAATGGACTTAAACCAAAACGGGAATAGTCGGTGCACATCATTTCATTTCAGGCAAGTTGGAGACACTTGGTGACACTGTGCCACGAGGGCTGGCCTCTCTTCCTCTTTCGGCTCCGGCTTCCCACGTTGGCCGGAGGCTCAGGCAGCATTCTGTGTGGCAGCTCCATGGCCAAGGTCGAGCTGTCTGGGCAGCGCTGTTAGAGGGAATGCCTTCCCCTATTTGGACTGTGGCCCTTATCGCTCTGAAGCAGTGAGCACTTATTTATTTGCTCGTTCCCTTGTTCCAAACTCCAAGCAAGCAGGGACTGCTTGAGGGAACAGGGGTAGTTCGGAGACAGGGGGCTGCGGGGTAAGTAAAAAGGTGAATGATTCTCTTTCCCAAAATGCCAGCAAAATCCCCAGACCTGACTTGCGTTGTCTCTTCTGGGTTGGGTAACCGTTCTTCCCCGGGGACTGTGACAGGAGGGGGTGGCCTTCTGACTGACCAGGGTGGGGCCAAGAAGTGACCGGGACTTGGTCCTTGACCGGGTGCTTTGCCTGCATCTCTTGATGAGAAAGTGAAATGCACCATCCATTTAGGTAATTAGTTTAACATCTATTATGAAAGCATTGGCTTTGGGGCTCTTATCTGCTTCATACAACAGATGGCTGGTTACGTGTATGCCTCCTTCATTAGATTTTAAACTTCCTGAGAACAGAATCACATTTCTTTGTCCCTACAGTTCTGCTGATGGTGCTCTGTAGGTATTTACCAAAAAAAGAGAGAAGAAATTAGTATATTGAAAATACGCTAGTTTGAAAGTATATGGTGAAATCGTGGAGAATCCTCCTGTGTATTTTATAATCATTTTGCAGGTAGCCTAATAAAAAATTAATTTTCACGTTAGTATCCCCAAGCTCACCATTTGTCCACGGAAAGATCCACTGGCTGATTTTCAATGTTTCATTTTCTTTCGGTAGCAAAACGCATGACATAATTTCTGCCCCGAGGCTTTGATGAGAGGCATGGTGCGTGTTATAAAAACCGCTGGGATTGAGGAGGGCACCTGTTGGGATGAGCACTGGGTGTTGTAGGGAAACCAATCGGACAATACATTTCATATTAAAAAAGAAACAAAATGCTGGGAGCCCCCGAGGGAGCACTGAACAGGCCAGGTGTCAGGGGCGCTACCCAGGACTGGTGAGCAGGAAAGAGGAGGCCTCTGGGCAGGGGCCGTTAGACAAGATGTCTGTTTCTAGGGAGATCCTAGATCAAGTCTGAGCCGGGCTCCGTGGTCGGGGTCTGAAACAGGTGTTTCAGCAACGTGTACCTGGAGTTCTCCAGAAGCCTGGTTTATCAACTAGATAAGCGAAGCGGCATTGAATCCCGGTGGAAAAGGCTGGTGGTGCATCGGGGCAGACAGATGGCCGTTGCACCTCAGTGTGGGTGTCCAGTTCTCTCCTTGGCAGCCGGGAGGCTGAATTCATTTGAGTCACAGCTGTCTCTGGCGTGGTGGCCGCGGACTCTGTGTCCAGTAACCTGTCGCGCCGAGAGGAAGCTCCCGGTGTGCCTTCAGACTTGATACCCCTGCCTGGTCTGGGCTGGGGGGATTTCTGAGTCTATTCTTGGATGGTCCTTACTGCCAACAAAACCTGCTGTTATCGGCCATTCTTATGACTGGCTAGCTCAAGGGCATGACGACATGTAATTATCATCTCTAGTTTAAACAAACATCGTTTCTAATTTCATCTTCAGAATTACGGAGCGGGGCACCGTGGAGGTGTATAAACGAAGATGATTCCGGCAGGCTTCTTTCAAGTAGCATAAAACGATAAAATCCAACAAATGCTTTAAAGTCATGGGCCACGCTTTCAGACAGGTGAGAGGGAGAGGTCGTTTGAAGTGTAGCTAACACACAGCGTTAACGGTAGTTTCGGGCACACGGCGTGGTCATTGGATAACTCCGTACCTTGCGCCAGGCTCGCTCGAAGCGGGGCGCCTGTCTGTCACTGTACAACACTGTCACAAGACCACTGACCACCCCCCGGGCTGTACCTTTCAGCTCATGACTAATTCATTCCATCCCTGGAAGCCTACACCGTCCACTTCCCTTCGTTCATTTTGTCCTCCCCGCTGGCAACCACCGATTTGTTCTTTGCATTTATGGGTCTCTTTCTACTTTTTTTGTTGTTGTTCTTTTTTTTTTATATTCCACATGTAAACGAAATCATATGGCATTTGTCTTTTTTTGTCTGACTTATTTCACTTGGCATAATGCCTCCTAGGTGCGTCCGTGTTGTCACAAATGGCAAGATCTCATTCTTTTTTAAAAAAATTTTTTAATGTTTATTTTTGAGAGAGAGAGAGAGAGAGAGAGGGAGGAAGGGCTAGAGAGAGAGGAAGACACAGAATCTGAACCAGGCTCCAGTCTCTGAGCTGTCAGCACAGAGCCCGACGCGGGGCTCAGACCCATGAACTGCGAGATCGTGACCTGAGCCGAAGTCGGACTCTCAACTGACTGAGCCACCCAGGCGCCCCAAGATCTCATTCTTTTTTATGCTTGAGTAATATTCCTTTGTATATGTACGTTATGCACACACAAGCATACCACATCTCCTTTATACATTTATTTATCTGTTGATGGACACTAGGGTTGCTTCCATATCTTGGCTATTGTAAATAATGCTGCTATATACATGGGGGGGGTACATATATTGTTTTGAGTTAGTATTTTATTTTTCTTCGAGTAAATACCCAGTGATGGAATTACTGGATCGTATGGTATTTCTGTTTTTAATTTTTCTTTGAGGAACCTCCATACTGCTTCCGCATTGGATGCACCAATTTATGTTCCCGCCAGCAGTGCATGAGGGTTCCTCTTTCTCCACAGCCTCACCAACGCTTGTTTATTTCTTGTCTTTTTGGGTTTGGCCATTCCAACAGGTGTAAGGTTTTGGTGTGCATTTTTCCAAATAAGAGTGATGTTGAGCATCTCATTTCGTGGGTCCGTGGCCATCTGGATGTCTTCTTTGGAGAAATGTCAGTTCAGGTCCTGTGCCCATTTTGCATCAGATTACTTATTTATGTATTTATTTATTTGGTGTTGAGTTGCATAAATTCTTTATGTGTTTTGGATATTGAGCCCTTACCAGGTATTTGCAAATATCCTCTTTCATTCAGAACGTTGCCTTTTCATTTTGTTGATGGTTTCCTTTGTTGCGCAAAGGCTTTTTGTTTTAGGGTAACAGATTTTATGCTTTTATTTCCCTTGACTCAGAAGACGTATCTAGAAAAATGTTTCTGTGGTGCCTGGGTGGCTCAGTCGGTTAAGCATCTGGCTTGTGATTTCAGCTTAGGGTGTGATTTCACAGTTTGTGGGTTCGAGCCCCGCATCAGGCTCCGTGGTGACAGTGTGGAGCCTGCTTGGGATTCTCTCTCTCTCTCACTCGCTCTCTGCCCCTCCTGTGTGTGCTCTCTCTCTCTCTCTCTCAAAATAAATAAAATAAACATAAAAAATTATAGAAAAATGTTTCTAAGGTTGATGTCCAAGAGATTACTGCTTACGTGTTCTTCTTGGAGTTTTATGGTTTCAGGCCTCACATTTAGGCCTTTGATTCATTTTGAGTTTATTTTTGTATATAGTGTAAGCAAGTGGTCCAGTTTCATTCTTTTGCACGTAGCCGTCCAGTTTTCCTAGCACCATTTGTTGAGGAGACTCTCTTCCCCACTGTATATTCTTGCCTCCTTTGTGGTAGATTAATTGATCATAATCATGGGTTTATATCTGGCTCTGTAGTATATTGGCCTATGTGTCTGTTTTTGTGCCAGTACCATACTGTTTTGGTTGTTACAGCTTTGTACTATATCTTGAAATGGATTACGATGCTTCTGGCTTTTTCTTCTTTTTCAAGATTTCTTTGGCTATTCAGGGTCTCTTGTGGTTCTGTATAAACTCTAGAATTATTCTAGTTCTGTGAAAAATACTCTTGGCATTTTGCCTGGGATTTCATTGATTTGGTAGATTGTTTTGGATAAATGACGTTTTAACAATATTAATTCTTCCCGTCCATGAACATGGGATATCTTTCTATTTTTTGTGTGTGTCATCTTCCGTTTCATTCATCAGTGTTTATAGTTTTCAGAGCACAGGACTTTCACCTCCTTTGTTAAGTTTATTTGTAGGTATTTTATTCCTTTTGGTACACTTGTAAACGGAATTATTTTCTTAATTTTTATATCTGCTACTTTGTTATTTGTGTATAAAAAATGCAACAGATTTTTGTATTTGGATTTTGTATCCTGCAACTTTATTGAATTAATGTATTAGTTCTAATAGTTTTTTTTAATGCAGTCTTTAGGGTTTTCCATCTGTAGTATCCATGCCATCTGCAAATAGTGCCAGTTTCACTTTTTCCACCCCAATTCGGATGCCTTTTTTTTCTTTGATTCCTATGGCTAGCACTTCTGGTACCATGTTGAATAAAAGTGATGATCGCGGGCATCCTTGTTTTGTTTCTGATCTTAGTGGAAACACTCAGTTTTTCACAATTGAGTATGGTGTTAGCTGTGGGTTTTTCATGTATGGCCTTGTTATGTTGAGGTACGTTCTCTCTAAACCCACTTTGTTGAGAGTTTTTATCATGAACAGATGTTGAATTTTGTCAAATGCTTTCTCTGCACCTGTTGAGATGGTTCTATAATGAGGGGTGGGGTAGTTTTGATCGGGATGCCTGGATGGGAATTCTGCTTCGGTAAGTTAATGTCCTTTGTGTGGTCTTGGGTAATTTACTTACCCTCTGTGTGTCTCAGTTTATTCATCTCTAAAAAATATAATTAATGATAGTGACCTGCCTCATAGAGTTGCTAGGAAGATTACATTAGTTACTTCTGTAAATAATGTCTGGAACATAGCAAATCCTGAGGAAATTTTGGCCATTATTATTGTTCTTGCTGAAATGTGACTCTATTCCATGATCCTGGGTGGAATAATGAGATAAACAATATTTTAAGAAAGACATTTGTAATGGGTATTTCCATTGTCCAACATATCATTATAGTCAAGATTAAGATAATATTACCTCCTAAGAATGTTAAAATAAAGGCCACGGTACTGTATCAGAAACTACTACAGAACACTGATATGTTTCGGCTTTCTGTATTATCACATCTCTGTAAATAATGAAGTTCCTTAGATTTAGCTCTCTGTTAACTTGTCATTAACAATTTTAATCTTTAACTTCTTTCAATCGTATATATTTTTCCCTTAGCCGGGAAGGATTCCCCAGATCAAGATAACATGTCCCTGAAACTCGTACTGCCTGTTGTCTGGCTATTTTTGCTGAAGTCTTCGAGGATAGATAGTATCTGGCATCGGCGTGGATTGTTCAGCCTTTATGATTGTTAGATGAGTGTGAGTCTCATGCCACATATTTGCCTATGCTTTGAGATGCGGTCTCAGTTAAAACGGATATGAAGACGCTGGTGTGGATCCCTGGAGAGGGAGCGTTACTGCTTGATTCTGAAAGCTTAGGTTTAGCTCTGTCTCTTCAGTTTGTTCCTGTTCCCTTTTCTTCAGTTATCCCAGCCCAGACTTGTTCAAACCCTCCATTTCTCCGGAATTTGTATACTGTAATTGTCTCCACGATTCCCCTGTCACCAACTTACCTCCTTCTAGTCCATTGCATCCTATCGCCAGAGTAATCTTTCTAAAGATTGCTTACCTGATGATCTTATTCTCCTCAGTAAAACTTTCCTATGTGTTTTCACATCACACACACACACATACACGTACACACCCACAGTCCTTGAAAGGTCCCTTCTCTTTACTCATTGCTTTCATCCGCTCCTTTAGCTGACCCTGAACTACAGCCACCTCACGGCACTGGTTTTCTTTCACCACGGCTTTCATGCCCTTTCCTTCTGCTTCTAGCTCTGTCTCCTCATGTCTTGTCTTCCTGTTGAATGTGTTTTACTTCTGCAGTCGTCTAGGCTCATGGATCCATTTCCAGGAAACACACGCTTGCAGTAAAAACAGAAACATAAAACACATAAAAGAAACAAACAACCATGAGGGAGAATCAGAAGAAATAAGAAACTGCCCAATCAGATAAAAATGTAGATATGGAAGTCAATTTAGAACGACAGTTTGTTGTGTATGTGTAAAGAAATAAAAGATGGGAAGAAGGGAAAGAATAAGATGAATAGCAGAAGTGTAAAAGAACAGTGTCGAGAAGCTAAAAATGGATACCCTGGGATAAAGAATTCAGTGACTGCTGACATGGCAGATTAGACACAGGTGGAGAGAGACTCAGCAAATTAGAAGACAGATGTGGAATAAATAACGAGAATGCGCCACAGGGAGACTGAGAGGCAGGAAGTATGAAAGCCAGACCAAGGGGCAGGGTGAAGAGCGTGACAAGATCTCTGTGTCTGATAGAAGTTCTAGAAGGAGGAAATGTGGGAAGAAGAAACACTTAAGAGGTAATATATAGAAATTTCCCAGAATAGGGACGCCCGGGTGGCTCAGTTGGTTGAGCATCTGACTTTGGCTCAGGTCATGATCTCACGGTTTGTGAGTTCAAGCACCATGTTGGAGTTTGCACTGATAACCCGGAGCCTGCTTTGGATTCTCTGTCTCCCTCTTGCTCTGTCCCTTCCCTGCTTGTGCACTCTCTCTCTCTCTATCTCTCTCTCTGTCTCTCAAAAATAAATAAACATTAAAAAAATTAAAAAAAAAAGAAATTGCCCAGAATTGCAAAGTCACCAATCTTTTAGATTCAGGTAGTCTCTCAAAATCCCTGGGTGGGTCAGTCAGTTGAGCATCCCGCTCTTGGTTTTGACTCGGGTCATGATCTCACGGTTCGTGGGTTCAGCCCCGTGTTGGGCTCTGTGCTCGTTGCTCACAGCACAGAGCCTGCTTGGGATTCTCTCTCCCCTTCTCTTTTCACATCTCCCCTGCTTGTGCTCTCCCTCCGTCCCCCTCCCTCTGTCTCAAAATAAATGAATAAAACTTAAAAAAAGAGATGTTGATGGATAAGTTTAGCAAGAAAGGAAATGATTACAGAGGGCAGTTATGAGAGGTGAGAATCTAGTAGTTGGTGTGCAAATCTGATCACACATTTGAGCAGTAATAAGGCTGTATGTATGGCATTGGTGTGGAATGAAAGTTGGTGGAATGCAAAGAGAGAAGACAAGGTAGATTGATGTGAGGAACTGAAAAGAAACATGGAAAGGGGTGATCAGACAGAGCGTGCTATGCTCCTTGCATTGTTTTGTGGAAGGAATTAAAATCTGTTTAATTTTAGACTTGGTTAAATTGTCAACCAGAATGCAGTGTAAAATTTTAAGGAGGCCCATGAGAAGAATAGTAATGGGGAGTATACATTCCAAACCAATGTAATAAAAAAAAATAGAATAAGTCCGGGGGGAAATTTCAATCTATTCACTAGAAAGCAAGAAGAGAGGGGGAAGAAAGAAAAGCTTTGGATACGATAGACAAATTAAGTGCATAAAGTAAAATATACCAAAGTGATAAGGATATAGAGATTTGAGGGACGCCTGGGTGGCTCAGTCAGTTAAGCATCTGACTTCAGCTCAGCTCATGATCTTGCGGTTTTTGAGTTTGAGCCCCATGTGGGGGCTCTGTGCTGATAGCTCGGAGCCTGGAGTCTGCTTCGGATTCTGTGTCTCCCTCCCTCTCTGCCCCTCCCCTGCTCATGTGCATGCGTGCACACACTCTCTGTTTCTCTCTCTCTCAAAAATAAATAAACATTAAAAAAATTTAGAGATTTGAATAAAGTAATTCCAGTTTTTATTTTTATGGGCTTATATTACATCGGACAGTATTACTCACAGTTCCAACCACATATAAAATATTTACTTTTTTATTTGACCAAAAAGCCAATTTTAACCGATTTCAAGGTGTTGTTAACATAAAAGTAAATGAAAATTTCCTAAAATGGAAAAGAAATAATGCATCTCGATTACAGAAGCCCATGTGGTGCTGAGTTAGATAAATGGAGGACAACAGTGGAAATTGTCAAATGAAAATAGTGGAAGTGGAAAAACAGGGAAACACGGTCCCAGGTTTGGCCACCGAAGAGAATGACGTGAACTGATTTGCTATAAGGGAATGACAGTTTGCTTGCTGTGGAGCAGTAATCAGGAACCAAAGGAAGGGGCGAGAGAAATACAAGCTAGGAGGGAAAATAACTTTTATGCTAGAAATTTTCGGTCGAACTGTTACGTAAAACTCCGTAAGACATGAGTGGGGAGCATGACAAGGGAGAGTAAACTCTTACTAATATTCTTTGGGAAATAAGTAAAATTTAGCCCTGGATGTTGTTCAAAAAGTAAGTATTGCGTTAAAATAAAGGATAATCAGTGGAAAATGAATTAAATGTGATACTGCGCATGCTGTTCAACGTCACGAAGCCGATGTGCCTCTTTAGGAAAAAGTCGTGTTTTCTGCTTCGCGTTTTGCTACGATCCTATGCTTTTATTCATTCATTTGTCTCTTATCTGATATCGAGAGTATTCTTCATTAAACAAAGGAAATGTGTTTATGCTTGAGAATGGGTGAGTGGGGTCATTTAAGTGTGTGGAGGGTTTCATCTAATCTCTTTTCCTTTTCTTTTCAAAGTTTAGTTATTTAATTTGAGAGAGAGAGAGAGAGAGAGAGAGAGAGAGAGAGAGAGAGAGTCGGGGGAGGGGCAGAGAGGGAGAGAGAATCCCAAGCAGGTCCTGAGCTGTCAGCACAGAGCCCGACGCGAGGCTCGAACTCCCGAACCGTGAGATCATGACCTGAGCCGAAGTTGGACGCTTAACCGGCTGAGCCCCCCAGGTGCCCCTAATCTCCTTTCCTTATGCACTGCTGGCAGAGTTTCAGTGACAATTGTAAAAATGACAATTGGTCATTTGATAAGTTACTGGGACATTTTTCTGTGGGTGATTGAAGTCTTGAGCTATGTCTCATCTTTTAGAAGAGAACAAAATATTAGATTTTATCATGCATTTGGCTGTTAAAATCTGGAGTTCCCTGAGGGTTAGCAGATTTGTGTCTTGTATAAACTAATTTTAGGTTGTGTGGTTTTATATAATGCTTTATACATGGTGCAGAGAGAAGAGTCAGGTTTATAAAAGAGAAGGCAGTGTCTATACATGGTATAATTCAGCGCATGCTGTGAATTTTAAATTTCTACTTGCTCCTGAATTAAAACATTTCCCCTCCTTTTTGACCCGAGTGCTATATATGTATCAGCACAGCCTGGAAGGTTAGTAGAAAAACCCACCCTCTTTGGGTACATTTTTTAAAGAAATGTTTAGTTGCACCCTGTGAAAATAACACCAAGTAGATATATTATGTTTATAAGTGTATCTAATGAGATATCTGAGAATGTAGTGCTTTATTCGGTAGTAGTCTCAGTTTTATGGGTATGTACGTGCACTCAACACACACGCGCATGCGTGCTCCCTAAAAATGATTGGATTTTCCACTCGTGTAACAGCAGTGGCCTCTAGTTTTGAATAAACATGAACAATTAAAGCAAATGATTGTTTTATGGAAATTTTTTTGGCAGAGACCCAAGTTTCCAGCGAACTGTTACTATTTACATTTAAATAATTTCTGGGTAAACATTACATTAAACAGCAATGCTGTAATATACTAGAACCTCGGTAGATTTAAACCACAAAATATTTAACAGTGAGTGAATTGTATTAAAACTTTAAGTATCGTCTGAATTCCATACCGCATCTAATTCCATAATATCAAAACCTTTCTCTCTCCCCCCTCCCCCCCCATATATTTTGTATACGTTCTTGGAACTCTGCAAAGAAATTACTGTCCTGTGCTCCCTGCCCCCCGCCCCCCCCCCAACAAAATGGGAGAAACGGTATTTTGTGGAGGAATGATGTACAGACACCCGTGCTTGGGATGCATTGACCGTGCTTCCGTCCATCACCTGCAAACCCCTTTTGAACAACTGTCCTTTGTTAAGTCTCTGAGGGGAAAGAAGAAGGGAGGAGGAAGCCGAGGAAGGAGCAGAGGAGGGAGGGAGGGAGGATAGGTAGAAAAGGCAAGTGTAGGGGCACCTGGGTGGCTCAGTCGGTTAAGCGTCCGACTTCGGCTCAGGTCATGATCTCACGGTCTGTGATTTCGAGCCCCGCATCGGGCTCTGTGCTGACCGCTCAGAGCCTGGAGCCTGTTTCAGATTCTGTGTCTCCCTCTCTCTCTGACCCTCCCCCGTTCATGCTCTGTCTCTCTCTGTCTCAAAAATAAATAAACGTTAAAAAAAAATTAAAAAAAAAAAAAAGAAAGAAAAGGCAAGTGTATCCAAATTACAAAACAAAGCTTGTGACCAGACTTTTACCTGAGGTCACACCAGCGTTTTGAACTTCCCAGTTGGTTATTTCAAGCACAAAATACATACTTACTTGTTTATTTAATGTTTGTTTATTTTTCAGAGACAGAGACACAGAACACGAGCAGGGAAGGGGCAGAAAGAGAGGGAGATGCAGAGTCCCAAGCAGGCTCCAGGCTCTGAGCTGTCAGCACAGAGCCTGATGCGGGGCTCGAACTCACGAACCGTGACCTGAGCCGAAGTCGGTCGCCACCCGGGCGTCCCAGGAAATACGTATTTCTTTACAATGGCGTGTATTCTGTTTCTCATTCTTATAAAGCAGTGAGTCTTTAGCTTGGGAATATGTTAGTTATTTTGTTTGTATTGTTTTAAATCCTTTGCAGTGAAAATGCCCAAACACCAAATATTCTTTCCAAGATAGCATAAAAAGTTCTCATGTAACCTAAGTCTTGTCCTAAAAATCCAACTATTTGTTACAATATTTATGGATCAAATATGATAGCACGTTTTTAGGATTTTTTGGTTACATTTTGTTAAGTTTTTAGAAAAACTCATGCAAAAGTTTTCAATTGTTTTACAATCATGTAGTCTCAGGGAATTAAATAATTTTGGGGGCGCCTGGGTGGCTCAGTCAATTGAGCCTCTGACTTCGGCTCAGGTCATGATCTCACAGTTCATGGGTTCGAGTCCCGCGTCAGGCTCTGCGCTGACAGCTCGGAGCCTGGAGCCTGCTTCGGATTCTGTGTCTCCCTCTCTGCCCGTCCCCTGCCTGTGCTTGCTCATTCTCTCTCTCTCCCTCTCTCTCAAAAATAAACATTAAAAAATTTAAAAAACTTGTGCTTCCAATGTTCAGTGGAGAAAATTGAGAAACTTTACAAAGTTTGCCCAGCGTTTCAAAAGAAATCACTCCTCACTCAAGAAATGTTTATTAGGCATTTGCTCCAGGAGGCAGTTCCTCTAGAAGCAGCATTTATAGAATGAAGCTGTGTGATCTTGTGACAATTACAATGCTTTGGTAATTCACGGGAGCGATGCGCAAACAGAAATATTAAGAATATTGAGAATCGAGGCACCCCGGATTGCCCTGTGACCATTTTAACAAGGTGAGGATAGTTTGTGGGGGTCAGACTCTGCCCCTTGACCCGGCTGTTTCAGATTGACGTGCGAGCAGTTGGTTCTCTAGCTAATGAGCTGTGGGCAAGCTAAAATCTTTTCAACCTAAACATTTAGGGCAAAATCAATGCCCACACGAGCCTACAGCTTTGTTTCTCTCGTGCGTCTTTCCGGGCAGTAGCTCGATAGGGTTTCAGACTTTTGAAACGGTGTCTTCTGTGCTGCCCACTCGCCAATCCTCGTTCAAATGCTACCCGCCGAACAGGACACAGATGCCAGGGCCGCTTACGGGCAAACAGGTGGCCACGTGGAGACGCCATCCCTGCAAGGGAGGCTTTCTTGCACAGCAGAGATGGTGTGTTTCCTCCTCTGAAGAGCAGAGGAGGATTTGTGTCTGCCTTGAGGACACAAATACCATCGGTTGTATCTGAAATACCCTGCTTTGGTGGGGCTCAAAACTCACTACGTCAGAGTTTCCCGGGGTGGGGCGTGGGGAATGCCCGGTTTTTTTATTTTTTATTTTTGTTATTGTATTTTATTTATTTACTTACTTGTTTTTAAATATTTTTGAGAGAGAGAGACACACACACACGCAAAGCACAAACGGGGAAGGGGCAGAGAGAGAGAGAAGGAGACACACAATCCCGAACAGGCTCCAGGCTCCGAGCTGTCAGCACGGAGGCCAACACGGGGCTCGAACTCGTGAACCTCGAGATCGTGACCTGAGCCAAAGTTGGACGCTTAGGCGACTGAGCCACCCAGGTGGCCCAATGTTTTATTTTTATTTTTTAAGTTTACTTATTTTTGGAGAGAGAGAAAGCAAGGGTGAGGGTGTGACAAAGGGAGAAGGGAGAGAGAATTCCAAGCAGGGTCCACGCTGTTGGTGCAGAGCCCGATGTGGGACTCGAACTCATGAACCATGAGACCGTGACCTGAGCCAACATCAGGAGTTGGATGCTCAAGCGGTTGAGCCCCCCACGTGCCCCTGAGAATGCCAATTTTTAAAATGTCCCGGGTGCTTTTCACTGGTGTTCTAGTTTGGTGACTTGCTCACTGATGTGTAAGGGATTAGCGGGTCCTGCCTGGGGTCTGGGAGAAGCCCCGGCAAGGGCCGCGTGGGACCCCTGCCACCTTGTAGCCAGAGCACCTCTGTGTCTCTGGGGGTCCTGTCGGGGAGCCACGTAATTTCACGTATGAAGAAAGGTCTCGTGGGCATCAGTGTACAAGAGACTAATTGCTCTGCCCGTCCCCCCCCCCCCCCCGCCCGAATTGTATTGCACAAAATTATATGATCTTGACCCATCAAGAGATGTCACTTTCTTACAATTCAGGGACGGAATTTCTTCCTGAAAGACACCTGAGTGTGGCAAGTTACTGACTCTCACTGACACGCCGTGTCTAAGCAGGAGCTAGAATGTCTCCTGCAACGAATCCTTCCTGCGCTATCTCCACAGGCTGGTGGGGACCCCTCCCCGCTCCTCGTGTTTGCCTGCGTCCCTCTGTGACACGCCTGTCCCACACCCCGCGCGGAAACGCATGCCCTGTCTCTCAGGACGAATTTGGCTGCCTCAGTGTTGCAAGCTCAGTATGCGTTGGAGAGGAACCAGGGCTTAGATACGGAGACTCAAGAAAGTTTTTCTCGGGACGCCTGGGTGGCTCGGTGGGTTAAGTGTCCGGCTTCAGTTCAGGTCCTGATCTCGTGGTTCGGGAGTTCAAGCCCCGCGTCGGGCTCTGTGCTGACAGCTTGGAGCCTGCAACCTGCCTTGTATTCTGTGTCTCCCTCTCTCTTTGCCCCTCCCCTGCTTATGCTTTGTCTCGCTCTCAAAAATAAATAAAGATTAAAAAAATTTTTTTTAAATAAGAAAGTGTTTCTCCAACTCGTGGCCGATTTAATTCAGCACGCGTTGACCAGGTGCCTGCCACGTGGCAGGCACGGTGCTGGAAGCTGAGGAAATAAAGACAAATACTAGTTCTCTATAAAACCTGCTGACCCCGTACGAGAACGGGGTGATTCGTGAAAATGGCACCAGGTGTAATTTTTAGAACCACAGTTGTCATTGGTGCCTTTTGCTGAATGTCAGTTTTCAGGGGCCTTGGTGGATAATAATTGGGATTGTTAAATTTTTGCCTTTCAAACGGGTCCAAATTCTCGGCTCCTTTAGGGTGCGGAAGCAGGGAAATCAGGGAGGAAACTGAAAAGTTCTCTCTCCAGAGCTGTGATTCCTCTGAGGTTCGGAACTCACGCGGCGGTGCGTGCTTTTAAAGCCAGGAAGGAATAGACTTGATCCTTTCAGTTGCCGGGCCAAGTGCCAGAGCTAAATTTCACAAAGGGCCTTCTTGGCATAGAGCTGGAACAAAATCAGTGTAAAGATGAAGCGTTTATGTCCCTCTTCAGGGAAGTTATTTGAATCATAGCCTTGATTCTTAAGTGAATTCTCAGCTGTTGATACAAAGAAAGCCTTCGTTGTCTAATGGACACTAGTTTTTAGAGCAGTTTTCTGTTCACAGCAAAATTAAGCAGAAGGTACAGAGATTTCCCGTATCTCCCCCTTACCCCCCGCACATGCACAGCCGCCCTCCTTATCGACAGCCGCTATCAGAGGGGTTCATTTATTCAAACTGATGCTCTGGGGTTGGTACATCATTACCACCTAAAGTTCACCCAAGTTCGGGTTCACTCTTGGTGTGTATTCTGTAGCGTTTGCCAAATGTGTAATGTCACATACCCCCTCATCGCTATGTCACACAAAATCCGGTGACCACTTCCTGAACACTGACAACTGCTGACCTCTTTCCCGTCTCCATAATTTTGCTTCCTCCAAAATGTCGTCGAGTTGAAGTCAACCTGGATGTAGCGTCTTGACACTGGCTTCTTTCACTTAGAAATAGGCATTTAAGGTTCCTCCATGTTTTTTTCATGGCTTGACAGCTCATTTCTCTTTATTGCTGAAAATACTCCATTACCTGGTTGTGGCACCCACAGGTTGTTTGTTTGTTTCATCCATTCACCTACTGAAGGATACTGTGTTCGCTTCCAAGTTTTGGCAATCAGCGAATCAAGCTGCTATAAATCACGTGTGCGTGTTTTTGTGTGGACATTAAGTTTTCAACTCGTTTGGGCAAATACCAAGGAGTACACTTGTTGGGATGCATGGCGGGAGTATATTTAGTTTTGTAAGAACGTGCCAAATTGTCCTTCCAAGAAGACTGCCATTTTGCATTCCCACCGGCAGTGGATGAGAGTTCCTCTTGGTCTACGCCCTCGCCAGCATTTTCTGTTGGCAGTGTTCCAGGTGTTGGCCATTCTGATGGGTGCGTGTTGGTATCTCATTGTTTTAATTTCCATTTTCCCTGATGACATATCGTGTTGAGGCTCTTGTTATATGTTTATCTGACATCTGCGTATCTTCTTTATGGAGGTGCCTGGAAGTCGTTGGACCATTTTTGAGATGGAGTTTTTTTGTTTTTGTTTTTGTTTTTAATTGTTGAGTTTAAGAGGTTTTTTTTTTTTTTATATTTTGGACAACAGTTCTTTGTCAGATGTATCTTTTTCAAATACCACCTCATGCCAGTCAGAGTGGCTTAAATGAACAAATCAGGAGACTGTAGATGCTGGAACGGGTGTGGAGAAACGGGAACCCTCTTGCACTGTTGGTGGGAATGCAAACTGGTGCAGCCACTCTGGAAAATAGTGTGGAGGTTCCTCAAAAAATTAAAAATAGATCTACCCTATGACCCAGCGATAGCACTGCTAGGAATTGACCCAAGGGATACAGGAGTGCTGATGCATAGGGGCACTTGTACCCCAATGTTTATAGCAGCGCTTTCAACAATAGCCAAATTACGGAAAGAGCCTAAATGTCCATCAACTGATGAATGGATAAAGAAATTGTGGTTTATATACACAATGGAATACTACGTGGCAATGAGAAAGGATGAAATCTGGCCATTTGTAGCAACGTGGATAGAATTGGAGGGTATTATGCTGAGTGAAATAAGCCAGGCAGAGAAAGACAGATACCATATTTTTTCACTCATGTGTGGATCCTGAAACTTAACAGAAGACCATGGGGGAGGGGAAGGGGGAAAAAAGTTACAGAGAGGGAAGGAGGCAAAGCATAAGAGACTCTTAAATACTGAGAACAAACTGAGGGTTGGTGGGGGGTGTATAGGCATTCAGGAGGGCAGCTCTTGGGATGAGCACCGGGTGTTGTATGGAAACCAGTTTGACCATAAATTATATTTAATATAAAAAAATAAAGTGCTAATCTAATTCTTTCAAAAAAAAAAACCAAAGAAAAGACTGTCTTTTCTCCATTGTGTTGCCTTTTTCTCCTTTGAAAGATAAGGCGGCTGTATTGTGTGGGCCTGCTTCTGGGCTCTGTTCTGTTCCACTGATCTGTTTGTCAAGTTCTTTTGCCAATAACGCATCATCTTGATCGCCGTGGCTTTGTAGTAAGTCTTGAAGCCGAGTGGTGTCAGTCCTCCAACTTTAACATTGTGTTGGCTATTCTGGGTTGTTTTTTCTCTCCATGTAAACTGTAGAATCCGGTTTGTTGATAGTCACAAAATAACTCGCGGGGATTTTGATTGAGACTGCCTTGGTTGATAGACCAAATTGGAAGAACTGACATCCTAACAGTATTGAGTCTTCCTATTCTGGAGTATGGAATATCTCTCCATTTATTTAGTCTTTTTTTTTTTATTTTATGCATCCGTGTTTATAGTTCTTCTCATATACATCTTGTACATATTTTGTTAGATTTATGCCCAAGTATTCCATAATTTTGGGCGGGCATTAATGTAAATGGTGTGTTTTTATTTTAAATTCAACTTATTCATTAATGGTATATAGGAGACTATTTGATTTTTGTGTGTTAACTTTATGTCCTCTTGGCTTATTAGTTTCAGGGTTGTTGTTGTTTTTTGTCAATTCTTTGGAATTTTCTACATAGATGATCGTGTCATTTGTGAACGACGACAGATTTCTTTCTTCCCGATCTGTATCCCTTTTATTTCCTCTTCTTGTTTCATTGCATCAATTAAGACTTCCGGTAGGATTGTGAAAAAGAATGGGACGTCCTTGTCTCGTTACTGATCTTAGTGGGAAAGTTTTAAGTTTGTCACCTTCAAGTATGATTTCACAGTAGGTTTTTTGTAGATATCCTTTTTCAAGTTGAGGAAGTTCCCCTCTGTTCCTAGTTTAAGAGTTTTTACTATGAATAGGTGTTGGATTTTGTCAAATATTTTTTTTGTGCACCTGTTTAAATGACTGATTTTTCTTGTTTAGCTTGTTGATGTGGTGGGTTAGATTAATTGCTTTTTGAATGTTGTTGAATCAGTCTTGTATACCTGGGATAAATTCCACCTGTTCATGGTATATAATTCTCTTTATACATTTTTGGATTCAGTTTGCTAATGTTTTGTTGAGGATTTTGCATCTATATTTATGAGAGATATTGGTCTATAGGTTTCTTTTCTTGTAAAATCAATGATTGGCTTTGGTACCATGGTAATTCAGTTGTCATAAAATGCATTAGAAAGTATTCCCTCTGCTTCTGTCTTCTGAAAGAATTTGTAGAGAATTGATAAAATTTCTTCCTTAAATGTTTGGTAGAATTTACCACTGAAGCCATTTAGACCTGGTACTTTCTGCTTTGGAAGGTTATTAATTATAGCTTCAAATTCTCTGATAGATATAGGCCCATACAGATTGTCTTCCTTCTTGTGTGAATTTGGCAGATTATATCTTGTAAGGAGTCCATATCATCTAGATTATCTTTTTTTTATTTTGTTTTCTTTTTATTTTTTTAATATATGAAATTTATTATCAAATTTGTTTCCATACAACACCCAGTGCTCATCCCAAAAGACACACTCTTCAATACCCATCACCTCCCCTCCCCTCCCTCCCACCCCCCATCAACCCTCACATATCTAGATTATCAAATTTGTGGGCAAAGAGTTGTCCGTATTACTTCTTTATTAGCCATTTAATGTCCATGGGATCTGTAGTGATGTTCTGTCTTTCATTTCTGATACTGATAATTTTTGTCTTCTCTCTTTCTCTTTTTTAAGCCAGCTTGGCTAGAATCTTTTACTGTCTTTTCAAAGAGCCAACTTTTGGTTTTGTTAATTTTCTCCACTGATTTCCTATTTTTAATTTTATTGATTTGTGTTCTAACAAGAAGACTTTTTCAAAGTTGATTTTGTATATTTGAGTTACAGATTTTCTGGAAGTTTAAAGTCAGATCAGTAGGCAGAAAGCTTCTTTTTAAAAAAAAATTTTTAACATTTATTCATTTTTGAGAAACAGAGCATGCGTGGGGGAGGGGCAGAGAGAGAGGGAGACACAGAATTGGAAGCAGGTTCCAGGCTCTGAGCTGTCAGCTCAGAGCCCGACGTGGGGCTCGAACTCACAACGTGTGAGATCATGACCTGAGCCGAAGTCGGAAGCTTAACCTACTGAGCCCACCTTCGCCCCCCTGGAAGCTCCTTTTATTAACAAATATCTGCCCAGCTACATCTTACCTACCATTTGGATTTCAGAATTTGGAATATACTATTCTGTAATTTAAAATTTTCTCAGAAACATGTAAGGCATTTTACAAATGCATTGATCTAAAAGAGGAAACACTACCAGTATGAATTCAGTCAGCTGGAGGGAACATGAGGTATAATTTAATCGTAAGAACAATGATTATTTCACATTTATACCTAATAGTAGGTGCAGTTAATGGATATTAATTTGCTATATCGCATCACTAAAATTAACGGCAAGTTGTTTTTGTAGTGTTACTATTTGATGTACAATAAACAGCGAATCCTTCAGTGCTGAGGAGTAATTTCATAGGCAACATCTGGATCTCGACGTATTCATTCAACAGCTGTGATTCAATACAGTGAACATAAACCAAATCTTTGAGATAATTCATGACATACGTTACGATAAGAGAGGAAGCCTAGAAGTAAAAACAAAAGTGCTTCACTTTGGACTGTACTAATGGACAGGTGTGCACCCTCTGCAGGTGTGAAACTATTAAATAAAGTAGCCAGGAACTTGGAATAATGGGCCCTTTCTGACTTTGTTCTCCCAGCGATCCAACTCTATTCTGTTATTGGGATGTGTAACTTACTAGAGCAGACGAGAAATCGGAAATCGCCTCCGCTTTTCTCCACCTGAGTTTCTAACAGGCCGGGCCACGAGGGTCATGCAGGTAACCAGCACAGACTGGTGCAGTTGTCCAAGCTCGTGGAATGCCCAGTTGCTATTGCCAAGTAGAGACCCACATGGGGTGGTTGCAGGCCTGAGCACACAGCAGCACACGTTTTCAGGGGCACGTGAGGGTAGGGGTGGGTGAGATGGGGTGGAGAATTATTCAGGGGTCACTAGAGCATCCTGTACGCCATGCTTACAAACTTGGGATGTCCTACAGATTCTGGGGGGTCATTACCTCCTGTCCACGGTGTATGCCTCTGAAGGTTGGAAACGGGCCCATGCCCCAGAACATTTGGCCAAGTTCAGAACTGTGGTCCAAAGTAGTGAAGACATGGATTGGGACTCTGCATGGATTGGGACTCTGTAAGCACATACCTCGGGAAGGGCAGGAAGGTGGCCCTAGATGTTCACAAAGTTCTCAGAGGCCTTGATGGGCCACCAGGAATGGTGGATATTGGAGTGACAGACCGGCTCCGGGTCTTAGTCCTCTTGACAGAGAGAGATTCCCAGGTATCACCAGGCTCTACTGAGTCCAAATGTTCTTGCTGGTCCAGTGGCCAAGGGGCGTGGCCTGGTGTGCATCTGGGCCTTGATTCAAGCTGCCCACTTGGGAAGGGCAAGTAGGGCCAGAAGTCCAGCTCCAGGGGACTTGGTGACTCGCTCTCTCGTCCATTCCAGGGACTAGAGTCCGTTATGGTATGTTCAAGTCCGAAAAACAAGCAGCCAGCAAACATGAATTTTCTGTGTTGGGGAATTGTTAATCTTGTCCAAAAGGTAATGCATCTGGGGCGCCTGGGGGGCTCAGTCGGTTAATCATCCGACTTCGGCTCCAGGTCATGATCTCAAGGCTTGTGAGTTCGAGCCCCGCGTCGGGCTCTGTGCTGACAGCTCAGAGCCTGGAGCCTGCTTGGGATTCTGTGTCTCCCTCTCTCTCTGCCCCTCCCCCACTCTTCACACTCAGATTGGCTATGTTCCCCAGTTGCGGGAAGTTCCAGATTTCTAAGATTTCATCTGGAAAAAAAAAAAAAGATACGAGTTTGAAAAACGGAAGCTGAAATATTGTTTTATAATTTCAGTCTAAGGCTGTTCTGTTGGTGAGACAAACAATAGGCTTTTGATTAAAACGGCATTGTGATAGGGACAACTGCTGAGACCAGGTTTGAGCATCCCATAAATATGAATTTATTATATCAGAATGCACACAAGGATGTCCCTAGCACTCTGATCTGAGTCATACATAAATCATGAACAATTGTGGTGTGTTTATTTTTTTTCCTCTAAAACACATGACAATGGATCATCGCCTTTCTGTTAGAATCCTTAAGCTTCTCTGAGAACGTAACCTTGAGTACATTTGGACCCCTGACGGATGAATGCATTTCAAAATTAAGATTATTGCATAGAATCCTTCTTATGAATATGAGTGGTTATTATGAAGGGAAATAAAATTACTTTAGCTTCTTTAACTGTAATATTGTCTGTCTATTTTCATATGTTAATTCTCATAAGCTCATTATTTGTACTCGAGTTGCTTCTCCCCCTAAGTGATAAGTTGTGGTTCTTTAAAGTTGTTTTGCCATTTCACTTGTTAAAAACCATAATTTGTGAATAATTCTTGTAGCTTTGAAACGTTTCAGGGATCCTCTATTTTTTTGGACAGAAATAGTATTCCTCAGATTATTCATAAGAATGATATTCATTTAGTGGGATTCGAATGTCTTTTCATGATGCCAGAAAAAGAAAATGAAATTGGGTCTTGACATTTTTTTTGCTCCAGGAATCTTAGTAGAAAATAGAGACGTTTCAGATTGAAAACAGCAGTTACTGGAGGTTTGGGATGACTCCCGAGCCTTTACCTTGCGTGGATGTGATTCAGTGAGAAACACACCGAATGCTTGGAAAACACTGTCCGAATCCACAGCCGCTCCTCTCCAGGTGCCTCATAGGATGTGACCACCTTGTTTCAGACCACACATATTCTCAAGATTTACTATGTTGGAGTAAATTGGAACACCGTCTTTAGAAGCCTCTGAGTTAGACTAAATAAAGACAGTTTTAAAATAAATCTTATAAATTGTTATTCCAAAGGAAGGATTACATCACAAAAGCTATTACTTTTTTTTTGTTTTTTTTAAAGACCAAGCTTCTTATGTCTTCTTTGAGGAAAGAATAAAAAAATGACAATATGGTTTGGAACTTTGAACATTGCCTTCCACGTATACACGAAAGTGTCCTTCTAGAATATTTTGAAGGAACTTACGAAGCGTTGACTTGTTTTATGATAGTTAGAATGATAAAAGCAAATACTTTTAATGCTCGTAGCGGTCTTCTTAGTGTGTGACTCACCATTGACAGTTACGTGACTCCTTGCTGTACTGCTGGGGGAGTTGACTCCCCGTGGTATAATTATGCGCTATCTGCACAGTTATTCCCATTGAACTGATGAGAAAACTGAGGCTTAGGAAAGGGTGAGTGCCACCGGAAGAGTAGGCAGCCTGGCCAATGCCAGCCCCACCCAAGTCTGGCTCCAGAATCTATGCTAAGTTCTCATTAGGTTTCCAGCTTAAGGGGAGACTGTAAGTCTGTAAGTAGTGAGATCACAGTGGTGTGAGTGGAGGGGGCTGACGGGGTGGCATCGGGAAAGACTCTCGAAGGAATCTGTGTGGCGGCCAAGGCTGGGAAAAGAGCAGGCTTCCCAAGACGGGCGTTAATGGAAATAATCCTGTCTTGCTCTCAACCTTCAAGGTAGTGGCGAGGCCCCCGGGGCCTCTTTACGTACAGGCAGAATAAGGCGGGCCTGGTCTGCTCATCGTGCTGGCATCCCCTGAGAAAGTTCTAGGCTAACACTCAAGTTAGCACTGTTGACTGTGAACGGTAGACAACCCCCCTCCTCTGGAATTTTCTGAAATATTAATGATGCCCCAGTAATAACTCAACAGCTTTGTACTTCCAGTGTGCACACCCATATATGTGTGTCTGTGTGTGTATATATATATATATATATATATATGATTGGGAAGAAAGCTAATTATAGTGAAATGCTGATATCAATAAATTAGAAGTTGTAATATAATAAGTCTCCTTAGTTATTAGCACATTAAATAACAAAATCCGGTGGTGAGTTGAATACCGCTATTTTGAAGTAATGAGAATCATAAATAATATTTCTAGATAGCCGTGACAACAATGACTGCCATAAAAATATCTGTAATTTAGGATGGTAACAGATTTGTGGGCACTACTGAAAACATTGTGATTTGCCTGTATTCATGATTAAAGAAAGTGCTGAATTTTAGCTAGAGGTTAATGAAAATGAAGGTGTCGTTTTTGTTTTTTGTTTTCTATTTGTCTTTATAGGCTTCTTAAATCCTATTTGTATTCCATGTTATGAACCAGGTCAGGCAGGGTTCCTTGATTCAGTGTGTCTGAAAAGCCCTCTTAGGCTTTTCATTGGACTTCTAATGAATCTTTAGATCAACCTGGGGACGACTGATCCTTTAAAAATACTGTCTTCCTGTTGGCGACGACTGGAGTCTGTATTTTATGTAATGTCTTTCAATACAGTTGTTATAATAATCCCCATAAATGTTTTTCAGTTTTGGAAGATTCATTCTTAGATACTTTATGTGTTTTGTTATTATTTGGTATTCTGGTTAATTTATTTTCTAACCCTAGATTGAGTTTAAAATGAAGTGGGTGTGGGATATTGGGCTATTAAGCTAGTCAGTTACTTTTGGATTTTCTACCTGCACAATCATATCATCTGGAAGTGATGACAGTTCCTTTTTTTGTTTTTTCCCAATTCTGTGCTTTTAATTTTTAAATGTTCTCTTATGTACTGATAGGCCTTTCAGAGAAGCATTCAACAGAAGTGGTGATGCCTATTAAAATCTTTTTGATTTTAAAGGAAATTCTTCTAATAGTTCCCCATTGAGGGGCAGTGGGCTGGAGCCAACTTTTAGCAGCTAGCAAGAGCCAATCACTAACTTCTCATGAATTTTGTAAGTCAGCTGTCAAAATACAGCCGTCATTAAAGATGAAATGATTGGAAGTTACAATTAAGTAAATCATGTTAAAAACAAAGGTAAATTTTCCAAACACACAACTTAATTACTTAATTTCATGCCCTTTTTCTATTTATTATCTGTGCGCTGGATGTTGTTTCTGTATCTTGTATTTGCATATGGTGGAAATACTATCTAATGACGTGACGTGTGAACCTCTTTCCAATTCCATGATCGATGATGCCACGTTGACAGCTTCGAAGTGGCCACGATGGGAATCTTTACACCACGGAAAATGGCCAAGGTTCCCAATCAGGGCTTTTATTTGCTTTAAGAGACCGTGGTTGTACATTTACTAACACGTTTCTGCTTGAGACTGATGTTTGTTTGCTGCAGGTTCTCGCATTTTCTTAGCCTGTCAACTAAAAAGAAAAGAAAGAAGGAAGGACAGGAGCAAGGGTGGGAGGGAAGAAGAGAGGGAAGGAGAGAAGAAGACAGAACAGCCTCGAGCAGTGGGTTAACCTGAACTTGGTATTTTCCGCACAGATAGCTGTGACGCCCCACTGGCATCCACCTTGCCTCGAGCGTCCTTCAGCAGCTCCTCGGAGCTGTCCAGCAGCCACGGCCCTGGGTTTGCAAGTCTTAATCGCAGAGATGGTGAGTCTGATGCCGTCTTGTTGCTAATCCATCATGATTCTGCCTCAGAATAATTATTCTTCGTTAATATTCATTCTTGCGGTTCAAAAAGTAATTGTATCGCAGTTTAATGAAAATGAGGAAGCAGGTTCAACATGTTATCCTTTTGCTAGCTTCCTTCTTCTTTAGTATTAATCTCTTTTGTTTGTTTTGACATCTCCCTTCCCTGTCGGTTGCCAGCCAATGATCGTAAATGAGGTTCAGATCAGAAGGGAATTATTGGAGGCTCTAGACTATTTCCTATTTTATCATCCCTTTTTAGTTTTAGAACACTCTGGATGGGTGACTAGTCAAGTATGCTTCTCATGAGTAACTAAAACAACGAGTGAATGAGCCAATGTCACAGGCACTGGGGAACACTTAACAAGCCACTGCCTGGCATCCGTGCGATGTGAAGCTGCCATGGGATCGTGATGGGGAAACGGTTCCGTCCCAGGACGTGGCCTGGCAGGTACCTGGGTGACAGCTCCTGTTGAAAACAGATTCCCTTCCTATCGGTGGGAAGGGAGCTAATGGCTTTCTTTTTTGGAGATGCATTCATTCATTCTTGCTTCTTGAGTGTCACCGATTAAATTACTTTTTATCTTTTGCACAAATACTAGTTCAGTGGATTAAATAAGTTAATAAGCACACTTAAAAATCAAATATTTTACTACCTTTTCAAGGGATAGATTAGGGGCACCTGGCTAGCTCAGTCAGAAGAGTGTGTGACTCCTGATCTTGGGGTCATGAGTTTGAGCTCCCATGTTGGGTGTAGAGATTACCTAAAAGTAAAGGGATAGATGCATTTTTTGGTGAGATTAATTCAGAAAGTAAAATTTTATTTTATTTAAAAAAAATATTTTTTAAACGTTTATTTATTTTTGAGACAGAGAGAGACAGAGCATGAATGGGGGAGGGTCAGAGAGAGAGGGAGACACAGAATATGAAACAGGCTCCGGGCTCTGAGCTGTCAGCACAGAGCCCGACGCGGGGCTCGAACTCACGGACCGTGAGATCATGACCTGAGCTGAAGTCGGACGTTTAACCGACTGAGCCACCTAGGCGCCCCAGAAAGTAAAATTTTAAATTAACCGTGTCCCTTATAAATGTAAAGTCTGCAGATATTGCTAAGGAACTGAGTATTTTTCTCCCTTCCTTTGGTATTTCTAAGATCATAGTTTAAGTATAGCTTGAATTTTATTATGTCCTTAAAAATCAAGTGTGGGAACCCAGTAAGTGGCCAAATAGACTGGCAGGGCGGAGTAAGGACACAATGAAGACTTTTGGTGAGTTTAGGGTGGGAGAGCATGCCCGCTGTTGACCTGACGACCACCTTCATGGCCGTTTACTATGAAGAAGCATTTCTGGCCAGATATTTACTCCTCCAGATAATTACAAAGCATCATTCGTGATAATTTTTAGCATTCCAGTAAAAATATCTTCTCATTTGAAGCTAGGTTCCAATTAATAATTAAATGATCAGAGGCACCTGGGTGGCGCAGTTGGTTAAGTGTCCAACCCTTGATGTCGGCGCAGGTCATGATCTCACTGTTTGTGAGTCTGAGCCCCGAGTCAGGTCCTGTGCTGACGGCATGGTGCCTGCTTGACATTTTCTCTTCCCCTCTCTGCCCCTCCCCTTCTTGGGCTCACACATGTCCCCCCCCCCCCCCAAAATAAATAAATAAACATTAAAAAAATAAATGATCAAATTTACTATTTTTGGTCTGGTGGTTACTCTAATAGCCAGCTCAACATCTAAACTTTCCAGTGGTTGCCCAAAGACTGTCAAAACTAAATAAGCACCACATTTAATTAGTTTAAAGAATCCCAACGGGCCTGTGTATTGTGTTTCTGATTTGCAGGGACAGAATATCTTTATGATTCAGGCCTCTTGTGCTGTCAGTATGGTGACACTGGGAAGTTTATAAACATTAGAAGGGAAAATCCTGATGTTTGAGATGAATTTATTTCTACTACATTTAATTAAGAAATTAATAACAGCATATGATAAGCAGCCTTTATAAAATGGTAAGTATAAAGCTTATGTATTATGTTCAGACCACTCTCTTTGCAAATTTAATTTTTTTAAGAGAGTGGCAATCAACTGACGAGGTTGTTGCTACTCTAATTGTACACAATGCACATTTCACTGACTGTTCCTTCATTTTACCATCTGATTTCATACGCATTCCTAAAATGAGACTGAGATACACAGTTTATCAATCAATATTCCTTCGGAAGGATTATCTGTATATATTTTCTGTTAAAAGCCAGCATCCCAGATTCTTTCCTCCCATTTCCTTTGCCTTTGTAAATGCTGGAGAACGTGTTGGTTCACTTCAGTTTAGGGTATTATGATGCAAAATGTGAATTGTATAAAATGTGGATGATTATAATGATGATGATGATTCTTCATACATAGTAGTTTTAGCTTTTTTGAAACCTCTGTGCGTGATCTGCTGATGAAGATCTTGTTAGATTACCTGATTGTATGACTAGTTTCCTTGGTCTGTGTTGTGGGACTTGGAGGTTTTAAAGAAGGTGGTCTTTCTTACCTTCCTAGTTTCTTATTTTGCATAGAAGTCATTGAGCTTTTACGACTTTGTATGAAAAATTAGAAATATCTGAAATATCATGGCCTCTTTGGGGAATTTTATATACAGCTGATCACTGCATAGAGTAGTAAGAATATATATCTGCAAGTCCCCCCCCCCCCGAACCCCCCCCTCCCGAGCGGGGTTCAAGGGGTTCAGAAAGCCATGACTCCTGACTCCTACGTAACCACGTTTTTCAGTGTTTTCTTGTGAGTTCTCTAATGGAAGTGCCAGTCATTGTGGAGGTAATGCTGAGTTAGTATCCTCTCTCAACATAAGACTAAGTGCTCCTGTAATTTATTTTTGAAATCTCTATTCGGGTTCCTTTAAAGTTCCCATTTTGATGTCCGGAGTTGGGTTCCCGATGATACATTGCACAAAATGCCCACACTGATGCAACGCACGCTGCTGTTTTATACAAAGGAACATAAATTGCCGAAAAGTTAGCATCCCCATGTGCCTGAATGTGTAATTTTTCCAAACTGATAGATTTTAAGAAGTAAATCATAGACACATACATTTATTCATGTACCTGCTCCAGAAAATTGATGCCATTAGATAAAAGTGTAAAGTCCTTGAAAATTGGGTTTGATCGTTCATATTGGCTGATTTTGTTTCCATCAATATTAAATTGAATATTTCCTAAAATTACAAGTTATCTAATATTTCTTATGCAAAATCAAGACTGCAGGAATCTGGCTGTATAATATAAATAAGAACATGCTTGACTTCATATCTGTCTTCTCAAAAATCTCCTAAAGACTCTTTGTACTCCCAAGTTCATGCAGACAAAAGTTAATGAACAAAAACAGCCCCTCCCCGCCAACTATGTTCTGGTAAGCCATGCTGGACTTGTACTCTGCATTTTGCTTGTGAAATAGCCTTCTGTGTTTTTCCAATTATTGTTACTCCGGGTGACCCTTCCTCCGGCTGGCTCAGTAGCACTGCAGAGGCTGTTTTCCAGCTCTGGACACCATGTTCGTTTCAGTCACGTGATCTGTAAGTGCAGGCGTGATGGTGAGATGCGTGGTCTTGCCGGGAGCAATTTGAAATTGACTAGGAAGACACATGCACACACGCTGTCCTCCCTGTGTGTTCCCCTCAAATGCTTGCATGAACACTCACTTTGAGAGAGACGAGCTGCTCTGTTCCTCACCCGGATGCTGAACATCATGGGTTTTAATGCAGCAAGTCACCTCGTTGGTGACAATGCAGTGAGAGTGCTTTAAACTTAACTTTATTGGGGCACCTGGTCAGTTAAGCGCCCAACTCTTGATTTCAGCTCAGGTCATGATCTCACACTTTGTGAGATCGAGCCCCGTGTCAGGCTTCATGCTGACAATGTGGTGTGGGACCTGCCTGGGACCCTGTCTCTCCCTCCCTCTCTCTCTGCCCCTCCCCCACTTGTTCTCTTTTTCTCTCTCTCTCAAAATAAATAAGCATTAAAAAAAATAAACTTAGGGGAACCTGGGTAGCTCCGTCGGTTAAGTGTCCGACTTCGGCTCAGGTCATGATCTCGCAGTCTGTGAATTCGAGCCCCGTGTCAGGGTCTGTGCTGACAGCTCGGAGCCTGCTTCCGATTCCGTGTCTCCCTCTCTCTGTGCCCTTCCCCTGTTTGCACTCTGTCTGTCTCTCAAAAATAAGTAAACATTAAAAAATAAAAAAAAGTAAACAACTTTCTCAAAAACGGCGTTTCAGGATACCACGTTAATTGTTGCACACAGAAAGTAAATGGGGGAAAACTGAACCGACCAGGTGTTTTCTTTTCTCTTTGAATTTTCCATCTTTCCCATATGGAGATGTTGAGCCCATAAAATGCAGACTGCATTACTGGGCAGAGTCAGGAAAGATTTTTGTCTAATGATGCCAATACAATTCATGGCTGAGCATTTCAGAAACTGTTCTCAGATTTACAGTGTTTATTTCTCGGTAATGAAGTTGAGCGACAAGTACAAGTTTATACTGTAGGTTTTAGCAAGATGAAGAAAACTGACTACATTAGGGAAAGTGCTTAGATACGCTTTCTTATAACATGGGGACTCCGATTACTTGAACTCTGCAATATTCTGAACGGGACATGATATAAAAGTCATTGGTTTTTAACAAAGAAATGTTTTTAAAAATTGAAAGAGTAAGTAAAGTAAAAATGTGTCAACTCCCGACATGCATCAAAATATTACCTCAAAAATGTTTGATGCAAATCTCATAATAGTAAACTTTTCTGTCATGTTTTTTTTTTTTCATTAAATTGAAGTTCCTGTATATTCCTATCTTTTGTTCACAGGCCAGGAAGCTGATGGAACTGGCCGGTATTCCCAGACGAGAGACTGAGCAATTCAAATTGCAGTGAAGGGTCTTGGACACCAGATTCTGAATTCTGTTTATCTGTCCTGCTTAAAAGTTTTTAGACCTAGTAGGACTAATACACATTCTCTTTTTACTTTTTTTTTTAAAGTTTATTTATTTATTTATTTAGTTAGTTATTGGGAGAGTACGAGCAGGGGAGGGGCAGAGAGGGACGGAGAGAGAGAGACAGAGCACAAGCTGGGGAGAGGCAGAGAGAAAGGGAGACGCAAAACCCAAAGCAGGCTCCAGGCTCTGAGCTGTCAGCACAGAGCCCGACGTGGGGCTCCAACCCATGAACCGTGAGATCATGATCTGAGCCAAAGTCGACGCTTAACTGACTGAGCCACCCAGGCATCCCATGCACATTCTCTTTTTAAACCACAGTTTATTTTCTTTCCCTTCCCTTCCCTTCTCTTCTGTCTTTCTTTCCCCTCCCTCCCTCCCTTCCTCCTTCCTTCCTCCTCTCCTCTCCTCTCCTCCCCTCCCCTCCTCTCTTCTCCTCTCCCTCCTGAAATAACTTTGCAGATGCACTGTGGATACTGAGTGCAGTGGGCAGGCCAAACATAAGAGCATTGATGCAAGATATGCCCACGTACTAAAGCACAGAGCGCTGTCTCTGTGGCCGTGCAGCTTTATTAAATCACAGCTTGTCTGAAATGCAAGATGGCAGCATGTGGGAAGAGAAGCCCGAACAGCAGGGTGTGTGTTGACCTTACCGTAGAGTTGTCACACGGACCACACACGGAGCTGCTCTGATCCTCCCAGAGCCCTCCTCAAGCTCCAGAGTCTCCGGGTTCCTGCCATGGAGTCTGTGGTACTTGATGAGACAAACCAGAACAAACCCAGCGTTTTCCAGTGTCGCCACTGACCTTCAGCGAGGCGGTGTTGTTGGTCCTTTTCTCTCCCAAGCAGCCCAAAATTATAGAATTACCCTAGGAGGAGGGAGTCCTCCCTCTCTTCCAGATTCAGTGGCCTCTAATGGGTGGGTGAGTGTCTCCTGGGGATGCTCAGATTTCTGAGCATTTTTTCCTGCTCTTTTCAAGACCACGTTTGGGTGAGGACGGGCTCATGCCCTCCTGGAGCTGGATGGTGGGAGGGACTCCCTCTGCTGTCTGCTGAGGGTAGGTTGTTGGCTCTTGACCCTGCGGGTTAGTTGGCATCCTCTCCCAAAGCCCGTGGTGGTTATGCCTCATGGCGCTTTCTTGGCAAGAAAGCCCTGGGTCCTCTGTCCCTTGAGGAATATACGTCCCATGTCACTTCCGGGCTCCCTGAGATCTGACCGTGAGTCTCACCTGGTTTCCGGCCTGAGCCCTCCATTACCCATTTAACTTGCTCTTGCCAAGTTGACCTTCTGTTCAGATCGAGTCGGGACTCTCATTTTAGCTTCTGTGTCCCCTTTTGATGGCCAATGGTGAATTCTGGGTCACCATGCCAAGGGGAAAAGAGCACCGCATGGTTTTGTCCTGGCAACTTAGGCCCAGAAGTGACCTGTCACTTCCACTCACAGCTTGTTGGCCAGAGTTGGTCATGTAGCCTTGCCCCCTCCGCAAGGGACCTGGACTGCTGTCCTCCACGTGCCCAGAAGGGAGAAAGCAGGCAACATTTGGCAAACAGTTAGTGACTGCATGGCCCCTACCAGTGCATCTCCCAGAATTCCAGCGGAAGCCAAGCCAAAGCTGGTCCTCTGCTCTTTGCTTATTCCTCTCCCTTTTCTTGGTCCACGGGCTTCATTCCCGAGCAAAGGTGTCTGACTCACCTTGTGCAGCCACCTTCACTCGTCCTCCATTCCGGCTCTTTCCAAGGCCCCCGGTTCCCAGCTTCTCTTCCTGTCCCACACCAACTCCTCACGCATTGGGGTTCCTCTTTTTCTGAGTTGTTCTTTGCCCTCTTGGCTTCTCTGGGGCTCAGTGGTATAATGGTCACTGGCCACCAGGATTTGCTGGACAAAAAGAGTGAAAAAACACAGCAACTTAACTTTTCAGAGTTATTTGTGGTGTTTATAATCTGCATAGTAAGCGCCTCACGGTGGCCATAATTTTGCCATAAGAGTTTTCACTTTTCCAAGAGTCAGCAGTGCCTGTGACAAACGGGGCAACTTCCCACATGGTGTGTGGCAGCCTTTCTAAGGGCTTATCACATTCTAAAATAGTTGTCCAGAAAATTCTAGTCTGGGCTCTTTTCGAATGAATTCACTTTTTGTATCACTCATAATACACAGAGAGGTTCATATAAGTTATTTATTTAACAATACCTTTTTAAAAAATTTATTTATTTTGAGAGAGAGACAGCAGGAATGTGAGCGGGGTAAGGGCAGAGAGAGAGAGAGAGAGAGAGAGAGAATCCCAAGCAGGCTTTGCACTGTCAGCACAGAGCCCAATGTGGGGCTCCAACCCACGAACCGTGAGGTCGTGACCTGAGCCGAAATCAAGAGTTGGACGCTTGGGACGCCTGGGTGGCTCAGTTGGTTAAGTGTCTGACTTCAGCTCAGGTCATGATTTCACAGTTCATGGGTTCAAGACCTGTGTCGCGTTCTGTGCTGACAGCTCAGGGCCTGGAGTCTGCTTCACATTCTGTGTCTCCCTCTCTCTCTCTGCCCCTTCCCTACTTGTACTCTTTCTCTCTGTCTCTGATAAACGAATGTTTAAAAAAAAAAAAAAGGAGTTGGACGCTTAACTGACTGAGCCACCCGGGCGTTCCAACAGTTATGTACCTTTGGCATATATTATGATGTCTTCGTTCACTGAACTTTTAATACGCATCATCCCTACAGAGCTGTATTTTGTCTGATCCCTTCACACGCTTCTCCAGGGTCTCCCATCCACCCACATTTAGCTGTATTGCCCCTTCTAGGGATTTCCTTTTTTTTTTTTTTTTTTTTTTAATTCTCTTCAGGACCCCTGGTAAAAGTGCACCTGCTAAGGTGACCTTTCTTTCTGCCAAAGTGGTCAGGTCCAATCAGCAATCTTTCGTGAGGCCCCTGGGATCCCTCATGGTACCTAGATGCCACGTTAAAATCAAAGCACACGGGAGTCCTGAACGGCACGCGTCTCTTGTGACGCAGGAAGATCGTAGCCCGTGACAGAGGCTGATGGGACCTCTCGGTGGGCCCTGTGGTCAGCCGCTCTACAGCTCTGCAGAGACCTGCCCGGACTAGGGGCCGCCTGGGAGACGGTGACTCAGGGGCTCACTGTTCTCATGATTCTTGCAGCTCGGCTCTTTTCCTGTCGCCACGTTTCCTCTAAGGAAATCAAACGGGACAGGCTTTGCTCTGACGCTTTGAAGGGCCCTCCTGTGCCCCCTCCCAAAGGGCTCCCCGTCAGCACCAGGTCTCATCTTTTTCGCATTCGTTAGAACACCCTATTTGGTAGAACAGGTAATCTGTACGTGACTCTTTTCATCCGAGGCTCTCACAGCGTGCTTACAGATTGTTATGAATTGAGCCGTACGACATCCTTAAAGGAAACATAAGTTTTAGCGTCAGTGGGGTTTTTTCCCAGAGGCGTTTGGCTGACCGAGCGGCCACAAATGGGCGGATCATTGAGTTGTCCTGGTTTTATTTCTGAGCGTCTCACCCTTGCGTCTCCTGACATGATCCCGCACCGTATTTGATCTTTAGAAAAGGAGACAGAGCCTTAAGAAAAGCAGTGGAAATCCGTGAGGAGGGGGGAGCTCGGTGCCTGGACCCCTGCCCTCCCTGGCCGTCTGGACGCAGCAGAGGGAGGTGCTGCTGTTCCCGCTGGCCTCGAGGGTTGACTGCCCTCCTGTCTGTTCTGAACAACTCAGGGGGCCTCTGGAATGATGCCTTCACGGAATTAGGACACGTCCCAGAGTTGCCACTCCTCGTAAACATGGAGATTTCACGGGATATGAGGAGGCTCCGTCCCACGTTTTATTCGGTCGTAAATGAGGGACCGATTACATGTTCAGACGCTTCGAGGCTTGCCGGGCAATTCTTGTTCTATTTCTCAGGTGAGAAATGAGCAGAATCCCCTCACAGTCTTGTCCGTGCCGAGCTGCAAACAAGTAAGAACTGAAAAGCCTCACATCGACTCAGATCTGAGTGCTTCTCGAGGATATACGTTCCTGGAAAACCCGGTCAGGAACATACGTGAGCCCAGCAAAAGGAGACAGGCCGTCTCGATAGGTTTTTGTTTATTTTTCGCAGAAGGAGCCGCGGTAACGCACGCTCGGTGCCAGAGGGCATCGAGAGTTTTCCCCGGGGATGCAGCACACACAGGGAGCTTCCGGGAGCCACACGTGGATGGTTCACTGGCCTCGCAGTCAAATCTCAAACTGACCAGCGCGCCCCTATTTTTATTTAACTGTGGACTTGTCTGTTCACAAAACCATTACAGGCTCCCTTTGCACTGCGTATAGCAATCTGGTTCACAAGTAGGCACCCGCGTGTGACTTTCTCCTTAGGGATGCACTTTTTGGGAAACGTCCCTCCCCACTCGCCACCCCCCACCTCCCCCACCCTCCCCCCTGCCCAGGAATGCAGGAAGCACTTCGGGAAGGGGATCCAGAAGGGGATCGGAGCGCGCCTAGGCAGACCCAGAGCGGGGTTTCTGTGCTGGCTCCTTCCTGAGAGCCCGAAACGCCCCGTGTAGGTAGCTGGGGTTGCTTCCTAAGGAATCCGAGCTGCAGCAAATGTGCCGAGACCCTCAGCAACGTCGGCAGGGTTGTGACACGGGCTTCAGCGTGTCAAGCCCCAGGATCTCTGAGTGGGGAGATCTGGGGGTGTCTGCGTGCTGGCCCTTCTTTCCAAGGGAGACACTCTGGTGCCCTTCCCTGTCGCCCTGGGCCCCGCCCGGAACTCCGAGTAAAGCTTCTGTGAATTAGGATGTGTGCCAGGGAGCTAAGGACCCTCACAACCGGGTGAGATCCCATTTGAGACAATGGAATAATGACCTTGGGGAGAAGCTTCCCTTGGCAGTGGTCTCAACTTCACCACTTACTTGCTCGGCGTTTGGATGCCCTCAAGATGGGTGGGTGTGGTCACGTCAAGTTAACCCACTTGACCTTTGCTCCCTTGGGTATCTCCCTGCTCTGGAACTCTTTGACACTTGAAGAAGGCACAAGCTTTTGCTTCTCGCCTCTGGGCGATGTTCCTCTCTGCGTAAAGCCAGCAGTTACGAGAGCGCGTGCCCCGTGGCCACCGGGAGCTGCGGTCATTGTCGTGATTAGTGGACAGAGTAATTAAGGCCCAAGTGAGCGTTTCCTGTTCAACCCTTCCTGTCCCCGAGGAATTGTCGGAATTGTCGCTGCCTGTGTCTGGGCTGACCTGAGGGGCAGGAAGCAATCACACAGGAGTAACCAGAGACAGGAACCTTCCAATAGATCGAGATAAAATACAGTCTGGTTATTGGTAGGCAGCCCACACTGCCTAACTGTGAAACCGCAGGGGTATTTTCTTAGAGGGGGTGGAGGGTGGGAAGGGGGCCCGAGCTTTGATGACACATCCTCACGGATGCTTAACACCTCCTCTGGCCAAGTCCTCCCTCCAGGCCGAACACGCGCCTACCACACTTTCCCTAGGAGTGAGAAGGCTGTTTGGCGATCCAGGCACTGGACCCTCGTTCTGTGAAAGTTGGGCCCTCTGGATGTGTTTTCTGTTGTACAAATTGGGACGCTTTGTTCCGCAAGGGCGTGAGGTGGGACAGAGGCAGGTGGTGGGGGAAAAAGACAGTGTACCGTGCACACAGGAAGGAATGCACGGCAGCCCAAGTCATTACCCAGCAGCGATCTGGGGACGACCTGGGACCCTGTTCCCTGCTGAAAGTGAACTGCCCCGTGGCACAGGGGGTCCTCAAGCTCTGTTCCTTTATCAAGTACCTAGTTTAATCACATAGCTTAATTTGCATACTGGTAGCATCGGAAGTGTTCAGGGTCTGTTACCTGTAGGGAACGGGTAGGCGTTGAAGGCCACTTGGCATGTGGGAGAGGCTGGGCCAGGGCAACATGCTGGAAACATCCCGTCTGTTTACTCCCTGTGCTTTTCTCCGGTACCGTCCTAATGGTATTTCCTGGCTTCAAGGGAGACGGAAAATGACACAGAGAGATCACAAAATGCAAAAAAGGGTATCGTTAGTACCTTCTTTAGAACTTAATACCAACCAGCCTGAGCTGGGAGACAGGACGTTATGTAGTTTCTTAGAGACTTGAACTGATTCATATAGAATTTCCAGCGTGGCATCTCCAAGTTAAGATGATCAGCTAAATGGCAACCCCTAGGTTTTAACTTTATTTTTGTGACAACCGTAAAACCACCCACAGTGGCAGAGTAGTGTCCCCAGGACTGTTAGTTAGTTCTCAGCTGGAATCCAGAAGGAGGGTGGCTCAGTCGGTGAAGCATCAGGCTCTTATTTTCCGCCTAGGTCATGATCTCATGCTTCATGGGTTCGAGCCCCGAGTCAGGCTCCACACTGTTAACACAGAGATTGGGATTGTCTCTCTCCCTGTCTCTCTCTGCCATTACCCCGCTATCTCTCTCTCTCTCTCAAAATGAATACATACACTTAAAAACAATTTGTAGAATCTGGAAGGACTTCCATTTCTCAACCATTAGTGGGACCCTTGGACAAAGCAGTAGAACTATAGGAGTGCTGGATGACAGCCAGGCCTGTCACTCGAGACAAGGGAAGACTGAGAAGCTGTCCCAGGTTGGAGGACACGGTCCCTAAATAGGATCCTGGTGCAGACACAGGGCGCTAATGGGAAAACTGGAGAAACCAAGATAAAGTTCATCCTTGTAATTACTGTTGTACCCGTGTAGATATCTTAGTTTTAATGTTTGTCTATTTTGAAAGACAGCGAGCATGAGTGGGGGAGGGACAGAGGGAGAGGGACAGCGAGAGAATCCCAAGCAAGCTCCGCACTGTCAGCCCAGAGCCCGATGCAGGGCTCGATCCCGTGAACCCTGAGATCATGACCTGAGCCAAAATCAAGAGCCGCCCGGATGCCCCTGTAAATCTCTTAGTTTTGATAAAAGTACCATGATGGTGTAAGGTGTTATCTGTCGGGGAAATTGAGTAAAAAGCAAACAGGAATCCCCTGTACACGTTTGCGGCTCTTTTGTCCATGGGAAATTCTTTCAGAATGAGAAGTTCAGAAGTGCATTGCAGAACAACCGAAATCGCAGCGTATTTAGGATCCTGAGTCCAAGGAGAAGGCATCGCGCCTGTGGTACGTCGAGAGGAAAATGTGCAGTATTTGAGCAAAGATTCACGGCAGGAAAACGGGCAGATCTTAGAAAGGATCTGGGCTCTAAAGAACTTGGAAGCTTTAGACTTTGCTAAAAGGTTGTACACCGAGTGCTGCTCGTGGAAGACGCGGGGAAGAAGCGCACGCGCTCACCTCCTGGTGATGCCCCCACACCCCGACGCAAGCGCCCCGCTTCTGTTCCCCTCCGAGTGCCACGCGACCACGTCACGCCCCTCCTGACACACAGCCAGTCCTGGTGGCTCTAGCATCCCGAGCGTGGATGTCAATCAGAGCTCCCGATGAGAAGATAGTAACTGTTGTCTAACGCATTAGACCTTATCATGAGGACCTCAAGTCAGGTGTCAGAACAGTGGGGCAAAATAAAAAACAAACCACTTTTGCCCTATTAGGGATAGTTTCCATCCCACGTGTCTTCTAGACATGGATAAGTAGCAAAATACGAATTCCGGAATGCATCTCGAAGACCCAAACACGTCAGCCGTACGCCTTCGGGTAGTTCTACTTTTTCTGTTTCTCCTCGGCACCGGACAAAGCCGAGCGCCGTGATTCCTGTTCTGCACCTGTTGTCTGGAAACCTGAGAAAGCCCTTGCCTGTCACTCGCTCTGGGCTCTCCCTGCACCTCCCTGCTGCCTCTCAGGGCTCTCCCTCCCTGCGCAGAGAAACCTTCCCCTCCTCCCCCTGCCACGCTGCATTTCAAATCGTTCTTTGAAACGTCTGTTTCTCGCGTGAATCTGTGAGCATATCGAGTGTAGGACTGTGCCCTCGCCCCTTTCCTTATCCCAATATGTAATACTGTACTTGCTCATGTTGGCATTCCAGAATTAAGTCTCTCTCGTTCTACCATGGTCTGAATAGTTTCCTTTAGGTCCAGCCAAGGGTAGGTCATACATAAAGGCCAGTAAAGACACCCTTCCGAGTGTTGACGTGGCAGGTTCAACCGTCCACCTGTTGCGTTAAGCACTTTCACTTTATTGGGAACCACCGGGGAGTTAGGGGTCATGAGCCAGAAACCAAAGTAATTTATGTAGGATTCATCTATTTACTTAACCCGTGGTTTTGAGTCTGTGTGTGTGTGTGTGTGTGTGTGTGTGTGTGTGTGTGTGTAATTAAGAGCAGTTATACGTTCCAGAATTTGAAACTGATTTTCATAAATTTTATTTATGATCCCCTTCTTACAGGATAGGATAGATCTCAAAGATTTCTTTCCCCTTACTGTTTTGTTTTTCCTGTTTCTATTTCCACTAAAAGGGGCTGGTGGCTGGTCTCCACGCGTGTCAGATAAATACCAGTGGCTGCAGATTGACCTCGGAGAGAGAATGGAGGTCACAGCTGTGGCCACCCAGGGAGGATACGGGAGCTCCGACTGGGTGACCAGCTACGTCCTTATGTTCAGTGATGGCGGGAGGAACTGGAAGCTGTATCGGCGAGAAGAAAGCATCTCGGTATGTTCCTTCCCTGCGAGTGGGTCTGTCAGAGCATGAATTATGCCAATTACTGCCTGTTGCTGCAAATCTGTCGGATCAAGTATAGAATGGAGCCTCCTAAATTACTCGAAAAGTGTTTCCAAGCGACTGTAAGACACATGTGGCATTTTAAAATGTGCTGCCCATGTATAATTTATGAAATAAGTAAAACAATTTTGTAATGTAGTGAAATATTGAAAATGTCTTCCCATGATTCCTTAACATAGTGTGAAATCTAAGGAATAAAGCCACATACACAACCTACTGTATTTTTTGTTCCAGAACCCAGCGGCTGGTGTTGCCTTGGTGTTGTTCAATTAAGTAAATTCATTCTTCTGTGTCCTCCGATTAAGTGAGATTTCTGGAAAACCCCAAACGTTTAAAAATCGGTGTAATGGAGAGTCTCCCTATGGACGGCATGTTGGGGGACACAAATCCGGCTCCAATAGGAAATTGTGTACTTGGGTGGCCCCTTGTAATTCATGGGAGCTAGATCTCTGGGATTCTTTGGAATCGTGATTATTTTGCATCCGTGACATAGTTTCGACCTCTGATTACATGTCGTGTTTCTTTTGGAAGAATTAAATTTTGCCTGCCTTTTAAAAAAATATTTAAATATTCATTTTAAGAGAGAGGGTGTGTGTGCATGCATGAGCGGAGAGGGAGGGAGGGAGGGAGGGGGAGAGAAAGAGAGAGAGAGCGAGAGAGAGAGAGAGAGAGAGAGAGAGAGAGAGAGTCTCAAGCAGGCTGTGTGCTGTCAGTGCAGAGCCCAGTCTGGGGCTCAGTTTCACAAACCGTGAGATCATGACCTGAGCCGAGATCAAGAGTCGGACACTCAGCTGACTGAGCCAGCCAGGAGCCCCTTGCCTGACTTTTTGGCTATGACACTATGTGAAATTTATTATCTAATTAGCATTTGTGGGTTTTTTCTAACGTTTATTTATTTTTGAGACAGAGAGAGACAGAGCATGAACGGGGGAGGGTCAGAGAGAGAGGGAGACACAGAATCTGAAACAGGCTCCAGGCTCTGAGCTGTCAGCACAGAGCCCGACGCGGGGCTCGAACTCACATACCGCGAGATTGTGACCTGAGCCGAAGTCGGACGCTTAACCGACTGAGCCACCCAGGCGCCCCAGCATTTGTGTTTTTAAATCACAGTCTGCCCTGAATGAGAAGCTCTGTGTGCACAGTGTTTGCACTTGGCTGGTGGGGTGGCTGATGGGGTGGCTGATGAAGTGTGTGGCCTACGGGAGATGTGTCAGGTGGAGAAGGACTTACTCTTTTCTTGTTACTAAAAATGCAGTTTAGATGCTTGCCAGGGGCTAGGGGAACAGAGGAATGGAGAGTCAGCGTGGAGTGGGGACAGAGTTTCAGTTGAGAAGATGAAAAGTTCTGGAGATGCACGGTGGGGACGGGTGCACAACAGTGCGAATGTTAATGCCAGAGAAATGCACACTTAAAAGTGGCCAAAGTGGTAAATTTTATATCGTGACTATTTACCCACAATAAAAAATATACAGCTTAGTTTCCATTTAATTTAGGCTAAGGATATTATGTAACTTTGTAAAAAAATATATCTTTTAAATGTTTATTTTTAAAAAAAAAATTTGATGTTTATTCACTTTTTTGAGAGAGAGAGAGAGAGAGAGAGAGACAGAGCATGATGGGGGGGGGGGGGAGGGGCAGAGAGAGAGGGGGAGACACAGAATCCGAAGCAGGCTCCAGGCTCTGAGGTGTCAGCACAGAGCCCAGTGTGGGGCTCGAACCAATGAATTGTGAGATCATGACCTGAGCTGAAGTTGGACATTTAACCAAGCCACCCAGGTGCCCCTCTAATGTTTATTTTTGAGAGAGAGCGAGAGCTAGTGCGTGTGTAAGCAGGGGAGGGGCGGAGAGAGAGGGAGACAGAGGATCCGAAGCAGGCTTCAGGCTGTCAGTGCACAGAGCCCGACTTGGGGCTCCACGTGGGGCTGGAACCCACGAACCGTGAGATCATGACCTGAGCCGAAGTCGGTCCCTTAACCGACTGAGCCACCCAGGAGCCCTGCATATTATGAAATGCTTAAAAATTTTTTCTCATCGTGGTAGGAGGAAAAGCATCAGCCAGGAAGCGGCCACTTGTTAGCACGTGACTTACCTCTAACACTGACAAACAACACAATGACAATATTCCCCTCATTTGTCCCTAAATTGCCCCCATTTGCACTTCCTTAGAACTCTGTTACTCAGGATAACTTCATAGATCATGGCCTATTTAGTTTTTTATCTCTGGACCTCTTGCTAGTTCACCAATAAATGCTGATGTAAATTGAATTAAGAAGAACTGGCCAGGTGTCTTAATAGGAGGTAAAACAGACTAGGAGAGGATTTGGGGTTTCGGGGCTGGCTGACTTCCCAAACCAGCAGTTGCCAAGTGTGTGATCAGAAGTAGATATTGACGTCGAGTTAATTCTTAGAACAGCAGGTCCAAAGCAGGGTTAAGATAAACATTAATTAAGAATGAGTGACAGTCAGGGGCGCCTGGGTTGGCTCCGCTGGTTGAGCATCTGACTTGTTTTCAGCTCAGGTCATGATCCCAGGGTTGTGGGATTGAGCCCTGTGTCGGGGTCTGTGCTGAGGGTGGGAGTCTGCTTAGGATTCTCTCTCCCTCTCCCTCTCTCTGTCCCTCCCTCTGCCCTCATCCCCACTTTCTCTCTCTTACAAAAAAGAAGAACGAGTAACAGTTAAACCTTAACGAAGCATCTACTTATATAGGGAACTTTTATTCAAAATTAAGTCTTGGTTTTGGAAATCAGGTAACTGAGAGTGCATGCTTAGTTTTTATTTCAAGTTTTTAAAGTTTATTTATTTGTTTTGAGAGAGAGAGAGAAAGAGAGAGCACGCATGGGAGGGGCAGAGAGAGAGAGAGAGAGAGAGAGAGGGAATGAGAATACCAAGCAGGCTCCACACTGTTAGCGCAGAACCTGATACAGGGCTCCGACTCCCGAACCTGAGGTCAAGACCTGAGCGGAAATCAAGAGTTGGACGCGTAACCGAGCGAGCCACCCCGGCGCCGCTGATGTCAAATTTTTATTTACATTCTAGTTAGTTAACATATACGATAAAACTGGTTTCAGGTGTAGAGTTTAGTGCACGCCTGTTCTTAGTCGCGTTAACTACGGCTCATGTTTTTTACCCCCATCCCACTCTGATACATGGCTGAGAAATTGTGACAGTTCCCGTGTTTCGGCTCAGCAGCTCGGGGGAAACCATCTCCAAGCGTCACCATCTGGCACTTTGCTTCGAGGAGCCCAGGGGAGGTGGGGACAGGGATAGTGGCCTTACCGATCGGAGACCACGCAGGGGAGCGCCCCTCGGTCCTGCGCCCATCACACAGTAAGGACTGGTGTGGTGGCCTACCTCCCCGTCCTGGGGAGCTAAAGACCCGCCTTCCTCCTCTGCATCCCCAGAACTTCACGGTGCCTGGCCCCCAGCAGAAAGCTGGGACGCATTCGCTAGATGCGTGTGTGCGTGCGTGCGTAGGGTCTCCCTTCCGTGAGGAAGTCGCTCTTGAGTGACTGCTGTGCTCGAAAGCCCTTCGTCTCAGCGCAGGGGTCTCTGACGCTCCACTGCAAAGGTTTCTTCTGCGTCTTGATCTCCGTTAGGAAAGGTGGCTCATCCTTGCCTTCTTTTGGTCCGTCACCGCGGCTTAAGTGGATTCGTTTCCTGCTCCGGGCCCGACTCTCTATACAGTTGACTCTGACAGCGGGATGCCCCACGAAGCGATAATTACGAGATTATATGTACAGTTTCTGGAAAAAGAGGAGGCCGACTTGGCTGCTCTCTGGCCCTCTCACGTAGAGTCAGCGGCTCTTAATGACAACGGAGGCTCGATCCCTCCGTCAGGGTGTGGTTTTCATTACGGATCGCTGACCTTAATTGGAGAGTGAATTTGAGAGTCTAAACAAAATTCCCTTGAAAGGTTTACACTCTTCATTAGCAACACTTTGCCGTTTTCTTGGTTCCGTGCTGCCAGTGTAAGAAGTTACCGTGCCCTTTGCGACCCGATGCAAGGCAGAGCTGTGACGTCACGGTTTCTGCAGGTCTGAAGTTGGGGTGTAACCGGCTGGGTCCTCTGTGTAGGGGGTGGGAAGGGCTGGGGAGATCCCGATGACCCCCCTCAGGTTGTGCGACTCACTGGGGGGCGGGGGGACTCACAGGACCAGTGTGTAGTCCTAAAACTGATGTTGAGAGGACACAAAGCAAAATCAGGAGAGAAGGAAGGTGCTTGGGGAGCAGCCCGTGGCAAACCAGTCATAAGCCCCCACGAGTCCTCTCCACGTGGACACCCATAGAACATGCTTCATTCCTCCTCAAGAAAGTTCTGGCAATCTGCGTGAGGTGTTGCAACCGTGGAAACTCATCAGACGCTCAACAGCCGGGGTATTTTTGGGGGGCTGGTCGCATAGGCACCCTCTGCCTTGTGAGACCCCCTACAAGGATGACGGTGTTGAGTATAAACTATACCGTTTGCACAAACGTTAGGCACAGTGAGCCGCTGTCATCATTAGGGTCTTGGGAACGGGCCAGCCTTGTGATTCGAACCGGTCCAGGTGATTTGAGAGTCCAGCCACACTGTAAGGAGGGGGTTCGGTGGTCTCTGTCTTGGCTGTACCCGAGAGCCTTCCCTGCCCCTCGCCTTCCCTGGGTTCGCTCCTGGCATTTATTTCCCTGTACAGAAGGGCGGGTTCAGAAGTCTGTGGACGCGCTGTGACTTGCCTGGCTCTGCCGAGGGGCCGTCGGGGAACTCGTGTCTGTGGTCGTCGGAAGAGCCCATGCCACCAGCCGGCTCCATCTGTCCCGCACTAGGGACTGAAGGCCCTGGACGGTGGGTGGAGCCATGTAAGGACCTAGTGGCCACCCTCATGAGACGGCCGTGTTATCAAATTTCCTGTCCTTCGTCTCTCTCTCTCCTTGAGCCTTGCCTTTCTTATATCTCTCTCTGCTTTTCTCTCCTTATCATCACATCTTTCTTCTCCTGTCCTCTCCTTCTCTACAAGAGAGAGGGCCCAGATGACTCTAGGCCCCACATCTCCACCTGTGGCGCACAGACCATCGGTATCACCTGGGATCTCGATAGAAAATGGAATCTCAGGGGGGCTGGATCTGGCCTACTAAATCCGAATCTGCGTTTAAAGAAGATTCTCAGGGGATCCCAGAAGTGCTGACTGAGATGACCAAGGACGTCTGTACATGCCTGGCTCACAGGGGGTCATGCCCCTGCTGGAGGACGCAGGTCACCCACGCAGTGTCAGCCTGATCAGGCGATCCTCCCTGTAGGAACCTCGCTCTGTTGTCCTGTGGCTAGAGAACACCCTCTTTCTCCCCAGCTGTCACCAACCTCGTGGGACACAAGCCCAGAGTGTCTTCTCGTTGCTTTTATTGACGAGTAACAACCAAGTGCTTAAAGTTAGTTCCGTCTTTGAGAACTATATTATTTCTTGAATCTGTACATTTTGCATTAATTAGGACTTCATTCTTTCCGTTTTGAACTCATCAGAACTCAAATTCAACGGTTAGGTCCCGTGGGAACTCAAGACTGGGTTGTTACTCTGAATGCATTGACAACTTACAATTCAAGTGTATGCTTCTTCCCTATGCAGGACGTTTGTGTGAAAAAGGAATTCTTCTAAGAACAGACTGGTAAACTGTATTTGAAAAATAAAAAAATAAAAGAAATTATTTGATATAAACATAGGATCTAGTATAACTAATTCTATTGAATAGATTCCTTTTTCCTTGAAAAAATGTGTATCAGTAGGTCCACAGCTGAAAATAAAATCGAAACAGCCAACCATTTGAAACTTTAGTCTACTTTCGGTAATTTATAACCTAAGCCAAGTAGAAAAATGTAGACTAATTAGTGAGGCTAATTAATATTGTATTGGAAGACATGACAACCTTACAGTGCTCTACAAGAGCGACAGAGGTGACCCCAAGGATTTAGGGTAGGAGAAATGACAGGGAAATATTGGAAGCAAGACAGATGGCATGAGGGGGTGTTCGTTGTATCTGTAGTGGTTTATCTGTTGGGGGGAAGGAGCTTAGGTACAGGTAACAAAATATTCACCCTGTTAAGTCCGGATCACAGGTACATGTGGGTATGGGTATGTTTGACATATTGCATAAATAAAAAAAAATAATAAAAAATAAAGAACCGTGACTGCTTGGTATAAAAAGAAAGATCATGTGACCCATATGTGATTTCAGAATAGAGAGGGATAAGAACCGCGTCAAATTATCGTAGGAACGACTTGAATCAGAAATAAGGAAGGGTGTTTCGTGTGCAGGGAGGTAAACACTGCTATATGGGAAGCTTTGTTGGGAGCGGAAGTGGAAATTCACCTGATCGAGGCTCCTATTAATTCAGTCATTTAAATACGTGTTGGTTTATCTCAGGTCTAGGTTAATACATTTATCATGGAGTTCATGACTCAACAAGTCCAAGCCTCACATCACACGGCATGTTGCAGAAAGGGTCTGCAGGTCTGCAGGGTCCGACGTGAGGCCCCGGCCAACCGCAGCCGTGCCCACCACTGCCAAGTTCGGCTCTGAGACCGATTGGCTTTCAGCACAAGGAACAGGAGTAACGTTTCAGCGATTCTGTTATCGATCACCTCCATCCTCAGCCGTGTGGGGGACGTGGCTGTCTCCTTCTTAACCAGCCACCTCCTCACGTTCAGCATATTGGCCACCACGGCAGTGACTTTGTACGGACCGTACTTTGCTGATTGTGCTTACCACTGTGGGCCACAATCGGATTTCCTATGCGTGGCTCCCCCTCCTGGGCACTGAGAGCCATTAGGTCAGGGATTGATCTCCCCAGAGGCCCAGGCCTATTATGGTGTCTCAGTAAAGGGCCGTTGGATTGAATTAAGGAAGAGTTGCTGTTCTCAATAGACCTCCGCCAGATGGGTAGTCAACGCATCTCGAAACCTTAGCCAACCATGTGATGCTGCTTCCGCAGCGGGAGGCTTTTGGTGCCACATCTGAGTGTAAGAAGTTTAACATTGCTTCCCCACGAGGTTGTACGAGGATGATGTCCTGTTGAACCTAAGGTGGTCCCGTCTGCCCTTAACTGCGGGGGTCAGTGACAATGAAGATAAATGCTGGACTCGATCTGCGGAAAACTCTCCGAGCAGCTGGAAAGGTTGAGGCAGAGAAGCGAATGAGGCTTCTGAGCTTGAAGCGCAAAGTAACCAAGGGCTCCCCAGAGGCGGGGTGTCCTGTAACAACTGCTTTTTGTCCGAGCTCCCTGCTCTCTGTGCAGAATATCCTTCCTTCTCTGTCACCGACAACCTTCCGCAACCGGAAAAGCTTCACTGTGTACGGAAATTGCTTAGACGCTCCCTTCTTTTTCATTTCTCACATATTCCTCTCTTCGACTACATTTACCCATCTCGTGCCTATTTCACATCAGTTCTGGAGTCAGGGACTAAGGCTTGTTTATCTCTGTATCCTTTGTACCTACTTCACCCCTTGGTACAAGTAATGTTTGGGCTTATTAGAATTGCCACACGTTGTCACCTTGGGAGGGAGGGAAGTAGAATCTTAAATATGTAACAAGACAAATAGGAAATCCGGAGACATGTTACAAATTGCACCTTTACTCTGCATATAACCAAGCGGTCGTGTGTAGCAACCCGTGGAAATTAGGATAGACTTTATGAAAAAGGTGCATTGTAAACCGTAATGTGAGTGGAGTACGGCAGAGCCATGGGGGAGATAGCTTGAAAAGTAGGACTATTTATTCATTGAAAGAGCGCAAAAGTGCTCTTTTTTGTCTTACGCAAGAAAGGCGCGTGGCGGAAAAATTAAATTCTTAGCAGAAAAGCTTCTCCAGCAGCACGGTCATTGAAAGGAAATGGTGCTGAGCCACGTCCCCGGGGGCGGGGGGCGAGGGGAGGGAAGCAGGGGAGTTCAGGGAGCATTTCCATCAGGATCTCCTGTTGCAACTCGGGCAGCTCAGCTTCAGAGGATGTACTAACGCTTGGTCTCCTTTGCAATGGCAGTCAACTCTACACATTCTGCAGCTTGCACACATGCTGTAGTTACACAGATGCGGAAGTGTGGTGTGCACTTTGGTCTCTCTGTGGAGGATTTCCTGGGCCTGTCATTTTGGCATAAAAGATTCAAAAGTGGCTTCGTGCCAGACGGGATCTCAAAACTCTGAGATGATGAGAATTTCTGATTCGCAATCCTCATACTTTCCGAGAACATCGGGGCATCAGTTGAGAAGCTGGATGTCCTCCAAATATGTTTAAAGGCCTCAGACTGAAGGAAACAGCAGGGTAGACCAGGGGTCTGCAGACTCTTTCCATAAAGGGACAGGTGGCAAATATTTTCAGTGTTGTAGACCGTACAGTCGCTGTCGTGGCTACTTAACTCTTCCGTTGTGTGACAACAGCCACAGGCGTTAGGTAAATGAACAGGTGTGGCTGTGTTCTAATAAAACTTTATTTACACAAACACGCAAGCAGCTGCATTTGACCCTGGCCTCCAGGCTGCTCGATCCCTGGTTTAGTTCATTTTCTGTCTGTTGAAGGTGTGAGGTAGGGATATGGCTTCATTTATTTTTTTCAAATGGCTACCTCGTTATTCCAGTATCATTTATTGGACAGTATTAAGTAGGAAATAGTATTGACACTGATGTAAAATAGGTGCCTGTTCACCAATCTGAAATAGATCAGTGCTTTGCAACATTTCTGTGATGAGGAATCACATGGGTGATGAGGATTCCTATGGGTGAGTTGTCTTCACGAACGGGTTGGATTGCTCTCCTAGAAAGTAGTCTTTCCCCTTATTTTTTGTTCATCTCTGGATAAAGTCCTAGACTTCTACTTTTGCCTTATTTCAGAACTTAGTCCCAGAGAGAATCAATTTGGGGTTTCCCTTGCTTTTGAGGCTATAGAGGGCTTTTAAAAGACGTTTATTCCATATGACCTTACAAGATAAATGTGTGAAGCCCTTTCTAAGTCTCCATCCTCACATTCTCAAGTTATCAAGTACATTCAGGTAGAGAAGGAAATAATAGAAGGAGCACAAAAATTAGAACTGGAGGTAAATTATCATTATACGCTCTTTGAGAACATGAGAAAATCTCCCGAGGAAAAAAATTAAAAAAAAATAACTCCGCGGTGTACCTCCTTACGAAAGTAATTTCCAAAATTAATTAACTTCTCTTTATACCTACAAGTAATTAGCTAACAGATAAAGGAACCGTGGACCTCATTTATAATAGAATCACAGGCAATAAAATTGATAAGAAATGCTCCAAAAAACATCGAAAGCATCACTAAGAGGCGTAAAAGAAAAGTGGGGTTAATCCCTGTCCTATCCAGACTTGATAGTGTAATCATGATGTATACTCATCTTCAACTAACCCTGAAATAAAAGGAGGTTTTTCTAAATTTCATCTTAAAATGTTTGTATGCAGCAAGAGCCACAGCAATTGGTAATAAGAATAGTATTAAAGGTAATTATTCCTGGTAAGCTAGGAAAATGCCTTATAAAGCTTAAATCTAGCTGTTTGAAGCTACTTAATATGAATGCTGTTTATGTTAGCATATTAATGCAAAAATTAGTGAAAAAACATAGGGTTCATTAATAAATATACTTATCGAATTAGCATGAAATAAAGGTGGCATTTCACATTAATGATAACAAATGGATTATTCAATTGATGATACTGGGACAAGTTGGTAGCCACCTGGAAAAAATAAATAAAGCTGGATCCCTGCCTTAATTACCTAAAGTAGATACAATTTCGAAGAACTCAGCCACAGAGAAAGGATGAAACGCAATTAGAAAATGTGTTGTACTAATTATTGGAAAGAGCATGCTAAGTGAGATGGAAACCCAGATGCTACAAAAGAAAAGGGTGATAAATTCGATTAATTTAAAAACGATGTGCAAAAACAAAATGCTGTCAGAAGACGACAAACATACATTGGGGGAAATTTAAATATATATGACAAAGAACACATTTTCTGAATTTATTTAATTTTTTAAATTTTATTTTGAGAGAGAGAGAGAGAGAGAGAGAGGGAGAGACAGAATCCCAAGCAGGCTCCAGGCTCCGAGCCATCAGCCCAGAGCCTGACGCGGGGCTCGAACCCACAAACCGTGAGATCGTGACCTGAGCTGAAACCGAGAGTCAGACTCTAAACCGACTGAGCTTCCCAGGCGCCCCCAAGTTTTCTTAATTTATAAAACATTCTTAATAAATGGGCAAGATTTTAAAAATCCCGTACATAAAAATGGGTAAAGATATAAATAGACAGTAAACAGAATGAAACAGAGAGGCTTATACGTGCATGAAAAGGTATTTGCTCTCACAAACCCTTGCAGGGGATTTCCATAAAATTACAGTGTTTAAAGCTCCTGTTATTCAGACCTCTGAAGGTGATGGTCCAAAAAGAGAGGTACTTTTAAGTCTCTTCAGTACACGGTCCACACCAAGAAGAAACTTGACTTCTGGGGATGAATGCCGCAGAGACAGGTGAGGTGCACGGAAAGGTCCTGTGACACCAGTGCTCATGTCCTAACGGTCTCCACCCAGGTCTCCACTGGTCACTGAGCCCATAGATGAATTACGATATCTCCGTTTTATGGAATAATCTAATACTGCGTAGAATGCATTCCTTTGAAAAGAGTGAGGTAAATCTATTTATTGATAATGAGCCAAGGAAACATTATTACTTTTAAACTTTTTATTTATTTTTGAGAGCGAGAGAAACCGAGCACAAGCGGGGGAGGGCCCGAGAGAGAGGAAGACACAGAATCGGAAGCAGGCTCCAGGCTCCGAGCTGTCAGCACAGAGCCCGACGCGGGGCTCGAACTCACGGACCCTGAGATCATGACCTGAGCCGAAGTCGGACGCTGAACCGACTGAGCCACCCAGGTGCCCGTGAAAACATTATTTTAAAGCAGGGTGCTCCAGGGGCACTGAGCCTGGGTGGCTCAGTCGGTTGAGCATCCAACTTCCGCTCAGGTCATGATCTAGCAGTTCCTGGGTTTGAGCCCCACGTTGGGCTCTGTGCTGACTGCTTGCTCAGAGCCTTGAGCCTGCCTCTGATTCTGTCTCTCTCTCTCTCTCTCTCTCTCTCTCTCTCTCTCTCTCTCTGTCCCTTCCCCACTCGCACTCTGTTGCTATCTCTCAAAAATAAATAAAACGTTAAAAATATATAAAAAAAAAATAAAGCAAGGTGCTCCTATTTAAAGTCCCCAAGCTGAACACTCACTCCAGGTAAAGGGCTGGAGGCTAAAAATACACAGTAATTGTTACTTTTAAACCACGTGCACGTATTGCTGTACAATTCGATACTAGGCGTTGAAACAACTAAAAAAAAAGAAAGAAAATCCCAAGTAGAGTTTTTTTTTTTTTTTTGTATTGTGGTCAAAAGCACAGAACATTAAATTCACCACTTCAGCCATTTTTAGGTCTACAGTTCAGTGGGGCGTAGTATGTTCGTATTGTGCGACACGCCTCTAGAAGTATTCCATCTTGCAGGATGGAAGGTCTGAACCCGGGGAACACAAATTTCCTTTCCCACCTCTCCCCCCCAGCCCTTGGCCACCAGCTTTTTACTATCTGTTTCTATGATTTTGCTATCTGATTCTATGTTTCTAGATCCTTCCGGTAAGCGGGATCATACGGTGTCTGGCCTTGGGCGACTGGCTTATTTCACGTAGCGTGCTGTCCTTGCGAGTCCCCCAACGTATGGCATGTGACAGGATTTCCTTCTTTTTGAGGAATTTTTCTTAGTGTTTCTTACTTAGTTTGAGAGAGAGAGGAAAAAAACGAGCGAGCAGGGGAAGGGCAGGGAGAGAGGGAGAGACAGAATCCCAAGCAGGCTCCGCACTGTTAGCACAGAGCCTGATGCGGGGCTTGAGCCCATGAACGGTTATCGTGACCTGAGCCTGAATCAAAAGACGCTTAACTGACTGAGCCACCCAGGTGCCTCTCCTTTTTAAAGGCTGCATAATATTCCATCGTATTGGTACACTGTATTTCGTCGATCGCTATGGTCTGAATGTTTGTGTCCCATTAACATTCATCTGCTGTAACCCGATCCCCCCCCCAAAGTATTGATGGTATTAATAGGTGGGACCTTCTGGAGGTACTTAGGTCATGCGGGTGGAACCCTCTTGAAAGGGACAGCATCTCATAAAAGAGGCTCAGAGGAATCCCCGCCCTCTTCCGTTTGGTGAGGACAGAAAGCGTGCAGCCCAGAAAAGGGCTCTCACCCGACCATGCGGGCACGCCGGTCTCAGACTTCCGGCCCCCAGAACTGTGAGCAGTTAAATTTCTGTTGTTCGTAAGGCATGCAGTCTGGGGTGTTCTGTTATCAGTTCTAAGATACCGATTCATCCATCGATGGCTCCTTGAGTTTCTATTGTGAAGAATGCCGCCATGATCGCGGGTGTGCCCGTATCTCTGGGATGTCCTGGTTTGCGTTTTTTGGGGGGACATAACCCAGGAGTGTAACTGCTGGATATGACCATTCTATTTGAAGTCGGTGAGGACCCTCCAAGCTGGTTTCCACAGTGGTTGCACCATGTTGCATTCCCACAAGCAGCGCACCAGGTTCTCATTTCTCTGCGCCCTCATCTGAACAGCGTGTTTATTTGGTTCTCTCACCCTTGAGATTTGTAAGGAGAGGCAATCCCTCATGGCCCCCGAGCGGCCCTCCGTGTCCTTGCTGGGTAACGCAAGTCCCTGGCTGTGCTTTAACGCAGGCCATTCTCTGGGTGTCTTTGTCCGGGCCCCTTTGCGTCTCTGGCTTCCGAACTGGTGTCATTTCCCAGATACTTTTCTGGATGACCGTGATTTACATGATGCCCAGTCTCTCCCTGCTGGGACTCGGAATGCCTTTGTGGACTTTCCTCTTTCACGGCACTTCTATGCTGGCTTTTCTCGCCATAATTTCTCGCATAAATTATGTCGAGTCTAAGATCTATATGCTAGTGGATACAAGGCATATCATTCATACTGTCTTTACATTAAACATAAAAAAAATAAAAATATGTTGAGCACTTATTTGAGATTATCAGCTGAAAAGACGATTGAGGCTCGAGTGTCCTCCACATAAAAAGAATCTTAGGTCCTCCCCACTGTGACTGTCTTCGTGATACAGGCTTTTTGATGGTACAGATCAGAACAAATACTATTCCAATTTAAGGGAAACTTTTTTAGGTGACTTTCTTCTCGCATTTAAAAGGACGAGCTGCCTCTGGGATTACGGTACAGAAGTTTGTGTGCGTGGAGACGAGCTCATCCGTCTGCCGCGTATCTGTCTGCCAGGTGAGTGCCACCCCTGGAAGATACGGCCACCAGCCAGTCACATCCCGGTCACCCTGTGCTGTGCTCGGAGCACTCTGTTTATTTCCTTCCTGGCATAATCTTCCTTTCCGTATGCCCTTGAGGAGAAATCACTTCGAACCATCAAAAAAGCCCAGGTTTGAAAAAGAGCCCACGGTCGGAGCCCTTTTCCGGAAGGAGCTGTGAGCCAGAAAGAAGGGCAGGCGGTGGAAATTGCAGAGTTGAGCCTCACGCTACGCATGTGACCGAGGGAGAGAAGTTTGAAATAAATCACATTGGATGTGCATGAGGCAAATGCACTTGGTTTGGATTTGAAGTCCTGTCTTGTGTATTTTTACACGTTCTTAATCAATTCAGACCTGAGCGGTTTATCCTCCTTTCAGACCTTTGAACATTTTAACGATTCAATATCCTTGTTTTTTAAGAGAGGAGAGAGAACTTCCAGGAGCAGCAGAAAGGGACCCCCGGGGAGCTCGCGTGTATGCTGCACCAAGAGCTTTATTAGCTAAAGTTCCCACGGAGGGAAAATTCAGACACACGAAAAGCTCCTGTTTCCTGTACGGAAATTTGAGGGTTAGCAGAAAAGTATCCTGAGAGTGGAGCACGAAATTATCGTGGCACTGCTTTTCCATTTGCACATCCCCAAATAATAATAAGTGAAATGGTCAATGCATTCACTGCACTGCCAATAGATTTCCTACCCTGAAATTGATTAATTGCCTTCATCAGTTGTTGAAGGAAGTGCGCTGTGATCTCCAGGCTCTCTTGAAAAACCTGCTTCTCATGCTCTCGGGCACCTTTAGGTGGAAAGGAATTAAGTCTAGCCCCGTAAACTTTTCCTAGGGCCGCTGTTAACTAAGTACCTAGGGTTTAAAACAACAGATATTTATGGCCTCACAATTCTGGAGGCCAGAAGTCTGAATTCAGTCTGTTGGGGCCACGCTCCCCCTGAAGGCTCTAGGGGAAAATTTTCCGTATCTTTCTCATAGCGCGTGACCTTGTCGGTGATCCTTGCAGATGCATCGGTCTGATGTCTGCCTCTGTCATCACAAGGCATCTTCCTGTGTGTTTTCGTGTCCTCTCCTCTCCACTCTGTCTCTCCTCCTCTTATAAAGACCCTGGTCATATTGGATTAGGGCCCATCCTGATGACCTCATCTTTTTTAAAAAAATTTTTGCTCGTTTTATTTATTTTTGAGAGACAGCGAGACCACGAGCAGGGGATGGGGCACAAGAAGAGAGAGAGAATCTCAGGCAGGCGTCACGCTCAGCACAGAACCCAACGCAGGGCTCAATCCCATGACCCTGTGGTCGTGACCTGAGCTGAAATCAAGAGTCGGATGCTCAACCAATTGAGCCACGCAGGCACCTCCCTGATGACCTCATCTTTTTCAGCGAGCGTCTTCATTTTACAGAACAAGAAACTGAAGGTCAGGGTTACACAGTGGACAGTGTCTATGCCACCCTGGAATATTGTGAGATACGACTGAAGTGGCCCTTTGGTCTCCTTTTCATTATTGTTGTTATCGTTGTCACCTGCTGTGAGACAGATTCCCGGCAAACGCAGAAGGCGTTTGAGAACAGGAGGGGGACGTCATCAGAGGACGGTCGTGCTCTTGGTGAGAGAGAGGCAAATCTGCGTCACCCAGAGCTTGGGTTTAGCAGGTGAAGGTGCACCCGAGGACAGTGGTTAGGAGACGTTTGGGGACTTGCTGGCCTCAGGCTCCTCAGTGGTATTCAACACCATGGGATTTGCTGCCATCCCAGCCCAGACGGTGCCTCCGTTCCTAGAGGTCCGCCATCTTTGTTCAGGGTTCCCACATGGTGCCTCTGTGGATTCTTCGTCTCCGGTAGGAGCGAAACGTAGACCAGGCATGGCTGTTCCTTCAGGTGTGGGACCCAGCAAAGAGTTGCTCAGCATTGGGAAAACCTGTCCCACTTTATATAGGGGTGTGGACTCGTTCGGCATCTTGGGGCATCTTGGTTCGGGAAGATGGAAGACAGTGAGGACTGCCATAGCAGGCTTGGCTCGTTTTCTGTGGCCCTTGTCCAGGCACAGTGTCTCTGAACTTAGTTCTCTCTCCGCCTCTCTGCCTTTCACTGGTCCTTTCTGAAGCCCCTGCCACAGGAGACCCTCCTCTCCAGCCCTTACACATCTTATTCTCAAACTTACTCCAGACCCAGAGCCTGGTCCTAAAGAACCACTGCAGGCCAAGAATGAGCGAGGAGAAGGGAGAAAGCAGGGAAGGGGATGCAGGTGAGAGGCGGTAGGAAGGTTCTGGGGCCATCCCCACCTGCAGAGCCTTAGACCGGCAGCTTGCTGCACCTCACTTCATGCTCTCTGGGCCAGGGGCTGGCCAGTGCTCCGGTTCCAGTGCTCTGTGTTATCGTCAAGTCTCGTTTTTAAATTCCCTTTCTCATTTTTTTTTTTTTTTAATTTTTTTTTTCAACGTTTTTTATTTATTTTTGGGACAGAGAGAGACAGAGCATGAACGGGGGAGGGTCAGAGAGAGAGGGAGACACAGAATCGGAAACAGGCTCCAGGCTCCGAGCCATCAGCCCAGAGCCTGACGCGGGGCTCGAACTCATGGACCGCGAGATCGTCGCGGGGCTCGAACTCACGGACCGCGAGATCGTGACCTGGCTGAAGTCGGACGCTTAACCGACTGCGCCACCCAGGCGCCCCAAATTCCCTTTCTCATTTACACGTTGTGGGGGAACATCCTTTGGTTGTGCTTTCTGCTTTTTTCTACTGATCTTAGCTTTATGACTTCCAAGTCGTACTTTTTTTTTTTTTTATTTGCCACTTTCCCTTAGAATACCATTTTATGTTGCTTGCCCAAGGCTGATTTTGTTGTCTCAGTCCTGTTCAGCCTGTTTGGCAGCCTTCTGAGATGATCCCTTTCCTACTTTGGGTTCCCCAGAAGCCAGGGAGAGGCAGGCTCACGGAGAACCTTCCTGGGGAGGCCGCTACCTGTTCTCAGAGCAGGGTAGCTTCCACCAGAACTGGTTGCTCAGCTATACGGACTGTATAGCTGTATATATATATATACATATATATATATATACAGTATATATATATACTGTATTTGCTGTAACCGAGCAAATCATAAGGGGGTGGGAGGTAGACCCCTTGCTTTTATTCGGATTGAATCCTGGGATTCTGACTTTCTGTTTCTCAGGGCTTTATTTGGATTAAGGTTTGGGAGTTCATTAACCCTAATATTAAAAAGGTGTTAGTGCTGGCAACATCTAGATACAATTGTGGGCATTTTGAGATTCTCACTGTGTGAAGTCAATTGTGAATATATTCCTGGTACAGAAGAGAAGTTTTGCCATGCGTGCTGACACTCTGTGACTCCAAATGGGGTGTGATGGCAGGTGGATCCCATGTTGTTGACATGAAGTTGGGGATGGGCATGGTGGCCGATGCATAGGAAACCTGTACCTGTGGCTGGGACGGGTGGCATTCCCCACCACCGCAGGGAATTTATCTGCAGGAACCGATCGCAGATCAGTCTGGGTCTCATTGGCAACCTTCACACGAGTGAAAATGCACCTTTAATTTTGTTTAAAAATTTTTATTATGGTAGAAATATACATACCATGAAAGTTGCCATTGTAACTATATTTTTAAAAATTTTATTTATTTATTTTGAGAGAGAGAGAGAGCATGCAGGGGAGGGACAGAGAAAGAGGGAGAGAGAATTCCAAGCAGGCTTCACGCTTGGTGCCGAGCCCGATGAGGGGCTCCATCTCACAACCGTGAGATCATGACCTGAGCTGATACCCAGTCAGATGGCTCAACTGACTGAGCCACCCATGCGCTCCTGTTGGGACCATCTATATTGTATTTTTTTTAATGTTCATTTATTTTGAGAGGGACAGACAGCGCGCGAGCAGGGGAGGGGCAGAGAGAGAGGGAGACCCAGAATCGGAAACAGGCTCCAGGCTCCGAGCTGTCAGCACAGAGCCCGACACGGGGCTTGAACTCACGAGCCGTGAGATCATGACCTGAGCCGAAGTCAGACGCTCAACCGTCTGAGCCACCCAGGCGCCCCTGTTGTAACTGTTTTTAAGTACACAGGTCAATGCCATTAAGCTCATTCACATTGTGTGCCCCTGTCCCCACCATCCATTTCCAGATCCTTTTCCTCTTCCCAAACTGAAAGTCACTGTCCGTTAGATACTAATTCCCCATTCCTCCCTTTCTCCAGACCCTGGCAACTGCCATACCACTTCCTAACTCCATGGATTTGGCTAATCAAGTTACCTCATGTGCGTGGGGTCATACAATTTTTGTCCTTTTGTGACTGGCTGGTCTCACTTAGCATAATGTCCTCAGGGATCATCCACGTTGTGACGTGTGCCGGAATGTCTGTCATTTTAAGCCCGAGTCATGTTCTACTGTGTGTATGTGCCGCGGTTTATTTCTCCCCTCGTCTCCTGATGGGTACTTGGATTGTCTCCACCTTCGGGCTGTAGTGAATCACATTGCTCTGAATTTGGGTGAGCAGGTATCTCTTTGAGACCCTGCTTTCGAGTCTCTTGGGTATGTCCCAAGAAGTGAAAGTGCCAGACGATATGGTAATTCTAGTTTGAACTTTTTGAAGGATCGTCACACTGCACTACACAACGCCTGCACTGGTTTCCATCCCTCCAGCAGTGCCCAGAGGTCCCAGTTCATCCTCATCAACGCATCTTATTTTCCATTAAAAAAAAAATAGCCATCCTAAAGGGCAAGAAGTGGTATCTCATTGTGGCTTTGATTTGTATTTCCCTAATGACGACTGATGTTGAGCATCTTTTCATGTGCTCTGTTGGACACTTGTCTCCAATCTCCTTTGGACAAAAAGGACAATCTCCTTTTGAATACTTTGTGCGTTTTGTTTGATTTTTCTGTTGCTGGGGTGTACAAAGTTCTTTCTGTATTTTGGATACGAACCTCTTACCAGATATGTGATTTGCAAATACTTTTTGTCATTCACGGGTTGCCTTTTCACTCCGATGATAGTGTTCTTTGATACGCTACTGTTTTAAATTTTGATGTATTTGAATTTATCTATTTTATCTTATGTTGCCTGTACTTTTAGTGTCATATCTGAGAAATCATTGCCAAATCTACTGTGATAAAGCTTTTGTCCTGTTTTTTTCTCCCCCCTAAGAGCTTTACAGCCTTAGGTCTTATGTTTAGGACTTTGTTTCGTTTTGAGTTCAATGTTGTGTATGGTATAAGATAAAGTCCAATTTTATTCCTTTGCATACTAATATCCAATTTCCCAGCGCCGTTTCTTGGAAAAACTGCCCTTTCCCTATTGAACAGTCCTGGCGCCGGTGTCGAAAATTACTTACAGATCACTTTGAGAAATACTGACATGTTAAAAATATGAGGTTTTCCGAAACATGATGTGGCTTTCCATCTATGTGTGTCTTCGTCAATTTCTTTGAGCACCATTTTATAGTTTCCAGGGTACAAGTCTATTGCCTCTTGGCTAAGATTATTCCAGCGTATTTTGTTCTTCTGGATGCTGTTGTAAATGGAATTGTTTTCTGAGTTTCCTTTTTAAATTATTCATTGCTAGGGTATTGAATCGCAGCAGATTTTTGTATGTTGATTTTGTATCCTGCACCATTACCAAATTCATCGATCAGTTCTAAAAATGGCTTTTCTTCTTCTTTTTTTTTTAATCTAGGGTTTTCTACATATAAGATCATGCCATCTGCAAACAGATATGTTTACTTATTTCTTTCCAATTTGGATGCCTTTCATGCCTAATTGTTCTGGCTAGGACTTCCAGTACGTGTTTAGTAAAAGTGACAAAATCTGGCATCCCTGCCTTGTTCCCAATCTTACAGGAAATGCTTTGAACCTTTCACCATAGAATATAATGTTCATTGTGGGTTTTTTTATTTATTTATTTTTTAACGTTTATTTATTTTTGAGACAGAGAGAGACAGAACATGAATGGGGGAGGGTCAGAGAGAGAGAGGGAGACACAGAATCCGCAGCAGGCTCCGGGCTCTGAGCCGTCAGCCCAGAGCCCGACACGGGGCTCGAACTCACGGACCTCGAGATCATGACCTGAGCCAAAGTCGGATGCTCAACCGGCTGAGCCACCCGGGCGCCCCGTGGGTTTTTTTATATATGGCTTTTATCAGGTTGAGGTAGTTTCTTCTGTTCCTAGTCTGTTGAGTGCTTTTATCCTGAAAGCGTGCTAAACGGTGTCAAATGTTTTTTTCTGCAGCAATTGAGATGATCATGTGGTTTTCCCTTCATTTTGTAATGCGTATGACACTGATGGTTTCTTGTATATAGAATCATTCTTGCGTTCCGGGAATTAATCCCACTTGGTAATGGCATCTAATCCTTTTAATAGGCTGTCAAATTCAGTTTGCTAGTATTTTGTTGAGGATTTTCGCATTGGTCTTAATAAGGGATGTTGGTCTGTAGTTGTCTTTTCTTGTAGCATCAATCTTTGGATTTGTATCAAGGTGATGCTGGCCTCACGGAATGAGTTAGGAAGTTCTCCCTCCTCTTCATATTTTTGGAAAAGTTGGAAAGGATCGGTGTTAGTTCTCCTTTAAATATTCGTTAGTATTTCCAGTGCTTTTCTTCGTTGGGAGACTTATGATGACTGATTTAGGAGCCTTACTTGTTATGGGTCTGTTCATAATTTCTAATTCTTTTTCGGTGTAGCCTTGATCAAATTTGGTGTTTCTAGGGATTTATCCATTTCATCTAGATTATCCAGTTTGTTACTGTTCAGTGTTCCTAATCCTCTCTTATAATCCTTTTAGTACCTGCAAAGTCTCTAGTAATGAACTACGTTCATTCCTGACTTTAGCTGTTTGAGCCTTCTCTCTTTTTTAATTGGTCAACGTAGCTAATGGTTTGTCAATTTTGTTGATTTTTGAAGAACCAACTCTTGATTTTGTGGATTTTCTCTACTTTTCTCTTCTCTGTTTTGCTTTTCTCTGCTCTAATCCCTAATGTTTTATTCCTTCCTCTAGCTTTTGATTTAATTTGTTCTTTTTCTAGTTCCTTGTGATGTGAAGTTGGGTTGCTGATTTTGAGATATTTCTTCTTTTTTTAATGTCAGCATTGACAGTTATAAATTTCCCTCTTAGCACTCCTTTTGCTGCATCCAGTAAGTTTTGGTAGGTAGTGGCTTCGTCTTCATTTGTCTCAAAACATTTTCACATTTCTTTGGTGATTGACTCTTTTGACTCATTGACTGTTTAAGGTTGTGTTGTTCAGTATCCACATACTTGTAGATTTTCCAGTTTTCTTTCTGATATTGGTTTCTGGTTTCATTTCATTTTGATCAGAAAAGATACTTTGCATGATTCCCATCTTTCTAAAATTTTTAACACTTGCTTTGTGGACTAACATCCGGTCTGTATTAGAGAACGTTCCATGCCTTTTTGAGAAAGATGCCTGTTGTTAGATGGAACGTTTTGTAGATCTCTATTAGGACCAGTTGGCTTACAGTGTTGTTCAGCCCTCTAGTTCTTTATTAATCTTCTGTCTGGTTCTTCTATCTGTTATCAAAAATGTGGTATTGGAGTCTCCCTCTATTATTCTAGATCAGTCTATTTCTCCCTTCAGTTCTGTGGTTTGCTTTATATATGTAGGTGCTCTGATGTGGGTTGCACCTGTATTTATAATTCTTGTGTCTTCTCGGTGAATTGACCCTTTAATCATTGTATAATGTCCTTCTTGGTTGCTTGAAATAATATATTAATATACCCATCCCTGCTCTTGCTTACTAATTGCACAGAATATCTTTTTCTATCCTTTTTACTTCCAATCTATGCTTGTGTCCTAACATCTAAAATGAGTATCTTGTAGATAGCATGAAGTTGGATCTTGTTCTCTTTTTTCTTTTCTTTTCTTTTTTCTTTTCTTTTCTTTTGTTTTCTTTTCTTTTCTTTTCCTTTCCTTTCCTTTCCTTTCCTTTCTTTTCTTTTCTTTTCTTTTCTTTTCTCTCTCATTCCTTTCCTTCCCTTCCCTTTTCTCTCTTCTCTTCTCTTCTCATTAGGTATCATTTTGCCAACTTATGTCTTTTGATTGGTGAGTTTAGTCCATTTACATTTAAAGTGGTTACAGGTAAGGATGGACCACTATTGCCATTTTATTTGTTGTCTTTATGTCTTATATGTTTTGTTCCACTTTTCTTGTCTTCATTTATATTTAGTTAACTTTTTTACTCATTTTAATTGAATTCCCATTTCCTTTTCTATAAATGTTATAGATTTTTTTCTTTGTGATTTCTATGGAGATTACATAGAATATCCTGAAGTTATCATAACCTACTTTAAACTGATACTTTACTGCATACCGAAAGTCTTCTTTATAGCTCTTCCACATTTTATGTTGATTGCATCTTTATATATTTTGTACTCATTAACATAGATTTATAATCATTTTATGCTATTTGTTTTAAATCTTGTAGAAAAGTAAAAAGTAAAAAGTTATAGTGTATGTCAATAATTTCTCAATAAAACTGTAAAAAAGTGGAGTAACAAACCAAAATTATAATATAACTGGTTTTTACGATTGTCCACGTATTTACCTCTATTGCGGAATTTGATATTTTTATATGGCTTTGAGTTGCCCTCTAGCACCCTTTCATTCCAACTTGATAGGCTTGCTATAGCAGGTCTAGTGGTAATGGACACTCTCAGTTTCTGTTTCTCTGGGCGTGTCTTTATCTCTCCCTCATTTTTGCAGGACATTTGCCTAATACAGAGTTCCCTCTGGCCTGCATTTGGCCCGAGGAATCCACTGATAATCTTACAGGGGCTCCCTTGTATGGGATGAGTCACTCTTCTCTTGGTGTGGGTCTCTTTGTGTGTATCCTACTTGGTATATTTTAATATTTATTTATTTATTTTGAGAGAGAGAGAGAGAGAGAGAGAGCAGGGGGAGGAGCAGAGAGAGAAAGGGAGAGAGAATCTCTGTGCTGTCAGCACAGTGCCTGATGTGGGGCTCAGTTTCGCAACCACGAGATCGTGACCTGAGCCCAAATCAAGATTCAGATGCTTAACCGACTGAGCCACCCAGGTGCCCCCTGTTTATTATTTGTTAAGCTTATATTTATGTATCCACGTCTTTTCTCAAATTTGTGAAATGTTTAGTCATTGTCTCTTTCAATAACTTCTCTGCCTTTTTCTCTGTCCTTTCCCATAATGGGACTCTCTGGGACTCCCATAATGTCTACATCGGTTGGCTTGATGTTCTGCCATCATCAGTCTCTCAGTCTCTGTTCCCTGTTCTTCCTTCTTTTCTCATTTTGCTCTTCGGTCTAAATAATTTCAAATGGCCCGTCTTCAAGTTGGCTGATTATTTCTTTCTGTTGTGTCTGCTATTGAACCCCTCAAATGAATTTTTCAATTCAGTGATTGTATTTTCATCTCCAGAATTTCCACTTGATTGTTTCTCATAATTGCAGATTCTTTGGAGATATTCTCATCTTATTCATATATTTTTAAATTTCCTTTATTTCTTTTGTCCGTGATTTCCTTTGGCCTTTAGAGAATATTTAAGGCAGTTATTTTTTAAATGTTTATTTACTTATTTTTGAGAGAGACAGAGACAGAAACAGAATCCCAAGCAGGCTCTGTGTTATCAGCACAGAGCCTGATGTGGAGCTCGGATTCATGAACTGTGAATTCATGAGCTGGGCTGAAATCAAGAATCAGATGCTTAACCAACTGATTAAGCCAGTTGTCTTAAAGTCTTTCTCTAGTAAGTCCAAAAAACCAGTGTTTCTTTCTCTTTTTTTGAAGTTTGTTTATTTTGAGAGAGAGAGAGCAAGCAAGGAAGGGGCAGAGAGAGAGAGAGAGGAGAGAGAGAGAGAGAGAGAGAGAGAGAGAGAGAGAGAGAGAATCCTAAGCAGACTCTCTGCTGACAGCACAGAGCCCAGTGCAGAGGTCGAACCCACGAACCATGTGATCATGACCCGAGCAGAGATCAAGAGTCGGATGCTTAACCGACTGAGCCACCCAGGTGCCCCCAGTGCCGGGGTTTCTTTACGGAGGGTTCCCGGAGATGGATTTTGTTCCTTCGAAGGAGCCATGTTTTACCGCTTCTTTGTATGCCTTATGATCTTTTGTTGAAAACTGGGCATTTTAGGAAACAGTCATGTCTCCCAGTCTTTGTGTGCTGGCTTCCTGCAGGGGAAGACGCTCGCGAATCAGACCTTCTCAGGCCTGTGTCATCCCTGGATCTGTGCCTGTGCTTTCTTCCTAGTTTTCCCATTTATATGGCTGCTTTTAAATGTCTTAATTTCTGTAAGGGTCGCAGCCTTGCTCATTCTAGGGGCCTCAGCTGTTCTAGTGTATTCCACAGCCAGTCATCTTTTGCCCCAGGTGTCTGTGTCTGTAGTTTGTGTCTAGGGCAGTTTTCCTAAGTTGTACCTGCTGATGATTCCTGTGGCTTCCTGTCTTCTGAGATGTGAGCCACTTTGGTTGTCCGAACTCTGAGTTGGGTGTCCCAAGACCAATCCCTCAGGTATCCCACGGACAGGTTGGAAGGTTACAGATCAGCCTGCTCTGCTCTCTCTGGTTTGCACAGGGGACTAGCAGGTGGCAGTCTCTTTCCTTCAGCTGTGCCACCCTACACTGTCACGAAATTTCCTGCGCTTTTAAATGTGGCGTGTTCTGGACTGGGTGTTCACTTGGTTGCTGTAGATCTTTGATCATTGCCATCATTTCCATCGTTTCCATAATGTGAGTTTAGTCAGTCTCTAGCTGTTTATTTGATGTGATGCTTCTCTAGAGGAACAGGCCTGGAGTTTTCTTGTCTGTCATCTTGCTGACATCACTCTCCATTTTGAAAATCAGTTTTAAAAATACCCAGTCTATTTCAAAATGTGCTGATGCATACGTGTTCGTGTTCTGCCATTTTTGTCTGCCTTTTTCCCGTACTTTTAAAATGAAAACAAAAATGTGGATAGATCCCAGCCCCTGCTGGAAGAAAAAAGGTCTTTCCTCTGCCGACCTGTCTGTCGTATGTGATGGTTAAGAGGACCTTTTGAACTGCGCATGGATACTGTCACTTTTTACAGAGAACCAAGCGGCCTCGTTTAATTGGAGATGCTTCTCCTTAAACACGGATCTGCTTCCTCTGCCGCGGGCTGGCATTAGTCTCCCCAGATGCCGCTGGAAACAGCACCGCGTGCCTGGACACTCACAGGAATTAAGGGGGTACCGACATCGCTCCCATGTACCAATGACCAGGTCCGTTCGTGCTCAGGAAGTGACAGCAGTATGCTAATGTGATGACATGCCAATGGCTAAGGCAGCCTTCACCCCTCAGGGAACGTGTGTGGCCCGGAGGTGATACTGATAGGAAATTGACATCCCAGCTAGGACGCAGCACGGAAAGCTGCTCCTTCAACGCCTTCACCTCACACGTCCCATTGGCCCCCGGGGTGTCTCCTCTATGCCTGTCATTGGCTCTGCAAGTCCCCTAAGCCCTTCCCTCCTCCAGCATCCTCTCCTTTAGGCCCATTTTCAGTGACCCACACGTACCATTTCCTATCAGATGTTTCCCGAGGGCCGTCTAGATGGGACCCCCACCCAGGCTGAGCAGTGCCGTATGGACGACTCACTAGATGCCTCTTCTGTGGGTCGCATCCTCACAGCCCAGGGGCCCTAACAGGCACCAGCGTGGATGCCACAGGCAAAGGAGGGACAAGTCCTCAGGGCCGCCTCTCAGAGCCCCACCCCAGGGCTCCCCTTCCAGAGGAACGAGGGGATAGCCCACCTCTCAGACCTCAGGCTGGGGAGGGTGAAGACTCAGGATAACGGACTGTCTCAGGGCACTAGCCCTCCTCCCGGGGAGCCCAGGACGAGCAGTGTGTGCACAAGGAGGTGGGGCCCTGCTTCCTGCGCCCCCCACCGGCCAAAGTGACCATCCCTGGCACTCTGCCCCGACCCTGATTTCCCTGCATCGGGGTTAGAAAAGAAGGGAAAATCATCCACCACCACGTTCCCTGTGGCTTGTCCTGTCTGCTTGTCCCGCCCACGGCCTCCTTCCAGTGCCTTCACCGGGCAGGTCCTCTGCCCCAGCCGCTCCTCCTCTCCTGGCCACCGTCTAAACTCCCACATGCGGAAGCCCCTCACCTGCGGCCACCTCCTCCAGGGAGCAACGCACCTGCTGCATCTCCCCGCGGACCCGGGAGGAGCCTCCAGGACTGCGTGGTGCTGGTTCCCCGCCTGCATCACCAGCCTGAGAGCCCAGCGCCGGCTCCCTGCGCTCCGGGCCCAGTGTGTTTTCTCACCAGTCAGTCGTCTGAATGTTGTAAGGGAAGCATTTACTGCATTTCCAGGTATAAGCCGCTGTCATCTCCTAGATAATAACCTTTTTGAAATGACCCACTGTGCATAGAACATACTGTAGTTTAATCATTCGTGGGTGGGGAGGGTTGATGCAAAACGTTTTACATTATCCCTAGTGCCGAATCACCAGAGTGACGTTTAAAGGCAAAGACAGCGATGGCAATGTTTGCAGGATAGTTTTTAATTCACAAAACCTATTCATTCTAAGACTGAAAAGTAGCGTGTGACACAAGCATATGGTTAATAGATCCACAAGCCCACTGTTACAATCCCTGAGGGACTCGTGATGCACTTAGATCCTCTTTGAACGGGTTAGCATTTAAGCTGCATAGATGACTTCTGAATTGCCGATACTATGATATCCCATAGCTTTATAGTTCATGTAATTTAGTAAAATGAGACCTAAAAATCTCATTCAAATAAATATCGAGCAAGGGTCAAACTAACTCTTTTCATAGTAATAAAAAGATAATACTGGGCAGTATGATTGTCCTTTTCATAAAACATTCCAAAATTATATAAGCTCAATTACATTTACTTAGCGCAGAACGTCGTTTTAAAATAAGTCGTAAATGGCAAATAATCTGAGGATGCACCTGCCCAGAGTTTCAGTTGTGTGTCCACCTGTGCTTGAGGATAATCGTGACATCCTTAATTCTTGGGTTAGAAAGTCATCTAGTGGGGCGCCTGGGTGGCTCAATCGGTTAAGCGTCCGACTTCTGCTCAGATTGTGATCTCGAGGTCCGTGAGTTCGAGCCCCGCGTCGGGCTCTGTGCTGACAGCTCGGAGCCCGGAGCCTGCTTCAGATTCTGTGTCTCCCTCTCTCTCTGCCCCTCCCCGGCTTGCACGCTGTCTCTTTCTCAAAAATAACTAAACATTTAAAAAGTTATTTAGTGTTTTAAAAGAATACGGCAGCAGTCTGACTTCTTCTGCCAAATCACTTGTTGTGCAAGGTCCTTATTGTAGTGCACTTTGCACAACGGGGATTTACTAGTCATAAACTGTGCCTGAGGGTCACGAGGCGAGGGTTCATTGGGAGCAGAGAAACAAGGATGGAAGCCAAGAGAAACTTAGCTGTTGTGATCCACGGGCCAGGAAATGGGTTCTCTGAGTTTATTAGGCATCTAGGGGGCAGTGAGACCTTCTAGAAGTCTAGGTCAGCAAATCACTTCGCTTTCGCAATCTGCATATATTTGTAATTAAAATTGCATTTTCTGCCAGTATCACTGTGTCATGAATGGGGGAGTAAGTCCCCCTTGTGGGGTCTTTAAGGAGCGTTCCAATGCGGTTGTGCAAATTACACTCAAGCTAAGAAATTACAGGATTTATTAGACGCACAGCTCCTAGGGAGGGGGGCACAGCAGGCCACACCTGGCTAGTGGCCGCATGGCAGGAGTGGCCAGGGAGTGGTCCCACCCGGCCGGTGGGGAACAGAGACGGGGGCATCTCTGGACAAGTACCCTTATTGGGGGTCAGGAGGGCACGCAAAGCCTGGAGGGGATTTCACTGGTCTATTTCAGTGTCACTGGATCCCAGACAGGGGAGGGCGAGAAGGGGTATTTGTGACAGGAGCCAGCCAGACCACACAGGGGCGCTGGGTGGGAGGTCACAGCCTCTGCGTGGGGACGTTGAGCCATCAGGAAAAGAAGTGTCAACAGTTTACGATCCAATCATCTTCACTCTTTATTCTCGTTTCAACCTTGTTTTCCTTCCCCGGGTATGAGAACCAAGACTGATCTTGCCCAGTACAGTTCTAAAGTATAGAAACAGACTGTAGTCACCTAACACTGGCAGAGAGGAAAGGTGTTCTCTTAGCTATTGGTGACGCAGAATTGAGACACGTGACAATGTGCTCAGGTCTCCGTAGAGTCCGCGGGGCCCTGGACACCAGCTCCTGGCACTTCTCAGACTCCTCACTGCATTTTATTATTGTTTCAAAGAAAAGAACACCTCGTCTTTCTGTTTTTGTTCCTTCTTTCACTTCCATTCTTTCTCCCTTGCCTCATTCCACAAATCATCGGCCACGGAATTCGCATGCTTTCTCATAATCTGTAAGTCACGAACACACCTTCCCTCCGCGGTGGGGGGTTGCCGGGGCAATCCCTGTCGCCTCTATTTTGCACAGAAAGCATGGAAGTTCGAGAAGATTAAAAGAAGCCAGGAATCACAGAACACAGACCCCAAGGGGCCTGTAAACGATCAGTGACACGGAGGACAGGCAGAGCCACACAGAAGCATCGGAGGATGTCAGCCGGTCCTCTGTGCTCCACTGAACCTTTGAGAAACAGGTGTCGAATGGAAAATGCCATCCGTGTATAGGGACACCCACCACATTTATGTCACTTTCGATGCATAGTGCAACTCAAAAGGTACAAACTAAAAAGCTTCGAGGCGCCAGAACAGGACAGGAGAATTCTATCTTTGAATAGTTCTACGATATTTGAAGTGAACATTTAAAGTGAAAATGGTAGTCAGAGTATTTTTTTTTTTTAAATCACTGCTTAAGCAGCTATAAACATTTTTAAGAAAAATAGCCCAGGACAGAAATATAATCGAGATTGCACACATTCATGAATCTGTCTGACTCCTAACAAGCCCAACTTGGGAAGCCTGGAGCATTTTATATGTTAGAAGCATAATTATCAATCGTTAAAATACCCACTCGATCACACTACAGAACATTTTTATTGCTTTGCTTTTGAATGCTCACTTAAGAATTTTCTCTGAAATGTACTCAGAGCAGAGACAGTCAAACAATAAAAGTGAGATATTGGAAGACCATAATACTAAGAAACAGTCGGTGTAGAAACCGCTTAACCCTGGGAATATCTTCCCACATTTTTTGTTGGTTGGTTGGTCGGTTTGCTTTTCCCGGAGAGAAGCCTTTCATGAAGGAAGCCTGGCGTTTCGATGCTTGGAGGGAGGAATACCAGCGTTTCTTCTCTCCCTCTCCTTGCAGAGCAGACCTGTGAGGGGCCAAGCTCTATCTTTCTCCCCCGCTGTCGCTGGCTTCTTTTTTTTTTTTTTTTTTAAATAAAATTTATTAAATGTTTTTTATTTTTGAGAGCATTCAAGCAGGGGAGGGGCAGAGAGAGAGGGAGAAAGAGGATCTGAAGCGGGCTCTGCACTGACAGAGAGCCAGACGCGGGGCTCACACTCAGCGACCCTGAGGTCATGACCTGAGCTTCGGCTCAGACCCTTGACCAACTGGGCCACCCAGCCGTCCCTCCCTGGTTTCTCCTGATGCGGAATCTTGGCTCTAACCACTGTCCTTTAAACTCTTCCGAACGGGGAAAATCTTGTCATGGGCTTTGCCTTTAACCATAGTTGGTAGGGTTTTCTGAGCCCATCTGGCCAAGCCGTCCGGGTGCCGAGGGGCGAGACGGAGGAGGCATTGGCTTGAGACAGACAGCAACTTGGCATCATACTCTTGATGTTTCTTTTTTTTTTTTTTTTTGGAGTTTCTCCTGAGAATTCCGACTTAGTTTTTCAGTGACTCAGCAGTCTTGGTAGGAAAACCCAAAAGTATGGGTAGATGAAACCTCCAGCACCCCAGTACAGTCTATGCGGGCGTTATTCCGAAGGCCTCGTGCCCTCAGCCTGGGAGCCAGGCATCCGGGGGGCTGATCCCCTCCTCCACTGTTTGCTGTAAAGCGTGGCAAAGAAACTTCCCTTTTCTGAGCCACTGTTTTTCTTTCTTCTACAAAACAGCGTGATTAAAGCCTAACACACAGGGTTATGGTATGGATTCACTGAGATACTGCTTATGAAGAAATATCACTTTTAAATATCGGTGTTTCTTTTTTTTTTAATGTTTATTTATTTATTTTTTTATTTTGAGAGGGAGCGAGAGTGGGCATGCGAGCGAGGGAGGGGCAGGGGCAGAGAGAGAATCCCAAGCAGGCTCCTGTGCTGTTGACGTGGAGCCCGACTTGGGGCTCGATCCCACGAACCGTGAGATCATGACCTGAGCTGAAATCAAGAGTCAGAGGCTTTAGCTGACTGAGCCACCCAGGCGCCACCCCCCCCCCCCAAAAAAAGTCACTTTTAGTGTCCAGGAAATAGGAGGATCTCAACACCAGTGAGCCCTTTTCTTCAGATGGGTGTCTGTCTGGTGGAGGCCAGCAAAGAGAGGCTGTGGGGACAATGACAAAGGCAGGGGTGCCCTGGCTGGCAAGTTCAGCACCTGCAGATGCCCACATGTTTGTTTTTTAAAAATTTTTAAAAATGTTTTATTATTTATTTTTGAGAGAGAGAGAGACAGGGTGCGGGCAGGGGAGGGGCAGAGAGAGAGGGAGACACAGAATCCAAAGCAGCTCCAGGCTCTGAGCCGTCAGCACAGAGCCCGACGTGGGGCTCGAACTCACAAGCTGTGAGATCACGACCTGAGCCGAAGTCGGATGCTTAACCAATGGAGCCACCCAGGGGCCCCAGGTGCCCGCATGTTTTATGTTCCGTCCACAGAACGAGCCCGAGGCAAAACAGTAAGGCAGTCAAAGAAAGTGTTCTGTCATTTCCCTCCTACCTGTTCAGAGATGAGCATTTCTTCCACTCCGTCTGTGTCCTTGGCCCCAGGTAGGAATAGAGGGCATTGAAATGTAAGCTCTCCTAGAAAGCAGCTTGACCGCTTCTGTCTGCCATCCTCCACAGAGCCTGACACAGAGCCTTCCCGCTGCTGTGGTTCAATAAATGTTGTTGGATGAATAGACGAGCGAGAGATCCTGACTTAAAAGAGCCCTTGAAAGATCCTACCTTGAAAGGGTAGTTCTGTTTCAGAAAGAGACTTCTGCGGATTGCAAGCTTTCAAACTCAGGGTGAATCAAAAGTTCAATGTCATGGTGGCCCCTTAGACTCTGTGCGAAAGAAGAGGATGGATATTTTGAAGGAGAATGACCATTTCAGGTATTTTTCAGGTCGTATGCCATAGATCGCCCAGGGATGGTAAAGTGGATGTTGCTTCTGCGTTTTGTCCTTTATAGTTTATCTACTGTAGACCTTTGCTCATCTGCTTAAGCCTGTTGTCAGTCAGATGTTAGGCATAAGTCATTAATTCTGCCACCTTGCGTTTTCAGCATTTACATGAATGAGATAAATCTTTGCTTTTATTTATATATTTATTTATTTATTTATTTATTTATTTATTTATATAAGACATTAGATATCATATATATGTATATGTATACCTATATCTGTATAGCATTTCTGAAATCTTAGTAGCTAAGGCTTGTGATAAAACATGGGCAGACCTACTATACTCCACAATGGAGGATTTTCTTCTAAAACTTTGTCTGACTCTGTGAAATAATCCGGAAGGGTGGTAATGACGAGCAGCTTTGCTTTACAAACCAGACAACATCGACAAACTCTCGTGCTCGTCTGGTCAGATTGATTGGATCATATGTAGGTGGGGGTTTAAGTTGTCCTGATAATTAAGTGAGGAGGTCTAAGCAAAGTTCTTGGCTCCGGACTTTATTCATAGGAGGCTGTCCACAAACACAGAACATCACAATTATGATCATTTCGTGAATAATTTGGTAATATATTTTCTTCTCTCTTGGGTTCTCTTCTCTTGGGTACTTCTCCCATCCAAGTACTAACCAGGCACGACCCTGCTTAGCTTCTGAGATCAGTCGGGATTGGGGCGCATTCGGGGTGGTCCGGCCATAGACTTCTCTTGGATACTTCTAAAGTCAGTTCACAAATTTCAGTTAATGTGAATTTCACAAAATTTGGGAAACCAATGGGCTTTTGTTGCCTGGTGGCAAAATACCATCTGAAATTGATTTGGGGGGTGCCTGGGTGGCTCACTCATTTAAGCGTCTGACTCTTGGTTTCAGCTCAGGTCGTGATCTCATTGTCATGAGATTGAACCCCGTGTCAGGCTCGTGATGACAGTGTGGAGCCTGCTTGGGATTCTCTCTCCCTGTCTCTCTGCCCCATGGCTCCTCCCCTCAAAATAAAGGAATAAACTTAAAAAAGAAATGGATTTGGGATGATGCATTAAAAAGCTTCTCCCTCATAGAGGGGAAAAGTGATTATGCAGTAGCGTGTACAACCTTTAAGTAGAAATACCATTCGTAGGAACATGTATTTCCGAATTCCTCGAATCTGGGCAATCTCCCCACTCCCCCATATGCACCAAGGCATTCGTGGTCACTGCAACATGGTTGGTAACAGCCAAAAATCAACAACTACCTAGGTGTTTATCAATATGGGACGGGTTAAGTCAATACTTAGCTTTTGAATATTTTATGAGAACGCCTTGATCTCTCCAAAGTAAATGGTAGTAAGTAAATGACAAAGTGGTAAGCAGATACATGGCACTTCCCAAGCGTCGGCCGCTGTTCCTCGCAGCAAGGGAGTACTGTTGTCATTTTACAGGCACGGATGGGCTAAGGAAACTGTCCAAGATCTCCCAGTGACTGGTTGACAGTGAGGTCAACAAATTTATTAACTGACACAAAGAAGGTTGGATCAGATGCGCTCTGAGATCTCTCGAGCGGTCGTATCTCAAAGGGCTATGAGCCTGGGCGCTAGGGTCAGACAGCCCTTTGGTCAGACCCCGGCCAGCTCTTCCCCTGGGGCAGACGACTGAATACTGAACCAGTTTTCTAATCTGTGCCAAGTAAAGAGCAGACACCGCCTGGCGGGGTCATGGACGGGGGGCCAATGGTGATGACACAGGGTGAGGAGCGTCTAGTGGGGGGACCCTCTCCGGACCCTAGAGTTGGCATAAAGATTAGTTTACACTGAAGGCATTCGGGAATGAATGGCTGCAGAAAGCAGCCTTCTTGGAACTTTCTTAATCTGAGTTAAAAGCAGCTGCTTCTGAGAAGTGAGGCTGTGGTGAATCCCCTCCTCAAGGCGGATCCGGCCCCGGGAGAGAGATCAAGATAAACCTCCCATAAATCCCCTCTCCACGGGGTTTCATGGCACAGAAAAAGAAAGACCACTGTCCCCTGCATGAACAAATATTACCATTATTTTCCCTGCCTCTGGTTTGTTCTCGCGAAACCGCTTTGTCTTTCCTAAAGACACCTTTTTGTTCTTTCCGTAGAAGCCCTGTCTCCTCCGTCTTTCCCTGCTAAGCGAGGTCTGCAAGCCTCCAACTGGTGAGCCAACTGGGAGCCAGCTACTTCTTTTGTTAACTCCTATTTATGTGAACACATTTTTTCTCCTGTTCATCTGCCTTTTGTCAGTTTATTCTGCTTGGTTATTTTGAGAGAGGGAGAGTGTGTGTGTGAGCAGGGAAGGGGCAGAGAGAGAGGGAGAGAGGAAATCCCAAGTAGGCTCTGCGCTGTCTGCATAGAGCCTGATGCGGGGCTTGATCTCACAAACGGTGAGATCGTGACCTGAGCCGAAACCAAGAGTTGGACGCTTAACCAGCTGAGCCACCCAGGCGCCCCATGTCAGTTTATTCTGAGACCCTCAGTCACTGCATCCGAGGGACTCAGGACATCTTTCCTCCCTGATGCTGGCAGGTGTTCAGTGCGAATTATCATCATCCCTTGTGATTCTGAAATCTCAGGATTCTACTTTCGTCTGCATATTTAAAGAGTCCAAAATGTACCCTAAGATTATAAATGAGATCATCAAGCATACTGAAGCACTGAGGTAAACATTTTGAAATGGAAAAGATCTCGATTGTACACATAGCATAATGTAGTTTCCAATTCTGTAAAATTTTACGTAGGTGCAAATTCGACTGCAGAAACAAACCATGGAGGCTAATTATATGAGCAGAATATAGCATCGCAAAACTAATAATGAGCAAATGGGATGTCTAGTTAATGAGATGCATGCTTTTTATTATGCCACAGGTTGATTAAAAATGAATGGTAAGCAGTTTACAAAAGTGACGTCACTTGATCCTGCCTCTAACTGATTAAATCCAGGATGAGCTCCTCATGTGCCTTTCTGAAGATTGGGAACAGGGTGGGTCTCTCCTCCCTGCCCCCCTTTTGGAGGAGGAAAGAGGGAGGGTATCTCCAAGTGACAGGGACTGGCGACTTGTGGATCCGGCGGTCTTCCCTGTTGGGACGAGGGATCAGGCGGTATTTGCTAATGCTTTCCCCAGTGCCTGGGACGTAGGCTTGAGCTTCTCTAGAACGTTGTTAATGATAGGAAGGATCCTGTGGCAGACAGGTAGCATTCACTATGCCTGATGTGTGCCCTGTCTCGAATCAGGGGGATCCCTGTTAGAAAATCTGAAAAGAAAGGATTGATGGGAAGCGGTAAACGCAGAAGACAATTATAATAAATCATACAAAAATGGTTAACTATGGGGCTGGGGAAAGAGTGGCTTCTGCATGTTAAGCTTTTCTGTACTGTTCGAATTTTCTAGCCAAGGCCATCTATGCGTATCATTTATTTTCCGTGTCGATCAGGGCTTTCCTGCTAGTGAAAACACAGACGACATTTTGTTCTTTCTTGTTATTTTGTATTAAGCAACAGGAGAACGCACAGTATTTAAAAAAAAAGGAATAAATTAAAAAAATAGTTTGCCGTCGTGCATTAATAAAGGCGAACAAAAGAGCAAGACAGAAATTAACAGACCAGTATATGAAAATATATAAATGATTGCACAGCAACTTGAGTTAAATAGATTCTTTAGTCCCCCACCTTTTCATACACGTTCTCCAGTGTCTTCAGGGAGACGGACTTTAAAATTTCCACCCAGAACTGCGAGGTGTCTGAACTTTTGCTCTATTTGCAGCAGGCTAGCCTGCTTGTTTTCTGGATGCTGGGAGAAGACTAAGAGACACCTGGGTCAGAGACAGAGGCGTGTGTGACTTACTTGGTTACCCAGAAAGCCCAGCAGGCAGCCTCACGTACCGGCCGCAGTTCTCCTTGACCCTGCGTCACCCGTGGGCCGTGTTTATAGGCTCAGGTGGATGCCTGCATGCACGTGGGGTTATGTTACGAGAGCTTAGGGAACCTGAATCTTTTGTGCAGGACACATGCTTGCCCTTAGCTTGGAAGAAAAAGATTATCTCACAAGGAAGCTTTCTGTATAAATGTCCTTGGAAGATAGTTCGGGATAAAAGATAGTCAGGGCTTCCGTTTGTAAGAGGTGCAGAAATGTGAGAAACCCATGGAGAATTGTCTTACCTCTGCTCTGGCCCCCACACGGCCTTTTGTCTTCCCTATGAAATGGCTATTATGTGGCACAAAGGACTTCCTTCGTGTTTATGTCAACTGACTTTTCAGATACAGCCTTCTTTTATCCTATGCGAAGTAGGATTCTTGTGTCAGAGTTAATTTTGAACTTCTAGTGGCCCTAATCATCTTGGTTGGACGGTGTTGCTGATTCAGATTTAAAACGCTAAGAAAAGAGCATCCTCGTTTTGTTACTAAAACAAGCCAAACAGTTTGGGATAGATAATTAGTTGAAAAACAGCTATTTGATCTTGACATAGTTTTCAACTTCTTTGGCTAAATCCTATTTAAGTTATTAACACTTCCTTTTGAACGCAGAATTGTAACTACCACTCAGAAATGACTTATTTTTTTCTAGAAAGGCTAGAAAAATCTTGTGATGGTAAGTATGTTTCCCTTATAAACAGTGTAGGATAAATCTAAATGTCTCATTTGAGAAGAAAATTTTCAACGGAAAAAATTTGCATTCCGTTGCTGCAGGATTGTTTACTTGTTTCCCTATATTAAAACAGGCAGTTTGCCTCTTTTTAAAAAAAATATGTATTTAAAGTTTGTTTGTTTGTTTGTTTGTTTATTTATTTAAATATTGACTCAGTGTGGGGCTGGACCTCACTGCCTCCAACATCAAGAGTCGCACACTTCTCCGACCCAGCCAGCCGGGCGCCCCGGTAGTTAGCCTCTGGAAAGAAATTAAAATCCACACCGAATATTTCAGAAGTATTTAGTTGCTCAGTCTCCCTCAGAGGGTATTTAAAAATAGGGGTTTTGTTCGAGCTGTATATCGCTACTGTGGAGTTTTCTTTTCCCCCCAGTTTATGGTGCCGTCACTGACACATAATACGAAGGTGTCCGACGTGGTGATCTGACGTGTGGACGTATTGCGAAATGATCCCCACGATGAGCGTGGTCGACACCCAGCACCTCATATATTTTCTCGTGACTCTCGAGGCTAAAAGTCCAAGATGAAGGTGTGGGGAGTTTTGGTTTCCCCTACGGCCTCTCTTTCTTGACTTGCCGATGGCCACTTTCTGCCCGGGTCCTCAAATGGTCTTCCCTCTGTGTGTACCCTATCTAGGGTCTGTCCGTCTGTCCAGATGTCCCCTTCTTATAACAACCCAATAACACTGGATTAGGACTCACTGTAATGACCTCATTTTACCGTAATCACCTCTTTACAGACCCTTTCTCCAAATACAGTCATATTCTGAAGCACTATGGGTTTGGGCTTAAACATACGAATTTTGAGGGGGACACAGTTTAGCCCATCATAGTGAGTGACATGAGTTCCCTGCCTTATGACGTATTTTATTTTTTAAATATTTAAAATTTTATTCTTATTTGAGATAGGGATAGCATGTGAGTGCACACGAGCAGGAAGGAGGGGCAGAGGGAGAGAGAGAGAGAGAGACAGAGGGAGAGAGAATCTTAAGCAGGCCCCATGCTGAGCATGGAGGGCTGGGTCCCACGACCCTGGGATCATGACCTGAGCCGAAACCAAGGGTCGGATGCTCAGCCAACTGAGCCGCCCAGGAGCCCCTTAATGTCGAATTAAACACAAACTGGTATCAGTTCAAGTCACTGGTTCTTCTCAAGGGGAAATCTTTCTCAATTTTGAATAAATAATCTACTTTATGTATCATTATTTTCAACATATACAGGAGGCTAACAGGACAGTGCTATTCTGCCAATAATCTGAACTGTTAAAGAATGCCCTCAAAACTATGCCTAGAGTCAAATTTAAACGTTTTATTTAATCCTTTTATTTCAACAAATTTATTTAATTTCTTCCAGTTGCTGATAGGATGTGCACACTATTAAACACTCATTTGAGGCATTTCTTATAAAACCAGCTAAACTTTATTTTACTCTTTTGTGTGCCTCCTCACATACTGAAAGCTAAGTCATTTTTCAGAAACTAAGTTTGTGCCATATATGAAGTCACACACGCTTATTTGCAATGTTCTGGTATTGTTTTCAATAACCGTATATTGTTTTTAAAATACGATCTTGTGGAGACACCCGAGTGGCTCAGTCGGTGAAGCGTCTGACTGTTGATTTTGGCTCAGGTCATGATCTCATAGGTTCGTGGGATCGAGACCCACATTGGACTCTGTGCTGACAGCATGGAGCCTGCTTAGGATTTTCTCTCTCTCTCGCTGTCTGCCCCTTCCTCCCTTGTGTTTCACACGCATGCGCTCTCTCTCTCTCTCTCTCTCTGTCTCAAAAATACATAAGTAAATATTAAAGTAAAATCAAATAAAATACCATGTTGTTGGCATTGGAAATATTTTTTTTCCTGGCTTTTTCTTTACCTCTTTGCCAGCAAAAAATGGCCAGATAGCTTATAAAATGTATTTCTGTTGATCATTTAGGAAGATTGGGAAGGGAAGAGTATGAAGAAACCCAAACTCTAGTTTTCCTGCAGAGTCAAGGAAACCTGACTTCTCTCCTGGGTTCATATTTCAGGCAGAAGGTAAAACAAAGTGGTAAAAGCCTAACACTTAGCAATACAACTTTAGCAAAAATAAAGTTTTAAAAATACTTTATTTCAACCATATTTCGGCAATGTTTACACTGCCCTTCTCTATACCGCGCAGATAAAAAAAAAAAAAAATCACGTCAATCAAGAGCAGCGGCATTTAGGACCTGTTTCTTGCGTCTGTGTTGGCCCCGGGGGTGTGGACGGCTCCAGGGCTGGGCCCCGTGGGTTTCTGGGTGGCGTAGCTGTACTCGCTCATGGGGTGGGTTCTGCCTGGAGGCAGGGGCAGGTGTTGGGACACAGAGAGGTGGTTGTGTCTTTTGGGTCAGCTGTGGGTTTGACTTTGTGACTTGCTTCCACGAAGAGGCCATAAAACATACCAGGAACCACTCATTAAGTGCACGCTGTTTCCGGCACATGGAGATTTTCACATCAGAATATACTACTTACGTGCCTGTAAGGTACCTATTGTGTGCATTCAGACATACGTCTTACGCACAAGCAAATCTTTTAAGCACACTTGGGGGGCGTGTTTTCTGGTTTTAAGCCAGACGAGAGATTATCCATTCCCTTTCTAGAACACGTTGAAGTAAACGTATCTGCACGCGTTGAGGCTTGAGCGGTCACCGGGCACGAAGCCTGCTGGTCTGGATGACTGAGCGGCTCCTTCCGGGTCCGACACGTGACATCCATTCCGTGTTACTGAATGTCCAGTTCAGTCAGTAAAACCAAAGTGGCAGGAGGATACTTTCCTTGTTTCCTTTAAGTGTAAACCTTGTGGTACTTCCTGGTTCACTAAAATGTTAAAAATAATTTGTCACGAGAGCATGGACGTTAAAGCAACCGACCACAGCGTTTGCATGGTCTGATTACAGGAAATGATTTTAGTATGTCCTTTCGTGGCCCGCGAGCCTCCAAAAATAACAGGGACAAAATGTTATATTTAACAATAGCAATAATTGTTAGTATTCCCCCATTACTCATGAAGAAGCAGAGACGTGGGGAGATTAAGTATTTGTCGTCCAACGCCATCATGGTCCGGCACTTAAAATGGCCAGAATTAGAGCTCAGAGCTCGGGGATTCCCGCAGACCCCCTTAGTCCCCGCAACATCCCCTCTCCTACCGCAGAGGTCTTAAAATGCAGTGAACAGTGTGAGTGCAGAGCGAAGCTTGGATTTCGTAGGGGCCCAGCTTAGAGCCCTAATGATTATTTATTTTTAAAATCACGGAGACCCATTTCTGTAGACAGCCCCACTCCTATTTTGAAACAAAGAATTGGTAGGAAAGCCTTTCTCACGACGCAGATATTTCAAACGTACAGTGACAAATACATGATCGGCATCTCGAAGGTCATTTGTTGACTCTAATGCAGAATGGGATGGGGCACGTTACGCTGGAGACTGGGGCTTTGCCTGAGCCTCGTAATGATCCTTTCCTGTGATTTAGATCCTACTGATGTGACTGCTGAATAAACGAAATGCAGAGTGGGCAGCTTTTCAGAAATGTCATCGATTGCTAAAACATATTATTTTAGAAACGCATCTGTAGCATGTGAATGGAGCCCAAGCCGCGGACTCGGGTTCCCTTCCGCATAGCTAACGGGGAAACGGAAAACTTCATCAGACGTTGTTTGTTCCTAATCATGGATGAAACACTCAATTGTGATGCTTTTAAAGTGATTGAATATTGAGTCCACGTCTAGCTGAAGTGTTTCTGATCGATAGTGGGGGGGGGGGGTGTTGGTTTATTTTTTTTCCAGTTCATGTGTTATTTATTAATTGTGATGTATAATATTTGTTGAGTGCAATTAGTTTAATTGTGATGTATAATATTTATTATGCCAGCCAGGTACTGTTGTGAACATTTTCAAATATTAGCTTATTTTTTAAAATTTAAATCCAAGTTAGTTAACCTATACTGTAATAATGATTTCGGGAATAGAATTTAGTGATTCATCACTTACATATAACCCCCAGCGCTCATCCCGACAAGCGCCCTCCTTAATGCCCGTCGCCCATTTAGCCCATCCCTCCACCCAGCACCCCTCCAGCGACCCTCAGCAGGAATGCCATGGAGAAAACGGTTAGATGATGAACCCGTGAAACTCTCATACCCTAGCCCATCAGAACTGTAAGAGTTTTTCTTGTTCCTACTTGATACATGAAGATGCCGGCTTCCCTGAGGTCACTCCCGTAACGAGAGATGGGGAAGAAGTTGGATGGAGCCGATTTTCGATTTTCATAGGTCTGCGTGGAGGGGAGCCTGGGTGAGAGCTGCTGAGGAATTGCCCAGGGCAGCTCGCTTCCACCGGGACCGCTGCTTTCTGCTCCCGTGGGGTCTGCCCCTTCCCGCGTGTTAGAACAGGGCGAGGGTGACCCTTTGTTCTTGTCCGTCTGCGTTCAGCCTGTGCATCTGTGTTTGTTCTGGAAACACTAAACCAAAAATATAGAATAATAGATTATATAGATAGAAGAATAGAATAGAATAGAATAGAATAGAATAGAATAATAGATTAGAATAGAATAATAGATTATACCACCTCTGAAAAAGAAACGTTAGCTTAACAAAAATATACGGGATCATTTCAGTAATTAGCCCCAAACATGAGAGCATAAATACCCTAGTAGAGATCCCACCTGTGCGAGACTCACTTCACTTAATCTCTGTATCTTTAAGGAAACGTATCATTGATTTGTATCCAAAACGACTGTTAATAATTCTACATGAGACACAAATCACGTAATTCCTTAAAATTAGAATGAATTATGATAATCGCATAGGTGTACACATACACATACATAGGTTCCAAGTATTTGAATATAATTAAAATCGGACACGATGAATGTTTTGTTTTGAACACGGATTCTCAGAAGTTGTGAAGAGTGTGTTTTGAATCCCCACTTTTCATAGACTATTAAGACATTATTGCCACTTGAAGTATTTCTTAAAGAGTATTCTGTGTAAATTCCACTAAAATAGAACTCGAAATTCCTTTTGCTGTCTGGCACTATCATCACACAATCTGAAGGGTGATTTTCAGAATTTATAGTCTGTAAACAATATTTTAGAAGGAAGTAATTATATATCAAGAAAATACAACTTAAGTGTCCTTCTTAGGAAGTAATTTAATTAAATGGTTCATGCTGAGATTTACAAGTTTTGTCAGCTACACTCAAATAAATATTGACTTCAATTCTTTTTTCTTTATTTATTTTGAGAGTGAGAGAGAGCACATGGCGGGGAGGGGCAGAGAGAGAAGGAGAGAGAGAATCCCAAGCAGGCTCCGCCGTGTCCGCACAGAGCCCGACGCTGGGCTTGATCCCATGACCTGAGCGGAAATCGAGAGTCAGTTGCTTACCCGACTAGCCACCTGAGTGCCCCTTGACTTCAGTTCTTAAATTGCATTACAAGTTGGGCATCACCGTGAATGTAGGAGCTGATGTTTCTCCCTTCACTGTTTTACCTGCACATCTTGGGTACTGAACCTGAGATGTTAAGTAACAGGATGCTGAGTTTGACAGATGAGCCCCCTCGGCCGAAGGTACCGACGGTATCCAAAATGGCAGCCAGGGGCACAGCCACAGTGGCCAGCCTTCGTGGACCGCCTACCTCCAGGCCGATATGGGAATGTTACTTTTCAGATATTGTCTAACTTAGTAACATCTCAACCTGTGGAGTTAGGGTTTACAAGCTGGTTTTGTAGGCGAGGGAACTATGGCCCGCAGCCCATAACTACAACTAAGGCCACGGGCCGGCAAGTGGTGGGGCAGGTACAATGCAGTTCTAAATTCACCTCTGGAGCGCGGAGGCACGCTGATCGTGGCGTAGCAGTTGCCAACCCTTGAAAACGAAGACGGCGTAAAGGACAAAGATGACACTTCCATTGAACGAGAGAGAGATGACTGAGTGCGTCTGAGTTGGTATTTCATTCTCTAGCCCAGAGGAAGAGTTATAGCATCTGAGAATCCCACCACATTGGAGCTTTTGATATCCTTAGTTCCGTCTGTCTATACCTCGTTGTCGTGGCTTACTAGGGATTGAACTTGACTTGGTCGTTGAGCTGGGGCCTAGTGTTCCACAAGGCCAGACAACGAGGCAGGCATCATTCCTGGCTGAGCTAAGAAGAACTTCGCTCCCGGGCTGTTTGATTGTATCTGGCTGTTTGTGTGACATGTAGGCAGGAAGGTGAGTCTGACCTTCTGATGCAAGTGGGCATAAGGAAGGGCCGACTTTTCCCCCCTAATTATATTACTGTCATATGCAGGAGTATTACGGGGACATCTTTTGCCTCTCTGAATAATAAAACTGGGAGAGATCGAAGAGCGTACAACTGGAAGTTTTGACTGTTGGGTTCCAAAGAACTGACAGAATTTTAGGTAGACTTAACGTTTGGCATTACGTTTTAGAAGCTGAGGGCCCTTACTCGTTCTTTGCGGAGCATAGACCGGTAAGGTCCTTGGATGGGGTAGCATTTTCTGGTAAGATGCTGCGTAACAGGAAAACTTTAGATTGTTACGACGACTATTATAGCCTAGGCCATCTGGGAAAATTGGTTAAGAATCTGATGACGAATCAATGGAATCAACTTTGAAAGGCCACATGAAGCGGCAGGGGTTGGGCATCTGGGTAGCTCATTGGTTGGGCATCCGATTCTTGATTTCGGCTCAGGTCATGATCCCAGGGTTGTGGGATCCAGCCCTGCGTCGGGCTCCATGTTCCGCTTGATTGCCTTGGATGTGGGGCTGCGTGTGAACGTCTGCAAATTCCTTATTTACCCTGCAAATAAGGAAAACTTAGACCGTGGCGACTAATCCAGGCCCTGAAGAAAGGTTGTCGCACAGCCTCTCAAACGTTAGCGGCGTTTCTATAAAGCGGGCGGCCTTTTGCGTATTAACAAGGTGAGGCACCCATCCCTCACAGGCACGAGAGGTGACAGCGTGAACTCGGCATTCTGCAGACACATTGATCCCTTTCTCCGTTTTCTCCCAGGGTTTTCCAGGAAACACAAACGCAGACAGCGTGGTACATTACAGACTCGAGCCTCCCTTCGAAGCCAGGTTCCTGCGCTTCCTCCCCGTAGCCTGGAACCCTAAGGGCAGGATTGGGATGCGGATAGAAGTGTACGGATGTGCATACAGTAAGTGGTGTTTATTTCCCCCCGCCGACAGCGATGACGGGCTGACGTGCTCTAAATGCCGAACTGAAAACTGAACCTGACTTCTCTCAGCCTTTTAAATATCTACGTAAAACGGTTTTTTATGGAACGCCTTGATATTATGCTGTCTTTAGTTATTTTCTAGTCGAATGTGTAGGTGCACCTGGCCTGAGCCTCAGAACCTTTACTTCATGAAAGTAACGAACTCCAAATCGACAGCAGTCATTTACTGGGACCGATGATGCTGTTCTCTGAGGCTGTCACTGGGGTGACCCTCGTGTGGGGACGCTGGTGATCTTGTTTTCCCCGAACCCCACGATGATGACTCAGTTCTTCTTTTAGGTTCACCGCTTGCGTCTCCACTTTTCTCTACTTGAGGCCTCTTTTGAACGTCATTTACGTGTCGTGTCTTCCCTCTTTTCTCTACTGATGAGAAGAGTAACAAAAATTGCGTAAATACAAGCATAAACACCTTCAGTGAAGTCCATGGGGGAATCAACTCTACGGTTGCCATTTCGATGATCTAGAATATACCAGTATTTACTTAAAGTAACACGAAAAGAAAAAATAATGATTAAAAAATACCTTCTGGAAAACCGGAGACTAACCCAAAGAGTGTATCGGATGGGGACGTCTCGTAAGGTTGGGTTTTTGGTCCCACTTCATTTCGAAAGCGATGTCTTTTCTCCCAAATTCGGTTCTTGTAACCACTATATTATCCTGGCCTTCATTTCCTCATTCCCTCACTTGCCATCTAAGAATTTATCGGACACTTGGCCATTTGCCAAGAACTGTGTTAAACATTGGAGGTGGGGGGCCGTTCTAGAATGATTCATTTTTGTTGTCAGGATTTTATGAGAAGCCATAAAATTGTACAAAACAGACGTAAAATACTGGAACGTGACCCCGGGACACAGGGAGTAGAGCGGTCAGTCGGTTTTCCAAGTGAAGGGCTTGGGAGGTGAGCTGCGGGCAGGGAGGGGTCCCGGGGAGGGACGAGGAACGTGCAGAGAAATAGTGGCTGCAGGAATCTCAGCTTCTGTTGGCTCAGGGATCAAGGAGGATATGGGCACTCGAGGGCACAGGGAGCGGTTGTGTAAGAATGATACCATTGCCCCTTCGCTAACCCCACAGACAGTGAGACCTTCTGGAGGTGAGGCTCACCATCCCAGAAGCAACCCCGTTCTAGATTCAAGGGTCCCCTTCGGCCTCAGCTCATCCAGCTGCCAGATGACAGGCTCCCCTTCCGCTCTGTTTCCAAATCCTACCTCTGCATGGCATTTCCGTGCACCATTTAGCCCACGTGACGCCGCGTGGCCGTCCGCCTTTTTCTTTCTCTTTCCGTCGGTCATCTCCTTCCATCCTTTTGTTTCTGGGATCCACGAACACGCTCACGGCCGCAACGGCCGGGACGCCTGATCCTCGGTTTCTCTTTGATCCCATAAAATGAGTTTCTCCTTTCTCCCATTACCCGGGAAACAACATCAGTTTACTACTTGAAAGCCGTGCGTGCTCTTTGATGGGGATTTGCCATCAGCTTGATGTTCTTCTTGAGGAGATATTACCATGGTTCCTCCGGTTAGAGGTCAGTTCCAGAAAGATCAAAGCTGTGCGCCTGATCCCCGGAAGGGCTGGTTGGCTGTGTAGCTCTCATGGGGCCTGCGTGCATCCAAAATTCAGCGAACATGAGCTGTCGGGCATCAGGGGTTCCCACCGTAACTTATAATAGTCCTCACTACTTGTGAAACTTTGCGGAGTACATTCCTTGATAGTAGGGCCTCTCTCTGTATTGTCTTCATTTTTATTATTAATAAGAATAATTGTTGAAGCCTAGCACTTTGCACTTTTATTTTTGACAGTGTTTGAATATGATACGGTTTATAGCCCAAAGGGCTAATGATTATCTCCACCCCCCATTTCTATTTTCACTTCTCTGTTGATAGTGAGAAAATGTCCAGATTGCTTCTCTTGGCGTATAGTGTCCCTTGGATGCAACTTCTCTGTTTGGTTTCATTTCTTTACACCCCAGTTATACTCCAATGACACTGGCCATTCGTAGAAACCAACCTCACGCATTTTCGTGGCTTCCTGGCACATGAGTGTTCTCTTCCTGAAAATCCCTCCCCCCCACGTCTAGAGTGCACAGTCTGTTTGGAGTCCCCTGCCCCCTGCCGCAGCCCCCAGTGTCCAGTGCTCATATTCCCCATGGACTTGTTCTTGGCTTTGTATTCTACTCTGAAAAGGCCTCCCCTTCGGTGTCTTTCTGCTTTCTTAAGTTTTCAGGAACGTTTATGCACTGTCTGATCAATTCCAAATTGACATCCCCGATGCAGGTCTCTGAAGCCACAGACAGGCATTCTGTGCCCAGGTCTACCTTCATTTCTTTCTCGATTGTTATTCCTCTTTGGGGCATCTTCAGTTGCTGCTTTTCGGCCATCTACTTCGACTCCCCACGTTCAAGGTCAGTGTCTTCTCAAGTCTACCCTTGAGCTGGCTCCATGCCCATCATGGTTTATTAGTGTGTTTATTGGTGAATAAGAGAAGGAAGAAAGAAGGAGGGGAGGACAGAAGGAAAGCAAAGACGAAGGAAAGAGTGCACGAATCCTTGGGAATGTGGATTATGTAGGCACAGAATGGCGAACAACGTGGTCATCCACCAGTCGTCCGTGTGGCCCTCCAGTCCTGTGTCAGATCAGGCATTGAAAATAAAATGGGTTAGGGGCACCTGGGTGGCTCAGTCGGTTAAGTGCCTGACTTGGGCTTAGGTCGTGATCTCACGGTTCCTGAGCTCGAGCCCCATATCGGGCTCTGCGCTGACAGCGTGGAGCCTGCTTGGGATTCTCTCTCTCTGCCCCTCCCCTGCTCGCACACTTGCCCTCTCTCTCTCTCTGTCTCTCAAAATAAATAAATAAGCATTAAAAAATATTTTAAAAAAAGGAAAATAAAATGGGTTAGCAGGGAAGAGAATAAGGGAATAAAACAGGTAATTGTTTCAAAATATTGTGTTTATTTAAAAAGTATATTGCCTAGGTGGCTCAGTCAGTTAAACATCTGACTTCGGCTCAGGTCAGGATCTCATGGTTCGTGGGTTCGAGCCCCGCATCGGGCTCTGTGCCGACGGCTCAGAGCCTGGAGCCTGCTTCGGATTCTGTGTCTCCCTCTCTCTCTGCCCCACCCCGACTTGCACTCTGTCTTGCTCGCTCTCAAGAATAAAAATAATAAAAACATTAAAAAAAATAAAAATAGAAAAACCGATGGATAATTGCATCAAAAATGGTTTTATTTAACAACCTCAACATGTGTCAGTATTTATAATCCTTCTGTTACCATTCTATTTTATATACAACATACAGTTAGTATTTTCTATCTAATGAGATACAGGTATGTATATACATGTATACATACACATTTATATTTATCGACCCATGTAAACTCTGGCATTCTCTATTCCTTTGTATTGATCCACATTTCCACATACCATTTTCCTTCCACCTCAAAGGCTCCTTTTAGCATTTTTTGCCGTGTAGGTCTGCTGGTGAGGACTTCTTTCGCATTTTGGATGTCTGGAGAAAGTTGGTATTTCACCTTCATTTTTGAGAGTTATTTGAGCTCAGTATGGAATTCTAGGATAACGTTTTTTCATTCATTACTTTCAAGACATTGCTCTTATGTTTCCTCACTTGTATCCTGTCCCCAGAGAAACCCACTGCTATCTGTATCTATGTGTCTTTTGAATGTGACATGCCTTTTTTTTCCCCTCTAGCTGCTTTTAAGATTTTGAGCAATTTGTTTCTGATGTAGTTTGGTTTTGTTTTATTCGGTTTCTTGTGTTTGGAGCACACTGGGTTATTTTGATTTGTGGGTTTATAGTTTTCATCAGATTTGGAAAGTTTCAGCCATCGTTTCTTCCAATATTTTTTTTTTCTACATTTTCCCCTCACTTTTTTCCTTAAGGGATCCAATTGTCATTAGATAAAACACATATTAGGCTGTTTGATTTTGTTGTGTCACACAGCTTCACTGATGTCCTGTTTATTTTCTCAAGTAATTTTTTTTATGCCTTGTTTCATTTTAAATATTTCTAGTGCTGTGTCTTTGAGTTCACTAGTCTATTTTTCTGCATTGTTTAACCTGCCAGTCGTCCCATTCAGTGTGTTTTTCAACTCAGACATTGTAATTTTCACTTTTTTAGAAGTATCTCTTGTGTAGCTACCTGACTTCTTGAACATATGCATGACAGTTGTAACAACTGCCTTAATGCCTTTCTTTGCTAATTATAATATCTGGGTCAGTTCTATTTTGATTGCTTTTTTTTTTCCCCTCACTGTGGGCCATCCTTCCCAGCTTCCTAGTATGCCTGGAGATTTTTGAGTAGATGCCATACATTTTGATTTTTACCTTGGGTGCTGGATATTCCTGCTTTCTTATATGCTTGAACTTTCTTCAGGGACACATTGAATTGAAGGGATTTGATTCTTCTAGGTGTTGCTTTTAAAGTGTGTTGGGGCGCCTGGGTGGCTCAGTCGGTTAAGCGTCCGACTTCAGCTCAGGTCACGATCTCGCGGTCCGTGAGTTCGAGCCCCGCGTCGTCGGTCTCTGGGCTGATGGCTCAGAGCCTGGAGCCTGCTTCCGATTCTGTGTCTCCCTCTCTCTCTGCCCCTCCCCCGTTCATGCTCTGTCTCTCTCTGTCCCAAAAATAAATAAACGTTAAAAAAAAAAAAAAGTGTGTTAGCCCAACCAAAGCAGTGTTTTAGTCTAGGGTAATTATTCCCACCACTGAGGTAAGAGCCTTCTGAGTACTCCACCCACTGGCAGATGTTGGTGAGGTCTCCGGTCTGGATGATAACAGTGGGCACTGTTCCCAAGCCATTCGTCCTCTTAGATGGTTCACTTCCCGGTCTTGATGGGCTCCGTCCCTCGCACACACCGATCGGCATTTGCCGAACACTCAAGAGGGGCGTGTTGCTGGCCGCCCATGTTCTCACCCTTCATCCTTCCCCTCTTCGTACTCTGCCTGTGGATTCCAGGTGCTCTGTGCCCCCCAGACTTCTGACTCTGTCTCCTCTTCCCAGGACGTCTGCTGGGCTCTGCCTCAATTCCTCCTTTCTGCCCTATGACCTGGACGCTCTCTCCAGGCAGTGCCCGATTGGTGTTCCAGGGCTCATCTTGTGTCTCCCATCCCTCGGGCATGAAAACCATTGTTTAATGTCCTCCTCAGCCCCTCCCCCCCCCCTTTTTTCTAGCTTCAAGTGAGAGAGTAAATCTGGTCACTCCATCTTGGTCAGGAGCAGAAGTCGTAAATGCTTGCGTAAAAGCATTTTACGTAAAAGCTCTTTTTTTTTTTTTTTTGCGTAAAAGCTCTTGCTGTATTTCTTTTTCTTTGCCCGGTGCTCAAACGTAATAAGGCAGTCAACATCCGTGTTTCGGTCACTGCTGCACACACCGTCGAGATGTTAAGTTGTTTAAGACTCATTTCAGTTGCTGTGTGGGAAAGCCCTCTTCATCCTTCTCCGGATAAGAAAACGGACCTGGACAGGTGAAGGTCTTCCACAGTGGAATCAGGATTTGGACCCTCACGGGACAACGCCGGTCCTTTCTCTGAGCTGCTGCTGCTCTGTGTTGTCTGAAAGGCTGTTTGTGGGACCGGATGCAGGGGCTATGAGTCGATTAGCACAAATTTGGTCTCACTACTAGTAACCTGGATTTCTCTAATTGGCTGGTGTGGGGGGCCCTTTTTCATAATACCGTTGGTGATTCAGTCATCAAAGCATAATCTCAGTTAATAAAACTAATAATTAGGGGCGCCTGGGGGCTCAGTCGGTTAAGCATCCAACTTTGGCTCAGGCCATGATCTCACGGTTCGCGGGTTCGAGCCCCGCGTCGGGTTCCGCGCGGACAGTGCGGACCCTGCTTGGGATTCTCTCTCTCCCTCTCTCTCTCTGCCCCATCCCTAACTCATGCTTTCTGTCCCTCAAAATAAATAAAATAATAAATAAATAAAACTCATAATGATAAAATCACGTAAAATTGGAAAAACGCTGTTATTTTCAAGTAAGTATCACATTTTCTATTTTGGAACGTGGGTTCTATACTCTTCCAATAGAGGAAAGCACCGCTTCCTATTCTGATGCGTAACGAGTGACCTCTATGTCAAGTACCCCAATTATTTAGTTAGTTGAATGACCTACAAAGACATTGTTCATGAAGCCTTCTTGTGGAAGTTCAGTGTGATGCTAAGCAGTAATTTACTACATCATTTTGGCGTTTTTATTCAAATAAATATTATAGTCGATTATTTGTATTAATTAGGGGCATCGTAAATTGTATTTGCTCTTAACAATAGTCCAGTATCAAACACTTTACCTCCATGAGCTGATAAAAGGTCACCTTAGCGTCACCAGTGAGCTCTAAGACTGGAAAGGTGGTTTCTCTAGTCAGTCTGTAATCAGTGGTATAGAGATCAGGGGAGCCTCTGTTTAGTGGAGATTATGGTCAAGGTGGAGCTTGAGGCTTGAGGACCCCGGGGCTGTCCCCCATCCATACTCGGGAGAGCTCACTCCTACTGACTCATTGAGCTAAGCCTTCTGTCTCCCACAGTATGATGTTTCGGTTTAATTTTGAAAACTCTATGGCCTTTGAAAATCGTGTTTGAGGGATACGTGTTTAAAAAAGTCATTCTGGATTTGCCGACCTGTCAATTTGTTTTCAGATAGTCGGATTGGTTTTTGAGTATCTGTAAGTAAAGGGCATTTTGCAGAATTGATTCTCTTTGATGAGGCCTGTCACTGAGTTTCCAGTCTAAATGCTCCTGTTGTAAAGCATCTTTGTGATAACGTATATGCTGGGCTTCACAGAGGGGCTTCTTGATTAACAGTACAGCCCAGGGGCGCCTGGGTGGCTCAGTCGGTTAAGCAGCCGACTTCAGCTCAGGTCACGATCTCGCGGTCTGTGAGTTCGAGCCCCGCGTCGGGCTCTGGGCTGATGGCTCAGAGCCTGGAGCCTGCTTCTGATTCTGTGTCTCCCTCTCTCTGACCCTCCCCCATTCATGCTCTGTCTCTCTCTGTCTCAAAAATAAATAAAACAAAACAAAACAAAAAAAACAGTACAGCCCACTGTTGGGACCATGTTGGCTTCTTTCTGGTGCCTGTCTGTAAATTGCATGTGACAGGCACCATGTGATTAGTAGGATGTTTACATTCTTTCTCTCCAAATGCTTCCCCGGAGAAAAGCCCTCTCGCCCCTGCTTCCCTCATCTTGACTGTGAGTTGCTTCCCCGTCACCAAATTTCTTAGCCCCACGGTAAGGCTAGGTGATTCCTGCAGAAATGCGTTCTTTCATGAGAGCCGAAGTGGGGACACGAGGGAAACACTGTCTGCTCTGGGAGGGTCCGGCCACGTCTGTCTGCTTCTGTTTTATCCCGACATCGATACAGTGTGGCGCCTCGTGGCCTATGTCAATATGAAATGAAAATGGGGCTGCATTTGGGGAATGAATGAAAATGAAGTCAAGGCAGGGGCGGGGCGGGGGGGGGGGGAGGAAAATGGGGAAAAATGGTCTTTTACTAACAAAACTGTATTTGCCAAAGCAGAATCCCTGCTGAAGCCGAATTTGAAGTTACGGAAGCTTGTCAATATAAAACCAATCTTTTATAATACGACACAGGAGCCAAAATACTTTCTTATACCTTATAAAAATATACATGCAGGAATAGTCACAAGTGGGGGCGCCTGGGTGGCTCAGTCAGTTAAGCATCTGACTCTTGATTTCGGCTCAGGTCATGGTCTCACATTTATGAGATTGAGCCCTGCATCGGGCTTTGCACTAACAGTCAGGAGCCTGCTGGGGATTCTCTCTCTCCCTCTCTCTGTCTCTCTGCCCTTCCCCTTTTCGTGCATGCACAATCTCTGTCTCTCTCTCTCTGTCTCTCACAATAAATAAACATTAAAAAAAAAAGCCACCAATGAAGTGTATTGAATTATGCAATAGGCAGATCAAAAAAATAATTAAGTTGGTGATTTCCCACCTAAAATAGGGTTTTTGATGTTGAAATCAAAGAAAGACCACAAAATGTCCGGCCCTGAGCTGGTTCTCGTCACGGCCACCTCTGAACAATCAGGAATCGAGCCCGGTGACCATCACCGGTCGATTCCACGGAGTGGAAGATGTACGCATGTCTGTAAAGGGCCAGACAGCACACATTTTAGGCTCGGTGGGAGCACGTGCCCTCTGCCACTGTTCTTTGTTCTTTTAACAAACCTTTACAGAAAGTAGCTCACCGGGCTGTACAGGCTGCAGACTGATGTGGACAGTTTCCGATGAAGAGGAGGCGCAGCCTAACCTTCCAGACTTCTAAAAGCAATTCCTGAATTTTATCCGTGTCATTCTCACCCCCTTAGTCTGTTACCGTTTTAAGTAACAGACTTAACGGAGCTTAAGTCTGTTACCGGTTAAGACTTCAGTGAAACTAACCAGGACTGTTACAAGATGCATTTTTGAAGTGGTTTTGTTTGACTCGGTTGATGACGTAGCTGGATGATATAATTCCGCCACTTTACAGGCCTAGAAAACCTGTCAAAAGACACGTGACGTCTGCCTCATAAGATCTCATGTGATGATTAACATGTGGTTGATTGTACGACATCCAAGTGTCCGTGATCCCGTTGGAGAGAGAGCTGAAAACTTTCAAGGGTTGTAAGGCCACTCATTTGCGTTTCTATAAATCCAGTAAATTTTTCACCGCTCCGTTTTGCCTGAGGGGAAGGTTCCAGGAAACAGAATTTAGCTGCTGGAGAGCAGCGGTTCTCAAATGTAGTCATCAAGCCAGCAGCGGCATTGCTGGGGGTTCGTGTTAGAAAGGCAGATTCTCTGTTCCCACCCCAGGCCAGCAGAGTCGGAACTCCGGGGATGGGGCCCAGCAGTTTGCGCTTACCCCACACTCCAGCACGTTCTCATCCCTGGAAGGTCAATATTACGCTTACAAAGCAACAGTGGCCCCAGGGAAGCTGAGGGCCAAAGCTATCGGATCAGAATAATCCTGACAAAATCATTCATGGAACAAACAGCTCTCATTCGCTCACTTCAGAAAGAAGCCTTAGGGGTGCCTGGGTGGCTGAGTCGGTTAAGTGTCCGACTTCGGCTCAGGTCATGATCTCGCAGTCCGTGAGTTCGAGCCCCGCGTCGGGCTCTGTGCTGACAGCTCAGAGCCTGGAGCCTGTTTCAGATTCTGTGCCTCCCTCTCTCTCTGGCCCTCCCCCGTTCATGCTCTGTCTCAAAAATAAATAAACGTTAAAAAAAATTAAAAAAAAAAAAAGAAAGAAGCCTTAATTATTATCATTGCCTTTCGGTGACGTGCCCGCAGAAAAACTAGACTAGTAAAATGTGAAAGTATTTAAATCCTTCATTATCAAATTCTCATTACTGTCATCTAACACGCTAAAGGACATTGTTTGAATTTGACAAAGGGTTATGTTTTTATCAGGCACATTCATTTAATTATGCAATGGAGAATAACTGCTTGTTTACATGATTTTTAGACAGACGGCAGTGTTTATATATTTTCCACTGTGTGTGTGAATCAAAATCAAGCTTCTGAATTTTCCCATTTTATTGGCTTTCTCTTGCACCTTCATTTGTTATACATATGTGTTCTTAAAACTTTTCTTTTTAGGGGCCCCCGGGTGGCTCAGTCAGTTAAGCACTGGACTCTTGACTTTGGTTCAGGTCATGATCTCAGAGTTTGCGGGATAGAGCCCCACGTCGGGCTCTGTGCTGATAGTGCAGAGCTTGCTTGAGATTCTCTCTCCCTCTCTCTCTGCCCCTCCCTCCCTCTCTCTCTCCTTCAGGAAATAAACATTTAAAAATAAATAAATAGGGGCAACCTGAGTGGCTCAGTCGGTTGAGCCTCTGACTTTGGCTCAGGTCACGATCTCACGGTCCATGAGTACGAGCCCCGCGTCGGGCTCTGCGCTGCTGGCTGAGAGCCTGGAGTCTGCTTCAGATTCTGTGTCTCCCTTTCTTTCTGCCCCTCCCCTGTCCGTGCTCTTTCTCTCTTCTTGTTTGTCTGTCTTCTTGTTTGTTTATTTATTTGTTTTGTTTTTAGATTCCACGCACGAGTAAAATCACACGGTGTTTGTCTTTTTAAGGCACAGTCACGTCTTGTCTTGTTTACTTGTGAGATACGAAAAACACAGGAGATTTTTCTGGGTAATACGAATCCCTCTGTGTCTCTCTTGTTCTGTCTTCAAGTGGTTTGACCAGTGCTCTTTCTACGTTAATGATAAAATAATAACTTTTTCAGATGCAAGGGACCTTGATGGTTGGAAAGATGAAACGGCCAGAAAGTTGAGAGAAAACGGCAGCGTCGTAGCCATGGTGTGACGGGGGTGGGGGGGTGCAGCAGGGGGTGACTTCAACTTCTTTACTGATCTTCATTTTTTACAGGATGAGAAGTGGTCATTAGAAAGGCAGGAGCAACTGGGACTTGGCCAACGTACTTGGCGTGTACGTCTAGATGATACATTTTGGGGAAAACGTCAGGAAAGGCCAAGAGTGGAGTTTAGGGGTATCGGCTACTGGTAGGAAGGGAAAATTAGCCACATGGATTTCCCCCTTGCGTATGTGTGTGTTGACTTACACATCTCAATGCGCTAATAAAGACATGTTGTACTTAGGTTACTTTTTAATGTCTCCCACTGTAGGATCTGAGGTGGTTAATTTTGATGGAAAGAGCTCCTTGATATACACATTGAATCAGAAATCCGTGAGTCCAACAAAAGATGTCATTTCTTTGAAATTTAAGACCAGGCAGACCGATGGGATTCTACTCCACCGAGAAGGACAAAATGGCAAGCACGTCACCCTGGAGTTAGTTAAAGGAAGACTCATCTTATCCCTTAATTCAGGTAAAAACCTACAAGGTGGTGTTTTCGAAAATGAGCTTGTTGAGATGAAAATATCTTTTTGTGCTTAATTTTTCACAGCTATGTCGTTAACTCATCCTGAAACCAGAACGCTTTTTAAAAAAATTTTTTTAGTATTTTTAAATTTATTTTGGAGAGCGAGGGAGACAGAGCCCGAGCCGGGGAGGGGCAGAAAGAGAGGGAGACCCAGAATCCGAGGCAGGCTCCGGGCTCTGAGCCGTCAGCACGGAGCCCGACTCTAGGCTCGAATGCATGAACTGTGAGATCATGACCTGAGCCGAAGTTGGACGCTTAACCGACTGAGGCCCCCAGGCACCCCAACCAGAACAGAGAAGGAGGGAAGGAAAGTGTAGTTGTGAGAAACGCTGCCCTCCACATGGCCGTCATAGTGTTGAATTGGAGTGGTGCATTACTTCCCCTGTCCTTCTAGGCCACGCTAACCTGCCGTCCCCTGACGCCCGTGTGACCCTCACCCTGGGCAGCCTGCTGGACGACCAGCACTGGCATTCTGTCCTCTTGGAGCTCCTGAACGCACACGTCAACTTCACCGTGGACAGGCACACGCAGCATTTCCAGGCAAAGAGCGGGTCCCGCTATTTGGATCTTGATGATGAGGTGTGAAAATTACTTTTTAAGTATTACGGATTTAAATGCAACCTGACCTTCTAGGAAAATGGCACGACACAGAGAAATCCCCTTGGCTAGCAATTCAGAATTCCGGCGAAGCGTTTCCCACGGCTGACGTCGGCGCGTGACGTGCCCGTGTGCTGTCGAGACGTTTCATCACTCGTCGATGTTAGTTTTCACACGAGAGGCAGTGGGCGTTAAAGCTGGGAAGTGTGTGCGTGAAGAGCTAAGGGTACAGCAGGCCGCGCTTAAAAATGATTTGTTCAGACAGTTCTTTGGTGTTACATCTGGCGTCGGATGTCAACACTTACCTTGGAGATCTCTCTGTGTTTTAGGGCAATCCTACACGGAATTAGCGATCTAGGGGACCTCGGAGAAGTGATCCCTGTATATTCCAACATGCTTTTTTGAGGAGCAGGAGAGCCAGAAGTGCAGGATTCCAGATACCATTTCTTGGGATATTTAAAGGTTTAACGTATTCGCAGCGTGTTGCCTACGCGGGTTGACCCTACGCTGAAATGCCCCTTTTGTTCCACCAGTTCTGCTCAGCACATCTGTCAGAGCAAATGGGATGATTTCAACATTCATTTAGGATAAGTGGCCTCAGCAGAGGAGGCCAGCTGGAGAGCCTGGCCTTGAATGAGATTATCAATGGCTTTATTATTCTAACCTATCAGCAGAGCCACCGCAAGGACCAGGACCCTAAAGTCTGGGTTCCAGAAAGATTTATAAAGTAGAATGTCATCACGGGCAGCGGTATGGTCGCATAGATCAAGAGTGACCGTGGAAATCGATGTGCGATATTCCCTATCGGCTAAAGTGACAGAGTCGGTTTGAGCAGCACGTTGCAAGATGGGTATTTAACCTATTTATCTAGATATAATGAAACATTGCTAAATCTACATCGAAAACTTCATTTGAAATTAACACGATAATGCAAAATAATGCTGGATAGATTTGCGACAGTTATTGTACACCTGCTCGTCATAAATGTTTTAGGCAGATAATCAGAAAATCATTAAACAATATTATTTATGTCATTTTTTTCTTTCTAAGATCAGCTTCGGAGGGATTCCCGGACACAGAAAATCAGTGGTGTTCCCACGTAAAAACTTTCACGGCTGCTTCGAAAACCTCTATTATAATGGAGTGGATATCATTGATTTGTCCAAGAAACGCAAGCCGCAGACCCTCGTCGTGGTAAGAAAGTCTATTTGCGAGGTCAAGAGAAACTTGCAACTTGCAACTTGCCTGATTGGTTCGGTTTTAGAATACACCTCTCCTGAAGGCAGGGAAAGTACCAGTCATATATACTTTTCAGTTCATATTTCGTCCATGTTAATTAATCGATTAGATTTTAAAATGCAACTTACTGGCGAAAATTTTAATTCCGGTTAGTTTACAAACGGTGTAATATCACCTTCAGGTGTGCCATATAGTGATTCAACATTTCCCCCCAATACCCGGTGCTCATTCCAAGTATGCTCCTTAACCCCCATCACGTTCTTTCTTAATTTTTACGTACGTATGGAAGCCGACGCCAAATTTCTCAAATATTTCTCCGACGTTTCTTGATCACGGGCGGGCTCGGTGATGCCAGCCTCGGACCTTATCTCAGTGCTCAGGGGCTGTGCGTGGGGATCTGGTTCCGTCTTGCGATGTTCGAGAGTGCTCCGTTGTTTCTGCGAAGAGGGGCAGGGTCTGCGGATACGCGAGGGGGAGGTTAACAAAAGCATTTGTGTGACTCCCAAAGGAAAAACATCGTGCTAAAAAAGGTTAGGTCTAGGCTGTGCAGAAAGTGGACGTGGCTTTGAACCGACTGGCTGGGAGAGTTTGGGTCCCTCTGTCTTCAAGGCCAGTGGTCTGCCCGCTGTGGATGCAGGGACTTAGGTCAGCAACGTAAGGAGCTTGTTATCTGGAAGCAGGTTAACCCCTAAGATGGATGGGAGAGTTGTGACAGTTCCGTCTCTCCATATGGCTGCCGGCCCTCGCCCAGCCTGGCATGTTACTAAGCCAGCACCCGTCCTTCCATGTTTGGGCCCTTATAACCGAATCCTGTACAGATCAGCGGGTTCAGGTTCACCCACGTATGTGTGAACGTAGATGCCTCCATGTCCCGTGCCGTTTACAGAAAGGGGATCGCTTTAGAGAAGCTTTTCTCAGTCTCGGCTTTCCGACTCCACTAAACCTTGTGGAAATTCGTTTCCGTCAGCAGGTGTAGGTCTATGTTGTCACGGCTGCGCAGTTTGCCATTAGGAAAGTCATTTTCTAATCAAGACGTTTGCTTTATTTCTGCTTCTGTTTTACCACCAACGGGCAGTCGCACCTTTGTTTTCAGATACGGGGTCTTTTATTTGGGTGGGAAAAGTTTCAGGAGTAGAATTTCTTGCCTGGAAATTTTATGCAGCTTGAAATTTTAATTCATGTTGCTGTTTGGCCCCCCCCCCCCAAACTGTAACACGACATTTGCCATCAGCAGTGTGTGACACAGTCCTTCCATCCAATGTCAGGCAGCCACACGCGTCAAACAGCTCTCAGACTGTTGCCAGCTCAACGGACATGAACTAATATGGGATGGTTACGTCGTGTTTATCTGACTACCGATGAATGAAATAATCTTTTGTCCGTTTGGATTTGCTTTTCTGATCACTGTTGATTCTTATTCTTTGGCCCATTTTTAATTTTATTAAACGATTTTTTTCCTTGCCAATTTATAAGAGAGTTTTATGTTTGGCAGATTATTACCCTTTGTCATTCAGGGTCCAGATAGGTTTTTCAGACTAATCAATTTTATATTAAATGTGAAGTCATGTTCTAATATAATTATGTATTGTATATCGTATCTTTTATATTAAATGTTATATGCTGCGTTGAGTATATAAATGTTTTTATTTGTATGTGGTCAATGTGTCTATGAATTTTTTTATAGCTTTGTAGTATTTGGAATGTTTCTAAAACCCGAGATGCTAGATACAGTCTCATGGATTTTCCGGGAAAAAGTTTTAAGCTGGTTTTATGTGTTTTAAAATTGAAAAAATATCTTTAAGCCTTTGATTGTCTAGGATTTATTCTTTCTGTGGATCAGTTGTCATTTTAGGCCTTAGGGATACCCATTTATTCTTATACTATGTAGTAATTAAGCCCAACCTTTTGTGTCTAAGTTGAATCGTACCTTTTTTTACACACTGACTGTACATATGTTCTCAGATCTTTCTGTGGGTTATTTATTGGGCTCTGCTGTTACGTTTATTCCTATAGCAATACCATAATGACTTAACTACAGTGCCTTTATGGTGTGGATGCTTTGGCGTCTCCTGAATTCAGTCCCATCTCACTGTATTTCTTTGCATAATATATTTTGGAGAGGAATGGCAATGTTTCGGTACATATTCCTCTGGAATTTATGAAAATGTATCCAATCCCAGGCAAAAATTCTAGTAGAGATCTTAATTGGAGTTATGTTAAGAACTTAAGTTCCTTCTTTTCCAAATGCTGCAATTAAAAATAAGTTTGCTCCTGGAGCCAGAGAAATAATCTACAGATAAAAGGTGTGTGTTTTTTTGGTAAAATAGAATAAAAAAGAGTTATAAAAACCTGCCAGGCAGGTCAGACCTTAGGCTGGGTGAACACCCTGGGCGACCCGGCCCGTGAGAGCTTCTGAGAGGCAGCCTGTTTGCCTTTGGAAAGGTCACCTGGCCACATCCTTCCCTTCAGATGTGCAGAAGCATACTGCCCACCTGAGTCAGATGTACACGCGTCACCTGAGTGACACAGCTATAAGCACGTTTACATAACCAAGGCGAATTCAGGAAAGTTCTTGGAGAAGGGGGTCCTTGGTGCTGGGCTTCGTACCAGATATAAACACCTAACACCTTGAGGGGAGAAGTCTGTCTCGTCTTTTGTATCCCACGTCCAGCACAAGGCCTGGGAAAGATGTGGCTCGAGATTCCTTTGCCAAAGCCCAGAAATGGAGAAGACAGAACTCCCCTGAAGGACTCAGAAATAGGTTTGCCTGGAGAGGGCGGTGCTGTGGTTTGAAGGACCTGTAAGGTAAATCTGGACTTAAGTTTGATGGGGAAGCCTAGTTTTGAAAGTCCTAGTTTGCTAGAAGGTTGATAGGAAACTGTAAATCTTGGAAAACGCATTGTTCGTGAAATGGAAGTATCCTTCCGGCACCTTCCTAAATCCTCTTTTGCTGTGTTCACAGGGAAATGTGTCTTACTCGTGCTCACACCTTCAGATTGTCCCTGTGACTTTCCTGAGTTCCAGCAGCTACTTGGCTCTCCCGGGTGCCTCTGGAGAGGACAAAGTGTCAGTCGCTTTCCAGTTTCGGACGTGGAACAGAGCAGGGCTGTTGCTGACCAGTCAGTTAAAACACGGGTCGGGGGCTCTTGTCCTTGTTCTAAATGATGGAAAACTCAAGCTGAGTCTCTCCCAGCCTGGACATCCATCGAGGGATGTCACAGCAGGTAATAGACATTTGTCACGTGTCAACCTGAGATTTGTCATCTCTACAATAAATGAGCAAGTGAACCAATAAGATATTCATAATCCTTCTAGAAGGAACTAAATTTCTTTTACCTTTGAAATAGGTATCTCCAGGCTGTTGGTGTGTGACACAAATTTAGCTACATCAAACATAATTGTCAAAAAGTTTAAAAAATAACTTATTTGTAAGTCAGTGGTTAGTAATTGGCCATGAACTTGAAATACTGGAGGCCATTAGCCTAATTTTGAGTAGTCTTGGGAAAATAGAGCTCTGTTTGCTGTCTTTGAGCCTGTTTACACACTGGTTTTCATAATTTTTTTAAGTTTATTTATTTTTGAGAGAGGGAGAGAGAGAGACAGAGCACGAGCGGGGGAGGGACAGAGAGAGAGGGAGACACAGAATCCGAAGCAGGCTCCAGGCTCCGAGCTGTCAGCACAGAGCTGGATGTGGGGCTCGAACTCACAAACTATGAGGTCATGACTTAACTGAGCCACCCAGGTACCCCTGGTTTTCATAATATTTTAAGTTCTCATTTTTCCCCTTTCTGTCACAGCTCCTGCTCCCTTTGGGGACCCTGTTTTGGATGAAGTTCTTATAACCATGGGCAGATGTTCTGCCCCCGTCTTCCAAGAAGCACCCATGTTTCCAAACTCACTTCCAGAGATGTCTTATCTTTGAACTTAGGGGGCTATTTTGCATTTGAGTGCTGATAAAAATTTAAACCCAGGCAGGCTCATGGCATGTCCTTCCATGAATGTTGACTAAGGAAGGACCCTCTTGCCCGACCTGGGGTTACCAGTTTGGGATTGAAAAACCAGGAATGAAACGTAAATTTTTTGTTTCTTTTTATAAATCAGAAAAATCTGGCCGCCGGCGCACAGAGTTTCCCTGTGGACCTCAGCAAATGAACAGAGCCAATAGTGTCCAATCAGATTCAGTAAATTGCTTCAACCTTTGCTTGTACAGATGTACAAGCCCCATGTAGTATTAACTAAAAAAGATCGTTTTTTACTCTTGTGTCACGTGGGTACATAGCGCTGCCCCCTCCAACACGCACATGTATTAGTTATTTAACTTTTTTTAAAGGCCAGTGCTGAAACATTGCACAATTTATTGCATTGATTTCTAAGCCTTTACAGGGCAACGTGTTGATTTTCAAAAGCAAACCAAAGGTGAATTTTTCTTGGTATTTGCTGCTTGATTTGGAAGCCTGTGAGGGGTGATGTTTTTTGCATTTGAAATACAGGCATGCCCCAGAGATATTCGGGCTTGGTTCCAGACTACCACAATAAAGCAGATATCACAATAAAGCAAGTGAAGTGCATTTTTTGGTTTCCTAGTGCATATAAAAGTTTTGTCTACAGTATACTGTAGTCTGTTAAGTGTGCATTAGCTTTAAGTCTAGAAAAACAATGTACATATCTTAATTAAAAAACACTTTATGGGGCACCTGGGTGGCTCAGTCGGTTGAGCGTCCGACTTCAGCTCAGGTCATGATCTCGCGGTCTGTGGGTTCGAGCCCCGTGTCGGGCTCTGTGCTGACAGCTCGGAGCCTGGAGCCCGCTTCGGATTCTGTGTCTCCCTCTCTCCCTGCCCCTCTCCCACTTGCACTCTGTCTTTCTTTCTCTCAAAAATGAATAAAACATTAAAAAAAGAAAAAAAACTTTATGGCTGGGGCGCCGGGCTGGCTCAGTTGGTAAAATAGTCAACTCTTGAGTTTTGGCTCAGGTCACGATCTCACAATTTATGAGATGGAATTCTCCACGGGGCTCTGCACTGACAGCTTGGAGCCCGCTTGGGATTCTCTCTTCCTCTCTGTCTGCCCCTCCTCAGCTCTCGCTCTCGCTCTCTCTTTCAGAAGAAATAAACATTTTAAAAAATACGTTATTGCTAAAAAAATGCTGTTATTTGAGCTTTCAGGGAGTTGTAATCACTTGGTTACAGAACATATAACAAATGTCGTAGTAATGAAAAAGTTTGAAAAATTGTGAGAATTACCAAATGTGACACAGAGACACGAAGTGAGCAAATGATGTTGAAAACACGGCCCCAAGAGCCACGCTCCAGGGAGGGCTGCCGCAAACCTTCACCTCGTAAAAGACACGGTATCTGCGAATCGGGTAACGCGAAACGCAATACGACGAGGTGTGCCTGTAGATGGAAAATGAGACAGCTTGCAGTTGGTTTTCGTCTTAAACCTTGTATGAAGCACGAAAGCACGTACCAAACCCAGAACCAGATTTTAAAGGATAAGCTCCACGTAAGTCGCATTGAATGGCAAAAAGGACATCCAGTCATCTTTCCTCCTGTTCCCAGGTGTTAGATCCTTTTTCCTAATAGTTATCTCAGGATCTAGAACGGTCCAAGGGCGTGTAATCTAGTGTGCGTGTGTTTATGGAGCTGGCCCAGGGGAGTGTGGTGGGAACAGAAGGAAAGCGGAGGAGGGACAGCACGCTCCCCTTTATGTCTGATGGGCTGGATAAGGCGCCTTCTTTGCTCTCGCCAAGCCTCATGTGCTCGCCTTTGAAATGACTCTAGTATGACTCACGGTGTAAACGATGACACCGTGCGTGCAAACCGTCAGCACGGTGCCTGCTGATGAGCACTCGGTAACTTTTAGTTACCGTTATTCCCCAACTAGTCCCCCCCCCGCCCCGCCCAACCATCACCTCCTAGATTGAGACTTCGAAGGGGGGAGCTGGGAAGGGCTGAGGGAAAGAATTAGCATCATTTTCGCAGTAGCAAAACCAAAAGCACGGTCTACCCTCTCTTCTTCATCTATCCCTTGCCTCCGGGGCTGCCTGGGAGACTGGCTTCTTCCATCAGAAGCAAGGAGAGTAGAGCACACACAAAGGGTGAGAATTATAATGGGTAGACGGAAAGAACGCACGTTAAGTGCAGGCGTTTCACTTTAAATGAGAATGACAGGTTTTATTAAAAACCAGTCTTTTATTATAAAAGAGCCAAATGGCATCTATCAACCAATTCAAGGAGATTTTCGGGAGTGTTTTCCGCAGGCTCTCCCGTGAAAGAACTCTATGTCCTAGACAGGTGGGTGGACACACAGAGGGCAGGAGGGGGCGGGAGGGAATATTTCACACCAAATTAAATATTGGGTTTTAATACCAGGCTTTAAGTGGATGTGGTTACCGTCCCAACAGATATGCTAAGTAGGCTTTAAAATCAATACCGAATGGGAAGACTGGAAGGAACATTCACGGAATCTGGTGTGTTTATTCCTTTTTAAGCTCCAGGACTGCAGGACCTCCTTCGGCTTGCTTCAGGGCCAATGTCATAATGTACGTTTTAAGTAACCCAAATCCTCTGTGTTCTGTTGTCACCTTCCTCATTATCCATTCATGAAACTAACAGGTGTTGACCCTTTGCAACGGTTGTGGCTCCACAAATGTGAAACGGAAAGTGAGACTCTGGCATTTTTATCATACTGGATGCGTGTCCGTGGCAAAGTCACCTTTGTGACTTTAAAAACTGTCCCTTCCTTGAAAGTGAGTGCTGGAAAGTAAGTTAACTAGTATTTTGTAGTCTGAGAAGAACAAAGTTGTAGCTATTTTTTTTTTAAGTTTATCTCTTTATCTTAGAGAGAGAGTGTGAGCAGGGAGGGGGCAGAGAGAGAGGGAGAGAATTCCATCCAGTCTCCACGCTGTCAGCGAAGAGCCTGACGCGTTGACTCAAACTCACAAACTGTTATATCATGACCTGAGCCGAAATCAAGAGTTGGGCCCTTAACCGACGGAGCCTCCTAAGAGCCCCAAAGTTATAGCTATTTTTAGAGCGGGATCTATGACCTTCTGGGTCATGTCAGAAACATATTTCCCACACATGTGGATCTCAGGTCCACGTGGAAGTCACTGATGAGAGACCAAGCAAAAACGAAAAAGCTGTATTTTAATTTTAATTTGTAATCGAAGGGTAATTGACATATTGAAGAACATTTTACAGACGTGAATTTGTATGGTTGAGTAGACTGATTGGGCCGGAATCTGGTATTAAGTTAAATATGACTGGTTAACTTTCTACCGGAAATATGGTCATATTTTCTTTGGGGCTTATATCCCCATGGGCTATAAAATAACTCTGATTCTCATAGGTTGACTTCCAAATATATAGGGCTGTTAAGCAGTCTTTGACTTTATCATTTATAAGAGGTATTAGTTAATCTATTGGGACAATTCCCTAAGATGATTAGAGTCAAGTAGACTCATCATCATGCTTGGGCATGACATCAAAAAATCAAGAAGTCATCATTTTGTTATTTTTCAATGAGTAAAGGTGTTTATGGCCTCGTTCCCTCCTGGGCAAGACAGTTTCTTTCTTTTTTTATTTTAAGTTATTTTGGGAGAGAGAGACAGAGAGAGCAAGCTGGAGAGGGGCAGAGACAGTGAGAGAAAGAATTCAGTGCAGAGCCTGACACGGGGCTCGAACTCACCAACCGTGAGATCATGACCTGAGCCAAGATCAAGAGTCAGACGCTTACCCGACTAAGTCACCCAGGTGCCCCCAAGACCATTTCTGAATCATTTCCAATTATTCACTGTCCTCCTTAACACAACAGGCATCTCTGTGCATGTGGGGGTTGCCGTGACCGTTTTGGAGCGGAGGAATTTGGCCAGATGACTCATTTTGGCCAATGGAATGTGGGCAGAAGTGATATCTGTCACATCCGAGCAGAAGCCATGGCAAGATGCTGCCAAGCACCGTTTCGTTCTCAGCCCTGAGGCAGAAATGGGGCCATGCATTAGCTCCAGTCCTGCATGCAGAGGCACTGGGGGCACAGAGGATGGAGACCTGACTGGCTCAGGACCAGAGTGAGAACCAAACCCTTAATTGTTACTCATTGAGCTTAGGGGTTGTTTGCTTTGGCAACATAATCTAGGAGGGGCTAACTAACAAACGTTGTCTTGGTGAGTGTGCTGGTACACCTACTGTTGACTGATTTATCTTCTCCGTGACACAACATCGGATTTTCATTCAGTGTAAGACCTGGCCAGTAAGTCTGTAGGAGAAAGTAAAGTCACATGTGGTTGGTCGCTGGTCGCTGGCTGGACCACTTGACCATTCCCAACTCCATCACTTTAAGAAAAAAATAGATACTTCGTCTCACGGATTCAAGAGACGGTGGCTGATTTAGGAGGGACTAATATTAGTTTTTCAGAATAATAACACAGCAATAGCTGGAGAGTGCTGTGTCAAATTTGGGAAAACAAAATGGAAAAACGGCATAAAATGAAAGCAAACACCATTCCCTTCTCCAAAAGTTAACGTTCATATTTAAGAATATTTCCTACCGGTTTTCTTTTCCATTTTTATACATTGATTTTATACAGTGATTGAGTATGCACACACACACACACACACTGTAATATAATGCTTTTTTAACTTTACATTTAATGATTTCAGTGAAATTTCATGTCTTATTAATACTTAAAAACTTAAATATTTTTAGAAAGTTAGATTGATATATACGATATATTTGTCTGAATAGTCTACCATAAATAGTCTAAATAGACTATAATTATCATTATAGATAATGCTAATACAAAAAGTATGAAAAAAATTTATTTTTGTAACTTACAATTTTGGAAAATGCCTATGCTTCTCCACATCCTCAAGTATGAACAAGCTAGAGGAGAATGAGGTATGCCCTATGCCGTGTGATTGGAAAGGTCTCGTTCTTTCAGGGTTGCTCAGGGTCAGTTGTGTTATTCTCTAAAGGCCCTACGACTAGGAGAAACTAACACGACAGCATCCAAAGCAGAATGTCTGGATCGCCCACTCTTGATTCTTCTTTACCCCTTTGATTCGGGTCTCTTTCTTTTCTCCTCTTTTCTCCCTGTACTTTTCTGATTTAACTGCGTGATGAGACAGTGATACACAGCCATTGCAGTGCGCCCATTAGGGCATAAATATTCCCGACCGAACATAATGATGTTTGTTAGAACCAGACTGGCCAGTCCATGACAGTGGAGGGTCAGACGCAAGGACCCACCACAACCACACATTTACTCGATGAGCCTCGCTGCATGGGCCACACCTTCCTTCTGGATAAACCTGATCAGGATACCACATCATCTCATTGCCTCTTTGGAACCCCCAGGCAAGCCCACATCTATCCCAAGCCTCACCCTGTCCCCCCTAGAGGCCCCAGCTGTCCCCTGTGGTGGTTCTCCATTGCCCAGCCAGCTAAATAGCCTGGGGAGGCTTCAGGTGAGTTCATGGTGGTCTTTGGTAGATGGTCCAGGATCTTCATCGTGCTGTTTTCGAGCACTTGCTCTGTTTAGAGGCATCTGTAGGGTTTGTAGGAAAATCTTTTTCCCCATCTTGTTTACCTCCAGGTGGTGGATTAAGCGACGGGCAGTGGCATTCGGTGTCCTTATCATTGAAAGGAAGTCACCTGAGTGTGATGGTGGATGGCGAGGCGGCCTCCGTGGCTCATTCCTTGCGTGGACGGATTGATTCCGGGGACACCTATTATTTGGGCGGTAAGTGAAGACCGGCTCTGTTGGCAGTCAGAATATCTTTGTCTTTCCAGCTCCCGCCTTCTAAGGCAACCGACCGTTTTAAATGAAGACTTAATACTGAAGGACAACCTTTCTCTTTCAGTGATAGTCCCTGAGAATGTTGAGTCGGCAAAGGCGGTAAATTATGGCCTCAAATGTACGTCTCCTGTGTGGCCTTGTTTAAATGTACCTGTGCTAAGATTGGCTTTGGATTTGGCACTTGCTTTCCCTGCAGTAACCTGGAAGGCTTCAAAAATGCTAGCGCCTGGTCCCGTCCCCAGGGACCCTGATTTATCTGGTTCTGAAGCCTGCGCAACACATTTCTTAAGGTCTCCAGGCAATCCTGTGTGCGGGCAACTGGGAGGGTCCTTGTTCCCTGTTTCTTACCTTCAGTACCTTGCTGTCGAGAATTTTGCTAATGCCAAGTGACTCTCCCCACCTTCTCTTCAGGTTTTTATGTGACAGTTTTATTGCTGCATGTGGGTATTCTTTCTGTAGCCTTCTCTTCTCCCTGAGGAACCTGGTTCCCCAAGTGTGATCCGGGAACCAGCGGCATCAGCATCACGTGAGAGTTTATCAGAGCTTTGGATGGAGCATCCTTGACTTCCTGAACCAGAATCTGCACGTCACCAAGTGCAGAAACATTCCCGACATAGTTAGGAAACATTCTATCCCCACTGTCTCTACAGAAGGGCCCCATTATATACAACAGAGCGAGAGAGCACTTTAATCGCTGTTGATGATTCACTCGTTACTTAGTGATGAACTTTACCAACACGACACCAGGCCGTCTCCCTGGACTGTAGTCCGTGGACCGCTGCGTGTTCAGTAGACCTTTGACTGAGTCTGTCTGGGATCCTTTCAGCCAGGGAGGGGGAGCTTCTGAGGGTAATGAATCTCCATTCCTGAGGCATTCGAATGAAAAATCCTGAGCCACCGGAAGCTCAGACCTGTCAATTGTAAGACTTATTTCTAATCTTGGCTGGAAGCCGGCCTTGATGTTATTCCTATTTTGCATTTTATAGTTGTTTTTTTTTTTTTTTCTAAAATAAGTCTGGAATCATGGTGGAGATAGCTCGATAGCCCAAGAAGAAAGTGTAAAATCCTCCCTAAGAATTGACAATAAGCACACAAACCGTGAATCAGGGTGTTTAATCTTTCAAGCCCCCGAAAGCGGCCATCACGGTACACGTGGAGTATTGCCAGCAGCATTCAAAGATCGGATTGCTGGCCTTCGTTGCTTGCTAAATATGGTGCATTTCTGACCCAGATAGTTTTTTAAACCTTTATGCTTATGATGGATTTTATAGCTCTGCAGAGGAACAGATTCCTTGAAAACTAAATAAAGAATTTATCCAGGAGCTATAACTTCAAAGGTAAAGGAGTTTGAGACACTAAAAGGGATAGGAAGAAAAATCCTCGCTATGTTGTTTAACGATACAAAATAGAATACTTGTTATTTTTATTAAAGCGTAAAAAAAAATACTTTTCAAAACCACAGAATCTTCTTTGATGTTTGAACCTTCTTGCATAATTTGAACACTCTACATGTTCCCAACGGGCAACGCAGTTACCAAAGTAGGTAACTTCCTAGATATTTACACGTTGATGTCGTATGAATCAGTAGTTACTACGCAATACATGTATATATTTTATTTTTTTTAACGTTTACTTGCTCATTTTTGAGAGAAAGAGCGTGCACGCGAGGGCGAGCAGGGGAGGGACAGAGAGAGAAGGAGACAGAGAATCCGAAGCAGGCTCTGCTCTGTCGGCGCGCAGCCCGTGCGGGGCGCGAACTCATGAACCATGAGATCGCGACCTGAGCTGAAGTCAGACGCTTAACCGACTGAGCCACCCCGATGCCCCGTGTGTATGTATTTTAAAATACCACTAATGTCTCTTGAATATTTATGGGCTCATCCCCCAGGGTACTCAGTTAAACGCTACAATGCTTTCAGGGCACCTGGCTGACTCGGTTGGTTGAGCATCTGACTCTGGATTTCAGCTCAGGTCATGATCCCAGGGTCGTGCGATCAAGCCCCATGTCAGGCTCTGTGCTGAGCGTGGAGCCTGTTGAAGCTTCTCTTTCCTCCTCTGCCCCTCTCCCCTGCTCATGCTCTCTCTCAAAAAATAAAATAATAATAATAATAATAATAATAATAACAAAATGAACATACATTACAACGCTTTCAAAGCTTCCCTTATTCCTCCAGGTTCTCATCCCCCCCCCCCAGTTAAGTATTACCCTGCATTTCTTTTTACTAATCTTTGTATTGCTTTTTTTATTTTTAAATTGAGAAAAAAATTTTTAAGTTTATTTATTCATGAGAGAGAGAGAGAGAGAGAGAGAGAGACAGCGGGAGTCGGGGAGGGGCAGAGGGAGAGGGAGGCACAGAATACGAAGGAGGCTCCGGGCTCTGAGCTGCCAGCACAGAGCCCGACCTGGGGCTCGAGATCATGAACCATGAGGTCGTGACCTGAGCCAAAGTTGGATGCTCAACCGACTGAGCCACCACGGTGTCCCTTTGATTTTTAAATTCAGATAAAACCGATGTATGACATCTATTCGTGTCACATGTACAACATAATGCCTCGATATTTGTCTGTACTGGGAAGTGATCCCACAGTAAGTCCAGTGAACATCCATCCACAGACATAGTTACGATTCTTTTCTTGTGATGAGGACTTTGAAGATCTACTCTCGGGGTGCCTGGGTGGCTCAGTCGGTTGAGTGTCCGACCTCGGCTCGGGTCACGATCTCACGGTCCGTGAGTTCGAGCCCCGCGTCGGGCTCTGGGCTGACCGCTCAGAGCCTGGAGCCCGTTTCGGATTCTGTGTCTCCCTCTCTCTGACCCTCCCCCGTTCATGCTCTGTCTCTCCCTGTCTCAAAAAATAAGTAAAACGTTAAAAAAAAATTTAAAAAAAAAGATCTACTCTCTTAGCAACTTTTAAATACATAATACAGCATTATTGCCTATAGTCACCATGCTGTACATTATCCCTATAACTTATTTATTTGACACCTGAAAGTTTGTAATTTTTAATGTATTGCCTTTCTTTAAACCTGTTATCTATGTGGGGACTTTAAAAGAAGAGGGTTGTGTGCTACCTTGCTTTTAACTTTATAAATAGGGTACCACTGTATACACCCTTCTGTGTTCTTTTTTTTTTTAATTATTGCTGTGGTTGCTTTTTATATTTAGTTTTGAGGTCCACCGTGTGAATGTCTATAGGTAAAGTTAATTAATTTTTACCGCTCTGTGGCTTTTGATGTATGTTATGCCCTGTTTTACTTACTAAATCCGTCCCGTTTTACTATTGATTGACAGTTGGAGTTTACTTAAAATGTCGCAATCCAATGTCACATTGGATTGACAGTTGGATTTTTTTTTTGTTGTTGCTATTATAAAAAATTCGATAAATGTCCTGCTCCGGCGGCCAAGAATAATCTTGCCCGTGATTTAAACATTCTCCTTATGCACAAACTACCAAGCTCTCCTACTACGCACAGTCGATTTGATGAAACAGGGTCGTGTGCGGTGTTTCCAGCGACAGGCTGCAGTCATTAACGCCGAATCGACGCTCGCGAGTTCGCATTAGTCACATGGGTTTTGCACAGAGACCCAGCCTCTGGTCTGTGAAAGGACCCTGGAGAGTTGGAGGCGATGCGTTGAGAAGAGCATAATAGGCCTTTCCTCACATAGTTTCATAAAATTGTGTTGATGTGCAGAGCAGCTGTCTTGTTAGTAGGGCTTCCCGTAACAAAAAGCGTCCTGCAGATGAGCGGAATTACAAAGTGTAAACATCCCATGAGAGAGCAGAATGTCTTTTCTTCATTACCGCTTTCCTGTTTTTTAGCCGCGATTATAATTTGGCGCTAAGTGGCAAAAACAGTGTAAGATCTTGCAGTCACAGCACATTATCCCTAACTAATGTATAAATTCAGAATGACCTCTACGTACGTAGCTGTAAATGCCCAACTTAGGCCTATAGAACGATTCCAGGCAATGATTCAAACTAACCTAATCAACTGCGCGTTTTATACCAACGTCACAGCATCTTTTTTCCTGGAGGAAGAATATATACTATCCAAAACACTCCACCGATGCCCTCACCCGGCTAAAACAAACCAATTTACTGATACTAAGGAAAAAGACGAATATTATTGGCGGTCAAGGAAAATCAAGAAAGGGAGGTCTGGGACCAGTGAACATGGAGTTCTGGTTCTCAGTAGATGTACTGTATTCACAAGCTTTATGCACAGGTGAAGACTCCCTTGTTCAGAGCCCCTTGTCTCTACAGTCTGTTTGACTTTCCAGCTCTGTTCTGGGTAAAGTGGGTCATGTCAGGTTCAACTTGAGTGGAAACCTTGAGACCCCAAGACGTCAATGTTAGAGTTATTTTATCCAGTCCCAAGAATGGTTGATGCCAACGTCTATTTATTTAATTATCTTCATCGTTCACTTCCACCAGAAGCAGAATATGCATCATGTTTAACAAGGAAATTCACTTTATCCAATTCATGCTCTGTATTTCACAGAAACCAATACCCCATGTGCTGAGACCCTCCCTAACCAGTTCTTCTTCCCCTTGGGTTTCTCCCGATGGAGGGGCCAGTTGTAAATTCCCATTTACCGTGCGATCAGTCACATGCTTTCCCATAAAGACAGACGAGGACATCTGGCAGTTACAGTTAGGGTGGCCGTATGATTTATTGTGCAAGCCAGGACACTTTAGCCAATGAAGCAGATGATCTCCTTAATTATGATGGGACAGCGGCATAAACCAGGGCTCTGTGGCTTTCTTTCCACGAGACGTGCCCTCTTGCCAATTAGCAGCCTTTCTCGTGTGTCCTGTCAACACTCCGTGGTTCCCTTTTTACTTCCCTCACTTTTCTCAGTCTGAGCTTTGTTTGTAAATTCTTCTTCCAACGATGGTTTTGCTCTGGCGTATCGTACAGAGCTTTGCTTTGGTAAGGAGTCTCTGTACCATTCGATAGCGCACTTGCACCGCAGAGTGGGGGACTATGACATCATGTTGAGCATCTCTCGAGTGTCCTTGCGTGAAACGTGAACAGGCCGGGGAACCGATGAGGACCGTAATGAGGCCTCACTGAGGACCCATCCTGGTGAGTGACATAAAGAGACAATTACTCCGCCATCCTCAGAGGTACCTAAATTTCCGACCCCTTGGATAGTGACAGGTGTGTTCTATTAATGTAGCAGTAAATATTCCCTCTCCGCTTTGACTTCCATCTGGAATCAGGTCATCGAGGAATGACCCTCTGCCTTTTTACCATCAGGATTTCAGGCAGTCTTGAGCATGAATGAATGGGCGTCTTCCGGCCTGGGCTTCTCTGGGGCCGTGGCTCCCCTCGTTTCCCGACCTCTGCAGCAATGAAGCACTTAGCGGACTGACCTTTCCTTCTTACAGGTCCGCTTTGAGAGCATTTCCTTGTGGCCACTAGATTCTGTTTAGTTTTGTCCTTTACGGGAATAGTTAGGTACTGCACTGTGTTTTATTTTACTTTAGGTTTATTTGTTTATTATTTGTTTTGAATTTCCTTAATATTTATTTATTTTTGAGAGAGAGACAGAGTGCAAGTGGGGAGGGGCAGAGAGAGAGGGAGACACAGACTCGGGAGCGGGCTCCAGGCTCTGAGCTGTCAGCACAGAGCCCGACGCGGGGCTCGAACTCACGGACCGCGAGGTCATGACCTGAGCTGAAGTCAGATGCTTCACTGACTGAGACACCCAGGCGCCCATATTTATTATTTATTTTGAAAGAGAGAGAGTGTGAGCAGCATGAGCCCAGGAGGGGCAGGGAGAGAGGGAGAGAGAGAATCCCAAGCAGGCTCCACACTGTCAGTGCAGAGCGAGACGCAGTCCTCGATCCCATGAACTGTGAGATCATGACCTGAGCCGAAATCCGGAGTTGGACGCTTAACCGACTCAGCCGCCCAGGCGCCCCGGATTCTGCTTTGTATTTTAGATGAGTTTGAGGCTTGTGATCCAGAGGAAGGGATGGTGGCTGGAGAGGAGTAAGCAAATGCCCTGTTCCTAAGCACTGTCCGTCGAAGTCACCTGTAAAGATACAAAGATGTACCAGGTTTCTTCCAAATATAACCCTTCAGAAATTCTTTTACACGCCGAAATGCGCGTATTTTCGCATAAAGCAAGGAAATGGTAAAGAACTTTAGAGTTAAGCAGTTCTTTGTGATGTCGAACCACATTTGAAGGGTCAAGTCTCCACGAGGCTACCTTATGGGGTTGCATTGGGCCCAACAGAGTTGAACCTGATGCAGGCCTTGGCTGGTTTTGGATTGTATTTGTCAGGAATACAAAGCATCAAAGCCTCAGTCACTGAAGGAAAAGTGCATTTTGTGGAAGTTCTTAGGCAGCAAGCTCCTGGGACCGAGGGGGCTCCATGTTCTGTCCCCGCCCTTTGGAAGGACACCAGTGACCTCAGGACAAAAGTTCAAAGAGAGAAGAAAGAAACACATAGGAGTACAATGAGTAAAATCTTTATAAAATTACGGATTCCTTTTCATTAAAAAAAATAAGAGCCTTATATAATAATCTCAAACCCAGGCTGTAAATATTAACCAAAAAAAAAAAAAAATCCTTAATATTTAAATAATTGGAAAATGATTTTTTTAATGATTTTTTTAAAAAGATGAATAATTAAGATCTTGTATCTCATAAGTTAAAAGAAAACATTCCCCTGGAGGTGATGTGAATGAAACATAATTATATAAGGGAAAGAATAAATAAAATAGGTAAATTTTTCACGAAGCATGCAATTTACTGCTCAGTTTCTCGGGCTTAAAACCATATTGATTATTTAAAAATGCTGTGCTTCGTTCGTGTTTGCCTATGAAAATAAAGTATTCAGTTAGGTGAAAACTTTGTGATTTTATCCCACGTCGCTGCAGGTGGGTTCCCCGGGAAGCCGCCTCTCTGCCTGGCACATTTGTGTTCCGGGGTTTGGTGAGGTTAATTCTTGGGGACAATCCTCGGAAGGTTGAGAGAGCAGCTGGGATGAACAGAGACAAGTTGAGGTGTGGATGCACTTCCAACAGGAGCCTCAGGACGTCCCGCGGAGGCTCTGAAGCATTCTGCCCTTCAGGGACATCCCAGGAGAGAAATGGGGGTAGACCACTGACCACTTTGTTGCATCCCTGGGCACTGGCCAACCCCCCCCCCCAGTTCTGGGGGAGACCCTCAGCCTCAGTCCTAAAAATGAAGTGTGGTGGGTTGGGCGGTGTCTTGGGAACTCGGCTCTGTATGCAGATTTCCTCCAGGTGTTGCCTTTTACAAAAGCGTTTACGGTGACTGTTCTCTTTTTTCCGGAGCTGTTCCTTTCCGCCCATACCCGAGGCATCTTGCAGTACTCAAATCTGCGATGCCTGTAGAAGGCAGCTCCGCAGGGGCTGGGAGAGCCCCACACGTGGGGAAGGAGGTGGTTCTGAACCCCATTTGCTTGATTTTGATTTCAAAGCCATGACCTGGCTCACCATTACTATGATAGCATTGTCTTCTTGGGAAACCCAAGGGGATACAATAAAATCACTGGGAATTGTGGTTTGTAATGGTAAAAGATACCCTGAGGCGTATCAAAAATTTTAAGGGTTTATTTGAGCAAAGATTGATTCAGATTGGGCAACAGCAAACCAGAGGTGGTTAGGGGGGCTCCGTAGAGACAGGAGCCAGGGGACAGGCTTCTATAGAGAAGGTGCAGAAGCAAAGAAAGGAAATTATTGATTGGCTATAGCTTAAAGCCTGGTTAGCTATTAGTGATGGGCTGTCCTTAGGGTTTGATTTCAGAACCTGGGGGCATTTAAAGGCCCAGACTTCGGTTTGCTTTCCGAGGCCACTAAAGCTTTTGGTGAGCCGCCTCTGGTGACCCCCTTGCTTAATTAATTTAAGAGTAATTACAGCACACCAATTAGTGACTGCGGCATGACTTGTAAAATTTAACTCTTACTATTGGAAACCATCAAAGCCCATTTCTTTTTTTCATGGAATAGTCTGATGCTAATTTTTCTCCATTATTTTCAGTGCCATATCATCGTGAGATCCTTGATCATTTTGTGTGTTACTGTTAAAAGGTATTTGATTACATTGCCTAATTCAGAAACAATTAGAAATGTACGTATGAATTGTTCTTCGATTTCCTTGAACAGTTAAAATCAAACATGGTTTTAAATATGCCTGTGCTTGGGGTGCCTGGGTGGCTCAGTCTCGGTTAAGCATCTGACTCGGGCTCAGGTCATGATGTTGTGATTGGTGGGTTCAAGCCCCTTGTTGGGCTCTGTGCTGACGGCTCAGAGCCTGGAGCCTGCTTCGGATTCTGTCTCCCTCTCTCTCTGCCCCCCCGCCCCGACTCACACTCTGGGAGTTATTTCAATAAATAAACATAGAAAAAACTTAAATATGCCTGTGCTTGTGGAAGTTTCACATACATAATTCTTTTTATTTTTTTTTAAGTGTATTCATTTATTATTTCTGAGAGAGAGGGCACAAGAGAGAGAGCAGGGGAGACACAGACTCTGAAGCAGGCTCCAAGCTCTGAGCCATTAGCATAGAGCCCAATGAGGGGCTCAAACTCACAAACCACAAGATCGTGACCTGAGCCGAAGTCAGATGCTTAACTGACTGAGCCACCCAAGCACCCCTCTGACCAGTTGTAATCAAACTCTGTTTTAAATTTTTTTTTAACGTTTATTTATTTTTGGGACAGAGAGAGACAGAGCATGAATGGGGGAGGGGCAGAGAGAGAGAGACACACACACACAGAATCGGAAGCAGGCTCCAGGCTCTGAGCCATCAGCCCAGAGCCCGACGCAGGGCTCGAACTCACAGACCGCGAGATCGTGACCTGAGCTGAAGTCGGACGCTTAACCGACTGAGCCACCCGGGCGCCCCTGAAACTCTGTTTTATGCCTGTGTCTGTGTGCGCATGCATGAACATACAGAGTAGAAATTTCACATGACGTAATTATTATTCAAGTATCTTAAATTTAGCAGGTCCTATTATGCCTGTGAGTTTTTTCTCTGATTCTGGTATCACATGCCCTTCATTTAGTTCACATGGTTTCATATCATGCTAAAAGGAGTGATTTTTTCTGTGCGCTTGCACGAGAGGAATCAAATTTTGCTGAAATTAAACGTGCCTTGACTCTACTGGTAGGGTTGCGCGTCCTACCCTCGGCCCATCCGCCCGTAAGCCTGGTTCCGCTTGTTATTTCTATACTTTACCGAAACGGCTAGCTTCTGTTCTTTTCAGCCACCTGCCACCCCCTCCGTGATCAGTATGGCCCTTCCGAAAAGTTAGGAAGCCTCGTCCTCAGGAGGAGGTGGCAAACTTGCATTTAGGAAACACTGTGCACTATTTTGGTCACGACGGTTGACTTTCTCCTTTGTGTATCTCCGTGTTCGTGCAGGCTGTCCTGACAGCGTCTCTGGCTCTGGATGTGGAGGTCCCCTGGGCGGCTTTCAGGGCTGCCTGAGGCTCATCTCCATTGGCGACAAGGCGGTGGATCCCATCACAGTGCAGCAGGGGGCGCTGGGGAGTTTCCGTGACCTCCAGATAGACACCTGCGGCCTCACAGACAGGTAAAGCCATCCCGTGTCATTTTAGCATTCTTGATTTCAGCTGTTTGATCATAGACTGAAAAAAATGGACAGCGGAGAAAAAGCAACTTCTTCTAGCTCCTTCTCTCTTCCTGATATCCAGTCCCTATGGGAAAGTTGTGATTACGTTGAAAACCAGAAAATGACAGTCTTTCTTTTTGAATAATTGCTCCTTTGAATGATAATATTTTCTTAGAAGACACACTCTCATGAATTTTCCTTGTGTCTGTCCCCACCCTGCTTAGTTGTTACAGAATTCTGTTGGTGGTGCTATAATTGCTGAGCGTAAATACTGATGAGTAGAAATACTTTTAAGAATTTTTCCACTGCACAAAACAGATTAGAATAGTCTACAGAGATAATGAATCACCGAGGACCAGTAAGTCAATGTGGTCAGCTGGATTCACCCCACACTCCCTTTTCTGCGTGGAAAATGAAAAGTAACTGTTCCTTGGACAAAGGTTGAGCCTTTGGGGATTTCTGGTCACGTAAACACAACAAAGAATGGAAAGAGCCCAGTTACCACAGGCTGAACATGGTACTGGTTCCCTAAGGGAGATGAGACAAGCAGGGCTTTTACAGAGAACAGATTGGTGGTGCCCGTGGTGGTGTGGGGGAGTGGGAGTGGCTGAAAGAGGTGAAAAGGTACTGGGGCACCTGGGTGGCTCAGTCGGTTGAGCGTCCGATTCTTGTTACTGGCTCAGGTCGTGATCTCATGGTTCGTGGGATCGAGCCCCACGTCAGGCTGTGTGCTAACAGCACAGAGCCTGCTGGGGATCCTCTCCCTCTCTCTCTCTCTCTCTCTCTGCCCCTCCCCCGCGGTGTGTGCTCTCTTTCTCCAAAAAAAAAAGGCACAAACTTCCAGTTATACAAGAAGTCTCATGGGGATGTAAGGTACGGCATAATGCCTAGAGTTAATAATACTGTTTTGTATATTTGCAAGTTGCTAAGAGAGGAAGGAGATCTTTCATCGCAAGAAAAAACTCTTCACAGGACAATATATACAAATATCCAATCATCGTGTTGTCCCCCTGAAACTCATATAATGTAAGTCAATTAGAGAAGAGCTTTGAAACAACAGCGTGTTAAAATTGCTAAGCATTGCACCTTTTATTCAAATGGTCTCATTAGTCATGCTATCGGACTTTCAGTTATTTTGGCTAAAAGGGACTAAATCTTTTTCTGTGCCCGTTGGGTGTAGCCTCCTGCAGTAGGAGTGACCTATATCCCTGCTGAATAAACAAACACGCTCCAGACGCCCTCACACGTCCATGCCCGGCCAACCCCTTCAAAGGTCACACTTTGCAAAGTGCTTTGTGCGGTAAATCTGGTTCTTTAAAAAAAATATTTTTTGATGTTTATTTATTTTTGAGAGAGAGAGGAATGAGTGACAGTGGGGTGCAGGGGCAGACGGAGAAGGAGAAAGAGAATCCCGAGCAGGCTCCGCACGGTCAGCACAGAGCCCCGTGCGGAGTCGACGTCAGACGCTCAACTGACTGAGCCACCTAGGTGCCCCACGGCAAATCCGTTCCGAGTTTAGCGCTCACTGCAATTCCACGTCATGTCCGATAAACTACGAGTTACGTTGCAATTTGGCAACGTGTTAGGAAACCGTGAATTCCAGTACGTGAAGTATCAACTCGTGAGAACGTGATTTCGTTAATGCCGATGTTCATGTGCACGGTTCACCTTCTGTTCGTCTGTGGGAAGTTAGATCGGTGCCTGGAGAATTCCCTCCCAAAGCACGATGTGGTCACAGTGATTTCTCTGACATAAGAAATGCATGTTGCCCCTTTGTGCACACAGGTCTTTTAGCCGCCCCCCAAAAGCGTGTGTGGTACATGTATAGGTGTGTGTATATATATATGATATATCACCAAATAGAAAGATTTTCCTTATCACACGCAAAAATGGTTTTTAGAAATATGTTCCAAGAATGGATGGAGACATCTGGCATATTAAGTTACCTCCTTTCGGCACAAATTGAGGTTCATGGCAGCTCCGTACATGGGCGTGAAAAGAGCTGTTGACTCTTTGGCCGATACAGTCAATAATTGCAATTTTTAACGGTTTAACGTCTAAAAACGTGTCCTTATTCTTCACTACTAAAAATGTTCATTTCTCCTTAGCCCTTCCGGCCATACGTACCAACTGAGTGTCCGATGCACCACAAACTAGATTCACGTAAACACACGACAGAGCAAACATCCACACCCAGGCTCTTGCCGGCTGCTCGGTGCTGAGCCCGGCCACCCTCCCAGCCCACACCCTGCCTGTCCAGAGCAAGTCGTAGTGTGCTCAGTAAAGCTGAGATTTATTATTAAAACGCAAATGATTTGGGGCGCCTGGGTGGCGCAGTCGGTTAAGCGTCCGACTTCAGCCAGGTCACGATCTCGCGGTCCGTGAGTTCGAGCCCCGCGTCAGGCTCTGGGCTGATGGCTCGGAGCCTGGAGCCTGTTTCCGATTCTGTGTCTCCCTCTCTCTCTGCCCCTCCCCCGTTCATGCTCTGTCTCTCTCTGTCCCAAAAATAAATAAAAAAAAAAACGTTGAAAAAAAAAAAAATTTAAAACGCAAATGATTTTATGACTTTTATCCGTCAGGCATGGGAGTTCATAATTCATGATGCGTAACAGCATTCCTGGCCCGACGATACTGCAGGGTTATGAAAGGATGTTTGAAATCTCATGGGACGTAGGAAACCTTTCTGAGCCACACAAGGACTCGTGCACCTGGTGGTCTGTCTTCCCCGGGGCCCCCATGACACAGGGAGAGCGGTGGGTTCTTTGGAACAAGGTTTCCAGGAGGAGGTAGCCGGGAGGAGGGATCGTGTCTTACACCAATTGTGTTTTGGACGTTAGGATTTCATGTCATAGACTTCGGGTTTCACAGTCCGGTCAAGGTTTCTTTTGAGAATCACGGGAGTGCCGTCTTGAACACCGCTAGGCCTGGATTATACGGATGGGGCCACTTTTCCCACTTCTTTGGCCTCTGTCCGGCGTTAATCTTCTAGACGCTAAGTGCACCATCGTGCCCTATACGCATCGTTTCTTGGAGAGAATTAGTAGGCTTATTCTCTTAGAGAGGATAAGTAGTTGAGGTTGTGGGGGTTATGGAGACATGGAGGAAGGGTCCCTGATTTGCTCCGGGACGAGGCAGGGCTTTTGGAGAGGAGGGAGGGACATCTAGAGTGGGGTGCAAGGTGGGTAAGTCCATCAAGTGAGAGAGGCTACATACGCATCCAGGGAAGGTACAGCCTTGTGCCCAAGCCCAAAGCGCAGCCACGAGTCTACCTGTTCGAGCAGGGCCTGCTGTACCAGTTGGGTGTCTGAGAAGGAGGAGCAGGGGGTGGTGAGAGATGGGGCTGCCTCACTGCGCGGGGCTGCACCACAGAGGCCCGGCGGCCAAGCCGAAGTCTGGACGTTGACCTAAGGCTCCCTGAGGCATCTCTGAAGGCTTCAGTTAGGCAGTACGGCCCACGGCGGGGAGAGGATTTGGGTGTGGGCTGAAGAGAGAGTTTGTGTGGTGGAAGGCCGGGGAAGGGGCGGCCTACCTGTGGGGAGGGATGATGGCCCGAAGTAGGGAAGAGAAAAACAGGGCTGGCTCCTACATGTTTGGGGAACATCGTGACAAGTACATGTTTGGGGAACATCGTGACAAGTTGATGTGCTGCCAGGCTGTGGGGTGGCGGAGAAGGATGAGTCAGGATGGGCCTCAGGTTCTGGCCTGGACAGCTGGATAAAGGGTGACCTCACCGCTCGATGGGATAGTGATGGAGAAGCACCATCTTGGGTGTCCCAGAGTCAAGAGGTTTCGTTATTAGGTCTTAAGATATTTTGAGAACCCTAGAGGCACAAAATCCTTAGGTTGGGGAGAACCTTAGACATGACATCTGCTGACGCTTCCATCCCCAAGCAGGGATCTCATTTTCACTCACCGTGGAGAAGAGGCTCCCGCTTCTGTTCCACCTTTCCGGAGCCGGACGCTTCCCCGTTCACCGAACGCTTCATCCGTGTCTTCTGTCCCACCCAGATTTCCAGCTTTAATCTTCATCTTCCCTGTTGTAAAGCTGTGCCCACTTTACCCCCCGCAGCCCAAAAAGTCCCCGATGAATTCCCTGAATTGGCTCTCGTCCGGGCTCGAGTCTGTTCTCTTAGCAATGTTTTACAGGGTAAGTACTATCCCCATCCTGATTGCCCTCCTGCACATCAACTCTGGCCAACATCTTCCCTGAAACCGGAAGGAACCTGGCCCATGAGTGGTGTGTAGGTTTCATAACTTTCCTTCCCGTAGAAACTTGGTACAGACTAAGCTGTCCTCATCTGCGTGTGAGCACAGCCCGGGCGCTAGACTTCCGGTTCCCCACCAATCTTCGGCGGTGGCGTGGCATCCAAGTCAGGTTAAGATACACACTGGTGTGCCTGCACACGCACACACGTGAAGGTTTTCTTACTATGGCTCATACCTCTCTCTGGTCTTCCTTGTGCACGCTGGGTCCCTCCAGGAAAGCAGGAGGTTTGGGGTAACGAAGCTGACCTCAGGCGTGGGAGGGCCCAGGAAACTGCAGCCATTGAAGGAAGAACCAAAAGGGCCAAAGACACGGGGACGACAGTCACGAAGGGAGGGGCCCGGATGTGGAGTGACCTGCCTCGTAATCCTTGGAGGTGAAGAGACACCCTTCTGTTTTCCCAGGAAGCCCGCCTTCTGGTTCTTGGCCTGGAATCAGGTGTCTCCCACTCAAATGGCAGAAGGCCCAGCAGAGAGCGTGTCTATGCGTCCTTGGCAAGAAATTGGGCTTATTTCCAGCATCTCTCTCTCAAACAGGAAGGGAGTGCTCAGTGCTCACTGCTCATAGAGTAGAAGTAACCCAAAGTTACTCATCCCTTTGACTTCTTGAGCTCCAGAGGGAAGTGAATAGTTACATAGCTCCTGCAAATGTGTGAGGCTTTTGAGTGACTGTATTTAGAGCTTAAACTGAGAGGCAGTGTGGCTTGTGGGGACCCAGGTCCTCGACCTTTGAATTGACACGGGTCTTCTTTTCTACATCATTGGCAAAGCCGTGATATCCTGTTCCTTTGTAAGGCTGTGACGGATTTGGTTTATCCATTCGTCACTTGGTGGACATTTGGGTGGTTTCTACTTTTTGGCTATTACGAGTCGTGCCGATAAGAACATTCACGTGCAGGTGTTCGTGTGGACATGTGTTTTCAGTTCTGTTGGGCGTGTACCCAGGAGTGAAATTGCTGCCAGTGGTGACTCTGCGTCTAACTGAGGAACTTCCAGATTGACTTCTAAAGCACCATTTTATCGTCCCAACAGCGACGTAGAAGGGTCCAGATCCTTCTCATTCCCGTCAACACCTGTTCTACCTTTCTGATGATGGCCATCCTGGTGGGTGGGAAGTGGCATCTCACTGAGGTTTTGGTTTGCACTTTCCTAATGACTGCCGATGTGGAGCATGTTTTCATACGTGTATTTGCCATTTTTATATCTTGTTTTGTATGGCATCTGCTCAGATCTTGTGAGCCAGTTTTTAATTGGTGGTTCATGTGCCTTCCGTTGGGTTTTAAGAGTTTTACCTAGGGGCTCCTGGGCGGCCCGGTCGGTGAAGCGTCCGACCCTTGATTTCAGCTCAGGTTATGATCGATCTCACGGTTTGCAAGATCGAGCCCCGTGTCGGGCTCTGCGCTGGCAGCACGGAGCCTGCTGGGGATTCTCTGTCTCCCTCTGCCCCTCCCCTGTGCTCTCTCCTCCCTCTCTCAAAATAAATAAGTAAATAAATAAACTGAAAAAATAAAAGTGTTTCCCCTGTATTTTGGATAACAATCCTGCGTCAAGTGTGTGTTTCGCCAAGACTGTCTCCTAGACTGTGGTGTGTAACCTCATTCCCTTAACAATGTCATTGATGGCGAAGTTTTAAATTTTAATGAAATCTAAATTACCATTTTTTTTCTTTCATAGGCCGTATCTGAAAAGTCATCACCAAACCCAAGATCAGCTAGATTTTCCGTTTTGTTGTCTTCCGGGAGTTTAAGAGTTTGGTATTTTACATTTAGGTCTGTGGTCTCCCTTGAGTTAACTTTTAAAATTTTTAACATTTTTAATTGCAATACAGTTGTCAAAGTACATTTTAGGTGTACAGCATAGTGATTTAACAAGAATATACATTATGGAGCTCACCAGGAGAAGTGTAGTTACCATGTGTTAACCAGGCAAAGTTACTAGAATACTGTTGATTATGTTCTCCATGCTGTCTTTTTCATCCTTGTCGTTTGTTTTATAACTGGCAGTCTGTACCTCTTAATCCCCCTCACATATTTTGCCCACTCCTACCCCCATCATCTGGCGACCACCATTTTCATCTCATATTTGAGTCTGGTTCTCTTTTTTTTTTTTTTTATTGTTTTTTGTTTGCGTATTTGTTTTTTTTTTTAATTTTTTTTTAACGTTTATTTATTTTTGAGACAGAGAGAGACAGAGCATGAACAGGGGAGGGGCAGAGAGAGAGGGAGACACAGAATCTGAAACAGGCTCCAGGCTCTGAGCTGTCAGCACAGAGCCCGACGCGGGGCTCGAACTCACGGACCGTGAGATCATGACCTGAGCCGAAGTCGGACGCTTAACTGACCAAGCCACCCAGGCGCCCCTACGTATTTGTTTTTTAGATCCCACATATAAGTGGAATCATCTGGTATTTGTCTTTCCCCTTCTGACTTATTTCACTTAGCATAATACTCTCTAGGTCCATTCCTGTTGTATCAAATAGCAAGATTTCATTTATTTTATGGTCGAGTAACATACCGTTGTGTATATATGCGACATCTTCCTTATCCACTCATGTATGGATGAATACTTAGGTTGCTTCCATATTTTGGATATTATAAACACTGCTGCGGTAAACATAGGGGTGCATGTATCCTTTCAAATTGATGTTTTTGTTTTCCTTGGGTAAATGCTGAGAAGTGGCATTACTGGATCCTATGGTATTTCTATTTTCACTTTCCTGGAGAACCTCTAGACCGTTTCCATAGTTGATGGACCAATTTACATTCCCACCAACAGTGCACAAGGGCTCCCTTTCACCACATTCTTCTAAACATTTATTATTTCTTGTCTTCTTGGTACGAGCCATTCTGACTGGTCTGAGGTGATACCTCATTGTGGTTTTGATTTCCATTTCCCTGATGATGAGTGATGTTGAGCAGCTTTTCATGAGTCTGTTGGCCATCTGGATGTCTTCTTTGCCAGCATGTCTGTTCAGATTCTGTGTTCCTTTTTTAATTGAATTATTTGTTGTTGTTGTTGTTGAGTTGTACCAATTCTTTATATATTTTGGTTATTAAGCCCTCCTCAGACCTATCACTTGCAAATATCCTCTTCCATTCAATAAGTTGCCTTTTTGTTTTGTTGATGGCTTCCTTCTCTGTGCAGAAGCGTTTTAGTTTGATGTAGGCCCAGTAGTTTATTTTTACTTTTGTTTCCCTTGCCTGAGGAAAAATATTAGTAAGTCTGATGTGTAAGAGGTTATTGCCTATGTTTTCTTCTACGAGTTTTATGATTTCAGGCCACAAATTTAGGTCTTTAACCCATTTTGAGTTCATTTTTATGTGTAGTGTAAGAACGTGGTCCGGTTTCATACTTTCACGTGTGGCTGTCCAGTTTTCCCAACATTTATTGAAGAGACTGTCTTTTCGACACTGTATATTCTTACCTCCTCTGCCATAGATTAATTGACCATATACATGTGGGTTTATTTCTGCACTCTTATTTCTGTTGCATTGATCTTTGTGTCTGTTTTTGTGCCAGTACCATACTCTTTTGACTACTACAACTCTGTAGTATAGTTTAAAATCGAGAATTAGATCTCCAGCTTTGTTCTTCTTTCTCAAGATTGTTTTGACTATTCAGGGTCTTTTGTGGTTTCACACAAATTTGGGGATTTTTTTGTTTTGGTTCTGTGAAAAGTACTATTGGCATTTTCACAGGGATTGCATTCAATCTGTAGATTGCTTTGGGCAGTATGGACATGGGTAGTACGAACAGGGTGCTTCCAATCCATGAGCATAGTATGTCTTTCTGTTTGTGTTGTCTTCGGTTTCTGTCATCAATGTATTATGATTTTCCGGGGGTAGGTCTTTCATCTCCCAAATTCTAGCCTCTGCTGTATCTGTTTGCTGATGTCCCATCTGTCGGAGCTGGTCACATGCCCAACCCAGATTCAAGGTGGAGAGGAATGCCTCTCTGTGGAAGGATCCGTAGGTCCCAGTTGAAGGACACGGAAGCAGGGAGGGGAACAATTGTGGCTGCCCGTGGCCATTGCTAGCAGTTTATATCTCGGGTCATGTAATGAAATGGATCTTGCCTTATTCGTGAAAAAGCAAACACATTTTTTGATAATGCAACGGGTAGAAAATTTATCTGTCGCAAATACGTGACAATTGGCAGCATCTGATGGGTTTCTTAGTTGGTCGTGGGTATCGCCTTAGGAAACCTTCTTGACAGATCTAACAATTTTTGTTCATGTTGCAATTTTTCTCTTCAAGCCACTGTCATTACTGTCTTTCGCTGTAACGTGTCGGTGAAGATACACGTTTTCTCCTGACTGAATGTGGCAAGTAACGGTTGTTTGTGTTCTCTTGTAGGTGTTTGCCCAGCTATTGTGAACACGGGGGCGAATGTTCCCAGTCCTGGGACACCTTCTCCTGTGACTGTGCGCACACTGGTTACCTGGGCGCGACCTGCCATTCCCGTAAGCCCCACACCCTGCCTGTTCCCTCTTCTGTCCTGGTTTCCATGCAGTTCTCCTTTCCTTTTCTTTCTTTCTTTTTTTTTTTTAATGTTTATTTATTAGAGAGAGAGAGAGAGAGAGCGTGAGCATGAGTGGGGGAGGGGCAGAGAGAAAGGGAGACAGAGAATCCCGAGCAGGCTCCAGGCTTTCAGCACAGAGCCTGATGCCGGGCTCGAACTCGTGAAACCGTGAGATCCTGACCTGAGTCAAAAGCAAGAGTCAAAGGCTTAACCGACTGAGCCCCCCCAGGTGCCCCCTTCTTTCCTTTTCATTATTTCGTGTCTATGTGTCTGTGTCTATGCAACCACGTTCTGGGAAGTAACAACAAAAACAAGTTTTTAGAGACCAATTTTTGTCTGGTTTCTTTTTTTTTTAATTTTTAGAATATTTATTAATTTTTTTTGTCAAATGCTGATTTATTAAAGAAACAAAACTTAAGCATTATCAAGTTTCAGACAGAGCTCAGCATTCCCCCCCCCCTTATGGTTTTTCTGTACATTTTCTGGTAAGACTTAACATTTTATCTTTCTTAACAAAAAATACATATTTAGGGGTGCCTGGGTGGCTCAGTCAGTTGAGTGTCCGACTGTTGATTTCGGTTCGTGTCATGAACTCATGGTTGGTGAGATAATTTTTGAGAGAGACAGGGAGAGCGCAAGTGGGGGAGGGGCAGGGAGAGAGGGAGACACAGAATCCGAAGCAGGCTCCGGGCTCTGAGCTGTCAGCACGGAGCCCCACGAGGGGCCCGAACTCCCGAACCGCGAGATCAGGACCTGAGCTGAAGTCGGACACTTAACCGACTGAGCCACCCAGGTGCCCCGTGCCTGGTTTATTTTTAATCAGTTTTATTTCCTAGTGATGTCAAGGCAGTTTACAGAAATACGCAGTATCAAATAGGATGGAAAAAAAAAGAAAAAGAAAGCAGCAGGCAAAGAAAAATAAATATAGGAAAATAAAATGTAATAAAAACCCCCAATACGAGAAACAATCTAGACAGCATGATCACGTTACTCTGTTCCTCGCGTCGGACCCGGTTTTAGTTCTCCAGTCCTGTCTGCCGAAGTAAAGAGAGAATGAGTTACTGAATGTCAGTATTTATAAAATCTAATGCGGGGGGGGGTTGCAGAAAGGGGCACAGGATGAGAGTTAACATGGTAGAGTTTCTAGAGTCAGCCAGAGGCCGGGTAAACGTCCAGGTCCCTCACGGTCGTGATGCTCTTTGATGATGGCGGTGGTGAATGCACTGGAAGCTTACCATGTGCCTGTGGGATCCTAGCTTTCTGTAGTTCTCTGCATGTTTCTACTCCTTTGATCCTCAAAATCATCCTAGAAGGTGAGTGTTCTACATTGTGCACTTAGGAAAGAGAGAGGTCAGGTGCCTCGATCAAGGTCCCACAGCTGCCGGCCAGGGCTCCCGACCGCCTTGAACCATCCCCATGTCTTCCATCTTGAACACCAGGCTCTTTTCTGAAGAATCATTCTCCGAAGGCCACAGCCAACCAAACTTGAGCGACCCCAAATTCATTACCGACCAGAGGCTTGCCACAGAGCCCCTGAGGTCCTCATTGCTGTCTAACTCTTGGCTTTCGTTGTTTATGGTTTTATCCTACTTTTCCTTTTTGGCGTATCACTGCCGACGTTTCTGAGCCCCTTCTTTTTAGCACGTGTCCCCGCCCTGGGTCTTTAGGGAAAACAGCCCGCCGTGAACATTCACCGAGGCAGAGCACGGGTTGTCAAGTTTCCAGCCTGTGTGAATTGAACCCCAAAGCAGCAGGCATCAGCGTTGGGCCGAGAAGCCTTGGCCTCCGGCCCGGGATGTTCCACAGAAGAGCCGGGAGGCTCTTGCAGTCAAAGGGCGGCGACTCACCCCACTAAACACCCCATAAGTTCAACCAGAGCAATTGTACCTGCATTTGCTTTTATGGTGCCAAGTAAGAATTTTCCAAGGCACCTCTTTATTTGGAAGGAGCTGGACATCTGGGATGTCTGAGGCTCGGTGACTTGTCCAGAGTCACGGCTAAGAATGGGGGCGGTCCCTTACGTACAGTGCTCCCTCTGCCACAGATTGCACCCAGCAAGGTGTCTTACACAAAGCGGATACCTACTGAAGGTTAATGACCGAGGAATGATTGCTACGGTGTTGCCGGTAACTGATTTAACCATCATCCCAAACAACTCTGCTTGGAAAATTAACAGGTGTATTATACGGAGTCTTTCACTTGTGGCCTTAGTAATTTGATTTGGTCTAATAACTGCATTGACTTTGTTGTGATACTCTAACAGTAGACCAAAATGAAAGGGAGAGATTTCCAGTTCCACAGTGAGGGTTCGTAAGGCCGTTAGTTTCCGGTGTAAGTGCACGATTCACGCAGGTGCCTTCCTGGTGTTTCCTCCTCTACCCTCATTCCCCGGGCGGGTCCAGCCCCAATCCAAACGTAAGCACTGTCGTCACTTTGTGTGTGTCCCTCTGGACACTTTTCCAGGGCAGTTGCAAGCACGGCTACGTATTTATAGAAGCGTAAACATGAGTGGGCAAAATGCAAGCCAACGCTGTTGGGAAAGCAATCCATGGTGTGTCTGTAGCCACCAGAGTCGATGGTAATAGGCGTGCTATTGATTTGGGCCGATCTCATTTGACCCATCTGACACCTGGCCGTATTTAATAAAAGAATGTTTTCTTTTGTAACATCCCCCGGACAAGCAAACATTCCTTTGATCTTCTTCTTCTGTGCGAAGGGAGAAAAACAGTCCCTCTGCCCCACCCCGCCCCCTCTCCGGGTTTTGCTTCATTCTTGGAAATCGGCCGAGTTTTAAAATGTAGATAACCCAGTGAGTGGAGAAGGGCATCAGTTCTGGGCCCCCACTCTGCCTGGAATGATGCCCTTCCGGGATCATTCTTGGTGGTGGATCTTGGCTAGCCACTTCCTGAGTCTGTGTTCCTGAATGCCGGACCTCATCCTTAGGGTGGCTTAAAGATCCAGTCCACGCTGTGCCAGAAGCAGTGATGCATTTCTTTCCTGGTGGCCGTTAGCTGCTTTTCAGGTTTTCAAAGGGTCTTTCCTCTCGAGGCGGTGACTGATGTGCACGGGAGACACTGCTCGGCTGATTACTCATTTCAGCTTAGGCTGAATATTAATTAAGTCCATTATCTGCAGATGTTAATCACTTGCCATGTGCTAGCAAAGCATTTATTGCACACATAAAAAATTCAACTAAGAATCAGGATACATTGAACTTACAAAGAGATGTTTCGCGTGTATACGCTTTTTTTTTTTTTTTGAATTTCAGTTTTCTTGAGTAATCCTTGGCAAAGCACTTAAGGAAATTTCCTTTTAAAACACACTTTAAACGCTGAACGAAGAAAAGCCGGTGCTTTGCAAAACCCATCTTGAAAACAATGCGTTGCCCGTGTGGAGTGTTTTAAGTAAACAGAGAGTATAATTACTGAGCGATTTAAAAAATGACCGTGATTATTAGATAATAACAGATCACTTAGGGAGATGAAGCCAGCGCCCTTCAGATGCTTAGATATTATGGGGCAGAATAAAATTAGACTGTGTAAGTCCAGTTACCATGGCTCTGGAAAGAGTCTCATTTCTGGAGCACGCAGGGTTCAGAGCCGCACAGAGATACCTCTTAACATCTTTTGCTCCGTGCCTCAGAGTATTCATGCTGCCTGATCAGAGCGGGGGAACACTCCTCTAGCCAAAATGCCCCCGAGAGCGATGCAGAATGAGTGTCACTGGGGCAAGTATCGCGTAATTAACAACATGGAGGGCCCCATCTTATTGCTGCCCCTGGCTGAGATCCCTGTCCTTTTCAGCGTTGTACGAGCAGTCCTGTGAAGCCCACAAGCACAGAGGAGACTCTTCAGGGCTCTACTATATCGATTCCGATGGAAGTGGCCCTCTGGAACCTGCTCTCGTATATTGCAACATGACAGGTAGGCTGATAAGCTTTATTATGCCAGTTAAGCTCATGTAGTTGACTGCTGTGCGCAAAACCAAGTTTTACTTCGTTGAGTGGCAGGTTTGTGTACAACTCTGTATAAGTCATATTTCATTTTTCCTGGAGACCCCATTGTATATGGTGGATCAGGACAGGTAGGTCATAAATAAACCAGCTCTTCAAAGGACCAGTGCACCCACCCCAGTGAATGATAGAATTGATACAAATTCTAACGCCTTTTTTACGCTCGTGTCTGTGTGTGTGTGTGTGTGTGTCAGTTGCTACCTTTTCTCCCCGTGCTCAGAAAACAACCCTCTTTTATGAAACTTTCCCTGCTGCTTCAGTGGTGTAGACATAACAGGTACTCCAACAACGACAGAATTTGGGCCCGCACAGTCGGGAGACAAATGGTCAGAAAAGAGTCAGCCGTACGTGGTTCTAAGGTAACCATGTCCTGGTTATAATTTGGTTTCTCCGCTCTGGCCACAGGTCACCCTGATTGGGTTGCAGTTTCTGTAAGGAAGGGGTTATTTGTGGGTGAATTTATGATGGTGGTTTGTGAGTAGATGAAAGTCCTGATGCAGTTTTTATACCTACTGTCACTTCATACATAAAACAAAGTCGGAGCTTTTGGGCAGTGGTCACCCAACCGATTTGATCCAAATTGGGGCAACTCTACCTTCCAGCGTACAGACTACCCCCAAGGTTGGTATAGAAAACGCGAGGGGCGCCGGGGTGGCTCTGTCAGCCAAGCATCCGACTCTCAGTTTTGGCTCAGGTCACGATCTAAGCGGTTTCGTGAGTTCGAGCCCCGCATTGGGCTCTGCGCTGACAGTGCAGAGCTTACTTGGGATTGTCGCTCTCCTTCTCTCTTTGCCCCTCCCCCACTCAAGCTGTCTCTGTCTCTCTCAAAATAAATGAACTTAAAAAAGTTAAAAAGCAAAGAAAATGTGAGAGCTCCCCGGGCATTGTACTGGAGGTACGTGTGGCTGTTTGGGACTCTGGGGCAAGCATTTTCTCCTAGATACTGACCAAAATATTGCAGTGCGATCATAGGAGATAAATATATTGACTTAACCTTTACTGGAACGTGTGTGATCGGTCAAGTACGTGACGAAACAGCCAAGAGGATCTCTCTAGATGTTCTGGGCTCCAGAGGTTATAACAGGCCTTCAAGTTACTCAATTTCTGCTCTGTTTTGCTTGCATTATCATGGCTCAAGTGAATGCCAAGAACAGACAAAACTAAATAAAGATGCTGGGATCCCAATAATACATTCTACTTTTATCAGTCACGTGCTTCATTATCATAGAAGTCTAGGACATGTTAACGATTCTTCTATGTTTTATCCTGGTTAATCCTGTAAGCAAAGTTCCTTCTACACTGAGGAATTTCAAGATCCCTCGAAAGATGAAAATGGTCCCAACTGGTACATTCCAAGATGAGTAAGGTTTCAATGACTAAAGCTGTTTTCTTGATAATTAACCGTTGGCAGCTTTTGGTAAGGCTGAGGTCAAGTTCATTTAAAAAAAAAAAAAAGGGCATTTGCTGCCAAGAGGAATAACAGACAGCTAATTGCCTATTTGTCTACAGTGTATGGTTATAATAAAAGAAAAAAATACTTTAAGCATCACAAGTGAACACGCGATTCGGGCATCTCCGTGAGGTTTTTGTGGTGCATATTTATAAAGCCCCTTTGGAATGTACGACTGGTTCAGAGACGTTTGTTTTAATACTGATTTCACAACATAACCGATGTGTTTTGATTTCCCTTAATTGCTGCTACCTTTTCAGAGTGAACCTCGGCACCCGCTACCAGAGGGGAGAGTAGTTATTATCAAAATGCAAGGAGAAAGTAAGAACAGATGGTCAGCTTTTGATTACCGTTAACTTAGGGTACTATCTGATGATACGTAAGCCAGTTGTTTTTTTTTTTTTATCCTTGAGGCAAGAAGGAGCCTCTAAATACAGGAAGGAGAAGGTGAAATCTACTGATGAACCCTCCTAGTGAATTTATAGACAAGACGAAGGCCTTGCAAACTGTCTGCCGAGGACGTGAATCATTTTCCTCCCCGTGGTGACTCAAAGAAATGTCCGAGTAAAGGCACAGAACTGAAGAGTTAAGAAAAAGTTTCTAACGACGTTGAACGCGTGTGTCCTCAGTACCTGCTCTGTGCTGGGCATGGCTGTAACCGCAACAGGGAGCGGGCTGGAACGGATCCCTCCCCTGGTACAGTGAACATCTCTGGGTGCGGAACTGGACCATTGAGAGCAGCTAATTGAATATGTGGCTTGTTGCCAAGGAGTGGGTGCTGTGAAGTGGAATAAAGTGGGGGCCAGGGGCACAGATGTGAGAGGGTGGGTTACTATTTTATTTTATTTTATTTTATTTTATTTTATTTTATTTTATTTTATTTTATTTTATTCTGTTCTTTTTCTTCTCTTTCTTTTTCTTTCTCCTTCCTTCCTTCCTTCTTTCTTTTCTTTCTTTCTTTCTTTCTTTCTTTCTTTCTTTCTTTCTTTCTTTTCTTTCTTTCTTTCTTTTCTTTCTTTCTTTCTTTCTTTCTTTCTTTCTTTCTTTCTTTTCTTTCTTTCTTTCTTTTCTTTCTGTCTTTCTTTCCTTCTTTCTCCTTCCTTCCTTCCTTCCTTCCTTCTTTTCTTTCTTTCTTTCTTTCCTACTTCCTTTCTTTCTTTCTGTCAAGAGCACCAGCGGGGTGCAGAGACAGAGAGAGAGAATCCAAAGGAGGCTCCACACTGTCATCACAGAGCCCGATGTGAGGCTCAAGACCACAAACCGTGAGATCGTGACCTGAGCCCAAACCAAGAGTTGGATGCTTAACCGACTGAGCCACCCAGGTGCCTCTGGGTGGGTTGCGGTTTTAAAAAGAGGGATCAGGAAAGTACTCAGTTTGAATGTTACGTTTGAACCAACCTCATGAAAGAAACAGCTCTGAGAAAGTCTGAGCAAGCCTTTGGACGGAGGGAGCGTACAAGTGTAGCAAGCCTGCGGCCAGAGGGAGCCTCATGCATTGTGCAAATGCGGGTTGGAGGGACCAAGAGATGGCCTTTGAGTCATGAAACTGGAAAGTGACAGGTCCAGGACTCACACCAGCGGTGCAGTTTGGGCCTCTAACCACCACGCCACGCCGGGAGAGGGTGAGGAAACCAGTGGGGGGTTGCCCCGGTGGTTGAGCCCAGATGGCGGTGGTGCAGAACAGGTACAGAGGAGGGAAAGAAGTCAGAGTCAGAACCAGGGGACGGGATGTGGCCGGAGGAAGACAGGCATCCAGAAAAGTCCCCCATGTTCGGATCGGAGCCCTGAAAGGAAGGTGCAGGTATTATCAGTGGGGACGAAGCATGTCTGAAAGGGAACACCAGGATTCCCGCTGTGAATCCGCGAAGTTTGGGTTGCCTGTCGCTCGTCTAGTTAGTGAGGACCTGTTGGTCATAAAAATGAGTGTCATGTGTGTCAGTCTGAAAGCCCACTGGGTGGTTGTAACATCCTTGGCAGTACAACATCTAAAATATGTTTCGGAGAGTCCCTTTGCTAATTAATTTGACAGACCAGTGGGCTTCCATTTGGTTTACTGTCAGTGGTGGACACTGTCCAGCATCCTACAGCAACACGGGGCGTCTCTGGGTCCCCTCGCGCTTGTCCGCTGTCCACTGAGGGCCAGCTCTGCACTCTGCAGACACAGATTCTGGGGCAGCGTCCCAGAAAACCCTGTGTTTTTATGAAGCTTCCCAAGAAATTCTGATGTACACACGGGTTTAGAAACTACCACCAGGGAGCTGAGGATCTTTGGTTTGACCGTGCACAGCCTGCCCTCTCCACAAATATTAAAATGGAAGGAGGGCAGAGAGTATCACAGAATGGAGAAATAAAACCAACGCAGACGTGAAATTTTGGTGCCACCATTCACTTTTCTGTCTAGGCAATTGTCCTGTCGTTTCCCGGTTGTATAGGTGGCTGTGGTGACATTTAATTATCCACAAATGCAACAAGAATCACTCATCTACATTAAGATAATGTCTAAGACATTAAACTCTCTAATTTCATCTTGGAATTATTAGAGCTTTGAAGTGTGCACATGTGTGTGAGGGGGTGGAATTCATGAAAATTATGGGGAATAATTTAATGATTAACATTGCTGTGTATTTTTATTATCAAATATACTTAATAACTATGTATGTCTTCATATTACTTTGCAAATGACCAAACGTTCAGTACAGATCATTATTGCAAGACTTTTCTGGTAACTAAGTTTTCCAGAGAAGTTTATAGTTGCCTAGCTCTTATGAAAGAAAACTCCTGAAATGAGCATACTCCTATTCTTTGTGGTAAGACAAATATTCTAAGGTCACATGAGTTAGGATTGAGATGGAACATCAAATGGATAATGGAACACACACACACACACACACACACACACACACACACACACACAAAGCAGGATAGGGAGCAAGAGTTAAAAACACGGCAGAGAGGATTTCCAAAATACCAAGGGTTTTTATTAAGGTCAAAGCCATAAGGAAAGCAACTTGCTGAAGACAAAGAACTACAGAGGCTAACCCAAAGACAGGAAATATTTCTAGGAGCCATACAACAAAGCATTTAACCAAAAGTGTACAAAATCCAAGATGATCCTGGGAAAATTACAGGAATGAACCAGAGTTACAGTTAAATGGTCCTTACTGATCTGGGTCACATGAGGTGCTCCGGTGACCAATCTAGTTATTGGTGGTGGAAGAACCACGATCCTGGTCTTGTCCCAGCCTGGAAATCTTTCCGCTGTGAAGTTCGCACTCTCCCTGATGGCTACGATTCCTGTGGACGATGAAGCATGCTTTAATTATTATAAGCAAACACCAACACTTGGAGAAATGTACAAAAAGCAAAATACTAAACTAATGGCTAAAGTCCCATCCGTGGTAACAGCCTTCAAAAACCTAGTGCCAGGATATACTCTGCATGCATCTTACTCCCTTTAGTATAAAAACAACCAAACGAAACAAAAAAATCAACTATTTTGAGTGGGCTGCTTGTGAACTTTGTTAACGGATCGATCCCCTTTTTAAACGGAAGAAACAACATGATTTCTTTGATGGCAGGATACCCGGCCGGAGAGCAGGGCTGTCCACACCCACCTGAAACACAGTGCCGTTGTGTGCGATTTTCATAGTTGTGCTTCAGGAACTGGTTCCCAGACGTGGTACCACGGGAACAATTGTCACAGGGAGGAGATGGGTTATAGTCAGAGCGATGACTCGATATCACGTTCATAAGAATCAACAGGGGATTGAGGAACCAGTTGAGGGCTGGGTCTTTGCACCCCAGCCCACTCCCCTTTCAGATCCCGGTTCATTGACTCAGCATGTCAATAACTCAGCATTTCTTACTGACTCAGTCAGTTGCCCTTATGCAAATCAAGCCACTGTGTTTCCTTTCTCTTTCTTTTTCTTTCTTTCTTTCTTTCTTTCTTTCTTTCTTTCTTTCTTTCTTTCTTTCTTTTCTTTTCTTTTCTTTTCTTTCTTTCCTTCCTTCCTTCCTCTCTTTCATGAGCTATCATTTTTAAAATTTTTTATTATTGTTTATCTTGGAGAGGGGGTGGAAGGACAGAGAGAGAGATGGGGACAGAGAGAGAGAGAGAGAGAGAGAATCCCAAGCAGGCTCCACCCTCATCTTGGAGCCTGAAGTGGGGCTTGATCCCACGACCCCAGGATCATGACCTGAGCCAAAGTCAAGCGTTGAATGTTCACCTGACTGAGCCACCCAGGCGCCCCAAGCCACTGTGTTTCTTAAATAGTCTTTTCCTGTGTCCGAAATTGGGACAGGTCTCCAGCCAGCATCGTGGTATAACAAAGCACGGTCAGCCCAGTTGCTCTACGTACAGCTCACATTTACTTTAAAAAATACTCTATGGGATGGGTACCGGTGAAGCCATACTGCTGTGCTTTTTATGTTGGTTTATTTGTGTAGATTTTCTGTTTCTTTCACCTCTGCCTTCCTACAACGGTTCCTGTCTCAGTCAAACAGCTCCCTTTGCAGCCAGCCATTCAATTCACGTATTCACTCGCTCATTCTCCACACTTGACTGCTATGCTGCTGGCTTCCGGGCACCGTAGTGCGTTTGAGTAAGAAAAGGGGGACGGACTCCTGTCCTAGACCTTCAGACTAGTGAGGTAGACAGATGTAATTCGGCTAACTAAACATATTATAAATATTAGAATTTTGCATCTGCTATTTTGTTTTATTTTTTTAAGTTCTTTTAAGTAACTCTACACCCGACGTGGGGCTCCAACTCATGATCCCGAGATCAAAAGCTTGCACGCTCCACTGACGGAGCCAGCCAGCGTCCCTGCATTTACTATTCTAAATACAGTCATACGTCATCTCCTTGCACTTGGCTTTACTGCATTTCGCAGATATCCACCCCCCTCCTTTTTTTTTTTTAACAAATTGAGGGTTTGGGGCAACCCTGGGTTGAGCAAGTCTACCAGCCCCATCTTCCAACAGCATTTGCTCACGTCGTGTCTCTGTGTCACATGTTGGCAAGTCTCATAATATTTCGAACTTTTTTTATTAAGATTGTACTTGTTACGATGATCGGTGACCTTCGATGTAATTATTGTGATTGTTTTTAGGCACCAGGAACTGTGTGCATCTAAGACTGCGAACTTAATCGGTAAATGTTGTGCGTGTTCTGACCGCTCCACCAACTAGCCATCTCCTCATCTCGGTCCCTCTCCTTGGGTTCCCCACTCCCAAGACATGACAGGATTGATACGAGGCCAGTTTATATTCTCTAAGTATTCCGGTGAACAAAAGAGTCACACGCCTCTCACTTTCCATCAGAAGCTAGAAGTGATTGCGCTTAGTGAGAAGTGATTGTGCTTAGTGAGAAGTGATTGTGCTTAGTGAGGAAGGAATGTCAGAAGCCAAGAACGGCTGGAAGGAAGGCCTCTTGCGTCAAACAGCCAAGTTGTGGAAGTGAAGGAAAAGCTCCCGAAGGAAATTAAAAGCGCTACTCCGGTGAACACACAACAGATAAGAAAACCAAAGAGCTTTCTTGCTGATGCGGAGAACGTTTTAGTGGGCTGGACAGAAGATGAAACCGGCCTCAGCCTTCCCTTCGGAAAAGCCTAACCCAGAGCGAGGCCCTGACTCTTCAGTCCCGTGAAGGCTGACAGAGGTGAGGAGCCTGCAGAGGACGAGTCTGAAGCGAGCGGAGGTGGTTTCGGGAGGTTTGAGGAAGGAGGCCGTCGTCCCGACGTGGAAGTGCGGAGAGGGGCACATCTGCTTACTGCTTGGCGCGCTGAGTGTTTTCAGCCCGCTGTTGAGGCCTGCGCAGAGATAGAAACGATTCCTTTCAAAATATTGTCACTTATTGACTGTGCGTCTGATTGCACAAGAGTTCTGATGCAGTTGGACAGTGAGATTAATGTTGTCTCGTGTCTGTTGACAAAACATCCATTCTGCAGATCAGAGAGTCATTCTGACTTTCAAATCTTACTGTTAAAGAAAAACGTTTCTTAAGGCTCTAGCTGCCATAGATAGTGGTTCCTCTGATGGATCTGGGAAAAGTAAATTGAAAACCTTCCGGGAAAGAGTCACCGTCCTAGATGCCACGGGGAACATTCATGATTCATGGGGAAAGCTCCAAATACCAGCATTATTAAGAATTTGGAAGAGGTCGATTCCAGTCTTTCCGGATGACGTGGAGGGGTTCGAGACTTGAGGGAAGGAAATAGATGCAGCAGGGGAACTAGGATCAGAAGTGGGGCCTGATGATGGGACAGAACTGCTGTCATGTCATAAAATGTGAGCAGGTGAGGAGTTGCTGTTCATGGGTGAGCAAAGAAGGTGGTTTTCTGAGATGGAATCTACTCCTGGTGAGGATGCCGTGAAGACTGTTGAAATGACCATGAAGGATCCAGAAGAATCAGAAGGATCTGATTCTATCCCATCAGCTAGGTTGATAGTGTGGATGAAATCCTACTGTGGGTAAAATGCTATCAAACGGCGTCCCCTGCTACAGAGAAAGCACTCATGAAAGGAAGAGTCCATCGATGCGGCCGTCTTCATTGTTTTATTTTGGGAAATTGCCACAGCCACGCTGACCCTCAGCACCGACCACCCCGTTCGGTCAGCAGCCATCAACATCCAGGCAAGAGCCTCCCCCAGCGGAGAAGACACGACTCGCAGGAAGCTCAGGTGATGGTTGGCATTTTGTAAGCAATGAAGTATTTTAATTTAGGGATGTACGTTGTTTTTTAGACAGAATTCTATTGCACGTTTAATAGACTACAGGAGAGCGGAAACATACATTTTATATGCAACGGAAACAAAACAATTCCTCTGACTCGCTGTATCGCAGTGTGTGCTTTTCTTGTGGTGGTCTGGAACTGGACCCGCGGTATCTCTGAGGGATGCCTGGATATACGAACACTTGATGGAAGTTTGTGAACGAGGCTCTGAGTGTGGGTTGGAGAGTTTCATTCATAAGCACACGCACAATGTGTGCTACAGCCTATAGTTTTCTTTGCTCGGGAAGAGTTGTGATTTCACTGTTCCCTCCTTTGCTCTTGAAAACTGGGATTGGTGGTAAGCGTGACATCACCCTATGTCCTGGGTGGCAAGTTTTGCTTGAAAATAGTGTCTCTGACAGAAAATTCTATAATGTCGAAATGTTAGAATTTCTAAAGAGAGAGAGAGAGAGAGAGAGAAAAAGAAGAGCGACTCTTTGATGATGGTCCAACACCATGATTCTCTTTTATGTGGACTTTTGCCCGGAAAGAATCCTTCCCGTTCCCACTGAGGGGATGTCATTCTGGCTGATCTCCAGCAGCTTCTCAAGGTAAGTCCCCAAAGTAGGCATGCCCAGTATGCACGGGGATGCAAAACTTCTGGAACAGATCCTGTCACTGCTCCCAAAGAGGAGAAGAGACACACGTTTCTGGAAAGTTCATTTTGCTGCTCTCATCAGCCGCACAGCATGGCCCTGCTTGTGGACGAACAGGCGCACGTTCTCGATGAACAATTAAAATATAAAACTCAAGAGAGCCGCTCGGCCCGTAACGCGCCTAGTTAATTGAAGATGGCCAGAACAATAGTTTCGATCTTTGGACGCCACCTGGTTCACTCTCCCCATTTCCCAAATGTGGAATTGGAGGCTTAGAGGATTTTTCTGACATTTCCAAGAACAGAGATTGAAACCCATGTTCTCTTCTTGACCATGACACTGGTCTCTGTCCAATTTTCTAAGCGTGTACGCAGTGTTCTTTCTGAGGAAATCATTCTGCTCTCTTGCTGTGTGCTGGGCTCAATGCAGGGGGAGACACGAATAACATTTCATGGCAAGTAAGCACTCGGGAGACGCCAGGCACGGGGCCAACCAAGCACATGTATCTGTTGCCTCAAGAGAATGTAAGTCGTGTTGTAGAAGTGTCCTTGCGTGGTAAATAGCAGGTGCCTACACTGATGAATGAGGAGACACCTAAGATTGTATTCAGTGTGACCTATTAAGTGGAAAGAGCATCCTCTGAAATCCCAGGGGAAGAAGGCTATGAAGCGGCTGCATCCGCTTGGGGATATCTTGTCGGATCGTAGAGCATTTTCTTATGTTGAAGATATTCAAGTAAGTCATGAAAAGCTCCAGGGCTTCAGAACTGTGACAAGAATGGCAGCCGTCACAAGGGCCCTGATGCCAGTATCGATCAGGAGGGACCCAAAGGCGTAGGGCTGTGACGATACCACCTCTGGGCCACCCCCAGGACCCGGAAGCTGCCTGCTTAGAAAAGTCACCCCCCGCCCCCGCCCCCACCCCAGGAAAACCCAAACATCAAGTCGTCCTTGGCTCTGGCAGATGCAGACCCACAACATGGCAGGGCCAGTGCCTGCGAGATCTGGAACAGGGGCCGATAAGAGCCGACTGCTGACTTCCTCGGGGCACCCACCAGACATTCCCAGCAGCCGCTTGGCCATCACCAGCCCTGTGTGCACACATGTGCCCGTAAGTGCCCGTGATCTAGTTCTGCTCCCCCTGGATTGTTTTCCTTGGAAATACGGGAGAGGGCTCGGGTGCATGAGGCGCTCGAGAGACTCATGGACCTCAGTGGTCTTCAAGAACTTGACCTACTCAGAAAGCCCAGGGACGCTTAGAAATGTGTGTTGAAGTTACCTGGTTTCCCCAAGGTGGGCAAGTGCCTTTTCCTAGGCTTCCCTTTCGGCTTCTGTGTGCCAGGAGGATTGGGCTGAGGAACAGATGATAGCCACCTGCAGCCGTGTCTCTCTCTAGAGAGTTCCACAGTGGGGTTCTGAGAAGGCTTGGGGCTCTACCTCTCAGAGGCAGGACGTGGTGTCCCCATCATCTCTGCGGATCCAGGGACGCCCGCTAGTGTTTTCATCAGTCTGTCCTTATGCGTCATTGTGCCTCCTCGGCCACTTCTTAATGTGCGGAGGGAGAGTGACAGGTCCGGTCACCTGGCACGTTGCCTTCCTTGGCTTCTTTGAGCTCCAGCCCCTCTGTTCCACCGCAGGAGATGCAGGCAGCTGGCCTCATTCCCAAAGAGGTGGTGTTCAGACCCAAATCGGACTTCATTTCAGGCGTCCGTGTGTAAAGGGATGTTTTGCCTTCCTTTTCCTCGAAGTCAACTTCCAGCGTGTGGGTGACAGACCTACAGGCTGGTCAGGCGTCCCGTTTTTTTGTAACGAAGTCTTTTTCCTTCTTTTTTTCTCAGGGAAGGTGAAAGTGAGCCTAGCAGAGATGCTCTGGATTCACATTTACCTGAATGTGTTCTGTTCTGTTTTTTCCTCCATTCAACCCACTGTTTTCCCATAAAAGACTCCGTGTATAGTTCAGAGGTATGCCATGAAGTACAGACAGTGTTGTAGATTGCAAAGTGGATATAATTTGGCAAAATAAAGAGAAACTAGGAGGTGTTCTATGACGTGGTGCGTCAGTGTTACGCTTTTAAGTCTATTTCTGAGAGAGAGAGTGGGCACGAGCAGGGGAGAGGCAGAGAGAGAGGGGAAGAGAGAGAATTCCAAGCAGGCTCCACACTCTCAGCACAGAGCCCGACGCGGGACTTGAACCAGATCGTGACCTGAACCAGAACCAAGAGTCGGACGCTTAACCGGCTGAGCTGCCCAGGCGCCCCGGGGTTATTTTTAATACCAAACTAAACCATCGAATTAATTTAGGTTGACTTGCCTAAGCAAATGGTGGACCAGCAGCCACGGACAGCCGCTCCACGCCAGGTGCAGATGAAAAAAACCTCACTGAGCTGGATGAACATGATATGATGTGGCCCGATTCAACAGTTCAAAACTCCTACTTAAAAATGTCCCTTATTACCAGGAATTTCTTCCGATCTAATTTGCGCTTCAGATTATAGTGTATAACAGCTAAGTATTTTTCCATCATGCTGGTCACTTGAATTCCTTGGTCTGTCTCCTCATGCTTGAAAGCTAAGGTTATATTGCCTCTCAAAGCTGCCTTCCCACTTAACAGTTTGGAAATCTATGGAAATCGTACATTGTGGAACATTAGGGAAACATAATGTGCCCTTGTTGGGGTCTTGGGAAAAAATATTTCTGGAAAGAGCAATCATTTAAATTTTTCTTTTTTCAAAAGACAGCTTTGAGATTCTTTTCCCGCTTTCCCTTCTCTCCACTTGAAAAAGAGTTCCATTATTACCTTTTAACCATGCAAGACCACGAATCCATCATACTGACCGCTAGCCTGTGTGAGCTACTCAGGCACATCGTTTTTCTTTGTGTCGTAAACCATGAAAACGGATGACACGCAGGCGTTATAATTGATGAACTCCCAAGCCTCACGCATGGCTTCTCCATGGCTCCTTTTACCCTGTGTCGTCTGATGGAAGAAACCCTGAGGGTGAATGTGAGTAGGTAATTACCAAAAATAACGTCAGGTCCATCTAAGTCATTTTCCAGGAAAACGTTGAAATATAAAACGCCTGGCGAAAACATGATTAGAGGGGGGAAGAAAAAAACCTGTGGGATTCAAGTTGCTATAGGAACACTCATAGCCCCTTCAGTGAGCAGCGAGAGGGGATGATCTATTAAGCCTTTTTTTCTCCACCGAATATACCACTGCATTAGTCACGCTGACTCACAGTCTGTTCCCGTTCCTGCTAGATTTGGCATATTTGGTGATGTTTTTCATAGGCTTGGAGCCAGAGTTCTTTCCCTGGCCCGCGGGGTTCTCTTCCTTGGATCTCTGGATGTATTTGATGCATTTGGGGTCTGTGAGCACCAGTATGGCTGTTAGATTTTTCCCAGGGCAGGTCAGGGGCAGGGAGCGGGGGCGGTGGGGACGCCTCTGAGTTCCTGGTAGCACTACTTTGAGTTTTTAACCTTGGGTATGTATTAGCCATTAAACGTAATCAGAACGAACCTCACATGACTGTCTCCGGCCCCTATAATTTGGAAATATGGAGACCGAGCGCGTATGGACCAAACACATGTTACAGAGGAGGTTATGTGACTTGATGTTATAAATGTGGTTGAGTTAGGGCAACTCTGAAGCCAGCCTTTTGGCCACTCAGCCAGGGCCCTTTTATACCGTGGGAGGAGGTGTGTTTTCGGGGAAGGTAAAAGAAGTCAAGATGTTTTTCTTCTGTTGCAAACATTGTGGAGCACGTTTGGCTTGTTTCTAAATCCCCTTTTAGAATACAGGTAATCAATATGACAGAAATGCGTCCGAGTTGGCCAGCAGACATTTGTGGAGTTGTGGTTACTGCCGCGGATAGTTACGTTAGATACTTCAAGGCGCTGCGTGACTGCGTGCTGGCCACGAACGAGTTGCTGACACGCGATCAGTCCATTGTTGTCAAAAACGCTTACTTTTTATTATTTTGCATGATCACGTCAGCCGGTTATTCCTCAGATGTGTCTTCTACGTATTTCCTTGATTTCCAGAGAAAAAGATGCTCAGTCAGATGAGGAATGTGCTTCTTAAATGTTTGCTTATTATTTTTTTTATTTTTGAGAGGTGGGGGAGGGGCAGAGAGAAAGGGAGAGAGAGGATCCAAAGTGGGTTGTGCGTGGACAGCACAGAGCCCGACCCGATGCGGGGCTGGAACCCACGAACCGTGAGATCATGACCTGAGCCGAAGTCACATGCTTAACCGACTGAGCCACCCAAACGCCCCTAGGAATATGCTTATTAAAAAGTAAATGTAGGGCATCTGGGTGGCGCAGTCGGTTAAGCATCTGACTTCAGCTCAGGTCAGTATCTCACGGTTCGTGGGTTCGAGCCCCGCGTCGGGCTCTGTGCTGACAGCTCAGAGGCTGGAGCCTGCTTCGGATTCTGTATCTCCCTCTCTCACTCTGCCCCTCTGCCACTCACACTCAATCTGTTTCTTTCTCAAAACTAGATAAACATTCCAAAAATAAAAATAAATGTATACGCAGTAAACATTTGGCTTTCTTTTTACGGTAATGGAAAGAAATAAACTCAGGGAGAAGGAGTAGTGTTTACAATTGTGAGCGTTATAACACAGAACTTTAAAAATTGGCCCCAGACAATGTTGACCACATTCAGGGTGATACAAATCTCGGTAAAGAGAGTCTCTATTATTCACATTTTCTCAGTGACACTCATGTCGATTCTAACATCGAAGAGCTCGGATAGCTACGAACATAAAAGCCTTAATTCAGATAAAAGATGCTTCGGACTTTCGTATTTATATTTAATTCTTCCAACCTAGTCACAGTCTCTTTCTCCCTCCCACCCCGTTTCTGCCCACAAGACTCCACTGGGACCTCAGTGCAGCACAATGGCTCACATCTGGCCAGGGTCAAAAGCTCGGATGGAGAAAGCCCCCACCCTGTGGCTTTCAAGTACACAGCCAGCATGGACCAGCTCCAAGCCATAATCGACCGTGCGGACCATTGCCAACAGGAGCTGGCCTTCCACTGCAAGAAGTCAAGGCTTTCGGCTCGCCACGGTGAGTAATCAGCGTGCTCAGCCATCGTGGGCTGCAATGCCCACAGGTGGCCGTGGCTTGCCACGGATGCGTGAGAATCTGTGGCCATAATGCTCACGTCACAATCTGGAAGTCACAGAGATGCTTTTCCTCGGAGCAAAGAGCAAGGTCAATATCCTGCTCGAAGCTGTGAATGACCTGACGTGCCTTCCCAGTCCCCACTAGACAACTGGACAGTGGAAGCCTCCTTACGAGGTTATCTTAGAAAAGATTGCGGACGACATGCGTGGCTTAGTTCTCTCTCCGGGGGTGATTATTCCGTGAGATTCTTTTGCAGAGACCGAATGTAATTAGCGTCTGGGGTACTTATTAATTAGGGAACAACGTTAGTCTCATGCACCCCTTTCACACACCGTGCCTGCTCATGGTTCGTTTTTCATGCCCATTCTGCTCTTGAAAATTCTGCTTTTGGTGTTGTATTTTCTTCCTCTGAAATAGCTCATTCTTTCAGAATGTGCAGCCCCCACCCTGCTCGAATGAAACTCCTAGGTTTGTGGGAGGCTGATCAGACGTCTGGGGAGAGGAGCGAGCAGAGGGCGGTAGTCAGGGTCCCCCGGGGTTCACGTTCCGAGCCCATCACTCAGCAGCCAGGGGAGCTGGGACCTTGCTTCGTCCCTCAGAGCCTTCAGCTCTCAGACACTCACCTTGCCAGGCCTTACTCGCACAACGTAGAAATTGCACCAAGTCAAATGCTACTTATCCGCATCTCTCCAATTTATTGAATTTATAGTTCGTGCTGGAGGGCTCAGCGCGTACTGTGAGCTGATTGCTGCTAAATAGACGACTGAGCTAAAATGGAATATTCCCCGAAGAAGGAGGAAGCGGGCCCCGGGAGAGTGAGGCAGTGCTGTGGAACAAGGCGGGTTGGGCTGTCTCACCAGGGAAACGAGGCGAAAGCAGGGCAGGGTGTGCGAGCCCCTAACACAGTCCGAAAACAAACCCACCGGGTGAGTCTGGGAGCAAACTCCCGCACGTGGTCTGTCCCAGAACCTGGACACCGCTGCCTCAGTAGAGAATTCCCACTTGGAAGGCCGGTGTCCGCCTGTTGATTTGCAAGCGATCACTCCTCAATTGTCATCCTTTCCATATCAATACAGAAAGCAGCAGCAACAGCAGCAGCAAAAACAAGTATTTAATCGGGGTTGGGGTAAAGGTGGAAAGAGAAAACGCTTTCCAACTCGTTGAACACTCGCTAAAGGGACAAAGTGAGGGATTTTTATCTGTACACACTCAAGCAGCTGCTTTTCTTTCTTTCTTTCTTTTTTTAACCTTTTTTATTTTTGAGAGAGAGAGCACAAGCAGGGGAGGGGCAGAGAGAGAGGGAGACGCAGAATCCGACGCAGGTTCCAGGCTCCGAGCGGTCAGCACAGGGCCCGACGCGGGGCTCGAACTCACCGACCTCGAGATCATGACCTGAGCTGAAGTCGGACGCTCAACCCACCGAGCCACCCAGGCGCCCTGCAGCTGCATTTCTGATATTCTGCCACTGGCCAATTTGTAGCACAAAGTCAATATAGACAAATTCGGTGCAGACCTGTGTATTCCAGAGTCTCTTAATTACAGTACACACGAGGTTGGCCTAAAATAGTGTAGCCTAACACACCTGACACTTGTTGCACACTGATTTGCTGTGTGTTATTGATAGACACGAGCAGACGTGGGGGGCATGACGCTACCCTGTGCGAAAGGAGTGGCCACAACCAGCCTTCCCCTGGAGCCTTCGCTAGAATGTCGCCATGGCAAAAATCGCTCAAGGCGGCTGCACTGTGGGGACCACGTAGCTCAAGAACGTCATAAAACGCATTGGGGAATGAGAGTCGACATCCACTTTCCCCCAAGAATTTCCCTCTGTTCAAATTCTGAGACATTGCCAGGAGCCTGAGGTCTTGTTAATTGTGAGAGGAGATGAAGCAGGGCCGGGGCCCGCTGCAGCAACCCCTGTGTCCTGCGGTTTCCGGGAGGGCTAGTGGGGAGCAGATGGGCCTTGACTCTTGTTAGGGTCCCTCAGCGTCTTCCTTTAGCAGCTGTTAGGTCTCTAGGCTATAGATGGCTTCAGGGGATGTGATTATGGGTGGCTAAAGAGGGAGCTTGGGGGGTGGTAAGTGCTGATTTCAGGTAACTTGGGTCTCCGTACTGTGGACACTAAGGTCCCTGAGGATTGTAGTTATGGCTGGCGTGAAGGACAGCCAACCAGGGACCGACGATGGGGGCCGGGAAGCCACGTTCCTTTCCATTTCGGCTCTAGTTCTTCTTCGTGTTGTTCTTACTGATTCCTCATGCAAATTCTCCAGATTTCTCAAAGAAATCTTGAATGGAGCCAAATGCATCCTGTACCATTAGCAACCCCCGAGGCTTCTTACTTTATAGAGAAAATGAAAAATTCCGATGTAAACAAACAATTGTGCATTTAGGTGCAATGATTCTTTTCGCTCCTCGATCTAGGAAAGAGTGAGTGTTGAATAATCATGTTTTCCAAATGGTGTTTTGAAAAATATCTGTTATGTTGAAAAGCTCTTCTACCCCCTACAGATAAGTTTTCAACACACTGGGGGCGGGGGGGAAGACCGCGGATATTGATTTCTTGGTATACATCTCCCCCAGTGGGCCTGTGGTGGGTGGTAATGAATGTGGCCAGTGTGTTTGCAAGCTGGGAGGTTGCGGGCAGACGTGAAGTCTCATGGGACAGGGAGCCATGATGAGCAGGGGTGGTTGTAAGTTAGGGAGAAGCTGGGATGTCTTCCAGATGCCCGGTGGGGGGCGGGGGGTGCTGGATGGGGACGGCCCGAGGGTTTGACAGAGCACGCTACAATGGACCAGCATCTCTGCAGGCCCACTGAGGGATGTCGCTTCCATTGGCCCTCCTGCTCTGATGCTCTGTTTATTAGGTACTGTTTTCCTCCACGCTCCTGAAGGCCCACCTTCCTGACCATCCTCAACCTCCAGGTGGCCTACAGTCCCACCCTGGGGCCTCAGCAGCGGGTTAATTGCGGGTTGTACTAGGAAGAAAGTTGTGCTAAAGAATTGAGCTGTGGTAACCGCAGTTGTCCTGAGCCTGGGACGCACCCCAGGCATGGAGAAGGCTCGTCAGGACCTTGTCCGTAGTTTCCAACTACGAAGCCAACCCATTCAGTATAAGAAGAAACACATGTCTCCATGAGGCTTCTAAGACCTGACAGGAAGGACCAGTGTTTTCCGCTAATAAAGTGAAAGACATCCATGTTTTGCATGATATTATGTTATTTCAATGGCGTCTTAGGCTCTCGAACAGATTTTAGACTCAGTGTATAAATCACTCTGGTTTTCTTTAGTTTTTTTTTTTTTTTTTCTTAATGAGAATTCTTTTGTGAATGTTATTTTCAAATAAATTAGGTCATTGGAGTCCTCAAGAGAAATACGTAAATATCACGCCTGGATTGAGTTAGGGGCCGCTTGCTCATTTTCTAATAAAAGTAAAACATATGGTGAGAATGTAAGTCTTGATATGGAAATATTCTTTAAACAGTTGGAAATCCTCTTAAAAATTATCCTGTGGCGGAGTTAACATCTGCTCACATCTAAAAGAGTCGCTGTGTTTGAAATAGAGGGGAGCAAAGGACTGTGCTGGGGAGGCAGGCAGTGGGGGGCAAAGTAGGTGTCACTTTTCTCATACTTGTCTTTCAGATGGAACCCCAGTGAGCTGGTGGGTTGGAAGAACCAATGAAACACACACTTACTGGGGAGGTTCTCTGCCTGATGCTCAAAAATGTGCTTGTGGATTACAGGGGAACTGCCTTGATTCTCAATATTACTGCAACTGTGATGCTGACCGGAATGAATGGTGATTTCCATATAATTTCCCTGTGCAAACTGTAATTTTTTTGTTGCTTAAACGATGTGACTTAGGCAGACATTGGACAAGACAGTTCTATAAAGAGAAAAGATTAAAGGATTCCCTAGCAAGCTCAAAGTAGAAGCTTTGATGTGTGCAGTGTAATTAATCTGAAGCCTAAAGTGGTAGGGAGCTGTTTCTGTTTACCTGTGAATAACTAATCATGTCCATTTTATTTTTTGTTTCTAATAAGACAGAATAGGAATACCAGGTTAACGTCTCCCATTCGCCGAAAGTAAAATACGCAGACTTCCGAAAGTTCAGTTTAACCCAGTTAATAAGATGATTGCCCCACGGTTGACCCAGGGTTGTTTGCTGAACTCCCTCGCTGCTGGCCGTGCTTTTAAATGGCCACGTTGGGGAAACCAGACACGGTCTGGCTTGCACGAAAGGGGAGGTGTGGAACACAAGCCTCTCCGTACCGCTGGAGGTCTCAGGAGGCTTCCAGACCCAAAAAAAGAAGGCGGAAGGCGACAGCTCTTCCTGCTAGCACCCTAGGTAGCAAGAAATAACTCCCTGAAAACTCACGTCTACAGACTTTCCCTCACGCAGCTTTGGAGTCCAGTGTCACCCGATCCTTGAATTAAGTTAGTGGGGCCGCAGGTTGGCAACGGCGGTGGCTCATCATAGAATTCCTTGACATTCTTACTGGAGGGCATTCCTGCGGGTAAAGGATTCCCACAGATAGAATGCTACCAAACTGGAGCTCGCAACCCAGTGCTACAGAGCCCCAGGGGACAGAAGTGGGAGGCAGAAGACACCACAGAGTAAATAGATGCCTAAAAATTCCAGATCACGGATACATTAAGAACGTAAGATAAAATCAACGTGGGGAACCGTTTGAAGAATAAGCAGTGGAACTGAAACACGAGAAAGCAATGAGAAAATACTGTTGACGGAGGTGATTGTGATTTACGGAAGAACCAAATGAATGTTTACAAATGAGAATATTATTATCGTTGAAATTCAAGACTTGTTGGATCAGGTAGTGGACACAGGTGATCAGAAAACTGGGGAAGTGGAAAACGTGTGGATTGTAGTGTAGAGAGACACACGGTGGCAGGAAGAAAGACAGCGACATGGAGGGGTGGTGTGGAGAAGGTCGAACAGGCATCTGAGTCAAGTTTCAAAAGAGAAGATTGGAGATCATCAAGGGCGATAATCAAATAGCCAAGAAATGCCCAGATGGGAGAAACTACCGGAAACCCAAGCAGGATAAGTAAAAGCCAGTCCATCGCCAGACACATCACGGTGAAACCAAAGAAAATTAAAGAGAACGTTAAAGGGAGCAGAGGTGAAAGGAAGTCGGAGCCAGCAGGCCCCTCCCACCCCTCCATGGAACCCAGCGCCACCCACGGGTGCTGGCTCTCCCCTCGCCGTGCACTAGGAAGATGTCCCATTCCAAGCGTGTCCCCAGCTGAGATACAGTGAACGCCCGGACAGACAGACAGACAGACAGACGCTGAAGGAGCATACGCCACCAGCAGACTCCACAAGAGGAAGTTTGAAGAATGATTTTCAGCATGAGAGTAGGTGATCTTGTAGGAGAGTCTCAGGCGCTAGAAGAAATATTGAGTAAAGAAATGTGTAAACTGAGAGGTTAAGAAAATAGGAGATGCATACTGGACACGAGTTGTATATCACAGTATATACGGAATTGAAACGGGAGGAGGCATTCCAATCCCATTACAAAATGATTGTGATTGACAAAGGAATTAAATTTAGAAATGAAAATGTTATTGAAACTTAAAACTTGTTTCGTAGATATTTGTCAGCATTATTGCACTGTTCGTAGGACATACGATTAAAATTTTAAGTGTGGCCACTAAAGACTAGCCATGGAGAGTGCAGTATTCAAAAGGGATTTTTGTTTCATTGTAATTTTTTTTAATAAAGCTTATTTATTTATTTTGAGAGAGACAGAGACAGCACGAGTGGGAGAGGGGCAGAGAGAGAGGAAGAGAGAGAATCCCCAGCAGGCTCCACACTGTCAGCCCAGAGCCTGATGTGGGAATCCAACCCACAAAGCTGTGAGATCATGACCTGAGCCCAAAGCAGCAATAGGACGCTTGACCATCTGAGCCCCCCAGGCGCCCCCAAAATGGGATTTTAAAAACCTAGTTAGTTCAAAAGAAGGGAGGAAATAAAATCTAGAAAAGAGGAAACAACAGGCAACAAAATAACAGCAACAAAAAAATGAATAATCATGCACAGTAAATGTGACCAAAATAGCCATTTAAATCCAGATAGATCATATTGAACTAAGAATAAGTGTATTTCATTTGTACACCTAGAAACGTCGAAAGCAAAATGCTGAACACAAGTTTTCCAAGCAAGTACGAACAGAAGTAAGTAAAGTTTTAAAGTCTTAGTATGGGAGACGATTACTATCACTATATAATAATGCTTTTTAATTTCACCAAAAAACCCCGTAACGATCCTAAATTTGTTCCTGATAAAAATGAGTCAAAATACATATAGAAAATAATTTACCCAACTGAAAGAAGGAATATACAAATCGACCATTGTAGGAAGACATTTAAACATACATCTGTTAACAATTGGTAAATCATGTGGACAAAAATTATTAAGCATACAGAATATTTTTAAATGAAATCAACAGCTTGTTTTGGTAGCCAGCTAAAATTATAGAATATATAATTTTCTCAGCCACACGTGGCACATTTTTGCAAGTTGATTGTTCTGATATTCTGTAAAGCAAAACCCCCCACATTTTGTAATAGTTGTTATCTTATGGACAATTTCTCTGATTACAGTGCAGTTAGGTTAGAAATGAATAGGAGAGGGATAAAAAATATAGGAGGCATTTGAAAACCGCACATGATTAGAAACAAGGAAATGAAGATCACATTATTCATAGACAATATGGTTGTCGACCAGGACAACTCAAGAGCATATACAGAAATATTATGAAATTAATCAGAATTTATTTAGTAGGGCTACTTACTGAATCTTAGGATAACTGGATTCCTATGAAGAACGTGTTAAGTATAAGACGATATTATACAAACTACTCGCAAAATCAGCAAAAAGAGTGTAGTACTCTGGAATAAAGATGACACAATTATGGAAAATTTTTAGGGAAAAGACATCGTAAAACTTTATTGTGAGACTCTAAGAAGACATAAGCAAATGGAGGTATCACACAATGGCCGTGAGTGAGAAAAATATGTAGTTCCTTGATTCCATTTAATGCCAACGCCAAACATGTGCTTCGTGTTTGGGTCAGTGACAAGCTGGGAAAAAGTACTTGGAAAAGCCATGCTAAATAACAACGGAAGACGGAAACAAGGAGAGGAGACGGGCCTTGCTGGACGTGAAGTGTCACATTGCCGCAGTAATTAAACCGCCCGGGTTTGTCAACGGGTTTGTCAAATAGAATAGCAAAACCCAAGAGCGAGCCTGGGAGCTCTCAAAATATGCGACTCGGGGTGGTGATAATTAGGTTGTCTCCGGTCTCTCTTTTCCCCCGAACAATTAGGAAATGTGAAAGCCGACCCAATATTTGTTCCCTGTGGCTTTTCCAACAATTCCAAGTCGTGACAGCCCCGTTAGACTTCAGAAAGTCCCCTGCAGAACAGCCAGCAAGTAAGAATAATCTCTGGAGTGCTTGGGACTGAAAACAAAAGAGAAGTGGCTTTGGAAGTTCTCTTACTGAATGCTTGGAACCTATCGTGAGAAATCATCATGCCTAGACATGCAAAGCTTCCAACTTTTGAAAACAATAGAGAAGCAAGAAGAAAACTGAGCTAGAACTAAATTAGGCAATTTCGAATGAATCTAGTGACCATGGCAATGAATAACATCCTACGTGAAGCGTAGGCAATTGGCAATGACCTGTGCTGATAAATTTTAAAATCGGAGCTGTTTCAAATTTCCTCCGAATCAGGAAGTTACTTTACAAACAATGGAATGAAAAAAGAACTTAGTACAATATCTGCCTTCCGACACACAGTTACCTTTTATGATTTTCCTTAGGTTTTTTTCAGGACTCTGTGCTTTGTCATTGCTAAAAACAGTTAAAAGCGTAGCTTTTTCACTGCATTATAAATGTAGCTTTTAAATGGTTCTTTAAAATTCAGGGATCCTCAATGAATAACTAATACACTTATGTTTTTACTCTAGAATGTTCTACCAAGATAGCAATGACAAGAATTAAAATGCCTATTTGTAACACTGATTGATATTTAACACGAGGAATTAATTCGGTGCATTATCCCCACATTTATAATAAGATATATTTTCAGATTGACTCCCCCCATAATCCATGGAATCTTCTAGCTGGTGACCACCTGTTCCCAACAAAGCCAGGAGTTATGTGTTTGGGATGTGTGCTTTCACCCACAGAAATTGCAGGGCCTTAACCAGATAAAGCCGTGCGGCTTTATTTAGTCTGGTTTTTGGGAAACACTCTGATTGAAAAAAAAAAATTGTTTCTTAACTTTCAGGATATCTAGTTCAAATTTTTCATGTCTTACCATAGGCACTGCCAGTCACGTTGTTACATTTTTTAAGCAAAATAAAAATGTTAATAATTTTCAACTTCCTGCCTTAAAAGAATTACTTTGATGCCTAATCAGAACTGGAATAATTAGCCATTAAGTTATGCAGATTCTTTTTTGCAGCAAAGCTATTGGGCTGAACCGTTTGAAATGGCTGATTGTTTCGACTTGCAAAATTGTCAGTTTCAAGTGCTTCCATTTTGTACCTATAAGAGTGAGTGGTGGCTTTGTAATTGTTTGACATGAAAACTTCCTAGGTTCTGCACAGATACAGGGCATCAGAATGACACATGAGATGAATTATTAAATCAAAAGTACAATTGTATATTGAAATATACAGTAAAAATATGAACAGCTTACAATGTGCAGAAAAGTCTTCTTTCTTCCTCCAGAGAGGTGGTTGGTGGTCAGCTGGCTTACAATCCAGGACCTCTGGCCCTTATTCTAGTTTTCGTTGTATTGGAACCATAGCTACGAATGCTGTCTTAAATATTCACTTACATGATTTGGTTATATTACAATTATATTTTTGTTATAGTTACAATATCTGCTAGGTTTCTTGGGGACATTGTTCGTGGTTTTTATGTCCACGTCCCCAAAACACAGGGCCGGACAAGTAGAAGCTGTTTAGTAAGTGTTGGTCGAATGGATGGATGGTGACAGCCATGGACAAAGCACTTCCCGTGAATTATCTCATTTATTAATTTTAATTGCACATTGTATCATCCTTTAGATTTGGTTTTGAATCAGTGTTTTGTTTTGGGGTTGGTTTGTTTTTTCATTTGTTTTTAAATTTATGGCATCAATAAAAAAGGAAATGCCTAGTAACCGCAGTAGGAATTTTGGAAAATATAGTAAAAAAAAAAAAAAAAAATCTAAGAATTGAAAACCTAAATCTTATCAGTCAGATTTTTTTTTTTTTTTTTAATGAAGCCAGACAGATCTTGCATGTGAAAGTTCTGCATTTAAATCTTACACGGCGGCTAAATTGGAAAGAGCAGTGAACTGCTTAATTGCAGTGAAAGTGTAATCTCACGCCAGCATGAGGCTCATGATTTTGGACCTGGCCACTTTCCTTCCCTGGGGTCACGTAGACAAACAAAGGTCTCGGGTCCTCAGACGACCTTATTAAAATACGTTACCGTGTAAGGGGTCAGATGAGCCGTTTGATTTCCCACTGTTACGTAGTCACACATTTAGCTAAATACCTTCTTGAACTGCATTGAAAGACTGTTACTTCTCCGGGTATCGTTGAGAATAATGTTAAGGTGGTCGTATTTGTTTTGTAGGACCAGCGACACAGTAGTCCTTTCCCATAAGGAGCACCTGCCGGTCATTCAGGTTGTGATGAGAGACACAGGCCGACCACATTCAGAAGCCGCGTATGCGCTGGGGCCTCTGCTCTGCTGGGGGGACAGTAAGTAGTGGGAAGAGGAACTGTCTTGACCCCTGAAAACACGTGTCAGGGTTTCAGGAGAAATATAGCTGCCCACGTTCATGAAAACACTACCTACCCTGATAATCCATATTTCATTAGAAATGTGTTAACTTAATAAACGAAGTGTGTGCTGTCATCGTAACTGAGGAAGAAAAGTGAGAAAATGACATTACCTTTGGAGTAGTGACCTTTCTGCAGTATTGAAATCAGACTCTTGCTGCGAATACTCATGGAATCATCTGAAATATTCTATCACCTGGTCAGCAAACATCTAACGTATACAGCTAAGTATAAGGCACTTGGCTGAGTGCTGAGATGCCTAAAATTGGTAAGATGATGAGAAATGGGGTGACAGGACCCATCAAGTGTACCTGTTCATTCATACCTGTTGGCAATTCTGAAAACCTCAGTGGTTCTGACCACTTACCCTCCAGCTACATCTGGATTTCTTTCATAGCCTTCCTTCTCCCAAACTAATTGAAATAAAATACATCGGTTCTGCATTTAATTTACCTCTTTCTAACCCCTCAGACCTTCTCCTCTGTCACTCCCTAGAAACTGCTTTTTCCAGCTCACTAATGAGACCTCGATATTGCTAAATCCAAATTTTATTCTCCGGTGTTGTCTGAGTTGACCTTTATCGGCCACTTTGGTCTCCTTTCCTGGTTCGCCTCCTTACTGCCAACATACCACAACGTTCTGGGTTCCCTCCATCTTCCTTCACTTCACCAGTGGCATCGTGTTTTGGGGTCCCCCAAGCTTCAGCCCCCCTTCTCTCTGCCCTCCAGCTGTTCCCAACAGGCCCATTGGGGACATTGGCATGACACGTACCACACTGATGTCAGTGAGTCCCCCGTCTACGCCTCAAGCCCAGTCTCCCTGAACTCCCAGCCCTGACATCCAGCTGGCTGTTCGGTACCTTGGGTTGTATTTCCCTAGGCATTGCGAAATCAGTTTGTTGAAAATGAGGGGAAAAAGTGTTTCCACAACAACCTTCTCCACCTCGGTACACGGCAACTCCATTCTCCCTTTGCTTAGACTGAAAACATGGCGGTCACTCACAACGTCTTTCTTTTCCCAACACACCTCTAATTCACCCACAAGTCGTGTTGTTTCCAACTTCAAAATGGATCCGAATCCACCTTCGTGACCACCAGCACCTGGGTTGTTGCTGCGGCTTCGCCGGCCTGCCCGCTGCTGCCTTTTCCCCACCGAGCTGATTCTCCACCTGACAGCCAGGCGCCCAGGTCAGGCCATGTCGGTCCTCTGCCCCGAACTCTGCGGTGGCACTCACGTCAGAGGAGAGGCCGAAGCACAACGTCCACCGAGGCTGCGGTGGCCACGTGGCCTTCTGAGCCCGTGGAGCCACACAGCCCATCCCGTAGGAGATGTTGCCTTGTGAAGAAATCCTGACACTTCTCAACCTTGCTATTGAGAAAAAGTAAGCGTTTCCTATCTCGGACAACGTCAGTTTTGAGACGTGGAAAGTCAAAATGTGAAGAACGTAGTCACGTGCCTTGACTGATGGTAGTAGGAAGAGATTTTTTTCCACTTGTGATCTTAAAAGGCAGACCACGGTTCTGTTTCTGGATAAGATGAAGTTAGCACGTCCCGGCTCCCCTCTCCCCGTGGGTCCCCCTCTAAAACCTGGACAGGATGCCTTGAAGCAGCCGTCTCGGGACGCTGGGAAGCAATAGCAGCAAGAAAGAGAAACCAGAATGCACCATTTACGTTTCCCCCCAGCATCGCTCGGCCTTGGTCCCAGATGCGGACTTGGGTCACAGACAGATAGGGTTCCAAGAGAAGCCCTCTAGCCCCGACCGGAGGAGAGAACAGAGGAGTCCCAACTCTCAGGGAATGCAGGGATCCCAGTTCCCTCTTTTCCTGGTGTTTTCTGAGGCCCCAGTCCCCAGGCAGAGCCATGGAAATAGCAACACAAGTTGCCCCGGGAGCTCGCAAGAGCCAGAACTTCAGAAAGGACCTTTTGCTCTGAATAGGGCAGCTTTGGTTCAGAGACCGTAGGCGGACTCCCGTTATTTTCGTTTTCTTTCTCTTCTCACCCGTCGCTTGGCGATGGACGTGGTCGAGTTGCAGAGGTGCATAGAGCACACAAGAGAGCAGGCTAAAAACGACCCTTTTTCTGGTCCCGTGATTGAGAAGGGAGACCAGGGGACCAGAAAGTACCTGGAAGGGCCCAGAGAGGGAACTGTTCAGGAAGGCGTGCCATACGTCGTTTACGAAGTCCTGGGCTCACCTCAGAGCTACTGGATCTGATCCGAGTGGATCTGACCCGAATCGTAGACCACAGAAGTTGAGAACTGAGCGGAGCGGCTACCACCCAAGACCCAGACTGGCCACTGGGTGGCGCATGAGGGAGGCAGATCTGAATAGTACTGCAAAACCTTTGCAAACTGGACTGCCATTAGAGACAGCCCACAGAAGAATGTGTGGCCAGATCCTAACCAGGCCGACTACCTGCAAAATAACTCAATGAATAAAAAATAAAAAAATATAAAAAAATAATATATATACAGATAGATATAGATGCGTATATATATATATCAGTATATACAGATATCTGTATCTGTATCTGTATATAGATATCGATATCTATATTCAACATGCTCCACAAACTTTAAACAAAGCCTGGAGTTTGTTAATATACTATTTAAAATATCTAGGAAATAATCCAAAATTACTTGGCACAAAGAACCAGGAAAATCTAAGCTGGTTTAGGAAAATACAATCAACAGATACTAATGCAAATATGATACAGAGGTTAGAATTATCTGATAGAGTTTGAAACAGCTATTACGTAAGAGCCCTAATAAGTAATCATAAACACTTTCTTAATAAATGGAAAAAGAGCACTTCATCAGAGAAATAGGCTCTCTAAAGAGCTAAATGAAAACTTTTGAACTGAAAAATACAGAAACTGAAATAAAAGATGCCCTGGAAGGGCCAAATAGCAGATCTGAGATGAAACGGTCAGTGACCTTAAAGATGAATAGAAATGATTCAATCTGAACAAAAGAAAGGAAAAAAAAAACAAATCTAGAAATGAACAGGGCCTCAGGGAACCATGAGTTACCCAGAAAGGATCTAACATTCACGTAATTGAATACTCAGAAGCAGACAGAAGAGTGTGGTACCGGAAAAAATATCTTAAAAAAATAATGGCTGAAAATTTTCCAAGTTTGGCAAAAGACAGACTTGAGAAGTTGAATGAGCTTCAAACGGGATAAACTCAAAGAAACTCACATCCAGACACATCGTAATCGTACTGCTGCGAATAAAGGCAGTGAGAAATTTTTTGAAATCAGCCAGAGAGAGTGATGTGTCATCTATAAGTGAACACCTACTCAAATGGCAGTGACTTTCTCGTTAGAAATATGAAAGCCAGAGTAAGTGGTAGAACATTTCTCAAGTGCTAAAAGTAAAAGGTTGTCAGTCCGGAATTCTGTATTCAGCAAAAATCTCCTTCAGGAATGAAGATAAGATACAATTCTCAGACGAAGGGAAGCTAAAAGCATTCGTTACCAGAAGATGCTTTGAAAGACTTTCTAAAGGAAGATTCAGACAGAAGGGAAACGATATCAGAAGGCAATCTGGGACATCAGGGATAGAAAAACAGCATTAAAATTGGTAAATATCTGGGCCTCCTGGGTGGCTCAGTCAGTTCGGTGTCCGACTTTAGTTCAAGTCATGATCTTGCAGTCCTTGAGTTCGAGCCCTGCGTCGGGCTCTGTGCTGACCGCTCAGAGCCTGGATCCTGCTTCAGATTCTGTGTCTCCCTTTTTCTCTGCCTCTCTCCAGCTCACTCTCTGTCTGTCTTTCTCAAAATAAATAAATAAATAAATAAATAAACATTAAAAAAAACTTTTTTAAAAAAATGTTTTAAAAAATATTTACCCAGATATGGTAAATATCTGGGTAAGTTTAACAGACTGTTCTATATTGAGTTATGTAAAAATATCTGAGGGTTAAAAGCAAACAATACAGCATTACTTCATTGAGTTTTTAATGTGCACAGATGTAATACATTTAGCAACAACAACATAAAGGGGAGCAGGGAAAGTGACAGAATTGTTGGTGACATTTTTACAAATCAGCCAAGTGGTTGAAATGGAGATTCTGAGCAGACTGTGAGTACATGTAAGTACATATACTGTAATTTCTAAAATAACCAATCAAGGAACAGTTACGGAAAAATAAAAACAGAATACTAAAAAATGTTTAAATAACCCAAAAGGAGACAGAAAAGGCGAGGTAGATGAAAAAAAAGGTGTAACAAACAGGAAGAAATAAGACGGTAGAACTAAATCCCACATGTCGACATTTGTATTTAATGAGATTGGTCTAAGTAAACCAGTTGAAAGACAGATTGTTACAACTCAACTATGTATTGTGTACAAGAAACTCACTTCAAATATAATGACATCAGAAGTTTAAAAATAAGGACAGGAAAAGACACACTGCCTAATTACTAATTAGAAGAAAGCTGGACTTTCTATATTAAAATCTTTGCTTGAAAGCATAGAAAATTAATAGACACAAGAAGTGATTAAGAAGACATGAGAATCTTAAATGGGTGTGCTAATAACTGAGCTTCAAACTACATAAAAGCAACAACTGCCAGGATGGAAAGGGGAAATGGACAAATTCATAATTATAATTAGAGAATCCAATATGCCTCTCTCATTGACCTATGCAACTAAGAGAGGGAAAATGAGCAAGGGTACAGAAGCTTGAATGTCGCCACAAACCAACAGAATCCGATGGACATTTATGGAACTCCCTCCCAACAGTACAATACACATTCTTTTCACATGCACATGGATATAGCATATTCTTTGTCACAAGAAAACTTTAGCAACTACCAAATAAATCATACAAAATACATTCTTTGGCATCAATGGATTAAACTAGAAGTAAGTAACAAAGACAGTGAGTGTCTCCACAAACATTCAGAAATTTAACCCCGAACTGTTAACTAATAAACGAGTCAAGGAGGTCTCAAATGGATATTATGAAACATATGGACCTGTATACTAGGGAAAATATAACATATCAAAATGGTGGGGTACATTTATGGCAGTGCTTATAGGGGTATTTATAGCATTAAATGCTTGTGTTTTGAAAAAAAAAATTCAACTCTATAATTTAAGCTTTTACCATAAGAAACTAGAAAAAGAAGAAAAAATAATTCAAAGTAAGCAGAAGGAAGGAAATAATAAAGATATGAAGAGAAAGCCATTCCATTAAAAGCAGACCAATAGAGATCTATAAGAGGAAAAAATATTTTTGAAAGATGAATAAAATGGATAAATCTCTAGCAGAACTGTTGAAAGAGAAAAGAGAAAAATTACCAATGTGAGGAGTGAAAGCTGGAGTTATCACTACAGACCCCACGGACATCAGTAGCATAATAATGGCAATCTCCAAACAACTCTACACGCATACATTTTCCAACATAGATAAAACAGATCGATTCCTTGAAAACCGCTAACGACTAAAACTCACTCAAGATGAAACAGACAACTGGAACAGACCTGAAAGTAGTCATGGAATTGAATCCAGTCTGAGACGGTTTTGCTGGTGAATTCTCCCAAAGAAATAACACCGTATTTACACAATCTCTTTTAGAAAATAGAAGAGGAAATTCTTCCCAAAATTATATGAGGCCAACATGGCCCCGATATCCAAACTAGACAAAGAAAATGCAAAAAAAAAAAAAAAAAGATAACTACAGATAGCATCATCACAGACATATTTGCAAAAATCCTCAACAAAACATTAGTAAATAATCCAGGAATATATGAAAGAATGATACGTCGACACTGACGGATTTACCCCAGGATGCAAGACTGATTCAGTGCAGCTGATCCTGGGGCAACACAGGTTTGAACTGTGCAGGTACACTTATATGCACATTTTTCCCCCCAATAAATCAGTACAGTCTTGTAAATGTATTTTCTCTTCATTATGGCTTCCTTAATAATATTACGCTTTCCCTGGCTTACTTTATTATAAGAATACGGCATTTAATACATATAACACACAAAGTATGTGTTGACGTTGCCAAAGGCTTCCAGTCAACAGTAAGCCATTAGTAGTTAAGTTTTGGGGGAGTCAGAAGTCACACATGGATTTTCAACTGTGCAAAGGTCAGTGCCTCTAACCCCCCTGGTTGTTCACGGGTCAGCTGTGTTTGGAAATCAGTCAATGTCATCTACCATTTTAACAGTTGAAAGAAGAAAGATCACACCAGATGCTTTTTCTGCATCAATTGATAGAAACAGAATAACTCGTATTATGATTATATCATGAATCAGTGTGGTAATTTGTATCACGGTAGCATCCACAATGAAATTCTTAGCAAACTACGAATAAAAGCGAACTTCTTCATCCTAATAACGAGTATCTCTATCCAGAACACCTAGCATAATTATTGGTGAAAGACTGATCCCCGCCTTCCCCCCGCAAGACTGGGAACAAGATAAGGATATCCAATCGCACCACTTCTGTTCCACAATTTCAATCATACTGGAAGTCGTAGCCAGTGCAATAATGTACGGAAGGAAGGAAGAAGCATACGGGTTAGAAAGCAAGAGAGAAAACTATTCACAAACACGTGCTTGATTGGCACGAGTGTTTATAGAAGCTCTGTTTGTAAATGACCGAATCTGTCCACTACATGTGGACAAAGAAATGGCGGCCCCATCCACCTGGTGGAATACTACAGAATAGTAACAACATGTGGCAACCCGAGTGAATCGCAGAGGCTTTATGCTGAGTGAAAAAAAAAAGCCAATGTCAAAAGGAAAAGGCAAAACTAGAGATCATGGTAGGCAGGGCTTGGGGGTGGGGGGAGGGTGTGACTATAAGGAAATAGCAAGAGGGAGTTTTGGGGGGATGGAACTATTCTTTATCCTGATTTGGGTGATGGTTGTACAAATCCGTGTGTGTATTTAAAAAAAATATTTTTAATGCTTTAAATTATTTTTGAGAGAGGAGAGAGAGAGAGAGAGACAATGCAAACAGAGGGCAGAGAGAGAGAGGGAAACACAGAACTAGAAGCAGGCTCCAGCCTCTGAGCTGTCAACACAGAGCCCGAACCAAGGCTCGAAGTCGTGAACTGCGAGATCATGACCTGAGCCGAAGTCGGACACTTAACTGACTGAGCCACCCAGGCGCCCCTCCACGCATGTATTAAAACTCATGTAACATCAATTTTTCTCTAAAAGTCAATTTTACTCTATGATAATTTCATGTTTTTTTTTAGGTTTATTTATTTATTTTGAGAGAGAGAGTGCGAGCAGGGGAGGGGCAGAGGAAGGGAGAGAGAGAATCCCAAGCGGGCTCTGCACTGACCGAGCAGAGCCTGACGCGGGGCTCAAACTCAGGAACCCTAAGATCATGACCTGAGCCAAACTCCAGAGTCGGACGCTTAATCGGCTGAGCCACGCAGGCGCCCTTCTATGATAATTTTAAAATAATACTGTTTTCTTTAAAGAACACAGGCCGTTTCCAGTGATTATCTCCCCTGATGGCATTTAACAGCAAAAAATGCTAGAAATCCAAAATGTAGTTCTTGTTTGTTCTGTTTCATTGCTATTGTCGCTGTCTTTTTTCTTTTTGGAAACAGATTCATTTTGGAACTCAGCGTCCTTCAACACGGAGACTTCATACCTTCATTTCCCTACGTTCCGCGGAGAGTTCAGTGCTGATGTGTCTTTCTTTTTTAAGACAACAGCTCCTTCTGGGGTGTTTGTAGAGAACCTGGGGATCACAGACTTCATCAGGCTAGAGCTACATGGTGAGTCGCCCCCCGGACGAAGCCACCAGGCGCTCAGGAGTTAACAGTGACCCCTTTGAGAACCTAACTCCTGCCACACTGCAGTGTGCTGTCACTTGTATTTCTTTCGTAAATACTAAGGTTCTATTATTTTACTTTGCTATTTTTAATAGAGAGGAAAACAGCGATTCAGCAAACACATACCCGTCTGTGGAGCAGCACTTAGCTGCCCTAACTGTGTGTGCGATCAGGATATTTAAAACCAAACTGGTCAGGTAACTCACTAAGTTGCAGAATCACTTCATTTAATTGACTGGTTACATCACTTATGCATGTACCTCAAAGCACAATTCCTTACTTCAAAGTTTCTTGTAGTGGGGCGCCTGAGTGGCTCAGTGGGTTAAGCATCTGACTTCAGCTCAGGTCACGATCTCACGGTTGGTGAGTTCAAGCCCTGCGTTGAGTCCCGAGTAGGGCCCCCGCGTCTGGCTCTGTGCTGACAGCTTGGAGCCTGGCTCCTGCTTCAGATCTCTGTGTCTCCCTCTCTCTGCCCCTCCCCTGCTTACTCTCTCTCTCTCTCTCTCTCTCTCTCTCAAAAATAAATGAGCATTAAAAATTTTTTTAACGTTATGTCGTGCTTTTAAAGTATATGAAGATTTAAAAAAATTTTCTTTAATGTTTTATTTATTTTTGAGACAGAGAGAGACAGAGCATGAACGGGGGAGGGGCAGAGAGAAAGGGAGACACAGAATCGGAAGCAGGCTCCAGGCTCTGAGCCATCAGCCCAGAGCCCGACGCGGGGCTCGAACTCATGGACCGCGAGATCGTGACCTGAGCCGAAGTCGGATGCTTAACCGACTGAGCCACCCAGGCGCCCCAAAGTATATGAAGATTTAAACCACCTTTAAATAAACCCACTTATACATCTGAAGCCAGCTAATACGTTAGTTTTCTTCCTCTAGGTGACTATCTCGACTCTTTAGGGATTTTAGAAAGATGGACAGTCTGAGCAGGAATGTGTTAAAATCGCTTTGTTTCTCTTCCTCCGGGATACAGATTTATTTTGCCCTCCGAGCCAGCTCAGCGTGACATCTGTGCGCACCAGTGTCACTGTCTTGTGCTTTCATAAGGGGCATGTCATGGCACTTGCCTCCTGTCTTGATAGACTGAACTTCCTCCCCCGTGACCCAACCGAGTGACGCTCCGTATCTGTATTTGCAGCTCCCTCGGAAGTGACCTTTTCCTTTGATGTGGGGAACGGACGTTGCGAGGTCACAGTGCGGTCGCCCACCCCCTTTAATGACAACCAGTGGCACCACGTGAGGGCCGAGAGGAACGTGAAGGAAGCGTCGCTTCAGGTGGACCAGCTCCCCAGCGAGACCCAGGCTGCACCTGCCGACGGGCACGCACGGTTGCAGCTCAACAGCCAGCTCTTCGTGGGTGAGTGCGGCCGGTTTCTAGCTGAGCGGTGCGGACCCAGAGAAAGTCCTAACTGGACAGGCGGTGACGGCAGCCAGCGCAGACTTCTGTCTGCGCCTTGGGCCGAGCGCCCATGTGGTAGCATCCCTTTCCCCAGATCGTTACTATCGTTCCCATAGACTGTTGTCATTGATTACGGCCTCCCTATAGACTGTTGTCATTGATTACGGCCTCCCTAGATTTCCCAGTCTCGAAACTCCGAGAGCAGAGACACCCTGTCCGCGGTGGACTCACTCCCAGGCTTGCGCGCAATCGCACCGGTGATTCGCATTTGTTTTTGTTACTTCTTGTCAATAGGACTTACGAATCCGTTAGCAATTTTCATCCGAGTCTCCCACTCCCCGTCTCAGGGAAGTTGGAGAACCTGCCTTGCGATTGTGGCAGGGTTCGCCAAGTGTCCCCTCACACGCAGGACCACGCCAGCCGCGGCTCCTCAGCACCGCCCTCCTGCAGCTCAGTTCTTGCAGACGCCGGGTTCAAAACCGGACTCTGGCTCCTTATCCTGGGTGCCCATTCTTTAAAGATCAACGGCTCTGGGGAGTGGGAATCTTCCCCTTTCATTTGCTTGCTTATTTTTTATAATTTTTTCTCTTGCCCATGGGGAAAGTTAAGTTTTGCTACGTGGCTTTTCAGACAACTCTGTTCTAATTTGGAAAACGAGCAGATTACTGAAGTAGCTCTTACTTGGTCATTTTTCACGTATTTTAAAAGTAAATAAGGATGCGGTCTAATTAAACACTGATCTAAATCACAAATTAGCACTCAGTGTGCTTTGCCAGGGGATACCTACGGCATCTGGAGGCTGGTGCTGTGTGGGGAGTTCGTGAATGTGTGTGTGTGTGTGTGTGTGTGTGTGTGTGCGCGCGTTCAACCCATGGCCCCGTAAACGTCTGCTTCCAGCACAGTTGTCACCGGGTACGCTTCACATCAAGCCATGACGCTGCATCAAATGAAATAATTTTATCTTCTGATTTGTAATGCTGAAGATCGACTCATGGAATTTCTAGGAACAGAGTTTGCATGAACGTCTACCTAGGAGTAACATTTCCGCTGAGATGTTTCTAGAGCTTGAGAAGCTAGCGGAACATTCTGATCTGGCGTATGTACCCCAGGCCCACCGAATCAGAGTGCCTGAGGATGAACCCCACCTCGGTTTTTAGCATGCATTCTAGGTGACTTCTGGGCACCCAGTTGTGAGAATAGGCTCCCATGAGACGTGATAGAAATACAGAGTTACAGTGTTCGGTTAATGTTAGTCCCCCTGACCTGAGAGCTGGGTTTCATGGATTTGTCATTGATGGCACTTCTAAGAAGGGTTGGTATTACATATATAATTTATTATATACATATGTATAACAAATATATAACAAAAATGTATATATAACAAACGCATATACAAATTTTAATGTATATTATATATGTTCCATATATACAACAAAACTCTTGTATATTTTACATGTACATATATATACATACATGCATAATTGTATATTTTAATATACACTTTTGTAATATATATCATATTGCAAAGATTTTCAACTATGTAACTTTATTGTGCACCTCATAGTTTATATGCTTAAACATTAAAAAGGATAAGTGGTCTTCTGTTTTTTATGAAGGAAGCAATGTAAAAATGTACAAATCTTGGGGCGCCTGGGTGGCTCAGTCGGTTAAGCGTCCGACTTCAGCCCGGGTCACGATCTCGCGGTCCGTGAGTTCGAGCCCCGCGTCGGGCTCTGGGCTGATGGCTCAGAGCCTGGAGCCTGCTTCCGATTCTGTGTCTCCCTCTCTCTCTGCCCCTCCCCCGTTCATGCTCTGTCTCTCCTTGTCTCAAAAATAAAATAAACATTAAAAAAAAATTTTTTTTTAAATGTACAAATCTTTCTAAATCAAACTTGAAGAAGTATTTTTAAAATTTTTTTAACATTTATTTCTTTTTGCGAGACAGAGTGACGGAGCACAAGTGGGGGAGGGGCAGAGAGAGAGGGAGACACAGAATCTGAAGCAGGCTTCAGGCTCCGAGCTGTCAGCACAGAGCCCGATGGGGGCTCGAACTCACAAACCCTGAGATCATGATCTGAGCCGAAGTCGGACACTCAGCCGACTGAGCGACCCTGGAACCCCAAAGAAGTATTTTTTAGAATAAATATTTACCAAGGCCGACTTCAAAAATATTTTTGTCGGGGCGCCTGGGTGGCTCAGTCGGTTAAGCATCCGACTTCAGCTCAGGTCACGATCTCGCGGTCCGTGAGTTCGAGCCCCGCGTCGGGCTCTGGGCTGATGGCTCAGAGCCTGGAGCCTGCTTCCGATTCTGTGTCTCCCTCTCTCTCTGCCCCTCCCCCATTCATGCTCTGTCTCTCTCTGTCTCAAAAATAAATAAACGTTAAAAAAAAAATTAAAAAGAAATATTTTTGTCAATGGCTTTAATCAGTGTCGTTTGATGATTCTGAATATTTGATCACAGCCTCTGTTTTCAAAATTGTATTTGTTCATAAAACTTTGGACGGGTCACTTTTTTGACATTATCTGTACGGCCTCCGTTGGACGTGAAGACGAAATCCCGCAAAGACACGCAAGGACACATTTGCATTTGCAGTGTTTCCCTTGCAGGCGGGACGGCCACCAGACAGAGAGGCTTCCTGGGGTGCATTCGGTCGCTGCGGCTGAACGGGCTGGCCCTGGACCTGGAAGAAAGAGCGACAATGACGCCGGGCGTGGAGCCAGGGTGCCCGGGACACTGCAGCAGCTACGGACACCTGTGTCGCAACGGGGGGAGATGCAGAGAGAGACACAGGGGCATCGCTTGTGACTGCACCTTCTCTGCCTACGACGGGCCATTCTGCGAAAATGGTGAGTGTGACCCACGTGTGGGACCAGGACCGGAGAGGACGGCACATCATTTTCCCGTTCCCTTTGTGTTTCTGCCATCTGACCCTGTAAAGAAGGGATGAGGCAATTCTCTGTGATTAGCTTAAATAGACTTGTTTCGGTCCCGAATTTCTGTGTTTAACTTGGAAAGAGGCATGATTCTATTCTTGAGAAGCTCGTGACTACTTCTGTTAGATCCGGAATCATCAACACGGAGAACCACGGTAGCCAAAGCTATGGAAGTCTTGAGGGGAATTTTGCAGGCAATATGAAAATACTGAGTTCTGCGTTATGGGAATGTGGGTGGGGATGTTATCTTTCTATCCATACTTGATTATTTTCTTTAATCTTAAATATGCTTAGATGTTTAAAACAATGAGCAAAGCATGCCATTATTTTCTCTCTTGAGATGTTTAAGAGTTAGAGATATTGTCGGGGCGCCTGGGTGGCTCAGTCGGTTGAGCATCCGACTTCAGCTCAGGTCATGATCTTGCGGTTGACAAGTTCGAGCCCTGCGTCGGGCTCTGTGCTGATGGCTCAGAGCCTGGAGCCTGCCTCAGATTCTGTGTCTCCCTCTCTCTCTGCCCCTCCCCCGCTCATGCTCTGTCTCTCTCTGTCTCAAAAATAAATAAACATTAAAAAAAAATTTAAGAGTTAGAGATATTGTGTAACTATCCATTAAGAAGAGCCTTGTTCTTGTTCTTCTTATGTTATTGGTAACATAACGAAAACGAGTGTCATTCCAGAGATTTCTGCATATTTTGGAAGCGGTTCGTCTGTTATCTACAACTTTCAAGAACATCATAATCACACCTTTGGTAAGAACGCCAGCTCCTTGGCGGCTTTATTTCATGAGGATCTGACGCTGACCGGAGAAATGGCCACACTGAGTTTCCGGACCACAGGGGCCCCCAGCTTACTTCTCTACGTGAGCTCCTTCTACGAAGAGTACCTATCAGTTATCCTCGCCCCCAATGGTGAGTGTCAGACTCTACGAACAAGAAGACTGACTTAGGATATCAGGACCACATGGGGTGGGGGATGGGGGCTTTTCCAGCGTTAAACCACAAAAAAGAAACACAATTGCAAGGCTTATAGATTCTCATTCTCTTAGGGGTAGTTTATTTTTCATGATAACCTCCATGTTTATCACTAGAGTTAACATTTCAGTGGTTCCATTCAAGATGCCATTCTCCCGTGGAAGTTTGGTCATTTAATGTATTCCCCGTGCAGATGTGTGCCTTGCTCTTCTCGGGGTCTTTCCTACCAGACATGAATAATCTAAATTAGTTTTGCAATTCACTTTGAAACAAGATATCTCATTCTGTACATGGAGAATGTTTCCTCCTCCTTCTAAGCGAAGAAGTATATTAAACCATATAAAATCTAATCTTGAGCAGCATGGGCTGAGTAGGATTGTTCTTTACCCATCAGTGGTTGAGCCTTTCAGGTCATCTCTACGTACCAAGAAAAGTGGGAGGAGAGCTACCCCACCCATGGCCACCAGGGTTTTCCAAGACTTTTCCAGTTGGAGAGCAAAGCCAAGTTGGAACCTTGCCTCACAGAGAAGCAGGGCAGAAACTTGACCTTCTGGAGCATCTATGACAGACAGGAGTCAGTGGTGCATTTGTGGATAACTTGAGATTTAGATACTGTAGCAAATCATTTCTCTTTTCTCTGTTTCTTGATTATGGCAGAAACATTAGGGAGAAAATTCTGGTTGTGCAAAAAAAAAAAAAATCCTTATGCAAATGTCAGCAATACATTAAAATGCATTAAAGTAAGTCACCTTAAAAGAAGTTATGCTTATAGAAACTGAATGTTAATGCAATATTGCTTGAGGTTTTACCATTTAATAGTATGAATACCACATGAATAATTGACTTAGAGCCTCGCTTGGAGTTTTCATAGGCTTAGCTTAGACTTATTCCTTTCGTTAAGGAAAATGGCAGAACTTGGAAAAAGACCATTTGGTCTTGACTTTTAAAATAGCGTTTACTAATGTTACACTGCGTGTTAACTAACTAGAATTTAAATAAAAACTTAAAAAATAATAAAATAAAATAAAATAGCGTTTAATTGGATTCTCAGGGTGCCTAAGTGGCTCAGTCTGACTTCAGCTCGCAGTCTGAGTTCGGGCCCCACGTCGGGTTCTGTGCTGACCGCTCAGAGCCTGGAGCCTGCTTCGGATTCTGTCCCCCTCTCTTTCTCTCTGCCCCTCCCCAGCTTGCGCTCTGTCTCTCTGTCTCTCTCTCAAAAAGAAATAAACCTGCAAAAAAATGTTTTTAAATAAAATAGTGTAGTTGGATTCTGAATTCAGCCCTGGAATAGCACACGTACAATCAGTCTTCCGGGAAAAATCCTTGGTGTGCTAAGCGAACGCCCACTGGATTCAAATTGTATTAAATAAATAAAAATAAAATATGCTCTAGAACCTGCGTCGACAGGTTTTTTAAGATTCTAGTTTAGTTAAAAATGTCATTTTTCTCTTCTTTAGGAAGTTTGCAGATCAGGTATAAGCTGGACAGAAGCCAGGCACCTGACGTTTTTAACTTTGGTTTTAAAAACCTTGCCGATGGGCAGTTTCACCAAGTGAAGATTCACAGGGAAGCGGCCATGGTCTCTGTAGAGGTAAGGGGGTGGATTCGGCAACGGCAACAGTCCCCAAACTTGTGACGCTCAGAATGTGTGACTTCAAGCAAACCTTTGACAGTAAATCCTAATAAAAGAGATACACATTCAACATGGTCTTTCCGGAAGTCTTGGGGACAGAAAATGTAGTTAGAGTGTTTGGTTTAGCAATTTTTGTGTCTGTTCAGCAAGAGGCTGACGGAGTTATTGTTAATATTTGACCATTTCGAATGAATGCTAAGCTGTCCTTGTCGGTAGGGGAATGTTGTCTGGTTTACAGCGACTGCTGGAGATATTCCGATGGGAACTTGTTCCCATCTGACTACAAAAAAAGCAAGTGCCATAGAAATGTAAACACAAGGGGAAAAGCGAGGTTTTGCTTAAAGTGGGAATACATTTTTAAAAACATCGGTATTTAAATGATTCATTGGCACTGGGCTTTGAATAGCCTTTATGTATTGAATCTGTACGAATAATACCTTTTCTGGCTCGTTACTAATTTCTATTCGAAATAAGTAAAAGCTTTAAGGTTTGCAATAGCTTGTTGCGTCTCTTTGTGGATTATACCAATTATAGATCCTTAAACCACGAAGAAAAACAGGGAAAAGAATAAGGAATGGGGTGGTGTGAAATCTGAGTTATTATAAAAATTGTTATGCAACAGCTTTCTCCTTTTAGCCTTTGTGATAGTTCGAACATATGGCTCATTTTTACCATTTTTCTTGGTGTCCCTGTGATTCCCTCTCTCTTACCATCAAAATTGCTTGCCATTTTGATGTTTGCTTCTGGTGGAACGTTTCATAGGTTAACCAGAATGCAAGGAGACAAGTTATCCTGTCATCGGGGACGGAATTCAATGCTGTCAAATCCCTTACGTTGGGCACAGTTTTAGGTAAGTGGCAGAAAATGCGTCCCCCCACAGCCCATGGGTCAGAAGCGTTAGGTCGCGAACACAGGAAGGGGTCGCGGCACTGACTAAGGCTCCTTGTCATCTTGACGGCTTCCCAGTGAGGGATAATCAAGGTGGAAACTGTTCTCTTGTCCGAGTGCCCCTGCAGTCATGAGTGAGGGCTGTCTTCCAGGCACCAGGGTGATCCCTGAGAAGTCCTTACACTTAACCCTCTCCCTTGGCAATCAGGCAGGACAAAACTCGGCATTTTTCTAGCAAGTGAGGAAAGACAAAATCAAAGCAGATATCAAGGTCACAGATTCTCGATTAATCAGGAGTCAAATGCAGAAACCACTGAATGATAAGTATAGCTTGACATTCACGAGAAGAAGAGAAAAGGCTTAGTTTTCTTGTAGCAAGTGAGTACGTGTCGGGCTGTATATCCTGGGCCTTGCTTTGAGATGTATTTAATGCTCCCAGCTGCTTCTTGGGACGTCGTAGCCTAAAGATCCCACGCCCGGACGTCACAGCCTAAAGATCCCATGCCCACTCTTGATGGCTGTGAATTCATGAGAATGCCAGAGTAAAAGCATACTATCCTATTTAGGGATCAAATGATTTATGCCTTTATTTTTCCCTTTGTCGCCAAGAATTAAACCGAAAGAAAAGTAGGTTTTGGAAGGTATATCTTTTCTTTTCGATCATTTACGCATGAACTGTCCATATCATCTACATTTACAGTTACTTGGCAGAAAGCCTCTTGCGGAATATTTATTATTCCTGTTCTGATACGTGACACCCGCCTGGCTCCGTTGAGCCCTAGGTGATCGGTGGAATCTTTGCTAGGTTTCCAGCCATTTATACACGGATCCTTTGATCGTTTCGGCCGCTGCACGCATGGATAACATCGCAAACTGGAGGTTTAGAGAAGGCACGGGAATGGATGTTCAAAATATGTTGAGAAGCACAGTAACTGGGAAAACGATCATATTTTCCAAACAGATGATGGGTAGTAAAATTATGAGTTCTAATTTTTCAGAGGGAAGGCGAGGAATCCCAGGTGCTCTTGAAAATGGTAAAAAAACCCAAAAAAACAAAAAACCGTGTAATTTAGATGGTGCAGCATCACCGGACGCTCCAGGCCGGTCATGTGCAGTTACAGGTGGCTGATTACACCAGTGAAGGAGGGTCTGCGAGGTCTTTGCTGGGAGCGTCGGATAAAGAATAGCAGACCTCAGGCTGAAATGGTGGTCCTGATTTATAATCATGCCTTCAAGGTGGATAAAGAAAGGGCCTCCCGATGTGTTGGCAGAAAGGCAGCTGGTGCTGCAGGTGATTTCGTGTGGCTCACGGCTCCGGTCCCCGCGGCACAAGCAAAATCACCATCGAGCAGTTAACCCAGAAATAAAAATGAGGACAGTTGTTTCCCCTTGAGCATTGGGAGAGGTTTATGGCTATTGCAGCCCACTGGGGAGGGGACTCTCTCAGTCTCTAATGTGTGACTTTGGATGCGTTCTGGGCATTTCTGGACACCCGTGTTTTTGTGACATTAGTAGATGTTTTTCATTCTATTTTTTTCAAGTTTTTTTTAAAATTTTTAATATTTATTTTTGAGAGAGAGAGACAGACAGACTGTGAGCAGGGAAGGGGCAGAGAGAAAGGGAGACAGAATCTGAAGTAGGCTCCAGGCTCTGGGCTGTCAGCACAGAGCCCAACGCGGGGCTCGAACTCGCAAACTGTGAGATCGTGACCTGAGCCGAAGTCGGACGCTTAACCGACTGAGCCACCCAGGCGCCCCTCAAGTTTTTATTTAAAAAATTTTTTAATGTTGTTTTTATTTTTGAGAGGGAGAAGGAGAGAGACAGAGCATGAGTGGGGGAGGAGCAGAGAGAGAGGGAGGCACAGAATCCGCAGCAGGCTCCGGGCTCTGAGCTGTCAGCACAGAGCCCGACGCAGGGCTCGAACCCACAAACCGTGAGATCATGACCTGAGCCGAAGTTGGATGTTTAACCGACTCAGCCCCCCAGGCGCCCCTCAAATTTTTATTTAGATACCAATTGGTCAGCATACAGTGTAATAGTAGTTTCAGGTGTAGGATTGGGTGATTCATCACTTACATACAGTGCCCAGTAGGGTTTTTTGTTCTATTTTTAAAAGTGGCATAGTCTAGAAAACCACAAGAACTGGAAAAACAATCGAAAGAAATCAGCTCCTTCCCCGGCTTTTACCCATGACAATCACAGTATCCATTTAGATAGAGGAGGCTATGAGATTCCTACAAATTCAAAGCCCATGTTGAGTTTCAGAGAACAGTGGGATGGAACCCCTTCCTTGGCTGTCAGTTGAATAATATTATAATTGTTTTTAACATCCAAGCGGCAAAGAATTTGCTCCTTTTTTGTCTGATACTGAGCTCCACTCAAGGATAGTTACTTACTCTTCTTGGATAGTAAGGGTAGTTACTCTCCTCGGTTTGAACAGAGTGAGTAATTGATTGTCTTAGGGGCGTGCAAACCTCAGAGCTAGATTATCATACAGTGGTGCAGTCTGCGACTGGAGTGACGGCTTTGCCTGCCCCCAGCCGTCTGATCCCTCCTTCCTTGCCACAGCAGGTGTCTGTGGACTTTTCCCAGCCACCAGGACAGATAGGGTCAACGAACGAAGTGAACACCCCACACGCAACTTCCTGCCCTCAGTGACTCGAGCCTCTGAGAGGAGAGGTGAGGCACGTTCAGAAATGTCTGTGATGCAAGGTAGAAAGTGTGAAGTTGACAAAGGAATGTTTTTAAAGACAATTTGGCTTTTGATCGACGATGGAAATATTGATTTAATAACTCGGCTGCATTATATAAAAAGCAATCGTTTTAATACAAAAGGAGAATAATAAATTTTATCATATAAAGTTTTATTTTCCCACAAGCTCATATACAGAGGACAACAGTGCAGAATCGAAGACGTTAATGTTTTTATTCGAGAATGGTATATTCAGGAGCATCTCTCTCAGGCTATAAAAATTAAACTTGAAACTCAGCAATGAAGTTTATTGCCTGAAGCAATTGAGTCTAATAAAATTATAAATATTCATTTCATCTGTACATAGAGCTATGCATCTTGATCAAAGCCGAATAAAACTTTTCATGTTCTGGACAACTTTCAGGATGGCTTCTGCCCTGATTCTGCTGGCACTTTCAGAGCAGTGAGTAACTGAGGAGACACTGCTTTGTGTCCAGATTTGGAGAATATAAGCGGAGCTTCCCTTCATAAACTTACAGTGAAATAGACCAACAGATTGGTTAATAAAGAGCCATTAATTTGCCAAAGAAAGTTGTCGCAAACTATGGCAAGCTATCTAGAACTTATATTTTGTTAGCTGTTTTGACTCAATGAGTTATCCATTCATTAAAAAAACTTCTGTGGTCCCTAATGCGCACTTGTCCCTCACAGGATATTTTGGATGTCTACCAACAAGACGTACAGATATATACGCCTGCCCTTAATGCACTTGCAATATAATAGGGAATATAAACAACGGAATAGTGTTCATAACTAATCTAATTTATCGTTATTATTATTTACCCTAATGTGCTTTGGACAGAATAGTTCAGGATCACCTTCTAAATTAACAGGCTGTCCTTGTTCTTCTTAATTAGTGGTCTTCTTAATGGTGACCAATCAGGTTAAGTTTTCCCAGTTACTATAAAATAATTTTAGTATAATCCTACTTTAAATGCAAATCATTAGATTTCTGATTTTCTGTCTGGTCTTGACTTGGATGTGGCCTATAGTCCCAAAGTAGGAGAGCTTTAAAATACAACAAACCAGTAAGGTGCCCTAGCATTGTTTTGCTAAGTTTTATTTCTCTAGAGATGTTTATATAAATGGTATTCTGTTGATTTTGTGTGTGTGCATAAAAAGAAACAATGACAAAATTCCCCAAATATCAAAACAAAAATCTGTTTTGAAGTATGCAGAATAAAGATGTGCCCTTTTATTTCCTCCTGGGAAAGAATACAATAGGTTGAATGTAGTTCAAATCAATACAGTCATGCAGATAAGCCTTAATGGGTCAATTTTCAGTGTGGGGAAAGGAAATCCATTGAAGGATTATAAATTGAAATGGAGCTCCACATATGAGAATTGAGTAATAAATAATTTGTGGAAATTACCTACTGACATCTTCATGGATAGACTACTGTTTAGATATTATGTGACTTCTATGTGACTTATGTGACATGTATGCCTTTTCTATGCTCTGCCAAAGAATTTATCTCATTTAGAAAGAAAGACACAAAACGTTTATAAAATTTCAGGAGTATGCATATAAGTGCGAAGATCCTCAACAAAATATTAGGGAACCTAACTCAGTAACATAAAAAAAGTATTATATGCCATGATCAAGTAAGATTTATGCTAGGATTTTAAGGTTGGTTCAGCAGATAAAAATTAATCAATGTAATATGCCATGTTAGTAAAATAAAGGATGAAAACCACATGGTTACCTCAGTAGACACAGAAAAAGCATTTGGAAAAAAAACCCCAAAACTCCACCCTGCTTTCATAATAAAGAACATTGAACAAACTAGGAATAGAAAGAACCTTCCTCACATGAAAAAAGGCATCCACAAAAACCCCCAGCTGACATGACATCATACTCAATGGTAAGATAATGGAAGTCTTTCCCTAAGATCAGGAACAAAATGGGGATGTCCACTCTCACCGGTTTTGTTCAAGACTATAGAACTAGTTGGAGTGAGGGCTGTTTCGCAAGGAAAAAAAAAAGTAAAAAGTATCCAGAATAAAAAGGAAGAAGTAAAACTATCTCTATTTGTAGAGAATGTGGTCTTGTAAGGAATCCAGGAGAAAAGCTATTGGAGCTAGTACACGGTTTGGGCAAGGATATAAGATCAATATACAGAAATTTATTTTATTTCTATATACTAGCAATGAACAATACGAAAATGAAAGGAAGAATGAAATGTAAATTCCATTTAAAATAGCATCAAAAAGAATAAAATACCTTGGGATAACTTTAACAAAAGAGGTGTAAGACACATGCTGGAAACTATGGGACTTTGTTGGAATGAATTATGGAAGACGTATGTAAACAGAAAGACATCCACGTTCATGGATTGGAAGACATACTGTTGCTAAGATGGCAGTGCTCCCCAGATTGACCTATGGATCCAACTGGATGGCCTTTTTGTAGAAACTGACAAGTTGCGATTTTTGTAGAAATTGACAAGTCCCAAAATGCCTATGGAAACGCAAAGGATTCCAAGTAGCCACAACAATCTTGAAAAGGAGAATTAAGTTGGAGGTCTCACTCTTGATTTTAAAACTTGGTACAAAGCCATGCTAATCAAAGCTGTGTGGTATTGGCATAAGGGCAAACCCATTGGCCAACGAAGTAGATTGAGAGTCAAGAAATAAATCGATTTATCACTAGTTGACTTAGACATTCATGCCAGGCCCATTCAATGGAGGGAGAATAGTCTCTTAAACAAATGGAACTGAGCCAACTGGATATCCACAGGCTAAAAAAACAATGTGGACCCCTACCTCACACCATTTACAAAAATTAACTCAAAAGGGATGGTAGGTCTCAATGTGGGGGATATAATTATAAAACTTTTAGACCAAACTATGGTTGTATATTTTTGTGACCTTGGGTTAGGCAGTGGTTCCTTAGATAAGGTTTTTCAAAAGCCTTGCATTAGGTCATGGTTTCTCAAGAGCACGAGCAACACACGACAAACAGATAAGGTGGACCTCATCAAAATGAAAAACTTTGGTAATTCAAGTGGCACTTCCAAGAAAGTAAAAAGACCGTCCGCAAGACGAAGAAAAATATTTGCCGGTCATGTATCTGACAAGAAACTTTTGTACAGAACATATAGAGGACTCATCCAACTGAACAAAAAGACAAATAAGTCAGGTTAAAGTGGTAAATTTGGCAAGGGGATACTGGTAATGGTGTTACAGCTTTTGTAAATCACAAAACCCCACTGAATTGTGTACTTGAAAATGACGAATTTTATGGTATATGACCTGGATCTCAGTAATACGAAAAAAAATCTATTAGAGATTTCTCTCTTTTGCCAGTGCCTTTTTTCCATGCAGCTGGGAGAGTCGGAGTGATGAGCCATAACTGGACGTTTATTCTGAAGGGTGAAGGAGTTTATTTGAGAACAGGATGTGATGGGAGGTAGGGAGTAGAGAACTGGTAGGGGCCAGCGCCCGAGACTGCCGAGGTGGAGCAAAGCCACATCAGCGGTTCCTGCACAAGCCTAGTCATACTTTTGAAAAGGACTGAGAACTAAGGGCAAAGATAGCAACCGGGCGGAGTTGTGACCGTATCCCCTTGTTAGGTAGACGAGTGGCAGAGACCGCTCACGTCATGACACGTGGAGGTGACGTTATTTACTAAAGACTGCTCTTCTAGTAAATACCTGCTGGCAATGCTTGTTCAAAGGGCCCGGGGTCCCAAATGACCCCGGATTTCTTCCCAGGCGTTGGCTGCCAGTGCTGGGATTCTTGGTGCATGGCGAGCATGTGTTTTGGGGAGGAGGGAGGTGTAATTAATTCACTTCTTTCTGACTCTGAAAATCACGTCCCTCCAGCCCTGAATTGTTGGAAGGACAGACTGGGAAAGTCTGTCTAGTCATCATCTTCTAATTATGTCATTTATTTAGAATAAAAAAAAAAAAGTTCACTCTGCTGTTTCATCAATTCCAAAATAAATAGCAGGTCGATTCAGGGGCACGGCTTTCATTCATCAGGTGTTTCTAACATTCGTTCATGCTGTTGCGCGTACAAAGTTCATTCATTGTCTTTGCTGCGCCCTTTATTGCATGAGTATCTCTCAATTGTTTTATTCTCATCTTGACGGGCAGCTGGGTTGTCTTTGGGGCTGTTAATCTCCTGTATCAACTTTATAGTTATGCCGCCTTTTATTATTATCTGTTACTCTTAGGATTAAATTGTGCATCCTTGATTTATCACACACTAAATTGTCACACTTGTCAAAATACATAAAAACTTCAGAACATTTTATTTCCTCCCCCACCCTCGTCGTCATGTGTTTTACGTTTGCGTGTTATTTTGTTCCGCAAGACGTTACTATTGCTGTCGTTTAAAACAGTCAGTGTCCATTTCGTTCTATCCACATTTTTACACTTTCGGATGTACGTCCTGGTTTCCTGCGATTCCTTGAACCACTCACTTTGTTTCCTGACTTTTCTTGCTGAGAGAGCCTCTGGGGATGCTCCTTCCACTGCTCCGGTGTTTCCTGCCGGAAGAACGTCCTGTGGATCTTTTGTTAAAATGCTTGTTCCTCACAAAAGCAGAAATCATCCCATATATTGGAATGCGCAGCCTTGGTAAATGTATCTTATGGGCAACACTGCCCACCATCTGAGACAGTTGAGAATGTTTATGTCCTGAATTATCGTAAACTTGATTGTAATTTTAAGATTTCCTACCATGGACGTTTTTTAAGAGGGGAAAAAAAAGATTTAATCTGTTTTTATTGAAAATGATTTAGGGTTCTACTCAAAATTACAAAGGAAGTGAACTTTATCCTCCTCTCTTGGCCCACTTTTTCTTAAACGTTTAACTCTGCTTCCTGGCCACACTCAAACCACATTCCCATCCCCTCGTGACCTAGTATGCACTTGATCTCTTACTTCCTGTTAGTATACCTGTGTCCTCCAGCGCGCGGAGCTGGTCAAACATAGTCACCCTGATACGCAAATTTCTTTTAAAATGTTTTTTTAATGTTTATTTATTGAGAGAGACAGGACAGAGACAGAGCGTGGGCAGGGGAGGGGCAGAGAGAGAGAGGGAGACACAGAATCCAAAGCAGGCTCCAGGTTCTGAGCTATTAGCACAGAGCCTTGCCCTGGGGCTCGAACCCACAATCCAGGAGATCATGACTTGAACTGAAGTCAGATGGTTGCTTAACCAATGAGCCACCCAGCCGCCCCTGATATGTGAATTTCTAATACCGCCTAACTATTCTCCTAAGGTTTCCCTCGTGTTTTTTTCTTTACATTTTAAAGGGAAGAAAACTTTTGAGCCAGAAGGAAGGGCCTCAGTCATGGAATTTCAGGAGTCAGCTCCTAGGGAAGATAGATTTGCACTCATTGTCTTCCTGAACACAGTTCTGTTAATTCTGATGCTGATATTGTGTGGACCTTGTTCTGGAAAATGGCAGCTTGGACCCGTAAACACTTGCTTCCGCTCCCAATTCATTGTGTCTGTGCCCTGAACAGAGGGACTGGAGGGCCAGCCCAGTTGCCAGGAGGGCCAGCCCAGTTGCCAGGAGGGGAGGTGCATGAGGGACCTGGGGTGGGGATTTGCCCCGTGGGCTGGAACAGAGCAGAGTCTCAGGGAGGGAGTGTGAAGCCTGCAGATCCTGGGCAGAGCTTGGCTTGGAGAGAACTCCAGACCTCCAAAGGGAAGGAAGCTCAACACTGCTCAGCATGGTTGTGCTCAGGCTCAGTGTCCCTCCCTGAGCAGAGGATGGGCTGGCTGGTTGGGCCACATTCCTTCTGTCACTGGTGAGGGTGAGGGAGAGAGACTTCTTCCTACAATGTGGGCTACGTGTCAGAACAGGTGCACTCTCCACATTGCCAGGACCCCCATATCATCATGGAAGGTCCCCAACCATGGAGTTCTGAAACTAGCAGACCAAGAAATAAATAAGTAAAAAAAAAAAAATAATAATAATAATAACGTCACCCCTTAGGGAGATGAGGAGGAGGATTAAAAACAACAAATAGAATTCCCACATCAAAACAGCTGCTAAAGAAGCCAGAAAATAACAAGGATGACACTTGGGGCTCAAGGAAATTTGAGAAAAGTCACACATGCAGACACAGACGCTGGGGGTTAAAGTAAATATAACTTCGAGATTTCACTGGGTCATCTGAAGGAGAGGATCATCACTGATTATGGGTAAACAGTGACCTGGAATATATTGTAGGTGGAGTATCTCAAACCACAGAGCAAAAAAGCTTAAGAGAGAGAAATTAGAAGGGAAAAGAAGAGGAAATGTAACACGAATAACTAGAGATCCAGAAACAGAATTAGAAGCAAAGACAATAATTGTGCATTTAAAACAATTCTCTGAGTTGAAGGAAAACCTGAGTTGCAAATTGAAAGGACTCCTCAATCCTGATGAGAAAAGACCTACATCTGGGAAAACTTCTGAATTGCCAAACCACAGAGAAGAAAGCTTCCAAACTTTCTAGACAGAAGTTACTACAATGAAAAAATAATGATCATGGCATCAGCACCCAACTTCTCATTTGTAACAGTGGGATTAAAAAAAAAAAAAAAACTCGACAGAATATCATTACACTGCTGAGGAATGAGCTGCCGCTTAAGCATCTGATATATAATGTATTTGACAAGGTTAAAAAAAGATATTTTGGATAACAAGGAAGGATTGAGATTAAATATTGACCATGCATCCCACCCGAGGAAAATACTGGAGAATTATTCCAGTCAAAAAGTGAATCACAACCGTGGCCTCAGGATGGAAACGATGAAGGCAGTAGGGAACGGTGAGCAGTAAACCTTTTGACGTATATTGACATTGAACGTGCATACGTAATATGTGGGCGCATAAATCCACCCACACGTGTCCATACCCACAACGCACATACATGGAGAAACATCAAAGACACAGTCTTGAAGAACATGAAAATATAGTGCACTATAATGTTCTGATGTTTCTTTCCTGAGTAGTAGGACTGCCTGTAGAAACGAAGGTCAGTTACCTTTGAAAACATACACGTCACAGAATTAGTCTAAAGAATTAAGGTCAATGTCGGCCCCTGATTTGTTCTCCTACCCTAGCCCGGTAGTGCTCGTGTCAGACTTTGACCAGTCTCTCTTTTTGCTCAACAGCCGAGACCTTTTTTTGGTCTGTATTTTTGTTTGTTTGGGGTTTGGGGGGGGGGGGTTGTTTCTTTGTTTGTTTTGGATTTTAGCATTGCAGAAGTCCTATGTTACTATCATGGTGTTTTCCCATTTTTTTCTTCTTGACATTCTCTCAAGTATATTCAAGTGAAGATGCCTTTCTTCAAGGAATATATACGGCCTGAATGCAAAAAAAAAAAAAAAAAGTTATCGCATCTTTAAAGAACTCTTTTAGTATAAAATAATCATTTAATTGAGTTGTCCCCAGCTCATTTTACTTCACTGTAAGAATCTACCTGAAATTCAGCATATGTAACGCTCCTTGATGCTTCTTCATATAATCAGCCTGGCCAAGATAGCAATATGTTTCAGAAAATTCTTTTTTTTTTTTTTTTGTGATTGTAACAATGTAAACATGTCCCTGATTTTAGTTGCTTGTAGAGGCCTTTTACACAGCACTTACTTGTGCAACTTTAAAATTACTGAACGAATTTTATAAGTCCAAGTAGCTCCCAATGAATTTATTCAAAGTTTCCCAAAGTTAGATCATTTTTCTTAAAGATATGACTCTTTTCCAAAGCTGAAGGAGCAAGGATACAAAAGATTGGACTTTCAGGAAGGACAGACTGAAAGTGAGATGTAGTTTAATGTAGGGAGATGTAGTTTAATGTAGTGAGATGAAGTTTAATAGGAAAAAAGGCGAGACGTGTGATGAGATTGAAGGAATCCACCCCCTGAGTTTGTAGGGGAGGCAAAACTTTACATCTCCCCTCTTAAGGTTTCTAGCTAAACCTGAGCATTAAATTGGCCTGAGGCAGATTAACAAGAGGAAAGCATGTAGATTTTTAAACGTATATGGCGCCTCCATAGGAAAATGAAGACCCAAAAAGCAGATAGTGTTTATATGTTAGATTGAACACAGGGTATAGTAATTGTGCATGAGTAATTAAATGTACGGGGGGGGGGGGGGAGCAAATGGGGGTAGGAGTTACTTTAACAAGGTTTGCGTGTACAGATTTCTCCAGCCTGACCCCCTTCTCACAGGGGACCCTCTTCCCCCTAAGAAAAGAATAGTTCTTTATTTTTCACAGCACCTAGCATGTATGTATTAGATTATCCATATCCAATCAAAACTATTTATAGTTACTTATAGTATCAGGAAGTGGAGACAAAAGGGCAGTACCCCCTCAAAAACTCAAACTCCAAGGCAATAAAGATTGTCCTGTAAGGGTTTGCAACATCGAGATAGACTGGATCAGAGCTGAGATTCTCAGGGTGAAGTTAAAGACGGACTATTATGCCAATCCAAAAAACACTTCTAGAATGTATACATATATTCTATGGAAGGTATATGCATCTGTTAAAGGAGAAAGAGTAGTATAATGGCCCCCATTTACCTGTCCCTTAATGTGAATAATTACGAACATGTCCAAAAGATACTGACATAATAAAAGGGATAATACCCTATTGAAAAGGGGGTTACTATAACCAGCTCGGTTACAGGCCCCCCCCCCAACTTGAGAGACCTTGGTTTACTAAGGTCTAGTGTTACTTTCTTTTTATTTTTTTATTAAAAAAAATTTTTTTTTAATGTTTATTTATCTGTGAGAGGAGCAGAGAGAGAGAGGGAGACACAGAATCCGAAGCAGGCTCCAGGCTCCGAGCTGTCAGCACAGAGCCTGACTCTGGGCTCGAACTCACCAACCTCGAGATCATGAACTGAGCCGAAGTCGGACGCTCAACCGACTGAGCCACCCAGGCGCCCCTTTTACTAACTTTCAGTAGGAGTAAGGGCACTCATGGTAACCTCTGCAGATCCCTTGACGCAATGCCCAGCCTGCGGAAGCCAGTGCATAAATTCTTGGTAGTTCATGGTTGTTAGGAAGTCAGCCAGCTCATTGACTGAAGCAGGGAGTTAGTGTGACAGCAGAGGCCACACGTCCTTACTAAGTTGAGGTGGCTTCCCCTGTGGGGTACACGGATGCCCCCCCCCCCCGACTCACTGCGTTGAAACATTTGGAGTCTACACTTCATTGCCGCTGGTCAGGTTTGGTGGCCATTGAGCGAGAGCACTGAGGGCCTGACCATCGTCGAAGCGAAGGAATTGATGATGTCTCCTGAGTCAATCCCCCGCCAACCAACCTCCGTCAGAGTGGGGTGAGGGCCAGGAGAGGCAAGCCTCAACTTACGGAAAGGGGGCAGAGACCATCACTGGAAAGGGGGGAGCGGCAGTGGGGTGTGGGGTCCCCCCCGCCCCGTGGCGCCTGCGGTTAGCGGGGGACCTCTGTCAACAGTGAGCCAGACCTGAGTGCACCTGGGGAGATCAGAGCTGCGGTAAGGACTCCCCCAGAGCACCGCCGTCCCCAAGCTCCGGAGACCTTTCACTGGGACCGCCTCGGGCCGCGGGCACTGGCTCTGGCTGCCTCTTCCTAAGCAGGGAGGGACAGGGGATCCGGGGGGAGGGTGCTGCGGCCGCGCCCTAACGCGTGCCCCGCTTCTTTGCCCGCAGAGCCCCCCGGCGCGGACCCGGACACGCTGCGGGCCGGCGCGCGCGGCTTCACCGGCTGCCTCTCGGCGGTGCGCTTCGGCCCCGCCGCCCCGCTCAAGGCCGCGCTGCGCCCCGGGGGCCCCGCCCCGGTCACCGTGCGCGGCCACGTGGCCGCCGCGGCCCGCTGCGCGGAGGGGGCGGGGCCCGGAGCCCCGGCGCGGGAGGCCACCCGCCCGCTGGCAGGTGGCGCAGGTGCGTTGCCCCCTCCGCCCCGTCCCTCCCCGGAACTTTCCGGAGCCCGCCGCGGGCTGGGCTGGGCCGGCCCCGCTCGGGCGCGGGGTTCGCGCGCGTTTCTGGCACACGGTGGCCCGCTCTTCTGCCCGCGTGACGCTCGCGCGCGTCTCCGAAGGCCCCCTTCCCTCTCGCCTCTGTCATTCTCCCTTTTTCTACCGTAGGTGGCTCTGGACCAACGGACGGGGGACAGCCCTTAGTTACTGCTGACGGAAGTGACTCGGCCGTCATCGGAGGTAACAGGGCTGTGAATGACCCGGGCCCTGGCGTTGTTGTCACCGTTGGCCGGATCCAAAAAGCGTCTGTGGGGATCCGCGCTGTTGTTCCGGGTCGATGCGGGACGCAGGACACTGGCCGATGGTCCCCGTGTGACCGCCCCGAAGGCAGCCCCTGGAGGCTGTTAGTTCAAGGCCCCGGTGGCTCCACGGAGACGCTTTTTGAATAGTTGCCAGGCTGCAGAATAATAAGGTTTTTCATTTGAAAGTAGCCACTGATATTTCTCAGGATATGTTTGCTTCAGACGCATTCACCTTTACTTCTCCGATTCAAAGTAGCCACGGACCTCTCAGTCCATTAGCCCAAAACATTTAAAAAATACTATGAAAAGTAGGGGCGCCTGAGTTGGCCCAGTTAAGCGTCAGACTTTGGCTCAGGTCATCATCTGAGGGTTCGAGAGTTCGAGTCCCACGTGGGGCTCCGTGCTAACAGCTCACAGCCTGGAACCTGCTTTGGATTCTGTGTCTCCCCCTCCCTCAGCCCCTTCCCTGCTTGCACTTTGTCTCTCTCTCTCTCTCAAAAATAAATAAGCCTTTAAAAAAAGGTTGTTTTTTTTTTTTTAATAATATTAAGACATACATTGGGGAAAACACCTGAACTAGGCAAATTGCCATTTTCCTAAACATAAAGGTAGACAAGATAAAGATTTTTCTTCGAAAAATTTTTTTTAAAGTTTGTTTTTGAGAGAGAAAGAGAGAGGGGCACAGAGTGCAAGCGGGGGAGGGGCAGAGAGAGCGGGGGCCACAGAATCGGAAGCAGGCTCCAGGCTCCAAGCCGGCAGCACAGAGCCGGATGCGGGGCTCGAACTCACCAACCATGAGATCATGACGTGAGCTCAAGTTGGATACCTAAGGGACTGAGCCACCCAGGAGCCCCCTAACATAAAGATTTTTGTAAGCATAAATATGTAAAACTGTTTCTGGTGTCAGTCTTATCTTAGATTTATATACACTTCTATTTATAAATATAATTACTTATATATTTACATAACATATATATTTTTAGTGTCACATGTATTCTATAAATGTGACACAAAAACTGGGTGTAATATAGCTCTTTCAAGCAAAGCCTGATAGCTAAACTATATGTATATTCAAATATATATTCCCATTACATAGGAACTCCTGTGTAATGGGAATATATATTTATAGGAATATAAAATACTTCTATTTTATACGTTTAATATATTTGAAGAAGTAGAAGTAATTGCATCTTAAATACCTCCCAACGTATTCTCTGAAACAGGATTTATGCAGGTCTCATTTAAAGAATGAATAATCAAGTCTCCCTCCTTATCATTCAAGAAACATGTAAATGTATTTACTTAGATTACCGCGATGTGTCCGTTGCAAAGTCGGCTGGGTAAGGAGGAAGGGCACTGCTGGTCATTCCCTTGCTGTTCCAGAGAAGGGACTTAGTCCCAGAGCCGGGTGACCCCACTGGCAGTCCGCTCTTCAGGCGGGGTGCGCACCAGGTCAGATCGAATCTGTTCATTTCGCTTCCGTTCATAAAAGACACCAAGCTTCTCCAGACCGTGAGCAAAGCGTTCAGACATTTTCAAGTGCCGACCAAATCTATGTAAGAAAGTTAATATTCCCTTTCTTCTCTCAACCATTTCTATTTTTGTGATGAGTGAAGTAGGTGAGGCCCCGCCCCGATTTCACACCTCCAAGAACAAATAAAAAGCAAATGTCTTACTTATAATGTGTATCTAAAAAGAATACTTTTGTGTTAAATTTTAAATCAAAACTCAATCCTCAGCCGTTCTCATTTATTTTTAATGAGGGGACTTCACTAGAAAGCAAAAGCTAATTGAAAATAAATCAAGAGTGATTAATGTTTTCCAAATAGGAATCACAGTCCAAAACGGTGCAAAATATCGCGGTTAGTGCCTTTATTAGACCAACGAAAGTAGTCAAATTGATGACAGGACAGATGTGGTCTTTGGCGCTTTATCGCGTTTGGTTACATATCATTGACAAGATGTACGGAGTAAGTTGCACCAGTATTATTCCCCTGAGAGGTCCTAGTTGGCTCCTGATAGGTGGGTTCTGCCCTGTGCGTTATCGTTTTGTCCTCTTGCAAGCAAAGAGAACAATATAGGAGAGAAGTAATCTCAATAACATTCAAACCTGGTAAACCAGAGATCGCGGAGGGTTTCTTGCCAAGGGACCCATATTGTAGCTGGGCAGAAAGGGACAGACGTGTCGGTGGATGGGGGGCGGGCAGATCTGAGTGCTTGTCACAGACACATTTACCCCAGAATTGCTGAAGGGAAGGTTATGGAATGCGTCTGATGCATTATTCAAGTTATCTCCATCTTCAGAGAGTGGCCGAGGACAGAGGTGGTTCTAAGACCCCACCCAAACTCACAAAACAAACAAGCTAGTGATCGGTTACATACATAACAGCGTGGATGTTTCCGTATAATGGTGACAGTAATTGTATAATCAAGTGGCCCGATCGCTGTTACCGAGAGTTACTGTCTCTGAGTCTAAAATTGGATATGATATAGCTCTTTAAAGCAAAGTCCTGAAAGTAAACATAACAACAATTAAAGCAGCTCTACTGTTTGTTCTCATGTGAGATGTAAGTTTGAGAGTGATGTTTATTCTACCTATTGATATTTAAGAATATTCAAAAAATCATGAATATGCTACCTGTCTCAGGGAAGGAAGGGTCTGGGTTCCTGAGAGGATGTGTTCAGGAATCCCTGTGACCTAATATACCCAACCAATTTTGAGGTTGTTGGATCCCATTATGCTTTCTTTTTTTTTAATTTTTATTTATTTTTGAGAGAGAGAGTGCGAGCGGGGGAGGGGCAGAGAGAGAGAGGGAGAGAAATTCCCAAGGAGGCTCCACACTGTCAGCATGGAGCCCCATGCGGGGCTCGAACCCACAAACCACGAGATCATGACCTGAGCCGAGGTTGGACGTTCAACCGGCTGAGCCACCCAGGCGCCTCTCCGTCACGCTTCTTTATGTCTGTCCCAGAGTATAATGAAGAATCTTCCTTTTTATAATACACATTTTGATTCACATAACAAAACAATAACGTGTTTTCTAGCATTTGCTAATTAGAATACTAATGCCTGTGTGAGTTGTCTTAAAAGCATATTGACTAGTGAATGCTTTTTTTTTTTTTAACGTTTATTTATTTTTGAGACAGAGAGAGACAGAGCACGAACGGGGGAGGGTCAGAGAGAGAGGGAGACACAGAATCTGAAACAGGCTCCAGGCTCTGAGCAGTCAGCACAGAGCCCGACGCGGGGCTCGAACTCACACACCGCGAGATCGTGACCTGAGCCGAAGTCGGACGCTCAACCGACTGAGCCACCCAGGCGCCCCTAGTGAATGCTTTTAAAAAAATGTTTTTTGCCTCTTTGTTTTGGTCTAGATTGGACATGCATTCTTCGCTACTATGATAGCTTGAGCGAACACTTCTAGACCTCATTTGAACACCCCACCCCTGGCAGCGCTTTAAAATAGTCTGAGGAACTTTTAAGACAACTCTGATGTCCCAGCCTCGCACCCAAAGATTCTGAGCTGTTGTCCGCTATGCACCCAAAGTTGCGAACCACTGGCGTAGCGAACGTTTTCGGTACTTCGAGCATTTCCAACGGGAGATCTCAAATAATCTACTTTCCACAGAGTTGGATGGTCTCAGTATCTCCAAAGTTTAACGCAATGGCACAGTGATTATCTCTTGCTGGGTGATAAATTGCCACCGCTTAAGGCTGAAGCCAACCCACTTTGATTATTTCACGGTTTCTGTGGGTTAGGAGTCGGGGCACAGCTTAGCCGGGTCCTCCGCCGAGGGTCGCATGAGGCTGTGATCGAGGTGTCCACCCGGACCGGAGTCTCATCTGGAGATTCCTCCGGGGAAGGAGTCCCGTCATCACCAGCATGCTTGTTAGCAGCACTGAGTGGCTTGTAGCCGTAGGACTGAGAGCGTCTGCATTTCTGCCGGCTGCTGACCAGAGCCTGACCTCAGCCCCTGGAGCCTTCCCTGCAAGTTCCCCGCCGTGTAAGGTTTCCTACCCTGACCGTTCACTGCCTCACGGCCGGCAGGAAGAGGGACGGACAGTCCCATAAGACAGGGGCTACAGCCTTATGTAACAGAATCCCATAATCAGGTACAGCGTATCACCTTTGTTCCATTTTGTTGGGTAGAAACAAGTCACAGGCCCTACCCACAAACAGTGGAAGGCGGTCACACAAAGGCATGGACCCCAGCAGCGGACATCACTTAAGACTCTTCTAGCCTCGTAGAAACAAGCGTATGCACACCACAGATGTGTGAGTCAGCAGTATCTCAGCAGCAAGTTTTCCTTAAAATACGTAACACCATCAGGGCACCCGGGTGGCTCGGTTGGGCGTCCGACTTCGGTTTAGGTCATGATCGCGTGGGTCGTGGGTTTGAGCCCCACGTCGGGCTCTGCGCTGGCAGCTCGGAGCCCGCTTCGGATTCTGTGTCTCTCTCTCTCTCTCTCTCTCTCTCTCTCTCTCTGCCCCTCCCCCACTCGCGCTCTGTCTCTCTCTCTCAAAAAAATAAACATTAATAAAAAATAAATTAAGGAAAAAAACACATAAGCATTTAACTACTCTATGACAGGTCTATACTGCCTATACTTTTAAAATAATTAAATTATGGGACGCCTGGGTGGCTCAGTCGGTTAAGCGTCCGACTTCGGCTCAGGTCACGATCTCGCGGTCCGTGAGTTCGAGCCCCGCGTCGGGCTCTGGGCTGACGGCTCAGAGCCTGGAGCCTGCTTCCGATTCTGTGTCTCCCTCTCTCTGACCCTCCCCCGTTCATGCTCTGTCTCTCTCTGTCTCAAAAATAAATAAACGTTAAAAAAAAATTTTTTTAAATAATAATAATAATTAAATTATTAGCATGAAGTGAGGGCGTGACCACGTTGTGGTTCTGAAGGTAAGCGTGAGGGCATTAACTGAAAGTGATGCTGATCGATCTTTAGGACGAGGGCATAAAACTCCTGTAGCTAAAGGATGTATGGACTTAGAAGTAAACTCAGTGTTATAGTACCATTTGGTTTCCAATTTTCTGGTGAGATATATATATATATATATGATGAAATATATATATGATGTAACATATATGATGTAATATATATATGATGTAATTGATACATAGAGAGATGATGTAAATGAAGCTCCATACTATACATATTATAGTAGATTATGAAGCTTATATTCTGACTATGTTGTTCCTTTCTCTCCTCTCACTAGGTGTGATAGCCGTTGTGATATTTATCTTGCTCTGCATCACTGCCATAGCGATACGCATTTACCAACAGAGATGGTTGTACCACAAAAATGAATCGAATATTCCAAAACACGGAGACAATGCCGAGACGGCTCTGAGAAGTGAGCTCAATCTGCAAAGTACAGTCAGTGAAAGCCAGAAGGAGTATTTCTTCTGATGGGCAGTAGAGGCTCACTCATGCATGGCCCTGGTGACGCGACTTTCGGGCTGAGCCAGGGGCTCCCAGTGGATGACGCCCCCTCTCGTCCTCTTGGGACAGACGGTGGCCGTGGGGCGCCGTCAGCTTGCTCGTGTGTGGCCCCGGGAGGCCCTGCTCAGCGCCGCTTCATGATCTATTGATGTAAAAGTGACTTCGGTGTGCTCATTAATCCCTGTGTGGCAGTTTCTGACTGTTCTGACCTGATCTTTGAAAATTCAAATGTATTTTGCATAATGACTCTGGGTGTTAAGCGAGGGCAAGGATTTGAGCTGTGGCTCTACTCGCTTAAGACGGGGACACAGACGTTTATAAAAGTCAGAGTTGGACTCTGATGTGCGTTGTGTGGAGGTCTGTATTTTGCTTCCCTTATCGATCACCTGCTGACACTCGTAAAGCAGGAAGTGTTTCTCAGATGGTGTTCGAGTGGTTTCCATCTTCCTGCACACCAGAGCCTGGTGGCCAAAAATGCATTCGAGACTTGGAAAAGAACATTTTTTGGCTGCTTGCTTTTACTATTTGTCTCTTTTAAGTCAGTTTGCATACGTTTTAGTGACGAAGTGCATCTTGAATGTCAGCTACGAAATTCTAGTATTCTGTTCATTTATGGAACAGAAAAATGCATAGGTAGCAAAGTGTATAAAGCATTCTGGTCTGCAATATTTGCTTATTTTATTCTGTAACTGCTCATTTTAATCTTTGTAAATTATGATAAAGATCACCTCATGATCTCCCCCAAAACATCTATTTTCTAACTAAACCTGTGCCCAGGTATGAACTCTATATTTAACACTGCAAATGTATCCTTCATCCATTCCATTTAAATGAAATATAATCTTGAATTTATTTCCTTCAAATGTGGGGTGATTAGGTCACTATTATTTGTTGTCCTGCGGTTCCCTTTTTTCTGAGGTTGTCACAACAATCTGGTTTCTTACGACTGTCTTTTCATTTACTAGGGAAGAGTCACAATTTGGAACTAAAGCTCTCCATTTCTTTTTCTAAATCCCGAACTGATCCAGGCAAACCATTCCCCGAAGGTGGAAGGATGCTTTTGCGAAGGGAGGGCGCGGGCTGTAGGATCTGAGTTAAATCTGTCGTTCCGCTCAAGCATCTGGGATCTCGGAGTCCGCTTCCGTTAGAGCCCCCCAAAATCGACCAGCTCATTTCATAGTAGGGTGTATTTGCATCCGAGGGGAGCAAAGAACGTACATCAACCGCGGGAATCGTGCCAGGAACTCCTTTCGCGGCAGGGGTCACGAGATGACGGTGTGCAGCCCACCATTTGCACCCAACAGCCAGTTACGCAAATGATGTGTCGCCCTCTTCGGATGCCACCTGGCCACGTGCCTGCTGGGAATCAGATTGCTCCCTTTGACCCCAACGGGACCACCTGGAACTATACACATTTAGCCTTGCTATTACCTTTGAGTGCACACCTACTTTTCTGTGATTTTTTTTTTTTAAAGAATAGAAACAGATAGCCTCTATACTAAGTCTTTTCTCAAGAAAACCCTTTTTTTGTTTCTTAGGGTTTCATATTAGTTTTCTACGAGGTGTAACAAACCACCACAATGTAGTGGTTTAACGCGACACACGTTTAGCGTCTCACTGTTTCCGAGGATCAGGAGGTAGGCATGGGTTTACTGTTTCCTAAGAAGCTGTAATGAAGTGTCAGCCCGGGCTGTGTTCTCATCTGGAGACTCAGCTAGGGCGTCCTCGTTCTTAACGGTTATCGACGACATTCCGTTCCGTACTTCTGGAAGATTCACGGAAGCCTGCTTCTGTTCAGGGCTAGCAAGAGAGAGAGCTACTCTAGTGCAAGTCTGCAAATACGAGGGAGTTTTATGGAACATAAAGTGATGATGGGAGTGACAGCCCATCTCCTTTGCCAAATTCTGTTGGTTGAAAGCAAGTCACAGGTCTTGCCCACGCTCAAGAGGAGGGGTTTACATAAGGACTGGTAACTGCCAGGCTGAGATCATGGGGTCCCTTTAAAGTCACTCTCTACACTACTATATCTTTATTGAAGTTTCTTTAAGTGAGCGATGAAGGATTTTCGGGATCTCAACATAGTAATGCATGAGAAACCTACTTGGTGAATGGTTATGCGTACTTTTCGCCCAAAAGGTCTGCGCAGGTCGGGGAAGGATTCAACGCAAAATCATGGGCCCTGTTGCTCCTGCGGAATGCATAGTTGAATGTGAACATCCTGAAATCGTTGCAACTTTAACAGATGATCATGTTGAGTTCCAAGAGAATTCATCACTTTGGTAGCTGGAATTTTACAGATTTATAGATAGGGCAATCCGTTGTACTCTGCTCTCTTTTTAAAAGAGAAAACAAAATGTTTCTACCAAATTGCGGTGATGTATAATCCACTTTACCGATTTGTAAACGTCAACCTGCTTATTTGTTAATAAAATAACGTTTTTGAATTAAATTAGGAAACTATTTTTAAGAGAAATTGACTGGAATTTGAATTGTGAATTATATTGTTTTTTCCCCTAATCTATTAAAAAAAATGAGCAAATGTCTCCATTCTGTAATGGTGTGTGTGCTACGTTACCTGTACTGTCTACAGAGAGAACACTGTGGTATGTTAATATTATTTGTGATGGTATTTAAATGATCAAACACAAAGTAAAACACAAAGTACCTAATAGGTACTGATTATTACAAGCTAAAATACCCGTGAAGGTAGAAGTCTAAACCTTTGCCAGAGAACAATAATTTAACAACCAGTAAGTTCTTTGTTGAGTTGAATGTTTACGATACACTCAAAACTGGCTAAACATGATTTTCCCCAGAGTTGGGTTTCTAGAGCACTCTAAATATACAAATTCCAGTTGCAAATAACAGCCTGCTATGAAATAAATGTTGAAAGATCATAATTCCTCAAGACTTATTTCCCAGTAGAAAAGGAAAATAGTTGGGAGTTAACACTTGTTATTGGGACTGGCATTTGAGAACTTCTGTTTGCTCCATTATTAAGTGAAGACCCCCCCCCCCCCCCCGCTTCATTCCCTCCCCAGTATTATTTAACAATGTCGAAAAACCTATCAGGGCATTCTGTTTGTCTAGAATAATCACTGCTTCGGGAACTTTTTCACTTTCTTTGCTGTAGCACATCTGATAGATAGTTGTTTTCAACGGGCTTTCTGAAAATAAACTGTTAAGTCCATGGCTCTTGCCTTGAAGGAGGACAAATATGATTGCAGCGTTTTCCATATCGAGTATACAGTTGCTCTGACGATGCAGCTGGGTTATTGAAATAGTCGACCGCCAAGGGAGATGCGGTGGACCCGTGTTGAATGAAAACATGTTTACTGGGTTGCTTAATCTGTTGTTTTGCAATCCATGTACTAACCTGGATTAGGTTAAAGAATCCTTTGGTGCCTTCAATAGATCCTGGCTGAACCCCCCTTCCCCCGCCAAGCTCGTAATGAGCGGCAACACGGAAGAAAGGATTAGAAAGGAAGTGATAAACATGAAGCAGTGTGCACTCCAGGCGGTGGGGAGGTGGATTACGTGTGTAGGTGAGCCCACGGGCACATTTCCGAGCTCCAGGTCATTAAGAGATTCTGTGCACGTCGAAAATACTACAGCTGAATAAAAATGTTATTAGTGATAGATCTTTGGGCTACTTAAACCTGCATATGAGAATGACTACTTTTGGGGAAGATGAAAGTATCCGTAAGCACTGGCTTGGCAAATTCAAGTTCAGAGAAAGTATCGAGTTATTTTAAAAAATCCTTATTCTCAGAATCATAGAGATTTCCCATTAGCAGGGGCATGAACTGCCTTGCCGTGCAAACTTTGTCTCCTCTCTGCTCAGGCTCTCCAAGCAAGTCCAAGTTGCTTTTTCCAAGGAAACAGCTTTATTAGCAAGTGAGTTCAGATTACAAGACCCTTGTTTTTTCTACTGGGCGAGTTGTCTGGGTGTAGCTCCCGCTAGAGTTACTGCTGTAACTGACATTCTTTGGAATAGCAGCCATAATATGTGGTGTAACTTTCAGCATAAGATACGGGTTGTGCTTTAGGAAGAGAGGTCTGTGTTCCCGGGACGTGTGGCCGGATGTATCATACACAAATCACACGGCTGGGTGAGTAAGCTGGAGGGCTTACTTCCTGTAAACTTTCTGCTTCAAAATTACTAATAATGACTACCTTTGCCACCCTTTGATCGTGACCGAAAAATGATGCGGATTCACTCTATTGTATCATCATTTGTGTTAAAAGGATGAGACCCTGGACTCGGCTTATCATGTACTTTGTGAATACAAATGCCCCTGTCTCAGGTCTACCCTTGCCTTTAGATTTGAAAAATGAGATTTTCTAATTCCCTTAATATTTAAGACATCTCTTAAAATAGAAGCTTTACAGCGGCATAGAGTGCTTTGCCTCATAAGCTCTCCCTTTAATTTTTACAACAAACCAATGAGGTTAGACGTATATGCTTATTCCCTTTTTACAGATCAGAAGACTGTGGCACAGAAGTCCTTCGTTGCTTAGGTCAGAGTCACACAGCTGATTACTCCCAGCCAACGGCAGCCTGATGCTCCTATGCAACAGTGGGCTGGCTTCCATTTTCCACAGCAAGTAAAGATAAGGCATGACCACAGTTCTTTTTTGTTTCAATCTTTGCAGATATGAAATCATATCTTCATGTTTAAAATATTTCATGTTGAAAAAAATATGGAATTGAAACTTCTGTCCAGGTAAACACACACACACACACACACACACACACACACACACACGACTTTCTACCAACTGGTGCCAGATTTATGCTTTGAATGCTTCCTAGGATGTTTATTATATAGAGAGAAATATTCTAATTGTGCTTTCTTTAATGTTCATTATTTTAAGCATATACATATACACATATATATACACATATACAAACATATACTCATATATACATACTCATATAGATACTTATGTATATCAGCATATATAATAGACTATATATAATAGAATTTTCCTAAACATTTGAATACTCCTACAATACATAAGTTAGCTTATAAATATTAGCTTTATAAACAAAAATTACTTTTAAACGTTAGCTTTCTAAATAGTCTACTCAGGCTGACTGAAACCCTCCTGAAATTACATTAAACATTTTACGAGTTAGCATGTTTAATAGGTTAGTGTCTCCGAAATTTTTAATTGAACTTAAAACCAGAAAAAAAAAAACCCACTCAAATTACGAGAACGGTCATAAAAACTCTTGTGACATTTATATCCAACTGACTGCAAAACTGTGGATGATGCAGTTCAGATCCACTTGTATTGTTTATAATATTTCTACTGTGCAGAGGTTATAGCAATAGTTATGCTCACGCTTTCTAGGGCATTCAGTGATTTGCTTCAGCTGTAATAAAAAGAACATTACAGTCTGCGGGCTTTCAGCCAGGATTCTTGATCAGGACACTCACATGCTGGTTATATCTTCCAGGGGCGGTGGATAGGGGCTGCGACCCCCAGGCTGGGCTCCCGCTTACGTCGGTGCTCATTGGCCATTGCTTGTTTACTCTCTTTCTTGGACGTGCTTTTCCCTGACATCCCGGTCAGTGGGGCGCTCCACCTCCGCGAGGGGGCATCCAGTGGGGTTGCGTCCTGGTGACATCGGGTTCCACCTTCTCACGAGTTGCCCTTTCAGGACCTTCGGCGAACTCATCATTTTTGCGTGTTGTTTTGGTCCGCTATCTACTTGGCAATTTTCTGTGACTCTCGGAACCAACCTAACCTTCCTAATTGGGGGGGGGGGGGGGGGGGGGAGGAGGGGGGGTACTTTTCTCTAAAACTCATCATAGTGCCATTTATCCAGCGTTTCCTACTTTTACACATAAACCTGTAGGAGTCTCTTGAAGGCAGAGATGAACTACATTGTTTAAGCAGGAAATCCATTTATTGGTAATCTAATTCGAATTAAAATTACTTCTAAAATAATGTTGAATAACAGCCACCTTTCTCTCCTTTATGTCAAGTTTTTATTTTATGCCATTTTACAGTCTCAAGTTCTTCCAAAGATATTTAATTATCTTTGGATAATATATATTAATTATATCATTGTATTAATTAATTATATAATTAATTATATTTAATTATTATGATAATTAGTATTCTCTCTTGTCTCTAAAATTGGTATCATCTGACTCCATTGTTCTTCCAGAATTATTCCAGACTTAAAAAAAAAAAACACATTGCTTCCTATCAGCAACATGACTTTCCATAACATCTTGCATTTCGCTGCCCTAAGACATGGAATTAGCTACCCTCAAGGAGTGTGCTTTCCATCCATTAAAGTATTGGAAATCTAAATAGAAGCACCCGGGTGCATGTGAGAATACACCCCATGCATCCTGTTGGAAGAGAGGACTGTGTCACTGCTGGGCCAGTTTAGAGACAAAGTTGGAACTAATATTTTAAGACAGTGACTTCCGAGTCATAGTCCCAGTTTAAGGCTAATTATGTTCATCCAGGGGCGCCTAGGTAGCTCAGTCGGTTAAGCGTCTGACTTTGGCTCAGGTCATGATCTCACTGTCTGTGAGTTCGAGCCCCTCGCCCCCGCGTCGGGCTCTGGGCTGACAGCTCGGGGCCTGGAGCCTGCTTCACATTCTGTGTCTCCCTCTCTGCTCCTTCCCCGCTCGCACTCTGTCTCTCTCTCTCAAAAATAAACATTAAAAAAAAAAGAATGAGTTACATTCATCTATTTTCCTAACAAAAAGTTAACTAACCCATACGAAGGGTTTAACGCGACACCTAGCCCACAGTGAATGCTATTATAATTTACTGCTTTCGTTGAGTCAATGGATACTTTGGAGATCTCATATATATATACAGCTGGAATGGAAATTAAAATGATTATTTGGCTATTTTTTTTCAACATAAGCAATTGATTCAGATATGTCAAGCCCCAGAGGAAAACTTCATTAACTGAAAGTAACTAGTTAATTGCCGTTTCACATCCACGCTAAAGACATCCGAGCCACTTTATCCACGGTTATAGGGAAGTAACAAGGAGCAGATGTGGCCCTCCACATCGCAAGAATCTCACAGTTACAAGAGCGAGAACGAGTGGGGCCCCATTTCCCGCCCCATTTTGGGGCTTCACACAGGGATCAGATTTAAGAAGAAGGACTCTGACCTTGGACTTGTAAGCTGCAAGATTGCAGAAACCCGTCCTTCCCTTGATATGTGCTAATGCAGGCATCCGACCCAGAATCCTGTACTCACGAGAAGATTTCTGAAAAAGGAGTCAAAAGTGAAGATACTTGGGATAACAAAAAATGAGTGAGCATGCCCCATAAAGACCTTCATTAATGAAGTTTTAAAGCAATACAGCTCAATGGAAATTTCTATGAGGATAGAAAAGTAGCCACCAGCCACATGGCTGAGGAACTAAATTTTAATGTTAATGTTCATTACTTTAAATTTAAATAACCACTTGTGGCTAATGGCTACCATACTGGACAACACTGGTCAAAGGATGTGTAATGAGCACAAAAAAAAAAGACATTTCTAGAAACTGCAGAGTCTGAGATGCAGGAAAGAATGAAGATGTGGACAAACCCGGATAAAAATTGACTGTACAAAATAATAATACTGATGTCATCATAGGATTTTAAAAAATGATTAATAACAGGGGCGCCCAGGTGGCTCAGTCCGTTGAGCGGCCAACTCTTGGTTTCGGCTCACCTCATGATCTCATGATCCGTGGGTTCAAGCCCTGACAGTGCAGAGCCTGCCTGGGATTCTGTCTCTCTCTCTTTCTCCTTCTCTCTCTTTCCTCACCTGCTCCTCTCTCTCTCTATCTCTCAAAACTAAATGAACATTTTTTAAAACTTATAAAAAAATAATTAATACCATATGCCAATAAAATAGTGAATGTATTAATATTCAGATAACCTATCAATATTACTGACATGGTGATTACATATGGTTCAAGTTAATTTGTTCTAGGTTCTTAGGTTGGTAACGACAGTGAAGGTGAGGGTATGACTGAAAAAGAAAGACTCTGCTTTGGAAGGCCAGTGGTGACCCATAAGGGTATGGCAGGGAGAAAATTCTCTCGGGTGTTCTGGGCTGAGCCCTTTGTATTTGGGGCAGACAGCTGGCCACCGACCACTCTAATGATGCAGCAACCTTATTTTTTTTTTTAAGTTTATTTATTTTTGAGAGAGAGACAAGGTGTGAGTGGGGGAGGGGCAGAGAGACACAGAATCCAAAGCAGGTTCCAGGCTCCGAGATGTCAGCACCGAGTCCAACGTGGGGCTCGAAACCATGAATTGCAAGATCATGACCCGAGTCAAAGTCCAACGCTTAATTGACTGAGCCACCCAAGCAACACTCAACTTTTTCTTTTGGGGGGGGTGTCGCCACTAAAGCGTTCAGGGACATAGAGTCACAGGGGACATTCATGCAAAGTCTATCCTTTGTGTCAGTTTCTTTCTCACAAGCTGAGTGGTGGGTGGCCACTGTCCTCTGGAGAGGAGATGTCCCAGGAAAAGGACCGCAGACATCAGTAGTCAAAAATCTTCTCACAAACAAAAGTCTAAGTCCTGGTGAATGCAACTTCTACACTTATTCAAGAAGCAAGTACTGTCAATATAACACCAAATATTCCAGGGTAAAAAAGCATGTTCTTGATAATAAGATTCTCTCTTCCTCTTGGGGTGCCTGGGTGGCTCAGTCAGTTGAGCATCCGACTTCAGCTCAGGTCGTGAGCTCACGGTCCATGAGTTTGACCCCCACATCGGGCTCTGTGCTAACAGCTCAGAGCCTGGAGCCTGCTTCAGATTCTGTGTCTCCCTCTCTCTCTGCCCCTCCCCTGCTCATGCTCTGTCTCTCTCTCTTTCTCTCTCTGTCAAAAATAAATAAACATTAAAAAAAAAATAAGATGCTCTCTTTCTCTCCCTCTGCCCCTCCGCCTGTTCGTGCTCTCTGTCTAAAAAGAAAACAATAATAAAATAAAATCATTTAAAAAATTGTTGCGATAGAAAATTTTATGTTGTATGTTTTTGTTTTGTTTTGTTTTGTTTTTTATCACAGTTAAAACACACACACACACTGATGATAAAAAGCCCCCTCTCTTTCTAGCCAAAGGACCCAGGAGGAGGCAGCCTAGCAGGAAAGACAACTTTTAGGGTAATTGCTCTACTCTGGATAACACCTCAGAAAAACCTGTAGTCCCACTGTCAACATGCCAACAAAGGTCAAATGCAGATCCTAGACTTCTTCCCAGGTGAGGCTATAACAAATAATCTCTTTACCAGGCTAGTGTCAAAGAAGGTAGACTAAGCAGTCAGGACTTCCATCCCCCAAGATACTGTTGCAGAAAGCACACAGGAGGCTGGATTTTCACCCCCACCCAGCAGTAGCAAGGTGACCCCACAGGGGTGCTGGTGGAGGAGGCCTGATGGATGGTCAGGATTTTCCGTAGCTGCCTGTGATAACGAGGCCAACCCCCCTCCCAGTCATGTTGTTGGAAGCCACAGGGGGAGAAGTCACAGAACACTACGACCTATCCCAGCCAGGGAGGTATCATAGAGGGCTCAGTGTTGAGTCAATCCCCCACCCCCGCCTAAAAGTAATGAGGACCCCGTTGTGGGGTGGGGGTTGACAGGGGCCAAATAGGGAATCTGCACTTCTTCCCCCATCTGGCAGAACTAACCTGCCATTCCCCACTTCCTCTACTGACTAGTGTCAAAATAAACTAGCTAAAACAGTAGGTTGAAATATGATCCTAGTTCTTATAACACGATTCCCAACACGCTCAGGTTTCAGAAGAAAAGCATTCATCATGCTGAGAAGCAGGGGAGGTCTCCGAATGGGGAAAGAATGATCGACAGATGTCAAGATCAAGGTGACAGAGACGTTAGAATTATCCAACAGAGATGTTAAGTCAGCTATGGTAAAGGAGCTTCAAGAAGCAATTATGAGCACCCTCAAAACAAAAGCAAAAATAGTACGTCTCTGCCCAGAAATAGATCGTACGGAGAACCAAATGAAACCCTTAGAAGTGAAAAATAGAACAACCAAAATAAACTCAATGGGTGAGCACAATAACAGAGGGAAGAATGAATGAATAAGATAGAAAATAGAAATGCCAAATAACACGATTATTATGCCAAATAACACGATAAGTCACACGGAGAGAGACAAGTGCCAGATGATTTCATTTATATGTAGAATCTAAAAAAACAAAACGAATAAACAAACAAAAAGCAGAATCAGTCCTCTAAATGCAGAGGACAAATTGATGGTTACCAGAGGAGAGGGAGTTGGGTGGGGCCGGGGGGGAGGGGGCAAAATAGGTAAAGGGCATCAAACATGCCTTGGGAGTTTGTTTGTAAGTCAGAGTAGGTCTCTCACACCAACCTGATGGATTTTGCCAACAGGCAACTCCTGGGGTGGCTGGCCACTTAGGGTGGGGGCTGGTCACTTCAGTAAGACCAACTGCCTAATGAGCCAGGTGATTATGGCCTAGCCTTGGGGAATGAGCGGGAGCCAAGGGATGACATCAGTCACTTGGGCAATGACTCAATCAATCGTGCCTATGTAATAAATCCTCAGGAAACTCTCTGGACACCAAAGTTTGAATGAGTTTCTTATTGACGACGTTCCACGTGGGTATCGCCACACGCCGATGCCAGGAGGGCGATGCATCCCTGAGGACCCAGAAGCTTCACCCCTGGAACCCTCCCTGTCCCAGGTCCCGCCCTATATGTTTCTTCCCTTGGCCATTTTTTGACAAGAGCGCCCAAAGTTGGTTGGTTGGTCTGGTGGTTCTGAACTGTATCCTTTTGCTATAATAAAACTGCCCGTAGAGCACTTCCTTGAGTTCCATGAGTCATTCCAAGACGGTGAACGAACCCAAAAGAGTCTGCAGGGACACTCAAGTTTGTAGCCAGCTGGCCTGAAGTGAAGATGACCTTGGAGATTTCCAAACTTGGGCTGGTGTGTCTGCAGTCTTGGGCACATGGGGGAGTCTAAAGCACGGTGCCCTTAACCTCCGGGTTTGCTAACTCTGGGGAGGCTGAACGAGATCCCATCCTACGGACACCCCCTTTTGATTATCCATTTACCTGTTGACAAACATCCGGGTGCTTCCACTCTTTGGCTATTGGGAGTAACACTGTTGTGAACATCGGTGCACAGGCTTTGGTGTGGACATGTGTTCAATCACCTTGGGTATACATCTAGGAGTGCAGTTGTGGGGTCAACTTTCTGATAAGGTGCCAAATCGTTGCCTGACCCAAGTTCATGAAGATTTACTCCTGTTTCCTTCTGGAATGACACCATTCTAGCTCTTGCACGGAAACGTGTGACCCACTTCCTGTTAATGTTTGTGTGTGGTGTGAGGTAAGGCTCGACAACATTCTTCTGCGTGAGGCTGTTTGGTTTTCCCCGCACCACCTGTTGAGAAAACTATTCTTTCCCCATTAAGTGGTCTTGGCACTCTTGTCCAAAATCAATCGATATGTGGGCGGGTTCATGTCTGGACTCTCAGTTCTGTTCCCTTAGTCTTCGTGTCCATCCTTCCGTCAGTGCGACATTGTCCTGGTCATTGTGCTTTTGTAGCTGGTCTCCGTATCAGGAAATAGGAGACCTTTACCTGTGCCCTTTCTTCCCCTGAGATTATTTCTTACATTCTGGGTGCTTTGCATTTTCATGCAAATTTTAGGATCATCCTTGTCTACGGGTGCACGAAAGGCAGCTGGGATTTCGATAGGGTGTGCAATGAACCTGGAGATCCATTTGAGAGATGGCCACCTTAACAGCATTGCCTTCCAATCCAGGAGCGAGGGATGTCTTGCCATACATTTCTTTTTCCACTTATTTCTCTTTCCAAATATTCTTTCCATAAAGAATATTTACACAGTCTTTAATTTTTTCAACAATATTTCGTAATTTGTAGTATACAAGTTTTGCCCTCCTTTAATTAAAATTATTCCTAGGTGTTTTATTCTGACTGATGCTACTTCATTATTTATGTTTTTTAAGTTTATTTATTTTGAGAGAGAGTGTGTGAGCAGGGGAGGAGCAGAGAGAGAGGGAAAGAGAGAATCCCAAGCAAGCTCTGTGACATTCGATCCCATGAACTGGGGGTTCGATCCTGTGAACTGTGAAATTATGACCTGAGCCTAAACCCAAGAGTTAGACACTCAACTGACTGAGTCACCGAGGCACTCCTCATTGATGCTATTTTAAAAATTTTTTAATGCTTATTTATTTTTGAGAGAGAGAGAGAAACAGAGTGTGAGCAAGGAAGGGGCAGAGAGAAGGAGACACAGAATCCGAAGCAGGCTCCAGGCTCTGAGCTGTCAGCACAGAGCCCGACGCAGGGCTTGAACTCATAAACCACGAGATCATGACCTGAGCCAAAGTTGGACGCTTAACCAACTGAGGCACCCAGGCGTCCCTCATGGATGCTATTTTAAATTAATTGTTTTCTTAATTTCATTTTGGATCATTTATTGGTAACGTATAGTATTGTGTTCAATGCTTTTTATGCATTTATTGAGATTATTGTGTTTCTTGTTTTTTAAAAAAAGCAATATAGTGTATTGCATTAATGACATTCAATATTAAGCCAACCTTGTTGAAATTTTAACATGTTAAGCCAACTTCGCATTGTGCCACTGAGCGGGGGCTTGTGTGTGTGCAAAGGGATGGGAGTGAAAACATTCCAAATCCCGTTATCTTTCCGAGGCTTTGTAGTTACTGCTGGAGAGATGGTTGTTGGTTTGTCCTGTGACTGGGTTAATTTCCAGAATTCAAAAATTGTCACTTTGAATTGTTTGGCTGGCATTTCGTTGTTTTTTCTTGGGAGGGCAGTTTCCTACGATCCTCAACCTGCCATTTAAGAAACACACATTACAGTGTATTTGGGGGTAAGACTGGATTAATGACCCTCCTATGATGTTTCCACAAGCTTCCCCGGGTTCTCTCAGTTCCTAACGTTCCGTGATCTCGACAGAAGTGCTCTGCCACTCACACTGAGCAGAGTGGCATTTTCCTAATTAATAGGAAAAATACATTTCTTCTCTTAGATTGACTTTGGTTCTACTTTTGGTACCTGCTATTTAATATCGGCTGGCATCTGATTCAGCACAAATTATATATTAGAGTCACTGAAGGTTTACTCTATCAATGATTCAGGTACTCTTCAAAGAAGATTTTTGGAGGCGGGTGAGCTGACCCTGTGCAATAGAATTCATTATTTTATACCCTCAAGCACATAGCTTAATGATTTGTATTTAGAGGAAGTTCCGATCATGAGGCGCTCTGCATAGAAACAGAAATAAGCAATTATAATTCATTGCAGTTGGTCGAAGACGCAGATTCTTGCGGGCTCAGCAAAGTGTGGGCACAACATGCAGTAGAGCATTGCTTTGGGTTCAAGACATCGCAATGGGTGTGGCTCTAAACATGAAAGTTCTGTGCCTTCATATACACGTTGGCCCCGGAGAATGGCTTTAAAGACTTTAGGAAGCTGAAACATTCCTGAGACGTCCGATGTGGGTCCCGCAGGGCGCGATCTGGAGGGATTCCTGTGCTCACCAGGCGACTGAGAATCTGCATGACGGTAAAGCCACTAAAGCCACATGCGAGCCACCTGAAATGATGGCACAGGTGGTGCAGCCGGGTGGACAGTAGCGTGGAGAACGAACCAGAAAGCCGACCAAGAAGAAGCCTGAGAAAGTCCATTGGATATTTCCATCTGTATTCGTTCACTTGGTTCCGAATGCCTGGCATCTTTTTCTTACCGTCAACCGTTCTGCGCTGGCGTCCGGAAACTTGATGCTGTTGGTGACTCTGGAAGCCCGTGCCCCACAGAAAGAGAGAGGGTGCCACCCCCTACCAGAGCCAAGGAACCGCTAAGGTCTATCTGCATATTTCCCGACAGATCCTCAGAGAAGGAGAGGCAAAGCGGGGCAGGTACTTAGCAGTACAAAGCTGCCCATCTATGGTACAAAAATCTATGGTTTTTTTGTTTTTGTCCCTTGTTTTCCAAAGCACGCCAGTTGTGGAGTTTTTACGCCAAAGCTGCTCTACTCCCCCTCCCTCCAACTCAGGGTCTCGCAAATATCGTCAGGGAATTGACATTTGACATTTGTCTGTGAAATGCGGTTCCTAATAACCATTTTCCCTCGCAGATCAAATTGTGTCCATGCGGCCGTGACCCCAACCCCAGTCAAATGAACGGTCGCTACCTTTCTAGACCTCCATATTAGCATTGACTTCGCCTTTTTTACATAATGGGTGTCGCATCTTCTGAACATAGGCTTGTGTAGTCAGTTTCCTGGTCACGCGGTACCGCTCATTGAGAACAAAGCGTTTCTGTTGGAAGGCTTTCTGAAAATTTTCTAGTCATCAGTTGAATGTATAATTTGTTTTCTTTTAAAAACACCGTAGGTATCCAGGCAAAGGCACGCTCTAATGTACCACCTGCAGTTCTTGGTTTTAACAGGTGCAGAACGTTGAGAAACTCAGAACCGAAAAGAGTGAGTAAGCATAATTTTACCACTAGCTCTCCCCGACCTCCAACTCCTGGAATATATGTGTTAATTATTCTCATTTAAAAAAAAAAAATCTTGGGGCGCCTGGGTGGCTCAGTTGGTTGAGTGTCCGACTTCGGCTCAGGTCACGATCTCGCGGTATGTGAGTTCGAGCCCCGCGTCGGGCTCTGTGCTGACTGCTCAGAGCCTGGAGCCCGTTTCAGATTCTGTGTATCCCTCTCTCTCTGACCCTCCCCCGTTCATGCTCTATCTCTCTCTGTCTCAAAAATAAATAAATGTTAAAAAAAAAAATTAAAAAAAAAAAAAATCTTACACTCTACCTTCTGAACGTAGGACCGAAGAGTTAGCCACAATCCCTTGGGGAATGAAAGGGTTCACTGGGAGGTCAACGTGAAGCGTGCCTGAGCGTGAACACTTCACACACCGTGGTCTGCAGAGTTCACATCTATGCTGTGCCCGCGTAACAGTCCGTGCCTGTGAATACCCTCTGCGCGGTCAAATCCAGTCTGGCATCTCTCTCTTTTTTTCTAATGTTTATTTATTTATTTTGAGAGAGAGAGGGAGCAGGGAATGGGCAAAGAGAGAGGGAGAGAGAATCCCAAGACGCGGGGCTCGAACCCACCAACCGTGAGATGGTGCCCTGAGCCGAAACCCAAGATGCTCAACCAACGGAGCCACCCAGGCGCCCCCAGGCTGTCGTCTCTTACTCTGCGTGAGGATGTTACACGGGGAGGGACCGCGTGGTGCCTTCCTTCAAGAAATTGCTACCTAATGGAATTAGAGTTTTTCTTCCATACCAGTGACCAGTCCTGCAGCAGGAACTCTTCTGATGTGCCATCTGGAATTCTTCAAACATCTGCCGTCGGAAGGGACCCCAGGAGCCCCTGGCAGATTGTAGAGGGTCTCTGTGGAAGGCTTCACATTCTGCCGGCACCAACCCATCATCCTTAAAGCACGGAGGGCAGGCAGACAAGACCCTCTCAAAGGCCAGCTCACTGCTGGTTTGGCCACCTTCTGATAGCTCAGCCAAGGGCTGCAGGGCGCAAAGCAGACAGAGGCCAGCAGATTCCGCGTGGCATCACGATTGGCTTGACTCGGGAACATTCCTGTGACGGGGGCTCCAGGGGGAAAACGTGTACCTCAAAAAGGTGTGCCTCAGAACAGGATGCATTTGCTGCAAAGCACGCCTTTTGGGGTCATCAGCCTCTCAAAATAGGAGCTACTTTACAGTTTACAACTCTGCAAATTGTAGGTGATGATCACCAGGGCAGAATAATTCTTGCCTCTGGCCGTGCAAATGAACTCTACCCAGAGGGAGAGACCCTCCCGTGGGAAAAATCCTGTTTTGCCCTCAAGTGTGCCCGATGCTTGGTTATTTCATTTAATTCGTGAGTGAAGTAAGATCTTTAACACGTGTTTGTTGTACGCGTTTATGAGAGTCACGACTGTCCCCTTTCCGGAGACTTATTTTTAATAACTGCCAGGAGAGTTATGTTGCCAAGAGGGGCACGTGAGTCGTGCCTCACTTGCCCCCCGCTTCCCGAGAAGAACCATTCGTGATCGCTCAAGAACCATTCATGATCGAGACACCGCTGAGAAAATCCTAGAACACCGAGGTGAAGCTGTCCTGAAGCTGTCCGAGGTGAGGCGTGTCCTGTACCAAAGAGACCGAGACAGATTGCATCCGGGGGGGACAAGACCTCATTGCCCCTCTTCCAGGCCAGTGCAGCATCACATGGAGAGGTCTCCCTTGAACCTCTAGTACCATCAGGGGGAAAAGAGAACCCGGATGCCTTCCCTAGCACTGTGGGTCACTCCGTGGGAGCTCTTACACTGATATCACACTGCAGGGATTACAGGGAAGTTTGTGGGGCTCAAGCCCCTGAGAATCTGACGGTGACGAGGAAGGAAGCTAACGAGTGAGCCTGATCAAATAATCCAGGCAACAGCAACAAAATCCTCCTCCTCCTCCTCGTCATCCAGGCAAGCACAGAGCCCCATCCTATAGCCCCACCGGTGGAGGGAACCAAGCCAGAAGTCCTACACTACCTTCCTCAGCCAGTGGTGCAGACCCTCCCATCCCCGATCTCAGAGCTCAAACAGTTGCCTTGCCCAAAAGGAGACCATCACGGTAGGCCCCACCGGCCCGAGGATGTGGGACCAGAAGACAGGTCCAGAAACCCAAACTGAGCTGACTGGTAAAGATCTGTCTCCGCTGAGGCAAACCTGTGAAGTCTGGAAAAGGAGCCCGATTACTGAAATGTGCAGACACAAATATAAGGTATCACAGATGACGAAAAAATCAGGTAAATGGGATACCACCCAAGGACGCTAATAAAGATCCAATAACTGACTATAAAGAAAGGGTGATCTATAAGCTGTCAGACAAACAATTTAGAATAATCTTTTTCAGTAAGTTTAGGTTCAGTGAAGACACAAGTCTACCGATACCAAAAGATATCAAAACATGAGAAAAGATGAGACAAGAAACAAGGAACATCGTTCTACGAAACAACCGGGAAACAATTAACAAAATGGCAAGAGTAAGTCTTTACCTATCACTAATTACCTTATTATTTTTTTAAATGTTTATTTATTTTCGAGAGAGAGTGAAAGAGAGAGACAGAGCGCAAATTGGGGAGGAGAAGAGGGTGAGGGAGACACAGAATCCGAAGCAGGTTCCAGGCCCTGAGCTGTCAGCACAGAGCCTGACGCGGGGCTTGAGCTTGCGAACCCTGAGATCATGACCTGAGTTGAAGTTGGACGCTCAACCGACCGAGCCACCCAGGCGCCCCAAATAACTACTTTAAATGCAAACAGATTAAATTATCCAATCAAAAGGCATAGAAAGAGCTATACCATATGATCTTGCATGTATGTGAAATGTAAAGAAATACTACAAAATACAACAAAAAATTCTCTGCCAAACTCATACAGAAAAAGGTAAAATTTCTGGTTACTTGAGGCAGGAGGTTGGGGAGGGGAACGGGGGCGGGGAGGTAGCTTAAAAGGTGCAAACAGAAAGTCGTAACATAAATAGTAGGGACATAATGTACAACATGATGACTACAGCACTGCTCTATGATGGGCAGAACCGCTCAGAGAACAGATCCTAAAAGTTCTTCTGACGAAGAGACCTTTTCTTTCCTCCTATTCCATCTATTCAGCGTGATTGATATTAACTAAACCTACTGAGGTAATCATTTTATAATATACGGAAACCTAACCATCATACTGTATGCCTTCAACATACACTGACATATGTCAACTATTTGTTAATAAAACAGGAAAGCGATAAACTGTCGAGAGATATCGCCAAGTCTGATGTTATTTCCTCGAATACTTGTTTCCTTATGTACTTATTTACTTACTTATAGTAACAATAATAAAATGTGATTTATTATTGTTTGTGACATCTGTTGTCCTAAATTATTTATTTTGATAAGTTACACGGCCTAAATGCCGTGGATAAGTACCAAACTTCTGAGCCACTTTGCGTCATAGAGAAGTTTCTCTCCAAATTCACGAAGATGGATCGTCATTTCCGAGTTAGCTTTATCATTTCCATTCTAGACCAAAACCTAAAATCCGAGATTCATTTGTGCGTAATGCAAAAGCTAGGTTAAATTAAATGCAAAATTGCATGCAGGTTCTGAAATTATGATTATATCTTTCTGATGCCATATTTTTTTGATGCAGTCAAGAAAATACACTTTTGGTGGACATGCCCACTCTTGATGCAGATATAACGAAACCTAAAGTACTTTTATATGAGGCTTCCAAAAATCTTGGCACTGACGAATTAAGGAGCAGATTATTTATAGTTTCTAGCTAGTGCCACTGTCTACTTATAAGAAAATAAAATGGCACCATAAAAGTTGTGTCATGTAAGTCAGACAAAACAGTGTCTAAGCAACAGCATCAGATTTCGATGTACAGATATCGTGTACATTCCTACAGAACATGACTGTCCTCCTTAGCTATTGGGCTGGGTCATGAGTTACGGAAGGCAGTCACTTGTCTTGTGTTCATTGCAGCTTGGCCTACTTTTTTATGAGTGGTTTGTATTCCAACATCTTAGATGCTTTCTCTACTCTTGGAGAGTGACTAGTAAAGAACTGTAATTTCTGATTAAATTCCCAAATCTTAACTACTCTTGTAAATTATTTATAATATGCTTGTTGGATGCCGCCTGGATTAACGAGATTTTAGGAACGCTCTTCAGGTTCTTGAACAATACCGTGGCTGGCCATCTGAAATCTCGGTGAAGACGACAGGGATGCCAAACCCTAAGAGATGATACGGCATCTGGACTCAGCAGGTCTAGAGTAACTTGTTCACCGGATTCTGGTTTTCGCTCTAGACAGGCTGCTCCTTCTAAGGCCCCTTTGCTAAATCCCTTTCACCTGACTGTTGGCTCTCAGAGGCCCTCTGTGGCCCCGACCCCTATTGGCCTGGCTCGTACTTGGCCAAGTGATTGCCCGCTTATGAATAGGCACCAGAGTAAGGAGACAGGCAAGTTAAGGAGTACTAATCAGTTTCGCTGTCGTGAGAAGCCACTCATAAACATCAGAGCTCACCGCCACAATTTTATTTGTATTTCTCACTCACTCTACTTGGCCGTGGCTGCGGGTCTGTTCTGCAACTCTTTTTCATGTGTGTTTCCCCTCTGGCTCACCCATTCTTCTGCTTCCGGAACCCAGTCGTGCTCACATCCACCAGCCATGGTGCCAAAGATTTCAGGGCAGCCCTGCCTCTCTTTCGTTTACCTGTGTGCAGACCCAGAAGGCCCTCCGGTGTCGGCCACACATTAAATAGGAGGCAGATGGAGACCAGCCCCTCTCCAATCCCATGACGACACTAATGTGCAGTCCTGAGGAAGGGGGACGAGGCGCGAGAATCTTGGAGTCCTCTGTAACTGCGCTGAGTCAACACTCAATGATTCAGTGCTTTGCCCAGTGGACACGTCCCTTGATCTTCCCAGGGCTTCCTCTGCAGTTGAAAGTTAGATGGCCGTTCCCTTCTCAATACTTTACTTTTCCTCTATGATGCTGCTTTCCATGACAGCACTTAGCACCCAGATTCCCTCTTCTCTGGCCCCTCCTTTTCAGGACCCCTCCAGCCTTCTTTTTCCTCTGTCTTCTATCTTCAGCCTTCACAGACATTCTGAATGGCCAGATATACGGTGAATTTTCAGCCACTGTTTCTTTGCTGATAATCATGAAATAAATCATCTCTCTCTCTTTCTCTCTGTCTCTCTGTTTATCTGTCTATCCATCATCTCCAAAGACTTAGATCTCTTTCTTGAGCTCCAAAGTCACATCAGTTATTCTTTCATTTGACAGGTATTTTTGAAATGATGACCACTAGACACGGTCCTGAGCATTTGGGATAGATCTGGGAACAAAACAAAACCTCTCACCTCATAAAGCTTATATCCACTAAGGGGAATCAAACAAGCTTAACAAACAAACAAACAAACAAACAAACAAAATGTCAGGTGGTTGTAAATGCTTTGGGGAAAACCTAAGCAGAGTAAGGTAGGGGTTGTATGGATTACACTGGGGTAGGAAACGAGGCTTGCTGTTTGACTTGGGGCCATCAGCAGAGATCTAATCTCTATAGAACATCATACAATGGTGAGAAGGATCTTAAGAATTAGGACTGTCCTGGGGCGCCCGGGTGGCTCAGTCGGTTAAGTGTCCTACTTCAACCCAGGTCATAATCTCAAAGTTTGTGAGTTTGAGCCCCACATCGGGCTCTCTGCTGTCAGCGTGGAGCCCTCTTCGGACCCTCTGTCCCCCCATCTCTTTGTCCCTTCTCCCACTCTCTTTCTCTCAAAAATAAATAAACTTAAAAAAAATGTTAAAACGGTTAAAAAAATAAATGAACAAAAAAAGAATTAGGATCGTCTTTACCTTTGTTAGGCAGTTCAGACTGCCAGATCTTGAGTATGGCCATTTTATAACAAGGTAAATGAAAACACAAAATGGCAAAAAAAAAAAAAAAAAAAAAAATCATTTTGTAATTAGTACAAATGATGGCTCTTTGGTTAAATACCGAGATACTTGGGGGATCATCACTTTATCACGGAACGGTGAGTGCATTAGACTAGCACTGATATGTCACCAAAGTTGAATAACACAAGGACACCCGGAATATTGTCTAACGCTGCGTTGAGCAAAGACCCTGTAATTATTTAACGAATGAGTTGCACCTATCACCCAGCCGGTCCCAAAGGCACGACTTTCTCCTTGTGCAGAAAGATGATATTTTTTTTATCCCGAACCAGGCTGCTGTGTGAGTCGGGTGAACAATAGGAAACAGATGGCATCCACCAGGGAGGGCTCTTCGAGGAGTGTTTACTTATTAAAGGGCCTAATTATAAAGTGTGGGCAGGTTTCAGGGAAGCCACAGAGGACAGTGCAGGGACCCAGGGCTGGCAGCCGCAGGCCTGTAACCACCCCCAGGTCGGAAGGCACATGGCAAGAAAGAGATTACCAGAATTTGGAAGGTAGAACAGGCCACCTTGAGAGCAACCGTGAGCTCTTGTCTTGGGACCTGGGCTGGGACACACTGAAAAGGAACCAGGAAAACAGACAGCTTGACTTCTCCCCCCTCCGTCTCTATTCTCCCACCAGAGCTGGCCCCTGGCCAGAGGGCACAGGGACTCAATGCTGTCTTCCACACAGGTCAGCCTCAAGCAGAGGGCAGGGCACAAAAAAGTAGGAAAGGGACAAGGGACTCAGAGGTCACAGAACCCCTCGGGATGATTCAACGAGACAAACCTGCACAAAAGTTGTGGGATCCCTTGTTAATATCTAGGCTTTGGAAAAGTGTGAACTTGGAAATTTCTGTTTAGAAAAATACGAAATGGTATCTTCAAACATAGACCTAAGTTTACCTTGTTTACAGTCCAAGTAAAATCTAGCTTGTGAAAAATCCACACACTCTGGGGCCTTCGCTGAATAATCTGGTGGAAAATGGCAGAACAGACACAGGTGTGTGTCTTCCCCTTCTGCGTGAACCTATTCCTATGACAGAAACACGGGTAGGGGGGCTTCCAAAGGCGCGATATCTCAGTTACAGAAGTGAAAGCAAACCGGATCATTGCTATGCCCAGCCCCCATCAACAGAGTTTCCAGGCCAACTTCTACCTTGGGTAGAGAATTCTTGGGAAAACATTTTCCTTTGGCACAAGTCATCCAAGCCACCTCCCTTATCATCGCTCAGTGGCAACTCTGGGCTGGGGATCTTGGGGACCATTTCTCCCCACTACCCACATCGGTCCCCCGCCCCATCCCATTTCAATCTCGTGTTACGCCGGGCAAATGTAACCTCAAGCCCTCTCTTTTCAATGTGATCTCTAATCCTTGCTTTTGAAAATAAATGTGCAACCAGAGATCATCAGAAATATGCAGGAAATGTGTAAGAGAAATACCAAAATAGGGAAAGTAAAAAAAACCAGTCCCCTAAGGAAAAATCAATAATTCAGGCAACGGAAATAATTATTTTATTAAAAACTGTAATTAGCATCCTCCAGGTGACTCAAGAAAAGATTGCATATGTAAAATCTTCTCACCGAAAGAGATAATAAGAAAGTGAGAAAAAAAATGAGGGAATTGAAATCACACTTGGGAGATATTTTTAAACATGAATGCAACAGTTGAGCTTCAAGATAAAGTTGAATGAATTGCTCGGGTTCTCTCATGGTCAACAAAAACAAGAAAAAGTCCAGATCGGAAGATATGAGATCAGTTTAGGCAGTGACCACGTTGAACTTTTCTAAGCCGTGTACTCCTCGATACCAGTGTGGACTGAGGGATCCCCACGCTTCTTGGGTTCTGACAACCCTGTCACCACAAAGCGCCACCCTACCCTTACGTATCCACCTCTGAGAAGAATACGTGAAAAACAAAACAAAACAAGAACAAAAACCTGTGTTGAAATAATCAAAGTTCTCGGAAAATTTCAAAACCACAAAGCTCCTTGAAGATGCGGTGGGCCCCTGGAAGGGCAGCTTTAAAACCTAAGTGGATAACACACAGTAGAAAATGGGATTGAGAGGCTGGATGCTTTTGACGATGTGTTGAAGACACAATAATCTTTGTCGACAAGGGGAGGAAAAAATAACGATCAGAAGCCCCGGAGGAACAAAAGCTGAAGGAGAAAATTGTGGTCCAAACGTGAGGCAAAGGAAAACGAGGCTTGATTTTCAGTGGGTGGTGGAAAATGTGTAGACCTAACCTACCTTAGTGCTGGAAGGTGTTTTTCCCTCAGTGGCCCGGGGATCCTGATGTGGGGTCAACACAGAAGTATTTGATGAGGCTCTGTAGCAAAGAACGTTTACGCATAGTTTAAATGCTGATGAATTCGTTTGGATCAAAAGAAAAACTCACCTCATACTCATAAAATAGACTCAACTTTGTGTAAAAGCTAAGGCATAGCTGAAAAAGTTGGAAGCGTGGGGAGAGGGAGGCAGGAAAGGATCAAAAGGGCACTGGGGTTCTCTCATCTCACGTTCTGGGATTCCAGAGGACTGGAGATGAGAAGAACAGACTCAAGTTTATTACCAAAAGTTACAAAAGTAAACAGCCCACATGTGTGGTAAGGAATTTGGCCTCTCTTGAAGACAGGTCTGGCCTTTGTTCCCAGCTTCATTCTACGCTTTAATCATGACCGAGTGATGAGAGTGTTTTGCTCTTCAGCAATGGACCCTGGAAGCCACATCTGATGGTCTTTGCTAACAAGGTGATTCCGGGTGATGAGCCTGACCAGATGGGCCTGAGGCTTAGTTTGAATCAATGGGCAACGAATCAATCATGCCTAAGTACTGAGGCCTCAATAAAAGCTCTAGGCTGGGGCGCCTGGATGGCTCAGTGAGTTGAGTGTCCAACTCTTGCTTTTGGCTCAGATCATGATCCATTGTTGGCTTCTAACCCCATGTCGGGCTCTGCGCTGACAGTGTGGGGCCTGCTTGGGATTCTCCTTTTCTCTCTCTCTCTCTCTCTGCCCCTCCCCTGCTAGTGTGCTCTCTCTCTCTCAAAATAATAATAATAATAATATAAATTTCTGGCCTCAGAGTTTGAGAGACCTTCCCTGGTTGGTGATACTTATTGTGGCTGTGATGTGGTGTTTCCATCCACAGCCCCATGGAAGCTCTAGGAATCGTGGCATCATGGGAAGCTTGGCATTGGAACTGTCTCAGACTCTGCCCTGGGCCTCTCTTCCTTGGATGATTTTAATTTGTATCTATTTACTACAAGAAAACTTTACCTTAAGTATAGTGCTTTCCTAAATTCTGTGAGTCATTCTAGTGGGTTATCAAGCCTGGAGGTGGTCATGGGGGCTTCCAAATTTGTAACCATCTGTCCTAAAGTGAGGGTGGTCCTGGGGACACCCAAGCTTCCTCTGGTGTCTAAAGTCTGAACGATTGTGCTCTTCACCTTGCGTTTGGTTAACTCCGGGTTAATTACTAAAAAGAAAGGTCTCAGAAATTAGGAGAGAAGACTCAAAATTTTCTAAAGAAAAAAAATTAAGAAATAGCGAAAAGAATTCTTTAAAGCCGCATATGTAATCCCTCCAAGACCTAAGCGGAACGTAGTATAAAATGGTTTTAAAGGATGGTTTAAAAAAGAAGAAAGGTAAAAGGGTAAACTCCCATGTCTAGTGCATAAAATCAATATGCGTTCGAGATTTTCTTGAACTCATTATTAATGAGTCAAGTAGGCAGACGATGCAACTGGCTCGAAGGAGAATCAAAAAATAGACACGTTCATATGTCAGGAATTTTGAAATGAATTTGCTGATGGAGGCAGAACTGGCTTTTACACGGTAGGGAAGGGAAAAATAATCGTTTTTCCTCTACCATTCTAGGTTCTTGACTGAGAACCGCCTCCTGCCCCCAAATAAAAGACCGAGGAAAACAAACATAAGGAGGAAGACAAAAGGAGATGTTTCATGACACGTGTCCCTACCGTACGCATGGGACAGACCCAGGAAAACTGAGCAAGTCCCCCAAATGGTCCAAGCCACCGTCTTAAACGCCTTCTTTAGAGAAAGACACAAGAACGATTTTGGGTGGCGGGGAGGCCAGTTCTGAGAGGTTATCAGGCAAAGCACAGTAAATGAGGGTAAGGTTGTTACGCAGATTTTCGTCAGTCCCTTCTCCATTGTTAAGAGTTTCTAGAGATTCGATCCCCCTCTTGCTAGTAGGGAGAGGAGACATGCTCACAAAAGATTTCCCTTATCAAATAGAAGAACCTTCTACCAAAAGATAACTTGTACTCAGTTTTCAGTGTCTGTGTTTCTCCTGTGCTCGCAGTTTCTTAAAACTAATCAGTTCAACGGAAACCTTATGCCACGGAGGGAGGGATGTTTTTGGGGTAATCCATTTTGCTCCCCTTTACCAGAATGAGGGAAGGGAGGGGGGGAATCCTCGAACCAAAAGAATTTATTTGCATGTGTATAGACGAGAATTACTTAGCATTGCTTCAGTCAGCTAAAGCATTCATAGTTAAAATAAAAAGCTCAGAGCAAACAGAGTCAAGCCAGATAACCTGGAAGGGTGTGCTCTACATAAACAATGTGGAATTTTCCAGGGAAACACACGTATCTGCAACAATGGGTACATCTGGCTAGAGGAACAGAGGGTAGGAACTTAAGAGCTTGGGGGACTTGGCTCATCACCACACGCTTATCAGTTCTATTTTATTTTTTATATGCCATTCTGAGAAGATTTGAGGTAAAAAGCCTTAATGCAAAAAATATGGTATAATGGAAACCTTATCTTAGTCTTTGCAGCTAAAAGGTTTGGTGTAGAAACAGCTCAACTTAATTCCTAGAAGTCCCCTAGCTTGTGTGTTTCGTATCTATTCCTGAGCAATTAAGACCAGAGATAACACCCTAAGCAAAACAATGGCAGTTTAAAAAGATCTCTTTCTTGGGTCTCCTCGCTCTTCTTGGGTCTCCTGTGCATCTCTTTATTATCCCAAAGAATTGCCTTTGTGGACTTAGTACCGAAGTAATTAAACAACCCAGTTGATACAAAGGAAAACAAACATCTCCCAAAGCAGGTGACAACCTCACAGCTGAGCTCCAGAATTGTTGTTATAAACAGGGAAGAAGCAAGGATAAGGCCGGCTAGAACAATTGCAAGTTAGGCATGGGATTCACAGGAGCTTAATTTAATTTCCCAACGCCTCATACTTCTCCCTAGGCCACAGATGAATATTCCGTGTTTGAGATAACACAAGGACACTTTTGCATATTGCCTGCAAGACATTGTGTAAGGTGCAATGAGAGGTCTAGATGAATAAAAAAGAGCGATGGGACCTTAACTCTAAATACAGCGTCACAAAAAGAGGGGACAACAACAAGCTGTCACCTTCGGCTCATGGTAGGGCTCCTTTTCTTACCCCCTCCTAGGATATTTTCAGCAGGGTCCCAGATTTCTTCACTGTGTTCTGTTAAAAATAAGACAAGAGGTCCAAGATGGATGGCTTGTTTATTGTAAGCCCTGGGTCAGCAAAGCGACACTTAAATACAATGTTGTCTCTCCCAGAAATGGGATCTTAAACCAGCCAGTCAGGAGGCATCTGATCTGCAGGAGTCAGGTCAACGACCTGGTGCACCCCTGTCATCCCCTAAAGAAAAGTCAACGTACAAGAGCCAACCTCCTCGTTTGCAGGGTAGAACTCCCTTGTTTCTGTTGCCTTCTGCCCATAAAAGTCTTTCGTTGTGTACAGCTCCACGAAGCTCCTTTCTGCCTGCTACACTGAGCGCCTTCCGATTCGAATTGATCTTTGCTCACGCGAACTCTTGAAAGTCTTAATATGCCTCAGTTTCACTTTTCACAGTTCCTAACCCCAAAGCTCAGTCAGCCACGAGGGGCACGTTGTTTTTGCAACACGCACCTGTGCCATCGACAGATGCAGGGACAGATTCACCTGGAAGGAGGCCTAACGCGGAGGCACCTACTTGCGCCAACCTCTTCCAAGGCTTGCACCTAAATCTTCATTGTTTGCCTTCCAGAAGACCCCAAAGGGCTTGAGCTGCTGGCCCCATAAAACCTGGCCCCACCTCACCCATAGTCCAGCTAGCAAGTCACAGACCCGTTGACCACCCCCTTCCATCCATTCCATCCCCAGAACAAATCTTTTACTTTTCTATTCTCTTTCTTCCTTTTCTCTTCTTTTCACCTCCGTTAGGTAGAACAGGCCAGTTGCCCCTTGACTCCTAGCTCAGGAACTAAAAGGACTTGACAATGTAGAGTTCTGGACTTGCAGTAGTGTATGTATTCTATCATTCAGCAAATTGTATTGAGTGGTGATTTGGCAAGTGCGGAAAGTAAATTAGACATGGCCCCAGGCAGGAAGGGGCAAGCCATCTGGCTAAAAGAAACAGACGCCAGCAAATTCGTCTGAGACCCATCACCCCAATGGGAACAACCAAAGACCGCCTCGCTGGAGCAAGAAGGTCAACCACCCTCACTTGTGCTAGGCAGACACTCAAAGGAAGTGGGAGAACGGGAAAACTTTGTAGTGGAAACAAATGAGGTTCTAGGTAGGTGTGATCGGAGGTCGTTAGCATGGAAATGCTAGACGCCCGCCAAGCAGAAGGAGGCATCTTATGTGGATGGTTGGGAAGGCATATTAGGGTTAGAAGCAGGCCATGCTGTGTGCAGAGGTCGTGGGGCAGAGTTCCATTGTCTCTTCTGGTCTGGTCTTTGAGAGTTTCTATATTCAGTCTCTTAGCTGGGAGGACAATGATAATAATGACAATAACAATACTTAAATGATTAATGTCAAACCCTTTAAAAACCTTTGTTTGGGAGGAAAAATCATCATTCTATCCTTCCAGGTTCTTTGGCTGGTCTTACAACCAAAGTAACAGAGGACAGATTAACAGGGGAACACCAAATTTAAATTACAGAGGAATGGGGACCCCACAAAGACACTGAGACCCAAGGACCACTGGGCAATTGAGGCTTGTGAGCCATCTTGAGTAAGGAATGGGAGGGGACTTGGTGCTTCCAAGGGGAGGCAGTGACTCACGATGATAAGGAGACCAGATGGTTGGTAATTCGATGTTTGTCCCACCATACAGATAGGTCATTCAGATAAAAAATGTATCTCTTGGTCATAGTTCTCTTGCTGGGTCAGACCCCCTATCTAAATTCTTTTAGGTAGTTTAAGGGATGGGTAGATATTCTTCTTGAATCCGCTGGGTCTCGATTGCCTTCAGTACTAAGTAAATCACAGGCCACAGTGGCCCATTTTGGGGAGACTTGCTCAGGTCCCCTTCACCTTCTAACATGGATTATCTCATTTAATGGCACGGCAGTCCGTGAGGATGATTCTGTAATAAAGTCCATTTTAAACATGGATTGTGGGGGCTCAGAGACATTAATCAACCCCACAGCTTTGGGGAACCTGCGCATGAGACCCCACCTTCACAGTACGGGCTGCAGTTCAAAGGGTTTTCACGGGGCGCCTGGGGGGCTCAGTCAGTTAGGTGTTCGACTTTGGTTCAGGTCGTGATCTCAACAGTTCATGAGTTCGAGCCCCTCGCACCAGGCTCTCTGCTGTCAGGACAGAGCCCACTTCAGATCCTCTGTCCGCTTCTCTCTCTGCCCCTCCCCTGCTCATTCTCTCTCTCTCTCAAAATAAATAAACAAACAAACATTAAAAAAAGAATTTTCAGAGCTTGGCAATATATTCCCACATTAAAGGTAAATGGCCAAGGAGGTCATTCATCATATTCAGTTCACAGAAAACCTAGAGGGTCATTGAGGATTCGCAATGGGAATAGATCTGTGAGATTAGATACATCAGTGATACAGATGCTCATCTGGTCACTGATAATAAAATGCAGGTGTATTTCCGTGTGTATGAATCAACATGGCCTAATCAAATCAGAAGAGTGATGCTTACTTGCATACCGTCTGTAACTTCCCTAAATATATATTAGGGTAAACCATCTTCTTTAAACTAGAAAATTAGAGGGGCGCCTGGGTGGCTCAGTCAGTTAAGGGCCCAACTTCGGCTCAGGTCATGATCTCACCGTCTGTGAGTTCGAGCCCCACGTCGGGCCCTGTGCCGACAGCTTGCAGCCTGGAGCCTGCTTCGGATTCTGTGTCTCCTTCTCTCTCTGCCCCTCCCATGCTCACACTCTGTCTCTCTCTCTCTGTCTCACAAAAATAAATAAAGTGTTAAAAAAATTTTTTTTAAAACAAACTAGAGCTTTAAATATGCTTTAAAATATTAGAGCATATTTTAGCTCTAATTCACCATTTTTTCCCGAAGGATAAGATTTACAATCTGGTGGTTATTGTTTCACCGGACAGTAATTTTTACTTCGTAACACAAAAACGTCAATGAAAGAGAATAGAATTGTTAAAGATACCAACTTTAAATGTGTGAGATACATTGGAGGTGTATTTCTTTAAAAGATCAGTTTATATTTGAATTTCTGACACGGCTCTTAAACACACACACACACACACACACACACACACACACACACACATTTATTCGAGTGATATTTACCTTAGGAATTAAATCACCTCTTTAAGCAGCCAAACAATGTAATTTTTTTATGCTTCTGTGATAATTAATAGTTACAAGAGCAAAGTGTCAGGAAAAATTATAAACGACTTTGAACCGAGTAGCCTGAGTGTACCTCCTCTAAAGCTCCCTCCTCCTCTCCAGGCTTTGGAGCTATCCCCACACTCTGTGAACTGTAGATAATGTAGAGCAAAGCAAATGATTCTTGTTCACAGACAGGCAAAAGGAGTTGTCAGGTGGAAATGCAATGGATCCCCCCTGCCCATGTGAAAGCAGCCGGCTTTTCATCTCTTAAGCAAATTCCTTTCAGCATTCTTAATAGCCTTTTATATTGCCTGATCTTTGGATTCTGTTCTAAATTGGTTATTACATCTTGCTGGCTCCCCCATTAACTGACGATATAAATAAAAATTCTTCCACATGTCCATTTTGTATTTCTATGAGAGCTATGCCTTTCTTTAAAAAAAAAAAAGAATTGTCCTTCACCAAAGCGAATATCAAAAAAAAGGAAGATAAAGTACTTCCTTGTAGATGGAATTTCTTTCTAAGCAGGTGCATTCTACTAGTGTAAACAGTGGATCTTTTTTCGGTCCCAGCCATACACCTAGATGGATTTTTAATTTGAAGTGACTTATTTTGACCAGACGTTAAATTTTTTTTTTAACGTTTATTTATTTTTGAGACAGAGAGAGACAGAGCATGAACGGGGGAGGGTCAGAGAGAGGGAGACACAGAATCCGAAACAGGCTCCAGGCTCCGAGCTGTCAGCACAGAGCCCGACACGGGGCTTGAACTCACGGACCGTGAGATCATGACCTGAGCCGAAGTCGGCCGCTCAACCGACTGAGCCACCCAGGCGCCCCTTGACCAGACGTTAAATGCACGTGACTATACATTGCTTTATGCAACCCGTGTAAATATTTGATGCATACTCTACATTATGGGATAATATAATGAGCTATAATATCCTTTAATATAGGATAATCAGCTTTTTGGTCAGAAACTTAGTAATAACCCCTTTTTCTACAGGTACTATCAAGACAAATAGGTATTCCTGTGGTTAGGATCGTTTTCTACGCAGACCATTTCACGTCATGTCACGTCTGAGCATTTATATTTCTTAAAAATAACATGGCAGTTATTGAACACGAACACATATGAGAATAAATTTCAAACGAACCTACTCCAGTGTAATTTAGACCGAGTATTTAAGAGTTCAGTCTTAACCGGGACTTGATCGGTTACATCCTGAAGCGAGAAAGAATAAAGAGTTGGTGCAAATATAGTGAAAAGTTGCTGCTGGTTGATTTGGCCAGAGACAGATACACATGGAAGCAGTCTAACCACCTTAGATTACTTGCCACTTTCACTACCGACGCATAAGCCATGTTTGCAAATATGGAAACCAGCTTGGAAGGAAAATGGCAATGCTGATATACACTTATTCTTTCCAAGAAAACATTGATCTCGGCAGGAGCCATTAATTGCTTAACGGTCGTGGGGAACTGTGCACGTGGCCTCACAGAGCTGATGCGGTGATGGTGTGTAGGGAAGTGTGGTGTGGGATGCCTAGTGCCCGCTTGGTTATTTTGATAGGTTTTTGATATAGTTGGCAAAGCATCTTCACAATTTCATGATCTCACATAAACGTGAATAATGCCTCTTGAAAACTTGCTTTCCCCCCAAAATTCCAAGGAGCACCTTGGCAAAGAAAACCCACAAGAAAGACAATGTCAAGTCCTATAATTTAAAAAATATGCCTCTGCTTATTTATGGCTACCTGTGGGATAGAAAAGACAGTTTTAACTTCCAACTCAGCAGATGATCTGCATGAAAATCGTGTAATGAGATTAAATCATCTCAAATTCATTTAAATGTTTATAGCCCAGACTTGGAAGGAAAGAGGGCAATCGTAACATGTAACAATGGAAGGGCCATGAAGAGCCGTAATTCATAGTCTGCTTTCAGAAACTTCTCTCGTATTTAGAGAAGTAAGTGGCATTGTGGTGGAATCAGAAAGGTTCCAGATACGCTTGTGCAGTAGGCTCACAGAATGAACTCATTCCATCCCGTTCTATTTGCCTGATACTGTTTGCCATGTTAGCCTCCGTGAGTGAGGTTGGCTGAAAACCCAAAAGTTAGTCCAATCAAAAAAGTCAGTAACTAGGGACGCCTGGGTGGCTCAGTCGGTTGAACATCCAACCCTTAAGTTTGGCTCAGGTCATGATCCCAGGGTCGTGGGATTGGGTCTCATGTCAGGCTCTATGCTGAGCCCTCTGCCCCTCTTCCCCACCTGCTCTCTCTCTCTCTCTCCCTCTTTCTAAATTAAAACAACACAACACAAAACAAAACATCAGTAGCCAAATGGTGACAGTTGGTAGCAGAAGGGTGGGAGTCATCTGTCTCTGGTCTGCTCTCCTGATTACAGAGTGACTTACGCAGTGATGTCATGTTTGGACTCGAGGCAGTCTCCTTCCCTCCTTCCCTCCTTTCCTCAGCTGGGTGTTTGAGGCAGGACTGTAGATCTTCCCTACGCTACTGGGGATGTGGATGTGGGGAGGGGGCTCCGGTGTCACTGTGTCCTGGGGTGTCCCCTGGACATGGCCTGGTCACAGGATGCCTTGGTGGGTCGGGGCTTCAGCGCAGAACATCCCTGGGTGGTGCCAGCCATCGATCTCTCCTGATTCGGCTTACTTTTCCCTCTTTCCCTGATTTCAGACCCCTGAGCTTTGCCATTTCTCCCTCTGGCCCACTGTCCCCAGTCTCTACTTTGGGCTCATCTCTTCCAAGCCACGGCAGGTCCTGTGGCAGCAAGTCCCACGTGCTCATAGCCAGGCCACCAGACAAAATCGTTTCACGGAGGGGTCAATCTGCTGAATAACGTCGTCAGAATGTGTTTCTCTTCACTATTTGGGGTAATTACTTTCAGGTTATCTTCATAAGAGCCCAATTTATTGGTAGCGGCTCCCCGCTGCTGTAGCCGAAGGCCAGAAAGGGGACAAACTGATGGGACATAAGAGAAATGCATTCATGTGAATGTGTCCGTGAATGAGATTATTTCTTCTTAATAGAGTCTTCCCACGAATGTATTCTTCTCACTGATGAATGCTTATTATAAGCCTATTGACAGATAATGTATACACCAGGAATGTAGTCTCAAAGAACACTTTCTTTCACGTATATATGTATTCTCGAGTATGCTCTTTAATCGGAAGAACATCCTATGAATACATTCTGATGAATAAGAATATACTAATAAAAAGATAGTCCTAAGCATTCATCCCGTTCCATAATCATGAACATATTTCTGTGCTCTAGCTCTCTTTCCATTCTCAGATCTCCAGAGTCAGGGTCAGGGAGCAGTGGCAAATCAGATGTTCCTTAATATGCTGTTAAAGAAAAATGGAAACCAGCCAGTCAAAAACTATAGGTAAAAAAACGTAGTGAAGTTTGGGACAATGCTTGCTTGATGAGCTGCCTCTGAGACTCTGTTGATGAGCTGAGCTCTTCTGTTCAGTGGGAACAAGGGGTCCAGCGAATTCCTTCGGGACTCTTCCTTCGCATCCCATAAAACAGGAGATGGATGTTTCCCAACATCTCTCTTCCCTTCCTCCGGTGACATTCCTGATGTTCTTGCTTTTCCAAGCAAACAGAGACCTCAGACCAATGGGGTGAAGTTCAATGGTAGGTAATGGATAGGTGATGGTAAATGATAGATAGATAGATCCACCTATCATCTATCTATCTACCTACCATTGTTTATCATCTGTCTATCCATCTATCTATCATCTATATCTATCAATCATTTATTTCTATCATCTATCTGTCTATTTACCTACCTAATCAAAGCTGCAGACATTTCAATAATTGTGTATGAAGCAACTTAGAAAAATAAAAAAAGAAAGAAAACTGTCACGGATAAAAGCATTTTTTATTGGGTTCTGGGTGGATTTATTCTAAAGGTAAATCCATAACTCATAATTGATCCTTTCTAATTGAGGCTATATATTTTAATTCAAAAATAATTGCATATATAGGGAACTTAGTTCAAGAAAAATAAAAATATGGGAAATTCAGTAACATGAAATGCCAACTTATTATTTTTTTTTGAAATGCCAACTTATTAACACAAGGTTCCTTGCGTTTATATTTCTATATCAGGAGATAGTTGTGGAATAAAGTCATTTCTCTGTGACAACATATATAATACATTTAATGTTAGGCCCTCATATTAAACTTAAACCCTCACTTGCTTTTTATTCAAGAGTTGTCTAAGGAAAGCACCTGGGCTTTCGTCCTGGATAAACAGACAACCATTGTGTGCAATTTTAGATAAACATCTTCAGTGTCCTATAACACACATTTTTGTAACAAGGATTTCAACTTTGTGAAAAACAAATAGTCTTCGAAAGCCATTACCACGATGTGCTCAGTGGCCCCGGAGGGTGTGCTCTGATTTTCTAGCTTGGCAGTGATGTTTAAAAGGAATTGCATTAACATGGACTGGGCTGGCTGCCTAGGGAAAAAAAAAAAAAAAAGACTCAGACGTGATGTGAAAAATGGACTTTGTGTGATGAATTTTCTGCTTTGATAAGCAAAGCGTTACGAGTATATCACTCTAATATAAAACTTAGTGATTTGATATAAGGCAAATATACCACCTAATTTACCAGTATAGTGATAACACATGCATCGTATCAACAGATATCAGAATGCCGGCTTGCCTCCTGGCGCCTGATGGCCAGGATTTGGAACACGTAGACAATTTCTTTCTTCTTTTTAGCAAAGCCCCAGCGCTCTCAGATTTCCTCTCTCAGCACATCTGTGACTCAGCTTAACTCCTGACGGTTAAGAATTTGTGCATGCGCCCTAATGCAGAGGCACCTCCAAGAGCCATCGTTGGCCGATGAAACCCTAGTTCGATCGTGTCGTGGGGCCAGATTTTGTGCCTCTCTCTCCAGGCTCCAGACCTGGCTGGCATTCCAGTCTCACGGGCCACTCTCCAGGTCTTTGGTTTCTCCCCGCCCCCTCCCCCTACCACGACTGTGCTCTGCTTTCCCTGTTTAAGATTTTCCGCCCAGTGTCCTTCATCCACTCCCTTATGCTGATTAAGGCCTCCTTGCCTTCGAGATCTGCTTTCAGCGGTCAAATCGCAGAGCAGCTTCCTCTAACGCTTCGGTCCTGCTCATTTACGAAACCACCCTATAGACAGATGTGTGATCTTTCCACCAGAAGGAGGGTCTCAGGTACCTGGAATGAAAATACGACTTAAGTCAGCCTGTGTAAATGAACATGCACGTGTCAACGAACAGATAGATTCAAAAGACTTCTTTAAGCAGGTAAGGGAAATGGGAAAGCCAACGCTGTAGTCTGGGGACAAATAGTCACAGATAATAACAACGAATCCTTTTTTAAAAATTTTTTTATAACAATGAATCTTGGTATGTTGCTTAAAATACCTTAGGTGCTGTTCTAAACATATTTGATATTTTGATTCACTTAACTCACATAACGACTCTATGGGGTGGGATATTATTATTATTATTATTATTACCATTATTATATAAATAAGGAACCTGAGGCTGAAAGAGGTTAAATAAGCTGTCCACGGTCAGTCATATTTAGGTAGGTGCTGTATATTATTTGGTATGGTCAAACTTTTCACTTGGGAAGTATTTTGTCTGTTATTATAAACAACCATGCCTGGCAACATGGTGCTTGATATCTTTGGTCTTTGGCTCAGAATATATTAGTGGGAACAGATAGTAAGATGATACAGTGATGGGGAAATTGGCTGGCCCAGGCTCTCTGTCTAATCCTGTCAGGAGGGGCGAGGACATGCCTTGGGGATGGAATCCTACGTGTCTGTCAGCAGCCGAAGACAGATGACTTTGGGGAGCAACGGCAGTGACATTTAGAAGGAGAAAACCTTAGGGGAGGAATTTTGTGTTTTCATGTCTCTATTCTTACCCACGCCCTCCTTTTTCTAACTGGTTCGTTCTTTGATGTCGGGCTTTCTCTGTTTGCTACTTGGAGGGGTTTATTTACGGCACGTGCCAGAAGGAGGGGTTTGCTTAATCGTTACCTGATGTAGAAGAAATGTGGATATTGCTTTGAGCTTTCGTCCTCATGTTGTTTGTTCAGTTATGAGTTAAATACCCGTGCTAAAACGATTATATGTTTTAAAATGAACCTGTGTTACTCCATTGTCACCATAGCGTCAATCATAGCAATCTTGATATTTTTGAAGTGGGGGGACCCGGATCCAGAGGGGGTGGTGACTGAATAAAGACCCAGGATCAGACAGCCTTGGAGACTCAGACCCTTGAGTTGCTGGTAGATGTTGGTTCACAGCCTGGAGGGGGGGACACTCGGGGGCGCAGAGCGGTGGGCATTGGAGAATGACAATGTGAATGCCAAGTTCCACCCAGGGCCATGTTGCAGTGGCCCAACTATGATTTTGAATATTTTGCCCATTTAAATATTTGCAGACTTTGCCCCCAAACGCACTGCCTGCCTTTCTTGAGCATGCGCTGATCCCAAAAGACTGAACAGAGTGCACTCCCCTTGGCTCACCTCTGCTCAGAGGTTATCTGATCATTAAGGACAGCGTCCCCCGCCCCTTCTGGAAAAGTAGCAAGCTCACCCCCCATGACCCTCCCAGTGCACCTGCGGAACTAAACGTTGGACATTTCCTTGCGTTCACCCACTGCCTGTGTGTCTCCCCTGGAAGGTCACAGCCAAGGCAGCAATAGTATTTACTCAGCAAATGTTTATTTGGTGAATAAATGAATATTCCCCAGAGCAAACAATTTACCCCTACTGAGCGTGTTTCCACCTCCGTACGGAAAAGAGAGTATCCCGTTTGCCACAGTCCCTATCAATCCTGCCCTGTTTCCAGATCGAAGGCCAAACGCTAAGTTATTTCACTGTTAATTTTTAACGTGTGCTGAAAACCCCAAGGGAGGTAGTGTTAACCACGGTGTGACAGGGTTTGGGTAAGCATGGCTTAATTCTTCATCAGGTGCCTCGGGAAACGCAATGACATTATTTACACTCAATTCCAGCCAGTTATCTGTGTCTTGAGAGGCGAGACACCGGCGAAATTCTGGATGAGGCTCTTTCTGATTTTCTGTTTTAAACCGGAGGCCAGCGATGGCTTCCGCGGGGGGGTCTGTTGCACAGCACAGATTCCTTTCTTTGAAACCGGCCTTTCAACAAACACACGTGACAGAACCAAACTTTCGTTTTGCGCCGGACAAACGAAGTGTTGCCACCGGGTCGGTGTTCAGCGTCGGGAGCGCAGCGGGACGCCTAGGACGGCAGCGCATCGGGGGGACCGGGGGCGCGCGGGTACCGGGAGGACCCCCGCACGCGCGGCCCCTGCGTCCACACCGCGTGGATGCGGAAGGCGGACGGGGCGCGGCGGTCCGGCTGCTGGGGCGGAGGCTGCGCGCGTGCGCACCTGTACGCCACCCCGTCCTGTGTCCCCGGCAAGGTCGCTCAGCCGCGCGTCCTGTCCCCGGCTCCCGGAGAGCTCCCTTGCCTCCCCCTCAGCCACGCCTCGTTTCCTCCGAGTGCGGCCTTTCCAGAAGGGCCGACGCCACGGTTGCCACGTGGTTCCCGCCGCCACGTGCAGTTCTCTCCTCGCTGGAGTCTGAGAATCTCTGTCTCTGTGCTTGAAGGTTCCTGTTTCTTAAACTCTTGGTGTTTTGCCCGTTTCCTTTTCTTTTCACCTTTTGTCCTCCCACCTTCCCTTCTTCCTCTCTCTACCCCCTCCCTCCCCCTCCCTTTTTCTTTCTTTCTTTCTCTCTCCCTTTTCTTTCTTTCTTTCTTTCTTTCTTTCTTTCTTTCTTTCTCCCTTTTCTTTCTTTCTTTCTTTCTCTTTCTTTCTTTCTTTCTTTCTGTGTCTTTCTTTCCTTCTTTTTCCTTTTTTCTCTCTCCCTCCCTCTCTTCTTTCTTCCTTCCTTTCTTTCTTCTTTCCTTTTTTCCCTCTCTCCTCTTTTTCTTTCTTTCTTTCTTTCTCTCTCTCTTTCCTTTCTTTTTCTTTCTTTCTTTCTTTCTTATTTCCTTTTTCTCTCACTCCCTCCATTCCTTCCTTCCTTCCTTCCCTCCTTCTTTTCCTCTCCTTTCCCCTCTGCTCCTCTTCTTTCTTTCTTTCTTTCTTTCTTTCTTTCTTTCTTTCTTTCCTTTTTCCCTTCCTTCCTTCCTTCTTTCCCTCCTTCTTTTCCTCTCCTTTCCCCTCCTCTCCTCTCTTTCTTTCATTCATTCTTTCTTTCCTCTTTCCTTTTTTTCTCTCCCTCCCTCCCTCCCTTCCTTCATTCTTGCCTTCTTCTTTCCCCTCCTCTCCTTTTCTTTCTTTCTTTCTTTCTTTCTTTCTTCCTTCTTTTCCCTCTGTTCGTTCTTTCTTCTTTCCTTTTTCCCTCTCTCCCTCCATTCTTTCCTTCCTTCCTTCCTTCTTTTCCTCTCCTTTCCCCTCTTCTCCTCTTCTTTCTTTCTTTCTTTCTTTCTTTCTTTCTTTCTTTCTTCTTTCCTTCTTTTCCCTCCTTTCTTTCTTTCTTTCTTTCATTCTTTCTTTCTCTCTTTCTTTCTTCTTTCCTTTTTCCCTCTCTCCCTCCATTCTTTCCTTCCTTCCTTCTTTTCCTCTCCTTTCCCCTCCTCTCCTCTTTCTTTCTTTCTAAAATTCTCATTGAATTTTAGGAAGTCTTCATTTTGGCTGTCAACATTTTTTCCCTTTATGCTTCAAATGTTTTTTCATCATTTGTTTTTTTTATCTTGCTGTTTATTTTGCAATAACTGTAAAATGACAAGTGTGGCAGAAAAAAAAAAAAAAACCAAAGAAAGGAAAGGAAAGAGGGACAAAAAAGAGACAGGGAGGCCTCATGTACCCTTCACCAAGCTTCCTCAACAGAAACATCTTGCGAGGTGTGAGGGGCCTGGCACAGCCAGGACGCTGACATTGGGACATCCCAGGGGCTTTTTCAGATTCTACCGGTTTCACTTGTGTTCTTCTATGTGTCTGTGCAGATAGGTGTATAATCAATTGTTTAAACATTGTGTTCCCTGTTTCTTATGCCTTACAGTTTCTTATGTATGTTCCTTTATGATTTGTGATGGGGGGGCTTATTAATAAGAAAAACGTTTTCTGTGTTAAGGCCAAGAGATTATCTTTTTTTTTTCTTAATGGTTTTGTTGTTAATGTTTATTTGTGTCGTCCACCTGAAATTTGTGTAAGGATGGTGTGAAGTTGAGGTGCGATTTTATTTTATTTTTCCATATGGAAAACCAGTTGTAACGTCATGGACTGCAAAGCCCACGCATTTTTCCCCTGTCATTTTCTATGTAACCTGCCTCATTTACCAATTACCATACACAAAGGTAGATGCTTCTGGATCCTATAGTTTGTTCTGTTGGTATATATAAATATATATTTCTGGGCTATGGTCAAACCCTTTCAACAGAACCTTATAATAAATACGCATATTATATATATAAGTATATATATCCTTGTATAACATATGCTTCTCTATTATATATATGTCTGTATACACACTATATATAAACTCTATATACTTCTTGTTCTTTAAAAAAATTTTTTTTAAGTTTATGTATTTTGATAGATGCAGCACGAGTTGCAGAGGGGCAGAGAGAGAGAAAGAGAGAATCCCCAAGCAGCCTCCGTGCTGCCAGCACAGAGCCCGATGCGGGCCGCGAACTCACGAAACCGCGAGATCGTGACCTGAGCCAAAATCAAGAGTCAGACCCTTAACCTACGGAGCCACCTGGGTGCCCTTGTACTCCTCGTTCTTGCATCACGATTTTCTAAATGTTGCTAATACCTTTGTTAGAAAAATACCATCATGAAATTTTACTTGTGCGACATTAGATTTAGAGGTTAATTTAGAATTACTTTATATCTTTATAACTTTGAATCTCCCATGTCATTGCATGCTGCTTCATTGCACTTATTCATGTATTTTTTTCCAGATTCTACTATTTTGTTACATTATACTCTGGCCACAAATATGTTGCTTCTGCTTTGAAAAGATCTTTTTTCTTTTACAGTTTCTACTTGCTGTGACTAGTTGTAAGAATACTATCGATATCTGTCAAACTTGGAGAATTCTTTTTTTTTTTTTGATGTCCATTTATTTATTTATTCTGAAAGAGAGGGAGATTGGGGGAGGGGCATAGAGGGAGAGAGAAAATCCCAAGCAGGCTCCATGCTGTTAGTGCAGAGCCCAGTGTGAGGCTCGATTTCGTGAACTGTGAGATCATGACCTGAGCCGAAATCAAGAGTCGGTCACTTAACTGACTGAGCCACCCGGGTGCCCCAACCTTGGAGAATTCTTGTATTCTAAAATCTTGATGCTTTGGAGTCTGTGTAAACAAATCATGTTGTCTATGAATTTTGACAATTCCTTTTAAAAATTTATCTTTTTTTTTTTTTTTTTTTTTTTTTTTTTTTGCCTCACTTAGAAGTTCTTGTCCAATGCTCAGGAGGAAAAGTACGGCTGGGTCGTTCCATCATGTTCCAAGTCCGCTTGGCACACTCTTCACCAACACACATTCTTTCCGGAACTTGCTACACAGTTTTCATTGTCATTACCGCTGTGGCTTGTGGTTTCCTGCTATGAGTTAGTGCAAATTTATAAAATGCTTTTTCTATGTGTATTTATTGCATGTCATTTTTTTTCCTCCAATCTGATAATGTTATTAGGTTTCCTAATTTGGAAAAATCGTGACATGCTTGGGCTAAAACCTATTTAGCCACAATTTATTACTCTTTTAATACATTGCTGAATCAAATTTTCCACTATCTTATTTAGAATTGTTGTGCCTGTATTTATAAAATGTGAACACTTAAAATTTTTTTAATGTTTATTTATTTTTAAGAGAGAGAGAGACAGAGTGCAAGCAGGTGAGGGGCAAACCCCTAAAACGTTTGCAGCTGGAAGCCTGTTTCCCGGGCTCTGGGAGGCTCGCAGCTGTCTTTCCCTCCGGGGTCTCTCCTCCTAGAGCCGTGGGACCAGGGCCGCCCCTCACACCTCTGCCTCCTTACACGCTGTTCCCTTTGTCTTGTTACATACATTCTAATTATTTTAAATGTTTAGTTATATTTGAGAGAGAGAGAGAGAAAAAGACAGAGTGGGAGCAGGGGAGGGGCAGAGACAGAGGGAGACACAGAATCCGAAGCAGGCTCCAGGCTCTGAGCTGTCGGCACAGAGCCTGATGTGGGGTTTGGATTCAACGAGCCATGAGATCATGACCTGAGCCGAAGTCGGACCCTCAACCGTCTGAGCCACCCAGGTGCCCCTAAAATGTGAAAACTTTTAAACTTTATTTTTTGTGCCATTTTTTCCCCAGACTTGGTACCAGATAAAGGGAGAAAAGTACCTATAAACCTAAATTAGAGATTTATTAATTCATTCAATATTGAACAATTTATGGAACACTAAGTGTTCCCAGATTTAGGGCAATTAATCTGAATAAAATGGTGTTAGCATTATGCACATTATTTTATAGAAGGATATATATATATATACATATATATATATGTTTATATTCTATAATATACATATATAGAGTGTGTGTCTGTGTGTATGTTGTAATACATACAGGAAAATCCAACTTTGAGAAACCATCTATTTTAATCTTGATCATTCCCGTGTAGGTTTATCAATGTAAATAAGTTTCTGTCTATACAGATACCCCTACTGAATACTATCAGCTGTCTTTACCACCCATTAGAATTCATTTATCAACAGGATCTATCACCATATAATGAAATGGTTAATTCAAATCAGATCACTTAATATGCAGCCTGTAATCTACTCAAATGATTATTTATAGTCAATTTATGTAGATGAGAGTTTATGCAGGGCCGTGAATAGTCCTATGTATAGTCTGATTTTAGGCAAACATAAGCTATGCATCATAGCAGAAGAGTTTCCAAGGCTAAAAACACAAATCGTGAGCTATTGTTATGTTTCTCTGATACATTTTTTTCCCCTAGATGTTTTGTATGTGATAGAATAAGAAACTTATTAAAAATATCTGATTCTTCAAATCCAATTGTCAGAAAAGTGACATTATACATTAGCCTTCTCCCTGATAACAGGGCTTCTTTGCTAATATTTTCTTTTTAAATTATCTTTCAAGCAATTTCCTTCTTATACTTGGCTTTACAGTCGATTATGAGGTGTGTCAAGGCAAGTGAATATTTGAGAGATAAATATTCATTGTGGAGTTTTTAAAAGACCGCATTATAATCCTGATCTTTTACATTGGTATTCATGGAACAATAACCTTTTTATCTTGCTGAACACAGCCCATCAAAAACTTCATGCAAGTTATGGAGAATAGCTCGGTTTATTTAGGAGAAATCTTGACAATATGTTCAGAGAACAATATGTTCTCTGTGGTGGGGCCGCTGTATCCGTCCATGGCTAGTAGTATTTCACGTTATCAGCGTTGCAACACCAGAATCCCCGACCTGATGGAAAGTGAAGGGACTGACCACTGACACTAATGCAGATACATTCTGAGGAGTCGGACATTAAGCGAAACAGTAGCACTGACTTGTTCACTCAGTTTACTTCGTGCCATTAGCATGTTAATTATCTGATGGTGATCAAAGAAAATGGGATGCAGGAATTTTTTTTCATGTTTATTTTTGAGAGACAGAGACAGAGAGAGCGAGAGAGGGAGCAGGGGAGGGGCAGAGAGAGAGAAGGGGACAGAGGATCCAAAGCAGGCTCTGTGCCGACAGCGGTGAATCTGACTTCAGGGCTTGGACTCACGAACCGCGAGATCATGACTCGAGCCGACCTCAAATACTCAACCAACAGAGCCACCCGGGTGCCTCAGGATGTAGGAGTTTTGAGATGAGAAGAAAGACTGGTTCTGTCCCGGGAGCAGGTTCTGGATGGAGCACTCCACGAGGGACCTCAGGCTTCAGTGGGCTATGACATTGGCCATGGGCCATCAGTGGGAGGGTTGGATGTACTGAATGTACAAGAGTAAGGAGAATAAAGAAGAAAGGCACTCCAAATCATTTCCACATTTACACTGGGAAACACTTTTGGTGTTTCTTACACATAAATGCACACAATCGCCCGTCACATTGGGCCACCGGGAAGATGCCTGCCTCCCGATCGGATTGTGTTAACGCACATTCTGATTCCGCGCTTGGGTCTGAAACAGTAAGTGTTAAACACATGAAGTTGACGTAGGAAATTCTTCCACAGCAAACTCACGGGAGTGGGTGGTGTGATAAAGTTCTCCGGTGCACGCAAGCCCACCGCTGCACTTGGCATTAGGGGGTGGAGTCCGGTCTGTTCAGCCCTGGTCATATCTCGCTGAGGGATCTGTACTCACGAAGGCGCTAGAACAGTGGGGACAAAGTGGCCAAGATGGAGGAACTCTCAGAATTGAGGCACACGAAGGAGGTTGAAAAGTGAGAGGGGAGGGACCCAGGGATGGAAGCAATAATCTGTAGCCGAATGAAAACCTTGGCCATGAGCAGAATGAACTCATTCATATTAGTTGCAAGCAGTGCATTAGAAACACAGATGCCTTTATGATTCAAATTTCACTGTATTGCTTCCATTTCATTTATTTATTTATTTTATTTATTATTTTTTAATCTTTATTGATTTTTGAGAGACAGAGAGAGAGGGAGAGACACAGAGTGCGTGCAGGGGAGGAACAGAGAGTGGGAGACACAGAATCCGAAGCAGGCTCCAGGCTCTGAGCCATCAGCACAGAGCCCGATGCGGGGCTTGAACTCACGAACCGTGAGATCATGACCTGAGCCGAAGTCGGACCCTTCACCGACTGAGCCACCCGGGCGCCCTGGATTGCTTCTATTTTTTTTTTATTTTTATTTTTTATTTTTTTTTCAACGTTTTTTATTTATTTTTGGGACAGAGAGAGACAGAGCATGAACGGGGGAGGGGCAGAGAGAGAGGGAGACACAGAATCGGAAACAGGCTCCAGGCTCCGAGCCATCAGCCCAGAGCCTGACGCGGGGCTCGAACTCACGGACCGTGAGATCGTGACCTGGCTGAAGTCGGACGCTTAACCGACTGCGCCACCCAGGCGCCCCTGGATTGCTTCTATTTTAATTGTAAGCCACTTTCCCCCACACAGTCACAAAAAAAAAATAAAAATTAAAAATAAATAAATAAATAAATAAAACAATCCAATCATCTAGATTCAGAAGGGTATAAATATATTTTATGCAATGTGGCGGGTTCAGTAGTGTCTCCCCACTATTTACGTTCACCCAGAATCTCAGAATAAGACCTTATTTGGGAATAAGGTCTTTGTTAATGTAATTAAGGTAAGGTTGGAGAGATGATATTGTACTGGGTTAAGCTGGGGTCTAAATCCAATGAGTGCGTCCTTATAGGAGACGTAAAAGGCCACACAGAGACAACAAGGAAGGCCGTATGAAAACAGAGGCGGAGATTGGGATGATGGTGCTGGAAGTGAAGGAGATACCAGGAGTCATCTGGAGTCACCAGGAGCCACCAGGAGCCAGAAAAAGCAAAGAGGCTCCCGTAGAGCTTTTGGACGAAGTGAGGTTTTACCAACCCTGATTTTGGACTTCCAGTCTCTAGAAATATGCAAAATTTCGATTGTTTTCGGTTACCAATTTTGTGCTAATTGTTTGGAGGAGCCCTAGGACATCGATAGAGATAAATTCTACAGAAAATTGACAGATAAGGAGATAGTCAAGAAAAATAAAGATAATTCAGACTTGATTACATAAGTCTTGAAATCAATATAATCGCAAAATATAAAGTCTAGTATTTTTGTGCGGAGGAAGGGGCCCACAATAGCGCAAGTTCCTGGGGCCTGCAGAAGTCACGAGGCCAGGATAAAAGTCACCTACACGCCAGAAACTGATGGGCATTCTACTAAATACTGCAAATGTTGGCCAATGCTATTTGTTAAACTAGGCAGGATCAAACTACTTTTTCCATAATATGTAACTCTAGTACCTACAATCTTATATTGTCAAAGACTCTGAGCCCCATCGTATGGAAGAATTTTTTTCCTCTGACAGATCTCAGCAGACAGATCAAGGGCTCAGATAAAACTGAGCAGCAATCTTAAGACTGTTTATATCCTTGCTCCTTGACTGGGGTTGTTCCAGCCTCTGTGTGTGCCACACTCCTGTTTTTGCTTTACAATCCGGCTTTGTGAGACGTGCCAATCTAATAGGCAGAAAGACACATCCTACTGTGGGGTAGGCCCACCATATCGGAGGGCATGCAGATCTAACAGAAAGGCCAACACGTATAATTAGAGGTCAGATCATTCTAACTGGAGGGCACACGTATCTCCTTGGAGGGCATGCTTATCTAATTGAATGGCATACGTGTCTAATCGGAGGCCATAGGTATCTAATAAGATTGCATGCATTTCTGATTGGAAAATAGTGGATTAAAAAAGAACCCAACCCTGGGTAGTGAGTATGGAAGTTTCTATGGAAATGAGGATGATATGGCTTTTATGTGTGATAAGGAGAAGTACAGATAGAGTTTATCCTCAAAGAGTTTCTTTCCTCGCCCAGAATAACGTGATAACTAAAGCTGTAGGAATCAGCAAATTCAGAGATGGTAATCTAACCTTGCCCAATAGATTTATCGTTTTGTTGTCATATGTGACACAGAATGAACATTTCATTTTACCTTAGATCTTTGTGGGGGGTTTATAGTAATCTACCTAATCAATGCTTTTATAAGTAAAATTATTTTGATTTGAGTAAATTAGTTGATCAGTTCACCAGTTAATCAATAAAAGCAATAAGGACCTACAGAAATCTTCATGATCAAGGCACTTCTGATCTTTCAATGACATATGTTGCATCTGTATTCCAGGATGACTTTTCCCTGTATCTCAAAATTATATTTCGGTTCATTAAAAACAATGGCAAGATGGCAAGAAACATTTAAAAGTAACCGAACTCACAGTATACTTTGGGATATTTCTGGTAATTATAGCAAATGTGAACCATTGAACTGCTAATATGCTTTGTCAGGTTTTCAATCATCATATAAATTTGAAATGAGTGACATTATGGTTACGTTTGAGAACTTTGACAGTCACTGAATTCGTGACATGTTCAAGCGTGAGAAATGGACTCTCTCATTTTATTTTAAGTTTTATTTATTTATTTTGAGAGAGAGAGAGAGAGAGAGAGCGTGAGCATGAGCAGGGGAGGGACAGAGAGAGGGAGACAGAATTCCAAGCAGGCTCCTCACTGTCTGCGTGAAGCCTGATGTGGAGCTTGAACTCAGGAACCGTGAGATCACGACCTGAGCCGAAATCAAGAGCCAGACGCTTGACCAACTGGTGCCTTGAGAAATTGACTCTCTTTAGGTGTCACTTTGTTTTTGTTTATTTCTTTCCTTGTTTTCCCTTGGGTTGGGTTTGACCCACCTATAATAAGGACAACATTAGAAATGAGGTTGAACTGTCCCATTTGGGCAACACCAAGCAGCCATAAACATACCCTGGGAGGTATCATCCCCAACACTGGATCCTGCATGTCCGGTAGGCTGGGAAGAACACAGACAAAAGGAACTTTATCGTATTTGGTCAATTCCCATCACACTTGTGCCTGGAAAAGTTTGGGTTTCAGGAAAATAATTTAATTATCACTAGAACGCACATTCTTGTGCTCTGATGGGTCCCAACCATCTGCATTAGAGCCTGGTATATGATAGGTCTTGCATCGGTGTTGTTGTAGGGGTGGAGGGAAGCAAAAAGAAGGGAAGAAAGGGAAGGACAGAGGGAAGGAGGGAGGGAGGGAAAGGAGGAAGAGTTTGAACACATGTTCACAAATGTCATACTGACAGAAAACCAAGAGAATTAAACTTCGGCTTGGAATTGTGACATCAGGGAATTTACAATCATCCTACCCAAATGTATTAACAATGCTCAGCTGGTAGTGTCTTATTTTAAAAATATATTTTTTATTCATTTTCATTATTTTCGGTGCTCTTTACTATATACTTACATTGGATAGAAAAGTCCATTCTTAATTATATTTCAGAAAACAACTGGAGAGAGAGCTAAAAAACAGGAAATAAAATGTAAAGAGCCTTTGTAATGTGTGAAAACCAATGTCATCCATCAAGGGCCATAAACAAAGGGACTAACTTGAAAGTCACTCTGGAATCCTTCCCAACAAGAATCCTCTGTGATGATGGAAATATATTTTATCCGTGCTGTCGAACACATTAACCACTAACCCCATGTGGGTACCGAGTGCTGGAACTGTGACAGATGTGATCAGATAACTGAGTTTTCAACTTAATTTCAATTAATGTCAGTTTACATTTAGATATTAACGTACGGCCCGTGGCTACTGTATTGGACTACAAGGCTCTAGATATTGGCCAGTGCAACTCTAGGTGACTGATGTGCCTTAATAATTATTGTGTTTACCTTTAAAGGAAAATCACTGTGAGCTGTGGCAGACAGACTACAAAGGTGAGTCCTCGTTAAAAAAAATGAAAAAAAAAAAAGTAAATAAAAGTTTGGGGCACCCGGGTGGCTCAGTCGGTTAAGCATCGACTTTGGCTCAGGTCACGATCCCACGGTTCATGGGTTCGAGCCCCGCGTCTGGCTCTGTGCTGACGGCTCAGAGCCTGGAACCTGCTTCAGATTCTATGCCTCCCCCTCTCTCTGCCCCTCTGGAGCCTGCTCTCTCTCTCTAAAATAAATAACATTAAAAAAAATAAAGGTGTGTCCCATTACTCCCCACCCCCGCCTCCTGGTGCCCGTGTCCTTGCGCCATTGCTTGCCCACTTCCGTGAGGCTGTGACCTGTGACTCACTGCTAATGACCGATGGTGTATGGCAGAGGTGATGGGAATATTTGATTTCCAAGTGTGGTAGTCACACACAGGGTCGTAACCCATGAAGAGACTCACATTCCTTCTGCTGCGGGCTTTGATGAAGCTGGCAGCTTTATTAGGGAGCCCACATAGCAAGGAACTGGCCGTGGCCTCGAGGAACTGAGGCAAACTCTAGCTATCGGCCTGCAAGGGCTTCGGGGATCCAGCCACCGAGGAAATGGGATCCTCCCTCCTACCACTGCAAGGAGATGACTTCTGCCCGCAAGCTGAAGGAGCGTGGGCCCAGCCCCTTCCTCGGTCCGGAGTCCCAGCGAGACCGCCGACCTCGCCGGCATCTCAGCTGCCACCTTGCGGAGAGCCCCGCTCAGCTGGGCGTGGGCTCCTGACCCCACGGACACGGAGAGAATAAATGTGGGCCCTTTTAGGCCCAGAAGGTTGTGGCGATCGGTGGCGACTAATACAAATGTTCTTCAACATATTCATCGGTGAGACGGGAAGTCTGTAACCAATCCTGCAATGATTATTGTGGTGGCTTGTGTTAACCTGCCTGATAACTTGCTTTTAGAGAGACCTCCTGTAACTTTATTAGCTGCGTTGGTCTTTCCACTTCCGTTTTCTCCTGTGCTCCCAGAAGAGGCGGCCTCTGTAAACGCTCATCCTGATGTTTCAGCCTTTGTCAAGAGCAGCCGTCGGCTTCTGCTCAGCCGAGGCCAAGGGGACCCACCAGTCACACTCCCCAGGGCTGTCGTCAGGTCGCGGGCTCCACGCTTGTTAACCCGAAGAGATCTCAAGCCCCATTTGAAAGACTTCAAGTCAGTGGAGCCTTTATGACAAGAAGTGTAACCGAAATCCGAGGGATGGGGATGTTTTCTTCTAAACACCATCGAGACTGTTTATGATTTAATAAACGGTAAGCCAGGCGTTGTCGGCAAAGCTTCCTATCAACCTTCAAGAGATTGCAAATATACCACCCTGCTTCCTTTATCAAATGGGAGATTTGGGGGAAATTGCATGTAAAGGCCACCCATTCATCTTTTAAAAAATTATTCAGATTTAGGATTTGGGTTCTCATCTGACCGAATCCGACGTTCTTAACCTGAACTCTCAGGGCAGCCCAGGTGTGCAGGTGGCTCAACGTGCAGGAGTCCTGTCTCGTGCTGGAGCTGGCAGGGAAAGTGTGGACTGGCCAGCTCCCTGCAAAGGAGTCAAGGCCTCCCCAGCACGCTGGCCCCGTTGGCCTTTTCTGTATAATGACAACACGTGACAGGATCAGACATTTCCAGCCCCTCACATCAAAGGGAGTGCATCAGGCTTTTCTTGAAGAGTCCAAAGCCAGCTGGCCTTTGATCTGTCTACATTTCATCCATTGTCAGTTTACAACTTCCAGTTTCGTTCTTTTTTTTTTTTTTTTTGGAACGCAGAAAGGCGACACTGCTATGTACTTTACAGAAGTGATGTGAGAACAATTCAAGAATCAAATGAGCCCGAGATATTTTCAAGAAGCGTGCAGTCAGCCAGCTGTAAACAGAGGAAGTCACGAGAAGCCTTCGGGGTGTTCATGAACCAGAGAATGACTTAGAGGTTACGGTGGAGGAGGAACGTAGTCTCAAAATCCTCTACGATGCGGTTTTTAGAAATCCATTAAGGCTCGACGACCTGCTCGGGAAGCACTTTATCTTCGGTTGTTATTAATGATTAATACGTCTTCAGTCATTAATTAAAATCATGTCTCGAAATGATGATTCTGAAAGTACCTAGCTGCTCACTGCTTGTGGAGGGCAGGAATCGAGGCTGAACGAAGAGACCGCCGCTTGCTTGTAAGACGTACACGGCTCTGACGCTGGGAAGAAAAGCGCAGGGTTTCAGAGACAGCTAGGTCCTTGGGCTCCTGCAAAAGTGACCATCCTTCTCCATCAGGACTTGCTCTCTCGTGTTCCTGAAACTCCACAGGGCTCTTGGCACCCAAGCCTTTGCCAGCGAGCTCTGTCTTCACGAAACGTGTCTCTGTGGCTCTTTACCTGGATAACGTACGTCTCATCCACCTTCTGGGAAAATTCCCCGAGTCCTGCACGTTTTCTTCTCGACAGCATTTGTCATCACTTGCGACCCACATCTGTTTGTGCCGTTGCATTTTTTTTTAATTAAAACTTAATTTTTAGAGCAGTTTGGGGCTCACAGCAAAGTGGGGAGGACAGTACTAAGGTTTCCCATACACCCTCATCCCCACATGGCCGCGGTCTCCCCATTATCAATGTCCCCAGCCAGGGTGGTGCATCTATTGCAATGTTTTTATTTATTTAGTTATCAATTTATTTTTGAGAGAGAGAGGTGGGGGGGGGGAGGGCAGGGGCAGAGGAAGAGAGGGAATCTTAGATAGGTTCCACGTCCAGTTCAGAGCCCAGCGTGGGGTCTCCATCTCATGACCGTGGGATCATGACCAGAGCCGAAGTCAAGAGTCTGACTTTCAACCGACTGAGCCCCCCAGGCACTTCTGTTACAGTTTAGAAATCTACACGGACATGTGATCCTTGCGGAAAGCCCATAGTGTACGTCAGGGCTTGCTCTCCGTGCGGTAGATTTTCTCCTACGTGATTTTCTAGGAGTTTTATAGTTTTGCATTTTGCACTTAGGTCCACGATCCACTTAGAGTTCATGTTTGTGAAAGGTGGAAAGTCTGTGTCCAGATTCACTGGTTTGCCCGTGGACGTCCAGTTCTTCCAGCATCATTTGTTGAACAGACCATCTTTGCTCCGTTGCGTTGCCTTTGCTCCTTTGTCCAAGGTCAACTGACTATATTGATGAAGGTCTCTTTCTGGGCTCTCTGTTCTGTTCCGTCGATCTATTTGCCTGTACTTTTCCCAGTACGACACTGGCCCGATTACTACAGACTTCAGGTGGATCTTGAGGTCGGGCAGAATCCGTCCTCCAGCTGTGTTCTTCTCTTCAATATTGTGTCGTCCTTTCTGGGTCTTTTGTGCCTCCATAGAAATTTTAGAATCATTTGGTGGATCCCTACAAAAGAGCTGGCTGAAATTTTGATTGGGATTGCAGAACTGACCTTTTGACAGTATTCAGCTTTACACTGGTTATTAGGATGGAGGGATGATTCCAAGCTCTTTAGATGCAGAACCAGTGTTCCAGGGATCCAATAACCATTTGATAAAAGAATGAATGAGTGTGTCTTTAAAATATTCAGGCTTCCTAAGATACAACATAAATCTTTGTTTAGAGTTCTTTATAGCCAGACCTTTGCTGATGCTTTATGTGGTAGCATGAAAATATACCACCATAAGCAGCTAGTGGTGATTAATCTATCCCTCGGAGCCAGTTTTGACTTGAACACTTGAGGGGAATCTCTTCACTTGATTTGATCTTCACACGGCATCGTGAGGCAGAAATGACGACAATTACCAAAGGGCAGAGGTTAAGTGACTGGCCAGGGTCACACATCTAGTAAGCGCAAGAGTGAAAACCAGTACCAGGGGTGCCCGAGTGGTTCGGTCAGTTAAGTCTGACTCCCAGTTTCAGCCCAGGTCATGATCTCACGGTCTGTGAGTTCGAGCCCCGCATCGGGCTCTGCGCTGACAGCGCAGAGCCTGCTTGGGATTCTCTCCCTCCCTCTCTCTGCCCCTTCCCTGCTCATGCTTTCTCTCTCAAAATAAATAAATAAAACTTAAAAAGAAAATAGCTTCAAACTCCGGCAGTCCGAGGCTGGAGACGAAACTTTTAGATTCTGAAAACCCTCTGCTTTTTAACTTCCACACTTTTAAGACCGCAGATAATGTTTTCCGTTGGCAAACATCAAATACTCTTCAAGTGAAGAATAAAAATTGTCGTGTTTTGGTATGTAAATATTGCCTTGTAGGACTTTTGAATGACTGGTGTATGAAAATATTGAGTTTCTGTAAATGCTTACATCTGACATGGGGGAAACACTCGATTAGTTTAGATTAGTAAGAACAATATTAACAGCTAAAGAAGAGAATATACTTCCTGGAATGGCAAAAATTGATGGGAAAAATCATATGTTGAAGCCTCCTGGTTTAAGACAAAGCACAGACTGGAGCGCCTGGGTGGTTCAGTCAGTTAAGCATCCAATTCTGGCTCAGGTCACGATCTCACAGTTCGTGGGTTCGAGCCCCGCATCTGGCTCTGTGCTGACAGCTCAGAGCCTGGAGCCTGCTTCGGATTCTGCGTCACCCTCTCTCTCTGCCCCTCCCCCACTTGTGCTCTGTCTCTCTCTCCCTCTCAAAAATTAAATACACATTAAAAATCAAGTAAGACATAACGATTTTTTTCAAAGGCTTAAGTTTTTGTGAAATCCTTGCACAAAACGGCAAGGTGACCGCAGGCATCTAACTAACCTTCCCTAGGGCTTGTCACATCCTGATGAAAGTGACAAAAAGATCAAAATATGGATAAACTTAGAAAAACGAGAAAAATACAGATGGCGTCACGAAGTGGTATTTTCCATTTTAAAGACTCCTTCTGTTTTACTATGACGTCTGTTCTGTATTTTACATCTGCTGATGTATTTTTCGTTTTGAAATAGTTGCGATAATAGATCCAAGAGGAGCATGCTTTGTGCCGAATGGCCTTCTGTGGCTTTATTTGGCCAGAAACATTGGCGATGCTATGATCCTCCCGTGTGTGCCTGCTCTTTCTATCTCTCTGTGTTTGTGTGTGTTTTATGATCCCTGAAATCCAAAGGCCGATGTAGGCAATGATTACATGCGTTTAATTCTGGATAAACCAGAAAGTTTCATTGCTTCCATAAAGTTTTATGGGAAAAAAACCTCATAATTTTCATTCGTTCTCCCGCGTCCATGTGGATCTCAGTGGACCAGCGCTGGTAACTATGCCCCACGACACACAGCTTGTGATTCTGCTCTGAAGCAACTATACCTGTGGGTTCCCGGGAGGCCTCCCATATGCAGGTCTGAGCCCTTACCTGGTATTCACCTCTCATGAGAGGACCTGGTCCTTCCCTGAGCTTGGCCACCGGATGAGTCGTTTGGTCACACTGCCCACCATCTGACGGAGCACCAGCACTCCATGTTCTCTCCAGGGCACTTGACTGTGGGTTCACCTTCGTTGTTTTGGAACAAAATGAAAGTGGACTGAAAGGGATGATTGGCACGAGTGGCCTAGAGGAGGTAAAACTCATCTGTTTCTCTGCATCTGCTGATTTACATTCCATTAAGCAGCGTGAAGGGTGAGCTTAAGCGTGGACCACATTATTTTGGCCCCGTCGAGATCTGCTTTTTCTGGAATGCAATTTTGCATTCCTGCCATCACCGGATTTGGGGAATGTTTTAAGAAACACCCCCATGAAAACAAAACAGATTCGTCCGATGACAAAAGAAAAGAAAAGGAAAGAGAAGAAAAGGGAAGAAAAGAAAAGAGGAGAGGAGAGGAGAGGAGAGGAGAGGAGAGGGAAAGGAAAGGAAAGGAAAGGAAAGGAAAGGAAAGGAAAGGAAAGGAAAGGAAAAGGGAAAGGAAACGAAAGGAAAGGAAAGAACCCCATGGATACACTTCACTGTTTAAAATGTTGGCATCAAAGGGAGGGGGACATGGGGCGCCTGGGTGGCTCGGTCGGTTAAGCGTCCGACTTCAGCTCAGGTCATGATCTCACAGACCGTGAATTCGAGCCTCGCGTCAGGCTCTGGGCTGATGGCTCAGAGCCTGGAGCCTGCTTCCGATTCTGTGTCTCCCTCTCTGTCTGCCCTTCCCCCGTTCATGCTCTGTCTCTCTCTGTCTCAAAAATAAACGTAAAAAAAAAAAAAAAAAAAATTTAAAAAATAAAAAAATTAAAAAAAATAAAAAAACAAAGGGAGGGGGACAAAACATAAAAGACTCTTAAATATAGAGAACAGAGGGTTAAGGGGAGGGGTTGTGGGAGGGGGGAGGGGCTAAATGGGGAAGGGGCATTAAGGAATCTACTCCTGAAATCATTGTTGCACTCTATGCTAACTAACTTGGATGTAAATTAAACAATAAATAAATCTCTAAAAAATGCTGGTATCATACTCAGGGTCCAATCTGTGAGATCCCAATGGAGAGCACTTCTCTGAGAGCACCTGTTGTACAGACACCATCTTCTTTTCATACGCCTGCCTTGCTTTGATCAGGTTTTCATCACCTCCGTGGGGGTTGTTGCTTAAATACAAGACGGGACATAAATAAGAAAACATTTAAAAGATGCCAGGCTACCTATGTTAGGCATATGTTACTCAAAAAAGCAGGAAATAGAAATGCTGAGATAGGGAGAAAGCTGCTCACTGCAGAGTCTAAGTTAATTAGAGACAGGTTTTTAAGGGATTGAAGAGAAAAAGAAAACATCACGTATTTTCAAAAGAGGAAGTAGCAAATTTTTATTCAAAAAATCATGGTATTAGAGGAACTATGAGAATTTTACTGCAATATCTTCCCTGCTTCTACTCCTGTAATTTAGGAAATTTAATTGGATGACATTATCATTTTTGAAATGTATTTAATGGACTCCTCTGTTCAGGCAGGGAGTTGTAAAAACTTCCCCCTGACGTCCCCCGCAGACCTTCCACCTGCCCTGGGGCAGCCGTGTGAGAGGGACATCGGAGTCCTGGAAACAAGTCGCCACAGGACTCGGATCCCCGGATCCTTGGGACAAATCCGATCCAGATTCCTTGATTGGAAAAGAAAACTGAGAGGCCACTTGTCCCTCAGTCCACTGGGATATGAGATTCTCTCCTGAGAAGCGATTTATTTCCTAAGGGGGAAAACTTGGCCTTTAAAGTCATATTGTCTTGGAAAGTTCCACCGTGGACAAATTCTGCCCACAGCAGCAGGTGCTCTGGAAAACGACAGGTTCCACGAGCTGCCCTTGAGCCCCTTAGGCCTGGACACTCCCTACGTGCAAACTCTTGTAAGGTAGCTGCTGTATTTTCCTAGCCAATCTAGAGCCGGAGAGCTACTCTTCTGTCTTATAATGTAAGATTGGTGTATTCTGCAGTGATGTGGCAGAAATATTTTTGAGTTGTACTCTAATTGGTTTCAAAGAAGACTGCCTATATTTTGCCTTCACCGCAACTGACGGCAAGGGCAGATCGAATGAATGGAATGATTCTACTGCGGCCGGATGCACAGGGCTGTCCTCGACATGTAGCTCCTATAAGATATTTAATATAAAATACTGAAATAAACACGTACAATTTGAATAGATTTAATAAAGCCTTACAAAGCGCGGGCCCTATGTTAGGCAAAGCATCAGTGATGAAAGATTAAGAAATCTTAGGGCCAAGGGAAACATTACAATTTATGAAAATTTGGCTCGAGCCGTAAACTCGAGTCCCCAGACTTAAATGTCAAGACAGCTTAAACTTAATTAACGTGAGTTAGAGGAAGAAACATTTAGAACATGTGTTTGTGCCCAGCTCTTGGCCATTTAATGCAAATAAAATGCGTTGTTCACGGCAATTGTCAGACTGAAAGATTGCATTCTTAAATTAAGAATTGTTTTTGTTTTCTTTTTGCGTTTCTTTTCGTTTTTACAAGAGAAGTTTGTAATTTGGGCATAAAACAAATGCTAGAAGTGAAACACGCATTTGCCATCCAATAACCACTGATGACTTTTCGACATTAGCCCATTGTCAATACGTCTTTAGGCAAACTGAGCTGAGTTTTTCATATGAATCTGCTCATTTCGGTGGATTCTATTTGGTAGTCGTGTCTCCCCTGGATGCCCTTGGGTACTGCAAAGGCAGTGCCAACAGCAGGACATGGTGTGCTTAATCCCACACATCTCGGATTTTCTAGAAAGTCAAATAGGCCTCCTTTGAGAGACCAGCAAAGGGTCCTGAGGCTAAACTGCTCAGGCATCTGGGATTGCTGAGTTCTGTGAAGTTACGTTGGCTCCACGAATTCACGAATTCTGTACACATTAGCTATTGCTGTGATATCAAACTGCCCCAAGCTCAATGGCTTAAAACAGCCTCCCAGGCTGGGGATTAGCCGATCTCATCTGGTCTTGGCTCCTTTCTGCGGGGCTTCCTGGAGCGTCTGTAGGTTGGCTTGCTTTCTGGTTTTAACCGCTGACAAATACAGTAAAACCTTGGGTTGCGGGTAACTTGTTCTGCAAGTGTTCCGTGAGACAAACAAACATCTCTAATGAAGTTTAACTTGATAAACAAGCAACGTCTTGCAATACGAGTAGTAGGTGACACCGAACGTCACATGATCACCACGGAGCCCGTGGTTCTTGACATTTGCTTTGATATACGAGTGCTTTGGATTATAAGCATACTTCCGTAAGGAATTATGCTCGTTTGACTGTATAGTTTTACTGTACCTGTGTTGTCATTTATGCTAGGGTTGAAGGGACCAAAGGCAGTGATGCCACTGTAGATCTACAACTGTCTTTTAACACCGTCATGGTTCCCACCCTTACCCATTAGCATAATCCACCCCCGTTTCTTAGGCATGGGGGGTGTGTTGGGGTGGGAGGCAGAAGGAAGGCAGAGGAAGGCACACCCGTGTCAGCTGTGTCCTCCAAACTTTCTGGCTACAACTTCCAGGGTCTATCAGAAATTCATCAACACTTCAGCTATCCACACAGTGAGAGATTTGATCCCTCCGTCCATCATCTCTGTCATTTCAATAGGAAACTGGGGAGAAAATGAGAAAAAAAAAAAGCCACATCTACACGTATGTGTTTAATTCACCATTTGGTATTGAAAAGCCAAGATTGGATTTCCAAAAAAAAAAAAAAAAAAAAAAAAATTCACCGTTAATCCTTTGGATTTAATAAGTTTTAAATGATAACAATCAGTATCTTTGTACCCAAGCTTTCGAGCAATGTTTTCATCAGGTCACATGTGTTATTTTTGTTTGCATACTAACTTTATCAAGAATGGATTTTAAATTATTTATAGTATTGAGCCACCACATTCTTTGCTTGATCAAATTAGGTATTTAATGGACTTCTCATTCCAAGGCTTTCCATCAAAAAAGTTGTGTGCGTGCAAAGTGATACAGAGAATAAACTGATATATAAAGAAAAAGAGTTTGCAATTCATCAAAGCACACCGAGAAGAGTAGATCCCTATGTAAGCAGGTAAAGCACTGCCTCCATGCTTCCTCCTGTATAATATCTTCCTAAACCCACTTGGAACCTTACCAAGGCTTAACGCGACTATCACGGTTGCCAAGGCAATACCTCTCTCAATCAAATCTCAAAGACTATTTCAGCATCTTTTCATCTGATTAATAATTCCTTGCAGATATCCAAAATTCTTAGCCCAATTTTAGAAAATAGTTGGGGCATGCGCGCGGGCGCGCACACGCACCCACGCTCCCTCGCTCACGCGTGCGTGTTTTAAGATGGCCGACGCATGACATTATTCAGCAATTTGCTGACACCGCTTAAAATGTAGTCTGCAACTACCTTTAGGAAAAGGGGCGCGTGGGCAGCTCAGCCGGGTAAGTGCTGGACTCTTGAACTCGGTTTGGGTCATGATCTCACGGTTCACGGGTTTGAGCCCCGAGTCAGACTCCGTGCTGTCAGCTTGCGATCCTCTCTCTCTCTCCTCCCCCCCCCCCACTCACACTATCTCTCTCAAAAAAAAATAAAAAATAAAAAAAAAATAGGGCGCTGTTGGACATCCGTGGTGTTTCGCAATCCTTAGTACATCAATGATACTATGAACGTGAAGTAAATTTCTAGTAGGAGATTAATGGGTCTTTGTGAAATAGTTTAATGCTAATTTTGTCTTCCAGAACTTGTTTCTCAAGTTCATCCTCTAGTTTTCGCTGTTTATGGTATTAAGTGCTGTGAGCTGCTTCCAACGGTGGTCTTATTCTAGAAACTTGTTGTTGTTGTTTAATTATAATCTTTTATCTTTGTACCCGTGTGTCTAATTCAGAGATGTTGTGAGTTGAAGGCAACACTGGGATCGGATTTCATTACTACCAGGAAGCTGAGTTTGAGGAACACCTTCTGCTCTCAAGGACCAGAGTGGAAAGTGTGAGCACATCCACCTGCCCTCCCAGATGGGGAGGCTGATAGTTGTGGGTTCATAGGTGGCAACCAAGCCTCTTGCTAAGTATTCATCACACACAGTGCCGTTTATTTCTCATGGCGACACTCTAGGAGGAACAGACTGCCCTTCCGTGGGTAGTATGGGCACTTGCAGAGGGCAATCCATTGATCTGAGGTACATAGCTAGAAAGAGCTGATGTGGCTTTAAAAACCACGTCTCTCAGCCCCAAATGCTAATATCTTCTAAAAGCAAAACTTCCAAGGGGTGGCTCGGTAGGTTAAGCATCCAACTCCCGCTCAGGTCATGATCTCACGGTTGGTGGGTTTGAGCCCCGCGTCGGGCTCTGTGCTGACAGCTCAGAGCCTGGAGCCTGCTCGGATTCTGCGTCTCCCTCTCTCTCTGCCCCTCCCCTGCTTGTGCTCTGTCTCTCTCTCTCTCCCTCTCTCTCTCAAAAATAAACATTAAAAAAAACGAAAAGCAAAACTTTCAAAAGCAAACTCTCTAAGTCTGCACAATATTTCTCGTTTTCTTTGTGAGTATAAAATTCTCGCAGGTTCGACACTGACGTCTTTTCTGGATACTCCAGAAAAGTGAACCCACAAATGGATGCATTACCTCCTCTGTTCCTACAGATGGCTGGAAAGGGGGTGGAAGCTGAGTCCAAGCCCGGAAAGCGAGTTAATGTGCATGCAGAATCCTTGTGGCTACTTTAGGTTAGAAGGTACTTTTTAAATTCTTTCTTCTCTTCTAAGTGTGGGGTCAACGTACAATAATTCAGTTATGGTGGGCGTGTAGGATGGGAAGGTCTTTTTCACTGCTCTAATGCCTGCTTGGAAGTCACTCAGAAAAGGCTTCAGTTGTCGAGCTGAGCTGAGCTTGCAGGACGGAGAATCAAGGCGCTCTGGGGGCGTCGTTCCAATAGAAGCTGGTGGAGACTCAGATCCCCCAGCCTTAGCCAAGGCCCTCTACCGGTTCTCGGCGATCTCTGATGCAGGGCTTGTTGGCCAAGACCTTTCTCTTGCACTAACGTGAGCTGCTGTCTGGCTTTTTGTGGGACCAAGAAGCAGAAAATAGGGCAAGTCAATGGGTTTGCTAGTGTAACCACCCCCCCCCCAACCCCCGGCCACCCTGGCGCATGTTTTTTCACACCTGCCGCGTTCTTATGCTGAGGCGGGAAACTGTCAACAGTGGTCTCTCAACCCCCCCTTTCGTATTTCCAGGTGCATCATCGTCACTCAAGATTTATGTGCTAAGTTACTTGTGAGGGTATCGATCAATACCTGTTATTCGAAGGGAAAGTGCTACTGTCCCCTTAAGTCTTGGGGTTCCTTCTCACCTCCAGTTGCTGAGGCTGCTAAGGATTTCTTCTTACTGAGCATCTCCCACTATTCGCTGACTGTTGGGGTGAGCATCTCTGTGCTGTCACCGCATTTGCTTTCTGCCCAAACTGAGGACTGACACCACGTTTATCCCATGAAACTGAACGGTGCCTGGTAAAACACTTGAGAGGACGATAGCCAAACTTTGACCCTCCATTTTTCCATCTAAAAAATAATGGCTGACAGTGTTGAGACCTAACTCCAGAGTGAGTTAAGTTCTGAGAAGAGCTTTTTTTGGAGGAAAAGTGTTACAGTGGACAAATGCTTGGAGAGACTGATGTGGTCATGGCGGTCCCCTGAGGGGTGGGCCAGGAGCGGGCAGAGTGGCACCTGGGGTGCTGACTTCTGCAATGATGGCAGATGTCGTGTCTCCTGGAAATGAGGCTCTGGGAGGAAGAGACAGGTGGGTAACAGAGAAGTCCTGGAGACCTTGAAGCTGTTGACAGTGCCCAGGGGACGTGTTTGATTGACAGATGAAAAGAGCGTGAGTCACAGAAACCATGTTTTTAATTAATGTTTATTTATTTTTGAGATAGAGACAAAACATGAGTGGGGGAGGGGCAGAGAGAGAGAGAGCCACAGAATCTGAAGCAGGCTCCAGGCTCTGAGCCATCAGCACAGAGCCCGATGCGGGGCTCGAACTCACGAACCTTGAGATCGTGACCTGAGCCGAAGTCGGATGCTTAACCGACTGAGCCATCCAGGGGCCCCAGAAACCATCTTTGGTGAAGAATTCCTTGTTTAAAAAAATGTTACAGGATGACAATGAGGGTCTAGAAGAGCCAGATCAGTAACCAAAATTTCTATCACCATCCTTGGAAGTTTGGACAGAAAACTAAGCTCCAGATCGCAAGTAACAGTAATAGAGGGAAGTAAAAATATTATGAATGTCATGCTCATCTAAATAAGCTTTTTGTGGAGAACCGTGCAAAATGGTGATATATGTAGTACTTCATAAAATCACATAAGTACTGTTTATTTAAACATATAGAACAACCTGAGCTAATCATAAAATATAATTTGCTTTTCGGGAAATTTAGAGAAGACAAACCACATTGGCCCAGAGAAGGGATATAATTGAGCTTTATTTTTATTTTTATTTCTTAGTTTATTTATTTATTTTGAGAGAGAGAGAGAGAGCATGAGCAGGGGAGGGGCAAAGAGAGAGAATGAGAGAGAGAGAATCCCAAGCAGGCTCCACATCGTAAGCATGGAGCCCAACGTGGGGCTCGAACCCATGATCCATAAGATCATGACCTGCGATGAAATCAAGAGTCGGACGCTTAACCGAATGAGCCACCCAGAGAACCCTGGATTTTAGATGAACAAGGGCACGTATTCTATATGTCAAAGATGAACGCTTCAACAACTTTCAGTGGTGATTAGCATACATTGTGGAACAATGAAAAGAATAGGAAAGAAATACCGAAGGTCTTGGGGCACCTGGGTGGCTCAGTTGCCCAACTTGGGCTCAGGTCATGATCTCGCAGTTCATGAGTTCAAGCCAGACGTCGGGCTCTGTGCTGACAGCTCAGAGCCTGGATCCTGCTTCGGATTCTGTGTCTCTCTCCCTCTCTGCCCCTCCCCTCCTCATGCTCTGTCTCTTTGTCCCTCTCTCAAAAATAAATAAACGTTAAACAAGAATAAAAAAAAAAGAAATACTGATGGTCGTAAGGGTGCAATATCATCTTGGGCTCTATTGGTTGATGTTACCTGTGTTGAATTAACCAATATTGTCATCTGATTTTAAAGGCAGATGAAGTTTTACTGTAAAGGCTACCATCAGGCATGGCAAAGAGAGTTACGTCTCATGAAGTTCACAGGCTCTTGTCCGCAGGATTCTCAGGGCTGATTCCATACGGTTGGCTTAGGTTGACCCTAAACAACCTGAACGAGCCCAGAGAAGGAGGGTGTTGTGACATGAGTCACAACATCCGTCACGGATGCTCATATGCACTTGAACGCTGCAGGAACAAAAATACAACCATCGTCCCACCCTGCTTCTTTGCCCGATCTTGTTCCCTCTGGAGCCTCATGATTGACAGGAGTGAACATCTGTATTCAAGCCCCGTCGGGACGTGCCGAATGCTCCTAGTTGAACATCATACATATGCTATGCTCTCTTACATCTTTAATCTATTTCATATTTTATATGAGATTTTCAAGGATAAATATTTTATTAGCATTAGAGCCTAAAATTTGCTCACTAACTTTAAAGTTTCTTATACTGGGAATATACTAATATGAATTTCTTTAATCAGGCCAAATGTCCAACGTGCAGGAGTAGTGTTATCACCCTGCAAATGTCTTTCAACTGTATTCTTTGGAAAATATTTCTCGGCATCGCGCTGAAATCCAGCCCTGCGTGTTAGAGGAACGTAGGTTCACAGGGCTTGTCAGCCATGGGAAACCCTTTGGTACGTGCCCTGGCTTTTCCTCTGTTACCTCGTGGCCAAGTGGGTCCCTCTCTAGCTGCAGGGACTATGAGCTGGTTTGGGATTTTGTGTGTGTGCGCACAAGCCCGTGTGTGTGTGTGTGTGTGTGTGTGTGTGTGTGTGTGTGAGAGAGAGAGAGAGAGAGAGAGAGAGAGAGAGAGATGGGAGAGGCATTGGTTTTCTTTTCCAGGTCGTTTTCACAGTGGGATGAAGTCCTTTATCTATTATGTCCACACCTCCTGGCTGAGAGAAGGTGGTTTTGTTCAGGTATTATTTATGTCTTACCAAAAAAAAAAAAAAAAAAAAAAAGGAAAAGAAGAAAAGACTCTGTTAAGGTCTAGAATCTGTAGGAGAGATTCCAATTAACAGCTTCGTCTGCCTTAACTAACTCCCCTTTCCCTCACTTGCCTTTCTCCCGCACCCACCGGCTTTCTGGTCCTTTCCATCTTTAGAATATTGGTTTGGAAGGTGTCCATGGGGCCACGGGCCGGGAGATCACCGGCGAGGACTGTCATGTGCTCAGCTGGCCGGCAGGACGTCTGTCTTTAGGCGTCTGCCCCTGTAACTTGGCGGAGCCTCTGAAGAGCCTCACGGATACGCACAACCACCCTCCCTGGCCGGCAGGTGCCTGCTGCCCGGATGAGGACACAGGGTGTATTCTGCGCCGGGCTGGCTCGCTTTCCGAGACCTCTGCCTTTGTTGTTAGGACGGCCTTGCTTTCCAGGTGCGTCCTCCTCAAACGCCACTTCTTGCGTCTTGATAAAGGCTGTGAGGAGGCCAAGAGGTCTTAAAATACACAGAAGACCCCACCCCCCACCCCCCGCTGCCCACTGGGGGGTTCTCCACGTGGAAGATGGCCCAGGCTCTCTCCACCCGTCAGCGCTGAGCATGACGGGCAGTGATCACCCAGGGACTCAGATAAGCACACACAGGAAGCAGGTGCAACGTAGCAGAGTTTGTTGTACTTCTTAAACTTGCCGCTGAGGGTGGTGATGGTCGGCACGAAGTGCCACCCACAGCACTGTGTCCATCCCGGATGAGGCCGTCAGGAGACCCGTGAACTCGGGGACCGAAGACAGCTTCTCATTTCCTGGCAGCTCTCACGGGACAACCCCCCCCCCCCCCCTCTCCGGGCGCCTGGCCTGCTCAGTCGGTCAAGCGTCCGACTCTTGATTTCTTCAGCTCGGGTCATGATCTCGTGGTTCGTTCTCTCTCTTTCCCTCTCAAAATAAAAAAATAAATAAATAAGCTTAAAAAAAAAAAAAAGAACACTTCCAAACAGACAGCAATTTTGAAAGATTCCCTAACCTGTCACTTTGATTCTACCATTAACACTACTAGACTTTCTTTGTCTTTTCCATGTATTCATCTCTCTGTCTAGTCATCAGTGAATCTTTTTTCTGATCCCTTTTAAGGAAAATTCAAACATCTCTAGACTTATTCCTAAAGACTCCCATATGAATATATAATTACCTAGGTCGCAGTATTTGTTCACCATATTTCTTTTTTTTTTTTAAATGTTTATTCTTGAGAGAGAGAGACAGAGTGAGAGTGGGAGGGGCAGAGTGAGAGGGAGACGCAGAATCTGAAGCAGGTTCCAGGCTCCCAGCTGTCAGCAGAGAGCGCGACGCGGAGCTCGAACTCGCGAACCGTGAGATCGTGACCGGATGCTCAACCGACGGGCCACCCAAGCGGTCCGCACATTTCCTTTCATGAAAAATCTGATGTGTCTTCAATCACGGTGGCTGTGGCTGTGTGGTCTTCTCAGAGGAGATGCCAGGATGGGACTAAACATGCAAGAGGTTTGCCGAGTGAATGTCTGTGAAGGATAAAAAGGAGGAGGCAGCCACCAGACCACGGTGGAGTCTGACCCTGGGAAAGGCTGGCGGAGGAGGAAGAGGCCGGAACAGTATGAGTCTCGGAGGGCAGTGCAGTCCTACGGAATTTGGGCCAGGCCAACGAGGAGTCCGGAAGCCAAAGCTACAGGTAGGAGGCCCCCGACTGGGCAGGAATGGGCACGCGTTGGAGCCTCGATGCCGATCACGGGCTGTGCGCAGCTGGGGAAGCGTGGCCTGGCCGCCGTCAGGGTGGTGGACCCACAGGGCACCTGCAAAAGGTCCTGCCCACAGCAGATCTGAGCAGCCGCCACGTCCCTGACTCCCGCTCCTCCCCAGAGGCAGCCAGTGGCCCGATCTTAGGCGGAACTTTGCGTACACGGACTCGTCCGGGACGAACTGATGTAGAAGCCTCCTTCTACTCAAGGTGTTATTTTTGAGATTCATCCATGTTGTGCTTAGTGTTAGGTGTTTGCTTCAATCCTTGATTTGGAGTTTAATTACAGTGACCGTATCTGGTGCGCAAGCTTTCTGGACAAGATAAGCACAAGGCGTCATTGATAAGGGGCACCAAGGACAACAGAGCTGCCTGAACTGTCCAGTCTGGTTGGAAAGGCTCTGCCCACTGTGTGAAGCCCTCTCATTTTGTGCCTTGCCGACAGAGATAAAGCGCAAAGCTCCTGAAGAATGCAAAAATTATGCAGTTCACAGAGCAGGACAAACAATAAGAAAAGGAATTAAGCCATATTTTGGGGCCAAGTCAGACGCGACTCCCTCAGATGCAGGCAAAAAAGAGCTATTTTGAAGGCTTGCAAATGTGAATCCCTGCCTACCTCATAACTGTTTCTAGGAAGACCATTCTAGCGCCTGCCAGAGTGTAGAGTCGTGACATCGTCTTCTTTCCGTAAGAAAAATCTAGTCGTTCTTGTCCCAGATTGTCTCTACTCTCTTCTGAACTCGTGGGTTTGGGTCAATGTTCACGTCCTTATTTTTACCCCCAAAGTGTCATGAATCAAATGGAAGTTGTCTCTTAGCATTGCAGACGTTGCTCATGATATTTTAAGTATTTAAGTGTTTGCCATTAATGGATGTGTGTACTTATCCAGTTTTTCCCTGTGTATATTTATGATGTATATTTAGTACTTGTGTGAATGTCCCAAACAATGTTCAAGTGGGATCCTGGACTTTCCCTTCATTACACCTTCGACACTGATAGTAACTGACCCTCCCTGGATTGTGTTCACTCCGTGGCCAAAATGGAAGTTCCCTATGGGTGGGACCATTTCTTCCCGGTTTATCATTACATCTACCCACGGCCGAGCACAGGGCCAGGTACAGAGTACGGGGTCTGTACATATTTGAGTGAATGAATGAAATCAATCTTTTTTAAAAAAAAAACATTTTATTTTTTTTTTAAATTTTTTTTAATGTTTATTTATTTTTGAGACAGAGAGAGACAGAGCATGAATGGAGGAGGGGCAGAGAGAGAGGGAGACACAGAATCGGAAGCAGGCTCTAGGCTCTGAGCCATCAGCCCAGAGCCTGATGTGGGGCTCGAACTCACGAACCGCGAGATCGTGACCTGAGCCGAAGTCAGACGCTCAACCGACTGAGCCACCCAGGCGCCCCTAAAAAAAACATTTTAATGTTTATTTATTTTTGAGAGAGAGAGAGAGAGAGCATGAGCAGGGGAGGGGCAGAGAGAGAGGGAGACACAGAATCGGAAGCAGGCTCCAGGCTCCGAGCTGCCAGCACAGAGCTCAACGCAGGGCTTGAACTCACAAACTCCAAGATCATGACCTGAGCCGAAGCTGGACGTCCAACCGACTGAGCCACCCAGGCGCCCCACAAAATCAATCTTAATAAGGGGACTAAAGAGATCAGAGTCAGAGAGCACAGCAGCGCAATGACTTTTGATCCGTCCACCTCGGTTTGGAGCAGTTTCTGGGCAAACTGTTGACTTAACGGAGCATGAAGGGACAATAAATGAATCGTCTGTTCTGTACCCGTTGGCCAAGGACAACCGCAGTGGCCGTTCATGGTACGAGTAGATTATTGCAGGGCCTTCCCGTGGGGAGAGGACCCGTATCAAGAATTGGGAATCAGGCAGACATGGCCCGTTTTTGCCTCTTCTACTCACCACAACATGACCTTCAGGCTTGGGCTGACTCATCTGCGAGGTGGGATAATAGCAGTCCCCGTGTCACAGAGTGTAGGAAGACCTGGGGAAAAAATCAAGACGGTGACGTGCATAAGGAGAGCTTAGCACGTGTGAAGCAGGCTTACCATTATTTCTGGAAAACCATTCCCGGGAAATAAAGAGCTGTCGTGTCAGGGAGGGGAGCAAACTCGCGCAGTTCCGGGTACAAGTCAAAATATGACTTAGGAAGCACCAGGTCTCCGTGGTAACTTCATTCCACTAGCTGTCTAGTTTGTTTCTAAACAGTTCCAAAAACTTTTATTTTTTTCCAGAGAGACCTAAATAGATGATTCAAGTTAATATTCTTGACTGCAGATTCTCCCAGGGGACCAGCTGCTCCTTGGAAACAAATTTTAACTTTGGAGCTGCTCAGTCCTTTGGGTCACCAAAGTGTTCTTTCCTGTCCTTGGGCAATAATTTATCAAGTTGCTCTCAAGTGCCTTAAAGAGCCTTACAACCCAAGGCTTATGCATTTCGGATTTATGCATTTCATTCTAGACTCCCAGCCCCCCGCCCTCCGACCCCCGTCACACACACACAATTGACTCTACCCCTTAATATCATGTGTCAAATTGTAATGGTTATTTTAGTGGCTGTATAGCTGATAACAAAGTCTGCGTGAGACAGAAAAAATAGCAGATATAAGAGAACAAGGTTGATAGTTAAATGCATAACAAACTCTGTTCGTTCTTTAAGGTTTTGATACAATTGCAGGTGCTGCTGAGTTGATAGGAACATAAAAGGGAGACGTTGTAGCTTCACAATCGATGTGTTTGCTGCACGCTGCGTTTTTACGCGCACATGGGGTGCCTCAAAAATAATGGATTTTATATCCTTTCTCCCACTATAACCTCAGAGCGCGAGTATTCATTCCGTTTCACTTTGTCCTGTTTGCTTTATTTCCAGAATAACAACTAAGTTCAGCTGCATGAATCCGGGCATGACTTCGCTGCAGGCCCCTGGTATAGGCTCTCTCACGAGCTGTGGGCAGGCGGGGGCCCTGCCACAGTCACAGCTGAAGCATCTGTGTCCGCCCGTCCCGCGTGTCACGATGCTAGGCCGAAGAGGGTCTGCTTCTGATCTCGCTCCGGGGACCTCCCCCAGGGCCAGCAAAGAAGGCCCACGGTTAGACGTCCCTGGCTTCTTGTGACGGATCGTCAGAAGGGACACCCAACTCGCTTCGGCTGTATCCTGGTTGTGGAAGTGAGGCGGCCCGGCTCACACTCACGGGGAGGAGACTGCATAAGGGGTGGGGGGAGTCCTGGGAAACGGGGAAGGTTGGAAGTCGTCCCCAGTGGCTGCTCGCCACAATTCCCATGCATTTTTCCCGATGGATTTTGCATTTTACTGCCAATCTGACATCCAGTGCCCAAGTTTTCAATGTCTCTTAGGTATTGATCCTACATAGAAGGATCACTGGCTAACTTAAAAAGGAACACAAGGGGCGCCTGGGTGGCTCAGTTGGTTAAGCATCCGACTGTGACTCAGGTCATGATCTCTCACCGTTTGTGAGTTTGAGTCCCACGTTGGGCTCTGTGCCGACAGCTCAGAGCCTGGAGCCTGCTTGGGATTCTGCATCTCCCTCTGTCTCTGCCCCACCCCACTCGCTCTCTGTTTGTCTCTCTCTTTCTGGAAAAAAAAAAAAACAACCATAAAAAAATTAAAAATAAATAAGTAAATAAATAAAGAGAGGCATGAAATTTCCCAGAGCTAGGCAAATTTGCAGGGTAATAAAATTGATCGGGGTGACCGCAATGGGAACGTGTTGGGTCTATTATTTACGTGTATGTGTGTTTTGTTTCATTCTGTTGTTGCTGTTGTTTTCCCAGAAGAAGCTAGACTCTATTTCTTATCAACATCTATATTCACATTAGCTAGGAAATAATCCATTTACCCTTACATTCGATTTTTAATTCTTTTCTATAGACATTTAATTAAGCACGCACAGTTGAGGCTGAAAGACAATGTGGAGAATCCAGTTTCTACGGATTATTTTTATTTAAACAGGGGAAGTTAATAATATACTGTAAAGAGAGAACAGGATAAATCCTGATAAGTTTTCCGGCCACTACCATTTTTTTGTGTAAGCAAATTCAGAGAAAAGCGTGAGGTCTGAGCTTGGTAAGCCCACGTCTAAATCCTGGTTCTGATGCTCCCAATGGATGAAAATGACCCTACCCCACAGATCGTTTCTGCAAAAATCAGGCTTCGGGACAATGAGCAATGGAAAAAGTTCCCAGTGCAGCAGAAGAAATTAACTGGAAAAGTATTAGACAACTCACAGATCAGTGAGAAGGCTGGAGCCTAGGTGTAGAGTGCTTGCTGAGTTGCTGGGACCTCAGCCAATGTCCTCCCTCCGTCCATGGGCAGCCTGTTTGTGCGGTGGCCTAGGCAGGGGTGGGGCAGGGGGCGCGGCAGGGGTCATGCTGCCTGCTGGACGCTCAGGCCCCTGCCCTGCCCCAGCATGAATTCTGAGTGCTCTGTGATCCTGTGCTTCAGAAGCATGTAACTGACAGCACGTCACTTCAGGGACTGGGGGGAACCCGTGGTTTCCGTTACACTCTTGGGGGTTCACACAGCTTTGGGGTCCACAGGCAAACGATGACGGTTCACCTACCGCACAACAACAGAAAACAAAATTCCACCCCATGATGCCAGGGAAAAAGGAGACGAAACCGGGGGGGAACATTTGTAATGCAATCCTGGTAAGTTATAAAAAGAGCATCGCCTAATTAATGGTCTCCATATGCCTGAAGACAAAATGTATAAACAGAGGGCACAGGTCAGAAGAGAAACCAAAATAAGATGCTAAGGAATAGGGACTCACGGTTTCTCCAGCTCTGTCCTGGGAGGGGGCCCTGGCGGGGTCTGAGCCCTAGTGCAGAGCTGGCCAGTTCCCCCAGGGGAGGTCTCTGCTTGGAGAGCTCAGGTTAGAAAACCATTCAAGCCCCCCCCCCCCCCCCCCAGCGTGTCTGGGTCACAAGCACACTTGTGAGGACCACATGGTCCGGGTCAGATCTGTTCACCAGCAGGCGAGGCTGAGGGAGGACCGGGAGGGCCCAGGGGCCCTTGTCTTCTACTTATCGTGACTTTGCCAACGTGGACTTCCTTGGACGAAGTCAATGAAGGAGGTCTCCCGCCTCTGCCTGGACCCAGGCACTACATTTTAGAATAATTAGAAATACCAGCAGTGACACCAGAGTAGCTGGAATGATTTCTACTGGAGAAAACATGGCGGAGAAGAAAGGATCTGTTTATTCTCTAACGTCTACCGGAAGGGTCACAGATTAGCTTAAAATGAAAATGTGTGCACACACACCTACACAAACCCACACCCCACCACGCACCCATGCATACTTGATACAAACACACAGACACACACGTGCTCATCCTCTGCCCCCTCCTTGACTGAGCACTCCAGACTCAACTGGTGTGACCTTTCTGGACTGCCCTCAGGTTCCGTGTGTTTACCTTGTCTTCTGCGTTGACTTCTGGAAGGAACCCTGTCAGTGTCCATCTCCTCAGGGGAAAGAAGGCCTGTTGGGTCACAGGGCATGCGGTGTTCAGCCCCCACGTGTGCGGGTGAGCCCACAGTTCCTGGCCCCCTGGAGGCATCAGGAGGGATCTGCCGGAGGGGTTAGTGAGCAAGGTCACTGCCATGACTGCCCTCTGAGCTGGCTTCTCCGAGAAGGGCGCAGGAGCGATGTCCCCTCAGCTTAGCACACGGAACAACCTTCCTGGGTCCAAGCAGGTGACAGACATCAGCCTCTCTGCCACCAGGGCCGGCTCCTGCATTCGTAACATGACCAGATAGCTGGCTTTTCCCTGGAAAATCTTTCTAGGTGACTCCCAGCCTTTAAAAAAAAGACACATGTCATCAGGGCCAAGGATTCTCTCTCTTTCTCTCTGCCTCTCTCACGATGACATTGTGACTGTTTTAGCAACTACCCAGCTTGTTAGAAAAATCTAGACAGACAGAGGCAGGTGACCAGCGCGGCTAACCTCAATTCCTACCTCCCACGGCATCCCATTTGTCCCGAGGCAGATAGGACGTCACACAGCAGATGGCCACGGGTACGAACAGAAGGCGGAGAAACAGAGCGAGGCCGACGACTCCTTAACCTGACATGTGGCCCTAAAAGGAGAGGCTGGCGTCACTGAGCGACTGGAAAGTCCTGCTTAGTGCCCATCACATTTGTCAATCTCTGTGAAAGTCATTGCCAAGTTTGACTGGTTATAGAACTCAGTCTATGAAGGAAAGAACTTCAGACTTGACCTTTGGAGCCCAAAGAGACGTTCCCCAAAACATCTTACAGTGTGTTTACAACAGCACAGTTGTTAGGAGACAGAAACAACGGAAATGGAAATATACATATTTGTGTTCCTTTATGTTGTCACAGGGAAAATGCCCTGCAACTCTGGTCTTCTTAGCACAGTGATGTCTTTTTTTTTTTTTTTTTAATGTTTATTTATTTTTGAGAGACAGAGCATGAGCAGGGGAGGGGCAGAGAGAGGGAGACACAGGATCCGAAGCAGGCTCCAGGCTCCGAGCCGTCAGCACCGAGCTCGACATAGGGCTCAAACTCACGAACCTCGAGATCATGACCTGAACTGAAATCAGACGCTTAACTGACTGAGCCACCCAGGTGCCCCCTAGAACAGCGGTGTCTTAATGCGAGTGCGTCAAAAGACCGAACTTCACATTCTTCCCTTTATAAGACAGTGTTTCCTGGTAATAATTACTTCTACAATACCAGGAAATATGATTTACATGAAATTAATGAGAAATGCGTCATGCTCTAAAACATAAAGGAGTATGTTTCCTCTTACAACCTCAAATGGTTTTATTAACAAAAAGTTTAAAGAAGATGACTCATACGTGGTTATATAATATTTGGTTCAAAATTGTTTGCAAAATGTCAGGCACTAAATTGAATAAAGTTCTACCCGCTGAAAGCTATCTGCAACCATTGGATGGTTTTAAACACTTATAAATTCTGCAACAGAGATTACAGAACTAATTAAATCAGAAATTCATTCCCCAGATACCACCAGAAAGCTGAGTGTAATTTATATCCACTTTTAGGCATGTCATATATAATATCCTATGAGTTAGCTCCTAACCATTATTTGCATAAAATTTCATGACCATCTAGCTATTTAACATGCTCAAAATTGGCACATTGGAAAACTAATTCTATCTCTCTACACACTGTTGGAAGCAAAATATATTTGACTACTTTTAATTAATATTTTATAAATATGAGGAAAGTGACTGTGCTAGGCTTTCATGGTGAAATCACAGCCTTACATGATACATATTGACTAAAGACTCATTGCTTCTCAGACTCAGTCAGAACACAATAGATCATCTCAAATCACAGTTAGTCCAACCGCTATTTGTCTTTGCAGAGTAAACGCAGTGCAAATCAGCAAACCTTAAGAATTGTGTCTGAAGACCACGATAGAACAATCTATTTTCATATTATAATTGATTTGCACACATCGATGCAGCAGGTGGCATTTCTGTTTAATAATTGTGTCTTTAAGAGTGTTTTACTTTGAAGAAATAGCTATAAAGAAAGAAAGACTGACAAAGACAGGAAGGCAGGAAGGAAGGAAAGGAAAACACAGAAAAATGAAAAAAAAAAAAAAAAACCCAAAAGGAAGCCAGCTTTGTGGAGTCTTTCACGACAGTGAAGAATGATCTCATTTACTCTCGGGTTGTTATTCTGCACAGACAGAGGCAACCATTCACTTTGGTTCTGTACATATGCTAAACTTGGCCAGACAGTGTTCCTGGTGTGCACTTGGGAGGTATGAAGAATACGCCTGTCATCATGTCTTCTACGTGACGCCTGGGAGCCATGTTCACAAGCCTCAAGGGCAGGAGAGCTCAGTTCTTCTTGCACATAGTATAGATTTATCAAATGCCATTTTTGATGTCAAATGACCCTACTTCTCATGTCTGATAAAGATGATTCATCATCAGGGGCGCCTCAGTGGCTCAGTTGGATTGGCTCAGGTCATGATCTCCCGGTCTGTGAGTTCGAGTCCCACGTGGGGCTCTGTGCTGACAGCTCAGAGCCTGGAACCTGCTTCGGATTCTGTGTCTCCCTCTCTCTCTCTGTCCCTCGCCCTCTCGTGCTCCGTCTCTCTCTCAAAAATAAATAAATGTTCAAAAAATTTAAAGGAAGAGATGATTAATCATGAGATCCTTAAACTCTCCGCATTGTACATATGAAACAATTCAGGCTTATTTGACCCGAAACAAGTGATCAGTAAAGGGACACACTGCCGTAGCGTGCCTTCTGATACCGTGTACTGAGCAGGACGTATCACTTTTGTGTCGTTGCTTCCAACACGCACAGCGTCTTGACAATCATGAGGAGACATCTGACAGTCACCAAACGAGGGACACTCCGCAGGATGACTGACCTGCAATCTTTACAAATGTCAAGGTCAAGAAAGACAAATAACAGGCAGACAAGCTATTCTGAATGGAGGGAAAATGAAAGAATGACAACCTGTGACCTCGCGCTGGGTCCCGGACAGGGAAACAAATCCTTACGCAGGACACCGTTGGTGCCCTTGACATCATCGGGCTAAGGATTGTGAGTCAGACAGCGAACGGTGTTGCGTCAAGTTAGACGTTCTGATTTTGGTCCTCGTATGGTGTGAGGTGAGAGGATGGCTTGCGCTCTTTGGAAATACAGACTAAAGGGGAAAGGACACATGCCGTGTGCAGGGAACGGACGTGGAACAGCAGCTGTGTGAGCGTGCAGCCCAGCACTTACCCAGGGCGCCCAGAGGAAGAGAGGGCACTTTAGCCATGCGATTATTTTAGAGGGAAGGACTGTGTGTCTGAGTTCGTTTCTTCCTTTGCGCTGATTCCCGTAGCGACACCAAGTGACGACTCTAATTTTAGACACTCAGTGTGTCTTGACAAGACAGCTGTTACCACTTCCTAAGAACCAAGTTCCTCCTCCCGTGTGCCTCACTGACTTTGGTTCTTAGATGCTCATTTCTAAGGACCAGAACCCGTTTCAACATGTTTCAAGCACAAAGTAGAATCCGGTTTTCTGATAAACCGCAGGTTAACGTTTCCTCAGACAAACTTGTAACGTAATGTGAATTTGTGTCACGTAATTTCAATGATCGAAGGCAACGTGTTAGTAGTTGTATTAAATGATAACCTTCTAAAAAAAAACGAAGGGGCAAATCATGACTCATATAAACACGAAATACACACGAGTCCAAGATTTTATTTAGCACAAGGGAGCCGGCAAAATGTTACAAGTACCTAAAAGGAGAACTCGAAACACACACACACACATTCACACAGGTCACCAGGAATGCTAAAATAAATGTATACAACAGACGCACACCTGCTCCGTATCCACAAGCCAATCCTCAATTGCATTTCTAGGGACAGATTTGCATTTCTAAGGAGAAGAATACTTACGTTACTATAAAAATTGTACAACTTGCAGCGTTGTAAAATAGCAGAATCAAAGACAGAGGTAACTGGGAATGTGTTAGACATGACACCCGGTAACCTTTTCTTCCCATTTCAGAGTCTTTCTCAATTTTTCACAACAGCTGCTCTTGGGAACTATCAGCATTCTGGAATCATTATTCCGTGAACCGTCCATAGATCCGTATTTGCTTCATCACCTCGCGGACTTTGCTCAAAAGACGTAAAAACAGCTTTTGGAATCCAAACAGCTTACTCTGGAAACCTGTTCACCTCAACAGGCAAAGACGGTTTTTCTAATTTTCGTCTACTTATTTTTACTTACAGCATTTGTAAAGCTGGTATTTCTGGCTTATTACTGAAGACATGCTAAGAATTTCACTTCACTTTGATTCATTGAAGTCAAAGCCTACAGTAAATTTTGGTAAATGATTGAACGACCCCAAAAGACAACGGTAAGAGTAAATAATCGAGGCTAGTATTTTGGTCAAATGTAACTCAGGGGACGATGTCATTCTGTCAGTTTTACTGGGTAGGAGTTGGAGCCCTGGCCCTGGAGCCTGACTCAAACTAGGTACTTGTAGTTTGCGGTGATCGTGGTTAAATCTCTTCCCTTGCCAAGCCTCCCTTCGCCATCTGCAAAGTGGGTGTAAGTGCCAGACTGTGTCATAGAGGGGCTCTAAGCAATAAAATAGTCAATATGCAGGTGTGGCAATAGGTCTAAAGTTAATATTATTACTGAGCGACATGTGAAGCTGGCAGGGCCTCAGATGGCCCGACCCCAAGCCCCGCTCTGCACCTGTGGGTAAGGTGCCCCCCAGCAAAATCCCCCTCATCCAGTAGGCCAGACAAGCTGGAGGCTTCTGCCTGAGTAGCAGGTACCAGCCCCCCACCGGACTGCACGATCGTTCAAATCAGCCCATCTCATCCTCCTGTGGGAACTGGGGGTAGCCCCACCCACTTGTCCCAACCAAGCTGCACCTCCCCCCAGCCTGCTGGCTCCGTCTGCTCTCGAGGCCACATCCCATGTGGCCCCGAGTGCTGTGTGCCCTGCCGTCCCCGGCCCGGGCTGTGAGTATGTGTGGCTACCAAGCTGTTGTCAAAGAGGAGATGATTGGGGCGCCTGGGTGGCTCGGTCGGTTAAGCGTCCGACTTCGGCTCAGGTCACGATCTCACGGTCCGTGGGTTCGAGCCCCGAGTCGGGCTCTGTGCTGACAGCTCAGAGCCTGGAGCCTGTTTCCGATTCTGTGTCTCCCTCTCTCTGTGACCCTCCCCCGTTCATGCTCTGTCTCTCTCTGTCTCAAAAATAAATAAACGTTAAAAAAAATTAAAAAAAAAAAAAAAAAAAAGAGGAGATGATTAAAACAGCATGGCCCGTGACAGGTGCTCAACAAATGATTGCTTTTATTGTATCTAGAAATGTCATCGTCCCTGGTGCTGTGCAACGTAGATTTCAGCCTGGCGTGTAGCTCATTAGCAGTAAATAAATTCACTTTGAAATAACAGTGGGATGACATTTTAATATTTTAATCTGAGCTCCAGCTGATTGCCGCAAAACACTCCGAGTTTCCTGAGACTCAGGAAGTCTAGATTTCATGTGCAATCTTCTGATATTTAGATTTTGACTGCAAATTTAAGAAAATGAATCTAATCCCCCCCGGGGCAAACAAAGCACGCTTGGGGGGCCTTTAAGGGCCTGGAAATTTTCTGTTAGTGAACTAAAACCTCAGATGCTCAGGTGCCGTAGGGCACATGCTGATTAAAAAAAAGTTTTGGCTGCCCCCGGTGCAAATGAGAGAAGAAGAACGTTCTCCCTCCCTTTTCCGAGAACGTTTACTTTAGAAACTTGTAATTATAAATCCTTGCTCTCTGCTTTCGAGACGTACGTAAATCCTCTTAATGCCTACATAAGCTTCTTGCTAAATGACAACCCAAAGAAGTTTTTCTCAGGGACCTGGGGGCCATCTGTAAAATGTAAGCCGCAAGGAAGATCATGTCCCATCTCCCTGTCCCCGGGAGAGGACAGGAGACCGACTGAACTGCTTGGCTGAGTGTTAAAACCATCTCTTTTCATCAAGGCGCGAGAAGTTTAGTTTTCCTCTGCGTAAAGACAACCAGCTAACAACACGGAGGGCCACTCGGACCGCCAGGTGTATGTGGGATAGACTACGTGTGGCCAGCGGTGCTGTCCAGCTCTTGTCCTGGAAGGGCTTATCCTTTACCCGGAGATTATGCACATAGTAGGGTCGTAGCGGCCCTATTCTCTGGAACAGTCAGGTTTCCTACTGTCTTGGCAATCTTTAACAGCGGCCCACGGCGTGTAGCTCAATGCTTACTCAATAAGAAGGATGCTTTCTTTTTCTTCTGCTTTGTGAGAGGTTTGCTCGGCCGAGAAGAAGTTCTGTTTCTCATTGTTTCTCCCACAGTGCCTCTCCCCTGCCTACTTTCCAAAGGCCAGGAACCAGGGTTCACCAGGTAAAGCAAGGCCCTTTCGGTGGTCCTTACGGAAAGTCCCAGCGGACTTTCCTTAGCGATGGCTGTAAGATAATGCATCTCGCTGAGGTGTGGACACCTGTGCCTGTTACTGCTTGCTCTCTTTTTTGGTTTTCAGTCTCCGAGCTGTGCCCTCAGCTGGACGCCGCTGTGGACAAAGCAGTCAGGAGGACGCCCGTGTTCTTCTGACCTGCAAGTGGGGGTCACACGTTCCGTCCCAGACAGAAACCGTCCTTAACAACACTCTCCTCCTCCTGCAGAACATCGCCTCCTTGCTTCCCGAGCCTGTCCTCCAACAGGCTATGAAGTCTCTTCGGCTAATTACTCCCTTCTAGACGTGGCCGTTCTCCTTCTCGCTCCTCTTTGCCAGTCTGTCTCTCTTGCCTGCTGCTGACATCTAGCCTCCACGTTTTCAAGATCCTTCCCTCTCTCGATGGCTTTATGCCCCAAAGCTCTAAGAACTCTCCTTTTTATTAAATATGTCGGCCTGGATCATAAATGGGTTCGAGCTAAGAACTAACGTCACACAACTGCGTGTGCCAACCTCATCGGCAAGCCCTCCAATCTGTGCCCCGCCACAACGGGGGGGACCAGCAGCTTTACAGGGCACCCCGCCTTCTCCCCCACTTCCTCCTCTGGTTAAAACCACTAGGCTTCCTTCCTTCCTGATGCTCCCCCCCTCAACATTCTTTTTATATGAAAGATCACGTTCACCGACCTCGTTTTCTTATTTTTCTCATTCACTCCCAACGATAGACGTTTACTTTTCCGAGGCCAGAAAAAACCCCGTTTCTCCGTATTTCCCAGATTCCAAAATACCATCACACAGAAGATGCAGGATAGAAGAAATAGGTTTTTGGCAAAAATCAGAAAATAAACATTACTGCATCGAAATGCAAGTTGTATTGAAGAAGAATCCCGTCTTCCGAAACACTAAATTGTGGAGGTTGTACTTGATCGTCATGAAAACACGTTATTTTTCTTTTACTCACCAATCAATAGTTAGCAGTCTATGGCATTAGGTATCTCATCTCCACTTTCAAGGTAGAGAAGAAGCCCACAAAAATTTTTAAAAGGATTTAATTTTTTTAAAATTTATTATTTTTGAGAGAGAGAAAGAGAGAGAGAGAGCACATGAGCACGAAGGGGCAAGTGGGGGTGGCGGAGAGAGGATCTCAAGGGGGCTCTGTACTGATAACAGAGAACCCGCTGTGGAGCTCAAACCCAGGAACCACAAGATCATGGCCTGGACTGAAGCCAGATGCTTAACCGACTGAGCCACCCTGGCATCCCTGAAAAGATTTTCAAATTAGGAATCTTAGACATCAGAAAAAGGAGATCATAGTCCTATATTCCAAGGGGAGGCCCCTGCCTGTCTGGCCCAGTGAATGTATGACTTGGCCACTGTGTCCCATCGCTCTCTGGGGCGTGGCCATTTGAGCGGGGGACGACTCCGAAGTCTGGTGGCTCACCGCTTACCCAGACAGGGCAGGTCAGTAGTTTCAAGTGGGGCCCTCGCTGCAGGTGGAAGCAGGTGCGTCTGGGGCAGACCTAGGCTGTGGGCTGGCCTGCACGTGGGACAGGCCGTGGGGGAGCTGCCCGAGGGCGCGACTTGCCTTTTTCTTCTTCCCATCCAGAGGTGTGACTGCAACCCTCTTCCTTGATTCTTAAGTCCGACTAGAAGCCGTGCGTGTTCAGAAAAATGCTAAAAAGGGGCGCCTGGGTGGCGCAGTCGGTTAAGCGTCCGACTTCAGCCAGGTCACGATCTCGCGGCCCGTGAGTTCGAGCCCCGCGTCAGCCTCTGGGCTGATGGCTCGGAGCCTGGAGCCTGTTTCCGATTCTGTGTCTCCCTCTCTCTCTGCCCCTCCCCCGTTCATGCTCTGTCTCTCTCTGTCCCAAAAATAAATAAAAAACGTTGAAAAAAAAAAAAAAAAAAAGAAAAATGCTAAAAAAAGTCAACGATCAGAGCATTAGGTTACTTCTTATACAGACGGGCCTCGCTGGCACTGGTTCCGGTGGCTTCCGTGGAACCCTCTTGTGTTCTTCTTCAGGTTAGGCTCCCACCTGCACTTGCCATGGTCACCTGCACTGCACATGAAGGCCATCAGAAGGCCATCAAGCAAACCGCTGTTGGGTGTTCTGTATTTAAATGACACCGCCCCTGTGTAGGGGGGTGCTGGGCTGGACCCCTACACAGAGCGAGAGAGCAGCGCTTTGTCTCCGTGGAGGCCCCGCCCCCTGAGCAGGTGCCGACCCCACGCAGCTCTCAGTCTGCTGCTTCCTGTCACTGTCCTCCTTTCCCGTCCCATTCTCTTTGTGTTCTCTTCTCCTCCCTGTCTACTTTTCCTTCCTCCTACGGAGTGCTAAACACGTCACTGTCTGCAGGAAAAAGGTACCATTCCTTGGTCAGGCAGTAATCCTAGCTTCATTCAAAATTCTTCTTTTTCAAAATTTTTCTTTTTTTTTTTTTTCATTCCTAAATCCTTTTTTTTTTTTTTTTTTAACTTAAATTCTAGTTAGCTAACATGCAGTGCAATATTGGTTTCAGGAGTAGAATTCCGTGGTCCACCACTTACAGAGGACACCCAGTGCTGGTCCCAACAAGTGCCCTCCTCAATGCCCATCCCCCATCTAGCCCATCCCCCACCCACCTCCCTCTGTCAACCCTCAGTTTGTTCTCTGTGGTAAAGAGTCTCTTGTGGTTTGTTTCATTCTCTTCTCTTTTTCTCCCCCCTTTACCTATGTTCATCTGTTGTGTTTCTTAAATTCCACATATGAGTGAAATCATATGGTATTTGTCTTTCTCTGACTTAGTTCACTTAACATAATACACTCTAGCTCCATCCGTATCATTGCAAATGGCAAGATTTCATTCTTTTGGATGGTTGAGTAATATTTCATTATACACGCGCACACACACACACACACACACACACATGCTTATACCGCATCTTATTTATCCATTGATCAACATCATAAAAGCCATATACAAAAGACCCACAGCTATTAACATCCTCAAAGGGGAAACACTGAGAGCCTTTCCCCTACGGTCAGGAAGAAGACAAAGATGTCCACTGTCTCCATTACTATTTAATATAGTACTGGAAGTCTTAGCTTTAGCAATCAGACAACAAAAAGAAAGAAAAGGCATCCAAATCGTCAAGGAAGAAGTCAAACTTTCACTTTTGCAGACAACACGATACTCTATGTAGAAAACCCGGAAGTCTCCACCAAAAAATTGCTAGAACTAATCAATGAATTCAGAAACCTTCTGTGTATTCATCCATCATTCTACTGATGAAATAATGGTCCCCCTTTATCTCTTTTCCTGTTTCTGTTTAATAAATGAGCTGGCTACTTCTAAAGCTGTATGCAGGTTTTGGCGAGTAAGATCTCACAGAGAACGTGCAGTCCCCATGCTGCTCTTTGAAACAGAGCGTCATTTGTTGTATGAAGTCTGGTTACAACAGTGGAGCCCCCATGATTCACAGAGAATTATCTTCCAGCTTTGTGCGTTCTCCAAGGAGGATGCTAGAAAAGCCACAATGAACAAAGGATCAGTCTTCAGTTCTCATTCTGACAAGAGGCAAAACCCAGCCATCCGGGTGGAGGGGGTCCAGAGCTGTGGGCTTGTCCGTTGCTCAGGCCATCTCAGCGCTACCTCAGACATGCCCAAAGCCAACGGTATTCACCAGCGAATACTCAGGAGTTCAAGTCTGTACACTGTCGTCCTACCCTCAGTTCACGGCTCCGCCTCTAAACCCCGCTAAGCAGTGTAATTAAGATTCTTGCCTAATGTAGGCTCGTGGACTCACAGCACAAACACTGTAAGATTAAGGTGCAGATTTCCTTGTGCTTCTCTCACTGTGTTCACCCGAACACGGGCACACACACAGGCACACACACACACACACATGCACATACACACATTTTCTGCACAATCTATTGCTAACTAATTTTGAGAGCTGGTTCCAAAAAGCAAATTCACATTTCCATACTTTAAAAAAACTTTTGGGGACACCTGGGTGGCTCAGTCAGTTAAGCATCCGACTTCGGCTCAGGTTATGATCTCATGGTTCGTGGGTTCAAGGCCCACGTTGGGCTCTGTGCTGACAGCTCAGAGCCTGGAGCCTGCTTCAGATTCTCTCTCTCTCTCTCACTCTCTCAGAAATAAATAAACTTAAAAAAAAGTTTTGACTTCATTATTAACTATCTACCAGAGAAAGGCCCCATCAAGATCTATTTATTTCAAGTGTTATATAGAATTATATGGATAATTATAATTTGTTGCCTACCCATTTAACCGAAGCATCTCCGCGAAGGCCATTAGAATAAAATATTCTGTGAGTGTATTACTTAAAACATATGAAAGAAATACTACACAACATAGTGAACAGTATTTAATATCTTATAGGTAAGGTACAAATTATTTGAAAAAATATACATACAATCGGAGTTCTATAATGGCCTTTTAAGGTGTAACCAGAATCGGCAGAGATTGTACGATACGGCTGATTGTTTAACCTGGAGTGGATTATTTTTTTCCTCACAAAGGAGGTTGCTCCCCTAAGACAAAACTACATAAAATTGTCACTGAATAAATTGATCAGGGTAAACAAATAAAAATCAAATTTAGGTCTATTTGATACAGAGAGTAGAAGTGATTGTGTTAATAAAACACGTTTCTTCGGTTATCTCTCTATCCCTAAAGCCGTGGCATTTTCTAGAATCACAACGGAAAGTTTTACCTGATGCTTAGGAACATAATGATTGTTTAAAAAATAGTGGGTAAAATTACAGCAGTAATAATTAACCAACACCTACCAAGCAAGGTTATTAATCAACTCATCAAGTCCAGTCCAAAATTATCTGCCACTATAACAGAATGATAAATGAAAATAATTAAACAGCGCCAACATGTCAAGAGAACTTGAGCCCCAACAGCGTTCGCAAACCTGGAAATTTTATCTACGCCTCTGAAAATAGCCGTTCAGGAGTCTGGGAGTCTGAAAGTCAGTCCATTGATCTTAGCGGAAGAAATCAGTCAGGTGAGGAACACCAACCTGTACTGCAGGGTTTTTGAAACATCTTCATTTTTTGCATGAATGCATTTTTCTATTATTTTCTCCAATCTCCATCTCTGACAAAGCTCTGAAAACTACATTTCACATTTCTCATTTCTAAGGCTGACTTCACTTAATTCTTACCAAAGATGGTCTTTGCTCAGAGACTGTCTCTCAGGAAGGCATGGCCTCGGCGATGGCCTCCAATGATTCTGCCACCTGGTGTTCCCGCCCCGTGTAACCCCCCTCGCCTTTGACAAAGAGAAAATGCCCAGCATGAACAGGTGGATCTTGTGAGTTTGGGTGAACCCAAGCCTGGGAGCAACGTTCCCTGGGACGGGGCATTGCCGCAGGGCTGGTTCGCCTCCACTCGTGGGGGACACGGTCTGTCACTGGCTCCCCAGGCTCCAGGGACCCCTGTAGTACGCATGTGTGTGTTCTCAGCTTTCCCCCTGCCAGTCTGGGATTGGATCCTTTGGGTGTGCTTTTTCGCTTGCAAGATTGTAATCTTCTCTTTTTTGCTGTAGTCTTGTGGGTATATGTCTTTCTTAAAATCCATTTATTGTCCTTTTGAAAAGGATTTGGTGAGGACCTCCTGAGGCCCAGGTTAACTAACTGGCTCAGTCAGTTAAGCATCCGACTTCGGATCAGGTCGTGATCTCACAGTTTGGGAGTTCAAGCCCTGCGTCGGGCTCTGTGCTGACAGCTCAGAGCCTGGAGAGCCTGCTTCGGATTCTGTCTCCCTCTCTCTCTGCCTCTTCCCCCTTCACACTCTCTCTCTGTCTCTCAAAAATAAATAAACATTAAAAAAATGTTTAAAAATATTTGGTGAGAGAATAAAGATTAAAACCCATTGAATTGAACTGGAAGCCCTTGATATTCTTTTTTTTCCCCTCCGTCCCCAACCCCCCACCACCCGCCATATGGAAACTGAAAAACTCGGACGTACACCTTTTGGAAACACAACCCAAATACAGACACTATTCACTAGGACTCTGTTGGGGACGCAAAATGTCAAAGTAATGTATTTCTAGATTTTTCATTTAATTTGACCACATTCCTTATGTCTACATTATCTGCTGAACTCTGCATTCAGAAGATGGCTATGTCAGACCTTTCCCACATTTTTAGTGTCTTGGATTTTTCTGTATTTATTTCAGTCCTTTTTTAGCCTCTTGAGTTCGTGGTTCAGGCCTAATGCAAGCTTTGTTGCTTTTCCACAAAACCTCCATGTTCCAAATCGACTTCCAATTTAAATAATTAATAATCCAACTAAAGAGAATGGTTTTTGTTTATTTTACCTAAATGCGTTAAGCCTCAAAGTCTTTAAAAAATGTATGTAGTCCTTGGAAATTCTTGTGTAAATTTTACTCAGGTGCTAATTCTAGTACTGTATAAATATGATCCAAATTCATGGGAAGCGGGAAAAGCCCGAAAAGCGTGGGTTTAATTGAGACAAAATGGTGCTTTCTCTGTACTTCTTCCAAGAGAAAGGAGCCATAGCAAAGTTTCCACCATGGGAGACATCATCCCTATGGGAACGACATCAAATTTCTGTACAGGCTTATGAATGGCCCTCTTCCCCGAGAGGACCTCACTATTTGCCCAGTCCAGTGCCTTATTTTCAGTCCTGATTTCTGGTTATCTGAACACTTTGACATCACCAGATACTTTCTTCTCTCTGGCGTTTAGAGACCCCTCACCCTGGCTCTGCTCTTTCCCCTGACTCTGTAATTCAGTCTCCAGGATGGCGTAAATCAAATGACCTCAAGACACAATTGCAATACCAGTCTGAATATTTGCATTTTTAAAATGTGTTTTTAACTTTAAAGGTGATTTCTTTCCTCTTATTTCTCCCTGGATTAAAAGAGCTGACTTTTCATCTTCTTACGTGCACTAAATATATTAGCCTGATGCTGCCTATAGGTTTATTTGTTGTTTCTATCTACTTAAGTCCGAAAGAGATCTAGGGTGGTTTTACAATAAAAGGCACAAATATGACAAAGCCAATTAAAAATGATGGAAGTAAAAAAATAAAAATAAAAATGATTGAAGTAATGAAAGTCTATTAATAAACAAAAGAGAAGTTGTAAGTATAATTGATATGCTAAGAAGGGAGAGAAAATGGAATCATATTAAATATTTAAGCCACACAATGCAGAAAAAGAACGGAAGACAAAACCATGAACAAAGAACAAGGACAACAAATAGAAAAGAGTAGAAAATATAGTAGACACTAATCCAATTATATTAATAATTAAAAGGCACAGACTGTCAGTAGATCAAAAACCAGGACCCAATTATATGTTGTCTATAAAGAACCCACTTTAGATAACAAAACACAAATAGATCAAAAGCAAAGAGATAACGATAAATATACCTTGCTAACCCTAATCAAAAGAAAACAGAAGTAGTTATATGAATTTCAGCCAGTTATCAGGAACAAAGAAAAGCACTGGGATGCCTGGCTGGCTCAGTCAGTAAAGCATGTGATGCTCGATTTCGGGGCTGTGAGTTTGAGCCCCGTGTTGGGCGTAGAAATTACAAAGAAATAAAATAAACTTAAAAAAGAAAAGAAAAGAAAAGCATTACGTAACGATAAAGTGTGTTTTACGGCACTTAAATACGTGAGGCAGAAACTGATGACTCTACAAGGAGAATAAGATAAATTAGTGGATTTATTGCAGTTGGAGACTCCGACACTGGTCTATTAGAAATGGATATGTCAGTAAATCAGTAATGATGTAATTGATCTCAAGAACATCATCAATCCACAGGGCATATCGGACACCCATGAACCACTTCATCCAACGCTCGCAGAATACACATCCTCCTCAAGCTCGCTTGGGACAGTCACCAAGATAGACCACATTCTGGGCCATAAAACACACCTTAACAAATGCTTGAAAAACGCAAATAAACACAATGTCTCTTCTCCGATCAGAATGAAATCAGACTAGAAATCAATAACAGCAAGATAGCTAGAAACTTCCAAAATACATGAAGATTCAACAACACACATCTAACTAACACATGGGTCAAAAAGACATCTCAAGAGAATAAAATATTTCGAACGAAGTAAAAATGAAAACACAACTTATCAAAGTTGACAGGGGACGGCAAAAGCAGTGCTTCAGAGGAAATTTATAGCATTCAATGAATATGTCAAAAAAGAAGAAAGATCTAAGATCTACAAATCAAAATCTAGATAGGTCTATATTTAGATCTAATATGTAAAAAATAGTAATCTGAGTTTTCACCTTAATCAATTAGAAAAAGGAGTAAATTAAATCAAAAGTAGGGAGGAGGAAAAGAATAATAAAAATTAGGGCAGAAATCCGTGAAATTGGAAGCAAGAAAGCAGCAGAGAAAATCAACAAACCCAAAAGCTGATTCTTTGAAAAGATCGATAAAATGCACAAGCCTCCAGCCAGGCTAAACAAAAGTAGTATAGTCAAAATGCTAAAAGAGAAGACTTTAATGATTAAGTCTGTAAATTCAGAACACCACCATTAACTCTAACTCTATCAAAATATTTACTAAAAATTACACATTTCCAGGGCTCCTGGGTGGCTCTGTTGGTTAAACATGTGACTCTTGATCTCAGCTCAGGTCTTGATCTCACAGTTTGTGCAGCCCGTGGTGGGCTTTGCACTAACAGCATAGAGCCTGCTTGGGATTCTCTCTCTCTCTCTCTCTCTCTCTCTCTCTCACTCTCTTTCTGTCCCTCTCCTGCTCATGCTCTCTCTCTCAACAATAAATAAATAAACTTAAAAAAAAAGTCATTCTCGTGATTTGGGCTCTTAAGAAAAGAAAGAATTGTGCATTTCCATTCCATTTTACTTAATTTTAATAAATCATAATTTATTGAATATAATTTAATAATAAATGATAGTTTCTTATGGAAAAAAAGCTTTTTACCAGAAACTTAGATTGGGTTATAAATAGTACATTTAAGAATAAAATGTGGTTCAGAAATTTCTTCTAAAAGAAAAAAATCCTATGGGACACTCTCTCTCTGGTACAGAGTCATAATTTTCCAGAAGACTTAAAGTTTTTGATGTTTAATCAGTGACATTGAATTGTGTTCATGTCTCTCCTGATTGTCTAACTTCATAGAAATAAACCTGTTGTGTGTTTCATCATTTCATCACTTATCTGACTTGTTCTTCTGTGCTCCATTTTTTAATAGGCTGTCTCTAGATGCATTTTGGAGGTTGCGAACCTCAAATTTTATTAAGTGAAGTGATTTCAGAAAGCATTGTATTTTTCAGTATGATAATTCATCATGTGTTAAAAACTGGATTTAATCATAACTAAATATTCATCCAGAAAGTAATTAGTACTTCGTGAACTTTTCCTTAAACTATACGTTGCTCATTGCCTCGTTTGGATAGATCCTTGAATGAGTGATTTATAGTTTCTTCAGTTGGCCAAGTTAAACGTATTTTACTATTTTCTGTTTCTTTGAATGGCAGTCAGAGTTATTTATCACTCTCACACACACAAAATATAAAGTTGAGCTTTCTTTTCTTTTGCTCTCTGCATCGCTCTCGTGCTTTTATTTCCCTAAGCTGTGCTTTTCTTCGCGTGAAAGCATATGGCTTCAGATGTTGATATTCTCCTGATCTTCTTCATTATGTCTTGATTTAGCTTCTGGGCATTGTGCGGTATCTGTTAAATTCCGTTTAAATGACTTAATATGTAATCCGTTTTGATAAGTAACTTTTGGGACTGATTTTTTTTAAGTTAAGAAATTCAGGCAAATGGCTCTCCTTGCCTTCTGGATCCCAAAAAAATCCTAGCATTCTTTAAATACAGGGGTACAAGGGGGCATCTGGGTGGCCCAGTTGGTTCAGCGTCTGACTTCCGCTCAGGTCATGATCTCGGGTTCTTGGGTTCGAGCCCCACGTCGGGGTCGGTGCTGACAGCTCAGAGCCTGGAGCTCTCTTTTGGATTCTGTGTCCCTCTCTGCCCCTCCCTGCTTTCGCTGTCTCTCAAAAATAAACAAACATTAAAAAATTTGTTTCAAAGAATATAGGCGCGTAAGAATCGCACAGGGTGCATGCTTTCCGTGTAGCCTCCGGGGCGCTGTCCCCTGGAGACTGTCATTGGGAAGGCTGGAGCTGAGACTGTGACTCCTCCCGGGAACTGACTGGCCTGCAGATTTCGCAGAAGGGAAACCTCGGAGCCTCCTGCAGGTTTGTCATCCGGTACAGAACGGGCTCACCCTGTCCTGCTCGACGACAGGGGGCTGACACTTCAATACCAGCAGAGTCTCCGTGAGGCTGGCTTGCAACTGGGACAAGAAGCCTCCTCCAGCCGCTCTTGGTTGCTCCCTGGCAGTGAGGCTCAGCTCGCAGCCTGATGTGTCCCCAAGGCTCTGTGGCTCTGGCCCCTAAGTCTGTCTCAGCAGTGCGGCTACACCGCCCAGGGCTTCCTCAGGAGTCCCTGCTTGGCTTCATGGCTTTTTCAAACAGGCACCTTGGCTTGGATTTCCCTAGTTCCCTGATTAGCCAAACGGTAACTAGGTTCAGCCAGCTTTTAGCCTCCGTCCATGTTATTTGTAAGCTCTTGGTTTCCTCTAATTTCTTTTCTTTTTTTTAAATTTTTTAGATGTTTGTTTATTTTTGAAGGAGAGAGACAAAACATGGGGGAGGGAGGGGCAGAGAGGGAGACACAGAATCTGAAACAGGATCCAGGCTCCTAGCTGTCAGCACAGAGCCCCACGCGGGGCTCGAACCCACGAACCGGGAGATCGCGACCGGAGCCGAAATCGGACGCCCAACCGACTGAGCCACGCAGGCGCCCCGATTTCCTCTGGCTTTCTGAAACGTTTATGAAAAGTTTTGCAGCGTCTTGTCACCTCTGCATAGAGTTGTCATTCATGCAAAGGGCCTGTCTAACAACCATCTGGCTGTTGCTGTCATCACAGCTGTTAAGTAGGAAGTCCACTTGTGCACATGTCATACCAAAGCCCGTTCCTCCTAAGGGAAGAGGCATTAGGAACGGGAGGAATTTGGTTAAGTCGACGAAAGACGGACTCCATTATGCTGCCATCTGTCTCACAGACCTGGATGCAATTCTTCTGTGCTCATCTATTGATTTGCAGACATTAATATTGTTTGACAACTGCCTAGCGTCTGAAATAAATCATTGCCGCATTTTTTCACCCAAGCGTTGCCGTGAACATATTTGTACATTTATCATGCATTTAAAAGGTGACCATCTTCACTAAACATCTGCTTGGAACACACAGAATCAACGGTTGTGAGGCGAAAATAACTCTTGTCGCTTCAACAAAACTCTATCAGCGAAGCCACGTTGATGACCTCTTCCCCACGAGAGGTCCTGCAGCCCGGCAGGGGCACAGGGGAGAGAGGAGTTTCCAAAGCACGCAGTGACAATCCACGGAAATCCGGGTTCCCGCAGGCATTTCTGACCAAGCCACGTGACTACTTGACCCGAATGTTTGCAGCTGAGATTAAACTGTTAGAAATGACTTACTTCTGAAAAAGATGAGATGAGATGAGATGAGATGAGATGAGATGAGATGAGATGAGATGCCTTGGTGGTTCTGAGGTTCCCACCTTCCAGTGTAGGTTCCAGGTAAAACGCCACATTGGACAATTCATGCGAAACCCTGAGTCCTGTCTTTCTTAGATCCCGTGGTACTCTATGGTGCCATACCCACTGCTACTGTCTCAGAGTTAACCCTGGGCATGTCCCCTCTTATCCAGACGGCCCGCGTCCTACTCATTGGATGCTTCACATCCACTGAACTCCTTTTTATTTTCTCCGCACCCAGAATTTGGTCTGGATGTCAAGACTGATGATGCCCCACGCATTCACCAGGAGGAAATGAAATGTTTGTTATTATTGCAATGATGCTTTCTTGAGAGGGAAAGGCCACACCCAAGCAGGAATGAAAATGGCTAGAGAAAACAAGGTGAGGAAAATGGCTTGTGGTTCTAATGGTGGTTAGGCATTTGTGGGTTGGGTGCGGATTTTCAGGTGTGGTTTAAACTTCCCATGGACGCCTAGGAGGGAACACCAGGGCTCCCATTTTTTATTTTTTGATTTTTTTTTCTTTTTCCTGTTTTTTTTTTTAATGTTTATTTATTTTCGAGAGACAGCACGAGCAAGGGAGGAGCAGAGAGAGAGGGAGACGGACCTGAAGTGGGCTCTGTGCTGACAGCAGAGAGCCTGAGGCAGGGCTCGAACCCATGAACTGTGAGATCGTGACCTGAGTCAAGTCAAACTCTTAACTGACTGAGCCACCGTGGTGCCCCAGCACCAGGACTTTCCAGAAGCTTGTCCAGAAGGCAGGCAGAGGGGAAGAGGGACAGTGAGGCCTAAACATGATCAGTAGTCGAACATCAAAAACTGAAGTCTGGCTTTTTACTGCATGTTTTTCCAGTTTCTTGAGGGGAAGCTTAGGTTGTGGGTTGGAGACTTTTCTGGTTTCCTGATATAAGCATTTACATGCATATGTTTTTCTCTAAGCTCTGCAGAAATACAGTGTGTCGTATTTTGATTTTCATTCAGTTCAAAATATTTTCCAAAATTCTCTTGCAAGTTTTTAAAATTTATGTATTTATTTGTGAGAAACAGACAGCGAGAGTGAGTGGGGGAGGGTCAGAGAGAGAGGGAGAGACAGAATCTCTAGCAGGCCCTACACTGTCAGCACGGAGCCCAATGTGGGGCTCCAACTCACAAACCGCGAGATCATGACCTTAACCGACTGAGCCACCCAGGCACCCCCTCTCTCATGAATTTTTTTGACCCAGTGGTTATTTAGAAGTGAATTCTTTGACTTCTGCATATGTTTAGATTTACCAAATTTCTTTTTGCTGCCAATTTCTAGTTCTGTCACAGTCACAGCACATTCTGATATTTGTTTTCTGTGTCACTCCTGTCTTTTGACCCTCTGTTTTTCTGCTCGCTGATACCTTTTGTGAAAAATTTATTTCACTGCAGCATTTTAAAGACTATGTTGGTTCTTAACTATATTTTTGAGGGTTTTTTAATGGTTGCTGAGGGATTACACTATTTCCTAATTTTTTGCAACCTAGTTCACATTAACGAGAACTTAACTCTGATAAAATATAACAACTGTTCTCTAATATAGATCCATTTGCAAACCTAGCCCTGTGCTATTATTGGCATGCGTATTCGACTTTTGTGTAGGTCCAATAATGTGGTGTTATAATTATCGCTTACACAATCTCATGCTGTTTAGAGTAGTTAAGAGAAGAAATAAGAAAAAAATCACGTCTAGGTATTTTGTGGTAACCCATATATTCACCATTTTCATGGGCTCTTTATTTCTTCCTATGGAGTTAATTGCCACCCGACATAAAATTTTTTCCCAGACAAAAAGACTTCTTTGTAGCGTTTCTGATATGTCAATCCTGTTAGCAATAAATCCTTTCACCCTTTGATGATCTGGACGTGTCTTGATTTCACTTTTGGTTCCAAAGGAAACAGAATTCTTGGTGCACTGTCCTGCTCATGCCCCAGCAGTTCGAATATGCCATTCCAATGTCTTCCAACTTATAGCATCTGGGGTTAGAAGTCAGCTGTTAATCCTATCGATGCTTTCCTGTGTGCAAGCAGCAGTCACTTCTTTTTCTTGCTGCTTCCACGATTTTCTCTTTGTCTTTGTGTCTTTGGACCAGGATGTGCCTACGTGTGGATCTCTTTGTATTTATTTCTTTGGGATTTTTTGAGCTTCATGGTAAGCGGTTGGCCATTATTTCTTACAATATGTTTTCTGCTGTGGTCTTCCTCTCCTCTCTGGGTTGAGGCTTCTGTTACAGGTTGGTGCACACAGTGGTTTCCCACAGCTTTCTCCTGTTTAGGTTTATTTTATCATTTTCCTTTGTTCCGCGGATATTTTCATTGCTATTTATCTGTATGCTAGTTCTCTGCTTTTCCTTTCACCCTCTTGATGTGATGTTAAACCCCATACGTGATTTTTTTTTCCATTCCAATTATTATCCTTATCCAACTACAGAAATTCCCTTAGATCATTTTTATAAAAAATAAATTCTATCTCTTCCAGAATCTCTATTGGTTTATTCAAATAGAGATTATTCTCGCGTGATAATTCCTTGAACCCAGTTTATTTTACTTGTTTGAACATAATTGTAGTTGCTGCTTTAAAGTCTGTCTTAAGTATAACATCTGGGAATATATGAACTGATTTTTTTTTCCCCTTTAATTTTGGGCATGGGCTTTGGTTCCTTCTTTCTTTTCATGTTTTTAACCAGACATGATGTAAAGCAGAAGACACTGGAATGGCACAGTCAAACTGCTGGGGGATGAGCCACCAAGAGTTCTATTTCCAGAAAAACGTTCCTTCGGAACCAAAAGTGAAATCAAGACAGGTCCAGATCATCAAAGGGTGAAAGGATTTATTGCTAACAGGATTGACATATCAGAAACGCTACAAAGAAGTCTTTTTGTCTGGGAAAAAATTTTACGTCGGGTGGCAATTAACTCCATAGGAAGAAATAAAGAGCCATGAAAATGGTGAATATATGGGTTACTACAAAATATTCTAGAAGTGATTCTTCTTATTTATTTTATTTATTTATTTATTTATTTATTTATTTATTTATTTATTCTTCTCATTTATTCTCTTAACTACTTTAAAAAGCATGAGATTGTGTGATAATTATAACATTACATTATTGGACTTACACAAAAGTCGAATGCGCATGCCAATAAGGGCACAGAGCTAGGTTTGCGAATGGATCTATCCAGCGATTCCACTGTTCAAAATCAACTGATGTGTTGTATTTTGGAATTCGGCAGACAAAAAAAAAAAATAATGTTCTTTCTTTGCTGTTCTCTACTTCTCATACCTTAATAGCCTTTCATTGATCTCTCTCAATTGACATTTTCAATCTCTCTCAAACTCTCTTTTACTTAATTTTATGTTTCTTAATATCACTGTACTGTGTTCAGAGTGTAAGCCTCATTCTAGTCGTAATACATTAAATTCTGGTTTCGGAATAGATTTTTTTTTTCAGAATAAAATTTGAAATTATAAATTTTATTGTAACGGACTACTTCTAGTACTCTTCTAGTGATTTTCTAGTCATCTCCTATTTTGAGGTTTACCTGATTTTTATTTCAATGTCATTTTACATCGAATTTACAATTACATTTTACATTTACATTTCCACCATGTCTAATGGCTATTTTTGTATTTTGTGACCCAGCATTAACATGACAGCGTTGTTATTTCCTCATTAGCGTGGTTGTTGAAATTAAGGAGGGGAGTTAGTTTCATTTGTGAGTTAAGATATAAGGTATCATGGGTACAAAGTGATCTGTGAAATAAGGAAACAGAAATTATCATCCAGGAAGATTATGAGATCTTACATCATCTGGAACATTTCATGACTTTGGAGGAAAGTGTTAAGATTCCACAGAGCACAGAAATGAGCAATTCATTAAATTTTATCTAACTCCCGAGAGAAAAGGGGAGACCCCTCTAATAGTTCCCTTGTAGTGTAATTTTAATTATTATACCAGTTTTTTTGCTTCTCACGTGGACACATAATCACAATGAGGAAATAAACACTGGGAATTCACAAAAACGCCCATCTCGTCAGAGTGATATCTTAGTGCTAGGCCTGGAAATAAAACCCATTCTGTTGGTTTTGAACAACCTAAGAGCCACACGAAGTCGCTCTTGATTCAACCCTGAGGCTCACGGGGCCCTGCGAGTGAAGGACATGTGTATCATCCACAGCAATTTGATTGCTTTTTGGACAGTTGAAGACTCTGCCTTGTCAAGCTGCTGCACCTGTAAAGCAATCGGGCTTCAAATTCACACCAGTGAGCTTTAAATCCACATCTCCAGCAAGATTCCAAATGTGACAGTGTCTGAGCATGTGATTTAGTATCAAAAACTGCCAAGCTTATCTGGAATTCGATAATAGACCTTTCTAAACCAACCAATATGTCAGTCTTTTGGCAGAAATTATAATTTATATCAGCGTTGAGAAATGTACTCTCCTGAGGATCCATTGTCAAAGTCACATATGGAAAGGATTAAAGCAGTCATCCCCTCCCCTCCCCCAGGCAGATGTGGTCCCACGTGGACCAGCAAAGTGAGAGCTCTGTAATGATATTGTACGCAGTACGAATAAATGCTTCATTTCCCCCCCCCAATGAAATAAAGACATCAATTCTTCCGGCATTGTCCTTGAAAAAGAATTTTTAATGGAGCAATTTCCAGGCTTATTGTTGACTTTGTTCATTACTAATTTTGAAAGTACTGATTCGACTCATTAATTTTCAGCTGACTTGCAGAAGGCAGAAAACTAAGGCTCTCTCGCTCATGGTTTAGGTTTCAGTTTTGCCAAGGGTAGATACGGACTAAAACCTTTCCATGGATGAGAGACCCCTTGTATTTTATTTCTGTCTCTACCCTTTGTGACAGGAAAGCCAAAAGCAAAAACCGACAAACAAAAGCCAAATATTTTGTAAATCGGAAGAGTGTTTTTTTCTGTTTTCTTGTCGTTGCTGTCGGTAGTGGTGGTGGTGATGTGTTTTCCTGGTCCATTTGTCAAATATGAACAATCTCCTGTGTTACTTTATAAAGTTACTATTCACCTTATTAAACTCTTATCCCCGAATGGCTTTTACTAATCACTGGGCAAAAATCAAGTAAAGCATGCAGCCGGTCATTAATTACATTCTTAGCTTACTTCTACTGAGGGGGAAAGCTCGATGCACCCAGCTGGCTTCTCCAAGTTTTTCCCATGATACTAAAAACTTTGACGTTCCCCACAGTCTAAGCAAAACTAAATGCAACGTGGAGCCTCCGAACACTAGAAAGAAAAAAAAAAAGATAAACTCATGAGATCCCAATAAATCTGTAGTTTAGTTAGATCATACCCATGCTAGTCTCTTTCTGTTGGTTTTGGCAAATACTGGTTGGCTAAGATAACATGGGGGAAGCCGGGCCGAGGGCAGATTGGAACTCTACTCTCTTTGCAACTTCCCAGCAAATCTAAAAATCTTTAAAATAAAAAGTTATTAAAAACAAATTCCGTCAGCCATGTATATACTCTGAAAGACTGGTGCCGAGGCCTTGTTGTTTCTTCTCACTTCTCTGTTGTTTGTCTTTTTGTACTGAAAATCCTGGTGGAAAGCATTTGTCATCTAGATACGACAACCGTTAACACCTTGCCATAATTGTGTCTTCTAATTCTTGTTTTGGAAGAAATATTTTCAAGGGAAGTACAGACATTTGGACACTTTCTTTCTAAATATTTCCATTGGGAACTTTAAAACATAAGACTTTTTTAATCAAGATATCTGAAACACGGGGCACCTGGGTGGCTCAGTCCGTTAAGGGTCCAACTTCGACTTTGGCTCAGGTCATCATCTTGTGGATCGTGGGTTCAAGCCCCGCATCGGGCTCTGCGTTGACGGTGCAGAGCCTACTTCGGATCCTCTGTCTTCCTCTCTCTCTGCCCTTCTCCCTTTCACACTCTCTCCCTCTCAAAATAAATAAATATTTGAAAAAAAAAAAACCTGAAACTGCCATGATCACTTCACCAAAATTAACAACAGTTCCTATGATCTTTACCAAGTTGTCCCCCAAATGTCTTTTTATAACTGGTTTGTTCAAACCAGGGTCGAGCAAGGACCACACACTGCATTTATGGGTTATATGTCATAAGTCACTTTAATATAGGGCAGTGTCATGGCCGCATTTCTAAGATAGCCCCGAAGTTCCCACCTCTGGTGTGCATGCCTGTATAATCCCTCCACTGTGTATGGCCTGGACGTGGATACGATGGGATACCACTCCCAGCATTTAGTGGACTTATGCATATACGGCATGTTGCCGATACGTCAGTTCTTCCATCTTTGATTACAGATTCAACACAATCACAGTCAAAACCCTACCAGCTTATTTTGTGGATATCGACAAACTAAATATAGCATTCGTGTGGAGACCCAGAATAGCCAACACAATATGGAAGGGGGAGAACAAAGTTGGAGGATTGACACTATCCTACGCGGAAGGACTTACTATGAAGGTAAAGTAATCAAGAGCGTGCGGTATTGATGTGAAAACAGACAGATCAATGGAACAGAATGGACAGCACAGAAATAGACCCACAAAAATACACTCAACTATTGACATGGCTCGTGACTTAGTTGGTTCACGGTAGCTACGTGGATTGTAGCACATGTACCACTCTGGGGCAGAATGTTGACAGGAGGGGAGGCTGTGCATTTATGGGGATAGAGGGTATACAGTAATTCCCTGCACTTTGTCTTGCTACGAACCTAAAACTGCTCTAGAAAGTCTCTGTTTTTTTTTTTAATTCTACATTTTTATTTTACTTAATGAGAATGAGCACAAACGAAAATATGGATGATAATGAGCTATAATAATATGAGACGATTAAGATAGTTTAAACCTATGCCAACAAGACATTACAATGAACATATTTTAAATAAAATTCCTAGATAAGTAAGAAAACAGTAGGTGACATTTAACTAGAAACAAATCATTGAGAAAACAAGGCATTAAGACAAATAGTTGTGACTCATTTTGTCTGATGGGCTTTAGCTACCCTCGGACACCTTCGCGCCGGTCCCTGACTTACACGCACGATGCATTCGTGGCAGGTGGGACCCGTGGTTCAGCCTCTAGCACAGCAATTTGCATCTGTGGAAATCCGCAGTCTACAGACTTAACTCTGGAAAAATCACAGGAATTCGTTTCATGCATTTAAGAGCCCCTGAAATAGCTTCCCTAATGTATAACCTGAGCGTGAAAACATTAATCGGCAAGAATAAAAATTACCTGGAAGACATTTATTTTCTATGAGTGGAGAATGGCCTTAATATCTACCTCTCCCATTTGCACGGCATTGTGGGGTCCCTGGAAACTTCCCATAGCTTGCTGATTTCTCATTAGGATTTACCCCTGTCACTGATGGGACTTGGGTCCCTGATGGGACTCGGGTCCGGGATCTGGGCACATTTGGAGCAGACTGTTAGACTCTAGCCCCATCTGCTATCTTCCCGCAAGAAAAAAGGTCAGCCCTGTCGTCCTGCCACTGGTCTCTGCTTCCCCCTGAGATTGTGCTTTGTCTCTGACCTGCTGATGGTCAGGCTAGGCTCAGTGCAGTGGGAGAGGACAGCCTGGCCTCCCCTGCTCCTGGAGCCCAGCGGCTGCCTGGCTGCAGGACACGGGGCTCACTGTCTCCCAGGCCATGGTGACCCCCGGGGGTAGAGGTCAGCCAGGGTTCCAACACCGTGTTGTCACATTCTGCAGTGCAGGGGTTACTACTTCAACAGAAGAGGGGCACCCGGGTGGCTCAGTCGGTTCAGTATCCTACCCTTGGTTTCGGCTCACATCATGATCTCGCAGCTTCCTGGGTTCATCGGGCTCTGACAGCCGGAAGCCTGCGTGGAATTCTCTCCGCCTCTCTGCCCCTCCCCAGGTCACACGGTCTATGTCTCTCTCAAAATAAATAAACTTTAAAAAAGAAAAAAAACTTCAACTGAAGAAACTTGGGGGCTGCAATTCAACCCATACCACCTGGGGACCAGTCCCCTGGCTGAAGCCTTAGGATTATGCAAATTCTATCTTCTGTCGGCTTGACTCTCCAGCCTTAACCAACTGATTTCTTCACGTAGCATTCTGGAAAGGCCTCTTTATCCAGCCCACACGATTTTGGCAGAGAAGAGACAATGTCAGGAGATAAAAAATAAGCCTCTGGGCAGGTTAGTAAGAAGCTGAATTCACAGGGGATAACAGCCGTCTTCCTTTGGCACATGGTAGGGTCTAGGCTCCGGGGTAGGTACAGGGAGATTCACATGGTAGGAGGTTGAGGCTGAGTTGTGTTGGGGTAACAACAAACACCACCCTAACCTCAGTTGCTGAACCTAAGAAAGTCCTTTTTTTTTTTTTTTTGCTTCTGCAGAGTTCATTGTGATTCTGAGCAAATCTCCAGGGCAACCAGGCTCCACGTGGCATCTCAGTGTCGCCAGGGGCTTCTCAAGACACATTTCACACAAAGCGTCAGGTTTCCTCTGACAGAAGAATGACACGGGGAGCTTCTCCAGCGTCTCGGGGCTTTGGTCCAGAAGCGACAGAGGACACTTCCAGTCGTAACCTGTTGGCCTGAATCGTTCAGGAGAGTCGATCCATCTGCCTGGTTCTGGGGAGCACAGTCTTTTTTACGTTTCAGGAAGAGGAGAATCAGAACTGCTTAGGAGCTCTAGAAAAGTCATCACCTCCCCCAAACACTCTCTACCCAGTTGTGAACTGCTTTCTTAAAATTAAATCCAGCTGGCTGGCTCCATCACAGAAAATAATAGCTACCCTCCCACCATAATTACAGGTGTGGGCAAGCATGTGCTGTCCCTTTGGAACAATGCGTAAAATATAGAAAAGGACAAAGAAGCCAAATACTTGTATTTGCACCATTTATTTACATGTATTTATTTTACATGTATTTATTTACATGTATTTGCACGTAACATTCTGTCGTAGGTGCAGCCTGTCTTTTTATTTTTTTAATGTTTATTTGTTTTTGAGAGAGAGAGAGAGAGACAGAGACAGAGACAGAGAGAGAGCGAATGGGGGCGGGGGGCAGAGAGAGAAGGAGACACAGAATCCGAAGCGGGATCCAGGCTCTGAGCCATCAGCACAGGGCCCGACGCGGGGCTCACATCCACGGACCACGAGATCGGGACCTTGAATCTGTCCTCTGTGCTGCCTGGACATTAGTCTCCACTTCCCCTTCCTTGGCTAGCTCTTTTTTTTTTTTTCTTCTTTTTGTCCAATTTGCTTGGTTTTATGCTGTTGGAGAAGGAGTTCTGGATCCAAGACCCCTTTAGAAAATTTCTAAATTTTCACCATTGCTGGTGCTCTGGTCCACCCCTTCTTTTCAGTCATCACCCACGTGCCAATGACTCTCCCCTTCCTCCTCCCTCTTGCCACCACCTTGACGGCTACATCCAACTCATGACACCTGCCTATGCACGGATGTGTAATAAACATCTCAGACTTAATGTGGCCAAACAGAACTCCTGACTTCCGTGTCCCCAAACCCAGTTCTCCTGCCACTTCCCCAATAGAGGAGGACACACGCCCTTCCTCAAGCCAGAAACCAGGAGATTTTCTGAATTCTTCTCTTTTCCTTGCCCATTTTCTCTTAATCCAATCTACTTGGGCATTTTCCCAAACACCACGCCATTGCACATCTCTCCCTGTCCACCCGTCACTCACTTAGCCTGCCGCCTGGACTCCACAATAACCTCCTGGCTAGTCTGACCCTCACGATTCTTTAATAAGCTGTTCTTCAAGCAGCCCCCAGAGTGAGTCTTTAAAAGGTAAACTATGTCCCATCATTCCTTTGCCTCATAGGCTCCCATACATCCTATTCCCCTTCAAATGGAAGCCACCTCTCTTTGATGGCGTGGCCCACAGTCACCGTGATCTGTACCTCACCTTTCTCTGCTGCCCTTCTCCCCTCTCTTCGCGACTGATCCGGACTGGCCTCTTACTTGAGTTCACGGCGCCCGGTCCTCCCTCTACCTGCAATGCTCCTTCCTCCCCTTGGTTTTAACGCGGTCGATGCCCTCTCACGCCACCTTCCTCTGGCTCTTCCCAGCTTCCCAGTCTGAAGCAGCCCTGTAGTCTCTCTTGAGCACATGACTCTATCCTATTTCTTCACCATCCGACATTGTTCTATGTTTACGAGTGTCCGTCCACATCCCTGCTCTCACGTACAAGCTCCGTGACTTCAGCACCCTGTCCCCAAGGTCGCATTAAACAATTATGGAATGCGTGAGATCTTTCCTCCATAAGGAGGCAACCCTCTTGTGAATTTAATGTGTAACTTTTGGGCATATTTTAATACTTAGATGAATGGGTATTTATAAACCACAAATCATATTATTTTTATGTTATGAATTTATGTAGGTTACACAAAAGAACATCTTTGGGGGCGCCTGGGTGGCTCAGTCAATTGAGCATCTCTGCCTTGATTTCAGGTCGGGTCATGATCTCACGGTTGGTGGGCTGGAGCCCCACACAGCACGCGGAGCCTGCTTGGGATTCCGTCTCCCTCTCTCTCTGCCCCTCCCCTGCTGACTCTCTATCTCTTGCTCTCAAAAATAATAAATAAATAAACACTTTTTAGAAAGAACAACTTTGAAAGAGTATACTATGTTACTGAAATCTATTTGGGGAGGTACATGTGTGTATATGTCTACATAAGCATATATACAAATAAATATGTATATTTTTAAGTGTTATAATGTGCTCAGCTTTATGGTTCTGCCTTCGTCTAATTCATCTGTTGCTTTGTTAAGGAAGGTTTAAGTTGTTGCCAGTTGCTCACTGTTACATATGAGGCCTGCCATGGATATTTTTTCACGCCTCCTTGGGCTCATGCAAGAGTTTCCGTGGGAAACACACCAAGAAACACAACTGCTGCATCGTAGGAAAGCGTGGAAATTCGCACATCAGTTTTACAGGAATACTGCCAAAATGATAGACTCCTGTTTATGTGAAGGTTTCCCAAGATGACTGTGAGTTCCTGGAGGGAGGTGGTGATTCATATTTTACTGATGCTAAATTCCAGAGGATTAGCCACGGGCCTGGCGGTCGTTGATCGCTCCATAAAAGTATATGGGAAGTGGTTGGGTATATGCAAACCAGCGATCAATCAGTCTTAACCAGATTGTGTCTTCTATCCAGAAGTTAGCGGGCTGTAGCTCCTACTAGTACAAACCATCGGGGAGCCTCTATGCTGCCTCTCTGGTTCCGATTTCGTTTCCACCTCCTTTTAATATCTTCTTTTGTTTTGCTTTATTTTCTAAGCTTAATAAAGGATATGAAGAAAGAAATGCGTTTTGTTTTGTTTTCTGCCTGCTTATGTATTAAGTGATTTCCCCTTTTCAACTTCGGATTATTGAACTGACCTCTTTGTTGGTATAAATTGAGTCATCAGGCAAAATAATTGTAGCTCCAGGTAAAAGTCTGCTTAAATGCCAGTCTCCGGGACCCACCGAAATATGTTTTATAATGTGAACATTTTAAATGTTAAAATTTCAGTGTGATTCATTTTTTGACGGCATGATATGAGATTTCCTTCACTCCCATGAGCCAAAGTTCAAGCTTATCATTTGCGTTCTTATATGTCACTTGCCAGCAGTCACTGTGATGCTGGCGGAAATAAGGAACAGGAAAAAAATAGACAGGAAGGATGTGCTGTGCAGGAGAGCATTAGACAAAGTCATAATATATTCCTGTTTAGCTTGAAAACAACCACCTCAAGACATTGTCGTCAACTTTAAAAAGTAAGTTACACAAGTCCATTAAGAAATATAAACATTTTAAGATATTGTAAAACCTTTATCATGCCATTTAAAATATAATTTGATCCTTTGGAATGAGGAGGGAAAAGACATTTGTGAATCTTACTTTTAAGATGGTGAATCTTGGGGCCCCTGGGTGGCTCAGTCGGTTCAGCGTCTGCCTCTTGACTTTGGCTCAGGTTATGATCTCATGGTTCATGGGATCAACCCCCATATCAGGTTCTGTACCAACAGTGCAGAACCTGCTTGGGATTCTCCCTCTCCCTCCCTCTGGCCCTCCTCCCGCTGTGCTTTCTTTCTCAAAATAAATAAACATGTAAAAAATGGTGAATGTCAGGTGGTTCTTCTCCCTAAGTCTCTGTCTTTCCCATCTGTAAATACACTTTCCTCTTCTCCTTTCTTCTCCTTTCTTCCCCCGTGTTTGTTGAAATGGGACTGATCACTCACACTTGTCATTTATTAAGGTAGTGAAATGTCACATTTCCTGTAAGGCTTCACTCCTCCCAGCACTAAAAAATAATCGTCCCCTCTTCTGTGAGAGTAATAGCTATTTAACTTGTAGTGAAACTTGAACATACAATTCTTTATTTCCTATTACTCTATAAAATTGTCAAGAGCACATAAATGTCCAGTGAACCAGAGAAGTCAGAGGAAGCTCAAGAGATTAAGAAAATGAGAGGCTAGTTCTACCTGCTTAGAGAGTAAGTTCACTGGAGTTATGGAGAAGAGGGCATTGATGCAACGTTAGGTTACAATGGATGAGCAAGGAAGTGATTATGGAATATAGACTCTCCTTTCCACAAGTTTGTTAATGAGGGAGGTGGAAAGCACTATATCCCAAACAAATAGATTGCTAAAAATCCACCTGTCAATTTTGCCGACTTTGTTGTTTTCTTTGGTTTGTGCTTTCTTTTTATTTTTTGATGCAGGTAAAATTCACACAACATAAAATTAACCATTTTATTGATTGATTGATCTATTTATTTTAGTTTATTTATTTTTTGAGAGCGAGCAGGGGAGGGGCAGAGAGAGGAGAGAGAGAATCCCAAGCATGCTCTGCACTGTCAGCACAGAGCCCCACACGGGGCTCGAACTCACAAACTGTGAGATCATGACCTGAGCCGAAATCGAGAGTGGGAGGCTTAAACAGCTGAGCCACCCAAGTACCCCAGAGTTAACTATTTTAAAATATATAGTTAAGTGGTATTTAGAACATTCCCAATGTTGTATAACCCACAGCTATATCAATTTCTGAAACGTTTTCATCACTTCATTAAAATCCCATACCATCAAATAGTCACACCCCAATTGGTTCTTAGACCCTAGCTATAACCAATATGCTTTCTGTCCTCATGGATTTAACCATCTTGGATGTTTCATATGAATAGAATCATACAAGATGTAGCCTTTTGTGGCCAGCGTCTTTACTTAGCATAATGTTTTCAAGGTTTATCTTACAGCATATATTTGCAGGTATCCATACTTCCTTCTTCTCTATGACAGAATAGTACTCCGTCGTGTGTAGATGGCACATTTTGTTTACTTAGTCAACTCCTGCCAAACATTTGGCTTGTTTCCACGTTTTTGCTATTGTGGATTGTGCTGCCGTAAATATTGGTGAACAAGATTTGTTTGAGTACTTATTTTCCATTTGGGGGGGAAATAGAACTAGGAGAGGAATTGCTGTGTTGACAATTCTAACTTTCTGAGAAAGAGTCAAACGTTTTTGCACGGTGGCTGCGTCTTCTACATTCCTATCAGAAATGTACAAGGGTTCCAATTTGTCCACATCCTCGCCAATACTTATTTGCATCCAAAAACTATATTCGTGGGGCAGCTGGGTGGCTCAGTTGGTTAAGCGTCTGACTTCGACTCAGGTCGTGATCTCGTGGTTCATGAGTTGGAGCCCCACATGGGTCTCTCTGCCCTCAGCTTGGAGCCTGCTTCAGAGTCTGTGTGTGGGTCTCTCTCTCTGCCCCTCCCCCACTCATGCTGTCTTTTTCTCTCTCTCTCTCAAAAAAAAAAAAATTAAAAAAAGGCAGTCCTAATATGTATGACATGGTGTCTCATTTTGGTTTTGATTTGCATTTCTCTAGCGACTAATGATGTTGAGCATCTTCTCATGTGCTTGTGGGCTATATGTACACGTTCTTTGGAGAAATGTATATTCAAGTACTTTGCTCATTTTTTAACCGGGGGGTTTGTCTATTTTTTGCTAACTGTCAGGGTTCTTTATGTGTTCGGGATGGCAGACTTTCACCACACATATTATTTGCAAATATTTTCTGTTATTCTCTGGAGTTTCTTTTCCCTTTCTTGATAACACCCTTAGATGCATGAAAGGTCTGGATTTTACTGGAGTCCAATGTATCTCTTCATTCTTTTGTTGCTTCTTTTAGGTGGCAGACCTGAAAAAAAAAAAACAAAAACAAAACCACTGCCAAACGTAAGTTTGCAAATATTCATCTCTCTGCTTTCTTCTAGTAGTTTTATACTTCTGGTTTGCATATTTTAGATTGCTTATCCATTTGGAGTTAATTTTTGGATAGGGTATGAAGTAGGGCTCTAACTTCATTCTTTTGCATGTAAATATCTATTTATTCTACTACCAGGTATTAAACATTTTTTTTTCAACACTGAATGGTCTTGATACCCTTGTTGAAAATCAATAAGCCAAAGACGTATGGGTTTCCTTCTGGACTTTCAATTCTACTCCATTGGCTTATATATCTATCCTTATGCTGATACCCCATATTGATTATTGCATCTGTAGAGTAAGTTGAAAGGACAAATGTGAGCCTTCCAAATTCTCTCTCTCTCTAACAGAAATGGTACTGAAGTTTTAGGGCCCTTTGGGTAGTATTGCCATCTTAACAAGATTTAGTCTCCCAATCCATGAAAATGGGATACAGTTCCATTTATTTCAACCATCACCTGGAGTTTTAAGTGTACAAATTTACATCTCCTTGATTATATTTTCCCCTAAGTATTTTATTCCTCTGGATGCTGTTATAAATTGAAAATTTCCTTTTGGGATTGTTCTTTGCTGGCCTACAGAAATACAACTGAGTTTTGTGTGTTCACCTTGTACCCTGCAATTTTGCTGGTGTCAAAGGATCCGATCTAATAGATATTAGGATTTTGTATATGTAGGATCATGTCATCTGTAAGTAGAGGTAGTCCATTTCTGCCTTTACAATTTGAATGTCCTTTATTTCTTTTTTCTTGCCTAATTGCTCTGGCTAGAACTTCCAATACCATGTTGAATACAAGTAGCCAAAATAGACATTCTTGTCTTGTTCCTGAGCTTAGAGAAAAACCTTTTAGTCTTTCACCACTGAGTATAATGTTAGCAGTGGGTTTTTCACACCTGAACTTTATTCTGTTAATGTAATTTTTTTCTATTTCTACTTTGTTAAGTGTTTTTATCATTAAAGGATGTTAGATTTTATCGAAAATGTTTTTCTGCATAGAGTAAAATGACTATGTGTTCCTTTTTGCCTTTATTCTATTAGTGTAGTATGTTTTATTTATTGATTGTCCTATGTTGAGACATTGTTGCTTTCCTGGCCATCTGGCCATAGTGTATCATTTTTTTAAGTTTATTTAGGGGCACATGAGTGGTTCAGTCAGTTAAGTGTCTGACTCTTGATTTCAGGTCAGGTTATGATCTCACAGTTTGTGGGTTAGAGCCCCATGTTGGGACCCTGCTTGTGATTCTCTCTCTCTCTCTCTCTCTCTCTCTCCCTGTCTCTCTGCCCTCCCCTGTGTACTCTCTCTCTCTCAAGTAAACTTGAAAAAATAAAGTTTGTCTATTTATTTTGACGGGGGTGGGGGGGAGCGCAGAGAAAGAGGAAAAGAGAGAATACCATTCAGGTTCCGTACTCAGTGTGGAGCTGGATGCGGGGCTCAATCTCATGACTGTGAGACCTCATGACCTGAGCTGAAACCAAGAGTTGGTTGCTTAACTGACTGAACCACCCAGGTGCCATTTATTTTTTTAAAAAAATATTTTCTAACTTTGTTTTGCTACGATTTACTGAGGATTTTTCGCATTTTTATTGACAAAGGATACCGGGCTACACTTTTCTCAACATGTCTTGGGTTTGGTATTAGGGTGAAGCTCATCTCATAGAATAAGTTAGACTATGTTCCCTCCCCCTTAATTTTTGGAAGCGTTTGAAGATTGGTGTTAATTCTCGTTCCTATTTTTGTCCTCCACTCTTTTTCTGCCTTTTGTGGTTTTGACTGAGCATGATAGGATTTCACTTGTTTCCCTTTATTAGCATATCCATTACCCTTCTTTTTAGAAACAGTTTTTAGTTGTTGTTCTTGTGTTTGCAATAGACATTTACGACAAATTCCATTCCAATGTCAAATAACACTACCCTACTTCACCATTGGTGCCAGTACCATATAGTAACAAAAAAATGCCGAATTTCTCCCTCCCATAGCTTGTATTATTGCCGTTATTTCATTTATACATAGGCATGTATCTCCATATGTTTTGTGTATACAAAGACATACATAATTAAATACACTTGCTAGTACTATTTTAAGCAGACTGTTATCTGTTAAATCATTTAAGGATAAGAAAAATAAAATTTTTATATTTTACCTACAATTGTTCATTCTCCCATGCTCTTTCTTTCTTTGTGCGGATCTGAGTTTCTGACCTATATGATTTTTCTTGTCTAAAAAACTCTTGGTGTTGAGAATGACCTCCAGTTGCCTTCCAGAAAGGAAACAGAGTTCAATCCTACAGCCACAAGGAATGATTTGGGCCAGCATTGAATTAATAATAAGCTTAAAAGCTCCTTTCTCCCTCAGGCTCTCCGGAAGTGGATGAAGTCCTGTCAACACCTTGACTTCAGCCTGTGAGCATCTGAGTGGAGAACTGGATAAGCCATGGGGTCCTCCACTTCTGGCCTACAGAACTATGAGATAAGAAATGGATATTTGTTACCGCAGATCTCTAAGTTTGTGGTAATATGCCACGGTGGCAACAGAAAAACGTGCACTGGGGCACCCGGGTAGCTTAGTCAGTTAAGCAGATGCTTAACTCTTGGTTTCAGCCCAGGTCATGATCTCACAGTTCCTGGGTTCAAGCCCTGCATCAGGCTCTGCACTGACAGTGTGGAGCCTGCTTGGGATTCTGTCTCCCTCTCTCTTGCCCTTTCCTCACTCGCTCTCTCTCCCAAAAATAAATAAAAATAAAGACAGGGGTCACCCGGGTGGCTCAGTCAGTTAAGTATCTGACTTCAGCTTGGGTCATGGTCTCACTGTGCGTGGATTCGAGCCCTGCATCAGGCTCTGTGCTGATAGCTCAGAGCCTGGAGCCTGCTTCAGATTCTGTGTCTCCTTCTCTCTCTGCCCCTCCCCTGTTCATTCTCTCTCTCGCTCTCTCTCTCTCTCTCAAAAGTAAATAGACATGAAAAAAATAATTAAAAAAAGAAAGAAAATAGTGCACCATTCATATTGTAGGCAAAGGTAATAATCAGCAAACCAAGAAAACAAGTTCATCATAACTGAAAAAACTTTGCTAAGATGTTAACACCTTTCACAGCTTTTTGAACTATGGTAAATAAGCCAAGGCAAGCAAATTCCTTTTCAAGTTGTGGCTTTCATTATGTTATTTTATGTTCCAAAAGTAACTGATAGTTTACGTCTGACACCAGGGCGCCTGTGAAATCAGAATTCGTTTCGTGGTAATGCCAACATGTTACGAACGTAAAATGTGCTCCCTGTTACTATTTTCAGATCAGTCAATCGATAAAAAAGATTTTAAATTCTCAATTTCAGTTTCCAATATGGTAAAGATGGATAGTTAGAATTCACACAAATAAAAGCTCCTTGGGATCCTTAAAAGGCATCAAGAATGTGAAGGAACCAAGGGACTAAAAACAAAACAAAACAAAAATCCTGAGTACCACTGCTTTACGATAAAATGACTCTTCTTTTAAAACAAAAGCATGGGGCGCCTGGGTGGCTCAGTCGGTTGACTGTCTGACTTCGGCTCAAGCCAGCCCCCAGATTCCCAATCCTCCGGAACCGTGGGAGCCATCTTGGATTTGTTGTTTTTAAGCTGCTGCATACGTTTTGGGGTGATTTGTTATGCAAAAATAGCTAATACACACGTGGGTGACAATACACCATCACGACTGGTGGAGAATCCGTCCTTTTTAATATTTTAATTTCTCTACACCACTAAAAAAAAAAAAATCTGTATTTTTATCCCTTTTTTGTTCTTTCATTCAGGTCTGTAAGAATTGTCCGTGGAAGCACTGTGATGCTCAACATCATTTAAACCAATTTCTATGGTGTAATTCCCTCTTGAAGATACAAGTGTTTTTATGGGGAGCAGAAAAATGTGATATCTATTCAGCGAACACATCACTGAAATGCGCGCCTAACCAGTGATCTGACAAAATAGTTTATCTTTTTTATGAACCCAAAACCACCACACATAAAGAAAATCCAAGCACGCATTTGTCATTTCTAAATGCTTCAGCAGGGAGAACAAACAAAATAGCATTTTTTCCTCTTTCTCGCTCTTTTTTGTCTGTTCTTAATTAGGTTGTGTTTGTAGCAACGTTTTACAATGTTGAAAAACGCGAAAATGAGGATTTAAAAACAATCAAATAATTCCACATCGCTGGCACACTGCACATGACACAAAAGGAAGATGCACATATATCGGAAAAAACCTATTTATTTCCTTCTGTTGTTTATACCGTAAGTAATAGCTTAGTAAGTGGGAACTATTAATTTTAAATGAGAATCCATACATCCTGGGTGCCAACAGAATCTCTAGTTTAAAATTTTTTTCGCTTAAATTTTTTTCTGGTCTTGACCATGAATAACACCCTAGCTTTTGTTTTCATTTTAATGTCAGCAGTTTTACAACAAACTAAGAAGGCGGCCTGCCTTTAAGCTTCTGTCACTGTATTTAAGGTAAATGCAATCACCCACAATCATGTTGGGGAATTTGCCAGAACAAGTAATGTTCCTTTATTCAAACTGGCATTCCTTGTGCACGGGAGACTCAAGTTCTAACATCTTTCACTCACATGCATAGAAGTATTTTACCATTTTTCTCTTTAGAAACAAGTTGTACCAGAGGTGGCTGGATGGCTTAGTCGGTTAAGTGTCCAACTTCGGCTCTGGTCATGATCTCGCAGTTCATGGGTTCGAGCCCCGTGTCGGGCTCTGTGCTGACGGCTCAGAGCCTGAAGCCTGCTTCGGATTCTGTGTCTCCCTCTCTCTCTGCCCCACCCCTGCTCACACTCTTTCTCAAAAATAAATAAACTTAAAAAAAAATTTTTTTTTAATAGATAAAAAAAGAAACAAGTTGTAGCAGGATTTAATGGAAAGAGCTCTGTATAAAAGAGGAAAATGAGAATATTAAATCTGAACGAACAAAGATTAATGCAACCACCTCAGTCTGATCCCCTTTTTGTCGCTTATTAAAGTTATCCCCTCAAATAAGAACAATTTCTCTGTAAGTTACCTTCTTTAATTATTCAAATGACCCCCTGATTCCTGTCCCATTTTCTTCCAAAAGGTTTATATCAACCAAGGGAAATAACACCAGATTTGGAAAGTGTTAAACAATATACAAATTTAAGAATTACTGTGTTAATGTATTTAGTCCGAGTGCAAGAGAAGTCCCAAAGCTTTGGAGAGAGTATCTCTTAATGTAAACTCTACATGACAAGTGAAACATTTTCTTGTGAATGTATTTTGATACTATTTTTACTTGTTAAAATACAGTATTCATTTCTCTGAATATTTTATCTTGGCTTATCTAAATTTATATATGAAAAAAATTGCAACGATCTTTGTTAAACATATATTATATATCTGGCACAAAGTATTTTTCCTAAGTTATTCTATTTACAAGTGAAATAATTGAATGCACCAATGGCACAAATTCATGCCAAGATGCCTGCACAATTTATCCAAGTGTAGCATTTTATTTCCTAACTCATTCCTTTCAGTCCACGTGACCTGTTTCTTCACGATGATTATTTCATGTCGATTCCCTTCCTTCTTGTGTTAGCCTCTCCTAATCCCCACCCTCCTCCTTTTTACCTATTCAACTCAATTTATTTTTATTTTTTTAAATTATTTTATTTTAGTGTCGATTTATTTATTTTAAGAGAGAGAGAAGGGCAGGAGAGAGGGAGAGAGAGAATCCCAAGCAGGCTCTGCACTGTCAGTGTGGAGCCCGACCCAGGGCACGAACCCACGAACCGCGAGATCGTGACCTGAGCCGAAACCAAGAGTCAGTTGGTTAACTGACTGAGCCATCCAGGTGCCCCTCAACTCAAACAATTTTTAATGGATTTTTTTTAATGGTCTTTATTTTCTATTGCCCTCAAATAATTTCCCACAATCATTTCTTCAGACAGTTCCAGTCTGAGGTCAGCTCTGAAGACGTGTCCTCTTTGTGAGGAGATGTTTCTCCTGAATGGCAGCCCCACTTTCCCCATGGAAACTGTCCCCCAAGTTGAAAGGCAGGGTTCCCCTCTTTCTGTGCACCTGCCAGCCTAACTCCTCGGTGTTGGGAAACTAGCACTAACACGTCTGGAAGAAGAATAAAGAGCCCCAACTGAACAAAACAAATCAAACATCATCTCTACTCAGCCTCTCCTCCTGTCCTCCTCTCTCTCTCGTCTTTGCCCCATCGTTCTGTCTCCTTGTCACTTTCTTTGTATTTAGGTCTCTCTGTGTATCCTCAACGTCCTCAGTGGGTCCCTCCGTTTACTTTTCCTAATATCTGCCTCACGGGAGACTCTTTCACTGCTAGCTCTCTCTCCCCTCCCCTAAGTGCTTCTTAAATATGTGTTTCCAGGTCACATGAATATCCTTGAAACCAGATAAGACGCGGTGGAGAATTTCTCCAGAGAGTGTCTTTATTAATGGGCAAACCCCAGAAACTACTAACAATATGTTAAGGCAGCATCTAGGGTCAGCCACTGCTGCTGGAACAACGCATCAGATACTTGTCATCATTTAGAAAGCGAGCTGGACCTCAAACACGGATTTCTTATCTGGCTTTTTTCCTCAACTTGTAAGGCTGAGGAAGAGTAGTTACCTCTTTTTTGGTTACCTCTTCTGTCCCTCGGTGAGGCCCCATGAGTGGCCCAGCCAGAGAGGGAGATTGATTGGTATAAGGCCTGTGGGGACATAATTTAAGCACTTTGTATCTTTGGGGCACCAAAGATGAATTCCCCTTAAGTATCTTGTGAATTCTGTAGAAAGAGTCAACTTCTTACAAGAGACCATCTTCCTAATAAAGAACCCATTAGTCGAAGGATAATCAAGCTCATTTGCTCAACACGTGCAGGCAGGATTATTGCATTCTTCAAAGCCAAACGTTTGAGACGTGATAGAAACTCTATTTATTTGATCATCGTAATTCTTCCTTTCTGTACTCTTGGTGAGAGCCTGGATGTTTAATGAACAACCATGAACCAACCACTCTATTCTAATTTCTGAGCCTTTTGCTATCTATAAACACACACTTTGTTTTACAAACTGTTCCAGAAATTAGTTGGTTTGAAAAACCTTAAACCCAGGTTTCAGGCTTCCCTATCAATAATAAGGGAAAGGAATTAAATTTGTCATTGTTTTTTAGTACTTGGTGGCACCTATAAAATTAGGGAAACAATACTAAACTTAGGTCGGTTGGGTTAAAAAAATATTAAGCACCTATTATGTAGCAGATGCTGAAGAAGGTCCTTGGATCCCGCAGGGAGGAGAACATGGTCTTTGCCCCCAAGAGTGTATCTTGGGCGCGTGGGTGGCTCAGTTGGTTAAGCTCCGACTTTGGCTCAGGTCATGATCTCACGATTCATGGGTTTGAGCCCCATGTAGAGTTCTGTGCAGACAGCTCAGAGCCTGGAGCTCCTTTGGATTCTGTGTCTCCCTCTCTCTCTGTCCCTCCCCTATTCTCTCTCTCTCTCTCTTTCTCTCTCAAAAATAAATAAACGTTAATTTTTTTTAAGAGCATAGTCTTTGCCTGCTTTCGTGTGCCTCACAAGGGTTTTTTTGGAGGAGAGGATTCAGCACTCAGTCAATGCGGAATAAGTGTTCCTACTCTTCCTTATCACAAACATCCCTACTCCCACCTTCTGGATGTAAGGACTTTCCAAACAGGGGAGAAGGTACCCATTAGAATCCCTTCTCAACTTGAGTCAAGTTCCTTCCTACTGCTTGGGGGCTTTGGCACAAATGGTGCCGTCTGCCCTCGCGTATCTTGTGGCCCAGCCTTTTCCCTTCACAGCTTTTTGGAATAAATTCACATATTACACCATTTACATTTAAATTCTTATTTTTATTTTTAATTACTTTTTAGAGAGAGAGAGGGGGTGGGGGGGGGCAGGAACAGAGGGAGAAAGAGAGAGAATTTAAAGCATACTCCATGCTCAGTGCAGAGCCCGACATGGGGCTCAATCCCATGACCCTGGGATCATGACCCGAGCCAAAATCAAGAGTCAGAAGCTCAACCGACTGAGCCACCCAGATGCCCCTATACCATTGACATTTAAATTGTACAACTTGGGGCAACTGCATGGCTCAGTGGGTTAAGTATCCAACTCTTGGCTTTGGCTTGGGTCATGATCTTGTGGCTTCTTGGGTTTGAGCACCGCCTTGGGCTCTGCGCTGGCAATGCTAAGCCTGCTTGAGATTCTCTCTCTCTCTCCCTCTCTCTCTGCTCCTCCCCTACTCACGCTGTCTCTGTCTCTCTCAAAATAAATAAATAACCTTAAAAAATGAATTGTACAACTCAGTGGCTTTTAGTGTATTACAGAGGAGCGCAGCCTCACCACGATCTAAATTGAAAGCCTTTTCCCCATCCCTCATCAGCAGACACTTTCCATTCTTCCCTCCACCCTTGGGCTCACCTTAGCTAACCACGAACCTACTTTGCGTCTCTACAGATCTACATAGTCTGGACATTTCATAGGAAAGAAATCATACAGTTGTGGCTTTGTGTGCGGGATTTCTTTCCCTTCACATAACAGTTTCAAAAGTTTACCCGTGTCATAGCGTGTACTTACTCCCTCCTTCATGACATTCAGGACCCATTCCCTTCTGTGAATATGCTACAGTTTTTTAAATCTGTTCCTCAGTGGATGGTCATTTGGAGTCTTTCCACTCTGGGCTGTTATGAATAATACATTTGTGTACCGGTTCTTGTGCAGACATACGTTTTCATTTCTTTGGGGAAGCTTACACCCAAGCGATATAAGGCTTAAGGGGTGAAATGACTCATGCCCTGCCCCTGGTAATCCAAAATAGCACTATAAATCAGGTATGAAACAGTGTTTCATTATAGTTTGTAACAATGTGCCTATGTATCGAATCTTCTCCTAAGAATTTATCCTAAGTGATAACTTAAAAGCAATAAATACGGTTTTGAAAACGTCAATGGTAGCGTTACCTATTTTGCGGAAATAATAAAAAGATACCAAATATCGAATAATGAGGGAATGAAAGTAAAACCCAAACAATGAAATAGGGAGCAGTAAACTTAGAAAGTCATACATTTGTTACCTATGAAGATTCTTTAGAAGCATGAAAATGAGAAATATGTAAAAACTAGCATATAAATTATAGTTCTACTATCGTTAGATATATATACACGGATCAAGCAAAATTAGAAACGGGGGTTTTGTTAGGGTCGTAAATTTATCAATTATTTTTCGGCCTTTTAGAAAATGTATTAATGCCTTGGTTTTCTGTGTATCAGGTTTCACTTATGCAAGATGAACAAGTTCCAGACACCTGCTGGACAGCACAGTGTTTGTGATCAACCACGTCGTGCTGTGCACTTAAAATTTTATAGAGTAGATCTCATGTTAAGTGTACTTACCAAAAGTTTAAAAAAAGTAAAATTATGGAAAGTAGGAAAAACAAAACCCTAACATATTTTTCAAATGTTGTAAGTGTACGATACACAAGTATGAATGTGTGTGTGTGTGTGTGTGTGTGTGTGTGTGTGTGTCGTGCACCTCACCAGAGGGAGATTCTGATTCAATAGCTATTCTAGGTTGAACTGTACCCTCGGAGATAACGTGAGAGTTCTAATCTCCAGCACCACAGAATGTGATTTTATTTGGAGGTGGGTGGTTGCCGATGTAATAGTTAAGGAGAGGTCACACGGGAGGAGGGGGGGCTCCTAACCCAGTATGATTTGTGTCCTTGTAAGAAGAGGAGAGGAAATGTGGCCATGTGAATATGGAGGCAGAGATTGGAGGTGTGTCCCTACAAGCCAGGGAATGCTTGGGACTAACAGATGCCAGAAGGCAATGGAAGAACCCTGCTGTAGAGGTCTTGGAGGGAGTACGGCCCTGCCAGCACCTTAATTTCAGACTTCTCACCTCCAGAACTTTGAGAGAATGAATTGCTGTTATCTCAAACTACCTAGTTTTTGGGATTTTGTTATAGGAGCCTTAGGAAACTAATTTTGTAGCTTTAGCGGCTGGTGTAGCACTTAGACAGCTGACTGTCGCATAAGGAAGGCACGCCAGAGCTGTTCCACGCACAAGAATGTCCCACATGGCAGTTAAGGGGTGCAGTTAGGAATTCTGGGATTCTGGAGTGCAGAGGGCAACTCGGCCACTCTCGGCCTGTCTCATCTTATGCAGGTTATTTAACTTCTCTGTGATTTAGTTTATTATCTGTTACATGCAAAAAGTAGCCATAAATCATAATACCTACTTTAGAAAGATATTATGAGGATTCAGTGAACACTCCGTACCCGCTTCTAACTCAGTGCTGCATAAAGCTGTCATGATTAACCTCTGGTGGTTTTGTTCTCACACCTAACACGGGATTACACCCACAATCTGTCATCTGTGGGTGCATTCCGAGCACTCAGGACAGCATTCCACAGATTTGTAAATGCTCATGGATTAGCTGTTATGATTCTAGAAGTTGGTAATACACAGGAGGTGTTCTGAAAGTTTGCAGTGAACAAGTATGGAGATAAATTAAGTGTAACGTGCGGTGTATTATCACTTTACCCCTTTCTCATTCCATGAATGACTTGATATTTTTGCGCTGACGATTTGTGCCCGTGTCACAGCTCCTAGTGTCGTGCATGTTGGAATGGCCCTGCCACCTTATGTAGGACCGATGGACACAAATTCAACCTCTGCAATTTTCCAGATGTCAACTCTTAGATAAATAAATTACTGGATCTTATCACTATCCTTATTTCTGTAAAATGAGAATATTGTCACGAATTATCTCTCAGGTTCTTTTGGATTTTGAGTTTCAATGACTTCGATGTTCTGAAGGGGCGAGTCTGAGACCGATGGCTCTTTGTAGACCCACAGTATTATGCGGTCTACTCGGGAAACGCAACAGTGTAAGTGACAAACATCACTATCGGGGCCCAACAAAAGATGATGACAGAACAAAAGAGCTGACAGAAGAAAAAATCATCAAGGTTGCAGATAAGTCAATAGAGAACATCCAATGTGAATAATGGGAAGAAAAAAAGAAGAAAAATAAAGAGACTCAGAGAACTGTGGGACAGCAGTACGTGTACAAACACAGAGGTAGCGGGAGTCCCAGAAGGAAAGAGAGAGAAAAACAAGCTGAAAAATTATTTAAAGAAAAAAGTAGTTGGATACTTCCCAAATTTGATGGAAAACATTAATCTACAACTCCAAGAAGTTCAACACAACTCAAGTACTCTCCAACATAAAGAGATCTCCATGTACATGCGTCATAGTCAAATTGTAGAGAGGCAAAGTGTTGAAAGTAGCAAGAGGAAAGTAATTTCTAATGTAAGAGGCAATCTGAGTAAGATTAACAGTTGATCAGAAGTAATGAAGGTCAGAAGACTTTGCAATGACATCGCAAAAGTGCTAAGAGAGAAAACCCCATCAACCAAGAATTCTCTGTCTATGAAAACTTGCAAAACTGAAGGGGAGTTAAACATTCTTAGATAATCAAGGATCTTTGGTGAGGCTTTCCAGGTTGATTCTTCCTTCACTGAACATGCTGTGGCTTACGTTAACATAATAGGTGTTCTTTTTTTAAGTTTATTTATTTCGAGAGAGAGAGAGTGAGCCTAGGTGAAGGAGGGGCGGAGAGCGAAGGAGAGAGAGAATCCCAAGCAGGCTCTGTGATGTCAGCACAGAGCCTGACACGGGGCGAGATCTCATGAATCATGAGATCATGACCTGAGCTGAAATCGAGAGTCAGATGCTTAACTGACTGAGCCACCCAGGCGACCCTTGACACATTAGGTCTTAACTGACGTGTGTGGTCACCTCACTTATACGAGAAAGGCCTTGTGGGTTGCGAATTATCCCCATTTTAGACTTAGTCGCACAACTTATATCACATTTCTCAGGGAACCAGGCTCAGTAAGTCCAGAGACTTCAGGGGTTTTGTAAACCGTTAGCAATTTTAAACAACAACGACTATCGTGCTGAAAGCATCTCACAGGAAAGGAGTGTTCTGTTTCTCAGCAGCACGTTTAGAAGTTGATACGATTGCTTCACCTGCCTCCTTTCTTTCTCGAAAACAGGAGAAAATGCTTGGTAGACCTGCTTCTCAGGCACTTACTCTTCAGATTTGCTGGAACGTTACTGTCAAATTCTTAAGGCTGCTCATAAAACGCTCATCAAAGCCCTTTGGACAGTAAGCGCACACGCTGTGAAGGCACGGAGAAAAGTGCAAAGCCGTTAGTGGTGGTAATTGTCCATTTAAATTATCCTCACATCAATGGAAGAATAGATTTCTCAGCACTTGCAGAGTAGAAGCATATGATAGATTTATACTCTCTGTGATTGAATGAAAACATTTCATTCCGCTGAAAACTCAAACAATGCAAGGCCTTTGCATAATTAAGTAAAACCCTGGTTCTGTTGGTCACTATAATTATCGTATTCTGGAACACGACATGTAATTGAGTTTTGAATTGAAGGCATTGGAGCAAGTCCGTCAAAATCAATTGAATTGATTTTCACTTATGTAGATGATGGAGTTTTACAGTGGTTGAAGTTCTTTTTTGAACCGATTAGATTCCAGATATAGGCCAATTTTTCATATTTCAACCCTTGTACACTTTCTCAAACAATGTCATAAATATATCACAACATCTCCTGACAAAACAACGCGGCCAACATCCTCACACCGTGTTAAGTAATTAGTTCTAAAATTGGAAAAATCGTAAGAGTTAACTTTACTAAAATGGAGTAACCAAAAATGTCGAATACAAATAACTCTAATAAAAAACAGACCACAAATATAAAACACCTGTGTCACGTAACATTGAGGATAGACCAAAATGTTAACTATCAAGGGCTTTAGCCTGGAGTTGCAGGGACCCTCCTGAAACCAGATACAGTGAAACCTTGGCTTGCGAACATAATTCATTCCAGAAACATGCTTGCAATCCAAAGCACTTGTATATCGAGGCGAATTTCAATAACCAGTGGCTCAGTGGTGATCACGGGACGTTGGGCATCATGTACTACTCTTAAGATATCGCCTGTGTGTCAAGTTAAAATTTATGAGAAAGCCTTGTTCATCTTGCAGAACACTCTCAGAACAATTCGCTCACAATCCAAGGTTTTACTGCCTAGGAGGACGAAACCAAGAGCTCCAAAGAGTGAGGACACCTGATTGCTGAACCCTTGACTATCAATGTTTCTGAAGCCAAATCTATCCCTCTTGGACTTCTAAATTAAGTAAACATAAATTCCTTTTTGCTCATAAACTCACTTGAATTTCATTTCTGTTGCTGTCATTTAAAGTTCTGACATAAAAATAACCTATCTGTGAATTTTCTGACCTTGTATACGATAGGCATACATTTAGAACGCTGAACTTCTGTCAGTGGAATTTTATGTAGTATGCTTACATTTCTATAATGCATCTTGGCTATGTTTGTTTTAATGTAGAAAAAATAACAATATTAAATAGCGAACATCACACATTTCCGTAAGATTTGCCAAGAAGGCCAGGTCATTTGTAAAAGCTATGATTATGTAACGCTGATTGAATATAATAGAATGACATAGGAAACAACAAAGATTTATAGCCAAAGAAAATATAACATTGTCTATGCTAAGTGAAATAAGTCAAACAGAGAACCGTGGATACCGTATGATTTCGCTGATATGTGGAATCTAAAACAAAACAAAACAAGTAAACAAACAGAAACAGACGCATAAATAAAGAGAACAGCTGATGGTTGCCAGAGGGAAGCAGGCGGGTGATGGACAAAATGGGTGAAGGGGAGAGGTAGATACAGGACCCCAGTTATGGAATGAACAGGTCATGGGGACGAAAGGTACAAATTAAGGAGCACAGTCAATGGTGATGAAGTAACATTGTATGGTGACGGGTGGTACCTACACTTGTGGTGAGCACAGCACAACGTTTAGAATTGCCAGATCACTGGGGCGCCTGGGTGGCTCAGTCGGTTAAACGGCCGACTTCGGCTCAGGTCATGATCTCGCGGTCCGTGAGTTCGAGCCCCGCGTCGGGCTCTGTGCTGACAGGTCAGAGCCTGGAGCCTGTTTCAGATTCTGTGTCTCCCTCTTTCTCACCCTCTCCCGTTCATGCTCTGTCTCTCTCTGTCTCAAAAATAAACGTTAAAAAAAAAAAAAAAAAAAAAGAATTGCCAGATCACTATGTTGTACACCTGAAATTAATGTACGTCGTGTATCAGCTATATGGCAAGGGGAAAAAAAAAAAAAGAAAAATGTAACATTCTAACTTACACAAATAATTCATACATCTAGGAAAAAATTCGAGGCAATCAATAAATGCCTTTCTTGAAACGGAGATGCGTTTCACGGTCGATAAGTATATTTATAAAGGGATTATTTCTCATTTGCTCCCTTGTCCCTGTTTCTTTACAACTATTATGAATTTTGCACTGTTCTGGTCGTAAATGATGTCTTCAAAATCAAGGAACTTGAAAGCCCTGGGGTAGCGGGTAGGGTTTTTGGATATCTAAAAAATATGAATGGCAAGATGGAGAACAGCAGATAAGATATCAACGTGAGGACTTTGGGAAGATAATAAACACAATCACGGATAGTGAACGGCGGGGCGGGCGCATGCTGGCCATGAACCAGAGGCTAGGCAATGTGGTCTGTATCTGACCTGCAGTTCTTATTCCCTTCTCTTAGGAGGCCTTCTCAGATGGATGTCATCATTGGCTTAGCACCCATTTTACACAGGAATTAAGTGGAGCTTGAAGCATCTAAGTGACTTGCCCGATTTTACAGACCTGGGGAACAGCAGAAACAAGAGGCCAAATTCAAGTTCCCATAACCCCAAGATGGGCAGGACTGCACCGTGGTCGGGTTCTGCTCAGCCTTGGTTCTGCTCAGCCTTGGACACGTTGCTAACTTCTCCGCGTCTCGGTTTTACTTAGGCGACTGTGATAATAACGCGAAGACTAAGGAAATTAATACATGAAAAACGCTCGGAGTGGTGCCCGGAATCATCTAACAAAAATTCGAGGCAATCAATTTTGCAGTATGAACTATGATTACTGTTCTGTGGTAATATGCCTGGAATTCGGTGAGTTTTCAACAAATAGTGGTATTGTTTTCAACAAGTAGTAGGTATTGTTTAAAAAACCTGATGTCATACAGGTGGCAGAAGTTGCCAGATACTATTTTTGTGAAAATAAAAGTTTTTGGAAAAAAGCGTTTTTTGGAACTTGTTTTTTGTTTTTTTTTTAAATTTTTTTTTTAACATTTATTTAATTTTGAGACAGAGAGAGACAGAGCATGAACAGGGGAGGGTCAGAGAGAGGGAGACACAGAATCTGAAACAGGCTCCAGGCTCTGAGCTGTCAGCACAAGCCCGACGCGGGGCTCGAACTCACGGACCGCAAGATCATGACCTGAGCTGAAGTCAGCCGCTCAACCAACTGAGCCACCCAGGCGCCCCTGTTTTTTTTTTTTTAAATCAATGTATATGCAGATGAAATTACTTAGATTTACATTATTCCAGTACACGAATTTAGCATCTATTAAATTAAACACCAATAATCTAAGATAAAATCTTAAATTATCTACGTTGGAATGAAAAGCCAACAGAAAGTAATTTTTAAAAAACCTTACGTTGATTCTAAATAATTTTAAGCATGGATTCGACTCAATATAATGATTTTTATGCACTGCTTCATATAGAGTAATTGGGCCATAGTCTTAATTCATTTACTAACACTTATGTTACTAAGGGGTTCCATACCCAACTGAGTACGTATCCAGATTTTTCTGATGCTATTTTGCAAACTTTATTGTTGTTTTATTCCTAGCCTCAGTATGGTGGCAATTTGTTTAACCCCAATAATACTTTCAAATAATTGTCCTTAAATTTATTGCTAAATGGGACAATCAACTTTTCATTAGAGTTGCAATTATTTATATTACACTTGACATTATAATATTTCATAGACTTACTTTAATTTTTTAAAAATTGCCATCGGTACTTTGCTTGAATATTTGCCTTGGGTGACCCACGCATCATCTCTAGCACAGGTTTCCTGAGGGAAAAAGCAAAATAAAACTATTTTCAGGGACATAATACTGGGGCACTCTGTGATATCGGCTAAAACACGGAGCTGCTATCAAGGATTTATTGTTTTCCCATAAGAAAGAAGATGATTACCTTGTTGGGAAGGTAAGATTATGCCAAAAATAATCTTTTTCATAAAATCTTACCACTTGGCTCTTTAAATAAGCCAGAATTATTTCAGTTAAGGTATCCGGGAAAACCCTAGGGTCTTCTTATATTTCCATATACCAAATCTTGAATTAAAACTTCGGATACAAATTGCTTTAACTGGAACTGGGTTCACATGGTTTTCGAAAGGCAGGTTGGAATCTCTAATTGTAACATTTGAGATGGCTCCCCGAAAATCTACAGTGATCAAAACGGCATACATGTGAAATGCTTCTGAAGTTCGAAATCTGCAAAGGGAAAACATTTTTTTAATGTTTTCATTTATTTTTGAGAGACCACAAGTGGGAGAGGGGCAGAGATGGGGGGGGGGGGGACAGAGAATCCAAACTGGGCTCCACGCTGACAGCAGAGAGCCCGACGTGGGGCTTGAACTCAGAGCCCCAAGATCGTGACCTGAGCCAAAGTCAGATGTTCAACCGGCTGAGCCACCCAGGTGCCCTAGAACAACATTTTTACAGTACTTTCAAATCGTTTATCCCACTCACAGTTATATGAACGCGTATTAAAATTGTTTCTTATACCAACAATTAATCCACTGGAGTCACTGAAATGTAACTTAAAGATCCACCGAAGAAGGTTCAATTGTCTTGTTCTTATTTTTAAAGGTGACAGAAGTTGAGGGGCTTGCTCAGAATGATAGATGTGATTCCTAGAATTAGGGTTAATGGGTATATATATTTTTAAAACCCAACAAGTCTGAAGTAGGAACAAGGTGAAGAAGGCAAAGGCACAGATCCCTGAAGCTAAAACTCCTGCCTTGGAATAGTTGTCATGACTCGAAATAGAAGTGACCCAAAGTAGGTTTCCTGACAATTTGGGGGACCATACACTCGGACACATCATACTCAACATGTTGAAAACCAGGCACAGAGAATATCTTGAAAACAGCAAGAGGAGAATGACTCATTACATACAAGAGAACCGAATAAAGTTAACAGGTAACTCCTGTTTTTAAAAAAGTGTTTAATGTTTATTCATTTTTGAATGACAGAGAGAGAGAGAGAGAGAGACAGAGCACAAGTGGGGAGCGGCAGAGAGAGAGGGAGACACAGAAACCGAAGCAGGCTCCAGGCTCTGAGCCGTCAGCACAGAGCCCGACCCGGGGCTCGAACCCACAGACCGTGAGATCATGACCTGAGCTGAAGTCGGATGCTTAACTGACTGAACTACCCAGACTCTCCAAACAGGTAACTTTGTATTAAAAATAGTAGAAATCAGGGGTGCCTGGGTGGCTCAGTCAAGCATCAGACTCTTGATTTCAGGTCAGGTCATGATCTCACAGTTCCTGAGTTCGAGACCCGGATTGAGCCCAGCATGAGGCTCCGTGCTGACAGTACAGAGCTTGCTTGGGATTCGTTGTGACAGCGAAAGAGATAGTTCTGGGTAGACACCCAGTGCACTGCCCAGTCTTTCTGACAAAGAGGCTTATTTGCTTGTCCAGGAGCTTTGGCCTCAGGGACAGACTTCCGGTCCGTCATACTTATAGGAGTCTAAGGAGGTGCTTTCAGGGAATGGAGGCCAGGAGACACCGTCTTTGCAGCCTCCCCCTGCTTTGCTCCAGCTCTCTGGAACTTTCTAGAAAAGAGTTGAAACCCTTGTCTGGTGCCCTGATTTTTGCAGATGCAACCAGTAGAGTCTTCAGTGGATAATGCAGTCTGTCACTTACATTTCAATGAAAAGATAAATAAACAAAGGTGTAACATACAGTTACTGAGAATAACTGACAGAGAAGAGAGAAAGGCACCAAGGATACAACGGAATCAATCATTTGTGAGAATTTCTCCAAGTTCACGAAAAACATGAAGCCACAGGTCTGAGAAGCTCAGAGAACACCAACCAGGAGGAGCACCCCAAATCCCATACCTCGCCGTATCAGATTTGAACGGCAGACAATCAAAGAGAAAGAAAAATCTTTAAAGAAGGAAGAGGAGGGAAAAAAACTAATTACGTATAGAGGAGCAAGGAAAACCGTTGCATTGGCCTTTTCTTTAGAAACTGTGCGAGCAAGAAGAAAACCAAGTGAAATACTTATAAGTATTGAAAACAAAAACAGACCCATAAAACACCACCAGCCTGGAATTCTGTATCCAGCAAATTTTTACCTTTATTTACTCAAAGGTAAAGGAAAAAATACTCTCTCCAACAAACAAAAATCAAGGGAATGTGTTGCCAGCGGAACTGCCTTGCATGAAATAGTAAAAGAAATTCTTTAGAAAGAAAGAAAATAGTATTGGTCGGAAACTTGGATCTGCAGAAATAAAGGAAGGATCCTAGAGAAGGAATACACGTAAAATAGAATCTCTTATTTCTCTTATTTTTCATCAGTTAATTTAATAATCCTTTCTTCGAATTACTAATAATGGGACCTGGGGTAATCTGTAGAAGTCACCCCTAAGGGTTCCTTTTTACAGAAGTCATCTAAAAGGATCTAGACCAGCCACGCACGTACATTTACCCCTCGTTTTGTCTACCATGTTCTGGCTCTGTACTTAAACACAATAAATAATTTCAGGGTTTCCTACAGCACTTCACCTTCGTATTCTTCCGTTTATTCGAAACACGGATTTAGTAGAACAAAGGAGCGGCATTGGCCCTTGATCTATTTCTATTTGTCTAGAAATGAAATGTTGCTCCTTGGAAAGGGCATTTGTACTGCTTTTATCTGTGTTACTGAGCCTTCGGTAGACTAAGATATCAAACAGAATATCACTCTCAGTTGATACAAAAGATCTTTTTACTCTAGCGCTTTCTTCTAAGGGAATTTCTCTAACTCCAGGGGCGTCAAGGAGAGTCTGCTTATCATCTGAAAGCAGAGGTAGAAGAAACTCATCCTGGAGAAGATGGTGTTTGTTCCTTGGGTATTCCTTGAGGGCGAAATTGACTTGAACTGGCATATGGATAGAAGAGCTCACCTTAGGAGAACTGAATCCGACTTGTGGAGTAGGGGGTGTTCCCAGAATCCAGCTTTATCTCATCTTGCCGTCTTTTTACTCCTTTACTGCCAGCAGATCTGCCCTTCTCACCCCTTACAGATATCAGCAGAAAGCCTCCTACCCAAACGCTGCAGAGTGTGAGGGTCTCAGTCCACGTCTGATACACTCCCACCCCCTCCATTTCCGATGTGGGGGTGCAATCAAAGGAATAGGGAGAGGAAGACTTCCTTATAGAACTGGTAACTTCTTGGGATACTGCTGCTTGGTCTTCTCTCTAATGAGACCACGTGATGGTATCGATTCTCCAGATAATATGCAGCTCTATCTTGGCCCCTCTGTCACTGCAGATGTTTCTAGAGAGAGGCAGCCTCCCTTCAGCAGCGCACAGCTCTTTCCACCATGTGACTTTGGGTGGGACGCTGGAACCGTTGAGATCTTTTCTTCACTCTAAAGTGGGACAACCCTCTCAGTGATCTCTGGGCATAGAATAAAGGGAGGGATGTGGTGAGGAGTCATTGACTGCAGTGAGACTCTTACGACTACCCGTCCGTGGGAGGAAGGTCCGTCCACACGTGGACGGACCTCTTTAGAATACCTGATGCTTAGAACCTTCTTGCGTTAGCCATGGTGCCCGAGTGCTCATTCAGGAGTTAAAAAAGAAGCTCCATACAACATCCTAGTACATAGAATTGATTTTTGTTCTCTTCAGTCGTTAAAGTCATATTTTTTATAGTGGTGGATCTTGGGATAAAACAGAAAAGGAAAATATAAAAGGCAATCACCCATGCTTCCACAATGCACACTTTCCACATATTGGTACATTTCTACATAGTCTGAGTGAAAAAAGTTCAGAACAATTAAATCTGTCCTTCTTTGAATATATATAAATCACGTCGTGATGGAAGAAATGTGCAATTTCCCGTTCCCATAAAGTTAATTTTCATTAAATAGCTAAAAGAATGTAATGACTGGGGAGCCTGGGTGGCTCAGTCAGTTAAGTGTCCAACTCTTGGTTTCAGCTCGGGTCATGATCTCACAGTTCGTGAGTTCAAGCCCCACATCGGGCTCGGTGTTGACAGTGTAGAGCCTGTTTGGGATTTCTCTCTCTCTCCCTCTCTCAAAATAAAGTAAACTCAAAAAAAAAAAAAAAAAGAAAGTAACGATCAAAATAAATAGAACAAAGCATCACCTACTCTTTCTATGCCACAGAGTTGGAGTTGGTTCAGTTCTTCACACACTGGCCGCCAGTGGAAAGCTGGCTCTGTGCCCGATGCTGAGGAATGTGATAAACAGCCATGATGATGTTCCTGTCTTCAAGGAGCTTACAGTCTGGAGGAAGAGACAGAAGTGTCAACAGATACAATATAGTGTGTTTGGAAGACTATTAGGAGGCACGGTATACTCCATAGGGGCATGCGTGGTGACGACTGCAGAGAGAAGGGCTTCTTCTTGTTTATTTATTTTGAAAGAGAGAGAGAGAGAGACTGAATGTGAGTGGGGAAAGGGGGAGAGGAAGAAGGAACGAAAGAATCCCAAGCAGGCTCCACACTGTCAGCGCAGAGCCCGAGGCAGGGCTCGAACCCACGGGCCATGAGATCACGATCTGAGCCGAGATCAAGAGTTGGATGCTCAACCGACCGAACCACCCGGGTGCCCCCAACAAGGGCTTCTTCACAGAGAATGTGGCGCCTTCGCAGAATGTGGACGCCTGAAGGGGCATCTTCCAGACTGAGGAGGTGAAGGCTGGAGGCAGGAGAAGACAGTTTGGGCAGAACTCCCCGGTTCACACAAATTCACCTTGTGCATTGCGAACCTGGGTTTATGGCCAGTTGGCATCTCCATGGCATCAGGTTTGGGTCGGGCAGGCAGTGGCAGAAGGGGCTCCGGGCAGGGGTCTGTCGCGACACTGTGGAGATTGAACACCACCTTTTCGGTAACAGAGCAGCAATGATGTGGTCAGATAGAGGTTTGTGAAATCTTTGGGAAGACAGATTGAAAGGGGAAAAGCGGAAGAAGTGAAGGCCAATCGAGAGACCGTCCTAACAAGGCAGACGAGTGATCACGTGGCCCAGACTGCCAGGGTGATAGTGCTGGGACGAAGGACCCACTGGTGTGACAGATACCAGAATGGCACCAAGCTTATCAAATACGGTTTCAGTTTTTGTCTGGGCATTTGCAGGTCAAGGCCGGTGTGGCCACGCCTGGGTGTTGCGGTCCCTGTTCCTCTATCACATGGCTCTGAGCTGCTGTCCCTAGGATATTTCTCCTCCTTTTGCAGGACGGCTCCTTACCGTGAACCCATAAGTGGTCATGGAGAAGAGACAGCAAGTGTCTCAGGCAAAGAGGCAAGAGAAAAATGAAGAAATGCAAGAATAAGGGAGATGAGGACCAGATCACCCGCCACAAAAGTCTGTGGTCTGAAGGAGGCAAAAGCTATAAACAGAGACTTTCCCGGCACACGAAGAAATTAAATAATAAAATCTCCCTTTGAAATAAAGGATCAGAACAGATTTAAAAACAAAAAAAGGCACAGAAAGAGATGAAAGGGACCAAAGGAAAAAAATGGAAGAGAAAAATATTTTGCACAGAAATGAAAGTCACATTCTATGAAGCAGAGAGGGGACTAGATGCTGTGAACAGAGCAGTGAGGGACGCAGAGGCCATGGAATCAGTGAGGAAAGAATACAAATGAAAAATTCACAAAAGAGTTAACACGACTGGTTAACAACGACGGGGCACATACGTGAGCCGGCAGAAATGAAAGAAATGCAAATTAATTCAAGAGAAATATATGTCTTGCCTGTCCAACTTTAAAAGATTAAAAATTAATATCGATGCGAGAAAGAGCCAATTTCATAATTTCTGGTTAAAAAAAATGTGCTTTTGGCAGCATCCCAACGTCTTAAAATCAGCACACTCTTCTAAAGAGTAATTTCATTAAAAAAATACACCTTGAGGAAATTAATTTAAAAATGGGGGAAACTTACTAAACCAGTATTTTTTCCCCCTCCGTGACACTTGTATCAATAAAAAATTGGGAGAAACCTAAATGTCCTGCAATATGGGATCACTCAGTAATTATCTACGCAGTGCACATTGCCTGCTCAAGGTGAGGATGCGGTTTTTCAGCTTTGCTGGCATTTTCTCAGAGCGAGGAGTCAGGGCCGACATCTCACGGACGAAGCGGGCACAGGTCCTGGGACACACGATAATGTTAAGGGCCGTGAAGTGTTTTAATTCCTTTTACAATTTAGAAAAAAAATCATCATGATCCTAGACTATAATCCAGCCAGCCGGTATACCAATGCAGTTGCAAAACATAATTTTTAATATTATTTTTGAAGGAAGGAGTCCACCGAGGCAGAAATGCCTAGAACCCTCAAAGTCACCACAGGGCCACGAGAGGGAGGAGTTCCTGACCCCGGCCCCCAATCCAAAGCCTCTGCTCCGTCATTCTGGCAGCATTGCAGACGAAGAGAAGGAAGGAGAATGGGGTCCAAGCGCAAGCCTCCGAAATGCCCTTGGCACAGAGCGCTAGGAATCCCATAGAATTCGCCAACCACAGCTTCTCTGGGCAGGTTCTGAAGCCGCTGAGAAGAAGGTTCACTAACAGTCTGCTGGATTTAAGATTCATATTTTTAAAGATTATATGCATGTGGAATTTTTTCCATTATATATTACTGACTAGAAAAAGCAAGATAAAGAACGTCACGTCAACTATGGTCCCAATAGTATATGAGTGAGCGTGTCAGTTTGTAAACGGGTAGGAGATGGCTGGGTTACCTCCAAGGTGGGATTAGATGTGGGTTAGTTGTGGGAGAAGGTGGAAAAAGGGGAGACGGAGGGATCCAAACACAGAACATAGAAGGTCTTTAGGGCAGAGAAACTATTCTGTATAATATTACAATAATGGATATGTCAGCATACATCCGTCCAAACCCACAGAATATACAACGCCAGGAGTGAACCCTGTTGTAAACTACAGATTTGCAGTGATTATGACATGTAAAGGTAGGTTCATTAATTTTAACAAAGGCACCACTCTGGTAGGGACTGTTGCGTGGGGGGAAGAGGGGCTTGTGGTTGGGGGTATTTGGGAAATCTCTGTACTTACAGTTTAATTTTGCTATGAACCTACTCTAAAAAGTCAAGTTCATTAGCTAAAAGAAAAAAGCCTCTTTACACTATGGTAGTCGCGAGAGAAGATGCTGCTTCATGAATCAACTCCATACTGTACAAGCCCAAAAGGAAGCTTTGAGATCACCCAAACCAAACTGAAAAATTCTGACCCTGGGCAACCAATCCTCCTGACGCCCAGCCCAAATTCATATAAATTCTATCAGGCTGCTGTTAGAAGTACACTCCAAATTCTCTATAATTCAGAGGCCTCTTACTCTTAACTCATACATTTTTCTGGAACCAAAACCTTGTTGATAACTGAAAATATCGCCAGTAGGTCGAACATTTTCACGTCGCACCGCCAGACAGGTGATCAAATTAAAGGAGCAAATTAAAGGAGCACGTGGACCAAACGTCATCACGAGTAAGAGTATAGCAATTACAGATCAGCAAACGTTCAAGAAGCGTGAAAAAAGTCATATGTAAAAATACACGTCTGTATACACACCTTCTTCTATCTCTCTGTGTATACATAGGTGTCTACACATGCACGCACATTTATACTTAAGTAATACACATCCTTGAATAAAGAGAGTTGATCACAGCCAATGGCTTCTTCCAGCAAGAGTTCAAGAGATCGAATACAAGTATAATTTTTATTCACTTTCTTAAGTATTGTTATGTCTGTGATTTGACTTTAGATTTTATAGTCAAGGCTTCTCGTCCCCAAGCCCCATCATCAACATACATGACCATACCTGCCCTCTTTGGCTACCACGTGTGACCATTTTCTGATGGGGACAAGCTATATGTGCAGGAAATCTTTTTTTTTAATGTTTATTTATTTTTGAGAGAGAAAGAGCTTGCGTGTGTGCATGAGAGAGGGAGGGGCAGAGAGAGACGGAGACACGGAATCTGAAACAGGCTCCAGGCTCTGAGCTGTCAGCACAGAGCCCAACCCCGGGCTCGAACTCATAGTTCATGAGAACTATCTGATCCGAAGTCAGAAGCTTAACCGACTGAGCCCTCCCGCCCGGCGCCCCAGATCTGCAACTTACTGGTTTACTGATGTGTCACCCTTGCTCCGACCCTCGCTTACTCAGGACTGGTACATATGGGTGGCTGACCCAGCTCAGTGATGAGTTGTGCGACGGCTCTGTTTCTCCATAAAAGCAACATATGGTGAGTGTTATACGTTGAGTTGTGATTCTGCTCAACCTTCGTTGACCTGACTCCCAGTATCTCAGAAAGTGATCTTATTGTATAGTTAAGGCAAGGTCATGGGGCAGTAGATTGGGTCCCTAATCCAATATGACTGGTGTCCTGATAAAAAGGAGGAATTTGGACACAGGGACAGACACGCACACGGGGAGAATGTCAGGCGAACATGAAGACAGAGATCCGGTGACACGTCAACAAACCAAAGGACACCAAAGATTGTTGGCAAGCCACCAGGATCTAGGAGAGAAACTTGAAACAGACTTCCCCTCGCAGACTCAGAACCAGACCTGCTGGTATCTTCATCTTGGACTGACAGCCTCCAGAGCTCTAAGAAAATACATACATTTTGTTCTTGTTTGCTTCCTTTTTTAAGCGAGCTAGCTAGCTGGCTAGATAGCTAGCAAGATAAGGAACACGGTATCAGTATGGTCCTGGTGGTGTGTGGGTAGGTGTGCAGGTTTGTATACAGGTGGCGAAATGCTAGGTGTCTGGCTTACCTCTGGGGTGGGATTGTGCGTTTCCTGCTGATAAAGAGACCCTTCAGATTGATCTTTTTCTCTACGGTGGGTTCTTATTATCAACATTCTATTTCATGTTCCGTTATATTTTTTAAAAGCTATAATTGCCGTATTTGTGGGATAAAACTAATAAAATCTATTAAAACTGGGTGCAAAGAAGTAAAATGAGTAAACACATCATTTGCCATCTCCATTTCCTTACACTGATAAGTATAGTTGAAGGATCTTACTTCCTTCTTATTGAGAAAAATCTTAAGGTAGGAAATATTCAAGTTATTCTCAAGAAGGAAACAAATTTCTCGATTTGACGATTTGCCTCAATTTTTCACTTTCGTTGAAGTGCTAAAGTTTTCACCGTCAAAAAATGTATATGCTCCGGTTGTTAAAAAGAAAACCACAGGCCCAAAATGATGTCACGTGAAGGACCCACGTCAGTAAATCAGGAATTACTACCTACCTAACCTAACCACAGTTTCACTCCCACCCTGCTGTCCCAATCCCGTCCCAATGCAACGTAACCTTTAGCCAACCAAACTGGAATTTCTTGGTCAACACTAGGAGGTAATCCCCTGATAGATCCCTTCTATTCCTCAGGAGGGGGAGTTTGCCTAAAACAATGCATTCCTTGCTAATAAATTCCTTTTTCCCACCCTCTCATTGCCTCCTTTTTGTACAGCTCTTTGGAACGCCCTCTACTTGCTGGTAGGATGCCGGCTTGCTCATGAATCATTTCATAAAGCCAATTAGATGGTTTACATTTACTTACTTGAATTTTGTTTTTTAACACAGTGTTTAGATTTCTGTTGATCAAAGATCACCCGCACTCTTATTTTTAAGGGCCTAAGAAGATTTTTAGGCAAACCCTACAAGCTTCTTTAGTTGACTTTTTATTCTATAGTAAAATTTCAAAAATAAAACAAACGAACAAAACTCCTTACTGAAATAACAGAGTGGTTCTCCTATATTTAAAAAGAAAATGCAGAAACAACATCTCCCAAAACTTTCCATTAACCTAAGACAATTTGAATAATAACCTAAAGACAATTTGATGACAAATGAGAAGGAAAAAATTAGAGTTGCTAATTAAAAACAAGCTTATTTTAACAGGAATATCACTCATCTGTGTACATTCTAGTCAATGCCTTCACATTTGGTTGTTTGAAAATGGCACATTTACGAGTTTATAAAAGTTCAGCATTATATGAATGGAAATGTCAATGCATATGTTCTTTGCTAAGAATGAGAAATTCACCTCTTCACTTTCAAATTTAACTTTTAAAAACACGAATATAGGGGCGCCTGGGTAGCTCAGTCGATTAAGTGTCCGACTTCAGCTCGGGTCATGATCTCATGGTCTGTGAGCTCGAGCCCCGCATCGGGCTCTGTGCTGATGGCTCAGAGCCTGGAGCCTGCTTCCGATTCTGTGTCTCCCTCTCTCTCTGCCCCTCCCCTGCTCACACTCTGTCTCTCTCTCTCTCTCCAAAATAAATAAACATTTAAAAAAAAAGTTTTAAAAAGACACGAATATATATTAATTGAGTAAAGATTCATTGTCTTGTAGGTCAAGTGGTTCATCTCCTTGTAGGTTTACTTTTTTCTAAGTGATAAATTCTCTTGGGAAAATCCAGTTTTTGTTGTTTATCATTGTATGACTGGTGCCACTTTAAACCAAAGAATTTCTTATTAAATTAGCCAACAGAACATATAACTTTCTTGCACTTTTCAAATACGTACTTCAGAAACAGCAAGCAATATTTTTGAAATGACAAGTGAATGAATATTATGTAGCACTCAGCCATAAACAACTTCACAGTCCAAATAAAATCTACCCTATAAATTTTGTATTAAAATTGAATGTCTGCTGGAAATTTATCTGTTCCCAGAATAAGGAAGGGCATTTTATGATTGAGAGTTATATTAATCATACATGGATTATCAACTTTCAGGTTCACATAATAATATTAAAATTCTGTCTAAACATCTTATTGAAGGCAATGCTACCCAAAGTGCTCGATTTTTTGAGGCGGACATAAAATACGGAGATCTGTGTGGTGCAAGGGGGTGATTTGTTTCTAGGCTGAGGAAAAGGAGTCAGTGAAGAAAGAGGGATGAGACATAGGTGATATTTGGCATAATGGATGGAGCAAATTTTCAGAGCTGACAGGAGGAAGCAGGGTAAAGACGACTGCGTGTGGGAGAGAGCAGGCATCACTGGAGATCTTGCTCAGAAAGAGGAGCTGTTGAAAAAGGAGACTTCTTGAGGTTGGGAGAGTGGAATTTGAGGAAACATATCCAGATCCGTGCTCTCTTAGAGGAGAGCCGGGAGCAAGGAAGGTGGTCATGAACTAGGCGATATGAAGACTATGTCGCTGGACTTCCTAGGGCATGAAAACACACACACACAACATAGACTTTTATATGCTGGGCAAAACCATGGGGACCAATGATACTAGAAGTTATAAATTTGCAGAGGACCGAGTTTGCTGCGGTGTGTTGGTATTATTTTGTCATTTTTGCCAGAAGCGTAGAGAGGAGAGACGTGGGGTTCATCCAGGATCGGGGACTGTCGTGATAGAAATAGCCGGAAGTCAACAAATGGGCAACTCCGGGTAAGACAGGCATGGCTGCCGTGGTCCCAGCTGGCCACGATCACAGTGGGTGCAAAGCCCAGGGAAACAGAGAGACCCCCAACGGCACAGGGCAGAAGCGGCTGGAGGCAGGTTTCTCAGGAAAAACTGGAAGGGACAGGAAGTCTCTGCCTACACGAACCACTTCGAGTGCTGATGAGATTAATCCTGAGTTTGAGATGAAGCCTAAATTGAGGTTATTTATTGCGTTAAAACCTAATGAGGAATATGCTGTTTTAACTGAAAGCTTTCCTCCAGAGGATTTAACCTAGCCGTGTACCTTGGACTTGAGTTTTGGAAATGTTCATCAATCATCGTGCAGACTTCTGCTTCCGAGCTCACAGGAGGTGGATGTCCCACGTGGCAATGGCCTTCAGTCCCGCTGAAGCTACCGCCCCATTCTGGTTATGTCCTATTTGCTAACGCTACTCTTTGGGCTGGGCATTCTTTCCTGGGGGACACCCTGTTACAGGTGTGGCTCGGTCTGTCATTCCAGCTGTGATCAGGGTCTCATTCATGAACCGCGAGGACCATCTTCCAAAAGCTTCTGTGTCTGTTCAAGAATCTCTCCCTTCGTGTTTGTTTTTCTTTTGGTTTTTCAAGTCAGTTCCATTTACGGATGAACTGTGGGAAAGAAGTGTGCCACGGCAACAGACGCCAACCTTCCATCTGTGGTCCTTCTGATGCCTCCTGATGCTGACATTCATGGGCAGAGGGTAGGGCCAAGCTACTCTGGCCGGTGACCCATCGCAGTTTGAATTCTGATCGGTTTTTAATGACATTTTTTTTATTTTTGACAAGGCACACTTCAATGCAGAACAAGGTTAATAACGGGCTTTTATTAACAGGATGTTTATTAATGGTGGGTGCAAGCGGTGACAGCCTGATCATCTCAGGTATGTGGTCCCGGGTGACCCTCAAAGCTGAAGTCAGTGTTAGCAAACCACAAGGGGCTCCTTCCCTAGTAGCTGTATCTCTTATGTTCCCTTTAACTATTAATACAGTTACTTAAATTGTTCTGGCTCTACCCCCCTGCCCAAAGGTATAAAAAAGTCCATCAGATAGTTTAATACATATTCCTTCGTTGATATTCAAAACTCCTGGAAGAACAGTACATGGAGTCCTGCCAGCCCCCACAACCTTGGCATTCGGTTTAGCTGGTCTACATAAAAAATTAACCAGCCTTTTAAAAATGCAGCCGTGTGCTACAGTGGCTCACTGCAGTTCTGTCTTTCCCTTTCCCACGGAGGATTCAAGCACATTTCCAATGAATCAGAAGTTTGGACAAACCAAACATATGTAGCATTATTATCATTTCATTTTAATGGATCCCAAATATTCAAGATCTTTCCTTGCTCCAAGGAAGCCCCTTAGACACAGAGAGATGCTTTGGAAGCTATCTCTACCTTGAATACCAAAGCTTTCCTTGGGCAGAGTTGGATTAAAGAGGATTGGTAGGGTCATCAATGACGAGGGAGCTTCACACTTTACCTAGACTTTCACACATTTTATTTCATGGAGGTCAAAGTACTCTTCGGGGGTTTAAAAAAAATATCTATATCTATATCTATATCTATATCTATATCTATATCTATATCTATATCTATATCTATCTATCTATATCTATACCTATACCTATACCTATACCTATACCTATACCTATATCTATATCTATATCTATATCTATATCTATATCTATATCTATATCTATATCTATATATTTTCTAGGGGTGCCTGAGTGGCTCAGTTGGTTAAGCATCCAACTCTTGATTGTGGCTCAGGTTGTGATCCCACGGTTCATGAGATCAAGCCCCGCATCAGGCTCTGTGCTGATAGCATGGAGCATGCTTGGGATTCTCTCTCTCTCTCTCTCTCTCTCTCTCTCTCTCTCTCAAAAGTAAATAAATAAACTTAAAAACTAAAAACTAAAATACATATATTTATAAATAAATAAACAAATAATGAAAAATACATATTTCAATGGTATGTCCTTACCACTTCTTATTTTGTGTGTTTGGCCTTCTCCTTATATTCTTAATCAGGTTGGCTAGTAATTTGTCTATTTATAGATATTTCCAAAGCCCAGCATTTTTCACTAATTAAGTCTGCTGCTGTATATTCTCCACATCAGTAATTTATGCTCTTATTTTTATTTCTTTCCCCATGCCTTCTTCTAGTTTATGTTGTTGTCTTTGTCTAATTTTTTTTTTTTTTCTGAGCTGGGAATTTAACTCAGTAACTTTAATTATGTAAATGTGCATGCTGATGGTGTTCAGTGCTATTAATTTCCCCCTGATCGTTGCTTTCTGGTGTGTGGTGTTCTCATCATCTTATTTTTAGAAAATTCTGTAATTTCAGCTTTAATGTCCTCTTTTGCCCAAGGGTGGTTCAACAGAAGGGGTTTATTAACTACCAAGTGGAAAGGCCTTTGTGCTTTAATTTCCAGTTTTATTGCAGACCAGAACATGCGGATGTTTTCTCTATGACCATACAGCCACACACACACGTCTCATGGGCGTAAAATAAGAAATAAGAGCTGCTTTATTGTCTGGTGTAGTGTTCTCCACACGTCCTCAAGATCTAGCATATCGATGTTGGCTAGCTTTCTTTCGTCCTTCAAGCTCTTTGTTCACGTGATCTGCTTTGGCCTGCGAATATAATGGCATCTTCTATTATTAGTGTATTTCTGCCATGTTTCCTTCCAACTCCTGAATTTGCCGCTTTACAATGTGGTTTGCTATGTTTCTTGGCTCATAAATATTCATACATATTATACTTAGCGAATTGCGGCTTTTGTATGAAAAAGTATGCGTCTTGCTTACATTTCGTGCTTTTTGACTTGAATTTACTTTGTCCGATGTCAGGGTAACTGCCTTTGAGTTTCCATTTGTTTTGTCTGACTTTGTCCACTCCTTTGTTTTCAGCCTCTTTAAATCATTTCTTTTAGTTTCTCCTATATGGAGTATATATGAGCCAGATTGAAAATAGCCCTTTTCCTTTTGATAGGTGAGTTAAGTCCATTCACCTTTACTGACATGGCTGACATATTTAGTCTTAACTTTGTCATAAAATGTTATCATTTTGTGTATCTTTTTATATTTTCCATGTTCTTTATCTAATGTAATTTTGTCTTTTACTTTCACTTTTTTCTGATTTCAATCACCTCTCTTTTCATTACTTCCTCCTTTTTTGTCCACTTCTATTCTTTGTTTTTCAATTTCTAATTCAACGTTGTTTGTTTTTTTTTCAACGCACTCAGATGCTTGTTCACATATGTTTATTTCCATGTGGGATGTTGCCTTAGACTTTTATTCTGTCCATTAATATTTCTGTGATGGGAGTTTTCTTCAGTTGACTTGCGTTAAATTTTGTTTTCTAAGACTTGACAATAGCACCATGTGGATTGGTTAATCTCTTCCTTGTTAATTCTGTAACTTTGGACTATTTTACAAGATTCCTAGTTTAACATCTTCCTTATCTGTCAGTCTAGCCAAGCTGGGAGATACTTTAGTGGGTTATTTTTTGTTGTTTTTAGTGGGGAAAAATATCGTGTGTCCTTTAGTTCTTTGACTCTCTTTTGTTTTTCAGAACTCTAAATATTCCCTTTTACTGAGGCACCTGGGTGGCTCGTTGGGTTAAGCATCTGACTCTTGATTTCAGCTCAGGTCAGGATCTCACGGTTTGAGAGATCAAGCCCTGAGTAGGGCTCTGCCTTGACAGTGTGGATCCTGCTTGGGATTCTCTTTCTCCCTCTCTCTCTGCCCTTCCCCAATTGTTGTCTCTCTCTCTCTCACTCAAAATAAATAAATAGACATGAAAAAAATGGAATATATCCCCCTTTTACTGGGTCCCCTTTTCCATTCAACTGCCAAGGCAAGCTTCTTTCTACTTGCCCTTCTTCGCCCCAAAGCGGCTCTGTGTTTTGAGGAATGTCTCTTCAAACAGGGTGTACTGGTATGTCTTTTCTCTGAGGCCCACTGGCTGAACTACCCAGGTACATTTTTCGTCCTTTTGTACCTAATACGAACCTAGTCTTTCTGCCAGGAGTTTCAGACCACACTTCATTTTCTGAGGGCTTTCTTTTTCGATCTTGTATAGAGTGTTTTGTCATGGATGTCGTTGTTGTTATTGTTTTTATTCTGTCTTTGTCAAAAAGCCTGGTTACGTGGCTTTGTTAAATTCAGGGGTAAGATGAAAATGTGAGAGTTCACAGACTGAAATTTATTGTTTTTTCCCCCTGTTTCCTTAAAGATATTTTGAAGTTTGGGCAAGTGATTCTGAGGACATGGTTTTCGTGTAGGTTTATTTCGCCTTCTTGTTCTGCGTTACGTTTGGAGAAAATAGGAGAGACAGGAACACGGTCTACTGCTATTTTTTTCAGCTGTCTTGTTACACCTTCTGATACCGTTCCACAAACACCAAGGATCTGCACCTTTCCTTAGAAATCTTTTTCTCTCTCTGTTTTCCAGATCACATACTTTCTACCGACCTATTTTCAAAGTCACTGCTTCCTGTATCGTCTCTGTTCCAGTGTGAAGGCCATCGGCTGACAACTTTTTAAGATATTGTATGTTTCCTTAAGATAGTGAATTTTTCACTTGCAGAATTTTTATTTACTCTTTTTCATGGTTTTTTTTTTGTTTGCTCTGAAGACATTTCCTTTTTAAATTTGTTATGAACATAGTTCCTTTATCTTATTGAGCATAGTTCTAATAGCAGCTGTGAAACCATTGCCTCCAAATTCCCACATCTGTAAACTCACAGTCAGTCTCTCAGTTGGTTTCTCTCTTAATAATAGGAAACTTCTTTTCCCCTCATATATCAAGTGATTTGGGATCAGATCCTAGACAGGGTAAAGTGATATTGCAGGGACTCTGTTATTGTTGTCCAAAGACTGTTGGGGGTCTGGCTCATTTGTTTTACCAGGAAATTGACTTGATTGAACACAAAAAGCTAAATCCTTCTCTTCAGTACAGGCTCATATCCTGCTTCTTTTTTTTTTTTCTTTTCAAAAATTTTTTTAATGTTTATTTATCTTTGAGAGACAGAGAGAGACAGAGTGTGAGCAGGGAAGGAGCAGGGAGAGAGAGAAAGACACAGAATCCGAAGCAGGCTCTGGGCCCTGAGCTGTCAGCAGAGAGCCCGACGCGGGGCTCAAACTCACAAGCCGTAAGATCATGACCTGAGCCGATGTGGGACACTCAACCGACTGAGCCACCTAGGCGCCCCCTGCTTATTTCTTTTGAGCCTAGTTCAGGTGCTTAAATTCTGTTCCATTTATGCATAATTTAGTAATTAATCAGAGATTTGAAAACCACTGTTACGGAGAATTTGGGTCTCTACTTCTCTGACTCCCTGGATTACCCCTGCTCTATTTCTGGAATAGAGACGGAATAATTTTCTTTTTTGTAAAGAATTCTTTAAGTTTTTATTTACTTATTTTGACAGAGGGAGAGGAAGTGCAAGTGGGGGAGGAGCAGAAAGAGAGAGGGAGAGAGAGAGAATCCCAAGCGGGCTCTACACTGTCAGGGCAGAGTCCGATGCGGGACTCGAACTCACAAACCCGGGATCGTGTCCTGAGTTGAAGTTGGATGCATATACCTTCCTACCACATTGATGTAGTTGCTAATATTTTAAGAGTGACTGAATTTTTGGACTTCAAGTGATGTGGCTTCAGGACCCGCCTACTGTCATAGCTGCTCAAATGATTTAAACAAGGAAATGTAAAAATGAAATAACTAACAATTTAATTGCACTTTATGTTTGTGATGCAGCTGTTTGACAACTCACAATGACCCGGGTAAGGACGTGAGCAACTAAAGTTCAGAGAAGTAAAGGAATTTTTAACCGCTGGTTTTGGAACTTGAATGCAGTTCCCCAAATACAAATAATATTCTAGTTCATTGTCCTTCCCTTTCTTCTGAGGAAGAATACTACGCTCGATAGAAACTTGTTTACTTTTGTCATTTTCCCACCACTCCAAATATAAAATTAAGGTAAATTATACTTAACCATCAGATTAAATGATATTTACTTTATTTATTTATTTTTCGGAATGGTGTTTTGCCCGGGGTTGGGGGGGGGGGCGGGGGGCGGAGAGCTATGTGCCTTGATTCTGCACCCTGTGGCTTTTTTCTATTTATTTTCTTGTTATTTCCTGTCTACTTATTTTCTTATTTGGTTGCTGCTGTGAATACTAAAGGGAAGCCAGGTTGCTAAATGTACTGGTGTGTTGAAAACACAACCTGAGTATAAGAATTGGGGAATAGGGACACCTGGGTGGCTCAGTCAGTTAAGTGTCTGACTTCGGCTCAGGTCATGATCTCTGGGTTCACGAGTTTGAGCCCCGCGTCGGGCTCTGTGCTGACGGCTCAGAGCCTGCAGCCTGCTTCGGATTCTGTGTCTCCCTCTCTCTCTGACCCTCACCAGCTCTCTCTCTCTCTCTCTCTCTCTCTCAAAATAAACATTAAAAATAAATTAAAAAAAAAAGAATTGGGGAATAAACTTGCGCAAGTTGAAGAGACTGGTGTTCCAACCATGGAAGAGGTTGGGGTCTTGAACATTTTATTTAATTAAATGGAACTAAGGTGTCCACATGGAACTTGGATAAATGTGGCTGTTCAGTTTTGGTTTTGATTGAATAGGACCAATTATGATGCATTTTTACTGAGTTGTGACTCTGTAGTAGGATTAATGATTCACATAGACAGAAAGCATAAAAAAAATTGCAAAGCAAAATTAGTACTCCTGAAGGATTTATAAAAGTGGAATAGACCATGCTGTTGACTCATGATTCATATTTCCCACGACTAAGAAGCTGACATATTTAATAAAGGAGCAACTTTACATTGTTTTCTTGCTTTATATCTCCATGTCTTTATGAGCCTGCCGGCACGAAGCATCGTTTTTATTATTTACCATTTCTTTTGCACTCCAGATATATTATTTTCAGAATATTATCCCTAGTTAAGGCATGCTTATGTCATAGAAAACCAGAGACAATAGGTATCTCGATGACACATGCACATCTTTTCAAAGAAGAGACACACAATGCCCTCGGTTTGGACTCCAGAGAAAATGTTAGAATACTCATAAGTTACCAGGAATGATTTTCACTAAGAAGAGCTATAGCTTTGGTGAGGACAAATATCTTAAGAAGATTAGGCCGCTTGTCAATGTTCACTTGAGCATATACTTACGAACTCTGAGCGTTTTTAAAATGGTAACAGAGCCATTAGCCAGCGTGAGCACTCCCAACAAGACAAAGAACCTCCACCTAGCACGACTTGCAAGTCCAAGTTTACAGTTTCCTAGGTGAAATTTTTTCTTACTATTTAAGAGAAAGTTAGGGAAACCTCAGGTTTTAACCCAAGGATGTAGAGAAGTAGAAAGAGCATTGCTCCCATCTTTACTATAGGAAAAAGATGCAGACTGACGACTGTAACTGAACCCATCAGAGAACTGACGTTGAAGGACAAACTGACCCAAAATCTGGAGAGACACCATATTGCCTGCAGGAAGAAACAGGATCTGAGCATTTGCTTACCTAGTAAAGACATCATGGGATGCCACATGAGCCAGTTCTAATGGATGTAGAGAAGAAGCACAATTAGGTAGATTTCAGTGGAGTGATAGAGACCATAAGGCTCCAATGGAAATGTTAGAAATAAAAAACACAGTAACAGCATGAAGAGTTCCTTCAATCAGCATTTCAAAGAAAGAATAATAAACTTGCAGATAGGTCATTAGAAATTATCCAATGATTGTACAAAAAATAGGAAACGAATCCCAAAGAAAAAGCATCCAAGAGCTGTGAGCAATATAAAACAATCTAGGGGCGTCTGGGAGGCTCAGTCAGCTAAGCATCCAACCTCTGCTCAGGTCATGATCTTGTAGTTCTGGAGTTGGAGCCCCCCATGGGGCTCTGTGCTGACAACTTGGAGCCTGGAACCTGCTTCAGACTCTGTGTCTCCCTCTCTCTCTGCCCCTCCCCTGCTCGCACTCTCTCTTTCTCTCTCAAAAATAAATATTAAAAAAAATTTTAACGTATAAGAACAATGCACAATGGATGGCAGAGAGGAGTGAGAAATGAACTACATGTTAAGTGCTATAACATTATTTGATTATTAATTCAAAATCATTTACAGGTATGTATTGTGAACACTAGGGCAACCACACAAAGCTCTTTTTCAAGAAGTACAAATACTAAGTCAATGCAAATACAAATAAAATAATAAAAATGTTCAATTGAACCCTGAGAAAATGGAAAAAGGAAAAAAAAAGAACAAACAGGAAAAGCAAAACATCTAGCAACAGGATAATCGAAAATATCAGTAACACTAGGAGCTGACGTTTTGAAAGGATAAAGGAAATTGACAAGCTTTCAGCTTATACTCTCCAAAAAAAAAAAAAAAAACAAAAACCAAAAAACAAAGAGGACACAAATAAAATCGGAAATGTAAGAGGAGACATTATTACTAATACCACAGGCATATAAAGGATCATATGAGAATACTATGAACAGTTACATGCCAATGAATTGGACAACCTAAAAGAAATAGATCAATTCTTAAAAACATACAACCTACCAAACAGACTTATGAAGAAATGGGAAATCTAAACAGGCAGATTACTAGTAAGGAGATTGGATCAGTAATCAAAAACTTCCCAACAAACAAGAGTCCTGGACCAGAACTGTCTCACTGGTGAATTCTACCAAACATTCAGAAAATTAATACCCGTCCTTCTCAAATTCTTCCAAAACGTAGAAGACAAACATGTTCAAATTCATTTTAGAAGGTCAGCAGTGCCCTGATACCAAAATGAGGTTAGAATGTAACAAGAAAACAAAATATAGGCCAACATCCCTAATGAACATAAATGCAAAAACCAACAAGATATCGGCAAATCAAATTCAAGACTGCATAAAAAGGACCATGCACCATGATCAAGTGGGATATATTCTTGAGATGTAAGGATGATTCAAGTCCGCAAATCTCTTCAGGTGATACACCACATTAGCAAAATGAAAGATAACAATCACACGATCATTTCAATAGATGCAGAAAAATCATTTAACAAAATTCAACATCCATTTGTGATAAAGACTCTCAACAAAGTAGGTATCAGGTAACATACTTCAACATAATAAAGACCATATATGATAAGCCCACAGCTAGCAGCATATGGTGAAAGCTAAAAGCTTTTTCTCTAAGATCACGAACAAGATAAGGAGAATGTCCACCTCACCACCTTTATTCAGCATGGTATTATTGGAAGGCCTAGCCAGAGCACTTAGGCAAAAAAAAGAAATAAAATGCATCCAAATTGGAAAGGAAGAAGCAAAACTGTCACTGTTTTCAGGTGTTTGACATTACATATAAAAAATCCTAAAGTCTCCTCCCAAAAAATCTTTAGAACTGGTAAAAAAAATTTCATTGAAATTGCAGGATACAAACTCAATACACAGAATTGCATTTCTATACACCAATAATCAACTTTCAGAAAGAGAAATTAAGAAAACAATCCCATTTATAATTGCATTAAAAAATAATAAAATACCTTAGAATAGATTTAACCAAGAAGGTGAAAGACTTGTACCCTGAAAATTAAAAGGAATCAATCCAAGAAATTGAAAAGACACAAATAAATGGAAGCTCTTCCATGTTTATGGACCAGAAGAATTAACACTGTTAAAATGTCCATCCTATCCAAAGCAAGATACCGATTCCAAGTAATCCTTATTAAAATTGCAATGTCATTTTTTTCACATGAATAGAACAATCCTAACATTTGTATGGGACCACCAAAGACCTCAATTAGCCAAAGCAATCTTGAGAAAGGAGAACAAAGCTGAAGGTATTGTGCTTCTTGACTGCAAACCATATTATGAAGGTACAATGATTAAAACAGTATGGTATTGGCATAAAAACAAACACATAGATAAAATAAAGGAGTGAGCCCAGAAATCAGCCCGTGCATATATGGTCAATTTACAACAAAGGAGCCAAAATACATACTGGGGAAAAAACAGTCTCTTCAAATAAACGTGTTGGGAGATAACTCATACAACTCAATAGGACAAAACAAAAATCCAATTAAAAAATGGGCAGAGGATCTGAATAGAAATGTATCCAGAGAAGACATACAGATGGCCAACAGCGAGACGAAAAGGTGCTTGACATCACTGATCATCAGGGAAATGCAAATGAAAACCACATGAAAAATCACCTCACACCTGCTAAAATGGCTATCATCAAAAAATAAGAAATGACAAGTGTTGGTGAGTATGTGGAGTAAAGGAGACCCTAGTGTACTGCTGGTGCGAATGTAAATTGGTGTAGCCGTCATGGAAAACAGCACGGAGGGTCCTCAAAAAACTTAAAAGTAGAGCTAACGTATCTTTCAGCAATTTTACTTCTGGGTATGTATTCAAATGAAAACACTAACTCAAAAAGATATATCCACTCCCATGGTGATTGCGTTGTTATTTATAATATTCAAGGATATTCAAGGAAGGATCTAGATGTTCATTGATGAATAGATGAGAAAAAGATGATACACAGACACAATGGAGTATTATTCTACCATCAAAAGAAGGAAATCTTGCCATTTATGACAACATGGATGGGCCTTGATGGCCTTATGCTAGGTGAAATCAGTCAGAAAGAGAAAGACAAATACCATATGACCTCACTTACCTGTGCAATCTAAAACAGACAGAAGCAATCAAGCTCAAGGGTACAGAGAACAGATATGCAGTTGCCAAAGGCAGAAGCATGGGGGGGCAGGTGGATAAAATGGGCAAAAGGGGTCAAATAGTACAAACAGTATATACAAATAGTATAAAATGAATCAGTCGTGTTCCTATAACGTACAGTATGGTGACGATAGTTAATAATACTCTACTGCATATTTGAAAGTTACCGAGGGACTACGTTTTAAAAGTTGTCCCTATGGGGAAAAATTTTTTTTGCAACTATGCACGGTGAGGTATACCAACTAGACAGTTTCTGTTGATCGTTTTGCAGTATAGACAAATAACAAATCATTATGTTGTACACCTGAAACCAATACATTGTTGTGTGACAACTACATCGGAAAGCAAGCAAGCATTTGGTAATGTGTTTCTTAAAACAAGCTCTACAGAACAGATTATTGGTGTAACAATTATATAACTTTTGCTCCCCAAACAAGTGTAATGTTAATATGGACTATGTCAGCCTAGTTTGTGAAATGCAAAAGATTGTGTTTGTTTCCATATCCTATGTATCGATAACGTAAATAAGCTTGCTTTGTTAGGCGGGCTCCTAAACTAGCACATTCACTTCCAAACAGCCTTAATGTTTATCGTGGTGCCGAAGTAATGCCAATATTATTTACAGATTATGAAAAATAAGGCTTGAGCAAACTAGTTGGATTATAATGAGTTTCCTAATCACAGAAATATTTATTGTGATGCAGTCCACACATATACTACTGCTCCCAATATTGAGCAAATATGATTAAGTTTTAACTGGAGAAAAAATGGAAAAAAAAAAAGAGAGAGAGAACGTGATCAGTTTATCAGATGCAGAAAAAAGACTGAACATGTATTCATTATACACACACACACACACACACACACACACACACACACGTAAAAAAGAACCCTCAGCAAACCTAGCCTTATAAAGGGAACCTTAACCGAACAAAGGGAATCTGCAAAAAACTTGCAGTCAATATCATGCCTAATGGTGAGATATTGACTGGTTTCCCCCAAAAATCAGGAACAAGGGAAGGACATTCACTTTCATTACTTGATTCAGTGGCATCGCTGTGTCCAATGTCCAGGCTCTGCTAAGTGTCCAGGCTGTGCCCAGGGTTCATGCCAGTCCCAGTGTCCAGCTGTAATCCACCCTGGGGTCAGGGCTTGTACTTGGACTCTGTGTAGATGAGATGCCTCTTAGGCGCACTGGCCAAGGATGTGCGTAGCACCTTATCACGAGAGTTTTTGTGGAAAGGTTGACCACATCCCACGCTGTCCTTGAGGGGGGAAGAAAGATCTTTAGAGAAGCTTCTCCCGTGGAGGGGAGCGTGGCCTCTTGCTCTCTCCAGGGCTACCTGGGATCTCAGCTGATGACACCTCAGTTCCCATGGGTACGACGCCATTGCAGGAATGGACCAGGGTCTGACTTGGAGGGGAGTCTTCAGGGTGACTGACAATTTTGAGAAAAAATGCAACGATGATATCAAGAACTCTAATAACAGCAGTGATCACAATATGACTTTAAAGTGAGACATTTCTATCAATGTGTCACTCTTTTCTTCTTGTTAAAGGAGGCATTGGCTCTGTCTTCCCATTCTGACTCTGGAATCAGCAGTGATCTGATTAGGACCGAGAGTGTAGACAGGTGAGGCGTGACCTTCTGTCAATTAGCAGTTCAGATCTGATTCGTGGGAAATGTGCCATCTTGTCTATGAGCACATCTGTACGCAGGGGATACTCCACACTCGGATAAAATGTGGCCAAACTATAGCTATGTTGATCTCCGAGCTTTGCAATTAGCCTCATCAATACGCAATGCCTTTCACTGGATGCCGGATCGGGAGATTGGTTATTTCACTACGGAACTATTAGAAGCTGTATTTTCACTTGCTAAGAATAATTGTTTCTTTCTCAATAAGAATAATTATCCAGCTGCGGAATGAGCTCTCGGCTACAGTAGGACAGTGCAGTGGACCAGACCTGGGGGGTGGGGGTGGGGGGACATTGAGATGAAGCCCTGTGATAAGGCAGCTGTCACCAAGGGCCTCTGACTCAGTGAGGAGGGGCGCGGAGGGGAGGGGAGGCCAGGACTCTTACTCCCCATCAAGCAGAGTAACAGTGCCGTATCTGCCTTATTCATCTACACCCGGGGAAGGATTTAATTCACTGGTGTGCCCTGTGAACAGCAACAACTCACCACCCTAGGTATGAGGTCTTCTTGACTTTTGAAGTCTATGGTGAATCATGACTCATGACACATGAGTCAGCGTGATTATCCGATAATAGCACCATCGATGCTGTGAAATTAAAGTTGGAAAGGAGTGACCTTGATGAATGCCTTTAGCAACTCTCACAAACTTAAAGAAGTTGAGAAGAATTTTCCGTCTTCTCCAAGAATTGTATCTACTTTCTGACGTCCTCATTTCCCATGCAGAATGCTACTAATAGAATGAAACTAACGGTGGAAATAATTCCAAATTCAGGGACCTTTGGAAGCTAGGAAAGTACAATCCCTCACTGCTAGTGCACTGCTCACTGACACATCATTGCGCACAAACATATCCTGTCGCCCTCCACGATTAGAATAAGACCAAGCCTTGCAAATGAAACTCCAGCATAAACTGTTATTATATACTATCTGATTTAACATGGTTTCCCGTAAAGTTATTTGAAAGTCAATAGAAGCCTAGGTATGCATGTTAGTATTTAGGCAATTCTCCAGAATCATACAACTTTATGTGAATGTGTCTAAACAATTGGCAGTTTGGCCAACCATATATACTTTGTGGTTAGAAAGTTCAATAATCGTTCAATAGTGCAATCCATGATCGAGGAAAACTGAGATGACCCGGCGGTGCTAGGGAAATCCCTCTGGTTACCTTGCAAATCTACTTAGGATGAGAGAAAAAGCCAAAGTATTTTACGTCTTTCTAAAATGTAGAAACTCTTCCCACTTTCCCAAAACTTGATTAGATTTTAGTGCTGTGCGATGTGTAACATTTCCAGATTGGGCGGGGAAATGCCAAGGGGCTGCAAAAGTTAGACATGCGGGGCTTATCTCCAGCCCCTGATTTAATTGGTTCTCCGCTTGCACGTCAGGTTCGCAACTAACACTTTTTGGGGCACAACCACGACATGAGTCCCCGGGCAAGGTTTGTGAAAGTTACCTGAGTACGTAAAAGACACACGCCTCCAGCCGAAATGGAACCAAAGGATTGACTGCCAAAGAGAGGTCGGAGGCCTCCTCAGCGAATGGGAGTTTATAAAGTGCCTGTACCCAGAGTTCTGAAGTCATTTCCCACCTATTCCTTCATGAATCTCCCCACATCCTTGTGACACGTGAGGACCAGTTATCGGCCAGCATTAGATCCGGAAAGCGGCGCGGCGAGCTGTTGACAAGTACCCTGCGTGGGGACCTCCTAGGAGGGGGAATCTGTAAGACGAGTGACAAGCCCTCCCTGCTGATCTAACACGAACACACTGCGGACAAACTCTCAGTTCTAACTGCGACCAGTTTAGCAGTCTGTTCAATTATGCATCCTACTATGGGGGATTTGGATCACAGAATTTTTCCAAGAAATCCTGGGTGGGCTAAATCTGCACACAAAAGGTCAAATAAAGTCACCTCCGCTTTTGAACAATGGGGACAGCCCCACTCACCGGAGTGAGTGTCCAGAGCCAGAACCATCCTCGGGGCACCCCCCCCCCATATGCAACTCACAATGTGGCTGGAGCTTGTTCATTTCCTTAGGCCAGTTAGACCTTGAGGAGCCGAAGGCGGATTTTACTTCCTTCCTAGGAAACATTTTCATCGGTTTCTGTGAGTAGTTCTGGGGTGACTTAAGTTTTCAGCTGAGGGGAGCCATCCCTTCTTGATAGCGGCATGCTACATCAATCACGGCAGCGCATACATTTTAACAATTTACTCTTCTTAACAAAAGTGACTTAGGCAATTTTTTTTTTTAAATTCAGGAAATCTACAAATACTAATGACTATTGGGAAATATGTGCTCAAGAGTTGGACACAGTTCTGAATCATTTTGATTTTAGTTCGGACACATTACGTTGACGGCAAGGGAGATCGACCCTTGTTAACTAATCATGTCGAACATTCTCCGCAAGCACGGGATAGTTGGAAAACACGGGGGATAGTTGGAAAGCACTGCATGAAGGATGCATGAAGGATGCATGAAGGATCCATGAAGGATGCTTTGAAGGTGCTACGCATTTTTGCAGCCTAGGCCTTGCCTGCTAGAAAAAGTGCTCTTTAGAGCGCGATTAACTTTGGCTCATGTGACCAGAGCGAAGTCTCTAAAGGAAGGGCGGCGAATGGAGATGGATGATGGAATCGGAGCACCATCTCCAGGGAGGCTGACCACATCCTGCCTGCCACCAGCTTCTGCCCACGAGGGTTAGACCAGCCATTGTCCCCGGGGACAGAGCAAGGTGAACGGAGGCAGATGCCTGGGCCTCGCTTGGCCGCCAGACACGAGGCGCAGCCGGTAATCCAGGAAGTAGCAGCAGCAGAGAAGTGAAGGAGCTCTACGGTCGTGGCTCACAGACCTTGGGCGCGCAGGGAATCCAAAACCGGTGTAGGCGTGTGGGGGGGTGGTGGTGGGGCCTGCAGGGGCAATTTAAAAAGCAGAGAGACGCCGGGGTGGGGGGATGGCAAATGCAGGCACGTCGAGCCTACTGTGGCTTAAAGTGCTTCAGGCCCCTGCCTGCTGAGATCCAAAGAGCGAGATCCTTGTTTGCACCGCTCTCTGCTCTATACAGTCACAGACTCAGAATAATTGGGAGGCATGAAAAAGCCACAGACTCTTTCTGAACAAGTTCAGCCTTATTACTTGCGAGGAAATGCAGTAATGAAGGAGCAGGTGACCAATTACTGGAAGAAAAGGTCCTGAGGAGACCAGGCTTCATTACCAGCTTGGAAAGATTTTTCCCTGCTCTATCAACTGCTTGTGTACCGATGCAGGATTCTCAAGAATTCGAGCCTCCCGTACAATACGTGCCCCTTTGTCATTGAAACGTAGTGTCTCTCCTCCCGTCTTTGATCAAGGATATATTTTTACCCTCGCACCCCCAAATCCCTTTTTTTTTTTAAATCAATCAGAAGGTGAATATTAGCCAAGAATAGCTTTCCTGCAAGTAATTAGAGCCTAATTTCCTCAGCGTTGCTTTTATTTTCTGGTACCTCCAGAAGGAATGTCACAGTGAAAGCAGAAATGAGAAACAGGACCCTGCTGGGAAACCCTCAATACACACAAAGGGATGGGCGTCTCAATCCTAATGAAACCTTAGCGCCTGTCTTTGAAACCAGATTCTCCGGTCCCAGGTGTGCAGAGCCGTAGATGGGTTTATATTGAATTTGCCACACAAGAGCCATCTTTCTTCAGTGACATTCCATTTCCAGTTTCTCTGCCGATCATCAGTTTTCCTCAGAAGTCTGACACAAGTTATGATGTTTGGGCAGACATCAGGAAACAAGCCTCCCTTATCATGGGCTGTGTTTCCAACAGTCACAGAGTGTCTTCCACAGAAGGAAAGTTCTGGAATGACAGGGAAAGTGGGCAAGAAGTTTACCCGCGGTAATGGTCCCAGCGCTGCCGGGACCAGGGTGTCGTCAAGCCACCTTCCCCCCCCAATCCCGGGAGCCAGACATGTGCAGGATGCTCCCGGCAGGGCTCCTGATGCCCATGCGGAAGCCTGCGTCCCCCACTGCAGAGCTGTGGGTACCGAGGGGAATCTGGATCATAGATCCTTTCCTGCCTTTGTCGAGAATAAAACAGGGGCGCCTGGGTGGCCCAATCGGTTGAGTGCCCAGCTTGTGCTCAGGTCATGAGTTTGTGAGTTCATGAGTTCAAGCCCCACATCAGCCTCTCTTCTGTCTGTGCAGAGCCTGCTTCGGATCCTGTCTCCCTCTCTCTCTGCCCCTCCCCCACTTGCCCTCTCTCAAAAATAAATAAAAATAATAAAAATTAAAAACAAAACCCTTCCCCTCCTCCTGCTGTGGGATCTGGAAAAGGTAGAGTTGGGTAGCAGTGGGACCCAGCTTGTAGGAAAGTCAAGATGGTCAGGGAGGTGGCAAATGTAAAAGGCCCACGGGGGATCTGCTACCTGAAAAATGCTCTTCAAAGAAAGGGAAATTAAGTCAGACTTGGTGGTACCAATTATGTTAAGTGGCAGATCAAACTAGAAGAAGATCCATGGCTTGTGATGACTCCTACATACACAGGGGTGAAGGAGACAGCGGGGAGGAGACAAGTGGAAGCCACCTTTGTCCAGCGGCACTTCCTGCGGCTGTTGTGCTGTCGTGTTGTTGACCTCACAAAGTCATCTTTTGTGCAACACGGATAATTTTCCTCTGAGGAAGCATCCACTTTCCTCCCAAGCCAGGGGGCATAAAATTGCCTCCAGAAAGGAAAGACTCAGGCTTCAGGTGGCAATCATTTCCTTTCAGACAGTAAATAAAGCGCACACCCACAAAAGTGGGTCTGTCACCAAAAGGACTGCCACCAGCCCCAGGGAATTGTTCTTGTCACAGACTTTGCTTGGAGTGCCCTCTCAGCTGGGAGGCAGGGCCATTCTTTAGCAAGAGGGGTGCTGCAAGGGTCCTTAGTTTGCTGGACAAGGTCCTGGGTCAACATCCTCACTGCTCTTTCTTCCCCACAGTCTAGACCCCCTTCTGTGTGTCTCAGGCTTTGTTCCTCTCCTCGCTGATCCAGGCTCCCCCTTCAGCTCCTTCTGGCCCTTCTCCTCCCAGATTTCCCCCAGGAAATCTCGACAAGAAAATCTCCACTAAATGCAAAGATGGCCCCAGACAATAGACTGTTTCCATAAAAGCTGGATTCCTGCAAGTTCTTGTCCTGAGGGGCTTTCTTTTGTTTAGACCACTAATCTGAATGAACAGCAAAAGGCCTCATCCACTGTAGGGTAAAGGGCAGCCACTACGGTAGGCGTGGGCTTCGAGCTCCTTCCTAGGAAGGACCCATCTTCTTGCCCTCCTCAGGGGCGCTGTGGCCAAAACCAGCCAAAGAAATCCAACAAGCAGATGCCTTGGGAGCAGCGCGTGCTGGAGTTTCTTTGGTTTGTTTCATAGCAAACACAACTACCTCAGGTTTTAACCCTTGTCTCCATCCTACTAACAATACCTGCTTTTCCAGGAAGCTGCCCAGCCTGCTCTGTCCCCCCCTTTCCAGGTTAAGTTCCCAGGCTAAGTCCCCAGGTTAAGTTCCCCAGGATAAATTCCCCAGGTTAAGTCCCCAGGTTAAGTCCCCAGGATACAAAACACAGGAGGCACGCTTGGGTTTAGCAAAAAAAAAAAAAAAAAAAAAAAAAAAAAAAAATGTTCCAGACCTCCCTGTCTTGTCCGTGGGGCTCATACTCCCCGGGGACCGCTGCTCCTCCCCAGGACTCCCTGTCTCTAGTGCCCCTCCGTTCTCTTGGGTTCCACTGCGCACACCCCCTGAGCGTGCAGGGCGCTGGCCTAGCTTTCTGGGTCACCTATGCATGCAACCCAGCATCCTGGGTCCTACACCAAACCCCGATCTCTCCACAGGGCACAGTGTGCTGGCCCCAGATCTGCTGGGAGGCTCAGCTCCTGGTTTCAGGGGCTCCCACCTGGCAGAGGACCACCGGGATTCATAAACACATCACCCGCAGTAAAATGGTCAAGAGCTACATAAGCAAATAGTGTTAGGAAGTAAGAAAAAAAAAAAGAAAAAAGAAGGACAGGATTAGGGGAAGCGAGAGATGGCCGAGACAATAGGATAGGCTCCCCAGAGAGGGTGACATTGGACTGAGACCTCAAGACAAGGGAGGGTTGGTGGGACAGGGGCAGGAGGGGCAGGGCGTCCCGGCTGCCCCCGGCTGTGTCTGCAGTCCTGGCAGATTGGCACAGGTGGGCAGGGACCAAGGACGGAGCTGCTGGCCTTGAGGTCAGCCACGGCTGTTTTGCCCTAGAATAATCCTGAGTTCAGTGTCCTCTCTGACTGCAGGCTCCCCCACTGGCTCACCCAGTCAGCACCTGCCTTCCACTCCCCCCACCCCCCTACTCCCTGTGCCAGCTCCTCTCTCCAGATGGCACTCACAGGAACGAGAGAGTCCCAGGTCCCCAAGGAAACCCCTCCAAAGACTCCCAAACAGGCAGGGACACTCGCTGGGCTGAAATGGCTACGCCCTCGCTTGGTGTTACCGCCCTCCCCTGACCCCCCCACGTTGTGCTGGTGTCACTGCTGATGCCAACATTATGACATGCATGTTAGTACACCCGTGTGATAACGTATCTCTATAAAATGTGATAGAAAACATGCCCCAGCAGAAAAGGACACTATGACCTGGAAACAATGCCGGGGGCATTAGTATCTGGTGACCTGGTGCTGAGTCCCATCTCTGTCCAACGGCTGTGTGATCTCTGAAGAGTCTCCTTGCCCCAGGAGTTTTCCCCCACGCGCTCTAGCATTTTGCATGAACGCAAAACACTGAAGTGTTCCACGTGTTGAAGAAAATACCCGTGGTATCTGGGTCTGAGCAGCTGCTCCATAGACAGCGATGACATCTCGCAGGAGTGATACCTGGGTGACGAATAAAGATGCTGTAGCTGAAAACCCCCTTCCTATTGGCAAACCACAACCTTATCGTCATATTAGGAAACACGCTCCAAAAATTAAGACAAAGTATGTCCTCGTTGCACAAGTTCTTGTCCTTGACGTGAAAGAGTTTGTCCTCTCACTTGGAAAACGTTTCCCGGGCTGAAAACTAAACAGGGGAAGCCATGAAGGTCTGTGAATACAAAACAAGCCTTAAGAGTGCACAAAGACAGCACAGTCTTCAGGTTGCAGATGGGTTTTGTGACAACTGGGAGTGGAGATGTGGGGGTTGGCTGTTCAGCGCCTGTCGGGTAAATCCATCACCCGGAAGCTACTGCCCAGATGGTTCTGGAAGTGAAAACCGTGGAGTCAGCCTGGCCGGGTGGCCTGGGCCTGGGCACCCGCAGAAGGAATGGGAAGAAGGAGAAAAGAGGCTGAAAGCAGGAGGTTTCCCTGGGAGCCAAAGAACTGCTGTTGAAAGCCCATTGTTGGCGAGAACACGATTCTGGAAGGCTGCCCTTGACACCAGAACTGGGGCTGCCCGGGTGGCGATTCCTGCATCAGGAAGTCCCTCTGTTCCCGGAGTCATCTCCCAGGCTGGTCTTCAGAGCCTCCTTGTTCTTCCATTCTCCAGTCTTGTTCCCACCTTATAAGCTCATACTGGAAGGATCCTTCCACCCCTACCTTCAAGGCTAAAGTCCAAGAGGCGGGAGGACTCTTCTGCAAAGTCAACGAGTCCTAAGTGCAGTGACGATGTTGACCTGAGGACCTTGCACAGCATGCTAAGAAGCCTTTGATCTTTGGGAAAGTAAGGCTCTCTTCTGGCGAGTTGAAGATTAAATGAACCTGTCCCTACCCAACAGAAAGCATCCTCAGGCATCCTGAGCATCAAACAGATTCTGGAAGGCAGCATGCTGCTATGGGATGGAAAGGGAATACGTAATGTGAACCTATCCCCTATCACTACGGTGTAGATTTAAGAAATGCTAAGTACGAAAATTGGCAAATCATGTTTTATAGCTTAGAAGACATGTACGTTTTCAGGGGGAAAAAAAAGTCTTTAGAGCTTTTTTCATTCCTAAATTGCCCCTGGGTACAGTGGTCTGGAAACAGTAGGGGACTAGACGCACTAAATCGTATAGAGTCAATGGCTGTGCCAAACAGCATCTCTCATCACCAAGTAAAATGCTTGCGTATCAGGTCAGCCCCACTAAGGAAGAATAAAGGCCCCTCTGTGGTAGCCATCTCTGCCTTCATAGCACAGGCAGCTCGAAGCCCAAGTAATTTTAGGTGAGTACACACAAGTGTAGTCATGACCCCACATGAAGGAAAACTCAGATGAAAGCAGGTGCCAGGGTGCCATTTGGAGAAAATACTGTGTTTGAAATTGTCAACCCCAAGGGATATGTGATTGGAAAATACCTACCAACAGGTGTATTTACAGAGTAAACCCAAACAGAAAGTAGGAAGTGTTTTGTTTTGTTTTGTTTTTGAAAGTTTATTTACTCACTTTGAGAAAGAGAGAGAGCACGCACATGTGCACAAGTGGGGGAGGTGCAGAGAGAGAGAGAGAGAGAGAGAGAGAATCACAAACAGGCTCCACTCATCACAGGGCACAACGTGGGCCTCAGTCCCATGGCTTTGAGATCACGACCTGAGCCAGTATCAACAGTCCGGCGTGTAACAGACTGAGCCACCCAGGAGCCTCAAAAGTAGAAAATACCTGAATTGAAATGAAACGAGTGAAAATAAAATGCGGCACGTTGCAAAAGCTGTATTTACAGGAGAGTTTAACAACATTAATCATTTGTGTTAAAAGAAAGTCTCAGTCAATGACCTTAGATTCTCCCTTAAAAATTAAAAAAAGCAAATGAAACCCACGATACATAAAAAATAGACATAGTAAAGATCAGAGCAGAAACCAGTCAAATAAACACCGTGCAAAAAACAATCCTGAAAAATCTGTGAAACTAAGTGCTGGTTTGTCAACGAGATCGATTATATTGATAAACCTCAGGAAAAAAAGAGGGAAACCAAAAATTAATCATATCAGGAACGAAAGAGGTAACATCACCACAGAGGCTACAAATTGGAGAAAGATAAAAAATGGATGATACAAACAATTCTATGTCCATAAATTTGGCCACATAAATGAAATGGACACACTCCTGAAAAGATACAAACAACCACAGCTCACTGAAGAGAACAGATAACTCAAGTCACTCTAAATTTATAAAAGATGCCGCAGTTTATTTTTTTTTAATTTTTTTTAACGTTTATTGATTTTTGAGACAGAGAGAGACAGAGCATGAACAGGGGTGGGTCAGAGAGAGAGAGGGAGACACAGAATATGAAACAGGCTCCAGGCTCTGAGCTGTCAGCACAGAGCCGGACGCAGGGCTTGAACTCACGAACCGCGAGATCATGACCTGAGCCGAAGTCGGATGCTTATCCGACTGAGCCACCCAGGCGCCCCAAAGATGCCACAGTTTAAAAACTTCCTGCAGAGAAAACTCTAGGTGCCATGACTTTACTGGTACCAAGAATTTAAGAAAGAAGTAATACTCCATGTACACAAGCTCAGAAAATTCCAGAGGAAGAAATGTGTGCCACATCATTCTATAAAACCAGTATGAGACTGACGCCAAACACAAAAACATTACAAGAAAAGAAACGAAATAAAACTATGTATCAATATCCCTAATGAACATATATTCAAAGATTCTGAACAAAATTTTGGGATACCAAATCCAACAACATATATAAAGAAGACAATACCTCACAACCAAATGGAGTTTATACCAGGAACACAAGATGGTTTGCCTATTTGGAAATCAGTGAAATTCACCAGTATTAGTATGCAAAAAAAGAAATAGTAGCAAAATATATTCGAAAAAAAAATCCGACATCCACTCCTAATGAAAATTCTTAGCAAACTTGGAATAGAAGGGAACTTTCTGAACCTGAATAAGAGCATCTATGAAAAACCTACAATTAGTGCAATACTAAGTAGAAAAAGGATAATTGTGTTTCCTCCAAGATTCAAGATCAGGAACAACCTATGGATGTTCCGTTTCCTCACTTCTAATTCAAAACTATTGCTGGCAGACAAGAAAAAGCAATAAAGGTCGACCCAGTTTGGAAATCAAAAATAAAACTTTTTTTGGTTTGTAGACAGTATGGTGTTCCTTTGTAGGAAATTGATGGTAAAACCATTACTGGGCAGAAGTTAAGGCAATGAAAGCAGAGTTTATTCAGGAATTCTTGTAATAAGGGAAGAGATCTTGGTATAGAACTGGGCTTAATCCTTAATAGAGTGTGGACAGTGGGGATTTATTGCCACGGAGCAGGGTGGAAATCCACGAAGAGGAAGCCTCAGGGGTGAGGGGGGGATTCTGGCTAAATCAACAGGAAAGGATTCTGGCTGAGGGCCAGCCAGAGGGATCAGACATCCCCTGGGGCGTGAGGAATTTGATCAGATATCCAGGGTGAGGGCTTCTCTCTAAACCCATGTAGCAAGATTCTTGCTACAAGGGGGGATACAGCCCTGACCAGGACAGATGCCAAGGCTGAGACCTGGAGGGCTCCTGGGAGTCTGATTAGAGTTTAGTAAAGGACAGAGTCACGTCTATGCCTACTGAAACACACGCACGCACACACATACACACACGCCCAAAGCTACAAGAACTAGTAAGCAAGCTTAGAAAGTTTTCCGGACACAAGATTTGTGTACAAAAATCAATTATACTCTAAGAGTCAGCAAACTATAGCTCACAGACCAAACCCAGCCCCCAGCCTGCCCTTGTACAGCACGTGACCTAGGAATTGTTCCTACAGTTTTGTTTGCAATCAAACCATCGGATCTGTCAATAGTAAGGCCAGTTTTCATGAAAGTGGTCCAAACAATTTTTTCTCTCTGCATTTTAAGAGACTATTGGGGCGACTGGGTTGAGCGTCCGACTTCGGCTCAGGTCATGATCTCACAGGTCATGGGTTCAAGCCCCGCGTCGGGCTCTGTGCTGACAGCTTGGAGCCTGGAGCCTGCTTCGGATTCTGGGTCTCCCTCTCTCTCTACCCACTCGCATCCTGTCTCTGTCTCTCTCAAAAACAAATAAACATTAAATAAATTTTTAAAAACAGAGAATATGAAACAATTACAACATGACGTCCACAAAGCCTACTGTATTAACTTCTAGCCTGTGTTCCCTCAAAAAAACCCCAGCAACCACTTTCTGTATAAACAAAACTAACATTCAGAAATTGAGATAAAAAGATCATTTACAGCAATGTCAAAAAAAGAGAAATGTTTAGGGATAAATCTGAGACTAGATGTGGATCTCTTATACATGGAAAACTAAGAAAAGCATGGCTGGGAAAAATTAAGGAAGACCTAAATAAAAGGAAAGAAAAAGCTTGTTTGGAAGTTAAAAGATTCAGTATTAAGAAGTTGTCACTTATTCTCAAACTGATCTACAGATTCAAAATAATCCCAATCAAAATTGTAGTAGATTTTTTGTTTTCTGTAGAAGCTGAAAAATGAATTCTACAATTCATATGAAAATGCAGGGGCCCCTGGGTGTCTCAGTCGGTTAAGCGTCCGACTTCTGCTCAAGTCATGATCTCACGGCTGGTGAGTTTGAGCCCCGCGTCGGGCTCTGTGCTGACAGCCCAGAGCCTGGAGCCTGCTTCAGATTCTGTGTCTCCCTCTCTCTGTCTGCCCCTCCCCAGCTCACACTCTCTCTCTGTCTCAAAAATAAATAAACCTTAAAAAAATCTTTAAAATTTAAGTGAAAATGTGCAGGCCCCCATCTAAGACTGTTTTATTTTTATTTTTCAAAAACAAAAAACAAAACAAAACAAAACAAAATTGAAAGGTTAACGTGTTTTGATGTCAAGATCAATTACGAAAGTTTAGTAATTAAGAGACTGTGGTATCGTCATCAAGATAGACCAAGAGACCAATGTAACTGGCTAGAGTCCGGTAAGAGACCCACACATACATGGAAATTGATTTTTGACATAAATGCAGAGACAATCGAGTAGAGAGAAACTGTCCTTAACAAGTTGTTCTAGGACACTTAGCTATCCACACACAAAAAGTAATCTCTGATGTATCCCTTGAATGAAACACAAAATCTAACTCAAAATTATCATAGACCTGAATGAAAAACCAGAAACCACCAATTTTCTAAAAGAGAAGTCCCTGCGGTTTGAAGTCGGGCAGAGATTGCTTAGAGATGAATCAAAATGCGTGGACTATGTAAAAAACTCCGTAAGTTGGACTTCATCGAAATGAAACACTTCTGTTCTTCAACAGACACTACTAGGACTATTAAAGAGAAGGCACAGACTAAGAGAAAATACGGGGGGCTCTGTCGGTTAAACATCCAACTTCGGCTCAGCTCACAATCTCATGGTTCCCGAGTTCGAGCCCCGCATCAGGCTCTGTCAGTGAAGCATCCAACTCTTGATTTCCATTCAGCTCACTCGCAGTTCGTGAGATCAAGCCCCACATGGGCTCTGAGCTGACAGTGCGGAGCCTGCTTGGGATTCTCTCTCTCTCCTCTCTGTCTGCTTCTCCCCTCCCCTCTCTCAAAATAAATACATCAATAAATAAACCAAAAAAAAAAATGTCTAAAAGCGTAAAGACTGACCGCGTTCTGGTGTGGATGTGGAGGAATTCCCATACGCTACAGGTAGAAACATGAAACAGTACAATCACTTTAAAAAACGGTTTGCGTGGGTGCCTGAGTGGCTCAGCCAGTTGAGCGTCCAGCTCTCGGTTTTGGCTCAGGTCACGATTTCATGGTTTGTGAGTTCAGGCCCTGCGTCGGGCTCTGTGCTCACAGTGCAGACAGAGCTTGCTTGGGACTCTCTCTCCCTCTCTCTCTCTCTGGCCTTCCCGCACTCGTGCACGCCCTCCCTCTTTTGCTCTCTCAAATCAATAAACATTTTTTAAATTAAACATAAATAAATAAAAGCATGCAAACAAAAATCGCAGGTGGCCTTCAGTGATAGGGAGACAAGGACACCCACTGACTAAGACCTGAGGTCCTTATGTGGTTCCTGGCCACAGTGCCAGGAAATTCTTTTGGAGAAGATGCTGTTCTCCAGCTCACTGATTGCAAAGCTTTAGTTGTCTTCCTTCGTTTATAATGAGTGACTTATCATAGTTTGGAGGTAAATGTTCGCCTTCCCTCCTCCTCGACACCTTCCGAGACTCACCGGACCTGCGCTGGGAAGGGCATGGCAGTCTGGTGAGGAAGGAGAGCGGACCTGTGCAGCGTAGCTGGTTGGGAGATGGCCTGGAACCAAAGCACAGGGAGCCCGAAGCGCCAGGATGGCACGTGTCGGAATTAAAATCTTTACCCACTACGGCCATGTATTTTCCAGGAGGAGCCTTTGATCCCGGGCAGAAGCTAGGTGGATACCTGGGTTTTTGTCTGTTTCTTACTAATCGAGCAGAATTCCTTTCCAGATCTCTTTCCTCATCAGAATCTGAGGCTAGTTCAATTGGTACATGCCGCCAGTTTAGTAGGAAAAAAAAAAAATGACCAGGTAAAAAAAAGGGAACACACTTAAAAAAAAAAATCTTTTCATTAGTGCTAGACTACTGAGATCTACTGAATTTCAGACTCCTGCCTTCCAGGAGTATGAATCTCCAGCGAAAAATGAAAGACTTAAATTAGGACAGTCACAAGCACATTCCACTCATGCAATACTCGAGAGTTCCTTGTGTGGATGGGGATCTTTGAGTTTATTCTTTGAATCTATTTATTATATTCTCTGAAGCAGAGCAGTGACAGCGAAGGTACAAATTAGATGCCTATTTGAGATGAGAAATTAAGGAAATAAAATGTAGTTAAACAAAAAAAAAACTTGGGTTGGGTTTCTGAGCAAAATTGGATTGGCTTATAATCCATTTCACATGGCTACAGAAATGGACTGTCAAATATCACTTGGAATATATATTAAATGAAAAGAATATTTTCTTTGTAGATTAATCTTAGTCATGTTCAAATATTAATACTGGCAGGATCGAGGTAGAGAAATCAAAAGGTAATGTGCAGTCTTTCTTCAATACGCTGACATCCTCTATGTTTGAAAAAAATGTTCCTAAGAGCATGCATTTTTCTACCTGTAGACTAGGGGTCAACACACATTTTCTGCGAAGAGGCAAAGAATAAACACTGTAAGCTTTATGGGCCATACAGTCCCCATCAGGATGACTCTTTGGTCCCTGCAGTTATATAAAAGCAGCCACAGACAATGGGTACAATAAATGAGTATGACCCGTATCATTTTCTTGGCAAAATAGACTGTAGGCCACACTGGGCCCACGAGCTATAGTTCGTTGATCCCTGATCTAAACCTGTGCCCCTGTGTCCCTGCCTTGACTGTTTCCACTGTCTCACATGGGAAGAAGAGCATGGCCCAGTCACAGGGCGTAAGCACAAAGCACCTGTTTGGCAGGTACAGGTTTGGGCAGAGATGGAATTTTAACTGTCCTGAGTGCGTCTGCAGGAAAGTTTCAAGCTCTGTCAGAGGCACAAGGACTATTACAGAAGTGAACATTAAAAAAAAAACAAAACTGGCACCCTTTTGAAAATCACGTGACCCTATATGTGAGGGTGGACTTCTGGGCACTCTATTCTGTTCCAATGGTCGATACGTCTGTTTTTGTGCTGGTACCATACTGTGTCGATTTCTGTAGTTTTGTAGTAAGTTTTGGAATCAGGAAGTGTGGCTTCCAACTTTGGTCTTTCTTTTCAAGATGGTTTTGGCTATTTGGGGTCCCCTGAGGTTCCATATGAATTCAACGGGAGAAGGAACAGTCTTTTCCACAAGTGGTCGTCTGAAAATTGGATACCCACATGCAAAATAATTAAGTTGAACCTTTACCTAACACCATATATAGAAATGATATTGGATAAAAATGGATCAAAGCCATAAATGGAAGAGCTGAAACTAAAACTTGTAGCAGAAAAACATAGGAGAAATCTCCATGACATTGAATCTGACAATGATTTCTTGGATAGAACACAAAAAGCTCGGACAACAAAGAGAAAAAGGACACACTGGATTGCATCCAAATTTAAAAGAAAAATGTGTATATCAAAGGATGCTATCGAGAGTGTGAAAAGACAGCCCACAGAAAGGAAGAAAATGCTTGCAAATCATATATTAAATAAGGAGTTAAGCCGTAATATACAAAGAACCTCCTACATCTTAACACCAAAAACTCAGGCAACCCAACTGAAAAATGGACAAAGTGCTTAAACAGGTGTTTCTCTAAAGAAGATAAACAAATAGCCAATAAGTACATGAAAAGATGTCCAACATTACTAGTCGTTAGGAAAATGCAAATCAAAACCACAATGAAATATCACTTCACATTCATTGGGATGGCTATCATCCAAAACCAACCAACCAACCAACAAACACCCCAACAAGTATTGGCGAGGATCTAGGTAAACTGGAACCCTTGTACATTGTTGGTCATAATGTAAAACGATGCAGCCACTGTGGAAAATAGTTTGGTGATTCTTCAAAAAGTTAACCATGGAATTTCATATGACCCAACAATTTCACTTCTGGGCATATATTCAAAGGAACCGAAAGAGGAACTCAGATATTTGCACCAATGTTCATAGCAGCAGTATTCACAATAGTCAAAGGGTGGAAACAAGCCGGATGTTCCTCAACAGATGAATGGGTAAGCTGGATAAGCACATGTGGTATAGCCATACAAAGGAATATTATCCATTCTTAAAAATAAATAAAATTCTGCTACATACTACAACATGGATGGTCCTTGAAAACATTGTGCTATGTGGAATAAGCCAGATGCAAAAGAAAAAATATTTTCTGAGTCCATTTATAGGAGTTACCTATATAGGCAAGTTCTTAGAGACAGGACATAGAAAAGAGGTTCATGGGGATGAGGGGAGGGGCAGATGGAAACTTGTGGAGTGATTGCAGAGTTTCTCCTGGGGGTTATGGAAAATTTCTGGTAATGAATACCGGTGATGGTTGAGCAACATTGTGAATACAATTTCCACCGAAATTGTACACTTTAAAATGGTTAAAATGTTAAATTTTATTACATATAATTTTTATTACAATAAAAAAACTGAAAAGAAGCAGGTTTATACCTCCATGCTTCCCATGCTAGAGGTGCTATTTTCTAATAAGAAATCAATAAAATCATAAACATTGAGAGCCAGAAGGAATAGGTTGTCTGCATCAGCAATCAAACCTTGAGGTAGAATCGTATTTCGATAAAATGAAGAGAACTCGTGAATCCTATAGCAATTTAGGAACCGCTATACGGAGATCCTGCGTAATGGCAGCCTGGTGGGGACAGTTGTGCAATGTTTCTGGAAATTGCGTTTGCCTAGAAAAACACACGGTTCTCATTTAGAATGTCTGTGAAACATTGATGAAATGCCAAGTTTTCTGAGATGTTTCAGTTGTCTGTCATTTCAGATAAGATTATGGAAACATGGATACATCAATCAACTCTCTTAACCAATAATACTATTTTTGTGTAGTTGTTATTTTTAAAGACTATAGAACTGGCATAAGCAATTGGTGCAAATCGTCTCACTCCAAGTAACAGGCGGGGCCATCAGGTAACCCTCCAGAGCCCTGGTCATCAGCCTCCTTTGGAAGGCTAAAGACTTGCTACGATCTCCCTTTTGGCCTGTCACCTCTACCACACGGCCTTGCAAAAAATGAAGTCAGAATAAAGTTCTGCCTCTTTATCCTCCCTCTTTCTAGCTGGTTCCCTAAACAAGCCAACCAGAGTTTTCTGTCTTAGCAGTTCAACTATTAGTCGCCATAGGTGAATGAATAGGGGATTTCAAAACTACACCCAGGGAGGAAATTTCAAGACAGGCCAAAGAGTGTGGCTTTTGAAAGTACTGAAATGTAAATGGAGGACAGTCTGTGTAATCAACTCTGTGACTCTGTCTTTGATGACCTCTTACTACTTCCATGGAAACTGCCTACCTACCTTCTCCCATTTTCCTTTCATCCCCACCGCTGGAATGGGAAATCATTTTGTTCCTCGTGGCAAAGCCCCTTTCTCTTGGTCTTAGTGTTCTACACACTCCACAAGTAAACTCTTAGAGATATTTTTAAGATAGCTGGTGGTATTTGCATATGTAAGCCTTCCAGCAGGGCACAAGATCAAAAGGAGCCAGTGACCGTGCTGGAGGGAGGGTCTTACTAGCACTGTTAGTGGGTTAGAGCAGCCACTGCTGATTCTTGTGGCTACAGTGCCCTAATATTCTTTTAGAGAAAAGCCTCTCCCCTACTGTGAACCCACCCCAGAGGCAGGGGAGTGGCGCGTGACCCAGACATCAGTATTTTTCATCCTTTGGTGCCACTGATTGGGTAATGACCATCCTGGTTGATGGAGAATCCCCAACATTCTCAAGAAGAAAGGGAGGGATCATCCACATTTCCCTACCATGGATTCTCAGGAACAAATAAAATATCAGGAAAATGTCCCCCACTTCCAAAGAAATCTTGGCATTGCTAAGAGAAGGTAAGGAAACCTCATTGGTTATGCGTGGCATGTCAGTATTTAAAGGGAATATTTTCTGTGGTGCCCATTACACCTGATCTCAGGCGAGCACACTTTCCAGGGCACTGCAGTATTGGTCCATCTAAACATCAACTACCCTGGCTTACAAGACAGAGTCCACCCTGGCCAAGGACAAGATCCATCTCGGAATTTCTCTGCCAACAAAAACACCAGATCCTCGCTAGTAAGCTGGGCTCCAGCCACTATCTTTACAAGTTTTCACTTTCCCAGATGTTCATCAGCATCTCGTGACCCTTCCCTACAAAGGCAGCTGACGGCAGATGAGGGTCCATTCTCTTTCATGAAAAGAAAGAAACAAGGTTACCTCAGTAGGCCAGTTCAATGCCCTTTTGTGGTCCTAGAACCAGAAGCAGTCAGTCAATTGCAGGTGTCTGAACGAACACCTCTTGTGTGCGTATCCCTGGGCTTGGCTCAATACCAGTTCTCAGAGGGTTTACTTAATTTAGGAATTAAATCAGTCATATTGGACCAAATTGAAACTAATTCATTAGTTCGTGGCCCTGAGTGTCAGTAAAGGCAGCGAGGACAGGCCTCTTGACCATGTCGATGTCATCCTAGGTTTGGCAAGGACTGCTGATGACCAGGGTCTGGACAAAGTGCCAGCGTGATGAGCTTTGAGTAACTCCATTCCTTTTTTTTTTTAATTATTGGAGAATTATTGACATGTAGTATTGTAGTAGTCTCAGGTGCACAACATAGTGGTTCAATATTTTTATACATTACAAATGGAGAACACCATTCTACAGACGGTCAAAGACGGGTCCTTCTTGCACATTGGATTCTACACCTCAATTTCTGTAAGGCTTTTTTGTCTCATATTGTCTCATTCTCACATGGAAACATGAGCTGAAGACGGACAAGCTACTCTCCCAAGTTCACCCTGCTGACTAGAGATCCAGGCTGGATGAGAATGTCCATCCTCCCTCAAGCCTCCCAGAACTTTCGAAGTCACACTGCAGCCCAGGCACATGCAGCCTGTTGGACAATGAAGTTCTTATGCTTTGATTATTCGTCTGCAACTTCCTTTCTAATGATTAAGAGTTTAAAAGGACCAAAGTCGACTCTTCACTAACATGCTGCCTTTTTTGATTAGCCCAAGGATTTGGGATTCAGCGTGAACAAGGAAGAAAAGAAGCTGCTCCATTAGGCCCTATCTGAAGTGCTCTGTAGATGAAGCTAGAATTAATTATAATGTTATGTTTTAGTCAATTATTTTTTAAGGCTTCCTCTCTCTCTCTCTCTCTCTCTCTCTCTCTCACACACACACACACACACACACACACACACAACTCCAGCAAATTATTTTTTGACAGGTTATTATATATTCTAAACCAGTTCTTGCATGACCATCATAAACTGAGGAACAAAATAAGTTCACCACGTCCTTCATTAATGGCCAATGTAACGATTATTTCTGAAGAACTACCTTATTACTTGTCTCAAAATTTCATGGGATGTTTATTCCTTTATCCTGGTTATAGGACGAATGCCAAGGGAGCTTACGGAGAAAATTTTGCTTCATTTTGTTTTGTTTCAAGAATTCATGCTAAAGCAAGCCCTCGGTCAAACTGATGCGAGAGACAGAAGACAGCTCAGAATCAGCGACAGCACATTTTACCTGCCAGCGGGTTCCCGGCATTTCAATCTGCAGTCACAGTGCTCTCATCTCTGTTATTCTCTTCTGAGGAATTGGAACTGAGAAGTACAGTAAAACCTTGGATTGCGAGTAACTTGTTCTGCATATGTTCTGCAAGACAAGCAAACGTTTCTAATGAATTTTAACTTGATAAACGAGCGATGTCTTGCAATAGGAGTAGTATGTGACACCAATCGTCACATGATCACAACTGAGCCCCTAGTTCTTGAAATTTGCTTTGATATATGAGTGCTTTGGATTACAAGCATGTTTCCAAAATGAATTATGCTCGCACACCAAGGTTTTACCGTATTTCTTCTCGGGGTAATGCAAGGGCGACCATCAGTGGTAACAGGCACTAAGGGGAAGAGGGGCCACAAAGCTCTGCAAACCAACAAACGTGTACCTGTCACAAGACTGCTGCTGTAGGCCCAGATATGGTGTCAGATCAGACTTTCTTTTTTCATTTTTTTTGTTTTTCTTAAGTTTATTGATTTATTTTGAGAAAGCAGGGGGCGGGGGTGGGGCAGAGAGAGAGGGAGAGAGAATCCCGACTCAAGGCTCGAGTTCACAATCCATGAGATCAGGACCTGACCTGAGCCAAAATCAAGAGTCGGACACTCAACCCGCTGAGCCACCCAGGTGCTCCCCCAGCCTTTCTTCTTTAAAGAACTTGAACATCTTAGCTTTTCTGCAAAAATCATCTGATTTTTAATATTGGCTCAATTTTGGGGCGCCTGGGTGGCTCAGTCGGTTGAGCGTCTGACTTCGGCTCAGGTCATGATCTCGCGGTCTGTGAATTCGAGCCCCGCATCGGGCTCTGTGCTGACAGCTCAGAGCCTGGAACCTGTTTCAGATTCTGTGTTTCCCTCTCTCTCTGCCCCTCCCCTGCTCATGCTCTATCTCTCTCTCTCTCTGTCAAAAATAAATAAACAAAAAATAAAAATTAAAAAAATATATTGGCTCAATTTTTTTAACACTATTCAGCCCAACAAAACACATTTGCGGGACACCCCCTTTCTTTGCCCCCAGTGACATCTCTCACTGTTGAATCATCATTTCCTCCTCTTGCTGCTGCTGTGACATGTCTCCACCACACCATTAGTCCTTACTCCTGCTGCCACCACCCTCCGAGGCAGGGCTTTACCGGCTGCTGAAGAGGGTCAGCTGCGAGGCCAGCAAAGGCCACCCTCCCGTGACAGTGACCTCCCCCCAGGTTGGCAGAGCAAATGGCCCGGGATGTCCACGAGGACAGAGGCAGCTGAAGAAACGCAGGCTCAGAATCATTTTTTTTTTTTTAAGTTTATGTATTTGTTCAGAGACAGGGAGAGACAGAGAGCCAGGGAGGGGCAGAGAGAAAGAAAGGCTCCCCACTGTCATTGCAGAGTCCAACGTAGGGCTAGAAGCCACTAACCATGAGATCACGACCTGAGCCAAAACCAAGAGTCAGACACTTAACAGACTGAGCCACCCAGGCGTCCTGTACACTCTCAGAATTATTTTTGATGGTGTAACTCCTTAACCTTTCTGGGCTACACACAAGTGTCAGGAGGGGCTTAATACAAACCTGGGAAAATCAATGTGAATTGTCTCTACTTAAGCAAGAGACAAACAAGATTCAAGGAAGTGGATAGAAAACCACTAGTTCACTAAGTAACGGACCTAATGACTTTCCAATTTCCATATTCCTTTAAATTCTACTCAATATCTACAGCTAGTTAAACAAGAACTGGTTGATATTTATGCTTCTGTTTTATATTTATCAAAGATTTCCACCGAGAGGATGAATATTCTAAAATCTCTGGGCATTTTACAATCTTTAAAGCACTTTTAGAGTTGCTTGTGCCTCTTGAGCTAGATGGGGCGAAAGTTATTTATTTGTCCTATTAATACATCATTTGTGCAGACTGATAACAGACCAAGCACTGGCAAGACATTGATGATGCAGGAACAAGCTAGCGAAAATGGATCTGACTACACGTGGTAAACGGTCTCGTACGTGTCTGGTGGGTGAGATGATGTAACCAGACCACACAAGAGTTCATCCATCCGATGTGCCGCAAGCCAGTAAAACTTGATGCAGGGAAGGAAGACAGACTGTTCACTGGTGTGGCACGACCCCAGAGAAGTAGCGACCAATGCTCAAAAGTCTGGAACTCTCCGATGGCTTACGAGTGAGGGTTTCTAAGGGCAAGATTTGGGGCAGCGGACTTCTGAGAAAGTCCTTGCTGCTGATTAGAGACCCATGAGGTCATGTTGACAGAGTTATTTAGTTGCTTCCTGTGCTGTTTCAACTGGTCCCGCGGAGGTCTGTTGCATCCCCAAAAGCTTAAAATCTGAAAAGCGTCTTTGCTCTTTATGTTAGATATTTCACGAGATATCTCTGGTGCTTCTGTGTTCAGGATAGTGCTGGTAGGCCGCCCGGATGTACTCTAACTACTTACAGGTGCATGAGCTAGTGGGACTGCCTTCCTTCCGGTTCCTTCGAATGGTAAGCGAGCATTCCTAGGTCTTGGGCCTGGGTGTGCGTGTCCCTGGGCAGTCCAGCCACGCCCGGGGACAATAGAACCTCAGGTGTTCATTCTGTCATCTGAATTCACAAGATGGAGGCCAGCTTCAACAGTCCACAAAGGCTCTTGGAGCAAATCTCAGGTTCCATCAGAAGAGGCACTAAGTTATGAGGAAGGCTGCTTCGATGACACGTGACAAAAATGCAACACTCTTTTATAAAAATCATTAAGGGTTTCAAAATGGCAACGGCAGAATATTAAACCAGGTGGAACAATAGTTTATGTGTCAGATGAACGAACAACTTGTTTGTGTGGACAGGACCGAGGGGCCTCAGCTGGAGAGGCGTAGCACACGGGTTTTGCTCTTTAAGACATTCACAAATTTTGTTTTGAGAGAGAGAGAGGGAAAGAATAGGGGAGGGGCAGAAAGAGAGAAGGAGAGAGAGAATCTTAAGTAAGTTCCAGGCCCAGCACGGAGCCCAACATGACGCTCAATCTCACGACCATAAGATCATGTCCTGAGCCAAAATTAAAAGGCAGACACTCAACCGACTGAGCCACCCAGGTGCCCCGACAACACCGACACTTTTCTTTTTCGGTTTTATTGAGATATAGCTGACATACAGTATTGTATAAGGTTTAGGTACACAACATAATGATTCGATTTACATACATTATGAAACGATGACCACGTACGTTTCATTAACATCCGTCGCCTCATAAACACACAAAAAAGCAAACAATATGGGTTTTTTTCCTCATGAGGAGAACTTTAAGAAATTACTCTCTGCAACTTTTAATGTACTGTGCAGCAATGTCGACCGTAGCCATGGTGCTGTATTGGCTTCCATTGCGGCCTGTCCTCTATAGACTTTGGGGCAGCCTGCAAGGAGCTTAGACTCTTGGAGCAGAATGCCATCACCAACGCCTCTCCTTCTGCAGCCACGCGCATAGGAGGGAGTCCTTTAGGTCTTAAGCAGCAGGGCACAGCAGTTAACAAATGAGAGAAGCTGGCCTAAAACAGCCAGAAGAGCACCTAAAAACGTTGATGACCGATCCATACCATTCAACGCAATACAGTCAATTCCGTTAAGTCCATGGGCTGGATCTGGCCCTGTGCCAGAGTTTTGTGTCCACTCCATAATGGGCTGCTGACCCTCACACGTGAGGAAGCATGCGGGAATCTCAACGTAACCCAGGTCTCCACTTGATTATGACGTCAATGGGCTCTCGCGGTAATTTGCGTTGGATCCGATGTGTCCCACTGGCCATGTGGGTGTGTGTCTTTCCATTTGTCTTCAAGCATCCTCAGCTACATCCGCGGCAGCAAGAGTGGGGATGGTGATCTTCTTTTCCACAACCAACGACGTGGCAAAATGAGAAAGGGACAACTCACGCATCGACCCACTCAACCCCGAAAATACGGAGTGAGACATAGAGCCGAAGGTTTTTAAAGCGTTTATCCCAAAGCATAGGTAATATGTAGGCAGAACATGTGACACGGAAGACTCCAAACCATTTTTAAATATCATGGCTTCTCTTTATTATTCCCCGAAGTGTAAATAATAAAGAACAGAACAAGGTTTTTACATTTAGGCATTTTGTTTGTTTTTGTTTTGTTTTGTTTTTGTTTTTGTTTTTGGCCTTCTATTAAAGATCTTTCTGTGTATGGGTGTATTTTCCCTCTCAGGAATGTTCAGGAACGACTTTCCAAATTGCCTCTCAAAATGGGCTAACTCACTGGAAAGCTTACCTTAGTTTTTCAAACAGGGCATCTGGAACAGTCCGAGGAGACTCCCCCTGGGAAGACAGCACATGTTCTGCCTCCAACTAATGGTTATGAGTCTCCACCAGCCATGTCCCATGCTATGCCTGGGTTTCCCGCTCCAGGAAACCCTCTTTAATCCCATCTGACACCCTTCTTTTTGTTCAGTCAAGCCATGTCTTTCTTTATGTGAGTGATTTAGATTCCAGATCTTTCTGTTATGGGCTCCAAGGTCCCAGGAGTCCATGAGCAAGAACGTGGGCTCTGCCTACCCATTTCCAAGTGATCCTGAGCATTGACCTGACATTTTGAGGTAAGGGGTCCTCATCTCTAAAGAGAAGGATGATAGGACCTGACTTGGGGGTTGTGATAATGGTTGCAGAAGAAACAGATCTGCAGAGCAAGTAAGTCCCCAGCAGATGTCTATGCAGTGACCACAGGGCCAGGAGATGTTGGGCAGATTTAGGAGGAAGATCTCCTTTTGGGTGGATTTTTTTAAAAAGAGCATCAGGGGGCGCCTGGGTGCCTCAGTCGGTTAAGCATCCGACTTCGGCTCAGGTCATGATCTCGTGGTCCGTGAGTTCGAGCCCCGTGTCGGGCTCTGTGCTGACAGCTCAGAGCCTGGAGCCTGTTTCAGATTCTGTGTCTCCCTCTCTCTGACCCTCCCCTGTTCATGCTCTGTCTCTCTCTGTCTCAAAAATAAAATTAGAAAAACATTAAAAAAGTAAATAAATAAATAAAAAAGAGCATCAGGAGACCTCTTCCTTCAGCTTACAGTGTTACCATTAGATTTCTTTTTTGTTTTCACCAGAAACCAAATGGTCTTACTTGAAGAAGTGTCAGTGACCTCAGTCAACCATTAGCAAGGTAACAACTTTTCGGGATAGCTGTTCCCCACTGCCTTTCCCCTGAGGCCAATGGAAAGAGAGAAAATAATAGCAGTTTTGTTTTGTTTTTTAATGAACAAACCAAAACAAGAAACAAAGTCAAAGATATTTTAAAAGCATAGTAAAGAAATATGCTTTTTCCTGAGGCGCCTGGGTGGCTCAGTCGGTTAAGCGTCCGACTTCGGCTCAGGTCACGATCTCGCGGTCTGTGAGTTCGAGCCCCGCGTCGGGCTCTGGGCTGATGGCTCAGAGCCTGGAGGCTGCTTCCGATTCTGTGTCTCCCTCTCTCTCTGACCCTCCCCCGTTCATGCTCTGTCTCTCTCTGTCTCGAAAATAAATAAAAACGTTAAAAAAAATTAAAAAAAAAGAAATATGCTTTTTCCAAGTAAATATGAATGTGTAAAATTTAGGAAAAAAATTTTTTTAAATATACCTCTGGGAGCTAATTAACAAATACCCTCAGATAAGTATTTAATAGACTCAAAATCTACAAATCATGGAGGATCTCTCCAGTATCAAATTCAAATGTCTTCATTACTCACTGCCCTTGTTGGCACAGAAAACACAATCCAGAGCAGCCATTCTAGAAAAAAGTCAGAGGGGAGGGGGATGGTAGTCCCTGGGGAGAGCCCACATTTGCCAAGCTGCTACGTGTCAGTGATTGGTCTGGACACCTTCCCATGAAGACAATCCAAGATCATCCATCATATCAGGGTGGTTTCAGGTAGTCGCCAGAGTCTCAACATTTTTGTTTCCTTTAAGCTATTTAGAAAAAGAAAAAAGCACACAATTTTTCAGCCTTTTTGGTCAAAACACCTAAAAACGATTTTACACTCATGTGAATTCTATGCTCTTGTGGAATGGGAGAAAACCACGTAAGCCCCGACTGGACCACAGTGAGACACGGCTGTTAAAGTGGTATGAAAGAGGGGCCAAGTGGACAAAATAAAGTGCCACCAGCGCGTGAAGTAATAAGGAGCATCACTCAGTACTCTCTTTAGCTCTATATACAATGCAAATCCACAAACAAAATTGCTTTATTGAGATGCAGACAAAAATCTCTTTTATCAGAAACAGTCATATTTCTTTTCTCTTTTGTAATCAGCAAAGTGAATGTGGAGGTATTGAACAGTCAGTGGGTAATAGGTTCAGAGAGATTAATTGGGTAGTTGTAATTCAGCCTGGGATCTCAGTCTCTCCGGGGTCTGTGAGGTCACCTGAACTCCTGAGACTGACTTACGTTTCCATTTATTAGTCTCTGCTCTTTCTTCGTTCTTAGTTTTGCAATCGACGTCAGTAAAATACATTCTCAAGACTACGAAAACAATCGGTTAAAGAGTTTTGTGGGAAATTATTTGGGATTTTTGCGTGGAACAGAATAAGGGAAATCACAGTAGCATTGCCTGGGAAGGAAAGAAAGATACAGGTATGAGTCACTTTCCCACTAACTGCTCTTACTGACCAAAAAGAAAAGCATGTTTCATTCGTCAACATTTTGGACCAGCATTTCTGTGTGATTGAAAAGTCGTCAGTTCTTGGTAAGCGGAACATCTATTGATTCAAACTCGCCAAGAAGCTTCCACGATGGTCTTTGTTTCCAGATTTTCTGTTGGTTTTCTTCCAAAACCTTCTTTGCATCTTTGACCCTATCCAATATTGTCTCTATTTAAATCAGAATTATTCAACCATTTGGAAACAATGGTATCAGAAACAATGTGGCAGGAAAATCCCCGCATGGGGCACCTCTCCTGGCAAAGACAAAATTTTTGTGTTTTCTTACTTTGGCTTGTAAATAAAGGATGATCACACTTAGTCAAATATTAAGTTGTACAACTTTTTAAAAAATGCCAATGGCCCAGTCACTGCCCCACGCGCATCACCAGGTACTGACCACTTCGACCATGGTCATCATGAGCCCCCACACAGGAAAGGGACTGATTAAAAAATGTATACTCAGCTCTAAAACTCCCACGGTTTCAGGCACCTCTTGTTTAACTTAATAGAGATAGTTCAGAAGAGTACAGATTATGTGTTCTCTAAGCTCCGTAATAGGATAAAATTCCAAAACGTTGTTTAGACTTTTATTTCCCAGGGGTGCCTTGGGTGGCTCAGTCAGTTGAGCATCTGACTCTTGATTTTGGCTCAGGTCCTGATCTCATAGTGCGGGATCGAGCTCTGCATCGGATTCTGTGATGACAGTGCAGAACCTGCTTGGGATTCTCTCTCCCTCTCTCTCTGCCCCTCCCCTCCTCAAAATAAATAAATAAACTTAAAAAAATAAAGAACTTGGGGCGCCTGGGTGGCTCAGTCGGTTAAGCATCACTGCAAACCCTCCCCCACCACGCGTCGTCATCGGTTCCCCTCGACACACCTATTGCACCTGTTGTCTGTCTTCCTTATTTTAAAATGACTATTACTCACGTAGCGCTTTGCACCCTAATGCTTTTGCAAAACAGCTTTATTGAAGTATAACTGACATCCAGTATAGGACCTCTTTTAAGTGTACCGTCTGATGCGTTTTGACACGGGTATGCACCTGTGAAACCACCACCAGAGTCAAAATAGTAAACATATCCATCAACCCCCAGAGCTTCCCTGTTTCTTTTTGTCATTGTTGTCTCCTGCCACTCCCCCCATCCCCAGGCAATCACAGATGTTTTCTGTAACTCCAAGATCGGTTTGAATTGTCTCGAATTTTGCAGAAATGGAAATATATAATATATACCCCTTTTTTCCTGGTCTGTTTCACTCGGTAAAATTATTTTGAGATTCGCAGGGTTATAATTTTTATTGTACGAGAGTGTTGTACGGACAATCCCATTGCTTGTTTATCCTGGCTCATGTTTTTAGCCTAGACTGTAGAATGTAGCCTAGACTACAATTCTAGGCTGCATTCGTGGGCCCACGGCAAGCACTCTGTCCTGATCTGGGTATCACGTCTTAAACGTTTCCACATCATAAGGCAGTACGAGCAATGAGAAGCCCAGAATGATGCCACCTGTGGACATCACAGGGGAATGAGTTGCAGCCACATCGCACAAGACAAGACACAGGGAGGGGCGTCTGGGTGGCTCAGTCGGTTAAGCACCCGACTTTGGCTCAGGTCACGATCTCGTGGTCCGTGGGTCCGAGCTCCGCGGCAGGCTCTGTGCTGACAGCTCAGAGCCTGGAGCCCGCTTCGGATTCTCTGTCTCCCTCTGTCTCTGCCCCTCCCGTGTTCATGTTCGCTCACGCGCGCGCACTCTCTGTCTCTCTCTCAAAATAAATAAATAAAAACTTAAAAGAAAATTCTCAAAGAAGAGTGACTCCAGCTCAAGGCTGAGGTGGACCCTCAAGAAGCCACCACACTCTCTGGGGGAGTCATTTCTGTAGGGGGGAGGGGCGGGTTCTCAGCGGGACATCTGCATCTGCCTCCTTGGTGATCAATGGTTCTGGTCTGGCCAGGACTGCCCCGGACCTGACACTAAAATTCCTGGGTCCTGGGAAGGACCCCGCCCGGCAATGGGGGTGTTAGTCAGCCTGCTGTCAGGGCTAAGAACTGAGCTTTACATTAATTATCTCACTTGTCTTGAGAGCCACTCCCGACATTAGGAATATAATCCTTGTTTTAGGGATGGTAAGACTGGGCCTCGAGCAGAGGGTGATGCCAGAGTGAGCTGACGTATAAACTGATGAGGATCCAGGGCAGATCGGACCTAGTTACAGGCTGACCATGAGTCAAACCTTTTACAGGCAAGCTTGACAATGTGTCGTATATTTTGGCAGATGTTCGGGGTCTAACGTTTTTCACGCATCGTAAATTTTTTGCATTTAAGCGATCCTTACATTTGGAAGGATGAGGAAAGCTGAGTAAGAGTGAATTCCGGCAGGGCGGCTGAGCTGAGAATCTCATGTACTGCTGGCAGGAATGGAAACTGCAGCAGCTCCCGAAAGTCACCTGAGATGGAGCTGCGTGTGTCTGTTGGCCCAGAAATGCCGTTCCTGGGAGTCTCTTCTAGAAAACGGTTTTCTGAGCAGGTCTGTAAGGGGACCCATGCAGGAATGGTGTCGCAGGGGTGGTGTGTGTGGCAGTGGGGAATTGAAGTCACGTCTTGGTATCATGAGAAGGTTGGGTAAATGAAACGTGATGGATGGATGGATGCTACGACATTCTATGTAGCAGTGAAAGACGTAATTAGAAATGCAGCAATAGGGGAGAGCTTAAAGACGCGGTGTTGGGAAACACCGTGTGGAAGAACTGTGTGGAAGGGAAAAGGAGAAGAAAATAATAAATGCGGGTAACATTCTAGGAGACACACAGACGCCCAGACGGACGATACCGGTGGGCAGTTGACTGACATGGATACTTAACCAAGATGGCACCCGGGTCAGAGGAAGAAAAAAGCCCAGGAGAGATGTAACGCTTAAAAACGGTATTTATGAGTGAAATTAATTCCATTATGATAGTTTACCAGAAGCTCAGACGTGAGTTGATGGCTGTACGTAAAATGTTGTGAAGAGTGACAAGGCTTGTACAGAAGACAGCCAAACTCAAGATGTGGAGTTTGTTGGAGGAGGAATATCAACAGATCAGTTCTGGCAAAAATTTATTTATCATGCCTCGTTTGCCCAAAGAAGCGAGGGGCTCCCTGAGAATAGAGGAACAAAGCATAAATCAGAAAATTTAGATTTTAGCTTACTACACTTCCAAGGAGCAAATAGGAATTTATATGCATCTGTTTGGTATAAATACCACATAGAATTTAAAGTTTGTGAAGCTTCATTTTTCTCTCCCCCGAGAACGTTGCCATTTTTGCCCTATGTACGTTTTAACTAAGTTGAAGACTGTGGAGACCATGATTTCAGATTTCTGATGCCCCAGATATTCCGAGGCTGACACTCATGAGCACAATCCATTTCCGGAAGTGCCTCCAAATTTATTTTTGTGTCGCGTTCAAATTTTTATATTTTCATATGGCTTATAATTTTTCATATGTGTCTGCCTCCCTATTACAGACTAGGCTAACAATTGTAAGAAACTTGACTCTTAAAAAAATGTTGCTTTATAATTCGATGCTTGGAGTTATTTTGTATTCAAGGTAACAGAACAAATGGTAAACGCAGTACAAAACTTTAATCAGCACCCAGAAAGGTTGTTAATTTCTTCCCTAAGCGATCAACTGATTGAACGGTGCCAGCCACTTAAAACTCCAGCCTTGGGAGGGGAGAAAAGCGCGAAATTACTCTTAGTCCTTAAAATGGAAAACATTTAGAGAACAAACTGCCTGATCGCAGACTCAGAGGGACCTGAATGGGGTCTGCGGCTGCGCAATGGAGAAGCTCCCTGTGGAAGCACGGGGAAGCAGGTACAAGCAGGACAGCCTGACGCAGTGAGAGAAAGAGAAGCGAGCATGCGGAAAGGCCTCCTGAATCTTTCATTGTTCTTGAAAGTGCTGGAAAGCCATTCGGGTAAGTTTAGTTTAAAACAGCGCTTACTAATTTTCTACCAAAGAATTCGTGATCATCAAGTCACAGTCATGTAGAAGAAAAGAGCACAGCTCTGCCACCAAATTGTTAAGTTGAGTCACCTTTCTAGCCTCAGGCCCTCGGCTGTAAAATAAGAGGGTTGGCCACACGCCCTCTGAGATGCCCTCCACTCCTAACATTCTGGAACCAGGTCAGGGCTGATGTCACCTTTATATCACTTTTGAAGAGGGACATTGCTAAAGAAGCAATGTCAACAAGATTGTGGAATCACGTGGATTTTCAGAGGGACAAAAGCTCTTGACACATCCTTAGCACTTAATTAGCATTACCTGCTAATTGTTCATTAACTCATTAAGACACATTTCTTGAAGGCACATCATGCTCCCACATACAGGGAGCAAATGAAGCCTCACACCCACTCTTACAGAGCACACAGCTGAAGGGTGCAAAGCACACTTATAAGATGCGTTGTAAGTTGTAAAAAGCTATGGGACTGGTCAAATCAGGGGTGAATGTCAGGGAAGGTTCTGGAAGAAAAGTCCTCTAAGCTCCATTCTGAAGGAGTTCAGAATTGAATAATTGTTCTTTAGTGCATATCTCTCCTGTCGTATTTTTTCCTTCGCAGAAATAGAAACAAAAGAGGCTGCATTTTCAATAATCTGCCTGGAAATTTCCTTAACTAGATAATTGAGTTCATGACACACATTTCACACTTGTGTCTTGCTCCCTCAAGTTGACATTGTTGTCCAACTTTCTGCCAGGATGGAATGAGGGTCCCTTTTTCTCTGGCTTCTAATAATATATTCCTTACCTTCCTTTACGCCCTAAGTGACACTTTCATTGAGGCTCGTTAGGCTTCACTAATCATCTCCTCAAGGCTCTTTCTGCCATCTAGCTTCTAGCTTCTAGCAGCTTCTAGCTTCTAGCAGCTTCTAGCTTCTAGCAGCTTCTAGCTTCTAGCAGCTTCTAGCTTCTAGAAGCTTCTAGCTTCTAGCAGCTTCTAGCTTCTAGAAGCTTCTAGCTTCTAGCAGCTTCTAGCTTCTAGAAGCTTCTAGCTTCTAGCAGCTTCTAGCTTCTAGAAGCTTCTAGCAGCTTCTAGCTTCTAGAAGCTTCTAGCTTCTATCTGCCATCCTGTGTCAAGGGTTTATTTTTTCTTGTTTTTGTTGCAGCAATAAGCCAAAATTTGTCTTGTTATCTTTTGTCATGGAAAAAACATTACCCCCAAACTTCATGGCTTAAAATTGCTGTGGCTTAAAATAACAATAATTTAATTGCATGGCATGATTTCTGTGGTTATAAATCTGGGGAAGGCTTGACTTGGAGTTTCATTGGCTTCTTCACAACACGGTTGCCTCTGGCAGGAAGACTGCTTGCCTGGCTCTTGTTGGAAATCCCACCAACCAAGATGGAAGCAGCACCACCATTTGTGATCTAGTCTTGGGCATCGCGCAACATTATTGTTGGTTAGAAGCAAAGGGGTATTAAACTCCACTCCTTGATGTGGAACCGGCATGTTTTAGAAAATGTGGAATGGGAGATAGTACGGTAATCATCCTTGGAAAATACAATCTGCAACAGGTCAATAATGGTGTTATCTCCAGAATTTGAATGCAGTGGGGTGCAGAAGGAGATTTAGGAGAGGAAACGAGCCTTGGCAAAAACACAGTAGGGAATGTCATAGAGAAACACAAATGGAGTAATGAACTGCAGAGGAAGCCCAACGGAGATTGTGTGTCATGAAAATGTTTTGGTACAATTTAACTTGGTCTCATTTTCCCCCCAGCAGCACTCAGCGGGCTAGAATCTGAGATTGGCAATATGCAAGTAACAGAAAGATAAAAAGTCTAGTAAAGGTTAAACACGGGGTAGCTATTAGGCTGAGAAGATGTGAGCGTGGTACATGATCGATGTAAACAGACAAAGCAACGAGTGTGTACTGATACTTTTCTAGATGCTGGGACTGCAGCAATGGACAAGGCATCTGGTTGTGGTTTCTCAGCGGTGTCTCCGCCTCCCGTTTGTCAACAGTTCAGTGTCACTGCCCTACTAGAACAGAGTTCAGCAAATTGTTCCCATGAAAATCAAGGTAATAACTATTTTTAGCTTTGTTGGCAATACAGTCATCGTCACAACTCCCTGCTAGTTTAGTCCAAACAGCCGTAGACAATACACCATGAATTGGTGTGGTTGGGTTCTAACAAACTATTTACAGAAGCAGGTGACATGGTTTTCCGACACCTATTCTACGATATTATGAAAGATAACACATTTCAAGCATTTTGGAAGCCACCTCAAGACTTGGAAAACACAATGATCTTCCCATAACAGACTTTTGTCCTTCCTTCCTCTCTCTCTCCCATCGATGAACAAATCTATTTTAAAGCTGTACCCTTCCAAAATAGCCTCATGGAAGAAACACAACGAAGTAACACTGTTTAAGATATCTGAGACTCTAACAGATATTCTCCCACTACTTCTGTCAGCTTTTCTTCATTAATTTTGGGGCTCTGTTGTTAGGAGCATATAGATTTATAATTGTTATATCTTCTGATGGATTAACACTTTTAGCATTAAAAAATATCCCTCTTTGTCTCTAGTAACAATTTTGTCTTAAAATCTATTTCTTCTGATATTTAATGTAGACACTCCAGATCTTCTTGGGTTCCTGTCTACATGCTGTTTCTTTTTTATCCTCTTACTTTTAACCTATTTGAGTTTTTATCATGAAAGGATGCTGTATTTTGTCAAATGTTTTTTCTGTCTTTTTTTAGATGATAATATATTTTTAAATCTTTATTTATGTGCTGCATAGCATTTATTGATTTGTGTGTGTTGAATCACTCTTACATCCCAGAGCTATAGCCCATTTGATCCTGGTGTACAATCCTTTTAACATATGGTTGAATTTGGTTTGCCAATATTTTGTTGAAAATTTTTGCATACGTTAATCAGGGATACTGGGCTATTGTGCTTGTTTTTTGTTTTTTGTTTTTTTTCTTGTCCATATCTGGTTTGGGTATCAGAGTAATGATTATCTTATAGAATGGGTTTGGTAGTGTTCTTCCTCTTAAAATTTCTGAAAGAGTTTGAAAATGATTGGCATTAATCACTTTTTAAAGTTTGGTAGAATTTACCAGGAAAACCATCTAGCCCTAGGCTTGTGTTGTTGTTATTGTTAGGATATTTTTGACTACTAATTCAATCTCCTTACTGAATATTAGCTTGTAGAGATTTTCTATTTCTTCATGATTCAATCTTGGTAGGATATATATATCTAGGAGTGTATTCATTTCTTTTAGGTTATCCAATTTGTTGGCATATAATACTTCAAAGTAGTCTCTTATGATCTTTTGTATTTCTGTGGTATCAGTTATAATGTTTCATCTCTTTTTTTTTCCTTCATCTAGCTAAAAGTATGTCAATCCCATTTACATTTTAAAAAATCATCTCTTAGTTTTTCTGATCTTTTCTACTATTTTTGTGGTCTCTATTTCCTTTATTTCTTCTCTGATCTTTGCTGTCTTCTTCCTTCTGATAACTTTGGGCTTAGTTTGTTCTTCCTCTAGTTCCTTGAGGTATGTTTATGTTGTTTATTTTATAGCTTTCTTTTTTCTTAATGGAGTTGTTTATCATTATAACATTCCTTCTCAGAACTTCTTTTGCAGCATTCCATAGGTTTTTGTGTGTTGTGTTTCCATTTTCATTTGTTTGGAGGCATTTTTTTTTCTTTCTTCCCACTGGTTGTTCAAGAGTGTGCTATTTAATCTCCATGTTTGTAAATGTTCCAGCTTTCCTACTCTTACTGAGTTTTAGTTTCATACTACTGTGTTTTGAAAAGATACTTGGTATGATTTCAATTTTAAATTTGCTGAGACTTGTTTTGTGACCTATCATATGATCTATCCTCAAGAATATTCTAGGTGTGCTGGAGAATCCTGCTACTGTTGGATGAAATGTTCTCTATGTTGTTTTTAGGTCCGTTTGTTTTAAAGTATACTACAAGTCCAACATTTCCTTATTGATTTGCTGTCTAGATGATTTATCCCTGTTGAAAATGGGATATTGAAGTCCCCTACTAGGATTGTGTTGTTGTTTGTTTCTTTAGATTCATTAGTGTTTGCATAATATATTTAGGTTCTCCTATGTTAAATGTACATATATTTAAGATTGTTATATCCTCTTAATGAATTGATCACTTTACCTTTATATAATAATCTTATTATATTACTATATAATAACTGTCTTTTGTTACAGCTTCTGGCTTGTTGTCTATTTTTTCTGATATAAGTATAATTATCCCTGCTTCTTTTGGTTTCTGCTTGTCTGGAATATCTCTTTTCCATTCCTTTACTTTGAGCCTATGTGTTCTTAAAGCTGAAGTGAGTTTCTTGTAAGTAGCATATAGTTAAATCATAATTTTTTGTCTTTCTAGTCCCTGTATGACTTTTGACTGTCATATATACCCACACATACCCATTTACATCAAGTAATTAATGACTGATAAAAACTTACTAATGACATCTTATTCATTTTTTTTGGTTTTGTTTTTGGCAGTTTTTAAGTTCCTTTCTTCCTTCTTTTGCTGCCTTCCCTTGTGATTTGATGATTTTCTGTAGTGGCTTTATCTTTTGTGTATCTACTGTAGGTCTTTGCCTTGTAGATATCCTGAGACTTACATAACAAGTTTTATAGATATAACAGCTTATTTTATGCGAATAATAAGTTTCATTGCATATAAAACTTTATCATTTTAGTTTTCCCTGTTTTGTCTCTGATGTGACAATTTACCTCTTTTTATATTGTATATTCATTAACAAATAGTATAGCAATAGTTTTTAATGCTTTCATCCTTTAGCTGTTGTATTAGAGTTAAGTGATTAACATTCCACATGTGACAGCATTAGAATATTCTGAATTTCACTGTGGATTTACTTCTCTCATGTGTTGTATATTTTTAGATGTTTTCATGTCACCAGTAAGAAAACTTTTATTTTTAGCTTGAAGAATTCCCTTCAGCATTTCTTGTAAGGGAAGTCTTGTGGTGACGAAATCCCTCGGCTTTGTTTGGGAAGGTCTTTATCCACCTTCATTTATGAAGGGCAACGTTGTTGGATAGAGTGTTCTTGGTTTGCAATATTTTTCTTCCACCACTTTAAATATATCATCCCATTTTCTCCTGGCCTGAATGTTTACTGCTGTGTGATCCACTGAGAGCCTAATGGGGTTTTTCATGTAACTTCAAAGCGTAACTTCTCTCTTGTTGCTCTTAGAATCTCAATTTGTCTTTGAAATATGATGGTCTTGTGATAATACGTCTTGGAGAAGATCTCTTTAAGTTGAGTTTGTTTGGTGACCTATGGCTTTGCGAACTTGGATTTGCAAATCTCTCCTCATCTTTGGGAAGTTATCAGCCATCATGTACTTAAATCAGTTTTCTGTCTCCATCTTTCTTCTCCTTCTGAAACTCCAATGGTTCATAGATTGTTTCTCTTGATGATGGTTCCCTTAGGCGTTCTTCACTCTTTCTCATTCTTTTTTCTTTGGTCTTCTTTCGCTTCCAAGTTTCTGGTTTCAAATTCATATATTCTTTCTTCTTGATCCATTCTGCTGTCAATGTTCTCTGTTGCTTTTGGTTGTGTGTGTGTGTGTGTGTGTGTGTGTGTGTTTCTTTTCATTCATTCATTGTAATCTTCAGCTCCAGAATTTCGGTTTGGTCCTTTTGATGATTTCTAGCTGTGTTAAACTTTTCATTTTGCTCATGTATCAATTTTCCTGATTTCACTGTTTGTCTTTCCCTGTTTTCTTGCAGTTCATTGAGCTTCCTTAAAACAGCTGTTGGGAATCTCTCTTTGGGTAATGCACAGGTCTGCAGGTCTTTGGGTTTGGTTGCTGGAAGATTATTGGGATCCTTTGTCGGTGTTGTGTCTCACTGATTTTTTCATGTTCCTGGAAGGCTTGTGTTGCTGTCTTTATAACACAGTAATCACGTTAGCAGTAGTAGTCACCTCATTCAATCTTTAGTAACTGGGTCTGGGGGAAAAACCTTCCATCAACCCTGATAGGGATTTTGAGGCTTTCTAGAACCCTCCCTCTATGGATATGCCTGTTCCATGCTTCTTGCTCCCTCTTGTGGAAGAATTCTTAAGCTGTGCCTTCTCTTGATTGATCGTGCAACGCATGAGGCTGAGTGCTGGCAGCCCCCCTTTTCCTTTTCCAATGTTGGAGTTCAAGCTCAAATTTGTGGTCTCTCCCTTTTCCACACATTCAGACCAGCTCTTTGAAGATTGTCACTAGCTGTCTACCAAAGCTTGCTCTTGCCGATGGCAGGTGGCACACGGGGATCCAGCCACAGAGTGGAGGGTGTATGGATGGGGCATGTGGAGTGCTGGGAGTGCCTGCAGGCCAGTTGAAGGGATCCCTGTATGAAGGGGTTCTCCACCAGATTATGAGCTTCTTGATAAAGTCCAGGATGCAGTGAGGATCCACGTCCTTTCAATGCCCTCCACGAGTCCTATTTGAATTTCTCCCAGCCTGTCCCCCACCCCTCACCAAAGTTGGACAGCCCATGACTTGTTACTCTGGATGGGACTGGAGGGAAAGGAGCCTCTTTGTCGTCCTCCCACATAACTGAGGAAGCCAGACTCTCATTCACAATCTCTCACTTTTCCTCTTGAGAACAATCATGGAATAAGACCTTGCTTCATACTGAGTCATGCCGCCTTGGGCAGGGGTGACAAGGACAAAGTCAAACCACTTATCACATTTGAATTCACGTTTTTGGTGTGTGCTTGAATGGACTGCTGGAATGTTTTCATCGGACACTGGGACCTCCACAAAAGGTCTCTCATCCAAGAGTGATTGTCTAAGAATGTGTTCTTCAGGGCTTCTGGACTGAGGCCAAAAGGGGCTGGATCTGGTTCACAGAGCTGAGATCTATATGCTTATCACCCAATACATGCATGGACAAGACTTCTCCTGGGTCTCCTGGCATATGGCATTGGATTTCACAGCTCCCACAAAGCCAGTTTTGCCTGTATGTGGATGCCAAATTGTTGTTGATGGCCAAGTGGGGCCGGGGAGGCGGGTATGATGAGGGCTATCCTGTTCTGCAGCGTTGCTGACATCACTCCCTTGGTGTTTCAGGTGTTGACCTGAGTGCAACCTTGGTATCCTTGGGGTGAAACGAAGGCATTTGAGCGCCCCACAGTGGTTAGAATTTCCAGTAGCCTAGGGCATCCCATTAGGGGAGGTAGTTTTACCTATCAAAGTAAATGAAAGGTAAATTTAATTTACCTATCAAAGTAAATGAAACCCTGGGATCTATTTTCAAATAGGGAAATAGTGGAAGAGACCTAAAACAAGAAGGAAATTGTGCATTTGAGCCCATCAGGACCCAGCCACTGGGCATGAAATTACAAAAGAGGAAATGACCCTTCAGGGTGCCATCTCAGTTTTTTGGGGTTTTTGTTTTGTTTTGGTTTTTTGGTGTGTTTTTTTTTTGTTTTGTTTGTTTGGTTTTTGGTCTATAAACTAATTTAGACCTTTGTTTTTTTTTAATTCCTGTGTAGTTCTGTCCTTGTCTGAATTAGAAAGAGTCTTCACAGGCAAAAATGTGGAATAATGTAGAGAACTACTAAGATACCTTGATTATTGTTGATTGCGGATAATTCCTAAGCAAAAAAATTGTTTGATTCTCCTTATTATGTCTTTTTTCATTGTGTGCTGACATTAGCATATATCGACAAAAGAGCACCAAAACACTGTCGTTTTCTTATAAAACATAGAACCATGGGAGAGTTAATATATAAACAAAAGTGTAAATATAAGCTCTTCCTTTTTCTTCATCTGATGGCTACAGAAGTAACAGTTTCCTATAATCTGTTCCTCAATTTCTATTCTAGGTTTGTAGTGTAGGGACTTGAGGACATACCTTAGTATCCCAGGGGCCTTGTGCTTTTTATGAATAGAAGAAGTTACAAACTGAATTCCTGTGGTGCTGGTGACTATGTCGCCAAAAATGGATTTGCTCCCTGAATGGGGCGTCTTGCTTTGATTCAATCTGGTGCGCATTTCAGAGTGTTTTTATGTTCTTCTATTAGCTTGAAAGGAAGACACTGTAAAACATGAAGAAATATGAAAGCCACAGATCCATGTGAACACATGTAAATGTGGCCATTTGTCTGTCTTAATCTATTTACCTGCTATAAATAGATTAACCAAAGAATGGCTTCTACTTGAAGTCACTTTCCGGTAGTTGGCCCATTTGAAATAGGCCAGTATTCTACATAAAATCTTTGTAATTACATCCTTTTTAAAGCAAGGAAAGTTCTTTGAAACAAAACATTGGAGGTTGGTACACAGGGCAGAGTTTTAATTGTTTATACGAATGCAAATCATCGATTTTTACTGCTGCAATTTTGGAGCAGGCTGTTTTGCGTAGAAGATGCTACCGAAGGTTCTTGCCTAGGCTGTCTAATTTCTATTCAGAAAGTCAAAAGGCTGACATTGTCTGTTATGCATCTCTATATTCCAAATGGAAAGTTACAGCGGAAGTTCAAAATTTGTTTTGCAACAGTGGTATTCAAAAAATAGAATACACCGAGGGCCATCAAGAAGACACAGACAAAAAAAAAAAAAAAAAAAAAAGGTTTCATTGCCTATTTTGGGTCCCTTCTTTTCAAAATAAAAGAAGTAAGACTTTCTTTAAAGGTTTCCAGTTTCCATCACAGCTCAGGATTGAACATTGAACGTGAATATGCATTTGTATCAAACGGGAGTCGTTCTATCTCCCCATCTTTAGAGTAATCCTCTTAATCTTGCAATATGATGAAACAATATGCCCCACTGACCGTTATTTGTAAAACAAGTTCATCCAATGTGCCGTTCACTCTGTTCTGAGCAGCAGAGCATTTCAGACCAGATGAACACAGGCTACTAAACACACTCAGAAGCAATGACTTGGGTTGTTTTCTGTGCTGGCACAGAAGAGATAAAATATTGGATAAATAACAACGTTTAGCTACTCAACTTCTCGCCAGCTTGGAGCTTAGTGTGGCAGTTAAAAGACAGTGGACAAAGCAGGCGTCCTAGGAGAATTCAACACTGACCACGGCATGACCACCTTCCAAAACACTTGGAGTTTCTAGGACCTAAAGAATAGGTTTCAATCCGTAGCCAGGCTAAGATCTTCAGGATGCTGGAGTCCCTGGGGTCCCCATACTTTCTTTCTCTGGGCTCGCTGACTCCCATCTGGAAGGCCTTTCCCTTCCGTGCCTGTTGACCCAAAGACTAAACAGTCTTTAAGCCCAAGAATTGAGGATATTTTTCACCCTCTCCCACTGCAGTTCCCAGCCCTCCCCCCAGCTTCCATTGCTTCAGGGCGTCTCTTCGTGACGTCATCACTTCATGACATCATCACTCCATGACATCACCGCTTCGTGACGTCGCTTTGTGACGTCTCCATCTGGCTTCTGTGCCGCACCTCGGAGAGTCAGCTCGGTCAGTACGAGCCTTGCGCTCCCCGCTCTAAACCTATGTAATAGGTGCTCTTCTTATTTTCCTCTTCCACCTCCTTTTTTCATCTTTCTATTCCCTAAACATTTACCATTTCTTGGAATGCAGTAAGTTTCCAAGGTCCTTTTCAGTCGAATTGAAAAATTTTTTTTAAAGTATGCACATGGCACAGATGTACATTTGCAATCAGAGCTTTAGAAATCATCAGTGGAAACAAAAGTGAGAGAGAATCATGGTTGAGTCCGCAGGGAGGGTCAGCTCGCCCTGAGAAAGGACCAGCGGGCATTCTGACCACACAGACTGGTAGGGCAGACGGGAGCCTGTCTAGAATTTTTAAACTGTTTGGTTGCTTTTTTTTTTTTTAAGCTATTCAAAATTTCCTTCTAATCTCAGTGTGTGTGTGTGTGTGTGTGTGTGTGTGTGTGTGTTGCGAAATGTAGGGGAAATTGTAATATTTGAAAGGAATTGTTTTAACAACACAAGGCAATTCACATTTACTCAATAAGTAAAAAGTACTATTTTGTAGATTACATGATCTAAAGAAAGAAAAACACAACACAACAAAACAAAAAAATCCTAACCCGTACCTGTGTCTACATAAAAGCAAACACGTGTTTTGGCAGTGGATAAGTCAGTTTAATGTGACACTCCTGAACAGTGGAGATAAATCTGGCTAACAACAACGATAATCATACATGTTTTAAGGTGCTAAAGTGGGTTAAGCATTCAAACAAATAATTGAATACATGGGTAACCCAAGAGGGTTTTTATTTATCTATTTATTTCTTTGAGAGAGAGAGAGAGAGAGTGAGCAGAGGAGAGGGGCAGAGGGAGAGAGAGATCATCTTAAGCTTAGCACGGAGCCAGATACAAGGCTCGATCCCACGACCCCGGGATCATGACCCGAGCTAAAATCAAGAGTTGGATGCTCAACTGACAGAGCCACCCGGGCACCCCACCAAGAGGCTTTTTAGAATTTTATACCTAAGCTTTTTAGACGCTTATGTATAAAATAAAGGGTGGGCCCGGGACAGGGAAACCGAAGGGACCCATGAAAGAAAAAGCTAGTCTTTTTTTCCCTTCTGCTTTTTTTTTCCTGCTTCTAGTCTGGCTAGGTCCTGCACCCCCACCCTACATGTGCCTCAATGTATGTCCCGCTCGTAAGGGGCAGAGTGAATGATATCTTTGGAGGCTTCCAGCGCCAACAGGTAACATCTAAACCACACTAGTGGTTTGCACATCCCAATCCCAAGGACCCCTGGCTTCAAGGAATAAGTGACTTATCAAGGACGCCTGGATCCTGTCCTTATTCTGACCAGTTCTTGGATGCCTGACAGGGCACCCGCTCCAGACCACAGTCATCAAGAAAAACCCCCGGGGCCCCGAACACAGGCAAGCCTCACGCTCCTTCTCCTTCCTGAGTGTCCCAGGTGGTCCGTCCCTCTCTGCTGTCTATATATCTTTAACACGCTGCTTTCACCTCCTGCTGGTTCACGTTTGATTTCCGTCCTGCCCGAAGCAAGGACCCTCTTGGCTGGTTCTGTGGGAGCCCCTCTGGGTCCTCGGACCCGTCCTGACTGCATCAGGCCCTGCCAAAGAAAAGGTAGAGCTGGACAGGAAACTGATAAAAACAGATTTTATTCAGGATTGTTGTGCTAGGGGAAAAGAAGCTTCTACGTAGAACTGGGCTCAGCTCAGAATATAGGGTGGGCAAGCGGAAGTTTTGACACAAGGAGCAGGGTGGGGGCCAGTGCACGGAAAATCACTGAGAGGAAACTTCGGGCTCAAGGGGGGTCACGGCTAAGCCGACCTAACGTTCTTGCTGAAGGCAGGTCTGGTGACGGGGCACCTGGGGGATGAGGAATCCCGTATCGAGGGTCATCAGATATGGTGGGTGGGGGGGCTCTTGCTAAACCGACTTAGCAAAGGTTCTTGCTACAACTGGATTACACAAGCACAGCCGGACCAAGAGAAGGTTCAGGAGTCTGGTCGAAGTTTGGTCAAGCAAAGATTCTGTTAGCCTCCGTCCCTCCTCGACGTTTCTCAGGCTCCGTCTTCCAGAGGAAAAGGTTTGTTGGAACCCGGTCCTGTTCCTGTCTCTCTCATGCTGACTGCCACAGCCCTGCTGCCCACCTGGGTTGCAGTAGACGGCAGCCTCATGCTCTGGGCAAGCTTTGGGGTGAGTGAAGGGCCAGCTGGTTGGAAGTCAGAGATAAGAGGGTTGTGGCATTTCTTCCAGAGCCAAGCCAAAAAGGATGCGCCCGGCCCGGGGGCCAGAGCAGTGCCTGCGGGTCCAGAATAGTCAGGAATGCTGCCCAGACGGTTCCCCGGGCAGGACTACGATCATCGCGGACGCTCAGAAGCAGCAAGCGTGGTTTGCAAAGGACGCCGGGGACCGGCGACGTTTGAGCGTCGCCCCTCCAGTGGCAAAAATGTATTGACAACCCATACTGTCGTCTTCACGCGGTGGATGTCTCTCTCTACGAAACTCACCATCTTGCAGGTAATCTGCGGCCTTTTGATATCTTTTCAGCGAACGTCGGGGCTCAGTTGGCAGTGAAACAAGCGAAGTAATCGTGTGGTCTGGAAAGCAGCCATCGAAAGCAAGATACTTGGACTCCGTGAACAGAGCCTCTCTCGTCACAGTTGTGTCGGGGTTGGGAGGACGTCTTTTCTTCCGCCACCTCGTTTCTGGGATCCAGGGCCTGTGCGTTAACTGACAGCTTCAGGGGAGAAAATGCAAGGTTTCCTGACAGGTGCTGGTGGACTGGCCCAGTAACGAGTGTCCTCAGCTACCCAGAAGCAAAGATTCACACACCAATTTAACAAGAAGGGAGGGATTTTAGGGCATCGCTGCTTGGAAGGTTCCGTGAGCTTTCTGATGCTAACAGCAATAAGCCATCTGTCTCTATGACAACGGGACTCGCAGCAAACTCTCCAGAGGCAGTTTAACGGCAGCCGCAGCCGTATTTTCCCGAAGGCTCTGCGGTGGTCAGACAAAGAAAGTGCAGCTAAGATTTCTTTCTGCACAAACGTTTTCACTTTAAAATAATTTTAATGCCCATGATGCGATCCCTTAATTTGTTACATTCAACACACTCATTCAGGGCTGACGGCGTGCAAATCACCAGGCGACTCCGGGGAGGAGGTAGGTTGAATGAACGCAGCGCTGGCCTTCCCAGCATTTCTGTTCTGATGAGGGCTCCGAGAAATATCCCAGGCAGCCTGGGAAGAGTCCCATCATATATTTGCTCAAAAGTATCTCCTGAAGACGGGGGCGCCTGGGTGGCTCAGTCGGTTGAGCGTCCAACTTCGGCTCAGGCCATGATCTCCCGGTTGGGGAGTTCGAGCCCCGCATCAGGCTCGCGGCCGTGAGCCTGTCCCCGCAGAGCCCGCTTGGATCCTCTGTCCCCCTCTTTCTGCCCCTCCCCTGCTTGCGCTCTCCCCCAAAGAAATAAAGATTAAAAAAAGAAAGAAAGAAATATCGACTGAGGAGTTTCCTGAGTGCCGGGCGCTGCCGGGGGCACCGAGGAAGGAGCCGGGGGCAAGGCAGGTGAAAGTCCTGACCCGTGGGCTTTGCAAGGATCCAGCAGTAGAGCCCATGAGGACAAGGGAAGGAGCAGGGCCAGTGAGGGCCAGGGACAAGCCATCCACCACCGGGGGACTGTCCACCAAAGTCTAGTTGGACTTCAGGAAACCCTGAGGAGAAAACATGCACCACGAGCAACCCAGAAATCCTGAACACGGTGCTTCCGCATCAACCCTCAAAACCGTGCGATGATCTTCACTCGTTTTGGACACTGGACGGTAGCGTGTGATTTTCCTGATTTTACAACCTCATGTTTTGTGGTGTCTCAGTCGCACGTGCCTTAGGAATGAGGTAACACTTTGGAATGTATTGACACGATGTTGGGCACACAGTGGGATCTCGATGAATTTTTTCAATCTGATTTAAAAAAAAAGGCTACTTACACATTCGGCCTTGTGTTTTATCAAACTAGGATGGGGAGTCTCTGGAATAGAAGGTTTGTTTTCTTACACATGGCTTGAAAGCTGGCTCCGGAAAGTTTTGCCCGACTCTGCGGTTCGCCCAAGATGAACGTGTCGCCGGGAGGCTCTGTGCCGTTTCTTGGATTCGTAAAGCTGTCTGATCAAACAGTAATTCATTCGTGAAATTTTCAGGTGAAAACTGTGACCTGCTTGCTATACAAGGACCCATGACAGGAGCCTCATCGCCCTTTGCAAAATTCGTCTTATCGGGTCGCTGGAAGTTCACGATACGCACCTTTTCCCATTAGGGGCACTTCGCCAGGCTCTCTCTCCTCCAAGCCAGGAACACGGCCCAAAGCATTTAAAAATCCCAGGCCATCCAGCTGCACGCTGCCTGTGCCTCTCTGGCACCCGGCTGCTGTCCCACGTACACGCGTCCAGGCAGGCACGCTCGTTCGACAGTGCTCCGGGAGGGGACAGCTGGCTCTAGCTGCTTGTCCTGGAACCCTTCCTGGGATGATGTGCAGCCACAGCAGCAGCAGGGTCTCGTGCTCACATGTCCCAGTGTTTGCTGATTTCCCCCCACATTAAACATTCTGGATTTTTTTTTAATGTTTATTTATTTTCGAGACAGAGAGACAGAGCGTGAGCGGGGGACAGCAGAGAGAGACACACACAGAATCCGAAGCAGGCTCCAGGCTCTGAGCTGTCAGCACAGAGCCCGATGTGGGGCTCGAACCCACGAACCGTGAGACCGTGACCCGAGCCGAGCCGAAGTCGGATACTTAACCCGTTGGGCCACCCAGATGCCCCTAAACATTCTGTTTTGACTTAAGAGAGTGAGTGCTTGTCTGCTGTGAATGTAGCCACGCTTCTGACCAGACTTTATTCCTGAAAGGGCCAGGGACCCAGGAAGCAGCTTGGGGGTGCCCAGGGGGAGACCCGCTCATTCAATACCCAGGTCTGTTCTCTGAATCCTCCTGTCAAAGTGAAGACAGCACATCTGTATGGAAATGTCCAGACCTCCACGCATTCCCTGCTGAGCTGTGGGCTGGCCCTCTGGTGCCCTGAAGGTTTCTTTCCTTCCACTTTCTTTTTCTTCTTCCTCTTCTTTTTTAGACAAAAGAGAATACAAATATTTAAATGCAATTTGTTTGGTGTTTCTCTTTTTGTATGGTATTGAATTGAGCTGAATTCAATTGTATATGATAATCAGGACGTTTTACAAAATCATGCAAATATTGTTCCATTTAAAAACTAAAGAATTCCAAGCTTGCCAGCACTAATGAGAATTTTAATTTTAAATACTGTAAAGAGTGAGGCCCAGATGCATAAACTCTAACTCATCAATCAAACCTCATCTGGGACTATTTGTCTTGGCGGAGGAAGAAGCATCTAAAACCCTTTGTCCCCTGAGATGGGGGTGAGGGGTCATTTATCAACGTGACTCCCTTGATCCCCCCGTGATGGTAGATTTACCATAAATAAAAACTATAAAATGAACTTTATTCTAATCAGAAACATTTAGAAATGCTTATCGCTATCTGAAGGGCTAAATATACTAAGATTTCGTGTGACCCCTACTCAACTGTAAACAATGAAGCAGCACAAGAAAGCAGAGGGAAGTGGACAAATGAGCTGTCCTTTTTCAGAAGTATTGTTTCTTCTTTTTAATGTTTATTTATTTTTAAAAGTTTATTTATTTTGAGAACGAGACAGTGCGTGTGGGGGAGGGGCAGAGAGAAAGGGGGAGAGAGGATCTCAGGCAGGCTCCAGCTGTGAGCGCACAGCCCCACCGGGGGCTCAAACTCACAAACCATGAGATCCTGACCTGAGCTGAAATCAAGAGTCCAATGCTTAACCAACTGAGCCACCCAGGTGCCCCATTAATGTTTATTTTTGAGAGACAGAGAGAGAGTAGGGGAGGGGGAGAGAGAGAGAGAGGGAGACACAGAATCCGAAGCAGGCCCCAGAACTCGCAAACCACGAGATCATGACCTGGGCTGAAGTCCGACACTTAACTGACCGAGCCACCCAGGTGCCCCAGAAATATCGTGTCTTTCAGGGATCCCTTTTGGATTGCTGTGTTTCAAGATCATTGGAAATTTTTTTCCAAAACTTTTTTTCCCAAAGGGTAAACCAGATTAAGTTTCGTAGGGTACGAGGTATTTAGTGAATCTAAGAATTTAGCTGAGTGAGGGGCGCCCAAAGATGTCCACGTCCTAATTCCTGTAACCTGTGAATGTCACCTTACATGGCAAAGGGGACTTTGCAGGCGTGATTAAATTAAAGATGGTGACCTGGGGGGGTTGCCCTCAAGTGTCTGCATGTGCTCAATGTCACACGCAGATCCAGAAGGATCCCCGTGGAAGGATGGCAGGAAGATCAAGGTCAGAGAGACATTTGAAGTTGCTGCACCGATGGCTTTGAAGTTGGAGGAAGGCGGCTTTGGCCCCCAAACGGCAGACAGCCTGTAGAAGCTGGAAAAAGTAAGAGATCGGATTCTTCCTTTGGAGCCTCCAGAAAGAATGCAAACCTGCACACACCATTTCTGACCTTCAGAACCAGGAGATCATGCATTTGCGTCGTTGTAAGCCCCCAAGTTGGTGGTAATTGGTCACAACAGCAAAAGAAAACTTGGAGGGCGTGTATCTGAAATGATCCAATGACCTTTGGTAACTCTGGGAATCGCCCAGAGTTCCCCCCGCCGCCCCGACCCATCAGCACTGCCTTCTCCGTGGTATCTGTACTGAGGAAGTGTTTGTCCTCAGTCGCAAAAGCAAATTTTAAAGACTTTCTGAATAAATGAACAATGTAGAATTCAGTGCAGTAAAGAATCTGTCAGCCCCTGAATACGACGCAGATAACCCGATGGTAGACTTTTCTGATTAGGAGGGTGGCCTGTTTGTCAGTGTCCACTGTAATGCCACGGTCTGACCAATCCCTCTCGCCAGGTGGCATTTTCTGCTAAACATATGAAGTCCTAATGAGATGGCTTGCTTTAAAAGGAGTATGAAAATGTCATGGATCCACCCTCGTCAGCTAAACTGCCAGTCCTCCGGAGTCTGGGCGATTGGGAAAACATTCTTTGTGCTACATGAACATGAGGGTTTGAAGAGTGACTTTCATTCATTACTAGACTTGGAAATATTTATTTGCAGTTTCTGAAATCATAATAAAAATCAATGCAGATTAAGTCGATAGACAAAATAATTTATGTGATTTAAGGCATACCTAGCAGGAGATGTGAATTTCTACCAGTATCTCATCCATTTATAAAGTAACGTTCATGTCCTCCGTAGTCTTTAATTTTTATTCCCAAAGCAAAGTAAGCCAGCTGTTTAATTCTTGCTTCTATTCTCAAAAGGTTTATTTTTATCATTAAAAAAATTCCTCACTATGGGGCGCCTGGGTGGCTCAGTCGGTTAAGCGTCCGACTTTGGCTCAGGTCATGATCTCATGGTTCGTGAGTTTGAGCCCCGCCTAGGGCTCTGTTTTGACAGCTCAGAGCCTGGAGCCTGCTTAGGATTCTGTGTCTCCTTCTCTCTCTGGCCCTCCCCCACTGCTCGCCCCCCCCCACTCTCTCTCTCAAAAATAAATAAATGTTAAAAAATTTAAAAAAAATTCCTCACTCTGTCAAAGTACAAATGATCGTTTGATAAGTTATTAAAACCCACTTTTCCAAGCTTTACATTCTAAAATAATTTTTTTAAATTTTTGTGAACGTTTATCTATTTCTTGAAACAAAGAGACAGATAGAGCACGAGCAGGGGAGGGGCAGAGAGAGAGGGAGACACAGAATCCGAAGCAGGCTCCAGGCTCTGAGCTGTCAGCACAGAGTCCGACCCAAGGCCCGAAGTCGTGAACCGCGAGATCATGACCTGAGCCAAAGTCAGACACTTCACTGACTGAGCCACCCAGGCACCCCTAAAATACTTTTATATATAAAAAGTAAAACACAGGGGCGCCTGGGTGGCTCAGTCGGTTAAACGTCCGACTTCAGCTCAGGTCACGATCTCGCGGTCCGTGAGTTCAAGCCCCGCGTCAGGCTCTGGGCTGATGGCTCAGAGCCTGGTGCCTGCTTCGGATTCTGTGTCTCCCTCTCTCTCTGCCCCTCCCCCGTTCATGCTCTGTCTCTCTCTGTCTCAAAAATAAATAAAAAAAAACGTTAAAAAAAAATTAAAAAAAGAGTAAAACACACCCTTTCATAGTGATGTTTTATAGAAATACGGAGCCCCCTCTGGAAATTATGGCCAATATTATGCCAAACAATAGCACATTTTTGAGTCTCTAACAGTTCGGAGTTTCCCAGGCAAAACACTCAGGTGCTGGCTGGATCTCATATAGCTTAGTCTCTTACAGCTTAGCCTGTGATACTTTGATTTGTAATAAGCGATATATATTTGGTCTTTGTCCTGTTTCTGGCACAGAGCTCCCAAAACTCTTAGAATTTCCTGGGTAACAACAACAGAAGGGTGTAGTTTGTTATATTAATGAGGTGACTTTGGAAGACACCTTAGGATGGGGGCTGGTTGCTATGGGAGTCAACTTTCAGTCCCACCCCACCCCCCCCTTCCGGAGAGAGGAAAGGGGCAAGATGTTGCTTTGCCAATGGCCAACGGCTTAGTCAATCACCCCTATGCCATGAAGCCTCCATAAAAACCCAAAAGAATGGGATCAGGAGAGTTTTGGGGTTGGTGAACACCTGGAGATTCAAGGAGATTCAAGGAGAGCCAAGAGAGGGAATGGACGCTTCACTCCTTTTCCCACACCTGGCCCCACGCTCTCTTCCGTCTGGCTGTTCCTGAGTTCTGTCCTTTTATAAGTAAAAATAAACTGGTGATCTAATAAGTAAAATGCCTCTCTGAGCGCTGTGGGCTGCTCTAGCAAATTAATCAAACCCAAAGTAGAGGTCAAGGAAACCTCGGATTTATAGCCCCACAGTTGGAAGCACAGGCTGGGGTCTGAAGACCAAGGAGGGGTCAGCGGAACCTCTGCTGCGTAGCCAGTTGGTCGGAAGCACAGGTAACAACCTGGGCTTTTGACTCGGGTCTGAGGGGCGGGGGGCAGTCTTGTAAGACCGAGCGCTTAACTTGTGGACTCTGACGTTAACTCTGGGTAGACGATGTCACAATTAAGTTAAATTGCGTTGAATTGTAAGCCAGTCAGCGGGTGTTGGAGCATCGCTCTTTGGAGGTGTGGGGAAACCTCCCCCCTTCCCTGCAGACACTCCTTGAAATTGGGTCGAGGAACCTAATTTAGTAAGTCCAAATCATTTCAATGCCACTAGAGCTTAATGCGCTTGGTACTGCGCTCGGTACGTAAGTGCCGACAAGAACGCAGAACAACGGGAATTCACATTCGTTGCTGGTGGGCACAGCCATTTTAGAAGACAGTTTGTCTGTTTCTTACAAAATTAAACCTACTCTTACCATACGATCCTGCAATCGTGCCTCTTGATTACTTCCCAAAAGGAACCGAAAGCACGGCCGCACAAAAACCTGCGCGAGGAGGTTTAGGGCAGCTTTACTCATAATTAGCCAAAACTTGAAGGCAGCCAAGATGTTCTTCAGTAAGTGAACAGACGGATAAACTGTAGAACGGCTAGACGATGGAATATTACTCAACGCTGAAAAATCAATGAGCTGTCACATCGGAAAAAGACATACAGGACCCTTAAATGCATATTACTAAGTGAAGGAAGCCAATCCGATTCCAACCATGTGACGCTCTGGAGAAAGCGAAACTATGGAGACAGTGAAGAGATCAGTGGTTGACAGGGCTTCTGGGGGAGGGAAGGATGAATAGGTAGAGAGCCCAGAGGATTTTTAGGACAGTGAAACTACTCTGTGTGATATTTAATGGTGGGTATGTGTCCTTACACATTCATCCAAACCCACAGAATGTACAAGAATGAGCCCTAAAGTAAGCTCTGGGTTTGGGGTGATTACCACGCATCAGTGTAGGTCCATCAGTTATAATAAATGCCCCACTCTGGCGGGAGAGGTTGATAACCAGGGGAGGCTGTGCATGTGGGAGGGAAGGGAATCTCCATCTTCCTCTCGATTTTGGTGCGACCCTAACGCTACTCTAAACAATAAATAAGGAATAGTTTTGAAAAGAGAAAGAAATGTGTTGCTGGTATGAAGTAAATAAATTGCCTTTCTGGAAAAACAGACTCTTGAGGACATACCGCAGGTGTGTGTTTACGGATATGTGGGCAGCCATTAAATGCCACGGGTTGATTAAATGGACCTAGAATCCTAGAGAACATCTGCCCGACACAGCCTCGCGTCCCCCACGCATGTGTTACGGAGTATAGTTATGCACATATTTTCTCCTTTCCTGCGATATCTTCCATCCCAGTTGAGGCAGGGGGGAAATGTGTTCAAAGCACAGGGGCTCTGTGCCACGCGTTCTGCCCAGAGCTTCCGGCACAGAAATTAAAATATCAACGTTGTGCGGTAGACAGTTTGGTTATTATTTCACAGCTGAAAGAAAGGGAGGCTTGGGGAATTTAAGGTGACTGGTCAATATCGTATAACCGGTAAGGAGTCCAGCCGCTGTGATGCTCTGGTTCATCTGATTCCAAAGCCTGGGCTCTTTCGGCCCTTGGAGTGACTTTCATTAACTTTCGTGATCTTCGTCTCCCTTCCCTTTTATTTCCTACCCGGCTAAGATGAGGTCTTGTTCCATTGCTGCTGTGAACTTATTACTTTAGAATAGAACAAAATAAGGTGCCAGAAATGATTTGCAGAACACGGTCTCCTTGCTTTTCTCCTTGTAATGTATGAGCAGAAGAATAAAATAGGCTCAGCGCTTCTGGGGCCGGAGAAGCATTTGGGGCTTTGGGAAGGGGGGGTGTTGGAGAGCAGAAAGTTACAGAACCACGTCTGAATCAAGAGGCTGCCAGTCTGGGTTGGGACGCAGGGCTTCAATTCATTATACTCTCCTTCTCCCGAGTCTGAGTCTGCGATCGATTGTCGTAACTCAAGGTCCTCGCGAAACTGCACCACCTTAGACAGAACGTGGGGGTCCTTCCACCCCACCCCCACCCCCACCCCTTAGCCTTTTCGTGATGGGCTGCTCTCACCTCTTGCTAGTATTCTTCATAGGGACCAGGTATGGTTTGCCCTTCTGAAAAAGGTTTTCTTCCCATTTTATCTGAGCAGGTCTGACATAAAGTTAAGCTTGACTCTCAGGAAGTGGGCTAATTACAATCAGAGGTTTTAAGTCGTTTTGAGATGAGAGTTCCTAGAAAATGTTCAGTCGTCTGTTCTTTCTTCGGGACAGCTGGTTTTCACAGTGAGAAGATTTTTTTTTTTTTAATTTTAAGTCTTCATTTTTTTTTTTTTTTTTTTTTGAGAGAGAGAGACAGTGAGAGCACAGTAGGGGAGGGGCAGAGAGAAGGAGCCACAGAATCCCAAGCCGAGGGCACAGAGCCCGGGCATGGGCCTCGAACTCACCAACCCACCAACCGTGAGATCATGACCTGAGCCGAGATCAAGAGTCAGACGCTTAACCGACTGCACAACCCAGGAGCCCGGAGAAGATGTATTTTAAATCATAAGTGAGGAGAACTGGGGATCCCAGTCTGGAGTAAAATCCCCTGCGAGGACATCATCCGGGGAGCCCTGTGCCAACTGATTCAGGCAGAAGAATAACATGCCTCCTGAGATAATGTAGCCTTTTTATCCTCCATGGACCATCTTCTTAAGAATGAGATGGAAAAGAGATTTCCCACGGCCACTATTGAGAGGGTTTTTTCTGGCCCATCTGTTTACCGGGGATGCCGTGGGAAGCAGCCACAGGGGAAAAGGCCACTTGGGATTTACCGGCGGGGCCGCGGCTACTGGCAGGAACTGGAATTGGTGCTGAAATTTCGTGCTTGGGGATGAACACCCTCCATCACATCATCGCACCGCATGTAATTAAAGTGGGAACACGAGCCCTCCTCGTATTCTGACGCGGACCCGGGAGTCCCGTGTCTGGCGTTGTGAACGTTGCCACTCCGGTCCTGTCTGCAGCTTGTTGGGTCTGCAGACTCTCAGCAGATTCATCACACACTCCCTGAGTACACCCTCCGTCCCCTGAACGTGCATGGTGCTCACCGCGTCCACCCCGAAGAGGACGCGGGCTTTGCTGGAGCCACGCGAGGTCCACACGCACTCAGGGGAGCAAGGGCCTTCCTGAAGTTGTCCCCTTGATCTCCCGAGGGGTCTCACTTGGAATAAGAAGATGGCACACAGGGGCACTGGGTGGCTCAGCTGGTTAAGCATCCAGCTCTTGATTTGGGCTCAGGTCGTGATCTCACGGTTTGTGAGTTTGAGCCCCGCGTCGGGCTCCGTGCTGACAGCTCAGAGCCTGGAGCCTGCTTCGGATTCTGTGTCTCCCTCTCTCTCTGCCCCTCCCCTGCTCATGCTCTCTCTCTCTCTCTCTCTCAAAAAAAAATAAACATCTAACGGCTATTCTCAGACACCAAGTTCTTGCCTCTCTTTTTTCCTTCTCATCTGTCTTCTAAATCTATGCCTTTCAATTCTCCAAGTATTCTGTAGATCCCAACACATCCCAGTGTAGACACTGGCTTATTTATCTTTGTATCACCTGTAAGGACTGGTCGAATTCTGGAAGCAGGTGACAAGCAGATGGCCATTGAACACTCCCCTGGATGGAGGGCTCTGAAAGCGGCCCAAGGCATCCTGGCCATGGGCGGGACACTGAAGGCACCCCCACACTATCAACACAACTGTGGGCAAAGCGGTAAACGTAGAAAGAAAAGCAGAACTGTGCCCGCAGTTATCAAAGGAGTTCCCGTCCTGGAATTTGGATGCAGTATAAGTTTGGAGACGAGCGTGTTTTTCCTTTTGCTTTTGCAATGGACTAGGCCACAGTCACTGTGGAGGCACCTGTGGTTTCTCCAAAGGCTGGATGGGACGAGGCGCACGAAAATGTCGGAGGTGGATGCAGGAATTCGAAGAGAAAGCGGAAGGCTGGGAGTGGGGCCGAGGGAGTGTAACTGGCATGAAACCCATCCCTAAAGAGCTGTGTGTCGATCAATTCACTCCCACTTTACCATTAAATCATGCCCTGCTTTTAGGAGTTACGTGTGACCTCCTGACCAGAACCAACTGCTGACCCATCCAGAGAAGATATGTTACCTGGCTGCCGGCAGATAAAACCTGCCAAAGGGACAGAAACGGGGTACGAGCTGCGGATGGCTGTGACGTGCAGGGTGCCCCCCTCATCTTGCCCTGGACACCGAAGCAGCGTCCAGAAGACCGGAAATTAGATCGCCCCGAGTCTCTGCTCCAACAGCGTCCCCCACACAGGCTGAGAAGTTTTGTTTGTTTCAGGAAACTTACCTTTTTTCACTGTTTGAAAACCGATGCTTACCATCCCTTAAGCGTCGACCTTACTTGGTGCGATCGTTTTCCTTTCGTGGCGGGACGGGAAGGTTTTGGGCACGGGTGCACAGGGAGGATTTCGGGCTCTCACATTTCCATTTAGAGCCGGATGAAGACGCAGGTTGCCAGCTCCCGGACTGCCCAGACTTGGCTTGCCGAGAGAGTTCTTCTCAATGGCCTGGCTCCTCATCCTGTAAGTGATACGCAGAATTAGATTCTGCCCCCCACCTCCTCGCTTCTCTGCATCTTTTCTGATTCTGTGCTTTGGACGTTTGACCCTGCTTTCTTTCTGCTTGATTGTCAACTCAGAGACAAGGTAGCTCAGGGGGGTGGGGGTGGGGCAGGCAGGGACATAAGGAGGCTGGCCGCAGGGTCCCTCACACTGTTCTCAGTTATGGGGGCTGGCACGGTCCGGAGCACAGGTGTGACCGAGACCTTGCCTGGCAGTGAAGAGGGAAAGGGTTAACATTAGGCAGGGAAGCATCAGGGACCCTCAAGGGAGGCAGACCGCAGCTGCAAACTGGACGCTGAAGAAGCAGCCTGGGGGTGGAGAAAGAAAAAAAAAAAAAAAAAAAAGGATAAACGTATTCCAGACCTGCCCGAGCTGGGTACCATGCACGAGTGTCACAAACTTGCTGATAAAGTCCCAATAAAAAGTCAGGGACAGAAATCCCCAGGGGCCACCCAGTACTGCAGTACCTTACGGACGTCACATCAGCCCACGAATATCTCTGTTGCCATTTGTCAACAAAAAGGTGGCTTGAAATAATGGTTAATTTTGTCTGTCTCAAAGTTTTCTTGGATTGTTGGCCTGCTTTTGAGACATTAATAGAAACAAAAGGTAGACAAAGGTGTTGTTGTTTTTTTTTTTTTTGTCTCTTGTCTGCCCCCAAATATGGAAAGAACTATGAGTTTTAACCAAAGGGGCAGGACGGCACGCCCTTTCTAGTTGTTCTGCTCCAGCCTTGGTTAAAATTGCCCCTGCTTTGATCCGAGGGCCGGGCAGACGGTGGTGATGTCCTCACTGCTGGCCTCCAAACCCTGCACACTTGTGTGGTTTCTGTTTAGCCAAGGAAGCGTGCCATACAAAGAATGGACACCACAGAAAGGGCTTTTGCTGGGAGGCTTTTCAAAATAATACGTATGTTTTTGAGGTGACCTGAAACGATACAGTGTTTCTGTTAAAACAGACTCTTAATGAGACGAAGAAGCCTGAAGAAGCCGGAGGTTCCAGCAGCGGCTAAAAAATATGGGAACGAGCAACTCATTAGTTATCATGGGGCTGGGGTCCTAGAGGGAGCATCCAGGTTCCTACTGGGGCCGAGGTACTTTCATCCCAAGATCCTAATTGAGACTATGACTGTCCCATTGAGGAATGATATCACCACCACTTGCAAGCTTGTGTTCTGGAAACATTATTTGTCTAAGGTTAACTGTTAAATTATGCTAAATTAGCCACTATTTTACAAACACCGAACGCGAGTCCGATGGCCTTCCTGGAGAGGTTGAGGGAGGCTCTCCTGACTATATGTCTATCGCCCCTGACACCCCTGAAGCTGAGACAATTTTAAAGGACAAATTTGTCACTCATTCAGCCCTAGATACTTGGAGGAATCTGCAAAAACTGGCCCTTGGCCCAAAAGGGACCCTGGAAAAGCTCTCACGAGCTGCCAGTCGGGTATATTACCACCAAGACCAAGAGGAAAGAACAGACTTAAAAAAAAATCTGAGGCCTTAGTTGTGGCCTTACATACTATGTCAGACCTGACTTCCCGAGGTCCTGGCATCAAATGCCAATTATGTGGCCGTTCAGGGACTGGAAACAAAAATGTCCTCAGAAGGAACAAGGGAAGTCAAAGCCCTACAAGCCATGCCCCCGATGTGGAGACCATCCCTGGATGCCTGAATGCCCTTGGGGACCTCTATCTGTGAGGGCTCAGGTAACCAGTGTCCCTGAAAGGGACTGATAGGGCCTGGGGCTCTTTGTGGTGGCCCCCCAAGTCAACTGTCTGTTGGGAAACCTAGAGCCTCGAGTAACTCTGGATGTAGAAGGAAAACCAGTTGATTTCCATCCTGATAGCCGAGCCACATTTTTTGTCCTCCTTTCTTTTTTTTTTTAATTAAAAAAAAATTTATTTTTGAAAGAGAGAGAGTGTGAGTGGGGGAGCGGCAGAGAGAGAGGGCGACACAGAATCTGAAGCAGGCTCCAGGCTCCGAGCCTGATGCGGGGCTCGAGCCCAAAACCGCGAGATCATGACCTGAGCCAAAGTCGGACGCTTAACCGACTGAGCCACCCAGGCGCTCCCCATCTGTCCTCCTTTCCACTCCGGGCCAACTATCCCAACGCAGCATAACAATTAGAGTCTCCAGAAAACCTACGACCAAATTTTTCCTCTCCGCCCCTGGGATGCATAGGGGGAAACCCAACTTTTCTCGTTCTTTCCTGATAATGCCAGAGCACCTTACTTCCTTGCTAGGAAGGGACATTATAACTGAATTAGAGACTATAGTACTACCAACTCCAAGAGAGATAAACAATTGTGTGAGTTTGGGGGAATTACTGGATATTGTAATGACTGGGGTTCGGAAAATAGCTCACCCACTATGTCAATTATTAAAGGAGACTCAATCCCACCTACTCTCCCAAGGAAATAAACTGGGGCCTGACTCACAGACACTGTCTTCAGCCCTCAGGATGGTTATACACAGAGGAGGGGTAACTATTATTGCCGAACTCACAGAGCTAGAAGATCATTAAAACCCAGCATCAGGTCTCTCGTAGAAGGAGTGCTAAAACTTATCAAAAGATGCTCACCGGGGAAAAAGTGGTCAAGAACCGTTCAACGAGTAGAATCGGCCGTGAAGTTGTCTCAGAAACAATCCTTTCAACCACAAACTTGCGCCCACGGGCACTCAAGGAACCGGAGGCTCTCCAGGGAAGACTGACCATTCGCTTTCGCTCCTATGCCAAGGTCAAAGAAACGCCAACATCTGTTGGCATGGGTTGATACATAAAAAGTCAGGGACGGAAATCCCCAGCGGCTACCCAGTCGGGAGCCCTGTCGCTCTTGAGAGCTTTATGCTTTCCCTCGATAAACTCTATCGCTTTGCTCACTCTCTGTGGTCGAGATGCATTCTTTGACCCCGTGACACAGGACCGGGGTCTCTCCCCCACTCCTGTAACAGCAGGAGTGTCAGAAAACACCCCAACCGCAGCCAGTGATGCATCCGGGGGTTCCAGAAGGGACTGGAGAAGCGGACAGCTTAGATCACAGCTCAGGGCAGCTCAGAGATGGACACTCGTGGGTCGGGACTGGCAAAAGGGCAGGGGGACAGAGAGAGGGAGAAGGAGAGGGCGAAAAGAGAGCGAGGGAATGGTAGAGAGGCTGGACTAGAACGTGAAAGCCAGGGCACAAACCCGTCAGGCTGTGGATGAAGCTGGGTGAGGTTTTCCATCCTGACCTCTGTGGTCAAGATTCAAAAGCACTGACGTGACCGTGCTCGTGTTCCGAGCAAGATGGCTGTCTAAAGCCTGGGATTCCTGCTAAAAGCCCGGGGGTCCCCTCCCAGAGAGTGCGGTCCCGGTTAGGGCTGGTCCTCTAGGTGTGTTCCCCCGGGGGAGTGGAGACACAGGACGATGCCTGAGCCTCATCTCCCTCCACCTGCACATCTGCTACGTCGGCTTGTCGTGATCTTGGAGTCCTTTGAGGCCTCGAGGGTAAAGGTAGCATAGAAAATACGGAGTGTCCACTTAAATTTTGATTTCAGATAGACAGCAAATACTGTTTGGGTGCAAGTATTTCCCACACAGGGGCGCCTGGGTGGCTCAGTCGGTTGGGCGTCTGACTTCGGCTCAGGTCATGATCTCGCAGTTTGTGAGTTCGAGGCCCACATGGGGCTCCTGCTGTCAGTGCCGAAGCTGGAGCCCACTTTAGGTCACCTGCCTCCCTCTCTCTGTCCCACCCCCCCCCAAATAAAAAAAACATTAAAAACAAACATTTCAACAAACATTAAAAAAATAAAGATTTCCCACACAATATCTGAAATATACCCGTATTCAAAGGAATATTTAATTGGGTGATCTATATTATTAAAAAAAATTTTTAGCGTTTATTTTTGAGAGAGAGGGAGAGAGTGTGTGTGAGCAGAGGAGGGGCAGAGAGAGAGGGAGACACAGAATCGCAAGCAGGCTCCAGGCTCTGACACGGGGTTCGAACCCATGAATCATGGGATCGTAACCTACGCCAAAGTTGGACACTCAACCGACCGAGCCTCCCAGGCGCCCCATGGGTGATCCTATGTTTTTATTTGCTAAGTGTGGAAACCTGCTCAGAGGACGGCCTCTTCAGCCTGTGGACCCACAAATATGGTGCATACTGGCCACAGATCCCAGATTTGCCAACTACCCGCTGTTAGATGACACGCCCTCATTTCGGTTGGGCAAACACTAGGTTGGATGTCAGGCAGCCAGCTAGAGGCAGATTTTCAAAGGGACTCTCATCCGCCTGGCCTGGGCTCTTACATCGGTCCTATTCCGAAATGCATTTAGGTGGACTCAGAATTCACACGAGGGGCTCAGAAGACCCTTCCAGAAGTAGCGTGTCTCATGGTGATGCAAGACGTGCCTCAAACCAAGGCGCATGGGAGCCCGTGGGGAACAAATGAGGCTCTTCCGAAGCAGAAGGAAACACTCGTTAGCCCTGTTAGCCCCCCTTTTTTTTTTGCACGGGCCACATGAAAACAGCAAATGTTCACCACAGTGTGTGGCTCTGGGGTCTCAAGACCCAAGAAGCTTGGAATAACACTGCCAGTCTCCACAGCCAATACTTTTTCCAAAACTTTTATTGCTGTTTCTACTTCATGGAGTTCTTGCAGTTTTAGACCATATTTTACAACTCAGATACCTCCCATATATCTGTAGAAGGAGCTCTGTGGATGTGGTCCATGGCATTTTCTCCCCCTCTTTGGGAAAACTGCAAAAATAGTATTTTCTTTCTACAGGGCTTTCAATGTCTTCCTACCTATTTGGGATAAAATTGCATTACCCCGCACAGCCTGGGAAGCCCGTTTCCAGCTGTCTCTTTCTACGTCTCGGGTCCGTCTCTGCTGCCCTGGCTTGAAGGTCCACAAATGCCACGTTCTCCCCATGCCTCACTGACCTGCATGCCGGTCACCTCTGTCTGGGGAGCCCTTGCCTTCCACACACCGGCGAGATAATGTATGTTTAGTTTCCCAATCTCTCCTCCATAAATCCTCCCCATTGTTATTGCTATTATTTTTCACGTTTTTGGAATCTATGCCGACTCTGCCTTCCCCTCTGCATCATTTCAATTACCCAACATAAAATGAACACATAGAATCTACAGAAAAAGAGAACCATCACTTACTTAACTCTGATGAAGGACCACATTACATGAGGATTTCTTCAGGGCAAACATCGTTAGAGAATTAGCAACGATTTCACTCGTTAAAGCCCCAGAAACCCTATATTCTCGCATTCCCTCGCCGTGCTGTCATGTTCGATATGCTTTCTTTTTAGTCAACTTGATTGCAATTTAACCCAGTTAGAGGTAAAGGGAATGGGAGGATCTCGGATTTTCTCAGCTGTTGGCTGCTGTTCATCACTGTTTGCTCAGGAGGCAAGCTGTCCTCTGTCAGGACAGCCCAGGCATGTGCTAAGTCTTAGGGTCTGCAGATGAGAACACAAATTATTTAGGAAGTGTTTAAGGCAGAGTTGATACCTTTGGCAAAGAAACTAGCAAGGAAACAGAACAACCAATGGACACGGGGACAGGGGGTCAGTGTGTTTCTTCATTTGAAATTGCAAAGGTGTCAGAAGGGAACATGAAATACACATTTTAATAGCAAAATCCTCATTATGTTCCGTGGATCACCTTCCCGTGTTTGTCCTCCTGCCAGTAAGTTTCACTTCGCTTTTGCATTTTCTGCAACAAAGTAGATTCTTTCTAGTTTCTACATAGCCTTGTTAATTACCAGAGCCTAGGCTTTGCTTCCTAGAATTTTGTTGTTCAACCACCATGGATTTAATCATCTTGTTGTACTTGAATTGGGAAAATACATAGAAGCTGGCGTTCTACGGGAATCATTTCTGAAAGCGATTTTTATGTGTGAAAGATCTGAAGCATTTTATAGTTCTTGACATAAATAGAGCCAATTGGTTTTCCCCCAAAACATGTTTGCAAGTTAAAATGTCACCAGAAGCTCTCTCCCTCTCTCTGATTCTCCCCCACTCACTCTCATGCTCTCTCTCAAAATAAATAAACACACTTCAAAAAAAAAAAAAAAAAAAAGGCAAGGGGCGCCTGGGTGGGTCAGTCCGTTAAGAGTCTGACTAGTAATTTTGGCTCAGGTCATGATCTCACAGTTTGTGAGTTTGAGCCCTGCATCAGGCTCTGGGCTGACAGCATGAGCCTACTTGGGATTCTCTCTCTCTCTCTCTCTCTCTCTCTCTCTGTCCCTCCCCCACTCCCTCTCTCACTCCCTCTCAAAATAAATAAATAAACTTTAAAATATCACCAGCAGAAAAAATAAATAAATAAAAATAAATAAAATAAATAAATAAAATAAATAAATAAAAAGAAATAAAAATAGATAAATAAAAAAATAATTAAAACTTTTTATTAAAAATTTTTATTAAAAATTTATTAAAATTTTTTATAAAAATTTTTTATTAAAAATAAAATAAATAAATAAATAAATAAATAAAATAAAAAATAAAATATCACCAGCAGGACACCACTATTCCAGTTTCACTTTGACCCTGAAATTATTGATGGGGGGCGGGGGGAGGCGTCCTCGTTGTAGCTATAAAATCTTGTTCCAAGGTTGCTCAGTTTAATGAGGATAAACAAACCCTGTGTGTTTACTATTTTAAATTTACGTTTGTCTGTGTTGTTCAGGCTGACCTTTCCCCTGTATTTTTCTTTATTGGTCAGCTTGTGCTTTCGTTGCAAACTTGAAAGAGCACTTAATAAAGGCCATGCCATTTTATTTCAGAGCTGACCTCTCATAGAAGGAGTTAGCTTCAGGAAGGATGGTCCAGGTTGAGGGAACAGAAAGTGCTAACTCCCTGAGGCGGCTGCATGCTTATCAAGTCAGAGCAGCAGCAAGGACACGTGGGCCGTTTGCACAGAGTGATGGGGGAGAGCGGGTCATAGTGGAGAAGGAGCCAGAGGCAAGATCAAGGGCGCTGCCTGGCCAGCCGTCGTTAATGAAGCTGGGTTTTATTGTAAGCATCTTAGCAAGTTACTACGCTAAGGGTCTTTCTAAAATCCTTTCACATACTCTGTTCTCTTTATCTTCCCCCTCCTCCTCTTCCTCTTTTTTCTCTTTTGGTTTAAATGACGGCTATCAGGGCTTAGAGCCAGGTATCAATTTCTTGATTTGCTTATTGATGAGGGGAACCAAGGCAAGAGAAATAGAACAGAAATGAAATCTTCGAGCCCACCGCCCGCCGACACATACCTGAAACCTGCAGAGCGAGACCTTCCTCAGGCAACTCATGGCTGCCCCACGCCCGTGATGGTTTTGTTTTACTGAAAGTAACCTTATCTCAAGGTCCTGAAAGCCTTGCTTCCAAATTCCTTAGAGACTTACTATCCCTAACCCCCACACACCTAAAAACACATCATCACTCACTCCTCATGGCTCCAGTGCAACTCTTTCTGCCCACGGGTCCTGTTCCTGTGCTTTAATAAAATCCCCCTTTTGCACCAAAGACGTCTCAAGAATTCTTGCTTAGCTCTTTGCCCAAGAACCCCATCCCTCAACACATTAATTAGCAAATCAATAATGACCAGGGCAAGAATTAGTGCTAGTGTTTGAGGAAAAGAGGAACTACGTGAATGTTGTCCAAGGGCATAGCACTGTGGGCAGAAAGGGGCCTGAGCTCAGGGTCGGTCTGGCACCTTCCTTGCCAAGCCACATAAATGGGGGCGTGGGGATGGGGGAAGGGGAAATCAGTCTTCGCACAACCATCTTGAGGGTCTTCTGAGAGCTGCACAGAAATCGTTGCCTTTTTTATAGATTTTTATTTGCTCTTCGTATCAGGTCGTGAGACTAATTTGGTGGCGCTCGTGCTGACTTTCCATGAACTTACATATTCACTGCTGTATCTGGCAGATAAAATCCCAGTTGCTTTATATTCTTCTCAGACAACACGCTTCCTGCTGCGGGTCCGGGGCTCACTCTGGGAGCAGACTTTTAAACGATCATAATTATTTGCTTTATGAGACACTCTAGAACGCTAAGACAAAACAGTATTTTAGTGGCACCTGCCATCACCAACAGAGTTGAGACCTTTGTCAGCAGGGGTTGATGACGGCTTAAAAAATCACTACTGTGTTAAAACTTAGCCTAAAAGACGGTTGCTGGAAAGCGATTTTCTTGCTATGAAATACATTTTGTAAGTAGCGACGGGTCACTTTTACAATCGTGTTTTGTTGTTATTTCCTAACTTAAAACGGCTTCAATAAATAAGAAGGGAACGGCCTCGGCTTTTTAGTCTACGCTGGTGACTAATGTCTTGTGTTTATCGAGGCTCCTTGAAAACTTGCAAGAGGGACCACAAAACACAGTGTGTGTGGCAGGTGGTGGTGAGGGTCCTGCCACAGCCCTTTCCTGGGGGGGCGGTGGGGGAGGGCGGGGGGAGGCACCGGATGTGTGGGGTTGGCTCTATTATAATCTTAATTACGGAATTTCTGATGGGCAGGGTTGCAGCTTAACATCCACAATGTGCATATATGAAATCCCAAACATTTCCATTATTAAAAAAAAAAAAAGTTTCCTTTAGGTCTTGGTGATTAAATAAGAACAGGTCCCTAAGGGGCTCCTGGGTGGCTCAGTAGGTTAAGCGTTCAACTCTTGATTTCAATTCAGGTCATGATCTCACAGTTCATGAGTTCAAGGCCCCATCAGGCTCTGCGCTGACAGTGCTGGGCCTGCTTGGGATTCTCTCTCTCTCCCTCTCTCTGCCCCTCACGTGCTTGTGCCCTTTCTCTCTCTCTCTCAAAATAAAGTTAAAAAAAAAAAAAAAAAGAATATGTGCCTAAAATCATGCCTGAGAAGTCAAATATTTTTTAAAGAAAAGGAGGTAAACTTGAGTTGTTCCTATAACAAAGTGCACCAAACCCTTCAATGTTAAGAGAATCTGTCTCCCCTTTGCAGGTGGGGGGGCCCAGCGGTCTGAATTCATGAGACACTGAGGACTTCTTTACCTTTCAATGAAACAAATCGGTCACAAGACCAGTCTGTACTGACCTTCGTCAGCACTAAGTGCTCGTAAGATGACCGCTCTCAAGGGACTGAAATTTCATTCTGGAGGAAACAAATTCACAGAGAAAACAAGTAAAGAATAGTTCAAGGTGAACGGAAGGGGTTGAGCAGAAAGTGACCATTTGGTGCTGTGTATTTGCTCCTTTTTTGAAGACGTGAATGAATGAGTAAGTGAGTGAATGAATGAATGAATGAACGCACTCAGGAGAGGAGAGTTGCCTAAGGGCTGAGAAGTGAGGTAAATAGTCAGATATTCCTTAATATCTGAAGATCTGTATTTCTGCCCTGTGAACCCATATATGATGATGCGTACTCCTCTTAAGATTCCTGCATTTCCTTTCCAACAGTTATTAATACCCAGCGATGGCCTGCCTTCTTTCAGCTAAGAATTTATTACTCTTTTTTGGCGACTAAGACACAGTTAGGGTTAGCCTCCCCTGCCTCCGTCGTATCTGCTGTGCGAGACTTTTAACCTTAACTGTTGCCTTATGTTGACTCTACAGATGTTGGATTGGGGAAAGGGCAGATATGTCACTATGCAAAATGTCTAGTGCAAAGGAGACAGAGCCAGTTACGGATTAAGCAAATCATGTCTGCACCTCAGCATAGGACCAACTTTTTGGGGGGAAAAAGTGAAGGATGAAGGACCAGATGCTTTAAGGGGCATTTGGTTCTCCGCCCAAGACAACGTATAAGTTTAGATATGAACTAAACTTACTGTGGTAATTGTTTCACAACATACACAAATATCAAATCGTTGTGTTGTACTCCTGAAACTAACAAAATGCTACATGTCAGTTTCATTTCAATGAAAAAAAAAAGGCATTTGTAGAATCTGCAGCAGGAGACAGAAACCAATGTGGCAAATAGGACGCGGACATTGGAGGGATGTGACGTTGGAGGGATGTGATGCAGGCTGACCACCCCTAGATGTATGGCTAAAATCCCAAATTACTACTGGTCAGAACCCTCTCTCATCTACTGGGGCCTTGGTAGATTAGGAGGTGGCAGAGATGGGGTACAGGCTCAGCTCAGGGGGGTGACATCATGGCAGGTAATTGGAAAAGGCTAGGGTCGGTCAGGAATTTCTCTGGACAGACTGGTTTCATGGTCATGTTTCTCCTTGTATGTATTCGAACATCTTAAGAAGCCGGTTATGGGTCAGGCGAAAGCAGTCTTACCTTACGATGTGGGTGGTAAATGTTAGTTTAAAATCTCCTGCCGAATGCCTCTCTTTATGATTTAAAGTAGCAGACATTTTCCAATCTCTTGGAATCACCTTGGTGTTGAGGAGTCAGGCAGAGAACAGAGCCAGAGTCAGAATCTAAAAGTATGGGTTTCTAGAACTGACAGTTGCTATGAGCTTTTCTCTAAAGGGAAGCAAAGAAATTTTAAATTCCTATAGCACAAGAAATACTGTCTTATTTCTCTGAGTTTGTAGCTTGTTGATTGTTCCTCAAAAAAAAAAAAATAGTGTTTTGGATCAGAAGAAGTGGAGAAAATCTGGTCTGTGATAATCTCTACAAATGTCAGAGACTTACAGTAAATGAGAGTTACTGTTTCCTTGATATACTTTATTCATGTACTCTATTATTCTACATAGAAACTGGCGGTGAGAATACAAAGAAACATTGGGAAGTTTAAATAAAAAGGAAAACAAAAGAAAAACTTCTAAAATAAAATATGAAGTGTTCACGAGTGGTTCTCAGAAATATAAAGAAACGACCTCTACCTATTTCTACCATAAAATGCAACTATAAATACTACACAGAAAGTAGGGAGCAGCTGGGGAGTCTGAAAAACAACTGATCTTTCACAAAAATTAAATCAAAATGGATCAAAGACCCAAATATAAAACAAAACCGCAAGACTTCTAAAATTAAGAATAGGAGAAAATCTAGGTGACCTTGGGTTTGGTGATGAATTTTTAGGTACAATACAAAAAACATGATTCATGAAAGAAAAAATTGGTAAGTTGGACTTTACTAAAATAACATAAAACAACAACAACAACTGTGCTCTCTGAAAGTCACTGTTAAGAGAACAGACAAGCCATAGACTGAGAAAGAATATTTGCACAATGCTGATCTGATAAAGAACTTGCGACCAAAATATACAACGAGCTCTTGAAACTCTCAATAAGAAAAGAAACAATCGGTTGTAAAATGAGCAAGATACATATCACTAAAGATGTTGCCAGTAAGCATGTGAAAAAGCGTTCAACATCATTTGTCTCAAGGAGATACACATTAAAATAACAACGCAATACCGCCACATACCTAGTAGAATGGCTAGAATAAAAATTTAAGAACAGACACTACTAATCATTGGTGAGGAAGGCGAGCAATGAAAACTTTCACTAATTGCTGGTACAATTTGCAAGACAGAATGATGGCTTCTTAACAAAGACAAACAGTCGTAACACACAATCTAGCAATCATGCTCCAAGTGTTTACCCAAATGGATTGAACAATTTACGTCCACACAAAAGCCGGAACGCTAATATTTACAGCAGCTTTGTTTATAGGAGAAACAAAGAAACTCGAAGGAGCCAAGAAGTCCTTCAATATGTGGACCGATTGCTAAACTGTGCTACATCCATAGAACGGAATGCTTTTCATCTACAAAAAAAGGAATAAGCTGCCAGTCCCCTCAAAGATACGTAAGAATATCAATCAAACTCATGCTGTTAAGTGAAAGAAGCCGGTCTGAAATGCTGCATACTGCATGGTTACATCTAGGACCTTGTGGAAAAATCAAACCCAGAGGGATGGCAAACCCATGATGTGGTTGCCAGGTATTTGGGGTGGGAGGGGACGTTTGAACAGGTGCAGCATGGGCGTTTTTAGGGAAGTAAAACTATCCTGTGTGATATTGTACTGTTGGACATATGTCCATATACATGGATCATAAACCCATAGAACTTTATATATCGCCAAGAATGAAACTTCCGGAGCACGCGTTTTTTTTAAAAATCATTTAAGAGGTCAGAGGACCGTCGGATGGAATAAAGACCGTGTCATAAGCATGTAACTGTTACACGCGTATGAAACAACTTCAGTGACGTAGTGGGGGGGGGAGGGGAAGAGCAATGGATATGAGTGGACTCTGTTGAGACTAAAGGCAAGGGAACTATGTATAAGCACTCTAGTAGATGAAGTTGTTTCCCATGGGGTGCGGGGCGACGAGCCTGAAAACACTGAACATGCATGCTGGAACCGAACAAGAAATACAAGGGCGGCACACGGTAGGAGCCAGGGTTTTCGCCGATGGAGAAGGAGATTACAGACAAGCCGGAGGACTACGTTTGTACAATCCACGTGATGACGGATTAGAGCTGGAGACATCGCTGTGGGTTCACGTGTAGCTTAGCATACAGATGGATATACCGACACAGTAACGTGCACAAACAAAGAGGAGTATATATGTGGATTTCCTGGCTCAGTCAACTGACAGGAGCAAAGACCCTGTAGTAGTGAGTTCATCTACCACCCAGACCTTGGTTTCTAATCATTCTCCACTGAGAGGAGAATGGGGAAACGGCTGACTCTCGGGCTGGGGCAGGAAATACAAAAGATAACCCCGGAGGGGGCCCTGGGAGGCTCAGTCAGTTGAGCATCTGACTCTTGATTTTGGCTCAGGTCATGATCTCAAGGTTTGTGAGTTCGAGTCCTAAATCAGGCTCCGCACTCACAGCACAGAGCCTTCTTGGGATTCTCTCTTCCTCTCTCTCTTTGCACCAGGCCCCCTCAAAGTAAATAAATAACATAAAAAAAAAAAACACACGTAGCCTTGGAGTATCTTATAGAGACAGAAAGCAAGGGAGCACTCAAACACACACAAAAAATCTCCCAATAATGGGGGGTATGACAAAGGGTCACAAGACCAACTGAAATTTGGGCAATAAAATAAACAATGTAACATCAGAGTATAACTTAAAATATAAAATAAATACCCATGAGTCCATACTAACACAAATAAATGATTTAATGAATGAATGAATGGGAAAGAAAGAAAGAAAGAAAGAGAAAGAAAGAAAGAAGACAGTTATGTGCAGAAAATGTACAAATAACTTACATGGATATTCTTGCTCCTGAACTTGATTGCACTTGATTTCCTGCCAAAGAGTGCAATACGGAAGGGACAAAAAGGAGTACTTTCGCAGTTGAGAAATGTGGACAAGATTATTTCAGCGAGATTAACAAGGTTAATATGAACGGTGGCAAATTGTGTTACCAGTATGTAGTACTGACATGATGTGGTGAGAAGGGCACTTACCCCCTGTGGCCTTCTTCCCAAACCCCATAACTACAGTCCAATCATGAGGAAGCTATCAGACAAATCCCACTTGAGGGACAGTCTACACAATTTTGACCGGCATTCCCCGAAATTTTCAAGATCTTCAAAGAAAAGAAAAGTCTGAGAAACCGTCACCATCAGTAGGTGACGTGACAACTAGATATAATGCCATATCTTGGATGGGAACCTTTCTGAAAGGATAGACTTTTTTTTTTTAATATTTATTTATTTATTTATTTATTTATTTATTGTAACGTTTATTCATTTTTTAATTTATTTTTTTATTTATTTTTGAGACAGAGAGAGACAGATCCTAGAGAGACAGAGTATGAACGGGTAAGGGTCAGAGAGAGGGAGACACAGAGTCCGAAACAGGCTCCAGGCTCTGAGCTGTCAGCACCGAGCCCGACGCGGGGCTCGAACTCACGGACCGTGAGATCATGACCTGAGCCGAAGTCGGCCGCTTAACCGACTGAGCCACCCAGGTGCCCCTGAAAGGATAGACTTTAATTGTGAATAAAACATCAATATTGTCTCATTAGTTGTGACAAACCTCCATGCTAATGTAAGATATTAAGAATATCTTGGTTGAGGGGCGCCTGGGTGGCTCAGTCGGTTGAGCGTCCAGCTTCGGCTCAGGTCATGACCTCCCGGTCTGTGAGTTTGAGCCCCGCGTCGGGCTCTGTGCTCACAGCTCAGGGCCTGGAGCCCGCTTCGGATTCTGTCCCCCTCTCTCTCTGCCCCTCCCCCACTCACTCTCTGTCTCTGTCAAAAAATGAATAAATGGTAAAAAATATATATATTTAAAATGTACTCAGTTGAATCTTATTTGTAATAGCTACACAGGTGGAGTAAGTAAATTCTAGGGATCTGCTGGATAACACTGTACCTATAGTAAACAAAACAAAACAAAACAAAACAGTTTTGTGCCCTTAAAAATTTGCCAGGAAGATAGATCTCATATGAAGTGTTCTAACCGCAATGTAAAACAATTAACAATAAAAGTTTACAAAGCTTATCGGAAACAAAAGCGTCCATGGTAGCAGGTAGATTGGAAATAGGCCAGAATTAATAATACACAGAAGTGACAGTAAATTCGCTTTTTCCCTTTGTGATATTGCCTGGCATGGTCTCAGAGAGAACCCCAAATCTGATACTGTGCACAATGGTACAAGGAACAGAAAGGAGGGACCTTATGGTTAGAAAGTGAGGAAAATATTTTACTGTCTTTATTTCTTTCCCTCCTGCCTCAAACTCCAAGAGATACCATAGGGGCCAGCCAAGAGCCTAAAACTGTTCTTTTTTTGAGAGAGGGAGACATGAGTGGGAGGGACCGAGAGAGGAGAGAGAGAGAATCCCAAGCAGGCTCTCTGCACTGTCAGCACAGAGCCCGATGCAGGGCTTGAACTCACGAACCGAGAGATCATGGCCTGAGCCGAAGTCAGAGGCTTAACCGGCTGAGCCACCCAGGCACCCCAGAGCCTAAAACTTCCAAGGAGTATAAACTGGCCTAAGGGTATGTGGTCCCAAGTGTATAGGGGCAGATATCTGTGGGGGGGTTTCCCCTTCTCTGTTTCCTCTTGCAGCTTGGCCCAGAAGCAGACCCAGTCATTCGGTGAAGAAGAGGGGAAATAAAGCCCCAACTTGCACACCAGAAGCCCAGAAAGTATCAGGGAGATCACAGAGATGAGGGGAAGGCAAGTGTGCAAAGTAATTGCGTAACTGTATGATTTCTTTTAAATGAAACATCCAGAAAAGGCAAATCTATAGAGAAAAAGTAGGTGGTGAGTGGTTGCCTACAGCCAGGGGTGGGAATAGGAAGTAACTAAAGTAACTAAGAGTGGGCACAAGGTTTCTTCTGGTATGATGGAATGTTCTAAAATAAATCATGCCAATAATTACATAATTCTCTAAATATTAAAAAATTGAATTGTACTTTTAGAAGGGGTGAATGCTATGGTATGTAAATTACATACATAAACATCGTATTCAATAAGTTACAAACAAATAACAAATAAAGCTGTTATTAAAAAGAACACAATTAGGTAGCCTAATTTCTTCAGGAACAGCATTTCTCCTGGCCTTAGTGTTGCAGCAATACAAAGAATTGGACCTTGAGAGACCCTGAGTGAAAACACCATCAGTCAGAGCTCACGAGGGATAAAAATCACCTAACATAATACGAGTATGATTCATTATGCCCCGATCAAAAGGAAATCACTAATTTGGATTCGAAAAACAAGAAGGAAACAATAACAGTGCAAACCACTTGAAAATTTGAACCAATATTGGAGCTACAGATCACAGAAGCTATATAGGAATCTGTATTGTTTCTGGAACCTAATTTGCTGTATTGCCTGCTGAAATAAAACACTGAACCATCATAGGATATGAACAATAACAGAGTCTGAAAACAGTATTCAAAATACCCAGGATTATAATCTGAAATTGCTTTATGTACAAAGAACCAGGAAAATCTTAACTCTCAAGCAAAGAAACAAAGACACCAACTCTGAGTAGACAGAAATGTTCAAATTATTAGGCAAGAGTGTTAAAGCAGCTATTAAAACCATGCTTTAAGAAGTAAGGGTGAACACTCTCTGAAATTACTAGGGGCATGAGTCAGTGCGTTAAACATGCAGATATATCAATAGAAATGATCAAATCTTAACAACAGAGACAAATGTTAAAAATAATGAACAGGGGCGCCTGGGTGGCTCGGTCGGTTGGGCGTCTGACTTCAGCTCAGGTCATGATCTCACAGACCGTGAGTTCGAGCCCCACGTCAGGCTCTGGGCTGATGGCTCAGAGCCTGGAGTCTGCTTCCGATTCTGTGTCTCCCTCTGTCTGCCCCTCCCCCGTTCATGCTCTGTCTCTCTCTGTCTCAAAAATAAACGTAAAAAAAAAAAAATTAGAAAAAAAATAATGAACAAATGTTAGCAACCTGTGGGACAATAGTAAGAGGTCTAAGAATCAGATCTTAGAGTCTCAGGGAGAGGAAAAAGACCACAGCACAGAGCAAACATCTGAATAAATATGGTTGAACACTTCCCAAATTCAGTGAAAGATAAACTTACAGACTTAAGAAGCTTGACAAATCTTAAACAGGATAAACTAAGAAAATATATATTTCTAGACACATAAGGATAGAACTGCTGTAAATTAAAAAAAAAAAAGAAAAGAAAAGAATCTGGAAGACGGTTATAGACAACATTTCATGCAGGAGAATAACAGTTGGAATGACTGTAGATCTCTCATCAAAAGCATGGAGGCCAATGGCCATTAGAACAGCTTTGATAAGATTCAGAAAAGGAAGAATGAAGCAATATTGAATTCTATATCCAGGAAAAATAACCTTCATGAACGAGGGTGAAATTAGATTTTCTCAAATGAAGGATACCAGGAGAACTTGTTGCTAGAAGACTGGATCTACTGGAAATGTGAAACTCCATTCTCCAGAAGAAAAGGACAATGGGAGTAAATTTAGAACACCAGGAATAACAAAAAAGGAACATAAATTGTCAATAGGGAAGTAAATGTAATAATCTGTTATTATCCTCTTAAGGTCTGTAAGATATGCTTGACAACTGAAGTACAATTATAACATTGTCTGAAGAGGGGTTCCTGTATGTAGATATTACAACTTTAGTATAAAGAAGGAAGGGTAAATGTACCTATAAGGGAGGAAAAGGTCTCCATTCAACCTGAATGGTAAAAGTAGACCGTGAGAGGTTAAAAATGCATATTGTAATTCGTTGTGCTACTCCTTCCCCAATATCCAAAAGCATATAGTCAAAATTGAATGGGTAATTGAAAATAGAATACTAAAAATGTCAAAGAATCCAAAAAGAAGGAAAGAAAGGAGAAACACAGGCCAAATACAACAACAGCAACTAAAGGGACCAAACAAAAAAATAAATAATAAAATGATAAACTTGGGGCGCCTGGGTGGCTCAGTTGGTTGAACGTCTGACTCTTGATTTTGACTCAGGTCATGATCCCAGGGTCATGGGATCGAGTCCTACATTGGGCTCCAGCCCTGTGTTGGGCTCTGTGCTGAATGTAGAATATCTCTCTCTCTCTCCATTGCCCCTCTCCCTCATTCGCATGCACGCATGCTCTCTCTCTCTCTCTCTAAAATAAAAATATAAATAAACAAACAAATAAGATAAACTTATATACAAATATATAAATAATTTCACTAAATAAAGGTGGACTAAACACATGATTAAAAGGCAGAGAATGTCAGAATTAACTGAAAAATAATAACAACAAAAAAAAATAAAAGACAGGAGCCAAATGCGTGTTGTCATAACCATACGTGTAACTTGAAAATCAAACAATGTAGTCCATCATACTAACGGACTACAGAAGAGAAGCTACATCATCCTATCAATACATGTAGACAAAAAATGGAAAATGCTCATTATTCACTTCATGACAATAACACCTGCAAGCTAGAGACAGAGGGAAGATTCTTTACGAGGTAAGAGGTAAAGGGTAGCTAAAAGTCATGCAGCTGACATCATAGTGAATGGTGAGAAACTGAACGCTTGCCACCTAGGACTGAGCGAGACAAGGATGTCTCCTCTCACCAGTCTGATTCAACATCCTGGAAATTGTAGCCGGTGCAACAGGCAAAAAAAAAAAAAAAAAAAGAGTGTACAGATTGGAAAGGAAGAAATAAAGCTGTCCCTACTCATAGACATGTGTGCATTTTAAAGAATATGACTCCATTTTTATGTTTGATGATGGCTTTTAATTGTCACCCCTCACTTCTTCCCTTTTGACCCGCATCTGGTAAAGACAATAAGAAAGCCCAGGGAATGGCCACCAGGAAAGCCCTAGTCTGCATGCAGGAGCCCTTACCCCGGCCCCACCGCACGGCCACCACAAAAGTCAAGGTGTCTCTTCTCACTGCTCACGGCATTTCCGTACCTACTTGGGAGCCTCACTTGCCTTCCACAGGGAGCTTCATTGTGTGAATCATGAACGTTTTCAAGCTCTCTTGGTGCTCCCTTGGTCTTGACATCAACATCAAATTCGGGGTAGGGGGTCCACTCCACTTCTGTGGGATGACTGCAACAATTGCCTATGTACAAGTCTCCCAGCATCTATAAAACAAAGAAAAACTCCTAGAAGTAAACAGTGGGTTCAGCAAGGTCATACGATGCAACATCGCTTCACAGAGATGAATTGCGTTTCTACATATAAGCAATAAACGATTGGAAACCAAAATATTTTTTAAAGCACATTGATTGTAACTCCAAGAAAAGAGATAGGTATATATAAAGGTAACAAAATTTGAGCCGCATCTATATGCCGAAAATAAACTCTGATGAAAGAAGTTAAGACATAAATAAATTCAGAGACATCTTAATGTGTCCATGGATGAAAGAGTTCATATAGGTAACATGTCAATTCTCCCTAAATTTATCTAAAGCTTCTTAAAATTCTGATAAATAACCCAGAAGGATTTTTGTGGATACTGACAAATTGATTCTATAATTTATGTACAAAGTCAAAAGAAACAGAGTCCTCAAAACAATTTTTTAAAAAGTCAGAACGAATTTGAAGAACTTACGCTATCCGAATTTAAGAATTACTCTGAAGTTACAGTCATCAAGAGCGTGTGGTATGGATGAAGAGATACACACAGACTCGATGGAACAGAATAGAATTTGAAGTAGACCCAAACAAACTGATTCTTGACCAAGGTGAAAATCTAATTTAATTAACTCGATGAAAAGAGTAACATTTTCAACAAATGATACTGGAACAATGGGACATCCACACGCAAAACAACGGAACCCTACCTAAACATCACACATTAATTAAATGTATTAATGTATTAAATGATACAAAAATCACTTAATAATGGAACATAGAGTAAGTGTAAAATGTAAACCAATAAAACTTCTAGAAGTAAAAAACAAAAACAAAAACAAAACCAAAACCCAGGAAAAAATCATTGTAGTGTGGGATTCGTCAAAGAGTTCTTAGACATTGACCGCAATGTGACCCATAAGATAACAAAATAGTCAATTGGACCTCATCAAAATTAAAACCCTTTTCTCGGTAAGAAAGAATCAAAAGACAAGCTACAGGTTGGGAGAAAATGTTCGCAATTTGCATACCTGACAGAGGGCTTATATTTAGAATATGCATAAAGAACTCTCAAACGCAACGGTAAGAAACCAACTTAATTTAAAAACGGGCAAAAGACTTTAACAAACACTTCACTGAAGAAGAGCATATACAGATGGCAGATAATCACATAAAAGATGTTCAATATCATTAGCCGTTAGGGGAATGCAAATTAAAACCATGATGAGATACCACTCCGCACCTATTAGAAGAGCGAAAATTATAAAAAGGAGCGATTGTAATGACGATACCAACGTGGGCAAGGTTACAGAGCAACTGGGTCTCTCACACATTGCTGGAAGGGACGGACAGTGGTTTCAAAGACAGTTTGGCTTTTCTTACAAAGTTTCACGTACACTTAACGCATAACCCGTGATCCCACACACGGGCACTTACCTGAGAAACATGAAATTGTTCGCCCAGAAACTTACAGATGAACATGAAAGAAGTTCTATTCATACTCATCAAAACCTGCAGCCCAAATGTCCTTCACTGGGGGAGTAAATACACGGTGGCATATCTATACAATAAAATGCTACCCTGCCATAAAAAAAAAAAAGCAAATTATTGACACATACAAGAACTTGGTTGAGTAGCAGAAGCATATGTCACATGGAGGGAGCAAATTTCGAAAGGTTACGTATTCCTAGAAACTGTCTATAAGACATGCTCAGACAAACTGTTCCTAGGTTGTTTCCGGTTCCCCCAAAGACATGAGTCGGGGAGAGCGGGGGTGGGGGAAGAGATTTGCAGTCAAGAAGGTTGTTAAATGTAGACCAGAAATAAAAATCATATTTATCATATGTTAATTTTAAAAATATAATAAAACAAACTTTTTATGCTACCTTCCAGTTTCTTTGGAAACAGTATTTAGATGGAATGTTTCTTTTTTTTTTTCTTTTTCGTAAATGTTTATTTATTTCTGAGACAGAGAGAGACAGAGCATGAGTGGGGGAGGGGAAGAGAGAGAGGGAGACACAGAGTCGGAAGCAGAGCCATCAGCACAGAGCCCTACGCGGGACTCAAGCTCACGAACTGCGAGATCATGACCTGAGCCGAAGTCAGTCGCTCAACCGACTGAGCCACCTAGGCGCCCCTAGATGGAATATTTTTTTTATTTCCTGTATACTTGCTAGAACATATATCTAACTCGCTATTCTGACCTTTTCAACAATTATTAATTAGGCCATGCTGGGCTAATCTGTTCATGATCCATTGGTACTACACTTGATCTTAGCCAAGGGACTTAATGTGCTGGTGGTGGGTGTGCAAAATGGTACAACCACTGTGGAAAACAATATGGAAGTTTCTCAAGAAAATTAACACTAGAGCTATCATGTGATTGAGGAATCCTGCCTTTGGGTATGCACCCAAAAGAACTGAAATCAAGATCTTGAACAGATATCTGCACCTTGTTCACGGCAACATCATTCAAAGTAGTCGAGATATGGCGACAACCCAGTGTCCACTGACCGATGAATGGATAAAGAAAATGTGTTTAAGTGGTAGACACAACCATTGGAATATTACCAGACTTAAAAAGAAGATCCTGCCAATTGGGACAACATGGATGAAACTTGAAGACATTCTGCTAAGTGAAATAAGCCTGTCACAGAAGGACAAATTCTGTATGAATCCACTTATAAGAGGTATCTGAAACAGTCAAAGGCACAGAAGCACAGAACAGAATGATGGTCGACAGGGACTAAGGGAAGGACGCGTGGGGAATACGGCAAAACCACAGTTTGCGAGCCTAACTCGTCCCGGAAACGAGGAGTGATCCAAAGCACTCGTATAGCAAAGCGAATTCCAAGAACCATGAGCTCAGTTGTGATCACGTGACGCTTGGCATCTTGTACTGCTTGTATTGCAAGACATCAAATTTATTAGAATGTTTGCTCGTCTTGTGGAACCCTCGCAGAGCAAGGTACCCACCATCCAAGGTTTTCCTGTATTTTAAATGTGCGTAAAGTTTCTGTCATGCAAGATGCATAGATTCTCGAGATCTGTTGGACAACATAGGGTCTGTGGTTGTAACAGTATGAACTTTAAGATGTGTCAAGAAGAAATCTCATGTTAAACGTTCTGATTTAAAAAATACACAAAAGAGGGGCGCCCAGGTGGCTCAGCCAGTTAAGCGTTCAGCTCAGGTCACGATCTCGTGGTTCGTGAGTTCGAGCCCCACATCGGGCTCTGTGCCGACAGCTCGGAGCCTGGAGCCTGCTTCGGATTCTGCGTCTCCCTCTCTCTCTCTGCCCCTCCCCCGCTCACGCTCTGTCTCCCTCTGGCTCTCCAAAATAAAATAAGTGTAATTTTAAAAAAAGATTTAAAAAAATAATAAATAGGCACGGATTTGTTACGGCAGCAACAGGAAAATACTACGGTTATCATTGCCAGCCCAAAGTCTATCATGGGGCATCACCCTGTCTTGCTCTGCCCTAGGTCGGAGCAGTTATAGGGATTTAAATGTGTTAACATTTGCGAGTGCATCCGCAAAGCCTGGCAGATATTATCACTGGGCATGTCTGTTGAGTAGAGGAAGGGGCGTGAAAATGTTGGCATCTCTCTGGCCCGACCCAGACCACCAAGCGGCGAGGCTGGCGCACCTTTTTTCCGGGCCCGGCAAATAACCCCCACCTTTCCCCTCTCCGAACTTCATCCGTGGCAATTGGATTCGGGTCTCGGAAGGAATGGCCGTGGGCTCTTGTTCACTCATGTAGCGCCTGTCTAGTATGTGGCCAGCACTGTATCGGGCACTTTGCAAATATCGACCTGTTTATTCCACACAACAATCTCGTAGGTAAGAACTATCATACGGCACGTAAACATGTCCAAGTTCCCCAAGACGGTGAGTGGCAGAGTTGGGGTACAAGCCCACCCTGTCCGGTTCCAGAAGTGCCTTTAACCTCTGCTCGAGGACTGGAAAAAGAAACCCTCAGAAATATTAAGGGAAGCTCTGAACCAGGAATCAGCTCGAAAAATCTGTGTTCCCTTTTCTTGAACCTTGAAAGATGGTCCGTGAGGACCAGAGAGGGTGAATGGCTTTTCGGGTCACACGGCAGGCAGGTGCCAGGGGTGGGCTCAGCACGGCCACCTCCAGTCCGCTGTCCTGTCCCCCCATACCACAGCCCCATGGGGCCCCCGGTTAGGGGGGCCTGCTTTAGCGACAGCTGTGACATGTCACACATCTTTTTACCGCGTGCTGTCCTCCCCGCCAGCCCCCAGCCCCTCCCAAGGTCTGCGACCCCTTCTGCCGTCCCGCCGGTCTTGCTCCAGTCTTAATCCTGCAGACTGTCCCCCGAGCCAACATGCTTCAGAAAGATTACTCTGTTTTCCGTACAGCTGGGGTACATTAACTTCAGTCGTATTTCATTATTTTTATTTTATAAGAGCCTCCGTACAACAAGCGGAATGCGAAAATTTGGAAGCCCAGAGAGAAGGCTCTTTTTAGAGTTGACACTTTTATCGGAATTGAGGAATTAATGTTGGGGGGGGAAAGAAAACACAAAACCCTGTGATAATAATTTTGTTAAATGTTGCAGTTTAGAATAGTGTCACTGGATTACATGTGTTGTTCATTATGTTTATGGCTAAAAGTGCTACCACCCTCCTAATTCTGGATGTTAAATAAGTGTTTAAATCTTTAAACAGCTGCACTGTAAAATTTTAGATACTTGCCTGAAGATAACATAATTATGTTTGCGGCTTTCCATCATCTCAGTGTCTGTGCCTATTCAGAAGGTTGTGTCTGCTGGGGGACCCTCCGAATACGCTGGAAGCTTCCGTGCAAACTTCTCGGCGTTGCTGAACACGGAAGCTTCATCACCTCAGGAGTTGCTAATGGTCTTTCCCGGAAATGATGCAAAGACATCCGTGATCGTGTAGAGTAAACAAAAAACACCAGTTTTTGTCCACCGTTCCGCCTGCAATGTGGTGACCCGACCATCCGAGAGGAGAGCCACCATACCGATGAAGCAGATGGAATGTGTTGTGTTGGACAGACACACAGAGGACCCCATTGCTAAAATGAAATAATTATAAAATCAAATTCTCTGTTCTGATGACTCTCTCTTCGAGTCTTCAGGGATTTATTATGACGTTTTAGAGACGTTCAAGACACCTCATCATTACGTCTCTCGCTGTTGGTCACCACACCTTCTCTCTAATCACGGACTAGATTTCCTTTTTATGTTCCTGTACTCCTTGTTTCTCAGTCTCCCCCAGTGACATCTCCTTCCATACGTAGGACATCAGTGTAATCACGCTTCCAGCCTGGCTATATTGGGTCAGGATTGGGGTTGAAGAAGCCAGAATGGATGACGTCTTTGGGCGAGAATCTTAACGCAGCGATACAGCGTCGTACACATGGCACCTTGCTGCAGCTCAGGGTGTCAGACGGAGAGTGGGGAGGGTTCCCCTTCACCCGAAGATGAGAGGACCTTCAAGGGAACATGGTGAGGAGGTGACCGGCACCTCCTGGGCTCTGTGGGATGGACGCACTGATGTTGGACCCCGTCATGGAAAAAAACTAAAGCAAGATGCTCTGACTGGCTCTTCTGAGAGTGACACAGGGAGAGAGATCGACGCTGGAGACGCTCTGTACCCCTGAGTCTGCTGGCCTAAAGGGTGGTTGTGTTTCACCTGAGCCAGAGGTAGATCCCTCTGTGGAAAAGAAGCCAGTGTAGGCTATGTGGATGGAATTCCCTCGCCTTTTGAGCTTTAGTTGGGGTCAGCCAAGAAGAGCCACCACGAGATAGCGGCACATGGGATGGGAGAGTCTAGGCACTTGTTTCCCACTTTTCTGAGGTTTCGGCAGTGGGTGTTTTTCTACCTGTATCCACACATCCAGGCAAGCAGCCCCTTCCCCAAAGCTATAGCCCTTTCCAGGTTCCAGTGATATTCTTCCTCCCACTTTGCTCCTTTACCCCCCTTCATTAAGCTCCTTTTAACCCTTGAGTGAGTTTGTTACCTTCTTCATTTCCAGACACTGACATCTGGTATTATCCCATTACTTCAAGGACATAAAAGGGTCCATGTTAAAGAGAGAGAGGGAAAGGATTTATTTGGAGAAAGTTAGAGTTCTATGTCAACCCTCCACGTCATAAGGCACCTTTCCACTCACCTCAAGCTTGGTGGGGGTGGGGGGGACGAGAAGGCTGCTTGGACAGTTCAGTACGCGTCTGCTGGACCTCAGAGGAAGCAGTCGATGCGAGCTGGTTCCATACCTGGAGAGCCTGAGGGCTGGACGTGTGGCGATCTGTCTGCCCAGATTTTGGCAGATTGAAGACGCTGCCCTTCAAAGGGGCTGCACTTTCACAGTGACCCTCAAGGGCCATGTGAACTGTGGGAAGGAGTTATCTTTCCCTTTTGGTGAGGGGTTTTGCCCAAAGAGAATTCCACCAGGGGCAAGAAAACCTCCACCAAGAGAGGTTAGAGATACTGTTGGACGCAGAGGCTGTGGTGGAGATAGCCAACAACCCGCCAGACGCCTGTGCTACCCTAGGGGGACTATAGCTGGAAGTTTCCAGTGGAGAAACACCAGTGCGCTCGCCCTGCTTCCTAGGAGAGAGATTGTCAGCTCTGGATACCCCTTTAGCCCACAAAGCTGTGTTAAGTCTATGTAGCATACCTCACGCAGAAACTTTCTTGACCTGGAAATCTTTTCTCCTCCCTCCCCTACCCATGCTATTGGTGAGAGAGTGAGTGATGCCAGGGAGGCATGAGGAAGAGGAAAAGCCATAGGAAGAGAAAGAGGAGGAGGGGGAGGAGGAGGAAGGAGAGGAGGACGAGGGGGAGGAAGGGGAGGGGGAGGAGAAGGTAGTAAAGCAGAGATCTGACCTGGTAAGGCGGGGTGGCTTCGGCTTCAGTGATTATTAAGCTACCTGTGTGCTTTTTTTTTTTTTTTTTTTTTTTAATTTTTTTTTTTTTCAACTTTTTATTTATTTTTGGGACAGAGAGAGACAGAGCATGAACGGGGGAGGGGCAGAGAGAGAGGGAGACACAGAATCGGAAACAGGCTCCAGGCTCCGAGCCATCAGCCCAGAGCCTGACGCGGGGCTCGAACTCATGGACCGCGAGATCGTGACCTGGCTGAAGTCGGACGCTTAACCGACTGCGCCACCCAGGCGCCCTACCTGTGTGCTTTAAGTACTAAACCGGGTTTCCTCTCAGAATCAAAGATGATTAGGGAATGTTCTATGATTTAATAGCACCCTAAAATCTTACGGGATTTGCTTGAGCCTTTCACCCAAAGGGAGGGAAGGAGCTAGCCACAAATGGAGTTTTAGAAAACAATGCAAAGAGGAAAATACAGTGTTTCTTTTCTTGAATCCTTTTAAGATCTTTTTTTTTTTCTTTCTTTTTTTTGCAAATGCTCTGGTTTCCACGTTCTTCTCCCCTTAGGCTATGGAATCTTGTAAGAGAAAAAGCCCATGAGCCATAGCAACTGGACCACTGTAATTCCATAAATTCCAATTTCACCTGGACGTTCAAGGCTACTTGTCACTTTCCCTTGCCAGCTTCCTCTCTCGTTTATCATGAGAAGCGATCTAAATACGTAAGCACAGTTTAACGACCCCTTCCCCATCCCATTTGCTCATCTCGGCGTAAGCCACACACCTCTCCTGTTTGCCGGCCCTGCGAACGCACCGCTCAGACCTTCTGTTACAAGTAACCCCTTTCACTGGCGTCCCCAACACTGCCCCTCAGGACGCAATCCTGAGATTGCCAGTCAATGACCGGGCGCAGCAGGCTACGTGCAAGCCTGTTCCCGTGAGACGCAGGATTCTTAACAGCTTTGGCTCGAGGATTCCCTCTAGGAAACTTTCTTAAGGGGGGCCCAGGACTCCTCCTACCCAATCTTATTTCCTTCCCCTCCATCACAGGAGTTAGACCTGTCTTTTGGATGACTACCTCCGGACCAAGTGCACATTAAATGCACGGACCACATTTCACCGGGCTCCGTCTCTGCGCCTAGTACTGTGCCTGGAATACGATAGACACTCAACGGCTTCATGTTTCTTCCGTGGGGCATAGCTGAATGACACCTGACATAAACATTTAATACTCCAAAGCCTCGAGGTTGGCTCCACTTACTTCTCTATCCGTCACTTTCTCATGAGCCATAGAGTAAATAAAATCCGGACATGCCACCCCAGGCTGCCCCACGTCCCCATGTTAAAATGTGACAGTGGCCACAGGGAAGGATGGAAACAAAGAGGTAGGGACGCGAGGCAGCTGTGGTTGTTACCTTTTCCTTTTTGATGAGGTGATTTAAAAAAAAAATCTACTAGTATTTACCACATGAGCAATTATCTAGAGCTCATGACTTGAGAAAGATTCTGGACAGTTTGAATATTACACCTTCTGGTTTAAGGCTTTGCAACGATCTCAGTTTTAAAATTGAACTCTACAGGTGCCCGGGTGGCTCAGGCGGGTAAGTGTCTGGCTCTTGGTTTCGGCTCAGGTCACGATCTCACAGTTCGTGAGTTTGAGCCCTGATCGGGCTCTCTGCTGTCAGCACAGAGCTTGCTTTGGATCCTCTCTCTCCCTTCCTCTCTGCCCCTCCCCTACGCTGTGTCTCTCAAAAATAAATAAACAGTAACAAAAAATTTTAAATTGAACTATACTCCCTTTAAAAAATTTTTCTGATTTGAATACAAAATACCTTATTTGAAATATCTTTCTTTTTACATTTTTTCTACACCAGACTGTGGTCAAAAATGTTAGCAGTTGGTTAGAAATATACACACAATGTTTAGCGCTTCTCACATTTTTTAGGAGAGTGAAGGAGCTATCCACCCACTTTAAGACATTAGGCAAAAATTGAAATAGAAACATAGAACCTCAGAGGGCAAAAGGAACCTCCTCCACTCACTTGGCAGTTGAGGCACCCGGAGATCAAAACTGATGCGGATCATTGAGCTAGAATTTAGGTACCTGGTGAGGTGCCTTTCCTGTCCATGTGCCCAGAAGTGGGGCGGGGGGAGGGGGGCAACTGTGGGGGCAGCAAGATTGTGCGGGGCAGAGCAGAATTGCCTCCGTGCGTCTTCCATAAAACGTTTCTGTGTATGATCTCATCTTAAGAAAGCGTTTTTATCCTAACAGGTGGCACTTGATCCTTCAAAGCTATGTTTTGAAATTAAGCCAAAATTCAACAATTGGCATAACGTCCGGAGAAAAGTACACACGGCTTATCCATCTAGGGAGGAGAATTTATTCCATTCTATGAACAACTCAGAAAACGATTCAGGTTTCAATGCAATTCTTTGATTATAAACGATGGAGAATTTTGATCTTGTCCATATTTTTTTGGATACCCGATGTTGATTAGATTCTCCTGGTTGGTGAACCTCTAGCACAGAAACTGCTTGCAAAGGGGGTTCACTTCTTCACTGGCTTGAGGCCAATCCATTTCACTCAAACCAGAAATGTGTTTCAATTTTGTTCAGGTACTTGCAAGATGCCCTTCTATTTTGCATTGTAAGTGGTCCCCTGAATAAGGAGAATAAATGAGAGAATCTAATAAATAATTAAGTCTGCTCCTTGAATTGCTCAGAAGTATAACTTCTTTAGATTTCCTTAAGAGGAGACTTTTAGAATTTTCTTGTGGTTCCTTCCTTCCTTCCTTCCTTCCTTCCTTCCTTCCTTCCTTCGTTCTTTCCTTCCTTCCTTCCTTCCTTCCTTCCTTCCTTCCTTCTTTCCTTCCTCCCTTCTTTCCTTTCTTTCTTCTTTCCTTCCTTCTTCCCTTCCTTTCTTCCTTAATTCCTCTCTCTTCTTTTCTTTCTTTCTTTCTTTCTTTCTTTCTTTCTTTCTTTCTTTCAACAGAATGCATCAATGGGTGAATTCTCTTTTCTTTCCTGATTCTCTATTTCCTGCTTAAATAGATAAAGTTTGTATTGTGCATATGCAGAAGTGTTTTATTACCACTTAACAAATCCTTCGAAAGGTCTTAAATGGGCAGATGGGGAGGGAAGGCAATGCAATCGACTTTAAGTGGCTAGAACACATATGGAGAGTAAAATGGTGTGCGAAGCTACGGAAAATTGGGTGATCCGGGTTTACACGTTAGTGTGCGCACTAAGCACACATTAAACCTGCCAAAGTCACAGAAGCTTTCCTAATGCTGCTTAGAATTTTCCTGGAAAAAACACCTTCAGATATTAAGAGACTTGTCATTTACAGGTATCTGACAGAACCTTGAGGAGCGTCAGCAAAGCAAACTAATTTGGTGTTATGCCACAACCCTCTCCAGAAAAATCTGCCATATGCTGGGAACAGATTGCTCTGCCTGAGCAGCAGCCATCGCACAAATAAGGGATAAAGGTTGATATTAGAAGCCAGCCAACCCTCCTAGTGAATGCCACTTCCCTGGAATCATCATGGCCTCGTGATGGCATTTTCCCAGGGGGCTGTGCTGACCTCAGTGGGAACTTCCCTCTTAGGCTTGTTCCATTTGCTGGTGGTAACGTGTGGGATTTTCTCTGCAAGTGTAATTCCTTTGGGAAAAGTCAAGGAGCGTGGGAACAGGACCTCTGCTAAGGCTGCTTGGCTGGGAAATCAGAACCCCGGAGACGCACAGAAGTGACCAAGAGCGGAACGGGGGATCGGGCCAACTAGCACTTTCCTGGTGGGATCCTGAGGGCACAGGAACATCCGAAAGGGCACCAGGCCCTGTCTTCCCTGGAAAAGCTAGGCACGTGTTGATGCAGGACGGTTGCCCTGCAGAAGGGGCTGACTGCCTCTCCCAGGGCAATTCCGGAGGAAAGGAGGGATGTGGCCATGGCTTGGGAAGCCTCCTCAATCTCCCCTCTCCTGGATGAGGTGAATCCTAAGAGCAGCTGAGAGCCTCAGGCGTGTTGCAAAGGAGCTCTAAAACCCTGGGCAGAACGTCCATCCGAGCCCTGCCCTAGGGCTCTCCACCGACCCTAGCACAGCTCCTGGCCCCCAAGGCCGCATCCCTGGGCTGACCCAGCTCCCCTTTGAGTTTCTATCTGAAAAAGTTCAAGACCGTACAAGACTCTACTGTCTGTTGTAGTCAACAGCTGACAACAGACCCCTCACTTCGAATCTTTACTGAAAGCTGACAAGAGTAAATCTTCCCGTGTTTCTTTGAGATAGAAACGCACGGATCTCCTGAAGCCATGGAATGTCTTTCTCAAGGACCCGAAAGCCATTCCTTTGAAATGTAATCGCCAGGAAGGTTGGGGGCCCTGTCTCCCAGGCTCTGGGAAGATAGCATCCCAACTTTGCTGGCCACCAGCCAGCAGACTCAACCGGTCCAACTGCATTCACGCTGATGGACCCAGCTCTCCTTCCTGCTTTTTATCATTTTTGCTCCCCTGACTCTGCTGGAACGTACACTTGCTCTGCCCCGCCCCCACTCCCCCTTCCCCACCCCAGAAAACAGCCCGCCACTCCGGGCAAATTGGCACAGAGATCAGCTCTTCCCTCTACTGTCAGCAGCGATTGAAAAAGAATCAGCCCCATGACCTGGACGTACCTATTTGCCCCAGAACCATTTGTGATATTTTGGAAACGTTTTTGATGTTCTGAGACTCAGCACAGAACAGAGGAAAGGAGCAAACATGTTTGATGAGTGTCTCTACAGTCCTAAAATGAAAAAAAAAAAAAGAAAAGCAGTTATGTCTTCTAAGCTTATTTATGTTTTTAAATGTTTATTTGTTTTGAGAGAGAAAAAAAACCTTCTAAGTTTGCCTGTTTTTTTAAATGTTTATTTAATTATTTTAAGAGAGAGAGAGAGAATGCAAGCAGGGGAGGGGTGAAGAGGGAGAGAGAGAATCCTAGCAGGTTCCACACTGTCAGTGCAGAGCCTGAGCCGAAATCAAGGGTCAGCTACCCAGACATCCCTGTCTCGTAAGTTTAAAGAACACACTGATTTCCCAAACTGACAAATTAGGCACCATTGATTTCTCCAATTCAGTTCTTTCTCCATGACAGGAACTATATCCCCTCGTGCTACATACAATTCCCAGGAGAGTGCTGGACAAGGACTGAACTGGTATGATCTAAATTGATTTGAAGATTTTATCTTATTAAAATATTTACAATTTTTGAAACTCATAAACATGTAATGTTTTCCCAAATGTAACGGAAACATCATAGTCCAAAGCTGAGTGTTTTCTTGATTTGTGGGGGGGCGGGGGGGGGGGCGGGGGAGTAGAGGAATGGGAAGTCTTTCTTCAGCTTTCCCTCTTCATGCAGGAAGGTCAAAGGGTATTCTGGCATATTGATCAGTCATTGTTTTCATTACACACACACACATACACTCACACACACACACAGGCCTCCTACTGGCTTTTGTTTTATTTATTTATTTATTTATTTATTGGTTGATTGATTGATTGATTGATTGATTTAAGGAGTTAAACTGATTTCCAAGCTACCCGTGAGACCTCGTATCTCCAAATAAATATATTTGCATTAATTTTTTTAAATGGAGTCATTTAGGGGTGCCTGGGTGTCTCAGTGGGTTAAGCGTCCGACTTCGGCTCAGGTCATGATCTCCTAGTCTGTGAGCTCCAGCCCCACGTTGGGCTCTGGGCTGATGGCTCAGAGCCTGGAGCCTGATTTGGAATTTGTGTCTCCCTCTCTCTCTGACCCTCCCCTGCACTCTCTCTCTCTCAAGTAAATATTAAAAAAATTTTTTTTAATGGAGTCATTTTAATTTAATTTTTATTTTTTAAAGTTTATTTATTTTGAGAGAGAGAGAGAGAGAAAGAGTTTACCTATTTATTTTGAGAGAGAGAGCAGGGGAGGGGCAGAGAGAGAGAGAGAGAGAGACAGAGAATCCCAAATAGGCTCCTCGCTGCGGGCACAGAACCCAACTCAGGGCTCCATCCCACAAACCACGAGATCGTGACCTGAGCTGAAATCAAGAGTCAGACACTTAACCAACTGAGCCACTCAGGCGTCCTGAAAAAATGAGGTTATTTTTAAATTAAGATAAAATTTTGCTCTTCTAAGTAAATGGACGAATGTTCAGGAAAATAAAATTACCTGCACAACGTCATAGAGCATGAGATTGAGTCCAGAGAGGGAGGCTACCCACGTCCGTGCCTGTAAGCCTGCAAAAGCACACCCGTTCAGTATTTCAGTGTGTGTGTGTGTGTGTGTGTGTGTGTGTGTGTGTTCTTGGCTTCTCCGTTTCTTTTGCCATTGATTCCTTTTTTATGAGTTTCCAAGGTGATGGGAGAATTTTAGCAGCTCTGATGAGGCAGAGAAAAGACCACCAACCTCCGCTCACTACCGCCATCCTTCACCCTCTGACCAGATCAGCCGAACACAGGCAGATCTTCCGGAAATGCTGGTTGCGTAGCTCCTTGGACCCAGCGGTTGGGCTGGGCCGCCGTCTGAGGAGCAAAAGTTTTAGCTCCTTACGTGTGGTCCAAAAGGGGGCCGTATACATTTTGCCTCATGTTTTACGACCGTGAGAATGACAGGAGATTTGGGGGAAATTGAAAACCAACGACAGGTGCACAGCTGTTTCTGGAAGACTCGCTGGGTGCCTCGCACTGGCCTGCGTGTGAAACAGCAATTCTCCAGGGCCCAAGGATGAATCCTGAGTGCTCATGAAGTTCAGGCGTATCAGTGAAACAATCCACAGAAATATTACTGATAGCAACGCAGGTGTTAACTTCTTTTGGAAAGAGAAAGGAAGGACTGGATTCGTTATACGGAAGAGAAAGTGGGGCCATCAGTCAGTGGGGAATTAATTAATACTCCACTTGCGTGGGACCCTGTGCGGGTTCAGAAAAGAGGCGTGAGTCAAATTCCTACCGGTGAAGAGACGGTCAAGCTTTGCAGGATCAGGGCCCCCTGCGCTCCTGCCCCTCTCCCATCGTGGCCCGGAGGGAAGGCAAGCCCTAGCCATTCCCCTTCACAGTGTGTGGTGTCTGTCTCCGTTAGGTGCTCTCTGTGTGTATTTTGGTCCCAGTTCTTGCAAGATTCAGCGTCCCTCACCCTGCGCGTGACCTCTGCTCTAAATATACACATGCCCTTGTTAGCGTGATTCCCAGCTCGGGGCTGATGGGCCCCCTACCATGACTGTGGAATAATCATAGATTCACATTAATGGACCGGAGGAGAAAATAGGAAAATCAGGCAGCATGGAATGGGGATTTCTTAAAATGCATATGTTTTGAGGAGACTTTTCTGGTCAGCCCTGTCATCTATTTTGCTTCCCAATTAACGAAACAAAAAGCCAGGTTGAACCAATGTTGCTTTATCGTTACCACTCATGGCCACGGACTGACCAGGCCCCTAATAAAGATGCACTCACTTAAGCCTACGCCCGGGGGGCCCTAGATAAATGTAAAAAAGATGCCCCAAATGACAAAACAAATCAACTCAGCGTTGTGTGGGACGTAGTCCTTGATTTTATGTTTACATCTAATGAATGTGGGGATTTTTAAAAACATTTTTCTGCTTGATATTCTGTTTCAGGGATTCCGATACGATGAAGAAACATTCTTCCCTTGATCCCAAGCTGCCCAGTTTTCAAAATGGAGATCCCTCTTGGGCCGACCTGAACCCCAGATGCGGATACCTCAGCAGCCCAGCGTGGCCCTCTGGTGCGTGGGGAGAATTGGCCTGGCTCATTTCAATATGGCAGCCTCCAAGTTCTGCTTTCCTCAAGGCGTAAGGAAGTGAAAACTTTATGGTGCCCTTTTCTTTCCGCCAGTCGTATCCTTGATTATAAAACGTCCTGGGTGTGTGAAATGAAAGACCGTCGGTCCCACAGGAGTTGGGCCGGCTTATGTTCTGTGAAGGATGTTCGGCAGGGCTGTGTTCTGCATTTCAGGGCCCTTAGGGCCCAAGGGAGAAAACACCTCTGGACCCACTTTCCCAACAAGGCACCAGAGACAGAACCGTAAGACGAACACTGGAGAGTGGGAGCTCCTGGATGCTGACTGGAGCCTCTCCCCTGCAACACACCGCTGCCCCCACCCCTACCCCCCGACCTACAGAACTTGCATCTGAACTCTTCAGTCCAAAATTCTGCCCGAACTGCTTACAGACAGAAGCCTCAGTTATCACCGGTCTGCCATAGCGGCTCTTTGTTTGACGGAATGGGGACAACTGTCTCCTTGCAGAGGGCCCAGACCCTCTCTCTCGTGGCGCTCGCGGGCTCCGGTGCCCTGTAGGTTTCTTGAGAGCCTATGGGCTCTTGAACAAGTCCTTTGGCTCGATCTGTGCTGATGATCCCAGATCCATTTGTCTTCAGGAAACTATCACCAAATATACACCAGAGAAAGGAGAGCCCGTCATGCTGGAGGAGAAAATGATCCTCAGGCCCTGCTCCCGGAGTAAGTGGAACCGTATTTGTTTTTGTCTTGAGAGTGGACTGGAGCCCCGGGGGGCTTGTTTCCAATTGCTTCCTACACCGGAACAGAATTCCCATAATGATTCACCCTTTTCCTCTCGGTTGGAGAAATGGTTTTATCAAGATTATCACACCAAGTACAAACATTATGTGAAGGATTTTACAGCTTCACATTCCTTGGTCTGAAGTCTGTAGCTTTCTTGAGTAATTGAGGAGATGAATTTTAAGGAGCCCTACTACAGGACGGCTGGTAATTTTTTTTCAATTTTACCTTCACTAATTCCCTCTTCAAACTCTTCCCTTTCTTTATGCAGACCCACATTTCTGACCTACATCCTTTTCCTCCTTTCTAAAGGACTTTTTTCTCTTTTCTTTTTTCTTTTTCTTTCTTTCTTTCTTTCTTTCTTTCTTTCTTTCTTTCTTTCTTTCTTTCTTTCTTTCTTTCTTTCTGTAACACTTTATGGCAACAAGTTCCTTCAAGGTTTGTGTGTTTGAGAAAGTGTGTCTCCCTCACTTCTGAAGGATAATTTCACAGGGCACAGAATTCTAGAGTTGTTTTTTTTTTCCCCCTCTCCTCTCAATACTTTAAATATTTCACTCCACTCTCTTCTTGCTGGCGTGCTTTCTGAGGAGATGTGGGCTGTAATTCTTCATCTTTGTTCCTCCCCGGGGACAGTATTTTCTTCCTCTGGCTTTGTTCAGGATTTTTGCTTTATCTTTGATTTTCGGTAATGGAAAATGATCTGCCTCGGTGTCATTTTTTTGATTCTTGGTCTTTTCATCTATCGTGTTTGCTGTTGTCGGAGTCGCCTGGATGTGTGGTTTGGGTCTGACGTTGATTTGGGGGAAATTCTCAGTCATTCCTGTTTTAGATGCCTCTGTTCCTTTCTCTCTTTCTCTCCTGGTATAAACCTTTTGGAGTCGTCCAAAAGTCCGTGGATATTGCCGTTGTTTTCTTCAGTGGCTTTTCTTGCTTTTCAGTGTTTGTGGAATCTGTTGACTTCTCCCCAAACTCAGCAATTCTTTCATCAGCCGTGTCCAGTCTGCTAATGAGCCTGTCGTGGGGAGGGGTGAATTTTTCCGTCTCCCTTCTTAGAGTTTTGGCTGTGCCTGAGACTTCAGTTGACGTGAGAAAGACTCACAAAAGAGCACACAAGTTTCACATGACATGGAGCCCTCACAAGGAGCCCAGACCCAAAGACATGGTGGAGCCTACATGCTTTTATAGCAGGTCAAACAAAGGGAGGCAATTGTGGAAAAGTAACTTAACTCTGGGGAGGCTGCAGGGAGAGAAGTTATTTTAACAAGGTTATATAGAATTCCCTCCGTCTCCACTCCCTGTTTTTGGTGATAACAAGGTTATTCTCCTTCCGGTTCGGGGAGGTCATCTATCGCATGGGAATTTCATCTGCTTTTAAGAAAAAAAAAAAAGGCCAGGGGGGAAGGTCAGAGTGTTTCTCTTGCATCTGCTGCTATGCCAGGGCCTTTAATTCAAAATAATCCGTATACCAAAGGGGCATATTTTAGGGTAGCACAATCTGCTATTCGTCACCTTCGAAGGCATTCTCCATTTCTGTTGTGATGGTTTTGTGTTTGTTGTTTGCTGTTTATTTATCGCTCACGTTTCTTTTTGTTCTTTTATTCTCAGGATTTCCATCTCTCTGCTGTATTTCAATGTGGTTCTTTTACACCTACCCTTGCCAGAAAGGGGTTTTTGTCTGATATTTACCGTGGAAGCCTGCTAGAGTGCCTGGAGGTAAATCTCACAATCTTATGGAGGCTCCCGGATGAGTAGGCCTCCCGGGAGTTTTTAACTCTCTGAGTTGCCTGCACTGACCCTCAGCGATGCATCAGTTACGGTTCTGGCTTTCCTACCTGGGTATTATTTTCTGCAGTGGTTTCCACTTGCGGATTCTCTGCTCCTATCAGCCCCCAGATCAGGTGATTGGTTTGTCAGGGGGCAGTGGTTTGCCCCGTGTCCTCTCTTGCCTTACGGATCCGGGAAGAGTCGTCGATTTTTCAGTCTGTTCAGATTTTTCGTGGTTAGGGTGAGTGATGGTTTCCAAAGGCCTTGCGTGTGGCACCAGAAACCAGCAAATCAGTTTTTTAAAAATACAAATAATTCCCTTTTCTAGGTAGTAATCACTAAAGACTTGAGAAGATTGAGGAACCAGTGAAGCCCTTTCAGAGCTGAAGGTCATTTTGAACAGTGAGCTCTTCATGAACAGACAGCTCAGGAAAGAAAATGACCTCTGAAACAATACATACTCCCCATCTTGTTGAAAACTTCCCGCTCTAACTTAAAAAAAAATCAAAAAGTTGCTGTAACTTAAATGTATTTTGTCTTTTTATATTTCTTATACTGATTCATGAATGTGCTTGTATTCATGTTCTGGGATTGTTGGAGTTAGCAACAGATAATAGATAATAGATTATCTGTTAGATAATAACAGATAATAGCATCACACGATGCTCGGATGTGGATACGCAGAACATTGGGGCAACACTGTGGAAAAGACTGAGTAAAACAGGTTAAACGTTTCCACAACAGTGATCCTTCTGTCAGCATCTCCTTATATTTTAGTGCCTTCTAAGTTCATTTACTGTGATAATGTATCAGTCTGTGAATACCTGGCATAGTTTGAAACTTCCACCGTTTCTTTCCTCAATAGGAAATGACACGTTTAGTTCATTGGTTGGTGATGGCTTCTATTTCGAGTTGATGTGATTAAGGTTGACGTTCCTGAGTTCTTTTTATCTTTTCTTTTTTTAGGCTTTTTACATCCTTCTGTTCTAAAGAGGACTCCTAAAAGCCACAGAGGGTATCATTTTAATTTGAAACTCGGAAAATTCTTGTCTTTTCACAGTACAAGCTAAATAACTTAACATTTCACCAAGTAGCCAAACAGGTTAGTGTTTTTACCACATCACTGTTGTAACCGAGATAATTAAAGACCACGAAGAATAATAACATCGTTGTATTTCTTGAGCACTTCCTCTTGAACTTGAGTACTTATGACGATAACCTGGGAAGCTTTTATGGAGTACTAACCTTTGATTGCCCTCTCCAGAAATTCTGATGTGATGGCTTTGAGGTGTCTCCCTAGGCAATTGTGATGCTCAGCATCTGAATTTTTTTAAGCCGATCTCTCTTTTTTCCTGTCAACAAATCAGAAGAAAAGGTTGATATTCGCACTGCAGATATAGACATGACCAATTTCACTATATACATGACAAAACTGGTAAGAGAAGTGCCAGATGGTTTTCTAGGTGTAATGAAGGTGGAAGTGATGTCAAACCCTCTTCATCTCCTTTTTCTTCCTAGTGCTCTGACGAACAGCAAATGAGTTCCAAGAAGTCCCAAGTCACTGAGATCTTACATAAATAAAGAGTTCAGACGTGCTTGATTTGATCTGCTTTTCTGCCAACCTACCTGGAAGTTATCAAGTTGCTTATGTGAATTTCGCTGTTAGCTAAATAAACGGATTTGGTGGTTACATATCACTTCCTTTATCTAGTGCTATTACATCGACACCACTGAATTGCTATCAGAGTCACTTTGCTCTAAAATCTGATCTGACAGGACAGGAGAATTTGATTTTATAATCGTGAGCCGGAAAGTGAAGGTAAAGGATTCATTCTTAGGGAGCTGCTTCAACTGCAGGATGATCACTGTTACCATTTTCAAGGAGCCATGCCAGTCTTGAGAATAAGTCAATCAGTCAATCAAAATGATTTCTCTGGTACCAATTTGTGTGAGGTACCCTGCTGGGAAGGGTGAGGGAATTACAAGGCAAGTGCAAATCAGAGTCCTTCAGAGATCTCTGGTCAACTTGGAGTTCATGAGAACGCAGAAAGACAGCCAACGGCCAACAGCACGTCACTGATGGGCCAAATGACTCATAGAGACAACACAGTCTGCGTGGTATTTCTTTCTTTATTTATTTATCATCTTTATTCTTTTTTGGTGGACTGCTTTTATGAGAGAAGTTCTTCAGAGACTTTCGTCTGGGTATAAACGCAACTTTAAAAATGCCCCGTTACCAAGAACTTTGACTCCGAGCTTCTCTTTTGGACCATGGTCCAAACCCAGTTTCCTTTTAGAGGCTGACTTCAATGGATTCGCCAATCTTCTAAGGAACGAAAGAACTAGAACCCGATGCGATAAGCATAAACGCGTAAACATGATGATGTGAGAAACTGATGTTGTGAGGGCAAGTCAGATTCTGTGTATTTTAGCAACTAAGGATATAAGCGAAATAAGATTAAAGTCGTGTACGGTTTTGTTAAGAGAAATCTACCAAATAAGTTCAGTACTGGATTTTTAAATAGCAGAATGCGCTTCGGGTCTTTGGAGCTTATGTTAACTCCTTATCCTTCAAAACCGTCAATTAAAATAGTTCAGATACTAAAGGGCACTTGATTTTTTTTTCTGCATAGTATGAAAAAATAGCACAAACATGAACAAGGTGTAGTCTCCGAATTGGGGGTTTTCACAGCCTATGCTGAGGACAGATACTGCTATTGACTATACAGTTTGTAGGGGCTCTCCTGAGCCTAGAACATAAGAATATGAAAACTGCTGAGGATGTCCACAGTTCGCTGAGAAGACAGTCAAAATTTCACACGGGGGATGAGAGGTGCTGGGATAAAACTGAGAGTGTGGGAGCACCCGGGTGGCTCAGTGTGTTAAACGTCCGACTCTTGGTTTCGACTCAGGTCGTGATCTCATGGGTCGTGGGCTCGAGCCCCGCGTCAGACTCCATGCTGGAAGTGTGGAGCCTGCTTGGGATTCTCCTTCTCTCCTTCTCTCTCTGCCGCCTTTCCCCTGCTCATTGTCTCTCCCCTCCCCCACCTCTCTCTCTCTCTCTCTCTCTCTCTCTCTCAAAATAAATAAATAAACTAAAAAAAAAAGACAAGTGAGAGTGTGGAAGAAGGCTTTTCCTAGCCAGACAGATTGAGGCTGGAGTATTGGCAGGAGCAGAAGCCAGTGTTTGCTTTGGCTTGGCCAGTCTTCAAACATTTGTCTGGAAGGTAAAGCAATTGTGAGTCACTGGTCTCTCCAGGTAGGATGCGACAGCTGCCGAACTCCAGGAAAGCTTGATGCTCGTTTTCCCCTAGGTAAACTAAAAATGATATTGTCAGCCCAAAAGTCTGTGAAATCGGCAAAATAAGAAGAAAACGACAAAAGGACCTATAAGAGTCTATGCGGTACAACAGAAAGCCATGACCAGGCGTGGTCTGCTGATGAGTTTTTGCACTGGTAATTCTTTAACAGCTTTAATGAGATATAATTGGCGTTCCACAAAATTTACCAATTATAAGTAGATAATTCAATGATTTTATGTACAACCATAATAATCCAGTATGAGAACATTCTCATCACCTTCACAAGATCCCTTCCGCCAGTTACCTCTTGGTCCTATCCTCTACACGAGGTCACAAATGGTCTCTCTGCATCTATAAACTTGCCTTGTATAGACATTTCACATAAATGTAATCTTATAATACGTGGCCTTTTGCACCCGGCATCTTTCACTTAGCATAATGCTTTTGAGGCTTTCCAAATTGCAGTGGGTTTCAGTGGCTCTTTTCTTTTAATTACAGAATAGTACTCAGTCGCATGGATATACCACATCTTGTTCACCCATTCAGTCGTTAATAGGCATTTATGTCATTTCTAGCTTTTAGGTATTGTGAATACTGTTGCTGTCATGAATATTCACATACGTGCATTTCTGTGAATATATGCTTTCATTCGTTTCTCTAAAGGAAATACCGGTAAGTAGGAAGCGGAATCTTACGGTTAGCGCATGTTTAACTTCAAGAAATGGTTTTACAAAGTGACCATACCATTTGGAAGTTTTGCCGGCAATGAATAAAGGTTCCAGTTTCTCCACATCTTTGTGAATACTTGATAGTCTTGGCCGTGTTGTTTATAACCATTCTAAGAATGTGTTGTGGTATCTTATTGTGATTTTAAATTGCGTTTCGTTAGTGATGAATAATATTAGCTTCATTTCATATACTTATTACCCACTAATATATCTTTTTTGGTGAAATGTCTATTCAAATCTTTTACCCGTTATTTAACTGGGTTATTTGCTTTCTCATTATTGAGTTTTAAGAGTTCTTTATATAGGGGCACCTGGGTGGCTCAGTTGGTTGAGTGACCTACTTTGGCTCAGGTCATGGTCTCACAGATTGTGGGTTCTACCCTCCCATCGGGCTCTGTGCTGACAGCTCAGAGCCTGGAGCCTGCTTCAGATTCTGTGTCTCCCTCTCTCTCTGCCCCTCCCCCACTCATGCTCTGTCTCTCTCTCTCAGAAATAAATAAACATAAAAAAATTTTTTTAAGAGTTCTTTATATATCTAGGATACTAGTCCTTTTTCAAATACATAACATGCACATATACTCCCTCTGTCTCTAGATTTCCATGTCCTTACTAGATTTGATGAAGTACAAAAGTTTTTAATTTCGATGAAGTGCAGTTTATCAAGGTTATCTTACATGAGGTCATGGTTTGACGTTTTACACAAGAAATCTTTTCCTAATTCAAAATCACAAAGAGTCTCATTTTGAGTTAATGTTTGTATACAATCTGAGGTAAGAGTCTAAGTTTATATTTTTACATATGAATATCCCATTTCACATGTAAATATTCCCTTTCCTAATTGAATCATCTTTGTATCTTTGTGAAACATCAAGCCCCATAAACAAGAAATAAAAAAGATTTTATTTCTTGACCTTTGGTTCTGATCCATTAACGTACATGCCTTGGTTACTGCAGCATTAGAGTAAGTTTTGAAATAAAAAAATGGCAGTCCTTCAATTTTATTGTTTTTCAGAATTAATTTGCCTCTTCGAGGTTCTTTGCATCTGTAGATAAATTTTAGGACTACCATATAAATTCTCACAATAGACCTGATGGGATTTTGATAGAGATTACATTGACTTTATGGATTAATTTAGAGGGTATTGCCACGTGGACAATATTGAACCTTCCAATTTATGAACGTGAAATATCTACTATTTAGATCTTTAGTATATATAGCAATGTTTTTAGTTTTAAATGTATGTATCTTTCATTTCTTTTGTTATATTTATTCTCAGTGATTCTATTTGAAACTATTATGAATTAAATTATTTTCTTAATTTTACACTTGAATTGTTTGTTGCTACTATATAGGAATACAACTGGTTTTTGTATATTGATCTTATATCCTGTGACCAGCTTAATTTTGTTTATTAGTTCTATAATTGTTTTGTAAACTCCTTTGGATTTTCTATTTACAGAGTCATGTGATCCCAAAATAAAGATTTAGTTTTTCTTTCCACCTTAGGTGCTTTTATTTTTTATTTGCCTTTAGTATATTCGTTAACATCTCCATTACACTGTTAAACAGAAGTGGTGAAAACAGTCATTCTTGCCTTGTACTCAGTCTTGAGGAAAATTAATTCAATATTTCACAACTAAGTAAGATTTCAGTATAAGTTTTTGTATATTCTTTAAATCAAGTTGAAGTGGTTCCCTTCTTTTTTTTTTTTTTTTTTTTTTTTTTTAAAGTAGGCTTCGTGCATCGCGGGGCCCAGCATGGAACTTGAGCTCTTGACCCTGAGACCAAGACCTGAGCTGAGATCAAGAGTCGGATGTTTAACCAACTGAGCAGCCCAGGCATACTAAGGTGGTTCCCTTCTTTTTTTTTTTTTTTTTTTTTTTTTTAAATTACGGGGGGCGTGCGATTGGCCCTAGGTTATCTAGAGTCACCAAAGCCGCCGGCGCCTGCCCCCCAGTAAGGTGGTTCCCTTCTATCTCTAGTTTGTTGGAAACTTTTTTTAAAATCACAGTTGGGTCTTGGATATCGTCAAGTGTGTTTTCTACTTTTATTGAAATAATGTGACTTTTTTTTCTTTCTTCTACTATCATGGTATATTACATTAGTGGATTTTCAGATGTAACCCTAAACTCAAGAGGGTAAGTTTCAATTGATCATGATGTGTAGTCATTTTTAAATATGTTAATAGGGACTTTTGCATTTGCGAGGAATATTGATCTGTAGACTAGTTTTGTTGCCATTACTTTCTTGTGACGTCTTTATCTTTGATAGAGGGTAACACTGGCTTCATAGAATTAATTAGGAAGTATTCCCTTTTCCTCTAATTTTCTGAGAGTTTGTAAAGGATTAAAATTATTTTCTTCTCTAAATATTTGTAGAATTCCCTGGTAAAATATTCAGGGCTTGGACTTAATCTTTGTGGAAAGATTTTAAGTTGTCAACTCATTGTCTTTAACTGCTGTGGAACTATTAACATTTTCTATTTTGTCTTGAGTATCTTTTGGTAATCCTGGTTTTGCCCAAAACAAAAAAAAAAATGATCAAGTTGTCAAATTTGTTGGCAAAATAGTGGCCATAATATTTCCTATGATCTTTAAAATTTCTGTGGAATGAGTAATGATGACCCTATTGCATTCCTGATTCTTATATTTTTTTTGTCCTCTCTATTTTATAGAAAGATTTGGCAATATTGTTGATATCTTCAAGGAACGAACTTTTAGTTTTATTGTTTTTTCTATTAGTTTTCTATTATTTCTTTCTGTGACTTCTGCTTTAACTTTAATTATTTTGTTTCTTCAACTTTACTTTAGGTCTCTTTTTCTTCTTCTAATTCTTTAATTTTTTTTTAGTGTTTATTTTTTGAGAGAGAGAGATAGAGTGTGAGTGGGGGAGGTGCAGAGAGAGAGGGAGACACAGAATCTGAAGCAGGCTCCAGGCTCCAAGCTGTCGGCACAGAGCCCGACATAGGGCTCGGGCCCTCAAGTCATGAGATCATGACCTGAGCCAAAGTTGGCCGCTTAATCGATTGAGCCACTCAGGCGCCCCTTTCTTCTAATTCTTTAAGATGGAAACTTAGGTTATGCCCTGAGACCCTTCTTTTCTCATGTAAGCCCTTCGAGTTATTTTAAAAATCTATCTCTGTGAATTTTGGTATGTTGTATTTTTCTTTTCCTTATTTTCAAAATATTTTCTAATTTTCTTCTTTATGTCTTCTTTGACCCATGGGCTGTTTAGAAGTGTGTTTTTAAACTTCCAATATATGGGGATTATAAATCTCCAATGGTTGATTTCTAATTTACTTTCATTGTGCTCAGAGAACATTTCTTTTTATGATTCCAATTCTTTTAAATAATAGGCTTTTAAACTTACCTAGCTCAAGAAATTTCTTGGATAATGTTTAAGGTGGTCTTGAAAAAAATACACATTTTCAGCAGCCATTGGGTAGCATGTTGTATGTTGTTTCATTAGATTGAGTTGATTGATAATGTTGTTCACCTCTTCATTCTTCCTAATTTTCTGCCTAGCTATTCTTTCAATTATTGAAAGTAGGTATTGGAATCATTTTTCCATTTTATGTATTTGTAGGTTTTATTGGTAGGTACATAAGAATTTATCATTGTTAAGCCTTCTTCATTTTTCTCTCTTTATCTGATGATATTTTTCATCTTGAAGTCAATTTTCTCTGATATTAATATAGCTAGCTCTCTTATGATTACTGTTTATATGGCACATCTACGTCTATCTTTTACTTTCAAACTACTTGTATCTTTGAGTCTATACATGTGTTTTATGGATAGCATATACATAATATTTTTTTACGTCTAGTCTGATAATCTTTGTCTTTCTATTGTGGTAGTTAGACCATCCACACTTAATGGAATTACTGGCATGACTGACTTTACAGATGTTATGTTCTGCTATGTTTTCTTTATTCTCCTGTCTTTTTGTTGTTGTTTTTCCTTTGTCCTTTCACGACTCTCTTTAATTGTAAGTAAATATTTCTAGTCAACCACTTTAATTTTATTCTTAAGTTTTTTACTATGTTTGTTTTCTTAATGGTTGCTTTAGAGATTAAGTGTGAGTTGATTCATTAACATTCATCTGAGAATCACACTCTGATTTTAGGTTAGATTTGCCAGTTGCCTCAATGCTGGGTGTTCAAGACAGCTGTGGGCAATCTCTCTGCCGACACAGAAATTGTCCCAATTCTGAGCTCTTGGGAATGGGGACATATAACCAGTTTTACTACTGACTTTCTGTGTATGCCTCAGAGAGTGGAATCTCCCTCTTTTGTGACCTTCTAGGTTCTACTTTATAATAACTATCTCATTTATAGGGCTTACATAAGAACCAATTAATTAAAAATAATTTCTAGAGAGAAAAACCGTGGATACCCAAATGAAGCTATCCTTCACATTTTCAGATGTATTTATGACTGCATACATCAGTCTAATACGAAAGTACACTCAGTTCTTACCAGTATAGTGAGTCACTCAGACAATTCTTTGCTCTGTTTCGAGCCTGCACTGAAACTCTAAAACCTCTGCAAGGCTTGACAGACAAGACCTTGGAACAAATAAAACAATGCCAAAAATAATGTGATTTAGTGGTAGCACCAATCCTGTATTTATAGTGATTCACATTTAGATTTTGGATGGATTATTCAATTACTTTCTACTGTGCTCAGACCAAGCTCTAATGTGGCAATTTTATATCCATCCTAATGAAATGGGCTCTGCCCAGATCCGTGGGGGATCATTGGCATTAAAGCAACAAAGCAGATATATCTTTCTCCTCTAGCTTATACCATTATGGAAGAGACAATGGCTCATACACAGCCAACAGAGGGAACAGAAAGGACAGATTTTAATCTATATCACTCTCTAACCTCACTGCAGTTTTATTTTTCAAGAAATACCACCACTATGTATATATCCCAAAGCTTACTCAGAAAACGCTAATCACCTAATGTACTATATACTACGTAAGAAGCTACTTTATTAAATCTAATTTTACATCTACTCAGGAAACATGTTCATTACATGTTTTTATAATTAATTATGCTTCAACATAATAGAAGCAAGAGTATGCATTTTCAATGAACTCTCAGTAGTCACATTGATTAAAGTTAAATTAATGGTCTACTCATTAATGGCAGCATTGAATTTCACTGTTTGTTTCCCTAACATCATGAATAACAGTAAAGCCAATGATCCCTAGACCAGTAACATGGATGTATGCATAAGAAAATTAAAGAAGACTCTTTTCCTTTTGACGAATAGTAAGCATTCGTATAACAATCATATAAACACAAAGTGTACCAAGTTAATTGTGATTGTATTGTATAGTATAGTCCTTTTACTAATAATTGATTCTTTTTATATGCATATTTCAATATTTTGATTGTGTATGCCAGGTGAAAAGCAGCTCTTTTTCTAGACAGTTGATCTGATTATGTTCTTTGATTTAGTTTTAATAGAGTTTACCGATGATTGTCTCAAATATGGGGTGTCTGAAAGTTGTTAATATCATAGACGAGAAGTCGGAAGCCTGCCGGTTGCCTGACCACACAGGATAGTTCTGGAATGGCAGCTCTTCTCCGCCGACAGGAGAACTGCAAGCTGAGATTTTTAGAGTTCAATGCCAAGTCAGACGCTGAATCCAGCTCGGCCAAGTATTAGCTGTGTATCTTGGGGAAATAGTAAGCCCTCTCCACCCTTAATTTCCTCACAATGCCTGACTTTTAGAGTGCCCATAAAGGCTAAATGACATAATTATACATAAAGTGCTACAGACCATGTGTGGAGTATGGCAATGTTACCAGATACTATAATTATTACACGTATTTTTAGGACAGAAATCCAACTCTAGCCTTGAACGGTTACATTATCTCTGTGGGCCTGAGTTGCCTCATACAAAAAATGCAGGGCTGGCATTGAATGACTTTTAATTTTACAGTTCCCTTCTGAGAACGAGAAAAAGTAGCCTCTGACACCCAGAAACCGATCTAACCTCATGGCTAGATGTCAAGGTTCCTACAAACTGATCTAATGCTTACGACTAGGCCAAGTTATGTTTTTGTTGTGGTGGTACACACACACATAAAATCTCACAATCCAGTCGAAACAACATTACACGCAAACCCCAGAATATCAAGCATTCCTTCTTTTGCTAAGTGAGTGAGTGCTATTCTTAATCACAGCTTTGTCTTCACTCTCCTTTATCCTCTCATTAGGTACGATTTGTTGAGATGCCCAATCATAGACTTGTCCTCTGACTTTTGACAATATCCAATCTAGAGCAGGCCCCTGCTTTCTTTGACCTTCCCCCAAATGACCCCCCCCCAAAACCCAATCGTATGTTAGGTTCTTTCCAACACCCTTTTCCTGAGACACCCCACATTTCTTCCTGGTGTGTGTTCTCTCTCACTACAGTGACTAATAGACCCAACTTATCCAACTCAAGGTGTTCATGATGGTCTTGGCTGCAGACCATGGATACTTACTTTTAAGCAATCACTTAGAGATCCACACCATGTCACTCAGCAGCCCCCAGCCCCCCATGAAGTCCTCGTCTCTGACACCCAACTAGAATTGACCCTTAGCTTTGTGGCTACGTAGGCCTGTCACCATCACAGTATTACTAGCTTTGGTGGGGAAAGGGAAGAGTCACGGATGACCTCAACACTGTCTCCCAAAAGAGAACACAGACTGACTTCTGCTACCCGGGGCAGAGATCAAATCTGGCTTTGCCATTGTCCCCAGTTCCTAAGTTCCCAGTCCTAGGAGCTCTCTTCTAATGCTTCCGTACTTGTAAATAGATAATTTTTGAAAAGCTCAACTTAAAAAAAAAAACCAAAAAACAAAAAACAAAAATCAAACTAAAGAAAAAAACAAAAAGACACTGTAATATAAAATCTAGGACATGGAAGCCTGATCAGACAGAAAGTCCTTCTTGTTTGCTTGTAGCTAAGAGAATGGGGCAAAAATATCCATCACCTTTCTCTATCCCTTCCATGCCCCCTTCTCTTCAGGTGCTCATTTCTCTAGGATCTTGGTAAATTTTATCAAGCTCAACCAAATGCTCTACTCAGTGTTTTGCCCACCCACACTCTTCCACTCCATACCGTTCTTGCCCTGCCCTCTGCCCATTGGACGAACTACTCTGTGTCCATCTTTGGGAATGCACCTGAGAGATCCACCACTCCCGCTGCCCCAGAATCTTAGTCCTTGCTGGATTGGAGGCCCTGAATGCCAATTTTCATTTCCCCAGCCATATGAGACTGCCAAATCTCTCAGTCCCAAATTCTGCTTAACTTCTTGGCATCTCACTGCTTACAATTGGCAACTGTCCTGAGTGAAAAGGAGTGGAGAATGTTGGCCTCACTGTAGCATACTTCTCTTTACTCGAGTTTTAGGCCTCAATACCTGGATGCTGTGGTTACTCTCTGACCCTTGTGAACAAATGCCTTTTAAGTTTTATTTAGTTTTCTTATTTTTCTCGAAGAGGGACGATCTCACACAAGCTGCTCTACTGTACTTGGAAACAAATGTCAACATCCACCAAGATATATGTCATTTTTCACCAGGGAACCCATCCAAGGTTGGTACAAGCTGTGTCTTATACGTCTGTAAGCAACAAAAACTCTTTCTTACTTGATCATAAAAGAAATGAATCAAAGGAAGATTCTTTACTGACAACTTAAGAAATGGCTGAGAATCTTCCATTATTTTTTATTTTTGTGTCCCTTTATACTCAAGATGCAGGTTCCAGGAAGATCTTATTTCCTCCGCTTGTCTAGATGAATGTGGGGACCCACCCATGGGTGGGTCAAGAGACAGCCCACTAATGAAAGTGGGAAATTGAGGTGCTCTTACCAAAAGAAAGGCTTGTTTGTGGGTACTTGGCAATCACAACGCACCCACCCAGAGTATTAGGGACACTGTCATCAAAACAAGGCCCTCATAGAGTCAGGTGCAGTCACATATATGACACATAGCAGTTGGTTTGAAAATATCCTGAGGGACTCAGTGAAAGTGGCTAAGATCCAGACTGTTCTGGGCTGGCTAGCAAAACTCTTCTGGAATGTTCTTTTTCCCCTTCTTCTATTGCCTTTAGTGGATTCGCTGGTCTGGAGGTGAGGATTCTTCTTCCTCATCTTTGGACTCCCAGCAGGGACTCACAAAGTAGGCACCCCAGCGAATACTTACGGAAGTCATCAAAATCAGGGGTTAGAAGCAGAACCAAATCCTCAGAACAAGAAGGTCTATGTGGTAAAAACAAACGAACAGGTTTAGAGGCAAAGGAAACAAAGATTTAGAAAGCAGAAGGCCTTACGGATGGAAAATGGACCTGATGCCAGGTATGAGCCATCTGCCAGAAGCCGAGGTAGCTTCTGTGTGTTCCATGTTGTACGTGGGAAGATGGTCTGCGCGCCTGGCGGGAAAACCGGCCCCATGGTTATACTTAGATCACGATTAGGTAAGAATTTGGACCAAAGAGTCATGGCCGTTCTCAGGGTGATTCTGCCCTACACGTCCCAGCATATTAGGTACATTTTAGGGAAGCAGAGAGCCAGTGCTTGAGGACTATCCTAAACATTTTCTACTTCAGAATTCTCAATAAAGGCTAGAGTATCAACGTGCTTTGCTTTCGTGGAGTTAAAAATCACTACACTCCCAAAGCATAACCTTACATGATTTTCACTGCCCTCTTACCTTCAAATTCTAATGTGCACTCGTACTCCATATTAACTCATGGGCTTTTCATTTCAATGCAAAATCACTTTCTTACCTTTTCTTTATATATTTGCTTGTATTTGTTTTGGAGATAAAATATTCAAAATATTCAAAAATCTTAAGTAAACTTCCAGGATTCCGATATTTTAAAAACTCAGTGGTAGCAAGAAGCAATTTATCATGTTTCCTCAGCAATCACATTGATCTCACATATCATTTAAGGCTTGATGCTGATTAAGTGTATTTAGTAAATTCAGGAAGACTTTGAGAAATGGACCTTACTTTTCTGCTGTGTGTACTAAAAGACCTTATGATAAATAATGAAAACGCTTGAAGTTTCCGATTTCCCGTGGTCAGGTCCCCAAACCATTTGTTTTTTTTAACAAATATGGCACAATGTAAACATTTCCATTACGAGATACTTGGGGATAGATCTAAATTGGGCAGACTTCAAATTTCTTTTTTTTAAGTTTATTTATTTTGAGGGAGAGGGAGATTTATTTTGATAGAGAGCAAGGGAGGGGCAGAGAGAGGGAGAGAGAATCCCAAGTGACACGGGGCTCGAACTCATGAACCGTGAGATCGTGACCTGAGCCAAAACCAAGAGTCGAACAGTTAACTGACTGGGCCACCCAGGCATCCCAGATTTCAAATTTCTGATAGGCTTAGAGTTGAGGAATCCTGATTTGAGCAGGAATGGAAAAAGTCAGATTGTATCTTAGTTCAAGCCAGTCATTTGAATCCTACCGCCAGTAATCTAAGACAGTATATAGCATTTCCGTAATTCATGAAATTCATGTTTACGGCTAGTCACCGGAAGAGTAAGCAGTGTCGTCAGTGACATGTATCCTGCATCAGGCTAAGCGCTTGGCCTGGATTATTGTGCATAGCCCTCTCTCAGCCTACCAAAGAGCTACTGCACAATCCCATTTTTCAGACAAGGAAGCTGGGCCTAGGAAGTATTATTTCCCTGATTGTAGGAATGTGCATTCCCAGATGAAGAGTGGTAAGTAGCTTTGGCCCTACCTGATGGAGCAAGGAATTTAACCTCTTCGGAGGTGCAGCTCGGGGAATTTTTAACTAAGAAGGTGAAACAGGGGGGCACTTAGGTGGTTCCGTTGGTTAGGCATCCAACTTCAGCCCAGGTCATGATCTCATGGCTCATGAAGTCAAGCCCCAGGTCGGGCTCTGTGCTGACAGCTCGGAGCCTGGAGTTTGCTTGGGATTCTGTGTGTGTGTCTCTCTCTGCTTCTCCTATCTTTGTGCTCTCTCTCTCTCTCTATCAAAATAAACATTCAAAAAATTAAAAAAAAAAAGAAAAGAAGGTGAACCAGGACGAAATTGTCTCTCTTGGTCAAAACAACAAACTAGCTCCCAAAGGAGGCCTCCCACTTGTATACCTGAATTATTAGGGAGCAAGAGAACTTTACCTGAAAAAGATCTGCTAATGTTACTGCTAACCATATAATAGTCAATAGAGCTTTAAGAAATTCTTACTCTCCTTAAGGTAAAATAGAACAAGATATAATTCCTGTCCTCAAAGAGATGGGGGACTAGCGGAAGTCCTGTGATATGCCCAGTGCAATTAGGAAGCCAGGTAGAAAGCCAAAGGCATCTCGAGAGGGTAGTGGGGAAGCAGAGGACTCCGTTATGGCAGATTCTAACATTCTTTCTTTCTAGGCTGGGAAAAGGGTTTCTGGAGAAGGCAGCACTGAACTGCACACAGAGATGTGAGCCAGCTTCAGTCTGCCTGATCCAAGGGGCAGAGACGTGGAGCAGGACATATATAAAAGAAATGATGAATAGGTCTGTTTGGCTGGGGGCCTGCAGAGGACTAAAATAAATTAAGCCTGAAGCAAGGCCCTGAAGCCAAATTTATGACGGCTTTGAAAGCAAAGATAAGAAAATGGAAAGTCATTGAAGGATCTTAGCTGGGAAGAAGTGTCACCTAAAAATTCTTTTGCAATAAAGGGACCCCTACTTGCCCTGTCCCCCCAGATTTCCAAGATTTCTACATTCAGAACATTTGTCCCATCCATAATGTTTTCCTAGTATCTTGTGCACCATATTACCTCTGTCTCTGGACTTCTAGTGTATTAATATGACTTACCCCCACTCATCAGAAAAAGATAAAAATATAGAGTGTCATCATTCTTAACCCCAAGATTCCATCAGTGGGAATCGCGAACACTCAAGGCATTTACAAGGGACCCAAGGGAGAAGCTGGGGTAGGGTGGGGGCATGTAGAGATGAAAGAAAGAAAGAGAAAGAAAGAAAGAAAGAAAGAAAGAAAGAAAGAAAGAAAAGAGAGAAAGAAAGAGAAAAAGAGAGAGAGAAAGAAAGAAAGAAAGAAAGAAAGAAAGAAAGGGAGAGAGAGAGAGAAAATGGAAGGAAGGGAGGGAGGGAGGGAAGGAGGTGGGGAGGTTAGAAGGAAGGAAGAAAGGATGGAAAAATAAAGAGGCTGCTTTGATTTGCAGGCATGGGGAGCAAAATGCATGGTGACATTAGCAGGTAAGGTCAGGATCAATGTTTCGCAGTGATTTGTGAGCCCCAGGCACTGTACCCAGGCTCAACCACCAGCCTGAGGCCCAGGATCCAGAAGCTGAAAGTCAAGGGGATCAGGGCCTCAGGGTTCTGATATGCCCATCAGTTGTTGCAGGAAAAACATCACCATAACAAAACAGGGTAAGGAAAACTAATCATCTCTTCCCCTCATTTCAACCAGTTGGAGGCAGCAACACTTCTAAGACTTTGATACCTATAGCGTGAGTGCTTGCCGCCTAGTTGTAATTGTGACCTAAGAAAGAACCTGACCCTGAGCTTTTGACTGTCGGGCAGCCATTTCAAAGACATTCACCTCGAGTAAACACCTTGGCAGGTACACAAGGAGATAAAGAGTCGCAGACAGCCCTGCCTAACCTAGACTATTGACCGCTTGAGTGACCCCACATTTTCAAAGCTCCCTGTTAGATGTTCTGCAATCATAGTAAGAACCACAAGGGCGGCGCCAGCCACAGCATTGGCTCTACTCAGGGAAATGTCTGGGGGGCTCCCTCCTAGTGATAGGGGCTCTAGGACAGTGCCCCAGGCATTCCTGGCCAAGAGCATCACCATCTATAGACAGAGATGGACACAAAACAATATCTTTACACACAATACAGATATGGGGGGAAATACAATGTTACTAGCCACTATTTTCAGTTCATGTTGGAAGAATCTTCTATACCTAACCTTTTTGGATCTTTGACTAGCACATTGGACATACATGTTCTCAGAATGTACCTTTTAAGATACAACTCACATACCATGCAATTTACTCATTTAAGCGTACAGCTCAGGGGCACCTGGGTGGCTCAGTGGGTTAAGCGTCCAACTTCGGCTCAGGTCATGATCTCGCGGTTCATGAGTTTGAGCCCCCCCCCCCCGCCCCCATCAGACTCTGTGCTGACAGCTCAGAGCCTGGACCCTGTTTCAGATTCTTGTGTCTCCTTCTCTCTCTGCCCCTCCCCTACTCATGCTCTGTATCTTTCTGTCTCAAAAATAAACACAAAAAAATAAATAAATAAAATAAAATAAAAGTGTACAACTCAATGTTCTTTAGTATAGTCACAGAGTTGTGTATCCATCACTACGATCTATTTTTAGAGTATTTGTGTTACCTCAAGAATAAACCCTCTACCCGTTGGTGGTCACTCCCTAGTCTGTCTTCCTCTAGGCCATTATGAACACGATTCTAACATTCTGTCTCTGTGTCTGCCCGTCCTCGATAGTTCAGATCAATGAAATCCGGAAACGCATGGTCGTTTGTGACTGGCTTTTTTCACCTAACATGTGTTTCAAGATTCATCCATGTCCTAGGAACTGTCAGGAGCTCACAACCTTCTGATCACTGATATTATTCCAATATGTGGATATACTACAATGTGTCCATAACTTAGTTTATGGACATTTGAGTTGTTTCCATGTTTTGGCTATCAAGAATAATGGGGCTATGATTATTTGTGTTCAAGTGTTCATGTGGACATGTTTTCAGTTCTCTTGGGCGTACTCGTTAGGAGGAGAATTACTGGTTCATATGGTTTCTCTGTTTACTTTTTGGAGAACACTTAGCCATTTTCCAAAGATATGGTGGCATTTCAGGAATAGGGGAATAGAGCAAGCTCCTGATTCATATAGCATTGGAACTACTGTAACTTACATCACCTCTATTTTAAATGAAGCAAGGGACCTGTGAATGTGAGTCTGATCAAATTTTGGAACACAAAGGTAAGGAAATCACGAGATTCAGGCAACACAGGACAAATCCGGTAAAAGAAATAAGTGCGTGAGGTTGGCCCCCGGGAGGAGAAACTTCATGTTTTCATCTTTCTCTTCTTATAAATCTACTACTGGCAAATTGTATTTTTTTGTTTGGTTGGTTTTTTAACTGAATACCTTGGGTATGATAAAAAGCGTCATAATGGGCACTGACACCTAATATACACAGCTCTAGCCAGACTTTTATTAAAAAGAACTCGGGGCATTTATGGTAGGCAAAAGAAATATCTTTTGAGCACACTCTATAGCTTAGATAGAAGGTTACAAGACATTGTACTGTATCCATTAGGGAGAACTAACACTTTTTGAGGGACTCCTATGCAAATAAGACAAGATTGATTGTTGGCCAGGACGGCTGACTACAGAAGCACCGGCCCAGGCGCGCCCCCCTGTGGCCATTCAGCAGGCTGCAATGCCGGCGGCCACAGGTTCCTGCTGGTTTATGCTTCTCCTGCGGCTCATTCCCAGCCTTGACCTCCTTACCTTTGACTTCTTTTGGGAACTTCTGTTCCCGTTCATGTGACTCGTCAGGAAAGTTAAATAGGTGTCCCTTTGGGAGACCTGTGTAATGCACGTTAGAGGCTGTTTTTCTTCAGGGGAAGGACACAGGTGGGTGGGTACAGGGAGACTGCACATGTCACAGCCTAGAAGGTAATACCATGTTTCGGGCAGATTGCAAGAAGCCTGGTTTGTCTGTGGCCCAATGATGAACAAAAATATCTGGTGACCTATGAAGGACCCAGGGAGCAGAAAACCTGGCCATCCGCACATGTGAGTTAGGGTAGGGGCTTGGCTCAGATGAGCTGGGGCTCACCCTCTCTGCAAGGTGACACATTTGAACAGATAAGCTCTACAGATGTCCGGAGAGAAATAGTCCCTGATTCTTAATAGCAGCTCTTGTCTCTGAGCCCCAAGGATCCTCCCTGATTAAGTCACTGCTTTTTTTTTTTTTTAATGTTTAATTATTTTTAGACAGAGAGACAGAGACAGAACATGAGTGGGGGAGGGGCAGAAAGCGAAGGAGACAGGGAATCTGAAGAAGGCTCCAGGCTCTGAGCTGTCAGCACAGAACCCGATGCGGGGCTCAAACTCACAAACTGTGAAATTGCGACCCGAGCCAAAGTCAGATGCTTAATCTACTGAGCCACCCAGGTGCCCCAAGTCACTGACCTTAAAGATAGAGCCTGCCTCCCTGAACACTCAGGGTAAGAATGGCCATTTCATGAGTAGTCAATACCTGAGGCAGTTTGCTTCTTTGAGCTAATTCTTGGATGAAAAAATCTAGGAAGTCAGCCCTGTGTTCTTTATTATTTCTGTAAACATTAAAAAGAGAAACCGAACATCTTCACTCAAAATATTCAAATAGAATTAAGCATCTTTAAACTGAATAACTGGGCGTTCTTCACAGAGACCTATTTCTTCACCTGAAGAGCCTTCCCTCCCTGCCGTCTTGCCCATCATCCGACGTCTTAAATCCCAGAGTCCGCGATTGGATCCCCGACACGCTGTTGTTCCTCTCTCGCTTCCAGGTGCTCAGGCACGACCCTGGCCACCCCCAACCTTCCACCCTTCCTGTGCCTGTCCTTGGGAAGCCACACCAGACACAGCGAAATACACAACGATGTTGACGTGGATGACCTGAGACGTCCATGGGCACCGGATGCTGCCGGACCACACACTGTGCTCCTGTGTCCATTCACTTCTCTCTTCTCCTTGACCGCTTTCCTCACTTCCCTTTACTCATCACACTTCTAGCATCTCCTTGCAAACCTCGCTCTCGGCTTATCATTTCCCTTGCCTCTGACTTCACGAGAAACATGAAGAAATCAGGAGAGAATTTGCACAAGCTCCCTGCCTCTCATTTACCTGCCTCCCAGCCTCTGCCCAGCACGTTGGGTTCCCCACCTGATAATGAGATGAAGGGTGTCCGTGCCGTGTGTAAGGACAAAGGGCCATTGATAATGATCTCTCTCCCCTCTTGCATTTTTTCACTTGTCTTAGAATTATTTCCAGGGGCATCCAAGGGCACTATTCTACCTCCTGGTTTCCAGTGTATTAATAAGCCCCCTTCTTTGGACCCACTTCCTCAGTTAACTACTGGCCCACGGTGTCCCCTACCGCACCAATGTCCCTTGAGTGGTCTGTACCAGCTGTCCCCAAATCCTCTCTATCCATATTCTCTTTTCTGTAAGTTTATTTATTTATTTACTTACTTACATACTTATTAGAGACAGAACACCGGCAGGGGCAGAGCAGAGAGAGAGTCCCAAGCAGACTCTGTGCTGTCAGTGCAGAGCCCAAAGCGGGGCTTGAACTCATGAACCATGAGATCATGGCCGAAGCTGAGCTCAAGAGACAGATGCTTAAGCACCTGAGCCAGCCAGGTGCCCCTTGTAACCACGTATTATTCGCTGAAACCCACTCCAATCAGTGTCTTGACACCCCAGGAGAACTGTTCTTGTCACGGCAACTCTCAGGTCACATTTCCAAAGCCAGAAGTCAGCTCTCAGTTTCCATATCACGTCCGCCACAGCCACCACCCCTCCACCTCGATGCACATCCTTCCCTTCTTTTCCGAAACAACAGCTCCGGGCCGCTCGAGCGTCCTCGCAACACGGTGGAGTGGATAATCCAAGAGAGAAAGGAAGGAAGAGGCAGCAATGCCTTTTTGACCTAACGCTGCGTTGTCGATGCTGCTGTTTCCTGTTGGTTTGAGGGGAAACACCAAGTCCAGCCCACCCTCAAGGGATTAGAGGAATGAGGGGGGAATTAGGCTCCGCCTTTCGGAGTGTCTACATCTCGTGGACGAACTTGAAAATGGCTGCCTGGAACGACTCACAGCGATGAGCTCGGCAAAACCAGAGTCACTAAATCTGGACCACTCCTTCATTCCCACGATGAGCCTACGAACCAATGGAGAGAGAAAATACAGGAGGAAGACGGTAGAATATCATGATGTCATAACCTATACATTTCTTCACTTTGAAGTAGAGGTCATTAGGAACCCTCCTCAGGGGAATTTCTTATCAGGAGTATAACAACCCCAAATCAGAGGGTCAATGCACTTCCTGTTATGGCCGGAAGTGTATTCCCCCCCAAATGTTTATATGTGGAAGGCCCAGCCCAGAGCCCTGCAGAATGGGATTGTGTTTGGAGAGAAGGCCTTTAAATGGTTGATCGGGATGAGGCCGTTCGGGTGGGTTGAGGCCAGTTTCCTCACGAGAAGAGGAAATTTGGGCACACAGAGACACTGGGACACTCATGCAGAGGACAGAGCAGTGAAGAGGCTGTCACATACGTGCCAAGGACAGAGGCCTCCAATCGACCCTTCCCTTACAGGCCTCAGGGGAAACCAAGCCTGCCAACACTTTGACCTTGGACTTCCAGCCTTCAGAACCGTGAGAAAATAAGTGTGTTGTTTAAGCGGCGGAGCCTGTGGTGATTTGTTATGGTAGGCCTAGCTCACTAATACATTTCCTAACATAAGGTCTTTGTGTCTTAATTTCAAACACCTTTCTTCTCTTATATGCTATTTATATATATATATATATGTGTGTGTGTGTGTGTGTGTGTGTGTGTGTAAATGTATATATATACATATGTGTGTATATATATGTATATATATACATATATTTATATTTATATTTATATTTATATTTATATTTATATATTTGTCCGCACACAAAAAGAAGACCCACAACTGTTCCCTGTTATGATTTTCTACCAACCACTTTCTGGACTTTTTTCCCCTACCTTGACTGGTTTTGTGGCCTCATAAATGACACCAGTTTCTCTGAAATGTGCCCTTTGTATTTATTTTCATGATTACCAACCTGTGATGTTTGTGTGTCCACTTGACTGGGCCACAGGGTGCCCAGATTTTGGGGGTGACCATCACTCTGGGTATTTCCGCGGTGGTGTTTCTGGATGAGATTAACACGTGGCGGCTAAAGCAAATTGGCCTCTCCAGTATGGGTGGGCACGGTCCGACCCACGACCTGCGTAAAACAACGAAAAGGTGGAACATTCGCTTCTTCTGCTTGGTTGCCTTCAAGCTGGAACGTCACCCTTCTCCTGCCTTTGAATTTGGACTTAGCCTGGACCTCACATCATCAGCTGGCCCCGTTTCTCAGGCCTTCCGACTCCGGCAAGAGCCACACCACCCGCCCTTCTGGGTTTTCGGTGTGCTCACTGCAGATCTTAGGACTTCTTAGCCTCCATGATGGCATGAGCCAATTTCTTATAATAAATCTCTTTATATGTATTGGATTGGGTCTGTTTCTCTGGAGAATCCAGACTAGTATACAATCATTCATTATTTGAGTGAAAAATGGGGCTGTCACCATTGAGTATGAAGAGAGTAGATATCAGATAGTTAGAAATCCCATTTCCTAGCTGATTTAATCATCCGACATGCCAAGCTCCTTTTCCCTCATTAAAATAACAAAGTGTTACACAGTCGCATTTCATAAACTTTCACGTGTCACAAAATAATCCCATTGTCTCCCTGGAATCACTGATGGCCTTGATGCTCTAGGAAGTGTTAAATTATGTCCAAATCGTAGAGAACCTTGCAATAAACTTCGCGAAAGGAAAACCAAATTAGGACACTTCCATCAGCTGGTATTGAAAGACTAATTCGTTCAGAATCAAACTGCTTGAGTTCTAAGAAAATAGGAATTAATCAGAGTAAAAACAGCCAAAGCTCTCCCCGTGGCACGTGCCTACACCTGTCTTCCCTTCTGGTATGGTGGATGAACTGTCAATGACCTTGTCAGGGCCTGTCCCCAACCCCCAACCTGGGCAAGAGGCCCTCCTCTCTCACCCCCTGGGAAGTCTCCCTCCCTCTCTGAATCTGTTTTCCCTCTCTGGATCCAGGGAGAACACAGACCAGAACGCAAACATGTGTCCCTTCGAATTTTGTCTTGTCACTTCCCCCTACGGCTCCTAGGGGAGCTCTTATGTCTCTCTTCCTGGACAGCAAAAGTGACAGAGGAATGCACGTGATCATTGCTTCTAATCATTCTCGAATTTGGTCCATTCCCTTCCCCCGAAGCTGTTCTCGTCAAGGTCACAGTGACCTCTGCATTACCGAGTCCACAGATCGTTCCGGAAGCCTCGTCTTCCCAGAATTACCAGCACCGTTTGCGCTGACGAGCACTGTCTCTTCTTGGGCGCTCTGTCCTGACTCGGACCCAGGACACTTCTCTCAGCCTCTCTGCTGCCACGCTGGCCGCTCGTTCTATTCTTTGCTCTGCTCCCTCCTCATGTCCCCGACCGCTAAGACTTAGAGGGCCCAGGGCTCAGGCTTCCGACTGTTTCTTCCTTCTCTTTTATTGAAACCCATTCTCTCGGTAAACTCGTCCAGTTTCGTGGTCCCGAAGATCATCGAAATCCTGATAAATTCCACATGTACACCTGCAGCGTGGACAGCTAGCCTCAGCCCCAGACTTGTGGATACCACTGTCCACGGGACTCGCTCTCCGCTGTACTTTCAGGGCCCAGAACAATGCCAAGGACGTAATGGCCACTAAAGGTTTGGAAATGAAAAAGCAAGCAAACGAAGAAAAGAGCGGACGGACGCGTCAACACCGGCTTGGCCACACTTCACGGTCTGCATCACTTCGGGCCAGTCTCCCAACTTCTGTCGAGATTTTCTCACCGACACTTAAAGATAACCAGCATGACCTCTCCAGGCCGGAGTGACAATTAAGCGTGATGGGTTTGTAAAGAGAGAGGTCACCTGGAACGCAGGTAATCCCCATGGCTGCTCCCCTGTTTCAGCTCAGGCTCCTGCCCCGGGGCGCACCCCTGGGTGGGGATGGGACGGCCTTCTGGAGGTGACTGCTCACAGCCTTGCTGCAGGTGCAAGGGCACGTGTGCCACAAGAACCGGTCCAGTTACACCGTCTCCAAAAGGGGGTGACGTCCACAGCCTTCTTGAGAAGAGCCCCACCCGACCTCTGCCCCTGCCCCTACTTGCACCATAAAAGCTTCCTCGCTGCGAACCTGTCCCAGGCAGCCCCTGTGCCCCGACTGATCCTGGAAACTCTACTCAGACCACAGTGCGACCACCAAATAGACAGGTATTCACCCTGGGCCACCCGAGCCACACAGCTTCCTTCCAAACGAATGGTTTCCCAGTGGACTCTTCCAATGCGGGGGGAGACTGACTTTGGCTTCCGAGGTGACAGTGGTGATCTTTACAGCTTGACTGAAGGCCAGAGGCCAATCTCCACACCCCTCAGGACCTCCCTCACACCCAGGGGACGAGCTGACTTAGAGCACAGGACAGGGTAGGCAGGGCAGGAGATGAATGGAGGGGATCACTTCCTTTTTGTTTTTTACAGCTACGATACGTTAAAAAAATTTTTTTAATGCCAAAATAGGACTACAAAAACTGGGATATATTTACATGGTAACGTTTAAACCTGAGCGATGAAACATGAATCCGTACATAATTGCGATGTTCACAAGGTAATTACAGCATGAATAAAACCCGTGGATCCTTAGTGAAAGGCAAGCCTGCCGGGCCAGGCCTGGGACACAAATACCCGGTCGAGGATGATGAGGTCACCACCGTTCGGTCTCTCAACGATATTTCTGCGGTTGGCTGAGTAACCTCAATCAGAGATGAAATCCAGAATCTAAATGTGGGCCTTTGTGAATGTGCCCCTCAAGCCAGAGGGGCTGTGGTCTGTCCCTGGGCTGGCAGTGATGAGGGTCCTCACTGTGAACCGGGAGGGGCTGGTCCTTCCTGGAAGAGGAGGCGCATCTGGAGGCGAGGGCGGCATTTCTGTGCTTGCGCGAGTTCGTGCGGTGAAAGCACCTGCAAGACGGGGCCATGTTCCGGATGAACAAATGTAAAAGAAGGGCTTATTTCTGAAATACTTGCAAGAGAAACTCCAGCGATTGTTACTCAAGACGATCCCGGTTTATGGACACACTTTGTGTCCGTTTTTAACCTGAAAATGGGTTGCCCTGGTCGCATCACCAAGACGTTACTGAAAAGTTTGCGTGTAAGTTGCCGTGTGGTCAGAACCACACGGACACGCGGCCCTCCACCCGCATAGAGAGTAGAGCGAACGGACCCCGCTGTGATCCGGGTTGGAGTTAAAAGCGGGGCCACCGGGTCGCCCAGTCGTAGTCACTGTTTAAGTTTGGATGTGCTTGACTTCATAAACATTAATTAACTTGTTTGCTCGTGGAGACGGTGTTAATGGCAGTATCATTTGACCAGATTTTGTTTACCTAAAAGGAGAGTTTCAAATTAATCACGGTAGCTTTCTTCACGCCAGCTCCTCGTTAAGCGAGACCGGAAAGTACGGATGCGAAGAATTCAAGGAAAATCCGGTGTATTAGAGAACAACGCTGATGCTGCAGCAAATGACAGGTTCTCCTCAAGGGAGGACAACTGTGATTTACCCTGACGGCGGAGGGGACCACGGCTCCGCATCTGAACCCAGAGGATGAAGTTATCACACGCTCGCAGGGCGTGGTCCGCTCCCTGGAGAAGACGCTGTGGTGACGTAGGCCTTTCCTAAGGGCAAGGAGTCATTTTTTCTCTCCAAATAGTCTTCATAGCCTGAGTCTCCAGGAGACCTCAGACCCCGTGGTTCCACACGGGCCTTCGTCTTGTGGCTTCCCACTCTTCGACAGCCGTTTATCATTTACTTTTTCCTATCGCACGGTCTTACGCTCTTCTTTCCCCTATTTATTTTTCTTACCTCCCTTTAAATTGTGCTTAGGATGGGGCTGTGCACCACACACACACATATACCTGGACCCCCGGGCTTCGTGTCTTCTCTACGACCTGCTTCGGATTCCAGTGTCACGAAACCTTGGCGTCCCATCTACTGCAGCATGAGCAGTCCGAGCCTCTCCCACTGGGCCCCTCCCAGAGACCCAATGGTCTCTGTGCTGTCCCTGCCGGCCTGCTGCCTCATCTACGCGCTGACCGGGAAGGCCCCATTTCACAGAAGGAGTAACTGAGGCTCAGACGGCATCCGTGGCTTGTCCAGGGTCCCCCGACTACATGTGCAGAGCTGAGACCCTGCTCGTATGCTCCATACCCTGCCACCCTGCCGTCTGATGGGACGATAAAGACGGTCACGCAGCGTCACCTCTGGGTAGCAATTTGCAAAATGCCCTTGCGGATTTGACGGACGTGGGTGCCCACAGACCTGTGTCCCGGGCAGAAGAGTCTCCGAAGGGGGCGGAAGTGTGGCTCAGAGAGGGCTGGGACCCGCTCAGGGTCACAAAGCGTGTCCACGGCACAACCCAGGTCTCAGGCTCAGGCTGACTTCCGGCTGGCTGCTTTCCTCTTGCCCAGGGCTTTGGAGCCCCTGACCTGGAAAGCCCTTGGGCCGCTGCGGTGTGCCAGGTACTGTGGACTACCGTGGTCACCCAGGAACCTTGCTGACACACGACGCTAAAAAAACAAACAAACAAACAGACAAACAAACAAAAAACAACTCCACTTTTTATATTATATATATATTTCACATGTTCTTCCTGTAGAGGAGAGAAGCATGAACCCAGACCATTCTGGATGGTGGAATCTAACTCCACTGCTGTAACTCTGACATTGTGAGGAAGAACATCACATCCGCAGAGGAGAAGGAAGAGATTTTTGAGACCTTTTTACTGAGACCAACACATCTAGACCTCCTGGGGGGGCGGATTGAATTATGTGTGAAACTTTGGAACTAGAATGTATATTAGGAAAATAAATATATGTGAAACTTGGAAATGCAAAGTATAAAGCATGAAATAAGAAAGTATTAAAATAAGTTCAAATAGACTAAAAGGACTGGCGATTTGAAAACTGTTAAAATTAGCTAATGCGTGTAAAAGTAAAGTAATATTTTACCTTAAAATATTTTTACCTTAAAAGATACATATAGACATATACGTACTCTATATGTATCCATACAATGTAAAGATGTATCTACACAGACAGAGTCAGTTACCTAAGTTGTTGGACCCAGTACAAAAAGGGAGGACCTTTTCTTCAAAAACCCAAGGAAAAAAGTTCTGTTAAAGCTAATACATACAAAGCTTTCTTCTTTCTTCTGGCTCTTCTCGTTCCAGAAGCTCACAGTATTTTTTACTTGCTATATATTGGCCTAAGTAAAAAAAAAAATTAAATTTACTCTATTAGCATGGGGGCACCTGGGTGGCTCAGTCGGTTGAGCGTCTGACTTAGCTCAGGTCGTGATCTCCTGGTTCGTGAGTTCCAGCCCCACATCGGGCCAGCTGCTGTCAGCCTGTCAGCACAGAGCAGCTTCAGATCATCTGTCCTCCTATCTCCCTGCCCCTCCCCTGCTTTCGCTCTCCCCTCAAATTAATAAATAGTAAAAAGCAAAAGAATAATATATTATCATGAATTTTACCATTTATTTTTATATCACGTGATGGCAGTTTTAAATGCAGGAAAAAAGAAAGAGCATTTAACTCATCTGCAGAATCACCACCTTAATTGCACAATTTGCATTTTGTAGCTTGTCCTCCAGAGTGCCTCAAACTGGCCAAAAGACACAAATGCAAGCCAGGCTCAGAAAGGGTGGAAGGAGGAAAGGAAGGGTCCCCCAGATATTGAGTTGGCCTGAGGCAGTGCTACCTGTGCGTGGGGTTAGGAGGGGGCAGAATATGACACCTAAGACTTTTCTGGAAGTCATCTGGGACACCAATTCCAAGGATTTATGAGAGAAATCAAGATGAAGGACTCGGAGGAAATTGAAGAATAGAGGGGCCGGGTACTGAGCATTGTGCCCTCTCAAATAGGCAATTGAGCACCGTCTAAGAGACTGTGGCCGGCAAGGTCAGAGAAGAGAATAAGAGCCATCCCCCACAAGTAAATACTGGGATGGGGAAGAGTCTCAGTGTGCTACAAGCCCATTTATCATTGTAAGAAACCAATGAATACTATCTCGGTAAATACAGTACACAACGTGTGCTTTAAATGATACCAATTCTACACCAAAAGAACAGGCGACAAAGGGAAAAAATAGTACATCGGAGTACGTTAAAATGAAAAAATGTCTGTGCGTCAAAGGACACAATCAACAGAGTGAAATGCAACCTATTCTGTGGGAGAAAACATTTGCAAATTACGTGAGAGATTAATATCCTGAATATATAAAAAATCTGTTTGACCCAACAATAACGACCACAGCAAATGCTAAAAAAAAAAAAAAAAAAAAAAAAAAAAAAAAATGGGCAAAGCACTTGAACAGACATTTCTTCAAAGAAGACATACACACGGTCAACGGCACACGAAAAAGAGGCTAAACCTCATCAGTCGTTGGGGAAGTGTAAATCAACGCCACATTGAGAGACTGTTTCATGCCCATTAGGACGGCCACCAACAACAAAACAGGAAATGAAACAAGCATCAGCAAGGATGTGGAGAAATGGGAACTCTTGTCCACTATTGGCGGGAATATAAAAAGGTGTCGCTGCTGTGTTAAAACAGTATGGAGGTCTCTCCAATAATTAAAAATGGAATTTCCCTATGATCCAGCAATTCCACTCCTGGATATATGCCCCAAAGAATTGAAAACAGGGTCCTGAAGAGGTATTTGTACATCCATGTTCATCAGCATCACTCACAATAAGGAAGAGGCAGAAACAACCCAAATGTCCATCATCAGATGAACAGATAGAGTGTGCTGTATACATACAATGGACTATAAGTGAGCCTGAAAAAGGAAGGAAATCCTGTCACAGGCTTCAACATGGATGATCCTCGAAGACATTACGCTAAATGAAGAGTCACAAAAAGGCAAAATGATTCCACTTACATGAAATCCCAAGAATAATCAGTTCATAGAGACAGAAGATAGGATGCCAGAAGCCTGGGGTAGAGTAGAATGGGGAGTTGATGATTCATGGTTACAGAGTTTTGCAACATGAGCTGGTTGCACAATTAGATGAAGGTACTTAACACGCCAGAATTGTACACTTGAAAAGTTGAGATAGTATATTTTGTTATTGTATTTTCCCAGAATTACAGGTTTTTGATTTATTTGGAAGTCTAATCAAGAGAGGGGTGCCTGGGTGGCTCAGTCGGTTAAGTGTCCGAGTCTTGATTTCTGCTCAGATCACGATCTCACCATCATGAGACTGAGCCCCACGTCAGGCTCTGTGCTGCGTAAGATTTTCTCTTCCTCTCCCTCTCTCCCTCCCCCGCTCATGCTCTCTCTCTCTCTCTCTCTCTCAAAAATAAATAAAGAAAATAAAAAAGAACGTCTAAACAAGAGAAAGACTCCATCCTATTGACCAGTCTCCAAAATTTTTTATCATCATTTGTAGAAATATTTTGGACACCAATACATATTGTGTTGAAGAAATATTTAACTGAAATTTAGTAATTCATTTATGATTAAATAAATTACTAGTTATTTTGCTCACATAAGATTATTCTTACAACTCTTAACAAAATTAGTAAATTTGTAAATAAAATTATGCGTTGTCTATATTGGTATGTCTATAGGAGGCATCTGAAATGCAATGTAGCAAATCAAATGGCTTCTTAGGGATGGGATCTGGAATCATTTATTTTTATATTTCTTCCCTGTAGTTTTCTGTATTGTTTGAACGCTAAAAATGAAACTGTGGACATTTTTGAATTTTAAATTTGGTTATAACAAATTTTCTATTTGACATGGGTACTGAAACCGGGCGTTTTGTTTTCTTTATCTAAAGATCGGAGGTGGGAGCCAGATGATCTTTAATGTTCCACATGATAAAAGCATGATTCAAACTCCTTTGATTTAAATAGGAAGACTTTCTTCATCCTAGTTCTAAAGGACATGAAACCAAATGTTATAGAGAAATAGCAGAAGTCTAATGATATAAACCGCTTTGTAGTTGAAAGGGAAGTACTTTAAACAAGTCGTACTTTTTTAAAAAGTGTTTATTTTCAGAGAGAGCACGAGCAGGGGAGGGGCAGAGAGAGAGAGGGAGAGAGAGAATCCCAAGCAGGCTCTGTGCTCGGCACAGAACCTGACGTGGGGCTCGATCTCACCACTGAGAGACCTTGACCTGAGCCGATATCAAGAGTAGGACGCCTAGCTGACTGAGCCACCTAGATGCCCGGCAAGTGGTACTTTTTAAATCAGATGTTGAAATGTCCAAACATGCCAACATGGACCATAAAATTAAAGACCAAATATCACTTCTTAATATAAAAGAACAGGTGGCAAAATACATAATCGCATGAAAAGATAGCGGAATTTAGCAAACATGAGGAGCGTTGATCTCGCAAACTAACATCTCAGTCTTGAAATGTTTAATGGACTCATGAGTGCTTGCATTCATCTTCTGAGGGAAGGTACGGCATGCCACAAGCTGTTGGGGTGGGGGGAAGAAACGGAAGACGAAATAAGAAATCTATCTATATAAGACACCGTCTTTAATAGATTTTTTTTTTAATTTTTTTTTAACGTTTATTTATTTTTGAGACAGGGAGAGACAGAGCATGAACGGGGGAGGGTCAGAGAGAGAGGGAGACACAGAATCTGAAACAGGCTCCAGGCTCTGAGCTGTCAGCACAGAGCCCGACGCGGGGCTCGAACTCACAGAGTGCGAGATCGTGACCTGAGCCGAAGTCGGCCGCTTAACCGACTGAGCCACCCAGGCGCCCCTTTAATAGATTTTTAGTAAACGTGCCTGCTGACTTTCGAAATAATTGTGGTTAAACGAATGCAAAGGTAAGGGCTTTCAGAAATTTCTTTGGGCTTATACTACCCAACGTAACATGAAGCGTGATGCAAGGCCGTGACTATCAATGCCTAATGATACTGGACGTCGGAAGAAAGCTACAGCCTAATGCAGAGAAAAAAATTATTTTGACAAGCTCTAATTTCCTTGTGTTCAATACTTGGAACACATAAGGGACTTAAAGAGTGAAACAAGATCGATATGTTAAAGAAATAGGAATACAGAATATGCAGAATGTTATTTTGGCTGCACGCCCGACTAGCAATTCTCAGGAGAAGGCAAGTGAAAGTTCCATCTTGATGCATTTAGAATTTAAAGGGCCCTGAGAAACCATTCCAAGTATGGAGAGAAACAATCTGAGGCCCAGAAAATTTCAGAAGTCGCCCAAAGCACATCAGTTAGTTACTGGTTCTGGGTCCGGGAGAAAACAGGCGCAAGGACCACTTACAAAGAATCCGTGAAAGGGGGAGGGGGGGAACCAGAAGAGGCACCCGTGCACAGCAGGGACCCTGTGCAGGGCTGTTCCTGACAACTGGCGGATCAGGGAGATAGCAGCCAATGCCCTTGTGTGGACATCAGAGGCAGACACAGCCAGGGTTGCTTGTTAGGGCTGTCTCGTGCTCAAGGTCAATTTCCCCAGCGGTGGAGTAGACCCAGGCAAGTTCATGGCTGACAGCTCCCAGGAGAGCAGCAGCCTCCTTCCCATGCTGCAAGAGGATGGCTGTGATGGGTACGTTGGAGTTACAACTCCTGCTGCGACCCAGCAGGCGTCTCCTCTCCACTTTGCGCTCATCCACAAATGAGTCATCCTAAAATGCAGTAATTTTCTTTCTGTTGCTCCCATATACAATAACACGGGAAAATCAATCAATTTCTACCCTGTAGAATTAAAATAACCTTATGCAACTGTTTTTGTAATGTTTATTTTTGAAAGAGAGAGAGAGAGAGAGAGAGAGAGCGCGCAGTGGGGGAGGGGCGGAGAGAGAGGGAGACAGGATCAGAGAGAGGGGAAGACAGAAGATCTGAAGCAGACTCTGTGCTGACAGCCAAAAGCCCCATTCGGGGCTCAAACTCACCAACCATGAGCCCAAGTCGGATGCTGAACCGACTGAGCCACCCCGGTGCCACAATAACCTTATGCATTTAAAGTGAGTATCAGAATGCCTGGGTAGCTCAGTCGATTAAGCGTCAGATTCTGGATTTCAGGCTCAGGTTTGTGAGTTCGAGCCCAGAATCCAGCTGTCTACTCTCAGTGTCAAGCCTGCTTGGGATTCCCTCTCACACTCTCTTTACCCCTCTCTAACTCTCTCTCTCTCTCTCTCTCTCGCTTTCTCTCAAAATAAATAAATAGGGGGCACCTCGATCCAACTTCGGCTCAGGTCATGATCTCGCAGTCCGTGAGTTCCAGCCCCACATTGGGCTCTGTGCTGACCGCTCGGAGCCTGGAGCCTGCTTCGGATTCTGTGTCTCCCTCTCTCTCTGCCCAACCCCCACTCACGCTCCGTCTATCTCTCTCAAAAATTAAATAAACATAAAATAACAATAATGATAAATGAATAAACTTAAAAAACTAAAGTGAAGATGATTATCTATTTCAAACAACTGAAAATGCCATATACACACTCATAACGTTAAAGGAAATTTAAACAAATTTAAACTGAAAGATAACTAGTTTTAAAAACTCAGAGTGAGGACATAGGAAAGCAAGCCGAGTTGTGGCTGTGGGCTTCCAGTTCAGCTCTGAGTTTCCTTGAGAACTGAATGGAAAAGAAAAAGAATCAGTAAGAGGTTCCCAAGTGTCCACGAGAGGAAAACAACAGGTGATCAAAGGAAACACAGTGTTTCCTAGCACTGACATCTAGGATACACTGTGACGCAGAAGGCCACGTATAAGCACCATTTCTGTGAGAAACTGTGTTGTGACATTCATAGGTTGTTAAACTGTCCCTCTGTTAGTGCCATAGGCATGCCTGCTCTCCATAAATTGAAAATCGCTCGTAATCCGACTCTCGCATTGTTCAAAACTGCCACTCTCCTTTCCAGACAGGCTTGCATCCTCCCCAGCCCAGGAGCACACCCTCCTCCGTGCTCGCACTCCTGTGACACTCTTCCCTCTACCCTTGCCAATTCTCCATGTCATTGAACATCGAAGAAAAAAAGGGCCAGACTATTGGAGCAAACACCGTCTTTCCCCAGGATTCTTAGCATTTATTGTATTCAGCCAACCTCAACCAACACACCAGGTGGAAGGATTCTGGACCCCAGTCGACTCCGCTGTTTGAGCCCTTACGTGGGGACTTTGGGCTTCTCTACTCTGGCTTTCGTTGGAAGCCTATATACGATGAAAATATTCTTCACGAATGAAGGGGTTATCAACACCTTCTCAGGCGAAACCAAACTAAGAAAATGTGCTAGCAACAGACCTACCCTGAAAGAGTGTCAAATGAAGCTCTTGAAATAGAAAAGAAATGATAATGGATGGAACTTGGAAACATCTAGAAAAAAAGAGAATGATACACAACAGTGTGAGTACATGCAGAAGGCTTCCCACTTCTCTTGAGTTTTCTACATTATGTTCAATCATTGACACAAACATTATAATATGGTGTGATTCTTTACACACGTAAAGAATCTTCTTCTATGTAGAAGAAATATTTGACAACTGTGGTATAAACAGAGGAGAAAGAAAGTTTTCTACACTCCATCTGAACGGGTAAAATGGCAACACCAGTAGTCTGTGAGGAGTCACATACACACGTGTCGTGTAACACCTAGAGTGACCCCTGACAGGCTGTGCAAAGATATACACTCGAAAACACTACGGATAAATCAAAATAGACTCTAAAAACCATTCAGGTAAACCACAGGTGGGCAGGAAACAGAAAACAGAAAGCAAAAACAAACACAAAAAAATCAAAAAGCAGATCTTAACCCTCTTGTGTCAATGGGATGTTACCCATAAAAGGTTATGAACACACCAATTGAAAGACAAAGATTGGCAGAGTGGATTGAAAAGCATGACTCAACTATATGCTGTCTACGGTAAACACTTAAAAAATAATAATGTAGGTACATTAAAATTAAAAGGCTATATCATACAAACATTAGTCAAAGGAAAGGAGGGGCTGTATTAGCATCAGATAGAGCAGACTTAACAGGAAAGGAACTTTCTAAAGACAGGGTTGTTAAATAATGATAAAACAGTCAACTCACCAAGAAAACATAGAAACTCTAGATATGTATCCACTGAAAAACCACCTCAACATCCATGAAGGACAAGTTGGTAGAGCTACAAAAAAATAGACAAATCCATATTCATCGTTGAGGATTTCAACAAAGTACTGTCAGCAGTTCGATAGAACTTTTAGACACAAAGGCAGCAAGGATGTGGAAGGACTTAACGAGGACACCAACCAATGGGACCTAACTAACACTTACATAACACTCTACCCAGAACCAGAATACACTTTTTTTCTCCCCCAACAGCTCATAGGACATATACCAAGATAACCTGTATCTTATGATACAAAACAAATCTCAACAACTCATAAATACCTGGCACTATTCAGGGTGTTTTCTCTGGCTATGGTAAAATCGAAATAGACGTCCATGACAAAAATTACAGACAATTCTCTAAACACTTGTAAACTAAACAGTAGACTTCTGAATAACGCATAGATCGGAGAGGAAATCGTGAACGAATTAAAAAAAATCCGTTTAACGGAATGAGGAGAAAAATATATCGAAATCCGGGAGAGCAATTACAGCAAAGATGAGAATCAACATTCTAAGACTAAATGCATACGTTAGAAAAAGGAAAAGTCTCCAATCGATAATCAAAAACTCACATCTCAAGAATGTAAGAAAAGAAGAGCAAAACCAGAAAAAGGAAATAATAAAGAACAGAAATTCACGTAGTTGAAGATGGAAGAATTACAAAGAAAATCAATGAAATGAAGAGTTGGTGCTTTGAAAAGTTGAGTAAAATTGACAAACATCTAGCAAAATGGACAATAAAAGAGAGAGAGAGAGAGAGAGAGAGAAAGGCACAAAGTACCTATATCGGGTACTGGACAGGAGATGCTCACTATAGACTTTGCAGACATTAAAAGGGCAATAATAAAGAAATAACATGGACAACTCCATGCAAATAAATTTGACAGATAAAATGAGTGAATTTCTCAAACAAACAAACAAACAAACAAACACACAAACTAACACAATTCACCCAATATACAAAGGATAATTTGAATAGCTTAAAACTGCTAAGTAAATCAGATTTGTAATATGAAGACTCTCAAAAAAGAAATCTTCAGATCCAAATGACCTCACTGGGGAATTTCATCAAACACTGAGAAGTGAATTCAACACAATCCTTCCCAGTAAATAGAAGAAGAAGGGACACCCCGTAACTCATTTTATGAAGCCGGTGTTGCTCTGATTTTGAAACCAGAAAAAGACAGTATAACAAAAGAAAACTGTAGACGAATGTCCTCACGAACATAGATACAAAAAGCCTTAAAAGGCACACAGGATCTCCGTACTGTGTTTCACGACAGCATATGAACCTTCTCAAGAGATTCATCAGATAAAAAGGTTAATTTAAACAAAACTCTTTCATTAGCCTGAAGCACCAGGCCATGGCAAAATAGCTCGTATTGTTTTGTTTACTTTGAAAACACAGTCACGGATTATTACATGTGCGCTTATGTTGGGCAAACTTAACAGGAAAATATATCAAAATGAAAGTTTTTCCTACAGTTAGGTAAGTCTATTTTGTGTAATTGGATAACTAAATAATCTAAATTCAGAAAAAATAAGATACACAGGCTGTTAATGGTGTGGCAGAACTATGAATGGTAATTAAGCAAAAACAACTGTATATTTATATTTATATCTATATTTATATTTATACCTATATAATTACCCCCATTTGTAAAGTGAGAAAATATATGTAAATTGGGAAAATATATATATATTTGAGAAAAAAAATACATCTATATAAACACCTCCATTTGTAAATTGAGAAAAACTCCCAAGCTCACAAAGTGGTTGTGGGATTATGTGAGGCAACGTATATGCCATAGACAGAACGATGTTCCCTGCCATGTTGTTCACATACTAATCACAGAACCTAGGAATGATACCTTTCATGGCAAAGGGGTTTACAGAGCCAATTAAGTTAGGGATCCTGAGCTGGAGAGATTTTCCAGGATTACTGAGGTGGGCCAGATATAACAGGGAGTCAGGTGGGTCGAAGTTATAAAAAGGATAGACGATGGGGGAATCGAAGGTTGGGATGGAACTTTTCGAAGATGGAAGGAACCACACACCAAAAAAATGCAGGTACCCTTTAGAAGCTGGAAACGTGCAAGAAACAGATTCTCCCCCAAAGCTTCCAGAAGGAAAATAGTCCTACCAACACCTTCTCTGTAACTGGAAGATTAACTGCCTTGTGTTATTTCAAGTAACCAAGTCGTGGTGATTTGTCACGGCCACAGTAGGAAGCCGATACAATATATGAACACAACACTTTGGACCAAGATGGCATAAGAAGGAGCAGATTTATTCTCTCAGCCAAAACCACAAGAAGAGAAAATATTTGAAATGATGGTATTTCAAAATGTTGGATGTTAGGTGACAAAGGGCAGCGATCCCAGAGAGACAGGATACAGAAAAGGTGAGCCCTCCAGTGATCTCAGCTCGCTCACTGCCTCGAGAGAGTTTGCGGATGTGATGCAGGGTGAAGGAAGGAGGGCAGAGTCAGGGATGCCCAGAGTGGGCTTCTGGAGAGGAGACGTGTGCATGGGTGTGTCCCTGTGAATCTCTGAGCACAGCGCCTGCCCGCAGAGGATACTCCGTGTCACCCACAAAAGCCAAGACACCCATCGTCACAGTTCCTGGCACGCACCATGGGCCATGCTTGGCCCACCGAGTTGTATGACATTATTAACAACAATCACAAAAGGCTTCCCCATGATTTCTATCATGTAGCCCAGGACAAGGATTTTCTTGAGCCCAAAAGTGACACACATTTCCCTCTTTCAATGGAAAGGATTTGTTAACCTTCACTTTAAAATGAAAACAACAAAGTCAACTTCCTTTTAACTGTCAAGAAAAATACCATTCAGTGAAACTGTGAAGTTAATAAAGAAATACGCCTTTAAATTTACAACCAGCAGCGGTCAGGGCCCTTTATCTTCAGGAAGGTGAGAAATCCTGGTTAGTTGCTTTATTCTCACTTTGAAAGAGCACAAAGTTCATAAATAATACGCTCAAGTGCAGCCAGCAAATGCCCCAAATTTCTTGAGTCATCTGTCACTGCCAAAGCAATGCACTGTTCTGGGTGTAGATTATTCCTAATGATTTATACATATTCTGAAACTCCCTCTAAAAGAGTCTGAACCGAGGGTGACAAATGTCTCTGCTCCTTCTTGGAACAAAAGGAATATGTGTCATTTAACTGACTTCTACCGTTGTTTCCTCTGACATGAGCATCCTTTGGCTGGATGTAATATTCTCGAAAAATAGAATGATAGGACTCCACACAGAAATGTAAGTGACGAAAAGAGCGCTTCATAGCTACGTGTTCATAAAGGGATCACTAAATATTTTGGAGATAGAGAATTTCTGTCTTTATATGTATATATAGACACGCACGGGGTCGAGAGAGAGAGAGACAATAGAGTTCCTTACTGAATCTGATAGATTCATGGCGAACAATCGTAGAGTGTGTTCTATTGACGAAGTTCTTCAAGAGTACAAATTGGACCACCCATAATTTTTACACTTTCCTGTTGTCAGTGTAGACTCAAAACGTTAAAAATACAACTCTAGAGATATGTGGGATGAACACACGCCAGAGAACGTGTCTACTCATCAGTGAGAGACTGGCCGTATGATAGAGCAGAATCAGTGGCATTTGAGAAAACGGGTACTTATAACCATCTTTTATAAATACTCTACAATAAGATTTCTGGATATAAAGCAAGCTTTCTAGATACAGTAAGATTTCTAGATATATCCGCCACGACAATACAACAATCAGGCGGGTTATCCCTTTCAACCTAGACAGAAACTGCTGGCATTTCTAGAAGACACAGTTCTGTAAATTAACATAAAACTTCACAGAGGCTGGGCTCAACTCCTACAGTAAGTAGCAAAGTCAAACACATTCTTAGCGAATTAATGATCCTTGCATGTGAAAAATGCGATTAAACGGTGCTCTAATAGAACACTGGAAGGGCATGTCATTTCCTTCAGCCTTACTTCAAGTTGGGAAAAGTTTTCCTAACGCTGTGCTTCGTGGTATTCATGTATAATGTCACTGTTGATAGACCTGTGTCATAGTTAGCTTCATAATGTGATGGAAACAAACAAAAAAAACCTGGTGAAAATCCTTAACGACCGAAGGCAGATTACATTCTTTCGGACACCCCAGCGCTATTTGACTTATCTAAGTTCGTAGGGAACGGAGTCCTCCTGTTCACCGGTATTCGATTGTCAGTCTGAGTTCACTTGTAAAATTATTGTCTTCCGCCCCTAAGGTTTCATTCAGCGTTATGTCCACAAAGAACCAGCAGGCACAACCAGCCGCCCTTTCTTGAGTGTCCCCCGAAGCAAGAAGAGAGAACAAATGGAAAAGCTGTTCCGCCAACTAAAACAAGGGGAAACCTTGCCAACAAGGGCAGGCAAAGGGCCTGGTGGGAGGGTCTCTAGCCCGAGGGACACGGTGGCTCTACGGATCCCGCAGCAGCTGGTTCCAGAGCCCATGGTGAGCATTATAGTTAGTGCAGGTGAACAGCGGGAATCCCATTGACACAGGGCTGGATATTTCAAACAGCGTGATCCGTAGACATATGGAACCAGAAAACGTAGTTCAGAGCCCAGTTCAGAGACAAAAACAGAAAATTACTAATTGTTAAGCTAAAAAAATTTTTTTAATCGTGGGTAAATAACTAAAGTTTGTTGTTTTTTTTTTTAATATTTATTTCTGAGAGAGAGAGCACAAGTAGGGGAGGGGCAGAGAGAGAGGGAGACACAGAATCTGAAGCAGGCTCCAGGCTCCGAGCTGTCAGCACAGAGCCTGATGTGGGGGTTGAACCCACACGCCACGATATCATGATCTGAGCCGAAGTTGGACGTTTAAGCAACTGAGCCACCCAGGTGCCTCCAGCTTTTGTTGTTCTTATGTAATTCATTCATCTGATACAGGCTATTCCCGTGACCTCTAAGAGTCATTCTCACCCAGGAAAAATGCCCATTTGTCTGTTGCATTCTAAGCAAGGAGAAAACATGTGGGGTGAGCTAGCTCACCTCTAGCTGTGCCCTTTCCCGTTTTCAAACAAATTCTCAGGCAGCAAATACTTTTTTTCTTCCTTCTGCTTGATTTTTAGTATTTCGCTCTTCCTTCTCTAGTTGCCTAAGATCACTGATTAGAAATATTGACTATTGACTTGAGAAAGAAGTTTAATATTATATGTATTCCTCTCACCATTGCTTTGGTGGTGCCTCACAAATCTCAATACATTGTATTTTCATCTTCGTATGATTAAACATATTTGCTAATTCCCTTTGAGAATTTGATTATTCTTATGGATTATTTAGAAGTGCCTTGTTTAGGGGCGCCTGGGTGCGTCAGTTGGTTAAGTGTCCGGCTTCAGCTCAGATCATGATCTCATGGCTCGTGGGTTCAAGCCCCGAGTCGGGCTCTGTGCTGGCAGCTCAGAGCCCGGAGCCTGGTTCAGATTCTGTGTCTCCCTCTTTCTCTGCCCCTTTCCCACTCATGCTCCCTCTCTCTCTGTCTCAAAAATAAATAAACATTTAAAAAACATTTTTTTAAAGAAGTGCCTTGTTTAATTTTCAAAGAGATGTTACTTTCATCTTTCTGTTACTGACTTCTAGTTCAGTTCCATTATGGTCTGAGAATATACTTTCTGTGATTGCAATTTTTTAAATGTGTTAAGGTTTGATTTATGACACAGAAAATATGGTCTATATTGGCAAATATCCCACTTTAAAAGAACGTGTTCTGCTGTTGTTAGATGGAGTGTCCAATAAATGCCAGTTAAGTCCAACTGGTTGATGGTGTTGTTCAGTTCTTTTATACCCAGCTGATTTTCATCTCCTAGCTCTGCTACGATGGAGAGAAATGAGTGAAAGTCTCCACCTACAGTGTGGGTTTCTCTCCTTCTTTCAGGCATCACTTTTTCTTTCATATATTTTCAAGCTCTCTCAGATGCACCCACGTTAGGATTATATCATCTGATGAACTGACACTGTTGTAACTATGTAATGTGCGTTTTCATCCTGGTGGCTGTTTTTGCTCTGTAATCTACTTTCACTGATATTAACAAAGCGACCCCAATGCTCGATACCACAATTTTCATCAGGGATCTATTCCTGGGTAACAAATCATCCCAAACTTAGCAACTTAAAACAATAAACATTTTAAATTGCACAATGGTCGGAGAGTCAGGAATCTAGGAGCAGCTTAGTGGGGTTTTCTGGCTCTGCCTTCACCTGAGACCTCCGTTACCTGAAGGACAAGTGGATCTGCTCTCCAGCTCACTCATGTGGCTCTTGGCAGGAGGCTTTAGGTCCTCGCCATGTGACGTGTCTATAGGGCTGCTCACAGCCTAGCCACTGGCTTCTCATGGAGCTTGTGCTGAGAGAGAGAGAAAGAGAGAGAGAGAAGAGAGAGAAGAGCTGCTGGGTCTTTCACTGCAAAACTTTAATTTTGGAATGATGTACTGTCACATCTGCCATGTTGGTCACAGAGACTGGCCCTGGCACAATGAACGTTCACCCAAGAGTGTGGATACCAGGTGACAGGAGTCACTGGGGGCTGTCTTGGAAGCTGGTGCCCACCAGAGTGGTCCTTCCCATACCTGGACTTTTTCTCTGTCTGTTTCTATGCGTTATTTCATCTTTGAAATTCAGGGTTTTTCTTTCTCTCTCTATATCTATCATTTTGTACTGTACACAGGACAGCATAGATAACACATTGTAGAGACCCTAGATTGTGCTATTTTTCTCAAAAGAGTATTGGATGTAATTCTGGAAGGCGGGAAAATATCACCAGATCACTGTGATCATAGGCTGGCCCGGATTATGCTTTTTAATGGGAGGCTTATTTCAGCTTTGCCTTTACTCCAAATGTATAAAGATTTGTCCCAGATTAGAGTCTTTTTTAGGGTCTCCAGTGAATGCCAGAAGTTTTCACCAAAGTCTCTGCACTCGGGACGAACCCTAGCCACGGTTTTACTGTAGCTTTTTACTGTCCTATCACTGTCCCAGCGCTCAGCTTACCTACTGCCAGTAGTTACCAGTCCTTGCATTTTTCTCCAAACCTGTGCAGCCCAAGTGTTGAGCACAGACTTGAGCAGCATCTCCGCACAGGTTTCTGAAGTTCTCTCAGCTCCTCCAAGCCCCCTGGCACCACCCTCCCCAAACCCACCCAGCCTGGCAGTCTCTCATTCTGAGAACTTTTCACTCTGCCCACGTGATAGCTGGTCCCTCTGGAGCTCCGCCTCCCTGTGGCCGCCAACACAATGTCCCCAGGAACAAACCGGATGGATGGAGGGCTCACTTCACATGCCTCCTCCTTTTAAGATTTATAATCTTGTTTTCAAAAAAATTTTTTTAACATTTATTCATTTTTGACAGACAGAGAGAGACAGAGTGCAAGTGGGGGAGGGGCTGAGAGAGAGACAACAGAATCTGAAGCAGGTTCCAGGCTCTGAGCTGTCATCACAGAGCCCGACGCGTGGCTCAAACCCATGAATGGCGAGATCATGACCTGAGCCGACGTCAGACGCCTAACCAACTGAGCCACCCTGGCACCCCTGTAATCTTGTATTTTTTATTGCACATAGTGGTTCTGCATATTTTTCTGAGTTCTGTGGTTGGTCATGACAGCTATTCTACCTCCTATTTATTTTTTAAAGTCTTTTCGATCACTTCCCAAATATCTCATGGATTTCGGCATTGTCAGATCCAGAGCCCTTTAGTTAACTTTGGGGAATGAAAGGCGAATCTTTTGAAGAGGGATCAGTAACATATGAAATATCCCTCCACCACTCGTGTTAGCTATGCGGCCCAATGGACAGTGACAGCGAGCCCCCGCATAGAGCTGTGACCTGGCATGGGGTGCTGTCATTTCTGTGTCACGTCCTATTCTTAAAGAAAACATATTTTTCAAGAGACTTAATTGTGCTTCTTACATTGTAACAAGACATAACAGTTCCAGAATCATTTGGAATATACCATGGGGTGATGATATAAAAGTTATATCATCACCCTACAACCCGCAACAATAGAAACAGTTGCTACGTTTTAACAATATTTATGTTAAATGCTTTAAATATAACATATTTAAAAACGCCCCACCCCCTAGCTTGTCAATAAGGTAAGCAGATTGGAGAAGACTTATTCCCACGTGCGTTTTGATAATCTTACCTTTTGCTCTGACCGATGTTTGCTACGGACAAAAAGACGGTTCCATGAGAAAGAGAAATCACAAGATCTCCAGCCATTTTCTTCCAACCTGTCCCCCTCCTCAAATTAAGCCATTTCTTAGCATGGTTAGTATTAGGCCTAACAATTGAAATTTTGGCTGCTAGAGTCAAGATTGAACCAGAAAATATACCTAAGAAGAGCTGGAAATAACTCCATGACTATATATGTGATTAGAAATCCACATGTTTATAATCGCATAAAACATTGTGTTACGCTCTTGTGGACAAGACAGCCCAGGACTGGTCCATCGGTGACTTTCAGTGGAAATAGCATAATGCAGTAAAAATTAAAAATGAGTCCTCTTCAAGCATAAAATCATTTTTATTCGCTACCAACTATATAAAAATAGAGATGGACATAAAAGACTGTTTATTTAAGGAAATGCTCATGACATCATCTTCAAAGAAAAACGAAAATATACATGGGTCAGCATTTCATTTGTTAAAAAAAAAAAGTTGGTGAAAATTTAGTTCTGTATTTGCCAACACAGAATTTTCATTGATTGTCACTTTTTTGGCCAAACTTAATTTTTTCCTGTATTTTCTGAATTATATAAAAAGACATGTATTTACTTTCCTTTTGATCCAAAGAGAGAGCGTTTCACTTTTTTAACAAAGGGGTATTTTAAAAATAAAAACGGTTTTAAAACGTTGTGCTAAATGAAAGAAGCCAGACACAAAAGGCAAGATATTATAAGATCCCATTTATGTGGGTGTCCAGGATAGACAAATCCGTGGAGAAAGAAAGTGGATGAGTGGTTTCCACGATTGGTGGGGGGTAGGACGATGGTGTCCGTAAATGCAGAGTGACTGCTATTTATGTGAATTATATCTTAATAAAAAAAGTTCAAGTAAAATCTTTTAGAGTAAGATAACGTACTTTAGTCATCATATATTGGTACGCATTTCTAATCTGTTTTAAAAAAAGCTTTATTAAGATATAATCCACATAATATAAAATTCAACCATCAAAAGTAGAGAGCTCAGGGGTTCTCACATATTGGCAGAGTTATACATCCATCAACACTAATCCTGGAACATTTTCAATACCCCCCGAGAAATCCATACTCATTGTTAGCAGGCACGAACCATCGTCTCCCCAACCCAGCCACTCTGGCCTGGGCAGCAGCTATATGTTCTAATAGTTATACATTTGCCTATTTGGGGCACGCCATCTACATGGAATAATCTGGGGGCTCCTGGGTGGCTCAGTCGGTTAAGCGGCCGACTTTGGCTCAGGTCTTGATCTCACAGTCTGTAGGTTCGAGCCCCGCATCGGGCTCTGTGCCCACGGCTCGGAGCCCCGGAGCCTGCTTCGGATGCTCTGTCTCCTTCTCTCTCTGCCCCTCCCCCGCTCATGCTCTGTCTCTCTCTCTCTGTCAAAAAATGAATAAACCTTAAAAAAATATAAAAAATAAATGGAATAATCTAAATCATGGATATCTGCGATTGAATGCATCCACTTAGCAGGTTTTCCACGTATATTGTAGCGTGTATCAGTACTTTGTTCCTTCGTATCGTCGGATAGATTCAAATGCATGGGTATCCTGTGTATTGTCGAGCCAGCCCTCAGTGAATAGACATTTTGTCGTTTTCAGTATGGGGCCAAAATAAGTACTGCTGGCATGAATATTCATGTATTGGTTTATAAGTTTCCATTTTTTTTCTGAGCGGGGGCCATACACGGAGATGTGGAGTCACTGGGTCAGATGGTCCCCCTCTATCGCCAAATTGTTTTCCCAAAATGGTACCACGTATATTCCCACCGGCAATATATGAGCATTCTCCTTTCTCCACATCATGGCAAACCCTTGTTTGTTGTCTGCCTTTTTAATTACAACTATCTTAGTGTGTGTGAAGTCGTAGGTCATTGCAGCTCTGATGTACATTTTCTGAATGAGTAATTATGTTGAGCAACTTTGCATGCGTTTATTTGCCACGTGTATATTTTCTGTGGAGAAATGCCTACTCAGATCCTTAGCTCATTTTTATTTGGTTTTATTTGGTTATTTGGGTTTTTTTTTATTATTGAGTTGTGAAAGCTCTTCATTTTTTTAATATGGAATCTATTGTCAAATTGGTTTCCAGACAACTCTCATCCCAACAGGTACCCTCCTCAGTGCCCATCGCCCACCCTTCCCTCCCTCCCACCCCCCCATCAACCCTCAGTTTGTTCTCAGTTTTTAAGAGTCGCTTATGATTTGGCTCCCTCCCTCTCTAACCTTTTTTTTTTCCTTCCCCTCCCCCATGGTCTTCTGCTAAGTTTCTCAGGATCCACAGAAGAGTGAAGAAATATGGTATCTGTCTTTCTCTTCCTGACTTATTTCACTTAGCACAACACTCTCCAGTTTCATCCACGTTGCTACAAAAGGCCAGATTTCATCCTTTTTCATTGCCACGTAGTACTCCATTGTGTATATAAACCACAATTTCTTTATCCATTCATCAGTTGATGGACATTTAGGCTCTTTCCGTAATTTGGCTATTGTTGAAAGCGCTGCTATAAACATTGGGGTACAAGTGCCCCTATGCATCAGCACTCCTGTATCCCTTGGGTCAATTCCTAGCAGTGCTATTGCTGGGTCATAGGGTAGATCTATTTTTAATTTTTGAGGAACCTCCACACTGATTTCCAGAGTGGCTGCACCAGTTTGCATTCCCACCAACAGTGCAAGAGGGTTCCCGTTTCTCCACATCCTCGCCAGCATCTATAGTCTCCTGATTTGTTCATTTTAGCCACTCTGACTGGCGTGAGGTGGTATCTCAGTGTGGTTTTGATCTGTATTTCCCATATAAGGAGTGATGTTGAGCATCTTTTCATGTACCTATTGGCCATCTGGATGTCTTCTTTAGAGAAGTGTCTATTCATGTTTTCTGCCCATTTCTTCACTGGATTATTTGTTTTTCGAGTGTGGAGTTTGGTGAGCTCTTTATAGATTTTGGATACTAGCCCTTTGTTCAATATGTCATTTGCAAATATCTTTTCCCATTCCGTCGGTTGCCTTTTAGTTTTGTTGGTTGTTTCCTTTGCTGTGCAGAAGCTTTTTATCTTCATGAGGTCCCAATAGTTCATTTTTGCTTTTAATTCCCTTGCCTTTGGGGATGCGTCAAGTAAGAAATTGCTGCGGCTGAGGTCAGAGAGGTTTTCTCCTACTTTCTCCTCCAGGGTTTTGATGCTTTCCTGTCTCACATTCAGGTCCTTTCATCCATTTTGAGTTTATTTTTGTGAATGGTGTGAGAATGTGGCCTAGTTTCATTCTTCTGCATGTTGCTGTCCAGTTCTCCCAGCACCATTTGTTAAAGAGACTGTCTTTTTTCCATTGGATATTCTTTCCTGCTTTGTCAAAGATGAGTTGGCTATACTTTTGTGGGTCCAATTCTGGAGCCTCTATTCTATTCCATTGGTCTATGTGTCTGTTTTTGTGCCAATACCATGCTGTCTTGATGATTACAGCTTTGTAGTAGGGGCTAAGTCTGGGATTGTGATGCCTCTCACCTTGGTTTTCTTTTTCAACATTGCTTTAGCTATTCGGGGGCTTTTCTGGCTCCATACAAATTTTAGGATTATTTGTTCTAGCTCTGTGAAGAATGCTGGTGTTATTTTGTTAGGGATTGCACTGAATGTGTAGATAGCTTTGGGTAGTATTGACATTTTAACATTTATTCTTCTAATCCATGAGTATGGAATGTTTTTCCATTTCTTTGTATCTTCTTCAATTTCCTTCATAAGCTTTCTATACTTTTCAGTATATAGATCTTTTAAATCTTTGGTTAAGTTTATTCCTAGGTACTTTATGATTCTTGGTGCAATTGTGAATGGGGTCAGTTTCTTTGTCTTTCTGTTGCTTCATTATTAGTGTATAAGAATGCAACTGATTTCTGTACATTGATTTTGTATCCTGCGACTTTGCTGAATTCATGTATCAGTTCTAGCAGACTTTTGGTGGAGTCTATCCAGTTTTCCATGTATAATATCATGTCATCTGCAAAAAGTGAAAGCTTGACTTCATCTTTGCCAATTTCGATGCCTTTGATTTCCCTTTGTTGTCTGATTGCTGATGCTAGAACTTCCAACACTATGTTAAACAACAGAGGTGAGAGTGGAAAGCTCTTTATATATTTTGAAACTTCTTTATGTATAAGTACCTTCTAAGACACGATTTGTAAATATTATCTCCCCTTCTTTGGGGTGTTTTCTCACCTTCTTGGTGATATTATCTGTTGCACAAAAGGTTTTAGCTTTAAAGCATTTCCCTTTATCCGCTGTTTTCTTTTTCATTTATGCATTGGTGTCATTTGTAAGAAATTGGTTCCTAACACAGGTCACAAGATTTACTCTCATGTGTCCTTCTAAGTGCTTTACAGTTTTAGCTTTTACATTTAGTTCTTTGATATATTTAAGTTTATTTCAATACATGGTGTGAGATGCCAGCCCAACTTCAATCTCTTACATGTGGATATCCAGTTTTTCCTAAAACACATATTAGAAAGACTATTCTTTTTCCCATTGAATTGTCTTGACCCTTAGATGAAAATCAATTTATCAGTAATGTGTTTATTTCTTTATACTCAAGTCTATTCTATTGATCCAAAGGCTAGTATCACACTGTCTTGAGCATGTATTTCTGTAAGAAGTTTTGAAAGCAGAAAGTGTGACTTCAGCTTTTTCTTCTTTTTCATGACTATTTTGACTATTCTGGGTCCACTGCATTTCTATACGATTTTAGGATTACCTTGTCAATTCCTGCAGAAAAGACAACTGTGATGAATAGAAATTGTATTGAATCTATAGATCAGCTGGGGGAATATTTTTTAATGTTTGTTTATTTATTTTGAGAGGGGGAGAGGGCAGAGAGAGAATCCCAAGCAGGCTCCGCACTGCCAGCACAGAGCCCCACGTAGGGCTCAAATTCATAAACCATGAGATAACCGTAAACCATGAGTTGAGATGAAATCAAGAGTCAGACACTTAACCAAGTGAGCCACTCAGGTGCCCTAGGGGGAATATTGTCATCTTAGAAATAGTAATCCTTTGATTGAGAACTATGGAATTTCCTTATATTTATTTAGTTATTTAATTTATTGCAATGACGTTTTAAAGTTTTCAGTGTACAAGTCGTAACGTTTCTCTTTATTCATTAAGAGTCTTTTACTCTGTCTGATGCTATTGTAAATGGAATTATCTTCTTAATCTCATTGCTAATGTGTGGAAATACAATTGATTTTGGCTTATTGACCTTGTTTGCTGCAACCTTGGTGAGTTCATTCATTAATTCTAACAGATTTATATCGGGCTGCGGGGATTTTTATGTATAAAAGGTCATGTTCTGCAAAGAAAGATGTTTGTTGTTTGTTTGTTTGTTTGTTTGTTTGTTTCCCCTTTGCAGTCAGGATACTTTATATCTTTTCACTTGCCTAATTGTCCAGGATAGACCTCTAAACACAATATAGAATTGTGGTAAGATCGATAATGTCCCTGTTCCTCATCTTAGGAGGAAAGCACTTTTTTTCACCACTAAACTATGATATTTCCTTTGGACTTTTTTTTTTTTTTTGTAGCTGTCCTTTATTAGGCTGAGGAAATTTCCCTCCAGTTCCAATTGGTGAAGTGTTTGTATCATGAAAGAGTGTTGGATCTTATCAAATTTCATTTGTGTGTGTGTCTGCTGAGAGATTCATGTGGTATCCAACCTTCATTCTAATGATGAAGCGTATTACATCAGTTGACTTTCAGGTATTTAACCACTGTTGTATAAATCCCACCGGGTCACAGTGTAAAATCTTTTCTTATGTATATTTTTGGATTCATTTTGCTAGTATTTTGTTGAGAATTTTTGCCTCGATGTTTATAAGGTCTATGCATCTGTAGTTTTCTTCTGTTCTCTCTCTTGGTTTTGGCACCAGGGAAATATCAGCCTGATAGAACAAATGACAAGAGTGCCTCTGGCTTCTGTTTCTTGGAAGAATTTGGGCAGGATTGACGTGAAATCTTTAATTGTTTGCTGGAAATCACCAGTACAGCCACTCGATTCAGGTTTTCAAGTTGCTTATGTTCACATTTTCTGTTACTTTTTAAAAAAAAATTTTTTTAACATTTATTCATTTTTTGAGAGACAGAGGAGACAGAGCGTGAGCAGGGGAGGGGCAGAGAGAGAGGGAGACACAGAAACCGAAGCAGGCATCAGCCTCTGAGCTGTCAGCACAAAGCCCAACACAGGGCTCGAAACCATGAAGCTGAAGTTTGTGACTTGAGCCAAAGTCAGATGCTCAAGATGCTCAGATGCTTAATTTCCCTCTAAGACTTACCTCTTCTACATCCCTTAAGTCTTGACAGGTTATTTTTTTGTTCTCTTTTATGTCAAAGTATTTTCTTTTTTTTTTTTAATTTTTTTTTTTTACTTTTTATTTTTTTATTTTTTTTTTAAATTTTTTTTTCAACGTTTTTTTGTTTATTTTTGGGACAGAGAGAGACAGAGCATGAATGGGGGAGGGGCAGAGAGAGAGGGAGACACAGAATCGGAAACAGGCTCCAGGCTCCGAGCCATCAGGCCAGAGCCTGACGCGGGGCTCGAACTCACAGACCGCGAGATCGTGACCTGGCTGAAGTCGGATGCTTAACCGACTGTGCCACCCAGACGCCCCTGTCAAAGTATTTTCTAACTTCTGATGTGAGTTCTGTGCCCACAATCCCCCACCATCCCCAAGAACTTGTTTCTGCTGATTTGGTTTTTTAGTGTCCTGACTGGACTCATACTTTGAAGTCTATTTCCCTGCCCCCAGCATACAACCTCTGATGTTTCTGATAAATTTTTCTTTTTGTAATCTCTGAGCCTCACCTTCTCTGTGTCACCCCAGAGTCAGCACCATTTACTGTCAGCCATTGATGGGTCAGAGTTGTGGTTTAAGCCCCCAGACCAGTGAAGCTTTCATCTTTTACTGTTGGATCTGTGTACAGCTTGGAGACTGCTGTCCCTGTTCCGGGAGCATAGGAGTATGTCCTGAAATCAACCCTATATCTGTACCTCTGGAGTTCCCTCTGTAGCCACTCCTCGGACAACGTGGCCTGGGGTGTTGGGATAATATCCCTGATCAACAGGAATGACTGTGGTTTTACGTGGGCTCTATTTGAAGATTTGTTTTTTCATTTTTATTTTCTTTCTATTTTTAAGTACTCTCTCTACCCCAGTGGGGTTCCAACTCACAGCCCTGAGATCAACAGTCACATGCTCTGCTGACTGAGCTGGCCAGGCGCCCCGGGGGGGGGGGGGGGGGGCTCTATCTGAAATGTCTCCTTCCCTGATCTTCCTTTTAAAAAGCCTCCAGCTCTTCTGTGTCTGCTGATATCACACTCCGTTGTGCGTCCCCAGTAGTGGCCAGCTGGCCATTCTATCCTAAATGATCTCTTTGGGGCATACGTTCCTCAACAATGGAAGCCCAACAGATGAGGGTGCTGGTAGGCCCAGAGTGTCGCCGGGCTTTGAGACCCCTGGCCAGAACCTCTGCACTCTGGAGGAGAAGCTGGGAGCAGGGATGGGAAACCCCCTCCTCACCAGCAGACACACCTGGATCCTTCCTGCGGGGGCAGAGCTGTGTGCGGAAGAGTTGGGTGGGTGGTAGTGAGCGGTGCCACGACCCGGTTGCCACCGTTGCTGAGTACAGATCTTCAAAAGGAAGATTAGGGAAGGAGACAGGGCGAGAGAATGGGCACTGCCCCCCCACCCCCCAGCGGCCACCACCTGCTTTGCATCAGTTGTGCACCATGCAGAGCTGTGCGAAGTCTGCGTTTTCCAACTTTCCTGGGCACTGAACCCAGGAGAAACAGTTCTTGACTGCCGCGTCCCCGCTGGGGAGTAGGCGAGACGGAAACCACTCAGCCTGCTGGAAGGGTCTTCTGCGAGGCAGAACTGTGGGTGTAAGCACCACCGCCTGCCCGGGGCCTGAGCGTCCGTAGACGATGTAAAGTAAGTGTTTCTCCATTTGATGTAGCCCCTCTGATCCGTGTAGAGAGACTCTGAATGATTGTCTTTGCTAATTTTCATCAGTTTAACAAGTGTCTGTCCGGAGGAGAGGCTTGCTTAAGCCCCTCACGCTTTCATTCCAGAAGCCCTGCTCAACACTTACGCTTTCTGGGACTAAATCTTGAATTCGTAGATATTTTCTGCTGGTTTTGCCTCCTCACACGTATTCCCAACAATGAACGTTTAGCTTTTTGAGGTCAGGAAAAAGACCTTAGGTTTCTGTACTGACTAGCTGTGAAGATAGCATTAAATGTAACACACAGAAAAGCTTCGAAGTTAAAAAGATAACAGGAGACCAAAAAAAAAGATAACAGGAGACAACATCACATTAAAATGAAGACATGTAGGAATGCCTGGGTGACTCAGTCAGTTGAGTGGGTGGCTCTTGATTTCAGCCCAGGTCATGATCTCACAGTTTGTGGGTTCGAGCCCCGTGTTGGGCTCCACGCTGATGAGGCAGAACCTGCTTGGAATTCTCTGTCTCCCTCTCTTTCTCTCTGCCTCTCCCCCACCTATGTGCTCTACCTATGTGCTCTCTCTCTCTCTCTCTCTTAAAATAAATAAATAAAACATTAAGATGAAGACATTGATTCAAAGATTATCCCTACCTGTTCAAACGTTAAGTCATAAAAGACATCTAGTATATCATCAAGAAAACACAGTCTTTTTTCAACAAGTTAGTGCGTAGTACTTTCCAATGTCAAATTTCTTTTCTTTAAGTACCTGCAAGGCAGAAGAAATATTGCTGAAAGCTTCCTAACGTAACCATCTTGCCTGCCTTTGTGCATGGATTTGTGAGCTCCGGGAAGGCAGGAGAAAATCCTTACTTTAAATTTTCTGACCTGAGACTGCCATGGTGGCTGGGTCAGATCAGCTCATGTGAACCACAGACCAGGGCACGGAAAGGGTTGTCCTGACAACTGGACTTGCCTGACCCAGTTTTTCATCCCTGTTATGAATCTGCAACTCTAATTTCTTTTGTTCTAAGTCAATTAAGAAAAACATAAAAATTCAGTACGTTTCTTTAAAAGCGGAACAAGCCCAAAGGAAAAGCGATGCCCAGAGCCCTGGGTTGTTCTGAATGCAAGTAAAAACCCTTCACACTAGTTCAAACCAGCCTGTGGGAGAAACGGAGAAAATCTCCTGTGTGGCTTTCTTCCCTCTGGGGGAGTGCTGCCTCCCCTTTCTCAGCCTACCATTTCTCCCCAAGTTCATTCATTCGCCCCGTATCATGTCTTCCTGCCTGTCTGATTACTAACTGACAGCTTCCCTCATTTTTGCCCCCACTGCGAATTCAGGACCAACCAGAGAAAGACAAATATGCGTGCTTGTCTGCTTATCCCAGCCACATGGGATGGCCCCTTCTAGTTAGCCTGCCGATAGCTTTCCCCCTGCCCACGGCCTCCAAGCAGAGCATAACTGAAGTCTTCCCTTTTTTCCACTCTGAATCTCTCCCACCCCTTTGCCTGCCTATACTTCTCTGCCAAAACACAAGTTATGGTAGCTGATTCCCTTGTGACGGCAAGCTCTAAATAGATAACGTTTCCCTGTTTCCATTTGGTTAGGTGCCTTTGTTTCCACACGATGGAACACCTTGTGGACGACAAAAAAAGGAAGGTGCCAGTCCTCTGTTATTCATTAGTCCTGACTCCATTCAAAATTTTTGTCGAGTACACACATTACTGATGAAATAACAGTCCGTGAAATAAACATCTCCTGTCTGTTGGGTAAATTAGCCAGCCGCCTCTGCCACCGTGTTGTGAGTTTGGTGAATAAAATCTATGGAAGTAGGATCCAGTCACAATAATCTTCCAGACGAAGCATTATTTTTGTATGGAGGTAGTTAATCACCATTCTTGAAGCCCTGAGTATTCCTTCTTGTGGGTTCTGTAAGGTGGAAACTAGAAGGTTCTCAACGAAGAGAAGGACAGTCTGCAGCTCTCCGCCCTGGTGTAAGCTGAGCATAAGCTGTGAGTCTGAAAGATTGCTCAGGTGATCCAGAGCCACTCCATAAACTTACAAAAACCGGTGGCCCAAGCCAAGAGAGATCATCCAGCTTGTATATGCATCATTTACGTATACAATAGTATAGTGTATACGACCATAGTCCTAAACCCTGTTAAACATGCAATTCGAATTGTTCCATAATACAGTCTCCTAGCCACGCAACAGAAGAGCGTAGCCCCAAGCGGTATGATTCCCTACGCATCCCCCATTTTCTGTCTCCATCCACGCATAGACACACGTGGACACGCACGTGTACGTACACGTGCACCCACATGCCACGTACTAAGGTATCTCAGATGCCAACGTGAAGCAGAGGAGGGGGTCCAACAGCCGAGCGATCAAGATCAAGAATATTTAATACAATATCTTTAAAACTAAAATTAGCGGGAAAATCCACAGTCAACAAAACACCACAATTTCGAGCCAAGTCGGGATTCCGCCCTGCAAGTGAGTCACCACCCTGCCTCACCCGCTTCCCCCTGGAAAACTTTATTTACAAAGATAGATGGTTCAGAGTTTGCCAATTTTATTCTTCAGAAATATGTTTCCTTTTCAAATAGCGGGAAGTAGTATATCAGTGAAAATTGAGAAACACGTTGGTCTGCTCTGCAAATTAATATCTAGACATCCTCGCAAAGTAATAGTATCAATGTATCGACACTAGTAGGACAATATTTACTGGTATAAAACCATGATACATGGTAACAACACTGTAAGCCTGACCGGCGAATTCGAAACCAAGCAGAATTTCGGAATTTTTGAGGATTTTGTCTATAACATTTAAAATAGCTCTTCAGGGGTCCAAAGGTCAACCCATTGATCTGGGAGGAAGAAACCAGTCAGGTGAATAAAAACTTCACACACTGCAAGGTTTTCTTAGCATTCAATTTATCGCATGAGTGCCTCTTTCCATTATATTCCCATCCCCCCCCCCCCCCCCCCCCCCCCCCCGGTAAAGTGCTGAGTACTGTATTTCAAGTTGTCATATCTAAGGCTAACTTCTGTTCATTATTATATAGGATAGTCTCTTACCCACACAAGCTCTCTCTTAGGAAGGTGAAACTGCCCTGCCTTAGGCATTTACTATACATCATGCCAATGTCAACGGCAATTCTATTTTTCCCCTCGATGCTCTTTGCTTCTCTTCCAGCTCCGGAAGGACCACCCCATTATCAGCTGGAGAACAGGCTTTTCATATGTGTGTGAACTTGTGTGAGCCCAATCCCCAGCCTCCTAAATTAGATCCATTTCTTATCTCTATTTTTTTCCCCCTGGTTTTGTGTTTTCTCCTCCTAGTTACATCTTTCAAAACATGCTACCACGACCAAAAGAAAAAAATACATTGTTTGTTCTCCAAAATTATTAGAAAACAAAGCATCTCCGTTACTGTTGAGGTCTTTGAGTTTTACATTGTTAAGAAATTACTATTTCAGGGGCGCCTGGGTGGCCCAGTCGGTTAAGCATCCGACTTCAGCTCAGGTCATGACCTTGTGGTTCTTGGGTTCGAGCCCTATGTGGGGCACTGTGCTGACAGCTCAGAGCCTGGAGCCTCCTTTGGATTTTGGGTCTCCCTCTCCCTCTGCCCCTCTGCCCGTTCATGCTTTGTCTCTCTCTCCAAAAAATAAATAAATAAATAAATAAATGTTAAAAAAAAAAAGAAATTAATATTTCAAACAGAAAGTAAACGTACATGACCACGTTTATAACTATTACCTTTGCAGAGAAACATCCTCAAAAGACTCTTCACGAAACAATCTAGAAAACTCTACTTATCATACTTCTCTGGCTTGTTGCTAATTTCTACTTTTCTGAGTTTGACAGAAACTTGCAAAAAAATCTATCAAAATCCCTAGCCAACGAGCTGTCTCCGCAATATTGAGCTTCGTCTTATGAACCAGGAAGTTTGCTTTGGCTGATGAGGAACTACAAAATCTAAAAGGGATAAACTGCATTAATATCAAATACAAAAAGTCAGGGTACGAATCTGGATCTAAAAAGATCCAGTAGTCCTAGGTCTGAAAGTAGTCAAGCAGTCCTAAGTCCGTCTGAAAGCCCCGATGCCCACCCCTCAATCTTGACCTTCTTCTATCTGTCCTACTTCCCAGCTAGGTGACGCTTCCTCTGTCATCTGTCACTTTTCTGTGCCGCTCAGAACTCTCAAAGACACCCCATTGTGCTCAAGGATTAAAGTTAAGTATCTTCGCCTAACAGTCAAAGCCATGCATTCTCGGTTCCTAATCCCTTTCGGAGTTGAATAATGAAGCAGCCAACCAACTCGTTGGTAAGCATATGGCAAACCACGGGCAGGTGAAACCATGTATGAAGAGTCTGAGAATCACAGGAATTTCCAATATAACAGAACTTGTGCATACTTAAACCAGTTCAAATTTTCTCTATCTATGGGGTTTTCAGAAAAGGAGCTCCCTTCTCATAATTCTTTTTCATTTCTCCCACCTCTAGTTTACCCCTGCCAGATAGTTCGTTGTAAACATAGGATTACAGGAAGATATTTTCACGTTGGGAATTACTGCCATTATACATATATAGTGAATAAAAGTCCTTCAGCTGCTGTGTGATTTGAAAATATTTTCTCCCCCTCTGTGGCTTTTCTTTTAATTCTCTTACCGTTATCGGTTGCAAGTAATAATTTCCAAATTTGTGAAAATTTCCATTTATCAACATTTCCTTTTATACGTTGTTTCTTCGTAGTACCTGAAAACTCGTACAAAAGCCAAAGTGAGCAGATTTTCTCCTATATTTTCTTCTAAAGGTTTTATAGATTCATGTTGTACATCAAAGCATATAATCCCCTTACAGCTAAATTTCATATAGAATGTCAGGTGTGTGTCAGTGTTTGCTTTATTGCATATGCACATCTACGCACATCTCATTGTTCCAAGAACATCTGTTGAAAGGAATATCTTCCTCCACCGAATAATCTTTGAACCTCTGTCAAAATGAGTTGAGCAGATACGTGTGGGTTTATTTGTAGACATTCTATTCTGCCCCTTGATCTATGTGTGGATCTTTTTGCCAGCCCCAGTAATGTCTTAATCGTCGTGGCTTTAAAGTAAGTCTGGAAATCTAGTGGGACAAGTTCTCCACCTTCTTTTTCTTTTTTTCATAACTGTTTTGATAATACTACCACCTTGTGCCTTTCCATTATTTTAGAGTCAGCTTCTGAATATCTACAAACAGTCTTGCCAGGATTTTCAATGGAATGTCATTGAATCAATAAATCAAGGTAGAGAAGATTAATATCCTGATAGCATTTAGTCTCCCAAACGTGACCCCAAACTATCTTGACAGATTTTCGGTCTTGTTTGATTTCTGATTTCTGTACATATTTTGTTAGATTCAAAAGTGAGATATTTCATTTTTATTATTCTCTTTTAAGTGGTATTCTTTTTCATTTAAAATTCCGATGGTAAAGTGCAAGTTTGCAGAAACATAACCGGATTTTTAAAATGTTGATCTTGAGGCACCTGAGTGGCTCAGTCGGTTAAGTGTCCTACTCTAGATTTTGGCTCAGGTCATGATCTCACGGTTCACGAGTTGGAGCCCTGCATTGGGCTCTGCCCTGACAGCACAGAGCCTGCTTGGGGTCCTCTCTGCCCCCTTCTCTCTGCTCCCGTCGTCCACACACACACACACACACACACACACACACACACGCACTTTCTCGCTCAAAATAAATTTAAAAAAAAATTAAAATGTTGCTCTTGTATCCTGAAATCTTGTTAAAATTACTTGTTAGTGCTAGAAATATGTTTGTAGAATTGTTTTAGATTTTAGATGAGAACACTATGTTTTATCTCATTCTTTCCAACTTGTGTGTCTCTTATTTCTTTTTCTTTATTGCACTAGCTAGAAATTTTAGCATTATGTTTCATGCAAGCAGTGAAAAACAACAGTATTGCTTATCTTCCATCATTGGGAGAAAGAATTGGGTCCGTCATCATCACAGAGGATTTTAGTTGTAAGTTTTTGTAGATGTCTTATTATTACCTTTATTAGGTTGTGTCTATACTTAATTTACAGAGAGTTTTTTTCATCGTGAAGGGAAATGAGTTTTTTTGCATCTATTGATATGATTTTATGCCTTCTTATTTCGTCTATTAAAATGGCAAAGTGCATTTATATATATTTTTAATGTTGAATGAGCCTTGCACTTCGGGAAAAAATTCTACTTGGTCATGAGAAAGGAGCGAGAATTCAATTTAATATTATATTGAGGCTTCAAACTGAATCTCAACACGCAAAATTGGTCAGAAATTATGGGATGTGCAGGATATATTACATGATGAGAAAAAGAAATTCAACTAACCTATGTGAAGACAGTGTAGGAAAAATAGAAGCATTTCATGATATACCCCATTGATTGAGTCAGGACAGCTGCATAAAGCAGTACGCTCATACACAAACACAGGTACCAACACTCACATGTGCACACTCATATAACCATGGGGAAATGGAATACTACACAGCAGTTAAAAAGAATAGATATGTCCTTGTGGATAAATTATTCAGAGTAAGAAGAAAACTGTAGAATGAGGTAAACAGTACCCTCCCACCTACACAAAGTTTAAATATGAATAAAATCATACTACTCTGTGTGTGTGCATATGTGTGTGTGTGTGTGTGTGTGTGTGTGTTATGTTGGGAAAGTCTCCAGGCTCAAAGAAGGGCACAAGTACATGTGTATGTGCATGTAAATGTGGAAAAGGACTGAAGGCACAGATACCAAATTCATAATGAGGATTTGTATCCGGGAGGGAAAAGAGTTAGATTTAGGATGATGAAATGGACTATGGGTTTATTTCTAATATATTTACTTTTTACAATGTGAATCTTTAATATGCTACTTATATGACTTTGAAAGTATATGTCTGCTTAGAAAACACCCGAAAACATGTTAAACTGTTAACAGTGGTTCAGTCCCTGTGGCCTGAAGATGAACGATGTGTCATTTTCTTACTTAGTTTTGTATTTAAAATAAGAATCATTACAAAATGGTTATTTGAAAAAAAGAAGAATTACACAATTCAAGTGATAGCACACAGTGATTTTTTCCACAGGCAAATTTCACTCTGAAGTTAGTTGCTATTTGGCTGGCATGGAGTATGGGATTGCAGAATGGTCCTCTACATAAAGCTCTCCACTCTTCCTCTGTTTTTGGACCCTCAGGTGAGGACTCCCCTCAGTGGTTTTTTTTTTTTTTTACCTCCCTATCCAAAAATGGCACCCACACCATTCCTTGCTCTGTGATAACTGACTATATTTTCTCCTGTATTGCCCAACACTATCGGATCCTATCAATAAGTTTTGTTCATTTTGTTTTCCAGCCTTTAGAAGGTAAGACCGTGAAGACAGAGATTTTGTGTTTTCTTCATCGCTGTATCTCCTTTACCAGGAAGAATGAATGGATGATGTAGGTATGTAAGAAATATTTTTAAATGAATCATAACTTTTTATGTCTGAAGCGGCCCACGTTAAACATCTCAATGTGCCACCGGGAGCCTCTGTCCCCTTCTCGAGGACACTCTGACCACCTAAGTCGTCCTCAATAGTGTCTGCGGGTGATTAAAATGCTTCTCTAATTCACAGGCCTAACGTCACCCACCAGTAAGTTTAGTGTGACAGCTACCCCCCTAAAATGTTCTGAAGGCAACCCTCACCTCTTGAAAGTGTTTTATCTGTTTGTTTTTTAGCCAGAATTCAGTCAAGCCTCTCGATTTTTTATATCTGGCATTTGAACTGGCTTCCTATGAAGCAGGAAAGAATTCAAAACTGACCCCCGTGTCTTTAAAAAAAAAAAAAAAATCCCAGGTAGAGCAGCGATTCCGGGAATGGACCCCGCTCACTGTGGTGGAACACATCACTTTTCAGTCCGCTGTCAGCTCAGGGTGACACTGACACAGAGATGACAGATAATGGTCACCCATGATAGGAGACATAATCCCCTTCACCAGAGCAGGAAAAACATTGCCAATGTTTTTATTTATTTATTTATTAAGTGTCTCAGTTTACTCACACGTAATCAGAGCACCATTTATTCTTGGTTAACCAACTTTTGCCCATTCTGAAGGCTATCAGACCTCCACAATTACCAAAACTGACCCCAAAGTGAGAAAATCTCATTTAGTGGACACGACTCCAACCATGGTCATGGGCATGACTCCACAGAGACGGCTTGGCTGGCAATTCTTTGGAAACTTTCTTCGCAATGTTCCGGGGCGGGGGAGTCGGGTGGGGTGGGGGTGGGGTGGAGAATGTTACAGGAAACACGTGCAACTCTGAAACATGCAAGGTAACTGACAGAGGTGGGTTCATTCTTCCACCACAACCCATAAGCCCGAGATGCCATTTCCAGAGCAGGCAGCTTTACCAAAGATACCCCAATCATAGAACTTCTCCTGGTGGTCACAAGGTAAGAAGGCTTTCCTTTTGGACAAACCCAAGACTGGCCAAGTTCTGATGTTTTCAAACTGGCCTTTGTCACAAACCAACGAACAAGCCAAGGACACCTCTCTCCCCCAACAACAAGCAAACGACAAAACCAGATCACGTTTCTTTTCCTCCAGAACCAACAGACAGAAGACTGACTCCACTCTGCTTTCTGCTTTTCAGTTTGTATTCCTAGACGGGACCTTGTCCCCCTGGCCAAAGAAATTGCAGCATTAAGTCTTTAAAGTATTTTTGTTTTCCCTTTTCCGTTTTATGACCTAAGGCAGGCTCAGTACACACGGGCATACGGGCATACGGAGACAGCTGAGAAAAAAGGAGAAGCTTTCCAACTTCAAAAGCTCATCCCCAGTGTCTCCCTGAGCTGCTCTCCCACCTCCAAGTGAAGAGTCTATACGGTCAGCTTTGATGTGCAGGGTTAGGAGAAGGGATAGGCGTAGATAAAAGCTTGCTACAGGCAAGCCTGGATGGGTCCATTAAATTGCTTTGAAAAGCAACCAAAGGTCATTTTGCTGATTGAGTTTTGAGAGGGGTCCTGTCCCCAACAGTGAGGGTGGCAGAGAGCTGCTGCTGGGCTGTCGGGCACTCACCGCACAGGTCCTCGATGCTGTGCAGAACGTCAACACCGTCCCCTACTAAGAGCCCATTAGAATAAAATGATAGTTCAATGATATGATCTAAAACTTTTTTTTTCCTGCACAGAGATGATTTTCAAGGAGCAGCTAGAATGTGATGAAACAAAATTACCTGATTAGGTAGATCCCCTGAAACCATCTGGACTGGAATGTTAAAACCACATCTAAAATTTAATCTTCCTTGCTTTTCCTCATCACATGATTACCTAAGTGGAATTTAGTATGAATAATTCCATTAATTTTTCACACGGCTACAGCTTGACTAGGTCGCTCTTGCCCAGCGTTTGTCACACTTTTTTGTAATGCGGTCGTCTTTAGAATTTTAGGCTCAGATTTGCAATACCTCACAAAGAATGCAATTGAAATGTTTTGGCAACTGGATGCTGAAAGAGAAAGCTATCTTGAAAATAAATTATTTTAGGGGCGTCTGGGTGGCTCAGTTGGTTAAGTGTCAGACTTCGGCTCAGGTCATGATCTTGTGGTTCATGAGTTCGAGCCCCGTGTTGGGCTCTGTGCTGACAGCTCGGAGCCTGGAGCCTGCTTCGAATTCTGTGTCTCCCTCTCTCTCTGCCCCCCCCCCCCCAGAATAAATAAACATTAAACAAATGTTTAAATACATTATTTTAAAACAAGCTAGCTTTTGTCTATTGACTGTCGTTAAACCTTAAGCCTATTTCCTTATGAAGAGTAAAATCAAATTTAGGTCTTAAATTCTCTCTTGTGTTCAGAATAAGTATTTGTAGACCACTCACAAATTTTATGAAAATTTTCATAACAGCAAACTTGGCTATGGCATAAATTTTATTTCATACTAGCCCACTTAAAGTTGTTTTTTTTTTCTTCATTCTGACTGCACTGGTTTCCTGTTGCTACTGTAAGAAATCACCACAAATTTTGTGGCTTAAATCAACACAGGGTTATTATCTTACAGTTCTTGAAATCAGAAATCTGCCATGGGTCTCTCTGGGCTAAAATCAACGTGTCAGCAGGGTTTGTTGTTGTTGTTGTTGTTGTTTGTTTGTTTTTTTGTGTTTTTGTGTTTTTTGTGTGTGGTTTTTTTGTGGTTTTTTTTTTTGTTGTTGTTGTTGTTGTTGTTGTTTTGGAGATTGAAGAGGATGATCCATTTTTTTACCTTTCTCAGCTGGTAGAGGTCTCCATCATCCCTTGTCTCCTGGTCCCCTTCTTCTTTTTTTTTTTTAAATTCTTTTTTTTAATGTTTTTATTTATTTTTGAGACAGAGACAGAGCATGAGCAGGGGTGGAGCAGAGAGAGAGGGAGACACAGAATCCGAAGCAGGCTCCAGGCCCTGAGCTGTCAGCACAGAGCCCGACATGGGGCTTGAACTCACGGAGTGTGAGATCATGACCCGAGCTGAAGTCGGATGCTCAACCGATTGAGCCACCCAGGTGCCCCCTGGTCCCCTTCTTCTATCTTCAAAGCCAGCAGCAGAAAGACAAGCCTTCAAATTCCATTTCTCCAACCTTTTTCTGTCTCTTTCATTCACATTAAAGACCTTCATGATGGTACTGGGTGCACCCAGAAAACCCAGGATCGTCTCTCCATCGTAAGGTCAGTCGATTAGCAACCTTAATTCCATTAACTACCTTAATTCCCCTTTGCTATGTAACCTAATCTAGTCACAGATTTTGGGATAACCACAGAAGATGTGGATATCTTCAGGAACCATTATTTGACTTACCATACTGATAACCTCAAAATTTTCTTGTAATACCCAAAAGTTGCACCCCTTTTTTTCTGTCCCCTCCCCCCCATGGCCCTGTGAACAATTGCTTTATATGCTTTTATAAGATTATTACATATTTTGTGGCATTTCTGAAAAACTGTGACATACCATTTATTAATTTACGGGTCCTAATTTTTGGTGACTATTATGAAACTCATTGTTTATGAGCTATATCTCATTTCATAATTTAATTATGTTGAATAATATTATGACTTAGATTCAGAAAAAGAATAAGTAAGCAACACAAAGGCATTTAAGTAGCCATTACAATTTTCATGAATATTATAATTGAAGTGACGTGGAGTTTAAAATTCTGGTTGATATCATTGCTTCTCAAGGTTTGAGGACTTTGAAATTGTTCCTCTTCTGTTATTTCACTGCTCCATGAGCTAAGACAGAAAAGTTGAAAGTGTGTAAAAGATTTGACCAAAAAACCAAGAGAAAGATCTACAAGACTGGAACGCCAACCAGCGGGTCAAAGGAGACACAAAAAGTGGAACACACTTGGAAAATGTACTCACAGTGTAATTTCCTACAGTTTTACTGGGAAGGAAGGGCTCATTCGCTGAGTTAGAGAATGTATGGATATGCATAAACGAATCTAGCAGTACGTCTATTTATCAGACATTATGAAGAAGGAAATGTATCTTCCAAAAGAGAATGCTTGGCTCAATGAAACAAAGAAAAGAAAAAAAGAGAAGCAGAAAGAAATTGTAGGTGCTGTATGTTCCTGATACTGAACGTGTATATCCGTTGAGCACCTAATGTTGCAAAATCTGATTAAGTAAAATGCATTTTTTGTCATAGCACTGGTAAATTAGGCATTGCGTTTGTCCTATTTCAAAGCACTAAGTTTGTATTATAGTGATATACGCCTGCTGCTTCGCTTATCAAGCTAGAAAATCCATCATGCAGAGCCCATCTTTCAAGCAAGTCTAAATCCTTTCTTTTTACATCACCAGCCAAGTTCATGCTAATGCAATTCCCCTAGGCAAAACCATCAGGTCAGAAATACCCAACACAGAGCAGAAATAAACAGCCTTGTAACAAACGCGTATTCCTGAACACTAAAGATACTTATCTAGAGTTAAGCACAAAAGAAGTCTGTTTGTGTAGTCTGAAACCTTCAAAACACAGAGGCTTTCTATGGACAATTCTTGAATAAAAATTAAATTCGGTGGCTTAGCCTGAGGTTTCCAACACTTCTGTAAGCCGTGTAAGACCTCACATTATATTCATCATAGATATCAACACAGAGTTGACTTTTATTCACTGCTCTCCCTTCCTTCCGTTTTGATGGGCTGTCATTTGGTGCCTCCATTATTTCATGTGTTAATTTTCATTGCTCTATAAAACCTTTTATATACAAAAGATCAGAACCCTAAGTTTTTTGCTGATGATGTTGTCATCTCAGTAGAGTTGATAAAAGAGCAATCCCTGTGGGTCTCCAGTCAGCAAAGCAGAAACATATCTGAAATGTTTTTCCTCCTAAGTGTAAAGAGAACATCTTTAATATTTGTAAAAATAGTCATCTCCCCCCACACCCGGGGGGTGTCCCTTCTCCTAAGATGAGTGAAGCTACACACCTGGAAAGAACAGCAAGATTTTTTGTTTTTGTTTTTGTGAACATTAAAATGCTGATGTAGAAAAAACGGTGCAAGTATCTTTGGAAATGCTTGTAATAGAAAGATTGCAGCTATGGGGCACCTGGGTGGCTCAGTCAGTTGAGTGTCTGACTCCTGATTCCCTGGTCATGGGATTGAGCCCAGCATCAGGTTCCACAGGAGGGGGGAACCGGCTTGGGATTCTCTTTCTCTTGCCCTTTGCCTCCTCCCCCACTCACATGCTTGCTCTCTCTCTCTCTCTCTCTCTCTGTCTCTCAAATAAATAAAAATTTTCTGGGAGCACCTGGGTTAAGCATCCAACTTGGGCTCAGGTCTTGAGGTCATGTTTGTGAGTTCAAGCCCTGTGTCGGGCTCTACGCTGACAGCTCGGAGCCTGGAGTCTGCTTTGGATTCTGTGTCTCCCTTTCTCTCTCTGTCCCTCCCCTGCTTGTGCTCTCTCTCTCTCTCCCTCTCTCTCTTTCTCTCTAAAAAGTAAATAAATGAACATTTTTAAAAAAATAAAATAAATAAAAATTTTTTGAAAAAAGAAAGATTAAGTTATGGCAACAATAGGCATGTATATTCCTTATATGTATATCAGAAAGTTGATATAAATATGTTCGGGGTTGAGTGGGTTTCTCCTTTTGTTGTTGTTCTTTGGCTTTAGAAAGGAGTGCAAAGGGATAAAAAAGAAAAAAACTTTCCCCTTCTTCTGGCCATTTATTCTACTTTTCCCCAAGAAGGTCTACATGTCTGTGTGAGGAAAGAGGAAGTAAGGCGCTGAAAACTTAATTCCATCATCTAGAACACCCAGAAATTTATCTGAAAACCATTCGCCATTTTTAACAATTTTTTACAGTGAGAAAGTAATAAATATTCATCACTTAGATTTATGCAGAAAAACACATCAAAATTGGTCATTTAAAATAACCTCACAATGGTAGGGTGTTCTTTCTCTTTTTTATTTTCTACATGACATATATTTTTATTAACTTCATCGGCATATAATTCACATAGAATAGAATCAACAGATTTTAATTCTATATAGATCCAAGATTTTTTGGCAAATGCATTTTTAATAAATGAGATTACTTTTATTTAAATAAAAAAGAAAAGACAAATGTGCATCCTTCACATTGTCACCACTTTGAAAAAAAAAATAATACAACAAATATATCTACTGAAGGTAAAGTGAAGTTCAAGGCCATGAGATATAAGTGATTTTCCCCATTTGAGAAATCCCCAGGATAAGCCCCTCCCCATCTGTTAAAATTCCCGAGACTGTGCTCAGGTTTGTGACCTGTTCCTGATCATCTGGGTCCGTAGCAAATGAAAGGTCTGAGAGGGAAAAACAGGGAGAGGGAGAGAAAATTATAAATGAGGGCGCTTTGGGCCACGTTAACAGAGCTCATTGTACCATATTCATGATCTAGAAACACCCCTACCCAGCCCTGCGGTCATTGAATGTAGTAGGGCAGTGGCAGGGGGGCAGAGTGGAGACAGAATGGTCATCCACTTTGGCACAGAGGAGTAGAAAAATACCCTCAGAGTAGAGGATATCATTGTGATATATATATATAGAGAGAGAGAGAGAGAGAGAGAAAGAGAGAGAGAGAGAGAGTTGGGTCCTGACTATTCCAAAACTCCAAATAAATGAAATTATACAGTGCATATTCTTTTGTGTCTGGATTATTTTACTCAACACAATGTTTTTAAGGAAAAAAAGAATAAGACCCATCTACGTGCTGCCTACAAGAGACTCACTTTAGATATAAGACACACATAAACTGAAAGCGAAGGGATATAAAATTCTATTCCAGGCAAATGGAAACCAAAAGAAAATTGAAGTAGCTATACTTACATCAGACAATTAGACCTTAAAACAAAGATTTAGGGGAGCCTGGGGGGCTCAGCCGGTTAAGCCTCTGACTTCGACTCAGGTGTTGATCTCACAGCTCGTGAGTTGGAGCCCCACATCCGGCTCTGTGCTGACAGCTCAGAGCCTGGAACCTGCTTCAGAGTCTGTCTCTGCCTCTCTCTGCCCCTCCACCACTCATACTCTGTCTTTTTCTCCCTCTGTCCCTCTCCCTCTCTCTCTCTCTCTCTCTCTCTCTCTTTCTCACACACACACACACACACACACACACACAAATAAACATTAAAAAAATTTTTTTAATCAAAAAATAAAGAAAAAAGGAAAAAGAAAGGAAAGAAATGTCTTTATAGACTCTAAGGAAAAAAAGGCCAACTTATTTGAAATCTATTAATATAAATTTACCATGTGACAAATATTATCCTCAGGGCTGGAACTAACACTTCTGTCCATGAAACTCACATTAGAGGAGAAAACAAAACAAAACAGGACAAAAACAAACCAACAAAAACCATGTAATTAATGAGACCCTCAAGTAATAGGAATTTCCGTTATCATACTAAAATATTTGGGGTGCAAAGAACAGGCAAAAGACCCCTATTTTAGGCTTCTACAGGTTATTTGCAAACAGGACAGTTGTAAAGTTTAGAAACCAATTATAAATTTAAAGCATAAAAATAGAAAAGAAAAAAATTCATGCTTAAGGATATGTACCAGTGAATGGGGTCTGTAATAACTACAGAATAAAGCACAGTCTGTTTTAATTAAGTTTAAATTAGCTTTACATGAAAGTAAATTGGTTCTGAATCTACAAGATTAAAATGATAACATTAATATCTAAAAGAAATGCTGCTTTTAAAGTCTTCTCAATCAAACCCAAAGTCCTACATTAAATAAAAATAGAAATTGTGGAGTATCAATTAATTTAAATTGCAGAGTTATTTATGTTCATTTGATTTGGGGAACATATTTAATAGGCAATTTAAAACGTTGAAGGCTATCAGTTGGTGTGTGTAATGAAAATTAATATTCTAATGAAGAGAATTATTTGAAAGATGTAAGTTTTTCCTATCTTGGAAAACTCAGTTCTGCTAAATCAATAAAAAAGTTTATATTCTATTGTTAACTGTAACACATTTAATAATTTATGTTAACAACAAATTACCATTAATTGTAATAAAATCTATTTTTCCTGTTTTCCTTATTCTAACAAAATTAGATCAAGCTTTGACTTAAGGAAAGCATCTCTCACACTATCAGTTTTTCTTTCATCGTTGTTCTTTTTTCTCATGGGCAAAAAATCAGAATTTATCACTGACACATTCAAATACCACCCCCCCATACACATTTGTAAAGAATTTCCTAATGTATCATTACTGGTAACATATTAATGTTCCTAGAAATGGAGATTGGGCAGGTCTCTTTCTTTCTGAACAAATGAACTTAAAAGTCATGACAAATACTGAGTCTTCCTCATGTTTCTTTTTTTTTTAAGTTTATTTATTTATTTTGAGAGAGAAAGTGTGTGTGTTGGCATGCACAAGCAGAGGAGGGGCAGAGAGAGAGAGGGAGAGAGAATCCCAAGCAGGCTCTGAGCTGTCAGTACACAGCCCAGTCAGGGCTCAAACTCACAAACCATGAGATCATGACCTGAGTGGAGACCAAGAGTCGGATGTTTAACCAACTGAGCCACCCAGGAGCCCCTCATGTTTCTGTGTCTTTCCCTTCTCCTGTCACTTTTCTAGAAAATGCACACTGGTGCCAATGTCCTCACAGGGTCAGGAAAACTCAGAATCTGAAAGGCCCTTAGACCTAAATGTCACATTTCATATATGAAGAAGGGAAAGCCCACAGCGTTTGAAAGATGTGCCCGTGGATCAGTCATGCTCGTCCGACGTTGGTTCCTGCGACCCTTGGAGAGTTGCCCAATGGCCTTTCCCAAGGGAGCTCGTGAGCGCTGGGGGCACTCCTCACAGCTATGTGTCTGGGGCAGAGTGGGACCATTCCTGAGATCAATGTCTCCCCTGGCAAGGCTGTTAAGAGGATTGATCAAATGAGCATTATGAAATTCTACCACAGCAACCGGCACCCAAAGAAATGAGGTGTTAGTTGAGATGATATTTTCTCTTCCATCTCACAGAAAATGTTCATTCCTACTCAATTCTGTTATTGTGAAGATTAAATAAATTCCGTAAACGGTGATAGAGCAAAATCACACAGGCATGAGCATGAACTCTGTCCGGCAGGTAGCCACGCAGATGGATTCAGTCCACATCAACTTCCCATTTGTCGTAGTCAGAAATACTCCCAGACATCTCTGTTCAGGCCGAAGTTGCCTAAATAAATGAGTCTTAACTGAGTCCAACTCCTTTCTCTGTCGCTCTTCGATTTCTCGAATCAGTTCTCATCAACTGTTCCTCTCCCTGACCCCAATTCCCATCTCTCACTGTGCCTTGTGGTCTAACTTGTTCCTGCTGGTTGACTCCTTTCTTACCTCCATCCTTCTTCACTCATATCATCTGCTGTTTTCTCTAATAACCCCCTATGGACAAAGGACAAATTGAGTTTGACTCTCCTAGAAATTCAAAGGCAAGTGATGCAGACAGCCAACTGAGGAAAAGGAAAGTACCCTGGGGAGGAATGAGATTAGTAATAATAACTGACATTATCCATTATTAATTACTTATTGATTGATTGTTAATTATTAATTACTTATTAATTGATTATTACTAAGTGTCAGCTACATCCCAGATAGTGTTCCCGGAAAGTGCCACACGTTAGTTAGTTGAAACTCATGAGAATCTGGCATAGTTAATATTATTATCCCCGTTTTTAAAATGAGAACTTTGGAGCAATATTCATGGGCTTCCACGATCTCCGAATGTACCATTGCAATGGGACGTGTTGAGGCCTAAATCCAATCAACTTCACTCAGACATGGTTCCAGAAAAATGAAATTTTGCACAAAAAAGCTGAAACCTGAAATTAATTACCGGGTGACATAGGTGAAGTCATCATATAGTAGAGGCAGGGTGGTGGCCAGTCTCTAAAGTCAAACTATAGCTCTGTTTGTCCAGGACTATTAGAAGATAGACGGCAAGGATGAGGTAGAAGCATCTCTTGAGAAGACACATTCTGACGTATGTCATGAACGCTCCGCAGCATTTCAACATCAGCCTGATGAACCACATCCCACAAATGCCTGTTCAAATAAAAACACGCCCAACGGTTCATTTGGAAGGGTCACAAGGGTATTCTTAACCGTGGACTGTCCAGATCTGCTCTATAAAGTACAGGTTTCCCCACATAAATTAGTAACTGAAAGTCTTGTTTTAATACTTCCAAATAGTTATCGTTGGCCATTTCTGACGACTGAATTCTTGAGACTCATTAGGTGGATCAGGATGCTTTGAGTGTAGGAGTAAGTGGAACCTGTTGTGAACACTGCAAAAGTCAGGAGGGAGGTGACAAAGGCTGGGTGATCCATGGCCCCAGATCCCTCTGGATAAGATTGCTGCAAACAGACTGAACACATTGACCCGTGGACCTCTCCGCACTCTCCCTCCTCCCCACTTTCCTGCCCCACGTCCTACACGCATTCCCTCTCAAATGGCCTTTAAACTAATGAAATGGTATTTAAACTCCTTAACCAGCAGGGAAATGCAAATAAAGCCTCAAGGAGATACCGTTACTCAATCACAGAAAGGGTTAAGTTCCCCCAAAACAAATAATAACAAACAGACAAAGGACAAAGGCAGGAAAATACCCATTGGTAAGACGGTGGAGTCCTATGAATGTTCACGTACTGTTGCAGAATATGTAAATGATTACAGAGACTTTGAAAAGCAATTGATATTATGTCTAAACTTGGAAATAACTACATCCCAGGAGCCAAAAATTTCTCTCCTGTGCGTAGACCCAACAGAATGGGTCCAAATGTGCACCAAGGAGCATGTCCAAAATGGAATTATTCGTAATAGCCGAAACCTGAGAACAATGCAAATGGACACGAACAGAAGAATGGATACATTTGTTACGTGTTCATAGAACATATGTTATGTAGCAATAAATTGGAACAAATCATAATTGTCTGCAACAACACCGATGACTCTTTCAAATACAGTAGAAGCAAAAGAAGGCAGAATCCCAGTGTATTCTGTATGATTTTATTTGTATCGAGTACAAAAGGTGACAAACTTACTCCACTGTGTCAGGATTTAGAATGCTGGTTATCTTGGGGGAGAACAGGAGCATGGTTATCTGTAGAGGGCATGCGAAGAGCCTCTGGGATGCTGGCCATGTTCCCTCTCCTGATTTGAGATGTGAGTCCCCAGAAGAATGCAACTCCGTGATGAGACATTGTGCTATTTGCTTCCTCATAAAGGAAAAAATAACTGTTTTTAAAGAAAGGCAGCGAATAAGAAAATATGTTGTACAGATTGGGATATACATACCTACAGGACCAAGCGGAAACAATGATTAAATGCTTGCTGAATCCATGCACCTTCTCTAAGATGAAATTTTCACTGACAATATCATATACACCTTTCAAAAGTGCTGTTTTCCAAGCCAAACTCTAATGATGGAGAACTTCGTTAGCCTAGTCAAAAATATTCTCAAAAGTCGTACAAGACACAGCACTGAATGTGTCTGCCAACAACATGAGCACAATTGCTTTCGAAATACCAAAGTGGGAAAAGGCATTATTTGTAATATTACGAAAAAAGGCAGGCAACTGTGACTCATTTCACCCCCACACCCAGCTGAAAAAAGCTTGAGGGTCAATACTGACCTTTGGAAATGAATGGAACTTGTTTCAAGCTACTTTTCCAACAAGAAGAAAAAAAAAATTTCTTTTTAAATCATGGCACTCCCTTAAATTTCACCTAAAGAAATCCTCTGAAGACCCAGCTGGTTTAGCTCTATAAAAAAAAATCACTTATAAGTTGTACACACACACACACACACACACACACACACACACATAACACAAACATGTCAATCAGCTGTCTGTAGAAAGCTATTTACTGAATTTCAGTAAATAAACTAATCTCCCCAGTCAAGTTCCCTGTCTTTTTTTTTTTAATCAGAGAACATAATTACTAAGCTTAAGCCAAAATGTTGTTTTTCTTATACATTCACTTGAGGGAGATAAAGCTATATGCTCATGATCTTGTCCTGTTCTGGATTCTAATAGTAGAGTAAAGCACACTGTGATGGTTGATTTTACATATCGGTTTGACTAAGCCACAGGCTCCTAGATATTTGGTTGACCGTTATTCTCAGTAGGCCTGTGAAGGTGTTTCTGGGTGAGGGTAACAATTGCCTCAGTAAACTGAGTAAAGCAGATTGCCCTCCCCAGCGTGAGTGGGCTCATCCAATCCCTTGAAGGCCTGATTAAAGCTAAAGGCTGCGTAAGGGGGTGCCTGGGTGGCTCTGTCGGTTAAGCATCTGACTCTCGGTTTCAGCTCAAGTCATGACCTCACGGTTCATGAGTTCAAGCCTCATATCGGGCTCTGTGCTGACTGCACAGAACCTGCTTGGGATTCTCCCTCTCGCTCTCACTCTCTCCCTGCGCCTCACCTGCTTGCTTATGCTCTGTCTCTCAAAATAAATTAATTAACTTAAAAAAAAAAAAAAAAGCTGAGTAAGAAAGATCTCTCTCTCTCTGCCTGTCTCTGATCTGGGACATTGGTCCTCACCTGACCTCATTCTCCTGGGTCTCCAGCTTGCTGACTGCAGATGGCAGGGCTCTCAGCCTCCATGACTCTGTGGGCCAATTCTTTATAACATCCCGCCGGCTCTGTTTTTCTGGGGAACCCGGACTAATACACACAGAGTTTCTTCGCATGTTTCCTTCTGGCAGTAGCCACAGGTCTTAATCTCACTCCCATTGACATCCGCCTGCTCTGTGCTAGAAATCCAGGCTACCTTTCCACTTACACATTCGAATGTTCCCGCACTCCTTCGCTGAGCGCACATTAAGTGTTGGGTCTACGCCCCACGTCTGGGTCAGGGTTGCAGAACAGGGTTGCAGGAAGGCATCCTCCCTACCCTCCGGGAGCTCACATCTGGAGAAGAAGCAGAGAAGGAGAAGCCGTCCAGCCAAGCTCCAGGGCTGCGGCCATACAGAGCGAGGGCAGGAAGTGAACAAGGCGTGATGTCCCAGGGAGGAGAGGGCTCTGGGTGTCCCTGACTTGGACCTGTTGCTTTTCCCCTTTTCTTTCTTCCGCCCTCAATTCTCTAACTCTGTCTGTCGTGGCCCCCAAATACCAGAAATGCCTTAAAAGATATAATGTCACTAAAATAGTTCTTCTGGAACTCCAATAAAGAAGAAGATAGGGGCACCTGGGTGGCTCAGTTCGTTGAGCGTCCGACTTCGGCTCAGGTTTTGATCTCGCGCTCTGTGGGTTTGAGCCCCGGGTCAGGCTCTCTGCTGACAGCTTGGAGCCTGGAGCCTGGTTTGGATTCTGTGTCTCCCTCTCTCTCTGCCCCTCCTCATCTTGTACTCTGTCTCTCTTTAATTAGATGGGCCAAGCATCTAATTAAACAGAGAAATCGTCATACACATTTCTCACCCACCTCTTGTTAACACAAAGCGGTCACTTCTCAGGCAGGATTTCTTTTTCCTTTTAGCCAATCAGACACCATGAGAACACCCACGAGAACCTACAGGATCCCAGCACAGTGCTGATGGTCTGATTAAGACCCATAGTTACGGTCTGATTTGTTCTCTCTTATTTATTGCTGCCGAAGTGTATTTTCTTCTCATAACTGCAAAAAAATATATATATATATATTTTATCTCATAACTGTATATATATATATATATATATATATATATATATATATATAATCTGAGAATAGTGAATCAGGAGAAGAAAATACAAGTCTCCTCACAGATGTGACAAGTGCAGCTGTTTTCTGTACCAATCTTAGGAACGCTTGTGAATTCCTATGATGTGTTACTAAACCATGAGGACATTTCATGAGCAACGGAACTTAGGTTAGACTATTTCTACCCACAGAAAGAGGGGATATACCTTAAGACCGCAGATGCGGCTTCTTCCAGCCCTCTGGGCGGTAAACAGCAGGATGTATAGAATTTCCCTGGGGACAGACAACAAGCTTACAGAATGACTCCCAGTGAGCACTTTTGTTCCTTTGGGACCTTGCAACAGCAGGCGCAGTTATTTTCCATCCAGTGGAAATGATGGGCTAACTAAGGATGGTTTTCCAATCAAGGTCATCACCCAGTCCACTGCCAAGGGATTCTTAATCATTCATTTCCCACCCCAGGGAAGATCGTTCTCTTGTGCCTTTGAAATGCATGACACCATCTCAGCTCTCTTGGCATCCAAGAGGGCTCAAATTCTGCTATTTCTCCCAGCAAGGTCTGTTCTCAGCTGTACCCTTCCCTTCGTCCCCACCCACGTGTCCATGCACCATCGAGCAGTAACATGAACGATGCTGGTAAATGCCCCAAAGTCCCATCCACTTTCCTATCGTCTCCGATTTATTTAAAAAAAAGTTCTTAGACTATTATCCCATAGGTGTGATGTCAATGTCATAAACTGTGATTCTCAGTTCCATTATGTGTCCCAAAGGCCTCTCAAATCAAAGCAGAACATCTAATCCTGGGCTTAAGGGCAGTCAAGCAATTATAGGAGAATTGGAAAGAGGAAGGAGAGATTTAGAGCATCCCAAAAGAGAAAGTTTCACAGAAAGAACCGGTGGCTGTAGCCTCCCTAATGCTTGAGTGATCCCGGAGACATTTCCTAGGGAACACGGAAGTATTATTTCAATTTCTGCTTTGGTAAGAAGCAAATTCTGAAGTTTGCATTTCTCCGGATGCTTGTACCCTGCTCCCGTACCATATTGTATACAGATTCCTAAAACTCGGGGTGTAATGTGCCACAATCATTCTCTGATTCTTCCTCCAGTTAGAAAATAATTCTTCTGTTCTGTTCATCTAGGCTGCAAGCCCAGCTGTCCGTAGACCCTCGGCACCACCTACCCTCACAACGGGCAGGACCCAGTCTGCCCCCCACCCCCCATGGTGCGCCTTCATCTGCCCCCCCCATTCCTAGAACGCTTTTCCAGAACACCATCAACGCCTGTGGCCCTTCGTTTTAAAATAACGCTTCCAAATGGGTCGCTATGCGTAGCTTGCCTGAACCAAATGTCCTGACTTCTATTCCTGCATCAACTCTCATGGCCTTTGAGTATGACAAAGTTGGTTATCAGTTCTGTACTGATTACCGACCTTCACATAATCTTGTTCTTTGCTCCCCTTCCGTCTTTTCATGTTTTTATTTTTAAATTTTTATTTGTGTGCAATATCGTATTAGTGCCAGATGCACAGCTTAGTGGTTAGATGTGTAAGCACATTATGAAATGGCCCCACAATAAGTCTTACTTCTGTTGTGTCACCCCACGTTGTCACAATATTATTGATGGCATCCCCTGTGCTGAACGTTTCATCCCTGTGACTTACTTATTTTATAACTGGAAGATTGTGCCTCTGAATCCCTTTCACCTCACCTCTGTCTTTTTAAATGTTTTATGCTGATATTCTATTTACTGTAAAGCTCCCCAGACATCCTGCAGAGAACTCTGTATGTTATGCAGATTGTAGGGATTGCTTGCCAACATTATAATATCTCAGCTTTGCATCATTTTTCTAGAGTTAGAGTTGTAAGTGGTGCCAGGCAAGATTCCAAAAATATTCTCATCATTTACCTAAAGAATTCAGTGGGTAAAGCCATGAAGATTCATCTCACTTAGCAGCTGCCGCTGGCTCTGTTTCTTGGTGAAAATATTTTTGTGGTCCTCACTCTTCCCCAAAAGAAAAGCATTAGTGGCTTTTAACACGTTCCTCCTGTGAGGATCATGAGGAAACGATAAGCCCGTCCATCCAAGAAGGTTTGGGGCTCTTGCCTTGTGACTCATTGCAAAGGTATAAGTTGGGTGCTGAGATTTTAGGTAAATTGTTGCACCATATTCCTGCATCGGCGTCTATTTTGTGTGGCTAAGCGGCAGGCAGGGGCCCTGAGCCGACACTAGCCCTCTCTGGAGCCTCACACATGGGTTAGGTAACAGCTCACAGAGTCACAAATAAGTGTGAAGTTCCTGATTTCCTTATAGGACTTCCCCAACACCCTGGGTGATAACTGACTGGCGCAGACTTCCAACTCCTTCCCGGTGAGCCCCCTTGACAAAATGCCCGCTCTTGCAGAACTTACCCAAACCCTACTCTTTTGCATTTGAATTGACCAGTCTGGACTTAGCCCTGGAAGCCCCAAAGCACTGCACCCGCAGACTTGGGCCCCACATCTGCTGGGCTCTCTGCCTGCAGCCCTGCCGTGACTTCCCCAGGCGGCCCTTCCAAATGTGCCACAGAACTCCTCCGGGACCTGTGACCAGTCAACATCTCCCTGTGGTTTTGTTGAACTATGGTCCAACACCCCACTTAGGGCTCTACTTAAATTAACAAAGTAATTTAACGAAACCACAACACTGAGAAATATGGCTTGAATTGCTCTGATACGGTTTGTGCTATATAATTTCCTAGAGGATAAATTGTCCGCATTAATGTATTTTAAGCAAAGAGTCGAGATAGGCGATGAAGACTCTCGATGAACACAGACAACGAAGGGGAAAAAAATGCTGCTTTGACCTTGAAGCGTGGACAAAAAGGGCCCCTTGAGACAGTCTGAGTGAAAATTTAAAGGTGGGTATACAGCCACTTCTATCACACGTATAGTGAGTGTGTCCACTGACGTGATCTCTGGAGAAGGGAATTTGTGAAGGACGTTGCCAAGATGAATGTACCCAATGAGACAGGCATTTCATGGCTAGGATTTTATCCTGCAAAAAACGTTAATATATATGCATAAGAATGCCCACTACAGTAGATTTAATTTAATTTACACGTGGGACTCTGGATTTTGTCTCATTAGTTCATGGTTTGGGAGATCAAGCCCCACATCAGGCTCTGCACTGACAGCATGGAGCCTGTTAGGGATTCTCTCTCTCTCTCTTTCTCTCTCTGTCCCTCCTGTACTCACACAGTCTCTCCCTTTCTCTCTCTCTCTCTCTCTCTCTCACACACACACACACACACACACACACAAAATAAATAAATAAACATGTTTAAAAAGAATATAACTCTAGAAAAGGGGCACCTGGGTGGCTCAGTCGGTTGAGCATCTGACTTTGGCTCAGGTCCTGATCTCACGGTTCAAGAGTTCGAGCCCCAAGTCGGACTCTGTGCTGACAGCTCAGAGCCCGGAGCCTGCTTCAGATTCTGTGTCTCCCTCTCTTGGCCCTTCCCCTACACTTGCTCTGTCTCTCTCTCATAAATAAATAAACATTAAAAAAAATAAACAAATAATAAATATATAAATAAAAATAAAAAAGCGTATAACCCAGAAAACAATGTCCCACAGAAAGTGACTGCTTTAAGCAAAATACTGCTTATCCATTCATACTCTACAACTTTTTACCATTGGCATACATTTTTTTAACCTAAAAAACGCAATAGGGTGATATTATAAGTTGCTCTATTCTTCTACATTACGGTTTTACTATAATCTGCTCTATTTTCTTAGAATGTAAATATATATTATGGGATGATGGTATGGAAAAAAAATATACGTGATATGGACGCACATTTTGAAACCATTCATTCCCTTTGAAGTTTCACATAGTTAGGAATTATGCAGCCAAACTAGAGCAATGTTTATTAAAAATTGTTGCTTTTGTTTACTGTCAAGTGTTGCTTACAAAAAACCACAGGTTCCATCTTTTAAAAATTTACTTGTCATCATAGAGTTTTTGCAACAGAGCTCAACATTCTGCCTTGGATCAAGCCCTGAGGTTGGTCTCAGGTGTTCTGTATTTTCCAAGGGTCCATTCTCTGGAAAAGAGGACAGAGACTGAGGAGACACCAGCCAGGTCCTCAGGTCTGGAAAAATGAACCCTGGCCAGGTCCGTGACCCCCGCTCAACTCCCTGACCCACCCACCCCCATGACCGCGGACAAGAATGGAGATGAGAGGGAATCAGAACCACTGTCTTGAATTTTTCCCTACCCTGCCTCACATCTCCACATCAGCCGAAGAAAAGACACAAGGGCCATATAAACCGGGGGAAGTCCTAAATTCCCAAGCTGTAAAAATTGTAAAAAAAAAAAACAAACAAAACACATGCAGTTAGGACAATAACAACCCTTCGGTCCCGGACACCAACTGTCTTCCCAAGATCCTGGGAAAGGACAGGTAGCTGCGGTCCCTGGGGTCAGGGTTGAGGCAGCTGTGAACAGATGTGTCTTTGGGAAATACAAGCGTGTGTGTTCCTGGGTTGTGCCATCTGGTTGCTCCTGGGATCTCATGTCTATGTGCTGTCTTCTGGCACAGAAGCTGGCACGGCCACAGGAGAGCCACTCCCCACGGCCAGCGCACGGTAGCCACCGGGGTACGGAGAACACTGCTTCAATGCTTTACTTACCCTTCATCTCTTGAAAAAAAAAAAAAAAAAATAGAGCCTAAGACACTAGACACAAAAGACAAATACATAGAAACTATTTAAAATAATGTGGCTATCTGAAAATTAATTATGGCGGCGCCTGGGTGGCTTGGTTGGTTAAGATTCCAACTCTTGCCATCGGCTCAGGTCATGATCTTGCGGTCGTGAGATCGAGCCCTGCATTGTGCCCTGCACTGAGTGTGGAGCCTCCTTAGTACTCTCTCTCTCTCTCTCTCTCTCTCTCTCTCTCTCTCTCTCTCTCCCCCCCCCCCCCCGTTCTTGGCCCCTCCCCACCTTGTGTGCACGCACGTGCTCTCTCTCTGAAAACAAACGTTTAAAAGTAAATAAATAAAAATCAATTATGAAGAAGTAAAAACAAGGTTTAAACAAAGTAAAGCAATATGTTAAACTCTTGGGACGACTTGAGAGTTTAAAGCCTGGTTCTAATTGACTTTCAGAGGGAATCGCATCAACCCTTTGGGGGAAGACTTAGTTTTGCTTAGTTCCTAAAGCATTAGAAATTTATCAAAAGGGATTATATGCCCATTTTTTCCCATCAACGGGAATCGGCACATTGGAATTCAGGTGGCATCCCAGTTCACATCGTGACTCTGGGGCCCAGGGGGGTGGACAGCTACATCTGCTCTGGGGAACTGAACGCAGGTTTCTTAGGGCGAAAGCGTCCGTCCGGAGGGCTGGAAGGTCAGTGCGTGTGCGCGTGATGCTGGAGGTTGAAGCCTCCTCTGACCACATTGACCGTTCACCTTTGCAGCCCGAGCTGCCCCCCCAGGATGGCGGGCCTCCTCCTCTGTCTCATCACAGAAAATCCTGCTCCTTCTAGAAGTGGCTGCAGTCTTCACAGCATCTCAGAGACGTGCTGGTCCCACGGAGACTTGGAAACAATCCTGCCAACGAGGAATAATCTCTTCGCACCAAACGGCAATGTTTCTTTGTTTAAACAAAACAAGTATCTCGTTATAATTGCACGCACAAGAATGAAGGTTTTTGAGAAAATGTTCACAGAAGAGATTGGCCAACATTTCATTAGTTATGCCGTTGTATAAGAATGTAGAAATAGTTTTGCTGATGTAGAAATACTTTTATAGTATGCGTCTTTTAAAAAAGACCAGTTGAGGGGCACCCGGGGGCTCAGTGGGTTGAGCGTCCAACTTCGGTCAGGTCATGATCTCACGGCCACATCGGGCTCTGTGCTGACATCTCTGAGCCTGGAGCCTGTTTCAGATTCTGTGTCTCCCTCACTCTCTCTCTGCCTCTCCTCCACTCGTCTCTCAAAAATAAATAAAGGTTAAAAAACATTTTTTAATTAAATAAAATAAAAAATACCAATTGAATTAACTGACATAAATGATTGCATTTTTTAATGTTTATTTATTTATGTTGAGAGAGAGAGAGAGTGTACACGTGCTTGAATTGGGAAGCGGCAGGGAGAGGGACAGAGAGAATCCCAAACAGGCTCCACACTTGTCAGCGCAGAGCCTGACTCAGGACTGAAACTCACGAGCCATGGGATCATGATCTGAGCTGAAATCTGGAGTCAGTCACTTAACCGAATGAGCCACCAGGTTCCCCTAAATGATTGGTTTTAATTTCCAGAAAGGAACAGAAATAAGTAAGATGGAATTATAATAAATAACAAATAGACATTAAGTCGTTTGGAAAATAGTATGGACATGGCTTTATCGTGCCCCGAATACGCATATGCCCAGAAGAAGTCACGTAAGTAAAGAAGAACGTAGAATACATTAGAGCACAATGGAAGCCAGCTTGCGATTCCGAAATGTCTCATGTGTTTTACAATCCCACCAAGGAGAATGCATGAGACCACGGTTACCAACACTCCAGATAGGGTATAAAAGTCCAGAACCTTTAAATTCACTCGCTGGGCTCAGTGTGTATCCACAAATATTGCAAGTTTTTAAAAAAGAGCTGAAAAATCAAGCTAATACTGATCAAGTGGAAACCACACCACCACGAAGACACGAAAACACTTCATAAATCAAAAACCTTGGAAGACACTATAAAATGCCTTTTGTAACCAACATATGTGTGATTCCCCACGGTCTAAGTGTCCTTGGGTAAATAAAAGGGTTAAGGTATTTTGAAGACGAGACGTTTTCAGGGTCACTAACAGAATCTGCAAGGGCAGACTGTACTTTGATAAACAAAGTCAAGTGTGGAAAAAGAGAGCCTCGCGGGAGGTGAGGGGAGGTTGACCCATGGCAGTACGGCCTGGAGAGAAGCTGTCCTCCTTCAGGACACAGCCTTTTGGAGACGGATCTGTTTCTTGAAAACGGGCCAGGGCTTAAAGGCAATCAGTCCTCACGGAGAGCTGAATAGGCAGGTGCGCCCTGGTCAGGACCTGCTATAGTTCATCCCGCTGGATTCCAGGGCTGGTACACCTGCCATGACCCCAGCAGGGGCTGGTGCTCTGCTGAAAAGTGCTCTGCCTTCAGGGTCGTAGTTCCTTTCCCCAGTCCTACAAAGGATGCCGCTAGATGCTGGCATGCCTCCCCCGCACTGACCGCTGCTACGGCCTGTGCAAGAGTCCCTCTCGCTGGTAATCCCTGCTCCAAGTCAGGCTGCTTATCCAGGCGGCCAGCCGTGCTTGCTGCTTATGTGTTCGGGAGACTTTATTTAGTCTTAGCAAAAAAATACATTATGGAGTTTGAAAATAAACCTGAAACGTTTAGGAATTCGCACCAAAGTATGTTCCTCGAAATGGACGGAAGAGCTAAACGTGAGACCTGAAACCATAAGCCTCTCGGGGACGGGGGAAGGGGAACATAAACAGCGATCTCTTCGACATCTACCTTAGTAACAGTTTTCCGGACCTGTAAGCTCAGGCAAAGGAAACAAAAGAAAACATAAACTAATGGGACTACATTAAAATAGAAGGCTTTTGCACACTGAAGGAAACCATCGACAAAAGAAAAGACAACCTACTAAATGTGAAAAGGTATTCACAAATGATATTTAATCAGGGATTAATATCTAAAATATATAAAGAACTTACACAACTCCACACCAAAAAAGTAAATAATCTGATTAAAAATGGGCAGAGGACCTGAATGGATATTTCAAAAAAAATTTTTTTTTAACGTTTACTTATTTTTTGAGAGACAGAGACAGACCATGAGCTGGGAAGTGAACAGAGAGAGGGGGGCAATCACAGATTCCGAAGCAGGCTCCAGGCTCCGAGCTGTCAGCACAGAGCCCGACGCGGGCTCGAACCCATGAACCATGAGATCATGACCTGAGCCAAGGTCGGCTGCCTAACCGACTGAGCCACCCAGGCGCCCCTTGAATGGATATCTTTTAAAAGACCTACAGGTGGCCAAGAGACGCATTAAAAGATGTTCAACATCACTGATCGTCAGGAAAACGCAAATCAAAACCACAATGAAGTATCACTTCATACCTGTCAGAAGGGCTACAATCAAAAAGACAAGAAATAACAAGTGTCGGTGAGGATGTGGAGAAAAGAAAGCCTCGTGCACTGTCGGTGGGAATGCAAACTGGGGCAGCCGCTGTGGGAAACAGTATGGAGGTTCCTCAAAAAATTAAAAATAGAACTACCCTACGACTCAGCAATTGCACTACTAGGTATTTATCCAAAGAAAACAAAAACACTAGTTTCAAAAGGTAAATGTACTCCTATGTTTATTGCAGCATTATTCTCAAGAGCCAAGGTCTGGAAGCAACCTAGCACCCGTGGATAGATGAATGGATAAAGAAGTTAGAGGATATACACATCTATAACTCAGCCATAAAAAAGGGTACAATCTTGCCATTGGCAACAACATGGATGGACCTAGAGGGGATTATGCCACGTGAGATAAGTCAGACAAAAATACCATGTGATTTCACTTACAAGTGGAATGCAAAAAAACCCCCAAACAAATAGATAACAAACGTAAACTAGAAACAAACCCATGAATACAGAGAACAAGCTAGAGGATCAGTTTCTGAATAAGGCCAAGGATTTGTCCTCTGTAACTTAACTAATTCTTCACCTTCATTATTTTCAGTTTGTGAAGCCTCTGTCTTGATCGCCAGCATAAATGCTCTCAATGTGCATAGCCCACATATTTAATTTTTTTTTAATGTTTATTTTTGACATAGAGAGAGACACAGAGTGTGAGCGGGGGAGGGGTAGAGAGAGAGAGAGGGAGACACAGAATCCGAAGCAGGCTCCAGGCTCCGAGCTGTCAGCACAGAGCCCGACGCGGGGCTTGGACTCAGGGACAGTGAGATCATGACCTGAACCGAAGTCAGCTGCCCAACCAACTGAGCCACCCATGTGCCCCGATCCCACGTATTTTTAATAAACCGATAAACCATGATCTTTCACTCTATAGGATTATCTGTGCAATTATTGGAAACGACAATTCAGTGATGTTGATTCTGCCAAATGAACTCCTTGCCCGGGAAGCCCAACAAGACATTCATGACAGCTGATTGGTGACAATCTGAAATTCGGCACACACAAGGCCGTGTGGAATACGAGTATATAACATTTGGAAATGCGGTCTGATGAAGGTCACAGATGGAAGGAAAAGGCTGGTAGTTGTCATGCAAGATCGAATCTCTAACAAGGCCACGGAACCCCCTTCCTAAGATCTTGATTAATCAAAAACTATCATCAAAGGGCTCCTGGCAAGATATATTGCACGCTACTTGTCGACCAAGTGCCGCAGAATCGCTGTTAGTTTCGGCTCAAGGTGGAAAACCTGCCTCCAATTCACACGGAAGCAACAGGTAATCCATACAGAAAGACGTTCTTTTTACATTATCCCTAGCAACCTTCCCCTGCAATAAAAATGTCAGTATTTCTGTATTAGTACTGCTTTCGAAATTTGGAAACACCTCCCCTTTTAGTTTCCTGATTTGCAGCCTATATCTGATTTGGAAGGGCGGACAGCGTGATGCACGCTCTGTTGTGGTGCAGAGATCTGCCCGCCCCCCTTCCCAGCCCCTCCACTGCCCAAGCATGACTTCTACCCTTAGCACTATTGCCATCTTGGGCTGAATGGTTGTGCGGGGGGCTGTCCTGTGAAGGGCAGGGTGTCTAGGAGCATCGTTGGCCTTTGCCCCTTAGAGGCCAGCAGCGTGCCCACTCCAACTGGGAGAACCAAAAATGTCTCTAGACTTTACCAAATGTCTGCTCCATTACCCATAGTCTGAGGCTGAAGAGAGCAGCCATGCTGGAGGCCATGCTCTCTTCCCACTGAGGAAAACTCTGAGGGCCCCCTTCCTCCCCAACCCCAGAGCTCCCTGCACCATTCAGGGTCTCCCTCCTCCCAATCCGTCCTGCCTCCCTCAGTCCCACACGGGTGTAGATCCCATGAGCGCACACGGATTGCACACACGGATTTGGTTCCATGAGAAGCGGACGCCGAGGGAGGGATTAACAATCCGGGGTCCGCTTCTCATGGAACCAAAAGTGTAACAGGCATTGTATTTCTTCACGTCACAGAAGCGCATTTTTTATCACATTTTATCGTCAGTGAAATCAGATTGCCCTTAAATCGATGGCATGCTAGAAGTTAATTGGCAGCATGTTTTCTTGCTTATGGTAAATAACATAAGAGTCTTCAGATGAATCCTATTTCTTCAAATGAATCCTATTCTAGTTGATTAAACATAATAGATAAAATTACAATTTGACATGAGAAAACAATACATTAGGCTCAGTTTATTCCCGTCTTCCATCAAAACACTGGCTGGGGAGTAGGAGTGTAAATTAAATACAGTAAAACCTTGGTTTGTGAGCATGATCCATTCCACAAACATGCCTGCGATCCAAAGCACTCATATATCAAAGCAAATCTCAAGAACCATTGGCTCAATTGTGATCATGTGACCTTCGGTGTCACGTACGACTCGTATTGCAAGACATCGCTCGTTTATCAAGTTAGAATTTGTTAGAAATGTTTGCTCAATTTGCGGAACACTCTCAGAACAAGTTACTCGCGATCCAAGGTTTTACTGCATCTGTGCTGTTTTTCCAATTGCTAATAATATTTTGGTGTAACGATAATTTCTTATTGTATATATTATATTTAAATTTATGAGTCAGGAGATAAACGTTTATGCACGTGTCTCTGTGTATATCGCTATGTTTTTTTTTTTTAATTTTTTTTTTTAACATTTTATTTATTTTTGAGACAGAGAGAGACAGAGCATGAACGGGGGAGGGGCAGAGAGAGAGGGAGACACAGAATCGGAAGCAGGCTCCAGGCTCTGAGCCATCAGCCCAGAGCCCGACGCGGGGCTCGAACTCACGGACCGCCAGATCGTGACCTGAGCCGAAGTCGGACGCTTAACCGACTGAGCCACCCAGGCGCCCCTATCGCTATGTTTTAATAGATCATAAAGTGATAGATATAAACAAAACTGCATTATTTTTTTGAATCTCTATCTCTTGTTAAGTTGCCTTCTTTTTTTTTTTTTAATATTTTTATTTATTTTTGAGCAAAGGAGGGGGAGAGAGAGAGGGAGATACAGAATCTGAGCAAGGCTCCAGGCTCCGAGCTGTCAGCACAGAGCCTGATGCGGGGCCTGAACTCACAGACCGTGAGATCATGACCCGAGCTGAAGTCGGACGCTCAACCGACTGAGCCACCCAGGCACCCCTCGTTAAGTTGCCTTCTTGCAAACATACATGTAAGAGCCAATGTCCTCTGCTCCATGGTATATCCCCTAGGTCATGACTTCTCTGCAACACAAAGCATCTAAACCTATAACTAACCTATATCGTGGCTTATATTTTCAATGGGTAGATCATGTGGAATTATATTTCGAAGTACATGTCCTGAATACTGCCTCTCTCCACCTTTAGAGATCTACATTGTATTGGAAGCAGTTCAGTGTAATTGCTATTGGTATGTAATTGTCTACAATTTGACATTGAGCAAGAGATTCTTTTTTCTTTTCCCCAATCAGTAAAGTACTAATATGATGTGGGTTTTTTTCAGCTTTTAAAACTGTCTCTAATTAAAACAGATTTTGAATTATTTATGCATTAATGCTCCATTTACCTTTCCAAGATATTTAAAGTATTTTCAGCAATAATGAAACTGAAAAAAATTTTTTTTAACATTTATTATTGAGAGACAGAGAGACGCAGAGTGTGAGCAGGGGAGGGGTAGAGAGAGGGGGAGACACAGGATCTGAAGTAGGCTGCAGGCTCTGAGCTGTCAGCACAGAGCCCCACACGGGGCTCGAACTCACGATCTGTGAGATCATGACCTGAGGCGAAGTCAGTCGCCTAACCAACTGAGCCACCCAGGCGCCCCAAACAATAATGAAACTTTTAAGTTAAACTCTATAAAGGTTTTCAAAAGAGCCACATGTATATATTTCAAAAGGTAGCAATCATTCTCAGAAAAGACACAAGTTTTAAAAGTCTGTTGTAAAATGCGGGCTCCTTGATAAAGCATTCATAATAAATAGTCACGGAAATATATTTCCAGTATGAGGCTGACGCCACAGTTGATCTAGAACAAACTGTAAAGTCAAACACTAGAAGTCAAAACTCTAATTTCAATAATTGTATCTTAACAATCATGTGATTTTCCTTGTGTAAACAGTAACAACCCTTTCATAATTTAATCAGTGGCTTACCTCGGACATTGGTAAGGCGGACAATGTGGTACTCTTAAATATTCAGGCAGCCCAGATCTATCTAGGTAGGTTCGAAATTTCATTCTCCAAAAACCGGATGCGTATAGACCTGAGATTTCAGGAATTTTCACTCACTAGGCGAACGATGGCCTCCGGCTAGTTCATTTTCTAGCTAAAATAATGATCCAATCAAATGCAATTTAATTATCTTCAGGTCACAATCAACCCATGCACATTACACGATCTTATCAGCTGATTATGAGAAGATGCCATGAGACGGAGGGCTCGATCATCTTATTTTTCCAGTCTGCAATTAAGGCACAATAATTCTTGCCACGAGGCATATTGATGGCAACTGTAAGGCTTAACTAATCTCCATAAAATACTATCCACATCTGCTCTCAGGTCACATCCCACTATTAGTGACAGCAACACCAGCTACTTTTAAAACTGGTTTTTATTGACGCTGCAGGTGGCCCTTGTTAGCTCTGTGACCATACTAGTTTAATTGAACCGTAGAACGAAATTAGCCCGAGTTCCTAAAAAGTTTTCCCAGATATGCTGACAAAGGGAAATATGAAGTGGGTAAGAAAATGGCATTTCCAGAGCAAGCAGACTTTCCTAAAATAAAATAGTTGGGTTGACTTAATGAGACAATCTTGAAAAAGTGAATAAACCAGTCTTGGCATATTACATTTCGGTCTATGCCCATTTCATTGTAAAACAAAACAGAAGCAAAAACTAATCAGTATGCTCTTTTAAACAACTACCAAATTTTGTGTCTTCACCAGTTCTACTTTTCAAAGGAAAAAAAAGTCATAAGATTTCTTTCGAGTGGTTAGGAATTAAAGTTTCACTAGCACATTCATTTTGTTTCTTTCCTTTTTGCTGAACAGCAAAGGACGCTGGAAATACAACGGGTTGCTGTGAAATCCTTCACTGAATGATTTCAATTACAAAATGTCAATGCAGTCACCGAGAAAAAAACACACCCATGTTTCTTGATGTAACAAATAGAGAAGGGTATATATATTTATATTAGGGGTTAGAAATAAATTATATGACATTCATCAATTTATCTGTTTTGCTCGCGGAGGCTTTCTTAACCAGGTACTTCAAGAAAAAACGGTTTAAAGGGGATATAATTGGCACACAATAGAACAGTGTAGAAATCTGTTCCTGTTGTGATTCAGTTTCAATAAGCCACTGTGACAAGGCTCCATAGTTGAAAAGTGAAAATTAGAAAGGTGGGCAGGATCAAGCCAACTGATAAAAATTGTATTATTATATTGGCCTTAGCATGTTTCTTTTCCTTTTCTTTCCCAATTATCGTTATTGTTTTATCAGACACATGCGACGAAGCCATATACCTACAGTGAGAACCTCAAAAATTATGGTGGTTCTTTCTAGGACCTACTAAAGGCACATTTAGATCCTGATTCATAAGCTTTATCGGAAAGAGGATCTCAGATTTCAAGTTGTTTAACTGGCACTTTCCTCGCAAACTGCTTCAGGCTTTTGAAGTCCTTAAAAGGCTTCTTAATTCAAATCCACTTAGATTATGATTGCGAAATAAAAGACAAATATTTTGGAAGGGTTAAGATGGCTGAGATTCTTGTTTTGTTTTGTTTTAATTCCATAGAAGATAACATTTTCTCTGAAGGTGTTAGAAGAAAAGATTGCGCCACATAATAAGGCAACAGAAAGGATTTCTGGAGACGGAAGGAATGTCTGATTAAAATGCGTTAGGTTGGGGTAACACAAGGCCATAGCCACGGTGCATTTTCAACAGCAAGTGCATGAGAATGGAAAACTCGCTGGCAGCCAGAGCCCAGGCTGTCCCTCCAGGGGCCCTACTCCTGAGGGGACCTGTCATGCAAAGCCCACAGCTGACCCACAGCTACTGGGTGCAAAGTAGTGTTAGCTGCCATCCATGAAAGAGGGAAAGTAGAAGGGTGATGCCGGGTCCTTCTCTTGACCCACACCTTTTTACGCTGTTGTTGAGGTTAAATCCACACGAAGTTTTGACATCAAATGTGTTCGTGTGTTCGAAATCACATCCACTGAAGTATAAGAAATGAAAACTTAGAAGGACAGTCTCTTCCATAAATGATGTCGGGAAAAGTGGACAGCCACATGCAAAAGAATGGAACTGGAGTCCTATCTTCCACCAACTCACAAAAATCAACTCAGAATTGATTAAAGACTGGAACTTAATGAAAATCGTAAAACTCCTAGAAGAAAACATAAGAGGTAAGCTCCTTGACATCCGTCTTGGCAATTATGTTTTGGATTTAAAAAGGCAAGAGGCAGGGCACCTGGGTGGCTCAGCCGGTTAAGCATCCAACTTTGGCTCAGGTCATGATCTCACGGTTCGTGAGTTCGAGCTCTGCACGGGGCTCAGTGCTGACAGCTCGGAGCCTGGAGCCCGCTTCCAGTTCTGTGTCTCCTTCTCTCTCTGCCCCACCCCCCTCATTCTCTCTCTTTCTCTCTCTCCCTCAAAAATAAATAAACATTAAAAAAATCTAAAGCAAAGACAACAAGAGCAAAAAAAAAATAATAAAGTGGGACTACATCAAACAAAAAGCATCTACACATCATCAACGAAATGAAAAGGCATCCTATGAAATGGAAGAAAATATTTGCAAATCACATATATGATAAGGGGTTAATGTAAAAATATATATACAGAACTCATACAACTCAATATCAAAACACAACAGAATTAAGATGAACAAAGGAAACAGGTTATCTCCTGGGTGGCTCAGTTGGTTGAGTGTCCAACTCAACCTTAGGGTCATGAGTTCGAGCCCCGTGTTGGGGCTGCATGCTGGGCATGTATCCTACTTTAAAAAAAATGGGCAAAGGATCTGAATAGATTTTTTTTTTCAAAGAATACATACAAATGACCAACAGGTACATGAAAATAAGCTCAGTATGAATCAGAGAAATGTAAATCAAACCACAATAACCTACCACTTCATACCTGTTAGAAAGACAAGAGATAGCCAAGTGTTAGTAGGGATGTGGAGAAAAGGAAACCTTTGGCACATTTGGTGGAACTGTAAATTGTATAGTCACTTTGGAAAATAATATGGTGGTTCCTCAAGAAGTTACAAATAGAACTGCCATATGATCCAGCAATCTAACTTTTCGCTATGTATCCAAAAATAAAAAAAAAAACAAACCTGTACAGAGATATCTGTACAGTTGTGTTCACTACAGCATTATTCACAGTAGCCAAGACATGGAAACAACCTAAGTGACCACTGATGGATGAACAGATAGATAAAATGTGTATGTATGTGTGTGTGTGTGTGTGTGTGTGTGTGTGTATATAAATATATATATATATATACACACACACACACACACACAATGGAATATATAAAATATGTATGCACACATACAATGGAATATATTCAGCCTTAAAAAAGGAAGGAAATGCTGTCATTTGCAACAACCTCAATAAAACCTAAATAAATTATAGCATGCTAAGTGAAAACATCCATTTTCTGCATGGTATCACTTATCTGTGGAATTAAAAAAAAAAAAAAAAGAAGGTCAAACTCAGAAACAGGGAGTAAAACGGTGATTGCCAGGGGGTGGGGGAAATAGAGACAGGTTGGTAAAACGGTACAAACTTTCCGTTATAGATGGTCCCCAATTTGTGACTTCTGATCTTGTTGACTTTATGATGGTGTGACAGTGATACGCGTTCAGTGGAAACTCTACTTCAGATTCTGAATTGGATTCTTTTCCCGGGCTCGTGACGTGCCTGATGATCCTCCCTGGTGAAGACTGATCGCTGGAAAATGTCAGAGGGCAGCAGCCGCCAGTCAGCCACAGGTCAAGGGTGAGCAGCCGATACCCTGACACCCGTCTGTACCCACACAGCCATTCTGCTTTTCGCTTTCAGTATAGTACGCAATACATTACATGAACCAGTCAGCGCTCCTTTATAAGACAGGCTGTATGTGAGATGACTTTGCCCAACTGTGGGCAAAGTCCACCTTTGAGGTAGGCTGGACTAAGCTGTGATGTTTGGCAGATTAGGTGTATAAAATGGAGGTTTGACCTATGACATTTTCAACTTCCTTTTTTAATGTTTATTGATTTATTTTTGAGAGACAGAGGGGAGACAGCACAAGCAGGGAGGAGGGGCAGAGGGAGAGGGAGAATCGGAAGCAGGTTCTGCACTGTCCACACAAAGCCCGATGAGGGGCTCAATCTCATGAGCTGTGAGATCGTGACCTGAGTCGAAAGCAAGAGCCAGACGCTTACCCAACTGAGCCACCCAGGCGCCCCAGTGTTTTCAACTTCTGATGAGTTCATTGGGACGTAAGCCCATGCTAAGTTGAGGGAGATCTGTAGAAAATGAACAGGGCCTGAAGATCTAGTTATAACATGGTGACTGTCGTTGATAATACTTTATTACACAATTGAAACTTGAAAAGAGAGTAGAACTTAAGTGTTCTCACCTAAATAAATAAATGCAAGCTAGATGATAGATAGATAGATGATGAATGTGTTAATTAACTTGATGGTCGCAATCTTTTCACAATGTATATGTATACCAAATCATCACATTTTATACCTTAAATATATTATAATTTTATTTGCCAGTTACACCCCAGGAAAGCTAAAACAGGAACTCAAAACCCCAGCAGCACCAAATGCACCTAGGTTGATAAAAATGAAGTAAAATATCTTTCATATTTGGGTGGTATAAAATAAACGAAAAAGTGACTCAAACTTTTGGATAACACATTTTGCTCCCTACTTAAAGGGAACACATTTGGGGCGCCTGGGTGGCTCAGTCGGTTAAGAGTCCAACTCGGTTTCGGCTCAAGTCGCGATCTCACGGTTCATGAGTTTGAGCCCTGCATCGGGCTCCATGCTGACAGTGCAGAGCCTGCTTGGGATTCTCTCTCCCTCTCCCTCTCTGCCCCTCCCCTGCTCACTCTCTCTCAAAAATAAATAAATAAACTTAAAAAAAATAAATCAATAAAGGGAACACATTTAATCCCAGTGTTTTAAATATATTTAACATTTTACGAGAAGGTATGATTTTTAAAGGTCGGCGAGAACACAGATGTATTTTTGGCTAAAAGTAATGAGGAAATGCTCTACCATTTAAAATAACATGTAGAAGGTACACATCAGAATGATTGATAGACAAGCTGTTATCTAAGAGATTCCAGTTACAAAGATTTACTAAGTTAGGATCACAGTGAATGAGAAATGAATCGGTCATTTATTGAATTGCGTCTATGTGTTGGATGCTTTACTTTCTTTATCTCCAATTCTGAAAACTGCGTATTGTTATCCCTGTTTCATAAATGAGATTGAGGGAGCATGTTCTCAAGGTCACAGTTAACTTTCCTCTTTCCTTGGCAGAAAAATGTATGCCTAGGGACCTAAATTACGAAGAGTAGCACAAAAACTCTGTCCTGCGGGGCCTTTAGCTAGATGGATAGATGTGCCAAAGTAAATGGAAAAATCCATCTCAAATTTATATGTAATCAGAAAGGATTACCGAAACCGGCATTGCTGATAGAGATAAGTGTAGGGAAGATTTCACTCGTGGCTTCACTCGACACTTCGGATGGTATAGTTAGCCCTTCCCTGCCAAACAGCGTTCTATGCCACGTAGGAAATCATCATACTTGCCTTTGGTATCATTTACCAGGATTCCCGGTGCCTTTGTGGTTTCCTGAGGAGATTAGGAAGCCCGAAAGAATAATATCAGCATGATCTGGAGCGTGCCTTCCAGGCTGCATTGGTGATTTTTTTGGTATTTTGAGGGTTTCCTAAAACTTTAGATCAAGAACGCAAAGGAATCATATCCTGTCTCATTTCATACAAATAGATTCTGAATCCCTGTCTGATTCCGCCCTTCGGGACCGTTTTGTTTGCTTTAATGAAAAATTATAAAGCAGAGAAAGGAAAAACACCAAACAACTGTTAGCTACGCTAGCGAAGGAAGATCCAACTTGGGAGGGGTCATCCCAAGAACCTGGCGAAGTCGGACAGAATTGTGCGTGTGGAATTCTGTGAGTCACCACAGTTTTCTTATTCTGTTAAACAGGCAATTAAGCCTTGCAGGTATCTACTTGTCTTTATAATGTATTCTAACAGTATTGACCTATTCAAATTTCCTCCTCTGGGTAATGTTTATTACGTGTGTTCATATATTACGAGGCCATTACATGTCTCTAAAAATTATATTTTATTGCCACAAAATAGTCTTAATTGTTTCATTTCTGTCCCATTTCTTATTCTTATTAATTTTTAAAAATATTTTCCTCTCATCATGTTTTATTCACTAACAAAATCAGTTTTATTTACTTGCTAGATATTTTCAGAAATCCATATTTTGGTTATAATTATTCCATTTTTATTCCAGTTTCAGCTTTTGCATGTATTTATATCCTCCTCTTATCTCCTTTTAATAAGATTTTTCTGTGGGGTGCCTGGGTGGCTCAGTCAGTTGAGCACCTGACTCTTAATTTCAGCTCAGGTCATGATCCTACAGTTGTGAGATCAAGCCTGTGTCCGGCTCTGAGCTGGTGGCAGAGCCTGCTTGAGACTCTCTCTCTCTCTCTCTCTCTCTCTCTCTCTCGCTCGCTCTTGCTCTCTCTCTCTCTCTCTCAAAAGAAGATTTTCCTTTGTATCAAGATAAATGATGAATTTTTATAAATTCTCTGTGGACATTCAAAGAATGTGTATTCTCTCTTAAAGGGTAGCATACCTACTATATCTTCATTAAATATGACTTGTTGATTAAATGAGTTGAATCCTCAACATGGACGCTTATTTTTCCTCCTATTAGTGCATTTCTGAAAAACCGTGTTAACTTTGCATGTTTTGATTATTCTTATTTTTCTCAATCTTGCGCTCGGGAAATACTTGCACTCTGTATCTTCTCCCTTGTTTAGTTCATCATATTTTGATACATCTTCTTTGTTGATTGTGACTCTTCCTATTATACGTCTCAGTTCATCAGACCAATCTTCCTTCAGCAAACGTTAACACTGTATGCTGTACGTTTTCATTTCCTGTTAAATAGTAAGTCTTTATCTTTCCACTTAATGCCAATGTTACTTTGTCTATTCTTCGTGTGATTCCTATAAAGAGCATCTTACCACGTCGTGCTTTTTGTTTCTAAACCTTATTGGACTGTTTCCCTTTCAATAAGGAAGTTCAGGATCTGGTGGCCCTCCCAGCCACCTCGTGCAGAGAGACGGCAGGGGGCTTCTCCCGTCTGCTCACTTCCATGCATTGAGAGTATCTGAGATCAGTGGCCACCAGCTTCCTCCTTGGCTCCCAGTCCAAAGGTCATCCTGTGCCTCGGGAGGAGGTGGGGACACAGCTCTCTCCCCTGGTGAACCCTGTGGACCTGCCCAGCACCTGGTCTGTGGGGCTTTACAGCTCAGGGGGAGGATCCAGGCTGAGGACAGACACTCAGGAAATAACAGAGTATACGGGACCGTAGAGGTCACAGTAACACCAATGGGATGCGTAGTCCATGGAAGTTTAAAGCAGAGAGGATTCTAGAAGGTAACGGTCGGTGCTATTAAATGCAACCTGGAGGTCATAAAACAAAGCTATCTATTGGATTAAGCTTCAGGGAGGCCGTCAGTCCTCTTGGGCAGAGTAGTCTCTGTGAAAAGGGAACAGAAACCAGATGGAAGTCATCCAAGGTGCGGATGGGAGGGGAGAACTGGAGATGGATAGATCCAACACCCAGTTGGATCTCCCGCGGCATGAAGTCAGCCATCTTTGGGATGGTGTCTGGCCTTTCCCACCGAGGCCACCATGAAATCTGACACCAGAAAGCAGCATGGGGCACTCTTTGTTTACTTCTCCTTCCTGCTTCCCTTTCCTCGTCCCGACCCCTGGGAACAACCGTCACCTTACGTCTTCTATTTCAGGTCCCTGCACCCTGGGAGAGGCAAAGCCCATCCCAAACTGTTAGTAGGAGCACGGGGAACCAATCTAATCAATAGTTAGATGTGAAAGGCTTATTTTATTCTATTTTTAAAAATGTTTTTATTTATTTTGGAGACAGAGAGTGCAAATGGGGGAGGGGCAGAGAAAGAGGGAGACACAGAATCCGGAACAGTCTCCAGGCTCCGAGCTGTCAGCACAGAGCCCGACACAGGGCTCGAACTCATGAACCACGAGATCATGCCCTGAGCCGAAGTCAGACACTAAACCCACGGAGCCACCCAGCCGCCCCTATTTTACCCTATTTTTCATGTTCTGCAACACTGCCTATGGGAGAAGGGAGGAATGTGGTACTTCATTTACAAGGGAAATCTCATCATTTACTATTTTTTAAAACACCCTAATTTTTAAACTTTTCAATTATTTACGTAAAGCATATTTAGTGTTTTTTCACTTATTCAAATCTCTCCCCTCACCAGAGAATGAGATCTCCGACCTCCAAGAAATTTCCTTTAAGTAACTCCTGGCAGTGGTTATAGGTGGACTGCTAATGTCCTCAGAAACTTGCAGTGACACAAGGTAAATGTGCTCATTAATCCCTGTCCTCGGGGGTCCTTATCCAGATGGGGTCTGCCTTTCTACCCCACTTCACTATGAAGTCTTGATTTCCATTTGTCTCAAGATCACAGCTCTGTGGGCTAGAGCTCAGTGCCGAATGCTCAAGAGGCTCTGGTCTAATTACTTAAAAAAAAAAAAATCACTCTGAGAAATGAAATGGGATTCTAAGAATCATTCCATGAAAAAAATTAGTATTCATAAAAGTGCAGAGATTAATAAAATGTGCTTTTTACCCAGAAGGAAAAGAATGTTATTTTGTAATATTTGCTTCCATTTTTTAAATTATAGACATAAAGTATCACTGATGAAGTTGAAATCCTCTTTATACGCCTTCAGTTTTTTATTTTATTTATGTATTTTGGGAGAGAGGGAGAGAGAGAGAGAGAGTGCGCTAGCAGGGGAGGGACAGAGAGAGAGAGAGGGAAAGAGAGGATCCCAAGCAGGCTCCACACTGCCAGCACAGAGCCTGACACGGTGCTGGAATTCACAAACCATGAGATCGTGACCTGAGCCAAAACCAAGAGTCAGATGCTTAACCGACTGAGCCACCCAGGCGCCCTGTTTTTGGTTTTAAATGAAATCATACTGGGTGCAATGCAACATTTTATGCATATTATGCAACATTCTTTATCCCTCCCCCCAACATTATCTATTCAAGATCTACCAATGCTGATAAATACAGATCTGTGATATTCATTCGAGAACCATGTACGATGCCATCATCTGAATGGATCAGGTGCTCTTTGTCCGTTCCCTGCTTCTCTCTGGAAGCCTTAGCTGTTAGCCCAGGAAGGCATGTGGTGGGGCTTCCTTCCCACCACGTTCGTCAAAGACCTGGCCTGCCACCCTCTGCCAGGCAGGTGTCTCTACTTTATGGCCAATATTATAACCACAGAGAGCACTTGTGTCGCTACGCTTTTGTTCAAAATACAGACTTCAGGTATTAGGTCCGTCTCAGTTGTGATAATCATCTGTCAGTTTCTCTGTGTGCACTTGACCCGCCGACCAGCCCTGTTCATGGCCGGGAGGCGGTTCCTGCCGCCTCGTCTTTACGGTGCTGCTTCCTCTTGACCGCCACTCAAACCCTCTACGCTCTGCAAAGGGAGAAGCGCTTTCTTGGATGCCTCTGTTTCTAGGAAGCAATTCCTAGCGCTGAAATGGAACCTACAGTTCTACAGACAACGCTATCAAACATCCCCCCCAGAAACGGTAAGCCAGAGGTTTGGTATTCCTTTGACAGTGTGTGAGCTACAAATACAATAAACGTTACAGAGAAGGCTGTGATCAATGGTGCCGGCACTAAAGCACGAGGAATTTATTGAGGAAATGGGGCTGAGCGCCAAGCCCGGACAGGTATTGACAGCTGGAAGGAGAGAGGGCTGGGGCTCCCAGGGGACACAGGGGTGCAGCTCGAGGAAGAAGGCAAGAGAGTGGTGGAGCAGGAAGTCTTTTTCTCAGGGGGCGCCCGGGGGGCTCAGCCGGCGAAGCCTCTGACTCTTGGTTTCCGCTCAGGTCATGATCTCACAGTTCGTGGGTTTGAGCCCCGCATCGGGCTCTATAATGACGGTGCAGAGCCTGCTTGAAATTCTCTTTCTCTCTCTGCCCCTCCCCTGCTCGCTCTCTCTCTCTCTCAAAATAAACAAATAAACATTTTTTTTAAAAGTTTTTTTTCTCGGGAGAGGAGCCACGTGCCATAGATAAGGAAGATAGTACCAAACTCTGAACACCTATCTTGTTGACTGCGGAGACCTCCCCGTGGGAGATGCTAAACCACAACCCTGGAGGGGCCGAAGGAATCCAATGACAACGCAGAGATAAGAACAAATACATTACGAATCCAACTACAGAGTCCAAGTTAATTAACCTCACCATTTCAGGTAAATTTGGAGTCTGATCTTCAAGATAAAAATAAACTTAATGAACAATGGAGTTGGATTTAAGAGAATTGTTTCTGCCAAGGGTGATTAAGAAACAGAAGTTGAATTAACCAGATGAACTGTTCCCGGAGGCCGTGGGGACCAGTGTCCCCAGGTGGTGGGCTAACAGCTTGCCCACGAGGACAGCGCCACCACCCACGCAGCTGCCCACAACCTGTGTCCTGCCGTGCGTGTCACCTGCTCCGGGAATGAAGGAACCTGGGGCCCAGGCCCCTGGGCAGGCAGGAAAGGGCTGCCCAGGGAGAGTCGGGCATTGTGGGGTCAGAGCCCGAGGTGGGCTCGGTCTTCCACTCAAACTTACAAAGTAAGGCGTTTCCAAACCTTGTTGCAAAGACCACTGAAACACTCACAGCTCGTCCTCCTGCCTACAAGTAAATCGGACATTTTCCCTAAGGGGGTCATTAAAATAATTTCAGTCACTTTCCTCTGATATGATTTAAATGTGTGTTGATTTTTGAGAGAAAGAGCATGACTGGAGGAGGAACACACACACACACACACACACACACACACACAATCCCAAGCAGGCTCCACAATGCAGCACAGAATCTGACTAAGGGATCAAACTCACAAACTGTGACATTGTGACCTGAGCAGAAGTCAGACGCTTAACCTCCGGAGCCACCAGGCGCCCCCTACTCTGATACGATTTAAACAGCGATGCTGGGGCGCTTGGGTGGCGCAGTCGGTTAAGCGTCCGACTTCAGCCAGGTCACGATCTCGCGGTCCGTGAGTTCGAGCCCCGCGTCGGGCTCTGGGCTGATGGCTCGGAGCCTGGAGACTGTTTCCGATTCTGTGTCTCCCTCTCTCTCTGCCCCTCCCCCGTTCATGCTCTGTCTCTCTGTCCCAAAAAATAAATAAAAAACGTTGAAAAAAAAATTAAAAAAAAAAATAAATAAAAATAAACAGCGATGCTGATGTGGTCAGACATGGGCACGCGAGGCTGGATGAAGTCAAACCGAAGAGGCCAGTCCTGGGAGTTGCTGGGACGGCCAGGTCTTTAGGTGACCTTGGCTTCCCATGGAGCCTGCAAACACCAGAGCGCTGTCCACCCCCCTCCCACCCCCACCCAGCCCCCAGCGTTCCCAGTCTCCTGCCCCATCTCTGGGCTCGGGCCCCCTCCAGTCCAACCCCCCCGGGCTGGGAAAGAGCTTCAGCTGGGGGTCAAGGGTGGCGACGCGGCTGTCCGTGTGTCCACAGCCCCGCTCAGATGCTGGCTGTCTTCTGGCCCCTCCACGAGGGTGTGGCTGTGACCTCGCTCTGCTCCCTGAACCCGCTAAACTGGGTCTTCCTTCTCCAAGTTGCCAACCGGGGCCGTTGACCAGACCCAGGCCACGGACACGTCTTACTTGGTTAGAACCACACATATATTAATATTTGAAAAGTCACTTAACTACCAGCATTTAGAAATAAGCAGAATATACAACTATTCAATAAGGCATTTTAAGACCCTCTAATGTTGAGCCCATTTTCCAGAATCCAGAGACAAGGCCTTGGCTTCTGTGTCCCCTCCTGGCTCCACATCTCCCAGCCTCAGTTTGCCAGCAGGCACACCCCCACCCCGGGGGGATTTGACCCCTAGTCCTTCCTCCTAGCTGGCTTCCTGGGTGACGTGCCCCAGGGAATAGCCCCTGCCAACCTGAGGAGCCTCCCTGGGTGTTTCCACTGCTACATCGATTCCCACGGCCTCAACTCCTCCCCCAGAGCTGCCTCTGAGGCGGTGTTGGAGCTGGTGGTTCAAGCGGGCTGTGTGCCCAGGCTCACCAGGACCCTGGCCTCTGTGAAGCTCAGTATCTTCAGGTAGGATGTGCCACCCTGTGCCTCGTCTCCAACACCCGTGTGGCCGGACACAAGAGGACGGATGGAGACTCACGTGCTAAAGGTCCGAAAACACTGGAACGTCACAATCGGAACCAGTGTAATCGAATCTCCCCCTTAGACAAACACACCGTCCCAGCACCTGGACAGCCGGGTGCAGACTAAGAATTCTCAGAATCCAGGCTGCTCTCCCAACGGGCAGTGTGGAGACAGCAGCCTGCACAGAGCATCTGTCCTTCGGGGCCACCACCGCCGTCTGACAATGACAGCCTCTGACATCCGGGAACTTAGCAGGGGGTCTGTCCATCCCAGGCAGCTCGGGGTCCCCTGCTGGACATCATCTCACAAACGCGGACATCAGAGGTCACCCCGAGACTGTCGCCAAGTGACGCAAAACGAGGACACAAACACAGGGCGAAACAAAGCCCCCGGACAAGCCACACAAGAGCAAAAGCGACCCGTCTGCTGGCTTCTCTGCGATGACTTCCCGACCCCCGACTCCAGTCTGCTGTATCTGCAGGTGGGATCTGCTGAGAAACCCAACCATTTGCCCCCCTTTCTGACAGCACTCGCTCCGGAGCGAATCCCTTCCCAAGTCCTATAGCAGCCTCCCTCCTGCCGAGAGGCCCCGAAGCTCCCGGTCCCCCCGTGAGTGGTCATCCCCACTTGGTCACCTATAGGAGTGTTTGTCCCTGGTGGTCCCCGGGGCCCAGGATGCACTCACCGCAAGGGTGGAGAAAGGCTGAAATGCGCCATTCCGTGAAAGCGTTGCGCCAGGGCCGGGCCTGTGAGCCGTGCGCTGTTTTTTCCGCAGTCCGCCTCAGAATCCTCCGTGCGGCCCCGACGACTGACGGCTTCCGCGCTCAGCTGAGCTCAGCTCAAGCCCAGCGAGGAGCCTGGGGGTTCTGGAAGGGGCCAAACCTGCCCCAGCCGCTTCTGGAGTCTTGCCCTGTCAGACGACGTTGCCTTCCTGAGACCCAGCCCTTCAGTCAGGCGGCGGTAAAGACTAAAGACCGCTATCTGCGGCATCCTGGCAAATGGGCCCGGCCTCATTTTAAGTGATGTAGTGACCACGGGACAATTATATTCTCAAATCTCGCACCATACGTGCATTTCACCAAACCATTTTAAAAATGTCTTGGGGCGCCTGGGTGGCTCAGTCAGTTACGTGTCCGACTTCGGCTCAGGTCACGATCTCATGGTTCATGGGTTCGGGCCCCGCGTGGGGCTCTGTGCTGACAGCTCAAGGGTCCCTTCTCCCGGCCCTTCCCAGCCCCACTGACAGGCTCAACCTTACCTCCTCTGCCCCTCGTCCTGATCTCCCACACTCACAGACCACCACCTCTGTCCCCTCGAACCCAGGACTCAGCCCAGCCTTCCCCTTGTCAGTCACCCACCCCAAGGAGCTCCAGACCCCTGGCCACCACCTCAACATTCTGTACTTTTCTCAGTGACTCTGTCCCCTTGTCTTTTCCCTCATGAAACCTTAAATGCCCTGGAATCGGTAGGCAAAAACCTCATTCTTCTCCCCCTTCACCCCCTTGTCGTAGTCACTCTCCCGGGACCCTCAAGAATGATTCTTTTCTGCCGGAGCCCTGGCACCCCGAGCTTGGGGGCGTGGTGATGTCTGCTGGGAACTCTGTGACTGTTTTTATTTTAATTTTTTTTTTAAGTTTATTTATTTATTTTGAGAGAGTGTGTGTGAGAGGGAAGAACAGAGAGAGGGAGAAAAAGAATCCCCAGCAGGCTTGGAGCTATCAGCACAGATCCCAATGTGGGGCTCCATCTCATGACCACGAGATCATGACCTGACCCCAAACCCAATCTCATGACCACGAGATCATGACCTGAGCCCAAACCCAGAGTCAGAAGCTTAACAGACTGAGCCACCCAGGCGCCCCTCTGTGGCTGCTTTTTGACCATGCCCCCACCCACTCGCCTAAAACTCCAGCCTCGAATCTCGTATCGCCAGACTAAGTCACCTGCTGTCCCTCGCTGCCGTGGCCTCCACGCGGGCCACTGCCCCACATTTCTGAACTTCGGTTCGGAGTCCACTGACACGCTGTGTCCTGTGGCTGCTCACAGCTTAATCTGGGGAGTTTCGGTACACGTACGTGCGGTCTTCCAAGCCCTGTCGGATTCTCTTGGGTTCTCCAGTGGCCCTGTCTCCACAGCCCAGCCTCCTGTTCCCACAGCCAGACCTTATCCCCACTGAAAGAGGGGTTCCCAGATCACCAACGTCAGCGTCAACGGAGGGCTGACCGCAGACTTCGTTAGGCCTAACGCTCTCCCTTTATTGGGCCTTTATTGCATGTGGGAAACCAAACATGGCTGGAGAACACCCACACAACCCCTGTGATGGGTCCCCTGTCAGTCAGGACCACTTGGAGTTTCAATCGCCCCGTGCTCCTCGGGTCCACTGAGCCCCCCACTTTTTCCTACATGAATACCCCACACCGTCTCCTCCTTCCTCAACCCAGCACCTCCTCCCACATCGATGACCCTGCCCCCTACTTCACGGAGAAAATGGAAGCCATCAAAGGAGAACAGACCCCTACCTCACACCTCCACTCATATCAGCATCACTTCCACGGGCTCCTCTCCTGCCAATCTCACAGGAAGGTGAGGCCAGAAGTAGTCGGTATAGAGAATCGCGTGGCATAAAACCCTGAACAGATTAATAACGGCAGTCGGGAATTTGACTCTGGGTCCTCCCACAGTCAATACAAATTATACATATGGACCATTCTGCCCATAAGTTACTCTGTACAATCGTTTCCCAATTTTCAAAGCGTAAGTTATGTGTAGGGTTTTTTTTTTAACCTACCAACAGGTCACTGTATCCTGTATCCCACTCACATATTTTTCTATGCAGGTGGATCTTGAAGACATATTTTTCTTGAATAGGGAGAGCCTTCTCATATATATCTTTTTTTTAAAATTTTTTATGTTTATTGTACTTTTGAGAGAGAGAGAGAGAGAGAGAGAGAGAGACAGAATGTGAGTGGGGGAGGGACAGAGAGAGAGGGAGACACAGGATCAGAAGCAGGCTCCGGGCTCTGAGCTGTCAGCACAGAGCCCGACGTGGGGCTCGAACTCACAGACCGCGAGATCATGACCTGAGCTGAAGTAGATACTCAACCGTCTGAGCCACCCAGGCACCCCTCGTATGTTTCAAACCTTCTTTCTTCATCAAAGAATAACAGTGGCATTGTAATAGAGGAAAACCACTTTTAACGAGAAGTTGGTGTTATGTGTGGCACAGATAGAAAACATTTTGGCAGGTTTTATAACAGAGGTAGAAATTGGTTCCTGAAATCCTTCTCTCCATCGTCTGTGAAATTCTGGGAGAATTTTCATCACCACCGTGTTATTTTGTGTAGCGCCAAGAACCTAAAAGGCAGGCCTGCTGAGGCGGAATTTACACAGACGTTAGTTCAGATTTAAGGATGAAATGGGGTTGAAGAGTAGATTTAAGAATTTTTCAACTACTCATTCAAATACCAGCTGTGATTTTGTTGTCCTCTGGTGATATTTTTTAATTTCCTAAGAGACGATGACCAACCTCACTTTGGGCTTTACTCTGAAGGACTGATCACATGTTGTCCTCTGATATTTCAGAAGGAAGAACCACCTTTCCTTCCATGTTAATTTTCCTTTGCTCTGAACGTAATCAACACCTCTTCCTGCCCGGCTCCCAGAAGGCTTTCTGCAAACATTATACTGCTATTTGGGTTTTTTTTTTTCTGTTTGTTTGTGTGTTGGTTTTACTACTATGACAGAAGGCCACAATTTAAGCCATGCAAGATATAGATAGATATACGTGTGTTTGTGTGTGTGTATATATATCAGTACTTAAATCAAGAAGTCTTCAGATGAGAAATTAAAAGGCCACATGATAATTATTTCAATAGTAAATCCAGTTTATCTTTTATAAGGGACGGTGGCTAATTCTGGAGCAGTTACCTATCTCTCGCCATGTTTCATGACTTGTTTCCTTATTTTAAAAAGATACCTTTCTCCCTATTCAGGGACCACAAAGCCCAGAAGACCCTCACGCTGGTGTTCTCAGGTTGTGAGTCCTATTCTGAATGCCCCCTAGAAAACGTTTACGTAGTGCCCTTCACTGAGGACAACAGGATCGATTTAAACAGCCGTGTCTCCTCAATGGAATTTTGAAATCAAGTGTGTAGAAAAATCCTATATCACATTCTGCCCCCAGGTCTTGTTCTAATTTAATCACATTCATAGGAAACAACAATATCGATTTCTATGGGCAGCTGGTAATAACTTCAGGTACATAACATCACAAGGACTTGCAAACCTAAGCAACATCGCGTAACTAATGAATGCACAAAAATAAAACACTGTATGGACATGTTTAGAGAGATGCCAAAATCTAAAAAGATTAAATTGCTTCCAACTGTACGACAAATACTTACAGACCTACCGCAAATAAGTATATAGGTTCTGAAAAAACAGGAGCAATGCCTTCCCTTAAGCAAAGTGATAAAATCGAATCTTTTGGGGGCCTATCAAGGAGATTCCAAAACTGTATTAAAGAAGGCATATTAAAAAAAAAATCTTTTTAAAGATTAACTTGCAAGAGTTGTTCTTCCATTCTCAATATGTACACTTGCATTTTTATTCCACTTGATCATAAAGCCTTGCATGTATGTATTTAGTTACTTATTTATTTATTTTCTGAGGGACAAACCACATGGTCAGGAAAGTCTACTGGGACAAGGCATACACGCGTAATTATCAAACAGGCGCGATTTTGCCCCACAGGGGACATTTGGCAATGTGTAAGAGACACTTTTTTTAAGTTTTTAAGTTTATGTATTTATTTATTTTTTTTTGAGAGAGAGAGAGAGAGAGAGAGGAGGACAGAGACAGAGCGGGAGAGAGAGAATTCTAAGCAGGGTCAGCACTGTCAGGACAGAGCCCGACGTGGAGCTCAAACTCATGAACCACGAGATCATGACCTGAGCTGACATCGAGAGTTGGACGCTTCACTGACTGAGCCACCCGTGGGCCCCTTAGGGACATTTTTTAATTGCCACAATTGTCAGTCAGGGACAGGAAGGTGGTACTGGAACCTGGCAGGTAAAAGCCAGGGATGCTAATAAACAGCTTCCAGTACACGGGACGGCCCCAAAACAAAGAACTGGCTAACTCGACACGTCGATGGTGCGGAGGTCAAGAAATGCCGGTGTAAGTATTTCAGGTTTTGGCATGGCTGAGCAGGATTCCATATTTTATTTACACCATAGTTTGTTTTTCTGTCCACCTGCTGATGGCCACTGCATCGTTTCTAGTGCTTGGCTATTACCAGGAATGCTGCTGTGCACATTTGGGAGCAAGCCTTTGCACACGTATACAACTTCATTTATGTTGGACACACAAACACTTTAAACGTGATGAATTCCTACTTGTCAATTTTTTTTCTTTTATGAATTATGCTTTTGCCTATGTGTCTCTTTGCTCACTGCCCAACCCAAGCTCAAGATGATTTTCTCCCAAGTTTTCTTACAAAAGCTGTACAGTTTTAGTTCCTACAAATTTAAGGGGCGACTGGGTGGCTCAGTCGGTTGAGCGTCCGACTTCGGCTCAGGTCAAGATCTCGCGGGTGGTGGGTTTGAGCCCCGCGTCGGGCTCTGTGCTGACAGCTCAGAGCCTGGAGCCTGCTTCGGATTCTGCGTCTCCCTCGCTCTCTGCCCCTCCCCCACTCATGCTCTGTCTGTCTGTCTCTCTCTGTCAAAAATAAATCAAACATTAAAAAATTTTTTAAACAAATTTAAGTCTACCATCCATTTGTGGTTAATTTTTAAGTGTGTTATACAGTAAGGGTTAAAGTTCATTTTTTTTTTTTTCGCATCATCATATACAATTTTCCCAGCATGATTTATTGACAAAACTACCCTTTTCCCACTGAATTGTTTTGGCACCCTGTCAAAAAATCAATCATTTCATCTTATAATAAGCATCATTTACATCTTGGAAGTGTATTTTTAATTCTATGCATGTGTACTCATGTTTTATTTCCCTTGAATTCTAAAATTTAATAGCATCCACCACTTAGAGATCATAGTGTAGATTGGCTCTGGATAATCTACTGAGGGGGGAGTTAGAAGCAATATCGATTCTAATTCGAAATATTGAGAATTGGAAAATACCTTGGAACTTGGCCTCTAGCCTTTTGCTTAAAGGAAAATTATGTTCTACTGTAGCATAGTTTTTTTAGATTTATATTCATATTTCCTGTGTTTAGTTTCCTGGAAATTAGAGGAACCCGACACGTATGCTCTCTTCTAATACATTCAACTTGTACTGAATGTTTCATTTCACAGTGAACAAAAAGCACGTGCACAAATGTCAGATGAATTTTGTTTAAAGTGGAAGTGAAAGCCGACTGCTGCATGATCCCTGAGTTTACTTTGAATGACGTGTAACTGGAAACACGAGAAGAGAATGGGACTGACGAGTGAGAACACGGCGGATAAAATCCCACAAACATCTCTCGATCACAGGTCTTTAGAACCTGTTCAAGTCACTAACAAAAACCAAACCCAGTCAACTTGGGTAAGTTCATTGAGATGTCCGTTGTTCGACTTCTGCTCTCGGATACCTTTCACGTCCATACCATCGTCCTCAACGAATATTGACATCACGTGCTTTCCTGTCAATTCGACCCCGAACCACAGCTAGGTCAAGAACAAGCTTATGTGGTTTCTGGCTTTTTAAGAACAAACAAAAAATCTTTCAACAATAATTTTGCTTTATGTCCCTCCTACAAGTTGCTACCTATATTCCCTTTTTATTCCTACACGTCTCCTTTCCCCATAGCTGTCCCTTTTACAGATATATCCTGGACTTATTTTTGCAAATGCCACCAAAGCATCAGTGTAGAGACCACGACACGGGCTTCCTCATAAAGCAAAGCCCTCAAGTCCTCTAAAACAAAACCTGTGCCGCATTTTTAAGAGACAAGGATCTCTCGTCAAAGCCTTGGTCTTATTTAAACCCTACAGTCATTATGAAATTATGTTCAGTTTTAGGAGATCAGGTTGGAATACAGTAACTGACAAACTGATTAATGAGCACACCTAAGTCGCATGGAGCAAACATGAGACACTGAGTTGAGTTTCCAGCAGCTCCCTCCCTGAGGCCGGGCGTGGGCAAGCTGCAGCCCTGCAGACCCCGTGGCCTTATGAGGAGGACAAGAGCAGGGATCTCATCTGCTAGAACCCCTGGCTTAGCAAGAAATTCACATTGTCACAGTAATAAGCAAACCAAAGCTGACGATCGGAAGAAATACACTCCTTGATGTTTATTGACTGTGTTTTACATATTGAGCTTACTTCTCTAATTTTTTTTTTTTTACATTTATTTATTTTTGAGAGACAGAGAGAGACAGAGCACAAGCTGCAGAGGGGCGGCGAGAGAGGGAGACACAGACTCTGAAGCAGGTCCCGGGCTCGGAGGTCTCCGCACAGAGCCCGACGCGGGGCTCGAACTCACAAACCGTGAGATCACCACCTGAGCCGAAGTCGGACGCTTACCCGACTGAGCCACCCAGGCGCCCCAAGCTTACTTTTCATTCGGGTCTTGGCACTATCTTCATTTTTTAACAATTCTTTGTATAAATTGATGTATTGGTAAATGCTTATCGCTCTGACAGTTACATAGAACAAGATAAATATTGTAACTGCCATCACACCAGTAAACAAAGAGAAAGGAAAAAGCCAAAGAATATAAATGATACATCTTGACCCAAATAGAAACTGTGCAGACATCATTGCTTAATAAGCCAGGTAAAAATTATTTTCTATATAAACCAAGCATCTACTATGTCATAAATTGGAACCAAGAAAATGTCAGGAATTTGGAAGGCAAGTGGTGTTATGAAACCATTCACTTCTGGGTTCCTTCAATCTCCAATTACAGCAGCTTCATGTAATTTTCCCTAGAGGATCCTTCTGTTCAAGGGGTTATATTAAAAGTAGAAGAAAAGATGAATTCCAAATCTATGCCGATACAAATACATGTACAAAAAGAAGCAAAACAATTTTAATTGCTTATATCATAAATTGAAGACAATAAAAGAACATTATGGTCGGAATTCTACTCGTATCTTCAGAATGAAATGCAACATACACTTATCTCTAAGACTGTGCACATATTTCAAGTTAATAAGAAGGCAGGCTTAAATTATTTGAAAAGCATTATTTAGCACCATCGTAGAGTGTTTAAATGCTATTAATATGGAAATAAAAGTGTATCCATTTTAATACATTTCTTTAAAAAAAACCTCTATGGCAGCCTTTTAAAATATAATCATGTGACATGAAGATTGTCAATACCTATTGCCAAAATATTGAAGGAATATTTACCATGGTACTGTATAAGGAGCACAGAATGCTAGAAATCTGCAGTTGTAAATGTTCTAACATACTGATGCCATTAACTCTGTAGGTTCTCAACTCTGGCTGCACATTGTCCAGTAAAATAGAATCTATTTCTTTTTTATTTAAAAAAAAAATTTTTTTTAACATTTATTTATTTTTGAGACAGAGAGAGACAGAGCATGAACGGGGGAGGGGCAGAGAGAGAGGGAGACACAGAATCTGAAACAGGCTCCAGGCTCTGGGCTGTCAGCACAGAGCCCGATGCGGGGCTCGAACTCACGAACCGTGAGATAGTGACCTGAGCTGAAGTCGGACGCTTACCCGACTGAGCCATCCAGGCGCCCCCTATTTTTTTTAATTTAATTTATTTATATTTATTGAGAGAAAAAGGGGGGAGGGGCAGAGCGAGAGGGAGAGAGAGAATCTCACACAAGGTCTGTGCTGTTGGCACAGAGCTGGGATGTGGGGCTCGAACTGTGAGATCATGACCTGAGCTGAAACTGAGAGTCGGACACTTAACCGACTGAGCCACCTAGGTGCCTCACTAATTTTTTATTTAAACATTTTCTTTTGAAATAATTATAGATTCATATGCAGCTTGCTTGAAAAACACCACAGATCTCCCATCTGTGCATCTGCCCAGTTGCCCCCAATGGTAACATCTTGCATAATTATTTCTTAGTTCCTTGTTTTAAGCATCTTAAAAAAAAATGTGGCTGTGCCGAAAGTTGCAAAGATAGTACAGAGAAGCCCCTGCAACCTTGACCCTGTTTCCCCAATAGTTACACTTCACGGAATTAGGTGATTCCGTGTTTCAGTGGGTTGAGAGCTATCAGCTACTCCACAGAAAAGTATTTATTCAAAGGATTGTATTGAAAAACTCAAATGCCAAACCTATGATAAGGCAAATATATACGTAAAAATAACCCAAAATAACCCGAAACAAAGAACCTTCCATTATCAGTTGAAGACGATTAGCATAGACATTAATTTATATCTACTCTTACTGATTTAGAAAATAGGCACACTAGTAAAATATTCATGTGGACTAAAACTTGTGTTGTAAGAGTAGGGTTTCTCATTCCACTGGGGACATATACAACCCCAGTGGATCCCCACAGACACAAGCTTGTTTGGGTGCAGTCGATCCCTGGGATTTCTGGGCATGGCCACCTGAGCCAATGAATGCCATAGTGTTTGGTCTGGCTGATTCTGTTTTCAAGAACACAGACTCCACCTTAGGTAAGAAAAGGTAACATTTTTTTAAAACCTATTTTGGCTCACCTATCCTATTTTTTAATGTACCACTTTGTATAGATCTCTTAGTTGTTACTTTGGGCATTACATTTTACATATACAGCTCATTACAGACTTTCAGTGTCCACATTTTGCTTTGTAAAGTGGAAGAAAATTACTCTCTCCACTTGATAATTTGTTTTAAATGTTTCATCTACATACGCTGAAGACTGCATTACACGAGGCAGTCATTTTTGGCTTCGACTGTCAAACACAAGTTAGAAAATTTTGAGACAAAGGGTATTTATACCGTACTTGGTTGCATTTTTATTCTTTTGATTTTTCTTTTTCACTCCTGATACTACAGCTTTAATTCTGTTGTCATCTCATTTCTGATTTAAGAACTTCTTTTAGTTGCTCTTAACTAGGCTTCTGTGTCATTTCTTGAGCCTCAAGCCCCCAGATAGTCCCCATGTGGCTCTGGGCTCTGCAGGGGACACAGACCCTGGGAGGTCCTGGAACTCAAGCAGACAGTTCTGCCCTTGACCCAAGAAACACCCCAAGGCATTAGAGCTTCTGAACCAGGACAGGGTTTCATAGAAGCTGTTTCATAGGGATTATCTTTATCTTTGAAGGTTGAGATTTTGGATCATCATCAATTTGTGAAACCGGCTGAAAGGTTTCATAGTAATTTCAATAAATATTTAAGGTCTAAGCCAAAATGGAGCAAGGGTGGGGTTGGGAATAAACAACACATTCAGGAAACTGAAATGCTTTGTTGATTTTGAATTTTTTAAATTATTTAATGTTTATTTTTGAGAGAGACAGAGAGCGAGCATGGGAGGGGCAGAGAGAGAGGGAGACACAGAATCCGAAGCAGGCTCCAGGCTCTGAGCTGTCAGCACAGAGCCCGACACAGGGTTCAAACCCACAAACCATTAGATCATGACCTGAGCCGAAGTCAGACGCTCGACTGAGCCACCCAGGTGGCCCTAAAAATTTTTTTTTTATGTTTATTTTCATTTTTGAGAGAGAGACAGAGTGTGAGTGGGGGAGGGGTGGAGAGAAAGAGGGAGACACAGAATCCAAAGCAGGCTCCAGGCTCTGAGCTGTCAGCCCACAGCCCAATGTGGGGCTCGAACTCACGAGCCATGAGATCCTGAGCTGAGCTGAAGTCGGATGCTTAACCGACTGGGCCACCCAGGCGCCCCTACTTTGTTGATTTTGAAAAGAATAAGTAGGCATTCCTGGCTCCCACTCTCATCTCCAGGAAGAATTGGGTTAGACCCAACCCTTCTGACTGTGAACAGTCCACGAAAAGAACCCCACCCAGGGTCGCTTTTAGAAAACAAAAGCAGAATGTTATTAGCGAAATCATTTACGAACAATCAGGAAAGAGATCTTTATCGCTCTGTTCTCCAGTGAAGTCTGGGAAGAAACAGAGAAGGTGGGCAGAGCTTTGAACTAAACTTGGCGTAAATGAACTTGGCCTTTTCTCCCTGGAAATGCATCTCTTGACCTTGAATGCCAGGTTGCGGGACAGAAGAAATGGCAGGGACTGTGCGGGGGGAGGCCCGTGACCCTTCCCTCGAAGGTCGGAAAGCTTGGCCCTCTGGCCAGCCGCTGCTCACATCTCTGAGATGTCCGTGCCAACTGTCCCCAGGCTGGCCCCGTTGGCGATGGATGCTGAGTGAGGGTGACCCCCGCGAGGAGACTCTGTGACCACGTGAGGTCTGCCGTGCCAGACCCTGGGCCACACAGCATCTTGTGAACAGACACGCCTGCAAGGCTGCAGAGGTCGGCACAACGGCACAAAGCGGAAGCATCTTTTCTTTTTTCTACCCATCTAACCCCTTTGAGGTGTGAGATCAATACCAAATCCTCAGAATGTTTTAGTCATAATAAACTGACTTTTTTTTCCGATGGAGGTTTGCATTAATGTCTTTGCAATCATGTTCTGCTTTAAAGTGGTATCGCAGGGTCCTTGGGCCCCAGTCTATGAGAAAATCTGCTGGGAGAACGTGCTGTGAATTACTATGACATTTAGTCCAGGAGGTACCGATATTCTACCCCTCAGCACCGCGGCAGGCAGCTGTGGGCGCGTTCCTAGAGCCCTTTGCACACAGCTCACAGGAGCCACGGGAGGCATAAAGGACCTTGTGTTCCAAATACTGAGGATCTGTGCTCTTACGGCCGATCGCGGCTTCCGATCACAGAGGGCAGACAAAGAGGCAGACGGTCACTATTGCAGCGCCTCCCCAAAGTACCGCGAGCCCTCTCCCCCCTGGGTGAGGTGACTTCCGTGGGATTAAAGGGATGGTGGCCTCCACGCCCCTTCTTTGTCTTTCCTCTTTTTCCTCCTTTGAGAGACAGACGTTGAAGAGTGGGGCATTCAAAGGCAAGTGCATACACAGGGAGAGTCAAGAAGTCCCTGCACGTGGCCAAGGAAGTGCAGGCTCAGAAGAGATTCGCGGAGACCTTAAGTTTACAACTCAGCCCCATCCTCAACACAGAGGCAGCCTGCAGTGCTCTAAAAACAAGCCACAAAACAAAGCCAGCAAACTGTGGGACCTGGGAGACAACATTAAGGGGACCAACATATTCCTGGTGGGAAGGAAAAGGAGAGAGAGAGAGACACAAGGGAGGAGGGAAGGATGGAAGGAAGGAAGGAAGGATGGAAGGAGGGAGAGAGGGAGGGGGGAGGGAGAGAGGGAGGGGGGAAGGAGGGAGGGAGGGAAGGAAGGAATGGAGGAAGAAAGGAAAGAGGGAGGGAAAGAAGGAAGGGAGGAAGAAAGGAAAGAAGGAAGGAAGGAAGGAAGGAAGGAAAGAGGGAGGGAAAGAAGGAAGGAAGGAAAGAGAGAGGGAGGGAGGAAGGAAGGAAGGAAAGGAAAGGAAGGGAAGGAAGGAAGGAAAGAGAATATTGGGGCAGCCAAATTCCCAGAGACAGAAAGTGTAATGGCGGTTGTCAGGGGTTGGGGGGAGAGAGGAGCAGAAAGCTAGTGTTTAATGAATGTAAATTTTCTGTTTTGCAAGATGAAAAGAGTCCTGGAGATGAATGGTGGGGATGATTGCCCGGCAATATGAAGGAAATTAATGCCAATGCACTCTGCCACGAAAAATGGTTAAGATGATAATTTAGTGTTATGTGCATTTTACCACAATTTTAAAAATTGAAAAAAATTATATAATGTAAGCAATGACTTCCTGTTAAATTCTTTTCATGTTACCATACGAATGATATCAAACATTTATCACCTATATGTTTTCGTTTCAGCTGTACAAAAATGTTTGTGCGTGTGTTGATTTCCCTCACAGTCAAATACAATTATAAAAGATACCTTTTGAGATTATGTGCCCATAGACACCTGATGTAATAAAATAGGAATAAACTCCTTTTAATTAAAATTATCTAATGCTATATCAGCTTCTAGTGCCCAGCCAGCCAGGTGCCCCACAGCCTGGGAGTTTTTTAATGGCTTCTCTACTAAATGTTCATAAGACAAATTTGACAACCTCACTAACTTGCAAATACTCCTAACCTGACAAAACCAAAAAAAGCAAAAACAAATAACAACAACCACAAAAGCAGAGACTGGGGGGCGGGGGTTGGGGGGGGTGGGGAGAAAGTAAGAAAGGAACCAATGCGGTTGAAGCTATTGAAATAATTCTGACTCATGCTGCCCGTGAAGATTATAATATAATAAGATCAAAGTACTGACTGCAATTTGAAATTCGGGAAGAACAAAGTACTCTTGTTAGGGCATTAGCTCCCTGTGCCCACAAAAAGGGTCTGTGAGTTTTCCTCCAGTACTTTGAATTCCTATCCATATTTCCTCCCCTTTTAATCATGTTCTCTTCGGGCATTTTACACTTTAAAATTTTCGTGGGAAATTGCTAACAACGGACCGGTCATTTTTTTGCACATTACTCTTACTTTCTTGCTAAGGGTGTCGCCTATCATATGAATCAAGTGTAAAGAGACTTTCTAGAATACTAAATTAGGCCTTGAAGTTCATCAGGCAGGTGCCGTTTGGTGTCGTTCTGTCCCTGGGTTGCAGGACAGTGACAGAAAGCTGGTGCCTCCGTACATTTCTTATCATCGGTGGGGGGGGGGGGGGGGGGGTCATCACTGCATTAGATTCAGGGTCACTCATAGTGGAAAAGAGATCCCAGAAATCTTCCTCAAGGAAAGAGAAGGGAAGGGCTGAGTGACATCGTGTCCATACGGCTGCTTTTCTGAAGAGTTAGACTAGAAAGTAGAGTATGAGATTTTTTTTCTTTCCATTGAAATCATTCCTTTTATCATATTATCTGAAAGAGCCAAGCCAGGGTGGAACCACGTTATGACCTCCTAGGCACACAACAGGTGCTTTCCACAGTCGGTGAGGAAATTGACAAGCTGGAGTGGACCACTAATGTCACCCCCATCCTTTATTATTTTGTTGGTGAAATGACAAGCTGGAGTGGACCACTAATGTCACCCCCATCCTTTATTATTTTGTTGGTGAAAACATAGATCCCTAAAGAACTTTAAGCGACCTGCACAATGGAAAAGAGCGTGTTTGATGTTCACCGTCCTTTGAGTCATGGACCATGTGTGGAGAGATTAATGATAACAATGGCTAAGAAACAAGGTTTCTATGGTGCAACTGAGTTCGACTCTCAGAATTTGTTTACTCTGACTCACTGGAGCCTGTGTCATTAGCCCACGAGGAGGGTAATTCTTAGTTGACCCTCGCGTGCCTTCGAAAGCTCAGTCCGAAAAACGCACAGTTCGGGAAATTAAACTAATTTAACTTCCCGATCTGATTGGGTTAGCAGGATGCACATAATAAAACTGACTCACAATATTCTAAAAATCCCTCTAGTTTTTTTTTTGCGAAATTATATCCATTTTTCAATTCTGCAACATTTATTTATACTTTACAAAAGTATTTCTTGAGTCCACAGCGACTCTTTGACAACCCATCTCTCATGTGAGAGGGGGAAAAAAAAAGTTTTAATGGGAAAGAAAACAGACCTTGATTTTTCACATAAGGTAAAAAAAAAAAAAAATCAGAAACACATCTGCTGTGCTGGTTCTCATGTGCCCAAGAGGAAAAACAAAAATAAAGACCATGTCAAGAAAACTGTTGCCACTATGGGGTCTGTCGTTCATGATTTGTAAATGTGTCTCCAGCAAAGTGAGGGCAGAATCCCCTTTCTCTCAGCTGCCTATAAATAATTCACATTTTTGTCAAAAGACTCTCCTTTAAGAAATGTAGAAAATTGATTCTGATGGGAAAAGGAAATATAACTCATGAGGGAATGGAGGAGGAATACACAGAGATGATTTATCCTGTCGCATTTTATGTCTTGATATCTAGTGTATGCCTGATGAGGAATAAGACAGACTCATGAAAACACAGACATCCATTCTTGGATGCATGAAGCCAGGACTCTGAGAATTTAGCCCCATATCAGATTGTCTCCCCATGTTTACGATCCTGAAAGAGACACGCGCATTGATTAGAGCCTATGTTTTATCTAGACAAACCCTCTTGCATACAGATGAGTAAACTGAGTCCTGGGAAAAGGAGCTCAGCCGAATTTACAGAACTCGCTAACTTTGTCACATGGGTGGGTGAAGATCCCCAAAGATTATTGAACAATCTTGTTATACGATTGTTTGAAGCGTATCAACTGAGCTAGGCAAGATGTCCAATTCCTCTCCCCTATTTCAAACTAAAAATTCCAATGGGAACCGAGCTAAAATACACACACAAGAGCTGGTGTAAATGCCACCTGAGCATTTCCCTGGGCAGGTTTTTTTGTCTCTAATGATCATAGTCTCAGCATCTTACCAAAGCCTTTCCAGTCTCTGCCCAAGGTCTCAGAGGCACTGGGTTGCCTATGTGTCTACGCTGAGCAAATGATCCTCGTGAGGTCTCCACTCCTCCGTGTCTGATCGAATGCAACGGTCTCAATACATGACTCCCTTTTCACCTCCTAGTTAAGATCGGAGCCCAGCAGCCCATCTCCACATTCCCCGGCCCCTTGTCTTTATTTTGCTCCATAACCTTTGATGACTTCTGCTATTCTCCAGTTTTACTTATTGGTGACCTTTGTGGTTTCCACACTGAACAGCAAGCTTCATGAGGACAGGATTTTCTTTTTTATGCCTTTGTTGATGGCCCCACGCCTGGGGCCTAGAAAAGGGCCTGCCTATCCTGTAAGCGTTGTGTAAGTTTTTGTTGAATGACGTCAATTGCTGTGGGAAGGTCGTCTGTGACTGGAACGTGGAAGTTTCCTCTTGTCCATCTGGGAAGGTACCCGCAGCATCCTCAGACGCCCCATTCAAGGCCACAGAACGCACATGTACATGACGTCAACAATGCACTCTGAAACTCCTCCTATGCTCTGCGATGGGAAAAACTCGTTCTGATGTCATCGGGCATTTTCCCGACTTTTTTAAAGCTCAGAACACGACCATCTACTCCTCTTTCTGTTTGCATTTCTGCTAAGACAACCCCCACTTTTTTAAAGTTTATTTAGAGACGGAAAGAGACGGAGACAGAGAGAGCACGGGGGAGGGACAGAAAGAGAGGGAGAGAGAGCATCCCAAGCAGGTTCCACGCTGTCAGCTCAGAGCCTGATGCAGGGCTCAAACTCATCAACTGCGAGATCACGACCTAGGCCGAAGCCAGACGCTCAACCGACCGAGTCCCCCAGGCGCCCCTAACAAGTCCCACTTTGAAGGAGTGACTACATGCCAAGGTATAGCCTGAATGGGAGAGAATTTAGTAGGCAACCAGAGAACAGGGGATAAAGCACACATTGGTTAAGCTAACAAAGTATTATATTTCTACATAAGGAAGTGCAAAATAAAGGGTCTCTGAGGTAGCTGTACGTTCCAAGGGTTCTCTATCAAATAAGCATGGCCCGACGGCCAAGGTCAAGCCTAGACCACGTGTTCACATACCATGCTTCACCAAACACTCAAAAAAAATTGGGGCCATTCCTGCAGACAGTCAGCTTGCGGCTACTCTTTGTTTTTGGAGGAAATGTCTTTGTAAACTTGACCTTGCTATTATCAAATAAAAAATAAAATCAGAACTTAACACAGAGAACTTTCATTCAAAAGGATCATTGCTTTCGAGGAAAGAAGCTACTGCGATAATGGCAATAGACTATTCAAGCAGGTGGAACCTTCGGCCAGAAGACCTGAAAACATCTCCTCTGGGGGTAGGACCCTCCCCCCCCAAAAAAGAGTTTTCTTACATAGCGGGGAAAGAACAGGCCAGGGAGAGACAGGTATGGGGAGTGGGGTCAAGGGTGCTGTGATCAGACAGGGTCTTTGCCATGAGCTCTTTTCACAACACAGAGCACAGGAACTTCACGCCTGCTGTTTCCCAAGATCTCAGGCTCTGTAAAGTTCTCCGTTGTCAGTATCAATACCTGATCAGAAATCATACATAAAAGAGCTGAAGACTCCAAACGCTTGCCCAATGAACAATCGATGTCAGTGCCCAATTTTCTGTTGACTAAGGATTTTTTTCATACGTGACATCCTGTATCGTGACTGCAGCCTGTGTGGTGTCAGACTGAAAGGAATCCCTCCAACCCGAGACTAACCCAAGTGGACTCTCTAAAACACCACAGAATGCCCTAAACTGCGGGGATAATTAGGAATCCAAGTCATAAAAAGAAAAACACGTCACCGAAATGCCTAGGGCCATTTTCTGAGTCCTCGGTCAGGCCCTTGTCTCCAACCCAGCTACAGGTGCAAGACAGCAGAACGGGTGAGCACCGTGGAGCTTTGTGAATAGATTAAAGATGAGAGATCTTCGAGAGGTTCCGGAAGATGGCGGCGTAGGAGAACGCGGGGCTCACAGCGCGTCCTGCCGATCACTTAGATTCCACCTACACCTGCCTAAAGAACCCAGAAAACTGCCAGAGGATTAGCAGAAGGGAGTCTCCGGAGTCAAGCGCAGACTACAGGCCCACGGAAGAGGGGCTCCTCCTGAAGTGGATCACCTAAGGAGAAGCGAGCTAAGCCTGCCCCTCCAGCCCCCGTGCACCTTGCCTACCCACCCCAGCTAATACGCCAGATCCCCAGCAACACAAGCCTGGCAGTGTGCAAGTAGCCCAGACGGGACACGCCACCCCACAGTGAATCCCGCCCCTAGGAGAGGGGAAGAGAAGGCACACACCAGTCTGACTGTGGCCCCAGCAGTGGGCTGGGGGCAGACATCGGGTCGGACTGCGGCCCCGCCCACTAACTCCAGTTATACACCACAGCACAGGGGAAGTGCACTGCAGGTCCTCACCACGCCAGGGACTCTCCAAAATGACCAAACGGAAGAATTCCCCTCAGAAGAATCTCCAGGAAATAACAACAGCTAATGAACTGATCAAAAAGGATTTAAATAATATAACAGAAAGTGAATTTAGAATAATAGTCATAAAATTAATCGCTGGGCTTGAAAACAGTATACAGGACAGCAGAGAATCTCTTGCCACAAAGATCGAGGGACTAAGGAACAGTCACGAGGAGATGAAAAACGCTTTAAACGAATTGCAAAACAAAATGGAATCCACGATGGCTCGGCTTGAAGAGGCAGAGGAGAGAATAGGTGAACTAGAAGATAAAGTTATGGAGAAAGAGGAAGCTGAAAGAAAGAGAGATAAAAAAAATTCAGGAGTATGAGGGGAAAATTAGAGAACTAAGTGATACACTAAAAAAAAATAATATACGCATAATTGGTATCCCAGAGGAGGAAGAGAGAGGGAAGGGTGCTGAAGGGGTACTTGAACAAATTATAGCTGAGAACTTCCCTGAACTGGGGAAGGAAAAAGGCATTGAAATCCAAGAGGCACAGAGAACTCCCTTCAGACGTAACTTGAATCGATCTTCTGCACGACATATCATAGTGAAACTGGCAAAATACAAGGATAAAGAGAAAATTCTGAAAGCAGCAAGGGATAAACGTGCCCTCACATATAAAGGGAGACCTATTAGACTCGTGACTGATCTCTCCTTTGAAACTTGGCAGGCCAGAAAGGCTTGGCACGATATCTACAGTGTGCTAAACAGAAAAAATATGCAGCCGAGAATCCTTTATCCAGCAAGTCTGTCATTTAGAATAGAAGGAGAGATAAAGGTCTTCCCAAACAAACAAAAACTGAAGGAATTTGTCACCACGAAACCAGCCCTACAAGAGATCCTAAGGGGGATCCTGTGAGACAAAGTACCAGAGACATCACTACAAGCATAAAACATACAGACATCACAATGACTCTAAACCCATATCTTTCTATAATAACACTGAATGTAAATGGATTAAATGCGCCAATCAAAAGACATAGGGTATCAGAATGGATAAAAAAACAAGACCCATCTATTTGCTGTCTACAAGAGACTCATTTTAGATCTGAGGACACCTTTAGATTGAGAGTGAGGGGATGGAGAACTATCTATCATGCTCCTGGAAGCCAAAAGAAAGCTGGAATAGCCATACTTATATCAGACAAACTAGACTTTAAATTAAAGGCTGTGACAAGAGATGAAGAAGGGCATTATATAATAATCACAGGGTCTATCCACCAGGAAGAGCTAACTATTATAAATGTCTATGCGCCAAATACCCGAGCCCCCAGATATATAAAACAATTACTCATAAACATAAGCAACCTTATTGATAAGAATGTGGTCATTGCAGGGGACTTTAACACCCCACTTACAGAAATGGATAGATCATCTAGACACACAGTCAATAAAGAAACAAGGGCCCTGAATGATACATTGGATCAGATGGACTTGACAGATATATTTAGAACTCTGCATCCCAAAGCAACAGAATATACTTTCTTCTCGAGTGCACATGGAACATTCTCCAAGATAGATCATATACTGGGTCACAAAACAGCCCTTCATAAGTTTACAAGAATTGAAATTATACCATGCATACTTTCAGACCACAATGCTATGAAGCTTGAAATCAACCACAGGAAAAAGTCTGGAAAACCTCCAAAAGCATGGAGGTTAAAGAACACCCTACTAACGAATGAGTGGGTCAACCAGGCAATTAGAGAAGAAATTAAAACATATATGGAAACAAACGAAAATGAAAATACAACAATCCAAACGCTTTGGGATGCAGCGAAGGCAGTCCTGAGAGGAAAATACATTGCAATCCAGGCCTATCTCAAGAAACAAGAAAAATCCCAAATACAAAATCTAACAGCACACCTAAAGGAAATAGAAGCAGAACAGCAAAGGCAGCCTAAACCCAGCAGAAGAAGAGAAATAATAAAGATCAGAGCAGAAATAAACAATATAGAATCTAAAAAAAACTGTAGAGCAGATCAACGAAACCAAGAGTTGGTTTTTTTGAAAAAATAAACAAAATTGACAAACCTCTAGCCAGGCTTCTCAAAAAGAAAAGGGAGATGACCCAAATAGATAAAATCATGAATGAAAATGGAATGATTACAACCAATCCCTCAGAGATACAAACAATTATCAGGGAATACTATGAAAAATTATATGCCAGCAAATTGGACAACCTGGAAGAAATGGACAAATTTCTAAACACCCACACTCTTCCAAAACTCAATCAGGAGGAAATAGAAAGCTTGAACAGACCCATAACCAGAGAAGAAATTGAATCGGTTATCAAAAATCTCCCAACAAATAAGAGTCCAGGACCAGATGGCTTCCCAGGGGAGTTCTACCAGACATTTAAAGCAGAGATAATACCTATCCTTCTCAAGCTATTCCAAGAAATAGAAAGGGAAGGAAAACTTCCAGACTCATTCTATGAAGCCAGTATTACTTTGATTCCTAAACCAGACAGAGACCCAGTAAAAAAAGAGAACTACAGGCCAATATCCCTGATGAATATGGATGCAAAAATTCTTAATAAGATACTAGCAAATCGAATTCAACAGCATATAAAAAGAATTATTCACCATGATCAAGTGGGATTCATTCCTGGGATGCAGGGCTGGTTCAACATTTGCAAATCGATCAATGTGATACATCACATTAACAAAAAAAAAGAGAAGAACCATATGATCCTGTCAATCGATGCAGAAAAGGCCTTTGACAAAATCCAGCACCCTTTCTTAATAAAAACCCTTGAGAAAGTCGGGATAGAAGGAACATACTTAAAGATCATAAAGGCCATTTATGAAAAGCCCACAGCTAACATCATCCTCAATGGGGAAAAACTGAGAGCTTTTTCCCTGAGATCAGGAACACGACAGGGATGCCCACTGTCACCGCTGCTGTTTAATATAGTGCTGGAAGTTCTAGCATCAGCAATCAGACAACAAAAGGAAATCAAAGGCATCAAAATTGGCAAAGATGAAGTCAAGCTTTCGCTTTTTGCAGATGACATGATATTATACATGGAAAATCCGATAGACTCCACCAAAAGTCTGCTAGAACTGATACATGAATTCAGCAAAGTTGCAGGATACAAAATCAATGTGCAGAAATCAGTTGCATTCTTATACACTAACAATGAAGCAACAGAAAGACAAATGAAGAAACTGATCCCATTCACAATTGCACCAAGAAGCATAAAATACCTAGGAATAAATCTAACCAAAGATGTAAAAGATCTGTATGCTGAAAACTATAGAAAGCTTATGCAGGTAATTGAAGAAGATATAAAGAAATGGAAAGACATTCCCTGCTCATGGATTGGAAGAATAAATATTGTCAAAATGTCAATACTACCCAAAGCTATCTACACATTCAATGCAATCCCAATCAAAATTGCACCAGCATTCTTCTCGAAACTAGAACAAGCAATCCTAAAATTCATATGGAACCACAAAAGGCCCCGAATAGCCAAAGTAATTTTGAAGAAGAAGACCAAAGCAGGAGGCATCACAATCCCAGACTTTAGCCTCTACTACAAAGCTGTCATCATCAAGACAGCATGGTATTGGCATAAAAACAGACACATAGACCAATGGAATAGAATAGAAACCCCAGAACTAGACCCACAAACGTATGGCCAACTCATCTTTGACAAAGCAGGAAAGAACATCCAATGGAAAAAAGACAGTCTCTTTAACAAATGGTGCTGGGAGAACTGGACAGCAACATGCAGAAGGTTGAAACTAGACCACTTTCTCACACCATTCACAAAAATAAACTCAAAATGGATAAAGGACCTGAATGTGAGACAGGAAACCATCAAAACCTTAGAGGAGAAAGCAGGAAAAGACCTCTCTGACCTCAGCCGTAGCAATCTCTTACTCGGCACATCCCCAAAGGCAAGGGAATTAAAAGCAAAAGTGAATTACTGGGACCTTATGAAGATAAAAAGCTTCTGCACAGCAAAGGAAACAACCAACAAAACTAAAAGGCAACCAACGGAATGGGAAAAGATATTTGCAAATGACACATCGGACAAAGGGCTAGTATCCAAAATCTATAAAGAGCTCACCAAACTCCACACCAGAAAAACAAATAACCCAGTGAAGAAATGGGCAGAAAACATGAATAGACACTTCTCTAAAGAAGACATCCGGATGGCCAACAGGCACATGAAAAGATGTTCAACGTCGCTCCTTATCAGGGAAATACAAATCAAAACCACACTCAGATACCACCTCACGCCAGTCAGAGTGGCCAAAATGAAGAAATCAGGAGACTATAGATGCTGGAGAGGATGTGGAGAAACAGGAACCCTCTTGCACTGTTGGTGGGAATGCAAATTGGTGCAGCCGCTCTGGAAAGCAGTGTGGAGGTTCCTCAGAAAATTAAAAATAGACCTACCCTATGACCCAGCAATAGCACTGCTAGGAATTTATCCAAGGGATACAGGAGTACTGATGCATAGGGGCACCTGTACCCCAATGTTTATAGCGGCACTCTCAACAATAGCCAAATTATGGAAAGAGCCTAAATGTCCATCAACTGATGAATGGATAAAGAAATTGTGGTTTATATACACAATGGAATACTACGTGGCAATGAGAAAGAATGAAATATGGCCTTTTGTAGCAACGTGGATGGAACTGGAGAGTGTGATGCTAAGTGAAATAAGCCATACAGAGAAAGACAGATACCATATGGTTTCACTCTTATGTGGATCCTGAGAAACATAACAGAAACCCATGGGGGAGGGGAAGGAAAAAAAAAAAAAAAAAAAAGAGGTTAGAGTGGGAGAGAGCCAAAGCATTAGAGACTGTTAAAAACTGAGAACAAACTGAGGGTTGATGGGGGGTGGGAGGGAGGGCAGGGTGGGTGATGGGTATTGAGGAGGGCACCTTTTGGGATGAGCACTGGGTGTTGTATGGAAACCAATTTGACAGTAAATTTCATATATTAAAAAATAAAAATAAATAAATAAATAAATAAATAAATAAATAAATAAATAAAGATGAGAGATCTTCCATCGAAACTCAAGATTTTCTATAGGAAACCTATGGTTTCAATCCTCAGCTTTCTGATCCTCAATCTAGAAGAGAGTTGATGTCATCACACTGTGAAGTTTTTCTCAGTGTTAATGACAAAATGCTTGTCAAAGTCCCAGCCAGGGATCCCTACTGACGATGGCGACACCCTGAGATCTAGGGCGTCACCTATCACTTTCACTGGATCACTTCCGACAGACTCTCATGGACTCCCTCAGACGTGCTTAGCCGTACACGGCGTAAGGAAGAGATTATAAGGAAATAATCTTCCTGACGATTTCTAAGTTACTCACTAACTCCAATCGTAACTCGCCATGGAAGTTTCTTTTGAGGGGGAAACCGCATTCCTATCTGGGCCCCCAAAGAGATCTGGCAGGATGCCTACAATTCCTTCTGAACTTGTCCTCAGAGGTTGGCGAAGTAAAACATTTTTTGAAATTTTTATTTATTCTTCATGTTTAAGTTTATTTATTTATTTTGAGAGAGAGAGAGAGAGAGAGAGAGAGAGAGAGAACACCAGTGGGAGAAAAACAGAGAGAGAGGGGGAGAGAGAGAGAGACCGACAGAATCCCAAGCTGGCTCTGCACTGTCAGTGTGGACCCCAGTGTGGGGCTTGAACCCACGAACCGTGAGATCATGACACGCACTGACATCAGGAGTCAGATGCTTAAATGAGCCCCTCGGGTGTGCCAACTTTTTAAAAAATTAATATGCTATCTGACCCCTGCCACTGCAGGAGAAAACTGCTATTTTTAAACTGCCAGTAAAACACAGAAACAGTTCCACTAAAGAAGCATCATTTCTTTGTTTTAGGTGATAATAGCATTATCCTAAGACTTCCACGGTTATGGATCTGATCTGATCAAGGAAACGCAGTGAAACGTTTTCTTTCAGATTATTAAGGAAAGGATTGTATGAGATGCTGCCCAAAGCTAACGTATGCATAGCAAATAATAACTTAATTTTGGATTATTACCATTGGACTATGTTTTGAAGATCACGTGTGACACCTCTACTCAAGAATTATACAACTATCAAAAGGCACATCTAACAAGGGTGCAAATGGGTGACTCTTCTGCCTGGTTTATTATGATGTCCTGCATAAAAAGGATATATAGAAATATGGATGCCGTTACAATCCCTGTAATGTTGCAATACCCGGGAAACGACCCAGGGGGCCGCTTAGAGGAAAGCTCAAAGGGTTTCAGCTGTACTTTGGGCCTCTCTGATGCTCACCCAGAGCTGCCAATGAACCCAGCTCATCGTAAACAGAATGGAATAGAATGAACCCTTTAATATTTTTATTAATTAGGACCTGAAAAGATTCCGTTGAATTACTACTCTGTGACACGTATCAATCATAATTTTTTTCATTAACATGCATAAAATTAGATTTGATCTGGATGAGAGGGGAAAAAAGAGGGTTTTTGTGTGTGTGTGTTTTGTTTTTTTACTAAGAAAAATTTATTACCACAGTGGTATGACATTGCCCATTCAAAATTAAAATTTGCTGTATGTTTACAGTATGAGGAAGGAGGAAACAATATTCAGTGTTTAAATATGAATGAAGGTGTGCGACAAGCATACTATAAATAATTTTGCTAGTGGATGTCATTTTGCAAAGTCCTTATATTTTCTCCGTAACTACTCATTCTTTCTTCCAAATTAGGGCGGGAGAGGAGAACTCTAAAGGGTGGAGTAAATCTCAAGAGATACCACTGAAAAACCTGTAGATCTGAATCTTACCTGCAATACAATTGTGAGATGCTTTTCAAAGCCATGGTGTTTGGAATTCGCACCCAAACCCCATAATTAAATAAGAAATTCTGACTCTATTGCATCATGGTGACAGACTCTCTGAAGGACATTAGTTCATTCTCCCTAAACGGTCTGTTACTACCTAAACATTTGTGCTATGATCGATTTTTAAACGATGCACTAATTATCCTTCTAGCTTGCTTAAAGCGACGTCGCAAATAATTTTTTTAAACGATGAACATTATTTTGCAAACCAGTGTCTCTTCCTTGTTAAAAAATTTAAAGTTGGTTTAAAAACTGTCTTCCATAGATGTTCTACAAATGAGAATTCAATTCAATGTAATTGAAATTCAAAAACAGGGGGAGCACGTGTCTATATGGAACAGCCCAAATGACCAGACATTTCCTGGTCGCTCTTTCCTCTCGTCCACACCAATAGGGCTGAAGTGAATAACAACTAGAGGAAAAGCTAGTGGGAAGGATGAGCTCGTTCAGAATCAAGGGCCACATATTGGGAGGGAGGGAGAGATGTATGTCTAATATTACCTAAGGATGAGTTTACACTCACTTTATTATAGTAGTTTAGGGGCGCCTGGGTGGCTCAGTTGGTTGAGTGTCTGACTTTGGCTCAGGTCATGATCTCGCCGTCCATAGGTTCAAGCCCCGTGTTGGGCTCAGAGCCTGGAGCCTGCTTCAGATTCTGTCTCCCTCTCTCCCTGCCCCTTCCTCACTCACTCTCTCTCTCTCTCTCTCTCTCAAAAATAAATAAACATTAAAAAAAATTATCTAAAAAAAAAGAAAGAAAATGTCTGGGGTATTGGGGTTCCTGGGTTTCTCAGTCGGCTAAGCATCCGACTCTCAATTTCAGCTCAAGTCCTGATCTCACAATTGGTGGGATCGAGCCCCACGTTGGGGTACTTTCATTGCAGAGCCTGCCTGGGATTCTCTCTCTCCCTCTCTCTCTGCCCCTCTCCCACTCCTACTCAATCTCTCTCTCTCTCTCAAAAGTAATAAGTTAAAAAAAAAAAAGAAATAATGAAAATGTCTGGATATGGATCACAGCGGATGGGTCTGGGATTCGACTAGAACAAGGACTAAGGATGGGGCTTTGCTTTCACGGATTGTTTGCGTTTTTACATAACAATGGACAATACATCATTTGCACACATGTCTAAAGCTATATGGGTCCTACTGTCCCTAGATCTGCCAGCCTCACCTGCCTCCCCGTCGGTTACTGTTGTTTGGCAAAATTTCACATCTATTTACTTTACCTCTTTTGGATCAAATTGCGAGGCATAGTGGAAATAGTCTTTTTAATTTTCTAAATGTTTTCAGACTTGTCATTTTAATAGCAGCTTCTGATCACGCTGCAGCGTGAATAACCCACCAGTGAGGATGTCTGACACTCTGAGGGGCGGTGGTGGAGGGAGAGGCGGGAGAGCTTCCGTCCCTGCACCTGCTCCAAGACCCGGGCGCGTCGTCAGGCTCCGGGCTTCGAGGCTACCAGGCTCCCAGAAGGAGTTTCCGCCAAGGCAGCCCCTGTGGCACGCAAAATCCTGCCGAGTGTGGACAGGAGAGGTGCAGGTGCACGTCGTCTCCCTGGTGGATTGGGTGGGGCCCCCTGACTCTCTCCTCTGCCTGGTCCTTGGGCTTCACAGCCTCCTCTGCCAACCCACCCGCAGGTCCCCAGGCCCAGCCAACGCGAGCACAAAGTGGGGTTCAGCAATCTGCACCCTGCCTTCTCCTCATGGTATACAGGTGTGAGGTGGTGACGACTTTGAAAGAACTCCTTTCCCTAAAGACCCAGGGTCCTGGGAGAGAGCTGGATGGCAGGGTTGTGCCTGCTCAGAAGCACCAATATGGGGGGAAAAAAAAAAGACAAAATGTAAACAAACAAACAAAAACAAATAGAAAACCATAAGCATTGCAGGCCTTCTGCCGTGTGCTTTTTTTTTTTTTTTTTTTTTTTTTTGGTTTTAACTTCTCTTTACACCTGACATGGGTCCTGAACTTACAACCCTGAGATCAAGAGTCGTGTAATGTACCAACCGAGCCAGGCAGGTGCACCTGCCACGTGCTTCTAATAGTAGATTACAGGTCGGTAAAGTGTCAAAGGCCTTCAAAGACCAGAATACTCCTCAGCACAGCTATGCTCTAGGTGATGCTGCAAGGACAGGACTGGGCTGTGCTTAGGGCTGCATTGGCATCTCTGGGGAAGCTTTGCCTCCTATCTTCTCGTTGAATTCTATTCGACACTATGTATTCAACCTTGGAAGCTGTTGGAACACTCCTAAGAAACAAGGGGATGACAAATACACTGAAAATTACTTGGCTGCTAAAATGTAGCTGATCCTCATGCTGGGGGATTTCATATGCCTGAATCCACTTATTCTAAAGTCTGTTTGTAACATGCAAATCAAGACTCGCAACATTCTAGTGGTCACTTGTGGATGTGCACAGAGCAGCAAAAAATTCAAGTTCATGTGCCTCAGGACACATGTTCTCAGCAGCAGCCGAATGACACAGTGTTCTGTCTTGTGCGGCCTCTCACGCAGAGGTGACGGGATGGAGGCAGAAGGGGACACTACGGTGAGAGCAGGAAGCTCCAGTTGGGGCCAGTGGAGGGAGTTCGAATCCCACTCTGGCACCTGCTTCGTGGAGCGGCCTCAGATGAGTTTCGTGAACAGTTTTCTCTGTTGTAAAATTAAAAAAAAAAAAAAGAACCAAGATGAACGATTTTTTAAAGTTCTAGAGGATAGTCTATGTGACATATGTACCTTCATTCCTGAGGAGCTGTGGTTCTGTATAAACTAATTTGCTCCTTGAAGTGATGTTACACAGTGGATATAATGAGATATCAACTATACTTGGATAACAAGAATCAACTATACTTTTGCTCATCCACGCGATTGCAAATACACAGACTCATATCCACGCACAGGCAATAAAACCAGAACAAAGAGTCAATCAGAGTAGGAAAAACTGGGATGTGTTATACTTACAGCAGGACCCTCCTTGTGACCAGGGTCTGCATAGATAAACACCATACAAGGGTATATATACCTGGGCATCACCCTCAGCTCCGCCGACCAAAGGGGACAGCGAGGGGAAGTGTGAGATGAGACCCCTTAAACCAATAACTTTATCCGTAGTCTCCTCTCTCCACTCCAGAAAATCTGGAACCATACAGTTAGAATTATTTCCTTAATCTGATCAGACTGAGCATGAGTGGAGGCCAAGGCCCAGGAAGGGAGCTGGCAAAATGAGGGCCGACAGGAGGCTCCAAGGGCCTACCTTCACCCATCTGGGACTTCCTTGGGGAAGAGGCAAGGATCCAGAACCTTCCCTGGCCTGCCCAGACCCTAACACCCCACCATCATCAGGCCCTAAAGGAACCTCAACCAGAAGTCTTGGATCCACACACAAGGGTCATGTGGTCTGGGTCCACATTCAGAAAAGCACAGTGTCCTCGTCAAGGAGCTGTGGCCCCACGCACACCTTGAGAGAGACACTTGTACGTTCGAGGAAGGCTTTGATTAAAGGCATTGAGTGAGGGCACAGCAGCAGGGGTTGTGACAGGTATTGAAGTCAAGAAGTAGGAAGGTAGCAGGTACCCAAGATCACGACTGTTCAAATACCTGAAGGACCAGGGTGTGGTAAGGTGTGCGGGCTGCGGGCTCACGGGGGCAGGGACCATCAGCGAGAGGGAAGGGGGGGAAGACCGGGAAGGGGGACCACCTGGTCTGCAGGAGGGCCCAGCCCCTTATCATTTTTTTTTGACAAAAGAGACTGTTCTTCTTGTTACATCATTAAAATCTTTCAGATCATACTCGAGTCTGTGTATTTTTTCAAATATGTTGAGCAATCCTTACATGATAACAAGGGGATTGTTTATTTTTACCTAAAATGTCTTAGGAAGGTGTTTTTAAGAATTTATGGAGCGTTTATGATTATCGTCACTTAGGTACACTGTGAACTTATTTTTTTAAGACCTTTAAATATAGTACCAGATGTTGTTGGGGACACGGGAGTCAGTGCAGGTGAGGGAGTGAGGTGGTGGACATTGGGCATCAGCGTCCCCACCCGACCCACACGTGGGGCAAGCGCCTTCCTGCCAGGGCAGATGCGCACTGCCTCCCTGTGAACCCTGAGAGCCCCTGGAGAGGTTGGTCATCTGAGGTTTAAAACCTAGAGCCTGGGTTGATGGGGGGTGGGAGGGAGGGGAGGGTGGGGGAGGGGCATCGAGGAGGGCACCTTTTGGGATGAGCACTGGGTGTTGTATGGAAACCAACTTGACAATGAATTTCATATTAAAAAAAATTAAAATTGGAACTACCTTATGATCCAGAAAAAGAAACAAAAACAAACAAATAAAACCCTAGAGCCTGGGGGCACCTGGGTGGCTCAGTCTGTTAAGCCTCTGACTCTTGATTCCAGCTCCATTCAGGATGTCATGGTTTGTGGGTTCGAGCCCTGGGTTGGGCTCTGTGCTGGCCGCTCAGGGCCCGGAGCCTGCTTTGGATTCTGTGTCTCCCTCTCTCTCTCTGCCCCTCCCCCGCTCAAGCTCTGTCTCTCTCACTCTCAAAAATGAATAAATGTCAAAAAAAATTTTTTTTTAAATACAGCTTTATGCCACAACCTGATGGCAAAAATATTGTGAAGAAATCCTATTTTGTGAGTGAACTGACAAGAAATGAAGTCCAAAATCAAAGTGACGTCCAAGCAGGTAAAATCAGCAGCTGAGACGACAGCTTGAGTCACTCCTGATGCAAATGGACCAAAATCTCCCCTTAGTCCAAGGACAGCTGAGTTCTGCGGCCCTGCCCTGCGAGCCTGCAGACAGCCTTCCCGATGCCTTTCCCATCTCGAAGGAAAGTCCTGGGCTTCTGGATTCGGTGTGGGGGTGACAAATGAATGCAGCAAGGGTGTGCGCCCAGAAGCCAAGGTTGAAGGTTAGGAGGTGAATTATGACACTACACACCCCTCATCTTTCCATCGATATCTCATAATACGAACCCACAGAATACACTCATATGAGAAAATTATTTACGCTAAAGAAATACAGTTCACATAAGCAAAGGATTTTCTTGGAGAAAATCACATTTAAAAAAAAAAATTTTAATGTTTATTTTTGAGAGAGAGACAGAGTGTGAACAGGGGAGGAACAGAGAGAGAGGGAGACACAGAATCCCAAGCAGGCTCCAGGCCCTGAGCTGTCAGCACAGAGCCTGACACGGGGCTCGAACCCACGGACTCGGAGGTCATGACCTGAGCCGAAGTTGGACGCTCAACCGACTGAGCCACCCGGGCGCCCCAACATTTATACGTATATATCTGTATATGATTTTTAAGCTATAACTAGTTTAGCTGAACGTGGTAATTTTTCGATAAATACGAAAAAATAGTTACTCAACATGTAGAAAACTTCTGCGATCTGTGTAGAAGATAAAACATTCAAGGGCACCTGGGTGGCTCAGAAAGCTGAACATCCGACTCCTGATTTCTGCTCAGGTCATGATCCCAGGGTCGTGAGATCGTACTTGCGTCTGGCTCTGCACTGGCCATGGAGCCTGCTTAAGATTCTCTCTCTCTCTCTCTCTCTCTCTCTCTCTCTCTCTCTCCCCCCCCCCCCACTCTGCCCCTCTCCCCCACTCATGCTCTCTCTCTCTCTAAAATAACAACAAAAAAATAAAATAAAACATTCATTTCATGTGTTCTCAAATACATTTAAATATTTGAATATCAGTGTACCTCTGTCTAAACAAACTGTGCCTTTGTTCCTCAAAGGTCCAGAAGTTAAATGGAATCAGTTCTGGCAAGGAGGATTTCACTGACGTGGTATTTAGGAGTTGCTGCTCAAATGGCCTTGTGGTTTTCACCAGAATGATGTTTCCCTTTAAAAATAATGGTTTGATCTATTATTCAGTTTATTCGATGCTGCTCTGAGTGTTTCCGGAGCAGACGTGAGCGTGTAGACCTTGTCTACCGCAACAATGAAACAATAACACAAAGGCCCACACCCGTCTGGTTCTATCAAATCTGGAAAAGAGAACTGCACCGGAGCGGGAGGAAACATCTTCCACAAGAGTATAAAGCTGATGGCAAGCCCCCAGCAGCTGCCACGTGACTTGACAACATAGGTATGCGATGTGCTCTTTTGTTTGCTTTCATTAGTGCATGATTATTAGTGAGGTTTTTCAAGACTCACTCTGCTTCCTTGACAAAAGTGTTATGTGGGGGCGCCTGGGTGGCTCAGTCGGTTAAGCGTCTGACTCGTGACTTCGGCTCAGGCCGTGATCTCACTGTTGATGAGTTCGAGCCCCGCGTCAGGCTCTGTGCTGACATCGCGGAGCCTGCTTGGGATTCTGTCTCTGTCTCTGTCTCCGCCCCTCCCCTGCTAGCATGTGTGTTCTCTCTCTCAAAATAAATTAAAAAAAAAAAAAAAAACCTTTAAAAAATTCAAATGTTATGTGTTACGTTGTTCATCTGTTCCCGAATAGAAAAGAAAAAAGAAAAACAGCAAAGCGTGGGCCGGTGTCTCCCTAGTTAGAAAACTGTTGATACATAAAAACGTACAAACAATACATTAGTACGTTGGCATGCTGGGGGAGAAAAATTTAAGTAGCACGGAATAGTCCTCAAGACGTGGAACCTGTCCCTTTCCCCACTCCCATTTTCACTGTTCCTAAATGTTTAATGTGATTGTCTTCTTCCTCTGCATTTGCTGGCTCCATCTCAACACTTCTGCCTTTGCCAGTAATATTTTTTTTCCACTGCATCTGTGTGTTCGTTCTTTATTATATAATTTATTGGTTTTCTGGTGGTTTTCAGCTGTCTGGTCTTACCTGAAAATTCTGCAACTGCCTGTCTTCATCTCATTGATTTTATCAGCTCACCTTTGTGCCCGTTACTCATTAAATCTATATTTTCCCTAAGTTTACGATGACCTAAAACACTTGCAAGCAATTCTTTTCTTCTTCAGTTGCACGTTCTTCTCGAATGTTCCCATCGTGCCCACTTATCCCTTCTCCCTGCAGCCATGTTTTCCCCCAGGTTGAGGACACAGCCCCTGTGGGGCTGTGTGTGGCAGCCGACCTCACCCCCGGGGTCCTGGGTGCCTTTTCAAGGACTCTGGCTCCCTTGAGAAGACCTTGAAGGACTCTGGCTCCCTTGAGAAGACCTTGAAGGACTCTGGCTCCCTTGAGAAGACCTTCAAGGACTCTGGCTCCTTTGAGAAGACCTTTTCTCACCCTTTGTCTTACATTTGGCTGAACCGCTCCTGTGGGCCAGAGAAACGTAGGACTTGTCTACGTCTTCTTTCCTTTTTTAAGTTTCAGTGTAGGTGCCGAGCTATCCAAACTCGGTGGCCTTTTTCTGCCACTGAGTTCCTGCAGGAAGTGCCTCTGCTGTCAATGTATAAATGTATTAATGTTACAGATGTCTTCCCCGAATGGCTCCATCCTTCCTCCTTTTACGTCTCCCCGTTGTGGTGGAGAACAGTGAGATTTTCAAGATCTGGTGCCCTCCACGCATGTCCCCTCTCGCCCAGGATTCCCCAGAATGCGTGTGGACAGAGCTTAGTGGGTACAGGACCGCGTGTCGGCCGTGTGCGGAGTACACGCATCAGGCCCCATGGAGCCCCTCGGCCTCGGCGGGGTCATCTCAGCCCTTCTCACCCAGAAGTGCTCACGTGGCTCTGCGCAGGGCCAGCCGTGGCCATCCTCCCACCTTCCGTCTGAGCCAGAGTGTGGGGACGGCGGGGCAGCGTGGTGCTGAGGGGTGGACACAGGGGGCGCTCCAGGAAACCAGGGCAGGGGGCAGACAGTCGGGCTGACAGCTGTGGTGTAACTGCCACCTTGTCCGTTCCACCAGCCATCGGGAGAGGACCTGGCCGAGTCCCTGTTTCTCCGTGTGGGCTGGGATACTTAATGGCCAGTCCCTCCGTTGTGATAAGTGGTCAGCCCCCTTGCAGGGCCCGGTGAGCAAGCCTCCCGGGGATGCCTGTAGCTCCTTTCCGTTCTTACCTTTGTCTCCTCCTGGTCAGGTGTCTGACAATTCACTTCCAGAACGCAAGACCGGAGCCTGCAATTCTAAGTATGTTCTCAACCCTCATTAGTAGAGACCTTTCCCTCTAATATTTCATGTAAAGCAGTAGAATCAAAGCTGATGGTGACTCTGAACCACATCCCAGGGCGAGGCAGCCACAGGATACTGGACCCCCAGCCGCTTTTGTGTATCCCCTGGGGCAAGACTTCTTTTATCTGATCACAGATAACGGAGATTCTCAGCCACGGCTATCTTCCTGCCATTCAACTCTGTAACCTTTAAAAAATCCATTGTGTTGAATCATTTGCCCAAAATATAAGCTGTTCGTTCATGGTCCAGAGCTTTGCTTGTACCGGTCTTACCCCGAAACCCGTCCTCAGACCTGGCGCTTCGAAAGATAAATGATCTCATTCGGGTCCGTCTTCAGGGAGAGAATTATAACAGCCTGTGATAGGGGTTGATCCACAAGAAGTATCACTGTTTAAAAATAAAGGGTCTCACAGTAGGATATAAGTACTAAGCCATATCAAGCATCATTGTGAATGACTTCCGGAAGAGACAACGCAAGTTTGGTCTAAGGAAAGAATTTTCTGGCCTATATCGGGAGCGGTTCCACAAAGAACGACATCATCTGTGATCATTTATTTTGAAGTTATGTGTTCATGGTGATTAATAATCAACACGAGACCAAAGGAAAAAGGGTCTCGTAAATACACACATGCCTGGCAAGTGCCAGAAAATTGCTGCCCCGCAGAACAGCACTTGGAGATTGAGAAGTGCTCTCTCCCGACATCCAACCCGGCAGCCACCAGCCATATGTGGCCAGGGGACACCCGAAATGTGGGCGTTTTGCTAAGTAAAAAATATTTTGGTTTTGTTGTCGCTGTTGTTTTTTAAAAAGACAGATATATATATATATATATATATATATATATATATATATATATATAAAACACCCCTTTGTACTGTTGACTTTTTTTTCCCCCAAAACTGCAGTTTTCCAGTTTGATTTAGTGAAGACAATTTTAAAAGAACGTGTTGTTCATCTATCATCAAGAAGCCCTTAGGTAACACATATGACAACATTTGAATTATTTAAATCCAAAGATAATATTAACTGCTTTGCAACTAACCAGACACCTGTTAAACATCAGAAACCCAGGAGCGTTTCTTTTAGTTCACGTGTCCTCATTTTTCCTACAAGCATGGCTTTCATGGAGGCTGAGTTCGGCTTCCATGCACTTTCTCCTAAGCCGCGAACTCAGTGGCAGTCTTACAAAGTTCTCCAGCGAATGCCGGCATTTCCGATTCTTTCCGGAATGTGTTACTTACAATTGGTCCTGCTTTCACCGATACCAGAACCTTCGCCAGTCCGTTCCTAATGAGCCTCAGAACTTGTGATCTGCTTTGCGTTCCATCGCCACGTAGAATAAAGCACCGATTTAAAACAAACAAACAAAAAAAATAGGCGTCCTCCGCACATGCAGAGGCTGTCAACATCCGATCCATTAGGTTCGGGTTTTCTGAGACGCGTGAGCACCAAGCAGGTGTCTCACGGAGAGTTGCGGGCTCTTGGCAATTCTCCTCCGCTTGCACCTTTGTGACTCCCCAGCCCTCGGGCATCCCCTCCGTCAATGTGACCCCCGAGACTCTGCCTGGCCCTGTCTCTCCCCAGCCATTCCACTCCCGTGACCTTCTGGCTCAGTTGCTTATCCCTGCCGGGGATGACCTTCCTTTTTCTGCCTTAACGACGTTGTGCTTGTCCCCGTGTCCTGGCATTTAGACTTAAGCCTTCGTTCTTGCTCCTGAAGTTCGTCCCCAGATGTTCCCTGACTGGCTTCTTTTCACTGCTCAGGTCTCTATCACATGGCACCTCCCCTGTGTGGTCCTCCCTGATCCCCCGTCTAACGCTCTGTCACCACCCCAACAGCCACGCCGCTCCGTCACTCCTGGTCGCTGGGATTGGGCCATTCCCCGTGCAGTGTGACCATACGCTGTATTTGTCCTCCTGTTTACTGACCACCTCCTGCCGGTGTGGCCTGCCTGCCGCCCACTGAATGCCTAACCTAGCACGGTAACCGTTATGCGGTGAGCACTCGGGAAGTACTTAATCAAGTTAGGCTGCATTCGGTTGTAACTGACAATTAGGCTTATTCATGTCGCTACGATTTTCCAAATTAGTTTCTCCAATATGTTCTACTTATCATGTGAAACGAACCTCTGGCTGGAATTCTGGGTGATAGGCGTGTATGGGGTGCGGGTATCACAGCACACAGACCCCGTCACGGAGGGAAAAAAAAAAAAGAGGCCATCATCACCTCCAGCCTGCCCACTGTGGATGACCAAGTGCCACATCTAAGCACTTATGATTTGGGGGCTCAAACGTTTTCCAGGTTCATAGAGTTTCTTACTAAAAATGCAGACGCCTCGGGGCGCCCGGGTGGCTCGATCGGTTAAGCATAACTTCAGCTCAGGTCATGATCTCGCGGTTCGCGAGCTCGAGCCCCACAGCGGGAGAGCTCGAGTCTCACTTTGGGTGAGTTCGAGTCCCGCATCCGTGAGCACGAGCCCCTCTTCAGGTGAGCCCTGATTCCCTCTCGCTCCCTCTGTCTCTACCCCTTGCTCACTTGCACTCTCTCTCTCTTCCAAAAAAATTAATTAATTAATAAAATAAAATAAAATAAAATCACAGATGTTTTTCACAGTGATTCTTCTCAAGCACCATGTTCAGCTCTGGAAAGCAGATTACGCAAAAGATGAGACACAGTTTCTGTCCTTGGGGAGCCTACAATTTTAGCCTCACTGGCTCCTAATTGAGAACAACACATACCACACTGAGTTTTTAAACAATGCAGGGAGGAGGGGAAAAAGGAAAAAGGAAGAGAGAAATTGCAAGAGACTAATTTTGCCCACTTCACTATTTTTGTCTCAAATTGGTCCTGTAGAACATAAAATATGTGTAAAGACCGTGCCAAAGTAAATGGCTCATATAGTGAGCATTTCTAAGATAGCGTTATGGCTCACTCTGTCAACTTTATTGTATAACTGTCTGCTTCCAGTACATTTCAGAGACAAATCTGGAGCAGGCAGAGTGATCAGAAGGGCATTTTGATCTATAAGATCTTATCATTCTATAGATCTGAAAGATCTACAGTTACACTCCTGAGGTTTTAGCCATTTCACACTGTTCATGGTGAGCCTGTTAGGCGTCAGATTGATTCAAGGGGCTGTATCATCTCTCTTCCAGTTGTTTCTGCATAAGACTATTTTTCTTAAAAATTGTACAGCTGTGTAAGCAGTAACTCTACATGAAAACACTGAAATCGCTTTCGCTGTTTTTCAACATTAAATACTCCACGCAGAGCTGAAGTATCGAAAGAGAATTCCCGTGCTGTTCCCCTGCTACCCGAAGAGCTTTTTCTCTTGCAAATTTTGAGTTCCGGATTTATCTGAAACGTCTTAATTATGTTTAAGAAAATGTTTCTTCTTCGCAACCCGAACTGATCTGGAAAGTTCTGAAACTAGGAGGACATTTTCAGCTCCACACTGTACCTCAGAATTCCATTAAGAACAGAAATTCCATTCAGGTCCTCTGTTGGAGGGCTTGGACATTCACAGAAAGTTTACAGACCATGGGTGAACCTTTGTGATTCCTGGTTTCTGAGCTGGACTTATTCCAGGAGCGCTGATAGCCCCTGATCCGTTCCCAGGAGTCTTATGACCCCTGCATGCTTAATCGTAGAGGCAGCCGAGGTGAAGACAATTCCCAGAGTCTTTTATCTGCTCTACGGTTCACTGCCCCATGCTTCTTTCCCATGACAGCGCCCTGGGAACCGCAGAGTGGTTTGGCCCAAGTGACTCTCATGGTGAGGTTTTAGGACACTTCTGCCCAATTTTGATTTACTCATTCACTTAGGAAGCAGCAGGAGATCCTGGGGTGGCGGGGGGGGGGGGGGAATTAATTGTTTTTTAGTTGAAACTTCTAGCTCAGAATTTCTGCCCTGTCACTTCCAACTCCAGGAAAAATCCACTTAATCTCTTTGGACTTCTATTTCATTGATAATGGAGATACTGAGGAGGTTCCAAGTCCTTTATCTAAGAGAATACACATATTTCTGTAACACTGTGCTCCCTGAGACCACAAATGATTTTCTCCTCCAATTGATTCACAAGGAGGCAAGGTAGAAAGAAAGAAGAAAAATAAGGAAGGAAAAAAAAAATCTTGCATTATTATTTTTTGCATTCTAATAGATGTGTCCAGGAGTTTTAAAGGCGAAAAGTACTGGGTGTATTGTGGACGAACCTCCCATATGTCTATACACACCGTGGAAATCTCAGCAAAATGCCACACTCTGAAAATGCTCAGTCACCGTTCACAAATACCAGGGACAGAACACGCCATTTTTCTCCCTTTAACTTTCCGTGAACTAAAAGACTATGTACTTCAAAATTATATTGGGCACCATCAAAATGAAAACTTGTGTTTCTCACTCTGAGGAAGGAAAACAAGAATGAGAATGAGGCGATGTTGGCAGACAATGGATTTACTTTTGGTTCCAAATGTAAAGAGTTCAGGGAAGCACAATGTCTCTTTAGTATCTTTTTCTGGAAGGTTTCTCCGGATCATCGAAAGTCACCAGAGAACCCATTTCCTGGTTATTTGTCCCCACCAGCTCACAGTTTCTCTCCATGCTCGTCTTTAATGTTATCCCGTATATTAACCCCAAATGATATTTGGATCTCAGGTGTGTTATTTTCCATCAGCCATAGCTTATTATTACTAAAATTATATTGTGGAAGATGCATGAGAAGGGAGACCTTGCGGGGGATGTCTGGGGGGGGGGGGGCCCGTCGGTTAAGCATCCCACTCTTGATTTCTGCTCAGGTCATGATCTCACAGTTCATGGGTGTGAGCCCCAGGTCGGACTCTGGGCTGACAGTGCAGAGTCTGCTTGGGATTCTTTCTTCTTCTTCTGTCTCTGTCCCTTCCCTGTTTGCACTCTCTCTCTGCCTCTCAAAAATAAATAAACATTTTTAGAAAATAAATTTTTAAAAAGAGAGAAGACCTGAACAACACATTTAAGCAAAATAAATATGTATATATTTATAATATATAAGAATATATGTGTGTATGTATATGCGTGTGTATTTATAGTTGTGTGTATTTATTTATTTATTTATTTATTTATTTATAGTAGTAACCTGAGAATGTTACTTTGGAGATGTGGTGTAGGGACAGAAACATTTCTACAGTCCCAGAGGCAGAGAATTATGGGAGAGGACATTGTTCTATACAGCCTGGTGGCACTTTCTATATGATAACTCAATCTTGGAAAAACAGAAACATAAAAATAGAATAGTACATAAAGAATACATAAATAGTATGTGCCTCACCTGCGAGGCGCCCTGAGTGTCCAGGCCAGGAAGGGCGACCGCGGCTTTGGGGCACAGACGCCCGCCTGCTCGGGTGATGACCACCCCGCAGGGCCCGGAGCCGGGGAGGGGGTGGCTGTGTCAGAACCTAGACGAGGACTCTATTTTTAACAGACTGTATCTGCAGTGGAGATACTCGGTCATCATCGGGAGTGAGTTAAAACGGAGACCATCTCTTTGGGAATCAGACCGGGGCTCGAGCCAAGCCTGTCTATCTCCTGGTGCACAGTCAGGCTTGCTTTTGATTTGGTGGGTTTGCCCTTCTTTTCTAACCCCGCTGCAGGGAAATCAGGGTCGGGGCAGGGTGCCAGGAATGGTCACGCTGGCCGGTGGGGGGCGCAGGAAGCAGGGCCCCCACCTCCTTGTGCACACGCTGCTCGTCCAGGGCTCCCCGGGAGGAGGGCTAGTGCCCTGAGAGAGTCCGTTATCCTGAGCCCTCACTCTCCCCAGCCTGAGATCAGAGAGGTGAGCTGTCCCTCCTTCCTTTGGAAGTGGGGCTTATCATTTTGCTCATTATTATCGGAGGATTTTTTTTTTTTTTTTTTTTTTTGCAGCTCTCCTCGGACTTGCACGTATGAGTCTTTTCCTGTATCTAAATTTTCCCTCCGTAGGAACTTCAGTAAGAAAAATATTGCTGCAGAGTAGCATGAGAGCTCTCTGAGGATCTCTTCCCCCTGCTCAGGAATTTTTTTTCCCCCTCGTTGAAAAAAATGATATTGAGTTTGAAGTGCCAGGCGGAAGATAAGCTGGGCAGTTTGAATGATTAATAAGGGTATTAAAGACCAGAAAAGGGAAGACAGGAGTTCAAACCCAAATGAAACTTTCCTTGGCACGATGCAGATCAATGCAGGCGCTTCTGAACTTCTCTTTCTGTTTTATAGACACTGAGGTTTTGTCCTGGTATTTTCACCCTCTTGTTCTTCTTTTATGCTCTCGGCTTTTTCCGGGCAACTTTCCTGACCCTTGAACCTTTTTTCCAAAATTTAGCTCTTCCATACTTGCCAAGGGATCCCTGCACAAGCATCCTATCTGTGTGTTCTCAACTAAAAAAGGCCCCCTACGGAGGCCTTCACCCTCTGTGCAAGCTTCTTCTTATTTTCTTCCTTCAAGGTATTTAGCAATAGTCTTTGGCTTTCACTATGTTATTCTTATTCTCATGCAATATCAGCATAAGGCAAAGATCTTAATACGTGAATTAAAAAAAAAAATAACAAAGTGGGGCGTCTGGGTGGCTCAGTCGGTTAAGCATCCGACTTCGACTCAGGTCGCGATCAGTTGGTGGGTTCGAGCCCCACGTCGGGCTCTGTGCTGACAGCTCAGAGCGCGGAGCCTGCTTGGAATTCTGTGTCTCCCCCTCTGTCTGCTTCTCCCCCACTCACACTCCATCTCTCTCTCTCCATGTCTCACAAATGAATAAACATTAAAAAAACCTTTTTTAAAAAATAACAAAGTGACCGATAATGAATCTTACTATACATTAAAGAATTAGGGATCCCCTATTACAGGGAACCTTAGCACATGACCATTGTATAGGTCAAGTTGGTTGGGATAGTGGTGATCTCATAGGGTGCAACCTACAGACAACCTTGGAGCCCACCACCACCCTTTCCTTTTAAAATCAAGGGGGAAAAAGGAAGCTCACAGGTATGAACCACCTTACGCACGGTCACATGACTTATCGGGAGGCAACTTGAGAACAAGGTCCACTTGTGCCTTAGCCAGTGGCTCTTCCCACCACACCATAAGATGACCGTAGACCCAGGACAAGGACGAGTGTGAGAAGTGATTAAACAAATAGAAGAAGATGGTTATTCATTTTTAAATTACCAAGACACTGAATATTGAAAACGCGATTCGATGTCTCCTACTGATACATATTACCCTGGGCTTATACCTCGAAGTACTACAAAAGTGAGAATGCCGCGTGACCTCCGGAAGATGCCTGTCGATCTATTTTTATAAAAACTGAAGGACTGCATCGTGCGCTCCTCTCTCAGAACGGCTGCTGCAAACATATCTGGCCTAGATAAAGTCCAGCCAAGCCATGCACTCTTGGCCCACCTCGCAAGAAGATGCAGGCTCGCACAGGGTCCATGGCAGATTGGTTCTCCTTACAAATCTGGAGGGTATTTCAGAGAGTGGGGAACCAAATAAAGCACTACTGAGTTGTTGTTGGTTGTTTGTTCAATTCTTGCAAAACCGAGAACTTAATTGAAAAGTAATTCATACATGTGGTTTAAAAATCGCTTCCATTTAATAATTTTAGGCCCTCGCCCCTTACCCAGAGGGCAAAAATGCTATTAATGGTTTCTTGTATATCCTTCCAGAAATAGTCCATTCACAGACGTGTGTATTCATTTCAGGGATTTCAAAGGGGAGCAGGATGTGCATATTGTTATTACCTTGCCTTTGCAATAGACTGCCTCTTAAATGCGTTCTAGGCAGTACGAGATGATTCCATAACACGGAGGCCTCATAATTTATCCCCGTGCTCACCTACTGGCAGAGAACTGCGCACTTCTGAGTGTCCCTGTGGGATTCATTCCCAGAAGTGGAGTTTCTACTTGGTGTAGACGGTACGTTGAGGGGACTTCGGGGGCTGCATTTTTTTAGGTGGTCATCTTCAGAGCTCTGAATAGCAGGTCTTTTAGACAATTTTATTTAATTTTATGGAAATCGCCCTCTGAGGGTTTGTGTTCCTGCTTCCCACCCCCGCGGGAAGCAGTCTTCTCCTTCTTTTGAGTTTTATCTGTAAGACTTCCTCTCAGACCTGAGTCCCCTAGACTGTGGCGAGCCGGTTTGTGTGGGTCCTGCAGCCGGACCACCTGCGTTCCAGTCCTGCAACATCATAAGTAGCCCTGTCATGTGGGGGTGGCGAACTTAAACTCCTCATGCCTCGGTGTCCTTATCTGTGGATGTGAGGATGTGTTGAATAAACATGTATGAAGAAGTGAGGTCATGTTTGCACTTAACTGAGCACTCAGCTTAGATGAGCTCTTTTTATTGGTTTAATATTTGTCTTTAAATCTGTTCTATTTCTTTTTAATGTTTATTTAGTTTTGAGAGAGAGAGAGAGAGAGAGAGAGCGAGCATGTGAGCAGGGGGAGGGCAGAGAGAGAGACACGGAATCCGAAGCAGGCGCCAGGCTCCGAGCTGTCAGCACAGAGCCCGACGTGGGGCTCGAACCCCCAAACCGCGAGATCATGACCTGACTGAAGTTGGACGCTTGACCGACTGAGCCACCCAGGCGTCCCTAAATCTGTTCTATTTTTAAACTTAGTTTTATGCTAAGTGATGTGCAATGATATAGATCGGGTGCGCTATCTACATTTTAGGCTACAAGATGGTATATACGTAACTATAAAATCAAAGAAATAAGGGTAATATTCTGCCACAATTGGGAAAGTTACTGTCCTGAGAAAGAGCATTATTAGAAATGCCTCGAGCGGTTCAAATCAAATAGGTTAGAGTAGTATCACATAGATGTTATGATATTCATTTCTTCAAATATAAGTGATGTTGAGCGTTTCTCCTATGGTCATCTATCATTTTCTTTTCTTTTCGTAAACTGGCTATTTATTTATTTTTTTTTTTTGCCTGATTCTATATGAAGTTTTGGTCTTTATCCATCAGTTTGTAAGAGGGTTTTATGAATGTAAGAGATTAGTTCTTTGTCACATATACTAGCAATTTCTTCCTGTTCCTGTTTGAAAAGTATTCTGAGAGTGGTTTTTTTTTTTCATCCAGCTTCCTTCAGTTGATCTAATTTATCAGTTTTTTCTTCTGTGGCACCTGAATTTGGGGCTTGCTTAGAACTATATGCCCCCTCCCACACTACATGCACATTCTCCCCTGACTTTGTCTCATCCTTTCTCTGGGTCTGTTTTACTCCGAACCTTCATTCCATCACAGATCTATTTAAATGTAAGGTATGAAGGGGCGCCTGGGTGGCTCAGTCGGTTGAGTGTCCGACTTCGGCTCAGGTCATGATCTTGCAGTTCGTGGGTTCGAGCCCCTCATCGGGCTCTGTGCTGACAGCTCGGAGCCTGGAGCCTGCTTCGGATTCTGTGTCTCCCTCTCTCTGCTCCTTCCCCGCTCATGCTCTGTCTCTCTCTGTCTCTGAAAGATGAATAAACATTAAAAAAAAAATTTTTTTTTAATGTAAGGTGTGAAGGATGCATCTGACTTGATTTATGTATTTCTAGATGGCTGTTTGCACCAGTACCATTCATTGAATAATTCAGTTTTCCTCACTGAATTGAATTGCCACACCCCTTTGCTAAATTCAAATTCGCTAAATTTGCTGTGTTAATGATTAAATCTGTATATTTATTATCAGACCCTATTACGTTTCTTCATTAATACGTGTATTAATATGCTAGTATCTAAGAGCTAGAGTCAAGCTTTGTAATGTTGTTACCCTATACTTGGAGAGCTAATTCCTATTCCTACTCTTTTTACTAATTGCCTTCACTGTTCTTGCATGTGATATTTCAAAGTGAAAAAATGGAACGATCTATTTTCCTTAGCAATTAATTTACTAATATCTTCATAGTATCAAGTCCTGGTATCCAAGCACAGGGATTTATTTCCATCTTCTGTTATGCCCTTCAGTGGTGTTCTGAATACTTATTCATAGAGATGTTGGAACATTTCTTGTTAATTTTTTATTTCAGATTCCATTAAAATTGGGGTCGATTTTTCCTTATTTTATATGTGTGAGAAAAGTCCTTGATTTTTGAAATTACTTTCATACAGAGGGAGTTTATGAATTTTCTTACAGCTTATTATTGTCTTTCAGGATGCTGTCTCGTTTCGAAGAAGCAAATAATGACAATCTTATTTTATCTCTAATGCTTATGCTTGTTTTACTCCCTTTTTTTGCTGAATGTGCCTGACAACTGAGGAAGGTAAGACCAGAGACCTAGGAGGGAGGTTTGAAATATTGAAATAAGGGTTTAAAAAGGAAGTTATTGCCACCAAAATAAATGAAACTCCCAAGTTTATGCTCTCTGGGAGCATAGTTATGAGAAAAGTCAGAAAAAGATGTCTAGGACCTTAGAGACGCGTGAAAGAATGAAGCATAAAGCCTATGAAGCATTACATTGCTATTATTATGTGACAGAAGTTTTAAGACATTTTATCATCTCTGAATGATGAACAGCATCGGATCGCTTGCTGTGTATATATTATTGGAAGGTGTCAAACATAATTTCATGTTTACTTTGACTTTTCCCTCTGTCCGCTCCTTTTCAATTTGCTTTTTCAAGACTTATAGATTTGGCGAAAACGAGGCAAGTCAACAACTTACATTAGTTTCATTGCATGATGTGTCCGTTTACGTTACGGAATTGTATACATACAAACAAAACTGGATAGAGATAATATAGACCAACTGCTTGATAAGAAAACGTGCCCGTGTTTCAGTAGCATACCAGTGTCAACAGTGAAGGAGATATTTTTATTAATCTGATTAAATATTAATAAAATTCATAAATTAATCAATCATAATAATATGATTAAAAGAGGCACAACAAAAGCACTGAAAACTTCCTGTGTGCCGAGCACTGAGCACGGTGATCTAAATGGATTTTCTCATCTAATCCCCACAAAAATTAAGTTTGCAAAAGCTTAATTGCCCAAATCCACACTTTATGACTTGTTATTTTCAAAGCCAGTTCTGTACGACTCTAAAATCCCAGCCCAGGCGCTAATTTAGTCCAAAACCACTGTTCATTTACTTCTCAATGATACTTAGGAAATCACAAATATTGGTCCCAAATCAAATTATTTTTTTTTAAAACCCCATCAATAAATGCAAGCTGTTAAAAGATTAACTTAAATCAAACACTCAGTAAAGATTAAAAAGTGGCAAAATCTAATCAAAGGAAATGTATGGCGTGCCCACGGGGGCATTCTCCGTGGATGTACACAGAGCATTTCTATCTGAAAGAGAAAACGGTCCTTCAGGGAGCCTTCTCTAAGAAACTCAAGCATCCCGTACCTTTCATGTAGGATGTTCACTCAGAAATGTTTTAGATGAAAGCTGACATCAGAATCTGAGAGCTCGTTGCCCGAAGGCAGGTGCACACGGCCAGCTTCCGGGCTCTGCTTCTTCCTAAGGCCGCGTTCTTCCTGAAAAGCCTGCCGTGGATGGAGCCCTGATGCATCAGGATGGGATTGTCATGATGCATGACAGTGACCTTGCCTCTTCTGGGGCCTGGGGAACACCAGTCAGGCGTGAGTCTGAGAGAACAAACTGAGAGGCCCAGGTACCCGGAGGAGATGTGTTCACAAGTATCTCCTTCCACTGGAGAAAAGATCTCTTTCCACTGGGGGTGCTTTTTTTCAGCCGGTGACAGGGAGAGAGGTGGGAGAGAAGTTGTCAGACGATAGTCCAGACGAGAGTCCCTTTATTACTACAACTCACAGTGGGACTTAACTAGAAGTCACATGCAAATCCACGGGGTTCCTGTGGCTGCTTAGACCAGTAGTAGTGAGTCACATGCTTTCACATAACCAATATCCTTTTTTTTTTTTAATTGAAGCATAGTTAACATAAAATGTTATAGTAATGTCAGGTGTACAACATAGTGATTTGAGATTTATATACATTATGAAATGCTCCCCACGACAAATGTAGTCACCATCGGTCACCACACAAACTTATTATGTTACTGACGATGTTCCCTGTGCCGTGTTTTGAGTCTCTGCGACTGATTTATTTTATAACTGGAAGTTTATAACAGAAAGTAACTTAACCCTCTTTACCCGTCTAGCCCATCCCCCAGCTCCCTTCCCTCTGGTAATGACCAGTTTGTTCTCTGTATTGAAGAGTCTGTTTGTTTTGTTTTGTTTTGTTTAGATTCCACATATAAGTAAAATCATATGGCATTTGTCTTTCTCTGTCTGACTTTTTTCAGTTCGCATAATGCCCTCTAGGTCCACCCATGTTGTCACAAATGGAATTTTCACTCCTTTTTATGGCTGATGTTCCGTTTTGTGTGTGTGTGTGTGTGTGTGTGTGTGTGTGTGTATCACATCTTCTTTATCCATCTATCAATGGACACTTGCTTTTATATCTTAACTATTGTAAATAAGGCTGCAATAAACATAGGAGCCCATGTGTCTTTTCAAAGTAGTGTTCTTGTATTCTTCGGATAAATACCCTCGAGCGGAATTGCTGGATCATATGGTAATTCTCTTTTTAATTTTTTGAGGAACCTCCACACTGTTTTCCACAGTGGCTGCACCCATTTACATTCCCACCGACAGTGCACAAGGGTTCCTTCTTCTCCACATCCTCACCAACACTTGTAATTTCTTGTCTTTTTGATTCTAGCCATTCTGGATGGTTCACTGTGGTTTTGGTTTGCTTTTCCCTGGTGATGAGTGATGTTGGGCATCTTTTCATGTGTCTCTTGGCATCTGTAGGTCTTCTGGAGAAAAATGTGTATTCTGGGTATTCTGAGTATTCTGCCCATTTTTCAATCAGATTGGTTCTTTGGTGTTGAGTTCTATAAGTGATTTCTATATTCTGGATATTAACTCCTATCAGACATCGCATTTGCAAATGTCTTCTCCCATGCAGTGGGTTCCATTTTCATTTTGGTGATGGATTCCTTCACTGTGCCAAAGCTTTTTAGTTTGGTGTAGTCCCGATAGTTTATTTTTGTTTTCATTTCCCTTGTCTCAGGAGACATACCTAGAAAACCGTTGTGAAGGCTGATATCACGAAACTACTACTTATGTTTTCTCCTAGGAATTTTATGGTTTTAGGTCTCACATTTAGGTCTTTAATCCATCTTGAGTCTATTTTTGTGTATGGTGTAAGAAAGTGGCCCAGTTTTATTCTCTTGTGTGTTGACCATATACATGTGGGTTTATTTCTGAGGTCTCTATTCTCTTCTCTTGATCTATGTGTCTGTTTTTGTGTCAGTACCATACTGCTTTGATTACTACAGCTTTGTAATAAGGTCTTGAAATCTGGGATTATGATACCTCAGCTTTGTTTGTCTTTCTCAAGATCGCTTCGGCTCTTCAGGGTCTTTTGTGGTTCCAGAGCAGCTGCATGATTATTTTGTTCTAGCTCTGTGAAAAATGCTGTTGATATTCTGATGGGGATTGCACTGACTCTGTGGGTTGCTTTGGACATTTTAACAATATTCGTTCTTCCAATTCATGAGCATGGAATATCTTTCCATTTGTTTGTGTCATCTTTCATCAATGTTTTACAGTTTTCACAGTACAGGTCTGTCACCTCCTTGGTTAAGTTTCTTCCTAGGTATTTTATTATTTTTGATGTGATGGTAAATGGGATTCTTTTCTTAATTTCTCTTTCTGCTACCTTATCATTAGTGTATAGAAATACAACAGATTTCTGTATATTAATTTTGTGTCCTGCAACTTTACTGAATTCATTAATCAGTTCTAATAAGTTTTTTGTTTTTTTTTTTAGTGGAGGCTTTAGGGTTTTTTATTTATAGTATCATGCCATCTGCAAACAGTGACAAGTTTACTTCTTCCTTACCAATTTGGACATCTGTCATTTCTTTTCCTTGTCTGATTGCTGTACCTAGGACTTTCAGTACTATGTTGAATAAAAGTGGTGAGAGGGGACATCCTTGTTTTGTTCCTGATCTTAGGGGAGAAGCTCTCAGTTTTTCATCATTGAAAATGTTAACTGTGGGTTGTTTTTTTGTTAAATATATCTATAGGGCCTTTTTTATGTTGAAGTAAGTTCCTTCTACACCTACTTTGTTGAGAGTTTTTATCATGAATGGGTGTTGTATTATGTCAAGTGATTTTTCTCTGTCTATTGAGATGATCATATGGTTTTTATCCTTTCTCGTGTTAATGTGGTATATCACACTGATTGACTTGTGAATATTGAACCACACTTACCTTCCTGGAATAAATTGTACTTGGTCATAGTGAATGATTTTTTAATGTATTATTGCATTTGTTTTGTTAATATTCTGTTGAGAATTTTTGCAACTATGTTCATCACTGACATTGGTCTGTGGTTTTCTTTTTGTAGTGTCTTTGTCTGGTTTTGGTATCAGGGTAATGCTGGTCTCATAGAATGAATTTGGAAGTTTTCCTTTCTGTTTTGTGTTTTGGAATAGTTTGAGAAGCATAGGGATTGACTCTTCTTTAAGTGTTTGGTAGAATTCACCAGTGAATTCATCTGGTTGTGGACTTTTGTTTGTTGAAAGGTTTTTTTGATTATCAATTAAATTTCATTACTAGGAATCAGTCTGTTCAGATTTCTTAATTCTTCCTAATCCAATTTTGGAAGATTTGTTTACAGGAATTTATGTTTATAGGAATTTATTCATTTTTTTTAGGTTTCTTAACTTGCTGTCATATAGTTTTTCATAATATTTGCTTATAATCCTTTGTATTTCCATGGTGTTGGTTGTTATTTCTTCCCCTTCATTTCTATTTTTATTTACTTGAGTCCTCTCTCTTTTCTTCTTAATGACTCTGACTAAAGGTTTATCAATTTTGTTTATCTTTACAAAAATCCAGCTCCTGGTTTCATCGATCTCTTTTTTTTTAAAGTTCTTTTTTAAAATTTTTTTAAATGTTTATTTATTTGCGGCAGGGGGGGGTGGTGGTGAGGAGCGCATGAGTGGGGGAGGGGCAGAGAGAGAGAGACGGAAACACAGAATCTGAAGCAGGCTCCAGGCTCTGAGCCGTCAGCACAGAGCCCGACATGGGGCTCCAACTCACGGACCGCGAGATCATCACCTGAGCCAAAGTCGGACGCTCAACCGGCTGAGACACCCAGGTGCCCCTTCATCAATCTTTTCTATTTTTTTAGCATCGATGTCATTTATTTCTGTGCTAATCTTTATTATTTCTTCCCTTGTACTAGTTTTGGGCTTTTTTTTCCCTAGCTCTTTTAGATGTAAGGTTAGGTTGTTTATTTGAGATTTTGCTTGTTTCTTGATGTAGGCCTGTATTGCTATACAGCCTTTGCTGCATCCCAAAGATTTTGGACTCTTGTGTTTTCATCTTCATTTGTTTCCATGTATTTATTTCCTCTGATTTCTTGGTTGACCCATTCATTGTTTCAGAGCATGTTGTTTAGCCTCCTTGTTTTTGTGTTCTTTCCAGACTTTTTCTTGTAATTGGTTTCCAGTTTCATACCGTTGTACTCAGGAAAGATGCTTGATATGAGTTTAGTCTTCTTAAATTTATTGAGACTCATTTTGTGACCTAACATGTGATCTGTCCTGGAGAATGTTCCACGTGCACCTGAAAACAATGTGCGTTCTGTTGTTTTTGAATAGAATGTTCTGTATATATATATATATATATATATATATATATATGTTGAGTCTATATGGTCTAATGTGTCATTCAAAGCCACTGTTGCATTGTGGAGTTTCTGTCTGGGTGATCTATCCATTACGTAAGTGGGTTGTTAAAGTCCCGTATTATGTTTGCACTGGTGTCGATTTTTCCCATTATGCCTGTTAACAATTGCTTCATATATTTAGTTGCTTCTATGTTGGGGACATTATATATTTATAATTGCTATATCCTCTTGTCAAATTGCTCCCTTTATTGTAATTAATGCCTTTCTTTGTGTCTTGCTACAGTCTTTGTTTTAAAGTCGATGTTATCTGATACGGGTGTTGTTACCCTGGCTTTTTTCTTTTTCCACTTCCATTTGCATGATACACATTTTTCTATCTTTTCACTTTCAATCTGTATGTGTCTTTAGATTTGAAATGAATCTCTTGTAGGCAACATATAGATGGATCTTGTTTTCTTATTCCTTCTGTCACCCTCTGTCTGTTGATTGGAGCATTGAGTCCATTTATATTTGAAGTAATTGTTCATAGGTATGTACTTACTGCTATTTTGTTAATTGTTAATTTTTTTGGTTGTTTTTGTAGTTTCTCTCTATTCCTTTCTTCTCTTCTTGCTCTTTTCCCTTATGGTTTAATGACTTTCTTTAGCGTTATGCTTGGATCCCTTTCTCTTTACTTTTCGTATATCTATATGCATTTTTTATTTGTACTTACCATTAGGTACATATATAACATCTTATGCATATAGCATTCCATAGTAAGTTGATAGCCACTTAAGTTGGAATGCATTCTAAATAAACTACATTTTTACTCCCCTTTCCAAGTTTTATGTATATGATGTCATATTTTATACCTTTTTATTTTGTATATTCCTCGGCTGATTTTTGTAGATATAATTAATTTTAGTATGTTTGTGTTTTTACCTCCATACTCGTTTTATAGTCTACTTATTAGTAGCCAGTAAACTGGCTTTATTAGTCTACTATTTTTATTACATGTTTGCTTTTACTTGTTAATTTTTTTCCTTGCATAATTTCTTTCTCCTAGTCGTGGCCTTTTCTTTCCACTCAAAGAATTCCCTTTAACATTTCTTGTGAGGCAGGTTTAGTGGTAATGAACTCCTTTAAATTAAGGAAAATCTTTAAATGAAACACTTTTTGTATTAAAACTTAAACGTATTTAAAATAATTTCTTTATTTTCAAGAATATTTTTCCAACCTGTTCTTAGAAACGGAAACTTTTTCTTACATATAGAGACTACATGATAAGAAAACCCACTTAAATTTTAAGCTGTCAATGTATTCAGAATAATAAGTCTCATCTTGAATTCATAAGAGCTATAATAACCTTTTAAATTAGAGTTCTGATGAGTTTTTAATGAAAACGACAAAGCCCTAATTATTGCAGAGCGTACAGATTAAGGATTAAATGATGGCCCTCTAAACTCTCCAACATCTGGTTGTTATTTATTGATTTCTCCCAGCCCTGTGTTCCAGACCGATGCCTACCAGGCAGACACGTGCCCCCGGCTGCCACCCCTCATAAGAGCACTGCTGTAGGAAGGTTCTTTAGGTCAACTGCAGTGAGAGTCCTGTGCTTGGGCTGACAGATGGACTTCCGAAAGCAGACAGCATCATTCTTAGGATTCCAGGCAGAAACAGGGAGACTTATCGGTGCAGAATGAGATTTAAATGTGTTTGGTAGTCTATATGTGTTCTGTTGTAGAAGAAAGAGAAGAGGGAGGAAAAGAAAGATAATGGATTTGAGGGAGGAAAACACAGGAGAAGAGAAGAGAGGCAGGGACAGGAAAAGAGAAAGAGAGAGAAAAGAGCACTTGATGTCACCGTGCTGCCTTTGTGGCTAGAACTGCAGATTGTTGGTAGAAATTTGGGTATTGAGGCTGCTGACGGTGAGAGCTCTAAAGGAAATGAGAAGCACGTTATCGGAAGCTGGAAGAAGGGAGATCTTTGTGATGTAATAAGAAGAGTTTGCAGAAATCCCCTCCTGTGGTTGCTTGAGAAGCAGCAGGACTTGTAAGTGACGACCTTGGTCTTGTAACTAAAAAGATTTCCGAGGAAAGATACAGGTACCTTCTGGCTCGTAGTATTTATCGTCAAGTACTGCACATAGTAAACTTGCTACTTAGAGTAAAATGTAAGAGGAGAGAGAGAAACTGGGGGGTGGGGGGCACTGTTTGAAAAACAGCATCCAGGTTTTGATTGTTTTGAAATTTTCCAACAGCCTATCCACATGGCAGGCAGAAAAAGCCAAGAGTGTGACCGTGCGAATTTTGTTAAGCTTCAGAAACATCAAATGACCAGAGTATTCAAAAGGCCTTTCAAATGATCAAGGATGTCCTCACAGAACCTCTTGGCCATACCAGAGGGCCTTTGAGAAGCTGGGGCTTCTTAAGAGGGGCACCTGGGTGGCTCAACCAGTTAAGCGTCTGACTCTGGGTTCCAGCTCAGGTCATGATCTCACAGTTCGTGAAGGCTCCTCATCAGGCTCCACACTGGCCGTGCAGAGCTTCATTGGGATTCTCTCTTTCCCTCTCTCTGCCCATCCCCAGCTCTCTCTTTCTCTCCCTCTCACTCTAGTAAATAAAAATTTTTAAAGAAGAAGAAGAAAAGAAGAAGCTGAACAGTGTTGTCCCTCAGCCCTCACAGCAGGAACCCCAGGTAGAAAGGCCTTATCCAGAAAAGACCTTGGGGGCTTTTGTCTAGAAACGTGAGCCCCCCTCCAGGAAATGCATGGGAGACCCACAGGTTCTTGATAAAATTATGTCAGTAAAAACCTCACCCGCTTGGACTGGAGGAGATAGAGTACAGAAGGAAAGGGGGTTACCAAAATCCTAAAATTGTGTTGTCAGAAAGCAGAGTAATGAAACCCCTCAACTGCAAATACATACTACCCCCATGAAGAAGGAAAGACAACTCATATGGCTAAAACAAGAATCCATAGGCTGGAAACAAGAGCTATGGAAGGTTATTCTCATTCTTGGAAACCTAATCAAGAAACTCCCGACAGCTGGCTGGCTGGGTTTCAGAACTATTATGGACCAGCAACCCTTTTGTTCTTTTCTGTTTCTCCTTTTTAGACTGGGGATATCCACACCTGTTATCAATGTCTATCCCACCACTGCACGTGGGAGGCAGGAGGAGGATACAGGTAACTTTAATTAAAGCTGGACGCTGGTCCTAGAGACTTACATGCAGATCAACCAGTCAAGACGAGCTTCACACAAGAGTCTCATTCACACCAGGAACTGACTTAAATGAGGAGATTCTGGACTTTGAGCAGATGCTATCATGGGGTGAGGCTCTTGGAGACCTTGGGATGGATGAATGTATTTTACATTTAGGAAGGGCATGAATCATCGGGAGCCGCCATGACTCTGGTCATCTGGTAAGGACGTCCCCGTGATTTCTGTCCCCTGCTGTGCCCTTACATAGCTCCTTCCTTTTGAGTATGGACAGGATCTGTGACTTGCTTCTAATCTATATAATCCGCCAAAGGTGATAGACATAGGTAACTGTGTATGCAGAATTAAGTTGCATAACATGGCTACCTGTCTTGCTGGAGACTCACTCTTGCAGGCAGTGATAAAGCATGCAGCTCTTTGAGGGGAGGGGGGAGGGCTAGCTGGTGAGGAACTGTAAGCAGCCTCTAGGACCCAATGATAGCCTCTGGCTGATGAACAACCCAAAGCCAAAGCCCTCGGTTCTCCAACGGTGAGGAAAGAATTCTGCCAACCAAATGAGTGAGCCTAGAAGTGGACTCTTCCCCAGTCCAGCATCCGCGTGAGAATCCAGCCCTGCCGGACACCTTGCGTGTGCCCTTGTACAGAACCCAACTAACCACGCGTGTCCTCCCGACTCACAGGAACAGTGAGATAATAAATGTGTTTGGGTCCAAGCTGCTAAGTTTGTGGCAACATTGTCATGCAGCAATATGTATCTAGGACAGCAAGTGATAGAGAGAGCCATATAAAGAAGAGAGTGAATGCAAGCTAAAAGAGAAGAGGGGCATCTTGGTGGCTCAGTCAGTTGAGCGTCTGACTTGATTTCAGCTCAGGTCATGATCGAGCCCTGCATCAGGCTCTGTGCTGACCGCGTGGAACCTGCTTGGGATTCCCTCTTTTTCTCTCTCTCTGCCCCTCCCTCACTCGTTCTCTCAATAAATAAACGAATAAACAAACAAATAAATAAATGACAAGAAAAGATGACCGAGGGTCATTAGAAGACAGTCCCCAGGGTAGATGGAGCCTCAGTACAACGGAGGCCACCAACACGGCCTCCCTTCAGATGGGTCTTTGGTTGTCAGCTCGCTGATTCTGAGGAGGAAGGGAAAGCAGTTCAGAGGGTGCGGACCCTAACCAGTAAACACTGCAACAGCTCCCAGCACCATGAGAAAAACAGGTGCTAAGGAGGACACGCAGGGACTGGAGGAGTCTGCCCTCCTCAGGACGCTGTCAATACGTGGCCCGACAGGTGCCTCTACAGCCGCTGAAAGCCAAAGCCTTCTGCCAACCTGTTTTGGCAGCTGCCAGACTTCTTAGCAGGGCAGATATGCTATCTGATGACAGTTCTAAGGCTCTGCAGGGGGAGCTCAGACCAGAGCTCACAATAGTCCCTTTCAAAATGGAAAGTAATGAGCTTAGCTTTAAATCTGCTGGTTTACAGGGCAGCCTCGAGAAATTTTCACAATGAATCGCAAGTCATATATTTCTTTTGAGATTCTGGTTCTTAATTCTCACAGAAATAAGCAGGAACGAGACATCAGGGAAAGTGACGGACTTGTCCACGATCATCAGTCTACTGCTTTGGTCAGTAGAATGTCATCATATAATAATCCCTTTGCCTGCCTCCAGAATGTTCACAAGGCACTGTTAGGCTGGATTTCTGACTAATCTTTTATCCTGACATGGCTTCTGAGCATTTGGTCTTATTAGGCAAGCGGTTCCTTAGACAAGCAAGCAGCAAGCAGAAACACAATTGCCCTCATCTCCCACACATCAGCCGTTTTCCTTAGCATTCACAGTCATTCCATCCTGTTCGAATAATGGCATGACTGATGCTTAACTCAGGTTATTTACTATGCATGTGTCGTAAAAATAAGGTATTACCTGAAGGTAATGCTGTTGCCTAAAATGTAACAGATAGTGAAACTTCTTAAGTAATTATGAAAACACACACACACACACACACACGCACACACACTTGCTTAATACAAGGGTATCTCTTTTAAAAATAGCATTCATAACTAGAGACTTCATTAACCCTTTTAATAGCAGTTAATATAAAGCATTTTTTAATAAGTGATGGAGGCTAAAATATAAACCATTTGAACAACCGACATTCGGGGACTGGTACGTTATTACCCAGTCCCTGATCTCAAGTCCTTGGTGAGAAGGTGGATGGTGAGAACTCATCCAAAGATGATTCAGAATTCAGGCTTTTTCACGTGTTGGAAAGGTCACCTTGTGTCTATGCCATATACTGATAATCATATGCATGATGATTTTGCAAAAAAAAAAAAATGCATTATGCATTCTGCAAAATTGTATGCATTATGATTTCTGCAACCAAAAAAAACCCTTATATGTATATTAAATAAGATAAAGACTTTATAAATGTCATCAGTCAGGTTAGGCTTTACTGCTTATGAGTTCAGGTTGAGCCAGGTTTTGACTTCATGACAGTCCTTGTTTCTTTTGGATTGTTTTGTAATTCAGGATTGCTGATAAGGGATGTGAACCTTTATCAATAGTCAGCATTAATGTGGCTAGTGGATAGGCCCAGACGGACAAATACTAAAGCCATTTACAAATATAGGATAATATCAAGAGTCTCCTACAGCCTGTGGGTTCCACGACCCAATAACAGGGGGCCACCCGGTGCCATGAATTCCTGCCAGGGAAGTGCTGTGTCCCTCAACACACCTGTTCATTTATTCTACATTCAAATGTCCACTGTCTTTTAGAATTTCCAGATTCAATCAGAAAGTGAAAAAAATAAGTAACTTTTACTAATGTGAAAAAATGCAGAGGCCAGGCCAAAGGCTAATTAAATTACACAACACAATTAATTAAACAACACAAAAATAGATTATAATAACTGTTGATTTCTTAGACACCCACACCACATTCCCATTGAGGAAATGCTCTACCTTTCCCCCCACACAACTTATACAAGTGCAATGCATTTATTTTTTTAATTTAATTTATCGTCAAGTTAGCTAACATACAGTGTATACAGTATCCTCTTAGTTTTGGGGGTAGATTCCTGTGATTCATCGCTTATATACAACACCCATCCCAACAAGTGCCCTCCTCAATGCCCATCACCCTTTGTCCCCTCTCTCCCACCCCCCCTTAACCATCAGTTTGTTCTCTGTATTTAAGAGTCTCTTATGATTTACCTCCCTCTCTATTTGAAACTATTTTTCCCCTTCCCCTTCCCCTCCCCCTCCCCCATGGTCTTCTGTTAAGTTTCTCAAGTTCCACACATGAGTGAAAACATACGCTATCTGTCTTTCTCTGACTGACTTATTTCACTTAGCAGAATACCCTCCAGTTCCATGCACATTGTTGCAAATGGCAGCATTTCATTCTTTCTCATTGCCAAGTAGTATTCCATTGTATGTATAAATCACATCTTCTTTATCCCTTCATCAGTTACTAGGAATTCATCAAGTGCAATGCATTTAAAGTGCACCATGGACCTTACTGTCTCTCAGGAAATATTTTCAAAATAAGTTGGTAGATTTGGTTTCTCTACTCAATGTAGGTTAAAATAACACGTGGGCCTTTAAATAAAGAAACATACCAGATGCTTCCATCTCACCGATAATGCTTCCAATTCCTCCTGCTGTCGCTGAACATCAGGACATAGCTGGTCACCCAATGAGAGCTCCCGTGCCCTCCCTGGATGGCCACAGCTGTGACCTCTATTCTCTCTCTAAAATCAATCTGCAGCCACTGGTATTTATTTGACATAAGTGGGGACCAGCCACCAGCATCTTTTTATAGAAACAATAAAAGGAGAAAAATAGAAACAGCAGGAAGAAACGGTTAAGATTTTTGCTAATAGAATAAAAACACCTGTGGGACTGTGTACATGCATCTAATTTAAGAAAGTAACAGTTCTCCAATCCATAAGACATGACTTTTCATAACTACAGAAAGAAATCATAAAAACATGAATTGAACGTAAAGGAATAGGACTTAAATTAACTGCCTGACACTCTAGAGGGCAGACATTCCCTGAATATATGAGGTGATTACTATAAGAAGAGGGTCCCAGGGGCGCCTGGGTGGCTCAGTCGGTTGAGCGTCCGACTTCGGCTCAGGTCATGATCTCACAGTTGGTGAGCTCAAGCCCTGCGTTGAGTCCCGAGTAGGGCCCCCACGTTGGGCCCTGTGCTGACAGCTCGAAGCCTGGAGCCTGCTTCGGATTCTGTGTCTCCCTCTCTCTCTGCGCCTCCCCTGCTCATGCTCTGTCTCTCTGTGTGTCAAAAATAAATAAACATTAAAAAAAATTTTAAACAAAGAAGAGGCCCCCAGACACCCCACACTTGTGTCTTCTCTCAGAAGTGATGGACCCGCTGTTTCCTGGGCATATGACTTGTTAAGAGTTCTGCTGTCGAAACCCTTTCTCTTTTGCTGTGCATAAGAAAATAAATTCACATGACAGCAATTCTCAAAAATGTTTCCCAACACTGAAAAACATAAAAGATAAGATGTTGGAAACTGATCCCAAGAAAGTTGTGGGATAATTCCTCCACGGCACAGAAAAGATGGCCACTCCATCTTGTCAGTCGTGTGCTGAAAAGAAGGCAGGCACAGTCCAAAATACTCTTGCTAAGTATTTTACAAGGAAATGAGACACTTTAAGTTTAAGTGTTTCTAGTGTTTTAAATTACAGCGTACTGAATAAATATGGTTGTCGTCTGGCATAGCTAGATAGACGCCCAGCTTAACTTCAGGACCAAAGGGGCCTAAAAGCCCACCGAGAATGTCTGCTTTGGGCTTTCAAAGTCAAGATTCCTCATGCAGATGTGGTGGTTCAATCCAGAAGGCAGTCTGTATGTGTGAATAAGAGCCCTGGGGAGCTTCGGAGCTTGGACCCCCTCCTGCTTCCCCATCTTTATCTTGCTACCTTCTATCCTTTTCCTTTAAGTAAAAACATTCCATGAATATGCTCTATGAAGCCTGTGTGTCCTCTCAAATATACCAAGTTGAGAAATCTTTGCATTTACTGAGTACATATACCGCATTGCAAGAGATGTTGTTATGACTCCAAGATTTAGAATGTGACTAGAGATGGCATTCCTAAAGGGAACTTCTCTAAATACAATTATGCATATTTCTGATGCCATATATTCAACAATATGAAAGTAATAAAAAGAAAAAGAGAAAACACTCTCATCTCTTTATGAAAATATTTCTTAGAGTAACGTGGCTCACTAAATCTGTTCTATTGGAAGACAGCAACGCTCTCTGACTTTAGCGTCTTTCTCTTGCAGACATGTTTTGTGCTCGGAAAATATACATCTGGGATGGCTCCAATTACATAATTTTAGAATACAGCTTAAAGTATTTTAAAATGTGTTGAAATCTATTAAAACTAGTAAGCATTGGGGCGCCTGGGTGGCGCAGTCGGTTAAGCGTCCGACTTCAGCCAGGTCACGATCTCGCAGTCCGTGAGTTCGAGCCCCGTGTCAGGCTCTGGGCTGATGGCTCGGAGCCTGGAGCCTGTTTCCGATTCTGTGTCTCCCTCTCTCTCTGCCCCTCCCCCGTTCATGCTCTGTCTCTCTCTGTCCCAAAAATAAATAAAAAAAAAAAACTAGTAAGCATTTATGGAGTACCTATCATTAAGGAATAAGGACTGTACCCAGCCTATGTCATCAAGTACGTCACCACGAGAAATGCTTTGTGTGTAACGCGGGCACCAAGATCAGAATGTGGATAAAATGCTTACAATATTTTCTAAGAAGGGACTCTGGGAAGAGAGAGGACATGGATAGGGGCTTGAAATTCAGCCTTCATTTGATGTCATGGCAGAGAGGTGGGATTGAGGACCATTGGTCCATTTCAAGCTGTATGACCTTGGACAAGTGAGTGAGTCCCTGTGTTTTTCAGGATCCTTACTCAGCATTATGCATGGCTTTGACATCTCTAAACTCTTATTTGTTCTATGAATCTGATGCATCATTGAATCACTGCCTTCCTTTGTTCAGCAAAACTCTCCTAATCTTCATTGAATCATTCGGGTTCTTGGACATGGGTCTTTCTCTGTCATCAGAGCTCTACTAAAGTATTTCAATTGGTAAAAGTTTTAAGAAAAGATGACAGCAAGTATCTTAGCAGTCCTTGGTTCTGTTGCTAGATTTATTAGTCAATCTACGATTAAACTCGTTCGATTTACCAAAGACACAATTTCAAAACCTCAGATATGCTAGATAAAAGTGTCGAGTGGTTTCAATTCAGTATTTCTAAACTCCCATTAAATCTGTTTTGTTAGGATGTCAGTCTTTCAGGAAAAATCTTCATTTATGACCCTATTTTGCAAATGAGGTAAAAGGCCGATTCCCTGTTTTAAGTTGTCTTTTGAATACCTCAGTCTCCGATAATAATGTTAGTGATATTTGTCTAAAATCTCATATTTTAAAAGGATGATTGATAAAGTAACTCAACAAATTGGATATCTTCTCTTCCACTGTTGTTCATGTGCAATTTTAGTTTTAGTAAGAAATCAATGAATTTTTGGGTGGAAGAATGGACCTCGTGGCTTTATTTTTATTGTGCATTTTGTTGGGAAGACTCGGCACCAAGTTGAAGACGGGACATGTAGAGTCGCGCCCGAATTCACAAAACAAGTAAGAGCCACTTTCAGCTTCCCCAGAAAATAATCAACTAAGAAGATACACACCTTCGGACTACAGCGATCACACTTTTCTTTTAATCTTAAGGATCCTTTCCATCCAAAAAAAAAAGACAAGTTTAACTGAAATAAATCACAAATTATCTTTGTTTTACTTTCTGAGATGGAAGCTTCTTTCAAAGAGATAACTTAGGAGAATTCAATAGTAGAACACAGAAGTGCTTTATAATAACTAAACATTTAAAAATTGTTTAGTAAGTAGATGTAATTTCACTGCGAGCAGGTAGGGTCGTTTGAATTTTACTCAAAGAGGCACCTGAGTGGCTCAGTCGGTTGAGCATCGGACTTCGGCTCAGGTCATCATCACCTGATTCACGAGTTTGAGCCCCGAGTTGGGCTCTGGGCTGACAGTTCAGAGCCTGTGAGCCTTCTTTGGAATCTGAATCTCCCTCTCCATCTGCCCCTCCCCTGCTTGAGCTCTGTCTCTCTCTCTCTCTTAAAAATAAACAGTAAAAAAATTTTTTTAATAAATAAATAAAATAAATAAATAAATAAATAAATTACGCTCAAAGGTCTTCCAAATCAATAGCACTGGATTAAATAGGAGACACTATGAGAAATCAATAATTTGTTGGGTGTTGTTTCGAAATTATCTAAAGTCATAAATGTATTTTGTATTGTCATAGCGTATTGTAGTATGTATCACTCCCATGTCACAACCTATGAGGATTTTGTGGAATTGGCACTATTGGTAGCTTCGGAGTCCCTTTCAGAGAGGCTTGGCTGTCATCACCGTTGTCCCGGTGAATTGATCGTGAACAGGTGTGCAGGCTAAAGAGGTTCAGTCAGAGTAACAACTAGGAGTTTATTTACTGTGTGAGTAAAACGATGCTCCTTTTCTCCGTGTCTGGTCTAGTGTATGGCTGTGCAGCTTAGGGCTGTTCCACTGCTCTTGACCACGAGGGACCACAAGGGACCACGAGGGACCAAGAGGGACCATGAGGACAAAGTCGGAACAAGCAGAGGGAGCGCTGGGGACAGAGCCGTGACTCAGTGTCCAAAATTGGCAAAGTCCACCACCGCAGACTTGCATGACTTTGTAATTACTTTTTAGCCATTCTGCGCATTATGAATTGAATAGGCTTTTGATGGCTAAATCCAAATATCACCCAATGTTCAGAATATTGCTTTTTTTTTTAATTTTTAAAAAATGTTTATTTTTGAGAGAGAGACAGAGATAGAGCACCAGTGGGGGAGGAGCAGAGAGAGAGGGAGACACAACAAACTGTGAGATCATGACCTGAGCCAAAGCCGGACACTCAACCGACTGAGCCACCCAGGCGACCACACCAGGCGACTATTGCTCTTAATCAGACAAAGGGATTGTTCATTTACAGCCACTGACTTGGAGCCATTTTGAATAACCAGCTTTCCTAAGCTTCTTATGTAGACTTGGAAATAGTAAGTGATGTGCGCGTAAAGAAGTAACTGCTTTCTAATATTCTTCAATCCCCTTTTTAAAAAAAATTTTTTTTAACGTTTATTTATTTTTGAGACAGAGAGAGACAGAGCATGAATGGGGGAGGGTCAGAGAGAGGGAGACACAGAATTGAAACAGGCTCCGGGCTCTGAGCTGTCAGCACAGGGGCCCGATGCGGGGCTCGAACTCACGGACCGCGAGATCGTGACCTGAGCCAAAGTCGGCGCTCAACCGACTGAGCCACCCAGGCGCCCCTTCAATCCCCTTTTTAAAAAAATCTTATTTAATGGCGTCCTATGTCTTTTGCACTAATGCCATTGGCTGGCGAGTAAATGGTGGAAAATAAAATACATCCCAAAGAAATATTTGTGTACAGTTTAATCTTTAATTTGTCACAGTATAGAGACACAAAATCCATTTCGACAAACGTTTCCGCTTTTTTCTTATCTTTGTATTTCTTGTGTTCAACACAGGTCATACTAGAGATGCTTAACTAAATTCCCTCTGAACAAATGAAGGAAAAAGTGCCTAAATATTGCATTTCTGTGTTTTTGGAAAGAGGCAGTGTGGCAGGTGGTTAAAAATATGGGGGTTGAAAGTCAGATGGACCTGAATTCAAGTCTGGTTCTGCCAGTTTCTAGCGGGGTCATTAGGATGTTCAATGTACCTAATCTCTGTAAGGAGCATAGTTTCAAGCCTTACCTCCCGAAACCCTCGACACTTTGCATTGATTTTCTATATTTTCTCTAGACGAAGGCTTTGGGGGCTTAAGAGCAACATGGCATAGTATTTACTCAACTTCACCTATTAGAGATCACAGCTGCAGGTAAAAGTATATCTAAAAATAAAGACCAAATCAAAATAGTAAAAATCTCTAAGTATCGGGAGTTCCATCACCGTATGTCTAAAAATCTATCAGAGAAATTGGCAGTTCGTGGTTACTCCGTTTTCTTTATATTTAACATCAAGTGGAAAGATGAGATGAAATCAATTATGCCACAGACTAAAGATCACGGCAAAGTTGGAAAATATTAAAGCGATTAATCCACTTGCAGGACAAAATTATCCTGTTTCCTAAATTTATGGATCTTATGTGATGCAAAGTACATATAATCTGTCATACGACCCAACTCCATTTGGTGCCCTGGAAGCTTGCTGACCTAGCATTTAATTCTGCCAGAGCTATTATCAGCATGATCTCTCCAGTCATAAAATTGGCTCTGCAGTTTACAGATTCCATACCTGCCAAGGCTGACGATGAGTCTGGTACAGAAAATAGATTACAATCGATGCGTATATATTTTCCTGAATTTATTTGTTCCTTCTCTAACAGTTCAAAGACACGTTCACTGAACGCACTACCAAAATCATTTTCACATTTCCCGATTGACCCCCCGTCCCGTGTGATGCGGTCATGGGAGGGTTTCCACGTGCTGCAGTCACACGAGCCTGAGCTGACTGGTGTCAGTGTCCTGTGGTAATTGATGTCGAGTCACCTCCTCCCCTTCCTGGCATATCTAAGCGGAGCCTCCCCCCCTTTTTTCGATAAGATGTACAGTCAGTTTTTAATAGGTCACAGAAAAGTTTTTTTTTTCTTTTTAATTGGCTGATGTTCTGATCATTCCAGCTGGTCTCCTCCTCATACAATTTCCTCCTCGCCTTCATGTTGCACAGGGACAGCTGAATTGTCATTCTGGACCGCAGATCTGATTGCACTGCGCTCGGAAACCTCTGGAGACTCCCCAAGCCCCACTTCTTCCTGCCAAGGCCAGGCCTGCTTATCAATGGGGTCCCGTGTCTTCCTGCAGATCCCCGAATCTTATTGTCTTTCCCTCTGTTCCCCAATTTTCCATCCCTCACCGAGGGTCTACCCTCTACCCTTGCTCTTCTGAGATCAGTCTTCCTATAGTTTTGCGAAAATAGAGACTTCTTTCCCATCAGCTTCTCTTTTCACCTGCTTTGTAGATGCTGTTTTTTTTTCTTCACTTTCAGCTCGCCCTTTGGTGTCTTTTCACCCTATTCTGCAGTCACGAAATTCAGGACCATTGCTTCCTCAGACCAGTGCCTTTACAGGCCCTCAGTTACTCAAAGAACTACTGACATAAGGAAGAGTGATTGTAACTCACGTCCTTGATGGTGTGGGGCTAGATATCCAAGGGGACTTGTGATGTGGCCCAACAGAGCTTGAAACCGGATGTAAACTTGCCTGTGTCGAGATCTCAAGTGAAGAAACATGACCTTCCCATGGTCTCCAAAAGCCAATCTGGCTCTTCTTCCTGGAGATTCACCGATCTCCTGCCTCTGAGAGTCAAACTTACCTTTGTGAAAACCCAAACCTCTTCCCATGGGCATTGCTCTAAGCCAAGAATATACATCTTGCTTCAACAATGACCATCCACTTGACACATTAATTCTCCATCCTTGCCATCCTGCAGTCTGAGACTTTCACTCTCAAACTGTCCCAGGGCCACCAGCGAGGCTCAGTTGGTTAAGAATCCGAGTCTTGATTTCTGCTCAGGTCATGATCTCACCACCGGTGAGATCGAGCCCCACATGGGGTTCTACGTTGACAGTGCAGAGCCTGCTCGGGATTCTCTTTCTCCCTCTCTCACTGCCCCTCCCCAACTCACACACGCTCTCTCAAAATAAATAAATAAACATTTAAAAACTAAATTAAATAAATCAATGATGTTGTCCCAGAGCTGTGCTTTTGCAGGGCAACTGAGGGCTGAACTGCCCAGGCCTGGCAGGTAAGTCCAAGGAAGGCCCTGGCCTTTCGGGTCCCCTTTGAGTTCTTTCCTACAGAGATCGTGCCCTTCCATTCTTCCCTCAGTGTTCTGGCTTTCTGTGGATCATTCTGGAAAGAATACCGACGCCCACACCCACACACAGACATGCGCACTGCACACACATGCCCACAGAGCTGTGTGCAGAATGCACACACATACACAGGCATGCACATTACACACACTCGTTCTTTCAGCAAACAGTTGCTGAACCAGATGTGAAGAATACCATAATGAGCAAAAAGCGGTCATTGCCCTGCTGGAGCTTATGGTCAAGAGAGGGCGATGACAAGTCACTACAAAATAAAATCTCTCTCTATACTCTGTGACAATTGAAATGAAGGCTTCGAGCTCAGAAAATGCCCAACAGAGGCACTTACAAGGGGATGACAGCAGCTTGAGAACTGCTCTTGTTAATGAAGGAGAGGACGGAAGGGCATTTCAGGGAAAGGGAACAGCACATGCAAAGACCTCGTGGTATGAGGAAGCATTTATTAAGCTCTCAGAATTGGTTCTGAAGGAAAGACCTGGGAGACAAATCAAGACTCTATACCCTACGGAACAATAAATTAAAATATGCTTACCCGTGAGTCAAAAAAAAATCCCCTTCATACACAAAATCCTGTTTATTTTTATCTTAACAGGACGAGATTTGAAAAAGCGCACACTTTTTTTTCCATTTGAAAAACTCTCGTTCAATGTTTGAGTGCCTGCAAGTCCCCGAGTTATCGCTCCGCTGTTTTTCTTTGATCACATGAACTTCAACTGCACTTGGCTTTCTGGCAAACACATAACGGATTGATGGCCTGCGTTAGCTTTAACCTTCTCAAATTCTGGGAAAGAGCACATCCTAAAATACACGTGTGGATGGCCGATGAACTGAAATGTCACTTGCAGACTGAGTTCAGTGAACAACCTTTAGAAACGAGTAAATGAAAAGTACAATTGCTCTAAGTTTTATGGCTTTCAAAGGCTCTCTGTTTTATCCAGTACGATTCTGAGTGGGTCCAACAGAAAAATGTGAGACATTTGCAGCATCTTCCCCCCACCCCCCCCCCCCGGAACAAACACTTCATAGTTATTTTTAAACCGTGGATTTAGTAATTCTTTAAAAAATTTTGTAAAAGTGATGAACAGCGAAGGAAAATAATCCAAGGAGAAGAGGCAATGTGGGCTGGAAGCAGGGGTTTGATCTAGAAGGTCAAAGACACTGAGGGTTAATAGCACCGAGACCTGCCAATCAACAGAGATGGCTGTTCAGGGAGAAAGCAGAGGTTTTCTCTGATTTTCCCCAAACCCAAATCCAGTTCCTGGCTAAAAGAATTAGACTCTATGCCTGGTTATATATTTGTAGCCATGACTGTGGCCATAATTCAATAATCTAAGGATGCCCGTGCCCCCAGTTGGTCCCTCGGAATACCCTGTCCTCTCCCCTCCAGTGTGCTTCACCCCATGACCAGCCTGTGAACTTGTGCGGTAGCCCTAGGCTGGAGGAGACTCCCTGTCCCCCCCCTGCCCTCTGGGCAGTCACACCAGGTCTGTCCCTGATTCTGACCTTGACCTTCAATTTCCTATGTTCTTTCTTGGTCCTCGATCCTTGTAACTTCATCTCCCAGATACCAACCCTCACTTCCTGCTTGGGCCACCCTGCCCTCTGCTTTTCTTCCGAGTCCGCAAGCCTCTTTGCCTTACTTTATCAGGTCTTTTGTCATACGGCAATGCTCATCACACCCTGCGGTTCACCTCTTCAGACCTGGCCTCTTGTCCACCCCCTTGGGTTCTGAGGACGTCCCAGAACCTGACAGTAGTCCCGTCTTCTAAATGGTGGTTTTTCCTCCCTCTGTAAGAAGTTCCCGATGGCTGAGACTGCTGCTGTCGCTTACTTGGGTCTCTCAGAGCTCCTAGACCCAACCCACTTTGGCAATGGACATATGTGACGGGTCTGTCCCATTGATGAGCAGTCTTGCACTCTGGTTCCGCTTCTCAGCAGAGCTGGCACTAACTACATTAGAATGCACACCTGTCTGCTCTCTTGCGCCATTTGTTGACGTGGGTACAACGGTCTCCAGCAACGCGTTTCACTGCCAGTGACTATGCGATGCCTTATATGATTTTAAGCCTGTTCCCTCATCAAGTGCCTTCCTCGTCAGATTTGAAGTGCAGGTGCCTGGGGCCCTGGGACACGGCAGGCCGAGTTGTTTCCAGTCCCAGGCGAGTGGGGTCGGCCCATGTATTGATGTCTATGCTCCGGAAGATGGGAGACAACAGAGTCAGTGGCGGGAACCGGGTCCTGCAGACGAAAGTCCAGCCAGACTGCCCTCCTGAGACATCCCACAGGAGGCTGGCCTGAGAGAAGGGGCAATGGAAGACAAACCAGGCAAATCAGAAGCCAGGAAGGAGGTTCTGAGGTGAGGCCAGGAGGCAAAACCCTGAGACTAAGCTCCCCGACTGGCAGAAGTGGGACGTTGGGAGTCTCTGAGGCCCAGGACTTTCAGGGAGGGATAGAGCTGTGCTAGGGTCTGGCACAACCTCCCCCAAATACCATCTACATAAGATGCAACCACGGGAAGTTAGTAGTGACGGTGCCCGAGGGGAGACAAGTGCACCCCCACTTCGTGGCCTGAAGAACCCCCGTGGCCTGTGCAGGAGTGTCCCTTGTTCTGTTTTCATTGTTTTTCCTCAACGTTCCCAGCCCCCCATTGTAATCACTCCAATCCTAATTACCCTGCAAAGCATAGACACTTCTCATGCTCCTTCCGCCCACTTATATCTTTCCTTCCATGATTCCTAACATCGTGCGTGTGCTTCGTGTGCAAAATAGCATTGTGTTTTGCCATTGATTGCATTCTCTTTCATCCTTTTCCATCAACGTGGTGGTTTTTAACCTTATTTCTGGTACTGCATTACTTCTAACAGCTTTCTGACATTCTAGAGCATTCATGGATCCCTTGAAATTTCAAGTTTTCTAATAATGGATGCTTCGGCCCTTTGCTGTCACTAAGAACCACTGTGGTGATGAAGAACTTTTTAACATGATGGAGACAGACTTTTAACCAACTTGGCGATACAGCATAGTGCAAGGAATCTATTCATTTTGAATCTATCACGTTGGATGTGACAAGTGGAACTGAGCTGTTCTGACAACATATTGCAATGTCTCATGCACAGTTAGCACTCGGTGAGTTGGAAAGTGCTTCGGTTTACATACATAATACCCTAAATCACAGCCTCAAAACTCATCTGATCGGGCACCCTTTATCCACGAGACATCATAAAGTGATCAAAAATGCTCTCGCGAACCCCAACTGTCAACATCTTGCAGACCTCACAGCACAAAAGAGCATAAGGTGAATTAGGCTTTAGAAGTTCGGATCCTAAGTGGATTAGTTTTGAACCTTAGAGGACACTTAACGGACACACTTCAGTTAGATAACATACGTGGTTTTGGAAAAAGAAAGGTACTTACTTCTCGAGGAATCATTAACGTCCAAGAACTTGGGAGTCTCCGGTTTAGGGATTCTAAGAATACAGACTCCTGAAAGGGGTGAGTACCAGGACCTCTGCGTTTCAGAAAGTGGAGCATCTTCAGGACGCAGAAGCAGCTCCGGTCCTCCAGTATCACCTGCAGGGACTGACACAGGTCCCTGGGGGGTCCTCACATGGACAGACCCACCATGGTTCAGGGCTCTCCATTCTCTGCTGGAACCAAACGCTCTTAGGCCTGCATCACTCCCACGCTTGACGTTCGGTGGCCCAGAGACCGAATCCATTCCATGTTTTGTTTGGTTCTTGTTCTTCACAATGAACTTGCTGTCTGCATTTAAAACTAACATTTGGGGGGCGCCTGGGTGGCTCAGTCAGTTGAGCGTCCGACTCCAGCTCAGGTCAGGATCTCGCAGTCTGTGAGTTCAAGCCCCACGTCGGGCTCTGTGCCGATGGCCGGGAGCCTGGAGCCTGCTTCAGATTCTGTGTCTCCTTCTCTCTCTGCCCCACCCCCACCCTCTCTCTCAAAAATAAATAAACCTTAAAAAATAAATAAATAATAAAAATTCAATTTTTAATGAAAATGTAGATGGCTAACTTCCATAATTTGGCTATTGTAAATAATGCTGTTACAAACATTGGAGTGTGTTGTATCCCTTTGAATTAGTATTTTTTTTATCCTTTGGGTAAATCCCTGGGAGTGCAATTGCTGAACCGTGGGGTAGTTCTCTCTTTAACATCTTGAGGAACCTCCATGCTGTTCTCTAGAGTGGCTGCACCAGTTTGCATTCCCACCAACGGTGCAGGAGGGTTCCCCTTTCTCCACATCCTCGCCAACACCTCTTCTTTCTTGTGTTGTTGATTTTAGCCATTCTGACAGGTCTGAGGTGGTATCTCATTGTGGTTCTGATTTGCATTTCCCTGACGATGAGTGATGTTGAGCGTCTTTTCATGTGTCTGTTTGCCATCTGGATGTCTTCTTTGGAAAAATGTCTATTCATGTCTTTTGCCCATTTTTAATTGGATTATTCAATTCGGGGGTATTGAGTTTTATAAGTTCTTTATATTTTTTAGATACTAACCCCTTATGAGATACGTCATTTGCAAATATCTTCCCCTATTCCGCAAGGTGACTTTTAGTTTTGTTGATTGTTTTCTTCACGGTGCAGAAGCTTTTTATTTTGATGAGGTCCCAGTAGTTCATTTTTGTTTTTGTTTCCCTTGCCTCGGGAGACCTATCTAGAAAGATGTTGCTACAATCGGTGCTAAAGCAGTTACTGCCTATGTTCTCCTCTAGGATTTTTATGGTTTGAGGTCTTTAATCCATTTTGAATTTATTTTTGTGTTTTGTGTAAGAAAGTGGTCCAGTTTCATTCTTTTGCATGTAACTGTCCAGTTCTCCCAACACCAGAGGGGAGGTGGGTGGGGGGATGGGTGAAGTAGGTGATGGGGATTAAGGAGTGCATTTGTTGTGATGAGCACCGGGTGTTGTACAGAAGTGTTGAATCACTATATTGCACCCCTGAAGCTAATATCACACTGCATGTTAACTGATTGGAATTTAAATCAAAGCTTTTTTTAAATGTAGATTGGCAACTTCTTATTTAAAAAAGTTAAAAACGGGGGCGGTTGGGTGGCTCAGTCTGTTAAGCGTCCGACTTTGGCTCAGTTCAGGATCTTTCAGTCTGTGAGTTCGAGCCCCGCGTCAGGCTCTGTGCTGACAGCTCAGAGCCTGGAGCCTGCTTGGGATTCTGTGTCTCCCTCTCTCTCTCTGCCCCTCCCCCACTTGCTCTCTCTCTCTCTCTCTCTTTATCCAAAATAAATGGATGTTTAAAAAAAATTTTTTTAATACAAAATTAAAAATTAAGATCTGCCAAGCTTAGCAGCAAGAAGCTGGTTAAGAGTGGAAAACGGCTGCATCTGTTGGCTGAAGTATGAGATTCTCCACCCTGCCACATCCCTACCCTCCCCCTCACTGTGTAGCCAATGCGGAGGTCGGGCACCTTGTGGTTGTTATATTTACCATCTGCATTCTCTCACTGATGTTACCTGTCTCCCACCCTGGAGTAAATGAGTGTCTGATGCAGAGCCTATCTTAAATAAGAGGGTGTCCCATGAAGAAGGGGCCGTGGACAATGATTAAGTCAGGAGACTCAGGCTTGTGCATCAGGACCTACGGTAATGCGCTCTGTGACCTCAGATGAGTTACTTCCCTCCTCCAGCATGGGTAATCCTTGGTAGAATAAAGGGATTGGACTGTTCAGCATTTTTCAAACCAAACATTGCTGTTCCCAAGAAACTAATAGGTATCCCATAAATAAAAAAGACAAGAACAGTAAAATTTTTCTTCTAAAGTGCATTTTTAAATATATTGGCTTACGAAAACATAAAGTCTGCAAAATAAGCTTATTTTTCAGACTTTACTCTGCCAACTTTATCCTGCAACTTCCCTAATTTATAGCTGTAAGTTGGAACTCTGTAAGAATTAACACGTCTAAATCCACACCTTTGATCCCTCCGGTCCTGTGCCGACTCACATTTCCAGATGTTAAAACCATCAGTTCAGCCACTCAAGCAAAAACTTCTGTAACACATTTGGCTCATTATTTTCCCAGATGTATCCACCCTTTCAGCTAATTCTGTCTCAGTATCAGTTACCTAGCTGTGTAAAAAAATGACCCAAAACTTAGTAGCTTAAAAAAACAAACACTTTGTTATCTCACAGTTCTGCTGGTCAGCGATTTGGGCTAGATACAAATGTACGGCTCTTCTCTTGGTCTTACTGAATGCCCTCAAGTGGCAGCATTAGCTGGTGGGTTGGCCGGAGCCTGGTGGCTTGGAGGCCTCAGCTGTGACCACCCATATCTGCTACAGAGGGTCTAATCGGCTGTGAAGCCGGCCAAGGCTTCTTCACGTGGTGGTCTAAGGGCAGCAAGAAAGGACAAACGCCATGGTGAAGGCACATTTCAAGTTCTTGTTTGTGCCACACTTTCTAGTGTCTTGTTGGTCAAAACATGTCAGCCAGCCAAGTCGAGTCATGGAGAGGGATCACGTAAGAGTGTAGACGAGAGGTGAGGCATCATTGGGGACCGTTGGGGTGACACTCTTTCTCCAAATCCAACGCAGATCCAAATCCTTCTGCACTTTCCACACCCATTGGCTCCCCCAGGACCCAAGTCACTCTTGTCTCTCACTAAGAAATCGCAGTAGACTCCTAACTTGTCTGTCTAGTTTTTCTTTCATAGGCTCCTCATAGGTTTTCCAAGGACTACAGATAGATTATTTAAAATGTAAACAAGGTGGTTTCATTCCTTGCCAAGAACCCTTCAGAGAGTTATCATTTAATGGAGAATGTGATACAGAACCTTCCCTGGGGTAAAACACCCTTGTCGTTTGGTTTCCATTTACCATGTTATTTACATCTTCCTCTCCCTCTGTTGTCGTCACAGATGCCATTTTTCAATCTTGCAGAGAAATCAGACTCTTCCCGATGATGCATCTTTCCATGACCATTCACGCACACTATCCAGAATGTTCTTCCCTCAGCCTTTGCCTGACTTGGCTCCCTCTTGGATCTCATTAAAGTGGGATCCTTCATGGCACCTGGGTGGCTCAGTTGGTTGAGTATCCAACTCTTGATTTTGGGTCAAGTCATGATACCAGCGTGATGGGATTGAGCCCCATGTTGGGCTCTGCGCTGAGTGTGGAGCCTGCTTGAGATTCTCTCTCTCTTCCTCTGCCCCTCTCCCCCACTCATGCACTCTCTCTCTCTCTCTCTCTCAAATAAAAATAAATAAAGTGGGATCCTTTAATTATTCTCTTCCAAACCTTGTTTGTTCCTTTTGAAGCACTCTGAGGGTCATAATTTTTTGTTTGTGTATATGTATATTCCTTTTTCACTTACTTGTTAGCTCTAGCTTATAGACACATGAGGTTGCTCACTGTTTTATTTGTCATGCTTAATACATAGTAGAAACTCAAGAAATCCCTATACATTGATCTCCCCAAATTCAAAACAGGATTATCCACATAGCTAAGAAGTGGAAATGACCCAAATGGCCATAAACTGATGAATGAATAAGTAAAATGTGGTATGCCCATACAGAGGAATATTAGTCTACAATAAAAAGGAATAAAGTGCTGATATAGGTTACAATATGGATGAACCTTGCAAACATTGTGCTCAATGAAAGATGTTAGACCAAAGGAAAACAAAACACCACGTATTGTATGATTCCATTTACTGAAATTTCCAGAACAAGCAAATTTCCAGAAACAGAAAGTAGATTAGTGTTTGCTGAATACTGGGTGATGCTAGTGGTGGGAGATACGGAATGATGGCTCTTTCATATGGAGCTTCTCTTGGGCGTGATGAAAATATTCCAAAATTATATAATTGTTATCAACGCACAACTCTGCTAATACACTAAAAACATTAAATGTGCACTTTATATGGGAGAATTTTATAATATGTGAATTATATCCCAACAAAATTGTTAAAAAATAATTCTCAGAGAGGGGCACCTGGGTGACTCAGGCCATTAAGCGTCCACCTTCAGCTCAGGTCATGATCTCACAGTTCACGAGTTTGAGCCCCACAGCAGGGTCTGTGCTGACAGCTCAGAGCCTGGAGCCTGCTTGGGATTCTGTGTCTCCCGCTCTCTGCCCCTCCCCCACTCATTCTCTCTCTCTCTCTCTCTCTCTCTCTCTCTCTCAAAAATAAATACACATTAAAATTTTTTTTCTAGGGGCGCCTGGGTGGCGCAGTCGGTTAAGCGTCCGACTTCAGCCAGGTCACGATCTCGTGGTCCGTGAGTTCGAGCCCCGCATCAGGCTCTGGGCTGATGGCTCGGAGCCTGGAGCCTCTTTCCGATTCTGTGTCTCCCTCTCTCTCTGCCCCTCCCCCATTCATGCTCTGTCTCTCTCTGTCCCAAAAATAAATAAAAAACGTTGAAAAAAAATTTTAAAAAAATTTTTTTTTCTAAAAAATAATTCTTAGAGAATGAAATAAAACCAGGTATAACCATATTCACATTGAGCCTGATTGGAGGAGGGGGGTTGGTACAGCTGTTTCAAAATTTCTCTAATTTCTGTTTGTTATCTTTTTCATTTAAGAGGTGAAATGGTCTAGGGGCACCTGGGTGGCTCAGTCAGTTAAGTGTCCCACTCTTGATTTTGGGTCAGGTTCGTGGGATCCAGCCCCGACTCCCAGTGCAGAGCCTGCTTGAGATTCTCTCTCTCCCTTCCTCTCTCTACCCCTCCCCTGCTCGTATGCTCTATACTTTCTCAAACTAAATAAGTAAACTTAAAAAATAAAGAAGTAAAACTGTAAAAACGGTAAGCTTTATGAAGCCAGAAACAGGAGAAGTCAGCTTAAAACCTTCTCTGGTAAAGAAGCTTCAGTTAAAGTTACAAAATCATGGAATTTTAAACCTTGAATTTACCCTAAAGAATATTTCATCATAAAATACTATGTCCTATCAGCTACACACACACACACACACACACACACACACACACACGCACACTTCTAAATTCATTTTGGTTTTACAAGCACCAGGCAAGACCCAGTCAACTATTTCCAACTCCTGGCTTAGATGTGGAAATAAGCTTTCTCTATTATTGTGAAAATTTACCTTGGCTGTCAAAGAACTATCAATTATTTATTTTAACCTGCCTGAAACTTAAAATGATTTGAGCTTGCAAACTGAATGTACTCTAATTCCCTTATTAGTCAAATGAGAAAAATCAGCCAGTATGTTTAAAGAGACTTTCCTAAGATAATATAGCTGAAAACAAAACTCCAGTCTACAGATTTAATTTTCCTTACTCTTTCCCCTAAATTTTATCACCATAATTTGTCATTTCAGATTTATAATGTGTTGTTAACAGTACCTTCCTTTGGAATGTGCTGTGCTGCCCCAGAAAACTTTTTGGGACAGCGGAAAAAGAATTATTTATCATGGCAGTTCTCTCATTAATGTCACATTTTCGTTGAGGCCTGATGTTGTTGAAGCTATTCTTAGACAACATCCAGAACCTTACCGCTCAAGAAAGAGAGCCCCCAACCCACACGATTCCTCTTTCACCGGAAAATGCTTTTCCTAAGAGGTGTGGTAATTTTATTTCCCACCACCTATAGCCTTATATGCATTGTATCTTATGCTTAGGAATTTAAAAAACACATATATACCAAAAAAAAAAAAAAAAAACCCACCCTGAGATAAAAATCTGCTTCAGCCTATCACACTGTCTACCATGGGTTGTATGCTGAATAAATAGCCTTGGATTGAACAATCATGCTAAAAGTTTGTTATTATGCCTATGTGTCAGTTAAAGGAGACGGTGAGATACCTTAGCCTTTCAAGTTGTGTTGGATCCCCACAGTTCCCCAGTTTAACAAAGATCCTCTCTGCAGGACAACCTATCCCGGGGCATGAACCTTGCCTCCCTCCTTGGCACAGGGTCGCAACCACAAACGCCCACTGATGAAGTAAGACCAACTTGAGTCCTTCCATTTCAAACAGCCCGCCTGAATCAGAGTTAGATGTATAGGGTACTACGTAACTTAGCAATGAGATCAGTTGTATAAGATACTATGTGACTTAGCAATGAGATCTATCAGTTAAATATTGAATTTGGAGTATGAATATGAAAATGCTTGGATGCAAAACTGAATTGAGGTTGACCTAAATAAGGAATTAATGAACTGGCTTTGGTTCACAGTTCTTACTGGAAGGAAGACAAGTGATGATTTATCAAATAATATTTGATATGCCAAGTGACTTACAAATAGCGTTCTATTTAATCCTCACATTAAATGTATGAGGTAAGAGTTGTTCCGTCTGTAAAACAGGCGAAACGGAAGGTAGAAAAGTTGTAATAATTTATTGAGATCATGTCATTTGTGAGATATAGAATTACTTTTTTAAATGTTATTTACTTTTGAAAGAGAGAGAAAGACAGAGAGAGAGAGCGACAGAGAGAGAGAGAGAGAGAACAAGTGGGTGAGGGGCAGAGAGAGAGGGAGACACAGAATCCTAAGCAGGTTCCAGTCTCTGAGCCATCAGTACAGAGCCCGATGCGGGGCTTGAACTCACAAACCACAAGATCATGACCCGCTGAAGTCAGGCACTTAACCAACTAACTCACTCAGGAGCCCCTAGAATTACTTTTTAAAATAAATCTGATCTTGTCATTTCTATAATACAAAATTATACTCCTAGAGTTCTTCAAACTTAGAGGAATACACAGAACTTTAGAAGTGGAGACCATTCCACAGTAATGTATTGAAGATAGAAGATAATATAGGTCTTTTTAGAATCAGAAAAGATTGGTAAGGGAAAGAAAATTGGTAAAGCGTATCTTTTTTCTGAAAGAAAATGTTTCTCCTGTCCTCAGTGCCAGGTATAGGGCTCAAAAGCAAGTAAGTGTATCATCCGCCTCTTTGCTTCTCAGAGAAGAATGAAAGCCTTTCAAAATTTAAGGCAAAGGACCAGAAAAACTGATGTTACAAGATTTCTTGATTCCATAGTTTTGTTACTGACATTTTGATGCAGTTCGTGTGTTGACCTGACTGCTTCCACATTTATCAAAAGAATACAAAATTTTAATCAAAAGCATCTCAAAATTAAGAAAGTCTCATTAAAATATTCAATTAATTCACTTAATTCACTTCCTTGACACTATAGATAAAACCTATGTTTGACATAGTATATTCTATATCAATATCTACAGTTTTTTTTTCACTAAATGTATTTTTAGTGGTTCCAATTCCTTAATTAATACTGTAGGGAAAAAAAGTTGATTTACTGATCAGAGTTTACTAAGTCTATCTTATGTCAATGTGTATTTTGTTTTGTACACAGTTGTTAACTAAATGCAATTATTCAAGATCTTGAACATTTCAACTTTGTAAAAAATATTTTAATTATCTGTCCATATTTTACCAAATAAAACACCTTACCAAGTTTTGCCTATTGTCAATATTTTTGTGCCGAGTATTTCTACCAACTGTATTTTTTTGTATTTTATTATTGCTGTTTTCAATATTTCCAAGCATATGATTCTTCAATAATATTTTTACTTATAACTACCAATTCGGGGTTTTGTTGATTACTTCAATCACAATATTTACTAAGAAATGGATAAAATTCTAGATATAATTATCATCGTGTATTCATGATAGACATCTCAAACTTTTTAAAAATGATTATCATTTGGTTTAATAAAAGAAAAAATACTCCTGGATTCATTTCAAGGAAAAAAAAATTGTTACAGCTTTAATAATCACAAAATAGGAATGCTAATTTCCAGAAACATCACAAACACCAGCATTATTTGGTCTATTGTGCAAGATTAATCATTCAGTTAAATAAAATAAAATAATAGATACCTAGGGAGCCCGGGTGGCTCAGTCGGTTAAGCGCCTGACTTTGGCTCAGGTCATGATCTCACAGTTCCTAAGTTCATGGTTCATAAGTTCGTAAGTAACCCCAGATGGGGTTCTCTGCTGTCAGCATAGAGCCTGCTTGGGACCCTCTGCCCCCTTTTCTCTCTGCCCCTCCCTGCTGGTTCTCTCTCTTTCTCTCAAAATAAATGAATAAACTTAAAAGATAAAATAACAGATATCAATTTTGCTTGACTTAGTAGAAATATAAATCCCATATATTTTTTTCTAAATTATGTATGTATGTATTTATTTATTAAAAACAAACATATTCTATTTTACCATTTACCATAACGGTTATCATTTTAACCATTTTTAATTGTACACTTTAGAAGCATCCAAATTTACAGTGTTAATCGCCACAACCCACTTCCAGAACTTTCTCATCACTGAAGACACTCTATACCCACTAAACAATAACTCATCATTTCCCTCTTCCCTCAGCCTCAGGCAACCTCTAGTCTACTTTCTGTCTCTATGCATCGGACTGTTCTGTGTACATCACGGAAGCAGATTCATATAATATTTGTTCTTTTGTGTTTGGCTCATTACACTTAGCGTAATAATATTTTTAGGGTTCATATCTATGGAGCATGTGCCAAACCCTATTCTTTTTTTAAGGCTGAATAATATTCCATTGAATGTATATACCACGTTTGTTGATCCATTCATCTGTTGATGGACATTTGTGTTGTTTTCACCTTTTGGCTGTTGCGAATAATGCTGCTGTGGATGTTGGTGTGCAAGCATCTGTTTAAGTCACTGCTTTCCAATGCGGACGTGGCGGGTAGAAAATACCTCGACATGGAATTGCTAGATCATATCATCTAGCTTTTTGAGGAACCACCTATTTTCCACAACAGCTATACCGTTTATAAATGTCCATGAATCTCCATTCTTCCATGCCTTTACCAACACTTGCTGTTTTCAGCTTTGTTGATAATAGCCATCCTACAGGGTGTGAAGTGCTATCTCACTGGAGTTTGCCTTACATTTCTCCAATGGTGAGTAATATTGAGCCTTTATCGTGTGCTTTTGGCTATTTGTGGATCTTCATTGGTGAAGTGTCTGTTCAAGTCCTTTGCCCATTTTTTTATTTGAGCTCTTTGTTTTTTGTTTTTGTTCTTGAAATGTAGTATTTGGATATTCTGGATATTAACCCCATATCAAATACATAATTTGCAAATATTATCTCCCAATTTAGGGGGGTTTTTTTGCTCTCTTGCTAATGTTTTTTAATACATGAAGTTTTTAATTTTGATAGTCTAATTTTTCTCTTGTTGCCCATCTTTTTGGTGTCATTACTTACAAGGTAACTACTAAAGCCAATGTCATGAAGATTTATAGTCTTAGCCTTTACATTTAGGTCTTTAATACATTTTTTAATGCTTATTTATTTTTGAGAGAGAGAGAGAGGGAGAGTGAGTGGTGGAGGGGCAAAGAGAGAAGGAAACACAGAATCTGAAGCAGGCTCCACTCTTGAGCTGTCAGCACAGAGCCAGACTTGGGGCTCGAACCCACGAATCCCAAGATCATGACCTGAGCTGAAGTCGGACGCTTAACCCACTGAGCCACCCAGGCACCCCTCTTTGATACTTTTTAAATTAATTTCTATATACAATATAAGGTAAGAGCCCAAACTCATTCTTTCTTCTGTGGATATCCAGTTTTCCCAGGATCATTTGTTTAAAAAGCTGTTTATTTTTCCCCATTAAAATGTTTTGGCACCTTGTTGAAAATGATTTGACCCTATGTGTAAGAGTTTATTTCTGGGCTGTTTATCCTATCCCATTAATTTATATTTCCATCTTTATTCCAATACCATATCGTTTTGATTATTGGATTTATAGTAAATTTTAAAATCAGGAAGTTTGAGCCCTCCAGTTTTGTTCTTTTCAGGATGTTTTGCTTTTCAGGTTTCCTTGATATTCCACATATTGGCTTTTATATTTGCTCATGTATTTACCTTTACCAGAGATCTTTATATCTTCATATGGGTTCTATTTACTATCAGGTCATTTCATTTATTTTCTTTTAATTTTTTTAAGTTTGTTTATTTACTTTGACACACACACACACACACACACACACAGAGAGAGAGAGAGAGAGAGAGAGAGAGAGAGAGAGAATGCACAGAGTAGGGCAGAGAGAGAGGGAAAGAGAGCAAATCCCAAGCAGGCTCCATACTGTCAGCACAGAGCCTGACCCAGGGCCTGAACCCATGAACCATGAGATCATGACCTGAGCCAAAATCAAGAGTCAGACACTTAACCAACTGAGCCACCCAGGTGCCCCTGAAGTCATTTCATTTCAATCTGAAGGATTTCTTTGAGCATTTCTTATGGAAGTGGTCTATGGTGAGGAATTCTATCAGATTTTGTTTATCTGGAAATGTCTAAATTCTTTCATTTTTCCCTCAAAAAGGAAGGACAGTTTTGCTTATTATAAAATTCTCAGTTGGTAACATTTTTCTTTCAGCTATCTGAACATATCAATCCCCTGCCTTCAAATCTCCAAGGTTTCTGGTACGAAATTGACTGATAATCTTAAGGAATGTCCCCTGTATGTGATAATTCATTTTTTCTTCCTGCTTTCCAGATTCTCTCTTTGTCTTTGTTTTTCGATAATTTCATTACAGTGTGTTTCAAATTCTACTTGGAATTTGTTGAACTTGGATTTGCATTATTTATGTCTTTAATCCTATTTGGAAATGTTTTTATGTCATCTCCTCAAATATCTTTTCCATCCATTTCTCTCTCTTGTCTTTTTCTGGGACTCCCATAATTCTTATGCTGGTCTGCTTGAGAGTGCTATACATCATTAATTCTTTTTTTTTTTTCTAATTTTTTTTCTCTCCTCAGACTCCATGTTGTCTTATCTTCAAGTTCACAGATTCTTTCTTCTGCATGCTCATACCTGATGCTGAATCTCTCTGAATTTTTCACTTGAGTTATTGTACATTTTTAGCTTCAGAATTTTTGTTTGGTTCCTTTCTACAGTTTCTATCTCTTTGCTGAAATTCTCATTTTGCTCTTATATTCCTTTTCTTGGTTTCCTTAGTTACTTGTCCATGTTTTCCCTTAGTTCGAGTATATTTAGAACAGTTTTTTTAAGTCTTTCTCTAATAAGTCTGCTATCTGGATTCAGGAATGATTTGGGGGTTGCTTTATTTTAATTATTAAAGGTCATAGTACTCCATTTGTTTCAGATTAGTCTCAACTAATTTTCAAAAACTTTTCCTTGCCATTGTGATTGCTGAAGTCTGTTCCCTTATCTCATGTTTAGCTATACAATCACAGACTTTCTTGAATGCCTTAAGCTTGAAACAAAGAAAATACAAAATAAATAAATAAACCCCCAAAGTGAACAACCTCCTTCCCCTGCTATTCCGGGCCGACTTTGTGCTGGAGCATTCTTTCAACACTTATCTAGGTTTGCTGTGAACCCTCTTGGTTCAGCCATCAGCCAGGGAGAAAGCTTAATGTACTCTCAGATATTTTCCAAGCGTACATCTTGTCTGGGCATGCACCTGGCTTTCTAAATTCTCCCCATATATGCAGCTGCTTCTGAATATCCTAATTTCCAAGAGTCTAACCCCAGTTTCTCTGGGCCTTAGATGGTCCATTCTGTATTTCTACCTGTAATCTCTTGCATCAAGCATCTGTATGTACAGACTTTCCACTACTTTTCCTGCTATGTTCCAAGTTATGCAAGACAGAAATGAATGCCTTCCATCAGACTTTCAGGTATCCTCAGATCCCAGCAGGTGTACACAATAACTTTAAAAAAAATTTTTTTAATGTGTTGCACTTTCTCTAATTTGAGGGGAGAGCTGGCAACCAGGTCACTACTTGCTTAAGACCAAGACTCTCACCAGGTAAAGTCAGGCAGGAGATGGGGTTAGAATGACTCTTGCTTGGTTTCTATAAGCCTTTTACTGTTTTCAGAACTCTTAGAAATTGACTCATATACAGCTTCTGGCGTGTGTGTGTGTGTGTGTGTGTGTGTGTGTGTGTGTGATGGGGAGAAATCAGTCCTTAGAACTTTCTAGCTTGTCATTTTGCTGATATCATTGCTATGATATGTTTATAGATAAAATATCTCTTGGAACATTTTTTCTTTTCCATTTGAATTCCCTCCTATTTGGACTCCAACTGCATGCATACTGGGAACTTTGGACAAGTCCAACAAGCCTCTTCTACGTTTTGCTATTCTTTACTTTCTTTGTGTCATACTTTGGACATTTTCTATTGGCCAGTTCAGTAATCTTATTCCGTCCAATCTGCTCTTAAGCCTAACCATTCTGTTCTTAATTCCACATACATATTTTTCAGTTATAAGCTATTTTAGTATGATGTCTAATTCTTTGGAAAAAGTTATCCATATGTTCGTTTTTAGGTCTTTCTCTATTTTCTTCAGCATATTAATCACAATGATTATAATGCATGGTTTGCAGAGGTTATTTTCTGGATCATCTGTCAGACTTTCTTTAGAGCTTTATTATTTTGCGCTTTTGTTCTTGTTGGTTTTAGCCGTCCCGTATTACCTCTTTGCGTGTCTTGTAATTTTTAATTGCATGTAGCATATTTTGGACAAAAGAAACTCTGAGGGTCCAGGTAGTATCATCCATCACTTATCTCTCTCTTCTCTCAGGCAGAAACAATAAGTGGTTGGTAACTGTCATCTAATTACAATTTCAGGTTGCTTAAGATTTAGTTTAGCTCTCTCTCATCCTTCCTCTAGGGTGGGGCCCTCAATAGCTGTTAACTGAAAAATTGGTAGGTCTTCCAAATACCATACACCTAAGTGGATATTCTGGAATTAAAAAGTACAGTATCTAAAATCAAAACACAGAAGAGGGGTTTAAGAGATCCACTTTTGTCCGCTGAGGATTTTAAAGCTTAGCTCTTTAGTCTTCCAGCCAACAGCTTCAGAATTGGACAACTAGAATTCTGATTTTTAGATTGGTTATATAGAGAGTTAGAAAGAGCATGACTCCCATCCTTAAAGTGAGAAAAAAGCTATGAAGCTGGAAGTTGACTCATTTTTATGAGACCACAAAAGAACTGAAGTCATAGCTACAGAGACGGGTGCCTGTGTGTAGAACAGCACCAGAACATTTGCTTACCTGAGACAGAAATGCCTAAAGGTTGGGAGCACCTGGGTGGCTTAGTCAGTGGAGTGACTTCAGCTCAGGTCACGATCTCGCTGTTCGTGAGTTCAAGCCCCGTGTCAGGCTCTGTGCTGACAGCTCAGAGCCTGGGGACTGCTTCAGATTCTGTGTCTCCCTCTCTCCTTGCCCCTCTCCTGCTCGTGTTCTCTCTCTCTCTCTCTCTCTCTCAAAAATAAATGAACACTAAAAAAATTTTAATAAAAAAAAAGAAGTGGTCAAAATCATATGAACAGGTAGAAAAGTCAAACAAGAAATTTTTAACAGGATTTTTAAGCATGGACTTTATTGAGAGCGTGAACCCCTTGGAAACCACTGACATAAAGGAGGGATTTCACCCTCTTGCAGGTTTTTCCTGTAGGAACCCCACCAGACAACCACAAGGAAGATGGGGAGAATCCCAAGAAAGGTAATGGCTGGCAGAGGGAACAGCAGCCATTGCCAAAACTCCACCCAGACCCATTCCCCCTTATATTGTCTAAAAACGAAAAGTCGTAATCTATAGAGGGAAGATCAGTTAAACCATAGTCTGGGGCCCTGGGGAAAGGGAATGGAGACCACCACTGAAATCTACCCAGATCCTTCTCCCCTATCTTTCAAGTGAATAAAAGCCTCAGTCTGCATTGGGAACAGTGACGAAACTGCAGGCTGGGGCAGTAATGGAAACCCACTCAACATGAAGGAGGGGAAAATGAAGTTCTATTTCTGGAGGAGGGGTAGGAACACTACCTCGGTCTTAAGACCAATGTTTAGAGTGATTGCCCAAAACTGAGGTTCAGTTAGAAAATCAGAAAATTCTGCCATCACCCAAACTTCATCCCTGGCACGACGCTAACTAGCTTGGAATAAAAATATCAATGGAAAAAAAAAAAAAAACCATATATCAATGGAGTATAGCAGAGAACTCCACAGTATTGGTCTTTAGGGAAATTCAAGTTAAAAACACAATGAGATACCACAATTAGAATTGCTAAAATGAGAACAATAAATGTTTAACATGAATATAATTGCCATTCACAGTTGGCAAAGACTGTAAACAGCCAAGATGTCCTTGAGCAGATGGGAAGATAAACACCCTGTACACCTGTACAATGGAATTCTACGCAGAAATAAGAAACAGTGGGTTGTTGATTCACAAAATAGCATGGCTGAATCTTAAATGCATTTTTCTAAGTGTTAAAGTCTCTCCCAATTTCTCTGTCCCCCAGCAGATGCTCTCTGATAAACGCACGAATTATATCCAAGTAAAACGTAGCTGTGTTCCTCAGTGCCGACTCACCGCTCTCTCTAGAACTTTCTTCTCATGTCTGTTTTATTGTCTGGCCCTCTTCACCTTCACCAGACTAGGGGGGGTTGGGGCGGGGGGATGCTTGCTTCCTAAAGATTGTGAGGTTAGTGGAGATTTTGCTGCCTTTCAGAAGATTCTGGAATATGCCTTTTACTCTCTCACGTAGAAATCGGAAAGTGCTTTCTGGGGTCTCGTCAGAGTCTCCGATTTTGTGATTCTAGCTCCATGTGACTACCAACATTTTTGTTAGTTTTCTTTTTTCCCATTTGCAGCCCGGTGCTCTGCTTGGTCAAACTCCGCCAATAGGAAGAATAACAACTGCTTATCATCAGTTCACTGTGAAAGGTTTGCCCTCTTGGAAATTTTCATTCATTCAATCCTGCTGTTTCCCCATATACCAGATGCCTTCAAACACGTAATGTTGTATAATTTATTCCAGTTTTCTTCATTGTTGTTAGTGAGGGCACTAGTCTGCCATGAATAAGTCTCTCACCCAGGGACATACATTTCTATCCTAATTATTGTCAAGAAGGGCTAAATTTTATATCAAAACACAGAATCTGTCTTTTGATTCCAATATTAAGATTCCACGTTTTTCCAGTGATCTGTAGCGACTGATCTCCTTGAAACACACTAAGGAAACTCTCCCTCGTTCTCAAATATTTTTGAGGTTATTCTTAACTTTGATCGGTCTTCATTGCAATGGGTCCCTAACGCTTTACCTCCTCGGCCTCCCGTGTTTCTCTCCCCTTGCAGAACTTCTGTCCTGGCCACAGGCAAGGAGAGGGGTTTGAGAGCGTCATAAGCAACTCCTTCCGGACATGGTTTCAAAGCCACTGTCAAACCACACTCCTCGCCATCGTTTCATCCTCAGATTCCGGTTTTATAAGTATATTATTGCTACCTTTCTTATGACTTGTGAACAACAAAAGCATAGTTGCTTTCATTTTACAAGAAACTGAGGCGCCCAGGTGGCTCAGTCGGTTGAGCGTCCAACTCTTGATTTTGGTTCAGGTCATGGTCTCACAGTTAGTGGGTTTCAGCCCCCCATCGGGCTCTATACTGACAGCAGGGAGCCTGCTTGAGAGTCTCTGTCTCCCTCTCTCTCTGACAGTCTTCCACTTGCACTGTTTCTCTCTCTCTCCCTCTCTCAAAATAAACAAATAAACTTAAAAAAAAAAAAAGAAATACATAGAAATTCTAAAATGTGAAAATTGCTCCCAAATGTATTGACTTTTCTGTTTGTATTCTTTTACTCGCGTGAGTAGATTCAATGCATAGTGGATAACAGTGTGGAAAAAATTAAATGTCTACTTTAGCAAGTTATAGGCATATATACAGCTATACATGGAAAACAGATTGCACAACATGCACACTGAAATGTAAAGAAAAAAAATTTTTTTTAACGTTTATTTATTTTTGGGACAGAGAGAGACAGAGCATGAATGGGGGAGGGGCAGAGTGAGAGGGAGACACAGAATCGGAAGCAGGCTCCAGGCTCTGAGCCATCAGCCCAGAGCCCGACACGGGGCTCGAACTCACAGACCGCGAGATCGTGACCTGAGCTGAAGTCGGACGCTTAACCGACTGAGCCACCCAGGCGCCCCCTTTTTTTTTTTTTTTGAAAATTTTTTAAAAAAATTAACAGTGAGAAAATTTTTGAAAAGTTGACTATTCAGCACTATAGTGCCTCAGGATCATTAACCAGCTTATTTATTCATACAACAAATATTTATCGAATGCTTTTTTTCAGAATCTCAGCTGACACTATACGATTCAGAAGCCCCAATTAATAGAGTTTACAGTTGATGGAAAAAGTGATTGGCAGTCCTTTATTAATGCATTTTGAAAATAACATAAACAGGGGCGCCTGGGTGGCTCAGTCGGTTGGGCGTCCGACTTCGGCTCAGGTCATGATCTCGCGGTCTGTGAGTTCGAGCCCCGCGTCGGGCTCTGGGCTGATGGCTCAGAGCCTGGAGCCTGCTTCCGATTCTGTGTCTCCCTCTCTCTCTGCCCCTCCCCCGTTCATGCTATGTCTCTCTCTGTCTCAAAAATAAATAAACGTTAAAAAGAAAAAAAGAACATAAACAAATTCTCTAAATTAGTTAAAGAATCATAAATTGGATTATCCGAGTCAGAAAAAAATAGGATAGTAGAAGTATGATGTGAGGTGCTCACAACTCCAATGATCTCTATTAAAGCACTAGAGAATATAAGCCAAAAACAGTTTATCTATTTTGTGTATCCTATACATCGATTCATGGACAACTGCTTAGTGAAAAGCAAATATCATAAATAACAGAAAGCAGGATCAATAATGCCAATATCTAGTTGTCTACTCGACACTAACCTATTTTTTATGCGATGAAGTATAGAAAAAATATGTCTTTATATGTACTGTAAGAAACACCAAAAAATCTTTAGCAAGTGGGAAAATGAAATCTTTTGTGTGTTCATTATTTAACACTGCAGCAGGTGGGAGCCCTGCGGGTGAGGTGCTCGAACGTTCCCCCGGTCGGAAGAAATCGAGGCAGCGGCAGGGCGCTAATGAAGGAGTCGTGTTTCAGCCGCAGCAAACGTGAAGCAGATTTCAAACTGCGAGGGGGGCTGTGTGTCCCCGCAGGGCCATCAATGCGGAGTAATTCCCGTCCACCCTCACAGTCTTCGTATAACACCGGCACCACCTGACTGTCACCTGCTCCTGGCCCAGAAATGCCTGTGGTCGCAAGTGCCTGCGTGTGGTGGGTGACGGGAAAGCCCCACCTGCACTTTGTTTGTTTTTTTTTTTTAATGTTTATTTTTGAGAGAGAGAGAGAGAGAGAGAGAGAGAGAGGGAGAAGCAGGGAAGAAGCAGACACAGGGGGGTACAGAGTGTCCAAAGCGGGCTCTGTGTTGACAGCAGACAGCCCGATGTGGGGCTTGAACTTACCAACTGTACATCATGACCTGAGCCAAAGTTGAAAGATGGGGTTCAAGTTTCAGTTCTGCCGGAGACTAACGCTAGCATCTTGGACACTGTAGAGTCTGGGACCACTAACTGGAACGTTGCAAACGTTGGAACAGGCACCTAGTTCAGCATCTGGGTGGGAACTTGATCCCAGCAGTCTAATTTGGCACTCTCTCTCTCTCTCTTTTTTAGAGAGAGGGACAACAGGAGATGAGAGAATCTTAAGCAGGCGGGGCTCGAGCCCACAACCCTGGGATCATGACCTGAGCTGAAATCAAGAGTCAGAGGCTCAACCGACAGAGCTACCCAGGCACTCCTTGGCAGTCTCTCTTTTGCTAAAAAAAAATCAAGAAATCTGAAATAATATAGAATGTCCTTGTCTACTTATTTAAAAAAATTTTTTTTCTAATTGTAAAAGGAATTCATGGTAATTAGAAAATATTTGGGAAATAGAAAGTGATTTAGGCAGATATACACATCCTTCAAAACCCCAACTCCCGTAAGTGAGGAGTTAATGTTTTAGTATGCTTACTTCCAAAGGGCTTCAAGTTCATTTCTTTACCATTTTAGCACAGCTTTCTACCTTGGATAGATTTGTAATCAACACCCCTAAGTCTGAATGTGACAGCATTTGGAAAGTGGGAACCGTGATTTGATTTTGTTCAGGCGGGCCTCTCTGTTAGCTGGAGGAACTAAGGGGGCTACGGGGACCACCTGCCCCCACCCTGCCTTGCTGAGCGGCCTGGTCAAGGTCAGGCTCCCGGAGCACAGCGAGGATGCCTGCCGGTGGGCAGAGTCCACAGTGAGCACCGACGCGGGAGGGGCCACGGCACCCCTGCCCTCCTGGTTCTCACGCTCACCACTGCTCCTGCGGCTGAGGGGGCTTTCCTCTCCAGCGTCTCGCGTCTCCACCGTCAACTTACATCCAAGGACAGTGCGGTGGGTCTTAGATGCAGTAGCACACATTCAGTGCAGCGTCTTTATCTTAGAGGAAAACATAAAAATATATCGTCATGATTGGGGAAGGCAATGACTTCTTAGAGAAGGCGCACAAAAAAATTGAAAACAAAATGGATCATTTGGACTTCATCAAAATTAAAAACCTTTGTGCTCTATCTACCAAATAATTAGTACTATGAAAAATAAAGACAAAGCACAGGATGGGAGAAAACATTTTCAAAGCATATATATCTCATAAGAGACTTATATCCAGAATATGTAAAGGTCTCATACAACTCAGTAATAAGATAACTAACCCAATGGGGAAAATGGGTAAAGGGTTTATATAGAAATTTCTCCAAAGAAAATATACAAGTGGTAACTAGCCCCCCCCCACACACACACACAATGCTTAAAATCATCAGTCGTTAGGGAAATGCAAACCAAAATCATAATAAGATACACTTTAGACACACTAGGATAGCCAAAATAAAAAAGCAGCCAACAGCAGGTGTTGGTGAGGATGTGAAGAAATGGAGACTCTCATACATAGCAGATGGGAATACAAAATGATGCATCTGCTTTAGAAAACTGTTTGGCAGGGGCACCTGGGTGACTCAGTCAGTTAAGCACCCCAACTTGGGCTCAGGTCAGCAACTCCACTCGTAAACATAACCCCAAGAGAAGTGAGAACAGAGGTGCGACGAAAAACTTGCGGGTGAATGCTCAGCATTGTTCGTAAGAGCCAAAAAGTGGAAACAATCAAATGTCCATCAACTGTTGAAGGGATACAGAAAATACGGTATACCAAACAATGAAATACTCAGTGTAAGAAGTACTGATATATCCTCAACATGGATGAACGCTTGAAAATACTACACTAAGTAGAAGATTCCAGTCACAAGAGACCACATAGGCTCTATGATCCCGTTACATTACGATTCCAGAAGAGGCAAATGTCTAGAGGCAGAAAGTGTTATAGTAACGTTGCTAATTAGTTACAGTAAGCACGGGTGGGTTGGAGCATAGAAGATACAGAGTATCTGCTAGTGAGTGTCAGTTTCCTTAGGAGAGTAATGAAAATGTCCCAAAATTAATTGTCATGATGGTTTTGTGCCCTGTTACTCTGCTTGAAGAACACTGTACACTTTAAATGGGTGAATTTTATGGTACGTGACTCTCATCTCAATAAAGCTGTTAAAAAGCCCCTACCCTTCACACACAATGGATATTACAGTTTTAATCTTGCTTTTCCCATCAGCAACTAATATTTAAAGGAGATGCTCTTTCCATCTGTCACTTTAGCAAATCAAGTCTCAAGAATTTTGTGATTCTTAGGAACAATTTATTATAGGGTTACTACACCACCCCGACACTATCAGCAATAACTTATCTTTTGGAGAACCATGGATTTATGGTTAAATCCATAAAAATTTAAGGAGATAAAACAAGATGAATGAAGGGAGATCAATAGTTTTACAATTATCAACAGAGATGCAGTATAATTATATTCTAGACATCCACACCCTTAATGAACTTCTGATAAGAAGGTATGGATTAATAGTACACATTAACTTAGGCTGGGTTGCAGAAGAAAATCTGCATTTATAACTGTGTCACTTTTGCGTGTTTTGCAGAATTCTATTCTAGACTGAATTGCGCTATAAAAAGATACATCTGTAATCAACGACCATTGAGAGGAAACAGAAAGAAACCACCTCATCTACATAACAAGATCAATAACAAAAAATCAGAAGATATCGCAAGAATGTTTTAAAGTAATGCACAAAACCTCCATGAGGAAAACTTGTTTGATACAAGGTAAGTCTTTTTTGTTCTATTTGTTTGATTTATTTTTAGTAATGATACCTATGGCTTTGAAATGTCAAGTGATATTTACTAACTTTAAAGAAGGATATGCCATTTCCATCTGTAACGAACATGACAGAAGTTAAGACCTACAGCTCTCAGGGCGCCTGGATGGCTCAGTCCGTTAAGCATCCCACTCTTGATTTCAGCTCAGGCCACGATCTCACAGTTCACAGGTTCATGAGACGAAACCCCAGAACCAGCTCTGTGCTGACAGTACAGAGCCTGCTTGGGATTCTCTGTCTCCCTCTCTCTCTGCCCCTCCCCTGTTCGCACGCCCTCTTTCTCTCTATCTCTAAATAAACATTTTTTTTAAAAAAGACATACAGTTCTCAAAGTACATTTTAATAAATATATTCCCTTCGTGGGCTGTGTCCATTGTGAGGGACTCACTGAACTTTAGACCCAAAGTGTATCAGAAGAGGCAGTACAACTTAAAGGGCATGCCTTATTTAATAGATGTTTTATGAAGAATATTTCTTTTCATCTCCATAGGAACTCTAAAAAGAAGATATGAACATTTCCACTAGGCAAGCAAGAAAGCTGGTTCCAAAATTTGACGCGAGTTCCCTCACCAGAGCCCTGCTCCCAGGCAATGAATCCAGGTCTGCCTGTTGCAAAGTCCAAATCCTTCCCACTTGCCACGGCCCATTGATACATTAATCTAATAAATAGTCCAGTAAATAACAAAGGGGAATGGAGACCTTTAGCCTTTGCTTCTAGGCTCTTGAGATCCTGAAGAAGGTTTTCTGGTTTTGTTGGACTCTTACTCCTTTATCTCTCAGATTTGAATTATAAATGCATTCTTCTTATCTTCATTAGGAAACCATAGACAGCTTGTGAGCAGAATCACTAATTCTACACTGTATCTTTTAAAATACCTAGAACTGAGATGACAAAGAAATAGACTCGATATATACACAGAGAGGCATTTCAAGGAATATGGGCAGAGGGAACAGGAATCGATAGCAATTTGGCCAGGTAAATCTGTCTTGAACGTGAGTTTTGAGTAGATAGACTTAGTGTAATTAAAATATTAGCTATTCCTAAGTTCATTTATACATTTAATGAGACCCCGATTAAAACACCAACAGTTTTTGGTTTTCCTTTTTTGTTTTAGTGAGTGGTACGGTCCCTTAGTCAAGCCAATTCTGAAGTTCGCATGGGAAAATTTAAAACTTTAGTAAAACTCTGAATAACGGAGTAGTAGCGAATGACATCACCTGCCAGGTAGTCAACATTGACCTCCCTCCCATGTGCCAAATAATTTCATCCCGTCCCAACATCCCCCAAGGTCTTAACTCGTCCCAGCATCACCTGTAAGTCCCAAATCTCAACCTCTGAATGATCGACATCAGGCATGGGTGTGACAATGGGTAGGGGCCATGCTCAGGAAGACTTTCTTTCCATCCATGGACACGTGAAGCTAGAAAACAGCTATCTCCTTCCAGAACAGAATGGTGGGACAGGTATAGGATAGATATTCCCATTTCCACAGAGGGAACAGGAAGGAAGAGAGGGGTCACCAGGCAAGTCCAAACCCAGCAGAGCAAATCCCATTAGGTTTCCAGGCTGGGAACATCCTGTTAGACTTGATGCCCCGTCCCTGGGGCTCTAAGGGGCTGTCCTATTGGTCCCTGGCCCTGACCCTGCTTCTCTGGCCTCTGCCTTCATGTTCACATCTGTGTTTTTGGAGTCGTTCTTCCTTGTTCCTGAAAGACAGCCCGTGTTTGTCACCAAGTAGCTCTGCAAAGCCATTTTCTGCTTATAGAATTTGACAGCCTCCCCTTCGTGCCTTCCTGTCTCTGTTCCTTCAGGTGAAGCCGAGAGTGTTTCTTCTGATGCAACATTCTCAAGAACCTTGCTGATCCGTGGTATATGTCATGGGGACCCATGACACTAGATCTCTCCTTCAAAACCCCATCTCTCTTCCTGCCTCTGCTGAGATGGTTGACTGGGTCCAGGAGACCCCCACCTAATCTCTTCAGCAAAAGCTTGTCCAGCCTCCCCTGGGCCTCCTCTCTGGAGCACAATTCCCCATAGCAAATGGCCTCATCTTCCCATCCGTTGTCATCGGGATTGGCCTGGAACATTCCAAACAATCGAGTGCTAATTCCTTTTATCGAGCACTCCCCTCCTCAAATTATCTCTTCCCTCACACATTGTGCTAAAGGCAGAAGGAGTTTAGCTCGGAAATCTCCTCAGCCACACATCTAAGTCTATCACTTGTAAATTCTGTTCTGCGCCGAACAAAAGAACACAGTTCAGGCAAGTTTTCTACCACTTTATAACAAAGACGACCTTTTCTCCAATTCCCGATAACATGCTCCTCATTTCTTTCCAAGATCTCACCCGAAGCACCTTTAACATTTGTATTTCTGCCAAGATTCTGTTCAGGAACAACCGGATGTTCGCAATGAGGAACTTTCTCGGCAGGGGCCTCTGGCTTCTTTCCGAGTTGTCACCAGAATCGCCCTTAGCATCCATGCTTTTCGCTTCTCATCAAGACCATCAGGCCTTGGGGCGCCTGGGTGGCTCAGTGGGTGGAGCGTCCAACTAACTCTTGATTCCAGCTCAGGTCATCATCTCACAGTTCGTGGGGGTCGAGCCCCGAGTCCTCTGCTTGGGATTCTCTCCCTCTCTCTCTCTGCCCTTCCCCTGTTGGTGCTCTCTAAATAAATAAATAAATAAATAAATAAATAAATAAATAAATAAATATTAAAAAAAAAAATCAGGCCTTTCCTGTCATGGGCCTCAAAACTCTTCGTCTTTACCCAGTGTTGAAGCCACTCGCCTCATGTGTTGCCATAACGAATTGTTGCAAACTTGGTGGCTTAAAACAACACCCGGCCTGAGGTCCAGAATCCAGGCTTTGGTGGGGCAAGGGCAGGGCGTTCCTTCTGGGGGCTCTGAGAAGGCCACCTGCTCCACCCCTCCCTCCTGGCTCCCGGAGGCAGCCAGCTGTCACTGGCACTTCTCCAACTATAGATGCATCACTGCAGTCTCTGCCCCTGTCCTCACATGTCATTCTCCTTTGGGCCTCTGTGTCTTTTTCTGCCTCTTATTGGGACAATCTCACCCGATTTAGCCCCTGGGCTAATCTCATGGGATCTCGTCTTGATCTTTACCTTCAATCTATCTGCGAAGACCTTATTGCCAGTAAGGTCACATTCTGAGGTTCTGGGAGGACAGGAATTTGGGGCACACTATTCGACCCACTACACATTTCATTGTACTTCAAGCAAACTGTTAGTAAAAAACAAACAAACAAACAAACAAACAAACAAACAGAAACCTTGTCCAGAGCTTGCCCATAGAAGATGGTATTAGGGTTTTTTCCTCCTGCTGGAGTTTCTGAGCGAGTTCATTTAGCCTGATTTGGCTCAACTTAAAGTCGTGTTATCCACACAATGATTTAAACTGACCCTTCTTAGGGCGCCTGGGTGGCTCAGTGGGTTAAGCGTCCGACTTCAGCTCAGGTCATGATCTCGCAGTTCGTGAGTTCGAGCCCCACATCGGGCTCTGTGCTGACAGCTCAGAGCCTGGAGCGTGTTTCAGATTCTGTGTCTCCCTCTCTCTCTGCCCCTCCCCTGCTCATGCTCTCTCTCTCTCTCTCAAAAATAAATAAACATTAAAACAATTTTTTTAAATAACTAATTTCTCAGCATTTCATGACATAATCAACTAATTTTTTTAATGTTTCCAGTATCGTTGGTTACATCTTATTTTGTTGTGCTACCTGTTGCTAATGTCAATGTGGTGGTGCTGGTTGTTTTCTAATACAAAGTCGGGTTTGTTTGTTTTTTAAGTGTATTTATTTATTCTGAGAGAGAGAGTGAGCATGAGAGTGGGGAAGGGGCAGAGAGAAAGGGAGAGAAAAAATCCCAAGCAGGCCCTGTCCTGTCAGCACAGAGCCAGACATGGGGCTCAAACTCACGAACCACGAGATCGTGACCTGAGCCGAAGTCAGACGCTTAACCCACTGAGCCACCCCGGCGCCCCCAAAGTCAGTTTTAAGAAACTTTTTACGGTCAAGGGTATAGAAGCAACTTTGGGGACCACGTTCTCTATATTCTGTCTTTCCTTGATTCCCTGGCCGTGTGCATACACATATCAAAATGCAGCCGGAAACGTCATATACTGCTCTGATCTGCTTCCAAACGCAGAGTTCTGTTCTTTTATCCCAAACAGGGCTGGGACCATCTTGTGAGCGCCAAGTGAGACTTGATAATATGCATTACTACTGGTGGAAATCCCTGAAGTCGAAGAGTGCTGCAAACCTTATCTCCGTGAGAGCAGTATCCATGGTGTTTCATGCATGAACCAAGTGTGTGCGCGTTCGATTTTGATGGAAGTTGGGAGAAGATGTGAAATGGCATGCATTTGGAAGAGCAGTAAATAAAATAAGTTTGCACGAATTAAAACAGTTTAATGTAACTGTTAGTAGGATCCTGCTGCACAGTAGTTGTAGGTCAACGATACATATGAGAATTACAGCAAATATGAGTGGGTTTTGTTATGTTTTCATTTTCAGCTGGTAGAGCAGTTGTTAGAAAGAGCCCTGTAATCATGTCATGGAGGTGATATGTGCCGCCCCACTGTGTCCTTTTATGTGAAAGAAAAAATAAGCATCTAATAGGAATAATAAAAAAAAAACACCTTAATTGTTTGGGGATAGTATTTCTTGCAGTCAAACACAGATTCTAATTAATTCGCTGCCATACTTTCTTCCCTTTCAAGAATAATTCCTAAGCTTGTATAGTAGTTACTGAAAATGTCAATATAATTTCGCTATAACTCTTCCTGAGATGTATATAGAAAAAAGGCAATAAACATTAAATTGTATAATTGCACACAGTTTAATTTGAAATGGTCATGTGAAGTCCTATATCCTATAATCTCATATAAAACATCAATGAAATGAGTTCCATGTAATTAAAAGTCAAAAATATATGTTAAAAGCTACATAACTATTCATCAGGGGGCGAGAGGTGGAAGAAATTGGTAAACTGTTCTCATTTTTCAGTTTAAATAAATGGAATTTAAAAAAAGAGGGGGCGCCTGAGTGGCTCAGTCGGTTAAGCGTCCAACTTCGGCTCAGGCCATGATCTCACGGTTTTGGGTTCGAGTCCCGTGTCGGGCTCTGTGCTGACAGCTTGGAGCCTGGAGCCTGCTTCGGATTTTGTGTGTCTCTCTCTCCCTGCCCTTCCCCCACTCATACTCTGTCTCTTTCTCTTCCTCAAAAATAAATTAAAAAAAAAAAAGAGGAGGGTGGGCTCTATGATGAGGACAGAGAAAACAGTGTGTCTTAACCTAAATGTCCTTAACAAAGGTTAAGATCAAAATCCAGGGCAGGAGAGAGACCGTACTTCCCAAGAGAAGGCACTTGCAGGAGGAAACCCACGTACTCCCTGAATGATTCAAAACAAAAAGAGTTGGAATCCATTGGCGAGGATCATGTAGGACAAAGATGGAACAGGCAGGGTCAAGGGAAGTGGCTGATGACCCTTATGGTGAACAAAATAAGGACGAGAAGAAGTCCACACTGAGAACCAGGACTTGCACGAAAGTTTCCAGCTGTGTAGAGAAAAATAAAATACAGAGCTGGGAAAAATAAAATGCGTGAAAAATGTGGTAGTCAACCAGGTGAAGAGACAACAAGGGCGATCTGTTTCATGAAGATGAAATTGATGTTCGAGATTTGTGAAAATTGAGTTGACATCAGAGTCTCATGAAATTTTGAACATGTGAAGGGGGAAAATATTCCCAAACAAATTCATTTCATTCAACGGTTTATTAAGGTTCTGCTCATGTGGCTGACTTAATTTAGGGGTGTACACCAGTTAATTATACCACCCCCCGTATGAGATGCAAACACTGAGGGACGATAAAGTGTCTCATGATCTGCGAAAAACATATATATATATAATCATGCCAGTGAGGAGAGGTAAGTTTATGCTATGGCACCAAGACTCCAAAAATCTTAGCAGATAAAGAACAGAGGTTATTTCTTATTCATATGTGAAATGCAGTTTGGCAGAGGAAGGGGGCAAGACTTCATTCAACTGATAAGAAAATATTTAATGTCCAGTGATTTTTTTCTATGTTGTCTGTCATTGAGAAGGGTGGCATTGGTCCATCATTGTCTGAGAGCTTTGTCCTTCAATGTATGAAGGCGTGTAATATCTCAATAGCAGTCAAGTGTGTGCTTCAACATGAAATTGGTTTGAATATTTAGATAACGACCCAGAGTTTTTTGTGTTGTTTTGGTGGTTTGCTTGTTTGTTTGTTTTTGCCTCTAATGATTTTTTTTTTTAATTTTAAATTCAAGTCAGTTACCACACAATGCAATACTGGTTTCAGGAGTAGAATTCATAGATTCATCACATGCATCCAACACCCAGTGCCCCTCCCAACAGGTGCCCTCCTTAGTCCCCATCCGCCATCTAGCCCATCCCCCACACACCTCCCTCCATCAACCCTCAGTTTGTTCTCTATCATTAAGAGCCTCTTGTGGTTTGTTTCTCTCTCTTCCCTCCCCTTCCCATATGTTCATTTGTTTTGTTCCTTAAATTCCACATATAAGTGAAATCGTATGGTAATTGTCTTTCTCTGATTGACTTATTTCACTTAGGGTAATACATTCTCGGTCCAACCATGTCATTGCAAATGGCAAGATTTCATTCTTTTTGATGGTTGAGTATACATCTTCTTTATCCATTCAGCAGTCGATGGACACTTGGGCTCTCTCCATAGTTTGGCTATTGTTAGTGGTGCTGTTATAAACATCAGGGTGCATGTGCCCCTTTGAATCTGTATTTTTGTATCCTTTGGGTAAATACCTAATAGTGCAATTGCTAGATCATAGGGTAATCCTATTTTTAGTTTTTTGAAGATTCCACAGTTGGTTTTTAAACTTGAAGTGAACACATCCTATCTACAAAAAGAGGGGTGGGGGACCCAATGGACATTTATTACAACTATAGTCTTGGTATTAGAAATATGTCAGGTAATAATTTTTTTAAAAGTTCTAGAAATCCAACTTTAATGTCCTAAATCAAAGAAAACAATAGCTTTTCTCTTTTCTCGGCTTTCTTCGGCAAGTGTGCTTAATTATTATGCCTCTGGGTGAAATGGTGTTTTCGTGCCTTCAATGAATGTGGCCAGCTAAGTTTATGGTTTTTGTTCAGGAGACGAATCAGATGGGAGTGGGGAAGTGAAACATTTTAGCCCCACTTCAGATTCCTTGGGAAGAAACCTGGTCGTCCCACCTTGAGCCACGGGTCAACAAAGACCCTGGCGTCTCCCATGAAGATCATGGGGTTGGAAGGGGTTGCAGAGAGTTAACAGAAAATTCACAGAGGAAGGGGGTGGACCGTTTCTCTCAGAAAGAGAACACGTGACAGAACAATAAATATCTGGGGGTGGGGAGACAGCACCACCACCCAGAAGAGAGGGTGAGTTACATGTTACAGCAATTAGGTCCTTGGAAAGTTCCTTGCAATAGACTTAGGGGTGCAGAGCAGGGATCACAGATCACTGTTAGACCCAGGGGCTCCTCTTTCTCTCCTAGGGGAGCTGGAGACCTAATTTCCTGAGCGCTTCTTGTATCCACAGGACATGGACACCGCTTCCCCGCATTTACTCTCCTCTCCCTCCTGCTCCAAAAGGGCTACGTCGACCTGAATTTTGCCCATTACTTCCCACTGTGCAGTGTAACTTCCTGTTGCTTTAACTTTCTTGATTTTTTATATTCAGAATGTATTTTCTTACCTCTTAAAATCACAGATGATCCCAGGATTTATCTAAATAAATCAGAAAGAAGATTTTCATCAACTCGGGAATTCTGTTGGCATCTAGCACCCTCGTGGCTTATTCTGAAATCTGAAGAACGTGACCACATCTAGCCTCTGTCTAACAGGGAGCTGAGAACTCTGCAATGAAACAAAATTCCAGGTATTTAGCATTACTGTTCTTGTTAAAATTGTTTTCAGAACTTTGGTTTTACTGGTATTTTCTGACTGCTTTACCCCCATTCTAGTAGAGGATTATTCGTTAATGATGAAAAGAAGGAGGCGTGAGGCTTGGAGGAGAAGCTTAAGAATACATAAAGCAAGCAAAATATTTGCATTCTTGGTTTGTTTTCCCATTTTGTTTTTTCCATTCACTATTTAAAATATGCTCCTTACGGAGAGAAGGACAGCAAAATGCAACCATTTCTACAGCTAATTTGCAAATGGAAAGTGTTAATTAAAATTTGAGGCTCTCAAAGTTTCTAATTAGCCTGTAAAATCCATTCTGCTATTGGGATTTCAGTTTTTATTTCTTTTCCTGGTTGTATCTCTAATTATAGACTATAAGCTAAAAGGATATTTTTTTATATTTCACAAGAGCATTATAAAAGAAAACTACCAAAGTTTTAAAAATATAAATGGCTTCCTAAGATTCAGTTGATGCAAATACTATTAAATAATTTGGTTTCACTGCAAAGTGAAAATTTCTAACAGAAATGATTGAGCTTTTACTTTATGGATTAGAATTTAGGGGAAATAATCTCAAATATTGATAAGGTTTGGCTAAATCATGGGCATAATTTCATCTATTGGTGATATCATACAATTTTCATATTCTTTTTTTTTATCTAAATGACACAAGACAATGGCAAAAAGCATGGATTAGCACTCCATTTTTTAATACATATGCAGGATTGGTCTTTTAGGATAATAATCTTGCATAATAGTTGTGAAGTTGAAATAATGGCAGAGTCAGACATTAAGACAACAGCAATTTATTGACTAGTCCCTAGTCAATAGGGAGCACTTCAACTCTACTTATAACAGCAATCCTGAAGGTCACTATTTTATTTTTACCACATACACATATACATAGCTAATATATGATACAAAGTCTATACATAGCTAATATAGTATATATACACTATATACTATATATTACATATAACGTATAGTATTATATATACTATAATATATATACATAGCTAATATATGATACAAAGTATATGCATAGCTAGTATAGTATTATATAGATGCTATATGTGTATGTAATATATAGTATATAGTATAATATATATACTGTAATATATATACTTAACGAATATAGTATGCAAAGTATGTATATATCATAAAGTCACCCAATTTTAGTGCACAATTCAGTAATTTCTAGTAAATTTGTAGTGTTGTGCAACCGTTCCCACGATCCAATTTTAGAACATTTCCATCACCACATAAAGATGCCTCATACTCACGTACCAGAGCTCTGTATTCCCACTCCAAGCCAAAGTGATCACTAATGTACTTTCTGCCTCTGTAGGTTTGTCTTTAATGGACATTTCATATAAATGGGATTTCAAAATCTGTGCTTTTTAAAAATGTACTTAGCATAATATATTGGAGGTTTGTTTTTGTTGTAGCATGGAAGGGCATTTGCATTATTTCTACATTTTGGCTGTTACAAATCACGCTGCCATGAACAGTCATGCATGAGTCTCTTCACAGACACGTATTTGCATTTGTCTTGGATGGATATTCAGGGAAGTAATTGCTGGGTTGTATGGTAAATTTATGTCTTTGTTTTTAAATAAGTGACAGGTTGCTTTCCGCACTGGCTGCACCTTTGTATCTTCCCATGAGCAATGGATAAGCGTTCCAATTTCTCCATGGCCTCCCTGACTCTTGCAGTTGACCATGGTTTTTACTATAGACCTCCTAGCGTTCGTGAATGGCATCTTACTGTGGCTTTAGTCTGTATTTCTCTGATGGCTAATAATACTGAGAAACATGCCATGTGCTTATTGATGAAATGTCTATTCAAAATTTTAGCTTCAATTTTATTGCATTTTTGTGTTCCCATAATTGAGCTGTAAGCATTTAAAATAGACTTTGGATACAAGTAATTTATCATACATATGTTTTGAAAAATTTGGGTCCTGATCTGGGGCTTGTTTTTCCATTTGTTAATGGTGTTCTTGAAGTTCAGGATGTTTGCATTTTGACGAACACAAATTTATCTTTAATCACAGGTGTTTTTGGTATTGGATTAAGACTGTCTAACGTAAGGTCCCTACTTCACCAAAAGAGGAAACTGAGGCCTCATAAGGCCAAGGACACACTCGAATGCAAGAGTGTGTTCAAGCGCACTGCCTTTGCCCTGCACTCACTGCTATCAGGGTGGAATTCAAGTGAGCTCAGGTGAGTGACGTCTGACCCCAGACCTGTGATTTCCCAGGCAGTGTAGCTATTGAGTTCAAAGAAGGAACAGACGTGTCTTTCCAGACAACCCTCCCCTAGCTTCTTCTGTATAACGGGAAAGAAAGTTTCTATAAGCAAATACATACTCTAAGGAAGTTTCTAATGATCATTTAATCACCCCAAAGTAAAATGTTCAATGCTCTTCTCTGATTTTAAGATCTAAAAAGTATACATCTAAGTACACAACTGGCCTTTCATCTTTTTTTTTTTTTAATAAAACAAGTTGTATAGGAAAACCAGGGAACAAATTATCAAATTTAAAGTGATAAAATATTGCAGTGGCATTACCCAAATTAGAAACAATAACTATTATAATGTGCCAATAATTAAGGCTAGTCACAATGTATGTTGGTTTAATGTTAAAAACTGAGTAGCGAAATTTTATGAAGATTAAGTTGAGGAGACTAGCTCATGTTATGAACTTAGAGAACATTTCAAAAATGCGCTTGTGGGAAGCAGGCTCTAAGGTGACCCCAATGACCCACTATCTGCTTGGATTCCCACCCTGCGTAATCCTCCTACCTCTTAAATATGGACTCGGATTATTGACCTGCCTCTAACAAATACTACACAGCAGAAGCGAATACAGAACTGTAACTTTCAAAGTTAGGCGACAAAATGACTGTGGCATCCACCTTACCCTTCCTCTCTTGATCACCTGCTCTGGAAGAAGCCGGCTGCCATGTTGTATGCTGCTGTATGAACAAGCCCACAAGGTAAGGCACCGGTATCTCTTGTCAACAGCCAGAAAGGACCCGGGGTTAGGGAGTGCCAGTCACCAGCCCTGGGGAGTGATCAGGTCTCTCAAGGGATCCTCGCCTATGAACCTACGAAAAAAACCCAATAATATTCTTTCAATCAATATAACTTTTGGATAAACCAAATATTCAAATTGAGTGGAGATGGGCCAAACCAGGAGAAGGTGAGACGATTTTAAGTATCCCTCCATTATCCAAGCACCTTACACGTAAGGTCTAATGAGAAAATGCCATCAGCAGCAACTGTCACTGTGCTAATAACCTCGGTGGGGGTGAGTGAGCTCTGAGTCTGCCGTCATGACATCATACTCAAGACAGCACCTGGAATCTTCTTTGTTTGAGGGCTGTACTGAGATACCAAGGGTGTCTTGTTCATTCAAACTGCACATTCTCAATTCTTGATGTACTACCTTAGAGTTTAAAGGGTTCATTTATATTCTTATGACCAGTCTTAGTTTAGCAAAGGGCATGACTTAAAACCAAGCAATTAAACAGAGTGAAGTTTCTTATAACTTATCTCTCTTTAGTTACGTTATCATGAGGGATTCTAATGACTGAGTGTGCCGAGCATCACAATAATGAGGGGGAAATAAACAAGGAATCTTGTAAAGTAGAGCGTCTCAAAGTGTGCTGCCATCTTTTATAAGACAAGTAAATTCTCTGGGGTGCCTGCCTGGGAGGCTCAATCTGTTGAGCTTCTGACTTGGGCTCAGGTCGTGATTTCATTGTTCTGGATTTCAAGCCCCGCATTGGGCTCACTGCTGTCAGCGCAGAGCCCGCTTCGGATCCTCTGTCTCCCTCTCTCTCTGTCCCTCCTCGACTTGTGCATTTCTCACACTCTCTCTCAAAATGAATAAATAAACTTTAAAAAAAAAAAAGCAAATTCCCTGTCCCCTGACTCCCAAACTATTAGATCAGAAACTCTGGAGCCTAGGATTCTTAAGTCCTCTAAAGTTTGAGAAATACTGTCCCAAAACACTTGTTTTGAAAGTGTGGCTTTGTCCTAGAACAAAGAGCATCCCCAACTGGCTAAAAATTGACAACAAAATGTAATATATATTTCTACACTCTTAGTTTTTATATACTGCTGGGGATTAAATACGAGTAAACTGAACTGAACTAATCAGTGGTGAATCATAATCTGTATTCATAACATAAGGTCAATTAGTGGAGTGTATTGATAAAACCAACATTACCTTGTGTTTTAGAAATATGGTGGGTTTGGGGCGCCTGGGTGGCTCAGTTGGTTAAGCATCCAACTTCGGCTCAGGTCATGATCTCACGGTTCGTGAGTTCAAGCCCCACGTTGGGCTTTGTGCTGACAGCTCAGAGCCTGGAGCCTGCTTCGGATTCTGTGTCTCCCTCTCTGTCTGCCCCTCTCCCGCTCGCTCTCTGTCTCTCAAAAACAAACATTGAAAAAAAGTTAAAAGTAATAAAAAGAAGAAAGAAATTTGGTAGGTTTAAGTCCCACACTGGTTATAGAGATTACTTAAATATAAAACCTTAAGAAAAGAAATTTGGTTGTAAAACTCCTGCACTGGAAAATAGGAAGAAACTCCACGTTTTTTTTCAAGAATGACACTTGGTTATCAGTGCATCAGCAGGATGCATCCTGGTGTTGACTGGGAGGCCAGATTCAAAAGGAAGAATTCTGCCTTCCTAGGTAGTTAAACAAGGGGCTCCTGCATCTAGCAAAAACAAACAAACCAAAAACCAAAAAACAGTAAATAGGGTTCGTAAAATAGTTTCCTTTTACATCATTGTGAAAGATTTTCTGAAAGAAGAGGTTGAAGGAGTCTGGATGGGATGTTTACAACTCATATACTTTTCTTTGTTTTCTTTCCTTATAGTGGGTTCAATACCACTTACAACACACATTGTTCTCTAGGATCGGTGTGTCCAAAAATAACCTTCCCTTGCTCCTGCCCAAAGACGGGTTCTGTTGGGAGTTTTGCCAGCGCCAGCTTTTAAAGAATTAAAGGATTTGAGGAAAAGGGAATGTGTTCCGGGTCAGAGACAGCCCCTTTCCCCTGGGTTTCTAGGACAGAGACATCTACTGTTTCCTCTTACTCATCCCTTTTATTTGACAGCCCTAAGTTTATCCTTCACTCCTATGCCCTGTCCACCAGAGAAGCAGAGTCTGTGGAGGAAGATGTCAGGAGGAACTCGGTGAGGACCAGCCCTGGGAAACACCACCGGATTGAAGGAGGAGGCTGTGGGTAACGCTTGAGAGAAGGACCCCTGGAAAGGGCCATTCAAGGGTCGGCTTCCCGTCTCCTCCTTCAGACCCTTCGACTCAAACCAACCCTGCTCCTGACCTTAATCTCAGCATCTAGCAATTTAAATTTTTTTAAGTTTATTTATTTATTTTGAGCGAGAGAGCAGGGGAGGGACAGAGAGCAGGGGAGAGGCAGAGAGAGCAGGGGAAGAGCAGAGAGAGAGAGAGGGAGAGAGAGAATCCCAAGCAGGCTCCGCACTGTCAGCGCAGAACCCGATGTGGGCTCGAACCCTCAAACCATGAGATCGTGACCTGAGCCGAAACCAAGAGTCCAATGCTTAACCGGCTGAGCCACCCAGGCACCCCAGCACCTACCGATTTTATAATCTCTAGACTCACTTTTATTGTCAATAACCACTGTCTTGACTTTTTCTCATTTCCAATAGTTAGAACAGTTTTCTTTACCTTTGGAATCCCTTTGAAATGCTGGTTGATATCTGGCTCCTGAAGCCTGCCATGTTCTTGCCTAGCTCTGTTTGTGCAGATGTCTGTCTACCGCTCACAGGTGTCGTGCTTCCGCTGGGGACAAGGAGGCCCCGTGCTCACCCGTGCTAGCTCGCCTCCTCCATGCCACTGCCGTGTTATTCTCCAACAGGGAATGTGGCACATTTCAAATAAATAAAGGGATACCATTTACTTGCAGCAGGAACACTCACGAAGTAGGAAATGGAAACGAACAAAAGCACTGGGGATCTTGCTAACCTGTCTTAATTTACTAAAACCTTTGCTTTCTTTTTAAAATAATCTTCTATTATTTAATATGAGTACATAGAAATACGTTACATTATTTTTATAATTCATGTCTAAAATATTTTCTAACAAGCCATGTTTCCATGAGATTTGTACAGCACATTCTGGATTTTGGTTCATTTGGTTAGAAGTTTTCTTTTTTTCTTAATATAATTTGTTGTCACATTGGTTTCCATACAACCCCCGGTGCTCATCCCAACAAGTGCCCTCCTCAATGCCCATCACCCACTTTCCCCTCTCCCCCGCCCCCCATCAACCCTCAGTTTGTTCTCTGTATTTTTCTAAACTGTTTTGCAGAGTCTTGCATTAAGAATATGAAGTTTGGGGCACGTGGGTGGCTCAGATTCTCCCTCTCTCTCCCTCTGCCCCTCCCCTACTCTCACACATGCGTGTGCCCTCGTGTGTACTCTCTCTCTCTCTCTCTCAAAAAATTTAAATTTAAATTTAAAAAAGGATATACAATTTAAGGTTGTAGAGAATCCAACAGGGTTACTATATTCTGACAGAGGTCGTAAGAATTTATTCCAGCACATGCCATCCTGCCTGAGATGTGTTCTACTGAGGCCCAGGGTCTGGGAAAGGTCCTTGGTTTACCACCTTGTGGATCGGGTAAATGATGTAAAGACACTCAAAGATGTTGGGAAGTTGTGTCCTGGACCACTGAGTAAGCTTCATAAGTAAGTGCATTAATCACAGAGGACAAGATGATATGACACAGGATAAGATGCTATTGTCATGGTCCCAAACCTTTTCAGAGAGGGCCGTCCTGTGAAGAGGAGGGACCAAGCACCAAGCCAGGAAGATCTGGGCTCTGATCAGCTCAGTCTGACGGCTGGTGGGAAAAACAAACAAACAAACAAACAAAAAATTACCTAATCTCTCTTATCATCAGTTCCTTCATCCAGAGTGTGAGGTTTGGGATGTCAAAGCCAGCCAATCGTAAAATGCTCACTCTGACTATTTCATATGAATACCTACAATCCTCACAGCTCTTACAAAAGGGAGAATGTTTTACATATAAATATTCAGAAGTGTTTTATATTTCTGTTGTATGTATAAAAATTGTATTTAAATTTTGATGAAGATAATTATGTATTTTAATTTTCTTTTCAGTAATATGTATTTTCTCTCCTTAAAAGTACCCTTTCTGGCTACTGTACATATGCCCCAAGGCTGTTAATGGAGAGGGCCCCCGGCCGGAAGCCATACACATTTGATCTGAGGCACCCCTGCCTTCCAGCCAGTGTGGGTTTACTTTTCCCATCTAAGAGGCTTTGCCATGGCATCCCAGGGACCAGGTGTGGCCACATCATGGCGTGAGACCCACATATATAAAAATAACCATAGTCCGACCCCAGAAAAAGACGCAAGGGGCATGTATCAAAGAAGAAATAGAATTTTACATTGCCTTTTAGCGATGTACTTTATCAGAAGTCCTTTTATTTGAACCTGGTTTGTTGAAAACAGGGTGGCAGCGAGGCGGCAGAGAACCACCATTTCAAAAGCTGGACATGTCACTAAGTCCTTAAGATGTTATGAAACCAAGCTTTGGCTCTGGTGCAGAAATCGGACGGTGCTTTCTGTCCCCTGGGTAACAGTCTCTAGCAGATAGGGCTCCCCTTTCGGTGTTGTTATTGTTATGTTTCTTTTCCCCAGGTTTTTTGTTGACATCGTTATTTTGCTTTATCTCTTAAAACTTGCAAAATGATGCGTGTGTAAGTTATGCAGAAGACATAAGGAATAAAAATAAATGAACGCCCAGTGTAACCACTCCACCTAGGAAAGAAAACCCACTTGTGTCTTTGTGGGCCTGGATCGGTCCCCATTCTGCTGTTAACTCCATTGTTCTTCTTTATAGTTTATTTGATATGAATATACAGCTAAATACGACAGTGCTTTGATTTGCATATTTTTGAACTTCAAATAAATGGAATCGTACTGTGTATATTCTTCAACTTGATTTTCGATTCGATATTATGTTTATTTTTTTTTAAATTTATTTCTTTCTTTAAGGGGGTGAGGGGCAGAGAGAGAGAGAGAGGGAGAGAGAGAGAGAGAATTGCAAGCAGGATCTGGGGTGTCAGCACAAAGCCTGATGCGGGGCTCAATCCCATGAACCCTGAGATCATGAGCTGAGCAGAAATCAAGAGTGGGACGCTTAACCACCTGAGCCCCCCAGGCACCTCTCAATATCATGTTTATAATACTAACTCGTACAAAGTTTCATCGTGGCCTACGGTCATTGCTTTATCGTATCCCATCATAAAATTATGTCAAGCAAATGTATCCATTCTAGTTGATCGGATTGAGTTTTTTCCTCCCATTTTTGATATCACAGTGAAAACCGCTATGAATATTCTTAGGCTTCGGGATCCCGGGGCTGGAATTTCTCTAGATTGTATTCAGTACAACCGCGGTGTCCAAAGGTTTCCACGTGTTCACATATACTAAGTCACAACAAACTGTTTTCCAAAGTGGTTACATCCCCACCATCAGTTACAAGACTAGAGGCACCTGGGTGGCTCAGTCAGTTAAGTGTCTGACTTCCGCTCAGGTCAGGATCTCACAGTTCGTGGGTTCGAGCCCTGCATCTGGCTGGCTGCTGTCAGCATGGACCCGGCTTCACATCCTGTGGCCCCCTCTCTCTCTACTTATGTCTCTCTCTCTCTCTCTCTCTCTCTCTCAAAAATAAATAAGTAAAACATGTGACTCAGGGGCTCTATGCCACCACGTACAGTTGATGGTGTCAGTTTTTTTAATTGTGTCCAATTTGTGGTTGAGAAATGGTATCTGTGTTTTAATCTGCATTTCCTTAACTCCTAAGGCAGCAAAGAAAGAAAAATAATTTTAGTTAGACAAACCAAGGGGGAAAAGGTGGGAAGGGCTACCTCACGTGGAAGGATCGGAAGGAAATGGGGGTGTCTCCTGTGGCGGGTCATCTGTGTAGACAGGAGTGACAACACGGGCTGTGCCAGGTACAGGGGGCTGCAGACAGCAGCAGTGGTTTCTAGCAAAACCTCCCTTTTAAGTGCCGTAACTAAGGATTCTTAGCTAATGAGTTAGAGACCTGACCAGAAGGTGCTCAGCTAGATGGGGAGACCAAACAGATGGTGTTGGAGAGGAAACAACGCTTAGGGTATAAAAGGGGGTGGGTCGGAAGACGTACACGGTGTCTATTCTCTCAATTAGGATCTGAATTACTTTGCATCTTAAGAAAAGGAAAATCACACGTAAAAGCAAAGTTTAAAAATCCTTGAGAAGAATTAACCTGGCGTGAGGCATGCAAATATTTTAAGCTTAAGAGAATCATTAAGGTCTTTCTAGATTTGTAAAATTAAAAAAAAAAATACACACACACACACACACACACACACACATATATATATATATATATATATATATATATATTGGTCTGTCGAATTTAAGATCTGCACGGTTTTGGGAGGCAATGCCTTGTCTGCATCAAATCTCGATGAAGCATTTCCAGCCCTTTGGAGATGCCTCCTATCGTTCCCCAAGTTTTATTATATGTCGCTACAATGAATCACTCACTATCTGGGGTGGAAACCAATCCCGGCCTTCCTGCCTTGAATCTTGCACTGAGTTGAGTATCACCATTCACTAAAAGGACCCATGATGGAGTCTAGAAGAGCCCAAGGGAAAACTTTGTGGGTCACTTTGGACTCCTTTGGAAACAGATACCAAGATGGAATCAGACACACAAGTGATTTGCCCGGGAAACGCTCGTGGTGAATAAAGAAGCGGGAGTAGAAGGGGAGAGCATTCCAACTGCGATGCAGGACACTTGAGAGACCAGACAGGGGAAGAGGCAGGATCAAGCAAGAAGAGCCTCGGACTTCGGTGCAGCTCTGAGAAAGCCTTGGCCAGGCTGGGGAGCTCCAGAGCAAAGGTTGCCCACTGGGGGAATCCCACACCAGGTAGGGAGGGCCCCACTCTGCCATCCAGTCACTGGCTGGGAGAAGTCTGGGGGAGAGCATGGCCCCAGTTCGAAGGCCTGGGGGGGATCCCAACAGTCCCAGAGATGCAGCAGCTGGGGGCTGTCCCTGCTGTCCCTACTGCCCCTACTGCCCCTTACAATATGTCACAATACGTTCTTTTGAAAGGGAGAGCTGAAAAGCGTACCTCCACGGGTGCCTCACTAAGAAATATAAATCTAGTAAACTCACCATACCAAGATGCCTACAGTGTTCAGTGTCTGCGTGACAATGAAATATCATGAACACATCTGGACTTCTATGTGCTTGCCTGTCAATTAGGATGTTTAAGAGTATCGCACTGCTGTTCCTAATGATATTGAAATCAAGTAAGAATTATGTGTCTGGCTCAAGGGATTTTTTTTCCTAAACTTTGCTTTGTTTACAAACAAGTAAAAATTTCACATTGGGAAGCCTGGGTGGCTCAGCTGATTGAGCGTCCAAATCTTGATTTTGGCTCAGGTCACGATCTCACAGTCGTGGGATCAAACTCCAAGTCGAGCTCCTCACCGAGCGTGGAGCCTGCTTGAGATTCTCTCTCTCCCTCTGCCCCTCTCTCCCGCTTGCACTCTCTCTCTCTCTCTCTAAAAATAAAAATGTAAAGAACACTTTAAACTTCACATTTGTTTAATTTACAAATTAAACTGATATAGAGACATATGTCACTATTCTGTAGTCTCCATTATCTATAAGTATAGTGATTCTCTTTTGTGTTCCCATCCTAGGGCATCCTTAATTAGCTTACTGTAAACAGGATTTCTTCTGCATGAACACATACTCATTATTTATTTGGACTTCACATAAAATGATCGCTACCCTGACCCAGCGGTCCCTAATCACTCATGTGTGTCTAGAACATTCTGTGCCTAGTGATGCTGACATAAGATTGCGGAAATCAGCCCTCCTTCAGTGTTTATTATGTGATGCGCAGACCTCTCAGACTCATTTGCCTTGTTACTTTATTCCTATTAACAGCATATCCCATTAAAGCAGAAAGACACAACTGGCTTCCGATAAGAGGCCAAGCTGAAGCAAGAGACTGATCCTTTATCCCTCCCTTTGCAATGTTCAGTTTACATAATTTATAATAGGAAAGAAGTGGAATGTCTCACTCATTGTTGTACTAGAAGGGTACAACATCTATATTGGGTTGGCCTTCTGTGTAGGAAAATAGAAATACGAATCCCTATAGGTTTCTCTAACAGAGGCCACTCAGTCCAAGGAGGTGCAGAGAATTCTAGAAATGACATGCATCGGTGATGTCTACCATGTTACATGCCTTTATCCAAACCTCTTCCTATCCCACTGGAAATCTCTTACTACCCAGCATGGTTTTCTGTTTAGTCTCATGGCCACAGTAAACCTTCTGGAAGGAGAACAGCTTTCCAATTGGAACATCGGTATTCCTTCCTCTCCTGATGGCCTCACCCTCCAGTCCCCTGACTCAATGCCTATGCACTTTGGCCCTTGAATGGCTCTTATTGACAATTTGACCTCCCTTTATTCCTGTCACTACCCCTCTGCCCCCTTTAACAGAAAACACTGTTCAATGACAGTGTAAGAAGACCCATCAAAAATAGAACCCAAGTCACTGTTAGAAGACTCACTATAAAATATCAAAACCAAATTTGCAAAATCAAAGCTCACATTAGAAGCCAGACCTCCCAAGGCCAAAGAAACTCCTTGACTGACAAGTATACTAATATAGCCCCTTTCCAAGGAAATTCTTCCTCTACTACGACACTCTGTCCCCTGCTCAACCTTCTGTAGAAACAGAAACTTAACTAATCTAAAACACAACAGCTGCCAACATCTGGGGCTGAAAAGCCCATTGGAAGGATGAGGCGGGATGTTTTGCCACTCAGATGGGTTTTGGAGACATCCAGATTGTCCACTGGGTCTCTTCGGGGCCCTTCGCCCAAAATTTAGTCCACAGCCTTCATAAGACTATGCATCAGGGCAAAGGAAATCTCAAAGATCTCCTCCACAAATATTTACGGCAATGATGACAACCAGATCTTTTGCACAACCAGAAATGGGGATCTTGTGCTCTTATTTCTGTGCTTTTGTGTGATGCATGGCTGAAGTTTTAGAATTCAAGCTCTCTGTTTGTGTCTGTCTGTATGTTTTCATGTCTGTGAATACATGATAGTTACCTACCTTTGGATGGTATTACAAAATTAGAACATAAATTTCTTAAAAGGACTTCTCTGATTGCTCTAAAGATGAACACTTCACACTAGAGTTCTGAGAAATTCAGGGAACTGAGCTTCTGATATTTTCATATACTTTAAAAAGAAGTACTCTAATGAAACTAACTCAAAGATTTTTTAAAATTCAAGTTCACCTAATTTATGTAAATCTTTGGCAAACAGGACTAGTTTGATATTGTTGGTTGAATAAAAATGGCTATGTTTTCAGTGTCATGCGTTTTTATTCTATTCGGACGTATTTCCCCTAAACTTACAAAGGTTTCCTGATTAGGGGCACCTGGGTGGCTCAGTCAGTTGAGTTTCCAACTCTTGATTTCAGCTCAGGTCATCAGGCTTTGCAGAGAGCAATAAAATAACAATAACAATAATAATAATAAATACTTTTAAAACAACAAAAAATAAAGTTTTCTGGGTTAAATAAATCAGCATTGTAGCTACCAGATGCTTCAGATTATTAAAAATGTGCGTTTGTGTTTAACCAAATTGAACCATTCTTCCGACCAAACTTATTTCAACAGTACTTACGATTCGTAGTATGAAAATAGTTTCCAATCTCTTTAGATAACTTAAAACCTTAAACTCATGCTAAACTGAGCTGATAGTATCCTGTGGAAGGGTGCCTGGGTGGCTCAGGTGGTTAAGAGTCTGACTCTTGATTTAGGCTCAGGTCATGATCTCACGGTTCATGAGATAGAACCCCACATCGTGTTCTATCCCCACATCTGCACTGACAGTGCGGAGCCTGGGATTCTCTCTCTCCCTCTCTCTCAGCCCCTGTTCCCCTCTCTCTCTTGAAAGAAATAAATAAAACTTTTTAAAAAATAGTATTCTTTGGGTACCCAAGTCACTTATAAACAAGATAAAATACTGAAAATGAATTACTAAGCATAATTTTAATTTTATGTGCTTTTTGTCTCTTCAGTTTTACATGGTACAGAGAGGCTACAGTCTCTTTACTTACCGTAACATTTTATATTAGTATTTCTCTTTTTCATCTATGGCACCCCTCTTTTCAGATGCCTGATCTCCAGGTCTCTAAAACAACCGATCTGAGAACTGAGGTCAAGAGATGCACCATCAGGGGCGCACCTGGGGGGTGCTCAGTCAGTTGAGCGTCCGACTTCAGCTCAGGTCATGATCTCGTGGTCCGTGAGTTCGAGCCCCATGTCGGGCTCTGTGCTGACAGCTCAGAGCCAGGAGTCTGCTTCGGATTCTGTGTCCCTCTCTTGCTCTGCCCCTCCCTCACTCATGCTCTGTCTCTCTCTCTCTCTCAAGAATAAATAAAACATTTTAAAAATTTTTTGAAGAGAGAGAGAGAGAGATGCACCATCAATTTATTTAAGAAACAATTTCATAATTAAGCAGTTATACTTCAGGAACATTTTGAACTCCTACTATCTGGGGGGATAACTTTAGGACACTAGCAAAGATGCAGAAAAATGCACACAATTCCCTGTACAAAGTTCCCAATTTCTCCTAATATTTCTATTTTAGTTCCTAACTTATGGTATAATTTATAATTCCTTCCTTATAGTTTTTGAGGTTGGCCTTGAGTTTACAACACATATTTTTAACTAATCTAAAGCCACCTTGAAATAACATTACACCACTTCATGTGTAGCGCAGGGACCTTATAACAGAGTGTTGCCAGTTCTTTCCCCTCCTCCCTGGGACATCCTTGTCATTCGTTTCACTGATCCAGATTCTGTAACTACATAACACATTGTTAGTATTGTCACTTTAAACAGTTATCTTTTAGAAATCAATTAATCAGAAAACTCAAGGATTCCATTTTACCTTCATTCCTTCCTTCCCGGAAGCTCCTCCTTTATGAAGATCCAACTTTCTAATCTTTATCAGTTTGGTCATGTTTAATGTTTGCGATAATGTTGGTGCCAGAGGTTTCAAATGCCTCTAGTGTTCTTGTTTTTGTCTCCCCTCTTGACTTTGGGCTTCCCTAAGTACTCTTCTTCAGAGAGAATCCTTGTCTTCCTGTTCTTTTGGCTATAATTCACTCTTACTAGATTGGTGTCATGGTAGACTGTTGGTGTCATGGTAGGCTTTGGTGTCATGGTAGGTTGTTGGTGTCATGGTAGACTGTTGGTGTCACGGCAGGTTGTTGGTGTCATGGCAGGTTGTGGGTGTCATGGCAGGTTGTGGGTGTCATGGCAGACTTTCAGGGAGAGAAAGCATTCTAGAACTTGCCAGGGAGTCCCAGTCTATAGTGGGCCTCTGTCTGGGGCTGTGACCTTCACAGATTTTTGTGACTCTGCTGCAGGGACATATCTCTCTGCCTGTGCCCCTGCTCCTTTCCGTAACTGCAGCATTCCCTATCTATTTCTTGAAGCTCTATCACCTGTCGATGTCTTTTACCCACCCACCCCCCTACATGAGAAAGGAAGGATGCAGGGGGCTGAAGTGGGGGATTATTTAGTCCCTAACTGGGATAAGATTTCAGAAATGCACTCTGGCCAAGTTCTTTCTCCTGGAGAGTATCCTTCTGCTCTATAGAAAGCTCTGCTCACGTTTCCAAACAATTCCTGTCTCCCACCACCTCCTCCTTGCATTCAGCCCCCTCCAGAGCCACCAGGGCATCTCACTCTTCACCATGAGAGCCTATAAGAGTCCTGACGGAGAAGCCCCAAGACTGTGGCCTCCAGGATTTTCTCATTCTCAATGAGTCGCACAGCCTCCAGCGATTTGTCAGAATTATCATTTAAGTCTTCCTACCAGTACGGGGCTACAGTGGTGCCTGCCACAGAGCTCAGGAAGCAGCAAGCAGGTCTCAGTTCCTAGCTTTCTGCCTGTGCCTGTCTCTCCAGCCTTGCAGGTAGCAATTAGCCTTGAAGCCTTGGTTCTCTGATGAGTCCGAGAAAAGCTATTGATTTCCAACCTGTCCAGAATTTTCTTATTGTAAGGATAAAAGCGATGACTTCTAGAAGTTGCTTCCCTTAATATTAACATCTCATATAACCATGGTACATCTGTAATACTAAGAAATCAACATTGGTACTATACTGTTAACTAAACTACAGATTTTATTCAGATTTCACCAGTTTTTCCACTAATGTCCTTTTTCTCTCCCAGAATCCAAATAAGGATAACGCATAGAATTTCGTTATGTATCAGCTTAGTCATCCTTAATCGGTGATACTCTCACAGCCTTTCCTTGTTTTTCATGACTTTTTCCATTTGAAGTTCTCTCCCTTAGATTTTTCTGACACTTTCCATTGATTAGACTGAGGCTATGGTTTGGACCAAGTGTGGCACGAAGGTGAGAACCCCCAAGGGGTACATGACGTCAACATGACTAACCACCGGGGGTGTTAGCTTGATCGTGGGTTTTGGTGGTGCCCGCCAGACTTCTCCTCTATAAAGCTACATTTTCTTTTCTCAAAAGTATCTATCAATTAGAAGCCAATCACTAAATCCAGTGCACACTCAAGAGGAAGGGAGTTAAGCTCTACTTCTTTGAGTCAGGAATATTTGCATCTGTATTATTAATAATTTTTCTGTTATTTATTTTTATGGTCAATAATTTATATTTATATGGATGCATGGACATTTATTTTATTCTTTGAGATATGACCCAGGATTTGTGTTTTATTTTAACAAATAAAAATTTGTTAAGAATTTTCTAGTTTAACCTTTGTTTGAGCTTATAGCTTATTCAGTCTGCGTCTGTCCTAAGTGATGGCTGAGTTCTTATTTCTTCCCGTGGATGCCCGTCACTTTTTAGATTTCATGTTGCTTGTTTTTCTGTAATCTCAGTTCTCTGATGAGCTTGCAAAAAGTAATTAATTTCCAGCAATGCTCTTGCCAGCTCTCTATGTCTCTGAAGTCATTTGCTAGACTGATATCTGTCAAAAACACCTTTCCATTTATCCATAAAAATGTCCAGAAAAATCTCTGATAAATCATGATCCAAGAGCTCCTATGAGAATAATGGGTGTATAATTACAATATAATTTCTGACTCATTGGTTCTGTGTGCTTTGAAATGTTTTGATCCAGGCTGGTGCCATTAAAGAAGATAAAAATAGAGAGATTACTTCTTAGCGTCACTTCAGTTCTCTCCCTCTGCCTCCATCCCATTTCTGCCTCACTCACAAAACCTATTACACACACGGACCATGGCTCTTGGCTTGTTTTACATCCGCACTATCAATCATGCTCTTTGGCCTTACAGCAATATGCTCACTCCCTACTTTGTCCTCAGTGGAGAATATAGTAAATTACCAAAAACAGAAAGCTCACATTACTCCCATAAAGTGTAGTTAACAAGCAGGGGGAATGTTCATGCAACACCCTCATCAATCAGCCCCATGCCAAGGCATAACAGTAAATATCAATGGCAAAAAAATAAAGGCTTTTAAACTGGGCACACTCCCAGGATCTTAGGAATAAAGGCAACATGCATTTAGGACTCAAGAGAGGTGGAAAGGTTGAAACAGGTCAGGAAGAGTAAAACTAACACTATCTCATAGATATGAACAACAACCTTAGGAAAAATCCATTACATAATACACCTCATAGATGCTGATGAATTAGCATGGAAATGTACTGTCTTGTACGATAGAAAAATACTATAAAAATGTTGGGGCGCCTGGGTGGCTCAGTTGGCTAAGCATCCAACTCTTGATTTCAGCTTAGGTCATGATCTCAGAGGTTGTGGGTTTGAGTCCCATGTCAGACTCTACACTGACAGCATGGAGTCTGCTTGGAATTCTCAGTCTCTCTCTCTCTCTCTCTCTCTCTCTCTCTCTCTCTCTCTCTCTCAAAAGTAAACTTTTCATTTTATTTTATCTTATTATATTTTATTTATTTTTTTAATTTACATCCAACTTAGCATATAGTGCAACAATGATTTCAGGAGTAGATTCCTTCATGCCCCTTAACCATTTAGCCCACCCCCCTCCCACAAACCCCTCCAGTAACACTCTGTTTGTTCTCCACATTTAAGAGTCTCTTACGTTTTGTCCCCCTCCCTGTTTTTATATTATTTTTGCTTCCCTTCCCTTATGTTCAGCTGTTTTGTATCTTAAAGTCCTCAGATGAGTGAAGTCAACAAACTTTTTTTTTTTAAAGACACTATAAAAATGTATTCTGGGAAGGGATCCAATATGGCAGCAAAGAAAGACCCTAAACTGATCTCCTCCTACAGACACACCAAATCTACAGCTATGTATGGGTAATTTCTCTGTGAAAAAGATGTGAAATCTAGATGAACTGCTTCCCCACAACAAAGGATAAAAGAATCTCGAGACATGTAGGAGAGGCAGAGACATAGGTCTTCACACCAAAAAAAAACTCAACCCCCAGTGTCCCAACACACGATAGGGAGGGATCTCACCAGTCTAGTGCTTCTTCTGGAAGAGCGAGGGGTTGGTGCCTGACATCAGGCACCCCAACCCTTGTGATCGGCAGCAGAGAGATGAACTCCCAAAGATGCCTGGCTTAGAAAACCATGGAGGCTGCCATCCCAGGAACCCAAGTGCTACAGGAAACAGAGATTCTCCTTTTAAATGGCTCCTGGTCGGTCTCACTCACCGGGGGAGCCTGTTCAAAAGCACCAATTTTAAAAGCGCCTAGACTGTTCGTCAAAGTCTCTGAGACCCTTGCTCACCTGAGGGTATGTGCCGGAGGGGCAGGGGAGAGTCAGGGGCCTCTCTGGAGGCTCTGGCAGACACCGTTTGTGGGCTTTCCACCTACTCTGCTGGCACAGGTGGGCACACCTGTGCCTGACTAGGGCTAGTTCACTCCCTGACTAGGGCAGGTTAGCAGGACGAGTCGTGGCATCTTCCTGCCCCCAGCCTGGGACCTGGGACAGGGCGATCTTTTGCAGCATTGCTGAAAGCCATGAGTGCATGCATTCAAGGCATTTTCCTGTTCTCTTTCTGAAGCCAGAGAGCGTGCTTTGCCCCCTACACATACCAGCTGCCTTGCTAAAGCCAGTAGGCATGTGCAAACCACACAAGAGATGCCCCTTGTTTGCATGGCCCTGGTGGCCAAGGGAGTCAGCACTGCTAGGCTCCAGGGGACTATAACAATTGGAAAGACACTCCTTGGCAGGTCAACTGCCCCAGGGCACAGACAGAAACACACCCCCGGTCTTCCTGTGAAAAAGATCGATTTACTTACCCTTCAACCTGAGGGACAAGCTTCAGGTTTCTCAGACTCCCAGGGAATAGAAGCGGGGAGACACCATCCCTGGGCACCCCACTGGCCTCACTATAGCTCTGCCAAACATCCCAGAAAGGACCTTATACATTTATCTAGGGCCCTGATGTTTTAAACCATCACCCAGGGACACCTCCAGGTTCCCCAATCTGGAGTCCAGCTGGGTTTATGATTGTGGCCCTACAGGACTATAAATATATTCACACTTTAAAAGCTTCTGCCTGAGGGTCTGGCTTCCAATCAGCCTGAAACTAAGGGTTAAATTAGATTCCTCTCCTTGGAACATTGCCAGATCTTGGCACCCCCTCAACAGTGGCAGCATATCAAAATAAATCTGCCTGTTTAGACAATGACAAAAGGTAGGAAACAACCAAGAACTAGGACAAGGGTGAGCGAGAGAATTCATCTTTACACGTGGCAACTCCTTCAAGACTGAAAAGTTGTTGTTTTGCCAAATATAGGGAAACACAGAAAGTCCAGCAAAACGAGGAAATGGAGAAATATGTTCCAAATAACAGAATAAGACAAAACTTCAGAAAAACCTTAATGATATGGAGATAAGTAATCTACATGTAATGACTCCAATTTACTGGTCATAAAGATGCTCATCGAACCTAGGAGAAGAATGCATGAACACAGTGGGTACTTCAACAGAAATAGGAAGTATGAGAAGGTACCAACTAGAAGTCACAGAGTTGAAGAATACAATAATTAAACTGAAAAGTACACTACAGAGGTTCAACAGTAGACTGGATGAAACAGAAGATAGGGTCTGAGAGCTGGAAGACAAAGCATTAAAATTCACCCAGCTAGCGTGGCAAAATGAGAAACGAATTTAAAATATTAAAGATAACTGGGCACCTGGGTGGCTCAGTTGGTTAAGCATCTGACTTTGGCTCGGGTCATGATCTTGCAGTTCATGAGTTTGAGCCCTGCATGGGGCTCTGTGTTGACATCTCGGAGTCTGGAGCCTGCTTTGGATTCTGTGTCTCCCTCTCTCTCTGCCTCTCCCCTGCTCATGGTCTGTTTCTCTCTCTCTTTCTCTCTCTCTCTCTCTCAAAAATAAACAAACATTAAAAATATATACATTAAAGATAACTTAAGAAACCTGTGGGACAACATCAAGCAAAATAATGTTCAAATTAAAGGGGTCCCAAAAGGAGGAGAGAGAGAGAAAGGTGCCAAAAACTCATTTGAAGAAATCACGGCTGAAAACTTTCCTGACCTGGAGAAGAACACACACATCCAGGTCCAGGAACCACAGGGAGTTTCAAATATAAAAAAAGAGCCCAACAGCAAGACACATTATAAGTAGAATGTCAAAAGTTAGAAAGAATATAAAAAGCAGCAAAAAAAAAAAAAAAAAAAATTGTGCACCAGGGAAACCCCATTACACTATCAGCAGATTATTCAGCACAAATTCTGTAGGCCAGAAGAGAGTAGCATGACATATTCAAAGTGCAGAAAGAAAAAAAATCTTCCAACCAAGAATACTCTACCCAACAAGGTTATTATTCAGAATTAATAGGGAGATTTAGAGTTTTCCAAATAAGCAACAATAAAGGAGTTCATTACCGCTAAACTGGCCTTACAAGAGATGTTTAAGGGACTTTTATTTAAACTGAAAAGTAATGGCATAGTTAATAACAAGAAAATATGTTAAATTCTTAACAGAAAAGATAATATATAGTATATACACAGCAAAGATAGTGAAAAAATTACTTATAAAGCTAGTATGAATGTTAAAAAACAAAAATAGTAAAATTAACAAGAACTACAATACTTATTTAAGAGATCCATAAAATAAAAAGAGGTAAATGTGACATCAAAAGCATTAAACGTGTGGGGAAAGAAGTAAAAATGCAGATCTTTAAAATATGTTCACATTTAAGTTAGTGGCAACATAAAACAGATGATTATATGCATAAGGTGTTATAGGTGACACTCATAGTAACCACAGGAAAGTAACTGTAGTAAATATATAAAAGAAAATGAGAAGGGAATCTAAGTGTAGCACTAAAGAAAGACATCATATCACAAGGGAAGAGAGAAAAAGGAAAAGAGAGAAAGAACAGAGAGGAAGTACAGAAAGAGCCAGGAAAAAACCAAAATGGCAATAGTACATACCTATCAACAATTACTTTGATGTAAACGCACTAAATTCTCCAATCAAAAGACATAGACTGGCAGAATAAATTTAAAAAAAAACAAACAACAAACAGGACTCATCTCCACGCTGCCTATAGAAGAGTCACTTCAAAAGAGGTTAGAGTGGGAAAGAGCCAAAGCATAAGAGACTCTTAAAAACTGAGAACAAACTGAGGGTTGATGGAGGGCGGGAGGGAGGGGAGGGTGGGTGATGGGCATTGAGGAGGGCACCTGTTGGGATGAGCACTGGGTGTTGTATGGAAACCAATTTGACAATAAATTTCATATATTGGGGGAAAAAAAGAGTCACTTCAGAAACAAGGACACACAGAGACTAAATGTGAAATGGAAAGAATAGAAAAAGATGTTCCACACAAATGGAAGTGAAAAGAAAACCAGTGTGTCTGTTCTCTTATCAGACAAAATAGACTTTGAAAGAAAGACGATATTTTAAAAGAAAACAAGGAAAGGCATTACGTAATGATAAAAGGCACAAGCCAACCAGAAGACATAACACAAATATGAGGGCACCTGGGTGGATCAGTCAGTTAAACATCACACTCAGTTTCAGCTCAGGTCCTGATCTCACGGGTAGTGAGATCGAGCCCCACATCAGGCTCTGTGCTGACAGCGGGGAGCCTGCTTGGGGTTCTTTCTCTCCCTCTCTTTGCCACTCCCTGCTCTCTCTCTCAAAATAAATAAATAAAATTGAGAAAAAACATTTTTTAAAAACACAAATACGTATCGACATACCTCAGGAGCACCAAAATGTATAAAACAAATATTTACAGACCTAAAGAGGGAAAGGGACAGTGATACAATAATTACACTATACAATACAGGACTGATACAATACAGGACTTTAATACGTCATTTACATCAATGGATAGGTCATCCACACAGAAAATCAGTAAGAAAACATCGACCTTAAATGACCCATATGTATTGGGATGAACAGATAAAGATGTCATGCACACACACACATGCACACGTGCATACACACACACACTAGAATACTACTCAGCCATAAAAAATAATGAAATCTTGCCATTTGCGACAACATGGATAGACCTAGGGCGTATTCCGCTCGATGAAATAAGCCAGACAAGTACCACATGATTTCACTTATATGTGGAATCAAAAACCAAAACAAACAAACAAAACAAAACAAAACTCAGACTCATAGATGCAAAGAAGAGATTGGTGCCTATCAAGGGGAGGAGTGTGGAAGCTGGGGGGAGACGAGGAGCTACAGGGCTGGGGGGGGTGGGGAGGGGCTGTGGTCCAGCCTGCTCTTCTTCTGTCCCCTCCCCCTCCCTCAGGGGCCCTTTGTGACCAGGCCAAGGCTCTGTGATGTGAGCCTGGGGCGCTTGTCCCCAAGTACAAGCTCAACGCTCAGTTGCGCGAGGACAGTAGTGGGACCAGGAACTAACGCTTCGAGTAAGGAGATGGAGAATATTCTCTTCGCTCTGAGAAGCATTAGCGCTGGTTGGCTGAGCTCCAGCCTCCCCTCCTGGACAACCCAGACCATCTTCTGCTTCCTGTGTGGACTGTCGTTCTTCCTCCTGTTGATCTTCGGCTTCCAGACTGATCCAACATCCTCAGCACCACGAAGGAAACGCAGAAGCAGCAGAAAGGTAAGGAACCTTGGCCCGGACCCAGCAGAGAGGAGGATTCCGTCTTCTTTTCTATTATCGTTTCCACTTTTCTCAGTCACTGGGGAGACTCCCGAGCTGGGAAAGAGCAGAACGGGTGTTCTCGGGGAAGAAGAGAGCACCATCCTCCCAGGCCAGGCCAGGCCAGACCAGGCAGGGGTTAGAGGGGCAGGAGGGCTTCTCCCGGGAGGTCTCGGGCCAGGAGGCCGGGTGTGGCAGAGGGCTCCAGGGCCGCGGCCCCAACACAGTGACCGGAGGACTGGAGGCCCAGAGCTCCACCCCCGGGGGAGGACAGGCTGCTGCGCACCGGGCCGGCAGCCACCTTCCCGGGGCAGGTGTCTCAGGAGAGCTGGCCTCGTTGGGGCCGATCGAGGGCGGCTCCGAACCCGGGAGGCCCCGAGCAGGGGCGGCAGCGGGGCTCGGGGCTCGGGAAGCGAGGTGCTTCCTCAAGGCGCTGAGACGCACCCGCAGGTCTGGGAACGTTTCTCGAGCAGAGGAACAGGGACGGAGAGATTTCTCGCATCGAAAATCCGCGCGTCCATTCTTCAAAGTAGAAAAACGGAGAACAGTTTTGTCCACTTTGCAAATGAGGAACAGGAAAGAAAGCCCCCCCCCCCCACCCCCCGCCCCATGAGTTGAATGTAGGAAGTCGCGCTGTTCATGAACACAGAGCACCTGCAGCCAGAGAGGCGAGACAGACTGGGGGTCCCGTCCCCCCAACCCCGTGTTCTCTCGTCTCTGCAGCAGGTGGCGCCACGGCGAAGGAGCACCAGAGGCAAGAAAAGCGAGATCCTGAAACGTAAGGGGCCGCCGCTGAGCCCTGCGCCCCTGGCGAGTGTCCCTCCTGCTCCGACCGCCCAGCCCCGCCGTCTCCGGGACACCCGCGTCCGTCCCTCAGGAAACAGAGCCCCGGGAGGCTCCCGGGACGGAGGGCGGAACCCCGAGGCCTCCCAGATTCTGGGCCAGAACCAGCCCGAGGGGCCGGACACGGGTGTCGCCCGGCAGGGGCCTGGGACCTCCAGCTCCAGCTGTGGCCAAGTTGTGGAACTTTGCTCAGGTTCCTCGGGGAGGCCGCCCGGCCCTTTCTCCCCCCACAAGGTCACGAGTGGGGAAGCTCTCCGTAAAGGACAAAGCGACCCCCACCGTGGGTCTTCTTGTCACCGTGAGACCACGTGGCCTCGGACACCGATGTTCGGGGCTCCCGAGTCTAATCCCCCAAAGGTGTCCCCTAAAGGGACATCGCGCCCGCCTCCCGTAAGACCCCCGGGACCCCGCCTTCGGCTCTGTGACCGGGTCTCCCGTCTCCAGCTTACAGAAACTGCCTGCAGGAGCTGGAAGGGGTTCGGGACCTGGTTTCCCTTCTGCAGAGGTAAAGAATCTTGCCCCTTCTCTCCCGGGTGGGCCTCTCAGAGCCTCTGGTGGGACCCCAGGGCTGCAGGGGGTGGGGGGAGCCCTGGGGACGGAGATCGGATAGGGCCCCGGGGGGAGGGACGGCGGGAGCGCTGGGAAGCGGGTGCGGGGGCCCGGAGGGCGGGGATGGCCACGCCCGGCCCTGTCTGCTCCGGGCTGCAGCGCGTGCCTCGTGTCTCCCGCAGCCACTTGGGGCGGCTCTCTGACCAGGGAGGCCTTCATCAGCTCTTGGGGCAAGAAGCCCCTGGGGCCGCGGGCAAAGCAGCACCTGCCGGAGCCCATCAGCCCCGCGGGGAGCCCGCGAGAGATGCCGCGCCCGCCACGGCCCCGCAGGCGTCCCCCACTCTCAACCAACACCCTCCACGCCTGGCCTCCATCCTACCAGTAGGACCTCAAGAAGACCAATCTAACTTAAAGAGAACCCCAGCCGACACAGTTGCAGAGAACTTACCTCCAGGCAATTCCCATTCGGCACCTCTCGTTCCAGCCGTCTCAGGCCTTGGCCATGCAAGCTACCCCATCTTGTCCTTGTCCTGGTGGTGGGAAAGCACCAAGTCCTGGTTCTTCCCCATCTGGGCACCGCGCGAGTGCCACCAACAACACCTGACCTGCCACCCAAAAGAGGCTTTGTCCTGGGGTGGCCCTTCCAGAAGGCAGATAGAGACTCGTAACCCCTCATTTGTCAACCCGGATGTCCAGAAGCTGCTGGAGGTACTCATCACCAAAAGGGCGGAACAGAAGATTTGGAAGGAGAAAGAAAGGGATGGGTCACTTGTGAAACAGTTGGACTCAGACAACCCCTTGAACTTTGGGGGGACTTTGTGGAAGTTTTTGGGTGCTGAGCAGGACACCACAACCCCACGATCCTTCTGGCACCGGAAAAAACAAACTCGAGAAGCTGCCCAGTCCTCGGCGGCTGTCATTCCCCAAGGTCTTGGAGGGCAACTCACAGCAGAAATGCAGCCAGCTCTTCTGGGGTCTCCCCTCTCTGCACAGTGAGTCCCTCAAGGCCCCTGCCTTGGCCTCTAGTTCTCAGCTACACGTTCCCTCTGTTTTGTTCAATGTTATCTCTAATTGCTTGCCAATTCTAATTCAACAGCAAATATCTTCACGGTTTCCCCCTGCCCCACCCTTGCCCTGCCGTGGGATCCAGCCCCAACCCTCCACGCCAACCTTGTCCCAGCCCCAGGCCCACCTTGCACCCTCTGTCCCAATCAGACCTCCTTCTCCTCCACCCCAGATGAGGACCTATGGGGTACCTGGCCCTCCATCCCAGAAGAAGACACCACCTTTTATTCCAACTGAAATTCAACCTCGGGAACAGCCCTTGTTGCAAAAGCAACCAGAAGGGGAAAGGACGTTACCCTTAGTGCTGAAAGTATCTCCCAAAGTCTTAAGCAGTATCCCTCCTAAGCTTCTCCAGGACAGCCAGGCCTCTGAGGCCCACGAGTCAGTTTCCATCTTTCACAGGGATTTTGTCATCTGTGATATCCAGAAGCAAAACCTTCAAAGGAGGCTTAGCAAGGATAAACACCAGGGCAGTCTGGCCCACAGGGTCCAAATGTCTCTGGACCGGATGTGGCCTCAGGGTGAATTCCCGGGGGTGAGTCAGGCACAGGACAAGCAGGGGCTCTCAAGGTCCTTTGCATCTAAATCCAAAAGCAGCCAGGCCACACAGAGGACCAGGTCCAGACACCCTAGAAGTTCCCGTAGGAAGGGCCGAGCAAGGTTTCAACTAGAGGACAACTTTGGTATGGGTCTACAGCAATGTCTGAGAAGGATCCCAACAGATCTCTCCAGGGTCTTGGCCAACTTCCCAGTGAAGGTTCCAGGAACTAGCTCTGAGAAGGATTTAGAAAGATACTTGATGAGGACCTTGAAGAGGGACTCAGGAAAATACTTGGCTAGGAGCCCAGATAAGAAACGTGTAGAAAAAACCTTGAAAGTTCATTTGCACAAGAAATTGGGACAGATCAGCAAGGGTTTGATCCCTGTGAGTGTACGTCGATCCTGGCTTGTGGCCAACCATATTTTGCCCAAGTGCCACACTCACACGGAAATCAGAAATTTAGCACCCTTGAAGAGTCGGAAACCCTGCGTAAACACCTCCCATGAGCTGTCTTTCCTTAATTCACTCACTCAGCAGATGCTGGAAGCACACATCATAAGGTTTCGGGTGAAGCATAAGTGGGGCCCACCCCTCCGAGCCTTTGAGTCCATAAATCTCAAGCCATATGAAGCTCAACCCTTGCCCTTTCCCCGGTCCCCGTCTCCCTGCTTGGCCACCTGTGTATCTGGGGCCCACTCAAAAGCCAAGTTCTACAAGTTCCTGGGAAAACCATCTCAGCCGTATCCGGGAGAAAAGGGGATAGCAGAAGAGTCTGTTCCCACCTCAGGGAGTTCCCTGCCTGCCCCCTCACCCCCATCTGAGGAAATCCAGAAATCCCTGGAAGGGACCTCACCAGGTGACAGCCATGAGCCCTCAGAGGCCGCTTTACCTGGACAGGAGGGCAGCTCACCTTCTCCGACCTTCACACTCAGCCTCATAAACAGAACCCCTCAGAGTGAGACAGTTATGGGGGCCAAGAAAGGCAATCTGGAGCCAAGTCTAAGTTCAGAAATAGCCAGGAATGAGCTAAGGGCGAAAAGGGGGGCTCAGGCTTCACAAGAGAAGGTAGCAATATTGGAGATGAAGTCCAGGTCCCAATCTTCAGGAGCTGAAGAGGCCAGGGAGACGATGGAGGCTGAGAAGGCCCCTGCTTGGAAAATCATCTTAGGACCCAGGGTGCTGGCCAACAGTCAAACCAGTTATGTGGATCGGAGGAGATTGGGGTCTCCAGGGACTAGTAAAAGCCCCTCACCACCTACAGAGTTGGTTGCCCAAGAGCCAAAGGAACCAATCCTTAAAACAAAGGTGGCTATTAAGTTTGGGCTCCAAGAGAAGGAAGAGTCAGAGGGCCAGCCTCAAGGCTGTGCCACTGGTGTACTTCTTCAAGGTTGTCCCCGAAACATCGCCCTTCAAGACTTTGCCACCGGCATTCTTGTCCAAGACTTGGACACTGGTGTGCTCCTGCAAGACTCTCACACTGATGTTTTCCTTGCTGAAGACATCTTGAAGTCACCCTCCGGTTCCCAGGGTCAATATTCCAGCAGGGAAACACCAGCTTCCCTGGTGCCAGAAACTGACCTGATATCCAGCCGACCAAGCAGCCAGGGGCAGCAGGAGCCCAGTATACCAAAAGCTGATGAGCCACGTAAGAGCCAGAGCAAGATGACCGCCTCCACTGGTGAGAGAAAAGACCAGAAGAGTCCCGAACTAGAAGGGAATGAAAAAGCGTTTGTAGAACTGAGGGCTTCCCAAGCCAGTAGGCTGAGCCACCCTCCCCAGGTTAGAGGAACAGGAGACAGCCTTGGGAGCAAATGCCTCCAGCCCGTGCCAGAAAAGGGACAGATTTTTCCAGAAAGCCACTTTAGAAAAAAGATGAGGTACTTTCTGCATTGTCTTCATCTCAATAAAAAAGGCAAAGGACTGGAAGATCCCCTTCAAAAAGGCAATCCTGCATCAGCCACTGTCCAGGGCCTGGGACCAGTAAGAAGCAGATCGGTTGTGGGCGGCAAAGCTGTTGAAACTCAGACGATTGTGACAACTGTGGGACAGATCCTGGTGGAGAAACTGGGACTCCACCAAGGACTTCATGCCTCAGAGGTAAATCAGCACAAAGAATTCCAGGGCCCAGTGGGTTCCCCTACCCAGACCAGAGGAGGGAGATGAGAGAGACGGCCTCCAATCACCAGGCCACCCCCAAGTCCCACAGCTGTCCTAACAAGAGCCAACGAACCAGAGACAGGGATGGCAGGCCAACCTTCCCACCCAGGGAGCCAGGGTCCCCCAAGCGGGCCCTGCCACCATAAGCCGATGGTGGCAGGAGCCTCAGATCACATCCACCGTCACCCAGTACGCAGTCTTCAAAAATGTGGCTCATCCCATCAAGCAGCGGGTGCTTCTCACGCCTTTCCTGGTAGGAAAGCTTTTCTTCAAGAAAAAATTGAGTATATGCAGAGAAACCTGTTTTTTCTCAGGTTAGCACATCCTCTATGTGCTAATGGCTTCTTCCCACCACAATTTTTATTTTCCCAAAAAATATATATATTTTTTAATTTTTCTCATGAGATGAGCTGGCCTCTGTCTGTGCCCCGCGGGGCGGGGGGGGGGGGGGGGGAGAGGAAGGGGAGGATCCAGGCATGCTCTCCCCCAGTGCCTGCTTTGGCTCCCAGAAGGAATGGAGCCCTGGGAGGAGGGTGGCCACGTGGTATACTCCAGACCCCCTCCCTCACACACCTTCGGTTTGCATAACAAAGGAAAGAGGAACACAACCCAGAAGACCCCACCCCGGGATCTGGCTCCGCCCATCCCGTCCTGCTCTCGCGCGCGCGCTCTCTCTCTCTCTCTCTCTCTCTCTCTCTCTCTCTCTCTACCTTGACCTTGGGCGGCTGTAGGGGAGGGTCTGCAGGGGCAGAAACCCCTCGGCTCCGGGGCGCCTGGAAGACAGCCTCAGGCGTCAGAGCCGGGGGCCGAGTTTGGAGGCCAGGTTGGCCCTGACGGCAGCGGTGGGAGGAATCCTGCCCCCCCCCACCCCCCGACCCGTCGCCTGCCCCGGGACCCCTGATGGGGCTGGGGTGCAGATCGGCCGGGAGCCGCCCTTGGCTCAGCGTCACCCCCCTGCTTTCTCACACTCTGGACCAGCGCGGGACGAGGACGTGCTCCCGCCCCGGGGAGCGAGCGGGTGGGGGGCGCAGAGGCCGCGAGGGACCGGCGTGCCCTGCCCCGGGGTGCGGTGACCCAGGAGCCCGCGGTGCCCACTGCCACCTGCAGGCCCGAGGAGAGGAGCCTTTCCTGCGGTTCACCCCCAAGGTCCCCGCCCGCCCCCCGCTGCGGCCGCGGAGCCCGGGGGGGGGGGGGGGGGGGGGGGGGGGAGGGTAAGGGAGGCCGCCGGGGCCCCTCCGCAGACGGCCAGGCTGGCACAGGAGGCCCGGCCGGGCAGGTGCCCTTCTGAGCAGTCTGGGGGCCCCGGGCGGACTGGGACTTAAGGAATGGCCCAAGGCCCCGGGACGGGTGGGGGTCAGGGGCGGGGGGTACTCACTGGCGTGGTGCGGAGTCCCACCCCAGGAGGGACCCTGAAGACCGCCGCAGGGGGTGGCCTTGCCCCCCACGCGGGTCAGGACCCCGCAGGTGGGCCTGGAACCCGGTGCAGGGGCAGTGGGCACAGGCCTGCTCGGGCACAGCTTCTCTCCGGGAAAAGGCAGTGGGTGGGGGGCCAGCAGTGACAGTGCGGCCAGGACCTGGGGGGAGGGGGACCCAGCAGTGACAGTGCAACCAGGACGGGGGGGGGGGGGGGGGGGGGGGGGGGGGGGGGGGGGGGGGAGGAGACCAGGACAGAGAGCACCCGGGTCCTCTGGAGTTCAGGACAGGGTGACCTGGAGCAGGGTCCCTGAGTCTGGCTGCTCCCGGGTCCTCTCGGCTGGCACCAAGAGGTGGACGCGGACCCCACAGGCCCCTCCAGAGAAGGGCCACAGGCAGGATGCCGAGGGAGCGCAGGAGACAGGAAGGACCAAGGCCCCTGTGCCCTCCTCCTGCCGGTGGTGCAGTAAGGCGGGAACGGACGCCCTGCACTGTGAGACCCCCACAGAGATCTCTAATAGAGACCCCACACACAGACCTCCACAGAGACCTCCCACAGAGACCTACACCAAGAGCTCACACAGAGACCTCTGACGGAGACCCACGCAGATCTCTCAGAGAGCTCTGACCGAGGCCAGTATCCAGGGACTACCCACAAAGACCTCCCGCCCAGATCTTACACAGAGACCTCTCAAAGAGACCTCCTACAGAAACACCTCAGAGATCTACAGATCTTACCACAGAGACCACACAGTCCACGCACAGGCCCCCCCAGTGCCCCACAGACAGACCTTGAACAGAGGCCTCACCCCCATCCTTACAAGGCCGAGGGGCCACTCAGTGACAGGCCCTCTGAGTGGATCCGAAGCCACTTAGCAAGTTGGGTGTAGGGAAGAGTATCAGCAGCCTCCCCAGAGAAAATGCTGGCGTATTTTTTTATCCTAAGAAAAAGCCTTGGATTCCCACGTAGACCCACCAACTCCTTTCCTTCACCGATTTTCATTAGCCTGAGCTCTGACCCACAGTTTAAAGAATCACAAACTGAAGACCAGCAAATGTCTGCCAGCGCCTAACGAGGGAAGGTATCTTATTTGTCCGTTTTTAGTCACTGTTTAGTCAAACGGCATCGGGGGTCACATTTTTTGTTTTGTTAGGGACAAGTCCCCGCACTGCAAATGACTTCTTCACCCTGGAAACCCCCCTAGGGGGGCCTAAGGCAACTGGGATACAGGACAGTGTAAGAGAGCAAAGAGACGTCTGACTCCTGCCTTACAGATAGCGAGTGCACTGTTTGTGTTAGGTTTGTGAGGTTGGCTTTATTTTAAAACTAAACAATCCACAATCTCAAACACATAAAGCTGTTTGACAAATGAGACAGAGTTTTGGCAATATTTCTATCCTATCCTCTGGCTTGTTTATATTTATTGTTAATGATACGAGCTACGTCTACTTTTTTCTTTGTGTTCTTTTTATGGGGCGCCTGGGTGGCTCAGCCAGTTAAGCGTCTGACTTCAGGTTAGGTCATGATCTCAGGGTTCTTGAGTTCGAGCCCCGCGTCGGGCTCTGTGTTGACAGCTCGGAGCCCGGAGCCTGCTTGGAATTCTGTGTCTCCCTCCCTCTCTGCCCCTCCCCTGCTCACGCTCTTTCTCTTTCAAAAATAAACATTTAAAATAAAATAAGGCATACTAATATCCTTAGATGATATCATGTATATCTCCAGAATATGAAAAAAGAAAAAAAAGTCCTAATGCTCAGCTAAGATACCTTAAACTTCTGGACTATTTTACAAGGACTCATTTTATATATTCTAAGGAATGCACATTTTCCAAGACTCGGGAGGTCAGGCTCTGTTTTACATTATCAGGTTCCAACAAAGACACGTTGCTTAAAATAATTTTGAAATCTTAGAAAATATTTCACTTAACTGGTGCTTTAAATGTACATTATGTCACTTAAATTACTGATGAATTGGCATTTTAAAATCTGTTCAAAAAAGTATTCGTTTAATCAGCATTTCTATTATAATAATAAAGGTCTCACCATCTACCTAATACTTTATAAATCGAAAGACTCCGTATTTCTAACTGGTCATAAGAATCCTGTTGCCCTTGACATGGTAAGATCTAGATAAACAGATGTCAAGTACATGGTTGTGTCTCAGGTCACCTATTGGGGTGACAATGTCACAATCCTTTCTCAGAAGAGAGGGATGAGCTGGTGTGAGCTCTGTGGCTGTCTGTATTTTTTAATTAAGAAAAAAATCCTCAGGCAATAAAATATTTTATAAAATCACAGCTATTAATGCTTTGAAATTGGCTCCCTTGGTGATACTTTCTCATGTTATTGAATCACAGAACTCTGGAAGGTGGCCAGGGATGCCCTCTAATGTCCAATCAATAGTATTTAATAACTAGAATATCCCATCATTTCCCTATAGATGCCCACACCCACAATATTCCACAATCATAAAAATGATACTTTCTCTTTGGAAGTTTAAGCTATTTCTAACCCACATTTTTAATTAGAATAAAACGAAATTGTGGTAAGAGGCATAAAATAACATAACTTCCCACAAAACAAATGAGGATTTAGGAAATGTTACCATCTTTCATAGGAAAACACAATTGCCTCACCCCATCCCGATAACAAGAAATGTGGGTGACACGGCTTTTTGCTCTGAGCATTTTTATGCGTGTGCTTTAGCTGGCCTGTGGGTTGGATGCATTGCTTTTTTTTTTTTTTTTTTTAAGATTCGTGGGACAGACTATTTTTGCAGAAGTGACAAATAGTATGTGTGTCCTGTACATTACCTCCTATGGCCATTCCTCGCCCCCTAGGAGCAGAATGGAGCATAAGGAAGCACAAGCAGAACTACAGATATAAATATTTTCTGGAATATGATTCCATTACCTCCAACCTTTCTCAGGGGAAGAAAAGATGGAGGTCTGAGGTAGGAAGCTGAGATACCCTTCCCTCACAAATAAGTACGTACTTACAGGCTATTAAAACTGGAAGGGTCACCACTAGGCTGTTTGCCCAGTCACATAATTAACAAACGGGGACCCCAAGGCACGGAGAGACTCCCCAAACCACATGCACATTCGGTTTCCACATGTGACTCTGGGACAGCATCGGTGTGGAAGGATCCCTTTCCTAAGTCAGCCAGATGATATCCCTACACGAAATCATTTCCACCCCCACCAGGTTAGGGTACGTATCACTCTTTCAGAAAGAAAAAGAAGATTCACTTTGCCATTTAGATCACAAAATATCTCAGAGAGAAGAAACCTCTCTTGCCATCGGTCAGTTGTTTTGGGTTTGTTTTTTTTTTTTTTTAATTTATTTATTTTTTTGAGAGAGAGAACATGCATGAGCGAGGGAGGGGCGGAGAGAGAGGGAGAGAGACAATCCCCAGCAGGCCCCACTTGCTATCAGGGGTCGGATGCTTAACCGTTGAGCCACCCAGGCACCTCTTGACAGTAGATTTTTTCCTCACACCTCCTACCGAGACATTTGGTGGTTTCCGTGGTGTGTGTCCTCTCTCACCACAAATGAGTAATAAACCCAACTTGACCTCGATAAAACTTGCTCACAGGGGTGTTCCTGGACACGGATGTTGGAATGATCTCATCTTAACCAACTGACTCGGCCTCCCTAGAACACCCCCATTCTTCAGTCCTCTCTCCAAACACACTCACTCCAGAACGTTCCTCTGCTTCCTCAGCTAAGTCAATCGCCACATGTAGTGTTCTCCAGACCCCCTCGCACTGCCTTCTGTGACAGCCACCTGCGTATCTTCGCAGGTTTCTGACAAGTGCACCGAAACTCCTTGCAGGCCGAGTGAGGAGTGATGAGTCTGACCGCGTTCCCAGTACTTAATCTAGTGCCTAATGAATTAAAGTTTGCTAATTAATAAGAACGTGAATGAAAGCTTTCTCATCTACCTTATGTACAAATCACAACAGTGTAATCACATCTTTAAAACGGTTTCCAACTCAAGTAGGCAAAATGTTTCGAGAAGAATCTGTAAGATAAAATAGCATCAACGATTGAAATACAATGATGCAAAGAAAATTCAAAATTAGTGGATCTAAGTCTTTCATTTCATTTTTTAATATCTATCTGTTTATTTTGAGAGAGAGTGCATGAGCGAGGGAAGGGCAGAGAGAGAGGGAGAGAAAGTTCCAAGAAGGCTTTGTCCTGTCAGTGCAGAGCCCGTCACGGGGCTCGATCCCACGAACAGTGAGATCATGACCTGAGCCAAACTCCAGAGTTGGATGCTCACTCACTGAGCCACCCAGGTGCCCCTAAGTCCTTTATTTTAAATGTCAAATATGGATATCCTTGTAGCTTTTGAAATTAATCACAAATTTAAGTGTTTGCAGAATATAATTTAAAAAAGCAATTTTACCTCGAGGTATTGTTTCTATTATGACAAAAAAAATTCATTTAAAAAGCTATTACCAAAGAACATATTTAAAATCATTTAAATATGCAACTTGCAACAGCTACATATATTGTAAACCTACTATTCTAAAAATAAGAAAGAATTATCTCTTGTTTACTTTAACATTTAATGTGACGAAAAGTCTGGAGAACCATTGGTTTCTTAACAAACACATGTAAAAGGTGGTAGTGAAAAATAACACCACATCCATTTTTTTCCTTTGTTGAAATTAGTTTTGAATTATTGAAAATGTTTCCAGACATTATTTGAAAGATGTATAAGAGAAAAAGTGGGAAAAATATGTCTTCTTATTCCCTAACAATTTCACTTTAAATTACAAATATACAGAGAGTACAGACTTTCAGTTATTAGATGAAAAGTTCTAGAGATTTAATGTGCAATAGGGTGATTATAGTTAATAAGAATGTATTGCAGGGGTGCCTGAGTGGCTTTAAGCGTCCGACTTCGGCTCAGGTCATGATCTCACAGTTCATGGGTTCAAGCCCCACATTGGGCTCTGTGCTGACAGCTCAGAGCCTGGAGCCTGCTTCAGATTCTGTGTCTCCCTCTCTTTCTGCCCCTCCCCCACTCATGTGCAGGCTCTCTCTCTCTCTTTCTCTTTCTCTCAAAAATAAATAAACATTAAAAAAAATAAGAATGTATTGTATATTGAAATTTGCTAGGAGAGTAGATCTCAAGTGTTCTCACCGCAAAGAAAAGCTAATGATGTCAGGTGATGGATATATTAATTAGCTTAAACTGTGGTATGATTTTCTGGTTTCATTTCACAAAATGATTGCAAAATCATTTACGTTACGTGGGTAAATGAAAACATCGCATTGTACAACCTAATATATACAATTTTTATTTGTCTATCATACCTCAATAAAGCTGTAAGAAAAAAATACATATATATATATACATACATATGTATATATACATATATATATACATACATATGTATATATACATATATATATATATATACACATACGCACACACACATATACCTATATATATATACCTATATATATACGTGTTTCAGCACCCTTAAATTTGTATTACCTATTCCAGTTTTTGCTGCCAAACACTGTTTTCATTATTCTATATAAAATGGCGCACTAGCGGGGCGCCTGGGTGGCTCGGTCGGTTAAGCGTCCGACTTCAGCTCAGGTCATGATCTCACGGTCCGTGAGTTCGAGCCCCGCGTCTGGCTCTGTGCTGACAGCTCAGAGCCTGGAGCCTGTTTCAGATTCTGTGTCTCCCTCTCTCTCTGCTCCTCCCCTGTTCATGCTCTGTGTCTCTCTGTCTCAAAAATAAATAAATGTTAAAAAAAAAAAAATTAAAAAAAAAAATAAAATGGCACACTAGGGTTGATCAGAAGATTCAGAGCCCAAGTAACTATTCTCTCTTTCTCTAGAAGTTTCTGCTAGGTCAACCTGTCTGTCCTTGGGTTTGGAGAATTCCCTCCCAGCTCCCACACCAACACTAACACTGTCCCCAGCTCACTCCTGGCCCTCTGGTTCTACCTCGAATGCTCAAAAAGTTTCATGAGTATTAAGAGGTTTTTCCTCGGGGAGATACTGGATGGCTCTACTATTGACCAAATATGGGTTTATAATGAATGATCAATCTGTGTGATTCATCTATAAACCTAGAAGGACAAAACAAGTACTTTTCCCTTTTTCTCAGAATAACTAAAGGTACACACAAAGCTATTATTGAAAGTAAAACTTCAGGGGCACCTGGGGGCTCAGTCAGTTAAGCCTCCGACTCTTGGTCTCAGCTCAGGTCATGATCTCACGGTTTGTGAATTTGAGCCCCATGTCAGGCTCCATACTGACAGTGCAGTGCCTGCTTGGGATTCTCTCTCTCCCTCTCTCTCTGCCCCTCCCCCACTCATGCTTTTTCTCTCTCTCTGTCTGTCTCAAAATAAATACACTTAAAAAAAAAATTTCATTAAAAGGTACTCATAAAAAAAGAAATGAGAGCTCTTTGCCTGTCCTTGCATCCAAAAGGCTTTCTCCTAAGATAAGTTTGAATAGTTTTATAATATTACATTTTATATCTAAGCTTGTGATCCATTTTGAGTTAATTAGTGTGAATGGTGTGAAGTCTGGGTTGAGATTTTTTTTGGCCTCTGGATGTCCATTTTCTCCAGTATCATTTGTTTAAAAGACGAGCTTTCTTCTTTCACAAAAAAATTATCAGAGACTATATTTAGTGAGTGGGGAAAAAAATGTAAAACTGAAAGTGAAGATTTTTATTGTCTTTGTGTAAAAAAATGCTTTGAAATATCCCCATGTATAGGGGCGCCTGCGTGGCTCAGTCGGTTAAGCATCCGACTTTGGCTCAGGTCATGATGTCACAGTTCGTGGGTTCGAGCCCCAAGACAGGCTCTGTGCTGACAGCTCAGCTCGCTTGTTCTCTCTCTCCTCTCAGAAATAAGCATTAAAGGGGTGCCTGGGTGGCTCAGTTCGGTTAAGCGTCCAACTTCAGCTCGGGGTCATGACCTCGTGGTTCGTGGGTTTGAGCCCCACGTCGGGCTCTGTGCTGACGGCACAGAGCCTGGAGCCTGCTTTGGATTCTGTGTCTCCCTCTCTCTCTATCCCTCCTCACTCACAGTCTCTCTCTCTCTCTCTCTCTCTCTCTCAAAAATAAACATTAAAAAAATTTTTTTAATAAACATTAAAAAAAAATTTTAAGATATTCCCACTTATAAACAATTTATGAAGAGAGTTACATGAAGCAATAAACGAATGTGAAATTGAATCATGTTCAAAATTAACCCAGCAAGTTTGAGAGAAAAGACTTCACTAATCGCATCCGTTGCTATGAGACCGTCACAACTTCCCGGGTTTATTGGTCAGTCTGAGAGACAACCTGATCTCACACGGCCCCAGCTCACCTGGCTGAACGCCACCTGCATAGCTTCAAACGACCTAGTTCTGAAAGTCATCTAGATCTCCAGCAAAGGAAATATAAAGGCCTATGTATTCATTTTCTGGTACATAACAAATCCCCACAAACTTGCTGGCCTCAAACAATGCCCACTTATTCATACAGTTTCCAATATGGCTGGATTTTCTGTTCTGAGTATCACAAGGCTGAAAGGAAGGTGTTAGCCAGCAGATTCCTTGCCTGGAGGCCCTAAGGAGAAATCCGTGTCTAGGCTCGTTCAGGTTATCCGAGTTGCGTTCCTTACAGTTGTAGGACTGAGGTCCCTTCTTCGCCGTCTGTCATTCTGGGTCCTCACTCAACATCCGAAGGTCACCCACACTCCTTCTCACGTGTCTTCCTCTATCTTCAAATCAACAATGATGTGTCAAATCCTCGGTGCTTTAAATCTATCTGACCCTTTCATCTATTACCAGCCAGACAAACCCTGTGTGTAAAGAGCTCACCTGATTTGGTCAGGCCCACCTGGATTATTTCTATGTTTTAGGGTCAACTGACTCAGAGTTCTAGTTACATCTGCAAAAGACTCTTCACAGTAGTAGCTAGATTAGTGTTTCATTGGATAATCGGAGGACAGGAATCTTAGACGACTGTGTTTAGAGTCACTTCACCCACAACCTACATCCATCAGTCTGGGATGTAGGTACACATGTGGGCACTTCTGGGAATTCCCAGGAAGGTCTCGTACTTGGTGATAAGACATTTTAGTCAGTTATGTATATTAAGATGTCAATCTTTTATATTTTCCTGGGGTCTGCAGTGACCCCCAGGTCATCCACAGCCAACAAGTTCCCTAAACTTCCGTGGCGGGGGGGGGGGGGAGGATGGGGGGGGGGGGGGGGGAGGATGGGGGGGTACTACCGCCCTCACCTGGTATGCCTGAAAATTACATCAGTGGCAAAGCAGGAGACTCTCTGAGGGGTCCCTCAATGACAGGTGGGGTAGAGGACACGGTCTTCTTTCCCTCTTTTGTACACAAGCTTCAGTTAACCATCTGACTCTTGGTTTTGGCTCAGGTCATGATCTCACAGTTCATCAGTTTGTGAGTTCAAGCGCCCCGTGTCGGGCTCCATGCTGACCATGCAGAACCTGCTTGGGATTCTCTCTCGTTCTCTTTCTGCCCCTCCCCTGCTTTCACTCTCATCTCAAAATAAATCAACTTTAAACAAATTTAAAGAAGTGTCAAAATTTCAGGGCTTTTGAAATTTTTTATTTTACTTGTAACACTCTGTCCCTTCCTCCATGGGGCTCAGGCATCAGTTAATGGAATTGGTCCAGGTAGTGGATCTAGTTAGCAGAAACTACAGAGGACTGGATTGGGACCAGACCTCCCCTAGGATGTCACAGCTTGGTCTCACTTTAACTCACGATCAGTAACTTCATGAGTGTCCTCATTGTTGCCCAACAATCCTAATATATTTCTTCTGTTTACTCTTCCTTGCTCCTAAATTATTTTATATTTCGTACTTTCTCTTTCTGAAAACCTCCAAAATGTCTTTCCCGGTGCCCACTCTTAGCTGAGGACTTGCTTCCCATGGGATTGAAAAAATAGAAGCAATCAAAAGACGCTTTCCCTATATCCCCCACATCTGCATTTTGCCTTCCTTCCGGACACAGTGGGCTCGCTATCTTGCCCCTTTCAGAGACCAAACCCTCCACCTGGCACCAGAATCTAACTACCCCCCACCCAGATTCAAGGACACAAGACAGTGGATTGCCCCAGACATTGACTAACTTCCTCTCATGAATCAACAATGAGAATTTTATTTAATCATTATAATCAGCATGCAATCCCACCATAATTTTTGCGTATCAGGAAATAAATACATAATACCTCTTTTTTGACCTCATACATACCTTTAACTACTCATTCACATTTCCAACGTATGGCTGTATTTGAATTTTTAAGTTGACATACAACATGTATTAATTTCAGGTGTACAACCTAATGATTCGCTATTTGTAAATATTGCAAAATGCTCATCACCACAGTAAGTCTGGTTAACATCCATCCCCATACATAGCTATAGATTTTTTTTCCTGTGATGAGAATTTTTAAGGTCTACTATTTGGCAACTTTCAAGTATGCAATACAGTATTATTAACTACAGTCACTATGCTGTACATTACATTCTCATGACATCCTATTTTTCTGTTTCAGTTTTTATTGATCATTAAATTCTCCTCTTATTTCTATTTTTTTCATTATGAGTGTCCTCCTTAATTCCCATCATTTATTTCTCCCATCCCCCACCCACCTCCCCTCTGGTGACCATCAGTTTGTTCTCTATAGTTAAGAGTCTGTTTCTTGGTTTGCGTCTCTCTCTCTCTCTCTCTCTCTCTCTCTCTCTCTCTCTCTCTCTCTCTTTTTTCCTTTGTTCATTTGTTTTGTTTCTTAAATTCCACAAATAAGTGAGGTCACATGGTAGTCATCTTTCTCTGACAGATTGATTTCACTTAGCATTATACCCTCTAGCTCCATCCATGTCATTGCAAATGACAAAATGACTTATCTGTTTCATAACTGGAAGTTTGTGCCTTTTGAATCCCTGCACCCATCCGGACCACTTCCCCGTCCCCACCTCTGGCAACCACCAATCTGTTCTCTATGTCTTTATGCGTGGGATTTTTTATTTTATTTTTGTGTTAGATTCTGCATATAAGTGAGATTCGACAATATGTGTCTTTCTCTGACTCCTTTCACTTAGCATAAGCCCCTCGAGGTCCACTCATGTTACTGGAAATGGCAGGATTTCTTCAAGTTTTTGTTTAATGGCTGAATAATATTGTATTGTATTATATATCACATTTTCTTTATCCATTCATTTGCCAGTGAATACTTAGGGTATTTCCATATCTTGACTATCATAAATAATGCTGCAAGGAACATGGAGGTGTATAGATCTTTTTGAGTTAGTGTTGTCATTTTCTTTGGCTAAATACCCAGAAGTGGAATTGTTGGATCATATGGTAATTCTCTTTTTAATTTTTTGAGGATCTTCCATACTGTTTTCCATACTGGCTTCACTAATTTCCATTCCTACCGATAGTGCACATGTGTTCCCTTTTCTCCACATCCTCACCAACAACTGTTGTTTCTTGTCTTTTTGACATTTGCCATTCTAACAGGTATGAGATGATATCTCATCATGGTTTTGATTTGCATTTGCCCAATGGTTACTGATGTTGAGCATCTTTTTTTGTACCTCTTGGCCACCTCTATGTATCTGTTATATCTGGAGGTCTATTCCAAATCTGTTTCTGCATGTATCTTTTGGCCATTCTTCTCTTCCAATTCAATCTAGAACTCACTCATCCCCTACCAAAATTGCCCCCTTGGTTACCACTGATCACATTCTACATCCAGAGTTTTGTTGCTAATCTTTCCCTTAACGGACACGGGAGCCACAGTTGATGGCCACCAATACCTCCTCACGGGAAGGTGTCTTCATTTGACCTCCTGGCACCACATTCTCTTAGTTATCCTTCTACCTCAGGAGCCATTGCTTCTATGTCTCCTTCGTTTAATTTATCCCTATCTTCTCATTCTGCTTTTCTCTAACTCACTCCTTATGGGAGTTCATATAATCTCATGACTTTAAATACCATTGGCACACTGATGACTCACAAGATTACATTTCCAGCCTGGACCCATTCCCCTGAAATCCTTCTTATGTGTCTAATTGCATATGAGTTGACTCAGCCCAAGTGTCTACAAGTCATTTGACCTTACCTCATCTCTTGTCCTTGTTCTCTTGAATCTGTTCCCACCTCCAGTCTTTCTTTTCCCAACTAATGATCAATTCCATTCTCCTAGTAGCTCAGGCAAAAATGTCTCGGTATCATCCTTAGTTTCTAACTCACGTAACCCTGTATGTCCCATATCAACCAATCCCATTGGCCCTACTTCAGAATTTTAATGGGCATCTAGTGATGTCTCACTACTAGCCCTCCTCCTGCTCTTGCCCAAACCACTCTCCTCTTTTGCTGAGGTTTTTGCTGGTTTCCTAGTTCAGATGCTTTCTGCTGCTTCAGACCTTGTGCTTCTACAGTTTATTCTAAAAAAAACTTTTTTAATTAAAAAAAAAAGAAACAAACAAAACAAACAGAGTGAGACTTCTAAAATGCAAGGTGGACAGTTCCACCCCTCTTCTCAAAACATCAGAAGAACTTCCCAATTCACACAGTAAATTCTAGAGTGTTTACCACAGTCCTAACCAGGCTCTGCCCCCTCCCTACACTCCCCCTTTCCCTCACCCCTACTCTTTTCTGCATTGTCTAGTTTGCTTCTGTGCTCTTCTCTAAACAGGTCATGGCCTGGCCTCAGTTCCATTTTATTTGCTGTTTGCTCTGTCCTCAGGCATTTCCCCCCCACATTTACATGGCCCAGCCCTCACTTCCTGCTGCTCAGCTAAAAAGACACCGTGATAGTTAAAACTTCTCTGATCACCTTATTTTTTTAAAGGCCCTGGTCCCCACCTCCCCACTTTGCAGTCTTTATCCTCCTTCTGCTTTATTTTATTTAAAAAACATATGTGTATTTTAGAGCTGATTCAACATGGTGGTGTAGAAAGATCCTGAACTTCCTTCCTTCCACAAGCACAACGACTCTGTAGCTGCATATCGAATAATCTCCTCTGAAAAAAAGTCCTATAAACTAGATGAACAGGACCTCCACCACAAATGGTGAAAACCACATTGAGATGAGCAGGAGAAGCAGAGAACATGCTGTCACCAAAACCCCACCCCCTGCAGAGCGCCCCACAGTCAGGAGGGATCTCACAGACGTGCAACTTTCCCCTGAGGGGCAAGGAGCTTGGCTTCTATATCAGACACCCCAACCAGAGGAACAAGCCCTCCTTGCTTTGAAAGCCAGCAGGGAGTTATGTCCAGGACAACCACAGAACTGTAGGGAATAGCCAATCCTTTCTTAAAGGGCTCACACACAGATTCACTCACGCTGGGACCCAGCACAAAAGCAGCATTTTGGAAAGGACCTAGACCATATGTGGAAGAGCCTCACCTACTAATCCTAACGTGACTTCCAGAGAGTCAGAACCATGTTGGGACTCATTCCAGGAACCAAAGTGAGGGAGAGCACCATTTTTGTAATCCCATTCTGCCTGCTGGCAGGTACCATCTTGGCAATGTCACTCTAACCTTTTTGTGCCACTGGGCATACTTCACCTACCCATCTGCCACAGCCACACCACAGCCAGCCGGCAAGCACCCCTGTGTTGCAACCACGCCATAGTCAGACGGTTCTTTATAAGCCGCCTATAAGAGACTTACTTTAAAGTAAAGACACGTGTACTACTGAAAGTGAAGCCCTGTAAAAACATTCTATGCAAATGAAAACCAAAACAAAGCTGTCGTAGCTATACTCATACCAGATAAAATAGATTTTATTTTATTTTAAAGTTTATTTATCTTGAGAAAGAGAGAGAGAGAGCAAGCAGGGGAGGGGCAGAGAGAGAGGGAGAGAGAGAATCCCAAGCAGTCTCTGCACCACAGTGCAGAGATCATGGCCTGAACCAAAATCAAGAGTTAGATGTTTAACCAACTGAGCCACTCAGGTGCCCCGGGATAAAATAGGCTTTAAAGCAAAGACTGTAATAATAGACGAAGAAAGGCATTGCAAAATGCTAAAGTCAATCCAGCAAGAAGATACAACATTTGTAAATATATACACACAAAAAGTCAGAGCACTACAATATATAAAGCAAATATTATCAGACCTAAAAAGAGAAATTGACACAGTAAATACAATATACTGCAGTACAAGTAGGCAACTTGAACATCCCACTTACGTCAGTGTATATATTATCCTACTAGAGATTACATTGGGAAACATCAGCCTTATACAACACATTAGACCAGATGGACTTAATAGATATGTACAGAACATTCCATCCCAAAGCAGAAGAATTCACATTCTTCTCAGGTGCACATGGAACATTCTTCAGGATAGGTCACATGGTAGGCCACAAAACAAGGCTCAACAAATTCAAGAAGATTGAACTCATATCAAGCATCTTCTCCAACCACAATGGTATGAAATTGGAAATCAATTAGAAAACGGGAAAAAACACTAATATGTGGAGATTAAACTACACACTACTGAACAACCAATAGGTCATTGAAGAAATCAGTGAAATCAAAAAATAGCTAGAGACAAATGGAAATAGAAATGTGACATATCAAAATCTATGAGATGCCCGGAAAGCTGTTCTAGTGACAAACTTGTCAATGCTCCAAGAAGACATAGCAAACCTAAAGGTGTATGCACCTAACAAAAGAGCTTCAAAATACACAAGGCAAAAGCTGAAAAATCTGAAAGGAGAAATATACAAAAACAAGGAAGACTTAAATACTCCTCACTTAATAATTAAAGATAGAATAAGTAGGCAGAAAACCATGTGAATCATCATGACTTTAAGTCAAATGTAAACGGATTGGGATTTCAAAAACTCAACTAGAGATGGTAAAATAATGTACCATTAGTGTGTTGTTTGGGCCATTTCTCTATTACCATCTAAAGGGCAAGTGCAGTTAAGCCAGGGTCTAGAGCTGTGTGCCATCTATAAGGATTTATCTTTCACAAGGAACATCAGGAAAAAATATAGTGAATATGAAAGGAAGACTAATACAGAGACAGTGGTGTAGTAGTACGTTTGGATTGAGCTAATTGTGTATGTTCTTGTGGCAAGACTCCCAATACGATTCATTATGAAAGCACATACATAAAATTGAGACTTAACAATTCCTTTTGTTCAACTCTATTAGTGCTATGAGCACTCTCATTAGCAAGTTTTCCCACTAGTGTAGAAGTTTTGGTTCTGATTTTTGTTTCTAAACTAGAGCTGAAAACGATTTCAATCCAATTTTGCGTTCACAAAATAATAAGCAACTGTTCAGTGTCTCCAATGCAATATAGCAATGCTCACATGTTGAAGTGGGAAAAGCAAAGTGGAGAGAAAAGACGATGACAGGGAATAGGAATTAATTAGTCTCCTTTAAAAAAAAAAAATCTAAGCGTGCTGGTATGTTAAGCAAAATTCAAAATTAGAATTACACAAAATTCTTACACATGTCACTCTGCAGAAGAGACTGAGAAAACTGCAAATATGGCAGCAATCTCAATACTAATAAAATGTGAGTCTATTTATCAAGAGCTCACGGAACTTCTGGGACCACAGAGCTCCTGACCCATTAGCAGTTGAACAGAAGTGGAGAGTCAGCATCAAACAGCAGTCTCCTGGATCCATAATAACTGAAATAATATGTACATAATTGTGAACATATGCACCACAGGAGAGAAGCATTGGCTTGGGTTGATTAAGAAATTAAAATTCCAGTATAACTCTAGAAGAAAAAAAAAACCATTCCCTTAGGACTCATTAGGGCAAGACAGTTGTACTTTACATAATTTACCTTTTAGTACATTATTACAAATGTACTGAAAATACCAGAGGAATTTATCAAATTTTTTCATCCCTCCCAAGGAATTATTAATTATAAGAGACACCATCAATATTTTAAGAGGACTAAAGGAGGGGAAAAAAACTAGATTAAATATGCACTTTAATTTTAAAAATTATACTAACTAGAAACATTAAGCATGAACAACATGTCTAGCCATTGAAGGAACACAGTAAGTCTCAACTGACCAATAATTCGACTATTTCAGTAACCTCAACCAGGTGGACACACTATAATAGGAACATTAATGACCAGATGTAGCTCAAGAGGAAAACAAACAGGAGATGAGGATTCTGAAAACACATTCTTGGAACACAATAGAAAAATCCAAAGTTGTTGAAAGTATAAGACCTGGAGGAGAGAGAATGACATATGGCAGTGAGATCTAACTTGCTAAAAAATATAGGTCAAGAACACTGGCATTGTTTTCAAAGAGGGACATAGGCAATGAATCTAGATTTTTCTAACCTGGCTGGAGCCCTCTCCAGGGAGCTAGCTTGGCAACAGCTGTAGAAGGATGCTATACAAAGAACACCCGTGAGAGCAGGAAGTTGAATCCAATGATTGAAATGTATGAGACCATGACAGGTGCATTTAGGACGGACTTTAGGGATATCTAGTCTAACTCCCAAGTCTACAGATGAGTTAACCAAGGCCCAGAAAGGAGAGTACTAAGGCAGTTGATAAGTAGCTGGGCTGTGGTGTAATCCAGCTTTGCAAACTTAGTGACAAGATACTAAAATTCTTCAGGGTCACCATGTTCCATTCTGAGAGACTTTCAAACTCAAGGCTGTTTTCTCTCAGGAGATAGGTTTCTAGACAGCTGGTTTCTTGGAGACATATACTGCTAATAAATGGACTAATACACAATAAGGCATTCTAACAATCCTTGTTTATTTGGCTTACATCCTCCTAACCCCCTTTAATGTTTTTAGATCCCATCAAGCCTTATAATCCTAATCCAGTACAAACTTTAAAAACACACATGCATAGGGGCACCTGGGTGGTCGGTTAAACGTCCGACTTCGGCTCAGGTGATGATCTCACCATTCCCAAGTTCAAGCCCCGCATCAGGCTCTGTGTTGACAGCTCAGAGCCTGGAGCCTGTTTCAGATTCTGTGTCTCCTTCTCTCTCTGCCCCTCCCCTGCTTGCTCTCTGTCTCTCTCTCAAAAATAAACAAACATTTAAAATTTTTAAAAAAAATACACATGCATATACATAGATGCTTCTTTCAGAAGCTTCATGATTGTCTAGGGTCTTCATTATAAAACTATATCCTATGAAGTGCACAGCTTGAGAAGTCAATGGCATTTCCTTTATCAATCCCTCTTTGTTAAGTCATGCCCTTGGGTGCAATTATATCACCAAAGTCAGAGCTATAAAAAGTAAATTTATAATTTTTTCACACTGAAATCTATCTATAATTACATTTTTTTTTTGCCATGGTGATAGTCTCCAAAAATTTGAAGTCACTTGTGCTGATTGTTCCCAGGTGGCACTGGTCCTAAATATTAATGCCAAGAATAGGTAAATTGCTCTCCTTAAGGGCCTTTATACTTTTATAATTATTTCACACTCTGCAATAGTCAGCAATGGCAAAGAAAGGTTATTTCAATTACCCCTCAAAGTGGTACTAGAGTGACATATGGATGCCTGATTGACTAGGATATTAGTGCCATGTAATTTTCTGATTAATCAAAATGTCTAGGATTTTAAGGTCCTATTTTCCAGATAGTCAATAGAACAGGTCGTAGACACTTTACGTTTAATAAAAAACTTAGAAGTTAGAAATGTCCAATGTTAGAAAAATTAGAATATCCCATGCATGGAAACCAATAAGTTTAAATAAGTAATAATAAGGGGAGTGGAGGAAGAAAAGACAGTGGTGTTGGAAGCATCAGGCATCCATCTCTGCAGCTAGACAACAATTGTACTAGCAGAAACTATCTCAAGTGATTATTTTGGAATGGTGTAGTTTATGTGAGCACTTGTAATGTCCAGGGGACAGCTTGGCTGGGAAATTTCGGTTAACTTGGTTTATTCAAGGCATGAAGGTGGGTGGCAGATATCCAGCCCTATATCAGGCAGCTGTGAAGAATACAATCCGTGTTACCGAGGCAGCTTACTGAACCAGGGTTGCCAATCAGGACCTTGTCATCCAACTATTAGGGTCTTGGATTCTCATTGTAAGTCATTGCTCTGATTGATGAGGTGTGGACATGGAGGCTGGCCACCAATATTACAACTCCCACCAGCTTCAGTGGCTTCCGGGAGATTTAAAAGTCACACCTGTTGTTTTTTATATTAAAACAACTGTGTATGAAGGGGGACTTGGAAAGCCATCATGCTTACCCAAGGAAAGATGCAGCTCAGAAAAGACACCCCAGCACAGAGGCACCTTACAAGAACAATAAAAAGGCACCAAACTCTGGCTAAAGGGGAGAATCTAATTTCCAGTTTCCACATTATAAGATTCAAAACTCCCAATTTCCAAAAAAAAAAATAGCAAGGCATACAAAGAAACAGGAAAGTATAGCTGATTCAGAGAAGAAAAATGAATCAACAGAAGATGTACCTGAGGAAGCCCAGGTGTCAGACTTACTAGACAAAGGCTTTAAAAACAACTGTCTTAAAGATGCTCAAAGAGATAAAGGAAGATATAAACAAAGACAGGAAAAGAATATGTGGGAAAATAATATCAATAAAAAAGATAAGTTTATTTTTAAAAAGAACCAAAAAAGAAATTCTGAAGATTGAAAAGTACACTAACTTAAATGAAAAATACGTTAAAGGGATTCAAAAGCAGATTTGTACAAGCAGAAGAAAGAATTGGTGGGCTAAAAGAAAGAACAATTGAAACGATCAAGTCAATTCTGAAGAACAGAAAGAACAAAGAATGAAGAAAAATGAACAGAGCCTACAAAGGACCTGTAAAATACTATCAAGTGGACCAACATAGGCATTGTGGGAAGGAGGAGGCCAGCAGGAGAAGAGTGATAGAAAGGGGCAGAAAAAATATTTGAAGAAATGATGCCCGACAACTTTCCAAATTTAAAGGATTTAAATTTCAATGAATTAATCTACATGTTCGAGAAACTTAAACTCTAAATAGGATAAATCAAAGATATTCACTGTAAGACGCATTGTAATAAAAATGTTGAAAGAGAAAGACAAAGAGATAATCTTAAAAGTAGCAAGAGAGAAATGACTCAACACACACAAAAGATCCCCAATAAGATTATCTGTCAATTTCTCATCAGAAACCTTGGAAGCCAGAAGTCAGTGGGCTGATTTACCCAATATGCTTAAAGGAAGAAAAAACAAAAATAAAGAAAGCTGTCAATGGACAATTTTATATCCAGCAAAATTGTTCTTCAAAAATAATAAAGAAATGGCACTCTCAGATTTTAAAAAGCTGAGGGAGTTCATTACCACTACACCTTTCCTGCAAGAAATGCTAAAAAGAGTCCTTCAGGTTGAAAAGAAAAAAAAAATAGTAACTTGAAGCCATACAAAGAAAGAGGGTAAAGGTAATTATGGACAATGCAAAGCAATTGTTATTGTAATTTTGGTTTATAATCCAACTTTATATTTTCTTCAGGGTTTGAAAAACAAATGCATAGAAAATAATTATTAATTCGTATTATTTGGCACACCATGTATAATCTATGGCAATAGTAACAGTAAGCAAGGGTGGAGCTATATAGGAGAGAATCTTTTGAATGCTGTTGAAGTTAGGTTGACATCCATTCAAATTAGATTTTTAAAATTTTAGGATATTAAATGTAACATTCATGGTAACTACCAAGAAACTATATGTACAATATACATATAAGGAATTAAGAAGAGAATCAAAACAATTCATCAAACACACACAAAAAAACAACTAAAAGGAAGACAGTAATGGAGAAAACTGAGGGACAGAAAGACTATAGACATGTAGAAAACATATTTGTTTTCTGGAAGATAGTGGAAGCAAAGCCCTCCTGATCAGTGACTAAGTGTAAATAGATTAAACTCTCCAATCAAAAAATAGAGATTGGCAGAATGGATAAAACTACATGATCCAACTATGTGCTGTCCACCAGACTCACATCATTTCTAAGACAAAAATATGTTGAAAGTAAAAGGACGGAAAAATATATTCCATACAAATAGTGGGTGGAGTGGCTATACTAATATCAAACAAAGTAGACTTTCATTCTAAAAAGTTTAAAAGAGGGGCGCTGGGTGGCTCAGTTGGTTAAGCGTCCAAGTTCAGCTCAGGTCATGATCTCATGGTTTGTGGGTTCGAGCCCCGCATCGGGCTCTGTGCTGACAGCTCAGAGCCTGGAGCCTGTTTCGGATTCTGTGTCTCCCTCTCTCTCTGCCCTTCCTCTGCTCGTGCTCTCTCTGTCTCTCAAAAATAAATAAATATTAAAAAAATTTTTTAAGTTTAAAAGAGACAAAGGATAAAATTATACACTAATAAAAGGTAAAATATTTCAAGGAAAATAAAAGCTATAAACATTTATGCAACTGATAACAAAACCTCAAAATATATGAAGCAAAAAATTAATAGAATGGAAGGGAGGAATTCAGCGTTTTATGATAGTAGTTGGCAACTTCAATGATCCACTTTCAATAACTGATTGATCAGTTAGACGTTAAAGAATTAAGAAAATAAAGGACTTGAACAACCCAATAAATCAATAAATCAGTCTACCCAACAATAGCAGAAGAGATTCTCTTTCAGTGCCCATGGGATGTTCCACAGGACAGATCACATGTTAAACCACAAAACAAGTCTCAATAAGTTTTAAAAGGCAGATATTGTACAAAGTACTTCCTCCACCACAACACGATGAAGGTAAAAATATATAACTGAAGGGAAGACAGGAAAATTCACAAATATATGGAAACTCCAACAATACACGCTTAAAAATCGCAAGGGAAATTAGAAAACACTTATAGACAAGTGAAAATGGAAACACAACTTATCAAAACTGAAGGGGTACAGTGAAAGAAGTACTCAGAAGGAAATCTATAGGCATAAATGCCAACATTTAAAAAAAAGTAAGGTCTCGGGGCGCCTGGGTGGCTCAGTCGTTAAGCGTCCGACTTCAGCTCAGGTCACGATCTCACGGTCCGCGAGTTGGAGCCCCCCGTCGGGCTCTGGGCTGATGGCTCAGAGCCTGGAGCCTGCTTCCGATTCTGTGTCTCCCTCTCTCTCTGCCCCTCGCCCGTTCATGCTGTGTCTCTCTCTGTCTCAAAATAAATAAACGTTAAAAAAAAAAAAAGTAAGGTCTCAAATCAATAATGTAACTTCACAACATAAAGAATTGTATAAGGAAAAGCAAAGCAACTCAAAGCTAGCAGATGGAAGGAAATAATAAAGTTTAGAGCAGAAATAAACAAAATAGAGAAATCAAATAATAGAAAAAATCATTGAAACCCAAAATTCGTTCTCAGAAAAAGACCAACAAATTTGACAAATATTTAGCTGGGCTGACAAAGTAATAAAGAGAAGACATAAATTGCTAAAATCAATCCGAACGACAGTGGAGGAAATGCTACCAACCTTATAGAGTTGAACATTAATTGTAAGAGAATACTGTGTACAATTGTGTGGTAAAAAATAAGGTAACCGTTAGAGAAGTGGATGAACCCCTTGAAACACACAAATGACCTAAACTAGCTCATGAAGAAATAGAAAATCTCAACAGACTTGGAACAAGTAAAGACATTTTGAGTTCTACAGACTAAACAAACATAATCAAGAGAGATAAGTCTGTTTTACCTGTAGTGTCTATCCTTACCTCTACTCAGTATCTTACAAGAAGAAAAGCCTATCAACCACCAAAGTAGACTCTGATAATTAATTACTTTTTAGTCATTGGACTGCTTAAGTGAAGAATTTCAAGTGCTTTATGAAAAACTAATGCCCGTGTTCACAACAGAGCTCAATAAAATGTGAGTAAGCATCCTCTGGGATCCCTCCTTGTATTTACGTTTTGGGGAAAGGTATGTATTTACCCCACTTTCACGCTGATCTAATATTAATAGGAAGTAATGATAATAATAATATCAACTACAAAAATAAACTGTCATTTATTGAGTGTTCATATTTTGCCAGACATGAGACACTAGGTGTTTTACATGTAATTTCTCCTGTACTTCATGCTGTAATCCTGATATGTTGGCAATATCTTTATTTTATTTTATGTTTAATGTGTATTTTTGAGAGAGAGAGAGAGAGAGAGAGAGAGAGAGAGAGAGAGAGAGAGATTACGACATTTAACCATCCACATGTGTTTTCCCTGAGGGGGGAAGCGTGACTCGTTGTAATGGGCAGGCATCCTCTCTTCCACAAGTTTTTTTCTGAATACAAACGTCACAGGCAAGAACACACACTCAGTGCTAAAAGGAACCTGAAAGAAATTGGGGGTGGAATACCAAGAGGCATGGGGGGGGGCGGGCATAGGGCAGTGGTTCCCAGTGGGGGAGGACTGAACCCCCAGGGTCATTTGGAAAAGTCATGAAATTATTTGTGTTTGGCCCAATGGTAGGCACTGAGCGGGTACCAGTCAGGGATGCTACACACCCTCTCACACGCAAGGTTACCACGGTCAAGTTCCAATTGTCGGAACGGACGTTCATGTGGGTAGAACACCGTTTACACGTGCGCCGTGTTGGTCCCAGGCTGTCCACAGTGATGTTCTCAGATGGGAGCGCCTAGACCACTCACGTGGCCTCTATCACCAGTAGTGAGCCCCACAGACATTTCCCTGACCAGAACTGGCCCTCACGGTCCTTACTATGATTGGTGGACACACCTCAGCAAAATCCACCGGGGAATTTTGTGGGACAAGGTTATATATTGCAATCTTCCCTTTAAACATGATAGATACTTATACATACGTGGTTTGTGTGTAAAATGGCTAAGGGTAGCAGAAGTGTGGGCCAGGTATCAATTGAATGATTCTCCACACCAAATGTATACTTTTTTTTGCCTGATCCATGACCATAGAGCTGGGCATTTTAAATATTTCCCTTGCCGGCCGGAATGATGTGAAGCTTGGGCAGTCGAGAATGCTCTGGAGAGACATTGCAAGAAGAAGGGGTTTTCCTTCCTGGTAGCTGTATGCTCCTTCTCCAGCCTAACTCCAAAAGTGCCTGTAGAAGTGCCCCCGACTCCCTCCGTTTGTCTGCCTACAAGCTGCAGCTCTGAACCCCAGAATCACTGCTGCTTTCCCAGGAGGTGTGGATCGCCCCAGTGGCGATCCAGCACATTTCTCTGTAACCACACCTTATTCAGCAAAGCCCAGATTCCCCTTCCAAGTCTGTCCTGCCTTGGGTCCTCTCCCTTAAGCCCTAAGGTACCCTTTAGGGTACTCCTTCCACTTCCCAACTTACTTTCCTCTAACAGCTTAATACTTCTTCATAGTTTCCCAGTTGGGTCTCCTGAATGGAACCCGACGTGATAGCAAGAGGTTCCAGAAGACGGGCCCATAAGGACAGGATCTGGAAGTTCGTTTTCTCATGCCTTTGGGCTCAACATGGGGTGCTGATCTCCTGCCTCGTGGAAGAGGAGATGCTAGAAATCCATGGCGTGTGTGATGTGAAATTTAACCAAATCACACTAGCCATCTGTGCCAAGCTGTGATAAACACCAACTGACACACACACTCGGGGGCCCCTGTAGCCGCTGCCCTTGACCATTACGGCAGTGTGGATGACTGTGCTGTGGGATGACTTATTTTTAGTGTAATTAAGTTTTTGCAGAGAGAAAAGAACAAGCTTAAGTCTTTTAATTCTCAGCTCAGATGAGGGCCCGAGAACCAGAGGGCCTACATGTCAACCCGAAAAAGAAAATTTCGTATTTCTTGTAGCCACAGGACTGACATTGCTGAAAATTAAACATGAGATCTAATTTTGTACTGAATTGCACAATAGTGTGATTCATAGTGTCACTTAGATTCCCCCCACGAAGTAGTAAGAACAAACATCGCCTTACTCCTGATCTGATGGTGAAAATACTTAGTCTTTCATCATCAAGAATGATGTTATCTGTGGGTCTTTTTGTAGACGCTCTGTTTTCTTTTATTTATTTTGAGAAAGACAAGAAACAGCATGAGCAGGGGAGGGGCAGAGAGAGAGGGAGAGAGAGAGAGAGAGAGAGAGAGAGAGAGAGAGAACCCCAAGCAGGCTCCACACTGCCAGCACAGAGTCCAATATAGGGCTCAGACCCACGAACCCGTAAGATCATGACCTGAGCCGAAACCACGAGTCAGATGCTTAACTGATTGAGCCACTCAGGTGCCCCTGTAGATTCTCTGTATCAGGTTGAAGATGCTACCTTGTATTCCTAGTTTTTTGACAGATTTGGGTGTCGATTGTTGTCAAATGGTTGTTCTGCATCAGTTGATATAATCATCTAGTTTTTCTTTCTTAGACTGTTAACTTAGTAGATTACATTGATCCATCTGTGTAAGCATGAAAGAGAATGGATAAACCAAAAGAGGAAAAAAGGACAAATTAATCAAAATAAGAACAGAAATCAATGAAGGAGAAAACACACATACAGTTTTGACACTGTTAAAAGCTAGTTCTTACAAAGACTAGAACATAAAGAAACCCAGTGGTATTTGCTAAATTTTTCTTATAATCTGTAAACCTTCTACCAGGGGCCACATTGAGTCTGAATCTGAAAGAAAAGACCTCCTCCATCATATATGGGGCTCACGAAACTATGTACTGTCCCTTATTTCATACCGCTTTCCATTGCACAACATATATTTTAGAATCTGTTAATTATAGAAAAATTAAGATGCAACTAACTCATTCTGGGTTTATAAATATGAGTTAGAATGTTTCACCCATTCGAAATAACTAGTCGTAAAGCTAGAAATAGAATTCATTCCTCTAATCCATTCAAAATAACTAGTCATAAAGCTAGAAATAGAATTCATTCCTCTAATCCATTCAAAATAACTAGTCATAAAGCTAGAAATAGAACTCATTCCTCTAACGTTGGTCACCAGACATCATGGTACTAAAGACATTCAGTCTCTTAGCTCACAACCTATGTTCAGGGGCATTTTCCCCTGGTTCTAGTTTCAGCAGCCAAGGCATAAAAACCCTTTAACTATCTCAAAAGACTCCAATGCTCTAGTAATCGTGTCACTTAAAACAATTAAAGACTCCAAGAACACAACAACAAAAGAAGTAAATGAAAACATGAATTCAGCATATCAATAAAGTTGTAAGTATGAAGGTATTATATTTTCCCAACCTGAACTTATAATGCTGTTTCAAATCAGTATGGTTTTTAAAATGAAAATGTATTTTTCTGAAGCCACTTAACTAATGTAAGAACGAGGAAAAAAAATGACATTTCATTCAATAGGGGCTGTCAACACACAGAATGTTGTTAGTCAAATGTACAAACAAGAGTGTTTGCTTTGCAACTTTATTTCTGCTGATGAACATGGTGCGGGAAGTTGAGATTATAGTGTTCTGAAAACATAAGCATGAAAACTTTGCTACTGTGATAGTCACATTGGTCACTTTTGTCACTTTTGGGTGTATATGCTGTAAAACAAAAACAGTTACAGACACATATGGGGTGCTTGGATGGCTCAACTAGTTGAGTGTCTGACTTCATCTCAGGTCATGATCTAGCGGTTTGTGAGTTCGAGCCCCGCATCAGGCTTGCTGCTGTTAGCGCAAAGCCCACTTCGGATCCTCTGTCCCTCTCTCTCTCTGCCCCTCCCTGCTCATGCTATCTCTTGTCCCCCTCACCCTTTCTCTCTCTCTCAAAGTTGAATAAAAACATTTAAAAAATTAAAAAAATAAAAAGGGTTCCAGACACACACACACGCACAAACACACACACGTACACATACACATTCACATATGCATAAATGCACATGCAAATACACATACAAACACAAAACAGAAACATACACATGTGCATGCATAAACACATACACACATGTATACACACAGATATACCCACTTATACACGTAAACCCCTATTTATACACGTGCACATATTTACACATATACACACCAACTTACACACATGCATGCACACACATACTTATACACAAACACACATACCTAACTCATACATACATACGCTGCACACACATACCCAATCATACTATAGCATGTGTGTACAGATGTCCAAAAATAATTTTAAAAATTGTTGGGGCTTAGAAGACATGAAAGTATCCTAATAAATGCTGCATTAAAACCAAGGAAAATGTGTATCATGCTTATTTGGGCGACAGAACCTTTAGCAAAAGAAACGTCCTTGAAAATATTGTGATTATTCTCAACCATGAGTACAAATGTACCCTATTATAGATAGCTCAAACATTCTCATTTATAAAGCTGTTCCATTTCATCCCGGCCTCTTTTCCGATTTCGTCTCTGCCCTAGTTTTGTCTTCTCCTCCCATCGTGTGATGCTCCAGACCTGACTTGAAAGTATCATAAGTCTAATGCTGAAAGTAACCAGCATTTACAGGCTGATTGGAATTGCTGGGCTATTAGTAGGAATAAAATGGGCTCAATAAATTCTAGTATTCTAGTCTTGTTAATGTCATCCAAGGTGTAGGGAGAGATAAAGAATATTCGATACCTTCACTGTAATGATATTGACACAAACTACTGTGCTTTGGTTCATGCTTGGAAACGAGCAGACACCGTGGTTAGAAGCAAGCTCAAGAAACATTGGGAAAACGTTTTCGACTGCTTCAAGTTTCTTTATAAGGGAGAGGGCTCTGTATAAGGAAACAGGCTTCCTCAGAGTCCCATCTTGACTTAGGAAAAGACCATCACTGGCTTGCCATGATTCTCCTCCACGCCATAGAAGAAACACAGAGAGCATGGAGAGGAGAGGCAGAGGGCACCAGGCCGGGCGGCTCCATGCCACCACTGGGCGAGCAGTGACCAGGAGAAAAGACTAAGGCCTCTATTAATCAGCAATCCCTAGTCATTTGTGTTCCAGACATATTTCACCATGAGAACTGAAACGTGGCCAGGAAATACACACTCTTAGACTCCTTAAGAGAGATGTCCTTGGGCCTGGACAAGTGTGCACTATCTTGTGGCATTTTGCATTTATCCGCAGAACTTAGAGCAAAATGCTGAACAGTCACAAGACACAGCCAATTTGGGGGCTCCTGGTTGGTTCAGTCAGTTGAGCATCAGGTCATGATCTCACAGCTCAAGAGTTCGAACCTGACTTCGGGTTCTCTGCCGTCGGCGCAGAGCCAACTTGAGATCCTCTGTAGCCTGCTTTCTCTCTTCCCCTGCCCCACTTGCACACATTCTCTCTCTCTCTCTCTCTCTCTCTCTCTCTAATAAATAAACATTTGAAAAAAAGACACAGGTGCCTGGGTGGCTCAGTCACTTAAGCATCCGACTTCAGCTCAGACTATGATCTCACGATTCGTGAGAGCCCCGTGTCGGGCTCTGTGCTGACAGCTCGGAGCCTGGAGCCCGCTTTGGATTCTGTGTCTCCCTCTCCCTCTGCCCCTCCCCTACTTGTGTGCACACATGCTCGCTCGCTCTCTCTCTCTCTCTCTCTCAAAAAATGAATAAAACATTTAAGAATATTTTTTAAAAATACACAACTAATTTTATTTCTCATGTGAAGATTCTTACATTCTACCCCTGCAGCATGGCTAAAAACCTGGAAAAACAAACATAGATATTCTCTTTTTTCCAAATACCACAATGCTCTATTATAAGTTTAAAAAGCAAAATCCCTCCCTCTTTGGGATCTGAAATAGATGATACACTCCTGTAACCATTCATCACTATGTAAATTGACAAATCATTGGTTATCAGCTTGAGTTGAAGTAACAATCTGCTCTAAGTCCAGAATTAAATACAGGTGAAAAGCTCAACTTGGGGGTGATTAGTCTTGGAGATTGAATTAAAGTAGAGCAGACAGAGAGGTGGCAGACGTGTGGCGGGGGGGAGGGTGGAAGCTAGGAATAAATACTGGCAATGCAGAGGAAGAAAAGGGTCATACCTGCCCTGTCCCGCCCCCTCCATGTCTCCTCCAACATCCCTGGACCAGCCAAGGACTACCATTTTGCACCCAGATGACTCATCAATCCCACCACAGCCTCCTTAGTTGATGCTCTGTTCCACTGCTTTGGCGGGCATCAAAGTCATGGGTGAGCTCTGCTTTATGTGATCTTTTTGTATTCTCAGCAATCCTGCACGCAAATCAGTTTTATTAACAATTTAGGGTGAGCATGGAATTTGGTAACTGCCCCACAAATTCTAGGGATAGTTTATATTTTCAGTTAGTTGTTTGTATATATCATTTCTATGAACTTTCTATACACGGGGGAAAAAATGGAAACAATGCCGTAGCCCTTTGTTAGCTCTCTGGCGGTCTCCAGTGAGGACTGTCCACAGGCAGAGTCATCTGCTTGGTGGGGATCACGGGGCTCCTGTTTCCACACGTCATCGTCCAGACAGAACCAGGATCACGCCAATGGCAGAGAGACTGTAGCGCCATCCAGACGCCTTTCCTCTGACAGTTCAAGGTTGGTAGTCAGTGCTCAGATAGAAAGAGGTGCTGATGAACACGGCTGGTTTTTTTAGGACTGAACTCAATGTCTTACAACAATAAACGTTTGGGACACGAAAGAAACAGCTTAAAACATTAACCGCGCAAGTGTTGGGAAATACGAATATTTTCCAATTGCTATCAAATTCTGTTGCTTTGGTTTCCTAGATTTTTGTTTCCTTCTCTTGCTGGATCGTAAGGTATTTCTATTTTTCAAATTTTCAAGGAACCTCTATACTGCTTTCCATAGTGGCTGTACCAGTTTACACTCCAATCAACGGTGCACAAGGATTCTCTTTTCTCCACACCCTCCCTCACCTTCTGGGACTTTAAAGCAATCCAAAAACATCACCCCTGCACTGTGTGTATGTAGTTAGGGCAGGGGCATCAGGGAATGGAGAGAGCAACCATCTCCTCCAATGGGCGTCTCCATCTGGAAAGTGTGAGGGGGGTTTCACCTGCCATTATTTCATTTAAAGGGCAGTAAAACTGCTCATCATCCAGATGTGGGATGCTTAAAGCAAACCCTGTGTGCAGACTAAAAAGGAGGAGGCTTTGCCTGGCGCTGCATGGAATTTCCCACAAAGGGCATCCTATCCTTATGGTATTCCTCTTCCTAACCTGGCAGGTGCAGAGGTAGCTACAGGAAGCAGATTCGCTACCCCATGTCTTACTCCTCTGCTGTCCATTAAGCCAAAGCCCTCTCTGCATTGAAAAACTCCCTAAGTGAAAGAATTTATTCTAAGATGACTTTCACTGTCTTATGAATGAGATGTCAACATGGGATCGATCCATCAAATAAATAACACAGATTGGAAGCAGTTTCCATACAGTTACAGGATTATAGCCATCCTTTAAAACATGATAAAGGGCAGGTGGATTTTTCATCTACGATGTGCACCACCACCCTTCCTAGCAGCTCCCCGCCCTGACCCACAGTCCCAGAGCCAAAGCGGTCCCGTCCAGAGTCAGACTGAATTTCCATCAATTTTCCCACTTCCACTCTTCATTCTGCCATTTCTTTGTTGAGCCCTTTCAAGGCTGAGCCATGCGGTTCAGACAAGGACCAGCAACCAAAATTATAGTGTATTCAAGGTTACAAAGTTTTGCCTCCAATACATTCATTTAAGCAAAGGTATTTTCACAAAGAATGTTTATGAACTATTTCATGCTTGGAAAGTACTCTGTGCAAATGAAATCGTCTCTGGCTTCACTGGGTTAGTGTTTAGTTATGGCTGCCATGGAGTTGTCATTGAGGACCCAGGGCAAGCTATGCCCTGGAGAGGGGAGGGGAGAGGAGGGGAGAAGAGGGGAGGGGAGGGGAGAAGAGGAGAGGGGAGGGGAGGGGAGAAGAGGGGACGGGAGGGGAGGGGAGGGGAGGAGGAGAGGAGAGGAGAGGAGAGGAGAGGAGAGGAGAGGAGAGGAGAGGAGAGGGAGGGGAGAAAAGGGGAAGGGAGGGGAGGGGACGAGAGAAGAGAAAAGAGAAACATTTATAAGGTACAGCAGAGTGAAACTGAGGTAGCATTGTTGTCATATTAATGTTTCTTAATTTTTCTAGCAGTGTTTTTTTAATAACTTGAAGCATTTCAGAATCTTTGCTGCAGAAAGACCATGAGATACAGTTTATGAAGGAAGATGACATCAGGATCATCCTAACCCCAAAATTCCACCTAAGCTTTGGCTCCTGCTGTCCTGAAAGACAACTGTAAGAGAAGGAAAGAGGGAGCCCCCATGCGCTGAGCACCCCAGGAACCTACATGTTTCCTCCAGAGTTACCTCAGTTAACCTCTACCCTGTGGGCCAGCTGCTAGGGGCATTTGATAGAGGTTCCCCCATCTCAAGAAAATGGCCCAGGGCATTCGGTCTTGTGGATGTGGGGAGCGTAGTGAGCTCTATGTCAATGCATGTTTCCTTCTCCATTCATGCTCACCCCTCAAATGAAATAGGAGGTGTGGAACAACTATTTGGGAAGGGAAGGGGTGGGCAGACCCAGAAATGCAACACTCTTGGCATTACAAGGAGTGGTGAATTGTAAGACAAAGAGTATTCTTAAGTGGATGCCAATTCCAGAAGACTCTGAAGGATGTGAGTGAGTGCCCAGACTGATCTGTGCAAGGTAACCTGGTCATCTGTGTGCCAAGAGACAATGTGTGAAAATGGTATCCCAATGGCGAGACATGGAATTGAGAGCAGAGGCCAGCAAGTTGTGGTTGGGGACTCTATTCTAACCCTCACCAGCTCCCTAGGCCATTACACCCATAAGCCCCTCACACGACAGCCGTTGTAGAAAGAACTTCCAAAACTTTGCATGGATGGAAGTTTTGCCCATGAGTTGAGAAATCTGGAATTGACTAGAATTATTTACTGTCAAGCAGAAATGAGATTTTATGATGGAAAATGAAATATTTAAAAAATTACAATTTTTCCCTCTTTAGTAGTTTTTTCAGATTGTAGTTATGAAACCTAGACATGGCTTTAGACTTTATTTTCAAAACAGGAATGTTTTGAAAGCATTATTGAAGTAGGATTGATTTTCGCCAGCTGCCAAAGGAAAGCGTGCAATCTTCTCTTTATCCCTTTGTTTTTCTAGTGAACTATTTTCTGTTTTCACCCTGAAAACTGGAGCCCCCTCCCCCTAAGACAAAAACCTCTTACTGACCAAAGCAGGAATCATTAAAAAAAAAATCTCATCCTTTTTAATATTTTAAGCTCGTGGTTGTTACAACTTGTTTTTTTTCCTCTTTAGAAAGCCTTCCCATGCTATTCCAGGCCCAACATCGCCGACCACCTAATGGTAGTGACTGTGTAAGTTACATAACTCTCTGAGTTGTGTTTATTCTTCTATAAAGTAAGAGCCTTACGTATCATCAGTATCAGTATCAGGAGTACTGTATCAAACAGCCTCGCAAGGAGACAGGACATTAATTACAGAGACAGGAAAAGCCATGGCCTAATTAACAATTAATACAAGTCCATCTCTATTCTAGAAAAGCAGAGGTCTGTGAAGGGCAGAGAGCACGGGTGTTCACAACATCACGTCCCTGCTAAGCAACTAGTGACCTGTTTCAACTGCTGTACTGACATCCCAGGTCCAAAGAAAAAATGTTCTCATTTCTACCAAACGCCCCGGAAAAAAAATAGCTTTTCTTCCATCAGTTTTATTTTATTTTATCTTATTTTTGGTCTTTGGAAAATTCTATCATATTAGGCAGATACGACTGTATTTTGAATTCCTCTGCGGGTCTTTCCACAACGCCTCCTCCCTGTGAGGTTCACCACTCATTCCTGACTGGCCAGCAAGTTTCTTCTGTGACTGGATGACACCCCCTGGCTGACATAGCTCGCCTGTCCCCACCACTTCCATTAGTTGGCAGATCCTCTAAATTAGGGTGCTTCCATTTTCCCAGTATATTCTTCCCAGAGTGAAAGATGAGATAATCAGTGCCTGTGTTTTCATTTGCTTAGGCTAAGGTCAAAGTCAGGAATAAATCTAACATGTTAGTAAGAATTTTTTCTTCCTTTCTCTTAATGTTTCTTTATCTTTGAGAGAGTGAGAGACCACGAGTGGGAGGAGGTGCAGAGAGAGAGGGGGACAGAGGATCTGAAGTAGGCTCCGCGTTGACAGCAGAGAGCCTGACGTGGGGCTCGAACCCACGAACCACGAGATCATGACCTGAACCGAAGTAGGATGCCAAACCGACTGATCCACCCGGCTGCCCCCTTCCTTTTTTTTTTAATTCAAATAATATTTATACCACTTTTCCCCCGTGGAAGGTGGTTATTTATGCCCATTAATTGGATCGCTTACACATGTCAGGACAAATCAATGCAACCTTAGCTTCAAGGTAAGTTTTGGGTTTAAATCCAAACATCGCCGACCACCTAATGGTAGTGACTGTGTAAGTTACATAACTCTCTGCGTTGTGTTTATTCTTCTATAAAGTAAGAGCCTTACGTATCATAGAGCTCCATGAGGGCAGAGAACTCACGCCATTTTGTTTTACACATCACCTTTTCCAGTTGTCAAATAACTAAGAGCCACTCCTTAAGGGATGATGCCCAAGTCCACTCCAGTAACATGGTCAGTACACAGGCCCTCAGGTAATGGCCACATCACCCAATGTGTGGCCAGAATCATAGCGGAAATGCCTTCCCAATTTCTGGGTAGAATTACTTATAATAAGGACAGAAAGAAGAGAGCACAGTGGGTGGCATCCTCAGACATGAAAAATAACTCCCCTCCAGGTGGGGCTCACGGAGTTACTAGGTAAACACACCCCCACCACACCCCTTCAATCAGTTTTGTCCAACATCGACTGCAAAAGTCACATGCCTTCTTCCTTTTTTTTTTTTTAAATCTCCCTGGGTGATTTTAATAGACAACCAGGATTTTTTTATTTTTTTTTAAGTTTATTCATTTATTTTGAGAGAGACAGAGAGAGAGTGGGGGAGTGGCAGGGACAGGGAGAGAGAGACAGAATCTCAAGCTGGCTCTCCCCTGTCGGCACAGAGCCAGACGTGGGGCTCGATCCCCAGGCCGTGAGATCATGACCTGAGCTGAGATCAAGAGTCAGACGCTTAACCAACTGAGCCACCCGGGTGCCCCTAAGATTTTATTTTTAAGTAATCTCTACACCCAACATGGGGCTCAAATCCATAACCCCAAGATCAAGAGTCACACGCTCCACCAACTGAGCCACTCGGGCACCCCAGGAGTCACACACCTTCTTGAAACTCCCTGTCGGCACTCTAGCTCACACGGCGAGTGGTGGCTAGGAATATGCGATGGACCCAGCAAGCAGCAGAAACCATGGCCCCCAACTCACCATCAAAGAACAAGGCAGCAGGTAGCAGCATCCTGAAAAGCCTAAAATACCTTCCTAAACTACGGAGGGATGATAATGACAGCCTGGAATTAACTTCTGATGGTGCATATTGTGCCATGTATCTGTCGTCTAGAGTGCATTGTGTTTATAAAACCATGGAAGAAGGACCAGGGAAAATATATGATGACACAGTCAGGGCCCCTGAGTCAACAGGCAGAGCAAGAACCCTGGTTCTGTCACTGGCCTGACCCCCTGAACTCAGGAAATTTCTAGTAGAAAGTCCTGCCTAGCTGCCATTATACCGTTTAGAAACAAGTGAAGGGCTGGAACAGAAGAACCATTTGAGGAAGACCCCCTAACCAGATGAATCAGAAAGTGCCAGAAATGGCCAACAGTCACCTCAACCTCATTATAATGTTAAAATCTCCTTCTGAATATTCATCCCAAGCCCTAATAAAAGGAGCCTGCTGGGGCACCTGGGTGGCTCAGTCCGTTAAGCTTCCGACTTCGGCTCAGGTCGTGATCTCGCGGTTCGTGAGTTCAAGCCCCGCGTCGGGCTCTGTGCTGACAGCTCAGAGCCTGGAGCCTGTTTCGGATTCTGTGTCTCCCTCTCTCTCTGACCCTCCCCTGTTCATGCTCTGTCTCTCTCTGTCTCAAAAATAAATAAATGTTTTAAAAAAATTAAAAAAAAAAAAGGAGCCTGCTTTCCTTTGTCTGGGGAGTCATGGCTTTGGAAATTATTCCAGAGATCTCCTTGTTTGTACAAATAAAAGCAACCTTGTGAGGCAACCGCACCTGGTAAAGTCTCTGTCTATGGCTCACCGGGGAGAAGCCCACCCTGGCCCTTGGTCCCAGGACAAGAGCCTCAGGAACTGCATCGAATGTTGCAGGACACTGGCGGGTCTCAGGGCTCCCAGGAGAGGCTCTGCCTGTAGCCGCCACATTGCTGAGCATTTATCTTGCTCCAAAACTTAGAGCAGCTCTGGCCTGCTTGATTTTGGGGAGGTCTTTTCACTCTCTATGCCCCTGAGGGAGACAGATTCTCTGTGCAAGTGAGATAAAAAGAGAGAGAGAGAGAAAAAAAAAAGGGAGCCTTCTGTCTCCTGAGAAACTGCTATTCCTTGTGCCTGCCCTCATCCTCCAAAGATGGGAGAACCCAGTCGCCAAGGGCACATTGCAGAGTAAAATGCCCGTTTTTGTGGAAACATTCTTTTTTTTTTTAATTTTTTTTTTTAACATTTATTCATTTTTGAGACAGAGAGAGACAGAGCATGAATGAGGGAGGGTCAGAGAGAGAGGGAGACACAGAATCCGAAACAGGCTCCAGGCTCTGAGCCGTCAGCACAGAGCCCGACGCGGGGCTCGAACTCACAGACCACGAGATCATGACCTGAGCCGAAGTCGGATGTTCAACCGACCGAGCCACCCAGGCGCCCCTGTAGAAACATTCTAAAGAAGTCCTCCCTTCTAGGTTCCCTTCTGCTAATCTACACCCCCCAGGATGTCCACCCCCTGGAGCACCTGTTCCCAAATGGGAAGCCACCCCACCAGGTGCACGGCACTGCAGGTCTGGCCCAGATTAAGCCCCCCGGGGATGGAGACACTAATCACCCACCCACGGTCACATTAATCCTGACTAAAGACGAGCCTTGATGTCCAGAAATGTTTCCTCTTTTCCTCTGTGAAGCTTTCCTTCAAATCTCTAAGTGTTTAGTGTTTCTTTGTTTTATGTTTATTTTATTTTTTTTAATAATCTTAACACCCAGCATGGGGCTCGAACCCACCACCCTGAGATCAAGAGTCTCACACTCTTCCGACTGAGCCAGTCAGGCACCCCTAGTGTTTCTTCGTATAAGGTGCCTTGTTTCTTTCCTATGTGCATCCCTCATTTTGCAAGGAAAGGCAATTCTTTCTTGATTACTGTGTGCCAGGCTCTTTGCACTGCTTTTGTTAACGGTGTTTAACTCATACCAGCCCTCCAAGATGAATGTTATTATTTCCATTTTAAAGATGCAGAGGCTAAGATGCAGGGACATTAAGTAAGTTGACAGTGGACACTCTGATAAAGGGAAGAAGTAGGTCTGTTCAAGTCTAAAAACCCCTAATCTTTCACTATGCCAAGCTGTCTCTAGGACAGGTGGCACCTGTATTTAACAAGTAAATCTACTAAATGATCTATTACACAACACAATTAAGCCAGAACCGGAAAGAGTTTATAAATGGACTAAGCAAATATCTCATTTGTATCATATGGTCAAAATTGGTAGAGAAATGTTTTTAAAGTCACAGGAAAAGAACTTCCAAAAATAACAAATTCATAAGACCAAGTGAGAATTTTAAGAAAAGATTTCCTAGGGGCACCTGGATGGCTCAGTCTGTCAGCCTCTGACTCTTGGTTCTTGGTTTCAGCTCAGGTCAAGGTCATGACCACTGTTTGTGAGTTCCGGCCCCACTTTCCCATCAGGCTCCACACAGCTGGTGTAGAACCTGCTTAGGATTCTCCCTCTCTCTTTGCTCCTTCCCCTCTCTCTCTGTCTCTCTCGCTCGCTCTCAAATAAATAAACTTAAAAAAAAAACTGGGGGCAGGGGGGCACCTGGGTGGCTCGCTCAGTAAAGCGTCCAACTTTGGCTCAGGTCATAATCTCATGGTTCATGGGTTCAAGCCCCACATTGGGCTCTGTGCTGACAGCTCAGAGCCTGGAGCCTGCTTCAGATTCTGTGTCTCCCTCTCTCTCTGCCCATCCCTGCTCATGCTCTATCTCTCTATCCTTCAAAAATAAATAAACATTAAAAAATTTAAAAAAAGAAAGAAAAGTTTTCCTAGCAAAAGTACACTGATATTTGAGTATTTGGATATTTTTCCTCTGAAGAAATCTTATTTGGTCTCTCTATGAGTGGCAAACAAGATAAAAAAAATAATGATAAGGCCATATACATCATACACCCTGTCCCTTCAAACTATAAATCCAGAAGTGTTTTTTTATCTTTCATTGAATAAGAGAAGAGAATCATGTTGACGTTCTTAGTTACACTGAAGGAAGTGAAGACAAATACATTAATTAGCTAAAGACCTTTATCTACTTTAAAGTTGATAAAATAACCAATATGAAATAATTAATAAAATCATCTCAAGCATTTTTTTATGTTATTTATTTTTGAGAGAGAACGAGCGAGCAGGGGAGGGGCAGAGAGAGTGAAAGAGAATCCCAAGCAGGCTCTGTGCTGAGGCAGTGAGCCCGATTCAGGGCTCAAACTCACGAACCGCGAGATCATGACCTGAGCTGAAATCAGACGCTCAACCGAGCCACCCAGACGCCCCCATCTAAAGTACTTTTAAAGTGCTAACAAAGGACAGAAATAAATGTCTGGCACCAGCAGAAAGATGCCCGTGGCATCTATACTCCGGACCTCCACGTGAAGCTAGAGTTGAAGATGCTGATTATCTAGGATGGGAGCACTCAGTGCAATAATCTAATCAAGTACAGAGTCAACAGTTCTAGGGACACGCAAAAAAGAAAGAAAATACCATGTCTTAGCCAGTCTTAAGATAGTTATTGAGGGAGGTCTTTTATTTTGCCAGTATCCCATAATTATCTAGTCCATATATCTCTGCCGCACCTATTCACTCCAGAGAAGGTAAAATCCTAGTTGTGACAGAGGAACCAAGGAAGACAAGACACCGTTTCTGGTCTTAGACATCCCGATACCTTGGAGGTGCAGACAGCTGCATGTCAACATACTTTCAGACAGAAAGGCAGGTGGTTGCTTGCTAAGGGGTATTAAGAGTCTCTCCTTTAAAGAAATTCTATGTTAGAAATGTAACTCATGGATCACAACTGTGTCCAAGGCTCCAGATCACTCAGATTAAATGCTCGTGGTATAAACCTTTGACAGCCACCAGCACCAACGGACGCAAATAGAGATGCTCACCACGAGACATATTAGAATTTTTACCGCAGTATGATTTGGGATAGGCAAAAACTGGAAACGATGAAATGCCCATCAAAAGCAGAAAGGCAAATCAATTCTGAAAGTAAAGTGGAAAACGACAGAGCAGTCAGCATAAATGTTCTACTACTACATATAATGACATAGCTGAATCCACAAACAATATCGTGTGAAAAGGACAAACGACGTGAGAGTGCACGCTATACACTGTCACTCATAAAGGACAGGAACAGGAAATACCAAGCTGTGTACTGCCCAATGACAAAAGGAAAGAAATCACAAGATGAGCCAAGTACTTGGGCTGAGACTGTTCCGGAGAAGATATCCAAATGGCCACCAGGCACAGGAAAAGCTGCTCCACATCATTATTCATTAGGGAATACAAACCAAACAACAAGGAGAAAACACTTCACACCCACCAGGATGGCTATAATCAAAACAATGGAAAGTGACAGCTGTTGGCAAGGATGTCAAGAAATCAAGACCATCACCCATTGCTGGCAGAAACGTAAAATGGTTCAGACGGTGTGGAAAACAGTTTGGCAGTTCCTCAAAAATCTGCGTGTGAAATTACCGTGGTTCTTTTCCTGAGGCATATATCCCAAACGACTAAAAACAGGTGTGTAAATAAAAACTTTCATATGGATGTTAATAGCAATACTAGTGACAATAGCCGAAAGGTGGGAACAACCCCAGAAAAAGTTTGGAAGGACTATTCTTCATATCAGCCCAAAGCAAGCACCTGTGAGATTTGGAACTCTGGTCTGCTCCCGGCGTGTGGGGATCAGCAAACTGTGCTTCCCTCAGAATCTTAGATTATGATGCTAATCCCCTCAGCACATATCCAAATTAGGACATAAACTTGTAATTGTCCTATTTCGGACATCTAGGTCTCACAACCCGAGAGAGCCTGAGAATATAGTATGGGCTTCGGGTTACACTGATCTTGTAAAAGGGATGTTTTCATATCTCAGAGGTGGCCTCTCTCCAAACCCCTCTTTCATCGGCCTGATGCTGACGAATCAGGTACGTGAGCTTAGCTTTTTAGGGGGCCACCAGAACATGTGCGAACCCTCGAAGACAGCATCCGCTTCTAGATCCTTATTAAGTCTCCCCACTGACACCTTTACATCAACCCCAAAGGTTCAACTGCATAAATTACATGACCTCCTAATGGGCCTGTGCTCAATCTATATGTCATAAGCCACTCACTGTTCTCTTCTTGAAATCAAAGGGCTGTTCTGTCACTTTTCAAAATTTAATAGGGAAGGGGCGCCTGAGTGTGGCTCAGTCGGCTAAGCGGCTGACCCTTGATCTCAGCTCAGCTCATGATCTTGCGGTTTGTGGGATGGAGCCCCGCATGGGGCTCTGTGCTGGCGGCACGGAGCCTGCTTGGGATTCTCCCTCCCTTTCTCTCTGCCCCTCCCCTGCTCTCTCTCTCAAAATAAATAAATAAACTTAAAAAAAAATGTTTTTAATTAAAAACCTAGCAGGGAACTCAAGAAGGCCTGGCAGGATTTTGTTGAGCACAACCCGATAACGTGTAGAATCTGAGAGCCCTGCTGCCTTTTCGCTACTGTTGACTTTCAGAGCTAAAGCAAGGCAGGGTGCTCCCACGTCTCCCCCAGAGCTCTTCCAGTCCATGCCACTGTCACAGTGGAGGTCAGCTTCTTAAAGTCACCCGTTCTCACACAGAACAGAAGGGATACTGATGGGTGCCACGCTCAGCGTGAACCGTCAGGCATCGGCTATTGAACAAAGAGCAGGACGCACTTGGCTTTTGTAAGATAGAGCCCACTGGCGATGCATGTATCACTTTTAACTAGTATGCAGAAACTGAGGGTTTTCATAGGTGACTTACATTTATCTGTCTCTGAAATGATGCCCTCCCCGCCCCCCTCTCACAACGAAGGCTTCAGGTACTTGCAGTCGCTTGACCGTCCCACGTGCAGAGGTCTGAGCTAGGAATTCATCCAAGGTGATAGATGCACACTGCACTTTTTTCACTCCCACAAAAGCAAAATCATTTATTTTTATATATAACTTTTCTCCACTTTTCCCTGACGGAGATTAGAGACATACGCAAAAAGCATCAGTCAGTCCCCAAGCATGTATTGATTATCTGCCACGGACCAGGCAGTTATCTGGATCCTGGAGTCAGAGAATGAGTTACCTGCCAGCCAAGACCGTGGACTCTGGCACAAGCACAACAAAGATGTACCCGGTCGATCAATAATCACCCACTGAACGCTGCATGTGGGAAGCACTGTGCACAGAACTGGAGAGCCAAAGACCAACAAATGACGGACCCTTAAGACTCTCAGTCTGCAAAGAGAGGAAGCCAGGCTGGAATGAGAGGTACCGTTAAACACGGGAGGTAATGGGAGCCCCAGGGCGGAACTGCCTGGTATAAAAATGCCTTAAGACCAGCCCATTGTAGGGGCGCCTGGGTCGCTGGCCTGGGTCGCTGGGCGCCTGGGTTAAGCATCTGACTTTGGCTCAGGTCATGATCTCGCAGTTCATGAGTTCAAGCCCATGTCAGGCTCTCTGCTGGCAGCACACAGAGCCTGCTTCAGATCCTTTATTCCCCCTCTCTATGCCTCTCCCGTGCTCTCTCTCTCTCTCTCAAATACAACGGTTGATCAAAAGCCAAACACAAGTTAAATAGAGCTTTTAAGAGAAAAAAAAAAAATTCAAGATCACAAATCCTCAGTCCTTTTACTAGGCTTTACCCTGCACGCCGGCATTTCGAATAATTGTGTTAGTTGTCATCTGCCACTGCCTAACAAAGTACCCCAAAACCGAGCGGCCTAAAACGACACTGGCATTTGCTCGTAGTTCTACTTGGGCCAGGCCTGGCCCAGTTCTTTCGGCTGGCCTCATCCGTGGTTATTTATGTGGCGGTTCAAGCAGGGTCTGGCTCATCTGGGGGAGGGGACCCCAACTGGTGGAGCATGCGGGTCCCCGAGTCTCAGGGGGCCATTCTAGCTTCCTCACACAAAGGCAGCGACTTGCAAACAGGAAGAGGAAGCTACAGTGACTGCCTCTTAAGGCCTGGGATCAGCTGTCACAAATATTACTCACTCCACATTCTTCTGGTCAAAGGCAGTCACAAGGCCATTCCAAGTATACAAGTGGGGGGAGGGGAGATTCTACCTCTTAATAAGGGTCAGCAAAGCCATATCCTGCACATAGGTGTGTGTATAAGAAATGAGGAATTATTGTAGCATCTACCAATCTAACAACGTCTAGCCCACAGGACTCCAAATATCTAATTTTCGTAACGTCGGAAAAATCCCTTCCTTCTACTTTTACTTGACACAGTCTAAATATTCCTTACTTCAACCATGGGGGAGGGGAAGGAAAAAAATGGTTCGAGAGGGAGGGAGCCAAAACATAAGAGACTCCTAAAAACTGAGAACAACCTGAGGGTTTATGGGGGGTGGGTGGGTGGGCAATGGGTATTGAGGAGGGCACCTGTTGGGATGAGCACTGGGTGTTGTATGGAAACCAATATGACAATAAATTACATAATAAAAAAGAAGAATCATATAAAAAAAAAATTCCTAACTCGATGTCGAAATCTCCAAACTCTGGACATGCTAGTTTTATCACTAAAACACGTTTATAATAGCACTTGGATTAATGACATAGCTTTTTTCACCTCACAGGCTCAGTACAATACTCTCCACATGCGGGTTATTAAAATACATAAGGGGCGCCTGGGTGGGTCGGTGGGTTGAACCTCCCACTCTTGATGCCCGCTCAGGTCATGATCCCAGGATCATGGGATCAAGCCCCTCGTTGGGCTCCTTGCTAAATGTGGAACCTACTTAAGATTCTCTCTCCCTCTTTCTCTGCCCCTCCCCCACTTGCTCACACACTCTCTCTCTCTCTCTCTAAAATAAACATTAAAAAATAATAAATAAAATAATGATGAGGATAGTAAGAAGCATATTCCTTGTTCCAAGATTACTCCCCTCTACTAGACCGGCATTTGAAGACTTCTGATGAACATAACACTTTTTATATTTGACATCAATTTCAAAGGCATCAGTTAAAATTATGAATCCTGGGGCACCTGGGTGGCTCAGTCGGTTGAGCATCCGACTTCAGCTCAGATCATGATCTCGAATTCCGTGGGTTCCAGCCCCGTGTCAGGCCCTGTGCTGATAGCTCTGCTTCAGATTCTGTGTCTCCCTCTCTCTCTGCCCCTCCCTGGCTTGTACTCTGTCTCTCTCTCTCTCTCTATCTCTCTCTCTCTCTCTCTCTTTCAAAAATAAACATTTAAAAACTTTTTTAATTTTAATTTTCTAATAACATTTTAAAATTTTGGATTAATTTTTAATTATAAAGTTTTTAAAATTATAATCAAGTTGAAACAACTTCCTGAAACATGTGATTCCCCCTGGAGACCCTCATCAGATAACTGAAGATAAGTGACCAAGGGGACAATCAGTAATCCTGATTTTTCCAGTACAATGTGTAGTCTGTGTTTCCTCAACAAGAGAGATGGAAGAAAAAAACCTTAGAATGAGGGCTTTTTAAATCTCCTAATTAAAGAAAATCTATTTTGCCTTTCGTTATAACTCAAGCTGACTATATTTCAAGAGTAGGGACATTTACTTACTATTGAACAAGAGATGGGTAGCCTAAAAACACAAAAAAACAACCCAACAAACAACCTTTGAGTGCTCCTCCAAAGCCATTGGATCACAATTGTTTCTGCTAGAAAAGAAGAAAAATCTAGGTGATGCACTGAAAACTTCCATCAGGAGAGACAAGCTGACTGGTATCCTATCGCCCCATGATGTCCATGAACTGGCCCCTGTGCCGGTTACCCTACCACAAGGTCGCTTGGCAAGGTTCTGAGACAGCCTCCCCTGATTTCCCTTGGCAGACTGAGGCATTTTTCTACTCTGTGATTGATTGCAGCATTGCCTGGATATTCTTAGTCCAAACTCTCGTGTGAAAGTCTTGAATAATTTGCAGCTCCTGCCATGAGCTCAGCGCCTGATTTATTACACGCCATCATTGCACCTGCCCGTGTACCCAGGCAACAAGTGGAAGAGTGCACAGAGGGCAGGGAAGAAGACAGCTCCCATCCCCACGCAGAACCCGCAACAAGACAGACCGTGCAAGTAGATTCTGTGTTACAAAAACTCCAAACTAAACACAGAAGCTTCCCTGTTAACAACTTAGCGTTGACTCAGCCAAGCCACCGCTCTTCCTTTCCCCAAGCTCCTCCCTTTTGTTCATAACCTTCCTCTCATTTCCGTTCTACCAAATGCTCGAACCACAGTAGAATTATCCCCCACCTTGTTCTATTGCAAATAACCCCACTTTGAAATGCACTGAACACAAGAAAGCACCCAAAACAATGGAAAGATGCAAATGGTTAAGACCTGTATTTAAACCAATAAAGAACAACAGCCAACACTCACTCAGAACTATCTATGACGCATCTCTCACAAAATAACCTAGATGTCTAGCTCACAGTGTAAGCGTTTTTGAGCTACTGATGTTTTTGAGCTAGTGATGTCACTGCCACTAATCAACTCCCATTATGTGTGAAAGATTACCACAAATTCTCCTTGATCACATTTTTGTTTATTTTAGAATCGCCTTCCCGCAAAACTTGCCAAGAGTTTCTTCCTCTGAGCTGTACACTTGAAATGGATTAATTGTATGGCATATGAGTTATATGTCAAAGAAGGTGAGAGAGAAAGAGAGAAAATGGGATTCCTGCTGGCTGTTTTCTCTCGGGGCTACTGAATGCAGATTCTCAGAAGGAGGTAGTTAAGCCTCTCCCCGGTGTGCAGAAATACGCATACCTCAGGAAGCGGGCCCTATGATTACCTAAAAGTCCAATGGGAAACGTGGAAGTTCACCTGTTATGCACTGAATGTTTGTGTTCTACCCCAGACTCGTATGTTGAGTCCTAAAGACCAGTGTGATGCTATTCCGTGGTATGGTCTTCAGGAGGTAATTAAGTTTAGATGAGGTCATAAGGTTGGAGCCACCATGATGGAATTGGTGTCCTTATAACAAGAGATCAAAGTGCTCGCTCTATCTATCTGTCATCTATCTATCTATCTATCTATCTATCTATCTATCTATCTATCTCTATCTCTCCACCCTGTGAAGACATAGCAAGGAGGTAGCCAGCTGGAAGCCAGGAAGAGAGTCCTCACCAGGAAACGAATCTGCCAGCACCTTGATCTTGGACTTCCCAGGCTCCAGAATTATTAGAAATAAATATTTGTTCTTACAGCCATCCAGTCTATGGTATTTTGTTAAAGCAACCCAAGCAGATTGATACATCATTAGCAGACATTTTCAAAGCATGTAACTTTCTTCATGCTTAGGCACCTACACCTAAGTCGTCAGGCATCAGGTTGTTAGTAAAGCTCTTAGTACTTGAAAACCTTTCACCCAAAGACAAACAGAAGACCCCTCTATCTTTAAAGTCGGCACTGTGTCAGGATCCTCTGAGACCGATTTTGCAGGGAGAAAATGACACAGGCTCTTAAGATGTCCTGCACAGAGCCAGAGAAAAGTCGTTGAAGGTCAAGTTAATGAAGAAAAAGTTCCTGGGGAGATTTTAACTCAATTTCACTAAACACGGGCAGTCACAAAGTGTTTAATTAGCTCCTGCACCTTGATGCACCCGCCCTCCCCACTAACACCAAATAGCACACTCGAAATATTCTCTGGGGTGATCCTGAAGAAGGCAGATAAATTTGAGACTGGCTTAGAGCCTGACTCCAATTTCGGCCTGCAGACTAATGGGTTACAATCCTATCCGTACGTACTTAATGAATACAAAGTTATCTGTTAAATTCGGTGTCTCTGAAGTTTTTTTTTTCTCCTTTTGTCTACCAAATAAAACTGTTTTCAAACTTGATGAAAGGAAACTGCCACATCCACACCAAAACCAGTCAGAATTCTTGCTATTCTTTGAAGAGGACATTCACTGCCCGATACCCTACACCACCGCCACGTTATTTTTATTTTTGAGAAAATGTAAGTGATTATTTGTACCAGCTAAGGCCCTTTATGAAGAATAAAACAGTCCGCGCATATTTTAAATCCTGAGAAACAACGGATGCTATATTTAAAAGGCCACAATGATGGCTGAGGGAAGAAAATGTAGCCGCATTTCTCTCCATTGTTCATTTTCACAATGCGAGGCGTACCAGTGCTCCCTTAGCGAGGTGCTGGGCACTTAGGAATTCCTTAACAAAGACAAGGAGGAAGGAATAGAAGAGAATGACCAGATGCCTAAAACAATATCTAAAGGAATACGGTCATCTAAAGCGATAATTATGACCAGCACAAATCTCCCTAGAAAATCCTCACCACAAAGAGCTACTCTCGGACGGGGGAGAGAAAAGGGGTTTGGGCTTGAAGCTACAAGACATAGTCTATAGCGGTAACTCTCTAACAGGTGGGAGATAGGAATCAGAGGCAGCACAACGCAGCACAGAGGCAAGAAGATGCAGCGTGTTGAGCAAGTGCTTATACCGGTAGGAAATGAGGGATTAACTGTTGAAGAAGCCTGGAGAGGTTGATTGGGGTGGGATGCCAGGGGTCTTGGGTGCCATGCTCAGGAGAGTGACGGGCATCCCGCACTTTGGACAATCGCCTCGGAGGTGGGGAGGCTGAGCAGTGCACCGTCACATGCAGTAGACTTGCCTATATCAACAAGGCCCTAGTAAAGGGTCTCTGGAGAAAGAAATATGATCAGATATGTGCTTTAGAAAGATAACTCTTTCTAAAGTTAAAGGATGGCAGAGCACAGAAGGCACAGAAAATCGTAGTGGCGATCATAGTCCCGGGGTCCCCCAGAGAATCAATCTATGGCCCCTCCATAGAGTCAAATGTTGGGCAGTCATTAAAAATCATGATCTTAAAGAAAAAAGTAATGCTACTTAGAAAACGAGCACGGATGTGATCCTAAAAGAAAAAAAAAAAAGAATTCTACATTCCGTGGTAATGTTTCCAATTTTATTTTTTTTAATTATCCAAAATAAACAGAAGAAAAAAGTGAGTCATAAATACACCATCTGGAGTTCCATTTCCAGGATGACAGCGTGAGGATAGCCGTGGACCCACTCCGCTCCCCAGTGTGACCAGCAAAGCTGGTGGAAACTAGATTTAAGAAGTAAAGCTTTCCAGAAATTGTCCTCAGGGAAGGTATCAAATGGAGAAACGTTTATTCAAGAAAACCTTCTAAAGCTATGTATGAATAGTGTGGCCTTTGAGCCACTAACTATTCCCTCCTTCACCAGCAGAATCCCCAGGTCAGCTTGAAGGAAGCTCTCTCTACTCCAGGTGGGCCAAGAAGAAAACATGGCCAAGAAGATGGGGACCCCTCTTGCCTCTGCTCTCAAGCCGATTTCGGCTCAGGTCATGATCTCACAGCTCATGAGTTCAAGCCCCACGTCAGCCTGTGTGCTGACAGCTCAGAGCCTGGAGCCTGCTTCAGATCCTGTGTCTCCTTTTCTTTCTGCCCCTCCCCCACTCACGCTCAGCCTCTGTCTCTCTCCCCCCTCAAAAATGAACATTAAAAAAAATTTTTTAATAAAAATAAATAATAATAAACAAAGAACCAAATGAAAATTCTGGAGCTGAAAAGTACCATAAATAAATTATAAATTCACTGGATGCGTTCAACAGTAGATTCAAACTGGTAGAAGGAGTAATCAGTAATCCAAAAAAAGCTGAGCAAACATTGAATGCAGAAAAACGAACAGAGCCTCAGAGAAACTTGGGACACCATTAAATACAGCAACACACGTTGGGCAGAAGTGCTAGAAAAGAGGAGAGGCAAAGGAATAGAAAAATTATTCTAAGAAATTAATGGCTGAAATTGTCCCAGATTTGCCGAAAAGCATTAATCTGCATATGCAAGATGATCTAAATCCAAATAGAATAAACCATAGTAAAAATGTTGAAAGTCGAACATAGAAAATCTTGAAAAGCAGCAAGACAGAGACACTATAGGATATACATTGAATGGGGTTTTCTGTAATGGGAAGGGGGATGGATGTCATTTCGATTATTTTTTATGGTTTCCTCTATTTTCTACATTTTAAAATTTGACATGGAGGGGCCCCTGGGTGGCTCAGTCGGTTAAGCGTCCGACTTCGGCTCAGGTCATGATCTCGCGGTCCGTGAGTGCGAGCCCCGCGTCGGGCTCTGTGCTGACAGCTCAGAGCCTGGAGCCTGTTTTGGATTCTGTGTCTCCCTCTCTCTGACCCTCCCCCATTCATGCTCTGTCTCTCTCTGTCTCAAAAATAAATAAACGTTAAAAAAAATTTTTTTAATTTAACATGGATTGCTTTTGAATTAAAAAAAAATCCTGTCAAAATACATTATTGAATGAAAATAAACAAATAGGTTATTTTTTGTATTCTGGATGTGAGATGGAGAGAATGTGGTTGAGTGAACTAGGAAAGGAAATTGGTGAAGAAAGCGGTGTGCTGTCCCTTTTAGTGTGGAAAGCCATGCTAAGGCCATGTGGAGTGTGCTGTGTTCTCTTGGTCTGGCCAGATGTCCATCTAATTACTACTAACTTTCTTCGACTTTAAGATAAGAACAATATTATATACTTGAATTACAGCATGCTGAAGATAAAAAAAACAGCTAGTAAAAACAAAATCTGCAAAGATGACAATGATGGCTGGGAGGAAATATAAACTAGACAATGTATAGGAAGTTAAAGACTATTGTCTTTACAAAGCTCTCTGCTTGTTCATGCCGGTGTCCACATGCAAGTAGGTTCCTACCAAGCCATCTGTGATTTCTTTCCATAGTCCTTCTTGGGCTTGTCCCACCATTATTGGTTCAGTGCTATAGCTTTACTCAGTCTCTCCATGGAAGAGAGTTTCCATCAGTTTGAGGTGCCCCAATGTCCACCTCCACTAATCTTTGAATAATCAATTTGTATTGTTCCCATTGCTTTTACTACACAGAAGCTTGCCTCATAAAATGGCTTCGAATATTATTCTAGAATAGAATAACATCACTCTTCTAAGTAGTGACATAAGTATTCTCCGGTATTATTGTCTGTGCTCCCGTGTTTCCATTGAAACAGAGACTATAATCTCAAGAGCATAAAAGAAAAATCAAGTAGACCCACAGACATCACTAATTCCTTTTGTTTTAGGGTCTGCCTCCCAATACATGTGATCCTTCTTAGGGATTCCAACACAAGCTTGTGGATCAGATTCAAGAGGCTGGAAAACCTGGGGAGTTTTGTGTGCAATTGTAGGTGGGTGTGTGTGTGGATGAATGAAGTTCATTTTTATGTAATACATTCCATCATTTTCATCTGATTCTCAAAAATATTCATGATCTGAAAAAGCCAAGAATTGCAGCTCTATAATGACCTCAGCTGGGTTATTTCTTCTCTTAGGCTCAAATTGTTTTTATAATTCCTGAAAAGACACAAAATGGTGGTATGAAAAGTGTCGAGCACTGTCAGAGATTCAAGAGTAGAGGTCAGTTAAATATAAAAAAATCCACTAAAATGATCCAGTGTATATTCTACATTCAAAGAATTACGAATTCAAGAAATCACTTTCAACAGGATCAATCAGAAATGTATAAATATAAAAATGGAACAAGGTTTCTTTCCAAAATTTTCTTTTAGATTAGGGAGAACTTTAATGGGCATTGCAGTCAGGGCCAGTCTCTACACTGTGGGGAAGAAAGTGCCAGGTGAAACAAGGTTTCAAAGAAACCTCATATGAAATAAGCACCTAAAGGCAGCCTGGTGCTGACAAGGTAGAGGGTAGAGAAGGAAAGGCGTTCAGTATATGGGGCAAGAAAAGACCGGAAGAAGGATTTCACTCCCTTAGTCCATCTGGGCCTCTATAACAGAATAGCATGGACTAGGTGGTTTATAAACAACAGGCATTTATCTTTCATAACTCTGGATGCCATGAAGCCTAAGATCAAGGTGCCAGCAGATTCAGTGTCTGGTGAGATCTCACTTCTTGGCTCACAGAGGGCCATCTTCTGGCTGTCCTCACATGACAAAAGGGGTGAAGGAGCTCTCTGGGGCCTCTTATAACAACACTAATTCCCCTCATGAGGGGTACATCCTCATGACCAAATCACCTCTAAAAGGGCCCACCCCTAAATATCATCACATTGGGGATTAGGTTTCAACATATGAATTCTGGGAGACACAAATGTTCAATCTACAGCACTCCCCAAGAGGAAGAAAGGGACCCCGTACAAGGAGGTAGTCAATGTTCCCTTGCTTTCTCCGCAGGCCTAGAACCAATCTCGGTCTCTATGACTATCATCTACATTCTTCACCTTTCTCCTCAGCTTGATTAACTTCTATTTTTAAACACATCGAGTTACTTAGAAATACACAGTGGATGAATTTCTTGTTTAGAAGTGTCTTAGAAAACAATTTGATTCTCCTTTTAGTTTTATGGGAGGAATCTAATTTTCTTCATTGGATGATCCAATGTTTAGCATAAAGCTTCTTCCTCCAACACATCAAGGACCAGAGGGCACTCAGGTAATAAAAGATTGTCTATCTTGAGAGCAGTAGAGGGCCATAAGGGTGCTCTTAGTTCTCTCGTGGTGACTAAGACCAAACCATCATCAGCACAACTCTGTGATCTGTAGCCACATGAATACTTTAATATCGTCTCTAAAACAGTTCAGAACTGGTACTTGGAGGGCAGTGAATGATTGTCATTGTGTTTTATGACATTTCCTCCCTTGATTTGCTCATTATGAACTCGGTTTTATTTTTGGTCTTTGCAGATGTCTTATTTCTCTCCATTTTCCCTGATCATTTGTCCTAAATGTAGGCCATTCTATTTTTTTCCTGGTACATCTGCCACCTGTGATTCTTCCTTTTCTCATTTCCAAGTCTCATTTCCCCAATCAGTGTCTCTCCTGCCTTGATCGTGAGATCTGTTACTCACAAGAGACTTTAGGCATCTTCTCTTTTGTTCTGTCTGAAGGCTGGCAAAGGCTCCTAGGTTTTGTTTTGGGTTTTTGTTTTTTTTTTTTTTTGCCAAAATGCACAGTCACGGAATGAGAGACTAGGAGGAAGTCTGTGAAACTCTGTGCTTTTTTACTTTTTGGAAGAATTATCTTCTCTGATGTTTCTATGATTTTTTTTTCCAATTTAGAAATAGCCAAAGAAGAGTCTATCCTTCCTAACACGCTTTCCAAGCCTGCAGGAGTTGAATAAGTGCTTGTTGACTGGCTTATGGATCTTTTGAGAGCACTCTTAGTAACAGAAAATTTATCTTGACATCTACCCTAGGATTGTTTCTACTTCAACTCTTTTTCCTCTACTTACTTTGAGCACTTTCCTTCTCAACAATCTAGTACATGGAGCTCAATTCCCCTTTGTTGCTTTCTCCTTCACTTCTGTTCAAATATTTAAATGCCTCATAAGCCCATCGAGTGATTGATGTTCTTCTACTTTTTATTTTTACGCTGTTCTATGTTCTGAAGACTTATAAACTACAATGTCTCTGGTTCCCTGGGATCAGCTGACATGCTAACATGGTGCTGGGGATTGAAATCTCAAGGAAGCAGAAGAGAGAGCATCGCTCATCAGACCAACACAGAGCAGCAAAGCGTAGCCAATCGCTCAATCACACAGGGTAATTTTAGAGATACCAATTATACCACTGCTTCTCAGGACAGTATGGGGGATGCAGGAGGAAAAGGGAAGAATTTATGTGCTGACTCCTTACCATTTTCTTTCTCTCCCCTTGGTGTTGACTCAGCCATGCTTTTCGAGTTACATCATCCAGATGCTTAAGGAGACCACAGGAGCTCAGAGCCCCCGTGGCTATCGATTCAGTCCTGTTGGCACTCAGCGAAGTGATCTCTTTTGCCCAGCTGGCACCACAGTGCAGAGCTTCTCCATCTCTGGTGATTGATGAGAGTGACAACATCAGCAACGTGGACCATCACCCTGGGGACTGTGGAAGCCATTCCAAGCCAATTTCCTCAGCAAGCAGAACCAGTGCCCATTACCTGGGTCGCACATAACACCCTTTATAGAGAAAAGTAATGTATTAGATCCTCACACACTGCGTCTATCATTTTCCACGTGGAGCCAAACTCATTCTTCAGTATCCATTTTGTGCATTTTGTTTTTTAACTTCACCCATCCACCTCTCTCCAGTGAGGACCCTTTTCCCTCTCATAACCCTGGCTGTGTCCCTAACTCTCAAAATCATCTCCTTTGAACTCCATGGTCTTCGCTTACACTCTCCTTTCACCATTTAATCTGTGCTGACTTTCTGCGACCAAATGCTGAAATGTTTTGCTGTATTTCTGTCTTTCACCAGCTTGTCCACATTCTCCCTTCCCTGTGCCTTGCTATGCCCCTGAGGGATCAGACTATCCACCTTGATTACCTGTCCAATGCTCCATTAATCAGCCTGCAACTGTTGGATATTTGGGGTCAATTACCATATTTCACTATTATAAATAGTACCTAATATTTGCATGTATCTGTGATTGTTTCCTTAGGATATGTTCCTAAAAGAGAAAGTTCTAGGCGACCGGGAGGTTTAATTGATATTGAATTTTCCCTCATGGAGTACTAAAGCACATATTTATTGACATTCTTAGCAATATGAATGATCTTTCCAAAGTGTTTAATAAAACAGAAAGATAATATATAATATAATGATGTCTATTCAATGCTATGTAGTACAAAAGTATAAGAGATTCTATGCAGTCATTCATTCATTGGCTGGCCTTCATTTTTCAGATTTTTCTGTAATAAACATGACTAAGAGGAGACCTATTTTGTAAATGACATTCAGATACACTCACAGCAGGCAAGCTATACGTTTAAAATTTAATATCGTATTTACACTTCATAGAAGCACTAGATGTTTGCATCATAAACAAGTAAAACAGTGAATTTCACATCATTGAATGGGATTCAGAGCATTATCAACTCTCTTTCTATTAGGAGAGAAAAGTTTTATGACCTGATTTTCCTTTTTGGTGCTTAAGAAAAGTCCATAAAGATTCTCCTTCATGAAGATTTACTCTTTTGGGGTCATGAAGCTACCTTCTGTGTAATTTCAGAATTCTCTTGATAAACTATGTTTACTATATGTATCATCCAACAGATGTGCTAGTACTTAAAAGCTGGCAATGAATATGTATCCTGTGGATTTAAATTCTTAAGTTTTTAAATATAGGATTTTTAGTTTATGTTTACCTTCTAGCACAGAGGTATATACCAGATGTTTACCATAATTCCATTTTATTTTGCTTTCTCTAATCTCTACCAATATTTTAGCACCAAATTGCATCTAACTAATTTGGAAATATTTTAATTATATTAGACCTATTTGCTTAAAAAAAAACCCTCTAAGTCATAAAAAAGAAAAGTGTTCTCCAAGATATAGTAATGAATACATAAATGCAAACATGCCCGGTATGAAGGCTTCTATATCAAATGGGTCATAACACAATCAGATAAGTTCTTGGACACTTACCAAAAGGCATTCCATCATGAATTATTCTTAAAATTTACTAGCAACTTCCCATTTACCCAAAACTTTAATGTTCGATAATAAACTCTTCATCTTTTCTTCTTCCCTTTTGAACCACCATATTATCTCAGACCAACCCTCTTCCAAATTTTCCGAGTAAACGTAAAAAGTAAAAGCTTTTTACAGAGGTAAAGCTTATTTTTTTATAATTTATTTAATAACATAAAAGAAAGGATTTGTAGTAAATTATTCTGGCAGTAAGTTGGTGAGTCTGGTTGCCAACAGACTCTCCCCTTCCTAATAATAGGGATATATTAACGTTCCTACACAATGGATTAAGGAAATGTGCACCAAAACAACACTAAAAGCTCTGCTCTTAAAAAGGTAGAGTAAGATGACTCTGCCTCTTCTCCCACAAATATAGCCATATAAAAGGGAATAGGATCTAGAGGGTATTATGCTAAGTGAAATAAGTCAGACAGAGAAAGACAAATACCTATGATTTCACTTGTGTGTGGGATCTAATAAACAAAGTAAATGAGTAAACAAACAAAAAAGAGAATCTCTTCTACAAATACAGAGAACAAACGGATGGTTGCCAGAGGAAAGGGGGTAGGGGCATGGGTAAAATGGGTGAAGGTTTCCAATTATGGAATGAATGAAAGTCATGAGAATGGAAGGTATGGTGTAGGGAATAGAGTCAATGATACTGTAATAGCATTGTATGGTGACAGGTGGTAGCTACATCGTGGTGAGCACAGCAAACATATAGACTTGTTGATCACTATGCTGTGCACTTGGCGCTAAGGTAACATTGTATGTCAACTACTCAAATTTAAAAAGGGGAATGAGAAGCGGAAATACAAACCTATCTTTAATAAAAAAAAAATAAAGTCATTTAAATGGAAGCACAAAACATGAGGCCTAGCTACCGCATGTAGTGAAAATCAAGCAAGAGAAAAGAAAGAGCGTTCACCTCTGTGATGCAGTGTTAGAAAGCTTTTGCTCTATTCTTAACGAGACAAAACCTAAACAAACTGTAAACCGATGACTTTTCTTGACCGCATCAGAAAAGTGTATTTACACGGCAAGCAACCAACTCAAAAACTGGTCATGCAAAAACCATGACCGCTGCCAAGGACAGAGGTCTACAGCTGAGACAGAGGCAAAAAGACTCTTTAGGACACAGGAGGACTCAAAGTCAAGCATAGAGACAAAAACAAGGTCATTCAGGATATGTCTCGGGTGTTCACAAGAACGACCATGGACTCTGGCAACCATGGCAACAACAAACATCAAACCAAACCCAACTTCTGACTCCTTAACAAAACTCCGCACACTAAAGGATTAAGAAGAGATTAAAAAGGAAATGTGTACTCTGCTCTAAACGTTAAAAATAAAACACCTCAATATCTACTGTTCTACATATCATGAACAGATTTCAAAACAACAAAACAAAGAGGAGGGATAATGAAAGGTACGGTCTGAAGAGATAAAGCAAACATCAGAACCAGACTAACACAAGAGACAAGTGCTGGAACTATCAGGCTATTTAAAATAACTATGATTAATACAGAAAAGTCTCTGGGTGCCTGGGTGGTGCAGTTGGTTAAGTGGCTGACTTTAGCTCAGGTCATGATCACAAGGTCTGTGAGTTTGAGCCCCAGGTCGGGCTCTGGGCTGACAGCTCAGAGCCTGGAGCCTGCTTTGGATTCTGTGTCTCCCTCTGTCTCTCTGTTCCTCCCCTGCTTGTGCTCTTTCTGTTTCTCAAAAATAAATAAATGTTAAAAGAAATTTTTAAAAATATGGAAAAGTCTCTAATGACGAATAAAGATAATATGGAAAACAAGCTTGGAGATTTTATCAGAGAGATATAATATATAAGAAAGAATGCAATAGAAATGCCAGAAATTGAAAACACTTAACAAACTAAAGAATGTGTTCAACAGGCTTATCAATAGACTCAACATGGCCAAGGTAAGAATCGAGGTTAATAGAAATTTCCCGTATGTAAATGAATAGATTAAAAAAGAGTAGGATAAAATGGGGGAAAAACTGTAAACATGAAATTCTATATCTGGCAAAACTGTCCTAAAAAATGAAGGAGGAGTTAAAACATTTCTACACAAGCAAATACTGAGGGAGTTGTTGCTGGATTACCTTCCAGAAATGCCAAAGAGAATCCTTCAGGCTGAAATGAGTACTCAAAACCATACAAATAAATAACTCTGGTAAAGGTAACTACATAGGTCAGTATAAATGTCAGCAGGATTGTATTTTTAGTTCGTAACTCCTCATTTCAATTCCCATATGATTTTTTTTGTCTTTGTTGTTGTTGTTGTTGTCTAATTCCTTTATGATTTACAAGACAAATGCATAAAACAATGATTACAAATCTATCTTAATCAGTGCACAATGTACAAAAATATAATTTTAGACAATAACATAATAAAGGAGGAGACAGAGCTATCAGGATCAGGGATTTTGTACCCTGTTGAAGCTAAACTGGTTTCAATTATTTCAATTGGCATAATTAGATTGTTATACACCTATAGTGTTGATTGTAATTCCAGTGGCAACCACTAAGAAATTATCCAAAAATATATAAAAGATGAAATGAGAAAGAAATCAATATGGCACATTACAAAAAGATCAACTAAAAACCAAAAAACAGCAGTCATAGGAAATGAGGTACAAACAAGGTAAAAGGCAGGGAGAAAACAAATAACAAAATGGTAGGAGTAAGTTTGGTATTAAATATAAATATAAATGGATTAAATTCTCTAATCAGTGGCATCTGAGTGGCTCAGTCGGTTGGGCTTCCGACTTCGGCTCAGGTCATGATCTCGTGGTCCTGGGTTTGAGCCTGGCACAGGGCTCTGTGCTGACAGCTCAGAGCTGGAACCTGCCTTGGATACTGTGTCTCCCTCTCTCTCTGTCCGTCCCCAGCTCATTCTCTGTCTCTCTCTGTGTCTCAAAAATAAATAAGCATTAAAAAACTTTTTTTAATTCTCTTATCAAAAGTTAGACATTGGCTGAATGTATTTTTTTAATTATTAAATATACGTCACTTACAACAGACCCACTTTATATTCAAAGATACAAATATACTGAAAGTGAAAAATGAAAAATATATTTCATGCAAATAATAACCACAAGCAGAGATTACTGAAGTACAGGAGAGAAAACACAGAGGATTAATAAAACCAGAATTTGGTTCTTTGAAAGATCAACAAAACTGACAACCCTTAGCTAGACTAAGAAAAAGAAATAAAACTCAAATAACTAAAACGAGAAATAAAAAACGGGGCCATTCTATCTGACCTTATGGAAATAAAATATGATTATAAGAGAAAACTATGAACTAATTTACACCAACACCTTGGATGACTTAGATGAAATAGAAAAATTCCTAGAAACACACACTACCAAAACTGACTCAAGAAGAAATGGAAAATGGGAATAGGTATATAACAAGCGAGGAAATTGGATCAGTATTCAGGTTGATGAACCTTGCAAACATGCTAAGTGAAAGAAGAGTCACAGGGGCGCCTGGGTGGCTCAGTCGGTTAAGCGTCTGACTTCGGCTCAGGTCATGATCTCACGGCTCGTGAGTTCAAGCCCTGCGTCGGGCTCTGTGCTGACAGCTCAGAGCCTGGAGACTGTTTCAGATTCTGTGTCTCCCTCTCTCTCTCTGACCCTCCCCCGTTCATCCTCTGTCTCTCTCTGTCTCAAAAGTAAATAAAGGTTAAAAAAAAATTTTTTTTTTAAATAAATAAATAAATAAATAAATAAAAAAGAAGAGTCACATAGTGAAAACTTCCATTTATATGAAATACCCAGCATAAGTAGAGACACGGACACAGAAAACATATTGATAGTTGTTAGGGGCTGAGGAGCAAGGAGATAGAAGAATGCTTAATACCTATGGGATTTCCTTTTGGGGTGATAAAAATGTTTTGGAACAAGACAGAGGTACTAATTGCACACCATTGTGAATGAACTATAGTCCACTGAATTTTTCACTTTAAAATAGTTAATTTTAGGGGCGCCTGGGTGGCTCAGTCGGTCAAGCATCCGACTTCGCCTCAGGTCATAATCTCACAGTTTGTGGGTTCGAGCCCCGCATCAGGCTCTGTGCTGACAGCTTGGAGCTTGGAGCCTGCCTGAGATTCTGTGTCTCCCCCTCTCTCTGCCCCTCCCATGCTCATGCTCTGTCTCTCTCTGTCTCTCAGTAATAAATAAACATTAAAAAATTGAAAAAGAAAAAATAAATAAATAAATAAAATAGTTAATTTTATGTTGTATGAATTTCAACCCAATTAAAAAATATATATGAGTGGGGCTCCTGGGTGGCTCAGTTGGCTAAGCATCCAACTTTTGATTTTGGCCTAGGTCATCATCTCATGGTTTGTGAGATCAAGACCCACTTCAGGCTCTGTGCTGACAGAATAAATAAACATTAAAACATTATATAAAAAATACATATGAGCAAAAACTGATAAATTTTTTTTTAATTTTTTAATGTTTATTTATTCTTGAGAGAGAGACAGAGACAGCACATGGGCGGAGGAAGGGCAGAGTGAGAGAGGGACACAGAATCTGAAGCAGGCTCCAGGCTCCGAGCTGTCAGCACAGAGCCCGACGCGGGGCTCAAACTCACAGGCTGTGAGATCATGGCCTGAGCCGAAGTCAGTCACTTAACCAACTGAGCCACCCAGGTGCCCCAAAACTGATAAATCTTAAAGAAAAAGTGGAGAAATCCATAATTTCAGGTGGAGATTTAAGCATTCCTCACTGAGGAATTGATAGAAAAAGTAACCAGAAAATCAAATACAGTATAAGTGAACTGAACAGCACCATGAACCAGCTTAAACCAATTGACACTTAAGAATATTCCATCTAATAACAGCAGAATACAAGCTTCCCTGAAATGCACACGATAGACCATATTCTGGACTGCAAAACAAATCATAATAAGTCTGAAGTAACAAAATTCAATCATGTAAAGTACATTCTTAGGTGGTAATAAGGTGAGAATAAAAATTAATAACAGAAAAATAGCTGACATAAAAAAAGGAAAGTTTCTGTCAACCCTCTTAGGGTCCCTGGGTAGGTCTAAAACTGAAACCGACAGAGATAAATTAAAAGGAGTAAAGCATACAAATTTATTTAATGTAAGTTTTACATGATGCAAAAGCCTTCATAAGGAAATGAAGACTAAGAAATAGTTAGACCTCAGTATCTTTATGCTTAGATATGGAAGCAACCAAGTGTATATCCATAGATGAATGGATAAAGATGTGGTGGCATATATATACACATATATACGTGTATATATATATACATATATACACATATATATATATACACACACACACATATATATATATACATATATACATATATATGTATATATATATATATATGTATATATATATATATAGTGCCATTTACAACAACATGAATACACCTAGAGGGTATAATGCCAAGTTAAATAAGTCAGAGAAAGACAAATACATAGGATTTCATTCATGTGTGGAATTTAAGAAACAAAATAAACAATCAAAGACAAAAGAAACAAACAGACGGTAAGACTCGTAAATACAGAAAACACACTGGTGGTTGCCAGAGAGGAGGCTGGTGGGAGAATGGGTCGAAATAAAGGGAAATAAGAGTACACTTGTCTTGATGAGCTCTTAGAAATGTGTAGGATTTTTGAATCACTGTGTTGTACAACTGCAACCAACACCGTATGTTAATTATACTTGAATTAAATAAATAACACAAATAAAAATGAAAACAGAAAAATATTAGTGCAAAATTGCAAACCTCGGTTTAGGCAGAGACACCAGAAAGAAATAATCGCTGACTGCGATCGTCTGCAATTATTGGCCAGAAAACCATGCCCAGGCCACCTTGGAGCCCTTCTCCTGACGGCCCCCCAGCTCCCTGGCTCTGCCCTGAATCAGCCAGGCTCAACCACACGGTAACCCGGGCGAGCACCACTCAGATTCATCAGGCAGCACCCAAGCCAACACACACCCCACAGCACAGCCAAATCCAAAACAACCCAGTAATTAAATCTGGAGAGTCAGAAAATCATCATCCAAAAACCACAGGCACCCGACAAGCAGACCAATTAGCGGCGGTATGTCCGACAACAGCTGTCATCTGTTATAGTGATTTCAGAATTATTTTTAAATCTGAGAACTATCATCGAATGACCCATGCAATGCTATCTTTTGTGCAGAGCACAAGGTATGAGCCCATGGTATTTTGATGACAAGAAATACCACTCTTCACACTGAAGGCCAGGGGCCATTGGCACGCAACAAAGATCACTCATCCTACAGCTTGAGGAAGAAACACCAGACCAAAGAAAAGGCTGTCCCAAGAGTGTCTTTGTCAGCTCTTAACCTGTGCATTCCATTCTCCACAGTGACAGAGCAGATGACTTTTTAGAACCAGACAACGTGGGTAAGGATCACTCACAACCACCATTTTACCAGAACTTCCTGTCTCCTGCGCCTGAGGCTACGCCAGGTGCCCAGAATAAACACAGCCAACCGCTTCTAGCACACAGGGATGTCTCCTCGGGCGATGTATGTTAACTCCTGCTCCACGCTGGTGTTAGAGCATGGCTCCCGTAGGGATGTTGAGGATGGCCATTCCAAACTTCAGATCCTCTGGAACCATTCCATGCCTCCAATCCTAGTGTCCTCGAGCTCCTAGTCCAAAACGTGCTGGCCCGTCCTCCCAGTCCCTTCATGCCCATTGAGCTTTACATACTCTTCAATTCCCTATACTTCTTTTGTGGCAAGTCTGGCACTATTTCTTGCACACTTCTGTCAGCCTTACAGGTGCAAGCCATTCTTCAGAACACAAATGAATTGCAAGAAGAGAGGTCATCATGGAGTAAACATCACACATCACGGAACACTTGCAACGTTGGAGGCAGCCATGGGGGGCTCAGGAACACCAAACAGTTGGAACAAGCTGCATCCATACCCAAGGCGAGTCTGTGATGCTAGTTTTCCTTGGCCGAGAGCGTGAGGCAGCAATCAGAAAGTGGGGACATTTTACGTACAAGTGCCTATATTATTTTTTTCCTCACATAAAGAGCCCAGATCCATGAGTGATCCCTTGGGTAAAAGGTTCGAGGAGTGCCAGGTCACTCGGTCACTTGCGTGCTTACAGGCTGAGATGTAAGCAAGAAATACACTTTGTGTTAAGTGACCTTCCCTGCAGAGATTTGGGGGTTGCTTGTTAGACAACAGCAAAGCCTGTACCATGGGCGTGATGTGCAATCTGCACTATTCAACATGGCAATAGTATCACACCCTTCCGTACTACGTCGAGAGGGAGAGCAGAGTGTCACCTTATCTGACTCATGGGTTCTGTGTCGACAGCCGCCGTCCACTGTGAAATGGGAACATGCTAGTGACACCCGTCTCTGGAATATCAGAACCAGGGAAAAACAGATCAATGGAAAAAAAAATTTTTTTTAACGTTTATTTATTTTTGAGACAGAGAGAGACAGAGCATGAACGGGGAAGGGTCAGAGAGAGAGGGAGACACAGAATCGGAAACAGGCTCCAGGCTCCGAGCTGTCAGCACAGAGCCCGACGCGGGGCTCAAACTCACGGACCGTGAGATCGTGACCTGAGCCGAAGTCGGACGCTTAACCGACCAAGCCACCCAGGCGCACCCAAAATTTTTAAGTATAATTTGGTTCTGTGAATATATCTGAAGATGTTTCTAAGCATCTGTCATCACAGCTTTCTCAAATAGTTTAAACATGCGCATGCCCGAGGCATGGTCACAAGGCACGGGCTTCAGGGTCTGGCAGGCATTTCTTCCTGTTCAGGCCACATATGTACAAACTGGGTTTGTGGGTAAAATGAAGTTAGTAGGTTAATGAGACTGCCTCAGACTTGACCTAAAGATTAGACAACACAGGTTAGTGTCTGCAGTATAGTAAATACTGGTAATTCTTATTGTGGAGAATATTTTCTTAATTGCAATGCATTCTAGCTACCTCTGCTCTAAAACGGGTGGATTAAAATAAAAAAAATTTTAGGGGTGCCTGGGTGGCTCAGTCAGTTAAGCATCTGACTTCGGCTCAGGTCGTGATCTCACAGTTCGTGGGTTCAAGCCCCGCGTCGGGCTCTGTGCTGACAGCTCGGAGCCTGGACCCTGCTTCAGATTCCGTGTCTCCCTCTCTCTCTCTTCCCCTTCCCCACTTGTGCTTTTTCTCTTTTTCTCTCTCTCAAAAATAAACATTTTTTTAAAAAATATTTTTTGAAATCTGAGAAATCTGTAAAAATAAGATCCTCAAGGTTTGCTTTTACAAAGTGAAGAGAACCCCAAGAACTGTCTTCCATTTGTAGATTGTTTGAAACTTTCCCAAGTGCAGCTCTACAGACATAGGCAGTAGCCCAATCTCACAGTGGCCAAGCTTCCCAAGTATTAATTTCTACCTTGTCAGTGACGTGACACACGTTGGCTGGGGAGCAAGATACTTGCTGTGATTTTTGGAGAGCCTCCTGTCCCCTTCCTCCCCTCCCACAACTGTCTCCAGGATCATCCTTGCTCGATCTCCTTAGATCTCCCCATCACTGACCTCTTCATTCATTGCATCCTCTCAAAACGCCTTCATTCATTGCAAACTTCAACCTCCAGATAATGTAGAGATAAGGCTCCAGACAATATATACGTGCCTGTTTCCAGCTCAGCTGATCTCATCTCCATCAAGTGGGAATCGATTACATAAACGTGATATACCCAGACCACAGAACATCTTGTAGCCATTATTAAAATAAATGAATTACACTAATCTATAAAACAGGCATGGGGTGTTAAGGGCCAAAAGTAAGTGACAAGGGGTCTGATCCAGTTACGCTGCATACATACGAGTGTGTAGAAAGTTAGGTAACTCGGGTGCCTGGGAGGCTCAGTCAGTTAAGCATCTGACTTCGGCTCAGGTCATGATCCCACGGTTCATGGGTTTGAGCCCCGCGTCTGGCTCTGTGCTGACAGCTCAGAGCCTGAAGCCTGCTTCAGATTCTATGTCTCCCTCTCTCTCTCTGCTTGCACTCCGTCTCTCTCTCTCTCTCTCTCTCTCTCAAAAATAAATAAACATTAAAGGGGGGAGGAGGCAAGATGGTGGCACAGCCTGGAAGTTTTTTGTGTGTCTCACATCTGTGAAATACAGCCAGACCGACACTAAACCATCCTGCACACCTGGAAAACTTATCCGAGGATTAACACAACAATCTGCACAACCTGAAACCACAGAATTCAGCAGGTACGCGGCGCGGAGAGGCGAACTGGGGGAGAGAGAAACCGCGAGGGCAGGAAGCCGCTTTTGCCTGTGGGGGGGGGATAAGGGAAAAGCACCCCCCGACCCAAGCAGCTGGAGAGAAAGTGGAAAAGTGGAAACAGCCAAGGGACTGAACTAAAAAGGGAGAAAGGAGAAAGGAGAGGGTTTAAATTCCATTAAGACTATAAACGGGGGAAGCGCAGGGTCTGAAACTCCGCAGCTCCATACCTGGCGGTGCTCGGGTGGGAAGGGCGAATCCCCAGGAGCAGAGCGGGGTCCGGGGGTCTTCGGGCCACACCGGTAGAGGCTGTGTGGGTCCCCCAAAGGCAAGGCCCCAGGGGACCTGGGAGAACACCCACGTTCGCTGGTGCTGGAACAAGGTAGTTAAGGGTGAAGCCTGGAGCCACACGTGTGTTGTGATTTTCCACAATCCCTGAAACGCTGCTGCAACCCTATCTCGCGAACGTTTTCTGGGGCGGCTGGTACCCGGCTGCCGTCTCTGGGCATCGGCAGCAGCACAGTCCCGCAGACGGTCCCGGGTGAGGCCGGCACCCGGCCATCGCTCGGTGAGACCCTCCTGCAGGGGGGCAGGATGGGTCACAGCTGCCGTCGCTCAGAAGTAAGGGGTCAGGAAAAACAGCCGCATCTGAGACAAAACTCAGGAGGGAGGTGCTGCCTGGGGCTCGGCCACGGACTGTGTAAAAGCGGGAAGTGGATGGAAGCCGAAGACGAAGGACAGGTGCGCGACTGCTGATCGGGGAGAACAGTTCTGACACTAGAGGTTGGGTAGTTGGGTGACGTCATTTTGGCCGCTCCCGCGCATGCACAGACGCACCTACAGGCGCCACAACAATCCACCCTGGTAAGCTAAGCAGCGCCATCTAGTGGAGAACGGAGCCGTTACACTAAGCCCCGCCCAACTGGGCCAACCTCGCTCTTCGGGAACCCAAGTCTCTCTGCCTGCTTAGTTTACAGACTATAAAGCACTTTGTAGTTTGACCTCTAGGAGAAAACCAAGTAATTTCAGTAGTATTTCAGTCTGTTTGCTGGTCCATCTATTCAATTTTCTTTCTTTTCTTTTTTTCTTTTTTCTTTTTTCTCTTTTTTGTTTCTTTTCCTTGTCTTGAATACAGAAAGAGAAAACATTCGTTTTTATTTTCAATTTTTATTTAAAATATTTTTCAATTTTTTCAAGTGTATTTAGTATTTTTGTGTAGATTTTTTCAAATTCTATTTTACTTCCATCATTTCATTGTAGTCTACTTCAGTGTATTCATTTTTTCCAAATTTTCAAACGATTTCCTTTTTTTTCTTTCCCCTTTTTTCTCTGATGGATCAAGCCCCTTTCAACACCCAGACCAAAACACACCTAGAATCTAGCATCATTTATGCGATTGTGTGTGTGTGTTTGTTTGTTTTTAATTTTTTAATTTTAATATTTTTTAACTTTAATTTTATTTTTTTTACCCCATTAATTCCTTTTCTCCCTTCAAAATGACAAAACGTAGGAATTCACTCCAAAGGAAAGAGCAGGAAGAAACGACAGCCAGGGACTTAACCAACACAGGTACAAGCAAGATGTCTGAACCAAAATTTAGAGTCACAATAATAAGAATACTAGCTGGAGTCGAAAATAGATTAGAATCCCTTTTTGTGGAGATAAATGAAGTAAAAGCTAGTCAGGATGAAATAAAAAATGCTATAACTGAGCTGCGATCTTGAATGGAGTCCATGGCAGCAAGGATCGATGAGGCCAAACAGAGAATCAACGATATAGAGGACAAACTTATGGAGAATAATGAAGCAGAAAAAAGGAGGGAGATTAAGGCAAAAGAGCGCAATTTAAGAATCAGAGAAATCAGTGACTCATCAAGGAACAACATCAAAATCATAGGGGTCCCAGAAGAGGAAGAGGGAGAATTAGGGGTAGAAGGGTTATGTGAGCAAATCATAGCAGAAAACTTTCCTAACCTGGGGAAAGACACAGACATCAAAATTCAGGAATCACAGAGGACTCCCGTTAGATTCAACAAAAACTGACCAGGAACAAGGCATATCATAGTCAAATTCACAAAATACTCAGGCAAGGAGAGAATCATGAAAGCAGCAAGGGAAAAAATGTCCCTAACCTACAAGGGAAGACAGATCAGGTTTGCAGCAGACCTAGCCACAGAAATTTGGCAGGCCAGAAAGGAGTGGCAGGATATATTCAATGTGCTGAAGCAGAAAAACATGCAGCCAAGAATTCTTTATCCATCAAGGCTGTCATTCAAAATAGAAGGAGAGATAAAACGTTTCCCAAACAAAAATTAAAAGAGTTTGTGACCACTAAACCAGCCCTGCAAGAAATTTTAAGGGGGAATCTCTGAGGGGAGAAAAGATGAAAAAACAACAACAACAACAAAAAAATAAAGACCAAAAGCAACAAAGACTAGAAAGGACCAGAAGAACACCACCAGAAACTCCAACTCTACAAGCAACATAACAGCAATAAATTCATATCTTTCAGTACTTACTCTAAACGTCAATGGACTAAATGCTCCAGTCAAAAGACGTAGGGTAACAGAATGGATAAAAAATAAATAAACATTAAAAAAAAAGAAACCTAGGTAACAAATGTTACCATGGGTGGATTGAAAATGACATGTATATATTTACCATTTATTATTCTTTATTAATTTCTGTTTAAATTTTGTGCCAGTGTGTTTTCTACTTACAAGAAGTAGGAAACAAATTTATTTTATAAGAAATAAATGTACTATAATTTGACGATCCAAAAAGAGAATATGCCAAAAATGAAAATTAGTTAAATTATGAGATTACTTCCTCTAAAAATGGATGTTTTTTTTATTTTTGACAATTTAGTTATCAGAATTTATCTTTCAAGTGTGATTTATATTGATGTGTCTTTACATGGGCAGAAATACAAGCTCTTTGCTTGAGGGTCCTAGGAAAAACAACACCAAAAATCATGCCAAATTAAGATGAGATGCTGGCAACCCAAATTCTAACCAAATTTAATGTAAAATGTCTCTAAAACCACAACCTGCCAGTGAACATAACCCACCTACAAAAAACCCACTTAAGCAGAGGTTGTATATAATTGCACCTAGTGTTGCTTTTAATGTAAGTTTCACCTGTATTTGTGCTTGTTCAGGGACCAGCACCTCTCTTTCCAAGTCAGCTCTGCCCTTTCTTTGGAGGCCAGCACACCATTCAGCCTCCTCAGGAGATGATACTATCTTAGACCGGTAGGTATCTTCACAGAAGGGCGGGTGGGAGAGCTCTGGGCTTTCAGAGGGACCCTCCTGTTCTCTTCAATATTGGTTCATTGTTTAATGGATTTTTTTTGCATCTTTTGAGTTTTTGGCCCCCTCTTCTGGACAATCTATTTCACTACTCCAGTTTGCTTCGGTAAAAGCTGGGCACATAGATGACCGAACATGCTAGGCAAAATGAAATCAAAAACCTAATCTCTAACAGTTAGAGGTAATCCTATTTCTAAAGCCTCAGGTAAGTTGTTTGCTGAGTTCCCACAGGAATCAGAGAAGGTCTCGTGTATTTTAAAAACAAGAGCCTCTGAAATTACGGCGTGCTCTTTCGGCCCAGACCTTTGAGGACCATCAGCTTGAGGCTCTCTGCTGTAAGTAACACAGAGAGACCACCAAAGGGCTGCAAAAGCAGCGTGTCTAACATAGCTGCTCCTCAGAGACGTGCAGTCTGCTGATTTGAATCAGGCCGTGGTGAAATTCAAGTTCATCAGCGCACGTGGGCCTGTTTAGGCTCCTTATACATGCACTCAGTTAATTGTACAATCATCACACATGGGCTTCCCAGCATGCCCAAGAAAGGAAGAGGCATCATGTCTGAAAGGCCAGGATAATGAGGCTTTGGAGAAATGGCTGGGGGCAGGGGTGCGTCCTGGGGTATTGCCGGTGGAGCTCTGGTCCCCAGGTCAGGGGGCTTGATTCTCTTTCAGACTAGACTTTGACAGATCTGTGCTTCTCCGTGTATAATGCAAGAGACCCGGGTCACGAGTGCCACTTTCGGCTCCTGCTGGCTCCTGCTGTCTACAGGCTGCTCAAGCAGATGGCAGAGATAAAATGAGTTCCTCTGTCTGAGAAGCTACAATGTAACAAATGCCTGTCCAGTTTTCAGATGGCTCCTAGTGATGGCGTACATCTGCAGGAACAGGCTGAAAGCAACCTAAGCAAACGGGACACTCACTGCATAATGAAAAGTGCTCATCACCAAACTCTTAGTGATGAGTCTAAAAGTTTGGTTTAAGTATTGGGTGAGAAAGCAAGTCTTATTCACAGTTAGAAGGAGGCCAGAACTACACTTTGGCTTTTCTGATTTGGGCAGATGTTCCCAGACATCCGAAGTCCAATAGGGATGTGGTAAAGTCAACGCCACATTTTCATTAACGGCTTAATTAGAAGCAGGCTCATTGTTCTTGTCGATGGATGATGGCCATTGTAACAGGTGTGAGGTAATATGTTATTGGAGTTTTGATTTGCGTTTCCCTGATAACTAGTGACATTGAGCAACTTTTCATGTACTCATTGGTGATTCACAGATATTCTTTGGGGGGGAAAATGCCTATTCGGGTCCTTGCCAATTTTTAAATTTGGTTATTTGTTTTGGTTTTTTGTTTTGTGGGGGTTTTTTCTCTGCTCTGTTTCAATGCCACTACCATACTCTTTTCATTAATAAAGCTGTATAGTATAGCTTGAAATCAGAAAATGTGATGACTTCCACTCTGTTCTTTGTCAGGATGGCTCTGTTCATGCGGGGTCTATTCATAATTCCATACACATTTTAGGATTTTTTTTATACTTCTGTAAGAAATGTTATTGGCACATTGGTAGTGATTGCATTGAGTCTATAGATGGCTTTTGGTGATATTGACATTTTAACATATTAATTCTTCCAATCTATGAACACAGGATATCTTTCCCTTCATTTGAATCTTCTTCTATTTCTTTCATCGATATCCTATAGTTTGCAGAATAGATATCTTTTACCTCCTTGATTAAATTTATTCCTGAGTGTTTCATTGGTTTTGATGCTATTATAAATGAGATCGTTTTCTTTATTTATTTTTCAGATAATTTGTTGTTGGTGTATAGAAACACTACTGATTGTTGTATGTTAGTTTTGCATCTTACAACTCTCCTAAATCTGTTGACTAGATCTAACAGTTTTCTGGCGGAGTCTTCAGGATTTTCTGTATATAAAATCATGTCATCGACAAATAGAGACAATTTTACTTCTTCCCTTTCATAATTGGTGTCTTTTATTTCTTTTTTCTTTTCTGATTGCTCTGGCTAGAACTTCTAGCACTATGTTTAATAGGAGTGGTGAGAGAGGGCACCCTGGTCTTGGTCCTAATCTTAAAGGAAAAGCTTTAAACTTTTCAGCATCAAGTATGCATTTAACTATGGCTTTGTCAAATATGGCCTTCATTATGTCGAGATATGTGCCCTCTATACCCACTCTGTTGAGTTTTTATCATGAACGAATGTTGAAGTCTGTCAAATGCTTTGTTTGTGTATTGGAATTATCCTATGATTTTTTTTTCATTCATTTCATGTGATATATCATTGATTGATTTATGTTTGTTGAATCATCCTTGCATTCCAGGTATAAATCCCACTTGATCATGGTAAACAATCCTTTTAATGTGTTGCTGAATTTGATGTGCTAGTATTTCACTGAGAATTTTTACATTCACATTTGTAAGAGACATTGGCCTATGGTTTATTTTCTGGTGGTGTCCTTTCCTGGCTTTGTTATCAGTGTAATGCTGGTTTTTGAAAATGAGTCTGGTTTTCCTACTCTTAATTTTTTTTTGAAGAATATGAGAATAATTGACATTAATTCTTCTTTAAATGTTTGGTAAAATTTACTAATGAATCCATTTGGTCCTAGGTTTTTCTTTTTTGGGGAGATTATTGATTACTGATTCAATCTCCTTACTAACAATTGTTCTATTCAGATTTTCTATTGCTTCCTGATTCATACAACAAACATAGGTTGTATGTTTCTAAGAATTTTTCCATTTCTTTTAGATTTTCTATTTTGTTGATGTATAGTTGCTCATAGTAAACTCTTATGATCCTTTGTAATTCTGTGATATCTGCTGTAATGTTAATTTCTCATTTATAATTTTATTGATTTGAATCCTCTCTTTTTTCCTACATTCCCCTAGTTAAAAGTTTATCAATTTTGTTCATCTTTTCAAAGAATTAACTCTTAGTTTTTGATCCAATGGTTGTTCAATACAGTGTTGTTAAATTTCAATGTATTTGTGAATTTTCCAGTTTTCTTCTTGTGATTGATTTCTAGTTTCGTGCCTTTGTGGTCACAAAGGATAATTGCTAGATTTCAGTCTTCTTGAATTTGTTAAGACTTGTTTCATATAGTCTATCTTAGAAAATGTTTCATATGTAATTGATAAGAATGTATATCCTACTATTGTCCGAATATTTTGTATCTATCTATTGGGTCCATTTGCTCTATAGTGTTGTTCAAATCTGTTATTTCCTTACCGATTCTCTGTCTGGATGATATATCCATTGTTGAGAGTGGGGTATTAAAGTTCTCAACTATTGTTTTGCTGTTTATTTCTCCTGTTTAGTTCTGTTTGCTTTATAGATCTAGATACTCCAATTTGGGGTACCTAAATATTTCTGACTGTTATATCTGCTTTATGTATTGAATAAGGCAAACAGGACACTACCAAATGAAACTAACAAAGCTGTAATAACTGACCTTATAGAAATGGAGATCTATGAACTGCTACATAAAGAATTCAAAATTATCTTCTTAAATAAGTTTAGTAAATTACAAGAACACACAGAGAGACAACTAAGTGAAATGAGAAAAATAATGCATGAGCAAAACAAAAAGTTCAATGAAGAAATAGAAACCATTTAGAAAAAAAACAGAAATTCTACAGCTGAAAAACACAATGATTGAACTGAAGAATTCAATAGACAGCTTGTCTATTTGTCTTACATAAGTATAGTTAACTATTTTTTTTTTGTTCTTACTATTCACCTAAAATATCTTTTTTCATCCCTTTACTTCCAGTCTATGTGTGTTTTTAAAGCTGAAGTGAGTCTTTTGTAAGCAGCATATCATTAGATCTTGTTTTTTAAACATCGTCTGTTCTATATATTTGAATGGAGAATAATCTATTTATGTGTAAAGTAATTATTAACTGATAAGGACTTACTATTGCCATTTTGTTAATTGCTTTCTGGTTATTTTGTAGATCTATTGTTCTTTGTTTCTTAATCTGCTGTCTTTTTTGTGTTGTGTTTTGTGTTTTTTGATGTCTTTAGGTATCGCTATACTTGACATCTTTATCATAGATTTTCTGTGTAGCTACTATAGGTTTTTCACTTGTGGTTACCCTGAGTCTTACATAAAATGTCTTAAAATTAGAACATAAACTAATAACAATTTAACTTCAATAAAATTTCTAAGCTTTACACTTCTACTCCTTGGCCTCATACTTTAGGTTACTGATGTTACAATTTGCGTATTTTTTATATTGTGTAACTAATAACGGATTATTGCAGTAATGGCTTTTTTTTTGCTATGTTTGTTTTTTGTTTTAAATTAGAGTTGTGAGTGAATTACACACCACTGTCATGTTGCAAATTCTAACTTTGACTGCATATTTACCATTACCAAGGAGTTTTACACTAGCTTCTAATGTTTTTGTGATGTTAATTAGCATGTTTTTTACTGCCAAACAACTCCCTTTAGCATTTCTTGTAAGGCAGGTCTAACAGTGTTGAACTCCCTCAGCTTTTGTTTGTTTGGGAAAGTCTCTCTCCCTTCTTCATTTCTGAGCGACTGCTTCACTGAGTGTAGAGTTCTTGGTTGAAAGGTTTTTTATTTCAGTAGTTTGGAAATGTCATCCCATTCTCTCATGGCTTGAAAAGTTTCTGTTGAAAAATTCACCTATAGTGTTATGGAGCTTCCTTTGTATGTAACATCTCTCTTTTGTTGCCTTCAAAACTCTTTCTTTGTATTTGAATTTTGACAATTTAGTTATAATGTGTATCTGGGTAGCACTATTCAGGTCCAACTTATTTGGGCCTCATGGATCTGGATGTCTATTTCTCTCCCCAGGTTTGGGAAGTTTTCAGCTATAATTGCTTTCAATATAATTTATATCCCTTTATCTCTCCTCTTTCCGGAATCTCCATAATGCAAATATCGTTTCTTTCTTTTTTTCTTCATTGTGCCCTATAAATCCCACAGGTTTTGGATTTTTTTTTTTTTCACTCTTTTTCATTCTTTTCCCCTCTGACTGGAAATTTCAAATATCCTATCTTCCAAGACATGGATTATTTCTTCTGCATGGGTCAGTCTGTTTTTGAAGCTGTTGAATTCTTCAGTCAACCATTGTATCTTTCAGCTGTAGAATTTCTGTTTTTTTTAATGGTTTCTATTTCTTTGTTGAACTTTTTGTTTGGTTCATGCATTATTTTCCTCATTTCACTTAGTTGGCTCTCTGTGTGTTCTTGTAGTTTCCTAAACTTATTTAAGAGGATTATTTTGAATTCTTTGTCTAGCAGTTCATAGATCTCCATTTCTATAAGGTCAGTTAATAGAGCTTTATTAGTTTCATTTGAGAGTGTCCTGTTTGCCTAATTTTTTTTTTTTTTTTTTTGATCCTTGATTCCTTATGTTGGTATCTGTGCATTTGAGAAAGTAGGCTTCTTTCCCAGAATTTATAGGTTTGCCTTTGCAGATACTTCGCCAGTCAACTCAGTTTAGATTTCTGGACATGTCTGTTGGTAATATTCTTGGACAGACCTGTGGGGCCAGACCAGAGTAGGGATCCCCACAAAGTGATCCACAACACTGAAGGGGCTGGATATCAACCCTGGGCTCTGTTTTCCCACTGGAGGTATAGGCTTAGAAGAAACCTCTGTGCCTGGTACTGCGCCAGCATGGGGGAGGGGCAACACAATAGTGTGCATCCATTCATTTCCTTTACGCCTCTAACACAGTCTGTTTCAGTCTCTGTGGTGCAGGGGGTTCTTCAGCCTCACTCCCGTGTTCTAGAATTCTCTCATTGGCCTCTTATTCATGAATAGTTGTTAGTCATTCTTCTTGTGAGAGGGAGTGAAGTCAGGAATGACCTTTGTCACCATCCTGGTGACATGACTCTGCTGGTCATGAATTCTTAACGGAAATTGGTTTTCTTCCTATTTAACACCAAGTTGAAGATATACATGTTCCGTTCTGTCTCCTTCTGTGCAGTAAATTTAATTCTTGTGCACATTAAATTTTCCTTTTTTATGTGGGGGTATCATTTTAGACTCCCCACATTTACTATGCCCTAGATTTTATATTTTGCAGTTCCCATATTTCCCACATTTTATTTTACTAAGAAGATTATTCAGACTGTGAGTCTGACTTTAATATGTTTATTTAGGCAGATTAAACATATATTTTTTCTATACAATGTTCCCATTATCTATAGTTCCAATAGTGTAATATCTGTTCTAATTCTGCTATTGTTTTTATCTTTTAATTTTCATCATAAAGGTTTGTTTCATGGTATGTTTTGTAGAATTTGACTGTCAAAACAAATTCCTTGGAATTATATCCCTGAAAATTCTTTCAGTGTTGCTTTTAAATTATTGTGCAAAGGAATTTCATTCATTTTTACCAACCTCCTGGTGAACAGATTTGGAGTTTGTATGTTGGTACCACATACGTTGTGTGAATTATACTCATATATATGTATAATAGTGGGTTTGTGGTTTGGAATGCTCTTGAGACAAAGTAGGCTGAAATATCTATGTTTGTACTGTACAGGATAAAGTATTTTCCATTTTCAGAGCGCTAAAGCTATTTTCTTTAAGAGAGATCTTGAATTTACAAAGAATCTCATATTGATTGGCCCATCATTTTGGAACACCACCAAGCTTTATCTTTCGTCTTCTTCAAACATATGACCCATAAACTTTGAACTCCAGGACCCCAGACGTTTGTAAATTCTCTAAATAGTGAAAGTGGCTTCTAAGCTTATTGACTGTCCTTTACTCATTCTTTTTGATATCAGTACTTCAATTAATTTGCTGCTAGCTTACAAATAACTTTAGGAGTTAACTTTATTTTTTCTGGATCTTTTTACGTGTTCTGTATTTGGAGAATGTCTCTAAATACACAAATTCTGTCATAATTTATGCAAGTAGAATTTATGTGGGGAGTAGAATCCAAAATAATGTTTTATATTTTAAAACACGTTCATCCAAAACTTGTCCGTTTGTAACTATTTTTTAATTTCTTGGCGTAACGTTGTCTACTTTATTCTGTTATTAGTTTTGAATCTAGAGTGATCACAAAATTTTATCCCTTTATGTTATTAATATCGTTTGTTCCTTTTCTGGTTTTCTTAGTCTTATAATTTCTTATTCAATTAAATTTTATTGACAAACACTATTTGATTTTTTTGTTTTGTTTTATCCTTTTATAGTGTTTATTCAGATTTCATCATCTACCATGTATCTTCTTTGGTTGACTCTGTTCTTGTTCAAGTCTTTATCTTCAAATGTTTATCTTATTAAAGTTAACACATTTTGTTTTTAAATATAAGACATGAATATAAATTTTGAATTTATTTAAATATGTTTATTCAACATAAGACATTATGAATAGAAATGTTCTCTTAGGTTCTACATTAGTGGCACACATACTTAAAGTGCCACTTTCTGGTCTCCAAATATAGTGCAGTGCATTTATTGACTGAGTTTTTATACATAATTTATAATTTTATCATATTACATTCAGGTAACATATTCTTATAGTATAGGTTATTTGATTTTGAGACTTTATTTTTGTATTGTTGTACAGACATTAAGTAAATATGTAATTATTAGTTGCAGGTATCTGTGTTTTATTTCAATCATACACATATTTTTCTTTGATATTTTGCCTATTATTTTTTTTCCCAGTTTGCTTTATTTATCCATAAGAAGGTTTTCTGGTGCAGCCACTCTGGAAAACAGTATGGAAGTTCATCAAAAAGTGAAAGGTACAACTGCCCTATTATCCAATAATTGCACTACTAGGTATTTACCCAAAGGATGAAAAATGCAATTCAAGGGGATACATGCACCCTGATGTTTATAGCAGCATTAGCTACAATAGCCAAATTATGGAAACAGCCCGTGTCCATCGATTGATGAATGGATAATATATATATATACAATGGAATATTACTCAGCCGTAAAAAAGAATGAAATCTTATCGTTTGCAATGACATGGATGGAGCTAGAAAGTATTATGCTAAGTGAAATAAGTCAGTAAGAGAGACAAATACTCTCTGATTTCACTCCAATGTGGAATTTAAGAAACAAATGAGCAAAGAGGGAAAAAAAGAGAGGCAAACCACGAAACAGACTCTTAACTATAGGGAACAAACTGATGGTTATGGGGGGGGGGGGTGGATGGAAGGAGGCGATGGGTGAAATAGATGTTGGAAATTAAGGAGGCATACCTTGTATGGAGGTGTTGAATCAGTATATTGTACACCTGAAACTAATATTACACTATATGCTGACTAACTAGAATTTAAATAGAAACTTTTAAAAAAGAGAAGTTTATTAATATCTCCATTAATATGTTTGGGATTTGGGAATTTTTTATTACTTTACTATTTAAAATATTTTGAGTGCACATTCTTTTTTCTAATGTTTATTTATTTTTGAGAGAGAGAGAGAGAGAGAGAGAGACAGAATGTGAGGGGGAGGGGCAGAGAGAGAGGGGGACACAGAATCTGAAGCAGGCTCCAGGCTCCAAGCTGTCAGCACGGAGCCCCACACGGGGCTTGAACTCACAAACCTCGAGATCATGACCTGAGCCAAAGTTGGTCGCTTAACTAACCGAGCCACCCAGGTGCTCCCAGTGATTCCCTTTCTAAGCTGAGTCACACTAAGACGAGACTCTGGGATTTGAAAAGCAGGGAGGAAGAAGATACTGTCTGGGGTCCCTTACTCCCCCTTCTTCTGCTCAGCTCCCCACAAGCAACAATCGTTAGCAAAACTGGAAAGATCTTGAAGTTGCTGAAGGTGTGTCTGTTATAAGTAATCCTAACCAGTAAGCTGTGGAAGTCCAATTTCCCAGGCAAAGGGCTCAGAGCACAAATGTGAAAGCGTATACACATGAATGCAGACATATGTTTACCCAAGAAATGTCAAGAATATTCTTAGCATCATTATTCATAACAGCCCCAAATTGGAAATAACACAGAGGTCAGTTCACAGTAAAGCTTTCAAGTTTCAAAGAAACAATATTCATCCTAAGGATCTATGAATTTAAGGATGTGCACTCAAGGGGCTCTCGCGCTCTGTCTCTCAAAAATTAATAAACATTAAAAAAACTTTTTTAGGGGCGCCTGGGTGGCTCAGTCGGTTGAGCGTCCGACTGCAGCTCAGGTCACAATCTCACGGTCCGTGAGTTCGAGCCCCGCGTCGGGCTCTGGGCTGATGGCTCAGAGCCTGGAGCCTGCTTCCAATTCTGTGTCTCCCTCTCTCTCTGCGCCTCCCCCATTCATGCGCTGTCTCTCTCTGTCTCAAAACTAAATAAATGTTAAAAAAAAAAAAAAAAAAAAAAAAAAACTTTTTTAAAGAGAAAGGGAATCACTTCTCACCTATCTGTTTATCTGCTTACCTCCCCCTGTTGCCCTACATCCATCAGGAGAGTGAAATCTTAGTGGTTCACAGAGGAACTGATCTTCTCCAGAAAGAGACTACACCAGGTGTCCTGATCCTTCAGAATCTTGCCAGATAATATAGACAAGGGTCGTGTGGCACATTTGAGAGTGGATTCTGCTTTAATCGTGTTATTTATTTCCTGTGTCTTAAAATGCTTTGACATCCGGTAGCCTGGAAAGATTGCCTGTCCCCAGGCCAGCTATTTCCTAGAAGTAGTAAACAGCTCCTCTCAGGGTATACTTTTCATGTGCAAACAAACAAATCCAAAGACCCCGTCCCCAAATACTTCCTTTATCTAATTTTCACACATGAAGACAATATTTCCCCTGCCCTGGGGCACCTGGGTGGCTCCTTTGGTTGAGCACGTGGGACTCTTGATTCCAGCTCAGGTCATAATCACAGGATTGTGGGATTGAGCCCTGCATCAGGCTCCGCTTTGAGTTTGGAGTCTGCTTGGGATTCTCTCTCTCTCCCTCTACCCCTCTCCCCCACTCACACTTTCTCTCTCTCAAAAAAAAAAAAGAAAAGAAAATATATACATATATATGCCCTAAAATAATCACACCCTGCCCAAAAATCACAGTAGGTTAGGTATAGGCAACTAAACCATCCCTATAGCCAGAGCACAATGAAACTGTCAAACTACCCAATTTTAACCTTGCTCAGACTTGCCTACCCTGCTTTGACCATTCCTTCCCATGGAAACTGTAATAGAGGCTCTGGGCTATGCTCTCCCTTTGCTCTTTCTGGGTAACCCTGATACTTACCAACGTAACCTTGCATGACACAGTATGCCCCACCTCTTGGAAATGTAGGTAATAAACACCCCTTTCAAAGGCAGCTCTCTCCATGTCTGTCACCTTACTATAGCTGACTAAGCCAACAACAGGTATATTTTTAAACAGATTCTTAGGATGTGAGACTTGAAAGGATAAAATATACTCGGATCAAGTCATATTTATGGCTATGACCACCCCAGCTGTGGGTTCAGGAATTAATGCGTTACCTTGAGACTGTGGGAGTCGCTCTACCAGTATGCCAGACTGGTTTATTGAATCAAGGGTTAAGGGTTGGTCTACAGTATATAGGACTGAGATTCCAGAATGTCCAAGACACACTTAAAGGAGTAAAATGAAGGTTCATGGTGATGGGAATGAAAGAGTGAATATATTACTTATGATGCCCAGCACTCCTTAAACAGGTCCCCAAGAGGCCTGAAGAACACTCCTTTAATCAACATAAAATGCATTGAAGACGGAGGCACCTAAGACCTTGAGCAGCTCTATGATGACCATATTTTTAGGTTGAAAATGATGGCAACAGAGACATCTATTGAAATAGGTCCCTGGATTTCATTGGGAATTGAGCTCATTAGGATTGGCGGATCCCTGGTGACAGCAATGAACTCTCAGTGGAAAGATGAGTGCAATTAACACAGTCAGCAGGAGAGGCAGATTGTCTATCTGTGATGTGAGCTAGAGTAGTGGTTCTCAAATAGGCTTTTACGTTAGTACCCCTTCGGGCAAGCGAGGAAAATCCCACTGCCAAGGCTTTATTTCATATCAATGAAATAAATCTCTCTCCAATAGAACCAAAACATGATTTTTTTAACTCACTGGATATAATCAATTTGTAGCAAATTTTGAGAACCAAAAGACGGGTAGGGATTTGTCTTGGTGGTTACTTGATTATTAGATCCATCGAAATGAATTAGAAACTGACTTTCTCATGGTACTTCAAAGTATATATTATATACATATATTTTCAGGACGAATGATGAATAAAATAACAGAAGTCACCATAATAGACATTTATAGCTTCTTTCCCATTTTTCTGATACAATCCAGTTTATAGACTAGAGGCGTCAACTCAAGGACAGCCTAGGTTTCTTAAAGTTTCCTACATCATAGATGCACGTATGTAGAAGGAATCTTTCCATAAGCATTCCATATGGTCATACACCAAGGTGTCTGCATTTTTCTGGAGAGGGGAGGAGGTATCTAAATATGATTTTTGTTGTTCTTATATACCGACTATGGAGTGATACTACTCCCTTGAGATCTAAAATGTGATCATATCCCTCCAGTTAGAGTGAAGAATCTTGCTGGAAACTGTTTCACTTTGAAGTGGATACAGTTTGTGGTTATTTCCACAGGCCCAGAATGTTTATGACTACATACACTCTACAATTTAATCCTACAATGAGCTGATCTCTGCATAGGTTTCCTCACCAATGAAATAGAGTTAATGAGGCAGGAAGGTCTAGGAAGACGTTCTTGGACATCCACCGCAGCACTACCATATTTTGGAGGGAACAGTGGAGATTAGTGCCACCAACAAAAATTCAGAATTCGCTATGGTGATAGTTTCTCTACCTCCCCATTTATTTCAACTCTGTGGCTGATGAAAGCCAGATGATTTTAGAAAGTAAGTCAAGAACCATGAACTTAATCCGGTAAGAGTGCCATGCATGAATACGATTCCAGACGGGGTACCTTTAGTCAATTTAGCATTTTACCCACCAAGCTACTCCTTAACCAAGGGTTAATGCCTCTGTCTTCATCAATATGGCAAACCAGAAGATACTTTGTTTCTGTAAGGGACAATTGAGCATGATCACTGTCTTGAGAAGCTTGTATCATCTCTCCTTTATCGTAATACAATTTATTGTAATATTATAATATTTCACTGGTCTATAATAGATGACATTGTGTTAATCGGAAAACCGGTGAACGGGAAACAGAAACACATTAGATTTCTAAGCGAAAAGCATTCATAACAACCAGTGGAAAGTAGCATTGAGAAGTGAAAGAACTGTTATAAAAATGAAGTCTCTAGAGGTTTAGTAGTCTGGAGTACGTTCAAATAGCTCCTCAAGAGTGTGAAACAATCTGTTGCATCATCTTTGCTCTCCACCACATAGAGGACGCAGCCAGTTGGATGGACATTGTCGAATTCTGGAGGCAAGTTACAACACTTCTGGACAAGCTACTCCGACGTATTTGTTGGAGCAACAAAGTTCTGCAGGTGATCTAGAACATGATGTAAGCTGCATTGTCCTGTGAGCCATATGCCCCAGTAGACCCAATGGCGTTGTAGATGTCTGTGTAGTCCAAACTCCTAGAGTTCTGGAGCGAAGCATGCTTTCTGCTGCTGCTGAGCCTTCGCCATCGAAACAAGCAGCTTCTATCTTGATACTGTGCCCTGCTACACACTAAATTACTGATTATGGGATGGTGAGCGACTATGTGACGGAAATTGTCCATCATTAACTGTGACAATCTGTGTGTGGTGCTATGAATGAATGGTAAAATGAATGGTAAATACAAGACTGACCGAAACAGGACCAAAAGATGTAAGTGATCTGCATGAGCAAATAGTTTACATTTGAGTGATAACTAGTCCTACTCCTCAACTCCTTGTCTGCCAACTCTTCTTACGGCCCTATAGGGAGTTGACTATACTGAGCTAACAAAGGAGGAAAAAACTGGTTTATAGATGTGTCTGCACGGTATGGTGGGATCAGCTGTAAGTGAAAAGCTGCTCGCTTACGGCCACACTCAGGGGTCACCCTGAAAGGGTGTGGTGAGGGCAAATCCGCCCAGTGCACAGAATTTGGGGAGGTATTTTAGTTGTCTGTGTTTGATGAAGAAGGGATGTCTTGACTTTAATGCTGATTTATGGTCAACGGTTCCTTGCTCAATGGTAATAGAGGCCTAGGAAAGAATAGGCTGGAAAGTTGGTGATCAGGAAGTCTGGGGTAAAGGCATGTGGATGGACTTCTAGGAACAGGCACAGAATGGAGAGATAGAATGTGCACCAAGGGAGAGGAGATTAGAAGATGGATAAGAATAGATTTGCTCCTTGAACATCTGCTTGATCATTTTTACTTTGCTTTGTGTAATGTTTTACGTATTAATTACTTTTGAAACGTGTACTTGCATTTCCCCTGTTTGTTTCTTCCCTTTGGTTAAAAGATTGTTGGTCTTTTATTGGATTTCTGTCCTCCATTTTCTAGTAACATATGCATCTCACAACCTTCATCTTAAGAGAAATGTTTATGTCCCTTGACTTCTCTTGGCCATTTTGAGTTCAATAAGCACGCTAGTGAAGAAGATCCCATTTAAAATTTTGCTCTCTCTGTACTATTTTCCATACAGAAAACTGGAATACAGCAAAATAAGCACCTTTTCTTTGATTTAAAAAGTTTTCTTTGCCATATATGCTGTCTGATTTTGCTTTCAGGAAGTGCCAATTTACAAACGTACAATTTCAATCTTAAACACTTCACTATTCGTGCCGTTAAATAAATTCGTATATTTCCTATGTGATTCTTATATTATTTTCACACCATGCGAGAGTAATCGTATGTTCCTTAATATTTCTAATTCCCAATCCGTGTTCAAATTTCTCAAGTTGTCCTCAGAGCCTGTGGCAGCTGCTGTTTTTACAGTCGGGATCTCATCGAGGGGCAAGCATTGATTGGATTACGATGGTCACATTGAATCTACAACATCTAGGGGCTATAAAAGAACGTGGGCAGAAAAACGGCCACCCACCAAAGGGGAAATTACTGCATGATCAAGTCAAGAAGCGAGGGCAGAGGCCTATGGGAAATGTAGTCCAATCCACACGGATCACCGCGCAGCACTCTGGGAACGGGTCTTCTGGGTCGTCTTCTTCTGCGCAAATGCCGTCCTAGGCCCGCCGCGTTTTTACGCATCTCCATCTTCCCGCGGAGCAGGTCCCAGAACTTTCTCGGTCAGGCAGGCTGCAAGGAGCACACCTGGGGTGAGGGCGCGGAGGGTCTGTGGAACCCGTGCGGGGCGTTGGGCTGGCGTGGGGGCGGTGGGTGTTACCCGGAAGCCACTGGCGGGAAGTCCGGAGCCCGAGGCGCGCTCCAGGGCACGCGCTCCCCGTGGGCGGGTCTGGCCGAGCCCCGTGTGCAGTCGGGGCGCGGTGCGGGCGGAGGTGTGCGGAACCGTGTGCCGGGCACGGCCTGCATCCCGACCCGGGCGGACCTCTGCGGGCGGCAGGAAGGGAAAGCGCGTTCCCGACGTTGACAGCGAATGTGCTGGCAAGCGCGGGGTGGTGGTGGGGGGGAGGGGGGTCTGCGGTGGAGCCCGAGTTTGCGAGCCGCAAAGGCCAGGGAGATTCCAGGTCTGTCACCTGTAACCGGGGCGAGAGAAGTAACCTCGGAAAGAGGCAGGTCTTCTGGAACTGACGATAGGAGTGAGGGTAATGTCCGCTTGTGGGCGTGTCTCGGAGAGTTAGGTGAGAGCTCACCTGGGAAGCGGTTACCCTACTGCCAGGTGCAGGTACCGGCACACGCGTTACCCCGGTGTGAAATCCGAGTCTCAGATGGGTGAGATCGTACAGTCTGAGGGGGCCAGCCGGGTGTCCACGGCGCTGTCCCTTTTGCTTCGCTTCCTGGCTTCGCTCACGCAAGGGGTAAAGTAGTCTTACGAAGACACTGGATAAAGATGGAGCCTGCGTCTTTTTTCTGTGCTAATTTTGATGAAAGAGCAGTGCTTGATCCTTTCGTATACTGTAGTCATTAGCTGATTGTTTTTTTAACTTGATGGAAAAAAGTTTAGAAACCTGCAGGCTTATGCCCCCACGATCACTTAAGGGACACTTACGGACAGTCGTTGGCTCTGCACAGTCATTCCCGTCCCTTTTCCAGGGTCCAGCCGCCCTATTCCTGGAGGGAGCCTCCTCTCCTTCTGGGGTGCTGAGACTTTGTGGAAGTGAATTTAGAAGCCGCCGGGCAGGCCAGACCCTTCACGGTCTCCCGAGAGGTGCAGAAAATGAACACATCTCAGGTGAGCCTTCAGTTCGCTCCTCACTTTGTATTACGGTGGATTTAAGAAGCTTATAAAGACACCATACATTCAGAAAAGTAGAAAAAGGTTTAGATCAAGTTAAACTTTACTTTTTAACGCTGGTTTACACTGTTTACCACTAATGCTGATTTTTCTAAATTTATTTATTTTGAGAGAGAGCAAGCGAGGGAGGGGCAGAGAGAGGGGGAAGAGAGAGAATCCCAAGCAGGCTCCGCACTGTCAGCATAGAGCCGGATGTGGGCCTCCAACTCGCGAACCAGGAGATCATGACCTGAGCGGAAACCAAGTGTTGGACACTTAACCGACTGAGCCACCTGGACGCTCCTCCTTCCATTATTAACCAACAATTATAGCATACCATATATTCTTGCTTTAAAGTTTTTTCCTAAAGAGGACATTTTTCCATATTGAGACTTAAAAAGCATCCTCATTTTTTACTATAGCTTCATTGTGGTCTAGTATGTAAAAGTACTGTTGGTAATTTAATCAGCCTTCTATTGAAAGACATTTGGGTTGTTTACAATGACATGATTGTAGGGGTGAAACTATAAGCTAAAATGGTCAGAGGTTAAATGCAGTTTCATTTTGTTAAATACTCTCAATGCTGTCCTCCATAGTGGTTATTATACTTGTATTCCTGCCTGCGAAGTGTTTATTCATAACTGGCATATTGAGCTCCTGAGGCGCTCCGTGCCCTGGTGTAATTACCACGTAAAGAGCCGACAAAGATTTCTGCCCTCATGTAGCTTACATTCAGGTGATGGAAGATGATTAAAAGACTTTGTTATTTGATAATCGACATAGAAGAAATGAAACAAGGAACGCGTTGTGAAGGATCGATTTTAATTTTAAATAAGTTGATCAGATACGCTTCTCTGAGAAAATATTTGGAGACAGCATTTGACAAGTGTGGGGACAGAAGACTTGCTGGTGTCTACAGAAGAACACTTCATGCTGAGGAAACTTGCCAGTGCAAGGACCCTGAGGCAGAGTGGTACCCGAGGCATCCTGCCAACAGCAAGAACAGAGGGCCAGTATGGCTGAATAGGTGAAAGAGGACATATCACATGGGGCATTGAAGGCCATCACACTTTTCACGCACGTAATACATTTGAGATCGTCCCTGTTGTTGCATGTGTCAGTCCCATTGCATGGCTCTGTCACAATTTGTTGATCTGTGTACCGGTTGGACATTTGTGTTGCTCCCAGCTTCTGGCCTTGTGAATAAAGCTGCTTGAATGTTCATTTTTCAGTCTTTTTGCCTATACACATACCTTCATTTCTCTTGAGAAAATGCTTGAGAGTGTGTGGGATCCTGGGTCTTGTAATAAGTGCATGTTTAACATCACAAGGTGCTGCTCTACTGTTTTTGAAGTGGCCATGCCATTGAGATTTCTAGATGCTGTGAATCTGCACCAGCATTTGGTATTGGCAGTTTCCGGGGGCGGTGGGGGGGAAGTAGTGGGTTTTTTGTTTGGTTTGGCTTTCAGTTTAAGCTGTTATGCTAGGTATGTACAGGTATTTCATTGTACCTGTATTTAATCTGGTGCCTAATGATGTTGAGCGTCATTTCATTTGCATAGTACCCTCCAGTTCCATCCACATAGTTGCAAATGGCAAGATTTCATTCTTTTTGATTGCCGAGTAATACTCCATTGTATAGATATACCACGTCTTCTTTAGCCATTCATCCATTGATGGACATTTGGGCTCTTTCCATACTTTGGCTATTGTTGATAGTGCTGCCATAAACGTGGGGGTGCATGTGCCCCTTTGAAACAGCATACCTGAATCCCTTGGATAAATACCTAGTAGTGTGCAATTGCTGGGTCATAGGGTAGTTCTCTTTTTAATTTTTTGAGGAACCTCCATACTGTTTTCCAGAGTGGCTGCACCAGTTTGCATTCCCACCTGCTTAATGCTGTTTTCTAAGAACAAACATTTTTAATTGATCAATTTACAATTTATCAAAATATCAGACTTTATGGGTTTTCTTTGTTGTTTCATCTAATCAAGGTCACAAATATACTCCTATGTTACCTGTTAGAAGTTTATGGTTCTAGATTCCACATTTACATTTATGATCAGTTTGAGTTTAATTTTTGTTTATGATACAAGTTGTGGTTGGTTCAAGGAAACTCCTCCCTCTCCCCCCCCACCCGTCCCCCCATCTTATGGAGCTTTATTATTCCAGTACCATTTATTGAGAAGAAGGTACTTTATCTCCATTGAATTGCCTTGGCACCCCTGTTGGAAGGCATTTGACTATGAATGTGCCCATCTATTTCTGGACCCTATTCTGTAGTTTGTGTCTATCATTTTGCTATTACCACACTGTCTCGATTGTTGTTGATTGATTACATGCCTTGAAATCATGTAATGTGAGTTCTTCACTTTCATTCTCTTTTCAGAATTATTTTGGATATTCTAGGTCCTGTGCTCCTCCGTTTAGAATCATTCTATCTCATAAAAGCTTCTGGGATTTAGCCTATGATTGTATGGGATCTATAGATCAACTTGAGGAGAACTAACAGAATTGACATTGGAGCATAGTGAGCCTTCCAATCCGTGAACACACTATAGCTTTTCATTTATTAGTGGTAAAGTGAGTTATAAGCTCTGAAAGGACATGATTTGTTTTTTACATTTTGGACAACTCACTGGCTCCTGTTTAAGAATTGACTCTCGTGGGGCACTGGTTGAAGCAGTGACAATTTAGCAAGCTATTCAGGTGATTCAAGAATCCATGGTGTTAAGTCAGCACTGGTGATACCTCTAGGTGGTGAGAATCTGGGTATATTTTGAAGGTGAAGCAAACAGTATGAAAGTGCGTGTGTCCCATAGCCTTGCAGATACTCTGCTGCCAAACACAGGACCTTTCAAAATGGGATAAAAATCTATTGCGTTTCATAGATCACTTTGGTTTGATAAACATTGTTTTATGATTGTGGTCCATTTTCACTCTTTTTTTTTTTTTGAACTATACTTTTTTTTTTGAGAAGTATTTGTATTTTATTGTTTTATTTTTTTTAATATATGAAATTTATTGTCAAATTGGTTTCCATACAACACCCAGTGCTCATCCCAAAAGATGCCCTCTTCAATGCCCATCACCTACCCTCCCCTCCCTCCCACCCCCCATCAACCCTCAGTTTGTTCTGTTTTTAAGAGTCTCTTATGCTTTGGCTCTTTCCCACTCTAACCTCTTTTTTTTTTTTTTTCCTTCCCCTCCCCTATGGGTTTCTGTTAAGTTTCTCAGGATCCACATAAGAGTGAAAACATACGATATCTGTCTTTCTCTGTATGGCTTATTTCACTTAGCATCACACTCTCCAGTTCCAACCACGTTGCTACAGAGGGCCATATTTCATCCTTTCTCATTGCCACGTAGTACTCCATTGTGTATATAAACCACAATTTCTTTATCCATTCATCAGTTGATGGACATTTAGGCTCTTTCCATAATTTGGCTATTGTTGAGAGTGCTGCTCTAAACATTGGGGTACAAGTGCCCCTATGCATCAGTACTCCTGTATCCCTTGGGTAAATTCCCAGCAGTGCTACTACTGGGTCATAGGGTAGGTCTATTTTTAATTTTTTGAGGACCCTCCACACCGTTTTCCAGAGTGGCTGCACCAGTTTGCATTCCCACCAACAGTGCAAGAGGGTCCCCATTTCTCCACATCCTCTCCAGCATCTGTAGTCTCCTGATTTGTTCATTTTGGCCACTCTGACTGGCGTGAGGTGATATCTGAGTGTGGTTTTGATTTGTATTTCCCTGATAAGGAGCAACGTTGAGCATCTTTTCGTGTGCCTGTTGGCCATCCAGATGTCGTCTTTAGAGAAGTGTCTATTCATGTTTTCTGCCCATTTCTTCACTGGATTATTTGTTTTTGGGTGTGGAGTTTGGTGAGCTCTTTATAGATTTTGGATACTAGCCCTTTGTCCGATATGTCATTTGCAAATATCTTTTCCCATTCCATTGGTTGCCTTTTAGTTTTGTTGATTGTTTCCTTTGCAGTGCAGAAGCTTTTTATCTTCATGAGGCCCCAATAGTTCATTTTTGCTTTTAATTCCCTTGCCTTTGGGGATGTGTCAAGTAAGAAATTGCTGCGGCTGAGGTCAGAGAGGTCTTTTTCTGCTTTCTCCTCTAGGGTTTTGATGGTTTCCTGTCTCACATTCAGGTCCTTTATCCATTTTGAGTTTATTTTTGTGAATGGTGTAAGAGAGTGGTCTAGTTTCATTCTTCTGCATGTTGCTGTCCAGTTCTCCCAGCACCATTTGTTAAAGAGACTGTCTTTTTTCCATTGGATATTCTTTCCTGCTTTGTCAAAGATTAGTTGGCCATAGTTTTGTGGGTCTAGTTCTGGGGTTTCTATTCTATTCCATTGGTCTATGTGTCTGTTTTTGTGCCAGTACCGTGCTGTCTTGATGATTACAGCTTTGTAGTAGAGGCTAAAGTCTGGGATTGTGATGCCTCCTGCTTTGGTCTTCTTCAAAATTACTTTGGCTCTTCGAGGTCTTTTGTGGTTCCATATGAATTTTAGGATTGCTTGTTCTAGCTTCGAGAAGAATGCTGGTGCAATTTTGATTGGGATTGCAATGAATATGTAGATAGCTTTGGGTAGTATTGACATTTTGACAATATTCTTCCAACCCATTAGCACGGAATGTTTTTCCATTTCTTTATATCTTCTTCAATTTCCTTCATAAGCTTTCTGTAGTTTTCAGCATACAGATCTTGTACATCTTTGGTTAGATTTATCCCTAGGTATTTTATGCTTCTTGGTGCAATTGTGAATGGGATCAGTTTCTTTATTTGTCTTTCTGTTGCTTCATTATTAGTGTATAAGAATGCAACTGATTTCTGTACATTGATTTTGTATCCTGCAACTTTGCTGAATTCAAGTATCAGTTCTAGTAGACTTTTGGTGGAGTCTATCGAATTTTCCATGTATAATATCATGTCATCTGCAGAAAATGAAAGCTTGACTTCATCTTTGCCAATTTTGATGCCTTTGATTTCCTTTTGTTGTCTGATTGCTGATGCTAGAACTTCCAACACTATGTTAAACAACAGTGGTGAGAGTGGGCATCCCTGTCGTGTTCCTGATCTCAGGGGGAAAGCTCTCAGTTTTTCCCCATTGAGGATGATGTTAGCTGTGGGCTTTTCATAAATGGCTTTTATATTTAAGTATGTTCCTTCTATCCCGACTTTCTCGAGGGTTTTTATTAAGAAAGGGTGCTGAATTTTGTCAAATGCTTTTTCTGCATCGATTGACAGGATCATATGGTTCTTATCTTTTCTTTTATTGTGATGTATCACGTTGATTGATTTGCGAATGTTGAACCAGCCCTGCATCCCAGGAATGAATCCCACTTGATCATGGTGAATAATTCTTTTTATATGCTGTTGAATTCGATTTGCTAGTATCTTATTGAGAATTTTGCATCCATATTCATCAGGGATATTGGCCTGTATTTCTCTTTTATTACTGGGTCTCTGTCTGGTTTAGGAATCAAAGTAATACTGGCTTCATAGAATGAGTCTGGAAGTTTTCCTTCCCTTTCTATTTTTTGGAATAGCTTCAGAAGGATAGGTATTACCTCTGCTTTAAATCTCTGGTAGAATTCCCCAGGGAAGCCATCTGGTCCTGGACTCTTATTTATTGGGAGATTTTTGATAACTGATTCAATTTCTTTGCTGGTTGTGGGTATGTTAAAGCTATTTCCTCCCGTTACAGTTTTGGAAGTGTGTGAGTGTTTAGGAATTTGTCCATTTCTTCCAGGTTGTCCAGTTTGTTAGCATATAATTTTTCATAGTATTCCCTGATAATTGCTTGTATTTCTGAGGGATTGGTTGTAATAATTCCATTTTCATTCATGATTTTATCTATTTGGGTCATCTCCCTTTTCTTTTTGAGTAGCATGGCTAGAGGTTTATCAATTTTGTTTATTTTTTCAAAAAACCAACTCTTGGTTTCATTGATCTGCTCTACAGTTTTTTTAGATTCTATTTTGTTTATTTCTGCTCTGATCTTTATTATTTCTCTTCTTCTGCTGGCTTTGGGTGTCTTTGCTGCTCTGCTTCTATTTCCTTTAGGTGTGCTGTTAGATTTTATATTTGGGATTTTTCTTGTTTCTTGAGATAGGCCTGGATCGCAATGTATTTTCCTCTCAGGACTGCCTTCGCTGCATCCCAAAGCGTTTGGATTGTTGTATTTTCATTTTCGTTTGTTTCCATATATTTTTTATTTTCTTCTCTAATTGCCTGGTTGACCCATTCATTCTTTAGTAGGGTGTTCTTTAACCTTCATGCTTTTGGAGGTTTTCCAGACTTTTTCCTGTGGTTGATTTCAAGCTTCATAGGATTGTGGTCCAAAAGTATGCATGGTATGATCTCAATTCTTGTATACTTATGTAGGGCTGTTTTGTGACCCAGTAAGTAATCTATCTTGGAGAATGTTCCATGTGCACTCGAGAGGAAAGTATATTCTGTTGCTTTGGGATGCAGAGTTCTAAATATATCTGTCAAGTCCATCTGATCCCATGTATCATTCAGGGCCCTTGTTTCTTTATTGACCGTGTGTCTAGATGATCTATCCATTGTTGTAAGTGGGGTATTAAAGCCCCCAGCAATTACCACATTCTTGTCAATAAGGTTGCTTATGTTTGTGAGTAATTGTTTTATATATTTGGGGGCTCCCGTATTCGGCGCATAGACATTTATAATTGTTAGTTCTTCTTGATGGATAGACCCTGTAATTATTATATAATGCCCTTCTTCATCTCTTGTTACAGCCTTTAATTTGAAGTCTAGTTTGTCTGATGTAAGTATGGCTACTCCAGCTGTCTTTTGACTTCCAGTAGCATGATAAATAGTTCTCCATCCCCTCACTCTCAATCTGAAGGTGTCCTCAGGTCTAAAATGAGTCTCTTGTAGACAGCAGATAGATGGGTCTTGTTTTTTTATCCATTCTGATACCCTATGTCTTTTGGTTGGCGCATTTAGTCCATTTACGTTCAGTTATTATAGAAAGATATGGGTTTAGAGTCATTGTGATGTCCGTAGGTTTCATGCTTGTAGCGATGTCTCTGGTACTTTGTCTCACAGGATCCCCCTTAGGATCTCTTGTAGGGCTGGTTTAGTGGTGATGAATTCCTTCAGTTTTTGTTTGTTTGGAAAGACCTTTATCTCTCTTTCTATTCTAAATGACAGATTTGCTGGATAGAAGATTCTCGGCTGCATATTTTTTCTGTTCATCACATTGAAGATTTCCTGCCATTCCTTTCTGGCCTGCCAAGTTTCAGTAAAGAGATCCATCATGAGTCTTATCAGTCTCCCTTTATATGTTAGAGCACGTTTATCCCTAGTTGCTTTCAGAATTTTCTCTTTATCCTTGTATTTTGCCAGTTTGACTATGATATGTCTTGCAGAAGATCGATTCAAGTTATGTCTGAAGGGAGTTCTCTGTGCCTCTTGGATTTCCATGCCTTTTTCCTTCCCCAGATCAGGGAAGTTCTCAGCTATGATTTCTTCAAGTATACCTTCAGCACCTTTCCCTCTCTCTTCCTCCTCTGGAATACCAATTATGCGTAGATTATTTCTCTTTAGTGCATCACTTAGTTCTCTAATTTTCCCTTCATACTCCTGGATTTTTTTCTCTCTCTTTTTCTCAGCTTCTTTTTCCATAATTCTATCTTCTAGTTCACCTATTCTCTCCTCTGCCTCTTCAATCCGAGCTGTGGTCGTCTCCATTTTTTTTTTTGCAGCTCATTAATAGCATTTTTTAGCTCCTCCTGGCTGTTCCTTAGTCCCTTGATCTCTGTAGCAATAGATTCTCTGCTGTCCTTTATATGTTTTAAAGCCCAGCGATTAATTTTATGACTATTATTTTAAATTCACTTTCTGTTATATTGTTTAAATCGTTTTTGATCAGTTCGTTAGCTGTCGCTACTTCCTGGAGTTTCTTTTGAGGGGAATTCTTCCGTTTCATCATTTTGGATAGTCCCTGGAGTGGTGCGGAACTGCAGGGCACTTCCCCTGTACTGTCTTGAATAACTTGTGCTGGTGGGTGGGGCCACAGTTAGACCTGATGTCTGCCCCCAGCCCACCGCTGGGGCCACAGTCAGACTGGTGTGTACCTTCTCTTCCCCTCTCCCAGGGGCAGGACTCACCGTGGAGTGGTGTGGCCTCTGTCTGGGCTACTTGCACACTGCCAGGCTTGTGGTGCTGGGGATCTGGCGTATTAGCTGGGGTGGATCGGCAAGGTGCACAGGGGTGGGAGGGGAAGGCTCAGCTCGCTTATCCTTCGGTGATCTGCTTCGGGAGGGGCCCTGAGGCACCGGGAGGGAGTCAGACCCGCCGGAGGGATGGATCCGCAGAAGCACAGCGTTGGGTGTTTGCATGGCACGAGCAAGGTCCCTGACAGGAACTGGTTCCCTTTGGGATTTTGGCTGGGGGATGGGAGAGGGAGATGGCGCTGGCAAGCGCCTTTGTTCCCTGATGAGCTGAGCTCTGTCCTCCGGGGCTCAACAACTCTCCCTCCCGTTGTCCTCCAGCCCTCCCGTTCTCCGAGCAGAGCTGTTAGCTTATAACCTTCCAGATGTCAAGTCCCTCTTGCTGTGGGAACACACTCTGTCCGGCCCCTCCTCTTTTCCAAGCCAGACTCGGGGGGCTCTGCTTGGCCGGCGGGCCGCCCCTCCGCCCCGGCTCCCTCCCGCCAGTCCATGGAGCGCACACCGCCCTTCCTACCCTCTTCCATGGGCCTGTTGTCTGTGCTTGGCTCCGGAGACTCCATTCTACTAGTTTTCTGGCGGTTTTCTGGGTTATTTAGGCAGGTGTAGGTGGAATCTAAGTGATCAGCAGGACGCGCAGTGAGCCCAGCATCCTCCTATGCCGCCATCTTCCTGAACTATATATTCTTTACTCTGATTCTATTTTGTGTTTTGAGCTTTTACTTATATTTTGAGATTTATCTTTTCCTGTGATGTGGACTACAAATTTTTCTCTAATATTTAAGTTTTGGTGAAGTTAATAACCAAAACTTTTTTTTTTTATGTTTATTTATTTTGTGAGAGAGAGAGAGCAAGCCAGGGAGGGGGCACCGAGAAAGATGTCCTGATATGGGCCATATCATTGTTTTTTCATTTGCAAATATTTTCTTCCACTTAGTAAGTTGTCTTTTCATTTTAATGATGGTTTCTTTGCAGTGCAGAAGCTTTGGATGTAGGCCCACTTGTTTATTTTTGCCAAAAGTCATCACCAACACTGATGTCAAGAAGCTTAACCCTATGGTTTTCTCTAGGAGTTTTATGGCTTCAGGTCTTACATTCAAGTGTTTAATCCATTTTGATTTGATTTTTGTGTATGGTGGATAGTGGTCCAGTTTTAGTTTTTTGCGTGTGGCTGCCCAGTTTTCCCAACACTTTAATTGAAGTGACTGTTCTTTTCCCATTGTATAGTCTTATGTCTTTTGTCATTAATTACTTGGCCATATTTGTGTCATTTACTTTTGGACTCTCTATTCTGTTCCCTTGGTCAGTGGGTCTGTTTTTATGCCAATACCATACTGTTTTGATTACTGTAGCTTTGTAAGATAGTTTGAAATCAGGAAGTGTGATATCTCCAGCTTTGTTCTTCTTTCATAAGATTGCTTTCGCTATTGCAGATCTTGTGTGGTTCCATATAGATTTTAGGATATTTTTTAACAATGTTAATTTTCCCAGTCCAAGAGCATGGACTGTCTTTCCACTTAATTGATGTCTTTCTAAATTACTTTCATCAATGACTTACAGTTTTTATTGTACAGATCTTTCACCTCCTTGGTTAAATTTACTGCTAGGTTTTCTTTTTGATGAAATTATAAGTGGGATTATATTCTTAATTTCTCTTTCTGATAGTGCATTGTGTTGTATAGAAAGCCGTTGATTTTTGAATATTGATTTTATATACGGCAACCTTACCGTATTTATTAGTTTTGTCAGTTTTAAGGTATAGTGTTTAGGGCTTTCTATGTCTAATATTATGTCACCTGTAAATAGAGACTTTTAGTTTTTCCTTTACCATTTGGATTCCTTTTTTGTTTGTTTTTCTTACCTAATTGCTTTGGCCAGGGTTTCCAGTAGTATGTTGAATAAAAGTGGCAAGACAGACATCCTCGTCTTGTTCCTGATCTCAGAGGAAAAGTTTTCAACTTTCTCCATTGAGTATGATGTTAGCTGTAGGTTTGTCGTATATAGCCTTTATTATGTGGTGGTGTGTTCCCTTTCTACCCACTTTGTTGAGTTTTTATCATGAGTAGGTGTTAGATTTTGTCAAATGCTTTTTCTGCCTCCATTGAAATGGACATATGATTTTTATTTTTCATTTTGTCACTTGGTATATCACATGGATTGATTTGTGGATGTTGAACCATCCTTGCATCCCTAGGATAAGTTCCACTTGATCATGGTGTCTGATCCTTTTTTAATGTATTGCTGACTTGGGTTTACCAATTTTGTTGAGAATTTTGCATCTGTGTTCATCAAGGATATTGGCCTGTAATTTTCTTACAGTGTCCTTGTCTGTCTTGGTATCAGGAATGCTGGCTTTGTAAAATAAGTTCCAAAGTGTTCCCTCCTCTTGTGATTTGGACGAGTATGAGAAAATTTGGTATTAATTCTTCTTTAAGTGATTAGTAAAATTCACCAGTGAAGCCATCTGGTCCTGGACTTTTGCTACAGATTTGTCTATTTCATTTTTCTTTATGAAGACCAGCTCTTAGTTTTATTGGTCTTTTCTATTGTCTTTTTGTTTTCCATTTTATTTACTTCTGCTCTGGTATTTTTTATTACCCTCCAGCTAATAACTTTGGACATAGTTTTGGACTTATTTTTCTAGTTCCTCTAAGTGCAAAGTAAGATTGCTTATATCAGATCTTTCTGTTTATTAATGTAAACATTTATTGCCATGAATTCCCCTCTTACTACTGCTTTTGCCATGTGTCTTAAATTTAAAAATTTTTTTTAATGTTTATTTATTTTTGAGACAGAGAGAGACAGAGCATGAACAGGGGAGAGTCAGAGAGAGAGGGAGACACAGAATCTGAAACAGGCTCCAGGCTCTGAGCTGTCAGCATAGAGCCCAACGCGGGGCTCGAACTCACAGACCGCGAGATCATGACCTGAGCCGAGGTCAGTCGCTTAACTGACTGAGCCACCCAGGTGCCCCTCTTAAATGTATTGAATTTCCATTTTCATTTTTCTCAAGATATTTTTGATTTCTCATTTCATTTCTCATAACCTTTGGTTGGTTGGTAACATGTGATTTAATAACCACATATTTGTGCATTGTCTAGAGTAATTGCAATTTATTTCTGATTTTATACCATTGTGGTTAGAGAAAATGCTTAATATGATTTCAGTCTTCTTAAATTTATTAAGATTTGTTTTGTGGCCTGGAGATATATTCTGGAGAATGTTTCAAGTTTCAAGTCTTCTTAAGAAGAATGTGTATTTTGCTGCTTTTGGATGGCAAGTTTTATAAATGTCTATTAAATCCATCTGGTATAACACGTAGTTTAAGTCTTATGTTTCCTTATTGCTTTTCTTTCTGGATGATCTATCCATCGTTGCAAGTGGTGTATTGCAGTTCCAAACTATAACTGTATTCCTATCTATCTCTACCTTCAGATCTGTTAATTTCTGGATATCATTAGGTGTTCCTATGTTGGGCAGCATAAATATTTACAAATGTTACATCCTTTTCTTAGAATGACCTCTTATCATTATATAATTATCTTCGTTTCTTGTTACAGTTTTTGTCTCGAAGTCTATTTTGTTTGTTGTAAGTATAGCTATCCTCATTTTCTTTGTTTTAAATTTTTTTTTAACGTTTATTCATTTTTGAGAAACAGACCATGAGTGGGGGAGGGGCAAAGAGAGAGACACAGAATCTGAAGCACGCTCCAGTCTCCAAGCTGTCAGCACAGAACCTGACACGGGGCTCAAACCCACGGACTGTGAGATCATGACCTGCACTGAAGTCCAACGCTTAACTGACCTATCTTTATTTTCTTTTTAATTCGATTTGCATGGAATATCTTTTTGTATCCCTTCACTATGAGTCTGTCCTTAAAGCTAAAGTGAGTCTTTTGTAGGCAGCATGTAGTTGTAACTTAAAAAAAAAAACAAGGGGCGCCTGGGTGGCGCAGTCGGTTAAGCGTCCGACTTCAGCCAGGTCACGATCTCGCGGTCCGTGAGTTCGAGCCCCGCGTCGGGCTCTGGGCTGATGGCTCAGAGCCTGGAGCCTGTTTCCGATTCTGTGTCTCCCTCTCTCTGCCCCTCCCCCGTTCATGCTCTGTCTCTCTCTGTCCCAAAAATAAATAAAAAACGTTGAAAAAAAAAAATTTAAAAAAAAAAAAATCTATTTAGCCTGTCTCTCTTGATTAGAGAATTTAGTCTATTTACATTAAAATCATTTGTGATAGCTAATGTCTTTTCTATTGCCATTTGTTCATTGTTTTCTGGCTTTTGGTGATTCCTTTGTTCCTTTCTTCTTTTTGTCCCTTTCTTGTGATTTGGTGATATTCTGTGATGGTACACGTTGATTTATCTTTTGGTTTTCTACCAAAAGTAGTAAATAACTTTATCGTCAGTAGCACTGCTATAAACATTGGAGTGCATGTACCCCTTTGAAACAGCATACCTGTATCCTTTGGATAAATTCCTAGTAGTGCAATTTCTGGGTCGTAGGGTAGTTCTATTTTTAATTTTTTGAGGAAACTTCCTAGTGTTTTCCAGAGTGGCTGCATCAGTTTGCCTTCCCACCAACAGTGCAAGAGGGTTACCCTTTCTCCACATCCTTGCCAATATCTGTTGTTTCCTGAGTTGTTAATTTTAGCCATTCTGATAGGTGTGAGGTGGTATCTCATCATGATTTTGATTTGTATTTCCCTGATGATGTGTTGAGCATTTTTTCTTGTGTCTGTTAGCTATCTAAAAGATGTCTTCTTTTAAAAAGTGTCTATTCATGTCTTCTGCCCATTGCTTTAGTGGATTATTTGTTGTTTAGGAGTTGAGTTTGGTAAATTCTTTATAGATTTTGGATACTAATCCTTTATCAGATAATGTCCTTTACAAATATTTTCTCCCATTAAGTCAGTTGCCTTTTAGTTTTGCTGATTGTTTCCTTTGCTTTGCAGAAGCTTTTTTGATGAGGTACCAATAGTTCATTTTTGCTTTTGTTTCCCTTGCCTCTAGAGACATGTCAAGTAAGAAGTTGCTGTGGCTGGGGTCAAAGAGGTTGTTGCCAGTTTCTCCTCTAAGATTTTGATGGCTTCCTATCTTCCATCTAGGTCTCTCATCAATTTTGAGTTTATTTTTGTGTATGGTGTAAGAAAGTGGTCCAAGTTCATTTTTCTGCATGTCGGTGTCCCGTTTTCCCAGCATCATTTGTTGAAGAGACTGTCTTTTTTCCATTGGGTATTCTTTCCCGCTTTGTCAAAGATTAGTTGGCCATATGTTGGTGGGTCCATTTCTGGGCTCTCTATTCTGTTCCACTGATCTATGTGTCTGTTTTTGTGCCAGTACCATACTCTCTTGATGATTACAGCTTTGTAATACAGGTTAAAGTCCAGGATTGTGATGCTTCCAGCTTTGGTTTTTCTTTTTCAGGATTGTTTTGGCTATTCGGGGTCTTTTGTGGTTCCATACAAATTTTAGGATTGTTTGCTCCAGCTCTGTGAAGACTGCTGGTGTTATTTTGATAATGATTGCATTGAATATGTAGATTGCTTAGGGTAGTATCAACCCTTTAACAATGTTTGTTCTTCCAATCCATGAGCATGGAATGTTTTTCCATTTTTGTGTGTGTGTCTTCAATTTCTTTCATAAGCTTTCTATAGTTTTCAACATACAGATCTTTTACCTTTTGATTAGGTTTATTCCTAGGTATTTTATGGTTTTTCGTGCAATTGTGAATGGGATCGATTCCTTGATTTCTCTTTCTGCTGCTTCATTATTGGTGTATAGAAACGCAACCGATTTCTGTACATTGATTTTTATATCCTGCAACTTTGCTGAATTCATGGATCGGTTCTAGCAGTTTTTTGGTGGAGGCTTTTGGGTTTTCCACATAGACTAGCATGTCGTCGCTGAAGGGATACTGTCTATTATTTACCTTCAGGAATTCAGTTACATTTCCCAGTCTCGTTGGCCGTGTTCCCTGTCTTCCTTTGTTGTACATTTATAGTAGGTTCTGTATTTCACCTGAGTGTGTTGAGGAGACGGGATGTAAATGCATATGTTTCGTCCATTATGTTGAACGAGAGCAATCACGCATGCCTGAAATGGTCACTTAATTTCAAATAGTCTGTTTTGTCCGTTTTCTCTTGACACCAGGAATAAGCTTTTTCTCTGACTTCTTTGTTTATTCTTTTTCTGGTAAATATTGGTGTTCTCTCAAATTTAGTTTTGGACCTTTTCTCCCCTCAGTTTGTATGTCCTGTCTGAGCCAGTGGATTCTGTTTTATGATTTCAGTTATCACGTTAATGGCTAATGTCCCTTAAATCTTTATCTTCATTGTAGATTTCATGTGCTTCATAATCATATCATTGTGCAGTGGGTAATTTTTCTGTGTGTCCACACATTTTGAGTACAACATAAACATACCCAGTGATCTTTTTCCAGTCTCCGTATGTGGCGTCAGCACCTGTCCCTCTGGTTACGCTCCTTCTCTGCATAACTGACCAAGAAGGTAGTGTTTCTTTCTCTCCAAGAATTAGTTTCTGGTGCTTCATTCCCATTGCTTTGCCTTCGTATAGGTGGGTTGCTCTTGAACTGATCTCTTTTGTTTTGCTGCTTAAAACATACCCCACTCTTCCTCTAGATCACGTTTTCTAAAATAAATATGTAGATATGTGTGCACATATCGAGGGCTTACATAGGTCTCTTCATTGGTTCCCCATTACCCTAGCAGAAGACTCTGAGTGGGAGTGTTGTATACCCTAGAGAGGCTCAGGACAGAACCTTGGATATAAGATAAAATATAGGAAGATTTTCTTTTAGTTACTTTATGTAAAAGAAAAAAAAAAAGCAAAATACTAAGCATTACAAATACCAAATTAACAGATGGTGCATGTATAAAACTTGTAAGTAATTGCAGGTGAATCAGGGCATGAGAATATTTGTATTCATTGAGTGGTATCCCCAAAATGGAAGACAGAGTTAGGGCCATGACAGGCATCCTTTGTAACATTTTGTTTTAACCTCTACTTAATTAGTTCCAAAAGGTATTTTCCATGTCAGCAGGTTTCTAGGTATAATTTGATTTTCACCACCCAAATCTTGGTATAGAATATTTACACCACCCTAAAATGTTTTGTGTCCTGATGCAGCCATTTCCCTCCTTCCTCCCTTCAACCACTGATCTCTTCTCTATTGTAATTGTTTTTGCCTTTTCTGGATTCTCATATAAATGGAATCATACAATATATACTATTTTTTCATTCACTTCTTTCACTGAAAATAATTATTTTAGGATTCATGCATATTTTGTGTGTTAGGTTATTCTTTTCTTTTCTAATTTTTTTTTAACGTTTTATTTACTTTTGAGAGAGACAGACAGAGTGCGAGCAGAGGAGGGACAGAGAGAGAGGGAAACACAGAATCCGAAGCAGGCTCCAGGCTCCAAGCTGTCAGCACAGAGCCTGATGCGGGACTGGAACTCATGAACCACAAGATCATGACCTGAGCAGAAGTCGGACGCTTAACCAATCGAGCCACCCAGGCGTCTCAGTTTATTCTTTATATTAGTGAGCATGTCCTTTCGAATAGATACTGTTGTTTCAAATTTGATGCTATTGTTTCAGGTTTTTGTGCAGACATATGTTTTCATTTCTCTTGTGTATGAATACCTAGGAGTGGTTTTCCTAGGTATTATGACAAAGGTATTTGTAACTTTTATAAGTAGCTGCTAAATGGTTCCAGAATGACTATGCTGTTTTCATGCCCATTAGCAATATACCAGAGTTCTAGCTAATCCACAGTCTCACCTACACTTGGTTTTGTAAGTCTGAACGATTTTAACCAGCTCAGTTGGAGCCAGGTTATATCTTACTGGACTTTAATTTATAATTCCTTGGTATTGTGGTCATCTTTTCATGTGCATTTTGGTTATTTGCGTATCTTTCTGTTCAAACCTTCAGCTCATTTTCTTTTTTTTATCTTTTTTTTTAGGGGGGGGTCTTATTGAGTTGAAAGAATATATAGTAGAGATGACCGTTATAAGATAAATGTTTTCTAAAGTTTCTCTCCACATCTGTGGCTTGCCTTTTTCTTAACAATATCTTTTGGAAGACAAAAAATTTCATCTTGGGAGTCCTACCATTTTGGCTTCTTTTATATCACTGCTCTTTTCCCCTCTATCTAAGACATCCTTGGCTAACAAAAGGTCAGTGAGTTTTCTGCTATGTTTAGGTTTTATGTTTCCCAATTTTCTCTATGGTGTTAAGTACAATTGTTCTCCTTTTATGTGTCTGGTGGTCCCTCCAACAGCACTATTGGCTGTAGAGATTTTTCTTTCCCTATTGAATTGCCTTGACAGTTTGTCCAAATTAAATTGACCATATGTAGTGATGTTTATTTCTGGAATACATCCTGTTTCATTGAACCTACTGTCTATGATAACACCATGCTCTTTTCATCAATATACCTGTGTGTTAACTCTTGACATAAGTTAAGGTGAATGTTCTAACTATAACTTTTTTCCAAAATTGTATTAATAGTTATTTCTTTGCCTTTCCACATAAATGTTAGAAGCACCTGTCATTTTCTCTTAAAACGTTGCTGAGATTATGATCAGGATTGCCCTGAATCTATAGCTGTCTCCTTTCATTTGGCTTTTTAAACTTTCCTCTGTAGTATTTCTTTTCATCTTAACAATTATGTGATTAGCTTTATTCATGGCTTTCATGATTTTAATCTTATTTTAAGTGATGGGTGGTTTAATTTCAATTTCTAATTCTTGGGAAAATATCAAAATGCAAGCAATTTATTTGTATGAACATTGTACCTTATGACATTATTAATCTAATTATTTGTAGTATGTTTTGAAAATTCCTTAATGTGTTTTGTGTACACAAATAATGCCATCTGTTAATACAGATTTTTTTTTCCTTTTTTTCTTTGCAGTCTTTATGCTCTTTATTTCTTTTTGTTTATGAAACTTGTTAGGACTTCTGGTATAACGTATGCTGAATATAAATGATGAGAGAAAACAACTTTTTCTTGTTCTTAATCTATAGGGCATTCAATCATTTACAAAGTTTTCTTTTTATTATGCTTTCTTTTTTTGCTGTTCCTCCAATCACTTCAGGTTTTTAAAAATTTTCCAAATATTTAATTCCCCATGTACCCATTTCTCCCACCCCACCCCCATCCATTGCCACTGACAACCACCAGTCTGTTTTTTGTATCTGTTAACTTGGTTTTTTTGTTTGTTTGTGGAGATTTGTTTGTTTTTAAGATTCCACATATACCTGAGATCATGTGGTATTTGTCTTTCTCTGATTGCCTAATTTCACTTAGCATAACACCCTTGAGGTCCAACAATGCTGTCACAAGTGGCAAGATTTCATTTGTCTTCCTGGCTGAATAATACTCTGTTATGTATGTATATCATGATTTCCTTAACCATTTATCCATCAGCGGACACTCAGGTTTTTTCCATATCTTGACTGTTGTAAATAATCCCTCAAAGAAAGATGGGGCATATGGATCTTTTTGAGGTAGTTTTCTTTTCTTTTCTTTTCTTTTTTTTTTTCATATAAATACCCAGAAGTGGAAATAGCTGGATCATATGGTAATTGTCTTTTCAGTTTTTTGAGACCTTCCATACAGTTTTCCACAGTGGCAGCAGCAATATACCTGGTGTTGAACCAACACCAGTGCACTTAGGTTCCCATTCTCACAGCACTTGTTCCCTATCATTTTGGGAAGAGCCATTCTGACAGGGGTGAGGTGATAGCTCATTGTGTTTTTTTCATTTGCACTTTCCTGACGATGAATGATATTGAAGACCTTTTCATGCACTTGTTAGTTATCTATATGTGTTCTTGGAAAAATACCTGTTCACATCTTCTGCCCATTTTTAAATTGGATTGTTTGGCTTTTGCTATTGAGTTGTATGAGTTCCTTATGTATTTTGGATATTAACCCCTTATCAGATATATATGTATTCTCACATTCCGTACATGGCCTTTCCATTCTGCTGCTGATTTTCCTTTGCTGTGCAGAAATCTTTTAGTTGGATGTAATTCCACTCTTTCTGTTTTTGTTGCCTTTGCTTTTGGTGTCGTATCAAAACAAATCTTCACCAAGCTCTGTGTCAAGGAGCTTACTATGTTCAAGGAGTTTTATGATTTCAGTTCTTACATTAAATCTTTAATCCATTTAGTGTTAATTTCTGTGTATGGTATAAGATAGTGGTTTAGTTTCATTCTTTTGCATGTGGCTGTCCAGTTTTCCCAATACCATATATTAAAGAGTTGGTCCTTTTCCTGTCCTGTATTCTTGGTTGTTTTGTCTTAAATTAATTGACCATATATGTGCAGGTATATTCTGGGATCTCTATTCTGTTCCATTTCTCTGTGTGTCTGTTTTTATGCCAGTACCATACCATTTTGATTACTGTAACTTTGTAATATAGTTTTGAAAAAGGGAGTGTTCTGCCTTCAGCTTTGTTTTTCTTCCTCTAGGTTGCTTGGGATGTTTGAGATCTTCTGTGTTTTCATACAAATTTTACCATTGTTTGCTGTATTTCTGTGAAGAATGCCATTGGACGCATGTAAAATTCCCCACTGGGAGACACGGGTACTCTGGAGAATGACAGAGAAAGATTGAGAAGATCGTGTGTGGCCCCCTCCCTAAGGTTTCTGGAAAGGAGTAGTCAGCCCTGTGTGTTTAATTAGAAGCCTGCCTCTCCTGTCACGGCCATGATGATGAGCTAATCAGCCTCTTTCACAGAAAAATTGAGCTTCTGGGTGTGTCGCCTCTTGCTGTGCCCTAGGGGTGGTAACTGTTTAAGAACTTTTTGGTGGTCACAGTCCTGTGGGACCCATGAGCTTAAGCCCTACTGCGCCTGAGCCAGGTGATGTGAGGTGCCCTCCCATAGCAGCTGTGTGGTTTAGTGCGCCAGCAACGGTCTGAGCTCCTTTCTGGATGAGCCCTATTATTACAGCCTCGTGGGACCAGGAACACCTGTAGAGCCAGGTGATCAGGAAGCATCCCTTGTGTGGCAGCTGTAAAAATGGGGCCCCATATGCATGTAACACTTCCATTGGGTGAGATACTGGTGTATTGGAGCACCACGTAGGGAGAACTCGAGGTGGTTCCTGTCTGGCTCCATTCCCAGAGAGAATTCCAGCAGGTTCCGAGATGTGTGTTAAGTCAGGTTCTGCCCATCAGGCCAACGCTTTAATAAAAGTAGGTGAGCCTCCTTCACTTTAAGTGTGGGTGCCATCGCTACCTCTGTGATGGGCCCTGGGCTGGGTGAATCCAAGCACAAGAGCCTTTCATAAAGAGCCATTTCTCAGGTCAGTTGTGAGTCTCAGGAATCCTCCATTGATTTTCAAAGTTACATGTATTCAGGGCTCACCTCTCTGGTGCAGGACTTAAAAGTTGGGGTTCCTTTTGCAGGATTTGAACCCTTTGCTCCAAAGGGAGAAGCTCCAGGTTTTGGGTTCCCTCTCACTTGGGGGTCCCCACACTGGGGGCTGGGGTTTTTGACCACATTGTGTCCCAGCCTCTCCTACCCACTTTAATGTGGTTTTCTTCTTTTTGTCCCATTTCTACTCATCACTCAGCCAGCCTTTAGATTCTTTTAAGAGGAAATTGGTCTGTACGTAGCTGTAGACTCAGTGCGTTCTTGGGAGTAGGTGAGCAGGATCTTCCTTCTTCACTGTTTTGAACCAGAGCCCGCAAAGTACTATGTTAATGAAAGTTTTTCAGACCTGTCCTTTAAGTTCCCCTCCCTCATTTTTAATTTAATCAATAGGTGTTAAGTTTTTCAAACTCTTTCTTTATATTGATGACATTGTTTTATGGTTTTTCTTTGTCAGTTGATATTACGAATTTGATTTCTTTTGGAATGTTAACCTTGTATTCCTAGGATGAACCCCACTCGGCCATGATATGTCATCCTTTTTACATTTTGCTAGATTTAGTTTACTAATATTTTCTTAGAGATTATTTACCTGTTTGTAAAAAAAAAATTCTTAGAGATTTCTTTTCTCATGGTGTGATAAAGCTTGCCTCTTCTATCTTTTAGAAGAGTTTGCATATATTTACTATCCTCTGGTGCTTAGTTTGGTAGTTTTTACCATAGAAGAACCTCATGTTTTCTTTGCATTCCCACCAGCATTTAGTATTGCCATTGGTTTAGATTTTGGCCATTCTGACAGGTAGATAGTAGTGATCACATTGTTCTTTTAATTGCAACTTCCTAATGGTATAAGATATTGAACATCATTTCGTATGCTTATGTGCTATTTATATATCTTCTTTGGTGAGGTCTGTTAAGGCCTTTTGCCCATTTTGTAATAGGGTTGGTTGTTTTCTTACTGTTGAGTTTTAAGAGTTCTTTGTAGAGGCACCTGGGTGACTAAGTTGGTTAAGCGTTCAACTTCAGGTCATGATCTCACAGTTTGTGGGTTTGAGCCCCACGTCAGGCTCTGTGCTGACACTTCAGAGCCTGGAACCTGCTTCAGATTCTGTGTCTCCCTCTCTCTCTCTCTGCCCCTCCCATGCTCTGTCTCTCTCCCTCTCTAAAATAAACATTAAAAAAAAGAGTTTTTTGTATATTTTGGATAATAGCCATTTATCAGGTGTATCTTTTGCAAGTATTTTCTCTCAATCTATGGCTTACTTTCTCATTCTGTTAATCTTGTCTTTTGCAGACTGGACATATTTAATTTTAATAAAGTCCAGTTGTTTGGTTTTTTTTTTTTGTTTGTTTGTTTTTTTTGCAGATTGTTCCTTGATGTTGTATTTAGCCAAAAAGTTTATTGCCACACCCAAGGTCAATTAAGTTTTCTTCTGTGTTATTTTCTGGGAGTTTTATATCTTTTATTTTTACATTAGGGTCTAATCCATTTTGAGTAACTTTTTTGTGAAGGATGCATGTATGTCTGTGTCTAGATTCACTTATCTGCCTGTGGATGTCCAATTGTTCCTGCACCAGTTTTTGAAAAGACTGTCTCCATTATAGGGCCTTGGCACCTTTGTCAGAGGTCGGTTGACTGTGTATTTGCGGGTCTGTTTTGAGCTCTTTCTACTGTTCTATTGATCTGTTTGTCCCATTTCCCCATAGCACATTGTCAAGATTACTTACATTTATACTACGTCTTCAAGTTAGGTAGTGACAGTCTGACTTTTTTCTTCTTCAGTATTATGTTGGTATTCTGTGTCTTTTGCCTTTCCATATGAGCAGATTCACTTAGTAGATATCCATTAAATAACTTGCTGTTTCTTATGCTGTCTTTGTATGGTTTTGGTATTAGGGGATCTCGTTTTCATACAGTGAGTTAGGAACTATTACCTCTGCTTCTGTCTTCTGGAAGAGATCGTAGAGAATTGACATAATTTCTTTCCTAAATGTTTGATGCAATTCACCAGTGAACTCATCGGGGCTTGATGACTTCTCTTTGAAAAGTGATCATTTCTTGACTGAATTATTTCCTATGTACAGGCCTATTGATACTATTTTCTTCTTGTGTGAGATTTGGCAGACTGTGTCTTTCAAGGAATTTGTCCATTTCTTCTAGGTTATCGAATTTGTGGGCATAGAATTATGGATAGTATTCTTTATTTTAATATTCACAAGATCTGTTGTGATGTCACCTCCTTCATTTTTTATGAAACTCAGGGACGTCTTCTCTCTTCTTTTCATTTAGCCTGGCTAGAGGTGTGTTGGTTTTATAGATCTTTTCAAAGATTCAACTTTTAGTGTCATCGATTTTTCTCCACTGATTTCCTGTTTTCAATTTCATTGATTTCTGCGCTAATTTTTAAATTTATTTTCTTCCATTAACTTTGGTTTAACATGTTCATTTTTTTCTAGTTTCCTCTAGTATAATCTTAGGTTTTTTATTTTAGATCTTTCTTTTAATTTATGCATTCACTGCTATAAATTTCCCTCTAAGTAGTGCTTTCACTTATCCTACAATTTTGAATAATTTATATTTTAATTTAAGTGAAAATATTTTCTAATTTGTCTTAAGATTTTTTTCCTTGACCATGTGTTATTTAGAAGTGTGTTGGGGGCACCTGGGTGGCTCATTTGGTTAAGTGTCCAACTTTGGCCCAGGTCATGATCTCACAGTTCGTGGGTCATGTCAGGCTCTGTGCTGACAGCTCAGAGCCTGGAGCCTGCTTCAGATTCTGTCTCTCCCCCTCCCCCTCCCCCTCCCCCTCCCCCTCTCTCTGTCTCTGTCAAAAATAAACATTAAAAAAAAATCTTTTTTAAAGTGTGTTGTTTAATCTTCAAGTAGTTTGATTTTCTTTTTTCCACCTATCTTTTTGTTGAATTCTAGTTTAATTCCATTATGGTTGGAGAGCATATGTTGTGTGGTTTCTGTTTTCTTAAATATTTGTTCAAGTGTGGTTTATTGCTCAGAGTGTGGTCTGTCTTGCAGATTATTCGCTACGAGCTTGAGAAGAATGTGTAATTCGCTGTCATTGAATGAGGTAGTCTGTAGATGTCATTTATATCCAGTGGATTGATGGTGCTCTTGGATTCAGCTGTGTCCCTGTTGGTTTTCTGCCTGGTGGATCCATCCATTTGTGACAGAGGGGTGTTGAGGTCCCTGACTGTAATAAATAGAGTTCTGTCTGTTTCTGGCTGCAGTTCTATTAGTGTTTGTCTCACATACTTTGACATTCAGTTGTTAGGTGCCTACACAGGAAATCATTACATCTTTTTGGACTGTTTACTCCTTTGTTGTTAGGTAATCCCCCTCTTTATTATCCTTGATAAATTTCCTCTTTCTGAAAGTTAATATAACTGCTCCCCCCTTTTTGATTAGGTTAGTTTAGTATATTTCTATCCATCTCTTTACTCTTAATCTGTATGTGTCTATATATTGAAAGTGGGTTTCTTCAAAAAAATAATAAAGGGGTTTCTTGAAGACAACGTATGCTTGGGTCTTGTTTTTTGATTCACCTTGACAGTCTCTGTCTTTTAGTTCGTATATTTAAACCACTGACATCCAAATTGATTTTTTATATAGTTGGGTTAATACTGTCTTCTATTTTTTTGCCCTTATCCTTTGTTTCTATTTTTGTGTCACAAGTAACCTAAGTCTGCTTCAAGTAATATTCTCCAGTTTCTCAGATAGTATGGAAACCTTAATAAAATATTCCCAGTTCTTCTTTTCCATTCCTTTTAACAGGACTGTCACTAATTCTGCTTATATGTATATAGACATATGTAATAGGATACGTTATTATTTAGAGCAGACTTTCTGTTGGATCCATTCAGAGTAAGAAAAAGAAAAGCTTTTATTCACCTCCACTTATTCATTCTCCAGTGTTCTTTCTTTCTTTGTGTAGATCCGAGTTTAACCTGTACCGTTTTCCTTTTATCTGAAGAACTTCTTTTAACACTTCTTGCAAGGCCGGTCTACTAACAACAGGTTCCATCAAGTTTTGTTTTTCTGAGAAAGTATTTCTTCTTCACTTTTGAAGGATAATTTTCAAGGTACAGAATTAAACATTGGTGGACGTTTTTTTCTCCCAACACTCTAAATATTTCACTTCACTCTCCTTACTACTTGGTTTCTGAGAAAAGAAGAAATTGGATATAATTTTTATCTTTGCTCATGTGTAGGTAAGAGTTTTTTTCTTCTGGCTTCTTTCAATATTTTTTCTTTATTTTTGGTATTCTGAAGTTTTAATATGACATTCCTAAGCATAGTTTTGTTGTTTGTTGTTTATTTTTTGCATTTGGTGTTCTCTGTGCTTCCCAAATCATGGTTTTTGTGTCTGATATCAGTTTGAGGGAAATTTGCAGTCATTATTGCTTCAAATATTGCTCTGTTCCCCTCTCCCTTTCTCCTCTTTCTAGTAGTTCCATTACACGTATGTTATACTTTTGTGGTTGTCCCACCATTCTTGGGTATTCTGTTAATTGTTTTTCAGTCTTTTTTTTCTCTTTGTTTTTCAGTCCTGAAAATTTCAGTGTCAGGTTCTTAAGCTCAGTGATCCTTCCCTCAGCCATGTACAGTCTACTAATGTGCTCGTCAAAGGCGTTCACTTATTAGTGGTTTTTTTTTTTCCTCTAGCATTTCTTTCTGCCTCTCTGTTAGACTTTCCAATTCTTCACTTTGTTACCATTTGATCTTGTATGTTATCTAATTTTCTGATAAAGCCTATAACGTATTGATCATAGTTTTTAAAAAAAATCCTGGTCTGATAATTCCGGCATTCTTACCGTATCTAACTCTGATTCGGGTGTTTGTTCCATCTCCTCAAACTGTATCTCTTGCCTCCTGGCATCTCTTATAATTTTTTGTTGTAAGGTGGACACGATGTGCTGGGCAGAAGGATCTTTACTCATCTCGTGGTGAGGTGTAGGGCAAGAGAAATGTTCACTAGTCCTATAATTAGATCAGTCTTTTGGTGGCGCTAGACCCTGAACTTCATTGGCGCTTTTGAGTTTTTTAAGGTGTATGAAGAGCTAGCTAAGGTGGGACGGGATGGCTACAGGGACTTCTTTTAGGGTGCGCAGATCCAATCCCAATATGGGGGGTTCCCTCACACACAGTACCAAGCAGTTCTCTGGCATCTTCAGGGTGTCTGAGAATTTAAATCAATTCTGACGCTATCTTCCTAGAGATAGCATTGGAATCCACAGGTTAGGGGTTCGGGCCTACAAGACTGTCCCTACCCCTCACTTCACGTGCCAGTCACAAGCTCTAGGCTGTTACCTGTGCTTCTGACCAACCAGCTACAGATTGGAGGTTCTAAAGAGCTCCTCCTTAGGTTTAATTAATTTGCTGCAGCTGCTCACAGAACTCAGGGTAGCACTTAAGTTTCCCACTTTATTAAAGGGTATGACAAAGGATGTGAATCAACCGTGAGATGAAGAGACACATAGAGCGAGGTCCCAAACCAAGCAGCATCTGACTTCGTGGAGCTTGGAGCCTGGCTCAATGGCACATGGAAGCCCATTCCCCATGCGGAAGACTGGAGAGAACTGGAGTTAAGAATTCCCTTTCTCCGAGAGGAATCCTTTTGCACTGCTGGAGGGAATGCAAGCTGGTGCAGCCACTCTGGAAAACAGTAGGGAGGGTCCTCAAAAAATTAAAAATAGAACTACCCTCTGACCCAGCAACTGCACTACTAGGTATTTATCCAAGGGATACAGGTATGCTGTTTCGGAGGGGCACATGCACCCCCATGTTTATAGCAGTGCTATCGACAATAGCCAAAGTATGGAAAGAGCCCAAATGTCCATCAATGAATGACTGGATAAAGAAGATGTGGACGGGGCGCCTGGGTGGCTCAGTTGGTTAAGCATCCGACTTCGGCTCAGGTCATGATCTCACAGCTTATGAGTTCGAGCCCCGCGTCGGGCTCTGTGCTTACAGCTCAGAGTCTGGAGCCTTCTTCAGATTCTGTGTCTCCCTCTCTCTCTGCCCCTCCCCTGCTCATGCTCTCTCATAAATGAATAAATGTTAAAAAAAAAATTAAAGAAGATGTGGTGTATATGTATATATACACACACACACACACACACTCTCACACACACACACACACACACACACACACACACACACACACTGGAGTATTACTTGGCAATCAAAAAGAATGAAATCTTGCCATTTGCAACCACGTGGATAAAACTAGAGGGTATTATGCTAAGCGAAATTAGAGAAAGACAAATATCATATGACTTCACTTATATGAGGACTGGAAGAGACAAAACAGATGAACATAAGGGAAGGGAAGTGAAAATAATATGAAAAAAGGAAGGGGACAAAACATAAAAGATTCTAAAATATGGAGAACAAACAGAGGGTTATTGGAAGGGGTTGTGGGAGGGGGGATGGACTAAACAGGTAAGGAGCATTAAGGAATCTACTCCTGAAATCATTGTTGCACTATATGCTAACTAACTTGGATGTAAATTTAAAAAATAAAATAAAATAAGAATTCCCCTTCTCCCAGTTTGGTTAGGCTCTGATAAACCCTTAGCAGGTTAGGGTTTACGTACATAGGTTCTTCTAAGGGCAGGCTTTGTTAAGAAGAGAATGCTCTGGCATATTTCAAATGGTTTCTTTTCCCTTCCCTGTGTTGGGAACATGAGAGGATTTTTCTCATTTTCACTGTAAACACTTTGTAGGGCTTTTGCAGGCAAAACTTATAAAAGCAGGACCCCCTCCCCCCGTCCCTGCCGTATCATTCCCCTGGACTCTTTACCCCTCAGACTTGTCCACACTGAGCCTCTCACCGTTTGTCAGTTACCATTCAGATTTTTGAAACCGGCCTTGGTTCCTGTGCAGGTGTCTGCTCTGGGAGGTTCTGATTCTGTGTTTCTGCCTGTCTCCAATTTGTGGCACCCTGGTTTGCTCTGTGACCTGATTTCTGTGATAGATCTCAGAAGTTTCATTAATTTTTCAGTTTTTAGCTTTTACCTGTTGTAAGTTCCTTACATGTTGGACCAGAAACCAGCAGTCAACATGTTACAGATTTTTTAAATGTTCTTATTTGGAGAACATACCCTGCATTGTCAGTCCTTCTTAATTTCTGGAGACTTCTGTTAAGAACCAATATATATCCTGATCACTATTCCACGTGTACATGAAAAGAAGTATTTTCTTTTGTTTTTGGACCTACTGTTCTATAAGTGAGAATTAATTCAAGTGACCTGTTGCTACGGGTCTTATATATCTACATCATTATGTTTTCATCTCCTCGTACTGTTAACGATTGAGAAAGAAGTGTCGTATCCAACTATAACTGTGTATTTGCCTGTTCTTTTCAGGGTTCTACTCCTATATTTTGGGTGCTAGGTTTTTTTGTATTTTAAATTTGGGGACATTTTTCTCAGATTCCGTGAATTGCTTCCATGTAGTCTGATACCCACAAGACTCACTCTTAAGTTTTATTGTTGTTGTTTTAATTGGGTCTGGGACACACTTCAGGATACTTTTTACCCCACTGTTAGGACAACACACACTTCCAAGAGCAGAGTAGGTAGTCTCCTGTGTAATGGGATATCCTCTCCTATTTATAGACTTCCCATCCCCCCGTGTACTTCAGACGTCGTTCAATCTACTGTTTTCATGTGGTTCTTTTGTAGCTGCACGTCATTTCCCTGCATGTACCGTCTTTGGCCAAAGACTCAAGACTCAAAAACTCATGGTCTCTTTCAGTCAGCTCTGTCTCCAGGATCTTACACCACAAATGGGAGTTGCGTTGGCCTCTGAATTTCTGGTTCTGTCTCAACTTCCTGAGACCTCTTTGTTCTGTTTTGGTACCACATTCTGATCTGAAACTCCGTTATTTCTTCCTTTTCTGGGATCCTTACCCTGCAGTGCCTGTTACTTGGTACTGCTCCATCATGGGAGAAGGGGAAACCCCATGCTGTAGATCCCTGCTAAGTTCAGTATTATGTGTGCTCGTGATTTAGCTCAAGGAGATTCATACTTTGTGAACATCAGGGGGGGACAAATGTTTTTGCTGTCAACTCTGCAAGGAAAGCTTCAAATGAGCACCTTTGTTGTGCCATCCCTGAAAATGCGTCTTCTTTCACATTCAGAATCCTAGAAGCCCATGCAGCAGGCCCAAGTCTTAAATTATTTCCCATTGACAGGGTGTTGCTATACAAAACCAGGAGTGATCTTAAGGCTGGAGCAAGCAGAAGATCTATGCTCATTAGAGAAAGAATTTCTAACCAGGAGACCTTCAGGTGAGTTATTACGTACAAGTAGAAATTTTCGGGGTAAATCAGAGTGGTCAGTGAGAGATGTCTACTATGAAATAATTTCAGCACTTTCTTACAGAGCCCCTATATATGTGGGTGTTTAGGAAGAGTGTATCGTATTCAGTAGCATATGGGAGGAGAAGGTCTAAGACAAGGGGCGGATGCAGTCGTGATCATTTTCCCATCTTTAGAAACTGGGAGCCTGAGTATAGATCATTTAAAATTGGGGCACCTGGGTGGCTCAGTCAGTTAAGCATCCAAGTTTGGCGCAGTTCATGATCTCATAGCTCGTGAGTTCGAGCCCCGCATCAGGCTCTGTGCTGACAGATCAGAGCCTGGAGCCTGCTTCCGATTCTGTGTCTCCCTCTCTCTCTGGCCCTCCCCTGCTCATGCTCTCTCCTCTCAAAAATAAATAAACATTTAAAAAAATTTTTTAATTGACACATCAAGTAATAGAGTTATATGGAGCAGTAAAAAAAAGGGATAAAAACTAAGAAATATTAGAAAAGCATATAAAACTGGAGGTTAATGAATGGGAAGAGAGAAGAAATTGATTATGTGTTAGGGAATTACTAGATCTTGTCTTAAGAGGTAGATGATTAAGGAATTACATGAGATTATAAAGATAACCGTGAGGGGCCAATACACCCTTCTTGCCTGTTAGAAGAAAAATTCACTTAACAAAATAAACATTCCTATTACTGAATACATTTTTTATAAAGCTTTGTTAAGCACGCAGTACAACATGAAATAATAGAAAACTAGCTGCCATAGCAACGAATGAAAATGGCTTAAAGCCAACGACTGTGAGAATATATTATCAGATATTATCAGAGATAGACCTGAAGGATAATTTGGAAAGTTTGATATTGAAAAATGGTTAATCACTGTGCCAAAACAAAGTATATGCTGGGATCATTTATCTGAATTTTAATCAAGATTGAATTCAGGTTAAAAACCATGAAATGAGAAAGAAGGTACTTTTATCATATTAAAGAAGACAGTAAAGACGGACATATGAAAGTTTTAATATCTGTGTTCTAAATAAATTATCAAGGTTCACTAAAAAAAAATACTGCAGGAGATATAAAGTGATACTGAAGCACATTAGATACTGTAACCACTATGTATCCTCTGATTTCATAACAAATCCCCTGGAAAACACCTGAGGCTATGGAACACAGAAATAACACATTTTATGAAAAGAAACTAAGATACAATTGTAAATGTGTTTCACACTCTGAAAACAAAGAGTAAACCCTTTCACTGTCAGTGGAAGAATCACAAAATATGAAAGAACTCAGGTGAAAAGGAAATATCATTAAATTTCAAAACAATAGAAAAATCAGAGTTCAACAAACCTAGAAACTGTAAACAATGCAAGGACATTGAAACCTGTCTCTGGAAGTTAAAATTGTAGTATATCCAAAAACTGTCATAATAAAAACCATGGTATCAGAGGTAGATGGAAACTTAGGAAAACTGGGAGAGATGTTGAATAGTCTTTAATTGGAGAGATATTAAAGCTCTTAATACTCTTAATATACGTAAAGATGCATTGTAGTACGAGGTGAACTCATTTGGTTTTGGTTTTTGTGAAACTTGGCAAGCTGGTTCTAAAATTTTTATGGAAATTAAATGTGTACGTGCATACATAAGTAAAAATAAAATTTATATGGAAATAACAAAGGCCCAATAATAATTTAAAACATCTTTGAGAAACAATGTTGTGGGACTTTTCTCTAGCTGCTACTGAGCGAAGCTCCTGTCGATGTGATTGATTGTACTCCTGTAACTATAATTAAACAAATCATTGAAGTAGCCCAGGAATAAACACGTTTTAAACAATTGATTTCTTGTACCTGTACTTTACACATATAGCAAAAATCAACTTGGGGTGGAATTATATTAGGTGAAATAAAATATTTTAGAAAATAGTATAGAAAATCTTTATCACTGTGGGTGGGGAAAGACTTAAGACCAAAAAACACTTAACCATGTAGGAAAAATGTGATAAATTTGACTACGTTAAAAGTCACAATTTCTGGATGTTAAAAGATTATGTAAAAACTATGAGAAGACAAGCCACAGAATAGCAGAATCTATTTGTGATGCACGCAACTAAGATAAACCTAATATCTAGAATCTATAAAGTGCTTCTACAAGTCTGAGGAAAAAGACAGGTAGCTTAATAAAAAAAATACGCAAAAGACTTAATCAGAATCTTCCCCAGAAAGGAAATCCAATTACTTAGTAAAATGGGAGGAATTATTTAATCTGATTAGTTTTGAGAAAAATATGGAAACAGTATCATGTTGCCAACATACATTTAAGAAATTGGCAGATTCTGTGTCTCCCTCTCTCTCTGCCCCTCCCCTGCTCATGCTCTGTCTCTCTCCGTCTCAAAAATAAATAAAAACATTTAAAAAAAAATTTTTTTTTAAAGGGGCACCTGGGTGGCTCAGTCATTAAGCATCTGACTTCAGCTCAGGTCATGATCTCACAGTCTGTGCATTCGAGCCCTGTGTCGGGCTCTGTGCTGACAGCTCAGAGCCTGGAGCCTGCTTCAGATTCTGTGTCTCCTCTTCTCTCTGCCCTCCCCCCACTCATGCTCTTTTTCTCTCTCAAATATAAATAAACATTAAAAAAGTTTTTTTTTAATTGGCTATAATTATGTCACATTAGCTACCTTAAGATTTTCCAAGCTGTTAAAAAAAAAAAAATTAAAAAAAAAAAAAAGATTTTCCAAGCCTTTAGGCAGAAGTGGGCAATGGAGAGCTTGAGTGTGGAAACAGATATTTGATTAACTCCTCATCAGCATCTAGCCCATATGCGGCATGTAAGGTCTTCTGCCAAATACTTCTGGCATTATTTCTTGGTTCCCTCTGCCCTTTGTGTCTCCATAATTTTACCACAGTAACTCTATGTTAAAAGAAATACCAAAAGTTCTGTTTATAAAGTAGTTAGCTCTAAACCCTAGTAGCATTTTCAAAAAATAATACGCATAAATGGAAAGAAAAATAGTATTTTATTTTTACTCTTCAACACTGTTTTTGGAGTGCCTGGGTGGTTCATTCAGTTAAGAGTCCAACTTTGGCTCAGGTCATGATCTCATAGTTCGTGGGTTCGAGCCCCGCGTCGGGCTCTGTGCTGACAGCTCAGAGCCTGGAGCCTGCTTCAGATTCTGTATCTCCCCTCTCTCTCTGCCCCTCCCTTGCTCATGCTCTGTCTCTCTCTGTCTCAAAAATAAATAACATTAAAAAAACTTTTTTTTAGATAAAAAGAAATTGGCAGAAAATAAGAACACTGACAGTATGAAGTCGGAGGCGGGGGGCAGTAGAGACCCGCATCCACTGGTCATGGACGTGTGAACTGGTGAATTGCTTTTGCAAATGGAGTAACAAGCCAAATGCCCATCAACAGATGAGCACAGAAATAAGTCACATTTATTTTATGGAGTGTTATACATCACAGATAACGTACTAATATAACTATAGCAAAACCATAGGTGAATCTGGCACACAATATTGAACAAAAGAATAAGACGAAGATGATTACAGCAAGCTATATGATTCGGTTTTTATAAAGCAGCTGGTAAAATTAAATTGTATGTCTTTAGGGTTGTATGCACAGTCTGTAAAACTCTCAAGAAAAATCAGGAAGGTACTGCTGTGAGTTTTGTGAGTCATGTGACGTGGAAGCGTGAAGAAAGTTGTGCTCTGGAAAGAATACATTGGTTTTCCCCGATGTGGTCAGGCTCTCTGTTCCTCAGCGTGGATAGTGACTCCACTCCCTGTCATTTTGTTACACTGCCCAGAAGAATTTCGTGGTTTCAGAGAGCTTGACAGTTACAAGATAAACAATGGTAGATAATACTCGCTACAAATATTCATCACAGAAGGTTTGCTTCAATAAGTAAAGGATCCAGGTCTTAAGTGTCTCTTCAGTATGGCTGCCCATGACTGCTGAACGCAGGCAGTCTATCTCTGCACCCCCCCTTTCCCCTTCAAAGCCTTCATTACCTAACACGCCATATATCAAGTATGCATTACGTTTTGTTTACTGTCTACCTTTTTCTTCTGGAACATATGCTTTCCGAGAAGCAGTGTATCTTTTATTGTCGTGCTCACTGGCTCATCCCCTGGTATGTAATTTGGCATTCAAATAGGCTCATATTATTGAACTTCCGAGAATTGCGAATATAAAGTCAATCCATTAGAAAGAAAGGACAAAGAGGGCGTAAAAATGACTAATAAACATGAAAAATATGTAACATTAATGGCAATCTCAGGAATGTGAATTCAGAGCGCAGTACCATGATTTTGGACTCATCCCACTAGCACCACGAATAATTAAGAGATGATGCAAGAGAAACGTCCACAAGGCAGGCAGTGGTGTCAATTGGCACAATTACTGGGAAAAGTTTGAATGTATAAGTGCAAATCTAGAAATAACTTCCATATTTATGAGTCCACTGAAAGATATATTCAAACAATGGGCCATTATATAGCTGTAGTGTGTAATGGGGTTGGGTCTAAGAAACCTGGCATGAAGAAGCACATCCCAAAAATCTACACATAGAAATTATATTCATAATATTTTGATATACTGAAAACTAAATATAAATACATACTGTGTGTGTGTGTGTGTTGTATTCTACCAAAAAAAATATTTTCTCTTACTCTTCCCTATTCTGGAATGTAATATATTTCATAATTACATTTGATTGACACTAAAGCTGTTTAAGGGGAAAGGTACTTCGTATTGAAGGCACATGCCCTAGCCACATTCCTGTGACTTGTGAATCATCAGGTATACATTGGCATTACGTCTGAGCCGATGGGTCACAGAGAGGTCTAGGGAGCTCCAGGCACACGGTATTTCAAGGACCCTCTCTGTATCACAGAGGAGTGCAAGGAAAATCAGAGAATCACGGTTTTGTTTTGGATAAAGCACAGCATAGCTGCACAAAATGGATTTCATAGCATTTAAAATACCATCAGTTAAAAGATAAAATATTATTTTAGATATGCCTAAGAGAGGAAATGGACAGGTGTCATCAATTTTAAGCTGCATTGTGATTGCAGTGATGATAATTTACTTTAAAAAATTGTGTCTCAATATATGTAACTGCTCTTCACGTATCTGTTGTTCAAATGAGTGGCGTAGACTTAATTGCTTTCAGATTTAAAGTAAATGGCGTTTAAATTCATGGAGCCATATAAGAAGGGTTGTTTGTTTTTTGTTTTTTAACTTGAGAAGAGTCTTTCCCTGAAGGATATGTAGAGCTTGAGCTAAAAAAGGAGTGCATGGTAACTTAGAGAAATAATGTGGGGCCAGATTTTTGCTGGAATGAATTTATGTAAGGGGATCAAACAGCCTAGCCAGACTACCTGCAGAAAGTACCGTGGACTTCCATCATACTGGCTTGAACAGCTAATGTTCCTGAATTGGTGCAAAACTCTGTTTTCCAGAACGGCTCCTGACTCTTGTCTGATGGAAACTGCGGCAGTGGTTTTAGGACCATCTTAAATTTCAGTACAGGCCTGAAATTGTTGCTGGAATTGTTGTGGGTAGCGACTGAGTAATAGCAGTCAAGTATACCAGGGATAAAAGTAAAGTCTTTTATGATAAATGAACATAAAGGATGTCTAAAGTCTAAAAACAAGGTGAAACATAATCCTTAAGGTTCTAGAAACCAGTAGAAAGCATGCATGTTGAAACATCGATGGAATGCTGACTTACGGATTACTCTTGGGTGGGTTTGTTTCAAGAGAGTAAGCACATTGAAAGAAAACTTACAATCTGATGATCAGGAGAGTATTGTTATAGAACAACCTTAACATCATGTACCAAGGCACCAGAGCCAACGTAGGGCAGGAAATTCACCCCAGGCTGAGAGATAGCTTTTCTTCTCAGTAGTTTCATACTTCTCCTTCCTTGTGTATTTGTCTTCCTGTGAAAAACAGCCAGGAGAGTTCGAGTTTGGAGTAGAGACGTGTTTTTTCTACTATTATTACTGGAAGGAAATTATGCTATTATTTGTGTATTTTGATGTTAATGTATAAACTCAGGTAAAAAAGAAAAGAAAGCTCCAAATAGAAGCATGGAGACTAATGAGTTTCCTGCCCCATAATCTGTATTTGGCAGTAGAATACAGGATCCCTGATCCTAACCCTGTCTCTTATGTATACCTTGAAAGCCTTACCCACTAATACTGCTTGTCCACGCTTACTGTCCATAATCTTTGCTGAATTGATCTTATTCTTCGATTTGTCGAGTTCCCAAACTCAACTATTCTCGTGTGTTCATTGTTCCTTTCCTGTACTTTTCTTCCATGTAGTTTTGAAAATCACATTTTTTAAATGTCACATGTACATATATATTCACTGCCAGTCTGTTTTCCTTTTTTTCCCCACTCCAGCCAACTTATTTTCAAATGAAAGCAGTATAGGAAATATATACTTCAAGTTACTTAATCTTGTGTGACCGGACTAGAACCAAAGAGTCAAATATATAACAGACTCTATGTATATGGGCTCCCTCCCTATAAGAAATGTGTCTTAAGATTCATAAGATTCATATTTTTAATTTTCTCATTTTTAGAAGACTGCCAAGACGATAACCTCTTAGAGAAGAGCCAACAGATCCAAGACAGACATTTGTGGCAAGTTTTATTTACTGATTTTCAGAGAACTGACACAGGAGGGAAAAGTTTCGACCAGGGGTCACACACAAGAAGAACAAACCAGAGAAATTAGGCGGAGGTGACCCCCTTTGAATGTGGACGAAACTTCAGCCATAATTCAGCTTACACACCAGAGAAATGCTGTGATTATAATAAACACAGGGGAGTCCTCTGCCCCCAGTCAGCCTTCAGGGTCCGTCAGAGGACTCGCATAAGGTTGAAACCCTGTGAGTGTCGCGGGTGTGGGAAATGCTTCTGTAAGAAATCGTACCTCCTCACGCACCAGAGAATTCACACAGGGGAGAAACCTTACAGGTGTGAAGAATGTGGGAAAGATTTCAGCCACAAGTCGAGCCTATGGAAAGAGCAGAGAACTCACACAGGGGAGAGACCGTACGAATGTGTGGAATGTGGGAAAACTCAGCTGGAAGTCAGACCTGAGAGTCCATCAGAGAACTCACGCGGGAGAAACCCTATGAGTGCAGTGAATGTGGAGAACCTTTGGTGCAGAAGTCAACTCGCAAAGCCCATCAGACGATTCACAAAGGGGAGAAGCCTTATGAGTGTAATGAATGTCAGAAAACCTTCACCCAGAATTCCCCCCTCAGAACACATCAGACAACTCACACAGGGAAGAAGCCCTGTGCACGTAAGGAGTGTGGGAAGGCCTTCAACCGGAAGTCAGGCCTAGGAATGCATCAGAGAACCCACGCAGGGGAGAAGCCGTACAAATGTAAGACACGTGGGAAGGCGTGCGGTCAGAAGTCAGGCCTAAGAAAACACCGGGCAACTCACACAGGGGAGAAGCCGCATGAATGTGGTGAGTGTGGGAAAGCGTTTAGCGGGAAATCTGGCTTACCATTACACCGGAGAACTCACACGGGGGAAAGACCATGCAAGTGTAATGAGTGTGACAGAGCCTTCACCCACAAATCAATCCTCAGAGGACATCAGGAGGGTCATCAAAGGGAGAAACTCTCTAAATATGATGAGGGTGAGAAAGCTTTCAGCGAGAAATCTGGCTCACGATTGTTGCAGAGAACTCACCCGGGGGAGGAACCATACGAATGTAGAGCGTGGCTGCGCCTTTGCCTCTAGGTTAGCCCTCACAGGACATCAGGAAGCTCCTAAGGGGAGGAATGTATTAATGCGATGAACGTGGGGAAGCTTCCAGCCATAAATCGGACTTCAGAAAACATCAGGGGACTCTCACGGTGAGAGGAACGCTGGAATGAATGTGGGAGAACTTACCTCAGGGATCGCACACACAGGAAAGCCTTACAACCCTACTGAGTGAAGGAAAATCTTGATTGCGGATCAGACACTCAAAACTATAGCTGTTCTGTGTTGCAGACTTCGGACGGCTCTCCTGTCAGCTCTCCAGGACCTGTCATGTGCTGAGCATTTGCCTGGGTTGGCCTACTTCTCGCACGTGTGTGTGTCTGGCTCCACGAAACCTCTGACGCAGGGTACAGCTGATACAAGAATGCTTTTTGACTTACCAAACAATTGAGCCCTTCCAGAGAGCGCTGTCAGCCTTCCCTGGGTCCCGTAACCCCAGTAGACAACCAGGAGTTAAGTGGATCCGTGTAAACCTGCAGACCTGGGTGCAGTCCCGACTCAGCTACTTGCTAGACCGGCAGCCTCCTCGCCCTGAGCCTCCACTCCCTTCTTTGTGAACTGTCGCCCACGTTTGTTGCAAGGGTTAAAGGGCACAGGGTGGAAACAAAGCAGTGTCGAGTCCCTTCTGTCTTACATAATTCATGCCTCCTAAGAGATGATACGGGTAAAGTTAGGGGGAAAACAGGCAGGAATATGGAGATGACCGGAACTTGAAGAGAAAGTGAGAGTTCTGAAGGAGGGGTGGGGGTCGGAGCTGGAGGTGTCCCTACAGTGCTCGGTGGGGCTCATGGCTCCGCTCCTTGGGCCCTTCCCGTCCAGGACACCCCAGATCTCATACCCTCGTCACTCAACTCTCCCTGGACAACCACAGTGGTGGCAGACCGTCCTCAGAGACCTGCCTCTCTGGTTTTCACAGACGCAAGCTCAGGGCCACAGCAACCATCTTGAGATTTTTGTGGGCTGGAAATGGGTAAAAATGGGAGTTCTGTTGCCAGAACTAAGGATCTGGGTGAAGTCCAGGATTCTCGACTAAGCCTTACCAGCAGTTTCTTTATAATCTTTAAAATATGTGGAGCCCAACCACATTAATCTATTTTTATTTAAAGCAGCTTGTAATTTGATTTATAAACATTTCTCTCTAAAAGAAAAATGTGTATTAGTAATAATAAATGAAACCAATTTATAACTTGCCATGTATAGAAACTAATTGAAAAAATATTTACAGAAACAGAACAGCAGTTTAAAAAATTATAAGTAGATGATGTAATCAATTTCAAAACTCATCTCTGACATTAGAAAAATGACTTGAGGAAACCTGTTAGGTATAGGAAAGACTGTCAGCGCTTGGGGTCTTCCAGTGACTAAAATATCTTACCGGTCTTGAAGTTCAAAAGATTGAGATGGCCTTTGCTACTTTCCATAAGGTGGAAGGAAGGACGCAGCTCAAACCAGTTGTGGGGTGGAGGCACAGAAAATGAAAATGTACAACTTCTAGATTATGGGGATGATCACAGGCAGGAAGCTGCAGATAAGCATTTACAGAGCAAAGCAAATGATTTCCCCCTGGTAGGAGTGGAGTTTGGGAAGCCCCATTTGTTTGGAAAGCATCCTCTGCACCATCTCAAAAAGCTCCCAACCTGAGGAAAACAGGCTCATGGTTAGTTTTAGGGGCCCAGATGTGGCACACTGGCCCCGGGTCCCCCCGACTTGTTACGGACAAACCAAGTTCTGAAGAAGAAGCAAGGTAGAATTCCTTCGTACAGTCTCCTCCTTTCCATGCCCGTTCACCAGACTTGTGGTTGAGACTCTTGCCTCTGAAACATGAAAATGTTGTACGTGTAGAGACCATATGACAAATATTCAGGTTCTGGAGCACAATAGAAAGTGACCTGTGAACCCACTACCTCGCTTAAGGATAACGGTATTGGCCATGAAAGAGTGAGAGTGTATCCACTGGGATGCTCTTGCCCTATCTATCTCCTCCCTCCCAGAGACAGCAGCTATTCAAAATTGCGTGTGTGTTTGTGTGTGTGTGCACACGTGTGTACCACTGATTTGCCTTTTAAAAAATAATTATGAATCTATAAACAATAATTGTATGGTTCTACTTACTTTGAAATTAGAATGGTCATGTGTCCTGCTTTTGTGACATGGCTTTTGAGTCAATGTGATGTACCTAACATTCATACATACTGATTTGGATGGTTGTACTTCGTTCAGTTTCATTTATGTATAGCTTGATATTAAAATGTATTCATTCATGGTTTTGGCCAGGTATTTTGAAGTAAAGAAATAGAGGAAATGTGTTTCCAAATTCTAACTTCTTGAAGGAAGAGAAAAAAAAGAAAATGGAAAGGTTGGGTTGCAGGCTTATGCCAGGGTGTTGATATGAAATTCTCCAACTCAGTTTACCTGGGCTGCAGGGTCTCAGCTGGAAGCATCCCATATTCCAAAAGGCAGTGTCTAGTTACCAAGCAAGACTTGTCAAGAAGCGTCCGGAAGCTACTCTGTGACTGATGAGTTCAAGAAAACACGACTGGGTAATTACGAAGTGGTTTATTATTGATGCTTGTTGGTAACTTTTAATTTTTTATTAAGATAAAGTATACATAATATAAAATTTACCATTTTAATTATTTTTCAAAGCGCCTTTTCAGTGGCATTAAATACACTCACAGTACTGTGCAACCATTTACCACCATTCATCTCCAGAACTTTCTTCATCTTCCCAAACTGAAACTCCATAGCCATTAAATGCTAACTCCTCAATCTACCCCACTGCCATACCCTGGCAAACACTATTCTGCTTTCTGTCTCTACCAAGTTGACTACTGTAGGCACATCCTATAAATGGAATCATGTAATGTTTGTCCCCTTGTGACTGACTGATTTCACTTAGCAAAATGTCTTTGGGTTTTATCAGTGCTACAGCACGTGTGAGAATCTCCTTCGTTTTTTAAGCCTGAATGATACTCCATCGTATGTATATACCAGATCTTGTCTACGTCTGTCAGTGGCCACTTGAATTGCATCCACCTTTTGGATATTGTGGATATTGGTGCTGTTAACATGGGTGTGCAGATATTTCTTCAGGATCCTGCTTTCAACTCTTCTGAGTATATCCCCAGAGGTAGAACTTCTGCATCATAGGGTAATTCAACTTTTAGTTTATTGAGGAACTATTATACCATTTTCTGTAGCAGCTGCACCATTTTACATTCCTTCTAGCAGTGTACAAGGGTTTTGGTTTTTTTCACATCCTCCCTAATACTTGTTACCTGTTATTTTGATAATAGCCATGGTAATCCTAACAATTCGTGATGTTGGACACATTTTCTTGTACTTCTTGCCATTTGAGTATCTTCTTTGGAAAACTCCGCATTCAGGTTTTTGCCCATTTTTAACCAAGTGGTTTGTTTTGTTGTTGAATTGTGGAATTTCTTTGTGTAGTCAGGACATTACTCTCTTGATGGATATATGGTTTCCAGATATTTTCCCCATTCTATGGCTTGCCTGTCTATTTTTCTGTTGATAGAATCTTTCACGTATCTTTTTTTTCTTTTGTTACCGGTGCTTTTGGCATATTCAAGAAATCATTACTAAATCTAACGTCATGAAACTTCTCTATGTTTTCTTCAAAAGAGTTTTATAGTTTTAGCTCTTAATGTGTAGGTCTTTGCTCTATTAATTTTTTAAATATGGTGTAAGGTAAGAGTCCAGCTTCATTCTTCACATTTCCTAGTGTGTTCATTGAAAAGACTTTCCTCTTGACACTGAATGTTTTGGTACCCTTGTCGAAAACCATTTCACTTTATATGTGAGGATTTATTTCTGGTCTCTCTCTTCCGTTGATCTATATATGCATGTCTTTTTGTCATTACACTGTTTCGATTATTGTGGCTTTTTAGTAACAAATACTAAATCTGTAGATTGCCTGAGGTAGTATGAGTTTTAATAATATTAATGCTTGCAATCCATGAACGGAGTATCTTCTCACTTATTTGTATCTTCAGTTTCTTTCATCAAAGTCTAACAGTTTTCAGTGTACAGATGTTTCGTCATCAAGGTTAAATTTCTTCCTAAGTATTTTTTTTTAATTTTGATGCTATTGTAAATAGTATTATTTTCTTAAGTCTCTTTCTGGTAGTTGATATCTATAGGAATGCAACAATACTTGAATGTTGATTTTGTGTCCTGCAACTGTATTAAATTCATTTATCCATTTTAACAGGTTTTGGTGGATTTTTTTGTAGAATTTATATTTAAGATCACATAATCTGCAAACAGTTTTACTTTATCCTTTTGGATTTGGATGCACTTTATTTCTTTTATCTGAATTACTGCTTTGGGTAAGACTTCCAGTACTACCTTGAATAGAAGTAGGCGACCTTGTCTTTGTACCTGATCTTAAAGGAAAATCATTCAGCTTTTCAGCATCAAGTATGATACTAGTTATGGCTTGCCAAATATGGCCTTTATTAAGTTGAGGTACTTTCCTTCTACACCTACTTCATTGAGCCATTTATCATGAGAGGATGTTGAATATTGCCAAATGCTTTTTCTGTCTCTGTTGAGGTGCTTGTGTGAGTTTGATCTTTCATTTTATTAAGGCAGTGTCTTGCATTTATTGATTTGCATATGTTGAACCATCCTTGCATCCCAGGGATAAATTCCCCCTTGATGGTGGTGTATGCTCCTTTTAATAATGCCTTTGAATTCAGTTTGCTAGTATTTTGTTGAGGATGTTCACATCTATGTTTGTCATGTTTGTAACATTCTTTTCTGGGGGTGTCCTTATTTGGTTTTGGTGTGAGGGTAATTCTGACCTCATAAAATGAGTTTGGGAGTCTTCCCATCAGTTTTTTGGCAGAGTTTGAGAACAGCTGGCATTATTTTTCTTTAAATGTTTGGTAGAATGCACTAGTGAAGCCATCTAGTCTTACATGTTTCTTTGTTGGGAGGACTTTGATTATTGCTTCAATCTTTTTACTCATTTTTGGCATATTGAAATTTTCTTTCTCATAATTCACTTTTGTTAGGTTGTATGATTCTAGGAATTTACCTGTTTCTTCTAGGTCATCCAATTTGTTGGTTTTTAATTGCTAACACTTGTCTCCTGTGATTCTTTTTATTTCTGTGGTATCAGTTGTAATGTCTCCTCCTTCATTTATAATTTTATTTGTATGAGTCCTTGTTTTTTCTTGGTTAATCTAGCTAAAGATTTGTCGGTTTTGTTTATCATTTTAAAAAATCAGTCCTGGTTTTATTGATTTTTTTTCATTGTTTTTCTAGTCCCTAGTTGATACATTTCTGCTCTAAATTGTATTATTCTGCTAATTTTGGATTTAGCTTTTTATTTTTTTTCTAGTTCTTTGACATGTAAATTTTGATTGTTAATTGTATATCTTTCTTTTTTTGTGATATAGGCTTTTATCACCATAAGCTCTTCCTTAGAATTGTTTTTGACGCATTACATAGGTTTCAGTATACTGTTTTTCCAATCTGTTTGTCCCAAGATAATTTTTGATTTTCCTTTTTATTTCTTCTTTGACCCATTGGTTGTTCAAGAGTGTGTTCAATTTCCATATATTTGTGACTTTCCAGCATTCTTCCTGTAATTGATTTCTAGATTCATACCATTGTGGTTGGAAAAAAAATACTTGATATGAATTCAGTCTTCTTAAAGTTAAGACTTGTTTCATAATCTAACATGTTATCTGTCCTGGAGAGTGTTCCATGTGCACTTGAGAAGGTGCATTCTGCGACTGTTGGGTGGCATATTTCCTGTATATGTCTGTTAGGTCCATTTGCTCTATAGTGTTATTCAAGTCCAGTGTATCCTCATTGATTTTCTGCCTAGATGATCTATCCACAGATGTAAGTGTGGTATAGAAGTACCCTACTGCAGCGCCTGGGTGGCTCAGTCAGTTGACCATCCAGCTTCAGCTCAGGTCATGATCTCACAGCTCATGGGCTCGAGCCCCTCATCAGGCTCTGTGCTGACAGCTCAGACCCTAGAGCCTGCTTCGGATTCTGTGTCTCCCTCTCGCTGTGCCCCATCCCACTCACATTTTGTCTCCGTCTCTCTCAAAAATAAATATACATTAAAAAAATAAAAATAAATAAAAAGAAGTACCCTTCTACTATTATATTGCTATCTGTTTCTTCTTTCACTCTTGGTAATACTTGCTTTGTATGATTAGATGTCCCTACCGTTAGGTACATATATACTTAAAATTGTTATATCCTCTTAATGAGTTGACCCCTTAATCTTTATATAGTGTGTTTACCTCTGGCCACATGGACTGGCGTGTCTCCTGGTAGGTCTCTGGTTTTACAGTTTCCTACTGGAGCCCAAAACTCCTATAGAGGCACTTTTGTACTCTGCCAAATTATTGTTAGTGAGGGGTGACAGGAGTAGACAGCCTCCTATTCTGGCATCTTACTAATATGTCTCTTCACTCTTGAATTCTTCAGGTAGTAAGTTTTGAAATAAGGTAGTGCGAGACTTCAGCTTTGTTCTTTTTCAAAATCGTTGTGGATCTTGAGAGTCCCAGGAGATCCATACAAAATTTTTCAACTTTATTTTTTTATTTTTTAATAAAAATTATTTTATTTATGGGTTTAATTTTTTTAAATTGTTTTTAACGTTTGTTTATTTTTGAGAGAGAGAGCAGGGGAGGGGCAGAGAGAGGGGGAGACACAGAATCTGAAGCAGGCTTCAGGCTCTGAGCTGTCGGCACCAAGCTTGACGCAGGGCTTGAATCCATGAACCACGAGATTATGACCTGAGCTGAAGTTGGACGCTTAACCCACTGAGCCACCCAGGTGCCCCTAATTTTTTTCTTTTAATTTTAGTTAATTAACATCCAGTGCAATACTGGTTTCAGGAGTAGAATTCAGTGATTCATCACTTACATACAACACCCAGTGCTCACCCCAACGAGTGCCCTCCTTAGTACTCACCACCCATCTGGTCAATCCCCCACTGTCCTCCTTCCATGAACCCACAGTTTGTTCTTTATTGATGAGAGTGTCTTGTGGTTTGTTTCCTTCTCTCTTTTTTTCCCCTTCCTGTATGTTCATCTATTTTGTTTCTTAAATTCCACATATAAGTGAAATTAAATGGCATTTGTCTTTCTCTGATTGACTTATTTCACTTAGCATAATACATTCTAGTTCCATCCACAGTGCTGCAAATGGCAAGATTTCATTCTTTTTTATGGCTAATATTCCAGTGTGTGTGTGTGTGTGTGTGTGTGTGTGTGTGTGTGTATGCCACAACTTACCTATCTGTTTATCAGTTGATGGACATTTGGGCTTTCTCCATAGTTTGGCTATTTTTGGTAAGTGCTGCTATAAACAGGGTGCATGTGCCCTTTCAAATCTGTATTTTTATATCCTTTGGGTAAATATCTAATGGTGCAATTCCTGGATAATAGGGTAGTTCTTTTTTTAGTTTTTTGAGGAACCTCTGTACAGTTCTCCAGAGCAGCTGCACCAGTTTGCATTCCCACAAACAGTGTAAGATCCTCACCTCTCCGCATCCTCACCAACACCCATTGTTTCTTGTGTTGTTAATTTTAGCCATTCTGACAGGTGTGAGGTGGTATCTCATTGTGGTTTTGATTTGTATTTGCCTGGTGATGAATGACGTTGAGCATCTTTTCATGTGTTTGTTAGCCATCTGGATATCTTCTTTGGAAAAATGTTCATGTCTTCTACCCATTTCTTAATCAGGCTATTTGTTTTTTGGGTGTTGAGTTTGATAAGTTCTTTACAGATTTTGGATACTAGCCCTTTATCAGATAATGTCATTTGCAAATATCTTCTCCCATTCCATAGGTTGCCTTTTAGTTTTGTTGACTGTTTCCTTTGCTGTGCAGAATTATCTTGATGAAGTCCCAATAGTTCATTTTTGCTTGTGTTTCCTTTGCCTCTGACGACGTGTCTAGTAAGAAGTTGCTCTGGCCAAGGTCAAAGAAGTTGCTACCTGTGTTCTCACGTTTAGGTCTTTGATCCATTTTGAATTTATCTTTGTGTATGATGTAAGAGAGTGGTTCAGTGTCATTCTTCTGCATGTTGCTGTCCAGTTTTCCCAACACCATTTGTTGAAGAGACTTCCTTTTTTCAATTGGATATTCTTTCCTGCTTTGTCGAAGATTAGGTGACCATATTGTTGTCCGTACAAACTTTATAATAGGATATTCTGTTTCTCTTTTTTAAAAGTTGCCTTTGGGATTTCCATAGGGACTGCATTAAATCTGTAGATCTGCTTTGGATAGTATTGATATCTTAACAATTTTCAGTCTTGCATTCCATGAACATGGTTGTTTGCATTTGTATCTTCTTTAATTTCTTTCAGCAATGTTTTATAGTTTTCAGTGTACAAGTCTTTGACCTCTTTAGTTAAATTTATTTCTTAGCACTTTATTCTTTTAAACTCTATTGTAAATTATTCTTTTTAATTTCATTTTCTGATTTTTCATTGTTCGTGTTTAGAAAGACAACTGATTTTTTTTTGTTACTGATTTTTGTATCCTACCACTTGTCTGAATTTATTAGTTCTAACATTGTGTGTGTGTGTGTGTGTGTGTGTGTGTGTGTGTAGAATCTTAAGGGTTTTCTATATTTAAGACCATGATCTGAACAGAGATAATTTTGCTTCTTCCTGTCCAAATTGGCTGTTTTTTATTTCTTTTTCTTGCCTAATTGCTCTGGCTAGGACTTCCAATATTGTGTTGAGTAAATGTTGCATGAGCAGCCACCTTTGTTTTATTCCTGACCTTAGTGGGAAAAGTTTCAGTCACTCCATGTCTAGTATCATGTTAGCTGTGGATTTTTCATAGATAGTTTTTATTATTTTGAGATTCTTCCCTAGATGTTTTTTTTTTTCCTTGAAGGGGTATTGAATTTTGTCAAATGCTTTTTCTGCATTGTTAGATGATTGCTTCTTTCATTTTATTATGTTAACGTTGTGTATTAATTTATTACATTGATTGATTATTTTCATATATGGAATTACCCTCATATTATGGGAATCAATTTCACTTGGTCACAGTGTATGATCCTTTTAATATGCTGTCGAATTCTATTGGCTAGTATTTTGTTGAGTAGTTCTAACATCAGTTTTCCTAGTGGTGTGGTATATAGTTTGTCTTGTACCATCTTTTCCTGTGTTTTATATCACAGTAATGCTGGCCTCATAGAAAAACTTAAAAATCGTTCCCTCTTCACCTTTTTAAAAGGAAAAGATTGAGAAGAATTGGTATCAAGTCTTCTTCAAATGATAGAATTGATAGAATTCACTAATTAATTCATCTGGTCCTGGGATTTTCTTTTTTGGGTGATTTTTGATTACTGATTTCATGAACTTACTGGTATTAGATCAGTTAAGATTTTATGTTTCTCTGTGTTTTAGTCTTGGTAGGTTATTTCTGAGAATTTATTAACTTTATGTAGGTTATCCAATTTGTTGGCATATGATTGTTCATCATGCTTTCTTACAATCCTTTTTATTTTTGTAAAACTGTCAGCAGTTTTCCTCTGATTTCTGATTTTAGTTATTTGAGTTTTTTATCTTTTTTTCTTATTTATTCTAACTAAAGAAAGGTTTTCAATTTTCTAGATCTTTATGAAGAGCAAACTTGTGGTTTTGTTGTTTTTTTCCTATTGTTTTTCTAAAATCTCTGTTTTATTTATCTTGACTATAATCATTGTTTTCTTCCTTCTAGGATTAGAATTTTTGTTTGTTTTTCTTTTTCTTATTAAAGTTAAAGTTTAGGTTCTTGATCTGAGATCTTTCTTCTTTTTTAATGTGCTTACAACTATAGATTTCTCTCAGCAATGTGATGTTTCTGCCAAGAAGTCTCTTGATAATCTTGCTGAGGATCCCTGCATTTGATGAGTAACTTTTCATTTGCTTCATTCAAGATTGACTCTGTGCTTTGGCTTTCAACAGTTTGATCAGAATGTGGCTCAGTGTGAAATAAAGTATCCTTTTTATATATAGCATTGTTTATGTAGAAAACTCTAAAGAAGCTGCAAAAAACCTCTCAGAATTAATACACAAATTTGGCAGAGTTGCAGCATATAAATTCAGTATCCAAACATCACTTTTCTATATACCAAATTCAAGGGCCAATTGGAATTTGAAATCTAAGAAAATGGACACCTGGGTGGCTCAGTCGGTTGAGTGTCTGACTTTAGCTCAGGTCATCATCTCACGGTTCATGGGTTTGAGCCCCGCATCTAACTGCTGTCAGTGCAGACTGCGCTTCGTATCCTCTATCCCCCCCCCCCTTGCACTGCCCCTCCCCACTAATGCGTGCGCTCTCTGGCTCTCTCTCTCTCACAAAAATAAATAAACATTAAAGAAAAGAAAAGCTGGAGGCATCACAATTCCAGACTCCATGTTATATAACAAAGCTAGAGTGATCAAGGCTGATTCCCAGTTTTGATATATACTTTGGTTCTCATTAATCTCAAAGCATTTTCTAATTTCTCTTGTGATTTCTTCTGTTTCATGTCTACATATTTGTGAATTCCCCAAATATATTTCTGTTAGTGATTTTAAATTTGTACAGTTATGGTCAGAAAACATACTAGGATTGTTTCTATTCTTTTAAACAGTGTGAGACCTGTTTTATGGCCTGACCTTTCATGTGTCTTGAAGACTATTCCACGTGTACTTGAGAGAAATGTGTATTCTACTGTTTTCAAGGAGTGCACCATAGATGTCTGTTAGGTTTAATTTTGGTTTATAGTGTTCACATCTTCTATTTCCTTACTCATCTTTTGTCTAGTTGTGGCAGCCATTATTGAAAATGGGCAGTTGTTAAATAGCCTAGTTTTTCCTTCAATTCTGTCAGTTTTGTTTCCTGTATTTTATTTTATTTTTTTTTTAATTTTTTTTTTTTAACGTTTATTTTTGAGACAGAGAGAGACAGAGCATGAACGGCGGAGGGTCAGAGAGAGGGAGACACAGAATCTGAAACAGGCTCCAGGCTCTGAGCTGTCAGCACAGAGCCCGACGCGGGGCTTGAACTCACGGACCACGAGATCATGACCTGAGCTGAAGTCAGCCGCTTAACCGACTGAGCCACCCAGGCGCCCCTGTTTCCTGTATTTTAAAGCTGTTGGGGTGTTTGGGTGTAAACGTGCTTATAATTGTTAAATCTTTGATGGATTGGATCCTGTCATCATTTAAAATGTTCTTGTAGTGATAGTTTTTGTCCTAAAGTCTGTTTTGTGGGATGAATGTAGACACTTTAGCACTCTTTTGTTTACCATTTGCATGACATAGTTCTTCCATCCCTTTTGCATTCAGCCTTTTTGTGTCTAAAGTGATCATGTTTTGTTTTAAATCCATTGTGTCAGTCTCTGCCTTTTAATTAAAGAGTTTAATCCGTTTGCATTTAATGTAACTCTTGATAAGGTAGGATTTATCTCTACCATTTTGGTGTATGTTTTGTATATGTGTTCTGCCTTTTTATTCCTCAGTTCTTTCATATCAGCCTTTTTCAGTGTTACATAGATGTGTTCTACTAATGTTCTAGTGTAATAATACCATTCTAATTCCCTTATTATTTCTTCTGGAAAATGATTACTAATGTGCTCCCGCATTTCCCATGCTTCCTCAGGTGCTGAGGTGTTGTTTTTTTGCTATCTTTTGTTGTTACGAAATTTATCAGGATGTGCTGCCCCAAAATATGCCCCTTGGCATATCGAATATTTTAAGCTGAAGAACTTTGAGAAAACAGCAGAAGCAGGAACATCACTCTGATCTTCCCCCGCCTTTCTCTCAGAAATAGTTATTAAAAAGGAAAAAAAACTCTCACAGGAGAGGCGCCCTCCCTGTGCCTGGAAGAAAAGAGCATCTTTATCTTCAAAACAGAAGCACTGAGAAGAATTCAAACAAACAGAACTTGCTGTTTCTCTCAGTTTTTTATACTTCCCTCGTACCCTGACCTGACACATTTCTCCACGACCGTCCACTCTTCTCCTCAAACCTAACCTACACTTCCCTGGCCCTGTTTGTTTGAGTCTTCATTTCCTGATGAAGGCTCCTGTGCCATGCAAAACTTAGGATAAATTAGTATGTTTTCTCCTGTTAATCTTCTTTGTCAATTTTCAGACCTAGCTGGGGACCCTAAGAGGAACAAGGAAACCTTCCCCCCACCACCACCACATTGTTTCCATTTAGCAATAATAATCTGACATTTTAAAAATCATCCAGACCTTTGGTCTGGAAGCACTGTATTGCATGACAGACATAAGCATTATTATTTTTTTAAGTATATAATTTTATAAGAAAATCACATCACATTTAGGAATTAGGACAGAATTTTCATTTCCAAAACTTTTTTCCAAATGTGTTAACACAACTTCCCACCCCTTTTGTCCCGATCATTTATCTAGTGAGGAGAAAAGATCTGTTATAAGTTCAGAAATAACAGAAGTAAAACCACTGAATTAGTGAAGTGATAGCTTGTAAAAGTTATTGTGCACACACCAAAAAGTTCACGAGCTGGAAGCACTCGGACCAAACGTGTAATGAGGTTCGGGGTATATTGTTATAAAGCAGTTCGTACAGTGGGAAGGACATGACTGTTTATTCTTCACAGTGATTGGCTAGAATATTGGAATTTTCTTAAATAATAGGAGTACTGGTTACCTCCTATCAATTTTGAGAAACAGTTAAAGTTTTGCTTATGATTAACAGAAGCATAATCGAGAAATGACCCAGTTCAAGTTAGCCTTGCTAAAATTCAGCTTTGCCTGTATGACTCAACGGGTTTTGGCTCTTCAGGGAATTTTCGAGGCTGATCTCCACTTGTTTGTTATTTTAACAGATTGATTTCTTTCTGGTGACAGCTTATTTAATAATCAAACTGCCTTATTGTGTTAACGTGTACTAAGAAAAATGTCAAGGAAGTAGAGTTCAGTTGTACAGTCCATTGCTGCAAAATGCAACTGATCTCTAAAGTTGAACAGAACAGCAGTGAGACCTCCCGAGGAGACGTCTGAAAGTCTCATCTGTTTGGAGTATGGAGGGGCCAGAGCTCTTGTGATGTAGACACCACAACTTGTAACTTTTGGCAGAATCACAGGTTAGGAATGCATTCAGTCTCTGCCTCAGAAACACAGAGCCAGTCAGCAGCTTAATGTCACATGTGTCCCATCAGAGAACAAGGCATGCCTATGAGCATGTGTATGTGACCGAGAGAATCCAGCCAGCGTCCACGAAGTTTTCAGTTTATGCCTCACACAGAGGTGTCCCAAATCTCAAGCGGTGCCCACCTTTACCTCACAGATTGCACATAAGGTAAAAGAATCTAAGACAGAGAATATCAGATTATAAATTCAAGTGACAAGAAAACTCTAAGCCCCCCCCCTTTTTTTTTATGCCATCAGCTTTGGAGTCCAAATTCACCCATCCAGAATGTGCACATCAGGCCAGGAAATCAGTGCCTGGTTTTACTAGAGTTTGTCAGTAACTAAAAACTCCCTTTCAAACTTACTTTTTTTTAATGTAGAGATTGCCTCTCTCTTTATGTTGTGTTATTAAGTCTCAGTTTGGTGACATGGGGCTTATTATAAGCAGCCCCCATTTGGGGCCTGTTATTTTTAGCAGTTCGCTCCTTTCAGACTCCCAGCCAAGAGATGTGATAAAAAATTTAAGGCGTAAGTGAATTTCTTAGTGACATTCAACAGGTCATGATACCAGGTTCACATTTTTTAAGTTGGTCATTATATGGGGCACCTGGGTGGCTCCATCCGTAACCATCCAACTTGAGCTAAGGTCATGATCTCATGGTTCGTGGGTTCGAGCCCTGTGTCGGGCTCTGGGCTGACAGCTCAGAGCCTGGAGCCTACTTCAGATTCTGTGTCTCCCTCTCTCCTCTGCCCCTCCCCCACTCATGCTCGCTCATGTGCTCTCTCTCTCTCTCTCTCTCTCTCTCAAAAAGTAAATAAACATAAAAGACATTTAAGTTGGTCATTATCTTTGTTCCTTTTCTAACATTCTAAGGGAGATCATTTAATGCTTAGTAACTGCAAACATCCATTTAAAGTTTTTGAGATAATACAGTGGACCCTAGTGTCATAAGCAGGAGAATTCTGATGTCTAGAGGGCACTTTGGAGCCATGGTCCCCAAGACCCAAGCTAATCAGAACCAAATGAGTCCTAGACAGACCCTGTCACAGGAGTCACTTTCTAAAGCCAGCTGGCTTGGTTAATGATCTGTAGCCAAGTCTCACCTTCCCCAGAAGTGTCCGTGCATGTGCAACAAGTGATGCTGACCAGGGCACAAACACTTCCTTGCTCAACTAAGAGGTAATCAAGGGCGATCCAATTAACCAGAACAAGGCTCTCTTGGGCCAGAGAGCCTAGGGACTTTTGTTGGGCAGTGATCGCTTTAGCAGCAGATTCTGCAACATCTTTAAGAGTTAAGGATAGGGGCACCTGGGTGACTCAGTCGGTTAAGTGTCCGACTTTGGCTCAGGTCATGATCTCGCAGTCTGTGGCCTTGAGCCCCGTGTCGGGCTCTGTGCTGACAGCTCGGAGCCTGGAGCCTGCTTCGGATTCTGTGTCTCTCTCTCTGACCCTCCCCCGTTCATGCTCTATCTCTCTCTGTCTCAAAAGTAAATAAACATTAAAGAAAAAAGAGTTAAGGATAGATACCTGATCATTTTCACTTATCCCTAGCCAGGGGAGTAGGGATCTGGCAAAGGAGGCAAATTTTGAATTATGATGCCTCCTGGTAATTCCGGTTTGAGTTTGTGGCTTGGGACTGGAAAGGTGACAGCTATGGAGGCCAGTAAAATTGAAGGGTCCATAGTCTGCACAAGTGACTATTCTGCCAGCCCTTGCCATGTGTCCACTTCTCTATACAGAGCCTAGTTACAAGGTTCCCTGGATTGGGGTTGTTAACCAGAACAGGGAAATGGACCCCCAGGATCGAGGAGCCCTGACACAGGAGAGGGCTAGGTTTGTGCCAGAGAGACTGAGATACTGGAAATCAGAGAGAAGTTTGTGTTGGACAGAACTACGTGATCACCAACATCATGGCAAATCCGTGTCATTTGGATGTCTGATTACCCCTTTTTGTAGTGGCCTGAGATATGTGAACAGTGACATCTTTCCTGGCCAAAGCAAGAGAACAGGGGGACAAAAGAATCCTAAAGATCTTCATCGTATAAGAAGTAGGAAAACAGTGGTCTGAGAGGGAGTGAAAAATGGAAAAGAGAACATTCATGATCCAAACTCTTAGGAGGAAGTAGTCTACCCCAATGTTGGCTATTTCTCTTCCTAGTAGATTTGACTTTGGGGTCTCCAGCATTTACGCAGGACTGGAGGTCAGGTGGAGTCTTCTTCATTTGTGAGAGATGAACCCAGGTATTGACACCTTCTAATTTGGCCAAGATGCCAATCAGCAAGAGCACTTAGTAGGGTCTTTTCAGTGAATCTCACTTTCATAAAAGCATCCGAGTAAAACAGTCACTGTCTGTACATGATCAAAGGTGGAAAAATGCCCATGGTTAAATTTCTGATGAGGATTTGTTTGATAAGGAAATGTTATTTTCTGGCATGCAATGATTTAGGATAATATTTGGACAGTGAGAGTACTGACAAATTTCTAGAAACTTTCACTTCTGGAATATGTTGGTAATTTGAATATATATCCATGCATAGCCTAATAAGGTTCATTAACACTTAATTGGCAATGCTTCCCACATAATTTAACATACCAAATAAACCTAAGAATTTAATATCTCTCTTTCACAAGATGAGAGACAAATCTTTCAGGTTAACTGCAGCTTTGTGGGAAATCTCAGTTGGTTTGAGGTCAGAAAGACTCCATTTCTCCATTTAGATTTTGATTTTGAGAAAATGTCAAGAGGCTTGAACATTTGATCAGAGAGGATCACAGATCATTATGAAATAATACTTTTATCTATTAAACCAAAGTGACAATAAAACATGTTAAAGGCAAATACAGAAGGTTATATTTGTGGGTGTCTGGAGTGGCTCATTCAGTTGAGCGTCCCGACTCTTGATTTTGGCTCAATTCATGATCCCAGGATTGTGGGATCAAGCCCCATGGTAGGCTCCACACTCAGTGTAAGATTCTCTCTCTTTCCCTCTGCCCCTCTCCCCCTGTCGCACACACACTCTCTCTCTCTCTAAAAAAAATTTTTTTTTTAAGTTACTTAGTTGTGAATAATACCTAGCTCTCTTAATATTGCAAAGACTGGGTTTTTTTAAATAATCAAATACCTCATAAAGACAGTAAGTCTTATGAAGCAAGTAAGTTATTCTGCTAAGACACAAATCTTTGCTGTGAATCTTTAAGATTACTTAAAAGGTAAAGAAAAACCTTTGTTTACAATTTCCTATTAATAGTAGACAGTAGAACCCTGAGTGACTCAACTGGTTAAATGTCTGACCCTTCATTTTGGCTCAGGTCATGATCTCGTGGTTGGTGAGTTCAAGCCCCACGTCAGGGCTCACCTGGCAGCAGGGTGCCTGCTTGGGATTCTCTCTCTCTGCCCCTCCCCTCTTGCTCTTTTTCTCTCGCGCTCAAAGTAAAACAAAATAAACTTAAAAAAAAAAAAAGGAGTTGACAACAGGGGTGCCTGGTGGCTCAGTCTGTGGGGCACCTGGGTGGTTCAGTCGGTCAAGCGTCCAACTCTTGATTTCTGCTCAGGTCATGATCTCACAGTTCATGGGATTGAGTCCCACGTCGGGGCTCTCTCTCAATCTCTGTCCTTCCCCTGCTCAGACACTCCCTCTCTCTCGAAATAAATAAATAAACTTAAAAAACAAAAACAAAAAAACCACACACAGCCCAGGAAATTAAAGGCTGAAATAAAACCTAAAAGCTCATGGTGCAAAAACTGCAGATCTGGGATCCACGACAGAGTCACCTACAACTTCCAGAAATAGCAAGGAAGCGGTGAGCACAAGGAGCTCGATGGGAACTATACCTGCTTGCTTACTGCCCCTTGGGGCCGTCAGGGGTCTCCAGTTCTGTCTTATGTCCCCAGAACTTTTAAAAGACAAACTGAGGCATATTAAAAATTTTAACAGTTTATTTGAGGGCAAACCTGTTCGAATTAGGAGGCATCCATCTAGCAGATAGACATTCTAAGGAACTATGCAGAAGGAAAGGCTTTTATAGCCAGAAGGGAGCAGGATTAAGGAAGTTCTACAAGGGCAAAAAAGTAGGTTGGTTATTGCCAGGTTTCTTTCCCTCTGGAGAAGACGGGGGTCTGTCGGGCAGATTACCTGACTAGAGCGGACCAGGTGATAATGGCTGCTTGAAGATTCCATTTCAGGGACACCCAAAACTGTAATTAAGTTGTCTCATTTTGGTGGTGTGGGGCTTAGCGTAAGCAACTCCATTTTGGGTCTGTCGTCTTGTTTTTAATGTGCATGATGAGGTGAGAGTGGCAGATCAGCAAGGCGTCAGATGAGGGGTCCCAACTACAACAACTCACAGGACGAGAAGCAGAGTGCCAAATGTGGCAGAGGAGAAGAGGGCTATCATTAAATACAGTGGGCTGGGAGGTCTGGCCACGCTGTCCTTCCACTCACATCCAGTTCCCGCCCTTCCTTCCTTTAATGTCACCGGAAACATTTGTTTCTACCACCGTTCCCAGGGCCGGGGAGCAAGAGTCACTGGCAGTTTCTTTATCCATCTCAGACTTGCCTCGCTTCTCCCTGATCTCTGCTCCCCCTGGATGCTGTGGAGCTGTCCTGTGTCCCAGCCCATGGCCTCTCCACCAGCTGACTTCCTGCAGACCTGGGGCTGATGGTGTCTGTGGGCAGAAAACTTACTGAGTCCCTGGGCAGCGATCTTGTTTTCTCTGTGTGGGCTTCTTAATTGTAATTGGCTTGAGATTTGGCTCACTTATATATCCATTTTCTTTGTAGGTTTCCCTAAACTGTGCCCTTAGAGAATCTTGTAACGTGTATTACATTTGTAATTATTTCCTCAATAGGTATTTAATGGAGCAACAACTGTCCCATTTTAAACATACCTGATCTGGTCATTAGAGATTCAGATCATCTTCTTCAGCCTGAGGTACCCATACATCTGTATTATAAACTCACTTATTAATCTGAGCTAGAAGGAGTTAAGTGAAAGTTACGTGGGGGCAAAAGAATGGTGTAATGGTGGAGCTGAGGCCCCAAGCAGCTAGGATAACATCAGGATGGGGCAGATATGTGCCCACAGGAGACAAGCATCATCTGAGGAACGGTGATGTGAGAGGTAGAGACACCCAGGCCTGGACAGACACCGGTTTATGAGCCAACAACAACAGGGCAGTGGCCGGGGTACTTTCCACCCTTTCTTGGTCAGTTATGCTGGTTTGTAAACCTGCCTGATCACCCTCTGTGTAACTGACAGCAAATTTGTGCGTTCATTCACGCATGCATTGATTCTAAAATGTTTCTTGAGTACCTACTATGCACTAGGACTATTCCAGGCACTGTGTATACATCAGTGAATAAAAAAAACCTGTGCTGTTCACAACTTACCAGAGCATCAACCTGTCAGGAACTGGTGCTGGCATAGGGAAACTACTGTAATTCACTAACTGCTAGAAGGTCGATGTGCACAAGTCTGAGAGCCAAAAGCCCCAGAGGGACACAGTTGGGGTGGGGGTAGCACTGCCCACTTCTACAAGGTGATCATAGTGAATATTGGAGAAAAGTCCCCTCATGCTTCTGGCAGGGGAAGGGCAAAAGGAACCATACTGAAATGCACCGCAGCATTCCATTCTTAAAAAGGTCTGTCCTAAGGAGAAAGTACTTAACCAAATTTAAAACCCACCAGATCTTTTTCAGAGCCTAACTGATATGGGGAAAGGGAAATACCCAAATTCAACGAACTCAAGCCTTCCGTGGGAAGAAAAGGAAACACCCACTTCTAGTCCCCTCTAGCCTTCCATGTGGGTAGAAAGAAAGAACCAGCTACAGCCCATTCTAGCCATCCTGTCCCACTAAGGAGAGGGGAAGAGAAGCACATGCGCAGCAGTCCCCGTCCAGAGGCACAGGCTCACAAAATGACTTTGAGACCTAAACGTAGGACTATAGAACAATTCCTTCCCCCCATGCCTTGCCACCAAATTACTAAAGGCCCATTGACAGCAGTTGATTTTATGCAATTCATCACTTCCAGCTACCCAGAAAAATGTACAAGGCACACTTTTTAAAAAAATTTGAAAATACAGAGCAAGAATCATACATGGTCGGGTTGTTAGAGTTATCAGACCAGGAATATAAAACAATGATAAATATGCTAAGGGTACTAATGGATAAAGTAGGCAGCATGGAAGAACAAATGGGCAATACAACAGAAATTCTAAGAAAGAACCAAACAGCAATGCTACATACCAAAAACACTGTGACAGAAATGAAGAGTGTTTTTAATGGGCTTTCTAGGAACAGGACATGATTGAGGAAAGAGTCTCTGAACTTCAGGATATATTCATAAAACCTCCAAAACTAAAAAGCAGAGAGAAGAAAAAGACTGACAGAATATCTAAGAATGTGGGATAATTATGAAAGGGGTAGCATACACTTAACAGAAGTATCAGAAGGAGAAGAAAATTAACTGAAGCAATTTTTGAAATAAAAATGGCTGAGAATTACCCTGTATTCTATAAACATTGGGGTGCATGTGCCCCTTTAGATCAGCACTCCTGTATCTTTTGGATAAATTTTTAATTTTTTGAGGAACCTCCAGAGTGTTTTCCAGAGTGGCTGCACCAGTTTGCGTTCCCACCAACAGCAAAAAATGGTTTCCCTTTCTCCACATCTTCCCCAATATCTGTTGTTTCCTGAGTTGTTACTTTTAGCCATTCTGACAGGTGTGAGGTAGTATCTCATTGTGGTTTTGATTTGTATTTCCCTGATGATGAGTGATGTTGAGCATCTTTTCATGTGTCTGTTGGCCATCTGGATGTCTTCTTTGGAAAGTGTCTATTCATGTCTTCTGCCCATTTCTTTACTAGATTATTGGTTGTTTGGGTGTTGAGTTTGGTAAATTCTTTATAGATTTTGGATACTAATCCTTTATCTGATATGTCATTTGCAGATATATTCTCCCATTCGGTCGGTTGCCTTTTAGTTTTGCTGATTGTTTCCTTCACTGTGCAGAAGATTTTTATCTTGATGAAATCCCAATAGTTCATTTTTGCATTTATTTCCCCTGCCCTTGCAGACGTGTCAAGTAAGAAGTTGCTGGGGCCTGGGTCAAAGAGGTTGCTGCCTGTTTTCTCCTGTAGGAGTTTGATGGTTTCCTGTCTCACACTTAATTCTTTCATCCATTTTGAATTTACTTTGTATATGGTGTAAGAAAATGGTCCGGGTTCATTCTTCTGCATGCTGCTGTCCAGTTCTCCCAGCACCATTTGCTAAAGAGACTGTCTTTATTCCATTGGATATTCTTTCCTTCTTTGTTGAAGATTAGTTGGCCATATATTTGAGGGCCCATTTTTGGGTTCTGTATTCTATTCCATTGATCTATGTGTCTGTTTTTGTGCCAGTACCATTCTGTCTCAATGATTACAGCTTTGTAATACAGGATAAAGTCCAGGATTGTGATGCCTCCAGCTTTGGTTTCCTTTTTCAACACTATTTTGGCTATTCATTGTCTTTTGTGGTTCCATACAAATTTTAGGAGTGTTTGTTCTAGCTCTGTGAAGAATGTTGGTATTGTTTTGATAGGGATTGCATTGAATATGTAGATGGCTTTGGGTAGTATCGACATTTTAACAATATTTTTCTTCCAATCCATGAGCATAGAATGGTTTTCTATTTCTTTGTGTCTTCCTCAATTTCTTTCATAAGCTTTCTTTAGCTTTCAGCATACAGATCTTTTACCTCTTTGGTTAGGTTTCTTCCTAGGTATTTTATGTTTTTTGGTGCAGTTGTAAATGGGATCGATTCCTTGATATGACTTTCTGTTGCTTCATTATTGGTGTATAGAAATGCAACTAATTTCTGTACATTGATTTTGTATCCTGTGACTTTGCTGAATTCATTGATCAGCTCTAGCAGTTTTTTGGTGGGGTCTTTGGGTTTTCCATGTTTGCAGGACAAACATCTGAACAAGGAAATTTGTCAGGGATAAAGAAGGCCATTGTATTATAATATAAAGGGTCAATTGTTCAAGAGGATGTAACAGTTTTTAATGTGTCTGAACCTAAATACAGAACGTCAGAATATGGGAGGGGAAAACGTGTAGAACTGCCAGAAGAAAGACATCAGTCTGCCCACTATTAGAGTTGGGAACTTGAGCACTTGCCTCAGAAATGCACAGAAAATCACTGAAATTTTCGTTAAAATCAACAGCACTATCAATAGACTAATTCATCCAACAGCATCACATTACACATTTGTCTCAAATTCACATGGAACTATTTAATAGCCTATACTCAACCACAAAACACACCATAAGAAATAAAAGAATATTAATTGTGCAGTATCTGTTCTCAAGCCACATGGATTAAACTAGAAATCAATGACAAGAAAAATGGTTGGAAATTCCCAAAGCACTTATAGATTTAAAGTATACCTCTAATGAGACATGAGACAAAAAAGAAATCTTGAGAAAGATTTTAGAATTATTTTCAACTAAATGAAAATGAAAGCACAACTAATCAAAACTTGTGGGATGCAGTGAAAGCAGTGTTTAGAGGAAAATTTATAGCAGTGAATGCATATATTGAGAAAGATCTAATATCAATCATTTAAACTTTTACCTTAAACTAGAAAGAGAACATTAAATTCAAAGTAAACAGAAGAAAATAAATAATAAAAATTAGAGCATAAATAATAAAATTGAAAACAGGAAATGAAAAAAGAAAATAAATGACACTAAAAAGCTTGTTTTTGAAAAGATGAGTAAAATTGATAAACCTTTAGCCAAGCTAAGTAAGAAAAAAAAGAGAACACACAAGTTACTAATACGTTAGTAATTAACTAGAAATTAAAGAGTGCACATCACTTCAAATCCCATGTACATTGCAAGGATAATCAAGGCATAGTGTGCCCACAAACATGATAGCCTGGATTAAATAGACCAATTCTTTAAAAGACATAGTCTGTCAAAACTTGCACAAGAAGAAATAGACCATGTAAATAGACCTATAGTTACTACAGAAATTGGATCAATTAATAATCTTCTAAAACAAAAAGTGCCAGGCCCCAATGACTTCACACACAGCTTAAGAAGTAATTCTAATCCTCTACAATCCCTTTCAGAAGATTAAAGCAGAGGGAATACTTTCTAACTCATTTTATAGGGCTAGCATACTTTTTTTTTAAATTTATTTTTGTTTATTTTGAGAGAGAGAGAGAGCAAGCAGGGGAGGGGCAGAGAGAGAGAGAGAGAGAGAGATTGAGAATCCCAAGCAGACTTTGCACTGTCAGTGCAGAGCCCAATGTGGGACTTGAACTCACAAACCATGAGATCAAGACCTGAGCTGAAGCCAAGAGTCAGATGTTTAACCGACTGAGCCGCCCAAGCGCCCCGCCAGCATACTTCTAATACCAAAAACAAAGACATTACAAGAAAAGAAAACTACAGATAAAATCTTTCACGAACATAGAGGAAAAACCTTAAACAAAATATTAGCAAGCCAAATTGAGCGACCACATATAAAAAAAAATAGTATACGACCACCAAATGGGATTTTTCTAGGTGTGCAAGTCTGACTCAGCATTTGTAGATCAGTTAATGTACCCCCTCACATTAACAGGCCAAATAAGAAGAATCACATGACTATATCAATATTTGTAGAAAAGCATTTGACAAAATACAGAAACTCTAAGTAAACCTGAGGGGAAGCTCCTAAACTTGATACAAGAGTATCTACAAAAACCAACAGCTAACATTCTTAGTGGTGAGAAACTCAGACTTTTCCCACTAAGATTAGGAATAGTGCAAGTATGTTCTCTTTCACTACTGCTTTTCAACACCATACTGGAAGTACTAGCTAATAGATTAAGAAAAGAAATAAAGTGTATCCATATAAGGAAAGAAGAAATAAGATGGTCTTTTTTTCAAAAATGATATGATTGTGTATATAGAAAATCTAAAATTAAACTCGACTATGGAGCACCTGGGTGGTTCAGTTGGTTGGGTGTCCGACTTTGGCTCAGGTCATGATTTCACAGTTTGTGAGTTTGAGCCCCACATCAGGCTCTGTGCTGACAGCTCAGAGCCTGGAGCCTGCTTCAGATTCTGTGTCTCCCTCTCTTCTTGCCCCTCTCCCATTCACACTCTGTCTCTCTCTCTCTCTCAAAAATAAATAAAGATTAAACATTTTTTAAAGAATAATAAAACTGGACTAATTATAGCAAGGTTGCAGGATACAAGGTTAATATACAAAGTCAGTCCCTTTCTTCTAAACCATTAATGAGCTAGTAGAATTTGAAATTAAACACTATACCGTTTACATTAGCACACAAAAAATAAAATGCTTAGGTATAAATCTAACAAGATATGTACAAGACTGTATGAGGAAAACTACAAAACTCTGGTTAAAGATACTAAAAAAAAAACAACTAAATAAATGAAACACTTCATGTTCGTGGAAAGGAGCACCCAATATGGTCAAGATTTCACTGTTCCCCAACTTGATCTATAGAGTGAATGCAATTCTAATAAAAATTCCAGAATCTTTTTTGTGGATATCAACTAACTGATTCAAAAGTTTACTTAGAGAAGCAAAAGACCCTGGATAACCAATACAATATTGAGACAGAAGAACAAAGTCAGACAACTGATAGTACCCAACTTCAAGAATTAAATATAAAGGTATAATAATCAGTGTTGTATTGGAGAAAGAATAGACAAATAGATCAGTGGAACAGTATAGAGAACCCACAAAAATACAGTCAAGTGATACTTGACATAGGAGCAAAGGCAGCACAATGGAGAAGACAGTTTCTCCACCAATGCTAGAACTAAACATCTACATGCAAGAAATTAATCTAGACCTTACACCTTTCACACAAATTAACTCAAAATAGGTCACAAATCTAAATATAAAATGCAAATCTATAAATCTTCTAAAAAATAGGAGAAACTTCTATGACATTGGGTTTGGCAATGACCTTTTAAATAAAACAACAAAGGCACAGTTCACAAAAGAATTAATTTTCTGGACTTCATTAAAACTTTTTGTTCTGCTAAAACAATGCAAAGGGAATGAGGAGACAAACCACAGACTGGGAGAAAATATTTGCAAGAGACTTATCTGTTAAAGGACTGTTGTATAAAATATATAAAGAACTCTTAAAACTCAATAAGAAAACTCAATTTAAAACGGCAAAAAATCTTGGGGCACCTGGGTATCTCAGTTGGTTAAGTGTCTGACTCAATTTCAGTTCAGGTCATGATCTCACAGTTTGTGAGATAGAGCCCTATATTAGACTTCATGCTGACAGCACAGAGTCTGCTTGGGATTCTCTCTCTCTCTCTCTCTCTCTCTCTCTCAAAATAAAATAAAATTGAAAATGGCAAAAAATTGTGCTCACTTCAGCAGCACATATACTAAAATTGGAACGACACAGAGAAGATTAGCATGGCCCCTGGTGCAAGGATGACACACGCATTCATGAAGCGTTCCATAAATAAATAAACAAAAAACAAAATGGCAAAAAATCTTCACAGACACCTCAGCAAAAAGATAATACAGATGGTAAATAAGTACATGGAAAGCTGCTTTGTATCATATATTATCAGGGAAATTTAAAGCAACAGTGAGAAACCCCTACACACCTATTAGAATGGTCAGAATCCCAAACGCTGACAACACCAAATGCTGGGAAGGATGTGGAGTAACGGTAATCCCCACTCACTGCTGGTGGGAATGAAAAATGGTACAACCACTTTGGAAGACAGTTTGCGATTTTATTAGAAAACTAAACATACTCCTACCATCTGATAAATTGTGCTCCTTGCTCTTTACCTAGAGTTGAAAATAGCTCCTCCACTGGGGCGCCTGGGTGGCTCAGTTGGTTAAGCGGCCGACTTCAGCTCAGGTCATGATCTCGCGGTCCGTGAGTTCAAGCCCCACGTCGGGCTCTGTACTGACAGCTCAGAGCCCGGAGCCTGTTTCAGATTCTGTGTCTCCCTCTCTCTGACCCTCCCCCATTCATGCTCTGTCTCAAAAATAAATAAACGTTAAAAAAAATTAAAAAGAAAATAGCTCCTCCACACAAAAACCTGTAAACAGACACTTATAGGAGGTTTACTCATAGTTGCCAACATTGGGAAGCAACCAAGATGTCCTTAAGTAGGTAAAGAGATAAATAAACTAGGATGCACCCAGAAAATGGAATATTATTCAGTGCTAAAAAGGAATGAGCTATCAAGCCATGAAGAGGCATGGGAGAATTTTAAGTGCATATTCCTAAGTGAAAGAAGCCAATCTGAAAAGGCTATGTATTGTATGATTCCAATTATATGACATTCTGTGATTGCAGCTATATAGTCATTAATATGAGTATATGAAAAGGCAACATCTATGATGACTGTAAAAAGGTCAGTGGTTGGCCAGGGTTATGGTGAATGGAAGGACGTTCAGGTGGAGCACTGAAACTTCTCTGTGTAATACTGTAATGATAGATGTATGCCATTGTACATTTGTCCAAACCTATAGATGGCATAACACCAAGATTGAGCCCACACATAAACGATGGACTTTAGCTGATTATGATGTGTCGATATAGGTTCATAAATTGACACAAACATACCACTTCAGTGGAGAATGTTGATACTGGTGGAGGTTAATCATGTGTGGAGACAGGCATATGTGGGGTAAATCTGTACCTTTCTCTCAATCTTGCTGTGAACCTAAAATTGCTCTAAAAATAAAGTTTATTAAAAAATAAAAAGCTCTGCCTTTCTGGACCTTCTTTCTCAGGGAGACTGAACATAATCAAGAAGACAGACAAAAACTGAATAAATATTTAGCATCTTTCCGCCATTGTTAGGAGAGCATCTTCCTCCTTTGAGATAGCTCCAACTTTTACTCTAGTGTTTCACTATAATGGGCCTCCCCTCCTTCATTTTGGTGGTGCCATCAGCTGTCAATCCCTTGGGATCTATGGCCATCTCTTGGGTTTTCACCCTTTTTGCAGGGCCTGGATGGAAAAAGGCATACCACTGTCGATGTTTGTCAGATTCATGGAGGAGTGGAGACAAGTAGGAGCTGGCTCCTGGCATTTCCAGTTTATGCACGATCCCAACCAGGGCCTCTGCCACCCACTGGTGCTCCGGCCCCATCCTCCCTCTGCCCTGCCAGGCTGGCCATGACATTGGCAAGAATCACCATGGAGAGTTCCTATCTACATGCGTTTGGTTCTTTCTCAGGATGGGGCCTCAGTTCTCAGTTGTTTTTCTAGCTGCCCCAATCAGCCTCCTCTGATAGATAGGTAAAACCACGGGGATGGGATTGTTCAGGACAACCAAGGACAGAAAGGTAAAGCTTTAGGGAGGAGTTCATTCTCTTAAAAATAAAGGATGGAATTGATCCGATTTAATTTAGTATTAAAGATTCTCAGAGCAATCAGGATCTGACCCATTCAGTGAATAATTGGCATGAAGTAAACCTCGACCATCTCAGTAGTTGGCAAGGGGCGTATTTAATTATTCTCTGCTTTTCACGTGGATGGTTTGGCCTGGTGAGTCAGGCTAGGAGGGACCTCACACTAAACATCTTCCCCACTTTATTCAGCCAAGTAGAGAAAGGCATAAGCTGGGATTCGTCATCTAGGCATGACTACTGGGGAGACCAACTCCTGACCTTATGATTACAAATCAAAATGTGGTAAATGGGGTTATCTGGAAATGAGCCAGTCGCCATGCTGGACATCTCCTTTCAGACAATTGTAAATGCTTGGACACACACATCTCGACCAGTGCTTTCATGAGGTGATGGTGTCTGCACAGGTGCAAGGCCACTGGATTAGCCACGCTCTCCTTTCTCGCGGATCTATCCTGAGCAACACAGGGTATCTAGTATCTGAGGCTGAATTGTGTGGGGCGAACTAATGGCATCTGTAGGCTGTGAGACCTAAGACTTTCTAACTTTTGTTGGCACTTTTTATTAGATGGCGTCCACCCTGACTGTCAGGCCTGTGCTGAGCCTCACCTCTCCTCTCCCCCCTTCAGGCCTTACCTGTGTATCACTCCCCAAATTGTTTCTGTGCCATTTCTCTATCCTTTCTTTGCCCTCCTGTCTCTGTGGGCCCTATGCATCACGAACAACTTGTCCAAAGAATGAGATTTTTGTCTTCCCTGTCCTCCCATCTCATACAAGTCGTCTTGACCCTTTGGCCCTCCCCTCAGTGGCCAGGACAGCAGAACTTTTTACTTGAAATGGCAGGAAATTAGAATCTTCGATCTACCCACATAAATCTTATGTTGTCTCCTCTCAGAATCACATAATTTGGGGCCACCTGGGTGGCTGTTGGTTGAGCGTCCGACTCTTGGTTTCAGCTCAGGTCATGATTTCAGGGTTTGTGGGCTTGAGCCCAACATACAGGCCCTGCTAGCAGCACGGAGCCTACTTGGGGTTCCCTCCCTTCTCTCTCTCTCTCTCTCTCTCTCTCTCTGCCCCTCCCCTGCTCTCTCTCTCAAGATAAATACACATTTTTTACAAAAAGAGAATCACACCATTTTTATTACCGCCTCAGGCTGGGTCTGGCCAACACAGGTTCCCGGCCCTGGTTCCATTAACTGACAAGCAGTCCCTGCACTGTGGCAGCTATAGGGCAGAGCCCTAGGGCTATGGATGAAACTGAGCACGGAAGCCGAGACCCGCATTACTGAGAATGAGAATCAGCCGAAGTGGCAGAATTCAGGCGGATACTAGGCGTCACAAGTCAGCAAGGCCACAGCACAGGTGACTATGGGGCCTTTTCTGTGATGCTGAGGGTCCGGAGGTCTGGCAGTTTTCCATTATTGCTGGTAGGGGAGGTGGGGAGATCTCCAGGATTCATCACAGATCTATTTCTTCTAAATCTGGAGCAGAATCCCATAATTTTGGAGAAGGAGAGGTGTCTCTGAATTAGAGCTGCTGGTCGTGAGCTGCGGGAGACTTGAGCACAGTATATTGCAGTGGCCATTTTCTGGAGTGCGGGGCTCAGGTCTTCACTCCATCCAGGCCGGTCTGGGCTATAAGCTTCAAGAAGACAGTTGCACCAGAGGTGCCGGAGTTGGGGCTGAATTGGCTGGACTCCTTACCTCGTTCGCTGAAATTCGTACACGAGAGGCCTCCGGCCTCGGTGTGGAATGTCAAGCCGTTGGAGGCACAGGACACGTACAGCAAAGATGGACAAGACCGTTATGCAAGAGTACTGCCCTGCCGCACAGAGACCTCGCCCTGTCCAGTGACTAGCGCTGAATTGGGAGTCTCAAATGCTTTTCCCGTGGGAACCAGGGATGTTCGGGAGGTGTGTTGGGCCTCGCAACTGAGGTCTCTTAAGTGTATTTATCCCTTTTCCCCCCAAAGATTCCAGTCTCAGGTCTCTTTATGGCCTGACTTCTTTGCCAAGAACTCTCGCCTGTGTCACCTGCATTGAAGCCTTGGAAGGTAAAGGGCTGGGATTTTAGCTTCTATCCTCAACATCGCACGGACCCACGAGCCTGACACAATCTTGCCCGGGGGGGGGGGGGGGAGCTACCAGAACAAGGTGTCGGACGGCGTCCCCTGAAGAGGTGCAGAGATACATCTGCCACATGGAATGCTGAAGGCTGAACACAACACCTCCCATGACCTCTTGTGAGGAGCAAAGGAAACCACCTGGTATGAGGGCTCAGATCCTGGGAGCGTTGAAGTCCAGTGAGGGTCGATGCCGATAAGGATTAGAATGCAAGTCCCCGTGCAACACCACACTCAGCGCGTGGAGAGAGGATGGAATGAAAAGCTGCTGCGCGGTTACTGCGATACGCGTACTTTGGGAGAAAAACATCATATTGAGATGCTCGTCCAGGTGAGGAGCAGCGCTTGGTGAGGGAGAGGGGAAGAGGCTCTAAGCCTGGCCTGAGCCTGGGGCCCAGTCGTCTCCCAACACACCCCTGCAGCAGATGGGCTCTCTCCCTGCTTGCAGATGGGCGCTGGAGTGGGATGTGGAGAAACCGGGAGCCATCCTGTCTTCCTCCTGTGGTCCCCCTTGCGGCCAGAGAGAGAGAGAGCTTGGCGCTCTGATTTTTAGGCTCGTCCTTGCCGCTTCCTCCTCCTGGCACATCAGACCATCAGATGAGAAGTGTGTGGCCGCAAACACCTTAAATCCAGAGATTTGGGCCAGAAATTAGAGGTCCTCAACTTCCTTGCTCAAACTTTGAGCCACTCCGCCTCTTTAGGCTGTATTTCCATCACTGTGAATCCTCGATATCAGCAGGGGATAAAAAAAGAAACAAACTCTCTGATGGTAAGACAGCGGGTGGGGAGAGGAGGGCAGGTGGAACCAGGGAAACCTACTGACTGGGTGCAGTGATATTCTGGGCATTAAGTGATGAGGGTCCAACCTAGATGGTATCAGGAAGACAAAGGGGAATGAATAGATGAAAACCTTCTTTAAAAAAAAAAAAAAAAGGTGAGCAAAACCTTGTGAGAATTTGGAGTTGGGGAAAGAAAGGGAGGAACATCAAGAGAACTTTGGGGTTAGTATCTGGAAACAGCTTCATCCTGAAATATGTCCCCTCTCATGCCTTTCTCCCCTTTTTAGGAGTCTTTTAGGAGTCGCTTCAAAGCTACTACCGCCAAAGCCCCATAATCCTTGATCCTTAATTCTACAGTCCCCTAAGATCTCTGCACTGAAATCTTTTTCATATACTCGTGCGGTGACCAAACATAACTGAACCGATAAAAGGATGTTCATACTCTTCATTTGTCCCGCTGAACAGTCCCATAGCTCATTGCGGGAACGTGGATGCGTGTGATGAAGGCGTGTGGCCGGTATCACTGGGTGCGTGGGTACGAGGCGCGTACAGTATGTGCATCACCCCTCAGCACCCCTCAGATGGTCAACTCAGGGGAAACAGCACCCTGCTTCCTGGGAATGGGGCACGCGGTCCCCACGCTGGAGCTCCTCGGCAGTTCTAAACGCACCTGAGGGAGCGCCCAGTCCTACTCCCAGACCCCTGCCTGACCCAGGGCCAACTCAGCCAGGTCATCATCAGCCTGGGTGTCAGTCTACACTGCAGCACCCCAGTGCTTTGAATCCACACGGTACAACTGGCGGCTTCCTCGATGCCATCTCACGCTTAGCCTAGCACCTCCCATTGTCATTCTTTTATGATCTCCCAAGTAGGGCCACCTCACTCTAAGTATACTGCCCCATTTTGTCATCCTAACTCCTCTCTGGGCAACTGGGGCTAACGGCCAGACCGAGCCCATTGAAAGTCTTGTGCAAAGCAAACCAATGATCATTTGCACATGGCTCTTGTGCAAATGCCTACCCTGTGTCTCATGGTGCTTTAGAATGTGTGTATGTGTGTATGAATCTGACACATATTCACATGTGTTATACGTTGACAGCAACAGATCTCTGGTGGACAGGATCCATTAGAGGAAACGAAACTGTTTTTGGTGGCTACGAACGCAAAATGTGTATGAAGAAATAAACATTTTTTTTTGTCCACCTGCTTTGTTTCTAGTTTCGCCACCAGTCCCTGGCTAGGTGGGTCAGAGCAGGAACGACACGCTGTCGTTAAGAAGCTCATAGTCTAATGCTTGAAGTCTGAGTTCAAAAGCATGCATTTTTTCCTTCTTTGTCATTTTATAAGATTCCCCAGTCAGAAAATATGAAAGAGCAGTTCTTAGAGTTGGGCAGACTTAGAATCAGAGGTGGAGAAGCCACTTCCTGGGCTCCAGTCCCAAGAGATTTAATTGGCATGAAGTCCTAGAATCTGCGTGTTTGACATAAACACCCAGGCAGTTCTAATGCAAGTGGGCTGCAGACCACAGTTGACAGAACATTGACCCACAACGTTGAATCAAAACTGTAAATAGGGGCGCCTGGCGGCTCAGTCGGTTAAGCTTCTGACTTCAGCTCAGGTCATGATCTCACAGTCCGTGAGTTTGAGCCCCACGTCGGGCTCTGTGCTGACAGCTCAGAGCCTGGAGCCTGCTTCGGATTCTGTGTCTCCCTCTCTCTCTCTTCTCTCTCTCAAAAATAGACATTAAAAAAAGCTGTAAATAGGGGTACCTGAGTGGCTCAGTCAGTTGGGCGTCTGACTTCGGCTCAGGTCATGATCTCATGGTTTGTGGGTTTGAGCCCTATGTCAGGCTCTGTGCTGACAGAGCCTGCTTTGGATCCTGTGTCTCCCTCTCCCTCTGCCCCTCCCTACTCATGCTCTGTACATCTCTCCTTCAGATACAAATAAACATTAAAACATTTTTTTTTAAACTGTAAATAAATTTGTTTTACTTTAATTGAGAACCTGGAATTGAAAAGCATATAAGTCATTCCATAAATCTTGACATAAAGATCTTCAAATATTCCTTAGGGACTTTCCTTAGTTCCTAAGGGACAGTCCTTAGTTATGTTCTTTTGCCTTCCAGCACTAAAGTGAAACTCACTCCACAGTTATTTCTTAGAAAGAGCTGAAAATTTAAAACAACAAGAATAAGAACAAACAACTCAACCACTATCACCACCACCACCAAAAAGATCCACCAACAGACTCCTGCCTGGGGTGTAGACATGTCCCACTTTCACGATGGATGGAATGGCCTCAACATCTGCTTTCACACTCGGCTTCAGTTGTTCCAGGAGTGTGCTTGGCTGTCCATACAGAGGAGCTCGCTGGACAATCAGCAGAATGGGTGAAAAGTCAGCAAAACCATAAAATATTACTTAAAGACAAAGTAGCAAACTGTTTATTCAAGCATCCAGCAATTTTTCTTTCATCTGGAAGGATGGAACCGGGGCTGGTAGGCACTGAGAATACACAATCAGTAATCAATGAAGAACTCGTATATTGCTTCTGAGAAATCCATTCTATGTGCATGACATTTATGAAAGCAACAACATGTGATGTAAATCTCAGATCTGCTCAGGATCCAGTCACTAATCTCTTTCGAGGAAAAGACTTTGAAAACCATCCTTGCATTCCACTCTTGGGCAATGTTGAAAAGTAGCTCTGTGCCCTAATAAAACTAATTGCAAATAAAAAGAATCTTTGAGAGGGGGATGCCCCAGGGTTTTACTTTCTGTATGTTATATTCTTTTCCAGTAGGTAACAGAAACAGAGTCCATTATTTTTTTTTTTTTAATGTTTTATTTATTTTTGAGAGAGAGGGTGAGCAGAGAAGGGGCAGAAAGAGGCGGGGACAGAGGATTCAAAGCAGGCTCCACGCTGACAGCAGTGAGCCTCATGCATGTGAGATCGTGACCTGAGCCGAAGTCGGACCTCAACCAACTGAGGCACCAAGGTGCCCCGAAACAGAGCCCATTCTTAAAAAAAAAAAAAAATCTGTGTGACCACCAATGTCTTCCAATGTGTATAATCCACATAAGAGCCATGTCGAGCCCTGGGCAGGGAACGGGGTGCGATCCTACGGGAAAGAATGAAAAGCAAAAGAGGCAAGTACCTAATGTGATACTTAAACATGTAAAACTAGCTCTTCACCTGACAGACAATCTGCTGAATGTATACAAGGTTTATTACACCCAGCAGATCTTATTACGGCTCAAGAGAACAAGCTAGACGCTCGTGTTGGTTTCTACTACTGTCCTAACAAATTACCATAAACTTAGTGGCTTAGAAGAACACACGTTTACATCTCACAGTTCTAGGGGTTAGGAGTCCACCAAGAATCTCGACTAAAATCAAGATGTCACCAGGGCTGCCTTCCTTTCTGGAGGCTCTAGGGGACATTCTGTTTCTTTGCCTTTTCTAGTGTTTAGAGCCTCCCCCGGCCGCTTTCCGGCATATTCCTTGGCTCCTGGCCCCTTCCTCCCTCTTCAGCACTGGCAACAGCAGGTGGAGTCCCCCTCCCCCAGCATCTTTCTGACCTCCTTTTCTGCCCCTTCCAATCTTAAATCCCCGTATAATTACATGGGACCACCTGAATCATCCAGGTCCTTAACATAAGCACATGTGCGAAGTCCCTCCTGCCATGTCATATATCCACAGGTTCCAGGGACTAGAATGGGGACCCCCTAGGCAGGAAGGCGGCGTTACTCTGCCTACCATCACACTCTTAACTCAGGTGCCAAGTAATAAATATTAAAATTAAAAACATATCTTTCCTAATACTGAGTTTAGGAAAATCAGGACACTGCGCTAGACCACAATCTAGAACAGCAAATGAACACAAAACCAAATTAGAACCTTAGAAGTGCTCCACTGATGACCATAAACATCGCACAAGTACCAGTCTCTTTGGAGTCATTGTTTTGTTCTCCAGGTGTGGCTTTTTTCCCCCTGCAAAGGCAGACTGATGGCAGAAAGCTCGTCCAAGGCGAAGAGGGCAGTGGTGGCGGAAAGGGAGGCGGGGGCCGAGCCCGCCTGCCTGCCTGGGACCCCGCTCTCAGCCGGATCTAAAGTGGGGGCAGGTGGGATGGTTTCCTTTGGACCTGCCCTTGCCCGAGCTCGGGGATCCTTGTGCGCCTCCCCCAGGCGGCCACCAGGGGGCGCGGCGGTCCTTCCCTGGGAACCCCCAGCCCGCTAAGCCCGCGGGCCCCCGGATGTGCCGCGGGGCGGGATCTCGCGCGGCCGCCAGAGTGTGCGGAGGCTGCTGACGTGTGGTCGCGCACCCCCGGCCAGGCCTGGGGGCGGGGCGGCGGCGGAGGCCGCGCCCCTGGGGCGAAGCCACCTGCCTCGGTCTCCCCCAAACCGGGCTCTGACCGGAGAGAGACGCATCCGCGCTTCCCCGGGGGCGGGAGTCTCTTATCTTCGCGGCAGGGGCAGCCTCTCCCGTCTGGGCGGCCGGGTGTGTGCGTGTGCACGCGTGCGTGTGTGCATCGCGCGTGTGGGCACGCGTGCGTGCGTGCGCCGGGCAGGGGCTCGGGGCAGAAGTTGCCGGGAGAGGAAGGCAAGTCCGGGGAGGAGGCTGGCAGGACCAGAGCTGGAATACCCATGCGGGAGGGCAGCGGGTGGGGGGGGGGGGGGGAGCGGGAAGAAATGCCCCTTAATGAGGTTACGGTTCTCCGTGTTGGGTTTATTCCTTCCTTTTGAGAATTGGCTGTCCCGGTGGGGGTTTTTTCCAGAAGCCTGAAACTTGACCGCGCCACTTCGGGCTGTGAGTGCACCATCACGGTGGGCGTGTAAGAGGCCAGCTGGGCCTGCACCGAGGTCTTAGTGCTTCTGGATGCTTAGGGAAGGACCCGGTGAGTGGAGCCCCTCCTGGGGTCTCCTCTGGAGCAGCACAGTGAGGTGTCTGGGGATCTTTGCCCCTCCCTCCAGTGCTTGGGTTGCAGCCCATCCATTTGGCGGAGCTGCTGTCTCTTGCTCACTCCCCAGGGGAGAGAAGTCAGGCTGAGCCCAGTGTTCCCCAGGGACACCCAACAGACACCCTACAAAACCTCAGAGAAAGTGGGGACTTCCCATCAGGCCACCTTGAGGTCGTGTTAATACTTCCTTTGGAAGAATTTTGAGAGAACAGAAATGATTGAGTATCTCAAGAATGTCTTTTAAAGAGGCATGTCGTCTGGCAAGGTCCCTGTTTCCAGCCCCCACCTCACAGGAACGCCGACTCTGCTCTTGGACGTGGGGACCTGGGACTTCTTGCAAACCCAGACAGAGTCTAGCAAAAACTTCACTTAGAACTGGCGCCATGCTTTTTCAATACAAGCTTGCAGGGTTTTCTTCCTTCCAGAGTTCACCCTGGCTGTGGCTGTATTCTCTCTTCTGTAAAAGTCTCTATCCAGAATCCAGATCCACATTTTGCAACCCTGATTTTAAAATAGGGGTGCCACAGCAATTCAGAGTAACAGGAACTGGATTTGCTCTCCTGCCCGCGACAAGAAAACATCACAGACGAAACGAGACAAAATACGTGACATGCAGATTTTTCAAGAGACTGGGCAGCAGGCAGAAGAGGACGGTGATGCCCCAGAGGATGGGAGACAAACAGGTGAGCCCTGCAGTTGCTTCCATTTACTGCCGGAGAGAGTTTCCAAGTGAAACACGGGGAGGAGAAACCGAAGAGGAGCCCAGTGGACCTCGAGTTGAGGACACTGAGCTGAGACGCCATGGAGGCCACGGTGACCAGAGGCCACAGGACAGAGTTCCAGAGAGGAGAGAGCTGCAGAAAGCCAGTCAGGAACATCTGTCCAGGGGGCCCCTCCAGCGTGCAACACGGTAGTGATCAGCACCCACATGTGAGGCAAAGTACCCAAGGTCAGGGGTAAGTCATTTGACAGGACTAGAGGTAACAGTGCCTGGCACTCACACGGGGCTGGGAATGATGCTTGTTCCCAAAAGATAGACTGGAAGGAAAAAACATCCTCATAATTCATGGGGAGGGGTGGCATGCTCAAGGAGGTCTTTCCTCAGTGTCAGGAAACTCATTAGCCCTGGACTGAGCACTGCTCTGGGCCAGTTAGCAAATCCTGAAAGCAAGACCTGAAACTATCAAACTATTTCCAAGTAGATGCACCCCGAACAAAGCTCAGAATTTATAGCAACACGGAAATACCGGCAACCAACACGGTCAAACTCGGGACGTCTGGCATTCAAAGACTTCAAGGTACGCAAAGAGGCAGGGAAATGACCCCTAATGAGGAGGCCGATCAGTCATTTGAAAATGGCCCAGAGCTGGCACAGATGTTAAGCATCACCAGAGAAGGACATTAAAGCATGTATTAAAGGCGTAGTCCGTGAGTTCAAGACGTTAAGTAGACAAATGGAAAACACATAAATGACCCAGTCTAACTTTAAGAGATGCCAACCACAATGTCTGACAGGAAGTATACTGACTGTAAGAGATTATCGGCGATTAGAAAATGCAGAAGAGGGGCACCTGGATGGCTCAGTCGGTTAATCATCCGACTCGGTTTCGGCTCAGGTCGTGATCTCACACTTGGTGAGTTCAAGCCCTGTGTTGGGCTCTGTGCTGACAGCATGGAGCCTGCTTGGGATTCTCTCTCTCTCTCTCTCTCTCTCTCTCTCTCTCTGCTCCTCCCCTGCTTTTATGTACACTCTCTCTCCCTCTCTCTCAAAATAAATAAATCAGCTTAAAAAAAAAAAACAGAAAATACAGAAGAAAAACATTTGCTAGGACTTGTATTGAGTCTGTAGATCCCTTTGGGTGATGTTGCAACCTTTACTCCATGACATCTTCCAGTCCATGAGCACAGGATGTCTTTCCATTTCTTGCCTTCTTTAATCTCTTGCGACAACGTCATGGAATTTTCGGTGTACAAGTCTTTTGCTTCCTTGACTAGATTTATTCACAGATACTTTATTGTTTTGGGTACTGTCGTAGGTGAAACTTTTCTTCATTTCCTTGCCAGATTGTTCATTGCTCATATATAGAAACAGCTGGTTTTTCTCCAACTTGTAGCCTGCAACTTTACAGAATCAGTTTATTGACTGTATTAGTTTTTGTGTGTGGATTAGTTAGGAATCTTCTGCATATAGGAGCACATCATCCCCAAAGAGAGATAGTTTCATTTCTTCCTTTCTGCCCTATTTTTGCTTACCTTCAGTTTTGAAAGATATTTGAGCCAGGCGTAGAAGCCAATACCCCACCACAAGCCACCTGTGGACTCAGAGATGATCAGTGACAGGCAGGAGCTTCCCTATTTTGGGTCGCCTCGGCCCGGGAGTCTCGGATCAACATGTGCAGCCTAGGCCAGGGACACAGATCCGGGAGCCCTTAGTCTTTGCAAACCTGCTCCAACCGGAAGGACCACAGCGACCCCTGGAGGCGCCTCCAGGGATGGCTTATGGCCTGGACGCTTCCAGGAAGCCAGAAGTCAGAAAAAGGCGAATCCCAAAACACCTAGCCAAAGACCCTGTGTAGACATAGGAGAAGATAAACAGAGACCCAGGCACTCTTCTTCAAAGGGATCATGAGCCTCAGCATGGGCTCAGGTGGGGGGACTGCTGACTCCAGACCTTGGGGGTCTCTGGGGTTAGAGTCTGGAGGCCTCTGAACAGGACTCTTCCAGGGCGCTGGGCCCCACGGGCCACCTCACCCTCCTGCTGGCCCTCCTGCTCCGGGGGCAGAGCTGTGGAGTCCAAAAAGTAGAACCACAGGCTCTCACGTGGGAAGTCCTTTCTCTGTTAGGAGTTAGATTAGGACCCAGCTGCAAGGCTCCAACACCACGCCGTGAGCCCTCCACTCCACGAATGACCATAGTGCTGTGGTGGGGTCTCAGCATTTGAGGTGAGGCTCATAGCCAGGTAATGCTGAAGATCTCTCCCTCCCTCTCTTCCCTCTCTCCCTCTCCCTCTTCCCTCTCTCCCTCTCCCTCTTCCCTCTCTTCCCTCTTCCCTCTCTCCCTCTCCCTCTTCCCTCTCTCCCTCTCCCTCTTCCCTCTCTCCCTCTCCCTCTTCCCTCTCTCCCTCTCCCTCTTCCCTCTCTCCCTCTCCCTCTCTTCTCCTCTTTACTCCAGGTCACCTTCCCTCACCTTCTTTCTCCAGTTCAGCTTTCTCCATGCACCCCTCTCCTTCCACAAGCATCCCCAGATTGAGGCTACCCCAGTGCCCTGGATGGGGTGGGGAGCTCAGTGACTGTCCAGGTGATGCCCTCTAGATGTCTCTAGAAATTGTACCTGGTTCCAAACAGCCGCCATAATAAAGGTTTTTAACAGCCACTTTGAACAGCTTTTCACATCCTCCCATTCCAGGGTTCCTCCAGGACTGAAGACGTGAGTCCACACTAGAGTTCTTGGTCCCCCCCCCACCCCAGACCCCACGCAGAATGCATCCTTCACAGAGCATCTGTGGGTACCTACTTGGAGCCAGGTCCTGCTGTGGCTGTATCATGAGCAAACCCCAGGTCCCTGCCCCATGGAGACTCCACTAAGGGCTCAAGGGTGGCTCAGTGGGGACACGGCTGGTTAGTGTCCTTCCCACTGCCCGCCCACACCCTGGCTTGTGGGGATTTGCAGAGAACAAAACAGGTGAAGCCTGAGAGGCCGCGGTCTTCACCTGGACCGAGGTGGCTTCCCAGGCAGCACAGTGCAGGTGGGAGGGCCTTGGGCCAGCTTTCCTGTATCACATGACCTAACTCCCATTGAGGCAGCAGCCACAAACTGGCGACAGTCAGTGCCAGCGGACTTGCAGCCTAGCAGATCCTCACTTCTCCAGCAACCAGCCGGCGGCCTCGCCCTGCCCTGTGCAGTCCAGTGTCCTCCAGTTCTGCCTTCAGGGGCAATCGGTGCATGTCTGCGAGCTAGGGCTTGTCATTAGACATCCCACCTTGTCCTCAGACAGCCACGACCGGCATCTGCAGACCCTCGCTCTGTTTGAGATCCCTGGTGTGGGCTCATGTAAAACTTCTGTAGGTGAAAAACTCCATCTTGAGAAAAGCTCCGTTTTCCTTTTTTGAAACTTATAGCTAATGAACTCAAAGTGGGCAGAGAGACCTTTGAACTGGGCCAGAAGTGGCCACTGTTTTGCGAGCAGTTGCTCTTTAAAATTCAGCAGGATGACTGGCGTCTGGACCATAAATCCGTTGGTGTGAACAAGAATGTCCTCTCCCCTTCAAGGTCCTTCTGGCTGGACTAAGAATCCAATGGACATGAGACAGATTCACAGGAGAAATTTAACAGCGTACATATCGGGGCGCCCGGGGGCGCAGTCAGTTAAGCTCCAGCTTCAGCTTAGGTTCAGGGGTTCTAGCCCTGCATCGGGCTCTCTACTGTCGGTACGGAGCCTGCTTCGGATTCTCTGTCTCCCTCTCTCTCTGCCCCTCCCCCACTCGTGTTCTCTCTAACTCTCTCTTTCTCTCTCTCAAAAAACGAATAAACATTTTAAAAAAATTTTAAAAACCAGCATACATATGAACATGGGGAACCCACACAGATATGGAAATTCTAAAGACACTCAGGCACGATGAAATGTGTGTGTCTTCCTGAACTAAGGAGAAGGGGGTAGGGGTGTGGGACTTCGCAGGGAAGGAATGCAATCCTCAAGAAGAATGAAAAAGGATAAATGTTTGGTAAACGAATGTCTGCTGAGCCACTCAGAAACCGTGGGACTAAGAGACGACTTTGACCCAACAGGCTAGGCTCCTCTGTCTACCGTCCCCAGTTCATATCATAATGTAGTTATCTATGGTGACAGCTCTCTTCCTGGAGTAGGTCCTCTATCTAAACTTCTTTAAGGCACTTCTGGGGAGGGATGAAGAGCTTTTCCTGAAGCTGCTAGGTTTCGATTGCTTTTTAAGTCAAAATAATCTTCCTGCCAAAGTGACCTGCGTCAGGGCAGCTGGCCCTTGGCCCCTACGCGAGGAATGGCTCCCTTTACTTCCACCAGCAGGGTAATTGACGAGAGGAGCCAAAAGCAACTTCTTAGCACCAATTGGAAGGTTCTTTTCCCCTTTTATCGAAGTCAGATAATTTCCCCCTGTCCTCTGTCACACAAAACCCCCTTGCTTTTCCTGCATGGGGGGAGAAAGAGGAATTTTTTTCCAGGGCTGCCGGAATCTGTGCTCCCTGAGTTATAATTCTGAGGCCCTAAATAAAAGGCCTTTTCTTTTCTTGGTTTCACCTGCTTTTCTCAGTGGGCACTGGCAGCCCTAAAGTGCTCTGCCACGTGGGTGCAGTCCACACACGTTGGCAGACAGGGCCCTCCCGGCCTGGGAGACTAAGGCACGGACCCAAACGGCTGCAGAGTCTCTTGGATGGTGCAAACCCACCCCCTGAAAGTCACTCTGACCCGGCAGCTGCCAATTGGCAAGTCAGTCCCCGGTTGGTCCTGCTGCCTCCTCTGGTCCCAGGCGTCTCCCAAACGAGGGCACCCAGGTGACTCTCACTAGAGGACTCCCCAGCTAGCAGCCCTGCCCTTCCTGGCCAGTCTGCGCAGGATCCTCCTCCTGTGTCTTCGGAGGGAACGTGCACGATGACGCAGGCTAGGGTTGGAGATTAGACACGCTCCCAAGAGCCATCTGCAGACCCAGCCCTGTTCCACGTAGCTGGAAACCCTGAATTGTGAAGCCTCCCCCGTGCCCAGTATACCTTCCTTCAGCCAGCTCGGGAGGCGGGAGCCCCCTAAGCCTGGGGAGCTCGCGTATGGCCCCAAAGGACTCCAGGAGGTGGAAGCCCACCCCCCACAAAAATTACAGGCGAGTCCGTGAGCAGCTTGCTCCAACAGGAGCCACTTGGTCAATATGTCCAGCGGCCAGCAATCAAAATCCAGCAGACTCGGGAAAAACTCTTTGCCTCCCCCTCAACTGCCTGGCCGCCCCAGGAAGAGAGCTGTTAAGCGATTCCGCATCACCTAAGACACTCATCTGCCTAATCGGGCAACCATGGTCTTCCAAACATGTTTCACCTTCCTGCTGATGGTCTTCCTCCCCTTTGTATCCTCAGACCCCTCCCCTCTCCTCCGTTCATAGAAACCTCCTATTGCCTGACCACCTTTCAAGTTTCAAGTTTCAGGTCTGTGCAAGTTTCAGGTAAGTTCCCTTACCTATGGAAGCCCATGTTATGTTCTCCCGTTAACCTGTCTCACGTCAGTCTGATTCTCCGTCCGGCTAGAACGACCTCGAAGGGCAGAGGAAAATTCTTTCTCCTCAACCTCCGTCAGAGGCAAAAATGGCATATTTGTGATAGTCAATCCACAGTTGACCTGCTGTCTGATCGGGTCCCGGGTTTCTCCCAAAACGGGGGCCCCAGGCGTCTGTTAATTGGAGGACTCGCCAACCAGCAGCCCTGCCCCGCCGTGGCTTTTCAGTCCAAGCGTGTGTTCAGTGACCATACGTGCATCTGCACAAGTTTGGGCTTGCTGTTAGCCTTGCCTCATGTCTCAAGGGCCATCTCCCGTGACCTGGCATCTGCAGACCTTTGCCACATTCCAGATTCCTGGAAACCTTGATCTGCAGAGCTGCGGCTACACGTTACACCCTCCTTAAGCAGGCCTTGGAGAGGAGGCCCTCCAAGCCTGGGGGGCTGGGGGCAGGTGGGCCAGGCACCCAAAGACGGCAGCTCCCAGGGCGGGTGGAGTCCACCCTCCTGCTAACCACTCGGAGGCAGCACATTCAGGTCGGTGACAGTCCCCAGTGCGAACCTGCCGCCTGACCTGGCGTTCGGCTTCTCCCGGATCAAGTTGCACAAACACGTTTCCTCGGAAGATACCCAGGCAACCCTGCCAGGCACCTGCCGCCCCCACCCCACCCCCCCCCCACCCCCGCAGAGCATTCCAGTTTCCTCCAGCTCTGCCTTCAGGATGAATATGCCTGTTTGTGGGGCAGAGTGCTTGGGATCAAAGAGATGCCTTGTACACACAAGAACGTACTCCCGTGACCTTACTGTCCCCATCTCAGGCCTCTCTCGGGGCCCCTGGCTACCTCACTTGGGAGGCCAGTGCAAGTGCCCTCATACGCCGTCAGCTGTCATTGGCAGCCCGGCCCTACAGGGCAGCTGTAGCGGGCGGCTGGGCCACAGCAGCCGACCACACCAAGGACCCGGCACGTGTCTCTAGCGCTTACCATATCCAATCAAAGATGCCCACTTTAAAATGGAGCCTCAGAAAAATAGGGTGTGGGCCCCCAGCACCCTGAGCCCACTTGGGTGCTTGTGGTCAAGCGAGGGCTCCACAGACTTGGGGTGCACGTGGCAGCCCAGCGCCAACTGACAGGGTGCTGTCTGTACATAGATCGGGCGCCCTGAGCCAGGGCGACTAGGGGTGTGGAAAAGGACAAGTGGCCAAAGAGGAACAGTCACAGCCGTAGGTTTTCAAAGAAACACCTGCGAGCCGTGAGCAGTAGAAGGGCCATGTGGGATGCTCGGGGGGACCCCCCAAGAAGAGATAACCTGGGAAGCCCTGATTGCTGGAGAAGCCCCTGTCCCCAGGGGCCAGGGAGGCCTGACGGTCCTTAGTGTAAAATGAACCCTCAGAACGATATTCAGAGTGTGGGCTCCCTCCACCCCGGAGGCTGTGCGGGGAGTTCCGTCCATATGTCCACAGGCCTGGGGAGTCCCCTGCAGCCCCAGGCCAGATCACAGCAGCCCAGGATATCCGGGTCTTAGAACAGGGCAATGTCCAGGAGACTGGTTAGGAGGAGGAAAGCGTTGTGGGTACCGGACATCAGCCTTTTCTAAGCCTTTACCTGCATAATTGGGCCTATTCCCCCTTAGGGAAGAGCCAGAGAAATGCATCGTCCTGCCAGGCCGGGGCCGATCGCTTGTTGGATGGCCTGCAAAAAGTTACACCTGGGGGCCTTGAGCGCTGGAGGAACTTAGCCCCATCAGGCAGTCTGTCTAAATGGTGAGTGACTGTCACCAGTGGAAAGCTGTCACCTCAGCAAGATTTTCAGTGGGTGGGCTCCCTCCACCCTGGAGGCTATGCAGGTGGTTGGGGATGGGCCCGCACTCCCCAGACCGGGCTCACCAAGGCCAACTCACGAGGCATGAGAATGTAGCCAGATAAGGCCGGGGACCCAGCCATCCAAATCAGGGAAGCTATAGTGATGGGCCCAGTCACAGGAGCAGGTGCCAGGGGAGACAGGGCATCTGCCTAATTTCAGTCCAGACCCACGCAAAGGCACATATCCTGCTGGATGACCGAGTGGGGACATGGGGACTGACAAGTTGCAGCCTAGCAGCCACCTGGAACAGGGCGTGTGGAGGGAGACGCCGGGTCACAGGAGCAGGGCTCTTTGAGGGTCCCTGGCATCTGCCTCATGAGAAGCCTTAGTTAATCCAAATGCACACTTTCTCCCCGAAGGGTGATCTGGAGGCCACTGCCTAGCCAGCACCGGGTGGGGGCCAGGTGGGGGCCGGGCGGCAAGGGTAACCCTCACGCAGAGCACCTCTGGGAACCGTGATAGCCAGGGAAGCAGTAGACCCCACCGGGCAAGCCGTCCAAATGGGGACCGCCGGTCTCCACATTCAAGCTGTCACCTCTGATAGACTCTCAGGCATGGGATCCCTCTGGCCAGGAGGCTAGCCCAGTGCTTTGGGACCAGCCTGAGTGCCACAGGCCAGGAGAGCCCCGGACTCCCCCAGACGGGCTAAGCAGGTGCATACTGAGCATGCACAGTCCTTGCAGGCCCAGGGAGCTAGGGACTCAGAACAGGGCAACTGTGCAGAGAGGTCGCGTATCGGGAGCAGGCCTGACGTGGTCCAAACCCTATCCGACACAAGTGCGTGCAGTTCTCCCTGGAAGGTGAAGCTGGAGGAGTCTGGACTGCCTTGCCTGCGGGGACATGTGTGACCAGGGTATCCTTCACAAGAGACACCTGAAGGGAGGCTTGATTTCTAACTTAGGACCCGATTAGGCAGGCAGCCACCCCCAGTAGGGCCTGTCGCCGTTTGAAGCTGCCACCTGAGAAAGTGTTTGGAGGGAGGGCTTCTTCCGCCCTGGAGGCTGTTGGGGTGATTTGGGACCGATAGGAATCTCCACTGGCCTGGAGGTCCCCTGCTGGCTGACAGGGTGTGCAGGTGTCCAGGGCAGGGGAGGCAGGGACCTGACACAGGGCAGATGTTGGGTGTGGCCGTGTCTCAGGGACAGGCTGTTGGGGGGTATGCGAAATCCACCCGTGTCCGAGCCTGAACCGAGACAAATAGGTATGTTTCCCTTTAAGCCCGAGCTGGAGGAAACGGAACTATCTTGCCAGGTGGGTCTGGTTATCCCCCTATAAGAGACACCTGGGTGCCGCGCGTTCTGGAGAAGGTAGGGTTTCGTCAGTCAACCAGTCCAAACTGGGGCTGGTTATCGCCAGTTTAAAGCTGCTGCTCGGAGGTATTTGTGGGGTTTTGATTCCAGTGGCCTGCTGCCTGGGCAGACAGTTCAGGACTGGCTCGCCCTCCACTGGCGGGCTGATGGGGCACGTGGGTGAGCTACGGGGTCCATGGAGCCAGTGACTCGGAACAGGGCAAGTGGCTTGAGGAGCTGGGCCTCCAGAGCGGGCCGTCGGGGTTACCGTGCACCCACCTTCTTCCAAGCCCTGCCCTACGTGACCGTGCATGGTCTGTCCGGAGGCACAGGTGCAGGAGTCTGGACTGCCTTGCCAGGACGTGGCTTGCTGGGCTACAGGAATTCCCCTCGCTAAGATGCCTGGGAGCCTTGTTTACTGGGAAGCCTGGGACCCATCAGGCAGCCATTCCAAATGGGGACTGAGCTTGGCCAGTCGAGAGGTGTATCTCAGATTTTTGAGCGGAGGGTTCCTTCCAGCCTGGAGGCTACGCAGGTGGTTCGGGACCAACCCAAGCTCTGCGGGCTTGCGTGGCGCCCGGCTACCCGCCGTGGGCTGACAGGGTGCTCACTGAGCCTGCATCCACTGCACAGGCAAGTGCAGCCAGGGATCGGGTCCAGGGCAAACGTCTGGAGAGGCCGGTTCACCAGAGGGGATTAGCAGGGTACGAGAGCACCTATTTCCAAATGCTCATCTGCACAGTGTGCGTTTCCCCCCAGAGGCAGAGCTGAGGAATCTGGGAGCCTTGCAAGGGCTGATTCCGGCATGCTGGTCGTAGTATCCTCAACAAGAGGCACCGGGGACCCTTGATCGCTGCAGAAGCCTGGGACGTCAGAGAAATGGGAAGTGCACATGACCCTCCCCCGTGTCAGTGGCTACCTCAAAAGGTATTTCCGTGCTGAAGGCAATGCAGGGGGCTGGGGAGTCGGCGGGTTATACACTGTGTGCGAGCCTCTCGGGTCCCAGGAGTCGGGGACTCGGAACAGCGTTGGGTGAGGTCAGTAGCAGACTCTTGGGGGTACCTGCATCTGCTTAAATCCAAGTCCTGACCTACACAAGTGCATATATTCCCCCTGAGGTCTGCTTGGTTTTGGGGGGCAAGCAGTGCTCAGACTGCTGACTGTCTGGGCCAACAACGTCTTTGACACTGGCTCACCGTGCGGTTGTCTCCAGCCGGTAGCGTCCAGGGCAACGCCTTTTCATTTACCACTAAAGAAGTAACATGTGCCAAACCGACGCTAGATTCCTCCCACTGTCGTTCCAGGCACAGGGAGATGGAAGCAATGAAGTTCAAACGCAGCCGAGGTAGATTTTTATAGGGATCAGCACTTGGAGAGACACCTTTGCCCACCAAGATGTGGCCTCCAGCTGCCAGAGCCGAAGTGAAAGTTGGGGGTTGCCGGAGCACGTGTCTTGGGGAGGCGGGTGCCGGTGTTGACGGGGGGGCCGTGCTCCCCTGAAGGACCTTTGCATGGCTTTTACTGCTGCCTGTAAAAGGGTCTCCTTTCGCTCAGAAGGAGCTCATTGTTCCCAGGTCTTTGGAGAGAGGTTTTAGGTCCGCAGATTGTAGCTTTGCCAGACCGAACACTCTCAGGGTCTGTATTCCAAGTGTCCCCTTATCATAGTTCTTCCCTTGTGTCTTCACTGACGCGCCCCCCGGGGGCCCCGTGGCAGCTGAGCTACTGAGGGCCTACAGGCGAGCACAGGTGGATGATGCTGTCCCGCCACAACTTTCTGCCTTCTGAAATCAAAACGCCTTCACTCCTAAAAACCAACGTTTCTGAAATTTGCCCTTAGCAAGTGGATTTGAAACCGTATCAGATCAACACACCACGATCCCACCCTGTGATTTCAGGTGACTCCCACGCTGATTCACACTAGGGCCTAATGCCTTGTGCAAATCCAAGTCCACAGAAATACCAGCCCACCCTGAGATTACACTTGATCATACTTTGTATCTTTTTCCTTTGCACATTCTTTTACGGCGTCGTTAATGACCGGCTTATGCAACTGTATACCTAATATGATCAATATAAGCGTAATGAATCCTTAATGTGGTACCATATCTAATCACCAAACGATCAAAAGTTAAATTTCTTAAACCAGGCATTTTAACTTCCTTGACAAGCATGTTTTCAAGTAAACATTATTTTTTTTTTTAATGTTTATTTTTGAGAGAGACAGAGCGCAAGCAGGAGAGGGGCAGAGAGAGAGGGAGACACAGAATCTGAAGCAGGCTCCAGGCTCCGGGCTATCAGCACAGAGCCCGATGTGGGGTTTGAAGTCACAAACTGTGAGATCGTGACCTGAGCCGAAGTCGATGCTTAACTGACTGACTGAGCCACTGAGGTACCCCATAAGCATTATTTTTTATTTTTATTTTTAAATTTTTTTTAATGTTTATTTATTTTTGAGAGAAAGAGTACAAGCAGGGGAGGGGCAGAGAGAGAGAGAGACAGAGAGGGAGACACAGAATCCCAAGCGGGCTCCAGGCTCTGAGCTATCAGCACAGAGCCTGATGCGGGGCTCGAACTCATGAACTATGAGACCGTGACCTGAGCTGAAGTTGGACCCTTAACCGACTGAGCCACCCAGGTGCCCCAGAATTATTTTTTTAAAGTCCCTGGAGGGGACTATCAAGCACATATTCAACTGCTACAACATCACAGTTCAAGGCTGCCAATTTTTTAGGGAATGCGTCTGTGTTCTCTTTGCATTTCCTACAAAATTATTTCACTTTATTAGCCTTAACTTCCAAAAGTTGCTTCACTTGTCTTTACTTTTCTAGCAATGTGACTTATATTTATATTAATTTTTGGAAGTTCAATGTAAACTATTTCTCTGGTTATTTTAATAGTTCCTTTAATCTTCTCTAGCCTCGAATAATATTTCCTTCTATTGTTGCATCCATGACCTGCTCTGGTTGTACACGACCCATAGTGTTGTGTCCTTATTTTTCCCTTGACACCCATAGGTTAGGGGGAGGCTGGGCTTAGACCATACTGCCCTGGTCCAATTTCCCATATGCTATATAACTGACTGATGAGGCATCGAGGCCATATTCCCAGATACTCGCACCATAGGTACAGTCAAAAGCCTAAGAGGTGTAAGGACATTGTCACTCTATTCTGCCAACACATCCTTATGAACACGTTTTCCCTTCTATCATCAAGGGCCTTCTGTGGCCCATAGACTCCATCCGTCTTTTCATATTGGGGAGACCATGAAAGTGTGATACCCAACATCCTGTTTCCTCCTTGAAGTGCCAATAGCCTAATTTCACAGTTGCCCAAGGAATCACGGCCATTAGGATGTGTGGCATCCACTTCACTTCTGGCTGAGTTCTCTGGCATCTCAGGGGACCAGGATTGCCCGGAGATCATAAATGTTCTGTAATCCTATCTATCCCGCCACGTCTTACACTATGTATTAGTTTCAACCAATCTGAACAGCAACAGTTGTCAGTCTACAATTGGAGAAACGTCATTCGTGTCGTGTTTGGGCACTTTGTTATTTTTAGCGACTTCTCCAACTGCTTTATGTAGAATTCTCATTGCTCTGGTTACTTCCATGTGAAATTCTCTTCTGGTTTGTAATGTACTGCTAATTGTATCCGTCTGTGTGCCCACTGATGACAAAGCTGCCATGACAAGTGTGTTAAATTGAGATCGTCTGGTTTCAAAACATTTAAAGCTTAATTCGGTTTGATTGATTTGGAATTGAGAAAAAATGGCTGCCTTTGTTCCTCCAGTTAAACCTTCTTCCAGTCCAGCAAGGAACTGTAAGGGTTTCCTTCATTTTAGTTAATGTGATCTGGGCATAGTTTGCGAATTAGTCATCAGTGAAGTTGGATGAAACTGCGCATACCTGGGGAATCTAGATCTGTCCAGAAAGTCTTGCCTATTAAATTTCAATTCGTAAGCCTCTATTGTAGCTCCCAATATGATTGTGACGGGGTTTATTAACAGAGACTGCCATGTTCTTGGGGCAAAAATCTGTGGCATGAGATTGAAGCCTGTTACATACCATCAAGGATAATATGGGTTATGTGCTGAGTTTCCTATGTGTCCTCTGTATGCATTACAAGTGTCCTGTTCTGTTAAAGTCTGGACATAGTGTCCACAGATCTATAGTTAATGACCTAATCATTAGATTATTGGTTGACTGATTGATCGATCGATTGACCATTGGCTGTTGTTCTGCAAGCTCCTTGGGAGCTTCCCAGATGTAATATGAAGGCAGCCCCTGTTCAGAGGGCAGGAAGAGACCAAGGAAAGAGGCAGGCCTTTCCAGATTGGTAGATGGCAGGTTTCATAAGCAAGGGAACTTACATACAAGCCTTGTCTCGGGCAGTAGCAGGAGGAGCAGATCCCCGCACCCACCTGTCACATCTTATGATTTATACAGAGGCCCTAAGTGCGTTTAGTCATGGAGACCATCCAGATGGTCTCACCACCACCTCACTGTCTCAAGGCCATGTCCTTGGAGTAGCCTTTGGGGGCAGAGAAGGAAAGCAAAACCCGCATTTCAAGGAAACTTGTTAAAATGCACTAAATCCCCAAGACTGAAGGTCAAACCGCTCAGGCATTTACTTGTGTCCTCATGTGACTTAATAAACTTAATTAGCAGACTCATCAGGTATGAGTACACAGCCCTCCTTGGGAGGCAGTAATGATGCCCAAAGCTCTTGTGTTTTGGAGAACAGCTCTTCTCATTAGAGACATTTCAGTGTTTGATAAGGATCGGCTTTTTCATCAGTCCTTCAAGGCTGACTGAGTGAATTCAGTGAGGGCTAGCTATGCTTCAATGTCTGCCAAGCCAATGGAACAAAGACAGTGGCCAAATGATGGTACCAGTCAAAGACAGAGTGTGCCCATCTGGCTGCAAGGAGAGGGAGGTTGTCAACTGTTACCATGGGGCAGGTCGCCCCTGTGCCCAGGGAAAACCCAGGATACAGTGCCACCCAGTTGGAAACCATGGCCAGAGATTTGTCCCCCAAAACCATTAGGCCCCATTTGGGGCTACCCAATAAACCCCTGGATGGTGTGACCAGTCAGTGCCAAACCAGTCACTCTCCCTTCACACGAGAGAGCGGTGGCACGGTCCCAGTGCTATCCATCCCATGTTTCTGGTAAAATTGGGTGGATTTCGTTTAGAGTGATTTTTTTTCTTTTTCTGTTTCCAACATAGGTGTGCCCAGGTGCTCAAATCTCCTTAACCCGGAGCTAGCCACCTAAACCCATCCCATATCTGTGCATAGCCATGCATAGTTCTGATGGCAGTCTTTCCAGGACCTTTCCAGTCGGCACTTTGATGTTTGATATAGTTTATTATATGTATTATATGTATTATAGTTTGATAGAAAAAGAATACCCGTGCCTGGTGTTATCAATAGTGTGTGAACAGACCAGGTTTCTGGATCAGTATTGGTGATATCCGTTGAACCGAGGGTGCCAGTTCTCGCTTGTTCTTGCTCATTGTAATGCTTTAGGGCCTTTCAGTCCCTTCCCTGGACAGACAATACCCACCATGGCACTCCTGGCAGACTGGGGAAGGGCACCTGCCCACACACCCAAGAGTTGGGTTGATTTCCTAGTAGGGCATATGAGTGAGCCCCCTGTAGAATGGTATTTCCTTCAGGTGCCCATCTTGTGACTGGACACCACAGGAGCAGGAGAGCCTAAGGTTGACAGACAGATATTTAGTAGGAACTTATATGGGGAAGTCTTCCCCTTCTACAAGAATGGCGCTTGTGGCCTGATGTGTAGATGCTAATGTGGCTGCAGCCTTAGGACTCTGACCAGGTCGTGCATTCCAGCCGTGTTCGCCAGGGGAGGCAGCACTGAGAAGATGGAATGGGGGGTGGGCTATGCCTGACAGGGACGCCCACCTTCTCCCTTCTTTCTAGGGTCCATGTTCCATTCCAGGGATAATGCACTTCAGCAGGTCCGACTGTAGCAGGAGAGCAGGATCTCAGTGGAGATTGAGTAGTTTCCTGTGAAATAACTCACCCAATCTGTTGGTACTTCCCATTGCAAATTTCAGTACGTGATTCCTGTCCCACGTGTGATGGGATTGCTGTTATCAGCAACAGAGCACATTGACCCTCCAGGAGAGCTGGGGCAATGGCCATGTCCTTTGATTTCCATTCCTTTACAGTATCGGGTGCCTCAGCAGGATCCCCAGTTTGACCTAGAGGCAACAGGCCCTACTTGTTGGTCATTCAAATGTACTAAGGCCTGGAAAGTACTTTAGTCCACCCGGCCAAGGTGGTTTTACCATTAGTCATTGAATCTGCTGCTTTAATATTCCAGTTTTCCTTTCTACCAACCCGGTTATAGGAGAGATTGAACCTCCATTCACTATCATGGCCTTTTCTCCAATCTTGAACATCATGACCTTTGAAATGTGACCCTCCCCCCATCACTGTCTATATGGGGAGGGTGTCCATCCATGGTACTCAGCTTCCTTCTCTAATCCCCTAGTGGCAGCAGCCTGGTGTGCAGGCTAACAGGGGAAAGCTTGGATTAGGCCAGATGCAGTGTTCACACAAACCAAGGTATATTGGCAGCCCTCACTCAGAGGGAGGGAGCCAATACAATCAATTTGCCAATCTCTCCTCGGTTAGGAACACCAGTGGGTGATCTCAGACTCTTTTGGCAGTTGCCTTGGGTGTTGTTTAAAACACGCAGGACATGATACTACTTCATTAACCAAGTCACTGCACTTTAAGGGCAATCTGGCATCTCACCTGGGCACTGTGGTGGCCACTCTGTCTATGCGCCCAGTCTGCTGTATCTACGGAGACTCACTTGTAAGTGCTCATACGTGAGCCAGGACATCTTTCTGGTGCCAGGAGCTGTCCGTGCCAAGTTAGGATATGAAAAAACGGAGGACTACCTCATGCTCTTACAGTGGACCTAAATATCTTTCCACATATCTTGACCCCACAAGGGCTCATTCATGATCATCCAACCCTTAGCTTCCCATTGTCCAAGCCATAGCGTTCATCCCTTTAGAACAACCCAACTGTCATTGCAAAGGGTTGATGTCCGGCGCTCGTAAGTGATCACCAGCCAAGCAGCTCTGAGTTCAGCCATGAGAGAACTGGCTGTTGTGCTTTGTTCCTGTTTCCATCCAGATGGTGTCAGTGTTGGGCCGAATAGTGACCACAGTCAGTGCAGTAGATTGCAGAGACTAGACCCACCTGTACACCAGGCATCAGCCAGAATTTCCCTGCTCCTACTCTATAGGCTGCAGGGACAACAGGAATAGGGGCAGGGATATCTGCAGGACCTACATACCCTACACAGCCCAGTAGTACCTGTGTTTCTAGAGACAGGAGGCTGGTGGACAGGGTGTTCCTCTTCTGCAAATGGCCGTGCCCTTTAGCCACAGTGGGGTTTTGAGCCATAGCAGGGATGAGTCAATGGAACATAGTCTCACCCCACTCACTGACAGGCAGGGAAGTCCTCACCACTATGAACTGTTCCTGAGTGAGAGTCTGTACCTGGAAAGCGCTGTGCCAGGAGCAGTTGCTCCACTGGAGGCGTATTGGCTTTCTGTCCCCTTCCAGAGGTGAGACCAAAATCCTAGGGATACTGTCTCATTCTCTTGTTTCTGTCACATGGCCAACCCATATCATCTGGAGCACAGACACATCTAATTCAAATGGTAGCCCTGCTTGAGAGATGCCCAAAGCTATAATCTACTTCACTTGTAGTTGAGCTTTTCACAGGTGGTTTGCTGCTCTGCTCCCCTGTTCACATGTTCCCTTCTTTGCCAGGTGGTATAAGGAACAGAAGCATTGTGCCAGGGGGTGGAATAAGTCCTCCAGAGCCCCCAAATCCCTATGAGGTCTTGTGCCTTGTTCACTTTCGTAGAGGCTGGGTAGGTTTATACCTCACCAATCACAGATTCTGGGACACCAGTCTTCTCTAACCAAACAACTCTCAAAAACCTTACTACAGTCCATAGACCTTGAATTTTATGTGGTTCACTGCCCATCCTCACTCTCATAGATGCTCTAGCAAAGCTTGAAGGGTATCCTGCAGCAGAGGAAAATCTTCACATGTTAACATTAGATCATCAGTGTAATGGGCCCAAATCACTGATGTTGGGAAGGAGAATAGGGACAGGTCTCAGGCTGCCATCCCGTGACATGTGGTAGGGCTGTGCAGGTAATCTTGAGGAAGCCCTTGAAGGGACTATGTTGCCCCTCCCACATGAAAGCAAATTGATCTTGTGATTGAGTGGTCAGGGGTATGCTGAAAAGAGCATTTACTAAGTTCACCACAGCATGGTACACTCCTAGGAACGTCTGCCCTAGGATGGAAAGGGCAGATGGAGAAAATATGAGCTTTCCGCAAGGTATCTAAGACGGTGTCATGTTGGGCAAAGCTGCACAGAGTTGGGGGCACTTCCTTATTCAATGCTCTGTGACTCACTGTCATCTGCCATGAGCCATTTGGCTTTTTGATGACCGTACAAGGCTATTGAGACTACTATGGCCAGGGCATACAATAGCCACTCAGTACAGTTATTGGATGGTTTCTTTTACATCCTTATGCCCCCAGGCAATTTATACTATTTAACAGCCACCACTCTCTGCAGATATGGTAGGCTTACCAGTTCCCAGTTCCTATTTGCCTTAGTACTGGTTTGATTATTTGAACCAAAAGGCAGAATTCACTAATAGAGGTTTACAGAGTTTGACCCTTGGATGATATCAATGCCCAACATGTTCTCTGGTCTTGGAGAAATATAAACCTTGCATTCTCAGTGGAGGTGGGGAGATGCCATATCTGAGTGTCAGAGGACCTTCCTGACCATAACTGTCTACCCTTCCTTACCATCAATGGCACTGAGGGGACCAGAAAACTTCTCAGGGCTGCCATGTATTAAGATACATCCAGCTCCAATATCTCCCAGAGTTGTCACCCTTTGTTTATTTCTGGAGGATCAGGGAATAACGAGCTCACCGTGGAGCCTCTGATGGACTCCAGTGGTCCTCTCCTGGAGGCAGTCTTGGCCTGCATCCTAGACCTGGGGAAGAGAGGCACCCACTCTGCATAGTACTGTATCCCTGAGGCCTTTCCTGGAAGAGGTGAGGCATCAGGGATGGCAAGGGCAGATGGGGAAAATATGAGCTTTCCACAAGCTAACCAGCACAGTGTTGGGTTGTCAGTCTATCTGTTCCAGAGAAGGGAGCATCCTGCAGCAATGAGGTCAACCACATTTATTTGTGGGTTAGTATTATTGGAAGCTTTATAGCCAACTGGGAGAGCTTTTGGTTGTCCAAGCTTCCTCTGTGTCCTGGGTCTTTCCCACAGCCTGAACCCGTTCTTGGGGTTTGTCTATTTCCCCCAGATAAGCAGTGGATTGCCCAACATCATAAATGTCTTGCCCCACAACTGGGCTCAGCGTGGATACCAGTATCCCATAGGAGGTGCTGTGGGCAAGCTGAAGAATCTTGGCCTTCATTCTTGCAGCCAGTGTGGCTGAATCGGGGCCTTCAGAGACAGGAATGTAGGATGCCTGTCTCATTCCCAACTCCCTAAGAATTTGCTGTACCTCCTCTATAGATTTCCAGCATCCCACCTGACCGGGGAGGTCCCCCTGCAGGATAGGATGATCCAATCTGTAAGTGAATGGGGACCTTCCCCCCCTTCCCCTGCCCCAGCACAGTGCTGGTGCTGCCAGAGGGCAGGGTGTGTGGCGATGTTTCTCATTTTCTGTGCCTCCTGCCCAGTTAGAAGAATGTCATAAAACCCCGTATCCTATAGCTGCACTAACCACACCTGGATATTCCTGGCCTTTTACTGGAACTTGGCAGCTAAACTAATCATCTCAGTGGCAATATGCTCTTCTCATAAAAGTTCCTGAACTTGAGGGTGCCCACTGGCTGGGGTTGCATGGCTGTGCTTTGGTTTCCTTTGTATTAGGGGTTGGATGGCGCGAGGCATTTTGTCTCCTTCAGTGTCAGTCACCACATCTTGCCCTTCAATCTCCTCACTTTTTCAGGGATTCCATGTCTTAGTCTCCCAACTGGGTGTGGTCCCATGGGGTCAGGCCTTAACTGTCAGAGGATCTTGTCCTTCTAGTTTTGCAGAACTGCATGCAAAAGCCCAGTTTATCATCCTGCTCTCTCTCCCACCTTGTTTGCAGGTCCTGAAACCAGCAGAGCAGTGGACACACCCATCCTTCCCTAACCTCAGCTCTCCTTCCAAATTTCTAACTCAAGCCTCAGCCTGTAATGGGTATCAGTAGGCAGTTGAACTGCCCACAGGAGAGGGAGTCCACTGCATAGGCATGCAGTTCCCTTCTCTGCTGAAATGCACTTCCTACACTTCCTCCTTCAAGTGCATTAGAATGGCTGGCATTTTCAAGTTGTCCCTATACTCATGTGGTGGTCCACAAGTATGTGACTTATGGGCCACCGCTCCCACACAGAGGTCCCTGACCAACTCAGGATTTCCCCCCACAGATTCCTCTTTCCCAAGGCCCATTTCTTCTGTCCCATCTCTGGCTCACCAATCTTGGGTTGCAAGTTCCTTGGGAGCTTCCCAGGAATGATCTGAACCCAGTCCCTGTACTCAGCGGGCAGGGAGAGACTGAAGAAAGAGGCAGCCATTACAGATTGGAGGGTGGCAAGTTTAGTAAGCCAGGGAACTTACATACTAGGTTTGTCTTGGGCGGAAGAAAGGTGAGTGTATCTCTGACTGGCCTGCCACATCTTAAAGTTTAGATAAAGGCCTTACCTAGGTTCAGCCACATACACCATCCGGATGGTCTCAACACACCACTGTCTCAGGCCATGGTCTAGGAGTGGCATCCAGGAGCAGGGAAGGCAAGCAGCACCCACATTCCAAGGACAGGGGAGGATGTGAGAAGCCTCTGATCACTCAGGTCTGGTTCCAGTGATCTGGTGGTCACATCCTCTAGATAACCTCCTCCATTAGTGATTATGGATATACTGTTTACAGTATAAACTGGGAATGTAGTAAAGCATCATTTTTTTGCCTATTAATATTTAAAGGTATAATTTGTTCCTTTACAATAAAATTCAGCCCACAAAGTAATTCAGGAATTAAATCATGGTTATTTTCCCAGACTCTCTGCCATGTGTCCAATGCTGCATTCAATTCAGTAAGATACGGGAAAAGTATGGAAGTCGGTACCTACTCGTCTTTGTCTTTACACTGGCTTGTAATACCAATATCAGTTAGTAGTCAGGTCAATCTTATCCTCCAATTCAGTACATAATATGGGGTGTTTTTCATCTGCCTCATTGATCCTTGTGGAGGTTGAGGTGAAGGTTCCTTAAGTATCTGGTTTCTCAGTCGGTTGAGGGTTTCCCAGTGCACAGATGGTGCTGATAGCCAAGGGGAGGGGAAGGGCTGGTCTTGGTGATGTTGGGGGTGTTGGTGATGCTGGTGAGTCCTCTGTTGCGATAAGCGACCAGGATGGTGGTCCATAGAGGAAGCAGAGGATGTCACAGACTGTGGAGTTGCACTTGGACCAGAAAGGTGGCGTTCCAATTCATAACAGTGGCATGACGGCTATTTCTGGAGCTGTTGGAAGAGTATCCATGGCTGCAGTGAGAATGTGGTCCAGTAGTGACAAGTCAGTGGGATGCTCTGGCCAACAAGTGGTTTCATGCCTGCCGCGTAATAATCGTGTCCTGTAAGTTTTCAGTTCTCTCTTGTTCTTGCCACTCGAGGAAATCGATGCTTACTATGGCCATTAGTGTTGACATCAACTCAAGCATACATAACTGTCTCGCATCATGCTAGGCTAAATATAAGGCACCTAGTGTCGATATAATAAAAAATGGTGTTCTTCATGCCTGAAATTTTTATGGAGCCGTCATATTATTTTCTGTAATTTCATTCAATATGCCTCTTCCTTTAGTCACCTAGTTGGTTTTATTAATGTCAGGTGCTATAGTTTTCCCGGTATCCTATATATCACTATGTTTTTAATTAATATATTTCCTTTAATTTAGATTCTGGGGTATTATTAGTGCTCATTATTATCTCTGTGGGTGTCTGCACTATTCATCTATTCAAAGAAATTTTTCCATCCTTCCTATGTCTGTGATTTAGAGATCTTGCAGCCTCCCAGATTGCCTTAGTCCAAGCTTTCAAATCTAAATCATTAGTAAGGAACCTAGAATTTTGTGTGAGTGAGCCACTGTGTCTTTCAATTGAACCACATTATGCTTCATTCCTCAGCCCATTCTTGTATTCTCTTTCCTATAAAGTAGGTGCCCTGATCTGATCTGATGATGATGATTGGGCTATCAAAGCAAGTAACACAGCTTTCTAATGCTCTGGTGTTGGTTTCTTAAATCATTTTTCTGGAAAAGATAGGGGAATCCTATTCCTGACCATGTGTCTTCTATGGTGCATACATATATTTTATTCTCTGATACAGGCAAGAGTTTGTTATAACCAATTTGTATAATTTGGGAGAGTGTGTCAGTTTTGACCAAATCTGGAGTATTCACAAATGACCTTCAACCTTCATCTTTGGCAATTCTCACATTTCTTTATTTGAGAGTGGAAGGGTTTCATAAGGATATAGATGTTCCTTGCCTCTAACCATGTTCTTCTGCGTTTGCCAGCATAACCTATTTCGTGATATGCAGGTGTCCATGCAATGCTCCTATCAATTGGCATATGTGTGTGTTGGCTATCTGTACGTCTTCTTAGAAGAAATGTCTGTTCGTGTTTTCTGTCCATTTTTAAATTGGAGTATTTGGGTTTTACGTTGAGTTGTATAAGCTCTTTATATACTTTGCATACTAATCCTTTATCAGATATGTAATTTGCAAATATCTTCTCCCACTCAGCACGTTTTCGTTAGTATGTTTTGTTGGTTGTTTCTTTTGCTACGCAGAGCTTTTTATTTTGGTGTAGTCTCAATAGTTTTTTTGTTTTGTTTTGTTTTTACCCCAGGAGACATATCTAGAAAGATGCTGCTATGGCCAATGTCAGAGAAATTACTGCCTGTCCTCTCTTCTAGGATTTTTATGGTTTCATGTCTAACATTTAGGTCCTTAATCTATTTTGAGTTTATTTTTGTGTTTGGTGTAAGAAAGTGGTTCTGTTTCATTCTTTTGCATGTAGCTGTCTAATTTCCCAACACCATTTGTTGAAGGGATTATTTTTCCCCCACTACATATTCTTGCCTCTTTTGTCAAAAATTAATTGACCATATAATTGTGGGTTTATTTCTAGGCTTTCCATTCTGTTCTATTGATGTATGTGTCTACATTTGTGCCATTGCCATACTGTTTTGATGACTATAGCTTTGTAGTATAACTTGAGATCTGGAATTCTGATACCTCCAGTTTAGTTTTTCCTTTTCAAGATTGCTTTGGATGTTTGGGGTCTTTTGTGGGTCCGTAGAAATTTTAAGATTGTCTGTTCTAGTTCTGTGAAAAATGCTGTTGGTGTTTTGATCAGGATTGCATTAAATATGTAGATTGCTTTGGGCAGGATAGATATTTTAACAATATTTGTTCTTCTAATCCATGAACTTGGAATTTCTTTCCATTTCTTTGTGTAATCTTCATATTCTTTAACCACTGTTTCGTAGTGTTCAGAGTATAGGTCTTTCACCTCTTTGGTTGACTTTATTCCTAGGTATTTTATTTTATTTTTGTATTTCGTGCAATTGTAAATAGGGTTGTTTTCTTAATTTCTCTTTCTGCTGCTGCTTCATCAGTGTATAGAAGTGTAATTGATTTCTGTACATTGATTTTGTGTCCTGCAACCGTACTGAATTCATTTATAACATTTATCATGACTCATTTCCTCACTAGTTCTTATTGATCAATCAATTCTGTGTCTCTCATCTGCAAATACTGTGAATAATGCTGTTCTGTCCTGTGAGGGCACAGCATTTAAATCTTTTTAATTTTTTCTGTTGCCACTGCATGGAGTGGTATGTCATCTATCACAAATCATAATTAATAGTCCTAATTTTATTATTAGTAGGTTTTCCTGATGTTTTCCATGGAGATATTTTAAAGGATTATATATTAGGTATATGCCATCTTAATCTCCGGTTTGCTCCTACCCAGTCAAAGATGTTTGTAAATTAGCATTATTTTCCAAAATCCTCTAAGGTGTTGATTAAGTTTTAGCATCAATGGTAATGGACCTGAGTTGCACAATCTCTGTCCCCGGAGGATCAGATTTTTTCCACCATTGGTCCATACATTTAATAGCCATCGGGTTTCTGTGTCTGAATCAGTTTTTGGAATTCTAATTTTCATCATTTGTGTTTTGGTGTAAGTTCTCACTTATAGTATTTATTCAAATATTCAAATAAACAAGTAATAATATAATATATAATATTTATGCAAATAGTCTGGTAAATATAGTCAAATGAATTGCTGGCTTCCCAGTGTATATGAAGATCTATTTATACTTTATTTTATTCTATTAAGTGTGCAATAGCATTGAGTCTAAACAGTGTACATATTTTAATTAAAAAAATACTTTATTGTTAAAAAATGCTAACCATCATTCAAGTTTTCAGTGAGTTATAATTTTTTTGCTGGTGGAGGGTCTTGCCGTGATGTCGATGGCTGTGGACTGAACAGGGTGGTGGTTGCTAAAGTGTGGGGGACGGTGGCAATTTCTTTAACATAAGGCAAAAATGAAGTTTACCACATTGATGGACTCTTCTTTTTACAAATAATTTCTCTGCAGCATGCAATGCTGTTCAAACGCTTTTTACCCACTGTTGAACTTTTTTCAAAATTGTGAGTCTATCCTCTCAAACCCTACCACTACATTTATGGGATATCCTAAATCCTTCATTGTCATCTTGACACTCTTCACAGTATCTTCACCAGGAGTAGATTCCATCTCAGAAAACCACTCTCTTGGCTGATTCATGAGCAGCAACTCCTCATCTGCTCAAGTTTTATCATGGCATTGCAGCAGCTCTGTCCCATCATCACGCTCCACTTGTGATTGTGTTTCTTTTGCTATTTCCACCACCTCTGCATCTACTTCCTCTCCTGAAGTCTGGAACCCCTCGAAGCCATCCATAAAGATTGGAATCAACTTTTTCCACCCTCTTATTAATGTTGATATTTTGACCTCTCTCCATTATTCACAAATGTTACTAATGGCATCAAGAATGTTGAATCCTTTCCAGTTTATTCTGTGCAAGTACCTCAGAGGAATCACGCTCTGTGGCAGCTATAGCTTTATGAAATGTGCTTCTTTTCTTTTCCTTTTTTTTTTTTTTTTTGAAAGGGAGCATGCCTGAGTGGGGGGAGAGGGGTGGGGGGAGGAGGGAGAGAAGAGAATGAATCTCAAGCAGGGTCCACACTCAGCATGGAGCCTGATGTGGGGCTTGATCCCATGACTCTGGTATCATGATCTGAGCCAAACTCAAGAATTGGATGCCCAACCGACTCAGCCACTCAGGTGCCCTGAAATGTATTTCTTAAATAAGGAGACACTACAGCCACCATAACTCCTTGACCCACAGGCTGCAGACTGGGTGTTGTGTTAGTAGGCATGAAAATAACATTAATCTTGAATCTATCTCCATCAGAGTTGTTGGGTGACCAGTTACTGCCAAGGAGCAGTAACATTTTGAAAGGAATCTTTTTTTTCCTGAGCAGTAGGTCTCAACAGTGGGCTTAAAATATTCAGTAAACCATGTTGCAAACAGGTGTGCTGTCATCCAGTCTAGTTCCATTTGTAGAGCACAGAAAACCTAGATTTAGCATGATTCTTAAGAGTCCCTAGGGTATTTATAATGGTAAATGAGCACTGGCTTTAACTTAAAGTCACCAGTTGCATTAGCTCCTGACAAGAGAGTCTGCCTGTCCTTTGAAGCTTTGAAGTCAGGCATTGACTTCTCTCCAGCTAAGAAAGTCCTAAATGGCATCTTCTTCAAGTAGAAGGCAGTTTCATCTACATTCGGACTCTGTTGTTGAAGACAGCCATCCTCATTAATTATCTCCGCTAGATCTTCTGGAGCTTCTACATCAGCACTTGGTGCTTGACTTTATATTTTCAGGTTATGAAAATGGCTTCCTTTCTTAAACCTCATGAACTCTGCTGACCTCAGACTTATTTTTCTCTTCTTTACCTCTCTCAGCCTTTACAGAATTGAAGAGAGTTAGGGCCTTGCTCTGGGTTAGGCTTTGGCTGAAGGGAACGTTGTAGCTGGTTTGACATTTTATCCGCTGGACGTTCTCCATATCAGCTTCACTTTCTTGTCATTCGGGTGCTCGCTGTCATCGCACTTCTCAATTCCTTCAAGAACATTTCTTTTACAGTCACAGCTTAGCGAACTGCTTGGTGCAAGAGGCCTAGCTTTTGGCTGTCTTGGCTTTCGACAACCCTTCCTCACTAAGCTTCATCGCTTCTAGCTTTTGACTGAAAGCAAGAGACATGTGAGTCTCCCTTTTGGTTGAACATTTATGGGCCATTGTAAGGTTTAACTGCCATAATTTCAGTATTGTTACGTCTTAGGGAATAGGGAGGCCTGAAGAGAGAAAGAGACTGGGGAACAGCGGGCCAATGGAACAGTCACAACACAGACAACATCTGTTGATTAAATTCACTGCTTTCTATCATGGTGCCCCCAAACGATTCCAATGGTAACATCAAAGATCACTGATCAAAGATCGCCGTAACAAATATAATAACAGTGGGAAAGTTAGAGGTGTGAGAATTACCAAAATGAGACAGAGACGTGAAGTAACCAAATGCCATTGAAAAAATGGTGCCAATAACATTGGTGATGCAGCATCGTCACAAACCTTCAATTTGTAGGAAAAAAAAGGGGGGGGGGACAATATATGTGAGGCATAATAAAGAGAGGTATGTCTTCAGTTATGTGTTTTACATTTAGGTCTATGTTCCATTTTGAATGACTTTTGTGAAAGGTGTAGGGTCTGTGCCCAAATTCACTTTTTACACATGGATATCTTACTGTCCTGGGTCCATTTATGGAAAGGTCTTCACTCTGTTGTGCTGTCTTTACCTCTTTATCAAAGATCAATTAACTATATTTATGTGGGTCATTTTCTGGCCTTTCCGTTCCATTCCACTGATCTATTTTTTCACCAGGACCCCCACTGTCTCAACGACTGTAGCTTTACAGTAAATCTTGAAGTCGGGTAGTGTCATAGTGTCTGTCCTCTAATTTTGTTCTTCTCCCTTAACATTGAGCTGGCTATTCTGGGTCTTTTGCCTCTGCATATATACTTTAGAATCTGTTTATTGATATCCACAAAAAAAAAAAAAAAAAAAACCTTGCTGAGAATTTGACTTTCTTTTTGTCTCTTTATATCAGCTAGGACTTTCTCTCTACCAAGTCAGTTATCATCACTTATCCACTTTCTGTCTTTCAAAATGTTGACGTCTCTCATTATGATGTTGAAAAGCAGTGATAAGAGGGGACATCCCTGCCTTGTTCCTGTTCATAGTGAGAAAACGTTGCGTTTCTCACCATTAAGTATAATGTTAGCTTTACGTTTTCATAGATGATCTTTATTAAGTTGAGGAAATTCCCCTCTATTCTTAGATTGCTGGGTTTTTAATCATTACTTGATGAGCTGTGCATTTTGTCAAATGTTTTATCCGCGTCTACTGCCCTGGAACAGAACAAGTGTCAGGAGAAGCGGGTCACGGTTGCTAGCATTTGGGGGTGTAAGATATCTGCCAGTACTGAGCCCCAGCCTACACGAATATGCATCTTCCCCCTGAAGGTATAGCAGAGGAGCCTGGACTGGCCAGGACGACACCTAGCTAGCTGCTGGAGCCCCTTTCTGAAGACACTTGGGAGCCTTGATTAGCACTAAGCACAAGACCCTATCAGATAGCCAGTTAAAATGGTGGCTGACTTTTTGCTCGTTTGAAGCTAACACCTCAGCAAGATTTTGCTCCCTCCACCCTGGAAGCTGTCTAGGTAGATGAGAACCGGCCTGAGCGGCATGGGTCTGCCGTGCCCTGGTTTCCTAAGGTTGGCTGATGGGGTACGTTCTGTACATGCTTGTGTCAGTAGTTTGGAGTAGTCACGGACCTGTTACAGGACAAGTATCAGCAGAAGCCTGGTCGTGGGAACAAGCTGTTGGGAGTATAGTGCATCTGCCCGTCTCCAGCCCTAACCGACTCACGTGCGCCTATTCCCCATGAAGGCAGAGCTGGAAGAAATGGCACTGCCTTGCCAGTGTTGGCCTCCAAGAAGAGACACCTGAGAGCCCTGATTGCTAGCGAAGCCAGGAACTCCATCAGTCCAAATGGGGACTGAGTGTTGCCAGCTTAAAGCTGTCACCTCTGAAAGATTTTGCTGAGCATAGGCTCCCTCCCCGTTGGAGGCTCTGCAGGTGGTGGGAACCGGTTCCACAGGCCTGGAGTGTCCAGGCTGCCTAGACAGGCTGGCAACGTGTGTACCGCATGAGCACAGACCCCTCGGATTACTTCTGCAACGGACCTGAAATAGGGCAAGCATCAAGAGAGGCCGGGACACAGAAGGGGAGCAATTGTGGGTCCAGGGAATCTGGGTAATTTCATACCCTAACCTACACACATGCCCATGTGTGGGCCAAGGGCAGGGCAATGTAAAATGTACCACATTGGCATAGTGATTATTTTTAATTAAACTTAAGGAACAGCCTGTGCAAGAATATCCTGTGCCCCCTTTGTCTCCAGAAAACAGGAAATAAGTCTCGTGTGAACGGTGCCCTCCCTATACCAGGAGGTACAGACAGACATTGTTTTTTGTTTGTTTTTTTTGTTTTAAATTTAAGTGTATTTATTTATTTTGAGACAGAAAGAGATAGAGCCTAGGGGGAAGGGCAGAGAGAGAGGGAGAGACAGGGAATCCCAAGCAGGCTCCGCACTGACAGTATGGAGCCCAATGTGGGGCTTGAACTCATGAACTGTGAGATCATGACCTGAGCTGAAATTGAGAGTTGTCCGCATCACTGACTGAGCCACCCAGGTGCCCCTAGACAGACATTTTAACCTCTAGAGATAGGACGTTCAGAGCTGAATGGCTATATGAACAAACCTTATCATTTTCACGAATTTATTACCCCAGCCCAAAACTCAGTTTTGATTTCTTTATCAGTTGAAGCTCCTGAACAAAAGTTTTCTTCGTCCCATCAGTTCCTCACAGATTTGTTGTTTGTCTAAAAAGTATAAATGCTGCCAACCTGTATCATTTCTTTGGGTCTCAGCTTTAATATTGGGCCTCCTTGTGCTTATATTTAAAGTTGGGGGTTTTTCTTTCCTGTTAATTTGTCTCTTGGCAATTTGATTCTCAGAACAGCTAGAAGAACTTTGAAGAGTAGAGGGAAAACGTCCTCCCCAACTGTTGGCATTGTCAGCGGGATAAACTTTAACCAGCTGGAGACCCCTGCAGCTGAGAGACCCTGGGACATCTGACAAACAGCCGGCAGAAGGTAAGAATCCTTACCACGTCAGCCTGAAGGTCTAATGGAAGCAAGACTGGTGAGAGATCTTTTTCTCTCTCTTTTTAAATTTATATCAATAGGAGAAAAACGTGTGGAACTAGTTCTTTGGGTTTTGTGGACTCTGGTAAATTCGGCAGAGTACTCTTGCTGTGACTCACCCATTTCCTCCCAGAGATGGTCACCGTTTTGAATTTTGTGTATTTGTCATAAAAAGGAATTACCATGAGGGGAAAACAGTGTGGGCATATGACCTGTAAACCTGCTGTTTAAGCCAGCCTCACAGTTCTGACCAGTGGCTGTTTACACCAATTTTGTGGTTGGTCCCCTGTGTGAAACCCAGATGATGTGTTTCCTTCACCTAGTTCTGTGTACTAAGAGCTTGGCTTTGTGACCAGTGAGAATGTTCTCTCTGGTCTCCACCATCTGGAGGGTGCGCTTCCCGGGATGCACTTCAGTGGTTTGCCAGATAGACTATGGCCCCGAGTTCCGAGACATGCAGCCACAAGCAAAACTCTTTGGCCAGGCCAGCTCTCAAGGGAGTTTGGCATGGCAGTCCCAGACCACAAGGGACCTCTGGCATTCCAACCCTTGTTGCTGGTTAGTGCTGGAAAAGTCCTACTGCTGTACCCTTGAGCGGTGCCACAGATTAGCAGGTCCCCAACTACAGGTGCCGCGCACTCATGGTAGACTGGGGACCCCGTTTTCAAAACACTGTCCTTACTGCCTGTGTATTGAAGGCCTTGGCTTTCTTAGACTCTTTTGGGGAGTAAACTTCTGGATTATGGGGGGCTGCATCACAGATGCCCTCTCCAGGGATGCCCCCTTGCATCCGTGGCCTAAGCCTGGACTTTACTTCTGAGTCTGTTCATTAAAAGAGCTTATCGGTTTCATTGGCTGTTGAGATTAATGGGAGCCAACCTGTCAATGGCCACAGGATGGACCCTTCAAAATGGCTATATTTGAGAGAAAACAAATTCTCGATGGTCTTATTAATACAACGGTTAGCTTTAGAGACTCCCTTGACAAGATGAAGCAACAGAAATGAGAAGGAAGACAAAAGCTAGCATCCGCATCTAATGCCAATTCCCTCTCAAAAGCTGGCCCCCACCTGCCTCTCTTAACTTGCCTTTCCCTGCAAGATACGCAGGGCGCACTCTGGCCTAGTCTCTAGGCCCAAAGTATCCAGGTCAGCCATGCAAATGCTAAAAGCTAGGAAATGAATTTTGCACATGCTGTCCCGTGCTGCTCCTTCTGTGTTCCAGAGCTCTGTCACAAGGCTCTGCCAGCTTCCGGCAGTCCTATGCAAGGTCCTCTACAGAGGTAGCCTAAACCACTCCGCACACACGTTATGGAACCAGGCTGGAACGCTGGCGGAGAAACCAAGCAGCGCTTGGAGGTCTTGGTGGATCAGAGATTTATTTAACACCGGTGGGCTCAGAGGAGACTGTTTCTCCAAAGATCTGAGCGCCGAATGCAAGTGGGAAGGGTAATTTATAGTCGTCAGCTTCCATATCTATGGCAGGTTTTTGCTTGGGCGGCAAACAGGGCGAGAAGAACCCAGAGGAGGGCTCTCTAAGCCAGAGATCCAAGCTTCTTTTAGTCCCATTGGCCATCTTTGGCGCAGTACTTTATTCACTTCTCCAACATTCCCCCCCTTTGATGCCTTAAAAAAAAAAACTTTTAGTAGGCATCACCTTTTAGTTTTACAGGTTGGTACTCTCGGAAGGCTAAGATACGTGCTGTAGTTTGGCGAGCAATAGTGTTTTCAACAAAACGTACCACGGCATTCAGTATACAGGGGCCAATGGATACAAGTAAAATTTTGGAGAGGAGGGACCCGGCCAGGGCAGGAAGCCAGGATGCCCAATCTGTGAGATCCCGTCCTTTCCATTGATTGATACTTTCCTGTTGTCTACGTTGAATTCTTTCCTTGAGTTCCTTAACCTTAGTTGTAACTATTCCTGACTGGTTTACGAAATAGCAACATTCCTCCCCCAGAAAGATGCAAGTCCCTCCTTTTTCTGAAGTGAGGAGGTCAAGGACTCACCTATTTTGGAGGGTCACTGCCGCCCGAGAGTTCATTTGGTTTTGTAAGGTTACCAGAGAATCTGCCACTCGTTCCATGTCTTCGCTTATCTCTTGAGATAGTCCATGGTATAGTCCAACAAGATGAACCTATGCCCCCTATTCCGGTTCCTATTCCTGTCACAATTCCTGCTCCTATCAGAACGGGTAGCAGGACAGCCTGTTTAGCCCGGGACTTGGGGCTAAATGCTGTTAGGAGCTGATCTTCAGTGTACATGGATATCTCTGGGGTTAGGAAGACAGAATAACATATCTGAGTCCAGTTGGCCTCTACGCATCGGTAGGCCGAACTAGAACACAGATAGAACACCCAGGGGTTGAACGCAGGGTTGCATTCCTCTGTAAGGGTATATTTCTTCTGCATAGAGAGGTACTGTTCATACCTTCAGGGACTGTAGAGATTAGATTGTCGGCATTTGTGAGATAGACCCCAGTGGCCAGGGGTCCAATTAAGACAGAGGTGTTGGTTTTGAGATTTTCAGGAGCTTCCCAGGTCAAAGGGATGTGAGTGGCTAAGTAAGCCCTCTGCTGAGAGGCAAGCACATCCAGCAGGTTTGGGTGTGATTATCTATTTTATGGAGGACTTGGAGAGTAGTGTTGGCCCAATGCTGGAGTGGGGAATTGGTAAGCATCTGATTGAGGGCTGAAAGGTCAAACCTTGGTAGGCTGCCGGGGGAGTGGTCGCCTTTATGGCTTGTATTACCCTATCCTGGGTATCCTTTATAACTTTTGGAAGGGCCCTGTCTTGCACCCCTCCCCCGTCCGAGATCCCCCATTGAGGAAGGTAAGTGTGGCAAGATCGCTTCCCTCTCTGGAGGCCCTTGTTGTGACATGGGTTCCTGACATTTTGGGTTATCTCTACGGTCCAATACTTAGTCCTTGGGGCACCGGGTGACTGACAGAGAGTGGGTGTTTTTCCCTTGTAGCAATCTTTGTGGAGGGAGGTGAAGGCACTAAACGCCCTTGACCCCCTTATTGTCATATAACAATCCTGGAGGCAAAGTGGGTAAGCGGCAGTTGTGAGGGTGAGAGAGGTTATCATAATATGCAGGCAATGCTTAGTAATCCTCCCATGCAGAGGAGGTACTTGAGACCCAGCATGCATCTTTTGTCCCATGTCCATCCTGTTGGTATAGTCTCTGTCAGCCCAACAGTAAAAAGTAAGATCAGGGCTATGACACCAGTAAGGGGCAAGGGCTGGCAGAGTTGCATCCAAACCCCTGGGCTAGGTTCATGTATTGATTTCTCAGGCTTCTGCCGTTTCCAGGGTGTGGCTGGAGCAGGGCTGGAGGTCTCAGGGGCCAGTTTCCCTTTTGAGGGTCAGTTTAAGTGGGTTGACTGGATCTGGATCACTTCGCCATGTTGTGGGTTCTTCTGAGTTGGCCTTCTTAACTCTGGAGTGATGGACCCATGGGGCGACACCTGAAACTGTAAGGGCTGTAGGAGTTGTTAGAATAACAGCATGAGGCCCGGTCCACCGTGGTCTAAGAGGTTCCCTCTTCCAATCTTTGACCCACACAGAGAGTCCTGGCAGAAAGGGGTGACTGGGGTCCCTAAGGAAATTGGGGCCCTCTCTTTGGTGTATCTCTATAACTTGTTTAGGATTGCCCCAAAGATCTGGAGCTGTTTTCTTATTTCCTTGTCTCCAATCTGGTGTAGGTCTCCTGGAAGTTTCCCTAAACATGGCGGGGGTGGGGGGGTTTGCCCATATACTAACTTAAAAGGGGACAATCCTAGTGCCCCAGGCATGCATCCGGCACGCAGGAGGGCCAGCGGTAGTAAATCTGGCCATGGGAGATTAGTCTCTTGGTGGAACTTAGCCAGGGTTTCCTTGAGGGTGCGATTCATCCGCTCTACTTTCCCTGAGCTCTGCGGTCGGTAAGCAGTGTGCAGTTTCCAGGTAATGTTGAGGGACTTTGTCAGCGTTTGTATAATGTCTGCCACAAATGCAGGCCCGTTGTCACTGTGTATGGTTAAGGGTAGACCAAACTGTAGAAGAGCTTTGGCCACCTCGCGACTTCGTTCCATTCTGGTCAGGAATGCTTCGACCCATCCCGAATATGTGCAGATTGTTACAAGAAGGTACCTGTACGCTTTATTTGGTTGTATGTCGGTAAAGTCCACCCCTAAGTCTTTGAAAGGGGCGGCCCTCATCCTTTGTGTGCCAGGTGGGGACCGTGGGGCAGACGGAGCATTGTTTTTGGCACATGTTACATATCGTTGACTGACAGCTCGGCATAATGCCGGCAGCTGGCTGATACAGTAGTTCTTTTTTTTTGGGGGGGGGGGGACCTCCAGTGCAGTTTTCCCCAGGTGCGTGAGTGGTGATATTCCTTCACTAGGTGTTTTCCCATAGACGATGGGACGAAGATGTACCCATTTGGCATGACCCACCATCCCGCCTTGCTCAGTGTGTCCCCTTCTGTCGAGGTCCAACTTCTTTTCTCTTGTGTACAGGGGCGTGGAAGCTTCCCTCTGGGGCGCAAGAGTCATAGTGTAGGTAGGAGCTTCGCCTGGGTCACCACAGGCGGCCGCTCTGGCTGTTTTGTCAGCCAGGCGATTTCCGTGCGTTACGGGGTCGTCTCCTTGCCGATGTCCCTTACGGTGTAGGATAGCTACCTTGTCTGGCAGCCAAATGGCCTCAAGAAGCTGTAGTATTTCTTCCTTGTTTTTGATAGTTTTCCCTGCAGCAGTAAGGAGGCCTCTTTCTTTACAGATGGCCCCATGTACATGCACAGTAGTGAAGGCATACCGGGAATCCGCGTAGATGTTAACTCGTTTACCTTTGCTAAGGATGAGGGCTCGGGTTAAGGCATCCAGTTCAGCCCATTGTGCCGACCATCCTTCCGTCAAGGCCTTGGCTTCCAGAACTTCAGTGGTTGTGGTTACCGCATATCCTGCTCTTCTCTTCGGCTGCCCTCTTGTAAATAGCTGCTCCCATCGCTGAACAGGGTAATCTTCGGGCTTGTTATAGCCTGGTCTTGGAGGTCCGGGCGGCTGGCGTAGACTTCATCCGCTACGTCGGAACAGTCATGGTCGGGTTCTCCCTCCTCCATGGGAAGGAAGGTGGCCAGGTTTAGTGTTCGAGAGTGACCCTTGGGTTTTCACAGAGAAGGCCTTGGTATTGTGTCAGCTGATAATTGGAGAGGAAACGATATTCTTGGGTGCTCTTAAGGGAAATCACCGCGTGTGGGACCTTAACATTAAGTGTTTGTCCCAGTGTGAGTTTGTCTGCCTCCTTCATGAGCAAGACTGTGGCTGCCAGCACTCTGAGGCACGCTGGCCATCCTGCAGCCACAGGATCAAGTTTTTTTGACAGGCCACTGGCCGTTGCCAAGGCCCCATGCTCTGACTGGGCACTCCAAGGGCTATTTTGTCCTTTTCATGTACGAAGAGGTTAAAGGGCCTTTCTGTGTCAGGCAAACCCAGGGCTGGGGCTCGTCCCAGAGCCACCTTTATTTCTGTGGAAGTGGCCCTTGCCTCCTCAGTCCATGCGAGGGGCTCCCGGTCTGGCCCTCCCAACAGGTCATAGAGGGACCTCGCTATGGCTGAGAATCCGGGAATCCAAATGCGACAGAACCCTGCGGCCCCTAAAAATTCATGCACCACTGACTGGGTAGCGATTGACAGAACTCTCAGGGAGAAACTGATGCCTTCACAAAACTGCTAACAAAAGATCAAGATCCACAAAAATTAATTCCGTGGGACTGAATAGACTGAGGAGGGTGATTATACTTTTTATGACTTTGTTCACAATATTGATGGCTCCTTCACCTTTTGCGTCCCAGATATAAGAAAACCTTTCCTCTTAAGCTAAGACGTACAACCTTTTGGTAAAGTACACCTTTGTAAACAGAACTGAAACATTTATCTTTTGCTCCCTACTGTGATCCCTCCAGAATTCAGAAACCCTCGGTGGGTATTCTTACGTTCTAGGCAACGTAGTTATTTACGTAAGTTCAAAGAGAATCTGTTCTCCTTGGAACGGGACGCAAATGGAAACACTGATTACCAAGGCTTTGACTAGAATGACCTACCGGAGAAGGATCTTTATAGACTCAGATCTGACCAGGCAGCTTTTGGGAACTAAGGTTCACTTTATGGAGCCAATAAATCCACTTGGAAGTACTGGCCTGATGCTTACAGGGTTCCCTGCAGACTTACCAGGTGATTAAAGAAGGTCATTTCCTTAAAGGAATATGAACTCCAAGATCTTTCCAGGACCTTGAGAAGAGAGGTAATAACCCAGACTGGTAGGTATTGCAGGCAAAGTCTGATGGCTTAGCCTCAACAGGATGTTAAAGTTCATTCTGAGAGAGGGGAGAGGGTCGAAGATGGTGACACGGGGAAGACCCTGAACTCTCTCCTCCATGGGCACCCTGAATCTGCACCCACGTGTACAGCAAGCAGTCCCTGCTGCAGAACTGCCTGAACAGCCCATGCGTGACCAAGGATGGACAGACCACATAGAGAACAGGAGAGACAGAGACCTAGTAATGATGGGAACCCCACCCCAATACTGTGCACTGCAGTGAGGAGGGATAGTATTGAGGGACCAAGAGCTGGTTCATCTGCCCTGGGGCACAGAGAAAAAGCCACAGTTTAAAAGGGGAATTAGAGGCGTGCCTCGGTGGCTCGGTCGGTTAAGCGTCTGACTTCAGCTCAGGTCGTGATCTCACAGGTTGTGTGTTCAAGCCCCGCATCAGGCTCTCTGCTGTCAGCACAGAACCTGCTTCGATCCTCCGTCCTCCCCCCGCTCTGCACCCTCCCCTCAAAAATAAATATTAAAAAAATTTTTTCAGATAAGAGGGCAACTGGAATATAATGATAATAATCCTAGAGGGTCAGCCAGATGGTGTAGGAACTGCAGTGATACTCTTAGGGGTCAGAGGTGCTGGCCAGCGCCATTGTTTACACTTCCCCTTCACCGTGACAGTGCAGAGGGTGGTCGTGTCTGGGCTCCCTGGCTGACCCCAGCCCCGTTTAGCCCACCAAGGCAGCCCTAGTGCAGCACCCATCAGACACGCCCAGACTGCACCCATCACAGCTCCCGATGGCTGGAGCCATCTGGCCAGGGTGATACAGGCCCAAAGCACCCTGAGATGTGCCAGACCTATACCCATGTTACTTCCAGACCACTTGCCAGGGTGAGTTTTAGAATGCCCTGGGGACCTCCAGGCCCATGCCCACCTTAGCTCTAGCTGTCCCACAAGGGCACCTCCATATGGAATGTCCCAGCACCTCCCAGCCTTCACCCATGATGAGGGAGCATCAGGCAGGCTGAGGGCAAAATACAAGGTAGCACACACACCCCACTCCCCTCATCAGTAATATAGGGATCCCAGAAGGAGAAGAGAGAGAGAAAGGGGAAGAAAGCTTACTTGAAGAAATAATAGCTGAAAACCCCCCTGACCTGGGGAAGGAAACAGGCACCCAGGTCCAGGAAACAGGGAGTCCCAAACAAGGTGAACCCAAGAAGGCCCGCACCATGATACATGATAATTAAGATGCCAAAATTAGAGCTAGAGAATCTTAAAAAGCAGCAAGAGAAGAGCAGCTGGTTATGTACAAAAGAACCCTATAAGGCTATCACCTGATTTTTCAGCAGAAACTTTGTAGGACAGACGGAGTAGTATGATCTATTCAAAGTGCTAAAAGGAAAAAACCTACAGCCCAGTATACTCTACCTAGAATATTATCACTCAGAATTGAAGGACAGAGGGGTGCCTGGGTGGCTCAGTGGGTTAAGTGTCAGACTCTTGGTTTCGGCTCAGGTCATGACTTCATGGTTCATGAGATCAAGCCCCACATCAGGCTCTGTGCTGATAGTACAGAGACAGCTTGGGGTTCTCTCTCCCTCTCTCTCTGTCCCACCCCTGCTCTCATGCTCTCTCTCAAGAATAAATAAATAAACATTAAAAAATAAGAATTGGAGGAAAGAGAAAGAATGTCTCAGACAAGCAAAAGTTAAAGCTACCAAGAGGTAAGAAAATTATGAAAGGAAGAGTAAAAGCAAACATACAGTGAAGCAATCACTGGTAAAGAATGTTTAAGAATGTATTAAGAATGTTAAAACACGGAAGTATTAAAATAAATTATATTTTAAGAATTAGATAACTTAATGACTATAAGTTATGTACGAACTGCCTGGTAACCGCAAAACCAAATCCTATAATAGACAGACAAAAAAATAGAGAAAGAGAGCTAAGCAAAATACTAAAGAAAGTCATCAATTATACAGGAAGAGAGCAAGAGAAAAATAAAGGAGCAAAGAACTACAAACCCAACCAGACAAAAATTAAGAGAATCACGGTAAGCACTTACCTATCAACGATTACTTTAAATGTAAATGGTCTAAATGCTCCAATCAAAAGACAAAGGGTGACTGAATGGGTAAACAAAAGACCCACCTATATGTTGTTTATAAGAGACTCACTTCAGACCTAAAGAAATATGCAGATTGAAAGTGAAGGGATGAAAAAGAAATTCCATGCAAATAGAAGCAAAAAAAAAAAAAAGAAAGAAAGAAAATGAAAAGCCATGGTAGCAATATTTGTGAAACAAAATCGACTTTAAAAGAGACTGTAACAAGAGACAAAGGCAGTAATGAGTGTACAGTGATGAAGGGATCAATCCAACAAGAGACTATATAACAATTGTAAATATGTATGCATCCAACATAAGAGCACCTAAGTACACAACTTACTATATTTTTCTCAATACATAAATTATCAACAAATATTAACAGATATAAAAGGGGAAGTTGACAGTAGTACAATAATAATAGGGGACTTTAACACCCCACTTATATCTGTGCATAGATTGACAGAATATCAATGAGGAAACACTGGCCTTGAATGACATATTAGAGCAGATGGACTTACAGATACATATAGAACAATCTATCCAAGATTAGAACACACATTCACTTTGAGTATACGTGGAATTCTCTGGAATAGATGACATGTTAGGCCACGAATCAAGTCTCAGTAAATTTAAGAAAATTTAAGTGCTATCAAGCATCTTTTCCGACCACAATGTTATGAAACTAGAAATCAGTTGCAAGGAAAGAAAGAATGGAAAAGCCACAGACATGGAAGCTAAACAACAAATGGGTCAACAAAGAAATCCAAAGGAAAGAAAAAAATACATGGAGACAAATGAAAATGGAAACACAATCGTCCAAAATCTTTGGGACACAGCAAAAACAATTTTAAGAGGAAGCTTATAGCGATAGAGGCTTACCTCCAGAAACAAGAAATATCTTATATAAACAATCTAACCTTATACCTAAAGAGCTAGACAAAGAAGAACACACAAAGCCCAAAGTTAGTAGAAGGAAGAAAATCCTAAAGATCAGCGTGGAAATAAATGAAACAGAGACTGAAAAAAATAGGAAAGATCAATAAAACCAAGAGATGGTTCTTTGAAAAGAAAAACAAAAGTGGTAAACCTTTAGCTACACTCATCAAGAGAAAAGAGAGGGGTACCTGACTGGCCTAGTAAGAAAAGCACACAGCTGTTGATCTCGGGGTCATGAGTTTGAACCCCAGGTTTGGTGTAGAGATTACTAAAACAATGAATAAAAACTTAGAGGACTCAAATCAGAAATAGAAGAGGTAACAACTAACACCACAGAAATACAAAGGACTATAGGATATAACTACAAAAAGCACATGCCAACAAAATTAATAAAAAAAAATACATGCCAACCACTTGGACAACCTGGAAGTAGTGGATAAATTCCTAGAAATACACAGAGTTTTCCAAAACCGAATCAGGAAGAAAGAAAAACCTGAACAGACTGATTACTAGTAGCAAAATTGAACTAGTAATCAAAAAATTCCCAGCAAACCAAAGTCTAGCACCAGGTGGCCTCACAGGTGAATTCAACCAAACATTGAAAGAAGAGGTAATACCTTTTCTCAAAGTAATTCAAAACAATTGAAGAGGAAGGAAAACTTCCAGATTCATTCTACAAGGCCAGCATTACCCTGATATCAAAATAAGACAAAGACACTACAAAAAAAAAAGAGAACACAGGTGCAAAAATCCCCCCTCAACAAACAATTTGCAAACTGGATTCGACAACACATTAAAGGATCATTCACCAGAATCAAGTGTGTTTTATTCCAGAGATGAAAGGATGGTTCAGTATCTGCAAATCAATCAAGATGATCTATCACACTTAGGATAAAAACCATATGATCATCTCAGTGATGTAGGGAAAGTTTTAAAACTTCAACCTGAGATTGCTTATGAAAACTTGCAGCAAAGCAGATTTAAAAGCACCTGTATGATCGATCGCTATTCTTGCTGCACTGATGCAAATAATCCAGCTGACTTGATCGAAACTAGATTTAATTTGCCAACAGATTAGTCTTAGTATGGTTACAATTGATAGAAATGGGGGTAATTTTTGAGAGAAAAACCATTGTAACTATAACACATACTTTTGGGTATTAGATTCTAGCCCTGGGTGGGGGGGGGGGGGGCCTGGGTGGCTCAGTCAATTGAGCGTCCAACTTCAGCTCAGGTCATGATCTCACCGTTCATGAGTTTGAGCCCCATGTTGGGCTCTGTGCTGACAGCTCAGAGCCTGGAGCCTGCTTCAGATTCTGTGTCTCCCTCTCTCTCTGCCCCTTCCCTGCTTATGTTCTGTCTCTCTCTTTCTCAAAAATAAACATTAAAAAACATGTTAAAAAAAAAGATTTTAGTTCTGGGCAGAGTCCTGAAATCTGCATTGCAACCAGCCTCCGGTGGGTTCTTATGTACATTCTAGTCGGAGAACCACTTCCTGGAGAACTGTGCAGGGGTGGGGGAGAGCAGACAGAGCAGTTGTTTGGGACCCTTGCCAGGGCCTCTACCTCCCATTTTCCGTGGCTTCCCGGCCCTTGTTTCTCAAGACTGAAGCACATTTCCAACACACACAAACTGAGGTCAACAAGGCTTTGAAACCCCATTGGGTGGCTGTTTCTTAACTAGGAGAGCATGATTCCTCGCAGGACACATGTCGCCATCCTGGGAACTCAGCACGGCAAGTCCAGGCATGTCGGGGCACGGCCAAAGGGAAAGAGGGAAGACAAGTGATGCGGTGAAGGGGATGACCTATGCTAACCCAAATAGGCCCTTCTGGCACATTGATTATTTTGAGCAGAAGGCAATGCAGAAACAGTAAATGCAAGAAGAATATTGTGCCCTCCCCCACCGTAAAGTAGGGCGTGTATGTCCCTGTGTGAAGGCTGCATAAATTTACCTCACCTCCTGTACAAGGATGAGGAGAGCTGGTGCCATGATGAGTCTGCACAAACAGACTTTACTAAGATAACCCTTACCTTCTATCTGCCACCACTTCTCCCCCCATATATTCCCCAGTCACCGTCACATAATGTATCACCCCTAAAACCCCGAACTCCCGTTCCTTTGGTCACTTTTCTGCTCTTCATCACCCTTTGTTAAAAAGGTGTATGTATAAGCTCCCCATCTAACTGCTTCTTTGGGTTTTTACTTCTCTTCTCTGAAGCACATCAAAGTATTAACATCGATAAAATTTGTATACCTTTTCCCCTGTCAATCTGTCCTAATCTGTCCAATCTGTCAGTGACCTAACCTGGGAACAGAGAAAATTTTCCCCCCTCTGACGCGGGAGCTGACGGGTGGGATGGCCCTGTGGCTTTGAAAGGGGAAAATATTTCATCCCACTTATGAAAACATGTCCCAATGTGACGAATGGAACCTCTTCTGTTTCTGTTTAAATTTTTCTGTAATCTCCCTTATTTTATTTATTTTTTAAAGTTTATTTATTTTGAGAGAGAGAGAGAGGCAGAGAGAAAGGGAGAGAGCGAATCCCACGCAGGATCCGTGCTGACAGCGTGGAGCCTGACATGGGCCTCCAACCATGGGCCCCAAGAAGATGATCTGAGCTGAAATCAAGAGTTGGACCCTCAATTGACTGAACCACGCTGGTGCCCCAACCTCCCTTATTTCAAAAATGCAGATTTGAGGCAGCTGTTTAAGGACCATCTACTACAAGGTTAAAAAAATTAATAGATGCCCTCAGGATTTGTAAGTTGTTCATTTAAATGTTAAAATGGTTCGGGGCACCTGGATGGCTCACTCAGTTAAGTGTCAGACATTGGCTAAGGTCACGATCTCAAGGTTCATGGGTTCGAGCCCTGCATCGGGCTCTCTGCTGTCAGCACAGAGCCCGCTTAGGATCCTCTGTCCCCCTCTCTCTCTCTGCCCCTTTCCCATGTGTGCGTGCTTGCTCTCTCCCTTAAATATAAACAAATGTTAAAAACATAAATCTTAAAATGGTTGGCTTCGGGGCACCTGGGTGGCTCAGTCAGTTAAGCGTCTGACTTCGGCTCAGGTCATGATCTTGCAGTTAGTGAGTTCGAGCCTCGCGTAAGGCTCTGTGCTGTTACCTGGGAGCCTGGATGGAGCCTGCTTCAGATTCAGTGTCTCCCTCTTTCTCTGCCAGTCCCTGTTCATGCTCTCTCTCTCTCTCTTTCTCTTTCTCAAAAATAAATAAGCATTAAAAGAAATGGCTGGCTTCTTTGCAGATATGATAGCAACCAAAGATTCTAGCGTTTGAAACCTTAAGAGTCCAGTACTTACCTGTCCTAAAGATAAAAGCATCTAAAATGAAGACTTAAGAAAAACTTAGTGACTACTAGCTCATTCTTAGGGTTCTGCATTCTCCATAATTTTCTTGGTTATTTTTCTTAAAAAAGGCTATTTGTCACAGAAGTTTAATGTCGTACACCTGAGTATGTTTGCCACTTAGGTAAATGTAATCTCTGTAAATGTGTGATCTGGGACTTCGTTTTTATTTTGAAATGAGAGCTTTTTGGTTAACAAGAAGTATTTCTGTGAAGCAATGAGATTCTTTTATTTTTTTTAACAACAAAAATGCCTTGCTGACTCATTATGAAACCAAAATTTCCCCATTTGGTGAAGAGACTACGTCAAGCCACTTGTTAAGGAATATTTCTTTGCAAATCACTTTAGATATAGCATTATCACTTTCTCTCAGTTTTTTGTTTTGTTTGTTTTAAAATAACATGTGAGTGTGGGGTGCCTGGGTGGCTCAGTGGGTTGAGCATCCGAATTCGGCTCAGGTCATGATCTCACTGTTCGTGAGTTCAGGCCCTGAGTCGGGCTGTGTGCTGACAGCTGGGAGCCTGGGGCCTGCCTCAGATTCTGTCTCCGTCTCTCTCTGCCCGTCTCCTGCTCACGTTCTGTCTCTCTCTCAAAAATAAATAAACATAAAAAAAATTTTAAGGGGCGCCTGGGTGGCTCAGTCGGTTGAGAATCTGACTTCAACTCAGGTCACGATCTCATGGTCTGTGAGTTCGAGCCCTGCTCCAGACTCTGTGCTGACAGCTCGGAGCCTGGAGCCTGCTTCAGATTCTGTGTCTCCTTCTCTCTCTGCCCCCTCCCCCTCTCGTACTCTGTCTCTCTCTCTCTCAAAAGTAAATAAACATTAAAAAAATTTTTTTAATAAAAAAAATAAAATGAAATAACGTGTGTGTGTGTGTGTGTGTGTGTGTGTGTGTGTGTGTGAGGGAGGGGGGAGGGAGAGAGAGAGAAAGAAAAGGAGGGAGAGGGAGGCATTCTTTCCTTTTCTGTTTTCAATGACTCATGGTCACGGTACCTAGTACCCTAACTGCCAGGCCTTGACATTGTGATTCCTGCAGCCACTGACTTAACAACTGGACTGGTTTGGGTTGAGAATAAGAGTGTTAACAGGTTTGACTACAGGAGGAAGTTTTAAAAAATCCTCGTGAGATGACCGTGAGCAGATTACTGCCATCCTTGGAGAGCGTGGCTCTGTAGGGTTCACATCATCCCCTTGACCCTCTGGGTGGGGGCTGGGGGGCTCACTTCTGCAGACTTTCTGTGTGCCCCTGCTTCCTGTCTTAGTCTCATTTGCATGAGACTGACTGTCTCAGTCTCATTTGCATGAGACTGACTGTCTCAGTCTCTTTTCTTTTTCTCTCAGACCCAAGAGAAAAAGCACGTATTGATAACAACCCTTTAGATAGTGTAATTTACCCATTTGCACAGCAGAATAAATTGAGAGAACATTTGCCTGAAACGAAAACTAGATGAACACAGAAACAAGTGACGGAAAACCCATGGAAGGAATAAAGAGGCGGCCCAGGAGTGAGATGATACCAACCGCATGCCATAGGTGCTGTATAATTGCTAAAGGCGAGCCTCGCATTTGGCTCTGAGGTCCTCAGTAGAACAAAGAACAGAGCAAATCATTTGTGAGACTCGCTGTGTCCGTGCAGTGTGAACACTGCAGAAGCTTCACTGGATAGTAGCACAGCAGAGAGAGGTCTCTTGAGGGGCCTCAAAGAGAGACGGTGGAGAGATCTTTGGAGTCATGAGGGGAGGATGTCAGGGCTCCTTCCTCATTGATGGATGAGGTTCCCCGTCTAAAGCCCTGGGGTTGTCAGGGCACCTAACCCGGCACCTCGTGTCTTGTCCACTCTCAGTAAGCTCTGCATTTCCACCGGGGAACCTGCAAGGTGGGACATGGCCGGAAGGATGGGGTTGACTTACTTGGAGGGCTGCCCTCGTTTTGGGGTTATAGTATCTGTTACCACTGTTTACAGGGCCATGAATTTCCAGCTCTGCACATTAGAATCACGTGGGCAGCTTTCCCCCAGTACGTAACTGCCTGGGTACCACCCAGATTGAATGTGGACCTCCAGGATGAGGCCCAGGAATTCATGTAATTTTTTCAAATGCTCCAGCTAGGGACACACCTGGGAGGTTCGGTTGGTTGGGCTCAGGTCATGATCTCATGGTTTGTGAGTTCAAGCCCCGCATGGGGCTCATTGCTGTCAGGGCAAGCCCACTTCGAGTCCTCTGTCTCTCTCTCTCTCTCTCTCTCTCTCTCTCTCTCTGCCCCTCCCCTGCTCACGCACTCCCCCAAATAAATAAAACAATAAATGAATGAGTGAATGAATGAATGAGTGAAATGTTCCAGGTAATTCTTACGCACAGCCAAGTACAGACCCACTGACGGTTGGATATACTCACAGGTTCACAAACCCAAGTGACATCAGAGTCACTCGAGGAGCTTTTAAACGTTCACAATTCCCAGCCATGCTTTTCTTCCTAATCTCCCCACAGTGTCCTGTTCAGAAGGCCAGGAAATTCTCTATTTTTAACAAGAACCCCGGGTAATTCGGATGCAGCTTATCTGCAGACGCGCACTAGTCCACAAGGTTTAAAGGGGGAAAAAGCTGGGCTCTCCTCTGCTCTAACCACAGTGGACTGTGTGACCGTGGGCCTAGCGCTTAAGCACTCTGGTCTTGCTTCCTCATTCATAAAATGGTTATGGAAATCATCAGCTACTCCACCTCTCAGGTCGTTTTAAAGATTTCCAACTGACCCCCAACTAGACGGGGAGCCCCACCAAGGCAGAAACTGGGGTCTATTAATTTTTGTATCCCCAGAACCTAGATCAGTGCTTGGCGCATAGTAGGTACTCAGCTACATTGCGGATGAGCTCATATTTGGGAAAGCAGATTAGAAAGGATTAAATAGGGCGCCTGGGTGACTTAGTCGATTGAGCATCTGACTCTTGATTTCGGCTCAGAGCCTGATCTCGTGATTCATGGGATTGAGTCCCATGTTGGGCTCTGTGCTGACAGCGCAGAACCTATCTGGGATTCTCTCTCTCACCCTCTCTCTCTGCCCCTCTCCAGCTTGTGCTCTCTCTTAAATAAACAAACTTAAAAAAAAAAAAAGAATTAAATAGTCTGTGGCCACCAGGTACGCATGTTTGTTTGGGGTGAGTGTGTGTGTGTGTACATGCTTGCGTCTGCACCTACAGCGGGCTGGATTGAAACCCACAAGCCCACAATGAGCATCGGGCTCTTTGGGTTCGTTCATTTCAAGCCTGTGTGTGGGAGCTGAGGGCATGGGTGGAAGAGTGCCCTTTGGCCTAGTTTCCTCTACCTCCTGTCGAAATGTGGGTGGATTTATATGAGACCCAACAGGCAGATAGTTAAGGTTGTCACTGCCGGCGCAGGCACGTTGCAGGAACCGAGCATGCAAAGATGTGCCACCCCAGAATGACGGATCTTTATAACACTTGTGGCTCTGGAGCCGACCTCCTGCAACCGCATGAGTTTATTGGCCGAGTATAATCAGAGAATGTATCGAAGGGTGGACACCTCTTGGGGATCTCGGACCGCGTCTGCAAATACCACTTTGCGAACAATGACCAAGCCGTGACCTTATGTGAAATGCCCAATCAGGGTACACAAAGCCCCACCAGGTGCCAGCATGAGAGCAGCGGGGGGGAGCGAGGGTTGGAGCTGAAGTCGGGGTCTGGGCTCGAGTCCCAGCCCAGGGTTTGCCTGCCGTGTCCCTTAGGCAAGTCCGCTCTCCTCTTTGGGTCGGAGTCCCTCATCTGTGAACCGAAGGGGCTGCAGGATTATCCTGAGGGTCCCCTCTGTCCACCCTGCTCCAGGCTGTGAGTATCTGGTTGCAAGAATGAAACTCGGAAAGTCTTCTCCCTTTATTTTCTCTGCCAGCTCACAACAGCCTCATCTGATCATCATTAGCCCCACGGGCCCCTCTTCTCTTTCTGACCTTCACCTGTGCTCAAAGTGACTCCTGTAAACCAGTCCACACCATTCACAAGGGTGATGTTCAAGTAGCCTTATCAGTAATTTCCATCACAAATAAACTTTATAGACTTCATGTAGCAATCCCTGCTGAACCAGAATTCTGACTACAACCAACCTTCCAACAATGAGGGGCATTTCGGGGGGGGGGGTGTGGTGGAGGCCGGGAGAGGTCACTCAGCTCAGTGATTAAAAGTTCAGGCTCGGGGCGCCTGGGTGGCGCAGTCGGTTAAGCGTCCGACTTCAGCCAGGTCACGATCTCGCGGTCCGTGAGTTCGAGCCCCGCGTCAGGCTCTGGGCTGATGGCTCGGAGCCTGGAGCCTGTTTCCGATTCTGTGTCTCCCTCTCTCTCTGCCCCTCCCCCGTTCATGCTCTCTCTCTGTCCCAAAAATAAATAAAAAAAAAAAAACGTTGAAAAAAAAAATTAAAAAAAAAAAAAAAAAAAAGTTCAGGCTCTGAGCATTAAAAAAATCCACATGGAGGGGCGCCTGGGTGGCTCAGTTGGTTGAGCGTCCGACTTCGGCTCAGGTCATGATCTCACAGCTCATGAGTTGGAGCCCCATGTCGAGCTCTGTGCTGACAGCTCAGGAGCCTGGAGCCTGCTTCGGATTCTGTGTCTCCCTCTCTCTCTGCCCCTAACCCGCTCGCATTCTGTCTCTGTCTCTCTCAAAAATAAATAAACATTAAAAAAAAAAATCTACATGGAAAACCAGAAACATTTAATACCAACACATACATGACTCGTTGAGAGAGCCTCTGAGGCTTTCTTCCCCTTCCACGCTGCTCACTTGGGTGTGCGTAGTATTTCCTATTGCCGATGAAAAGAATTATTACAATATAGGGGCTTCAAACAGCCCAAATTAAAAAAAAACAAAAAACTTCTCTCACAGTTCTGGAGGTCAGACTCTAGAATGGCTCGTCTGGGCTGTGTTCCTTCTGGAGGTTCTAGCAAAGAATGCATTTCCCTGCCTTTTCCAGGGCCAAGAGAACGTCTACCCTCCTTGGTTCACGGCCCCACCTCTCTCTGACCTCGGCTCCTGTCACGCTTCTCCCACTTCCCACGCTTCCTTGCAAGGTCCCTTGCGTTTACATCGAGCTCACGCAGATAATCCAGGGTGGTGTCCCCTTCTCAGGGTCCTTAACCACAGCTGCAAAGTCACATTAATCAAGTCAAGTAATATGTTCCCGGCCTCCAGGAATTGGGGTGTGGACACCCTTGGGGGCTATTATTCTGTCTCCCACACAGATACATCTTCAGATCCCATCCCAGCCACTTATATAGCCTGTGTGACCTTTGGTAAATTACATCTTTTCTCTGAGCCTCAGTTTCCACGTCAGTAAAAGTGGGTTAATAACAAATTCACTTTATGGGTTTTTGTTTTGTTTTGATTAGCTGTTTTTTTGAGGATTAAATAAGGTCATGCTCGCTCAGCTTGTGGTATGCCTGCCTGGTACATGTTATTCATTAGAGAAGGAAGAAAAATTGGGGTTTTAGTTTAAAAACTCCTGCCCACAGTCACCAACGGCTTAGCATTACCGTGTAATCAGCGATGAGATTCAGGACGATGACTCAGATATTGCAAAACTCAACCTTCAAAAAACTTTAATTGCTCGGGAATGTTATCCCCCTAATTAAGGTAATGAATTGGAGAGCGATCTTTAATGATAAGAATCAGGTGGAAAGAAATCCGTATTTCCTAGATGTAACAGTGAATTAAACAGAAAATCCTGTTTGCCAGAGCTCCCTCCCGCTGTCCCCTGGGTGTTCTCGGTCATGGAGGCCGTCCAGCGTGCAGGTGCATTGGTGCCCTAGAGGAGGTGTTGAGTCTGGTGGGGGTGAGGGGGAAGCCACCATATCGCACCGGCCGACTCAAAGGGAAATGGGCCCTGCTTTCAAGGCATGGCAACTGCAACGCGTCTTTGTAGTTCTAATGTCAAATAGGAAAATCAACTGTTCTGCCCACAAGTGTAGGTGAAATGCGAGATAGTCCCAAATAGAAAAGAGATGTTTCCATAGACACAAATTCGTCCTTCATCCTTTCAATTAAAAGAAAAATTTTAAGTTTATTTATTTACTTAGCGATTTGGAGCAGGGAGGAGAGAGAGAGGGAGAGAGAACATCCCAAGCAGGCTCTGTGTTGTCAGCTCAGAGCCCAACGCACGGCTCTACCCCGGGAACAGTGAGATCATGACCTGAGCTGAAATCAAGAGTCAGACACTTAACCCACTGAGCCGCCAGGCGCCCCAAGTCCTTCATCCCTTCGGAGAGGAATAGTCTTCCAATGAAACAAGTCAGGTGATGGTGTTGGACCAGAGGGACAGCAAAGTCCCTGGCCAGGGACGAGTGAACGTCCAGTCATGGCAAGACTCTGAAGGATGATGATGTAGATACAAGGTTCTGCTCTCCACCCTCATGGAAGGAAGCACCCACCCACTCGTCTGAGAAATATAGTTACATGGGGTCATTACTCAGACATGGGTGAAAATTTTCGGTGTTATCGATATAATCATAGATTACATTTGCAAAGTGCTTTGATGGCTATAAAGAGCTTCCTGATATATTTATCTCCTTTAATCCTGGGAAGTGGGCAAAGACAGTTTTATTATCCGTGTTTTTACGAATGAAGAAACTGAGGCTCTGACAGATGAAATGACTTCCTTAAGATCACATAACAAATTAGTGGCAGGGCCGGGACTTGAACCCAGATCTGTTCACCACTGGGGGAGCCTGATCTCCTCTTGGCCGTCTCCCTCACGAGGCTGTCCGTCTGCTGCCTTAGTGGCGAAGCGGATGTAGACTACCTTGTTGGCTCTCTCCTGCCCTGCCTCTCGCCTCACCTTTATGCTATTCCTAGCTCCAAGGTGACGCTACCTTCTAGCTTCACAAAGTGGGGTTATCTCGCGTGGTGAAATAGCACCAGCCTCATCAGGAAGCCTACTGCAAAGGCAGAATCTCTCCCACCCGTTCCTCCAGACTCAGATCCTGGGTTGTTCTTGTACACGGCCAAGTTCAAGAAAGCCCTGCTCGGGACGCCTGGTGGCTCAGACGGTTGAGCGTCCGACTTCGGCTCAGGTCGTGATCTCGCAGTCCGTGAGTTCGAGCCCCGTGTCGGGCTCTGGGCTGACGGCTCGGAGCCTGGCGCCTGCTTCGGATTCTGTGTCTCCCTCTCTCTGCGCCCCTCCCCTGCTCATGCTCTGTCTCTCTCTCTCAAAAATGAATAAACGTTAAAAAAAAGAAAGAAAGCCCTGCTCTATGACATCTGACTGGCCAGGCCTGCCTGATCCTTCACTGTGGCTTCTTCCCGTCCCTTCCCTTCTCCTTATCCCAGGCACTGTGCAGATGGGAACAACAGAGCTTCACTAATTCCCTTTCTCCTGGAACTTCCCCTTGCAGCCTCAGAACTCCTCAGGCCCACTCACTCCCCCTCGCTTTACCTGCAGGCCTCCACCTTGGGGTTCTAGCTCATTCCAGCAGGGAGATTCATTCAAGGAAGTTTCCTCAGCCAAGTGCCCAAAGAACCTTTGGCAAGGTGTGCTTTCCAGAAAGGCAGGAACTGACCCCAATGCTCCAGGCGGGGCCGAGATAATCAGATCTCTTTGGTATAATCAGAGAGAACTAATCTGACTTTTTTTCTTCCCTCCCCTGTGGTAGAAATGACAAAGGACACCCGGAAGCAAAGAGAGGGAGAGAGAGGGGCCCCTGGGTGGCTCAGTCGGTTAAGCGTCTGACTTCGGCTCAGGTCACCGTCCATGAGTTGGAGCCCCGCGTCGGGCTCTGTGCTGGCAGCTCAGAGCCTGGAGCCTGCTTCGGATTCTGAGTCTCCCTCTCTCTCTGCCCCTCCCCTGCTCACACTCTGTCTTCTCCAAATTGATAAACATTAAGATTTTTTTTTTAAAAAGAGAGAGATGAGGAGGGGTGTCATTAACCCACCTGATCAATTGGGATTCAGTTTTGTGAGAGGAAAAGAGAAAAGAGAAATAACTCGAACAAATTATTCTTTCATGCTTTCTGGCTTTCTTCCCCGTTCCCCCAAAGTTTTAAGAAACTTCTTAGTATGGATCACAAATCAGGAGCCTTACAAGTTTAAAAACAAACAATGCTTAAAAAACCCAAAAGCTGACAGCAGAGAACACTTGAAGACTGCCTGATGAAAACAGGAACAAGGAAAACACCACGCTTTAGGGTCTGGGCTCAGCAAATTCAGGTTTCAAGTTTCAAAGGCCCAACGCTGTTCCTGGGGAGTAACAACCGGGTGGGCTGAAACTTCTCCCCTGTTCGTGTTAGCAGGAAACCCAGCTAAACCCCCGGTGAGGCAGGGGGCACATCTTGCCCTTTGGAGTAAACCAGAAGGCCAACATGCTCAAACCAGCCGTAATTTATGGTAGGCCAGTTGGAAAGAATGTGGTATTTGTTGATTTTTATCTCTGCAGCCAGGATGGTGTCTCTGGAAGGAAGAACTGGGGTTCACATAACCAGAAAGCACAAGTGCCAGCTGGAAGTCTATTTACGGCTTCCTGTGAGGGCTGATAAACTGAAAAAATCTGCCCACGTGTAAACAAGACGGGGGTAAGGAGCGTGCATGCCTAGGTTTCTTCTAGAAGAGCTCCCTTTAGTCTGACCCACGTGGCTCCTGGTCAGGTCTTGGTAAGGTGGACTGTAGAGCTTTCTCTGTAGCTGTTAACAAAAATTAAGTTTAATCTCTCTTGCTGGGAGTCTGCGTCTGAGCTCGGGCGGAAAGCACTAGAACACCACAGGAAGGAAACCTCCGGATTTAGGATGCCAGTGTTTTCGGGGCCAGCGTGTCTAATTTTAAGAAGGTGTTTTCCTTCACATCAGAACCAGTTTGTAGATTTGACTGAGTCTCGGCGCTTGGAAATGCCGTCATAGTTTACGGATTACATTTCCCATTAAGAGTCTGTGCTGCCGATAGCAGCCACAGAGCAGGAATGCTGGTGTTTTCCGTGGCGGTGGGCTTTCTTCTAGGCCCACTCGCTCTCTGCTCTTCCCTTCCTTCCTCCCCACGGGACACGCGGGAAGAATAAATACAGCTGCGTAGCCCCGGGCTTGGTCCAAAACCCAGGAGGGAGGGACATATAGTCTCACGCTCGGTGTGTGCTCTGTATAGTGTACCATGTTTACAAGGTAGGGGTGGGGGTGAGAGGGAACCACCCCACCCAGCTCTGCACCAGCAAAACTTGAAGAAGTCTTCTCCTGCTTACTCCTGGTTCGGTGCAAAACAGAGCAGTGGCTAGAACCGGGGTGGGGGCGGGGGCGGGGAACGGAACGGAAGGAGGGAAGCATCTGACAAGGCTCACCTTCCACCTAACAGAGAGAGAGGAGGCTGGCCAGCTGCAGCTGATCCACTCCAGCACTTTCCCCTTTCCCCTAGCTCGGGGCATAAGAACCCCAAGGATAACCTGATTCTCGCTCCGGGGAAATATTTTTATCTTAGCAGGTGCATCCTTGAGGGCTTAGAGGCCAGGGTTCAGAGGTTCCCAACCGACAGTTCTGCGGGTGGGATCCAGTTTGCAGACCTGTTTTGTTTGGCAGGCGCATTGGTCCTCTCTTTTAAAATCAGTTTCCAAAAATTAACAGAGCAGAAGTTTTCGCATAAATACCGGAATTGCTGCTGCTTCTTGAAAAATTAGAAGATCTGGCTACGCCGAGCCCCAAATTCCACACCACAGCGCTTCCTGTGACTGATTTAGGTGGGGCTCGGGGTTGCATAGTCCTTGCCGCTCCCTACAGCCCTCCTCTGGTCTGTTTTATTTTGCCTTATCTGCCGTATCAGGAAGTAGCGTGTCAGTGCTCTGTCACCCCAAGTAAATCACAACTGCCTTGCTGACACGCCAGCACATTTGAATAACCAAAGTCTGTTTGTCACTTGGGTTTTAAACCCCGAATCTCTCACTATGGGCTCCCAGGCTTGCAGGGGCCCTTTAAAGGGGTCCTTACCTCCAGCTGGAATATTTGGGTGCCTCCTTTTGGGTAACCATGGAAGAACCTGGAAGGAAATGGTTTTAAAAACTTGAGGCTACAAATGAAGCTCTTTCCTTTGCCTTCTGCTAAGCATCAGCATCTGTGACACAGATCTGTTTATTGATTTTCTTTGAAAACAAGCAAACGAACAACTGAGGGGCGCCTGGGTGGCTCAGTCCGTTAATCGTTAATCGTCCAACTTCAGCTCAGGTCATGATCTCACGGTTCGTGAGTTCGAGCCCCATGTTGGGCTCTGTGCTGACAGCTCAGAGCCTGGAGCCTGCTTTGGATTCTGTGTCTCCCTCTGTCTCTCTCTGCCCCTCCCCTGCTTGTGCTCTGTCTCTCTGTCTCTCAAAAGTGGATAAATGTTAAAAAAACAATTTTTTTTAAGACTTAGAAAAGTAAAAAAAAAAAAAAAAAGTGAGAGCAGAAATCCCAATTTGAGTTGTTGGAAGAGGCTACTGAAGCCTTGTCATCACATCTACTGGCAGTAGTGGTGGGGGAGTGAACCCCTTCACCGTCGCTCTGAATTTGGGCAGGCATCCATCTGCCTGTGGAGCGAATACTTTTTAGATTCTACTTACCATAGTCAGCTGTGAATAATTCATAGCGGATGAAATTTCAAAGTACTCTTATTGAGGGGACATCCACATCATATAAAATCAACCATTTTAGAAGCGAACAGCTTAGTGGCATTTAGTCCGTTCACAATCTCGCGCAAGCCACCGGCTTTGTCTAGTTCTGAAAGCTCTTCGTCACCCCAAAAGGAAGCCCCATGCCCACGAAGCAATCGAGCTCATTCTCTCCTCCTCCTTGTCCGAGGTAGTCACCAGTCTTCATTCCGCTTGGATGGATTTACCCGCTCTGGGTATTTTATGTGAATCAGACAATGTGTGACCTTTGGGGACAAACTCCTATCACTCAGCATAATGTGGTGGAGGCTTATCTGCACAGCAGCCTGGTCAGCACTTCATTCCTTTTGATGGCTGACTATTGCGAATACGTTTCCATTACTTTAAAAAATAGAGTACCTGTTCTGGATACTTCTGGTTGTCTGCTCATTGATTGCTTGTGTATCAAGGGTGACTGAGACTTGAGAGAGGAGAGCAGGTTTTTTTCAGCAGAGAGGGTAGGAAGGAACAGAACTGGACATGCAGGGACATGAACACATGTGTTTCAAGGGGTGGAGAGAACAGAGTAATAGCATGCACTTAGCAAATTTGTAGAAGTCAAGTTTCCCTCAGGCTTGGGTCACAAATGGTGTTTCACAACTTTTTTTTTTAATGTTTATTTATTTTTGAGAAAGAGAGAGAGAGAGAGAGGCAGAGGGTGGGTGGGACAAGGGCAGAGAGAGAGGGAGACACAGAAATCTGAAGCAGGCTCCAGGCTCCAAAAACAGAGCCCGGAGTGGGGCTCAAACTCACAAACCACAAGATCATGACCTGAGCCGAAGTCGGACGCTTAGCCGACTGAGCCACCCAGGCGCCCCTCACAAGTTTAATTTAGGTTGCTATAAAAGAGTGTTGGCCAAAAAGTCTCTCATTTCCTTTCAGGCACTTGCAGAGGAGTGATGAGAGGGTTTGGAAATCCAGTCATAGACCCAGAGAGGTTATCTCCCCAGCTCCCTGATGACCCACAGCTAATGTCCCAACCACAGAGTAGGAGAAGCCCCTGTCACATCTTGAGCTCTTACTGGGTCTCCATAAACAGCCCTGTTCGCCCTGCATTTCAGACGGGGAAACAGAGGCACAGCAAGGTTAACTGATTCACTGAGGCCACACAGCAGATAGTAGGGCAGCCACGACCAAAGTGATTTGGTGGCCGTAGGTGGGTAGGACACAGGAAGATGACTTATCCTCAGGTCCCCATGCAATTCTTTTTTTTTTTTTAATTTTTTTTTTTAACGTTTATTTATTTTTGAGACAGAGAGAGACAGAGCATGAACGGGGGAGGGGCAGAGAGAGAGGGAGACACAGAATCAGAAGCAGGCTCCAGGCTCTGAGCCATCAGCCCAGAGCCCGACGCGGGGCTCGAACTCACGGACCGCGAGATCGTGACCTGAGCTGAAGTCGGACGCTTAACCGACTGAACCACCCAGGCGCCCCCCCCATGCAATTCTTATGTTACCTGGTCCTCAGACCACACTTGGAGAGAGATCTGCCATTGTCATCCAAGATCCTTTGTTGTCCCTCTTCCCCTTTGGGCGTGTTGGAAGAGAAGGACTTACAGAGGCTATTTTTGGCCAGTAAGCACCCGACCAAGGTCACGGGCTCGCGGGCCAAGTGAAACGGATCCAGGACAGAACCTGCAGATGGTCTCGGGGTGGCAAGAGGGAGGTGGCCACTTGGAAAAGGGCCCTGGAAGAGAGGGGGTGCACTCCTCGAGGGGCCGAGCCCCGGCAGCGCGTACCCTCATTAATGTTTCAGTAGACAGACAGGCAGAGTCAGCTCCCCCTCCAGACTGCTGAGTCACACCCCTCTGTCCTGGCTCACCTGCCCCTGCAGCCCAGGGAGAAATGCAAACAAAGCCCCGGGTATAGGCGCCTCAGATAAATCCCTGGAGACGTTTAAGATTCTTGAGTTCTTTTCCTCCAACACAAGGAACGTGCTACGAAGGACGGAGAAGAAAATTCAAAGTCCAAAGCCATTTGGAAGCACACACATCGGGTCTGCTCCTGTGTCACAGGCCGAATGTAGAGAAAGATAGGTTCAGTGAAAAGGTCTCTCGAGAAATTGTTTAATTGGAGGTGGCAGTACATTAACTTCTGGATCTTTACCCTAAACGTTTCAGTCTAGAAATGTATTTGAGGAGCACAGGCCAGAGATGAGGTTTTGACGCTGAGGTCCTGTTGGATCACGTCCATGCTGAATGCAGTTTATTAACTACCTTCTGAATGATTACAAGGTGCCAGAGTTCAAGTGTCTTACCAGGCCCCGGTGAGGGGCCTGACCTCACCTTCGGAGGCTCTTGCAGGGAATAAATGCCAAGGCCACCCCAGGGGAGGTGGCAGTGAGATAAATGAATAAAAAAGGAAAATACCGCTCCTAGGTAACTGCTGTCATTGCTTTGCTGTATTTCCTTCCACATATCTAGTATCCATCCAATATATTCTTTTTTCAATAGTGTATCTTTACTTTTTTTTTTAACCCCTTGGTATTTATAACAAGAGCAATTCTCCCACATTGTTGAATAGACTTTGCCGATGCTGCATCTAACATTACGTGGTGTTCCGCACCCTGGATGGGCTAGAATTTATTTGACTTTTCCTTTACTTTTATAGGCTGAAATCGTTTCTACGTATTTCATTTAAATATTTATTTATTTTGAGAGAGAGACAGAGAGACAGCAGGGGAGGGGCAGAGAGAAGGAGAGAAAGAAAATCCCAAGCAGGCTCCATGCTGTCAGGGCAGAGCCCGACCCAGGGCTCGAACTCACGAACCGTGAGATCATGACCTGAGCTGAAATCAAGAGTCAGGACACTTAATTGACTGAGCGAGCCAGGTGCTGCCATCACATATTTGACTTTTATAAGTGGGGATTCTTCTGCAGTTTTTTAAAAATCACTTCTTCACTAAATTTCTCCATCAGAAAGTGCTACATCAAAAGTTGTGAATTCTTTTAAGGCTCCTGGTACATCCTGCCAAGTTGCTTTCTAGAAGGGCATTCCAGTACGTATCCCCCCTGCATCAAATAAAGGTGCTTATCAATTAACCTTTGGTGAGCAGCACCTACTGTAATTAAAACCAAAACAAAAAAACTTTTTCAACATGATCTGTGGCGCCTGGGTGGTTCAGTCGGTTAAGTGTCTGACTTTGGCTCAGGTCATGATCTCGTGGTTCGTGAGTTCGAGCCCCGTGTCAGTCTCTGTCCTCTCTCTCTCAAAAATAAAAAAAAAAAAACATTAAATTTTTTTTTTAAATGGTCCACACTTCATATGTGTTCCTTTGATACAAAGGATGAGTGCTTTACATATTTTTCTGTTGAGGCACTGGGATTTTTCTTATTGATTTTAATATATGACTACATTAAATATATCTATTAAATTGTAATAAGTTATAAATATGTAATTTAATTTTGTATTTATATTTTATCTATCAAGACACAATGAGAGTAAAATGTATTAGCTCCTTGTTTTTAGAGTTTGTTGAATATAATGTTTCAGATTTGTCATTTGACTGTTCATGTTTTTGGTGATTGTTCAGTTTTGTGTACTCACATCCCTCTGATTTCTTTTACTATTTTTTTAACATTTATTTATTTATTTATTTTTAAGTATTTAATTTATTTAGAGCACACGCAAGCAGGATTGAAGCAGAGAGAGAGGGAGAGAATCCCAAGGCACCCAGGTGCCCCTCTTTTACTTTTTTTTTACTTTTTTTTGGTGAAAGAGTCCTTGTCTGCTTTGACTCTTACTTAAGTTTACCATATTTCTTATCAGTTAAAACGTTTAGGTTTAATTCTGAATTCTACTTTTTTTTTTTGGTGTGTGTTACGGTGTGAGGTTCCAATTTGATTTTTTCCCCCCAAAGGAGCCAATTTTCTCAGCCCATTTGCCTTTTGCAGCTGGTCTGGATTCTCGTGTCTTGGCTCGGGACCTCCCTCGATTTTAACCGTAACTGTAACAGGGGGTAAAGGGCCTCCTCCTGCCCTCCTCAGTCCTGCAGAACTTACCGCGTGCCCCCGTAGCCCCTCTTCCAAAGAAGCAGGCCCGTGGGCTCTGGGGTGACCTCCGGGGAAGACGGACACTGGCATTTTCACCGGATCCCTGACAGCCTGCGTGCCCTTTCACGCGACTTGGCCAGGTCACTGGGAAATACCGGAGAGATGGCAAAACAGAAGGGGCTTGGGACATCTCGGTGCCTGTCGGCTGGTCCAGTGCCCACTCTGTCACTTGTCTGCCAAGTGGGACGAGGATCCTGAGATTGCAACTTGCATAATGCCCCCGTCATCAGTAGGTCCCCGGAAGGAGCCCCGAAGCCTTTCGCGTCTGGTCCCACCCTCCCCAATTTCACACGAGCACGGGGAGCTGGGGTGTGTGCTTGATTCTCATGGTCTTACTACCCATGCAAACACCACTACGCAGCATCGGCTTCAAACACTTCAAAGGCCAGACGTTAGCAAAGTCCTTTATTAGCCTCTGTGATCTGGGCGTGGTCTGCATGCTGCCCCGAAGGGCACTGAGACTCCGGGGACTGTTACAACTCGTAGTTGTAGCCAGGGCCCTTCGAGGCTCAAAACCACCCCAGAGTCCTGGCTGTGACCCAGGAGGCCCTCACTGTGCGGGCCCCGGCCTACTTTTCCCACTTCCCCACCATCACCACCCCTCCTGCTCAGTCTGCTGTAGCCACATGCCCTACTCGGTGCTTCTGAACACCCTGGTTCATTTCCCTGTGCCCAGAACATTCTCTCCTCGGGCTTTTATGGCCGCGTTCCTTGCTTCATTCAGGTTATCGTGCATGTCTTCTCCTCGGAGAGATCTTCCTTGATCACCTGACTTAAAAAAACAGCCTAGGTCAGTCTCAATTACCAGCTTTCTTTTTCTTTCTTTTTAAAAATTCTTTTTAATGTTTATTTATTTTTGAGAGAGAGAAAGCAGAGCAGGGGAGGGGCAGAGAGAGAGGGAGACACAGAATCTGAAGCAGGCTCCAGGCTCTGAGCTGTCAGTACAGAGCCCGACGCGGGGCTTGAACCCACAAACCATAAGACCATGACCTGGGCCAAAGTCGAACCCTTAACCGACTGAGTCACCCAGGTGACCCTGCTTTATTTTTCTTTACGTGGCCTTTTATTCACTCACAAATACACACTCTCTTGTTTATTGTCTCCCACCTAGAACATAAGCTCTGCAAAGGCAGAAACATTGCTTTGTTCTTCTGTTTCCTCACCTTGGTCAGTATCTGACAGTCTACACATCCAGCAACTGGTAGCTTAAAAATATTCAAATGTGAATACCGCAGTTCATACAGTGTAGGAAGCTGCCATCAGGAACCCAACTATAATAACATCCACCGTCTAGGGCTTGACGAGGATCACAATAGGAAAATGGCTTTTGATCCAATCTGCAAAGGATTGTATAAGAAGGAACAGTCTGGGGGGCGCCTGGGTGGCTCTGTTGGTTAAGCATCCGACTTCAGCTCAAGTCAGGTTCTCACAGTTCGTGGGTTCAAGCCCTGCGTCTGGCTCTCTGCTATCAGCACAGAGCCCACTTCGGATCCTCTGTCCCCCTCTCTCTCTGCCCCTCCCTCTCTCTCTGTCAAAAATAAGTGAACATGAAAAAAAGAAAAAAAAAAAAAGAGCGAACACTCTGGAAAATATTAATGAGACTTTTGTGTGAGGATCTATCATATGTTAACTGATTAATCCCTACTGAAACCCTTTAAGGCAGACATTATCTCCATTATCACAGATAAGGATCCTGAGATTTTAACTTGCATAATGCCGTATCTATCAAAGGTACGCAATTCAGGGTCAACAACCAGGCTCTTCTGCTCTGGTACACTGCCTCCCACAGAACATCCTCAAAGGTGCTTAAATATAGGTTATCCTTCTGAAAATGAGACCTCAAACGATTTAGCCACTAACACAGCTCCTGAGGGGTACAACCTGTCCCTAGGTTTTCGGATACCCACCCAGCCCAGAAAGTGACAGCATAAAATAAGTGAAGCTTAAAAGACCGTGGAACATATGTGCCCTTCCCCTGAGAACCAGTGAGCTCCACATCTTGTTTATGCTACAGTGGACGGAGTTGTTCCTGAAGTCTTACCTTCCAAAGTTTTTGGAAAGAGAGTAGCAAGAAAGCTGGTTCTTATAAAAGATAATACATATTCATTTGCCCAACGAATAAATACGTGCGGAGTGACAACCATGGGCTAGGTACAGAGATAAGCCCCTGGGAACATAGTGATGAATAAGATATAGACATTGTCTTTGGTCTCACGGACCTCATAGGCTAAAAAGGATCTTAGTGAAAATTATGCTGCTGTCGTAAAATTTCATTTTATGACTCAATCGAGAAATATTTATTGACTACTTTACGTCCTGCTTTGTGTTAAGAGGAGGGAATTCAAACGGTGAGCAAAACCAGACCTGATTCCTGCCTTCACGGAGCTCACAGTCTCATGAGGAAGATCTTTAATAATTTACATGCACATTTGGTATCAGGAGATCCTACAAATAGGGGAAACTGGCTTCATGAGATTAGATTTCTGCTTGAAGAAGTACCCCTTGAGCTGAGATGTGGAGGACAAATAAAAGGTAACTAGGCAAGGAGGGGGGGGAAGAATGCTTCAGGCAACTTAAATGACTCCTGAGAGGATCCTGTTGTACAAGGAAAGATGGTGAGCCGGAAAGACAGTGAAAGAGGGCTGTGTGGCTGGAGAGCTGGGAGTAAGGAGCACCGGGTTCCTGGTGGGCCTGAGTCCTGGCCGGGAGCAGACCCCGGGTGATGTACCTTCCCGGCGGCCTCTAGGCTCACAGTCTTGCAACTGCGGCACCTCCCTGCTGGAGACACAGCTTTGAGGCGGCGGGGCTCCCTGCATCGGCAGGCAGAGAGAAACCTAGATGGTCGGGAGCATCTGCAGGAAAACCAGGGCTCCGCCTCTTGGTGACATGGAGGGAGGAAGAGCTTTCCCCCAACCTTCCTTTCCAGAGTGCCACCCATATTCAGCAGCGGAGCAGAATGCTGTTTTGGGGTCCCACTGAACCGGATGTAAGTTCTTCATCGGTTACCGGTAAGTTTCTCAGCTATTCAGTAGGAATAAAGCAGGATGCTGAGGAGGATCCAACGAGGTCAAGTACGAAAGCGCCAAGCACAGTGCTTGGCTCAGGGCAGATACTCAGCAAATAAGGGCTGTCATTTTTCTTCATCTGTTAAACGGAGACCGTGACAGTGCTGGTTGCCCGGCTTGGTCAGAAGATGCGTGTTTGGATTGCGTATGTGGAAATGTTAGGCTGGGCCTCCGGGGCGCAGTCCTACTTCTGATTTTAAGAGCCAGGAGCTGACTTTTCCCAGCGCCCGTCCTCAGAACCTGCCCGGTGCACCGTGTGCATCCTCTGAAAAGCGACCTCCCGCTTTTTTTCCAGGTTCCTGGGTAGCTTTCCGTTTGGGAACCTCCGTCCCCCACCAGGCAGAGCCGCCCTGCGGGAGCGGGCGCACCCGGCACGCCCACCCGGGGCCGCCCCGCCGCGGTGCCCGCCGGCGCCGGCCCTCAGAGGCTGGGTCGCGGCGGGCCGGGCCAATCAGAATAAGTTTGGCCCTCTACAGTTTCCGTCCGCTCACTAGGAGGCGCTGCGGCGGCCGCGGCTGCTCCCGGGGCCGTCGCGGGCCGGAGCGGTGGGGCTGGGGGTGAAGGCTCGTGGCCATGGAGTGGGCTTCGGAGTCGGCGGCCGTGAGGCGGCACCGCGTCGGCGGGGAGCGCCGGGACGGCCCGGCGGCCGCGCCCCAGCCCGGGAGGGAGGCCCTGGCGCCGGAGCCGCCGGCGGACGCGGGCGGCGGCGGCGGCGGCGCGAGGACGCGGAAGCGGAGCGCGGGGGGCGACGCGAGCCGGGGCGCGGGGACCGGACTGTCCGAGGCGCGCGCCGCGCTGGGGCTGGCGCTCTACCTGCTCGCGCTGCGGGCGCTCGTGCAGCTCTCGCTGCAGCAGCTCGTGCTGCGCGGGGCCGCCGGGCGCCCCGGGGATTTCGACGCACGCCAAGCCAGGTACCCGCCGCTCCCGCCCGGCCCGCGCGTCTCCTCCGCCGCGGCGGCGGTTGGGTCCCGGGCTCCGCACCTGCGTGCGCCCGCCCCGCGGGACCGCCCGGGCTCGCCGGCGCCGCGCGGCCGCACGTGGGGCGGGGCGGGCCCCGCGCGCCCCTCTGCCGGAGTCCCCGCGTGCGGGTCGCGGAGCCGGCGTGGCCCTCTGTGGATCCGGCGGTGCGGTCCGGGGTGGCCTGGGGGGCGGATTGCACCGGCCTCTTCGCCCCGGTTCTGCCGGGCGCGTGGAGGGTTGGCAGTCGTCCCCCGTCTTCTGGAGCAACTTCCACTTTTTAGTCGCCTTCCTGCATTCCGTATGAAATGGGGAGTGGAATTTGTGTGTCTAGACCGTTTGATAAATTCGGTTTGGGTGGGGAGGTGATAATGGGGATAACGCGGTGCTCTTAACTTCCGGAGGGTCACGGTCCTCACCTGTAAGCCGTGGGGGCTTCCGGAGGACTGCACCTTCAAAATTCTACCATTTCGGGGGTTCTCAGATTCCTGGAGCGTGTCCTTGGGCCCCTGGTGTGTAAGATCTGGTGGTTTTCTTTGCTTTTGTTTTAAATTCAAGAAGAGACCTTTAAAGGTATTGTGACCCTAAGTAGGTCAAAGCTCCTAAAATCACAAGCTAGCATAGTTTTCAGCAGCCTCGGTGTTTTCAAAACTTTGGAATACAAAGTGCCGGAAGCTTATTTTCTTAAAGACGTTCTGGCGCACACCTCCCCCACTCCCTTTTTGCCCACTTGGAATGTAGTGAAAAGATAACACGTTCCGTTTTGTTTTGTTTTGTTTGTTTTAGGGGTAGGGTTGGCTTGGGCCTGAATTGTTATTAGGCTCAGTGTGCACACCGTGGAGAGGGCTGAGTCCATTCTCATCGATCGGAAGTTTGTTTTTGTTTTTGCTTATTTAACCTCTTATTTGTCTTTGCTCATTGGCTTCTACTTAGAATCAGTAACTCTCCAGGGCGAAGCTCAGTGAGGCCGGATTCTGTCTGTCCAGCCTGCTGCAGCCACACGTTTTGAGTCGAGTCCCTAGTCTTTGTATTGGCTTGATATGGGGATAGGAAGAATTTGGGAGCGGGGCGGATCTTGAAAACTGAAAGGAGGAACTCACAGAAGGCATAATAAACAGATGGAACTTTACAAGGGATTTTTCACAGAGTACCTGAAATAATAAAAGCTTTTTTGTATGTGAGAGGTCACAGAACTGGCTTTTGCCGGGGGGTGAGGGGGGGATGGAGGGGAGGTCAGGAAAAGTTGCCTCGTGTTAAGCATCCATTTCAAGCCTGGCACGCCTTGTCATCATCGTTCTTTTGGTTTCTTCCAGGGATTATCTTGAACACATCACATCCATTGGCCCCAGGACTACAGGAAGTCCAGAAAACGAGATTCTGACCGTCCATTACCTCTTGGAACAGATTAAACTGATTGAAGTTCAAAGCAGCAGCCTTCACAGGATTTCAGTAGATGTCCAACGGCCCACCGGCTCCTTTAGCATTGACTTCTTGGGAGGTTTTACAAGCTACTATGACAACATCACCAACGTCGTGGTAAAGCTGGAGCCCAGGGACGGGGCCCAGCATGCTGTCCTGGCTAACTGTCATTTTGACTCCGTGGCCAACTCCCCAGGTACGTACCTGACTTTCAGTCATTTTGGAGTTGGACTTGAGTACACCCAGAGAGCTTACCAACCCCCAAGCTGCTTGGGCAGTTGTAGGGCACCATTTTGGGGGGGTTGTATTATTTTTTTGACAAACCTGTTTTTCATCGTGATGGAATTGAAGATAATTAGAATAGTATCATTTAGTTTAAGATCCAAACCTTCACTGTTCTCTCAAGTGCTTTCTTTCTTTCTTTCTTGGGACATTAGGGCCAGCAGCCCAGTGACTGTACAGGGAGCAGATCACAGCTGCCTTGCCAGGGTGCAGGAGTGTGTCCCTGAGTCCTGGGGTTAGGTTCTGCCGCATCCAGTGTTTACTCAGCTCCGTGGTGTAGGAGGCTGTGGGCATTTGGGATGAAGAATAGGTTTCGCCTTCAAGGGAGGGAGGGCTTCCGGGGACGGCTTCCCTAGCAGAGTCTGTTGCCCTGGAAAGTGAGGATTTGGGCCCACTGGGGATGCCATACTCTTAGAAGAGCTCATCGATCCACAAATCTTGCTGTGAAAATACTTTGGCACAATGGAATACTTGATGTTCAGGACGGTGCCTGACACGATAAAACATTCGTAGAATGAAGGAGAGTTCCCTAAATTGAAGTTCCATTTTTTAAAATAAGATTCACAAGAGAAATGTGTGCAGTAGCTAGATTTGAAGTAGGGACAGATGGAAAATAGTAGCATTTTGCAGTGGAATCCTGGCACTTTAGAGATGGAGGAAATGAGATCGTGTCTGGTGCTGTCCGGTTCAACCCTGTCTTTTGTCACAGGAATAAACTTAGCTGGTCACCACTGATCAGAGACAGAGGTGGCACCAGAGGCTGCGGTTCTGGCCAGCCAATTATTTGAGCTACATTTGAAAGGAAGGAGAGCATAGTTAAGTTCCTTTTGGCAAAATACCTAACCTCTTCTCTGCTCCATTTCTGATCTGCAAAATGGAGATTAATTCCTAATAATTGTTACTTGACTGTAATATTTCTGGATTGCTCGAACGCATAGCAGGCTCAAAGGACTATCCAGATATAAAAGATAAAACACAAGATACAAAAGTTATACAGAAGGTAGAATTTATTTGCTTGATGAAATGACTCACACCAGGGTTTCTTTAATCAGAAAGCTTGCCAACTGCATTTAGAAGGTAACGTGCTTTTTCGAGTGTCCGTGTATAGATACCTGCTTTATAAAGTCACAAATACCTTTGTGTGTGCTAGGGAAACCAGTAGTCCTTCATGCCTGTTTCAGAGAAGCTGTAAAATCAGTGTCCCCCTACGCCCACTATTATAACGCTTAAATTCTTGGGTGGGACAGATTAACACCAGGGTTATTTAAGAGCATTATAAAAGAAAGATGTGTATACGAGTATCAGAAACATGGTGCCAGGTGTTATAAATCACATACATGGAGTCCAGGAATGAAAGAATGGCAATTTTGTGGGTCATTGGAACCCATTTTTAATTAAAATTGTCTACAAATACCTAGCCGACAATCTCAAGGAAATTTCTGTTCATTGCAAATTGTTAAAGAATCCCCATGTTTCACTTAGTTCATCCATTGAAAGGATGTAGGTGATAGTCTATTTTGTGACTGTGCTTTTCAACTTTTTTTTTTTTTTTTTTTTTTTTTTTTTACACCCTTTCTTCTCACCAGCGTATCTGGAACTTAGGAACTGATACCAATTCGGAGTAATGTTACCCACAGAAAAGCCTTAAGTTTCTTGGTTTTGCTGCACGGTTCCAGGTTGTTGGTGGAAGAGACGTGGAGTTATTTTAGTGGTGGTTTCAATTTCAGGGTTAATTCTAAGTGGAAAGGGATATTGACAAACCACCCAGCCTTTATAGATACTGTCCTCTAACTTGTCTTTGCTTTCTTAAAGGCATTTAACCCTTCTTTAGTCCTGTTCTCAGGTGCCAGAACCATTAAAATAAAGGAAGATAAGTGGACAGTTTAACTTTTTAATCAGCCCTATATATATTTCTTTCAATTTCTCTCTCACTTTGAATAAAAAATTTAGGGGCGCCTGGGTGGCTCAGTCGGTTAAACATCTGACTTCGGCTCAGGTCATGATCTTGTGGTCCATGGGTTCGTGCCCTGCGTCGGGCTCTGTGCTGACAGTTCAGAGTCTGGAGCCTGTTTCGGATTCTGTGTCTCCCTCTTTCTCTGACCCTCCCCTGTTCATGCTCTCTCTCTGTCTCAAAAATAAATAAATGTTAAAAAAAAAAATTAAAAAAAAATTTATTGTTTGCTGTTTACATTAAAGTAACTCAGAGTGTCAAAGTGAAAAACCATGAATTTCACTTGGTTGTAGGAATGTGTTACTTCTTACTGAGAGCTACCTATGCTTTCTGCTTGATGGTAATTAGATAATTATTACTTTGGTTCACTTTGATTCAAATGCAACCTGGTGATCACCACCAGGACAAGGACAGCTGATAAGTGGTTTCTCCTTGAGTAGGAATGGGTCTGGAATGGAACAGCCCCAAAATGAGCATTTTAGCCGGCTGCAGAGCCTTTCTTAAATTTGTAAAGAGAAGAAGGAACGATTAACACTGGATTGGACCACATTTTCTTGTAATCCTCCCGACACACCTCAAATAAACGTCATTGGCCCTGCCCTCCAGACCGACCAGGAGGAAACTGTAGAGTAAATAACAACTAGTACTTACCGCCCAAGTCTTTCTTGCTCGGAAACCCACACTAAATTCTGTAGCACCCTGCCTCCCAATAGGCACACCCAGAAATGCTTCTGCCTGGGTTATTACTATGTCTATTTACTTGGCTTACTCTTTAAACTTTTTATTATGGACAATTTCAAACATGTGCAAAACCAGAATTGTTTAACCTGAGCATACCTGTCAGCCCACTTCAAAGGTCCGGTCTGGTTTCTTTCCCCTCTGCAACCCTTGAGAATTTTGAAGCAGATCTCAGCTGTACTCAGTCCTCTGTATTTCAGTCTGCTCCCACCCAAAGATAGGATTCGTTTTGGGCATGCTCGTAACACCATGAATTATCTCACCTAAAAAGTAAAAACTTACCGAGAATTCCCCAATATCCTCAAATGTCTAGTCTACCTGTTACAGTGCTTTTAAAAAATCAGGGTATTAAAGTCATCTTTATAATCATGTTTAATTAATATACGAAGTGTCTGAGTCAAGAAGAAGTGAAGTGCTTTGATGAGGTCCTCTGCAGATTTCTCAGCACGGGGACCAGGGAGGCTCTTCGGGTCATTGGTCTCCTCTCCTGTGTCTTACTAGATTTGATGTCGTGTCTGTACTTTTTCATCACATGATCCCCTTCATCACATAATCTTCACAAAATGCTCTGTCACCCAGACCACCTGCTCTGTGAAAGTGGAGTGACGTGCAGCTTTGTGATCCTGGCAGGAAAAGAAGCAGGAAGGTCGTGGTGGTGCGGGAGATGATGGAGGAAGCCAGAACCCCAGAAGTGAGAATACCCCAGGGGGTGTGGAGTGAGGACGAAGGGTGGACCAGATTGCCCGGGCTTGAGGGAATGCGGGTTTTCAGTTAACTGAGATCCTGCCTGGTTGATGGTTCAACAGATAGGAGTCAAGTGACTGCTCTCGGCTGGGGACGGTTCTATACCAGTCAGCAGGCCGACCGGATGAGGATCCCCGTCGTCATGGAGTGAGGCGGCTCGGGCCAGTGCCCTTGTCAGCTGGCAGTGACAGATGTGCTTGTGGTCTTGCAGCCAGTGTTGTGCTTTCTTTCTTTCTTTTTTTTTTTTTTAAGTGTCTTGTTTATTTTTGAGAAAGAGAGAGAGAGTGCAAGTGGGGAAGGGAGAGAAAGGGACGGAGGGTCTGCAGCAGGCTTTGTGCTGACGGCAACGAGCCCGATAAGGAGCTTGGGCTCACCAGCCGTGAGGTCATGACTGGAGCTGGAGTCTGACACTCAACCGACTGAGCCAGCCAGGCGCCCCGTGGTGCTTTCTTGACGAGAAAACCGTTCCTAGCCATGACGGTTCACCCCATAAAAGTTTTACGATCTGAGAAGCGGGGCTCCCGGGTGGCTCAGTGGGTTGAGGGTCCGACTCTTGATTTCGGCTCAGGTCATGACACCAGGGTCGTGGGATTGAGCCCCGCGTTGGGCTCCTCGCTGATCATGGAGCCTGCTTAAGATTCTGTCTCTCCCTCACCCTCTGTCCCTCCCCCTTGCTCTTGGCACGCTCTCTCTCAAATAAAAAATAAATGTAAAACAACCAACCTTCAGTCTGAGAAGCAAATCTTTCTTTCTGATTCGAAGGTGCCAGCGATGATGCAGTGAGCTGCTCGGTGATGCTGGAAGTGCTCCGTGTCTTGTCGACGTCTTCAGAAGCCCTGCGTCACGCTGTCATATTTCTCTTTAATGGTGCCGAGGAAAACGTCTTGCAAGTGAGAGTTTACTCTCTTCAGTACTAGACCTGAGCAACGATGACGACAGTAGCTCGCGCTTAGGCATTTCGCTCATGCTTTTGAGTGGCATCGTAAAACGATGTGCAAAAGAAATACCGTCCGTGGCGGTGCTGTAAAAACCCCGCAGCCTCCGTGTACACGGGTTCGGTACTTGCACACTCACGTCACCTTGTCAGCGTTTGAGTCCCGCAAGGGCTTTGTGATGGCGTAATTAAACATGGCAGGTTTTCTGTGACCCCGGGGCGTCAGGGAGGTTTCGAGGCAGGCACGCAGCATGCGGATTGTCCTTTCTCTTCTGTTGGTTTGCCCGGCCTCACACTTCCTGCGGGTGTTGTTCGGCACCGCTCGCGGAAGTCGGGCTGCCTTCGGCGATGGCGACTTTCCACTCAGCAAGCTGCACGCAGCCAGTGTGCGTAGAGACACAGATCGGTGTCTTCAGGTCCTGCCTTTGAAAAAAACGATTATTTTCCTCTTCTTCCCCTTATCAACGTAGACCTTCTGTCTTTAAAATAAACCGAAGAAAGACTTTGATAATTTAAGATTGTTTCACCTACATCTGTTTTATTTCCTTCTTATTCAGGCCAGTCATGGTTTCATAACTCAGCACCCTTGGGCCAGCCTGATTCGTGCATTTATTAACCTGGAGGCAGCGGGCGTGGGAGGGAAAGAGCTTGTGTTCCAAACAGGTACGTGAGCCGTATTTTACATTTTAATGCAGTTGCCTCGTGTACTTTAATGCAGTTCTCGTATTTGCGGAAGTGGAAGTTCTTCAAACATAAGGAATTTCCCTAATGAAAGAATGTTCTTTTTTGGAGCGTGAGGTAGTCTGTGTTTGTCGTCGTCGGGAGTTTTTAACAAGGTGATATGACCAGCCCCTGACACTCCCACTGCGCTAATCACATGTCACGTGTGTGCAAAGCCTCGTATGTTTGTCATGTCGCTTAATCCTCAGAGCAGCCTGAGGGAGAAGTACGGTCGTTACCGTCGTTTTGCAGATGGGAAGACCAAGGCAGGAGACATCTCAGGCGGCCCAGGGTTTCACAGCTGGGAGCAGGCACAGCGGGGTTGGACCTGGGTGGTCCTGACCCGTGTTCTTAACCACCAACCAGATTGTCATGTAGGCGGTGGACTTACCTGTGTCCATTATGGATGATTACGATATAAGTAATATTAAACGACGGTCATTTCCTGAATTGAAATGAGGAAAAGGGCTTTAAATTTATCTTTGAGTTAATTTGAATGTGACAGAGTTCAGTAATACTTTAGCCAGAGAAATGTTTTTAATTTCTAGAGGATAACAAGATTATAAATTACAAGGGGAACATCCATTAAGTTAGTATCATCTGTCATCTTTTTTTTTTTTTTTGAGAGAGCACGCAGGGGAGGGGCAGAGAGAGAGGAGAGAGGGAAAAAGAATCCCCAGCAGGCTCCACGCTGCCAGCACAGAGCCCAGTTCAGGACTTGAACTCACAAACGTGAGATCATGACCTGAGCCAAAGTCAAGAGTCACGCTTAACCCGACTGAACCACCCAGGCACCCCTGTCATTTTCTTTGTCTTTAAAAAAATTTTTTTTTTTTAATCTTTATTTCAGAGAGAGAGAGGGAGGGGCAGAGAGAGAGGGAGACACAGAATCGGAAGCAGGCTCCAGGCTCTGAGGTGTCAGCACAGAGCCTGATGTAGGGCTTGAACTCACAAACTGCGAGATCATGACCTTAGCCAGAGTCGGACGCTTAACCGACTGAGCCACCCAGGCGCCCCAGCCCCTGTCATCTTTCTTAACAGAGTTCAAAGCTCTGGGCTTCCTAAAATCTGATCTGGGAAGTTTCCTGCCATTTCCCCTCTGTGTTAGGAATTTGGATAGTGCATTGTAGCTGGACAGACGGCATCTGGTAGGCGTTCTACAATGAGGGGTCTGAGATGGGCCAGGAAAAGTGAGTAAGCAGATGGAGAACTCGGTTTTTAGTGCCCTCTACACACACGGTATCAGTTAAGATGCGCTGAGTGCCGAGTACGTCTTTATATACAAGCTAAACAGAACCGTATTCTAATATTCTCCAACCAACTTATCTTAGACTTTCACTGTTTAAAATGGTTGTATGTTTTAGGGGCGCCTGGGTGGCGCAGTCGGTTAAGCGACCGACTTCAGCCAGGTCACGATCTCGCGGTCCGTGAGTTCGAGCCCCGCGTCGGGCTCTGGGCTGATGGCTCGGAGCCTGGAGCCTGTTTCCGATTCTGTGTCTCCCTCTCTCTCTCTGCCCCTCCCCTGTTCATGCTCTGTCTCTCTCTGTCCCAAAAATAAATAAAAAACGTTGAAAAAAAAAAAAATTTAAAATGGTTGTATGTTTTAGGCCAGCTAACCTCTGAGAATCTCAAGGTCACGAGATGAGGAGCAAAGCGCTCCTTTCTTTCTGACTCAGACCTTCCTGTGTGTTCTCACGCCTCCGCTGACTACTGAGAAGGAGCTGGTCTTAGGGCTCAGCAGATGCCACACTCTTACCCGGCCCCTCTAGTTCTGGGGTTCAGTCAGGATAGGAGGACTGCTTGGTGTAACAACCACCAGGTCAAAAAGCAGCAAGAGAAGATTCCGTAAGCAGAGCTGACGTCGCGTCTGTCCTCCGGCGAAAATGTCAGGGCCCTGCACGGGCAGGAGCGCGTCTTCGAATGCTTGCCCCCCCCCCTCCCCCCCGGAAGTGTGCTGTGTGTCACACGCTCGGCCGTTGTCCCAGCACGCTGGCCCCGTACTCCCGGGACCCGAATCACAGCCGGTCTTAAGGTTTGGTCTGTACCGTTCCTGAATGTATGCTGTGCGTGTGTATAAAAATATATGTTATCCGTATGTAGTCCAGAGAGGTTAAAACACCTCTGCCTAGGGCAGGTTAGATCTAGAGCAAAGTTAATTCCTTCATTTCCATGTATCGAGTACTCAGTTTTACTAGGCGTGACTAGCCTATAGTCGGTGTTCTTTTCAGTAAATGTAGATAGTTTTACATAAAAATTGCACAATTGCATGCATTTTAGATATAATTGTATTGTCTGGAAAGAGTCAAACAAACTGCCCTCAGAGTCCCTGCCGGCTGGGGAGCGTCGCCTGGTGGAGCAGGGGTGGTGTCACTGGAGCAGAGGATGGGGCTAAATGTGAAAATTTTGACCTCTCCGTTGCTTCACGAATTTAGAACCAGAATGTCATTACTGCTTTACTTCTACTCCTTACAGTTTTGTGTACTGTTTGCGTTTTTTGCGTTGCATATGATTACTTTAATAATAGGCAAAGAACAGACTTGTTACCAGTTAGCAGTATGCGGTTGATGCTCGAACCTTGAAGCGCACAGGGCTTAGGGGCACTGACCCCTTGCGTGGTTGAAAATCTGCGTGTAACTCTGGGCTCCCCGAAAGCTAACTAGTGTGGTCTCCTGCAGACCGGAAGCCTGACTGATCAGACAGTCGGTTAACCCCCGCTCTTTGTGTCGTGCGTGTTGTGTATTCTCACAATAAAGCGAGCTAGAGAAAGTGTGGTTAAGAAGATAAGAGAAAATACATTTACAGCATTGCACGTGTTCATTGAAGAAAATCTGCATATAAGTGGGCCCGGTTCAGAGCCGTATTGTTGGAGGACAGACTGTGCACGCAGTTCACGTGCTTCACTCGTGCGGAAAGAAAATCGTCGCACTTGAAAAGTAATGTTTTCCGGAGGGGCATATCCTGCGGGAGGTTTGGAGAGAGTATTTCCCTCCCGTCTCCGAGTTTCTAGGCCGCGTTTCCCTCCAGGTTTGGGGGCTGATCCTGGTGGCTGTAGCGCACACGCGCCGGCTCTCCGGGCTCTGACGTTCAGTGCCTTTCTCCGTGTCTCACCGGCGGGTGCCGCCGCCCGGAGCGAGTCAGCCTCGCCTCCACCTTCGACCAGAAGAGGGGAAGGCCTCCAGGATTTGGAGTTCTGCTGGGCTCCTTAAACAGACACAGGTCCTGTCCTGGGAACTTCTTGCTTAAACCCACGTATTCTCTCTCGTGCTCCATTGTCCCCTCAGAGATTCATTCGGGGTTTTTAGTGATTAGACTGGAATAATCATTACTACCTAATTTTTTTTAAAGGGCCAGACTGCATGAAGGAATGACTTAGCTTATCAGATTAGTGATTTATATCATGACTCAGTAAGGCTGACTTAATAATTCTGAAGGTGTTATAAAATGCATAGATTAAACCAGTTAATATCTGTGCCCTGTGAGAAATTCAGATACTACCAACCTCGAGTAGAAGAAGGCCCAGAAGCCAAGGGGTCACAGACTCCTTTTTTTCTCTGGCGAACAATACCATGCCCTGTGACTCTACTTCCCCCAGATACCCAGTAATTCACCCACTTATGGAAGATTCAGTGGTTTCTAGATCTGTGCACAGAGTTGAGTGCTCATCACCGCAGTCCATTTTAGAATCTCCTTCTTGCCCCAAAGAGAGACCCCGTGCTCTCTCAGTCCACCTTCTTTCAGTTCGTGTGCTATTTTCTAAGGATCAACCGTGTTGTAGCACGTGGGGGTACTTCGTTCTTTTTTATGGCTGAATTACGCCCATTGTATAGACTGGTGGATTTCGTTGATCCATTTGTCAGTTGATGGACATCTGGATTGATTGTACTTCTAGGCTATCGTGGATAATGCTGCTGTGAACGTTTGTGTGTAAGTCTGTGTGTAAGACCTACATCTTCCTTTCTTACGGGGGGATGCCCGGGGCTGAAATTCCCGGTTCGTATGGTAAATTAATGTTTAACTTTTAAAGAAACTGCCCGAGTAAGTAGTGAAGCTTTTATTTCAGAAGAAATGTAAATTCAGATAACAATAAGACTTTTTAAAATTTTATTGATTTATTTGGAATTTTTTGAATTTTAGATTTGCAAAAAGCAGGGAGGCTACTGCCCAGCGCTGATGAATGTAGAGAAACAGGTGGTTGCGTACGGTGCCGGGGGGGAGCGTGGACCGATGCGGTTTGGGGCACTTCAGCCGTAGCGACTGCTTGAAAACACGTGTGGACGCTTCCGTCCCACACATCCACTTGTAGGACTTGATCGTGGAGAAGTGAGTACACATACGCGCACAGATCTGAGTCCTGCGGAGTCTTCTTGGCTTTTAAGAAGACTGAAGAATTGAGAACCCTTTCCAGGTCCACACGTGGGAGACTGCTTGTATTAACGGTGACCTCACATGTTTCCCTCTTCCATCGTTCATTTTCCCCTCCCTGTCGGATCGTTTCCATCTGCACTCGACACGCCTTTCCTCTCTTCTTCGGGAAACCACTTTGACCTCCTTCACCCCCAGACCGCTGCTCATTTCTCTCTTCTCATCTATTGCAAACTCCTTCAGGAGTGGAATTCTTTGTCCTGCTGGGCTCCCGGCACGCCCAGCACAGGCTCTAGTCGGACGACCCGCGTTCAGATCCCCCCGGAGCACACGCCCTCGGCGAGCAACCTCGAACAAGTCACACGGTGCTCCGTGCTTTAGTCCCTCGTCTGTAAAGTTGGGGTGGTGGTAGCGCCCGCTCCTCGAGAGTCTTTGCCACCGCGTGAAATCCTCAGCTCCGGAATCTCTCCTCTGAGGGCTCCCTTTGCCTTGTTTGTACTTTGGGGAGTGTCTCACCCAGGAGCCGACTGACTTGCCCGTCTGTCTTCCTTTTTACACCAGAGCTTGACCTGGCAGCCTCAGCAGGTGATCAGTGAGAGGCCGGAGCGGGGCTGGAGCTCTCTAAGCGGGTGAAGGCCGGGTAGTGGATATTTAAAACTGTAAATTTCTTTCCTGCTGACAGGTCTTACGTTTTTTACAGGTTTTTTCTCCTAATGTTTATTCATTTTTGAGAGACAGAGACAGAGCACGAGTGGGGTTGGAGAAGAGAGAGAGGGAGACACAGAATCTGAACAGGCTCCAGGCTCTGAGCTGCCAGGACGTAGCCTGACGTGGGGCTTGAACTCACGAACCACGGGATCGTGACCTGAGCCAGAGTCAGAACTTTGACTGAGCCACCCGGGTGCCCCTGCAAGTATTTTTTATGGCACGATGCAGAAGACGAACTTAACATCTTAAGCGTCTCTGTCTTATATCGTGAAAGAAAAGCATGCAGCTCTGCGTGTTTAGCCTGAGGGGTTTTTATAAACTGAATATAATCCTGTGAGCAGAACCCACATCAAGACTAAGAGTATTGCCCGTACTCGAGAAGCCTCCCCTGCGACCTTTCCCAGCCTTTCCTCCCAGCAGGGTTACGGCTATCCTGACTTCTGTCTTAACAGTTAACTTTGCTTGTATTTGCACTTTCTCCAAATGGACTCGCGCACGGTTTTCCCTTACATATGGCTTCCTTTTTCACTCAGCGGCATGTCTGTAAGATGCATCTGTCTCGTGTGTGGCAGACTTCTTTTTCATTGCTAAATACTGTTCCAGTGATGAGAGTGTCCACTCTACTGGTGATGTTAGATTGTGGGTTTTGGCCCTTAGGAATGGTGCTGTTGTGAACTTTCTTGTGAACGTCTTTTGGTACACGTGTGCGTGTATGCTCACTTCTGAGTAGAATTAGTGAGTCACCGCGTGTGCATCTGCTCGGCTTTGCTAGATAACTGCCATACCTAGATGTGAAAATCCTAAATAAAATATTAGCGAACTGAATCCAGCAACGTGTGTGTGCGTGTGTATGTGTGTATACGTGATGTTTTCCAACAGAGTTGAGCTTATTCCAAGAACACGAGATGTTTTTTCCCCTTAAGTTTCGGGTTTCCAAAATGATTCAATATTTGCACATACTGCAAAGTGATCACCACAATAAATTCAGTTAACATCCATCTTCATAGTTACAATTTTTTTTCTTGTGTTGAGACCTTTTAAGATCTATTCTCCTAGCAGCACCAGTATGGTACAGTATTATTACCTGCGGTCAGCCTGCTGTGCGCGCCATCCCCAGGACTGACTGACTTCATAACCTCGACTTTGTACCTTTCCATCACCTCCACCCATTTCAGCCACCCCCCAGCCCCCACTTCCGGCAGCTGTCAGTCTGTTCCTTGTATCTATGAGTTTGGGTTTTTGTTTAGATACCACATATAAGAGAGGTCATATGATATTTATTTTTCTGTATGACTTATTTTGTACAGTGCCCTCAAGGTCTATCCGTCCTGTCGCAAATGGCAAGATTCCCTTTTTCACGGCTGAATACCATTCCGTCGTACACATATTCCACGTTTTCTTTATCCATTCGTCCATCGATGGACACTTAAGTTATTTCCATATCCTATCGTAGATAATGCTGCAGTGTCCGTGGGGATCCACACTGTTTTCCAGAGTGGCTGCTCCAGTTCACGTTCCCACCAGCAGTGCACAGGGTTCCCTTTTCTCCGCATCCTTGCCAGCACTTGTTATCTCTTGTCTTTTTGGTAAAAGCCATTCTAACAGGTGTGCAGTGATAACTCGTGGTTTCAGTTTGCGTTTCCCTGATGATTAGTGATGGTGAGCCCCTTTTCGTGTACCCATTGGCTATCTGGATGTCTCAATTTGGAAACGTATCTCTTCAAATCTTTTGCCCAGGTTTTAATTGGATTTTTTTTTTTTTTTTGGCCACTGAGTTGTAGGAGTGCTTTATATATTTTGGATATCTACCCTTTATCAAGATATAGGATAGGCAAATACTTTCTCCCATTCTGCCGATTGCCTTTTAATTTTGTTGGTTTCCTTTGCTGTGAAGAAGCTTTTTAGCTTGACATATTTTCATTTATTTAACTTTTGTTGCCTTCGCTTTTGGTGTGAAATGCAAAAAATCATTGCCAAGACCAATGTCAAAGAACATTACTAAACCCGCATTGTTTGTTTGTTTTTTTTAAATGTTTATTTTTGAGAGAGAGAGGGAGACATGGAATTTGAAGTGGGCTTTGGGCTCCAACCTGTCAGCACAGATCATATTTTACATGACCTAAGCCGAAGTCAGACGCTTAACTGATTGAGCTACCCAGGTGCCCCTAGCTTTGGGTTTTATGTTCAAATCTTTAATCCGTCTTGAGTTCGTTTTTGTGTATGATGTCAGAGTGGTCCAATTTCATTCTTTTGCGTGTGGCTGTCCAGTTTTCGCAACACCATTTATTGAAGAGATTGTTCTTTCCCGGTATATGTATGTTCTTGGCTCTTTTCACATAAATCGATTGAACATGTACGTGTGGGTTTATCTCTGGGCTCTCTCTTCTATTCCATTGATGTGTATCTGTTTTTATGCCAGTGCCTTACTGTTTTGATTACTGTGGCTTTGTAGTATCGTTAGAAATCAGGGAGTGTGGTGCCTCCAGCATCGTTGTTCTTAAGATTGTCTTGGCTATTCATAGTCTTCTGTGCTTCCATACAGATTTTTAATTGTTCTATTTCTGTGAAAAATGCCATTGGAATTTTGATAGGGATCGCGTTGAATCTGTATATTGTTCTGGGCATTATGGACATGTTAACAGTATTAGTTCTTCTAGTCCCTGAACGTGGAATATCATCTTTCCATTTATCTGTGGAAGTAAATAATCGTCGTATTCTCTCATTAATGTCTTAAAATTTTTCAGTGGACAGGTCTTTAACCTCCTTGGTTAAGTTTATTCCTAGGTATATTATTATTTTTGTTGCAATTATAAGTGGGATTTATTTTCTTAATTTCTCTTTCTCACACTTCATCATTAGTGTAGAGAAATGTAACTGATTTTTGTATATAGATTCTATATCCTGCAACTTTAGTGAATGGTTAAATGAGAATGGTTTAATATTTGAAAATCAATCTATTTCACACATTACCAGAATAAAGGAGAAAAACCATCTCAATTGATAATCTCAATATAATCATCTCAGTAGGTAAAGAATAAGGATATGTCCCTTCATAACAGTACATTTATGATGTTCATAGAATATGACAATATAAAACCGTTATTTAGTAGATGATTTCCAATAATGACCTAGTTTTTTTTTTTTTTAAAGTTTATTTATTTTGAGAGAGAGAGAACACGATCAAGGTAGGGGCAGAAAGAAAGGGAGAGAAAGAGAATACCAAGTGGGCTTTGTGCTGTCAGTGCAGAGCCTGACTTGGGACTTGAACTCATGAACCCCAAGATCAGGCATGACTTGAGCTGAAACCGGGAGACACTTCACCAACTGAGCCACCCAGGCACCCCTATTTTTGTGTTTTTTTTTTTTTTTTTAATCAGAGCTCTAATCCAGGATCAAATAGCATTTTATTGTCATGTTTTATTAACTATATCACAGTGATTCTATAACACACACATCACAAATACAGAAGTGTAAAACTTAGTCATGGTGAGGTGCATACCTCTGAGCCCCAGGTGAGAAGCCCGGCTCCTGTCACACCCTCCAGGTGGCTGTCACCTGCCCCTTCTCAGATACAGCACCTGCCCTCTCACCTCAGAGTAGCATTATCGTCCTGCTATTCAGGATATTCTCTTTTCTAGTTTAGCTTTGCCTGTTTTTCATATGGTTTTCATAGTATTTTATTTAAAAATTTTTTAACGTTTATTTTTGAGAGAGAGAGCACGCACATGTGTGAATGAGCGGGAGAGGGTTGCGGGGAGTGGGGGAGACACGGAATCCAAGCAGGCTCCAAGCTCTGAGCTGTCAGCACAGAGCCTGATGCGGGGCTCGAACCCACGAAGCGTAAGATCATGACCTGAGTCAAAGTCGGGTGCTCCACTGACTGAACCACCCCGGTCCTCCTTCATAGTATTTTAATAGTATACCTTTGGTTATTAACATCTAATTGTAATAGTAATAGTATTTTAACATGGTAAGATTTGATCACCTAGGTTTTCTCACCGCTGTTTCCCTTTCTCCTTTCACATCTGTGTCCTCCGTGCATCCTGTCGGGAGGCATCTCCTGTCTGTCTGGCCACTGATGATGGTAACTTCTGGTCATTTGATGATGGTATTTGCCAGGTTTTTCTAACTGCTTTCCCCTTTGTGATAGGCCCTCTGAGACTGTACCTACCTTGTTTCTCGTGAGACTTTGATCCTGTTTCGGCAGACATTGAGATTCTTGCTCCAAAGCATTTCTACGTGATGTTAGCCAGCTATTAAGAGTTCTGGCTCCATCGTTTCGTCTGTAGCTATTAGTTGGAGTTCTCGAAGACTTTCTGTTCTCCCTTGTTTGTGTATTTATTTCCATGTTTCATGTGTTTTTATTTTATGGATGACGTATTCTGTTGCTGCCATCTTAACGCGTGAATTGTCTCCAGTTAGGCCAGCGGTAGCCCCTTCCCCTGCAGCTTGCGTCCTTCGGAGGTGCTTCTTGGAGCACTTCTCACTCCTGGCATGACTACTTTTGTACTTTCCCAGCTCTGGAGCTGGGGTTAGCCATTTCCTAAGGAGACCTCCTTTTAGTGGATAATGGTATTCGGAAGCAAAGATCTTGCTGGGTGGTAGGGTAGTTCTGATTTTAACTTTTTTTTTTTTTGAGGAACTTTCATACTGTTTCCACAGCAACGACGTGGATGCAACCAGAGTATATTATGCCAAGCGAAATAAGTCAGAGAAAGACAAATATCCTGTGATTTCACTCATACTTGGAATGTGAGAAACAAAACAGATGAACACAGGGGAAGGGAAGCGCACATCAGATAAAAACAGAGAGGGAGACAAACCATAAGAGACTTAAATACAGAGAACAGACCGAGGGTTGCTGGCACGGTGTTGGGTGGGGGACGGGCATCAAGCAGGGCACTCGTTGGGATGAGTACTGGGTGTTGTCTCTCAGCGAGGAATCACTGGGTTGTATGTTAACTAACTAGAATTTAAATAAAACATACTGGTGTCAAAAGAGAAAAAAGCAAAGATCTTAATGCTAGGTCTATTTTTTTTTCTTTGTATTTATCCTGCTTGGGGTTTATAGAGCGTTTTGAATTCATAGTTTGATGTTTTCTATGACTTTTAGAAAATTACTGTTACTTCTTCAGAACGTTGCTTCTGCTCCATTCTGTGTCCTCTTTTTTCTGGAACTAACTGTGCCACATATGTCTCTTACATACATTTCTATATTTTCCATCCTTTTTTTTTTTTTTCTTTCTATGTCCTAATTCTGTCGCTCTATAATCCTTTCTTCCGCTGTGTTTAACCTGGTAGTAAACCATCTATTAAAATTCTTAACATCAGTTTTTATAGGGTTTCCATTTGACTCCTTTTTTTTTTTTTTTTTTGATAGATTGCACTTGTAAAATTCTTGCTGTGTTTCTGAAAATATTCATCATAGTTTTAAAATCCGTGTCTGGTGACGAGTATCTGGGTCACCTGGGCATTTGGTTTTGTAGTGTTACACTCCACCCCATCTCCACCTTTTATGATCATTTTTTCAGTAGGAAAGCAATTTGATTATTTGTTTATAAAGTTATAAACATCTTGATATTCTTAGATCGCCTGAAATACAATGACTTGATGTGCCTATCAGAGTCAACTTTTTGCTAAATTTTGTTGGAACAAACAATACCTGAATCTCAGTGGATTACAGCAGCAAAGGCTTATATCTTGTTCGATACGTTTTGGTTCCTGAATAACTGTGCTTACGAACGTTCCGTGGTTTTGTTCCATGTGTGCCCTTCGTTATGGGACCGAGACTAAAGGAGAAGCGTCCGTCAGGGACATATGGATCTCCTGGCCAAAGTCAGCAGGCGGGAGGGACTGTGTGGTGGTCCCTGAGCGTCTTCTCGGCTGAGGGTCATGTTTCTGCACTCACAGTCTGTTGGCCAGAGCAGTTTCCAGGGCCGCACCTGCAGGGAACAGAGTGAGGATGTGGACGTGCTCCTTCTGCGGGAGGCGTGATGAGTCACGTGGGAGGGAGCAGAGAGTAGCCGTGGGCAATAATACAGTTTATCTCACTGTCCCAAGGAAGAATCTCCCGCATTTGAAAAAGCCGTATATGCGTAAAGATGTTATGCGGAATTATGAATAATGATAAAAAATATAAACAGTAGTAATACAAAACTTAGGGTGTTTTCAGAGAAAAGTTGTAGCTATTAAAATGGTAATCGTAGTACCTGGCAACTCAGGAGAGCGTGTTCAGTATGTTAAATGAAAGCACAGCGGACAGACTGCACGTGCCCTGTGAGTACAGCTGTGTACACACAACCGGATGTTTGTAGGACAACTCAAGATGGAAAAGCGACAGTACGTGTCGTAGAAGGATGGACTGTTGTGTGGGTTCTCATTTTTAAACTTAAACCTTTCATAGTGCAGTTACTTTATAATTCAAAATAATTTTACTTTCTGAAAGGTGATTTCTCGTTGTGAAAGTTGCATACGCTTATCAGAGAAGGGTTAGAAAACACAGAAAAAAAGACGAAAACGAAGTCTGGACCTGCCTCCCCGGACCACCGCAGGGCCGTTTTGGTTGTGTGTTCAAACATGACCACGTTCCCTTGCCTGAGTCCTCGCCTGTCCTTGTAGGTCCTGAAAACCCGTGGCTGGTCCAGGCCTATGTTTCTGCCGCTAAACACCCGTTTGCGTCAGTGGTGGCCCAGGAGGTTTTCCAGAGCGGGATCATTCCTTCAGACACCGACTTCCGCATCTACAGGGATTTTGGGAACATACCAGGTATTTGTCGTGGGCTGTGGTGTGACGGCAATTAACCAGTAGCGAGTTTTGTTTTTTGCGGGTTTGTGAGTAAACGGCTTTTTCTGAAAGCATGTTTTCTACGGGAGAACTGTATATTCTGACTCACTGAAACTGATTTCCTGGTATTTTTTTTTTTTTCCCTTTAAACCCTGGTCTACTTAAATGCTTGCCTTTTCTAGAACATGTCATCTTGCCCCACGCTGCGGCAGAACGGGATGGGGGTGGGGGGGGGGGGCAGCTGGTTAGCACTTCATTCCCCACAGGTGGCAGTACCTCCTTGAGGGGCCTTTGACTTTGGCTGTGGTCTGTCTTTGCCAGTTCCCCTGGCGGCTTGTGCCACTGCTGGGAATCTAGAGTTGGGCTTGGCCCGGCAGGGCTGGAAATGGCCAAGGGTCGATGGCCTCCTGAGCTCTGTGTTGCCACCCCTTGCCGTGTGACTTACAACGTCTCCCCGACGGGTGTACTTCCTTGGTCGTTATGTACCATGGCTACAGATTCTGTAAGAATTTGGAAGAGAATTTATATGGTATTCATTCACAAGTGTGACAGAGCAGTCGTGTCACTGCTTCGACGTTTGGTCTTTTTGGAATTTGATACATTAAACAAATAGGCCTAAAGAAAGGTTGATCTTTAAAGTAAAATGACGTGTTTTTTTGTTTGTTTGTTTTTTCCTGTGTGTCTTAGGAATTGACTTAGCTTTTATTGAGAACGGATACATCTATCACACCAAGTATGACACAGCAGACAGAATTCTGACAGATTCCATTCAGAGAGCAGGTTGGTATTCAAATGTAAACTCGTGATCTGTGTTAAGATGGAATGTTAGGGCTGACCCGCAAACCTGTAAATATCCCCGGGGACTGTGCTTCAGGGAGGCGGCCCGGCCGGTGGTGTGCGTGAGCCGGGTGGGGCTTTGCAGTTAGAGATGAGTGCCCAAATTTTAGCCTTGAAGCCTAGATAAGCAACTAAGAACGTAAGATTGTTGGTGGTGAGGCACTGGAAAGAGAGCGGACCCAGGGTTAACGTAGGATTGCTGAGCAACGGGCATGTAGCCAGAATGGAAGGCCTATGTCAGAGGAGGTACAGGCACGTGTCTGGGCAGTTTGCCCAGGTGGAGGAAAGTTCCATCAGTCCAGGTCAGGTATGAGGGCAGGTGAGTGGGTTCTAGAATGAGTGTCAGGACCACACAGGGCAAGGGAGTCCACGTACTTTCAGAGAGGTCTGGAGTAGTCAGCGGAGGGGCGGCTGACTGTGAACCTTAACTCACAAGTTGGTAGGATGTGGCCCCGCCCCGTGTAGAAGAGGATGCTCCGGGCAAGAGCACAGCGAGAGTAGTGTGTGTGCGCGCGCGTGTGGACCGTCGGTGAGGAGAGTGGAGACTGCGGTCTGAATGGAAGTCGCAGAAGAGCCGCCCGGTCAGAAGGAAGGGACGGGTCAGGTGGCCAGCAGCAGGGACGGCTGCGAAGTGCAGGGCCCAGCCGGCTGGGGAAGGACGTGCCATCGGCTGCAATAGGAACGTGGGGAGGTGACCTGACCCGGAGCAGTCGTGGAGGGGGGAGACGTGAACTCCGTCCGATGGAGACGGGGGCTCCGTGAAGCGGCCCGGTGGAAATCGCACTGTGGCAGGAGAGCGCTCGGCCGAACCGGGGACGCGGGTGTGGGCGTGGAGGACTTGGAGGAAGCCACAAATGCGTGGAGAATGGGAACGGCTTTTGCAACAGGGGACTCAGCCTGAGCTTTTGGGGAAAGCATATCTGAAGGCAGACAAGCCAGTGACAGAAATGCCACGATGAGGTAGTGTGGTGTGTAAGTGGATGGCGGAGGAAGGGGTGGGATGAGCGGCAGGGGGGCCACCAGTCGGTGGTTCAAGGCCTCTCGCTGCCCCTGTGTTCAGTTCAGACTCCTCCGCTCTGTCGGTGAGCGAACACCTCCGGGGAGTCTGGTTCTGCCCCTGGACTCTCGTTCGGGACTTGATCTGTCCGTGTGGGCAGGCGCTCCCATCGTCCTTCCGTGGTGGCGGCCCGGACGGACGTGCTTGACGGGGAGCGTCTACACAGAAAGGCCTCCCTAACCTCTCAGACTCCACGGGATGCCCGTACTTCTCTTTATTGAGTTGAGACAGAATCGACACTCGTTATCCTTAAGGCACGTGTGATTCCCTGTTCGGTGCCTGTGGGCCTCCTGACAGGGTTTTTGTCTCTTGGGTCGGCACCGAATTTCTGGTAACCAGAGCGGTGGCTGTTACGTGAGATACCCGTTAAGTGAACAGAGTGAGCAGCAGTGTTTGGGTTCGATAACAGCAGGGAAAGGATAGTTCTGGGACAAAGGAGAGATGAAGGCCAGGTGGCCGAGCTTCCGAGCGGAGAGGAGACAGAGCGGAGGCCTGGGCCTCATCTGAGAAATTTCATGAGAAAGGTGGCCGGGGGGAGATGGAGAGGGCGGGAAACTGTTGTCGTTCACATTCTGTCAAACAGCGCGTGGCTTATTCAACTCTGTGGTCTTTCTTTTCTTTACTGATAGGTGACAACATTTTAGCGGTTCTTAAATACCTAGCTACGTCGGATGTGTTGCCTTCTTCTTCAAAGTATCGCCATGGGAACATGGTCTTCTTTGACGTGCTTGGCCTATTTGTCATCGCCTACCCCTCTCGCGTCGGCTCCATAATTAACTACATGGTGGTGACGGCCGCAGTGTCGTACCTGGGCAAAAAATGGTTGCGGCCCAAACAGAAGAGTGAGTATTTTTCTCTAAAACTGCAACACTGGCCTGGGTGTAAGAATCTGCGTGAAGTTTTTCAGGAAGCCTAAAATCTTAAAGAAAAACAACATTTGATGTATATTGGAAGACGTTCGCAAATGGATGTCAGATGGACGTGCCCGTTACACTTCTGGTCTTGGGGCAGCAGGATGTTTTTGTGTACCTAATACACAGAAGCACCACAGAGGGGCTACCGAAAAGTGGTTTGCACACACTGACTGTGAGTGAAAACTCCCGTTGAAAAGTCTCGTGCACCCGTCGCACCGGGCGTGAGCGCACTGACTCCAGCACTCGCCGTTACGTTGGTTTCCTTCTCCTTAGAACGTTTCATTGTCGAAGCGGGTCTGGGCCGTGACGAGCTAACACGCGCGGGCGGCACGGTTCAGCCCAGTTTGCCCCGGTTACTTCGCCAGCCCTGCCGCTCCGGCCTTAGCTTCCGGGCACGATTTCACGGGGAGCTCTGCCTTCCGTTCGGGCCGGTGTTTCCATACGCAGAGCATCGCAAAGGTGGCGAAGGCTAGAGCTCTCTGCTTTCCTGGTCAGGAGTGTGTCGGAGCCGCTCCTGGCCACTTCTGTCTCCGGGTGTTTGGCGCCCGCAGACTCCCCGTAAACGCTACATGGATACGACTCGTCCGTAACCTTCCCTGTTCGGGTTTGTCAGAAACCTCGCCCCAGGGCCTTTTCACTACTTTCCAGTTACAGTGCTGGATGTTTTGTTTTGCTTTGTTTTGAGTTTGCCCTTTTGACTCTACTGCTTGTGAGACTGGTTTGATAAAGCTGGTGACGTCCACGTTGTGTTCTGTCTCCAGCTGGTAACTACACGAAGGACTTCTTCTGCGGGCTCGGCATCACCCTCGTGAGCTGGTTCACCAGCCTGGTTACCGTGCTCATTATAGCGGTGTTCGTCTCTCTCATCGGACGGTCCCTTTCGTGGTATAACCACTTCTACGTGTCCGTCTGTCTGTATGGAACCGCAGCCACAGCCAAAATAATCCTCATCCATACCCTCGCAAAAAGATTTTATTACATGGTAAGTGTTAGGCATGTTTATTGATTTTTTTTTTGCCGCCTGCAGGGATTGGAGACAGACTCCGGTGGGATTCATTGTATTTGGCCTGTGGAGGCGTCAGAAATGGCTTCGCGTGATCGTAGAACACTGGCTCCCAGAACCGTGTTCCGGTTCTGGAAGGCTGCTGCTTTGGAGGGTTTTGTTGCAGGCTTCGGTGCCGTTATCAAGCTGTGAGGCGTTTGGGTGGTTGTGACAGCAAGGCCGAATCTGCTTCGGTGTGCCCCCGTGCACTTGGTCTGCCAGCCCTCCCCGGGCTCGCCCGTTCCTCTTGTGAGTGGCTCAGTCCTCCGCTGGGCCGTGGGTTGAGCGCCACGAGGGCCCGGCTGCCGTGCTCCTCGTCGCTGGTGCCCGGGCCCCTCGGACACAGGGCACTGACACGCAGGAAGCATGTTGCCCTGAAGCTGCACTCGGAGTTTCTTTTCCGTCTCCTTCACTTTTTTTTTTTTTTTTTTTTTCCCTTTCACCCCGTGTGTTAATGCGGATTCTGACGGCATGCAGATGTGCTGTGGCAGGGGGAGGACACCTCCTAGGGGAAAAAGAGGGAAGAGTGATAGGGTTCCAGAATGATCTATGCTGATGGGGAGAATATCCCCATATTGTTAACGGTGTCAGCCGTGTAACAGGACTCACAGTAAACTACAATGCAAAAGTGACCCATGGTTTCTAAAGAGTTTCTAAGTGACTTAAAGGGAAAAATCTGTTAGCTCCCATATTTATTTTCAAGACAGCCAATGCGCACCTGTTTTTTCAGTTTGCCCTGCTAGGATTAGAATGCAGACAGAAGGTTAGGTAATCCGGCGTCTTTCCACAAGGATGTCTTTGGTGCTAGACCGTGGATGAACCTTGGTCTCCGTTTCAGTTGATGTTGGGCTGTGGTCTGAGGACTGCTTCCATGCCCACCTCCAGAAGAGGCCCTTTGAAGCTAGCCGTCTGTTTATGGATGAACTAATGCTTGTGTCTTTGTGGCTTCCGTGTCCAAGAGATTGTGCTGTGGGACTCAAGTTCATGTGCTTATTCTTAGTGCAGTGGTATGTTACCCGGGTGTGGGGGTCGTTGTTAATGAGGCAGGGGGGCCAGAGACAGAAATGCTTATGAGTGAAGTTCTATTTACTTGGACTGATTTCAGTTGTCTGATCATGAACTTTGGGGCTGAAAGCACAACGGAAAGGAAGACGGGTCGCATTTCACAAATATTCTCAGAGCTGCCTGGTGGGCCTGGCCGCCTGCGACGGCCCGGTGGGAAGAGATTCATAAGGATGGGTCTCTTGGAGGAGCTCACAGCTTCATGTGGGGGGCTGGGGGAGACCCTTGTTCGCAGTACCTTGGGATGAAGTGAGAGAACGGCCTGTTCGGCTGGAGCGGTTCGGGGCCAGGAGAGAGGAGTCGGTTTGTGGAGGTCGGGAAGGCTTTGTGAACGAGGTGGTGACGTGTGAACTGGGTTTTGGAGCAGGAGCGGAAGCGCGGCAGATGGCGGTCAGAGGTGGGAGCGCCCGGGATGCATTTGGGTCATGGTCAGTAAGCTCAGCGTGGTGAGCACGCGGCAGTGGCCCGGTAACCGGGAGAGCAGGCCAGCGTGAAGCCGGGGCACGACCCTGAGGATCAGTGAGGCGGCCAGTAGCGTTTTCTGAGTAGGATCGCGAGTGACTGTGACAGCGTAGAGACTGATGGCAGTGGGCGGGTGGCAGGGATCAGAGGTGAGAGAGGGGAGCCAGACCTGGGGGGCGTCTGTTTGATCTCTGAGTACAGTTACATATCTGGGTGGTACTCGGCTTGAGATCGAATCCTAAGTGCCATTTTCCTCTAAATTATTTTTGAAGACTGCGCCCCTTCACGCCGCGTTGTACGTCTAAGTGCAGCAGCGATAGCCTTTCGTTTCTGAGCGGGTTTGTCGAGAGAACTTGAACGGGTTTTGAAAACTCGTGACCGAAGCTGTCTCGAGCTCTCGAAGTAACCCACGTGCCGATTTTGGGGTTTTTGCGCTGCAGTGGTAACTTTGTTGGTCATGTTAATGGAATCCCTGGTGCGGACGTTCAGAGGTATGAAGTTCTTATGGCAGCTTTTTTCTGAGGAGCTCGGGGTGCTGCACGGGACTCCTCAGACTTCAAAGCCCAGGAATACAGATCAAATTTCTGAACGTGAAGGCACCAGGAAGTCAGGGCGGGGCCGAGCTGCACCACAAGACCGGTTAGAGGAGGAAGAGACACGGGAACCCAGCCAAACCCCAGAGGGCCAGGTCCCCGAAGGGCCTGCAGTTTTCCAGGCGTGCTGCTGGTGGCGCTGTTCTTTGCAGGTCCCTTCTCGCCTTTGGAAGCTGCAAAACTAGAAAAGCCTACAGGGGTGAATGTTTTTAGGAGAGCCCTTCCTAAATCTATTTTAGGAAATTTCCAAAGGTTCCTTTTAGCCCAGTGGAAGAAAAGCACAGATTGCACACGAGTAATGATATTTTGTTTTGTTTTTAAGTGTTTATTTTTGAGAGAGAGAGGAGAAAAGGAGAGCGCTAGTTGGGGAGGGATGGAGAGAAGGGGACAGAGGATCCGGAGCAGGCTCCACGCCGACAACAGAGAGCCTAATGCGGGGCTCGAACCCACGAACCGTGAGATCATGACCTGAGCTGAAACCAGCCAAGAGTTGGAAGCTTAACCGACGGAGCCACCCAGACACCCCACGAGTAATGATTTTACCCCATCTTCCTAAATGCCCCTTTCCTGTGCAGCAATTTAAATTCGTTATGTCATGACAGGAGGTAGTGTTTACTTAACAGTTTAAAATGCTCTTTAAAACAAAATAACTCTTCTGAGGGATGGAAATTTTATCACAATATTAGATCTTTATGAATGCCCATGGATGAGATTACTGGTATATCTCTCTCTCTTTCAGAATGCCAGCGACCGGTACCTGGGAGAAGTGTTCTTTGACATCTCGCTGTTTGTGCACTGTGTTTCCCTTATGGCTCTCACGTCTCAAGGACTTTGCTCGGCGTTTATTAGTGCTGTCTGGGTGGCGTTTCCCTTGCTCACAAAGTTTTGCACGCGCAAAGACTTTAAGCAGCATGGTAGGGTATATTGGGTTTTTATGCAAATAGGAAAATACCTTAAGATGAATAGGACAGGACTTGCGGGAATTGGTTTTTTTTTGGTCTTTTGGGCTAGGGTTTCAAGATTCTTGCTGTGTTGTGTTTTGGTTTTTTTGTTTGTTTTTTTTAAATTTTCAGATCACACGGATTTTTATTTTCTACCTTATACCCCATCCCATTCTCACATTTATGAATGCATGCTGATGTATTACCTACGTTCCATTTCATTCTTACTTGTATTTTTACGTCCCTGAGTGAAATGTTCTGTGTTAGGTACAGCAGTGCTATGCAAATCTGTGTCTCACTGTAGAATTTCAAAGATGTGTGATTTCTTTCTCTTTTTCCCTAGGTGCCCAAGGAAAATTTATTGCCTTGTACCTCTCGGGGATGTTTGTTCCTTATCTTTACGCACTGTACCTCATCTGGGCAGTATTCGAGATGTTTACCCCCATCCTTGGGAGGAGTGGTACAGAAATCCCACCTGACGTTGTGCTGGCTTCCATTTTGGCTGGTTGTACGATGATCCTGTCTTCCTATTTTGTAAGGAAAAAACATTTAAAAAATAGTTCTTCCTGTATGTTTTATATGAATATGCGATGAGTTTAGCCACAGTCGATTCTGTGAAATTGTGTTGCTTATACTTGGAAACACTTAAGCAAAAGAAACAGTCATGTGTGTGCGGAAAGTAGGTTTGGTGTGGTAAGAAGATGGGAAATGGGGTTTTAGTTTTGCGTCCCGGTCCTCCCGAGTCCTCTGGTCGTACCTCTCCTCACAGCCTTCAAACCAGCTGAACGTGAATTTGGAGAACGCACACCAGGTGAGAACTGGTAGAGATTGCTTGGTGGTGGATTTTTAGAACAATTCCTAATTAGAGGCAAAGGTTAATAAATACGTGGTGGTTTTATTAGTGTTTTTAGAGCTGGTGGAGGAAGACTGGTTCTGATGAGGCTCTTTCCGTTACCGTTCAGCTACCTGGCTGCTAGGGCCGCAGAGTTCGTAACGGAGCCCCTCTCCTCAGGTGGTGGACACACACGATGCGGAGCGTCACAGGCCTTGTCATTCTGGTGTCGGTGTTCTGCCCTTACAGGGACAGTCCTGCCTTTGCCCTCCCTGCAGCTGTCCAGAGAGAAGGCAGACCCCACGCGGACCCCCTGCTCTGGGCGGGCTCTGGGCAAGCTCTGCCCTCGGCACGGCGTCCGTACTCTCCAGGACTCCGGTCTGGCCCCGCTGGTGCAGGCAGGCGTCTGTGTTGTGGCTCTTTCCATTGGAATTGTGAAGGATGGGAAGCAACTACTGAACGCCCACAGGCACGCTGCAGGATTTGCAGCTAGGGACTACACAGAAGAGTAGTTGTGACTTTATTATAGTGCTTTCCTCCACGGAGATGGTGGTGGGCCTTTCCACGCCGATTCAGTAAAGGACCTCTCATGGAGGTCAGGATTGAGAGACAGCACGTAAGAATACCACGTGTGTGGCCCGCACCATCCACGGAAGTCTCTTAAGGAGGCCGTAAAGAGTTGTACGCGCACCTGTGCATCTAGCCCAGGAGAGTGCTTCTTCTGCACACTGTTGCTTGCGCTCAGCTGAAAGAAGTCTGAGCATTCCAGCCATTGTGCCTGTAATACAATCATCAAGTGCTTACTGGCATTTTCGGGGGGTGGATGGATGGAAAATTCTAAACTGTTCTTTGTGGTTTGCAGGGTTTACTTCCTTTGGTTTTTTGGTTTTTTTTTTAATTTTTTTTAACGTTTTTTATTTATTTTTGAGACAGAGAGAGACAGAGCATGAACGGGGGAGGGGCAGAGAGAGAGGGAGACACAGAATCGGAAGCAGGCTCCAGGCTCTGAGCCGTCAGCCCAGAGCCCGACGCGGGGCTCGAACTCGCGGACCGCGAGATCGTGACCTGAGCTGAAGTCGGCCGCTTAACCGACTGAGCCACCCAGGCGCCCCTACTTCCTTTGGTTTTAATATTAAGCCTTTAAATTCTCTGTACGTGTTAGTGGATGGTTTTGCTGCTGTGAGGGTGAACGGAGTTGGTGGGGTTTCATCATACGCGGATGAGGTTCTGATCCAGAATCAGCTCAGTTAGAAACTGGGTCCCCAGTGTATTTAAATCAGGGCCAGTGGATGAAGGTTCAGAGGAGATGATCAGAATGTGGGGCATTTCAGTTCTGTCCCACATGGAACTGGACAGAGTAAACCCTGAAATCTTCACTGTGGAAACTGAAAATGCCTCCAAAGTAAGGAAATCTTAGCAAGCATAGGGAGAGGATTAAAGTATATCACCTGCTAGGTTATATTTTACTAGGAAAACCTCAGGAGAACGCCTGCTGGAATACCCGAAAACCTCGTTTAGTTTTCATCATCACGTGAAGTGGCCGCGTGGCTCTTGGACACTGGTGGCGTCAGTCAGTCGTGATTCCGTGTTGACGTGTAGCGGTCGGAGTGGCTGAGGCAGAGCCGGCCTGCGCTCCTCGGATTGTGGAGAACTGAATCGGAATGCAGATTTCAGAAAGCGTTCCTTTCAGTCCTTGGGGGTTTATAGTATATTTGCCAGGAAGCAGGCACTCTCCTGTCTGCGGTGGGGTAGCAGGTGTCCCGGGTGGTGCTCAGTGACATCGGGACCCTCACGAGGAACGAGACCGCTCGCACGTGCGCACGCCGCGCAGACCCTTCTCGCGCTTCTCTTCGTTTTATTTTGCACCCATTTTGGAACCTAGAGTGATGGAAGATGGGACATTTAAGGCAGAAATAAAAGTGAAATTTAAGAGAGCGGGATGCAAACGCAGTCCCCCCTCCTCCTCTTCTGCTCTGGGACTGCATTTCACTCACCCCCGTTACCAAACCGCGTCCAGAAAATGCGGGACAGGGCAGAAGATGAGCCTCACGGTTTGGAGAAGAGGGAATGGATGTGCAGACTGTAGCCTCCATGGAGGTTTGAGGACAGCTGTGGGGGAGCTGGGTGGAGGTGGCAGGAAGCACAGCATGTGGTGGGGAGGTTGTATCTTGTCCCGAGAGACTCTGCACCAGGACTTGGCAGGGTATTTGACACTGTGCCGAGGAGCCACATGTTAAAGGACCGTGACTGTTAGGACAGAGAGGGACAGACAGGGTTACAGATTGTGCTTTGCTAACTCACTGTCCCCCCCCCCCCCCCCCCAACAGCCCCAGCTCCTTGGGTGCTATCTTGTTTCTGTGCTTGCCGTGTGAAAACGTAAGGTCTTGGGGCACCTGGGTGGCTCAGTCGGTTGAGTGTCCGACTTCGGCTCAGGTCATGATCTCACAGCTCGTGAGTCTGAGCCCCGCGTCGGGCTCTGTGCTGACAGCTCGGAGCCTGGAGCCTGCTTGGGATCCTGTGCCTCCCTCTCTCTCTGCCCCAACCCACTCGCATTCTGTCTATGTCTCTCTCAAAAGTAAATAAACATGAAAAAAAAATTTTTTTTCTTAAAAAGAAAATGTAAGGTCTTAGTCCTGAGACCAGTACTGTTTTGCTGGACATTACCCCGGATGAGATACTGGTGCACTGTAGGTACAAAACCTAATGTTATGTAGCAGAGGACATGGCTGGTTGTGGATGTTTGCCTGATTTTTCACAGTCGTGTTCTTCAGTCTTACTTATCAAGCCTGGAGGGTGAGTGGAAGGGGGAGCAGGGATTGGATCAGTGTGGCTCCTTCCGAACCCCTAAGGGATCTGTAGACATCTTTTATTTCAATGATTTCGTTACCATTGAAAAGCTCGTAGAAGCATATATAGGATGTTCTAGATGCCCACCTTGGGACCGAGCCACTTGCTTTTCCTGCCCAAGTTCAGATCTGCTGTTTTAGACGGCGTTGGCTCTGGTTACCGAGCACCGAAGGGGACCGTGTTACTTTGTGCTACAGATTTTCCTTATGTGCAGGCCCATGGGTAGACTACGTCTTGAAGGTACATCTAAATGCAAATTTAGATGAAGCCGGCACGTTGGCACATTACAAAAGCATTGGGAGTGGAACTTGAGTTTTGTTGAAATGGGCTCGCTTATGCTTAAAATCCCGCCTCCAGTTCTTTCATAAAAACCCGATGTCAAGGGGCGCCTGGATGGCGCAGTTGGTTAAGCGTCCGACTTCAGCCAGGTCACGATCTCGCAGTCCGTGAGTTCGAGCCCCGCGTCAGGCTCTGGGCTGATGGCTCGGAGCCTGGAGCCTGTTTCCGATTCTGTGTCTCCCTCTCTCTCTGCCCCTCCCCCGTTCATGCTCTGTCTCTCTCTGTCCCAAAAATAAATAAAAAACGTTGAAAAAAAAATTAAAAAAAAACCCGATGTCATGATGTTTGGTAGATAATTGGGGTCTACTGTGCAGTGGTTAACTAGGGGCGTCGAGAGGATCAGAGGTACAGCGAGGTCACGGTTTGACCGGCGTTGGGTCTCCATCCTGGTTCTTCGCCGACCGAACCGAGACCCTGACTGTTTCCTTGCCCCTCTCGCCGGCTGGTTGCCTGTCGCAGGCACCATCGTGGCGGGTGGGGGCGGCCCTGGTCTCTGCAGCCGCCGCCCATGATGGAAGCCCCCCGCCCCCGGAAGTCGAGCCTGCTCGCGGGCGCTTGCGGGGGGCCGGCCATGCCGACGAGCGCTCTTCACGACTGGTCGGGTGACCCCGGTTCCCAAGTGAAGGGCAGCTTAAAAGCACCTCTCTGCCGACGGTAATTTTTCCTTTTCTGCGTTTTGTGTTTTAGATTAACTTCATCTACCTTGCCAGAAGCACGAAGAGAACCATGCTGAGTTTAACTCTGGTGTGTGTGGTTACGTTTCTCCTCGTTTGCAGTGGGGCGTTTTTCCCATACAGCTCGCATCCCGCCAGTCCGAAGCCAAAGAGGGTGTTTCTGCAGGTGAGCGCAGTTTCGCGTGAGCGCTGTGGTTCTGGAGGGGAAAGCCTCGTGTGTGCCGCGCCGGTCAACAGGAAAACCGACAGACTTCCCTGCTGTTGACCTATTTGGTTGCACTCGGCCACTCTGGGCAAGGCAGTGAGGGAAAGACTGACCACCAAGAGGCTCTTATCAGCAAGAGCCTTCTCCCAAGAGACTGAATTGGAAATGTCCGCTCGTGCTGGCACTGTTCACGTGCTGCGAGTGCCCCAGCCCAGAAAAACAAGAGCAGATGTGTGGGGTGATGAGCTCTCAGAAGTACACACTGTAAACCTGTCTGCAGGCTGAGTAAAAGTGTGAATTCAACTGGCAAAATAAAAGATATTTTAAAATGCCAGTAAAAGTGCTCTTAGGTAGCGTTGAAGGTACTGTGTCATAATGAAAGTATAATAGCTTAGGGACTAAGAACGAGATTTAGAACTGTCTGAGATTTTAGGTTTTTCTGCACACGTTTTAGAGTTGGTACTATAAAGCAGGAGAAAGAACCAGGTTGCCTTATGTATAGTCATGTTCTGTCTTAGAGGTTGCAAGAGGCAAACAAAAGCCAGCTTCAGGGGTCGCCTGGCCGTCTCAGCCGGTGGAGCGAGCATCTCCTGGGTCTTGGGGTCAGAGTTCGAGCCCCACGTTGGACGTAGAGCTTCCTTTAAAAAACAAATCTTAAAACCAAAAAAAGCCAAGTGATAATCTATGTAACTATTCGGGGACTTGAATAAGTTAATAGTAATGTTTGAATGTAAATAGTGGGGAGGAGATACTGAAAAAGGGCCAAATATTCCTTGTTTATCGTCCTGGAGGACACAGCCACATGCTTTTTTTCTGTGGCTACAATTTGCAAAACCTTCAGTGAAGAACAGCTAGTTTTCAGATTGTGTACCTTCAGTGACTTGCCACATTTTTATAATTACATCAGTAGTATTTAGAAAAAGCTACATTTTTATTTTTAAAAACTCCTGTTCTCATTTGTTTGGGGTTTTCTTCTTCCCCAGTGCCGGAAGTTGGCAGACTTTTCCCCAGAGGGGCCAGGTAATAAATACTTCAGGCTCTGCCAGCCGTACAAGTCCGTGTCCCGGCACGGCACAGTGGTCGCAGACGTACCTGAACGAGCGAGGGTGGCTGCATTCCAGTGAAGCCGTTTATGAGCTGGCGGTGGGCCGTGCACTTTCTCTTCCAGTTTGATATTCTTTCCGCAATGAAGCTGTTCTAGCTGGCGCCTCTTCATAGAAATGTTAGGCCCAAGTCTGACATCTAGTGGTGACAACGGGAATTAGCTTCAGGTCACAGGGAAGGGGTGTGTGTGTGTGTGTGTGTTTGTTTTAGGATGCATTTGTTTGTGGCCTTTATCTAAATGCAGTTCTAGTGTCCGTGTCTTTTCACTCTGAAATAGGTTTTCAAAAACATTTTAATGAAACTTAAATATATATTTGTAAGGAATAATGAAACTGTGTATCTGTATATCGATCGTCGAGTGTGAAAGAAAGAACATTAAGCAGCACCTCATAAAACCCGCGTGTGCCCTTCCTCCCGGTTCTCCCCCCCTCCCCACCTGCTAGGATGTACTCATTCGCGATCTTGAAGTTTAGGATTAATCATTACGTTATTTTTCTTCACCACGTATGTGTGAATCCCTAAACAAGAAGATACCATCTGCCTCTTTGTGAACTTCTGATAAGGCAGTGCCTAACTATGCATTTGTGACTTGCTGCTGTTTGCCCGCAGCATGTGAGAAGCTTGCACGTTGCTGTGTGTCACAGTGGTGCGGGAGACTCCTGGGGGGGGCACCCCCCTTTATCTGGCCATTCTGCCATTGGTGGGTGTTGGGGTGGTTTGCAGTATTCGCTGGTGTGGGCAGTGCCGAATCAGAGCTCTTGAACCTTCAGGAGTTTCTCTGAGTACACATTCCAGAGCGGAATTGCTGGCTTGAAGGCTGCGTGCACGTCGAGGGGACACCAAGCAGTTTCCTGAAGCGGCCGTGCCAGCCCACACCTCCCGCGGCAGTGAGGGTCGGTCCCTGTGACTCTGCAGCCACGCCAGTTCTTGCTGTTGTGGATGTCCTCTGTCTGTCCCTCCGGATTGGGGATGTGGGGGAGGGGATTCAAGTAGTATTCTCATCGGTCCGTTCTTTCCAGCACATGACTAGAACTTTTCATGACCTGGATGGAAATGTAGTCAAACGGGACTCTGGGATCTGGATCAATGGGTTTGATTACACTGGAATGTCTCACATAACACCTCATATTCCGGAGATCAACGAGAGCATCCGAGCTCACTGTGAGGAGAACGCACCCCTCTGTGGTTTCCCGTGGTACCTCCCGGTGCACTTTCTGATCAGGTGGGTTCACTCCTGTGCTGCTTTAGTCGGGGGGTCAGTTCTCAGGTCCCGTCGCTATGCGAGTACTTCATTACTGCAGCTGGTGAACAGAGGTCAAGTGCCAGGTGCGCTGTTTCCTGTCACTGCACAAGTTCTCCTCCTTTAGTGGGACAGAGAGCTTGGAAGTTTACCGTTGCCTTTTCAAATTTAGGAAGTCCTTCCTCTGGAAGCCCGAGTAGTTAGAAAGGCTGGCCCTCTCAACTGGTCTGGTAGATAGCAGATAACTATGAATTGCGAACTTTCATTCCTGGGAAGCTTTTACGGTTTGGTAGTCAAGGGTTGGATGAGAAGGAGTAGGATGGGTAGTGGAATCAATATCACCTAGGATCCTTTGATCTTAATTTTGGGTAAGTTTTATTACCCGATAGCCCGGGCCTTCAGAGTAGTTAGCATGGTTTATCCTATCCATCAGAGTCGGGTTGTTTTGTTTTTTTTAGTTTATTTATCTTGAGAGAAAGCAAGAGTGGGGAGTGGCAGAGGGAGAATCCTGATGTGGGGCTTGATCCCACAGACTGTGACCTGAGCTGAAGTCAAGAGTTGGACACAACTGACTGAGCCACCCAGGCACCCCAAGCTTATTTTCATGCCCCAGAATGTGATTCATATATTTGACCATGTCCACGAGTTACAGGTAGCTGTCAACTAATTAAGCATCCTAAATATTGAAGCTCCCTTTCCAAATAGGAAAAACTGGTATCTTCCCGCTCCAGAAGTTTCTCCAGGAAATCCTGCTCATTTCAGACTCGTGTCCAAAGAACAGACACCCTGGGATTCTATAAAGCTGACGTTTGAAGCAACAGGTAAGTCATAGGATATTGTTTTCTTCTCTCCTTCTCTTAAAATTCTTAAGTGTGTATACTTTCTCTTTAAATAATAGTAACCACAACTCAGGAAGAACGTAGTGTTTGTAAAGGTACCTCAAGCAGATTAGTAATGATTTATTGAGGAAAATTAGACTTTATTTTTTTTAGAGCAGTTTTAGGTTCACAGAAAAATTGAGCAGAAAGTAGAGCTCCCCTCCCGCCACTTCTTTTTTTTTTTTTTTTAACATTTATTTATTTTTGACACAGAGAGAGACAGAGCATGAACGGGGGAGGGTCAGAGAGAGGGAGACACAGAATCTGAAACAGGCTCCAGGCTCTGAGCAGTCTGCACAGAGCCTGACGCAGGACTCGAACTCACAGACCGCAAGATCATGACCTGAGCCAAAGTCAGACGCTTCACCGACTGAGCCACCCAGGCGCCCCCCACTACTTCCCTTCTTAAGACCTTGGCACTAGAGTGTGGGGTATTTCTTAAAACGGAGGAGCCAGGACTGATCCATTGTTAATTATAGCCCCTGGTTCATATTAGGATTCGGTTCACTCTGTGTTGCATAGCTCTGTAGGTTTTGACAAATGTGTAATGTCACGTACCCCCATATCAGACGGAGTAGATTCCCTGCCCTGAGAGTCCCATGCACCCCCGGTCAGCCCTCTCCTCCCCACCCCCTCTGGCAACCACTGATCTATGTTACTGCCTTCTACTATTCTGCCTTTTCCAGACTATCTCATAGTGGCGGTCATAAGGTTTGCCACCCTTTCAGGACAGCTTCTTTCATTTAGCAGACAGCCCTCCTGTCTTTAGGGGCTTGATAGCTCATTTCTTTTTACTGCTGGATGGCATTGTGGATGTACCGTAGTTTATCTGTTTACCTACTGCAGAACATCTTGGTTGCAGGTTTTTGTCTAGACTTGTTTTTTTTAATGTTTATTTTTGAGAGAGAGTGCACGCGTGCAAGTAGGGGAGGAACAGAGGGAGAGGGAGACACAGAATCTGAAACAGGCTCCAGACTCTGAGCCGTCAGCACAAACTCACGGGCTGTGAGATCATGAATGACCTGAGCTGAAGTCGGACGCTTAACCGACTGAGCCACCCAGGCGCCCCTGACCTCATTTGGATAAAAACCTAGGAGTGCAGTTGCTAGATCATATGGTAGAGCCTAGATTTACCTTTGTAAGAAACTGCCAGGCTCTTCCAGCATGGATGTACTGTCCCGCGTTGTCACCAGCATTTGGTACTGTGTTTGGGACTTTGGCCATTCTGACAGCAACGTGGTGGCATCTTATTGTTTCCATTTGCAATTACCTAATGACCTGTGAGGCTGAGCATCTTTTCTTAGGTTATTTGCCATCTGTGTGTGTCCTCTGGTGAGGTGTCTGTTGATTAATTGGGCTGTTTGGCTTTTTTCTATTGAAATTTAAGAGTTCTCTGTGTATGTGGATAGAAGTCCTTTATATCAGTAAGTGGTGTGCAAATATTTTCTCCTGGTCTGGGTTATCTTTTCATTCTCTTAACAGTGTTTTCCACAGATTGTAAGGCTTTAAATTTAATTAAGTCCAACATAATCAGTTTTTCTTTCATGGGTCATGATTTTGGTGTTATGTCTAAAGGTCATTGCCAAACCCAAGGTCTCTGGATTTTCTCTGTTATCTTCTGCAAGTTTAGTTTTGTGTTTTATATTTAGGTCTATGATAGATACATTCCGAGTTAATTTATGTGTTTTTTTGTGTTTTTGTTATAAGGTCTGTGTGTGGGATTTGACTTTTTTTTTTTTTTCCTGCTTTGCATGCGGATTTCCAGTTGTTCCAGTACCATCTGTTGAAGACTGTCCCATCTCTCCCGAATGATCTGACCTGTTTCTTTGTCAGGAATCAGTTGACTGTATATGTGTGGGTCTATTTTTGGGCTTTCTATTCTGTTCTTACCTGTTTGTGTCTTTTGCCATCACGATGCTGTCTTGATCAAGTCTTGAAGGTGGGTGGTATCCATCCTGTCAGGCTTTGTTCTTCTTCGATATACTGCTTGTCTTCTGTCTTTCCACGTATTAGTTTGCCCATATCCACAGTATAACATTCTGGGATTCTTAAATGGAAGCGCACTGAAATCTGTAGATCAAGTTGGGGAAAATGATATCTTAGGGGGGCCTGAGTGGCTCAGTCAGTTAAGCATCTTACTCTTGATTTCAGCTCAGGTCACAATCTCACAGTTCATGGGTTTGAGCCCCGAGTCAGGCTTTGCGCTGACAGTGCAAAGCCTGCTTGGGATTCACTCTCTCCCTCTCTCTCTCCCCTTCCCCCACTGGTGCTTTCCCTCGATCTCAAAATAAATAAATAAATAAACACTTTAAAAAAATGACATCTTAATATTTTTTCCTGTTTATGACGTGGAGTATCTCTGTTTATATCTCGTTTATTTTCTTTCATCAGAACTGTATTTTGTAGTTTTCCTCATACAGATTCTATACAACTTTTGTTAGATTGGTCCCTCAGTATTTCATTTTGGGGGATGCTAATGTAAATACGAGTTTTCATTGATGGTATGTAACCATGTAGCCTGCAACTCTGCCATCATTGTTTATTAGTTTCAGGAGATTTTTGGTTGATTCTTTGGGATTTTCTACATAGATGATCATGTCGTCTGCAAACAAAGACGGTTTTATTTCTTCCTTCCCAAATCTGTTTTTGATCTTTTATTGCTTTTTCTCGTCTCACTGCATTAGCTAGGACTTCTAGTATTTTGAAAAAGGCTGCTAAGAGGAGTAGTAAGTGTGGGAATCCTTGCCTTGCTCTTGATCTTAGGGGGAAAGTGTCTACATTTTTACCATAATGTTAATTGGCCCTTTATCAGGTTGAGGAAATTCCCCTCTATTTTTAGTTTGCTGAGCTTTGTGAATGGATTTTCGGTTTTGTCACATGTTTCTGTTTGCTGATATGACCATGTGATTTTTCTTTATTAGCCTTTTGCTGTGATGGATTATATTAACTGGTTTTCAGAGGCTGGATCAATCTTGCATACATGGAATAAATCCCACCTGGTTGTAGTATATAATTCTTTTTGCACATTGTTGGATTTGATTTGCTGATGTGGAGGATTGGTTCTGTGTCTCCGGAGCTCCGGAGAACTCGAACATAGGAAGTTCACTTTTGAAAGTTCCTGCTACTGTTCACTTGTATCATTCTTGAATTTCATATAAATGGAATCATCCAGTATGTAACATTCGGGGTCTGGGTCATTAGGCATAATGTTCTTGAGATTGAGCTATGTTCTTTTGAGTATTAGTATTTTATTCCCCACAAGTAGTGTATGAGAATTCCAGTTCCACATTCACTCTAGTATTTTCTGTTCTTTCCATCGTACCATTTCTGGCGGGCATTTAGTGGTAGCCCTTGCATTTCTCTGTAAGTCATGACGTGGAACATGCTTCCAAGTGCTTACTGACCATTCAGGTATCTTGCTTTCGTGTCTTCATTTCTTCTTCCCTTCTAAAACTTGGGCTTACTGATTTATAGGAGTGCTTATGTTCCAGATCAAAATCCTTTATCATATATATATATATATTTTATCTAGATGTTCTTGTCCATTCATTTTTTTTTCTTAAAGTTTATTTATTTTGAGAGAGACAGAGACCAGCGTGAGTGGGGGAGGAGCCGGGAGAGAGAATCCCAAGCAGGCTCCATGCTGCCAGCACAGAGGCCCAGTGTGGACTCAAACCCACGAAGCTGTGAGGTCATGATCTGAGCTGAAACCAAGAGTTGTATGCTTAACCAAATGAGCCACCCAGGTGCCCCATGTCCATTCATTATCTTAAAGGAGTCATTTGATGTGTACAAGTTTTAAATTTTTGTGAGTTCCAATTTATCAGGTTTTTCTTTACAGTTAATACTTTATATGTCCTCTCTAAAGAATTCTTGCCCACCGGAGGTCAACAAAGATAGATTCTGATGTTTCCTTCTAGAAGCTTCATAGCTTTAGCTGTTACATTTAGGCCTGTGATATACTTTGAAATAATTTTTGTGTATGATGTGAGGTAGAAGCCAAGCTTCTTTTTTTTTGAAATGGATATCCAGTTGTTCTAGCATGATCTGTTGAAAAGACTTACCTTACCCTATTGAACTGCTTTGGCATCTTTGTCCAAGGTAATTGGATTGCATACCTCAACTTTTGCCCACTTTTTACTGAGCTTCCTCGCCCACTAGTAGGTTTCATGTTTGTATTTTTTTGATGACTGTGACCATTTTATTTACACTAAAAAGTAAATAATTTATGTGCTAAGGCACAGTTTAACTCAGAAGGGACTTGAATATCTAGTATGCAAAGAAAGCTGGAGGACAGACACGAGATGGTAGAAGGGAAGTAATAAAACTTGGTAGTTAACCATGGAAAGAAGCCCTTGCAGGGCATTCAGTGCCTTAGCTGATGCGTTCAATGGTGGATACTTTTGTGTTCTCTGGGCTTTTAAAATTTAATTGGAAATCAATTTATTTTGCACCAACCGGTTTTTTGTTCATGCCAATAATTATTTCTGATTTTTAATCACCAGCTTGTAAAAAGGAAGCACAGAAAAATCCAAACGTTTCTCTATCCTTTATGCACAATTTGGAGAATTCCAGTAAAATTTAGGTTCCTGGCAGGCAAGTTGCACATCTACTGCCCTATATTTTGTGATTACAAATGTCAAGAAATCAGAAAAAAATTGACTGTGTGGGTCTGTGTACCAGTTACCATATTTTTAGTTATAGAAGCTTTGCAGCTTAATGATCATAAGGGTGAAAATCCATTGTATTTTTTGTTATTATTTTCCTTGCTATTTTTGTTTGTTTTCCATATGAACTTTAGTATTAACCTAACCAATATAAAATTTATTACTAATTGGTGTTTTGGGGGAATATCATAGTAAGTTTATAAAGTAAGGAGAACTGACATAATGTTTTCACCCTGTCCGTGAACTAGCAATGTCTTTTCACATGTTCATATCTACTCCTGTCTTTCGTAAGTGTTAAAAGATTTTCCTCATCTAGTTTTTGTGGCTGTCATAATTGGAATTTTCTCTACCTTTATGTTCTCTAACTGGTTATATTTGTTGGCGTAAAGGCAGCTGATTTCTGTAGGTCAAATTTGTATCTTTGCTACCTCACTGAATCTTTCACTTTTTGCGTTAATCATCACTCCTCTAGAGTTCTCCAGGTTTACTAGGAATTGCCAACCTTTAAATGGCCAGATACTATTTTAGGCTTTGCCATATGTCCCCAATGTAGATTTTTTTTGTTAACTACTGTTTAAATACGTAAAAAACATTCTTAGCCTGTTAGCCTTACAAAGACAGACCAAGTATATAGCTTATTGACTACAGCGTATCGTCTGCAAATAGTCTTTCTTTCTTTACCAGTTCCTAGGCCCATAACTGATGTGTCTAAGTGGCTGATGGTGTGGAGCAGCTGTGGATGTAGTGAGCCAGCGTCCTTGTTTTACTTAGAGCACAGGTCTCTTGTGTTTCCCAACATGTGAGAGACTAGCCTTAGGCCTGGGGTGTATATTTTGTATCCTGTTAAGCAAGCATTTATCAGCTGTCATTTCTTGAATGTTTTTATAAGGAATTGGGTTTTAATTTTGGAAAAGGCTTTTTTTTTTTTTTTTTTTTTTAAAGCATCTGTCTAGGGTTTTTTCTTCCTTGGGTCTTTTAACGTGGTTTATTCCACTAGGTTATGGCTTATTTTCTTAATGTGATGTTGGATTTTGTTTGCTACAATTTAGATACTTTCTGTTAATACTCCTGAGTGATACTGGTCCGTGTCTGTTTATTTTTTTGGTTCTCTTTAATCAGATTTAGTTATATGTTACCCATAAATGTATAAACATGATAAAAATAGTAAGTCTTCCTTAATTTCCAGTGCCTCGGAACAGTTTAGGAAGCATTTGAACTGGCTAAAAAGTTGGCTTAAATTCCTCTCTGAAACCATCTGGGCATGGTGTTTTTTCGTGGGGGATAGTTTCCTAACTTTTTCTTGGGAAATTCATCTAAGATTTATCTCTCTCTTGTACAGTACAAGAGAGTACAGTAATCTGTGTTTTCCTTAAAAAGTATCCACATTTCATTTGGGTCTCCAAATTTAATAGTATAGAGGTCTGCTTGTAGTCACGTGTGATTTTAAACATTTCTTCTGTTTATTTTTCTTACTCTTTTTGTATACTTGTGTTTTCTCAGCTCCACTCCCCTTCCCGTCTCTTTCTTAACCAAGTTAGCTAGTAGAATTGTTAATAAAAAATCTAATTTTTAGAATTAAGTTAGGTCTGTTTATTTCTGGTCTCTACTTTCTTGATTTCTTATCATCTGTAATATTTCTTTGTTTTCTGTTCTCTTTGTTGTAGTATTTTATAAAAAAATGTTTATTGCTATGGATTTTCCTCTTATCACTGCTTTTCATTGTTTACAAAAAATGTGATTTTTGTTCAGATTTCCTTTTTCTTCTAGAAGTCTTTGAATTTTCAGGTAGAAGGCTATTTTAAGTTTTACTGAATTATGGTCAGTGTTATTTGTAATATGTGTTATGAAATGGATGCTTTCCTTTGTAAGTTAATATTTTGAGTATTTTGTGTCCCTTTTAGAAGATACGTTCTGTGTTACCAGCTTGTGAAGTTTGATGTGTATACATATCCATATAATCAACTTCACTGATCTTTTTTTGTTCAACTGATGTCTTGTACTGACAGTGGAGTGTTTCTTATTTGTAGTCTTCCTATATACGTAGGTATCTTTCTGCATCTCCTGTATTTTGCTTCATCAAGTAGCTGCTGTTACTTAATGCACAGGATTCACAATTTTGTGTCATTGTGAATTAAAACTTTTAGTATTAAAAAGTGCCTTTTTACATTTAGTGCTTTTGTCTTGAATCCTGGTTTTTTTCCCTGGTATCAAAGAGGTCTTTTTTAAAAACTGCTAGCCAGAAACCCCTTTGTTTATTCCTTTATTTTTACCCTTTCTGAAACTCGTGTTTTTTGAATACAGTGTATGATTAATCCGAGTTATTGTTTTTTTTTTTCCCTTTTCACATTTATTTCTATGACTGATGCATTTGGTCTCAACTTTGTTCCAATATTTTGTGCTTTGCTATATTCCTTTTTGTGTGATCGGTCATCTTTGCTCTTTAAAATATTTTCTGGCATTTTAGGCAAGTGTGTATTTTCCTTTGACCACATAACTGTGGAACCTTTTACTGTCTGTGTCAGTGTCTCGCGGGCTCCGTGTCTGCTTACCCAGCTTCCCTGGCTCCCTCTTGGTGTCGGTCACGTCCCCCACTGGACACTGGTCTTCCACCCTCATTGGGATGTTGCCTTCGAAATGTGTCCGGACAGGTTAAAACCTTCACTGTCCGTTCTTCTGCTGTAGTTTTTGAAGTTCCCTCTTGGTTAAATGAAGCTTATTCTCTGGATTTCTGAAGGCCTCGCGAGTGCTAGGTTCTTGGATGTTTAGATGACAGGTTTTGTCATTGTAAATTCTGCGCCTTTTCTGCTGTGCCTCGTGACATACCTCATTACTTACCCCGGTTGACACACGCAGAACATCCTAGCCAGGAGACCTCCCTTAGGTCTGGAGCGAGAATCTTTAAAGTGACGTAAGGTGTGCCCTTCATAGTCTGGCTTGGTGGTGAATTAACTGCTTCTCCCGATGCCTTTTTAACGACTGTTCCTCTTACCTTTCAGGACCAAGCCACATGTCATTCTACATTCGCACCCACGAAGGGTCAACGCTTTCTCAGTGGTCTCTTGGCAACGGCACCCCCGTCACCAGTAAAGGCGGGGACTACTTCGTATTTTACTCCCACGGGCTCCAGGCCTCTGCATGGCGGTTCTGGATAGAAGTGCAGGTGGGGATTTGCCAGCTCTGCCGCGGTCACCGTCAGGCTCCCGGGTGGTGCGTGGTAAAAACCGGGATGATTCTGCCTTCAGAGAACTAAAGCACTGCCAACTGTTCTCTGCTAGGTCTTGGAAGAACGGCCTGAAGGAATGGTCACCGTGGCCATTGCTGCCCACCACCTGTCTGGTGAAGAGAAGAGGTCCTCCCAGCTGGATGCCCTGAAAGACAAGTTCCCAGACTGGACGTTTCCCTCAGCCTGGGTGTGCACGTACAGTCTCTTTGTGTTTTAATCTTCTGGACGGGCTCAAAGCACATGCCTGGCGGGATACCCCCGGTGACATGCTTTCTCCCTGTGTCACGTGGGTATCTGTAATGTAAGTCCGTGATTTTTCATGAGCACGTGTTCAGATTGTAAGTCCGTGGTTTTTCAGAGCTTGGGGGCAGACGCTCTTCAGGGCCACACACCTAGCGCTGTGGGTAGTGACGCATGGCCTTTATGACACTTGAAGACGCCAGTTTTCTGGCACTTAAGCACATGTGGGTACTACCACTACACATGGAAGTCCTTTTCTGTGACCTTAAGGATTAAAGCCAACCAACCACTTCAGTAGTTCTCCCCTTAGAATCACGAAAGGTGTAGAGGGCACCGTGAGCCCGCTCACTGTTCACTAGACAAATGACGTTTCCAGTCGAAGCTGTGGAGGGTAACTCGGATGCCGTTCCCCGGAGTGGTAACTCCCCTGCGATGGAACCAGAGGTACAGAAGGCGGTTCCGGCAGCAGCTGGGGACGGGCAGTGGGCTCTGGGGGCCCCGGCCCGTGCCCAGAGCTCTGCTTCCTCCCCACCTGCTGCACAGCCCGGCCCCGAGGTGGGGAGCTGTGCCATGCTGGGGACTCGAGACCATCGTTCTGATGCTTGTCTGAGGCTGCTCTCGAGGCCCAGGATACCCTGTTCCCCCCTCTCCACCTTGTCAGTCCGAGAGCAGCTGCAGTTCCTGCTGGGTTTTCGGAGGCTCTTCTGGTTCAGGACATCGTGTGCACAGTCACGCATCTTCAGTTCCGTCCCCAGAGCACGCAGTTGCCGTGGCAGGAAGAGAGCGAGGTGAGGAGAGGCTGGGCATTTTATGAATCTTCTCTTCTCCAAGGTTCATGCTTCAGGGCATAATCGTATTGACGCACGGAGTCCTTAGTCGGTCCGAATAGTTCCCGAAGGCTGTCCAGCGGAGCCGGCCTTGCTGGGCCTCGGGGCCGTGGCCCACGCTGGAGTGAGGCCGCCGAACCTCTGGCCACTGGGATTCGGGCCCTGCGTCACGGCAGGCCCGAGACTCGGAGGTACTTTTCGTTTAGAAGGCGGCTGCCGAGGCGGGTGCCGGCGGGTCCCCCCGGCTCCGTGGCTGTGGCACTGCAGGGATTTGGTCGGACGAGCCCTAACTTCTGCTAGCTCTCCTTTTTCCCTGGAGATTAGCAAGCAGAGGCCGAAAAGACATTTTAAAGAAGAGCCCCGGTAAAACGAACAAAGCGTCCCTCCGCTCCTCCCGCACAGAGCACACCACGTGTGCGTCGCAGGCCCGGTCACGCTGCTCCTACCCCTGCCGAGTCTGGTCTGTGACTCCCCGCGCCCTGACTGGGCACCCCCTCACGGCACTGCCGGCTGGCACGTGTGTGGCTCCCGGGCCTCGTCGAGGCTGCGCGTTAGTCTCAGCGCTGCGAGAACCTGGCTCCTGCCAGATTTCAAAATAGGGGCGGATTTTCTGTCCCTGTGGTTAATCTTAGATTACATGGAAAAAACCAAAATGCTGTATTGAAGAAGGACATTGGTTACTCCCTTTTGCCAATAATCATGATTCTCTTTTTGCCTTTAGGTTATTCTCCTTCGTAAACAGGATCTCTTGTTTTGGTTTTCAAGTCACTTGTCTCAGGGCACATTTAGTATTTGGGCAGATGGTTTTAGTGGCAGAAATGGTTAAGTACAGATGATACTCGTGGCTCTGTTCATAAGCACCCTGTCTGGTCTGTCAGCGAGCAGCCTCTGAGATTAAAGAGCTTGTTTTCTTTGAGTATCTGACCATTCAAAACTCATTTCTAAAAGGGTCTTTCCAGATTCTAACCAACGCATTCTTTCCTGTACAATTTAAATGTAAGTAGCCCAGTACTGTACATTCAGTGAAAATGTGAAGAGTTGTGATTTTGAAGAAATGCTTAAAATTTACCTTGTGCCTGACCGATGAGCGACTGTTGCATGAAGTATTCGTTTCCACAGTTTAGCTGATCTAAGTGAGCATGAGAGGATTTCTAAGATGTTACCACTGAAGGGGCCATAGCCAGCTGATAACTCAGGAAGCTGTCGGGAGAATGTCTGTCTTCTCTTTTCACTGGTCGCTGACTTGAGATTAATTGTTGCCTTACATTACTGAAATAAACTTTTTAACAAACTAGTTAGTATCTTTAACAGAAAAAAACAGATCTTTATTGTTTTTCTGTGTCCCCATCGTTGAAGGGTTATTTCAAGTCTACAGGGCCTTTGAAAAGACCTAGATGGCTCACGTGGACAGGACAGTTATCCCTAAGGGGTCATGTGGGCAGAGACTGCGTTCAACATGGAAATGTTTAGCTTAGCATATTTTGTCAGTGAAATACCAAGAAAATCGCTGAAGGATGTGGGGACGGGCAGAAGAAATGGTCTTTCAGCCAGTGGCCCACTGCTCACTCTCCTCTCCACCCAAGGAAAGGGCCCGGCCACTCCCTGCAACAGAGCTCCCTGCGCAAGTTATGTGGCTTTCTCGGTGAACTCCCTTGGAAACAATGGCAGTATGCTTCCTCATCGTACACCTTGCCTCCTTTTAGGGCCAATAAAGCCAAAATGCATTTAGGCCTCTGTATGTCTGACTCTCTTTATTTGGAAAATGTCTTCTGTAACGTTGAAGTACATTAGTATAGATTTTTTTTGATACTACTACTTCCTTACTGATTTGTAAAAATAAAATTTCTTCCAGTGTGGCCCTATACCATGACCAAGTGGGATTTATCCAAGGAATGAAAAGTTGGCTTAACACCTGGAAAATCAAAGTACCACACCATGTGGTAGTTGTTATTAATTCTATTGATATGATCACCTCAATAGATGCAAAAAAGATTTTTTTTTGACAAAGCCTAACACCTTTTCATGATAAAAACACTCAGCAAACGACTGATTGTCTTTATCAGGGTGAGGAAGTTCACGTCTACAAAACACTGCTAACATCATCATGTGTGATGAAAGACAACCAGCATGTCCTCTACTGCCACTGAGTGTACTGAGGCTCCGGCCAGGGCAGTTTGGCAAGAGACATCTAGATTAGAAAGGACAAATTAAATCTGTTTCTAGGTACGGATGACATGATCTTAATAAATGAATTCACTCAGCAGTGTTGTAGCAATGTATCAATACACAGCTGTCAACTGACTTCTGTAACAAGAAAATTCTGTTCACAGTAGCAGTAAGAGTCAAGTACCTAGTAATAAGCATAACAAAAGTACAAGATTTTTACACCGGATACTAAAACATTGCTGAAGGAAATCCCATGTTTGTGGATTGAAAGTTCTCCCAAATTGATCCACAAATTGAACACAATCCCAGCTCGTGTGTGTGTGCGCACGCACACAGAAATGGACAAGCCGATCCTAAAATTCATATGGAAATGCAACGACCCATAATAGTTCAAACAGCCTTGAAAAACAAACTTTTAAGAGTCCCATATTCAAAACTTCCTACAAAGTAGGGGTGGTAAGACAGTGTGAACACATATCAATATAATACAATTGACTGTACAGAAATAAGTCCCATGTGTTTATTATAGTCAAATGATTTTTGGCAACTCAGTGGGAAAAACTTATTTAAATGGTGCTGGGACAACCAAGTTAGATCCCTCACTTTATGCCATACACAAAAAATTAACTCAAAATGGGTCAAAGATCTAAATGTAGGAGGTAAAACTGTAAATAAAATTTAAAAAACCAAACCAACAACAAAACTCTCAGAAGAAAACATAGGCACAGATCTCCATTACCTTGGGTCAGGCAGTGGTCTCCCAAAGCACAAGCAACCAAAGAAAAAGTTGAGACTTCACCAAAATGAACGACTTTCATGCTTCAAAGGACAGTGTCACGAAAGTGACAAGGTAAGCCTTTAGAATGTGAAAATACTTGCAGGTCATATCTGATCAAGGTCTAGTATCCGGAATGCATGAGGAACTCTTGCAAAGCAACAAAAAGATAAGCGACCCAACTGTGAAATCGGCTAATAGCCACATGACGAACCACCAGCCACCACGAACATGCACGTCTACGTGGTAATGACACACCGCTTCCCACCCAACTCGGATGGCTACAACCAAAGATACAACAACAAGTGATGATGGGAGAAACTGGAACCCACCTCCCCTGCCAGTGCAATGTAAAAAAATGGCACAGGCACTCTGGAATATGGTTAAGATTTCCTCGGAGCATTAAAACCGGTTATGTGACCAAGCGTTTTCACTCCCAGGGAAAACTGAAAATGTACATCCACTTGGAAACCTCTATGTGAGTGTTCACAGTAGCATCATTCGTGGTAGTCACAAAGTGGTCACCACCCAGATACCTCAACTGACACTAGATGCATGAAGTGTATTCAGCCTTAAAAAGGGATGAAGTCACTGATATGTGAAGATGAACCTTGAAAACATCCTGCAAAGTGAAAGAAGCCACACAGAAAAAGCCACATATTCTATGGCTGCATATATACCAAATGTCTTCAGAAGAGGGAAATCGATAGAAACAAAGATTTAGGAAAACAGGGAAGTCAGAATCCCACCTACTAGAGGCAGGCGGCCCGTCTCCTCTACGTTTACGCAATTTTGTTTGATGAAGTCCTTTTTATTACATTTTGGACGTTTTCCAAGTCCTCAACATGGATTTCTCTTCCAAACTTCTGCGGTCAGACATACAGGATGCTGCCAACTCTTGATGCTCCTATCCTAAATGATTCTGCATATAAATTTTTAACCTGTCTTGATTTGTAGTTATAAGGAAAATTCTATGGGGCGGAATTACATAATGAAAAGAATATTTCCGTGGCTTTTAATAAATACACATTTTGCCGTCAGCCTGAGTGATGAGTAAACACAAGTGCATGTAATGGTTTTATTGCCCTTTACCAAGTAAAAAAAAGTACACATTACAGAAGTAGCAGCAACTTTAATTACAAGCAAACGTTGACTCTACCCCCACCCAAATGACTTCTTGTTTTGGTATCAGCAAATAATTCAAACTTCAAATAGTTCTGAATACTGAAATTCATTGGTTAAAATTATGGCTTAAACATTGACATGTGAACCAAACAAGGCAAAATAAAAATACGAATTAAAAAAAAAAAGTGAAGTCTATTACAAATTACCAAGAGAAGATTTCTGTAAACCTCCCAATTGTTCCGCCTTAGGGCCGTCCATTTCCTATTACGTGGAAAAGCAAGTCTGGGAGACCAGATTCATTGGTGGTGTTCCCCACAGGAGTACAGTTCACTTACTGGTGCCCTGCTTGCAAGAGTGCAGGACGGACCCAGCAGCACATTCAGAGATTTGAGAGGATCACGGCTGTTTACAACGGTGAATCATTTTTATTGACCGCATATTCACACCAGACACAAAAATAATGCCAGTTCTCCTCCTAAAGGACTAGGACAGGAGAAGAAATTTCAGGTTGGTTTCTTGCTGGGCTGCATGTACTCACATGGGAAACATTATTGTTCTATCCTAAGATTCAGGAAAGGTGGTTTAAAACAAAGGCTTAAATAAAGTAGCACCAGAAAGAGCAGGTACCATAATCACATATCCCACCCGTTCAGGAGTTTGGGGACGTGACGTTACTGCACTCGTAATGTAAAAAGTAAATGATAGTAAATTACCAAACTCAATAATTTAAAACACTTTGATGAATTCTGAACTAACGATTTCAAAATGCTTTTGAGTTTCCCTTCGAAGGAAACCTGGCCGGGACAACTGTATCCAGCCATTTACTTTAAAAAGCCAGGATAGAGGACCAAGTTTTATTTTTAAACTGTAATTGCACTATGAGAAAGGAGGCTGTTTTACATAGTGGTATGAATTTGGTCCACATCAAATACATCGTTATTACAAAAATAAACAAGTTTGTTTTTGTAAAAAATAACATTGCATTCCTTTGTTCAAATTGCACAGTACAAACAAGCTATCTAAATTAATACTGACAGAAGGTAACCGAACTACATACCGTGGATATGCGTTTAGTCTGAAGCAATTAGGACAGGAGTATGCAGGTAGGTTTTCATAATGTATGAAAACTAACATTTAAGTCCTATCTAGAAATACATAAAATATTTTAAAAGTTACAATGAAGAATGCATTGTTCACATAGTAATTTTTAGTAGCCGTGATAATACAGGATTCAGCAGTCTATTTACATGAAAGTCCCATTTTTATTCAATTTACAAAAGCAATAAATAAGAAACTACATTAATTTGCACAAAACCTGTTTGATTTCATGATCAGTGTGACCGTTTCCGTTACTGTATGACCAAGCCGATAAACCTGTTCTCTTCTCTGAAGACTGCTCAGATTTGGAAAGAAAAGCAAGTCTTGTCTCTCTTCCAAGAGTGAGAATAGCCATGCAGAATCCAGCATAAAACCTTACAGATTATAATATAAGCCCTAAAAATATGAACAGTGCCTCTGAGTATATTTACACAAGAGTATTCACAAAAAGATACAGTTCTCGGATACAAAATAGTTTAGTGGTATCTAACAGCATAATTGGTAAGAACCCCCCCCCCCCCCCCCCCCCCCAGACCTCTGCCCACACGGACTGGCAGGAATCAAGCTTGCTATAAGAGAGCAGGCACACAGCGTCCATCAATTCAGGACTGGGACTGAATGGGCTACAAAAGGCCAAGGAGCATGACCCTGTCACAACAGCCACACGGTGTGCCGTGGCAGGTGTCCATTCAGGAGGCCCGATGACGGAGCCCAGTGCTCTCCATCCGAAGGGGCACACAGGTAGCTCAAGTACCTGATGAGCTACACAAGCACCTTAGCATTTAATTTTAAAAAGCAGTCTGGACACACGCTGAACCAGAAAACACGTAAGAAGCTGTTAAGTAGTGAAAAAGTAGGCTCGTCTAGGGCAAAACAATCCCAAGGTTTAGGAGCTACCATTCTTTACGAATAAAATCAAAATATTCTCATGTACAACTGTCCAGTGCTCTTTATTACTTTCCACTGCAGCTTAAAAAATTTTATGAAAAAGGATTTGATATCACATTTTTATGGAGTCAGATTTCTTAGAAGAGGAAGAGTTAAAATTCAGTAATACCTTACCAGAGTCTCTGAGTTCTCTCCCTGGTTAAATCGTCCAGCTAGGCCAGCTTCCTCAGTTGCACATGCCGCCGCAAGTTAACACTGCCCGTGGTGATGGCACGCCGCTGCCGTTAGGACACAGAACAGTCGTAAGTCCCGTCTTGAAAGGATTCATCCTCCTCTGCTCGGGCTGCGTCCTCCTCGTTCCTGCCGACCAGACCGCTGCCTCCGACCTCGCCCTGGGGGAGGCTTCCATGGCCCGAGGGGCCCCGGCTTTCCTCTGCCCGGGGCCCAGTGTGTTCAGGAGTCTTACCCGCAGTTATTGGCTGGAAGGCTTCAGGCTGGACCTGCTCCTCTGTCAGCTCACTGAACTTCTGTACTTGTGGCTTAATGATGTTTAAGAATGGCTTATATCCAGGACTAGGTAGAGAGAAAAGAAAATTAGCTCTCTACTGCCACATTGGAAATGCTCCATGGAATGTTCTGGATAAACTCCTAAATGCTGAAACTGAGGTCAATGCTAGATGTTGCGTGTAGGGGAGGAGGCACAGGGTAGGAAATGATGCCGCCCCCCTTGGGTGCCTGGCCAGCACGGGGGGCGGGGGGGAGGGGCAGGCTTTAGTGTGTGTGTCTTACAGCTCTGAGCTCGAGGAGCAAGGACTAACATTCTCCAGTAGTAGCATAATTCAAAAATCCTATTCCACAGGGCACCTGGGTGGCTCAGTGGGTTAAGCATCTGACTCTTGGTTTAGGCTCAGGTCATGATCTCACGGTTGGGGAGTTCAAGCTCCCCATGGGGCTCTGTCCTGGCAGCGTGAAGCCTGCTTGGGATTCATTCTCACTCTCTGTCTCCCCCACTTGGGCTCACTCCCTCTCAAAATAAAAAACAAACTTAAAAAAAAAAATCCTATTCCACAGTGTAAGGACCAACAGAGTTTCAGACTTGAAAAAGAACCTTCACAGGGTACATCTAATCTTAGTGAACTTGGCAACTAAGAAACAAACTAGCTCCAAGTAAGGGAAACCCCAAATCCACACCTAGCTGGTTATAAAGGACTAGAAGCCAAAGCTCTTAGCTTCTAACCACTAACTCTTAACTTGGGCTTGCTGGTCACTGCTATGGACTGTTAAATGCACACACTCCTCTTTTCAGCAGATGCTTAGAGGTTATTACCTGCAGTTCTACAGAACCACAGATCTCATGTTCCAGCCTAACTCTGAGACCACCTGTGCCATGCCGCTCTGCACTCACACACATGGCTGGGTAGAGAATGGTGACTAAAGAAAACCGCTTGAGAAGTGAACGTGTCGGGACACCTGGGTGGCTCAGTCCGTTAAGGGTCTGACTTCGGCTCAGGTCATGATCTCACAGCTCATGGGTTCCAGCCCTGCACCAGGCTGTCAGCACAGAGCCTGGAGTCTGCTTCGAAGTCTCTGTCTCTCCCTCTCTCTGGCCCTCCCCCACTGGCACTCTCTCTCCCTCTCAAAATTAACTAGGGGCACCTGGGTGGCTCAGTCGGTTAAGCATCCGACTTCGGCTCAGGTCATGATCTCATGGTTCGTGGGTTCGAGCCCCGTGTCAGGCTCTGTGCTGACAGCTCAGAGCCTGGAGCTTGCTTCGGATTCTGTGTCTCCCTCTCTCTCTGTCCCTCCCTTGGCGCGTTCTCTCTCTCAACATAAATACACATAAAAAAAAAAGTGAACAGAAATGAATGTGTGAAAACACTTTTATTTCTACCAACCTAAAAATCTCCAAATAAATGCAGCAGAACTAAACCTTACTCGGAAGGGGCAGGGCCCACCCCAGGACAGCAGAGGTAACAAGCCTAAGGAGCCCCACACTTACCAATCCGTAGAGGCCCATCGGTCTACCGCATGTAGCCCTGTCTTTATGTTCTGTAACATCTCTCCATCCACCTCCGAAGACTGGATGAGCAGCAGGATCTGGCTGATTACTGAGGATTCTCGGAGAATCAGGCCTATGACGATGCACCAGTCTAGACACCCTGCCTCCATGAACATGTGCAGCAAGTACCTATGCATGAGAAGAAACACAAAGATCGACACTAAGAAGCCGTAGATGGAGACAGGAATCGTCATCAGGAACGGAGCCCCTGTACGCTATATGCCCAAACACGCTGACTAGGCGTTCTGGGCTTCTGAAAAACTGAGAAACTCACCGAAGCTGGACCTGGGATTTATGAGGCCCCTTACTGGCCAACTCCATGGAGATGTGCTCCAGCTCCGACTGAGTTAAACTGAGTGTGGAGAAGTTTTCATCCACCATTGTCCAGTCTCCATCCACCATGGAGCTACTTTCCGTCAAATCTGTGGCTGAACCAATACTGCATTCATCACCTGATGAGAAAGGACCGAAAGTTACGAACTAGCTTCATGAAGAAAATGTTCAATTTGAAATATTAGCAGTTCCTCACATGTGGATTTCTGCTCGGAATTCTCAAAGCCAAACATTAAATCCACTGCTAAAATTCCCATGTTATGTTAACAGTAGTAGATATTTAAAAAAAAAAAAAAAAAAAAAAAAAAATTCATTAGAGAGAGACCCAGGCACAGAGAAACACAACCGCCACCTGGGAAGTAGTCTTGCCTGCCTCCAAAACCAATCGAGCCAGAATCTGATCGGTCTTTAGATACAATTATTAATTTACAAAAAATACAGAGGAGAGGGTCGAGCAATGAAGAAGCAATCACCAGAGTCCACATTTTGAGAAAATCCACAGAAGCAAGTTTCGTCAATGAAAATACTGCAAAGGGTTAAAAAAAAAAAAAAAAAAGGATGGGGAGAGAACAATTAGTTTTTAAAGAGTTGAAAACTTAATCACAATGTCTGACCCTCTCATCTGGATCTTGGTCCTAACCGTAAAAATATTTATGACATTAGGAAACAACTGGAATTTAAATACTTACTAGACATTTGATGGTTTTAAGGAATTACTGTTAAATTGTAAGAGGAATGATATGCCATTATGGGTTTGTTTTTTTAAAGATTCCTTTTAAAGGTACATACTGAAATATTCAAAGATAAAAAATGGCACGTCTTGGATTTGGTTCAATAATACAGGAAAGGGAAAGGGATCAAACAAATCTGGTCATGAATTAATAAGTGAAGCTGGGTAACAGACACATGGCAGTGGGAGGCAAAGGTTCCATTATACTATTATCTCTAATTTCTAAATTTGAAATGATCTCTTTAAAAACTTTTCTTAAAAAAGCAGTGACACCACCTCATGTCCCCATTTAAAAAAAAAGGCCCAGAAAATAAAATCGTTGGCAAGGATGTCAAGAAATTGGAATGCTTTAAAAAAGCAAGCAAGCAAGCATTGGTAGACAAAAAAATCGGAATGCTTTGTCAATGCTGGCGGGTCGACAGTTGCTCAAAAGCTCAAGAGTAGTAACCCTGTGACCTGGCACCCCACTCTGGCCCAGAAGAACTGAGAGTCATATCTTGAAGAGCCAGTGCACGCTCACGTCTGCTGCCTTGTCACAGGAACCATGAAGTCAGAGCAGCCCCGTGCCCAGCACAGGGTAGACGGATGGATAAACAGGGTGTGTTGGTATACACACGCTGCCACACAGGGGGTGAACTCAGAATGTCAGACAAAGTGCACTAAGCCTGAGTCACAGAAAGACAGAAACTGTACGATTCCACTCACGAGAGGCATCTAAAGTAGTCAGATTCCTAGAGACACCACAGTGGTCCCTGCCAGCACCGGGGAGGGGACACATGTTAGCCGGGAAGAGCGAGCGAGCTCTGGAGGTGGGCTGCACGACCATGTGAATGTACCCGACGCTACTGAAGTTTACACATGAAAACGGTGGAGACGGAACATACTGTGTGTATCTTCCACAATTTAAACAAAAGGAACGGCAGCCACAAGCTTCTCCACGAAAGCAGGTTCATGAAACAGTGAGGACAGACTGAAAATCAAACACCGGGCAAACGCTTGGCCATTAAGAAAACCGCCAACACTCAGACCACCTCCTACTCACACACCCCTGTAACTCTAAACCCAACAACGTGAGTCATTTTAAAACTTCTTCAACTTTCTACTCCCCCAGTATGGATGCCCGCACTCAGTTTCTGGTGAAGGGCCAGATTATTAGGCTCTGAAGACTAGGAGGAAAAATTAAGGCTATTACATTAACACTCACAAGAGAACAAGAAAATTTCCACAAATTTTATCAGTAAAATAAAAATGAGAAGACAACTGACTACAATTCTGTATGACCCATGGCTACTTATGACAAGAATGGTATTCCTTACATGAGCGTAACAGTCTGCTTAGTTCAAGTTCAAGCTTAGTGTTTGTTTCATCAAAATCAAGTGCCAAGTTTCATGTTATCAGCGCTGACCTGGAATGACAGTTTACCTGCGTTATCCATCTAAAATACAGCAAAGGATAGTTAAGGCCAGTGGGCCTTGTTCTAGTAACTATCCCCTCTCTAGCAGATTCTCATGACTGGCCCTCAAGGACCTATAATGAAGGAGTAAGGCTCTATTTTGGGCCCTAAAGCACAAAAACCTTCCCAGGAAAGTGAAGAGCTGAGACTTAAAATGACATGTACCTTTAGTAGATAAAGGTGACAGGAAGGCGTCTTGCATTTGTGGTCCATGGGATGAGGCCGTGTCTATCTCATGGTGGGCGGGGCCGATGCTGCCAAGCCAGCTCTGACTTCGTTGTACAGTAGAGACCCCAGCGTCCATCTCGAGGTTTAGAAAAGGGTCCGCTGACTGAGACTTCAGCAGCTGCTCTCCTGCCACAAGGCAGGCCCCAAAACGAGAAAGTGGCAATTCGAGATGCACGCAGTAACATTTCCAATTGAGTTATTTCAGCTTCTCTTCCCCCCTACTCCCAAACACTGAAAGGTCAAAGCTAATTACTGTCCTACACTCATCACCCCCACGAACCAGGGACGGGGACCAAAGGGACGGATTGACTAGGTAATGCCGTCTGACAGTCTCCCTCACTGCAGCTCTTACCAGCACTAAACAGGATTTATTCTGTTCATCTTTTAAGTGATTTCCCTTGGTTCTTAAAATGAGATGAAGTTTCCAAATGCCTTAATAAAAGGTTTTTGTTTGGATTTTCATGAGTAATAATGATTTATAACAGTTTTTTTTAAAAGACCTGAACTCCTGCTTCAGATTCTGGGTCTCTCTCTCTCTCTCTCTCTCTGCCCCTCCCCTGCTTGCACTCACTCACTCAAAAATAAATAAAACAGTAAAAAAATAAAATAAAAATTAAAAAAAGGGGGGGGGCACCTGGGTGGCTCAGTCAGTTAAGCGTCTGACTTCGGCTCAGGTCATGATCTCGCAGTTCGGGATTTCGAGCCCCACCTCAGGCTCTGTGCTCACAGCTCAGAGCCTAGAGCCTGCTTCAGATTCTGTGTCTCCTCGTCTCTCCCTGCCCCTCCCCAACTCGCGCGTGTGCACACGCACTTTTTTTCTTCTCTCCCTCCCTCAAAAATAAACATACATTATCTTTTAATTTTTCTTTCACCAAAACAGTTCCACTTTGTCTTCCCCTAGATTAGACAACAGCCCAAGTCCTCAAAGATGCATTTTTACCACTTCTCTGGAACGTCCTACCAGATAAATCACAATTCGGCTTTTCAGGTCCGTGACTAACCCATTCCATAACTTCCCACAGTAAGGTAAGTGTGGTAGCAGTTATATTCAGCCAGTTTTCAACTTGTTGATAATCTGTTAACAGTGGCTGGATTTACAAATTAAACTTCAAGGTCACAAGACTTAGAGACCTAGTTCTACTTTATTTACATCCCTGGTCAAATGGTGGATGTTCCAATGATGTGCAAAAAGTTGGTTTTATCTGTTCCTGAGTTTAGGAATGAAAAGACTTCGTGAATATCGACTAAACAAAATGTCCAAATACTCGCAGTGAAATACAACTCTTGTCCAAGTGACACGAGCTTGCGTTACCTGTTCGGTATTTTCCATTCTTGAAAGGAGAGCCGACAGAAGAGGCTGGGGTGATGGGAAGCGGCCACAGGAAGTCTTTGTGGAGTCTCTTCAGGGCCAGCACAAAGTTGTCCACCCGCGCGGCTCGGGTGCGCTCCTTGCACAGCCAACTGATGAGTTCAAAGCCCAGCTGGGCTGCAAAGCAGCCGAGGTCCTTCAGCCGAACTTCTTCTAAGAGACGCCGGGCGTGTCTCCAGAGCATCATATCAATGTACATGTTCTCAGCACAGTCACTGTCTTTGCTCCATCTGTAAGTGGGAAGACGAGAAACCTGCCGAAAAACCATCCCTGGAGGGCTCCGCGTAGTTCCATGCGGTAGGAACGATCATGCGGAGAGGGAGGGAAGGGATCCAGATCTAAGTGACTGACTGAGGATAAAGGACCACGGCTTTCCTCCACGTGATACAAGCTGCCGAACGTACGTGGAACACAGCAGGCTTTTAAAACATACTTGTAGAATGAAGTATGGAATAGGGAAAAGAGGAGACAGACACAGCCAAACCAGGAGGAGGGTGGTGACTGGTTGAAGGAAAGAAAGAGAGCAAATAATGCTGTAGTCGAAGAGACCAATGAAAAGAGGCAAGGAGACCAGACCAAAGAAACTGAGAAGAGAGACGCAAGGCGCCATGAAGTCTCTCCAGGGGAATGGGAGATAAGCAGACACATAAACATACAACCGATGTTTAAAACTTTGCAGCTTGGCTGTATGCAGTTCTACTCACATGGGCTGATGTGGGATGATCGGTTTGGTAACTGGGCAATGTGGTATCTTCATGAGAGGCAGCGCCGGAAGACTCTAGATTCAGATCTGGGCTCTACCTCTCAGTTGTGTGAACATAACCAAGTTTACAGTCTGGGCCTCTGTTTCTTCACCTCTACAACGTGTGTTAGCAACAGTGTCCACCCTTACAGGTTGTAAGGATGAAAAGACATACGCACATAAATGCTTAGAACCAGGCACGTACTGAGCACTTAATATGTATTAGCCAGTAATTACGTTCAGGGTATGGCTGAGAAGCTGCTGTTCACCTGGCAACTGTTTAGAGTATCCTGTGGTTGCATTTTACTTGGACATAGCCCATGACTGTGTGTGTATATGTTGGGAGTAAGGGTGGCATAAATGGCCGTGACAGGAAAAAGTAGTAAAATATGATAAAAAATGTTCAGCCAGTTCTCACTACGTGTCAGGCACTGTAGTACCATAAAAACAATATAAAAGAAAAGACTAGGGAAGAGAAAAGAGCCGAGAATGTGGAACAACAGAGGAAGGAACACAGGCACCTCCTCACAAACCAGAGGAAATTCTATTTTATGACGTTCAGTGTGAGTTCACAGTTACCTCTCAGGAGACAGTAACCCATCTCTGTGTGATGTAGGTTTCTGTCTTCAGGATACACTTCCCCTTGGCTCTCCCACTGTTTAATGACTTCTCCAATCAAAAGAGTCACAGGAGAGTCAAGTAAATTGGGACTAACTTTTTATTTTTTCAGCATGAGGTACAGTTGGAAGGAAAGGTAAAAGTGTTGACTATAAGAAGGCTTTCTATGTGCAGATTTAATTACCTTCCTTTTTATTCTGGTCCTCTATTATCAGGGTAATTGGAAAGCTGCCTGCATTCAGAATGGGTACACAGGACCTCCTCTAGGACAAGGAACAGAACTGTACAGAAAGTAATGAAGTGAAATACGGCAGAAGGAAGAAGGGAGGCCTTCTGTGTGGTCTTCAAGCCTTTCACAAATGGAAGAAGGAACTGCATTTGGATCAAACAGTTGTTTTCATAAGATCCAATTTACAAACGCCCTGAAATGCAATGTGCCACAGAATGCCCTAACAGCAGCGACAGCTCATTATTCTTTTACCTTTTCCCAGAAGGGCCGGATGGCATACTCAGTGTTTTCTGTAAGCTGAATTTACTAGCAGGAACATTCTCAGCTGACTGGGACAAACTGATGCTTCGATTCCTGAAGAACTCAAATCCACCACTTGAACTGGGTTCCTGTGATCATACACGATGTGCAGTGCAGTTAGAGAAAGGTGCCATGGACGCGTGTGGTCTAGAGAAGCTGTGCAATTCTGCAACCGACCTGAGCTGTAGGCGTGGATGGAGGGGTCTCAGATTCTCCAGAGCCAATGGCTTTAAGGAATCGAATCATGTGTCGACATAGGTCCCACTTGCCTTGTTCCAGGGCTGTGTTGAACAGAAGGGTAGCATGTTGCCTACTTACTGCCGGAACTTCCATATTCTACAACAAGAACCAAAGACAAGCATTCCTTTTGCACGGCAAATTATTTGGGAAGTATGAGCAACTCTTCATCTCCACCGTTTCTGAACCAGAGAAGGAATGCAGCCACAACGCTGTAGGGGAATGTTTAACAGTAACAAGAAAGGGACCAATATAAAGGACGATGCAGGGAAAAGCGAGGCAAGCACTCGGCTGGTGTACTATAAACATGATGTTCTAAACTCCCGCTATATTCCAGATACCTCACATAAACCTGACCCACATCCTCTCTTCCCTGGTTCCTACTGACTCCGCAAAGTACTTCCACCATTCCTATCTTACAGATGAGGAAACAGGGTTTGGGAACTTAACGACCAGCTGAAAAGCAACGATACAAACCTAGGTTTGCCTGACTCCAAAAAGCTCAGGTCCACCTCTTGTGGCAGGTTGTGGAGGATGTGACAAAAGTGCTCGTGGCTCTGGGCAACCGTCTGTAGTTCTGCTGCACAGGGGGCCTCAGTAATTCTTTCACAGGTGTAACCTCACCGCCTACCTTGGCCTTCAGGGAAAGGCTAATCTGACTGTAATTATTATCTGACAACCCACAAAAATGCTGGAACTGGGAGAGAAAAAGTTTCCAATTCCATTGTTCGGGAGGTCACGGAAAGCCTAAGGGGTGACCTAAAACAAAAAAGAGCTGCATCTATTTTGTTTCTCTTTTTAACATTCTGTGGCTTTTTTTAGGCTAGCCAAGGAATCACAGAATTTAAGGGCCATCCAGCTTCTGCTGGACTGTTTCCTCTGGTTCTGATCAGTGCTCGTGAAGTAAATAAGCACACAAGAAATGTGCTCCAGGCACAGTTTAAAACAAGTTTATCATTAGTTTCTCAGGTCAATGAAAGTGCAGCCTGTCAAATGCGTATGACACTGATAAGAACAACAACTACGAAGCCCTTCTGTCAAACACACAGTGGAACTAATTTTCAGGAGTCTCAAAGAAGTCCTTCATTTGAGAAGAACCATGTGCTGCGAGGGTAATTACTGTGGCCGGCCCGAGTCTTCTCCGCTTGCTCTGGGGAGCCCAACACAGGTGCTCTGCCAGGACCCACACTGCAGCCACAGTCCCGCTCGGCAATTCCACATGTGAGGAAACACGATGAGCCTGCAGGAGGCTCAAAGAGCTCCAATTAGCCGATACTAGCCCAAACCTGCTAATATTAAAGATAACTCTTTATTATTATGTTTCCTATGTAACAGATGTTATTGTATGTATCATACTATATATATGTAGTATACACTACTACATTGTCTTTATAATAATATATAATATTGTTCAAAATAATACCATAAATTCAATAGGTTTCAGGCCTACTTATGGACAAACAGGATTTTTAAAAAATCTTGCAGGGGCACCTGGGTGGCTCAGTTGGTTAAGCATCTGGCTCTTGGTTTCGGCTCAGGTCGTGATCTCACAATTTGTGGGTTCAAGCTCCGAGTGGGGCTCTGTGCCGGCAGCACAGATCCAGCTCGGGATTCTCTCTCTCCCTCTCTCTCTGCCCCACTTCTGCCTGCACTCTCTCAAAATAAAGAAACTTAAAAAAAATCCTTGAAGCATTACTTCATGATATTCAAAAAAGTTTTCTGGGGCGCCTGGGTGGCTCAGTTGGTTAAGTGTCTGACTTTGGCTCAGGTCATGACCTCACAGTGTGCGAGTTCGAGCCCTGCATCAGGCTCTGTGCCAACAGCTCAGAGCCTGGAGCTTGCTTCAGATTCCCTGTCTCCCTCTCTCTCTGCCCCTCCTCTGCTCGCGCCGCTGTCTCTCAAAAATAAAATAAAAACATTAAAAAAAATTCAAAAAAGTTTTCTGACATCATTTGATAAAGATTAAGTTCTTCAAGAAGAAGATGTAAAATGAACAGAGAACCAGACTGTGTCAGTCCCTTTAACACAAACACAGTGTCGACACAGGATATTTCTTTTTTCTCTCTCCTGAGTTTAAGCTCATTAAGTCTCGTACCTTTATGAGAAGAGAAGTGTTACCTGTAAGATAATAAGGTAAGAGGCAGCTGTGTCCAAGTCCTGAGCCATCAAGCATTCCTCAAACAAGTCCTTGGGGTTTCCAACGGCTGCAAAAAGGTAATTCCACAGGGCATATTCAGTCTTCCTGGCACAATGAACAACCGTCTGCAGGAAGAGGGGGAACTCGGTGATGAATTTTGCCACAGTGGGAAGCAGAGGGTCGGGAATGGGTTCCCGTGAGGTAGCTTCTTCCTCCAGCACTTCGTGGAGCATGAGCTCCAGCACGTGAGGGAAGTAAGGTAATGCAGCGCAGGACTGGGCCAAGAGCAAGGCCTGCTCCCCAAGGTTCCTGACCAGCAGCTGACGCAGAATGTGGTGGAGGTAGATCTGGGAGGTCCTCTCCACGACACAGTAAGGGAAGAGCACCTCCAGCTGTTCCCGAGCACTGTTCCGCGTGTACAAAGAATCATAGAGCAAAGTGTCATTGACAGCACCAAGGACTAACGCGTCTTCAAACAGAACAGCCAGGGGGTAAATATTGATGTGGAAAGGCAGCATGATCCGCTGGGACAAGAAGGAATGGGGCTTGCGGTGATCCCTGGGGAAGAGAGGGAGCCAAACTTTCATCCCTGCACCTCCACAGCTCAGCCACAGGGCCTCCAGAAGGTGACGCTTTTGTTTATTTGCTCGGCACGTGGTCCAGACATTTTCAACGGACTGGGCCAGTACAACGGGAGGACAGAATGGCAGCTGCAAAAGCAAAGACCAGAATCAATCGTCTTCCTATTAAATCTGCACATTCTGAAGTTCCTAGGTGCCAGTTTCTGAAGTCTTTCAAAACGACAGCACAACTTCTTTTGGGAAAATTAGGGGACTCTATTTAGAATTAGAGTTAATGAGGGTACCTTCCTTTTTTTCAAAGTATGTGTATTTAAATCTAAAAACAAGACAAAACCCAAAGACCCCACAAACTTCATCAATTTATCCTACTTTCCCATTAGAATTAGCAAATAATAATGCCTAAGCATTACCATCTGGAGCATGGAACATATAATTGTTGCAAAACGTTCTTATTTACCCTTCGCAAACAGTCTTCTACCTAGAAACTTAAAGGCTGATATTACACGTCTTCCAGTTTCCAAGTCACAGACAATACTCCCCTCTTAAGTTATTTTATCCCTTCATCCTTAATGTTCTAAATGACTTTTATTTTACTCACAAGCTTCCTTTGGTTAGGGTGACTGTCCTTCTCCCGGATCTGAGGCCCCGATCTGTCCCTCTGCATCATGATGAGCTGTCCTGCGAGATTTAGCATAATGCTCTCTGCATCACGAGCCTGAAAGAAAAATTGAACTCATGCTAATCCGTAGGTCTGCAGCATCCCCCACCCCCCCCAATCTATATGGTTTACAGGTGAAACCACCAACAGTGTTTACGGAGTGTGTACCGTGCACAGCAGTTCTGCTGGGCAATGTGGAGAACAGGCTGCTTTCTGGCCAGGCTATAACTGACCACACTGCAACTCAGGAACAGTACAAATGAATGTAAAACTGAGGGCAGAGCTGAATTATCCTGATAAAATGAGGAGAATTTCACAAGTTCATAAATGTGAGAGACCTTTCAGTGACCTCGCTGGCACAGCCACAGAAGGCTTACAGGGTGAAACGGGCTTGAAGGGTGAGGAGGACACCTGGGAGAAAGGGAAGGGGCTGGTTCTCCAGATGAAGAACATCACGTGAATGACACCGAGACATAACATTTCTTTTGGGAAAATGAGAACAATCTGACTAGATTAGGAATATTATGGGAAAAACATAAAAGAGACCTTCAAGGAGGGCTTGGAAAGCCAGGTTTAAAAAAGAAGGCAGAAAATAAGCCACTACTTATGATTCTTAAGAGAGTTATTAAAAATTCTGAGTTATCCATTATCCAGGGGCACCTGGGCGGCTCAGTCAGTTAAGCGTATGACTCTTGATTTCGACTCAGGTCATCATCTCACAGTTTGTGGGTTCAAGCCCTATGTCAGGCTCCGTGCTGACAGTGCAGAGCCTGCTTGGGATTCTCGCTCTCTCCCTCTCTCTCTGCCCCTCCCCTGCTCATATTCCCTCTTTCAAAATAAACTTAAAAAAATTCTGAGGTACTGGCAGACATCATGGGTGTTAACTTCAGGAGTGAATGAAACAGTCTGCCTTTTCATTATGGAAAATTTCAATCAAATCCTAAAGTAGGACTCCCCATTAAAAACCCTCTCACCTGGCTGAAGGTTGAAAAGCATTGTTTTACAGCGAAATCTCAGATATCAAGATGTTTTCACTTGTAAAGAGGAAGAGCATTTTAGTATTTTGATTTACCAAACCTCCCCCCGTCAAAAAAAAAAAAAAAAAAAAAAAAACCAAAAAAACTCACAGACACCACAGATATGAAAGGCAGGAAAAGAGACAACTGAATCAAAGAGGATTTCAGGCTCTCGCACCTAGGGGAGGTGCCAGGTACCACTGACCAGTTACAAGGAGAAGGCAATAAGGAAGGGAAAATTGAACGGTTTAATTTCCTCGCTCACTAAATAAACGTGAAAGAACCGGAAGGCTTGCAAGGAAAGGTGCGGTGAGAGAGGAACTGAGTTCAGAGCAGCATATGCCAGAACCACAGCGAGCTGGTGAAGTGAAGGAAGCGGACGAGCTTCCTCAAGCGAAGGATGCAGGACTGGAAAGCATCCGGTGGCCAGAAGGGACAGAGGAGCACAGCGTGACACAAACCAGAGAAGGGAAGAATTTTAGGAAGGAACGGGTGGGACTGCATCCCAGCTTGAGGCCTGTTGACAGGATGAATTTAAGCTGTCGTCATTATTTAGGGTCCAGTCAGAAAAACAGCACAGACACCCTACGTATGCTATTGCAAAGCAGTTACTCCAAACGCTTTTGTACTGGCTTTCCGACACCACAGGGACTGTGTATAAGAAATGGCAAGACGGTCCAGGAGATTCATGGGTTTTGTCATTCACTTTTTCTTCAGACTGTGTCCAGGTAGAAAATAAATGTAATAAGAACTGTTATTGGGACGCATAATTCAACTGGTTCAGCCGGTTAAGCTTCCGACTTCGGCTCAGGTCATGATCTTGCTACACTATTCATGGGTTCCAGCCCCACATCGGGCTCCGCTGACAGCTCAGAAGCTGGAGCCTGCTTCAGATTCTGTCTCCCTCTCTCTCCCTGCCCCTCCCCTGCTCTCTCTCTCAAAAATAAAAATAAAACACTTAAAAGAAAAGAAATGCTATTAATTTACAAAAAAGTAGAAATTAAAAAAATAAAAAGTATCTCCAAACAAGTGCTTCAAAGACTGAGAACTTTACTTGGAAAGAAGTTGTGGTTCTCAATTTAGCACAGAAAAACATGAAAACTAAAAACTGGATTATCTTTCCATAACACATGAGAAACAACATAGAACATGGAGGTAGGAGAAGGAAAAATGGAAATTAAAAGATGCGTGGCAACTGTAAGAGCCTGACCGCAGAGGACGAAGAAAAATGAAGACGCAGTCCCAAGAATCAGAACAGTGGGCCCAGGGACTGGCACAGAAACTCCGTAACACTTCTTAGGAGGACCTACTACAATTCACCACAACACGACTAATGTTCACAATGACCATTGTGGAGTGTTAAAATGGGCAAATTTCACTACATTTTACATTACCTCACTAAACAAATGCAACCATTTCTCTTCATTCGCGTCCATGCATTCAACATTTTCTATACTACAATATGTAAGAACAGATGACTGCAACAGCACTTTCAAGCAATTTTAATAAGCTTTTCAGAAACTTAACATAAAAGCAGGGACTACATGTATCTCCCAAATGCCAAATTTGAAAGAATCAAATATACCATCCCTTACCCCAAAAACTCTCTGGCAGATGATTCTTCTTAGGAGCTTCAGAGACAAGGAGCCCCTCTCATAAGGGAGGCCATCTCACTGTTTTTAAACAGTTTTCGTTGTTGGAGTTTCTTTAATCTCTAATATTGAATCAAGACATGCCTTGCTGTAGCAATCTTGGTCTTTCCTCTGTGCAAGGAGTAATCAGTCTATTTCCCACTACATTTCAACTTCTTAATTTGCTCTTTACCACATTAGATCTCTTCCCTTCGTGAAAGGCCCTCTTTGTTAACTTTTTAAATTCCAATTAACATAGTGTTATATTAGTTTCAGGTGTACAGTATAGCCAATTCAACATTTTCATACATCACCAGGTGTTCATCACAAGTGCACTCCTTAATCCCTGTCGTGTATGTATTTCACCAATCCCCCACCTATCTCCCTTCTGGTGACCATCAGGTTTGTTCTCTACGGTTAAGAGTCTGCTTCTTGGGGGGGTGCCCAGGTGGCTCAGTCGGTCGAGCGTCTGACTTTGGCTCAGGTCATGATCTCGCAGTTTGTGAGTTCAGGCCCTGCGTCGGGCTCTGTGCTGACAGCTCAGAGCCTGGAGTCTGCCTCAGATTCTGTGTCTCCCTTTCTCTGCCCCTCCCCTGGCTTGCGCTTTCTCTCTCTCTCTCTCAAAAATAAATAAACATTAAAAAAGTTTTTAAGAAGAAGGAAACTTGGAATAGGAAGTTTAAAATGTTGGTTTAATCACAAACTAAGGCATTATGTTTTCTCTTTCCTTACAGTTGACTAATCATGCAGTGTTTGTATTTTATGTTCATTCCACTTCTTTCCATCTTCTTTTTCACTGGCAAGTTTGGGTCACTAGCACCCTCCACTTAGATCGTTATAAGGGCCTCTCAGCTTCTCTCCCTATACCCAGTTTTGTCCCACTCTGGTTCATTCTCCTTCTTATGGCTAGACTGAACATTACAAAGCTTACATCTAATAATATCCAGCTTAAGATACTTTACAGACTTCCTAATAAAGCCAGACTTTAAGATAAAGTCCACTCACTCTGAAGTTCTTCCAATTCCCTGAATGTGTAATCTTCTCTCCTACCTATGGGCCTCTGCACTACTCTTCTCACTGACCTGAAATTCCTCCTCTTAGATAACTACCACTCACCCTTTGGGTTTCAATTTAAATGGTACAGAAATCTCTATCTAGACTATTCCGTGTTTTTGTTATATACTCTTAGGGTGACCTATACTACTTTCTGGTATGTGTATCACAACTGTAATTAATTACGTACACAATTACTTCTGTATTGTCTGAACAAAAGCCCAGTTTGTTTAGTTTGCCACTATAACCCAGTATCTCCATAGAAGGACATGTTAGACACTTAATATTTATTTGCTAAACAAATAAATAGTTGCTGGTATCACCCTGAAATGCTATAAACCGAGATGAAACTCTAGAAAGCTCTGATAAGGGAATGGTACCTGCTGTGGCATTTTCAGGGTGATCCCATTCTCTGTGCTCACTGATGTCAGAGTGACAGACACTACAAGGAAAGGGTGAGGAATGTAGCGCGACATGGAGACTTCTTGAAGAACCTGAATACCAGCTGTAGTGGTGGGACTGCAAAAAAAGAGAAAAATACACCTCAACATGAAGGCTAACGAGTTTTTTGTTTTCCTTTCTTGTCCACTATTAACAGTAGATTTCATGCTTATGGATGATCCAAATGCCTTCTCCTTCTCATTCCCTCCTCCCCAAATATCCTTTAAGCAGTAGACTGGTGAGGTTGACATATACAAAAAATACATATGGAAATGAGGGAGAAAGAAAGGAAAGAAGGAGAAAAAGACCTCGGAAGATTAGGAAAGGAAACTAGGAAACAAAAATAGTAATAGCTTAGTTAGTTGAGAAAGGATACGGGTTCTGTCTGAGGCTAGTAAAATTTCTTAATTCTTATCTTTACAATATTCCTCAATCACTAAGCTATTTCAGCAAATACACACTTCACGACTATTTTAAAAAAGAAACAAATACACATCACAAGATTAAAATAAAACTCAAGACGTGGGGTCTAAGTGCTGCAAGCCAACCATATACCAAGAAGAATACAGGCAACACACAACAGCAACAGGGACGCACAGCATTTCCCGCTACAGTCTACAGCCATCTAGCTCGGGGGAAATTATGTGAGTTGGCAAAGGACACTCTTCCTAAGGCTTGAAGCCAGTGTTAAATTTCCCCAAGTGTCTAGAACTTTCGGATCGCTGGTAACCACTTGTTTTCAAGGCTGTGAAAAAAACCTTGTATCGAAGTTACCCCATCCCAAACTAGATTTTCCTTTTCTTTTTCTTTTTTTCCAAATAAATCCAGTAAGATCAGCTGAAGAAGCTAGTGCAGCCTCTTTTATTTACTTAGGTGGCTAAAAAATAACCACATGAACATCACTAAGCATAGCATTTCTTACTTTTTTAACTTCTAAAACAAAGGAAACGAAATGCAAAATTAGAATAACTTTTAAGAAAATAAAAACTACAGAGGAAACATAATACACAAAAGCAAAAAGTGACTTGTCACATGCTATATACTTACCCATCAGATTTTCTTTCAATACTGTAAAGGCATATTGAACAGTCGGCTCTAAATACTATTACCATGTCCCGGAAGACACTGAGCAGTAATGTTTCTGCTTGTGCTTTGGTGATGTGAGCAAAGGCATTGTCCAGATTTGATGTTCGCAAATAAACTCTGAGCTGAAGAACACAAAAAGAGAAAAACTGTAAAAACAAGATACCTACACCACAGATGACTAAATACTTTAGACATCTGTGTTTTGTCTACTGACTTCTTTTCAAGTAAGAGAAATTTAAAGACTAATGTGAGCATTAATAATGTTTATATTTTCACAGGGTAGGCTCATTTACAAACAGCCAAAAGATGAAGTGATTAAAACAGGGAATGTATAAGGTACTTTTTTTTTTAAGCTCATTTATTTTGAGATAGAGAGAGAGAGAGAGAGAGAGAGAGAGAGACAGAAAGCATGTGAGCCTGTGCATGAGCTGGGGAGGGGCAGAGGGGGTGGAGAGAGAGAATCCCAAGCAGGCTCTGCACTGTCAGCGCAGAGCCCAACATGAGGACTCAAACTCACAAATCATGAGACCCTGACCCGAGACGAAACGGAGTCAGCCGCCCAACTGACTGAGCCACCCAGGCACTCCCTTTTAAAGACCTGAATATCTAGACCTGATATAAGTAGACCGGCAGTTTCTAAAAATATAAACATACAAATCAATAAATTATAGCCATCCTTATAAACTTCTCAGCTTTGAATAATTCTTTTTATAAACTTCACAGAGAATGTCTAACCGCTAAAAATCCCTAGAAAAAGTTATCTTAAAAGTTTGAATTTTCCCTTTAAAAATCTAAAAAAAATTTTTTTTAAATATTTATCTTTGAGAGTGTGTGTATGCGTGCAAGTGGGGGAAGGGGTGGGGGGGGAGGGGGGCGGCAGACAGAGGATCCGAAGCAGGCTCTGTGCTAACTGCAGACAGCCCACTGTGAGGCTCAAACTCATGAACTGTGAGATCATGACCTGAGCCAAAGTCAGATGCTCAACCAACTGAGCCACGCTGGTGACCCTTTAAAAATGTTTTAAAAGTAGTAACCCATAATGAAAGTCTCATTACCTAAAAATGCCAAATTCTTTTTTTTTTATTTAATGTTTATTTACGTTTGAGAGAGAGAAAGCGTGTGTGTGTGTGTGTGTGTGTGTGTGTGTGTGTGTGTGTGTCAGTGGGAGAGGAGCAGAGAGAGAGGGAGACACAGAATCCGAAGCAGGCTCCAAGCTCTGAGCTGTCAGCACAGAGCCCGACACGGGGCTCAAACTCACGAACCGTGAGATCATGCCCCTAAAAATGCCAAATTCTTAAGAATAAAATGATTTGTTCATTTTCCAAAAATTATTTTAATATTAAACCAAATAGTGCTTATTAACATCTTTAAAATATAAAAATCTATTATTTCTGAAAGAAACAAAACCCTACCTCTTCTTGATGGTCACTTATGTTATAACATGCCAGGACAACAAAATCATTCCACCAGGCTAAGCCACCAGTCACAATCATATTTTGCTCCTTAAAAGATAATCAAAAACGCTATTTACCTTTATGTATGCTGCCAGAAGTTACAACAAGTAACACACTTATAAAATATTCCTACGCAGACAATGAAAGCTCAAATTATTTCTGCTCTATTCTCTATCCCCCCCAATGAAGTATTACTCTGGGGCCTTTAATAATAATGATTCATGTCCTATTCTGAATATACAAACATTTCTGTAAAGAACTGGGTACCATGCAGCATCATTACTCCCCCGAATAGTCAACAGACTTTGGTTAAATTCTGGCTTTATCATTTATCACCTGCTTGACTCCAAATCTTGGTTTTTCTTTTATAAAATGGTGAGTGATATCAGTGTCCTGAGTTACGAAGATCAGTGAGGTGACAAGGGTTCAGGAAGCCCCTTCAAGTGCACTGCAGGCACCTACTTAACAGGAACTTCCTCGTCTTTTCCTACTTGATTCGTGCGAAATCCAACTGCCCATCTTTCTATGCCACCCACATCTTTACATCACACACTGACAAGCACGAAACGATGTCAAATTTTGTGGATATTTATTCTGATCATAGCTGGTGATCCCAAGATGTAATGGAAGAGTAAATCCTCAAGTTAAAAACCATCTCCATACAAATCCTTTACCAAATATCAAGTACTTTATTAGAACTGACTCTTACATGTAATCCAACATCAACATCATTTTTTTATTAACTAAATTTTTTATCTGATTTGATTATTGATTTGAGTTTTTATTAACAGTAGCTTACTTTACAGTTCTCTTAGAGTCTGAGACATCAGTTTTTAATTTCAAAAAGACTAACCTGGGTAATGTTTCCAAAAAGTTTCCATTTTTTGGTGAGTAAAGAGTAATGTGCAAAACCAAACTTGCCAACCACAGCAATATTCTGTCCAAGCTTATCAATAGCTGAAAACTAATTTAAAAAAAAAAAAATTAAGAACTCCTCTTTGCAAACCTATATACTTTATTAAGTATAAAGAGCTTAGCATTATTGTGTCAGGCAAACAGACTACTAATAAATGTTTGCTAAGTGAATTAAATGTAAAATGCTAAATATAAAAATCTGAATATTTACACGCAAGTTACATTTGACCAAATTATAGATGTTAATACGCTAACAATGTACAAAGGATCAAGTATTAAAATGTTACTTTTATCAATGCACCCACCGAAAAGGCTGAATTCCCAGAATGCCTCTTGCAGCAAACGCTATCCAATAAAAGTTAACACCAAGAAAATAACAAATAACTCACCCGTATAGGCCAATTGCTCTCTAGATAGGTGTTGGAAATCTACAGAAAATAATACATCAGTTTGGTAAGACTTCCAAAATGTATTTAAACTTAAAGCAATTAACGTCACAATATGAAATTCATTTTCCTGTACGATGTCTAGTGTTACCAAATAACAGGTATTACTAGCAGAGTACTTGGAATTTACCATTTGAATACCAGTCCATATTTCACATCTCCTGCCTTAACCATTTCATTATGAGTTTCTAGACATGAGGCTTTCCTACCCTACACTGCTTTTTCTCTACCCCGTTTTTATTTTAAATATTGAACACGCAATAAATACAGACTGACAAAAAAACTTTTAGAGAACCAGTCATGAGGACAACCAACAACTGGGAGATGAACTGTCTTGAGTTGCTGACTGGCATCATCCCCAAACAACCCTATCTGATAAAATGAGAGCCTCGGCAAGAGATTGTTTTGCTTTTTAATGGAGCTATTTTTTTATTATTTTTATATTTTCTGATTAAAACAGCAAAATACTGCTTATAAAACTTAAACAATATAAAAATATACAAAGTACAAAACAAAATTCTGTTCCATCATTGCTCCAGGGATAACCACTGGTCGGTTTTTATTTTATCTCAAAACAAACATCCATACACCCATAGAAGTACATACAGGCTACTGTTTTTTACTAGGGTGTGTAACCTATTCACCTGTAAGAACTCTTGATTACACATACTAACTCTTAATCTGCAATTCTGGTACTAAATATACCTTTCCAGGTTGTCAGTCTTACATCTCTGTGCATGGTGTCTTTGTATTACTCTAGTAAGAATTTTAAACTTAAAAGATTCTTGAGGTATCAATGTAAACTAAGTAAATTCCACCTTTAGTGAGACTGATCTCTCTACTAGCCAACTGATTAAGCAGTTTTCATGAGCATGTGGTGAGTGTGGGGTGAAACTTAACAGAAAGAAAGAACAAGGGAAGATTCTTCTGTTCCTAGAAGAACCTCAATTTATTCAAATTCATTTTCATTGTACTCAAAGAAAAAGCATTATATATTTTTAAAAAGAAAGCCAAATTTAAAAGCCAGTACAATACAATCAAATCTAATAAGATTTTTTTTACGTAATGTGAAAACAAAACAAAAATCAAGTAAAAACAGTATGCTGAAAATATCGGTCTTAAAATTTATTTATAAAACTATTTGTTAGACTTCATTTATTATCTAGTAAGTCAACCTAAAATCCAAATAAATTAATAGCTTTTGGTACGTTAGGAAGCTCTCAGCCCCAGGGTTGGTCTGTGGAAGCCTACCTTGCAGAATCAAAGATAACACTGTCACGCTATATGCCTGAAAAAGGCTTAACGTGTATCTTGACAGATAAACTGCATCATTCAGGCCAGTTAATAAAGCTCCCTATGATGGATGACATCAGTTCAGAAGCACGGTAACCTGAAGTCATGACCGGGTGGTGAGAGAAGAGTTCAAAGTAGTTTTGTGGGAGGTGGTAAGTGAATTGTTTGTGGATGAAAAAAATCAAGTCACTTGAAGAAGGCTGTGCCTAGAGGACAATGGAGCCAGCTACCCAGAACACTTGAAGAGACCCCTACTTCCACTGAACCTTATGTGTTTCCCAAGTATTGATAAACGTAGGTGGGGAGAGGGTGAGGCGGAATCTCCCTGATGCAGTCGATTCCAACTCGAAGGGTTCTAACGTAGGAACCAAGGTTAAGTTTTATCGAATGATCCACACTCTGATGGGTATCTCTACAAGAAAAAAACGTATTCTTTTCACCTCTAAAAATGTTTGAGGTGCGACAAACCACAAATGGTTTATTTTCAAAGCTCAAAGTCTAAGTTGAAAACGAAGCTTTATTTCTGATGCAGTTGTGTGTCTGAAGATGCTATGAAAGGAGAACAAAAACTTTCATTTTCCCCAGTAGGTTCCATTTACTGATCTCTGTGTCCCCCGAACTTTGAGCTCTGCCCCCAATACTCAGAACAGGAAATGGCAGAAGTAAGGGAAAAGGAAGCCAACGAGTCATGAAGAATTCAGGCCAGGACAGCAGACTCAGGGCACAAAGGTCACTCCACGTCACTGGGAGACTGAGTGCTGAGGGACAGAATCTCTATTCTTAATACCTTAGGATTTTCCTCAGTCTCCCCAAAAACCTATATCTACCTTTTTCCCCCTTAAAGTCATTTTGCTAACACCTATCTATCTCCTGCTTACACTGCTTCTGTCTGTAGCCGGAGAGACTGAGAGCACCACCCTCTTGGCAGGTGTGCTCGTGCCTAACACCACACCCAGTACATCTGATCCACATTCTAGAAAGCAGAGTAAATCATGTATAAATGAAACAGCTTTTAAAATCCTCTCTGCCAAAGCATAAGAGACTGTTAAAAACTGAGAACAAACTGAGGGTTGATGGGGGGTGGCGGGGGGGTGGGGTGGGTGATGGGTACTGAGGAGGGCACCTGTTGGGATGAGCACTGGGTGTTGTATGGAAACCAATTTGACAATAATCTTCATATATTGAAAAATACAATAAAATAAAATAAAATCCTCTCTGTTGATATCCCTAGCATATTTTGTGAAGCCTATTTTTTTCCAAAGAGTCATTAGCCAGGTTAACTATGAAACCACCATTTCAGAACAGTGGATGGTAACGATTCATGCGCCTTTCAGAAAAAAATGTTTGTATCACACAACGTACTGGGTGTAAAAATAAATGGCAGTCCAAGAAGGAATGTACCCTAAAAGCACAAGGATGCTGTTGTCGTTTTAATTTCACACTATTTGTGCTCCATTTGTCAACCAACAACTTTCAAAGTTTTTAAAATCCGTAGACAGGAAAACTACATTTAAAAAAACACACACACAAGAAAAGCACCATCCCTACCACCAGCCACTAACCGAACTGCTGGCAAGTGTGCACGTGTGTTAAGTGAAAGGAAAAGCATATTTAACACTGAATCTTCTGATCAGGAGACCAACAAGTACAAGGTAGAAGGCCTAAATAAGCAACAAGTCCAGCGGTCTAGATGAGGAACAGACAGAGAGACAGAATTACTTGGAGCTCATTTGATGACCTCTAAGCTGTCTAAGAAGAATACAAAGTATAAATCACATAAACAACGTCACTTTGATAGAGGCTGTGGGCACTTATGCCAGAGAAGAGCGTATGTTGGAGAGGGAATTAAACAGGTACCCATGTTTCTTCAGGGAATCATTACTCATGGCTAAAAGCCCGGGAGGTAAAGCATTACGTTATATGAACACCATAAACTGCCACACCAAAATTCCTGCATATGCTGCACTGACTCATCTGGCTAGAGGGCCAGCCAACAAAGTTCAGGGCAAATCATAACGAAACACTGCCAAACAGACACATTCTAGATCTTGGTTCAAGGTCAACAGTATATGATTCAACATTTAATACCTAGAGGTGTTGAAATAAGTTAGATTGTTACTTTAATTTTGTATTATGGTAAGTTTAAGTCTGACACTACTCTGCTGTGTGACCTTGGGCAAGTCACCTAACTTCTCTGAGCCTCAGTTTCTTCATGTATAAAATCCAGTTGGACTACACAATCTCTAAGGTCCTTCCAGCTCTAAAAATTCTATGAGTCTATTACAACTTAATTGTTTTTGTGACTAGAACTCTGACATTATTTTTATTAGTTTTAAGTAAAAAAAAAAAAAAAAACCAAGAACTGGGTAAAGCTAAAGTCCATCTTTCTGAATATTTTAGATGGCTAACAAAATGACAAAAGAATCTTCCTAGTACCTACTTTGTCTAAAGTGGTAAAATCAGTGTATGTGCTACTAATATGGGATAATTCATAGATAGCTAAGAATCACAGAATCACTGAATTTTTGAGCTGGAAGGAAATTCAATTTTTGTTATTTATTGCCTGACGGATTTTTGAGTTCCAGACCTACCTTCTTTGATCCTCTGCTCTACTTGGCTCTCTGGCAACACAGACCTGGCTAGGCAGAACTGGCATTGATGCTAGGTCAGTGTAGAATGAATAGTTCAAAGTATGGGGAAATGAAAATAGCAGAGAAATGGCTATAAGAGAGAAGGGAGCAGTGGAAAATTTTAGTCAAGGAAGTAGCTGATGCAGTTTTATTTTATAATTGTTACTAATTATAAAATGGTACACACACTGTTTGATTTTATGAATTTATTAATGTAAGTTAAACACATTCTCTTTTAGTGTGTACCACAGGCTAGTGCAGGAGACATTCCTTCAACGCCTCATACAATGACCACTCTTCTGTCTCTCATTATCTCCACTCAAAGTCAACTGAAAATACCACGGGAACTGAACAAGCTACGAGAGTAAAAGTACAGAATGGAGAAGGAGCGCAAAGAACTGTGGAAATAGCACCTGACTAAAGGAAGCTAATCCAAGAGTCACTGTTGATGTACTGAAGACACTTTGGTATCAGAAGGGGAAAGAAAACATTCGGGACTTACAAAATTGTGTAGCAAGTTTCTTTCAAGAGACTCCAGCTTGTTGATTTACTAAAATTAATTTTATTTGGTGTCAAAATTCAGAATTAATTTCCATGTTAAATCCCAGTTTATCAGAATTATTCAAAGAAACTAATTTAAAAGTTATACCAGAATAAGTAATTTGGAACAAGATTTACGTAATAATACTATTATTGATAATAAGGTTCTAGAGTGTGAATGGAAGTCTGCAATTTGGGTTCAAAGTCAGGCAGTTAACCCACACATGTATTCATCAGGACTACAGGTCAGCGGCACAGGGTCCTAATGGACACTGTCCCTTTCCATGAAATCACTACACTTTTGCCTATGCAAATCTGCAGAGCTGAATTTACACCAAAAAAGAAAACAAAAAGGCTGACAGCTGTATAAAGTTTTGCTCCTTCAGAGGGCAAAGCACACATCTGCAGTCTGGGGAACTGTTAGCTGCTCGTGGGCTCAACACAGTGGGGACCACGCTACATCAGTGGCAAGAAAAGAAGACGACAAGACAGAAAAGCAGAAGAGAGATGTGACAGTCAAAAAGGTTAAAAAGCTTCTCAATTTTCCAAAGGAACAGAAGAAATTTAACTCTGCTCCAGGTGCTACCTTAGCAAGGACTACGTCAACAGCCAACAGTAACTGAAGACTTACCTGCACCACATGCCAATGCCGATGTCCAAGCAAAGTGCTTAAACCCTGAGACTCTACACCGCTATCTGCAAAGGGGCTTTTGGCCCCAGCAGCCTTATGCTCAGGGTGCGCCGAGGAACCCCTGGCGTGCTGGGTTTGTGAGGCCTCTCCACAGTTCAAGTACAATCGATCCTCCCCCTGAAGCAGCACTTGCTCCTGGTTACTCTGGATGAGGGAGAAGGGAAGAAGAGGGTAAAGGAGGAAAGCCAATAAAAACACCTCTGTATCAGGTAAAGGAAAGCACGTTAATACATTGATTTAGTCTTATCCTAGGAAATGTGCCATGTTTCTCAATGCAGATTTTACTCATTGAGGACACAACTACGTAATGATCTCATGCACTGTTATATTCAAAGGGAACAGGTAACAGTTTCATGATTACTTCCCAGTGTAAACAAAATCTGTGCTACAGTCTGTTTTATTATGTAGACTCCAGAATATGACCTGGTTTACAACTGCTACACGGTAGTGTCCTTTATTACTGCTCCAAAATGGCAATGCTAGGAGGGATTTTCCAAATGAAAAGTGAACTACTCATTATATACAAACAAGTTTCACATAAAATATCTCATGAATGGTGGCAAGAAAATGTATCTGGTCCAACAGTTTGTGGGTATATGTTCACCATGTGCCCATATGGCAAGAAGAAGGTGATTACGAATGGGGATAACTGGATGCTGAACGGTTGTAGCCCAAGGGAAGAGTAGCCCAAGTCTGTGGTCCTGGTTCAGAACAATTAATTCAATAATCACTTGGGTAAATGCTTGGTTAGTGCCAAGGACTGTGCCGGGTTCTGACAATATTTAGACAAATAAGGTAATTTCTACTCTTGGCGATTATGCCCTGGTTTTCCATCAGAAGGCCAGTACTCTCAAATGTGGGCCTACTATTCACTGACCACTCCATCAGACAGAACAGCACCTCAGCCTCTCAGCTTTCCATGGCAGTCCAGATGTGGTCTTCACAGAAAACTCAAAAATTTGCCTTTAAATTATAAATTGGGATGGGGGAGGGGAGGAAGAATTACTCTGTTCCTGTTTTTCTGGGGATCTTTGTTCTGCAACTACAGTAATGAAATCTCAGATCCAGACTACTGTCATATTCTTTCTCAATGTACTATAATTGTACATTTCGTTTAGAAACTGGTTGCACCGAATGTTTAAAAATCCATTAGTGGCAGATACCAACGTATGCACTTCTAACATGTAACATATACTATTATTATACATTAACAATATAGAATATGTTATTTCAGATTAATAAAACATGAGGAGTTCATATTATAATTTGGGGCAGTGTTTCCCAAAGCAGGTTTCTAGGCATATTTTCTTCAAAGTGTTCTTGAAAATTCATAGTTAAATTGGCTTGGGAAACATTCTTTTTCGTACACCGACTCTGGGATTTTCATGATGCACATTTCACATTGAGAGCCTACAATAAGAAATCTCTGTATTTCATCACTTACATGATGACAGACTTTCCCTTATCCTAACTGCTATTGCTATTTCTTAAAAACTGTGCCTTATGGAGCACACTTTGGGAATTTCTAGTCAAATAAAGACTAAATTACGTTACTCAAGTAAATCTGCATACATTGCTTTCCCTCAAATTGCTTATGATCCTATTTTTAAAAAATCAAAAAACAAAAGCTGCTCAGAAGTAAAATTTTTGTGTAAGTTATTAAAAAGAAACATAAGAATCACAAAAACTATATACTGAAGAAGATAATACACCAATTTTAGAAGAAGAATCTTGATAGTCTACTTTGAAAGCCACTAAAATAAACGGTTTTAACTGAAAAAACTTACCATACAAGGGTTTACAGTGAGTACACTCTTGATAAACTGAAATAGCAGAATGCCAGGCTGTTTAACTATACTCTTGGAGTCAGACTCAATTTCAGTACTTTGAGCACCAAATCCGCTGATTACCCAGAGGTGATAGCCTTCTGCACCCCAGCTCTTGGAGAGAAGAAGGGGGAAGAAAAATCAAGACAATAAAAAGTTTCTTATCCTTTCTTAACTTCAAATGTCCAAATCCTGAAATGACCAATAACAGCATTACTAATGACTTCCAAAGGTTGGAAAAACTATGAGAAACAACTCAGACAGGAATCCTACCCACACCTGCTACATCTTGGCTCTCTCCAGTGGAAACCACCACTGCTGCTCTCTACCTGGAAGACTGAAAACACTGGATACCAATCTTAGCTCCAAATCCTGAGAAATGCCTACTGCTCTTTATAACTTCTCCAATAACTTAACTGCTTCTCAAATACAAAGAAATTCCTGGCAGAGCAAGATCCATGTGACCCAGCTGAAACTTGACAAAGAAGCACCCAAAACAGACGCATCTTGTACAGAGCAAGCAACACTGGATAGGAAGCTTCCCATTACAGCCTAGTGGCCATTCTGCTGTATGACCTTGGCCAAGACACTTGGTTTTCTCAGGGTATAAGTTTCTTCCTCTATAAAAGGAGAAGGTTCAAATAAACTCCCCAGGCCCAGTCAATTTTAATATTCTGTAACTATATCCCAAGATAGTTTTTTAGTTTTTTGTTTTGGAGATTAGTGAATCGCAATCTACAAGGTCGAGAAAATAGTAGGGGGACAATACATTGTTGCTTAATTTCAAAAGCTTAATAGAAGTTTTCCTCTTCCACAGTAAGAGCTGAACAGCTAACTAAAATGCTTAGATTCCTAGTGTGTGATTAAAATATCAATTTAGTGAGGCTAAACACTGGCTGGTGCATGCCATTCGGAAGCACTGATGGGCAGTCACCGAAATCATTTGTTCAAAAACTATTTTAAAATATGGAGTGGAGAGAGACAGCAAATGGGGTCCTTGATGGTAAAAGACCGGGAACCACTACTCAAGGCAACCAGGGTGGTTTTAACTTTTCAAGAAGCCCGAAATCAAAAATGCCTTCCTCTGTGGAGTGAGAGAGAAAGGCAGTGAATATGCCTCATAGCCACTAATTTCCCAAAGATGGTGCCCAGAAGGGCTACATCACAAAATGTGCTTATGTAAAGATAAGAGTTACACCCCACTGCTTTCTATGGAAACTCTTGAAAATATGTAGTGAATAAAAATATTGTTACAACAGGGACTTTAATGCTCTTGACAGACATCTGCGGAAAGTTTTAAAAATATGTTCAAAAAATGTCCAAATCCTACAGGAAAACCACCCAATGAGCATTTCACTTCATGTTAGAAGAAAAGAGGCCATGAGAAGTGGGTGCTAGTGAGTCACATAGGAATTGAGGCTTTGGAAAGGCAAAAGCCTTTGAATATCACTACGTTCACAAAGATGACAGGGGCTTGCTAGACATATGTAAGCAAAACCAAGTATTTAACATCGGGCAGCCTGACTTTAAAAAATACTTTTACAAAGTGAGAACTGTCCAAGAGCCTGCTGAGATTAAAACAGCTTTGTAATTTTATAAGGCCAAGAGGAGGGAAAAAAAGGAATTAGAAAAATCCAAGTTTTTCACACTACAGTAATATTTTATAGACAGTACTCACCATAGAGTTGATCTTAAGGGGATCTTTTTTGGTACCATCAGACCTATAACTGAAACAGAACAGAAACTCAAAAAGAATCTTCTATTACATATAATATTTGGCTTTAGTTTAAAACTAAAATTTATTTTGTATTTTGTTCCTTTAAAATAGAAATACATAATAATGCATGAAATATTAGAGTGCTGGTTAATCCACTAAGGTATATCACCGGGACACAATCTTTCAGGTCCTGAATAACTTCATGACAGGGTCAGGCAATTTGTGAAGGTGTATTCATTTTGTCAGGACTAAGGTTCAAAAAGTATCATATGGTGCGGGCAGAGATAACCCACTGGGTTAACCTACATCAACCCAAAAGGATAGTGATTTTCCATTTCCTACTAGTTACTTATGTCCATGGCTTACTGCTCTTAGAGGATCATTAGATACCTGAAGGCAAAACTAGAACGGATTTATCCTGGAACCCAACATGCTGTCACATACACAATAGGGGTTCAACAAACAAATGCATTTTTACTGAATGAACAATGAGTTTTAAAAGAATGGATGTTTGGACAATCAGTACGTTGTGACAAATTAATTCTGAACCTTACATACTGTTTTGGGGTTAAGAGTCAAATATGGAAGAAAGGTAGCTGCGTGACACAACATTTCTGTGTGTGTGTATCTTCTGGAGTTGCTTTATCTAAAACTTGTCTTTGACTCACGCAAAGTCTCCTCCGAGTGTACAAATCAGCTGGGCTCCAAACACACTCCATAAAGATAGGCCTCCATTTTCCCAGGTCACTATTACAACACTATTGTCAGGAGACCATCTGACCAATTTAACAGCTCCTGTTTTGTTCCAAATATCTGTTAAGAAATTGTGAAAAGTTAAAAATGAAAGATTCCTTCAGAAACACTCAGTAATTTTTCCAAGTTGAAATGAACAGAAAGACATGTCTGTTTCAAATAATGAGACAAATCCTACTCATTTAAGGTCACTTAAAATAAGGCCAGTAGCCTTGACCTGATCCAAGCAGAACTTAAGCGCCACATACTTTAAAAGAGGGGAGAGCCGTCTGGGGCCACTATTAGCTTGAATAACTACAACTGTGTAGTTTTACAAGTCTTTGGCTTTGGGCAATTCAGTTCCTGTAAAATGGAGGCAGTATTTCTCTTGAACAATTCAAAACTGAAGGTCAAAGTACTCTGCAAAGTATAAGGTGTTTTAAGATGTAAAATAACGCTGTACCACTATCTTCATGATCCGCTGGCAGTATCAGAGGGATCCAAGTTAAAATAAATTGAGGTTTAATCTTGTATTAGGATTAGGTAGGTAAATTCCGGCTTGAGTACTCCAGGTGTTGATATCTTAAGTAATAATTGTTCTTTCAGTCCAATATATAATTTCACTGCGCAGTAAAGTCCAAGTTTCCTTACTGTAGTTAAATGAAACATGCTAGTGTTTCCCATCAGCAATCCAAAACCAGCTATAGTATCATTTTAAAATTAAAATTCTTTTCATTTGCAGCATTAACACATTTTTGCTATAAAACAGGGTAGATCTGCTACCAAGGGGGGGGGAGGGGCAGGGCATACAGATTTTAGCCTATAGAGAAGAGGCTTGGTTAACATAGAGGACGCCCTTCTGCCTGTATTTGAATCCTCGCATTAGCAATCCCCACCATAATGAATAACCATGTTACTTGTGCAGATGAAAAATAAATGGGAATATACAGAAGAAACATCTTATTAGCATACTTTACAACAGGGGAGAAGTTTAAAACCAAACCAAGAAGAATCAAACTGAAGTTTACTAAATGAAAGCAATTCCATGTGCAAGAGAAAAAGTAGGAGTATTTACAATCATAAAAGGATGTTAATGTTGACTGAAAAGGATAGGTTATGAACAGTATTCCTATTACCCCACTTAAAATATATACACATATGCATATAATAGGCATACCTATTTTCCAAGCATTATACACATATTAATCATACAAATACTAAAATCTAGCTGCAGAGACCTAGAACAATACATTAATGGTGGCTGCCTAATCTTCAGGTGGCAGGATTACAGGAAATTTATCTAGCTGGTAACCTACAATGAACATAGATCATGATAATCTGCATATTGAGAGAAATATTAAGAAAGTAATCCAGAGACATTCTGTTACAGAGTTAAACTTCCAAAAAAGAGTCAGCCGCAGAAGCCAAAAGAAAAGAGAAATCCTAAAAAGAGACTGGTTAGTACCTGGGGTAAGAGGAAAGGGTCAGAAGCAGGGCGGGGAGAAAGGTTGAAAATACAGAGAAGGATGGAATGAGACCAGCAGTGATGAGAGGGTTGGGGTTCCCATCCTATAGAAAGACAAAGAAGGGGTCAGAGGCCAGCATCGGTCTGAGAGTCAGAACTGACCCCTGAAGCTATAGCTTGTGAACCTCAGCCACTGGAGCCGGAAGGAAACAAGGAAGCTGGTCTCTGCTCAAGATGCAGGAGGCTCCAGTCTCCCAAAGTCTTACTTAAGCAGGTTTATAGCCTAAGGTTATTTAATTCAAGTCTGTAGGTAACCAACGGGAGAGACTGCATTAAAAGCACCTGAGAAAACAGAAAAATCGAAGAACTCAATACAGTGTTGTCCTACGGAAGCAGGCAGGAGCACTTCCTGCAGTGATGGAAATGTTCATATTTTCTTGGTCTAACATGTAGCCTCTCGCTACAGGTGGCTACTGAACGTTTAAATGTGACAATGCAACTGAAGAAATAGATTTTTTTATTTAAATTTTTAAATTAATTTTTTAAATTTTAATTTTTTTCAAGATTTTTAAAAATATTTATTTTTGAGAAAGAGAGAGAGGATGTAAGAGGGGGAGGGGCAGAGAGAAAGAGAGAGACACAGAGGATCCAAAGCAGGCTCTGCACTGACAGCAGCGAGCCCGATGAGGGGCTGAAACTCACAAACTCCAAGATCATGACCTGAGCCCAAGTCAGACACTCAACGGACTGAGCCATCCAGGTGCCCCCAATTTTAATTTTTTAATAAAAACAGCCACACGCGGCTGGAAGCTACTGGGCAGGAAAACTTAAGTATGCATAAAAAGGATACAAAGGTAAAAGGGCCAGAAACCACAATCAAAACACACATCACCCTGCTCTTGCAAGTTGTAAATCTGTCTTTAGAGAAAAAAATACATGCAAGCCTTTAAAGGCTATCTGATAAGAAAGATAACAAGTTACAGAGCAAATTTCTATTTCTGACAGTATAGCAAATTAGACACCTTAAATGACTCTCCACACTGAAACAACTACAAAATTAAATAGAGTAAACACCTCAAAACAACTGAAAATACTGGGAGGTGAGTGTATCAAGTCATTTTGCCCTGAATTTTTCCGCCAAACCCAAAAGACCCTGACTTCCACTTCTGATGACTCAAAGCATATGGGGGACAGGAGATAAAGCTTAGAGCCTGGCCAAGGCAGGGCATCTAAGAGAAGATATCTACATGATGGGAGGGGCCGCAGGGGCGACATTCCCAGTACAAGGAAGAAAGAGAAGCTACCATGTGGAAGGTAAAGAAACAGCAAGGGACACTTTCACGTTTGTCCGTGAGCGGAAAATAAAGATTCTTCCTCTGAGAATCTGCAATCACAAGTCAGTCCTCTGATGTATAATTTGTGCAACTTGAATGGGTCCAGAAAAATTTCAAACAGAGAATATAATGCTAAGGGTTCCAGACTGATGTAGTACTCCCAGGTAATCGGCCATGAACACATACAAATCCTCTCTGCAAAAACTCAAATTCAATTTAGGTCGCAAAGCATTCAAACAATTAGGTTTGAAGAAAATTAACCAGCTCTCAATCAAAAATCCTAAAATATATAAACAAACTAGTAAGAGCCCAAAGAACTAAGGCAGTAGAAACAAACTCAGAAAGGTTTCAGATACTGAGATTAACAAAGAATACAAAAACCATTTTTTTTTTTTTTTTTTACTATCTAAAGAAATAAGAGAACATTGAAAACAGGGGCAGAATGCATACAGATTAGAAAAGAGCTAAGTAAACCCTCTGGAAATAAAAAAGACAATATTTAAAGTAGACACATTAAGTAGACTATTAAGCATAAATGAAAAGAGAATTACTGTACTCAAAGATAGGTATGGAAAATTTTTCTAGAATACAATCCAGAGAAACAAAAAAAGAAATGAAAAATATTAAAAGGCAGGTTAAGAAACATGTAAAAAAAAAAAAAAAAAGTGCAATGTAAGTCTGATTAAATTCCCAGAAAAAGAGATTAAAGAGGCAGTATTTACAGAGAGAGTGGTTTCCAGAACAGTTGAATCCTCAGATCCAGCACGCCTGAATCTCAAGCAAGATTTAAAAAAAAATGAAAAAAATTTAGAAAATTCTTCACCTTCCCAATCACAGTGAAACCACCTCAGAGACAAAGAGAAAATCTTAAAAGTATCTACAGGGAAAAAAGCCAATCTCCTGAAAAGGAACTACAACTGGACCAGAGACTTCCTAATAGCAACAGTGAAACCAAATGGTACTCGAACTTCAATGTACATAGACACAGTAACTGTCAATCCAAAACTGTGTAACAAATTAAACCATAATTAAATTACAAGGGCAAAATACATTTTCAGGCAAAAGAAAAAATTGGGTTTATCATCACGAAGTTTTTAAGGAAATTCCAAAGGATGTACTACAGACAGGAAATGGTCTCAAATTGAAGGTATGAGATCTTGTAAGAAATGATGGGCAAAAATATTGATATACATGTGGGTAGCACTAAGTCAACATTAACAGTTACATATTTTAATGCTTCCTGAGATTTTGACATCAGATACCTTAGCTTCCTCCTTGAGGCTAATCAGATTTTTATCATTAGATTACATTTAGATGGGTGCCTCAATTTTTTTTGACATTTTTTTTCTGATCCAAACATCAGAGAAGTTTGTATAGTTATATAACAATTATTCTTAACATGGGAGCATATCTAAATCTGGGAGAGGAACAGAACACAGTTTGGAAAAAGGCTCCCGATTACTAATGGGAGCACAGTATCAAATCACGAGACATGTAGTCATGAGATTCTACTGCCTGTTAAATACAATCCTGCAAAGGAGACTGGCTTAAAAACATATTGCTTTGTTCATCACATTTGTTAACTATGTGCCTCTCAATAAACTGAACTAGCGTGGTGCAAAGAGACAGATATATCCTACACTTCGACACTGAGCCTAGTAGAAACAAAGACCCGTACACTAATAAGTTCAATAAAGCATTATCAATAACAAGATGTGATATGCAAACTATATCGGGGCACAAGAGGGAATGGAATTCTATCTAGTTCAGAAAGAAATTTCACTTGAGCTGTATCTTGAAAGACCAATATATTCCCTCCATAGAGAAACATGGGACATTTCAGGTACAGAGAACAATATGAGACAAAGGCTGACTGACTCTCAAGAATCTGTAGGTAGTTTGGTAAAGTGGAAGCCTGCCGTTGCTAGTCTATGGGCAGGGTACCCCAGTACTCCAGAGCACTGCAGAAAACTCACAGGGGGTTACATGAGATCATCTTCCAGAGAAAATACAGTGCTATACATAGGATCTGTTGTACATGATGTGAACTATTAGATCCAGGTAGTTCACAGCTGCAACATTAGATTGTGCTACATTTACTTTGATGATGTTACCTCTTGGTGAAGATGGCTTTTTAGGAGTTGCTGCAGAAAAAGTGTCATGCGAAAATCAATGTGGAACAGGAATTATGGGTGAACATACCCGATCTCATTCCAAGGTTTGAGAAATTGTACAGTGTCCAATAGGCACAGACATCCTATTGGTAAAAATCAATGATTTTTTAAGATTTATTTTTGAGAGAGAGAGCAAGGACGAGCGAGAGCAAGCATGCACACACAAGTGGGGGAGGCAGAGAGAGAGGGAGAGAGAGAGAATCCCAAGCAGGCTCCATGTTGTCAGTGCAGAGCCCGACGAGGGGCTCAATTTCATGAACCGTGAGATCAAGACCTAGGACAAAATCAAGAGTCGGATATTTAACTGAATGAACCACCCAGGCACCCCAAAAACAGTGTTGAAGAGTAATAATAAAATACTATTTTTCTTTCCATTTATGAGTATTATTTTTTGAAAATGCTACTAGGGTTTAGACCTAACGACTTTATAAACAGAACTTTTGGTATTTCTTTTAACATAGAGTTACTGTGGTATAATTATGGAGACACAAAGGGCAGAGAGAACCAAGAAATAATGCCAGAAGTATTTGGCAGAAGACCTTACATGCCGCATATGGGGTAGATACTGATGAGGAGTTAATCAAATATCTGTTTCCATACTCAAGCTCTCCATTGCCCACTTCTGCCTAAAGGCTTGGAAAATCCTAAGGTAGCTAATGTGACTTAATTATAGCCGATTAAACAAAAACTTTTTTAATGTTTGTTTATTTTTGAGGGAGAGAGAGACTGAGTGTAAGCTGGGGAGGGGCAGGCAGAGAGGGAGACATAGAATCTGAAGCAGGCTCCAGGCTCTGAGCTGTCAGCACAGAGCCTGATGTGGGGCTTAAACCCACAAACTGAGACCACAACCTGATCAGAAGTGGGATGCTCAGCCGACTGAGCTACCCAGGCACCCCTAATTATAGCCAATTAGATGTGAAGAGAAGATAGCTGGAGCAGGTAGGAGAGGAAAATGCTCCTAAGAAAGCTTTCGCTTTCCTGATCAAAAAACAAATATGCCGTTTCCTCCTTTCTCCTTGAATCAAACGCAGCAGTAATGTCAGGAGCTCAGAAGCTGCATGCGACCACGGAGGAAAGGCCAGATGAAGGCCAGAAGCAGCTAAACTTTGGGTTTCTTCCTATTAGAGAAAATAAATCTTATTTAAGCCACAGTAAGTTGGGTTTTCTGTTAGGTTCAGTCCAAAGTATTTCCAATGACAAAGACTTTAGACTTAATCCTACAGGCTCCACAAGGGGTTCAGAAAGAGACTGTTTTATTTACTGCAGTGTATCTACCATTTAGAACACTGTCTGGCCTACAGTGGGTATTCAATCGGTATCTGCTGAATGAATACATTGAATTGGAAGGCATAAAACAACAAAGGCAATGAAATCAGGTAAGAGACTAGAGCAAAGTCCAGAGAGGGATTATACAGGGTAAAGTACCCTTAGGAGCCTCCCTAGCTACACGGAAGTCCCTGAGCCACACAGAAACTGTTATACGGTTTAACACTATCTGAACGATAGCATGCATTATTTAAATTTGCAATCGCTACACATACCATTACCTGCACGTTAAAAATTAAAAATAAGAAGGAAAATAAAAAGGACTCACCAGGATATTGTTTTGCTGTTAGCTCTAGTTTATGAGACAGCAGCATAGCTCCAGTGGTGTTATCTATTGTATAAACCTGTACAGAACCACTGTGAAAAATAAGCAAGCTTTTAATGAAAAAAGATAAATACAAATATAGAAAGCATTACTATGGAATGATTATGTTCTGCTGGTAAGAGTGTAAACTAGACTAAAACCATTTTGTAAATAATTTGCAGTCTCATAAATCTGAAATGTGTATTTGTAACCCAGTAAATTTTCCCTCTAAACATAGCCCAGAAATATCCTTGTCCATGTTATCAAGAGGCATGCTCAATGTTCATGACAGCATTGTGTATAAAGGCAAAGAAATGGAAACAGTCTGAATGTCCAGCAAGAGAAAAGAAGCATACACTGGAGTATTCTCATAGAAGAGTATAGCACACAGCACCGACGTGCGTTAAAATAGATAGCTGACACATACGTGTTGGTATAATTCTGTTTGTATACAGTGAAAAACATTCAAAACACAGTACACACATCTGTGGTAAAAATGCAACAAAAAGTTAATGGACACACACACTCTACTGGTAGAGAAGGGGGGTATTAAAGAAGAGGAAGAAACGGGACCTACTGGTCCTCGAAATGTGCTATTCCTCATGCTGACAGCAATTTATACAGATTTTTATTTTATTATTTTTATGTACTATATCATTTTTTGTATCTACACACACGATGTATGTTCTTTTATGTACATGGTATACATAATGATTTCATTTATGAAATCTTTACAAGGATCAAATTTATGAAGGGCCAGAAACCAAAGCTAAAACTTTGTATATTATTTCTAAGCTACATTTCAAGACTGACCTATAATCATCATAAAACAATACGATTTTTGCTTATGAAACTATTTTCAGATCAAAAATTTAACACAAATGTTGGTTTTAAAATACTGTTAAATCTAAGGCTGCTTTTGCACAAATTAGGACGACACAGGTACATGACTGCCAGAATGTTCTGGCACTTATGCATGCTCTTTTGTGGTACAAGTCAGATGGTTTCCACAGCAGTTCTGATCCATATCCAGCCAGGTCAACTCTTCCCAAGGATTAGGACTGGGACGAAATAAAATACCTGCTGCAACAGGTCGCTTGGAGTTACCCACAGCTCATTGATGCTGTGTGTTTTTGTTTCTCTTTAATGTTTATTTTTGAGACAAAGCATGAGTGGGGAGGGGCAGAGAGAGAGAGGGAGACAGAATCTGAAACAGGCTCCAGGCTCTGAGCTGTCAGCACAGAGCCCGATGCGGGCCTCGAACCCACAAACCGTGAGATCATGACCTGAGCCGAAGACGGATGCTTAACCGACTGGGCCACCCAGTCACCCCTGATGCTGTGTTTTTAAATCTCTTTTTCTGTTTCATTTTGGATCATTTCTCTTGCTGTGTTTTTACGTTTATTATTATTTACTTCAGCAATGTCTGATGTGGATCTTTTTTCTATTTTCCATATTTAATACTCAAAAGAGACCCTCTCCAGCTCTCTGGAGTTCCCTCTTTGTGCCACTCTGTCACCTATGCCTGTCTGTCCTGAGTCTTAGCTGCTCTGGTCTCTCCAGATTCTCACTTCCTCATAATTCAACTCAGGGAATCTGCCAGGATCTGTCTTGGCCTCAGGCTGCAGCCTGGAAATGCAAAGCAATTAAAGCTGAGGCATTTATAGAGTTTTCTTATTTGTTTCTCATCTTTCAGGGATCGGTGTCCACTGGTGCTCGATGTCTCAAATTCATACTGCCATGTTTCATATTTTTGTCCGTTTTTCCCTCCATATGGGAGAGAAAATCTGATCTGTTATTCCATCTTAGTCAGAAGTCAAATGTCTGCAAATAGGTATCTTTCCAGACTACCTGCCCAATTAGACGCTTTGCTGAAAGATAGCATTAGGTAGCTAGCAGGTGTTTACTTCTTTTTGCTTTGCATCTGAAACTATCATGTGGTAACTTTGGGTTGCTGAGCTCTGACAAGTCAGTGAGGAGAGTCCAAATATTTCTACAAGAAACTGGTGTTAAGCCAACACTTACAGAATGACAATTGACCTTTTTATGTATTCTATAAAGCCTCTATTGTTTAAATTATTTGTATTTCCATTTCTCATTAAACCATTATAAGAGAGAGATTTTTTCATGTGTAAGACGCTACTCACTGACCTCCAAGCAAAAACGATACCTCTATAATAGAGATACGGCTCTTACACAAGTGACCAAATTTAGTATCATTAATGCTGGGACAACTTAACGTTACTGCTCCATGGTGCCGCGGTAAGTACACGACATCACATATGACAATGTTTAACCAGCATCTAGTCAAACCTTTAAACATAAAGGTAAGAGTAAGGCTGTAAGACTGATCCCCTGCAAGCTGACATCCTAGAAGTTAGCTTCTTACACAACTTAAAGGATACCAGCTACAGTTTAGTGTTCAGTCCTGGACTAGTGTTAGGACTGGAGGGTCAGAGCTAGAAGCCACTATTATGTCACAAAGCTACAATCACAAAACTTTCAACCCCAACCCATGATCACACGAAAGAAAGAAAGAAAGAAAGAAAGAAAGAAAGAAAGAAAGAAAGAAAGAAAGAAAGAAAGAAAAGGAAGGGAAGAAAGGGAGGAAAGGAAAGGAAAGGAAAGGAAAGGAAAGGAAAGGAAAGGAAAGGAAGAAAGAAAGAAAGAAAGAAAGAAAGAAAGAAAGAAAAGGAAGGGAAGAAAGGGAGGAAAGGAAAGGAAAGGAAAGGAAAGGAAAGAAAGAAAGAAAGAAAGAAAGAAAGAAAGAAAGAAAGAAAGAAAGAAAGAAAGAAAAGGAAGGGAGGAAAGGAAAGGAAAGGAAAGGAAAGGAAAGGAAAGGAAAGGAAAGGAAAGGAAAGAAAGAAAGAAAGAAAGAAAGAAAGAAAGAAAGAAAGAAAAAGAAAGAAAGAAAGAAAAAGGCTGGTACTCTCCCAACTGATAGAAAAGTAAGATGACTGGAAGGCTGAAGGCTGAGATTCCACCTCCATGACCCTGGTGAGGGGATCCTCTCGTGGATCCTAACACCGGGCCGCGGCAGAGCCACCAGCGCTAGCCCTGACTGCGGCCAATATGGAGGCAAGCTAGCCACCACCCCGTCCGTGCTGATGCGCCAGCCCTCTTATCATCTGACAGCACTGGCTTCAAAGTTTCAAGCATTATAGGTTTAAAGGAACTAAACGAATGCCATTATGAGGAAACAATGAGACACATTTAGAATATAGGACATTCTATAAACAACCAGCCTGGACTCTTAAAAAAGTTAATGTCATGAACATAAAAACAGTGTATGGGTTGTTACAGGCAAAAGGTGACTAAAGGGAAATAATAACTAAATACTGATTGACTCTGGTGAAAATAAGGAGCCACAGAAGAAATTCTGGTGACAAATGGGTTAATTTGAAGATGAACTGAGTATTAGTTCTTATCTGGGATTTATCATTAATTTTAAATTATAAATTCTCATAATTTTCTCATGACAAAAATATTGATTTTATATAAGAAAATGCCCTCTCTTTTTTGGAAACCAAGAAACAATGTAAATGTCCATTAACAGCAAATCAGATAAATTAGGATACATTCATACACTAGAACACTATAAATCAATCAAAAATGATTTCAGCCACTGGCAAACAGTATGGATGAATTTCACAAAGCTGACTGAAAGAAGCAAGACCCAACACATAGAATATGATTCTATTCCTATAAAGTTCAAAACCAGGTAAAACTAAATTACGCTCTTTGGGAACGCATGCATGGGTGGGAAGCTATAAAGCCTAAGGAAATGATCATCACGAAAGACAAAAAACTGGTTACCTTTAAGTGTGTTGGGGAGGAGATGGGAGTTATGATTTAGGAAGTCACAGGGTGGGACTACCCACCTTGCAAAACTATTTCTTGACCCAGTTGTGAACAGATGGGTGTTTGCATTACAATTATATTTGCAAAACTGAATGTTTGGATTATGCACTCTCCTACAAGTATATTTTTATTTTACAATATGTAAAAAAGGTTATTATGAACCTTAAGCCAGTAAGTTGGACAGGGATATGAACAAAACCAATTCCCAGAAAAACAGAACTTGCCAAAGTGACAGGAATACGTAGAAAATCTAAACCTTCTTAAATCTACTTTTAAAACTGGATTAAATCAGTAATCCAAAAAATTCCCACAAAAAACATTGTAGGCTCAAATAGCTTCATTGACAAATTCAAGCAAACATTCAAAGATAAACAGAGAAAGAGGGGAACCAGTCCTCAACTTGTTTTATAACATAAGCATAACCTTGGTTAATCAGGAAAGGAAAGGAAAAATTACAGGCAAAATGTACTAATAAACAGATTTAAAAATTCTAAACAAAATGTGACCAAATCAAATCCATGAATATGGAAAAAAAAAAAAAAGTACTTTTCCTTCTTAAACTAAGCTAAATTTACTTTTATTCTACATTTATCTCTTCAATGAGAAGCAGTGTTGAGAACTCACCACTTTACAGATTGAGAGTGTAAAGAAGGTGATGATTTATAATGTGTATTATTTACACTCAAGAAAAATACTGTGATACTCAACTTGATGTAGCTAGAGATAATACCAGATGTATGTTCTACAGACCCACTAAACTTCAATCTGAAGTTAAAAAAAAGGCTAAAAAAGCACTACACATATTGTAAAGTATTACTTATTAAGTAAGTATCTAATATAAGCTTTTTACTTGAGCTAAAATATAAGTTTGAGAAAGTCAGGTACCTTAGTGTTTTCCAACAGATCTCAAGTGCTTAGCATTGTGCCTCGTGCACGGGAGACACACAGACACTTGTTGAATGAATAATCTGTATTTAATTTTGTATTAAATTTGTATCTGTATTAATTTGTATTAACTAATGTAGGTTTTAATGTCTAAAACCTACATTATTGGAATTAAAACAAGAAACTGATATCATGTATGAGCTGTAAATGTGCTCATTAACTAAGTCACATCCACAAATTCAAAGGCAACATCAACACTGATGTCTTAAAAAGAAAGGGTTATTTAAAAAAAAGAAAAATATCTTCTTGATCCTCTTTTAAACAATCAAGAACAAAATTAAATTTTGGCTGATTTAATCTTCTTAACTTATAACTCAATTTCCTACCACTGGAGAAAAGCTCATCTTTACAAATTAAAACATTCAATATCTGAAATCTGCTCTTTAGATTTGTTTACTTCAATCTAATAAAATACCTCCAGATTTTATATTACAGCTGATTCCTAAACTATGATAGGCATGACGAGGTTTACAAGTGCATGCAGAACATTTTATGCTTCAAAATATATATTAAAAAAAATTTAAAGACCCATTATTTTTGCCAACAACTCTTAAAATGAAGAGGACTCTATCAATTACCTTGCACAACCAAACGCCATGAGTCGGTACTTGTTATTTACTGCTACACAAGTTCCGTCAACAACATCTTGTGGCCAAACTCCATGGAGCTGCTGTAATAAAGAAAAATAATGAAGGTTTTAAAAGTGCTGTCCAAATATACTGTAATCAGTATAATTCTCCTTCAGTAAACATACAGTTCCCTAAGGCTTGGCTTGATCTGGTTTCACAGGAAAATATCCCATCAGGACTACCATCTGAATTTTCTCCCTTAAAGTATCAACTTCATTCAATAGTTCAATAAATATTCCCATTTGATCTCAGTCCAGTGCTAGCTTATCTACTCATAAAACACTAAAAAATGGACAATCTGCAAACCCAAACTAAAGGAAGATGACTTTCCTGTTAGAAAGTCAACCTCTTACAGCAGAAACTGAGTCTAACTGGCTCCCTACTATCAGCCTCACCACTCAGCACATAGTGTTTAACTTCTCCCTTGGGGGCAAAGAGTAAATTTATTTGGTCTAACCTTTAGAAGGAATTAGTGATTTTCTAGTGCCCACTATTCTCTACTATCCCTTTGGTTTACAGTGTGGCACATCACCTGGTGTGGCTAACAGTGTGGTACCTGGCAGTCTGACCCAACATCTCAGGTCTACTGTTCGCTTACTGAGATGATCATCTGACCTTTCCAAGCCTCAGTTTTCTCATCTGTAAGTTACTTATCTCTTAGAGTGTTTTGAGGATTAAATGAGAACATACATCTACGTAAATTACTTAATACAATGGCTAGCATTCAACAAGTTAAGCATTCAATTAATGAATAAATTATTAAGCTTAAATGCTATTTTATTTACTTTGAATATAGAAACAATAGATCCAGCTCCATTGTCTGTTTTTATTTGTCAAATCAAGGATGTCTTAGATTATAAATTCTAAGGCTAAGGTCACCGTGACTATTAGTTTAGTAAGCACAAAAAAACCCAGCACACTACAATATAGCACTTATTTCTGGATGATCCCAACAGTAAAGATTAGAAAATCCAACATAATTATAGCTCTGTGTAAAACAGAACACTATAAATTTTATTTAATTCCCAAACGAGCTATATAATCCACTATTTAAACACGGCATTATGTGCTTTTTCATAGGAATTTTATTTTTCAATTTTAATAATAAAACTACAAACTACTTTAGATGACAAAAAAAGTGTAAAGATAGCACTGAGCATTATTTCTGCGGACCACCACTTAGACTGAAATTAATTCATTGATTTCTCTAACAAATATTTTCCAGCACTCTTCACCAAGCACTGCTCTAGGTGCTAAGGATATGGCAGGTATTCAAATACACCAAAACCCTTGTCTGTATCCCTGCCTTATATGTTAGGAAGCTGTCAAGTTAAAAAAATTGTATAGTATATTGGAGGTTGGTAAACGCTATAGAAAAAAATAGTGAAGCAATTACAGGGAGTATAGGAAAAGGATATAATATTAAACAGTTTTTCCCATGAAGGTACATTTTGAGGAAAGTACTGAAGGAGATATATACCAGGTACAAAGGCCCTATCATAGTGGCATTTCTGGCATGTTCAAAGAACATGAAACAAGCCTAAGCAGATGGAGTAGAATGGGGTAAGGAGAAGTAATAGACGAGGTAACAGGTGTAAAAGGAGACCAGATTTATAGGGCTTTGAAAGCCACTACAAAAACTTTTTGGGTTTTTTCTCCCTTATATATGGGGAGTCACTGGGGGGGGGGGGGGGTCTTTAATTTTTTTTTACCTTTTCCGTTACAAATTATATTAGAGAAGAATACACAAAACCAAAATTGTACATCTCAATAATATCATAAAGTAAACACTTGTGGAATTAGCTAGCAGTCAGGCCAAGAATTACCAGTATCTAAAAATCCAACAGTGACCCTCCCAATCAATATCCCCTCACACACTACTACAAAAGTAACCGGTATCCAGACTTAAATGGTAATCCCTTCCTTCTTTTTCTTTAGACCAATACTATTTAAGAACATGCATCCATACAAACTCTAATTTAGAATGGCCTATGTTTTTATTTTCCTTTAATTTTACGTAAAATAAAATCATAGCACACATTCCTTTGTGCCTAGCTGCTTTCACTCAGAGTGTCTGTGAGACCCATCCACATCACCACACACAGCCCTGCTGTTCACGCTCACCATAGCCTCAAACACCAGGCTTAGCTCACTGGGCCTATGCCTCCGTCACCCGATCAATCTTTACAGTCTCAGGCACATTTAAAAGTATTTTTCCTCCAGCTTTTCTAGTTGTCTTCGGCAGGTTTTGTCCTAATTATCTAAACCCACTGAAGGGTTCTGAGCAGAGGAGTGACATAATCTGACATATTTTAAGACATCTGTTAAATGCATCAAAAAATGTCAAACAATTTTTACAAAGCACTTAAATAATGCCTAACATAAACATGTCATCAGTGTATTTCCTAATTACCAGTAATACACATATGTATTCTTTTCCTGTAATTTGTATTTTCTAACTTATTTAATAATGTCCATCTGCTTTTCATTATTTTTTAAATTCTTCTTAATTTACTGGAAAATTTTCTTTAACCAAATACTAAGAAAATTAGTAAAAGCTGATCATCAGAAATGAGTTACTTTTTCAGTTCTGGGATTTTTGTTTTCAAAAAAAAACATTTAAATCCCAAACATAATTTACAAATATACCTTGTAAAAAAATTATTCTCCAAAAGCTCATTTTTATTCTTATGTATTGACATGTTACCACAAATGTACTGTTTAGTACTTCATTATTTGAGTAAAGATGATAGTGGAAAACAGTTTTAGGAATATTAAAGCTGACATTGTAGAAAATATGCCCTTGAGAACTTAAAATCTTTTTCAGTCAGAGAGCAGACTGAATATCTAGCTTCTCTGACTCTTAAATCCCCAACTTTATAGCAGCAAAGATTTTTTTCAAAAAGCACAAACTTGCAAGGAAAAAGAATGGGTGAGGAGGTAGAATCATTAAGTTTTAGAAGCTAGGAAGCACATGGATGAGTAGAATCCTTAACTTAGAGAAACAGCTAAATTTACACTGTAGGGCACACAGAAGGCCTGGGGACTGAGCTTTCTCAGAAAGACTGAACCACAAGCAGTGGGACTGGTTCACAGCCTGTAGAAGCAGCAGCTGGGCGGTCCCACAGTACCTTCCCAAACTCAACAGCTAAGAAATATCCCACCTTCACTCCAACAGAAAAATGGAGATTTTTTTCTTTGGAGAAAAACAAAACAAAAAACAACCCTAGTGGTTTCTGGACCACACTGAAAACATGGGTAAGTGAATATGGACCCTCTAATTTAACACGTCTATAACTTAAATCCAAGACTACTGGGACGGCCAGGTACGTATTCTCTGGAAAGGACTGCAGACTCTCTTCCAATGAGCACCAGATACAGAGAGGGGAGGGGAGGAAACAATCCAGTCAGCTCACCCTATGAAGATAAGGGTCAACCAAACCCAGCAAAACCCACAGATTTCAGTGAGTCCAAATTTTTATTTTGGGTCTCTGTCACCGCAACCAAATTCATGTATTAACTAAACATATATTCATTAACCATAAACCATGGAAAGAGCTCTTTCAAATAAAGGCATTAAGGAAATCCTCAGGATGATGGACAGCCCCAAAATACAACTGTGTTAAAGGTATAGTGAGCCAGCAGCCCAGTTTGGAGCAAGCCAGAAGGTTCCAAGAGAAATTACTTCAAAGAAGATGAAACAAACAGAACATCTAATGTGCCTGAAGGAATTGAGAGGATATTTACACAACCAGCAGACAGTCTAGGGTTGAGTTACTGGTAAGTACATAAAAAGTAAATAAACATAAAGAATAATTATTAATTCCCCGTGGGAGGGAAACCTGCAGGAAAGAAAAAATAATCACAGCATCCATGGCTCAGGTACTAACAGGTTTTATATAGCAGTAACAATATCAACAATGAACAGTAATCTAATTGAAATCAAAATAACTGTATTAGGAAGACACGAAGAATAGATGAGTGCAGTAGGAACAGAGAAGCAAATGAACTTTTTCTACAGAAGGAGTCAATCAACCAGCTAAAAACTAAAAATTAAATACTCAGAGCTGTGGAGATAAACTGCAAAATAACCAGTAAAGAAAAACAAAGTCGTTGTCTCTGAGAATAGAAATTGAGTGTGAAGAGTGCAAGAAAGAGGGAAGGAACTATCATTTTTCTTCAGCACATCTAATAGAGTTATTTGTCTCCTTGAATTATTTTTAAGTATAATACATGTATCATTTTGATTTACAAATTAGTTAACATAACCCTAAAATACTAAATAAGGGAAGTGGCAGTGGGATTTAATAGCAAAAACCAAAACTGGCAAATGCAAAATAGAGAAAATAAACACTCCAAAGTCAGTCATACCTCTGCAGTAAATCTACTTGACACCGGAGTAATAAATCCAATTTTACCATCGTTAAACACAACAGCAAATCCATCAAGTGTGGCACAGTATTCCATGTCTCTGATGTGCACATCTGCAAAACCCAGGAATGAACCTGCTGATGAAAACATAAGTACATGAAATACGAATATAAATACAGTAAATAACTCCCTCACATTTCTCTTTGCAAACCCTATAAGGACAGTTAAAAGGGCAAAAATAATGACCTAACAACACCAAACCATTAAACTATTCCTTCCTACACACACACACTCTCACTCTCTCTCTCTCTCTCCCCGCCCCTTGCATAATTAATTCCAAAGGAAAAAAAATCACTGCCCATCCATAAAAATATCTAACCAGATTATATCAAAAATAAACACCTGGCTCCACCCCATGCAGAAAGTATACCTACCTCTAGACGACTGCAGATCTACTGAAAAGGGTACTGTGCAAAGATTAATAGCTTTCCTTCCGTTTGTCATTCCTTCCCAGTGAATAAGATGAAGAAGTCCATCAGAAGTAGCAACGAGGAGATCCTCGAGCATGGACTGCAAACTATAGGGAAGTAAGCAATTTAGAATCAATGAACTTTAGGAGAGCACACTGGGAAAGCAAGGAGTATGAATGTAATGGCTCTGGAGAATGTTCATATACAGTGGATCATGAAACCACTTACAAAACTGTCATTTATCTACAATTTAGGTATCTAGTAGCTTCATCTTTGTATAATTTAATCTAGAACCCGAAATTCTGGATGAAATACAAGACTATGCGCAGCCACAGTCATGAACTTGATCAACTTGGTTAAAACTAGAAATACCCAAACAGTAAATTCAAAGATGAAAGACGATAAATGACAAGAAAGGACAAAGGCACAGAAACCATAAAAAGAACAACTTATGACAGGCTGACAGTCTGGAGCCATAAAGTACAGAGGTAATAATCCTCTAGCCCTGGCCACCAGAACCTTCCCGGACAGTGATGGAAATGTGTTATCAAACATGGTAAGCAGCAGCTACATGTAGTGACTGCATACCTCAAATATGGCTACTGTGACAGAAGAACGTATTTCTTAACTTTGCTCCCTTTGAACTAACTGAAATTCATGGAACTTCATTTGACTAGACGCTACTTTACTGGAGCTCACAGTTCTGAGTATTGTTGAGCCTCGTGTTGTTCATTCATACAAGTATTTATAAAGCCCATGCTCCACGACAGGTGCCATGTTCTGTGCTGGCGATTCTGGGGTGAAAACAATAGTTTCTCCTTTCAGAAGACCTCTCAGCTGATTTCAGTGAGAATTACGGAGTATGATCTCCACACTATTTACAAAGAGATTTAACATTTACTTACCTAATGGCAAATAATTATGTGCCCAGCCCCTAAGGCAGTGCTAGTTATGTATGGCTCGCAATGTTTGTGGGAGGAGGAAAAAGGGGAGAAAAGGAGAGAGGAAAAGGGAATCCAAGAATAACAATGCAAAGGCACTGGCATAGAGGAAGAAAGAGAACCAGGGGAACCAGAGGAAATTGATATAAAAAAGCCAAGGGAATAGATGGATGGAAAAAGTACTTAAGAGTATCAAATGCTACAAAAAATGCAAATGTAAGAAAGAAATGAAAAAGTTAAAAATGTGGTGTCCATAATATATACTCCCTATTATATTAATACTATTAAAATTCTTTTCATACTTAAGAAGAGTATATTTCAGAAATATTTTAATCCATAATGGTGGAAGAGATGTTTTTAATGTTTTAATTCTTAAATAAACCTTCAATCCTTTAAAAGCTGAGCTCAAGGACTCATTCACCAAGAATTTCAGACAATGAAGAACTGTTTTCTTCCCAACTACAAAAATATTAAAAAGAGAAGAACATTCGTAATCAACTGAGTTTACAGAAAGTTCACTTTTTGAAATACTATATATTCTTCCCTTTCAAATTTGTATGTTAGTGCAACATTTGCATGTAGCATGGAATAAGCAGAGAATAAAAACTTTAGGTTTTACATCTGCTGCTACATGTCAACAGAAGCAATTTAGTGGAGTAGTCACTGGCTTACCAGTGATTTTCATTCAGCAGGAGTCAGCCTAGGTTTTTTCCAACTATATTCTCCCTCTCCCCTGTTCCTATTTCCCTAGAAGAATCACTGCATATGACAGTTAGGAGCAAGATCAAGGTTACCCTGCAGGAATTTAACCACCTACTAGGCAAAACTCAGCACTCTTCTGACAAAGTTAACAGAATTCAGAATCTCTACTTTGTCATCCCCAGCGCTAGGACAAAAATGACCAGATGTGTGGGGACAGGAAAACGTGACCCAGGGTCGAGAGAAAAATCAATCAATATAAATAGACTTGGTCAATCCTGATGTTGGAATTAAAAGATAATGACTTTACAATAACTATGGTAAATATGACAAAGAATCCACAGGAAAAGATAGATCCTCCTCATTCAACTGAAGTAAATAAACTCATTAAAACAAAGGCTGAGGTCAGTTGTTAAAATACGGAGTACTTCCCTAAAGTTAGTAAACAGGCCTTGCTCCACACCACACAACTATGTGCCCACTGACTGCTAGTGTTACAAAGATCTAACAATTAAAGATTAATTCCTGGAATAAGGGGATATCAGGATTCTTTACCGATAATCACTGTGACAGGTCTTTTCATGCTGCACTGGTTTTTAAGTATTTTGAAAAATCACTCCTGGGTATAAATACACACAAAATATACATAAATATACTCTAAGTTATGTCCTCAGAGAGCCTCTCCAATCATTGACTTCATGGGCTTTTTAACAGCTAACTGATATGCCCGAGGTGCCTCTCCGTCCCCTCCCCACCCCGCCCCTTAATTTAGGACCTTAGAAGAATAGTATCATCTTGAAAGCAGATGGGGCACCTAGGTGGTTCAGTCGGTTAAGTGTCCGACTCTTGATTTCTGGCTCAGGTCACGATCCCAGGGTTGTGGGACAGAGCCTCGCGTCAGGCTCTGTGCTGAGCATGGAGCCTGCTTGGGATTCTCTCTCTCCCTCTCCACCCTTCCCCCACTCAGGTGTGCACTCTCTCTCTCAAAATAAATAAAATTAAATTAAAAAAACATTTAAAACATAGATTAGCATTTCTGATTAATCAAATATTCTTAATGGGACATATCATTCATAATCACCAATTCTCAAATATGTAAATATATTTAATACCTAACAAATATTAAATACTATATACTACATACGGTTTTCCTAAGTACCTGGAATAGAGGAAGATAAGGAATAAACTGTGGTATTTACTAGTATTTATTACCTGCTATTAGTTAGAAACAGACTAAGGGTTTAATTACAGATCGTATCAGTACTTTTCACCTTCTAAACATTCTCTATCCTCTGACCATTAATCCTATTCTTTCTTCAAGCAAAAATTAAAAGATGGCATATTTGCCATATTATGCCTACAAGCAGAAGTTCTAACTATTATCTCTAATTTCACAGGACTTCTATTTTTGGTGGCGAGCAGGAAGATAGTTGGTTACAAAGTCCAAATACTGTGTCTTCTCCCTCAATGCAAAATCACATAGGATATCCAATCACATTTCCAACAAGTATGCATTACAGGTGCTAATAATAATACTGGTCTGAAAAGCAATTATTTTTCTGAAGTTTCAAGATAAACCTTAGAGATTTCCTATCACCTAAATTTGTAGTGTGTATTGAAAACTAGCGCCTGACTAAAACAAACAAAACCACTTAGCACCTGACAAGTTAAACTTGTACAAGATGACAGGATTTCTTTTTTTAAAGCCTCTTTTTCTATCCCATCCCCATGATCCATACGGTCTGCCGCCGGATATAGGTAGAGAGCCGTGTCTGTACAGGTCCATCTAGCTTGTACCCAGAGACATTCCAAATTCCTCACGTCGCAAGTTACATTCTTAAAAAGAATCTCCGTACTGAAATAACATCTGCGGTCAAGAGTGCCTTTCTGACCAAGGTGATCATAACGTAAACTCAATCCTTTGTAACCCGGATCACACTGATGCAAATAACAAGAATAAAACAACATTCTTTTTCTCTGAAGAAAATACATAAAAAGATGGACTAAGCACGGCAACACAATAGCCAGCCGCTTGCATTCAATTTTATTTTTTTAATGTATACCAGTATCTGTACTGTATTCTAACAAAACTAATGGTGAAAATAGCCTTTTATTAGAACTGTGACTCAGAAGAATTGAAAAACATTGTAGTACATTTAGATAGTTCAATATATTCATATATCACCATCCATATAATTCAATATTTAATGAGACTACACAGTAAAAAATCTTTTTCCCAAACCTGTGGCCTAGCCGGTCAGTTCTCATACTGTTTCTTATACATTTTTCAAGAACAATACATATTTTAACACTACCAGCTCCCTTTTAAAAACAAATATTGAGGTGCCTGGGTGGCTCAGTCGGTTAAGCATCAGACTTTGTTTGGCTCAGGTCATGATCTCGTGCTTTGTGAGTTCGAGCCCTGCTTTGAGCTCTGTGCTGACAGCTGGGAGCCTGGAACCTGCTCGGGATTCTGTGTCTCCCTCTCTCCCTGCCCCTCCTCCACTCACGCTCTCTGTCTCTCAACAATAAATAAACGTTAAAAACAAATATTAGCATTATTATAGAGTACACCTTGCTTTTTTCACCCAACAACACATTTGGGAAGTTTCTTCAGTAAAGAGTGCCCTCATTGTTTCTACAGATGCATACTGTCCCCACTGTGCAGAAGGTAAGAAAAGCTTTTTAACCAGCTCCCTACTGATTGACATTTAGGTGGTTTTTGATCTTTTGCTATTATAAACAATGAAAAACCCTGTAAGCATGTCATCTGAATTACTATATTTGTATGAGTAATTCCTAACAACAGACATGCTGCACAAAGACCATGAGCTTATGTAACTTTGATAGACATTGCTTAATTTCCATAAATACTGTATAAATTTACACTCCCACCACCAATGTATAAAGTTCATATCCCTGATCTCCCCCCCAAACAGTATTTTACCTAACTGTTCACATGTGTAAGTCACTTATTTACTCTCCTAAAGGAGATTATGTAATATATTAACTGAAATGTAGACAACAAAAAGAAATTGTTTATATTCTGTGTCCATTTGTTCTACTGTCTTTTTCGTGCTATAAGAAGTCTTCACATACTGTAAAAATTGGACTTTGTGGTATTCACTGGAAGTATATTTCCTTGTTTTCATTGTTTATGTTTTCCTCTGATCATACTTATGGTGGATTTTTCCCCCCAGTTTTTTTTAACTTTTATATAATCTAATTTATCAATATTTATTTTCATAAGAAATTATTTGCAGACATTTTGACAAGAAGATTTTAATGACTCCTAACAAAATGAATTTTGAATTACAATACTTCTTTCGCTAATATTTCTTATCATTTTTTAAAGCAAATCTTATTAGAGATAAGGACTACTGGCCATTTTGATGCAAAGAAGGCTGGAATATCACCGTTATAATTTCATAATTGTATACGTCTGGGCACAATAACAGCAAAAGGTTCTTGAAGGCCAGTTTTAACTCTGAATTCAGTTAAAAAGAACTCTTTGTTAAAAAAGAAACAAAAAATACCGTTATAGTGAAAACTTTATGTTAAAAAATGTACTTTTAACAAGACCCACACATCAGACAACTAGAATGTCAAATATGAATTAAGGAAATAAGGCCAAATTACACATACACTTATATTTTCTGCCAATGGATATAAAATAATTTTTTGTATTTTGGTAATCCTGGCCTTAACACAAAACCTTTATTCATACTTAGATCAGAAAGCTTAACTTTCTTCCAAGTACATAAATATTTTCCAAAAACTTAAGAGAAGGTATTAGAAACAAAGCCACTTTCTCTTTTCCTCAACTTCTGTGATTTTTATCAGTATCAAGTAACTATGCTGTATCATTCAAACAATTCTAGATCTTACCAAAAAAGATAAATTTCTGAAAAAAATTATAGTTGGTATACTCAATTTATGGGCTTTATATATTTAATAAATAACTGAAGTATAATAATGTACCATCTAGGGGTTAATCAAGCATTTAGAGCTAAAAAAAAAAATTATTCTCAGTGAAAAAAATGAAATAAACTTTCTTACTGATCATGTGATTAATCAACTACATTGTATACTGTCATCACAAAATGCTAAATTTAACCAAGGTACTATACCTCATGATGGGTGCTTGCAAATCCAGTATTTTCTTCATTTCTAAATTTAATGCTGGAGCACACTGTTCTTCCTTAAAATGGGGTGTCCCCTTCATTTGTGGACTTCCTCTAAAAAAAATACAAATATACAGGATTAAAGAGAAAGATATGAATTCTCCTCCACTCTGTGACTCATCTATACCCAATCAGAGTAAACACAATCAAACTTACAAATCAGGCATTAATCCCTGAAGTTCTCAAATGAAAAATGGACTTCAATTCCATTGTAGCAGAGTAAGCAGTTAGACAAAGGGGTTTAACCAATGTAACTAGTGTTGGGGAGAAGAGCAAAGAATCTAAAGGAAAAAAACAAAGCAAATTCTCAAGAGAACCAATAGACATTTTTAAATGACTGATGGCCCTTTCCGAGGTGGGCGACTTTGGGGGATACACAACGTTTCTACCTACTGCATGTCCAAAGGGATCCAAATCCTCACCTCATCTTACCTTATGCCACACAACATCCTCGTTCCTCTGTCCTTTGGGTCATGTATCAGAATTAAGGTCAATTCAGGGATGCGACAGGAAATGTTTCCCATAAAACTTGGTAATAAATGGCAAAATGGCTACACCTGGTAGCTCCCTGCTACACGAGAGGTGACTAGATCAATGGCAACATAATTGAGCCGCCACACACGACCCCTCAAAAGGAACCCACGATAGTTCTGGGATCTTTATCTCTGCATGCATGGGACCATTCTTTCTCAATTCCTGTGCTGGGATTTAATAGCTGTCTCTTCTCTTGCTACCAGCTATCACTTACCCTTGGCAACAATGAGCCTGCCATTTCTCCCCCTTCAGTCACCTACACTATTAAAATTATGTGTAAACAGTCTAACATTCAACAGCTTTTAAGGTTCCTGGCTTGGTAAAAATTGATACTTTTTCTGCTTTCTGGTTTTAAGTTATTTTCCATATAGAAGCTTGGAGGTACTTTACCCTGGTCTGTGACTGCCATGACCTGGAATATCTGACTCCTTGTGTACGTCTGAATGGCTAAACTGGTTAATGTTACACCACACAGGTTCAGATTTAATTAACATGCTTGCTGTGACAGCTACTAAGAAAGACACCATGAGTTATTAGTTTACAGAACTCCTATATGGACTGCTAATCTCACACTCACACACACACACACACACACACACACACACACACACACACACACACACTAATGCATCTCCTGAGACATTCTCCACATATGTCTAGTTTTAAAGTTATTTTTCAAAGTACTACATACACACCATTTAAACCAATAGTGCGGGGCGCCTGGGTGGCGCAGTCGGTTAAGCGTCCGACTTCAGCCAGGTCACGATCTCGCGGTCCGTGAGTTCGAGCCCCGCGTCAGGCTCTGGGCTGATGGCTCGAAGCCTGGAGCCTGTTTCCGATTCTGTGTCTCCCTCTCTCTCTGACCCTCCCCCGTTCATGCTCTGTCTCTCTCTGTCCCAAAAATAAATAAAAAACGTTGAAAAAAAAAAAAATAAACCAATAGTGCTAGAAAGCTTATGACAAAGGGGAAAAAACAGGTTTTTTTTGTTTTTGTTTTTTTGTGAGGACACAACCAGCTTCAGTTTTTAGCTATTACCTTCTTCTAATTACCTGGATGTTTTCCCACAATACATTCATGCTGCTTCAGCATCATTATTTAGACATTATCTACTAACTTCCCATGCTTATTCTCCATTTTTCCCCATCCTCCTAAGTACACAAAAATGTTTTCATTACGATGATTAAATAATCTTTACTTCTGGGTCAAGAAGTATTCAGTTCTATGTAAGTATTAACTTAAATAGCTTGTTAATTTTCCTGAAGTGAACTTTACTGCATACTTTCATTTACTTGGTCTTCTTTAAACTTATACCTAAGTTTTCTCAGACTCCTTAACAGCTTTGACAAAAACAACTCTCAATATAGTCTTCTATGTGGTCAAACCTGTCACAATAAACTATTATTTCCTCCCCCTGCCCCACATCTCTCCTGGTGCCCAATGCCCTAGTGACTAAGTCTATTGCAAAGTATTATCCTGATAATTTCCTTTGTCATCATCCTGATGACTTCTTTGCTTCTTTCCTATGAGCCTTTATTTTTTTATTCCTCTTGCTGGGGTTACATATTCTTGTGGGTTCCTGGAAAGGTGTTATGTGGAGGAACCGAGCAATTCTCAAGTCCAATATGTCTGTGACACTTGAATGGGTATTTGGGTAGAAATTTTTAGGCTGCATATCGCAACACAAGATGACGCACATGCAAAGCAATTTATTACATCACAAGACTGTTACAATCAAAATATGTATCACAAGAATAAAATATTATGCAGCCCCCCACCCCCCCCACCCCCCAAAAAAAAGGAAAGGTGGAAGAACTCTCTAGACTCCTTGGAACGATCTCCGGGGTCTGTTGTTAAGTGAGAAAAATCAAGGTGCACAACAATGTATATAATCTGCTACATTCATACGACAGGGAAGGAAATAACAAATGTTCATACACATGTGCTAAATTTAAAAATGAAAGAAGAGCCAAAACTAAAATGAAAATGGTTATCTACGGGGGAAGACAGAATACAACAGGGTAAAGAATGCCACATTTTTTTAAACTTTGGGACATGAAAATATTTTATGTAATAAACCAAATTAAAATTAAAATTGGCAATAACCAATCTCTAAAAACAGAAAAGAAATGAACCTAACTGTACATCAAGCTAGCAGCACAAATAAGAATTATTTCAAGTAACTTTGAAACACAGTAGTTTGTGCATCCTTAATGGGAAACTTCCTACGGACAAAAATCAAATTGTATTCAGTAATAATACTGTTATAATAATAGTGGTTATTATTTTGGAGTCACTCTGTACACAAAAGGATAAATCAAGTAAGTGATTATGTTTACATTATTAGGAACCAAGATTATCAATAAGAGAAAATATACAAACATAAAACTAGAGAAGTGAAACTGTAACTTTTAAAACTTTAAAAAATTTTAAAGCTTTTAAAAACTTTTAACTTTTATCTTAATCTTTAATTTGAATTAACAATATCAGTATTAACTCACAGTATCTTTTCCTCTTTCTAAAATTTACTTTTTATCTCTGTGCACTAAAAAGTCCTAAAAGCAAGTATAACCAATAACAATCAGCATCAAGTCAGTCTTCAAAATATTATTTTGCACAGAAAGAAGTCAAAGGTCTTTGGAGAGTTGACTTACTCCAAGACAGGGGCAAAGAATTGCTAAGACGAGCCTTGGATCTGACAAGCAAGGATGCCATTTAAATAACACCATTTTTACGGGCTCTCTGACAGACTAACGATGTGACAATCTGATCAAAAAGAATGACTGCAATTGGTTAAAACTCAAAAATGTAAAAACCCCTGCATTTACAACAAGACGAAAAGCACTCATTAGTTGGTTGTGTCTGGAAGTTCTTAGGACACAACTGGTTACTATAAGAAAAGGGAAAGAATCAACCATCTATTCTTTCTTCTTGTAGACTATACTTCAGGGTAAACATCAAATAGATAATGAAATAAAGTTTTTCTTTATGTAATGACAGCTACAGAATGCAGCACAAATGGTAGAGTTTTTTAAAAATCACAATTTTGGGGGTGTCTGGGTGGCTCAGTTGGTTAAGTGTCCGACTTCAGCTCAGGTCATGATCTCATGGGTCATGATTCTAGCCCCACACCGGGCTCTGTGCTGACAGCTCAGAGCCTGGAGCCTGCTTCAGATTCAGTGTCTCCCTCTCTCTCTGTCGCTCCCACGCTTGTGCACTATCTCTCTCAAACATAAATAAACATTAAAAAAATTTTTTTAATCACAATTTTGTGATCCCTATCAAAATAACAGATGCAGGGAACAAAATTAGTAAGTGCATACACCAGTAGGCAGGTAAAAAGTACAAACTTAACACATATCCACCAAATGCAATAGATCCTGGTTTGAACAAATTCCTAAAAAGATAGCTCTGCATTAAAATGGAGACTGATATTAATAAATTACTAATTTTGTTAGATATAATAGTATTACAGCGTTGTTTCTTTAAAATGTCTACTTGTTGCTGATAAAACTATTTGAGGTTGAAATGACACAGTATCTGAAATATGCTCGAAAATACTCAAAGCATACATAAGTATGATAACCTGAGAGATAATGATAACTTGTGAATGTGGGAGATGGGTTCAGAGTTTACCATTAGACTGTTATACTGACAAATTCCTTAACAAGAGCTCAAATGGATTTATTTCTTTCAGCATTTTAAAGGCTTTCTGCCAATGTTTTTTAGACTCTAATGTGTGGTTGTCAAGTTCAATGACATTCTTGTTCAAAGACTATTTTTGATCTGTTTTTCCCCATCAGGAAGTTCTTAGGAGTGTCCTTCCTTTGATTTCCAGGGAGTTATAAAATCTGAGAACAGTGTACTTTTTTAACAAGTATGTGGACTTATCATTGTTTGCACCAAACAAGCTACTAACAAACAGTCTTTAGGTTAGGTCTGGGAAATTTACATGTTTTGTTTCCTTAACATACTAATAAGATTCCCCACTTCTGTCTTCTCTTTCTGGAGCTCCTACAAGATTAGATACTGGACCTCATATGAACCTCTAATTCTCCTTTCTTCCCCTCTCACCTGGAGAGCTCCTCAACCGTTTCTTCCAAAGCTTCATTGAATTTGAAATTTCTGCTTTTGAGATTTCATCCCAGAAACACTGTCACCCACCTCCCCTTTTTTCTTGCACACCAGTTTTCTTCTTTTAATTAGATTACACCTGTCTGAGGTTGCGAATTTTCATTTCCTCAAAGCGTTTTTGTTCCCTATTGTCTATTTCCTTTTAGTTTCCTTTTTTCTGTTGTGTCTCTCTCTTTTACACTGGAAGCTCTAAGATGCCTAACAATTCCTAGGTGTGTCCATTATGTGTTCAACAGGTTAACAAGAAAAATTACCAGCTCTGATTACAAGCTCTGTGTGTTCAAGTTGGGCTTTTCAACTGGTAGAGGCCAGCTGGCATTTTTGTTGAGATCTTCAAATATCAGGGCCTTTTCGGTCATCTTTCTGGAGTGATTTAATTTTCCCAGGAAGGATCCCTCAATGCCGCCTGGGGTGTCAAGCATAGAAGCTCGAAGTCTAGAGCCAAGCAGGGGACAAAGGCTCACCATCCTAACGTTCAGTGTGACAACTTTCGTTTAATCCCCATCTTTAGTTTAGCAGCTCACCCTTGCCCTACTCTGTGTCTGGAATCCCTCTGGCTTATCAGACAATATACTTCCTGTCACTTGTGATGCGGAAACATAAAATTCCTCACTCCTGATTCAATTTTTTAAAACAACCCCCCTGTTTATGGCCCCTGGTTCACTCCTATATTCTATGGTACTACTACATCTAATTCCTGGGTCTTTCCACGGTTTTGAAGATCAAACAAGTTGGTTTTCTTTTTCTTTTTTCTTCTATTTTTTTTTAGATTGAAGTTTAGTTGATACACAATGTTTCATTAGTTTCAGGTGTACAAGAGTGATTCAGTAGGTCTATGTATTACGCCATGCACACCCCAAGTGTGACTACCATCTGTCACCATACGATGCTATCACAATGCCACTTACTATATTCCCAGGCTCTAAGTTTTATCTCCGTGACTTATTCATTCCATAACTGGAAGCCTGTTCCCGCCACTCCCCTTCCCCCATTTTGCCTATCCCCTCAACACCACCCCCATTTGGTAACCATTAGTTTGTTCTCTGTATTTATGGGACTCAAACAAGCTGCTTCTTATCAGTATTATTAACTAACCTTAGGCTCTTGGGTTTCACATTCTTCCTTAGTCATTTATTCTTTCTCATCCAATCGTTAGCTCAAGGGTTAAAGATGCCTCTAACTGTCATTAAAGATAAAAACTGCACTTCAACTTGTTATTTTGTTGGTTACTTGCAAAAGAAAGGTTGAAAAAAACCTTACTACCATCTTCAAACTGGAAGCCCTCTATTTTCCTTTATGCAAATACTCTCATTTATTAGAGAGCTGAAGTATTATAAGAACTTTAAAGCAAATTTAAGTAAATCCTGAGTCCTCAATGACTCCCATTATAAAATTAGAGATATATTTCACACAGAAGTTTCTATATGTTCTTCAAAATTAAGTAAAAAGTGTTAAAAATTATATTAATAAAAAAACTACATTTCTGATAAAAATACTATTACTTGTAGTTCAACAATAATTTCAGTGTACAGTATCAGACTTCTGGAAGGGAATCATAGAAGATGAAGCTGGAACAATACCACTAGATGATATAGAGCACTGAATGTCAGGAAAAATAGCAATAAATTGAGCATTTACTATGCATGAGTGTACAAAATGTTCTGCACACATTATCTCAAATGCCACATGTTAATAATCCTTTGAGACAGGCATCATTTTTCCCCTTTTTCCAGAAAAGGAACTAAAGCTTTTGCTCATGGTCACAGAGCTGGTAAGTAAAGGAGTGAGCCTGTGGCTTCAATTCCAGATCCTAGGACACTGACAACTACTAGAGAATTAAGGAGACTAACAAAAACCTTTGCAGAAAAAATATGAGAATGGATGCTCAAGAATGGACTGCGGATGGAGTGGGGAGAGGGAGTAGAATCTGTAGATTAATTAGGAGGCTGTCAGTAAGAGTACACAAGGAATGGGGCGTCTGGTGGCTCAATCAGTTAAGCGTCTGATTTCGGCTCAGGTCATGATCTTGTGGTTTGTGGGTTCGAGTCCCACGTGAGGCTCTGTGCTGACAGCTTGGAGCCTGCTTCGGATTCTGTGTCTCCCTCTCTCTCTGCCCCTCCCCTATTTGCACTCTGCCTCTCTCTCAAAAATAAATAAACGGTAAAAAAATTAAAAAAGAAAAGGACACAAGGAAGGACTTGGGACAGTGGCAGCAGAAACGTCTTTTCAGACAGCTTTATCGTAGCCTTTTTTAAAAGGAGATAATAAAAGCATACTGAGAATTGTCATCTCTGCTTAGTAATAGAGGCTTGTCAGAGACAGGTACCACTGCATTGTACACATTCCTGGTTGGCATTCAAGCTACTGGGAAATATTCTATTCTTCATTCCCGGGCACTTAAAATAGGTATGGCCATGTGATTGACTCTGGCCTGTAAACCACAAGGGGGAGTTACTCGTGCACTTCTAGGCAGACACTTTAAGTGCCAAAATTGGTACGCAATGCTATTTTATCCTCTACCACAGGGACATGGCCTATGTCAATGCATAGAGTATACTACATCAAATAACTAATAGACTGCGGTCCACTAAAACTCAGCAAATTAATAGTCTATGATCATTGTTCATATGTGACTTTATTAAATGTATAGTCTGAGAAGGAGAAAGAAAAAAGAGCAAAGAAAAAGGAGCACAGTTTAAGAGACTTGTGGAACACTACCATGCATAACAACATGTACAGTGAGAGTCCCAAAGGCAAGGCAAGAGAAGGAAGCAGAAAAAATAACAAATAATGGTTGAAAATGTCCCTAATCTGATAAAGACATAAATCTAACCATCCACTTAAGGTCAGAAAATTCCAAATAGAATTTTAAAAGATTCATACCATGATACATTATATTCAAACTACCGAAAGACAAAGAGTCTTGAGAGCTGCAGGAAAAGTGACACATCATATACAACAAGGGATCCTCAGTAAGATTAGCAGCCAATTTCTCATCAAAAACCATGGAGGCCAGAGGCAGTGGGACGACATATCTCAAGTGCCGAAAGAAAAAATGTCAACCAAGAATTCTATACCCAGAAAAATTATCCTTCAAAAATAAAGGAGAAATTAAGAGATTTCCAAACCAATGAAAGTTGAGAGAATTTGTTGCAAGTAGACCTTAACTACCAGAACCCCTAAAAGGAGTCCTTTGTGAAGAAACAGAAAGACAATAGAGAATAATCCAGTCTTACAAAGAAATAAAAGAAAAATGATAAAGGTAGCTACACAAGTAAATATAAAGCCAGCAGTGCTTTAGTTTTGGTTCAAAAATCCACCTTTTTACCTATGTGATTTAAAAGACTAATGCCTAAAATAGTAATTATAAAGCTATGTGTTGGGCATTCAATGTATGAAGATGTAATGTGTCACAATAAGAACATAAAAAGGGAGGGACAGATATGTACAGGAACATACTTTTTATATACTATTGAAGCTCAATTGTTTTTTAATGCATTCAGGTTGTTGTGAGTATAAGATGTTAAATGTACTCCTCAAGGCAACCACTAAGAAAATAACATACAGAAAATGAAATGAGAAAGGAATCAGAATGGTACATCACAAAAAACCAAACACAAAAGAAGGTGTTAATGGAAGAACTGAGGGACAAAAAGATATGCCACACAGAAAACTAACAGCAAAATGGCAGAAGTCCTTCTTTATCAGTAATCACTTTAAATATCACTCAATTAAACACTCCAATCAAAGGCAAACACTGTCAGAATGGATTTTTTAAGAATATGATTCCATTTCAAAGTTTTCTATAGGAGACTTACTTTAGATCCAAAGACCCTGAAAGGATGGAAAGAGACCTTCCATACAACCAGCAATTAAACACAGCAAGGTGTTAAGAAGAAGACAAAGGACATTACAGACAATCCTCAACTTAAAATGACTTGACTTACGTTTTTCCAACTTTACAATGATGTGAAAGTGCTACGCATTCAGTAGAAACCTTACTTCAAATCTGATCTTTCTCCAGGCTAGAGATACAGTATGATAATCTTGTGATGTTGGACAGAGGCAGGAAGTACAGCTCCCAATCAGCCAGGAGATCCCAAGGGTAAACAACTGATACACTTACAAAAATTCTGTACCTGGAGAACCTGGGTGGCTCAGTCAGTTAAGCAACAGACTCTGGATTTTGGCTCAGGTCATAATCTTGCAGTTGTGAGATCAATTCCTGCCTGAGTAAGCAGCCTGCTTGGGATTCTCTCCTTCCCTCTCTCTCTGTTCCTTTCCACTTGTGCTCTCTCTCTCTCAAAATAAATAAACTTTAAAAAAAAATCCTGTACCTGTACAACCATTCTGCTTTTCACTTTCAGTACAGTATTCGATAAATTACATGAGCTATTCAACACTTTATTATAAAATATGCTGTTACATGATTTTGCCCAACTGTAGGCTAATGTAAGTGTTCTGAGCACATTTAAGGTAGGATGAGCTAAACTTTGATGTTTGGTAAACTAAATGCATTTCCAACTTAATATTTTCAATTTGCAATGGATTTACTGGGGTAAAATCCCATTTAGGTCAAGGAAGATCTGTACATGTAATAAAAGGGTCAATTCAGCCAGAAGAGTACCACAATTACAAACAGATACACCACAAATATATGAAGCAAATACTGGCCAAACTGAAGGGAGAAACAATTCTATCATAACAGCTGGGAATTTCAATATCCTACTTCCGTCATCGAGAGAACCAGACAGAAGTTCAGAAGGGAAGGAAAGAATCTAAACACTATACACCATTTAGACCTAAAATAAATACGAACACTCCACCCAGCAGCAGCACAATACATGTTCTTTCTCAAATGCACAGGAACATTCTCCAGGACAGAACATCTATCTGGACAGAAAAATATCTCAGTGAATTTCAAAAGACTGAAATCATACAAAGTATCTTATTCTCACTACAATTTAGTAAAAGTAGACGTCAATCATAAAAGGCAAACTAGAAAATTCACAAATGTGGAAATTAAACATCGCTTAACCAACAGGTCAGAGAAAACCCAAAGGGAAATTAGAAAATACTTTGAGACTGATGAAAATGAAGACACAACATCATGGGATAAAGTAAATGCAGTGCCTATAGGAAGATTTACAGCTAAAATGCTTACACTGAATAGGAAGAAAGATCTCAAATCTATAACCTAATTTTACACCTTAAGAAACTAGAAAAAGGAGCAAACTAAACTCAAAACCAACAGAAAGAAGGAGATAATAAAGACTGGATATGAGCAAAATAGAGAACAGAGAAAAAAAAATCAATGAAAGCAAATCAGTTCTTCAGAAACTAATAAAGTTGAAAAAACTAAGAAAAAAAGATGACTTATTACTAAAATCAGAAGTTAAGGTGGGGACATTACTACTGGATTTGGAGAAATAAAACAGATTACAAGAGAATCCACATATTTAGTGAACTAAATATGGACATACTACTTCTCTGGACATAATATCCAGTAGAGGCAGATTATGTTTAATAATTCAGAAGCCTAGATAACAATAACAACCGCAACTTATTAAGAACACGCTCACTTGTTTTTCTCATTTTATACACACAAAAGCATAAAAAGGGACTTGAAAAGCAGCTTTTCCAAAGTGACTGTGAAAAGGAGAGACTAGATACAACCCAGGTATCTCTAATTTAAAATGGATTCTCTTCTCTACATCTCCAAACTGCTGTATCTTTACCTCAAGTAGTAACATCAAGTCCAGTATCATTAAAAAAAGTAGGAAAAATGAAATCAAGCCCATTCCAGAGTTTTGTTTTACTAACATATTTTTCATTAATTAAAAGTACAGTTTCTCAGCTCTCCATTCTAATGAATGTAAGGCATTCTTGTCAACAAGCAGCCCCCACGGGGCAATAAAACTTCCATAGGGTAGGTCAACTATTAATCAAACTTCCCACAGCCTTGAGGAAGCAGATTCCCATCAAACTGACAAAAATCAAAACTCAAACTACAGTACTCAGAAATAGGTCATAAAAATTACAAAGGATGTCGTAAAAGAAAAAAAATTGCCTCTAATTTATGTCAACTGTGCTTTGGAGGGCTAAACAAGGTGACACAGAAAACTGCCACCACACAATTAAATTCAGCAGGCATTTATTGCAACAGCCTCTGCTGTGTAGGACATCTCAAATACATTCAAGGCCAGCTGAAGAAAATACTAATGTAGTAGATAACCGAATGGATCTGGGAGGTGGACAGGATGGACAGGAACTTCAGGAGTACAGCTGATCATGCACTATTTCTCCTGTCAAGGTAACTAACCTAAGTCTGGGCTTTCCTCACAAGTATAGCTCGAGTCCTGCAAGCAAAACTTCCCCTGACAACCTAGCACATTCCCCTAGCTGCTAGTACCACTTTGGGGAATCATTCGTTCACTTGGCATCTGCTTTTTATCAACATTACCTTTAAACAGTTCTCTCTTCATGAGCAGCTAGCTTATCCCTGCTTAGCACCCTATACAAATAGGAGGCATATAATAAATGTTTGATAATGATAATGAAGATCTCATTCCAGATTTTCAAATCTTTTTTCCTCTGATTTTAGTAAGGTATAACTGGCATAGAACACTATGATATTAAGCGATAAAACATGATTTGATAGATATATATATATATTATAAAATGATTACCACAACATTAGTTAACAACCATCAATTTATGATGAGAACTTGTAAGACCTACTTCCTTAGCAACTCAGATTTTTTGAATCTTAAAATGATTCTGGAATGTGCTACGCTTAATCTAGGGACTTCTGGCAATTCTAGGTGGTGAATTCTGGCACCAAGAGGCTTTGGTTCTCCAATTAGTTACAGAAAGGCCCAGAAAGGTTTCTTTCCTCAAACTCCATGCCTCGTATTTGATCATTTGTAGTCAACACAATTGTTTACTAGAGTATCAACAATGAAATTATTTCTGGGTGAAATAATGATTATCTTGGATATGCTAAAACACACTCCAGTGAAAAAAGATGGAAAACTGTTCAAGCTGACTGATGGGCACACAGGCGGCCAGTTTATTATTATACCAATAGAGTAACTAGTACCAAAGTAACCCTCCAGAAACAACAAAACCCTGGCCAAAATTTACGCAACAACTATAGTCAGACACTTGTGAATGGGCAGCACAGGACTGTGATCCTGACTGAAGAAAAACAAAGTTTTCTGATAGAAGTCACTTTTCAGACTACCATGTAGGACGGGAGAACCCAAACATAGTTTGGCACTCTCAGTACGTTGAGGAAAAAAAGATTAAAGTTCAGGAAACTATAAGTGACCATTTGTGGAGGAGTATCAGAGGCAGAAGATACAGAGAAAGAGCTCTAGAAACCTTCCAGGTTCCCCTGGAGTCTGCATGAATACTAAGCTGTGTGTACATATATGGTGAGACCCCACAATGCCCGCCAAAGAATAACTGGCAGGGTTTTAAGCTGTAAAGTTCATACAGGGCTGGGAGACATTCCAGTTCTGACCACCCAGGGAGAATACACCTTGTTTAGGACCAGATCATTCAATAGAGAGCTCAGAAGGGCTCAGCTAGCCTACAGTAAAGGTTGAACCCACCCTAAAATCATACAAACAGACTTCAAAAAGTTCAAGGCGATCTACAATTTAACAGCCACTCAAAACACAAAATCTCAACATTCCTTAAGGAAAAGAAAACTCAGACACTCGATAATGTTGCACAGTTTCCATCATCTGATCTAAAATCAACAGACATGTGATACGACCCAGCAATTCTACTCCCAGGTATTTATTTACTCGGGAGATATAAAGCTATAACTGCAGGGTAAACTGGGAATGGAAACTAAAAAGAAGCAAACAAGGTTCACAATTTCACTTTTCATTGTTTTTTGTTGTTGTTTTTTTTTAAGCATGATGGGACTGTACATGAGGGATCAGCTATTTCTTGGGTATGAGGGAGGACAGGAGAGTTGAGAGAAAAGCTTTATATGATATTATGTTTGACTTGAGCTTCTAAACGAGGTGATCCAGTTTTGATAAGTAAAACACATAGTCAGGGAGGCGCACCAAGAAAATAGCGAATGAACAGACATTACATAGGAATTGGGATTTCAGTGGACTAAAGGTAGGTGTGGCCAACAGGGGAGTAGTTTTCAGTGCCCAGAATTTATACAGTTACATCGCCATCAATGTTATAAGTGTTCATGCAGTTATGATGTAAGCTAACACATAAAATATATAAAGTTCAATACATATGTACATTTACAGAATATATACATACTGAAATCAAATGACACATGTAATATTTTGAGAAGATCAAAGGGAATAAAAAATATTAGGATAACTAACATACTTTTCAAGTTTATAAAATTAATTTAGAACAAGGTACACTGTTAGAAAGAATACTCTAATTCTATAAAACCTTAAGGGAAAAAAGCAGATAAAGTTTATTTTCCAGAAAACACTAAAATTTTATTAGTAAAATGTTGGGGGAAACTTTCACATCTGTAATCCAGACCTTTTCTCTTCTAAATGTGATGTAATTTCAGTAAAATTTCTGTCCCTTAAATGTTACAGGATTTTTGAAAGAGCAGGTCATGTTTAAATTAGAAAATGCGAACCTCGGGGCACCTGGATGGCTCGGTCAGTTAAGCATCCGACTTTGGCTCAGGTCCTGAGCTCAGAGTTCATGAGTTCGAGCCCCACATGGGTCTCTGTGCTGACAGCTTGGAGCCTGGAGCCCCCTTCGAATTCTGTGTCTCCCTCTCTCTCTCTGCCCCTCCCCCGCTCACGCTCTCAAAAATACTTAAAAAAAATTTTTTTTAAAAGAAAGAAAATGAGAACTTTAAAGAGCTATTCCCTACTTGCTTCCCACCTGACACTACTTCTTTAAGTCAGCTGGTAAAAAGTATAAAATCTGATAAACTATGTTGGGGGTGAGGAAAAGGAAACGAGAGGTTGAGTTTTAATAGTTGTTTTGGAGGTTTTTTCCGGTGAAGATAATCTGTATATCTTTAATATAATTAAATTTACTGGGGCGCCTGGGTGGCTCAGTCGGTTAAGCGGCCGACTTTGGCTCAGGTCATGATCTCGCGGTCCGTGGGTTTGAGCCCCGCATCGGGCTCTGTGCTGACAGCTCCGAGCCTGGAGCCTGTTTCAGATTCTGTGTCTCCCTCTCTCTGACCCTCCCCCGTTCATGCTCTGTCTCTCTCTGTCTCAAAAATAAATAAATGTTAAAAAAAAAAAAATTTAAAAAAAATATAATTAAATTTACTGAATTTTAGAATATATATATATATTTTTTTTAAATAAAACTTTGTCCTCAGGAAGGCTGGTCTCTGACAAAAAAGGTTGACAGAGTAGAAAGAATAAAAGAAAAAAATCTCTACTCTCAACAAAGTATACATTATGATGACATATTTAAATGATTTTCATTATGATAAAATTAAATATGATTCACAGTTTTAAGATCTACTAAACTCATATTTAAACATAAACAAGTGAACACACTGACTCCAGTGAAACACAAGTTATTTCTGATTTCTCCCTGGCACAGTTTCTTCCATTACTTTCAGTGCCAGTTCCAAGACATGAAAGAAAAAGCCAAGATGACCTTTAGTGGACAAGTCCATCCACTGGTCTGTATAGCTCACATGAAAGGACATTTTAATACAGAATGAAATGTACAAAGGCACAAAAGATATAAGAGGTGAAACTTATTAATCAAAGAAATAAATGACCTCTGAGGATAAAGAGTCATTTGATAAGGATGCCACCACTGTTGAAAGTGGGACTCCCAACATCGACAGGAAGGATGCTGGACACACTAGGTGGAAACTACAAAAGATGATGGGGATATCTGACCTGTTCTCAGTTGGAGCATAATGGAAAAAGACATGCAGTCTAAGGTCAAGATGCTGTCACACAATACAGAGAAGCGGAGATACTCTAGAAAAACTCATGTGATGAACTCATAAAATTTACAGAAGAGAAACAAGGGATAACAGTGTTTCCATAACCGAACAGAATACAACTACTGGCCTCAATTACACTGCCTCTATTCTTAAGAACTATTACATATAAACCACTCCAGATCCTTTGTCCTATTTTTGACTCCCTACTCCTCAAATAAACCCCAAACTAACAGATGACTAGATGGGCATAAATAAGGTTGAGGCAGTAAAGTATTGGTCGTTAAGAGTTATACACAATTGGGGCACCTGGGTGGCTCAGTCGGTCCAGCATCTGACTTCATTTTTGGCTCAGGTCATAATCTCATGCATTTGTGGATTCTAGCCCCGTGTTGGGCTCCACACTGACAGTGCAGAGCCTGCTTGGGTTTATCTCTGCCCTCCCCCAACAGTGTCAATAAATAAACTAAAAAAAAAAAAAAAAAAAAAGAGTAATACCCTATAAGCTAAACACTTACGTCTGAATCATGGCCATGCCACTTACTGGTGACTATCGACTGGTCAGTTACTTAGCCTCTCTGTGCTGCGGTAACTGTACCTAACTACCTCAACAGGGTTGTTACAAGGATTAAATTAGTTAGAAAAAGTGCTTCGAATACTGTCTTGACAGAGCTTACAATGGCACAGATGGCGATGATGATACACTGTCAAAACTAAACATTTTTTTTAAACTCTCCTCAAATCCATGTATGAATCACTTTTCAAGTTTTAAAAACATGAACTCCTATATTCCTCCAAACAAACTGAAGAAACAAATATTCTTATTCCCATTTTATAAATAGGTTCTACAGGAAATCTAAGAAACTAACCAGGGTACAGTAGCCTGGCAGTAAAATATACAAGGAGATTCTAATTTGCTCTGCAAAACTGTTTCCCTATAAGATATTTTGTTGGATTTTAGATAGCAATTACTAGAAGTTAAACTGGGAAACAAGTACATTATCAAGTCAAATATTAAAAAACTAAAAATCACTTAACATATACATATAAAATATGATTTACACATTAAATCACTTTTTATATATTTATTCGGACAGAATCACTTAAAATATTAGAAACACAGTAAAAATTTGGTGAAGGAAAAAGTATTTAAAAATAGTATTAACAGCAGCAGCTGTCCTTTATTAATTTTCCCACAAACTAGGCAGTTACGTGAGCACTTAATACACATGATCTCATGTAATCCTCTGAAATAATCACTACGGTTGTCTCACTGTACAGATGAGGAAACTCCAGTTTGGGAGGTATTATGTAATTTGACAGAAGCTGCACAGCTGAAAAGAGAAGGAGTGGACGCCCAATGCCAGGTCTACAGGACGCCAACACCTCGCCCTTTGACGAAGGCAATGCACTCCTCATGCCACTAGGGCAGGACACGCTTTCCCGAGCCACAGAGTGAAACCCATGATCGTCAAGACAGTGGAAGAAAGCCCACACTTTTAAAACACACAATGTATTTTCTTTAGTCCTCTAGCCTATATACTGTCAAATGCAGCAAAGTTCACGCACTATCAGAACTACTACTCAGTTAAGGGGCGTCCTCTACAGTCTTAAAATCAGAAGGTAAGCAACTCTTTTTAAATTCTCTGCAACACCAAAAGGGAGTCTCAAAACACTATTCCAAATCACTGTAAACATATGAAATCGTGGTAGTGACTTGAAATAATGGAAATGGTATTTTTCATTGTGTCGACAGATGTTATCTCCCTACCCTGCCCATCTATACTAGTATAAATCAAGTAATTATAGGAGCATGTCTACATCAAGCAAGAAAATGGGTTTAAATGCGCTAGTTCAAAATGCACAAGTAAATGAAATTAAAGACACTAATTACAACAGTTCTTCAAAAGGCTCACAGAATTATCACTTAGAATGAAAAAGTAAGTTTTATATTACCCATAAAACTGCATTTAAAATTTCTAAATACATCCTATCAAAATATCCATAACACGTTAAACAGGAGTACAATTTATATACCAAAAGAGTTTTTGCATTAAAATTTTTTATTGAAAAAATCAAATTAAATTCCATCATTTAAAGAATTTCTGTACTTTACAAAAGATTTCCAAAAGTCAACTTACACCTCAACTAATACTATAGTACAAAAATAGATGGCTTATGGAATCAGAAACATAGATAGTTCCTTAAAATCTATGCTAAAGGGATCTGAGTTACATTCTACATGGCCTACATTTCCCTCTCCCAAAGTGTATTCTCAAGAATTTTAACCAGTATTGACCAACTTTCATAACACAATTTTTTAAATAAAATTTTGCCTTGTTTATACATTTTTCAAATACATTGACACTTTTAAACCATAATGAATATACTGTACGTAAATCAAAACTCTTGGAAAATTCAAAAGCTGAAAGAAGCTGAAAACTCACTAAAGTTCTACCATTTAGGAGCAATTACTATACACATATATTGCTCTAGCTTTTTTTAAGATAATTTTTGTTTTGTTTTGCAAAGTTGCAGTCACATTACATGTATAATTTTATGTGACTCGTTTCTCTACTCAGCGTAATATGATCAGGTTCCCAAGTTTATAAATGTTTTGAAATATTACATTTCATGATTATATATTATTTGAGAAGAATGTACCACAGTTAACTTCCACACCAAAACTCTCTATTATCACACTTTTTGTGTAGATCTACTATCAGAAGCTTCTAAGAACACATTTTACTATTCCTCTACTGGCAGAGCAGTAATTTTTAAAAAACCAAAAACTATCTTTACATATGAAAACTGTATGTTTCTAAAAGATTTGTTTTTAATGTTTTGAGTTAGTAGTATTTAGTTTGAGCTACTAATTAACACAAGTTTCTTTTGTGTTTGTTAGTTATATTTCCTCTTATTACTTTTACCTATTTATCTTTTGAAATCTTTGGGTTTCTTAGCAATTTGTCTCCTTAAAATATAAGATACATTTTATACATAAAATTACATAAACTATAATATTTTATGAAAATATAAAGATAGAAAGCCTCGGCCCTATTTACTGAAAAAACTTCCTCCAGTTTGTTACTTTTAACGCTGTTCTTTTTTTCCTGTTAATTTTGAGAAATTTAAACTTTCATATATTAAAATGTATTTTCTGTCTAATTTCTTATATACCTAATAAATTCTGGCCATCTCCTACCATCTAGAAGTGTGGTAAGTATTCACTTATATATTCATCCAGCTTTAATGGTTTGATCTTTTGCTTTAAAATTAGGATGTTCTTTTATTTCAAAAGTTCTTTCAATAAAATGTTCTTTTATTTCAAAAGTAAAGCAAAAATTTTAAGGAAAAAAATGCAAAACATACACAACAACATGGCTTAAAGATCAAGTTCTAACCAAGAGGTAACCCCTGCTTGGGGTACACTTTTTTTCTCTGCAGGTATAAAACACTACAGGAGTTAAGTGTCAGTAACTTATATTGACATTTCATTTCTTTCCCTCCTGATGTTTTAGCTCCCCCCTAACAAGGCCTGGAGAATGCTAGACTATATTAGTAGTGATCCTGAATGTCCAAGAAGAGATACAGTACATTCACCCAAGATTTCCAAGTAACTAATTACTTAGTTACAGAATTCTTTATTCAAGTAATGATAGTTAGAGGAGACCTGGCAATTTTTGACATACTATTTTTAAAATACTGACTTGGCTTTATTTTATTCACTTCAGACAATGCAAAACTGGGATGTTTTTTATGAATATAAAGTATGCAAGTCAATTGTTAAAAGAATGAAAGACAACAAACTTACTTGGGATACACTGGTTCATAAAGGTACTTGTCCCCTCTTGTAGATGTAATATGAAAAAACAAGATGTAGCCATATGCAGTCTGAAAGATAAATTTTATTTGCCATGAATTAAAGGGTAAGGCTATGACTAAAACCTTATATTTCATTTTTATATATTCTTACTTTGAAAACACTTCACTCTTGGGAACCCTCTTCTGAAGAGCTATAGTCTAACTATCCAATTAAAACAACCATCTTGTTTAACGTAACCCATGAAGAGTTTTTATATTTTAATATTTCATAGATGTCACTGAAATCAACAGTTCATACTATGTTGCAGACATTAATACTCTAAAATTAAATTATACTATTCAATAGCAGATGATTATTTTGCAAAATATACAGACCTTTTTGAACTCAGCAACATGGCAACTAATTTTTCTAATTTTTAAAGCAACAATGTCACCAAATAACAGTAGAAAATCCTTCACTCAACTCAAAGTTTACACAACATAACTTCAAAATGACATATTTACCTATTTCAAAATCAATCGACTGGCTTCTGATTTGCTATAAAATATACCAAGACACAGAAGAAAAACAGAGCAAATCTTCAGTTTCCAAATTTGAAGATCAGTTAATTTTTCTAAGTTAAGAAAACGGTATTAAAATATAAATTGTATTAAAACATTGTCTGATTATGGCACACATCTGTGAATTGTGAAGCTCAACCAACCACTACACACTTAAGTGTACAAATATACCGTTTCTAACCAAACATTTTCAGGCCTGAGAAAAGTGGCAACTGCTTGGACCCAACTACTACATGCTAATACTGAACTTTTTTTTTTTTTTTTATATATTTTTATTTATCTTTGAAGGAGAGACAGCGAGAGAGAGACACAGCATGAGTGGGGGAGGAGCAGAGAGAGAGGGAGACACAGAATCCGAAGCAGGCTCCAGGCTCTGAGCCATTAGCACAGAGCCCAATGCGAGGCTCGAACTCACGAATGGTGAGATCTTGACCTGAGCTGAAGTTGGATGCTTAACTGACTCAACCACCCAGGCGCCCCAATATTGAACTCTTTATCATTTTAGAAGCAGGTGGGCTTTTACCCAAAGTAGAACAAAGAAAACTGAAAAAAAAAAATTATCCAAGTTTTCAAATTTTTTTCCAGTACTTGCTTCTGTTCTTCACTTAAAGGAACACCAGAGGAAAAACAATTTCTTCAGCAATGTGTTCTGTTTTATTTTTAAGCTATGAACTTTCCTATTTCATAATATATACCAAAACTCTAGACTTCAATATATTGGGACACAAAAGAAAAGAGGCTGAGATCATCCTAGTTCCTCATGGGCAATTTTACATTCTTCAAATGTGCAGAATATGGGATCAAAGGAAAACAGATTCAAATCAAACTACATCAGACATCATAACCCCCACACAGATCAGTAATTCTTTAAAAGTTGTAAGCTCTACTACTACCTTATATGGGCTAGAAAAGTAAAATAATTTGGGTCTAGCACTGAGATGAATAACATGCAAATGCTGTCTGGAGTATCAGTCACTCAAGGTCAGAAGTTCAACATTTCAGAATATCAAATGCTAATAATATACTTGGAATTTTAACAAGTGCTTAGGAGACTATAATGCCAGGGAAAATATAGCATCATTTGCAACAGCATTTAGAAAATTTTATACATGTGATATACTAGATGAAATTATAAATGGCTTGATTTACTCTTCTAGTATTCTGTATCAATCTTACTGAGTATCTATAGCTTCGCATGTATATTAAATGCTATATAGTTCCAGATCTCACTGACCTTTTCTTTAACAGTCTTCCTTTGAACAAGTTCTGCCTTTGAACAATCTAAAAAGTTCTGGTAATAAATGATCATCCTTAAAAAGTAGCATCTTCATTGTAAACTATACCCAATCTGTTATTATGCAGTATTATGATGGCCTTTCTCTTCCCACCTTCAAAATACTGCCAATGAGCATACTACAACTGCTTAATCTATAGGCAGCAGTCCCAATATCTACTTACAGTACGGATACACATTCTCTTTCACTCTCACACACGCACACGTTTCTTTCTCTCTGTCTCTGTCTCTCTCTCTCTCTCTCTCTCTCTCTCACACACACACACACACGGTGCGCGAACTAATTTTTTCTAAGAAAATGAAAAGACAAAATAAAGAAACTCGGAGTTCTCTTTCCTGGTATCATCCCATATCTTTTTTTTTTTTTTCTTCTTTCTCCAAGGCACACTACTGGATTCTGTGGTTGTCATTACAGAGGCCAAACAATTTTTGTAGGCAACTTGAATGGCAAGTCCTCAAGTCTCTTTCTTTAGTATACCCAGGAATAAGGGTCACCGATACATAAGAATAAAGGCTATCAAGAGGATAAAAGAAAGAAGTCACTACTTAAGAGGAGAATGGAACAGACTTGTCTCTAATAACACCACTTAAAAGAACTGGAAACAATTGCAAAGGATATTAACAATGCATCAAAAATTCAGTCAGTATGAACATTCAGTCAGAGAAGTATCATCTTCTTTTTTCAATTGCAAACTGTAAATGGAGATTTAAAAAGCTCTGCAAACAACCTCAGATAATTCCACAGTTTAAGAGAAGAGTGTGAAATCTGGAGGTGGCAGTGTGGTTGATGCCATCACCATTATTAATTGCTTGTTGGTATTTTGCTTTGTCTGTCATTGCTTTGTTGGGCATTTGGGAAATTTCCCCTTGCTACTTACAATTAGAAATATTTTAAAAATTATTTTATGACTGCATGACATAAATAAAAGTAATTTTATATTTTAAATCCAACTGCATCATGATACAAATCAACTGTTAGATGCAACTAATGCTTCACCTGCAGGAAGCAATCCCAATACCTTCCTCTACTATCCAATGCCTCTCTTGGACATGAATTCACCACATGCTTCAGAATTCAAGTCATTGTGCAATTCCTCCTTAGGACATACCATTTTTATCATGAAGAATAGGACAGATTCATGCATCTAGCTCCAATGATGCATCACAAAGATATCGATGATAATTAAGAGATAAGGATTTGATGATTTTAGAGATGTATCTTCTATCCCGACATCTGTCATGTTAGGGTTCAAATAAGGCTGAACTAACAGAGTAGCACTTTTCAATTCTTTACACTGGTTTGTAAACATTGTTTACTGTTTTTAGATTAATTATACATGTTCAAATACATATAATTAATCACCCAAATCCTACCACAAAGAATAATTACCTAACATTTCTGTATAATCTTTCAGACTCTATACATTCAGATACATGAATCTATTTAAATGGGAAATGATTAAAAACAGCTATATATATCAATCACACACACTCAAAAATCGGTGACGACTCTTTTGACATGAAGTCATCAAAAATTATCCCTAATACATACTTACTACTATACTTTTATAACAGAGCACTAATTAAAAAAAAAAAAAAGTCTTCTGCTTCCAACCAGGATGGTTTAAACTGAAGCCAATTTATGCTCTCATCTGAAAACAAAACAAAAACCTGGACAAAACAGAAGAATGGTTTTTGAAACACCAACATGAAGCAATGAAGGCCAGGGATCCCTGAGAGATGAAAAACTGATAGGAGTCCTGTAATTGCCCCAGCTTACTCCCTTGGGAAAGTTTCCAGGGCACAGCAGTGAGAAGAGGGACTAAGGCAGAGCCTGGCAGACTCCCTGACTTGAGGAATGAAGCTGAGAGCCCAAGAGGAACAAGGCAAACAATGTATACAGAAGAGTACCAGACAGGAGAGAGCTGTGCACAGACAAAATCCAAGAGTACCACACACATGCATGTGAGGAAACTACTCGAGGTAGGAGAGAACACAACCAAAAGGATTAGTCAGTAAAGAAAATGTGTATGGTGCTCAAACAGTCCTGAGAACAGTACCTGTCTCACAGACTGAAGAACTCATAATTCACAGGGAAGAACGTAATTCACAGACCGAAGAACTCGTAATTCACAGGGAATTGACTAGAACACTCAGGGATGTGGTCCTCGGGTATTCCTGTGGCAATCCTAGGAAGGTATTCCCTTAGTAGTAGGGGATAATTACCTTTAGATTGAGCACTGTTCAAAACCCGCATTACGAAGCATAAAATAAGACACGGACATATACTGTCTCCAAGTAATCAATACTTCATCCCAGACCAAAACTTGATTTATAGGACCACAAAAATATCCAGCACATAACAAAGTAAAAAATCAAAGTCTGACGATCCAATCAAAGATTACCACATATGCAGATCAGCAGAAAAACAAGAGACACAATGAGAAGAAAAAACAACCAATCAAGAATGATCCAGAATTCAATTAAATGTGAGAATTAGTAGAGGGGCATCAAAACAGTTATAACTATATTCCACACGTTCAAATGGCTAGGGAATATAGAAACCATATTTGAGAGATAAAAAATAAAACATGAGACTAAAAATATACTGGATATGAATACAGGAACCATATGTGAGATAAAAACTAAAATATGAGGCTAAAAATATACTGGATATGACTAACTTGCAAGAAAAATTCACTGATCATAAAAGCAGAGCAGTAAAGATTATCCAAATGAAACACAAACAAACCCAAAATAAAACTGAAAGAGCACTGGTGAACTGTGGGACAACTTCAAGTGGCCTAATCTACAAGTAAACAGAGTCCCCAAGGGTACGGGTAGAAGTCAGAAAAAGCAGCTGCATTTATTTAATCCAAATTTTATTTGTTTCAGTTACACTTCTTCAAAAAGTAACTCCATTTTCAACAAGAACAAGACCAATCTATGTTGTGGTTTTACCATATGCAAAAATCAAATATGCACAACAGATGTTCCTTGACCTCAGTAGAATTAAATTAGAAATTTGTAACAGATTTCTGGAAAACTCTCTAACATTTTGAAACTAAATAATTCATAGATCAAAGACATAAAAAAGGAAACTTAAAAAATACAGTATACTAAAATTTATGGGATGTTGCCATAACAGTACTTAAGGGGAAATTTTAGAGCTTTAAAAAGCTGTATTAGAAAAAAAGAAAAATCACAAATCAGTGACATCAGCCTTTGCCTAAACTAGAAACAGATGAGCAAATGAAATTCAACTTAAAAAAAAAAAAAGCAAATAATAGAGATCAGAGTGGAAATCAATGAAATAGAAAACAAAAATAAACTCAATGAAACCAAATTTGGTGTTTTTTAAAAATAAGATCATTAGGGGTGCCTGGGTGGCTCAGTCAGTTAAGCGTCTGACTCTTGATTGTGTCTCAGGTCATGATCTCACAGTCATGGGACTGAGCCCCACTTTGGGCTCTCTGCTGACAGCGCAGAACCTGCTTAAACATTCTCTCCCCCCGCCCCCGACTTGCTCTCTTTCAAAAGAAATAAACATTAAGAAAAAATAAGATCATTAACACTTATACACCTCTAGTCATATTGGTCATGGGGGAAAAAAAAAGATAACCACTATCAGAAATGAGAGAGGTGACATCACTACAGATTCTAGAGATATTAAAATAACGATGGAGCACAATGAAAAACTGTAACAAAAAATTTACAACTGTATGTCTATTTTATCAAATAGACAACTTCCTAGGAAGACACAAACTGCCAATACAAGCACCTTGCATAAGCCTACTATGTATTCAAGAAACTTAAATTTTAACTAAAATCCTTTCTAGGCTCAGATGGTATCACTGGTGAATTCTACCAAATATTTAAGAAATAACAATTCAACACAAAATCTTCTAGGAAACCAAAGAGGGACACTTCTCATCTCATTTTATGAGGCCAGCATTACCCTCATCCCAAAACTAAAGACATTATAAGAAAATAATCTAGTGACCAGCACCTCTTATTAACACAGATGTAAAACTTCTAAACAAAATTTTAGCACATTAAATCTAGCAATATATTATCAGGAAAATACATCGTAAGTAAATGAGGTTTATTCAGAAATGCAAGGTTGATCTAACATTGAAAAAAATCATCAAATGTATTTTACCATATTAATAAACCAAAAAAGAAAAATAATAGTCTCAAATGCAGAAAAAGCATTAAACATCCTACAAAGCATCCTGATTAAAAACTGTCAGAAAATTAGCAAGAAAGGGAAAACTTCCACAACTTGATAAAGGAGATCTGTAAAATACCTATAATATCATTCTTAATAGTGAAAGACTGAATGTTTTTCTTCTGTTCAACACTGTAATGTACAATCTAATCAGTAAAATCAGGCAAGCAAAAGAAATAAAAGGTATCTAAATTAGAAAGGAAAAGGGAAAACTGTCCTTTGACATCATCATCTATGTAGAAAAATCTGATGGAATGTACCAAAAATGAACCAGAGTAAGTTGAACATGACTGGAATACACAAGATCAATATACAAAAAATCAACTGCATTTCTATATATGTAAAGAACCAGAAAATTAACATGTTTTCTCAATAGGATCAAAAATATGAAATACTCAAGAAAAAATCTACCAAAGATGTGAAACAGCTGTACACTGACAAAACACTGAAGTTAAAAATATCTAAATAAATGAAGAGATTTATCTTGTTTGTAGGTCAAAAGACTCACTAGTGCTATGACGAGAACTCTGTCCAAATGGGTCCACAGATTCAATGCAATCTCAATCAAAATCTCAGCAGGCACTTTCATCAAAACTGACAAGGTTATTCTAAAATTCATATGGAAACAGAAGGTCCTACAATGGTGAAAGCAACTTTGAAAACAAAGAACAAAGTTGGAAAATTAACACTGACTTCAAAAATTACTACAAACCTGAAGTAATCAAAATGATGCTGAATTAATATAAGGGCAGGCAAATAAACACATCACAGGATAGGAGCAAATACAGACAAAAACACAGATATATGTGGGCAACTTATTTTTGAAAAAGATGCAAAGAAAGGTAGTATAGAAGCAAGAACCTTTTCAACAAACTGCAAAAATTCATCTTGGATTCATATGTTGCACCACGTACAAAAATTAACTCAAAATACATCACAGACTTAAATCTAAAACCTAAATAATAAAACCTCTAGAAGAAGATATAAAAACAAGATATGAAGCATAAAATACAAAACTGATAAACTGGACTTCATCAAAATTAAGTACGTCATTCAAAAAACACTGTTGAGAGAAATTCTTTATACAGTATATACGTACTACAGGATGTGTACCCAAAATGCATTAAGAACTCTAGGACTCTGACAATAAAAAAAGCAAAGAACCAAATCAATAAAATGAGCAATTGATCTGAATACACACTTTACCAAAGAAGACATACAAGGCCAATAAAGAGATGTTCAATATCATTTTTCATTAGAGAGATACAAATTAAACTTATAATGCACATCCGTGAGAATGGCTACAACTAAAAAATCATACCATACCATAGGTTGGCAAAGGGGAATGAGAACTCTCATACACGCTGCTGGTAAGAACATAAAACGGTACAACTTCAAAAAAAGTGTGACATTTCCTTAGAAAGTTAAACATTCACCTACTTCATTATTTAGCCGTTCCACTCAGTACTGACCCAAGATAAACGGAAATACATGCCCATAAAGGTATTTGTACATACATGAATGTTCCTAAGAGCGTTGCCTGTAATAGTCAAAAACTGAAAACAACTCAAATGCCCATCAAGAGATGAATGGTCAGTCAAACCAATGTGGCTTTTCTACAGAGCAAATCAGGGGTTGAAGGAAGGTGGATCACAGCATTAGGAGGGAATTACAAAAAGGTACAAGGAAACTTGTAGGAATGATGATCTGTTCACTATCTTAATTTAGTGATGGTTTCAAAATTTATCAAATTGTACACTTCAAACGCGCATTTACTGTAGGTAAACTGTACCTCAATAAAGCTATCTAGGAAAAAGAAAGTGATGGTTGGATTTGTAGCAGAAACTTTTGCTCTCTGGAAAAGCTTCCACCATCACATAAAAAGCTTCATGTAGCCTCCTGGAGAATAAGAGATCACAAAGGAAATCGAGGTGGACATTTCCAGTCCAGATAGGGACAGAAACATTTGGACCATTAGGCACCAGAGAGCGGCCAGGTAAGTGCTGTGGTAGCCTATCAGTGACCCCAGGGGAAACCAGGAGAACTTCTTGACTAAATAAAGAGCAAGTCACAGAACACAAGTAAATAAATGGTTGTTTTAAAGCACTAAGGTCTGAGATAATGATTCAATAAATATTACATAAGAATAATAATCCGAACAAAAATAGTGTGGTTTAAGGAAAGGCTAAGAATATCAAGTTATGGAGTTGAGAGCAAATTTCAAAGATATCCAGCAGAGCTGCACCACAATCACTTCCAAACCAGAGTCTGGTCACACCAGCATGAAAGGAAAAAATGAGGCAAGTAGGTACTACGTGCAGGCCTGTGCTCCTCGGCAATATGCTCTATCTCAGAATACTTTGCTTTCAGCTGTTATTTGGGTACTCAATATATTAACATGGTGGAAGGGAAAAAGAAATCAAAATAAAACAAGGAATTCTAAGTTAAGTTATTTTTCTCTTATTCACAAATAAGTAGATTCTAACTCATGTTACACTAACATAATCCATACTACATACTAACATACATCCTAACATACACGCTATACATCCATTGAGCTGGGTATGAAGGGGAATAACACTGCAAGTAGCAGTGGAAAACAGTTTGGAACGGCAGGCTGGGGCCAGATCACAGTAGATCCCGAGTACTAGGCTAAACACTTTGGAACACATTTTGAATGCAACGGGAAGCCACTGAACAGTTTGAAAATAATATAAAAGCCTTGATTTGGAAGTAGCTATACATAATCAGGATGCACTTTAGGGGGAGAAAAAAGAATAGCTAGAAGTTTTAAGCTCTAGGCAATCTAGACAAGATACAAAAAGACCTGTACTAAGGTCATGGCAATGAGAATAAAGAGAAAGTCATGGCAGCAAACTAAAGACAGGACTCAGCACCATCTTGGTGACTGGATGGGAATGCAGACTCAAAGGACTCCAGTGTTTTTCTTATTTTAAGTTGCAATAGAAATATTTACACATATGCTTAAATACACTGGTGCTCCTATCTGTCAGAGTCCCAAAGATGAGACAGTACTTAAAATTGATTTCAATGCTCCCTACACCTGGCCATCTATTAATAGCCTAAAACTGAGGAAAATCTGAGGGATAATTATGGCCAGGTACCATGTCAACAAAAATGGTATTCTACTTTTGAGAGAGAAAATACTCTCCCAAAAATCACTATAGAGCAATTCTTAAAATGGTAAAGGATTTTCTTTCCCACAGCCCATTGAAAAAGCCAGTGAGATTTCTTTTCAAGGTACCAGTTGATAAGGAGGTGACTATGGTAGAGATGATGATACAGAAATAGAATGTTGTAGTAACTGATGAGTGAGAGCACACGATGACAAAACTTGAGTAGGGAAGGTCAGGCAGTAAGAAAAATACACAGGGTGGCTGCTTTGGCCCTGACTTAATTTGCAGAAAGAGAATTATGTTGTATTGCTCTAGACCATACAATTGCATATCCTTCCCTACACATTCTATCAATCACATTTTATAAAAGTAAGTTTCAAAGTATCTCCTAGATTCAGCTTCATTCCACAATAGCTAGTAGGATTAAACAATCATGCTAATAGTGAAAGGCAGTAAAGCAAAATTATTAAGACTCTAGAACTCTAGAACCAGGCCTCATGGCTTAGAATTCCATCACCAGAAATATGATCTTAGATATAGGATGTACCTCTGTAATCTTGGGCAGGTTACTTCATCTCTCCTAGTTTGTTCAGATTTATGATGGGAAAAAATATTATCTACCTTTAGTGCACTGTGATGAAGAATTGATTTTAAGAGACATAAAACACAACAGTGCATAGCCCATACTAGATATCCCCAAAATTTGCTACCATAATAACTCTGAATCTTCAATAGTTAATTTATAATCAATGCATTTCATGTAAGAAGCTAATAAAATGTATAATGCATTCAAAGAAAAGGACCATCAAAATTACTAAAGCTTCAGAATCCAAAGTCTGGTTACCTAGAAAGTTCACTTACTCAATACCCATTGTATGACAGTATACAATTCCTTAACATTATTTTTAAGTTTATTTTGAGAGAGAGAGAGAGAGAGAGAACACGTGTGTATAAGTGGGGGAGGGGCAGAGAGAGAGAGAGAGAGAGAGAGAGAGAGAGAGAAAGAGAAAATCCCAAGCAGGCTCCATGATGTCAGCAAGGAGCCCAAAGCAGAACTTGATTCCACGAACTGTGATATCATGACCTGAGCTAAAATCAAGAGTTGGATACTCAACCAACTGAACCACCCAGGCACCTCTTAATATTACTTTTAAATGCACCTTGATAGATTATCTTTTAGTACATATGGTTATTTGCAAAGAGTGAATGCCTTACTGAACAGATCACAAAAGTATCCGTGGCCTTTCTCAACTAGTACCATATGACTAATGGTTCTTTCCATGTATTTCAGTCTACACTACAATGTCAGAAATGAAAATTAAAAATAACCTCTTTTGCAGGCAGAGGCAATCAAAAAATTGGACACCAGGTAGATATGGTTTAAGTTAGCTTTCGGGGGCACCTGAGTGGCTCAGGTAGTTAAACGTCCAACTCTTGGTTTCAGCTCATGTCATTATCTCCGAGTTCATGAGTTTGAGCCCCACATCAGGCTCCGTGTTGATGGCAAGGAGCCTGCTTGGGATCCTCTCCAAGCTCCCACCCCTCGCTACTCGCGCTCTCTCTCAAAATAAATAAATAAGAACTTTAAAAAGGTAGCTTTCGGATTCTGTTAAAATGGAAAAACCGGGCCCACGTTCCTAATCTCTCCTCCTCTTCTCAGAAGACAATTGCCAAAACGTGTGCTGGATGAGTGTGGAGACTATCTGAGTCATCAAGCTCTCTTGAATTCTCATGGGATAGAATATGTGGTAAGGGACCAAGCAAAGGGAAAGTTTTGCTTTGCCACTCCTCGAGGCACTGGGCCAAGATCCAGGATTTCAAAGTTCTCTAAGTAACTTAAAAAGCAGAACCCCCTCTGAAAAAGGCTGAATGAATGTGACTGCTCCTGGAAATAGACATTGACAGGGCTGTCCATGCAACTCTGACTTCAGTAGGCTTACAGTAGTGGCTACAATGGTGAATCGAACTGCTCCCACACCTCCTGGTCTGGAGAAGCTTTTAGCTTAGGGCCCTTCCACTCAGAGAAACCTCCTGAGAGTAGAGGAGACTCATCCTAAGCCTCAACAGAGCACAAGAGCTTATAAGCTTGTCTGCCTCTGCCAACTGCCATTTTAGCGACCATCTATCTGCTGGTCTGCATTCTTAGAGACCCACATGAAAGCCTCACCTCTGTGGGTAACTAATGAAACACAACAAAAGTGCCATTTCTACTGGAGGCTCAGTAACAAATGAAACAGCTAAAATATATGGATCCTACTGATGCGCCACACAGATGAGAGACAAGAATGCAAGCAAATTATAATAAGAAAAAATTAAGGACTTTCAGGAGATACCATTAGAACATAAAGAACAAATAATAAAGAATAACCTTTATGGAAGCTAAACCTTTTATTCCAGAAGATCAAATGGAAACAATTCCATGACACAAAACATAAAGAGATAAAAATCATTATTGAAAGATAAGAGACTTGAAGAACAAACTCTAATTTATTCTTTAGAAAGTAATAGAAGAAAACTTCCCTAGCTGTAGAAATACTAGAGCTAAGATTCGGGTTTAATATGGGGGTGAGCAGGGGGGAGAGAGGGAGATGGTTTAATGAAAAAGGATCTATATCTACAGGTAACAAGCAGAAACAACTGAATTTCAATCATAAAGAGAAAAATCATACAGAGAAAAAGATCAGTTGCCTACAAAGGACAGAGAATAGATTAGCACTAGACTTCTCTCACCAGTGACACTAGAAACCAGAAGGCCCTGGAACAGTATTACATGGCTAGAAAAAAAAGAATCCCAAATCTAAGAATCCTACACCTAGATAGGAGATCCTTTATTATGGCTCAGAATAGAATGTTCAGATATTATTTACTTCGTTTAATATGTGAATACCTACCATGTCCCGAAAATGCTTTCGGCACTGGAGCTAGAGTGAAGAGAACAAGCAAACAGACATGGAATATTCTAGGTTTGAAAACTGGACAAACACAGGCAACCTGCAGAAACAGAATGCAAAGGGCCAATTCATACATGAAAAGATGCTGAACCTCACTATCAAGGAAACAAGTGAAACCAACAAGACCATTTTTCATCAATCTAATTTAGACATAAATGCAGGAAAAAAGAAATCTTATGAACACTTATGAGGAACTCTGGAACTGATACAATTTTGGTGAAAAATAATTTGGCAACATTTATTAAAAAGAATAAAGCTATATTCTTTGACCTGGCAATACTACATAGGGGAAACTGCCCTAAAGAAATAAATGTACCAATACAAAAAGGATATATGTATAAAATTACTGTAGCACTGTCTGTACTTGCCAAAAATCCATCAAAAAGAGTTTAACAAAGTAAAAAAGAAACTTCCACACTATGAAGTATTACACAAATACTAAACTTAGTAAGCCAGAAGTATATATATTCCTCTGGAAGGACAGTTGTAATATACTAAGTGGAAAAAAAAAAAACTGCAAAGTAATGTGTAAATTAAGGTCAAAATTTTGGAGAAAAATATGAAAAGTCTTAAACTTATTGATCAACTTAAAAATCCACTCATCTGAAGTTATAATCAAGTTACAGAGGCATGCTGAAGTGAGACAGAGTTCATGATATAATGATATACCAAAAAAGCAGATTACAAAACTGTATGATAGCTTTGTATAATGTTTTAGATAATCCTCTATTTATTAAACTCACAGATTTATCAAATATGCCCCCATCAACAAATGACATTAGCAGTCGCTTATAGTAATATCACTTTGTATTTAAAAATAAATAAACTTCAATTAACTTTCAAATTCTAAATGCTATTAAATGTAAGAGTATTTGCAAATGTCCATAAAAAAGATATAAAGACGTAAGTAAAATGTAGTAATTATCTCTGAATGGCAGAATTATTATTTTGTGTTTCTTAGGCTTTTTTCATCAAGCATGTATCACCCTTACAACTTAAAAGTTAAAACTTAAAAAAAATCTAATTCTTAAAACCACAAAACTCCTAAAAGATAACATAAGAGAAAATCTAGATGAACTTGGGTTTGGCAATAATGTTTAGATACAACACCAAAGGCATGATACAAAAGAAGAGATAAGATGGATTTCATTAACGTTAAAAATGTATGCTCTACCAGAAGACCTGTCAGAAGAATTAAAACACAAGCTGCAAACTGGGACAAAGTATTTGCAAAAGACATTTGTCAGAAAGGACTGTTATTCAAAGTAAACAAACTACTCAAAAAGTTCACGGGGTGCCTGGGTGGCTCAGTCAGTTAAGCATCCAGTGACTCCTGATCTCAGCTCAGGTCTTTAAGAGTCATGAGTTCAAGCTCCACACTGGGTTCCACACTGGGCATGAAGCCCACTTAAAAAAACAAAAATGGGCCAAACACCTTAACAGACACGTCATCAAAAACATACAGATGACAAATAAGCATTCGAAAAGATGCCCCGCATCGTATGTCATCAGGAAAATGCAAATTAAAACAATGAGGTACCACCATACACCTATTAGAATAGCCAAAATCCAAAACATTACCACCACCCAATGAAGATACGGACCAACAGGAACTCTCATTCACTGTAGACAGGAATACAAAAGAGAACACTCACCATGTAAGGCAGTTTGTCAGTTTCTTTCAAAACTACACATACTTCTACCATGCAGTCCAGCAATCACACTTTTTGGTATTTACCCAAAGGAGCTGAAAACATAAACCCATATAGAAACCCGCAAACAGATGTTTATAGCAGTTTTATTAATAACTGCCAAAACCTGGATGCAACTAAGATGTTCTTCAGTAAGTGAATGGATACAAAAACTGTGATATATCCAAACAAGAACATATTACTCAGTGCTACAGAGATAAGTTATCAAGCCAGGAAAAGACATGAAGAAACCTTAAATGCATATTACTAAGTGAAAGAAACCAATCTGAAAAAAACGATATACCATAGGATTCCAATTACAGGACATTCTGCAAAAGGCAAAATTGGGAAGACAATCAAAGAGATCACTATTTGCAAAGGGTTACAGGAAAAGGGATCATAGGTGGAGGAGAGATTTTTGAAGCACTGAAACTACCCTGTAGATACACTGGCAGATATACATCATTATGTGTTTGTCCAAACTCACAGAACATACAATACCAAGAATGTACCATAAATGTACACTATGGACTCTAGGTGATGGTGATGTATGAATGTAAGTTCACCAATCATAAGAAATGTACCACCTTGGTGGGGGATGTTGATAATGGGGAGAGTTGTGCATGTGCTGGGGAAGGAAGTATAAAGGAAATCTCTATACCTTCCCCTCACTTTTGCTATGAACCTAAAAATACTCTGAAACAGAACATTTATTTTTCATAAACTCCACTTACGATCCTATATGTATTTTAAAATTCATAAGCTAAAACATTAATTCATGTTCTAAATTATACAAATGGAGATGATAACTTAAATCACTTGGATCAGGTCAGTGTTTACTCAGTATACTTAATACAAGCCAGGGGCACCTCGGGGGCTCAGCAGGTTAAGCGTCACACTCTTGATTTCGGCTCAGGTCATGATCTCATGGCCATGAGATTGAGCCCCTTGTCAGGCTCTGTGCCGGGCGTGGAGCCTGCTTGAGATTCTCTCCCTCTCCCCTCACCCTGCTTGCTTGCTCTCTCAAAAAATAAATAAATAAATAAATAAAATTAATGCAAACCATATTATCACAGCTAAAATTACATTCATCATGGTATCTCCATGAAGTTGCAGATAAAGACGGTAAGCTGGGGTGCGTGGCTAGCTCAGCTGGTGGAGCATGGGACTCTTGACCTTGCAATTCTGAGTTCAAGCCCTGTGTTGGGTGTAGAGATTAATTAAAAATAAAGTCTTGAAAAAAAAAAAAAAGACTACAAGCAATAACTACATGAAATAAAAACTGGATTCTCAATAGCCAAAAAAATAATTGTTTCACCTTCTCTTCTATATATGCATTTTATTCTCCAAACTGAAGACAGGAATAATTTCTTCTAACTTCTCTGTTTTCTTAGTACTTGGTAAAATGCAAAAAGTTAATAAACATGAAATTATTTCTGCTCTAAAAATAAAGCTAATAGACTATTTTCTCTTTACTTGGATGTAGGGGCTGTCTCTAGTTATCTCTTCCTGGGTCCGGCATAAGTAGGGCAGGGGAATAGTGGCCCAGAGTATAAGAGCTCCATAAAGATGTCAGGGGGTACTGGCTATGGACTGGTTGGTCTGCAAGTCAAAGGCATACTAAACAGGTGAATCCTTAAGATTCTCTAGAAATTGCCTGGCCTTGGGAGGGAGAGTCCTTCAGGGTCAGCAAGGCCTCAAGATGTTAAAGTATCAAACGTACACAAATATAAAAAGGGTAATTAATGCAGAGAGAAAAATGATCATAAATTTTACTATTTAAAAATTCTAAATATAACAGTAATGAAGAGTGAGCACCAATTTTCCACTAAAGAGAATGGAATGTTTCTTATGAGGATAACATTTTTGCTTAACTGGGGCTTAAAGTTAGTGTTCCCTATCATCAAAATCGATTGTAAAGTTTCTTCCATTAATGCTGTCCTGTAATGAGATCTTACATATTCATATTTGAAATGTCTTTTCATACAAGTAGTGATATCAATCCATGAGCACATGATTTTAATTGAATACAGTCAGTCATCAACTAGTAGGTAAGTACACAAGTCTACCAGACTCTTCTGATGTTTGCCATTTAACATGTCAATACATGGTAGATTAATCATTTTCAATTGAAGGTAGGGCGAAAGCATTCTTCATTTGCACAATTAAATGGATTATGAAATGTGGACATCTCCTTTACAATTGCATCAAGTTCTGCAATATGCTATTAGAACTCAGGATGAGCTCAGAAAACATACCTACTGCTAATTTTTGTTGGAAAAACAGGTCTTACTTTGTAACTTTTGACAGCAGTGGAAACACAAAAAAGCAGCCTGACATTGTGATTCAAGTAACATTAGTTGTCACCAAAATGACTTGACCATATGTAAATTTCACATACAAGCATTGTTTTGTAGATGTGACTGAATTCATGTGGAAACATTACTAAGTCTACAGCAAAAATTATCTACCAAATCATTCAGGGTCTAAGTGGTTCTTCATTCAGTGGTTAAGGTGGTTCTTCAAGTTCAAAAATTTTCAATCTCAGCCCAATGTAAAAAAAATTCACAATAAACCTTTACCACTGACTGCTCAGACATCAAAGACCCATGGAGTTTGGCAAGTGACGAATTCCAGCTTCTATTTCTAAAAACTTAAAATGGTTACAGGCATTAAACACTTCCATGTGTGCTAGTTTTATAAACTGCCCAACTAAGCCTTTTACCGCTTCAGGTGTATTTTTGTCGCTATCAGTTAAAACACACCTTAGTGGACTCTACTTCACGTTGTACTGATTGGTGTTTTTGCAACTTCATAAAAACTTTTTCACCTAAAGTTCTCCCATACATGTTATTCACAGGGATTAATTCCTAATCATTTCACACTCTACACTGACTGCTCAAATACACTGAGCCGGACTGTTACATTTCTCAGTTCATCAAAAAACAGCTACACAGGCTCTGTGCTGATAGCTTAGAGCCTGGAGCCTGTTTCAGATTCTGTGTCTCCCTCTCTCTCTGCTCCTCCCCCACTCATGCTCTCTCTCTCCTTCAAAAATAAGTAAAAACATTAAAAAAAAATTAAAAATCAAACCAAAAAAAAGCTACATATCAGGTTTTGTGCTGACAGCTCAGAGCCTGGAGCCTGCCTCAGATTCTGTGTCTCCCTCTCTCTCTGCCCCTCCCCTGCTTACGCTCTCTCTCAAAAATAAAAAACATTAAAAAAAATAAAAATTAAAAAAAAAAAGAGCTAAACTTACTTTGGCTGTACCTTCATTTTCATTTTTATTTTTGTGAAGATATGGTCTTAAATTTTCCAATTTTTCTATTAATTTCAATGAGTTGGGAATGCTATGATAAATACTAAGTTGGATAATGTCAACTTTTATTGTATTTTTTTGGCTTTGCTATAGGGTCACTGCATAATTAAGACAATAATTTTCCATCTAATCCAGTAAATTAATCCACACTCCAATGTATTTTAATTTTTTTAAATATTTATTTATTTTTGAGAGAGAGAGAGAGACAGAGCATGAGCAGGCAAGGTTACAGAGAGAGAGGGAGACATAGAATCTGAAGCAGGCCCCAGGCTCTGAGCTGTCAGCACGGAGCCCGACGCGGGACTCAAACCCACAAACCATGAGATCATGACCTGAGTCAAAATCGGACGCTTAACCCAATGAGCCATCCAGGCACTCCCACTCCAATGTATTTTAAAAGCATGATATTCAAAACCTATTCTCCTCATCTTTTCTTCTTTTAACATGATAGGTATGCACTAGTAATAAAAATTACACAAAATGTCACTGTATGGCAACATGTGGCACTTGAAACACGTGATTTATAAGTGTTACTGTCATTTACAGTGTGCACTGAGCAAAAAAGAGATGAAGTGTCACATATGGTAGCTGTCAGGACTACTTGACTCAGCTATTGCAGCCTGAAAGCAGCCATAGAAATTATGTGAATATATTAGCATTTTCATATTCCAGCAATACTTATGGACAATGAAATTTAAAATTCATTATCAATAATGGAAGATACACCTAGATAACAGCCACATTAGTGCAAGTAACTCAGAAAACCACCTGAATACTGGGAGAACAGATTTTCCACAGCTAATCACAGACAGGACACATCAAAAAGGGTAGGAGGGGCAGAGACTACATTGGGAACCAAACTCCCGGGGAGAGTAACCACAAATGGGAGACACCCCACAAGTATGGAGAAGGAAGAGAAGCAGACCTCACACCATGAAACTTAGGCACAGAAGACCTGCTCAAGGAAGAGGAGTGCCTATAACACCTGGTTTGGAAACCAGCAGGGCTTAACTCCAGGTACTTTAAAAAGTGGCTGACTTAGCTCTGGCAAAAGGGGAGGGCAACAGGAGACTGATTCCCTGGCCTTAAAGAGCCAGCCTAACAAACAAGTTCAAGGATATACAGCACAGAAACAACAGTTTGAAAAGAGCTTGAAATGGACAGAGGCACATGTATTTACTAATCTCAGAACCTGTGCTGAAGGGTCAGGGATCTTTAGGAGACCCGTCCAAGAACAAAAGAGCTGGTGGGCACCACTTCTCTACTCCCCGCCCCCCCCCCCCCCCCCCCCAGCTCAGATAACCTGCCACTTGGAGTAATCAGCCTGAACACACTCTACCTCTCTACCTACCTACTCGCCCAGGCCCAACCAACCCACTACAGCTCCTGCCCAGACATGCCCGCACACGGTCCAGCAGGGACCAGCACCACTCTGAAGTGATGCCTGCTCGAGAGAGAGGGGGAAATAACCACACACACCGGTGGGACTACAGCCCCAGCAGATGCGTTGGGGCAGACATCTGTTTGACTTCAGGCCTTGCCCACAAAGGAAAGCCTCTGAGGGGCAAGGCAGGGAGAGCACCCCGAAGTTTGGTGCAACTGAAGATCCAGCAGACGGGCTGAGGACAGGTATCTGGTCTGACTGCTGGCACCACCCAACAAGCCCACGGCAGCCCCAGAACGGCCCTTTAACAGCACAGGGACCAAACCGTCCAGGGCACCTACAACGGGCAGCGTGGGCCACCGCTGGAGACTGGACTGCAGGCACACACGGCCGGGCCATGACAGCATGCCACCCCACAGAGGAAACACCTATGAAATGCCTGGTTCTGATCAACAGGGGACGCTGTGCTACAGGGCACCACGAGGTCTTTTCTTCTTAAGGCCACTATTTCAAGAGAAGGAGATGGAGGGGCACCTGCGTGGCTCAGTCGGTTGAGCATCCAACTTCAGCTCAGATCATGATCTCACGGTTCAAGAGTTCGAGCCCCGCACTGGGCTCTGCGCTGTTAGCGCTTGGGATTCTGTCTCCCTCTCTCTCTGCCCCTAACCTGCTTGCTCTCTCTCTTGCAAAAAATAAAAATAAGCTTAAAAAAAAAGAATGGGTTCAAACTTAAGTGACTATCAACTTAATACAGACTATCATATAGACAAGATGCTACATCTGAATCTAATGGTAACTACAAATCAAAAACCTGTAACAGGCACACACAAAAATAAAGAGAAAGGAATCAAAGCATATCATTAAAGAAAGACATCAAACCACAAGAGAGCAAGAGAAAAACAGAAAAGAATAAAACAACCACAAAACAAGTAACAAATGGCAGTAAGTACATATCTATTGATAATTTATTTTATTTAGTTATCTATTTATCTATTTATTTATCTATTTATCTATTTATTTATTTATTTATTGAGAAAGAGAGAGAGAGACCGCGCGCACGAGCGCGCAGAGGACGGGCAGAGAGAGAGGGAAAGAGAATCCCAAGCAGGTTCTGCACTGTCAGCACAGAGCCCAATGTGGGGCTGAAACTCACATACTGTGAGATCACAACGTGAAACAAAATCAAGAGTCTGACGCTTAACCCACTGAGCCACTCTGGCTCCCTGATAATGATTTTAAATGTAAATGGAATAATGCTCTCATCAAAAGATACTGGTTGAGGGGCGCCAGGGTGGCTCAGTCAGTTAAGCACCGACTTTGGCTCAGTCTTGATCTCATGGTTCATGCGTTCCAGTCCTGCATCAGGCTCTCTCTCCTGTCAGCATGGAACCTGCTTTGGATCCTCGGTCTCCCTTTTTCTCTGCCCTTCCTCTACTTGCTCTCTCTCTCTCTCAAAAATAAATAAACATACAATAAATGAACTAGGAGTCACACTCAAAAAAGAATTTTTTTTAAGCTATTGATTGATTGGATGGATAAAAAAAAACAAGACCCATCTCTATGCTGCCTAAAGACAACTCCCTTCAGACCTAAAGACACATGCATATTCGAAGGGAAGGATGGAAAAACAGTTACATGCAAACAGAAGTGAAAAGAAAGGTAGGGTACCAATAATTATATATCCGAGAAAACAGACATTAAAACAAAGACTCTAACAGGAGACAAAAGGCACTACACAATGATAAAGGGAAGAATCCAACAATAGTATATAACAATTGTAACTGTTTATGCATCCAATGTGGGAGGCACCTAAATACATAAAGCAACTACGAATAGACATAAAAGAAGAAATTGATAGTAATATAATAGCAAGGGACTCTAACACCCCACTTACATCAGCAGATAGAACACCCCAATAGAAAAACCAACAAAAAAATAACGGCCTTGAATAACACATTGGACCATAGGAACCTAACAAATATATTCAAAATGTCCCATCCAAAAACAACAGATTACACATTCTTTTCATGTACATGAGGCACATTCCCCAGAACAGATCACCCATTAAGCCACAAATTTCAGTAAATTAAAAAAAGGCTGAAATCATATCATGCACCTTTCTGACCACAAGGGAATGAAACTAGAAATCAATCACAAGAAAAAACCTAGAAAGCACACAAATACATGGAGGCTAAATACCAACGTACTATACACTGAATGGGTCAATGAAGAAATCAAACAGAAAATCAAAACATACATGGAAACAAATGAAATTTAAGATAAATAGTCCAAAATCTCTGGGATGCAGCAAAAGCTGTTTTAAAAGAGGGAAGATTATAGCAATACCAGACTACCTCAAGAAACAAAAATCTCAAACTAACTTTATGTATAGGAGACAGGGAAAGAACAAATAAAACCCAAAGCCATTAGAAGGAAATAATAAAAACTAGAGCAGAAATAAATGAGAGAGACTAAAAAAATCAAATAGACAGGTCAATGAAACCAGAAGCTGGTTTCCTGGTTCTCTAGAAAAATAAACAAATTGATAAACCTTTAGCCAGACTCATCAAAACAAGAGAGAGAACTCAAATAACTAAAATCAGATGAAGAAGGAGAAATAACTGATACCATAGAAATACAAAAGACTGATACAAGAGAATATAAAAAAAAAATTACATGCTAACAACTTGGACAACCTAAAGGAAATGGATACATTCCTAGAAACATAAAACCCTTCAAAACTAAATGAGGACAACACTGAAAATCTGAACATATCAATTACTAGCAAAGAAAATGAACCAGTAATAAAAAAAAATAACTCCCAACAAACAAAAGTCCAGGACCAGAAAGCTTCACAGGTAAACTCTACCAAGCAGTTACACAAGAGTTAATATTCTTTTCAAACTAGTCCAAAAAAACAGAAGGGGAAAGAAAGCCTCCAAACTTACTCTTTAACAGCAGCATTACCCTGATACTAAAACTACATAAAGACATTACAAAGAAAGAAAATTACAGGCCACTATCTCTGATAAACATAGATGCAAAAATCTTCAACAAAATACTGGTCAACTGAATACAACAAGAAATGATAGAGGGAATTTCTTTAAATTAAAAAAAAAAAAAAATCACCACCATCAAGTGGGATTTACTCCAGGGAAGCAAAGGTGGTTCAATATGCCCAAATCAATTAATGTGATACATCACATTAACAAGAAAAAAGATAAAAATCATATGATCATTTCAAAAGACAGAGAAAAAGCATATGACAACGTACCACATACATTCATAATAAAAACTCTCAACAAAAAAATTTTAGAGCAAACATACCTCAACAAAATAAAGACCTTAAATGAAAAATCCACAGTTAACATCATTTGCAATTGGGAAAAATGGAACTTTTCTTTTAAGATTAGGAACTAGACAAAAATGTCCGCTCTCACCACTTTTATTCAACATAGTGGTCAAAGACCTAGCCATACCAATCAGACAAAAAAAAAAAGAAAGAAAGAAAGAAAGAAAAAGAAAACCCAAAATAGTAAAGTAAAACTTTGACTTTTTGCAGATGACATACCATATACAGCAAACCCTCAAGACTACCAAAATACTACAAAACAACAGATAAATGAATTCAGTAAAGTCACATGATGCTAAATTAATATTCAGAAATTTGTATCATATCTCTACATTAACAATATAGTAGCAGAAAAAGAAGAAAACAATCCATTTACAATTGCACTAAAAAGAATAAAATACCTAAGATTAAACTTAACCAGGGAGGTGAAAGGCCTGGACTATGAAAACTATGAAACACTGATGAAAGAAATTGAAGATGACACAAACGGAAAGATATTCCATGCTCATGGGTTGGAAGAAACAATGCTGTTAAAATGCCCATACTGCCCAAAGCAATCTACAGATTTAACGCAATACCTATGAAAATATCAACAAGCTGTTTTTACCAAGCTAGGAAAAATAATCCTACAATTTGTATGAAACTGCAAAGGACCATGAATAGCCAAAGCAAACTTGAAAGTGAGGAATAAAGATGGAGAGGTCACAATCCCAGACTTCAAGATATACAATGAAGCTGCAATAATCAAAATAGTACAGTACTGGCCCGTAGACACATAGATCAACAGAACAGTATAAAGAGGCCAGAAATAAACCAATAATGATATGGTCAATTTATTAAAAAAGGAGGTGAAAATACACAATGGAGAAAAAGACAAATGATGATGGAGAGCTACACAGAGAAGAATAATACTACTTTTAAAACATAAAAAACAAACTCAAAATGGATTAAAGACTAAACATGAGACCTGAGATCATAAAATGTCTAGGAAAAAAACATAGGCAGTAATTTCTCTGACTTTGGCCAAATAACCATTTTTCCAGATTATCTCCTCTGACAAGGGAAATAAAAGTTAAAATTAAACTATAGAGACTAAACCAAAACAAAAAGTTTTTGGCAAAGGGAAGCAAATCATCAGCAAAACAAAAAGGAAACCTACTGAATGGGAGAAGATTTCTACAAATGATCGATCTGATAAGGAGTTATTATCCAAAATACGTAAGAACTCCTACAACTCTAACGTTAAAAAAGAAAAAACCCCTCAACTTCTACAACCCAATTCAAAACTCTAAGTAATCCAATTAAAACTGGGTAGAGGACTTGCACAGACATTTTCCAAAGAAGACATACAGATGAAACAGACACATGAAAAGATACTCAACATGAGTAATCATCAGGGAAAAGCTAATCAAAACCATAAGGAGACACTTGATACCTGTGAGAATGGCTAGAATCAAAAACAAAAAGCCCCTACCCTGAAGCCATTTTGTGAACTGTCATGTGCCACCTGAGCCTCCAGTAAAACCAAAAATAGGCAAAACAAACAAAAACACAAGAAGTAACTGTTAGTGAGGATGTAGAGAAAAAGGAACCATCATGCACTGTTGGTGGGAATGCAAACTGACGCAGCCACTGTGGAAAACAGTGTGGACATTCCTTTAAAAATTAAAAACAGAATTCCCCTCTAACCCAGTAATTCCACTTTTGTGTATTTACCCGAAGATTACGGAAACACTCATTTGAAAAGATACATGCACCGCTATGCTTACTGAATCATTATTTATAATAGCCAAATTATGGAAGCAACCCAAGTATCCATCCCAAGACGAAAGGCTAAATATGGTGTGTCTGTGTACATACACATATTTATGTATATACATATATAAGTGCAAAGGAATATTAGCCATAAAAATGACTGAAATCTTACCATTTGCCATACATAATATGGATGGAATTAGAATGAATTATGCTAAGTAAAGTAAGTCAGAGAAAGATAAATACCCTATGACTTCACTAATATGGACAATTTAAGAAGCAAAACAAATGAATAAAAAAAAAGAGACAAAAAAAGACTTTTTTTTTTTTTTTTTTTTTTTACATTTATTTATTTTTGAAAGACAGAGTGAGGGAGTGACAGCACAAGCAGAGGAGGAGCAGGAAGAGAAAGACACAGAATTCAAAGCAAGTTCCAGGCTCGGAGCAAGTGTCAGCACAGAGTCTGGCACGGGGCTCGAACCCACGAACCATGAGATCATGACCTGAGCCAAAGTCGGTCACTTAATTGACTGGACCACCCAGGCACCCCAAAAACAGACTCTTAAATACAGAGAACTAGTGGCTGCCACAGAGAAGGTGTGCAGGGAGGATGGGTGAAATAGATAAAGAGGATGAAGAGTACATGTATCCTGGTGAACACTGAGAATATATGTGTGGAATCGAACTACTCTGTGCACCAGAAAATATAACATTGTATGCTAACTAAACCTCAATTTAAAAAATAAAAAATAAAATTCATACAATTTTCAGTTGTCAAAAATATTACTTCTGAGGGTAACCCTCTTGCACGTTGGCAGGAATGCAAACTGATGCAGCTACTCTGGAAAACAGTGTGGAGGTTCCTCAAAAAAATTAAAAATAAAATTACCCTATGACCCAGCAATTGCACTACTAGGTATTTATGCAAAGGATACAGAAGTGCTGATTCATAGAGGCACATGTACCCCGATGTTTACAGCAGCCCTATCCACAATAGCCAAATTATGGAAAGAGCCTAAATGTCCATCAACTGATGAATGGATAAAGAAATTGTGGTTTATATACACAATGGAATACTACTTGGCAATGAAAAAGAATGAAATCTGGCCATTTGCAACAACATGGATGGAACTGCAGGGTATTATGCTAAGCGAAATCAGAGAAAGAAGGTATCCTATGTTTTCACTCCTATGTGGAATTTGAGAAACTTGACAGAGAAGCATGGGGGAAGCAGAGGAAAAAAAAAATAGTTACAGAGAGGGAGGCAAACCATAAGAGACTCTTAAATATAGAGAACAAACTGAGGGTTGATGGGGGGTGGGGGAGAGGGGGAAATACTGAGGAGGGCACTTGTTAGGACGAGCACTGGGTATTGTATGTAAGTGATGAATCATGCAAATCTACTCCCAAAGCCAAGAGCACCGTGTATACGCTGTATGTTAGCTAACTTAACAATAAATTATAAGACCATGGGGGAGGGGAAGGGGAAAAAAAAAAAAGAGGGAGGGAGCCAAACCATAAGAGACTCTTAAAGACTGAGAACAAACTGAGGGTTGATGGGGGGTGGGAGGGTGGGGAAGGTGGGTGATGGGCATTGAGGAGGGCACCTGTTGGGATGAGCACTGGGTGTTTTATGGAAACCAATTTGATAATAAATTTCATATTAAAAATAAATAAATAAATAAATAATCCTTATCTATTAATTCAATTTTAATTTTTATTAAAAAAGTAAAAAATAAAAAACAAATTATAAAAAAATAATTAAAAAACATATATATATGTTTTTTCTGACTTTTTAAAATAATTGAAATATGTTGAACTACTCTTAATTCACTGTCCTTACAAACATAGGCAGGAGGTAGATTTGGTAGGTAGCTGGTAGTCTGCAGAAGGAACTATTTAATATCTTGATCATGTGCACCATTTTCCAATGATTAACCTGGTCAGCATTATATAGCAGACTAAAAAAAGGACAGAAAGCAGAGACAGAAGTTAATGCAGAAGAACAGAGGCATACCTCTGAGACAGTGCAGCTACAGTTCCAGAACACCTCAGTAAAGTGAATTTCACAATAAAGCCAACTCAGAAGAATTTTTTGGTATTCCAGGGCATATAAAAGTTACATTTACTCCACACTGTGGTTATTTAGGCCTGCAATAGCATTATGTTTAAAAATACAGTGTACATACCTTCATTTAAAAATACTTGACTGTTAAAAACAATGCCAACTACCATCTGAGCTTTCAGCAGCTAGAAATCTTTTTGCTGGGGATGGCTGCTGACTGGACAGGGTGGTGGCTGCGGAAAGTCAGGATGGCTGTGGCAAGTTCTTAAAATAAAACAACAGAATTTGCTGCATCAACTGACTCTTCCTTTCACGAAACTCTCTCTGCAGCATACAGTGCTGTTTGATAGCATTTTGCCCACAGAACTTCTTTCGAAATCGGAGTCAATCCTCCCAAACTCTGCTGCTGCTGCTCCATCAACCTGGCTGATGAGATATTCTAGATCCTTCATGGTCATTTCAATAGTCTTCACGGCATCCTCACCAGGAGTAGATTCCATCTCAGAAAACCACCTTCTTTGCTCACCCATGAACAGCAACTCCTCACCTGCTCACGTTTTATGACATGACAGCAGTTCTGTCCCATCATCAGGCCCCACTTCTGATCCTAGTTCCCCTGCTGCATCTATTTCCTTCCCTCAAGTCTCGAACCCCTCCACGTCATCCGGAAAGACTGGAATCGACCTCTTCCAAATTCTTAATAATGCTGGTATTTGGAGCTTTCCCCATGAATCATGAATGTTCCCCGTGGCATCTAGGACGGTGACTCCTTCCCGGAAGGTTTTCAATTTACTTTTCCCAGATCCATCAGAGGAACCACTATCTATGGCAGCTAGAGCCTTAAGAAACGTTTTTCTTTAACAGTAAGATTTGAAAGTCAGAATGACTCTCTGATCTGCAGAATGGATGTTTTGTTAACAGACACGAGACAACATTAATCTCACTGTCCAACTGCATCAGAACTCTTGTGCAATCAGACGCACAGTCAATAAGTGACAATATTTTGAAAGGAATCGTTTCTATCTCTGCGCAGGCCTCAACAGCGGGCTGAAAACACTCAGCGCGCCAAGCAGTAAGCAGATGTGCCCCTCTCCGCACTTCCACGTGGGGACGACGGCCTCCTTCCTCAAACCTCCCGAAACCACCTCCGCTCGCTTCAGACTCGTCCTCTGCAGGCTCCTCACCTCTGTCAGCCTTCACGGGACTGAAGAGTCAGGGCCTCGCTCTGGCTTAGGCTCTTCCGAAGGGAAGGCTGCGGCCGGTTTCATCTTCTGTCCAGCCCACTAAAACGTTCTCCGCATCAGCAAGAAAGCTCTTTGGTTTTCTTATCTGTTGTGTGTTCACCGGAGTAGCGCTTTTAATTTCCTTCGGGAGCTTTTCCTTCGCTTCCACAACTTGGCTGTTTAGTGTAAGAAGTCTCAGCTTTCAACATGCTTCCCTCACTAAGTTTTAATCGTTTCTAGCTTTCAACTGAAAGTGAAAGGTGTGCAGCCCTTACTTTCAGCTGAACACTTAGAGACTACTGTAGGGTAACAAGCGGTCCTAATTTCCATATAGTTGTGTCTCTCATATAGGGAGGCCCAAGGAGATGGATCAGACAGGGAAAGAACAGGCCACCAGAGCAGTGAGCACACACCCAACACTTATTAAGTCTGCCATCTCATATGCACACTGTTTATGGCACCCAAAACGACCCTCAATAGTAACAAAAAGATCACTGATCACAAATCACTATAACAAAAATAATGAAAAAGTTTGAAATATCGTGATAATTACCAAAATTGCCAAATAATCGATTTGTAAAAATGCAGTATCTGTAAAGCGCAATAAAGCAAAGTACACCAGAAGTTATGCCTGTAAATAGAATCTAAATACCTAATTTAATCCCTTCTTTCTGATATACACCATCTATATAACACTTAATTCCTAAGTGGTGACTCAGTGGCTTAGTCGGTTAAGCATCTAACTCTTGATTTTGGCTCAGGTCATGATCTCATGGTTCATGAGACAGAGTCCTATATTGGGCTCTGTGCTGGATTCACTCTCTCCCTCTATCTCTGTGCCCTTCCCCTGCTTGCGTGCAAGTGCTCTCTTTCAAAATAAATAAATAAAAAGTAAAAAAAAAAAAAAAAAAAAAAAATCACATCTTCAATATAACTTCATTTACTATGAAGAATAACAGTATCTACTTCAAACTGTTGATTTAAAATTAAATGAGATGATCCACGTATAATGGTTATCACAGTATTTACATAGGAGACGCTCAATAAAGATTAACCATATATATATATGATAGCTAATTCAGATTAGGTCATAATGACAGTCCAAGAGATGACAATGACAAAACATAGATTGAAAGGGTAAAATTAACCAGATCAAAGCACACTAATCGAACAGAGGAGAAATGCAAAAATAGATCGAAATGGATATGAAAATTTAGTTTGACATAAAAACATAAAGGTTATCATTTTTGTGAGGCATCCTTAAAGATGGAGGACAGGCCTTTAAAACATAAATTTGGGAGTACTGTGTGAATAGAGATGAAAGTTTTTAAATTTTGGATTAAACTTCCAGGACAAAACAGGAAAGTAAGAAGACTAAAGACAAAAGAATAAGGTGTGCAGCCCTTACTTTCAGCTGAACACTTAGAGACTACTTAGGGTAACAAGCTGTCCTAATTTCCACATAGTTGTGTCTCAGGAAATAGGGAGGCCAATAGGGAGGCTTAATTTAGGGAAGGGAGGAAGCAGAAGAATCACAAAAAGATACGTAAGAGTACCCTGAATAGAAGAATCGGGATAGCAATTCCTATCACAGAAGATAAATGCTAATGGGTGGGAAAGACCGAAATGGAAGTCATCTAAAAGAATCAAATTTAAATGCAATGTAATGATTTCATAAAAAACACTATTGAAGTTGAAAATTCTACTTACTGACACAGCTATCATGGTACTATCTGGCCTCCATTCAGCTTGTTTGTAGAATCCAAACTGAGAAGATGATTTTTCAGGTTCCTTGTAGGTTACAATTAACACACTAGGCTGGAAGGAAAGAGATTTATTTTATTATTATCCCATAAAAATACATACAAAACAAATTTAAGATAATTTATCATGGAGCACTCTGAAAATACTTTAGTAACTCTAAATGTGTATAAAAGATAACATTAAGTCATCAGCCCTAATTAGCCCAAATAAATCAACTAAAAAGAACCAAAAGAAAGACAATCTGAAAAGGACTACACACATTTAAGTTATTGAGTTGATTACTAATCACCTTCAAAAACAAAAAGAAACAGGCCCAGATGGGTTCACTGGTTAATTCTATCAAACATTTAGGAAATTACACAAATTCTCTACAATCTATTCCAGAAGACAGAAGCACAGAGAATACTTCCTAACTCTATAAGGTCAGAATTGGCCGAATAACTAAACCAAACAAAAATATTACAATAATGCAAAACAGCAGACCAATATCTCTCATGAACACAGCTGAAAAATTATCAGCAAAACATTCGCAAATCTAATCTAACAGTGTTTAAAAAGAATTATACACAATGGTGCATCTGGGTGGCTCAGCCAGTTAAGCATTCGACTTTGGCTCAGGTCATGATCTCATGGTTCCTGAGGTGGAGGCCCATGTTGGGCTCTGTGCTGACAGCTCAGAGCCTGGAGCCTGTTTCAGATTCTGTGTCTCCCTCTCTCTCTGCCCCTCCCCCACTCACGCTCTGTCTCTCTCAAACATAAATAAATATTGAAAAAAAATTTTTTTAAATAAGAGAATTATACACTATAACCAAGTGAGATTTATTCCAGGTATGCGAGACTGGATCAATATGCAAAAATCAGGGCAACTGGGTGGCTCAGTCGGGTAAGCACCCACCTCTGGATTTCAGCTCAGATCATTATTTCACAGTCATGAGATTAAGCCCCTTGTTGGGCTCCATGCTGACATCACAGAGCCTGCTTGGGATTCTCTCTCTCCCTCTCTTTCTGCCTCTCCCCTGTTCATGAGTGCTCTCTTTCCCTCCCTCCCTCAAAATAAATAGACATTTTAAAAAATGCAAAAACTGGGCGCCTGGGTGGCTCAGTCAGTTAAGTGTCCAACTTCGGCTCAGGTCATGATCTTGCAGTCTGTGAGTTCGAGCCCCACGTCAGGCTCTGTGCTGACAGCTCAGAGCCTGGAGCCTGCTACAGATTCTGTGTGCGTGCGTGTGTGTGTGTGTGTGTCTCAGAAATAAACATTAAGGGGCGCCTGGGTGGCGCAGTCGGTTAAGCGTCCGACTTCAGCCAGGTCACGATCTCGCGGTCCGTGAGTTCGAGCCCCGCGTCAGGCTCTGGGCCGATGGCTCGGAGCCTGGAGCCTGTTTCCGATTCTGTGTCTCCCTCTCTCTCTGCCCCTCCCCCGTTCATGCTCTGTCTCTCTCTGTCCCAAAAATAAATTAAAAAAAAAAAAAAAAAAAAGTTGAAAAAAAAAAAAAAAAAAAAGAAATAAACATTAAATATTTTTCAAAACAAATGCAAAAACCAATTAATGTAATCTATTTTTTTTAATGTAATCTATTGCCTATCTACAGGCTAAAGAAGAAAAAACACATGAATGTACCAATAAATTCAGGAAAAGAACTTGAGAAAATCCAGGACCCGCTCATGATAAAAACTCTCAGTAAACTAAGACTAGGGGAACTTCTTCAATCTGACAAAGAATACCTACAAAGAACCTATAACTAATGCCATACTCACTGGTAAGAAACTACAAGCTTTCCTACTAAAATCCAGAACAAAGTAAAGGCACCTCCCTCTCACACTCTTTCTCAAAGTCACAATGGAAGTCCTTACTAATGTAGTAAGACAATAAAAGGAAATAAAAGATACACAGGTTGGGGTGGGGGGGGGGAGTACAACTTTCTTTATATATGACATGACTGCCTATATAGAAATCCAAAAGAACCAACAACAAATAACACAGAAATAATAATTATTAGTACGGTTACAGAATACAATAGTCATATACACATCAATTGCTTTTTCATACAACAGCAATGAACAAGTGGAATTCAAAATTAGAAACAAAATAGCATTTGTATTAGCAACCAAAAAAATTTATTTAGGCACAAATCTAATAGAATATGTATACAACCTATGTGAGGAAAACTACAAAATTCTGATGAACAGATTTTTAAAAGAACTAAATAAATGGAGGGATATTCCAAGTTCATGGTTGGGAAGATCCAATACTGTCAAGATGTTAGTCCTTCACAACTTGAACTACAGATTCAATACAATCAAAATCAAAATCACAGCAAGTTATTTTAAAGACATCAACAGGCTGACTCTAAAGTTTACATGGACAAGCAAAAGACCAGAATGGTCAACTCAATACTGAAGGAGAAGAACTAAGCTGAAGGACTTGATGCTACCCCAAGACTTACTATAAAGATACAATAATAAGACAATGTGGTACTAAACAAAGAATGGAAAATATTCTGTTCAATAGAACAGAATAGAAAGCACCAGATATACATTCACATAAATACAGTCAAGTGACATTCAACGAAGGGGCAAAGGAAATACAAAGGAGAACACATGGTCTTTTCATCAAATGGTGCTAGAAAACAGGATATCACTTTCCAGTAGTATAAGAAGCCTCAAAGGGTCATCTTATACTTTTCCTGCTGTTGTCCTAGAAGCAGCCATTTTTCCAGGGACACCTGTTCCATTTTTATTAGAGAATAATATTTAAAAAGCAAGATCTGGAAACAAGATGCTTGTTGTTAGTGGGGTATCATTGCTTCTACGTCCTCACAGCAAACACAGTAGGTAACATACATACCTATACTAACCTATATATGAATAAACATGTCTATTTTTTTCTGTATACACATATGTATATATTTGTAGACAGGAACATAGGAGTGCAATGAAGCACAATGTGGTTAGTTCTAGCCTTCTCCCTTACTTTTAACTTTTTTCTAGTCATCATCTCATTCAATTAATTTAGTTCTTTGTTAAATTCTACTGTATACTAGAGTAGTTTGGAACTGCTAAGTATTTTCCTACAGTAAATAAATTTACCAACTAGAATACAGTTTTTATAGCTAGCTTCTTTTACTTTAGCCTTTGGAACATAGTGGTACATATACCATTCCCTTAAAACCCTTTTTTCATCCCTAAAAGCAAAATACAAATGTTTCCAAGAAGCTAGCAATATTCCAAATACATTAAAACTGTTAGACATCAGTTGTTTGTTCTTCAAGTATCAATTAAAAGTTAAAAATCAGTACCTTGGGAGAAGTGACATCAGCAAGATGAGAGAGTAGGAAACCCTGGACTCTCCTTCACCCCACAAACACATAAATTCAGCAAAAAATTCAAACAAAAATTCCCTATGGCAAGAAATCTAGAAAGTAACTGAAAGGCACCTGAAGGCTAGATAAATACAGAATCAGACTCATCAAAACTGGTAGGGAGATTTGGGATGCCCAAACCCCTACACCCACCAGAACACCTACCCCCAACACAGGATAAACCCTCCACCTCCAGCTTCTTCTTGGGAAGGGAAAGAGTCCTCAAGTCCAGTGCCCCAACTTTTCTGGGGGCTGTCCATAGGGAGGGAAGAGGGTCTGTCTTGAGGCCGTGATGAAACCTGGCATAATCTAGCCACCAGGGAGGTCAGGAGAACAGAGACAGAGTTTGGTCCGGGAGTTGCCACAGCCCTTCCCCTGACTCAGCAAGGAGCAAGTGGATGAAAAAACAAAACGAAAGAAACAACAACAACCAAAAAAACAACTTCCACCTTCTCCCTATGGACAGAAACAGTTGGATGGAGCTTATAGCAATCCAACTTTTCTGACGAATGACTGGGGAATGGCTTCAGTCCATTTGTTACAGTGCACTGAGGGGATTCAGCATACCCTAGACACTTGGGAAGCACAGAAAACAAAAGAAGCATGTTGGACTAGCATGAAGGTTTGAGAGGCCACCAGAATCTCTGGCCAGGGTGGACTGGGGGACGGCAGTCTTTGAATATATGAGACCATTCCACGAAGACTGGGAGAGGTGACTGTTTTGTCTAATGCACACACACCAACACAGAGAGTCAAGGAAGATGAAGAAACAAGTTAATGTGTTCCAAACAAAGGAAAGAAGATAAATCTCCAGACAGAGACCCTAATGAAACACAGCTCTATAATTTACCAGAAAAATAATTCAAAATAACCATCATAAAGATGCTCACTGAGACTGGAACAACAACAAATGAGCCAACTGAGGACTGCAACAAGAGACAGAAAATATACAAAAGTATCAAACAGACATGAAGTTGAAGAAAATAACTGAAATAAAAATTCATGAGAGGGGCTCAACATAAAACTAAATCAAGCAGAAGAAAGGATCAGCAAATTCTAATAAAGGTCACTGGAAATCATTCAATCACAAGACCAATAAGGAAAAAAATGAAAAAGAATGCAGCAAGCTTCAGGAACTTATGGGACACTAAAAACAGACCAATATATGCACAGCAGGAGAAAAGAAAGAAAAATTACCTGAAAGTTTATTCAAGAAAACAATGTCTGAAAAATTCCCAAATCTGAGGAAGGAAATGGACACACAGATCCAAGAAGCCCAAAGAAACCCAAAGAAGAGGAACTCAAAGAAATACACAAGGAGAAAAATTACAATCAAACTGTCAAAAGTAAAAGCAGTGAGAATTTTGAAAGCACAAGAAAAAGGCAACCTGTCATGTATAAGAATCCCCATTAGACTATCAGTGGGTTTCTCAGCAGAAATCTTGCAGGCCAGAAGAATGTGGGATGATATACTCAAAAAGCTGAAAGAAAAAAGCTGCCAAGTAAGAATACTATATCCAGCAATAGTGTCCTTCAAAAATGAAGGACACGGGAGCCTGGATGGCTCAAATGGTTAAGTGTCCAACTCTTGGTTTCGGCTTGGGTCATGATCTCACAGTTCATGGGATTGAGACGCACGTCAGGTTTTGTGCTGACAGCATGGAGTCTTCTTGGGATATTCTTTCTCTTTCTCTCTCTCTCTCTCTTCCCCCCCCCCCCCAACCCATGTGCACACTCTCTCTCTCAAAATAAACATTAAAAAAAAAAATGAAGATAATATTTTTCCTAAACAAACAAAAGCTGAGGTAGTTCAACACCACTAGACCTCCTTACCAGAAATCACTTTAGATTTAAGCACATACATAAGCTGAAAGTGACAGGATAGAAAAAGATACTCCATGCAAATGGTAAGCTTAAAGAGAGCACAGGAGACTATAGCTTACATCAGACAAAACTGACTTTAAGTCAAAGTGTCAAAAGGGGAAAAAGACACTGTACAATGATAAAAGAATAAATTCACCAGAAATACCTAATAATTATAAATAAACACATACACACACACACACACACACACACAGAGTAGTATATTAGGTGTAACACCAGAGCATCTAAATAAAGCAAATATTTGCAAAAGTGAATAAGGAAGTAAACAGCAATAAAATAGTAGGGTACTTCAATATCTCACTTTCAGTAATAGAACACTGAGACAAAATCTATGAAGAAACTGAAGACTTGAACAACACTACAGATCAAATGAAGCTAAGACATACATACAGAGCTTTCTGCAAATAGCAGAATACACATTCTTCTTAAGTGTACACAGAACATTCACCAGAACAGATCCCGTTAGGTCTTGAAATCATACCAACTATCTTCTCTGACCACAATGGAATGAAACTAAATAGCAAAAAAAAAAAAAAAAAGGGGGGGGGTGGATAAACACACTCTTAAACAACAAATGGGTCAAAGAAGAAATCAAAAAGGAAATTAGAAAATATTTTGAGGGGCATCACCTGGGTGGCTTAGTTGGATAAGCATCCAACTTCAGTTCAGGTCATGATCTCATGGTTTGTGCATTTGAGCTGCATGTCGGGCTCTGTGTTGACAGCTCAGAGCCCGGAGCCTGCTTCAGATTCTGTCTCCCTTTCTCTCTGCCCCTCCCCTGCTCATGCTCTGTTTCTCTCTCAAAAATAAACGAACATTAAAAAATTTAAAAAGTGTATATATATAGAAACAAAACCTAAAACACAACATAACAAAACTTATGGGATACAGCAAAAGCAGTACTAAGAAGTTTATAAGCGATAAATGTCTACCTTAAAACAGAAGATCTAAAATCAACCTAATTTTAAATACCTCAAGGATCTAGAAGAACAAACTAAGTCCAAAATCTACAGAAGAAAGAAAATAATAAAGATTAGAGCAGAAATAAGTGAAATAGAGAACAGTAAAAAGAGGAAAAAGTAAGTTTTCTGAAGATAAAATTGACAAATCTTCAGCTAGACTAAGGTAAAAAAAAAAAAAAAAAGCTCAAAATCAACTCAAAGAAATAAAAAAGGAGACATTACAACTGATAACACAAACATACAAAAGATCACAAAGATAACTACAAACTGTATGCCAGCTGTGGACAATATAGACAAAGTGGGAAAATTCCTAGAAAGATACAACCTATCAAGACTGAATCATGAAGAACCAGAAAAGCTGAACAGACCTGCAGCTAGTATGCAACCTCCCAACAAAGAAAAGTCCAGGACCAGATGGCTTCACGGTCAAATTCTGCCAAACATTTAACGAAAAATTAAATCCAATTCTTCTCAAACTACTGAATCAGCAAGAACACTTTCAAACTGATACAAAATAGCAGATGAAGGCACTACTGGAAAAAAAAAAAAAAATCCTAAGTCACTATCTCTGAATATAGATGCAAAAATACTCAGTGAAATACTTGAAAAGTGAATTCAACAGCATAGTAAAAAAAAAAAAATTATACACCACAAGCAAGTTTGACTTATTCTTGGGATGCAAGGATGGGTCAACATATAAAAATCAATTAATGTGATACACTGCATTGTAAGAATAAAGGATAAAAAACCCACAAAATCATCTCAATAAGTGAATAAGTATGTGACAAAATCCAACACTCTTTCAGAAGAAAAACTTGTAAACTACAAATAAAAATGCAAAGTGCCTCAAACATTAATAAGGCCATTTAAGATCTATAACTAAATCATACTGAACAGTGAAAAATTGGAAGATTCTCCTCTGAGATCAGGAACACGTCCAGGATGCCTACTCTTACCACCTCTATTCAACATAGTACTAGAAGTCGTAGCCAGAGGAATTAGGCAAGATAAATAAAAAACATCCACATCAGAAGGGAAGAAGTAAAACTCTCTATGCAAACAATATCATCTTATATATAGAAAACACTAAAGATTCCCTTAAAAAGAAACTAATAGCAGGACGCCTGGGTGGCTCAGTCAGTTAAGCATCCTACTCTTGGTTTCAGCTGGGGTCATGATCTCATGCTTTGTAGGACTGAGCCCCATGTTGGGCTCAGCACTCACCCCCTGCTTATGCGTGTGTGCATGCACATGTTCCCTCTCCCTCTCTCTCTCTCAAAAAAATTAAATAAACTTAAAAAAAATAAACTAATAGCTAATAAAAGAATTCAGTCAAGTTTTAGGATACAATATCAACATACAAGAATCAATTTCTATGAGCTATCTGAAAACTGAAATTAGGAAAACAATCTTATTTATTGTTAAATGTTAAAATGTCTCTGATACCTAAAGCAATCTCCAAATCAATGCAATCCCTATCAAAGTCAGAATAGTACTTTTTACTGAACTAGAAAAAAATTCTAAACTTCACATGGAATCACAAAAAACTCTAAAATTCACATGGAACCAAATAGCCAAATCAATCATGAGAAAGAACCAAGCCAGTGGCATCGCACTTCTTGATTTCTAAATATACTACAAAACTACATTAATCAAACAGTAAGGTACTGGCATAAAGACAAATACAGGGCAATGGGGGCGCCTGGGCAGGTCAGTCGTTTGGGCATCCAACTTCAGCTAAGGTCATGATCTTGCAGTTCATGAAGTCAAGCCAAAGGTAGGTCTCTGTGCTGGCAGCTCAGAGTCTGGAGCCTGCTTTGGATTCTGTGTCTCCCTCTCTCTCTGCCCCTCCCCCGCTCACACTCTGTCTCTCAAGAATAAACATTTAAAAAAAAGACAAACATAGGCCACTGAAACAGAGTAGACAGGCTAGAAATAAATCCCCACGAACAGGTCAAGGGGTCTTTCACAAGGGGTCTAAGTAGAGGGGCCCCTGGGTGGCTCAGTCCATTAAGCATCTGACTCTTGATTTTGACTCAGGTCATGATCTCAGGGTTTGTGAGATGGAGCCCAGAATCAGGCTCTGTGCTGACAGTGCAAGAGTGGGGGAGAAGCATAGAGAGAGATGGAGACACAAAGAATCCGAAGCAGGCTCCAGGCTCCACCAGAGAGCTGTCAGCATAGACCCTACTCGGGGCTCAAACCCACAAACTGCGAGATCATGACCTGAGCCGAAGTTGGACATTTAACCACTGAGCTACCCAGGTGCCCCTTTAAAAAAAAAAAAAAAGTGGGGGAGCGTTGGGGGGCTCTAAGTATACACAATGGAAAAAGTACAGTCTCATTAACAACTGGTGCTGGAAAAACTAAATAGCCACATGCACAAAATTGGACCTTTATCTAATACCATACACAAAAATCAATTCAAAATAGATTAAAGACTTAAAGTTCCCTCCTGAAACTATAAAACTCCTAGAATCAGAGAAAAGCTTAATGACACTGGCCTTGGCAATGATTTCATGGATATAGAAATAAAAGAATATGCAACAAAAAGGCAAAATAGCCAAGTGGGGCTACATCAAACTAAAAATCTTCTACAAAGGAAGCATCAACAAAGTAGAAAGGCAACCTACAGAATGGGGAGAAAGTATCTGCAAACCATATATCTGACAATGGGTTAATTTCCAAAATATGGAAGGAACTCCTATAACTCAATAGCAAAAAAAAGCAATACCTGATTTAAAGACTTGAATAATAGGCGTTTATCCAAGGAAGACATACAAATGAGTGACAGGTATAAAAAGATGTTCAATGTCACTAATCACCATCAGGGAAATGGAAATCAAAACCATTGTGTAAGATATATCTTCACACCTATCAGGAAGGCCATTATCAAAACAAAAGCAAAACACCAAGTGTTGGCAAGGATGTGGGGAAAATGGAACCCCTGGCACACTGATGAGGGAAATGTAACATGGTGCAGCCAATATGGCAAACAGAGGTTCCTCAAAAAATTAAAAATACAACTATGATCTGGTCCAGCAATCCCGCTCCTCAGTATTTATCAAAAGAACTAAGATATGGAAACAACCCAAATGTCATTGTCTGATGAATGAATAAAGAAAATGTGGCATATCCATGTAACAAATATTATTCAGCTTTTTTTAAAAAGAAGGGAATTCTACAATATGCAACAACATGTATGACTCTTGAGGACATTTACTAAGTGGAAAAAGATAGTCACAGAAGGACAAAGAATACATGACTCCAGTTATACGGGGTATCTAAAATAGTTAAATTCATAGTGCCGAAGAGAAATGGTGGCTGCAGGAAGCTGAGGAGAGGAAAATGGGGAGTTGCCAATCAAGGACATAAAGTTTCAGTTAAGCAAGCTGAGTAAGTTACAGAGATCTGCTGTACAACACTGTACCCATAGCTAACAACACTGCATTATGCACTTAAAATTTATAAAGGGAAGATCTCAAGTGCTTGCATCACAGTAAGATAACATTTGCATATTAACATAATCATATTTTTGAATAATTTTATTTCTAAATCAAAAAGATAAACACTGGTACTATTTTACCAAGCTCTTTAAAGTCTAGTATAATAAACTACATCCAGCTGGATTCATTCTCCCAGCTACTTCTGTCTGTCGTGACATGTTGTTTTAATTCGAGTATGCAAAAAAATGCAATCTTACACATTTATAGTTGCACTTTTTAAATAATCGTAAATATTCTTTGATATTACACCAAAACTTGACAAGGGGTAGTTTCTTTTATTATTATTTTTTATACATTTAAAAAAATATTTTAAGTTTGTTTATTTATTTAAAGAAAGAGCACGCGTACACACACGAGTGAGCACGAGCAGGAGAGAGGCGGAGAGAGGAAAAGAGAGGATCCCAAGCAGGCTCCACGCTGTCAGTGTAGAGCCCAATGTGGGACTCAATCAAACTGCAAGATCATGACCTGAGCCAAAATCAAGAGTCAGACACTTAAATGACTGAGCCACCCAGGCACCCCTACAATGGGTAGTTTCTTAAAAATAAGTTGTAGTGTGGAATCTGAACCCTTATCAATAAAGTTTTTAAACTGTTTCAAAATCAAAACCAAAAGTACCTTGGATAGTATTTACAATGGATGAAGAGAAGAAATGTAATTGGGGAAACCACTAGAAATTTAACAATCTAGAAGTGATGCCTGAGTCTAAAAAAGAAATTAGAATAGCAAATCAACTTTTAAAAGTAACACAGAGAACTTATGCTACCTGAATTGAAGATCTATTATAAAGTCACAGTAATCAAGACTGTGGTATTAGCATCAAAACAAACAGATCAGCGAAAGAGAATCATTGAAACAGAGTCCAGAAACAGAGAAGGGAAATAGAAGATGCAAAGTCAATTCACTGAGGGGAGGATCAGTTCAACAAATGGTGCCGAAAAAGCCACATGAAGAAAAGAATGCCAATCCATACTTTGTGCCATATAAAAAGATTAACTCATGAGGCATTAGAAACTTACATAAAACTTGATCAATAAAAGTTGAGGAATACAGGAGAAAATCTTCTGTGGCCTTGAAGTAAGTAACTACTTAAATAAAATTTAAAAATTATGATTCACAAAATAAAAATAATAAAATTGATAAATTGGTCCTTACAAAAAATGTTTCTCTTCAAAAGATATTGCTAAAAATATAATTTAAAAAATTACCACAGACTAGAAAAAAATTTGCAAATCACATTTCTGTATCAATGACTTGTTCCCGGGACATACAAATAAGTTTTAAAATTAAGTAAACCACGAACTTTTTAAAGGCGGCAAAAAATTCAAAGTAATTACAGTACCGGATTTTAACACACAAGTATCTATGAAACCATATAGAGATAAATAACTAAATGAAAGCAAAGGGATTGCTCTTCCCTACATTAGAATTCCAATTATTAAATGTACAAGTTAAAAGGACACTGAGAAATACCCTTAGGTAAACACTGCATAATAACAGTTGCAGGCAAGATCCAGTGATGGATGCTAAAATCAGTAAGCAAGCATCAGGAAAAAACAGGATATACACAGATGTCCCCCCAAGTTGCTTTTTAACTACAAAAGACAGTAACTTTTTACAGTGGAGAAATCTGGCAGACACCAACTAACCAAGTGATCAAGGTAAAATATCACCAATAATAACATATGTGAACATTATGAACTCCGATATGATACACTGAGGACCCATTTTTTCTGGCATTTTTTCCAAAAATACGTAAGTTCATCCTATTCATGAGAAAATAAACCCAAATGGTTAGATTCTATTAAATAACTGATCAGTACTCTTCAAAAAGATCAAGAGGTCATAAAGGACAAGAAAAAACTTAGGAAATATTACAGAATGAAGAGACTGAGAATAACAATCACGTGCAACGTGACATACAGAAGTCTAGAACAGAAAGAGAACACCAGCAGAAAAATTAAGGAAAATTTCAATGACATCTGTATTTTAGTTAATAATACTGTACCAACGTTAAATTCTTCCTTATAATTATGCTAAATGAAAGCCACACAAGAACAGCAAAAACAAGTACGTACTTACTGTACGATTCCATTTATATCAAACTTTAGAAAAGGTGACCCAATCTATAGCAAGAGAAAGCAAGCAGATGAGTGAATGCCTGGAGATGAAGGGCGGTGGGAAGCTATTACAAAGAGGTAAGAGGAAACAGCTGAGGGTGAAGGGTATGTTCATTATCATGACTCTGGAGAATGTTTGCCTATGGTAACGTATACAGGTCAAGTCTGATCAAATTTACACTGTAAATGTGCAATTTATATCACGTCAATTATATCTCAAAGAGTTTTTTAAAAAGTTGGAAACAAGTTATCTTGGATGGTCTTTTTAAAAACGGATTAAGGGGAAAAAACATAATTAGGGATACCTATTTACAATCGATTGCAAAAGCCTAGAAAAGAAGCCTAAACTATGCAGAAAAGAAAAAAAGAAAAACTGGTTGCAGTTTGTTTAGCATCTAAAATACATACACATTAAGATACAAGTTAGAGGGGCGCCTGGGTGGCTCAGTCGGTTGAGCGTCCAACTTCGGCTCAGGTCATCATCTTGCAGTCCGTGAGTTCGAGCCCCGCGTCGGGCTCTGGGCAGACGGCTCAGAGCCTGGAGCCTGTTTCAGATTCTGTGTCTCACTCTCTCTCTGCCCTCCCCCGGTTCATGTTCTGTCTCTCTCTGTCTCAAAAATAAATAAACGTTAAAAAAAAAAAAAAAAAGATACGAGTTAGAATGAACGGTTTCCCTGTATTTATTTTTAATGATTTTGGTATCTTTGACCTGTTTATGTGAAAGATTTTTTTTTCATGCTGGCGACAAAGGAGACATTAACCAACTCAATCAGAAAATGAGATTTTAAAGAAGGTTTTGATTGTTATAATCAGCAATGATAATTGCCAACGGATTTAATAAATGTAAAAGAGTTGAACAGAGATAATGTTTAATCACTAACTTAAAATCATAGTATGTTTTAGCATTTACTAATTTTTTATTTCTTAGTATTTCAATATAGATTTTATAAGCTGTTCAAATTTCTAAAAATGAGTACTTCTCTAATTTGGGAGTCAGATCACATACTAAACCTGAGGTTTTTACTCTGCTTGCACCTATATTAAAATGGCTTATCAAACTACTTTTTTTTTGTTTTTTAAATTGTTTTTAATGTTTGTTTATTTTTGAGAGAGTGCGAGTCGGGGAGGGGCAGAGAGAGGAGACACAGAACCTGAAGCAGGCTCCAGGCTCTGAGCTGCCAGCACAGAGCCTGACTCGGGGCTCAAACCCACAAACCATGAGATCATGAGTCAAAATTGATTCTTCACCGACTGAGCCACCCAGGCGCCCCAAACTAAGTTTTTGTATGAAGCAGATAACAAATTGGTCTTAAGTCTCCCCTCTCCTCTGGTGACTGACATTTTGCACAGAGTGTGTTAGTAAGTACTACTTTAACTCTGTAAACAGCAGAAACCGACAGGTTTAAAGGTCCCCTAACTATTTGCTTTATTAAAAAAAAGAAAATCTAGGCAGCAATTTTAGTCCTAATGGCACTGCTTGTTTCTAAATACATGTATTCATAAAGAAGTCTAGTAGGTACTTCCTTATAACCCATGACAATACAGAAAACAGGGTCCAGAGGTTTTGTGTGTGTGTGTGTTTTTCTTTAAGTAGGCTTCATGCCCAGCACAGGACTTGAACTCAACACCCAGAGAACAAGACCTGGGCTGAGATCAAGAGTCGGACACTTAACAGACTAAGCCACCCAGGCACCCAGGGGTCCCAAGATTATGCATGAATTTTTTTGTGTAAAATTTCATGCTATTAAAACAGATTCTTAATAATCATATTATAACAACTAATAGTCTGTTTTATATTCCTTGAATATCCATGAAGAATAAATGTATACATTCTCAGTAATCCACTACTTCAAATAGTTCTTTCCACAGACTGCTGATTTCAAACTGATTTTAATACCTAATATAAAGCATATATAATGTATAAAGGATAAAATGAACACTGACAAACCCATCATCCAGCTAAATGATTCACTATCCGTAATTTGAAGGCCTTGCGTTCCCTTGCCTAATTACATGCACCTGTAACTCTCCAAATCTAATCACTATCTTCAATTTTGTGATTATATCCCTGCTCCTCTGTAATTCATTCACTTTTGTACTGAATATACCACAACGTATTTATCTTCCTGTTAATAAAAACCGCTGAAATTAGAAAAATAATTTATGAATTTTTTCTGATTAAAAAGAAAATTAATTCCAAAATCAGAAACGTTGAGGGGAGGGGGATCTCTGTCCATACAAAGTCCAATTCAATGCACAGTGTAAATTTAAAACTTGACAAATACAACCAGCACTGTTGCTATTAAACTAAGAGAAGTATGGTACATTTATGCTCTTGACAGAATTGCAAATCTATGATGTTCACAGGCTTTCCAGAACTTTTGGTTAATTTTTAAAGATTAATGATCATAGCTGTACCAGCGAATACATATCTGTAAAAGACTCCAGACTTATCTTTTAAATTTTATAGGACACTGTTTTCAAAATTAGTTCATTAGAGATTATGTAACTATTTAGGAAGTTCTCTGTGTTAGTTTCCTAGGGTTGCTGTTACAAATACCAAAAACCGGGTGGCTTAAAACAACAGAAACTTGAATCAAGGTGTCAGCAGGGCTTTGACAGCTAAAGAGGAAAGTCCTTCCTCACCTCTCCTACCCCTGTGTTTGCGACAACCCTTGGCTTGTAGGTCCATCACTCCAGGCACATGGCCAATCTCCCTGTGTGTCTTCACACAGCCTTCCCTGTGTGCAGGTCTATTTCGTGTTCAAATATCCCCCTTTTATAAGGACGGTGTCATATCAGATTAGGGCCTACCCTAACAACCTCATTTTAACATGATCACTCTATAAAGACCTGATTTCTGGGTTAAGTGTCCGACTCTTGCTTTCCGCTCAGGTCAGGATCTCAGTTCGTCAGATTGAGCCCTGCGTCAGGCTCTGTGCTGACAGCACAGAACCTGCTTGGGATTTTCTCTCTCCCTCTCTCTCTGCCCTCCCCTGCTGTCTTTCTCTCTCAAAATAAACTAACTTAAAAAAATTTTTTTTAATTTAAAAAATTTAAAAAGACCGATTTCCAAATAAAGTCACATTCTGGTACTGAGGGATAGGATTTCAACACATCGTTTTGGGGGAACATGATTCAACCCATAACATTCTTTGTAAATGTTCCATAATAATTGAGAAGTGGGGTACTAAAAGCAAATAAAAACAACCTATGACTGTAGGTCATACTGTATGATCTCACAGCATTAGTACAGTATCTGCAATGAGAGAAATGTGGTTTTAATTTTTTTATGCTTATTTATTTTTTGAGAGAAAGCAAGCTGCGGAGGGGCAGAGAAATCCTAAGCAGGCTCCACACTGTCAGCACAGAGCCCAACACAGGGCTTGAATTCACAAACTGTGAGATCATGACCTGTGCGGAAACCAAGAGTCGGAAGCTAGGCTGGCTAAGCCACCCAGGCACCCTGAAAGAAATGTTTTTATCTACACTATCCAATATAGTACACACTACTCACACATAACCACTCAGCACTTGAAATACGATTAGTGTAACATTTTATTTTACTTCTTTTTTTCTTTTTGAGAGAGAGAAAGCACAAGCAGGATAGAGGAGCAGGGGAGGGGAGGAGGGGGGGAGGAGGAGAGGGGGGGAGGAGGAGAGGGGGGGAGGAGGAGAGGGGGGGAGGAGGAGAGGGGGGGAGAGGAGAGGGGGAGGAGAGGGGGGAGGAGAGGGGGAGGAGAGGGGGAGGAGAGGGGAGGAGAGGGGGAGGAGGAGAGGGGGAGGGAGGAGGAGAGGGAGGGAGGGAGGAGGAGAGGGAGGGAGGAGGAGAGGGAGGGAGGAGGAGAGGGAGGGAGGAGGAGAGGGAGGGAGGAGGAGAGGGGGGAGGAGGAGAGGGGGGAGGAGGAGAGGGGGGGAGGAGGAGAGGGGGGAGGAGGAGAGGGGGGAGGAGGGGGGAGGAGGAGGGGGGGGAGGAGGAGAGGGAGGGAGGAGGAGAGGGAGGGAGGAGGAGAGGGAGGGAGGAGGAGAGGGAGGGAGGAGGAGAGGGAGGGAGGAGGAGAGGGGGGAGGAGGAGAGGGGGGAGGAGGAGAGGGGGGAGGAGGAGAGGGGGGAGGAGGGGGGAGGAGGAGGGGGAGGAGGAGGGGGGGAGGAGGAGGGGGGGAGAAGGAGGGGGGGAGGAGGGGGGGAGAAGGAGGGGGGGAGAAGAAGGGAGGGGGGAGGAGGGGGAGGAGGAGAGGGGGGAGGAGGAGAGGGGGGAGGAGGAGAGGGGGAGAGGTGAGGAGGAGGAGAGGGGAGAGGGGAGGGGAGAGAAGAAGGGAGGGGGGAGGAGGGGGGAGGAGGGGGGAGGAGGGGGGAGGGGGAGGAGGAGGGAGGGGGAGGAGGAAGGAGGGGGAGGAGGAGGGAGGGGGAGGAGGAGGGAGGGGAGGAGGAGGGAGGGGGAGGAGGAGGGAGGGGGAGGAGGAGGGAGGGGGAGGAGGAGGGAGGGGGAGGAGGAGGGAGGGGGAGGGGGCAAAGGGGGAGAGAGGGAGAGGGCCCAACATGGGGCTCAATCCCACGACCATGGAATCATTACCTGAGCCAAAATCAAGAGTCCAACATTCCAAATAGGCGCCCCTATTTTACTTAATTCTTAATAAGTTAAAAACCGTAATAACCTGTGGCTACTGGTTTCCATACTGGATATACTGACATAGGGTCTGCAGAACTGGTGATTATTTAAAGGGCTGGAGACCAATTGTTACAAAAATGCTGTATTAAAGTTCAACAAGTTTCTTCACTATGGAGTTTTAGCAAATTTTTAATGGCTGATGTACCCTGTAAATCTTTAATAGCATTCAGTATGTAATGCCTCCCAAGCTTATTTGATTAAGCAATTCATCTTTGCCCTAGGTTATCACACAGTACCAAGAATTCCTTATACCAGCCTTCAGGTAATTCTATTCCATGCTTTTCAAGTAGATTTATTTATTTATTTATTTATTTATTTATTTATTTATTTATAATCTGTAATTACTTTTGGGGGGGGGAGAGAAAGAAAGAAAGAAAGAAAGAAAGAAAGAAAGAAAGAAAGAAAGAAAGAGAAAGGGAGAGACAAAACATGAGCAGGGGAGGGGCAGACAGAGAAGGCGACACCGATTCCGAAGCAGGCTCCAGGCTCTGGGCTGTCAGCACAGAGCCCGACGTGGGGCTCAAACTCACAAACTGTGAGATCATGACCTGGGCCGAAGTCGGAGGCTTAACCAACGGAGCCACGCAGGTGCCCCTCAAGTAGTTTTAGATATACAGTATGTGTGATAAGCTACATGTCATCACCATTATTTAAGTCTGTTTACTTTTCACAGTGTATACTTTACCGGTTTCGAGTACATATACAGAATTGTTCAATCATCATCACTATTCCAGAGCATTTTAAAAAATCATTCCAGTAAGAAATTCTGCCTATTAGCAGTCATTCTTCATTTTCTCCTCCCAGCTCTAAGCAACCAATAATCTACTTTCTAACTCTATGTATTTGCCTATTCTGGAGATTTCATAGAAGCAAAATCCATCAGTATGTGGCTTTTCATGTCTGGCTTATTTCACTTCACACAGTATGCTGGGGTTAATCCACACTGTAGCATGTACTGGTACTGCATCCCTTTTATGACTGAATGATCTTCCCTTGTGTGGACATACCACTTGTGTTTATCCATTCATCTGCTGATAGACACTTGGGTTGTTTCCACCTTTCAGGTCTTGTGATAAGCGTGGTGATGAGATGAGGTTCATTTGTGTTGGAATAATTTTCTGTTTGAACACAATTACTTGGAAATGTTTGGTCATATGGTAACTCCATGTTTAACTTTTTGAGGAACTATCAAAATTTCGCCCAGGAGCACCACCATTTTGTCTTCTTACCAGCAGTTCATGATGAAGGTTCTAATTTCTCTACATCCTTACCAACAATTGTTACTGTCTTTTTTATTGTAGCCATTTTAGTGGGTGTGAAATGGTACCTTGTGCTTTTGATTAACATTTTTCCCTAATGACTAAATCCTGTTGAGTATCCTTTCATGAGTTTATTGGCCATCTGTAAATCGTCTTTAGAGAAATACCTATTCAAATCCATTGCCCGCCCCCTTTTTTTTTTTTTTTTTAAACTGGGGTCACCAACTTTTAAAGAGGCACCTGGGTGGCTCAGTTGGTTAAGCGTCTGGCTCTTGATTTCAGCTCAGGTCATGATCTCACAGTTCATGGGATGGAGCCCTGAGTCAGGCTCTGCACTGACAGCGTCGAGCCTGCCTGGGATTCTCTCTCTCTGCCCCTTCCCTGCTCATGCTCGCTCACTCACTCTCCTTCTCAAAATAAATAAACATAAAAAGATTCTGTTTCAGTAGCTGAAATGTTAAGTTGTTTACTGGAGTTCTTGTGTTTCTACAGGAAAACTCATTATACGTGGTGATTAGGTTCGCCGGCCAGCTCAAAAAAGTCTATTCAGCCCACATATCCTAACAAGGAATACAATATGGTGGCTAACGATATAGGCTCTCATGTCTAAATGCAAGGTTCAAAAACTGGCTCAGCCACTTACTAGTTTTATAAGCTTGGACAAACTATTTAATTTCTCCTGTGCTTCAGTTTCTGCATCTTTAAAATAAATGTAATAGTACCTATCTCCTTGAATCTCACCACTGCAAAGATTAATAGCACAGCATTTGGCAGAGTGCCTGGCACTCAATAAGCACTATAAATATTATTTGTTGCTGTTTCCTTATTTTAATATCTCGGAATATTAAAAACACTGCTGCACAAAACTCCCAACTACTTCCTTGAGATAATTTATGCAAAATTCCTACTGAAGACACCAGTATGTCCCTGCTATAGCTCAGGCAATGACAACAAGATCTGCCCAACCCTGTGGCAGTACACAGCTTAGACCAAGGCAAACCACCAAACACCTGTGAGGAGAGAAGGGTAGCAGACATACTAATGTGCACAGGGGACTTTGTGCAGTGATGAACATGTTCTCAATCTTGACTGGAATAGTGGTTATATAAGGAAATACACCTGTCAGTTTCACTGTACATAAATTTTACCTAAAAAACAGAAGTCCAAAAGAAATAAATAAGCCATCATTAAAGTATACGGAGAGCTGTTTACAAAGGCAGGAAAAATTACTAATAGATCTTAAGACGATTTTCACAAAAGATTTTCTGTTTAATTGTTGACAATCCACTAGATACTGTTCAAAGTAGGTACAGGGCACTTCTGGCAGTAACCTGCAGTTTCTTCTACTGATACTATGTCAGTAATGATGAGTAATTAATTTCAAGCTTCCAAATACCTCCATTTTCAGAATGTGATCTTCCTTCAGGGTAACAGCTAATAACTGCAGCCTGTATCTCAACTTCAACACCAATGCTCTTGCCATTAAACTGAGATGATCAACCTCACATACAAGTAAAAGATGATAAACTGGCTGTCTTCTTTCTCTCCTATATAAAATAAATAATATTTGAGAAACATATGATTCCCATTTCCAAGCTCCTGAATTTAGGCTGCTGTCTCTCCCACCCTGTTACTATTCTTTTATCCTGTGGAAAATTACCTCAATTAACAAGTGCTCTTGAATGAAAACACCTTTAAAGTTAATTTCATGAATACATCATCCATAAAGTATTCACACTAGGTATGTGAAACTTGAATCAAGCCTTTAAACATAACTTCTAGTTTACAAGAAATGTAGAGGATTCAGGAAAACATTAACAATTAGACAAATCCAGAGTGCAGAGGTTATCTGCAAGGAAAGTGGTCTAACCTACTAAAAATAAATCTATGTAACTGAAAATGAGACAGAGAGGGAAGACTGTTCTAGGCTAAGTGACTAAAGAGATATAACAATCCAATGGGATGCACGAACCTTGCATACAGCTGACCCCTGGACACAGCAGGGCTGGGTTGAAAATCCACAGCAGTTGAAAATCCACACAGAACTTTTGACTCTCCAAACACGTACTCACTAACAGACTACTGTTGACTAGAAGTCTTACTGATTAACATAAACAGTTGATTAGCACACAACCTGTATATCGTATATATTATATACTGTATTCTTACAATAAAGTAAGCTAAGGAACATAAAACGCTATCAAGAAAACTGCAAAGAAAACACATTTACAGCACTGTAGTGTATTTATCAAAAAAAATCTGCAGATAAGCAGACCCACGCAGTTCAAATCTGTGTTGATCAAGGGTCAACTGTAATTCCTTGTTTTAAAATAAGAAAAGGGGGTGGGTGCCTGGGTGGCTCAGTCGGTTAAGCGACCTACTCTTGATTTCAGCTCAGGTCATGATCTCAGTTTCCTGAGTTCAAGCCTCGTGTCACACACTGCACTGACAGTGTGGAGCCTGCTTTGGATTCTCTCTCTCCTTCTCTCTCTGCCCTTTCCCTGCTTACATGTGCCCTCTCTCTCTAAAAATAAACATTAAAAATGAATGAATGAATGAATGAATGAATGAGGTACGCAAGTAATTTGAGGAATGAATATTAGGGGAAATTTCATATCAAACTCCATACTAGAAAATAGGAAGAATTATTAATTTTCATAGCATGGCTACATATGTGAATGTCATTTTTAGAAAGTGAACACTTTAGTATTTAAGTACCAGTGACATGTCTTGATGTCTGAAACTTTCAAATGGTTCCCACAAACATACACACACACACACACACACACACACACACACACGCAAATAAATAATGCAAAATGTTGACAACTGTTAACTCCATGTGGGAAGTACCCAGGTATTCTGCATGCTTTAAGATTTTTATAAAACTTGGGGCATCTGGGTGGCTCGGTTGGTTAAGAGTCCAACTTCAGCTCAGGTCATGATCTTGCCATTCCCGAGTCTGAGCCCCACGTTGGGTTCCATAATGACAGTTCAGAACTTGGAGCTTGTTTTGGATACTGTGTCTCCCTCTCTCTCCCTGCCCACCCCTCTCTCTCAAAAATAAACATTAAAAAAAGATTTGTATAAGACTTTATAAAGAAAATAAGAGTGTCTGATTATTTTAAAGAAGCTAACAACATTTAAATTTCATGAATTAAATAAAGAAACCAGTATCGGTCACTCTAGAGAAGCATTTCAATTAAGTACAATGTATGTACCCAACTGGACATAAACAGAAGTGGAAATTTCTATACACAAATTTGATACAGAGCTGAAAGTAATCTCTATAATTTATCTCTATTTCCTAGCATATATTTAAGTGTCAACTCCAAGTCAGAAGACAAACAAACCTCAACAACACACCATGATATCAATAATGAAGGCTCAAAGCTTTATATATCATATCACCTAGCAGGCACTTACTAAACAATCTTTCAATCTTAACAGAATTGTCTGAATCTTTAAGTCAGCTTCTGCTAAGATATCTTTCCTACAGACTGTTTCAAGTTTTATGGCTCCTGTTTTATAGAAGAAGCCGTATGAAACAATCTCCAAACAATAAGCTTTGGCATCAAGTGTGGGTTTGAATCAGCTCTGCCACTTATTAAGTAATTTTCCTTAGATCACAAAATTACTTTATTTGAGCCTCACTTTTCCTATTTGGAAAAGAGAATTAATTAAGACCAATCTCCTGAAGTTACTGTTAAGGGTTACAAGTACATACAGAAAATTTAAAGACTGACATACAATATATACTCAATACTTTTTAGTTTCTTCTCTTTTAGTTTAAGGTCAATGTGACTTATATTTCATGTGACTGAGACTGAACAAAAATGAACAAAAATGTTATCACCTCTGTGCTTCAAAAACCTGTTCTACTGATGACGATGGCAGCAGAAGTGACAGCAGTGGATCTGGATGGTGAGTGAGGTACTACAGTCATGGCAATGGCAAACAAGTGGGACCTAAAAACTACTCAATACTGTACTGCAAGTAACCAGACTGAAATATATTCTCTCCTTACCATCGTCCCTGTGGAAACAAACAGACAGACAGACAGAGAGAGAGACACACACACACACACACACACACACACACACACACACACACACATTGGAACCAAACAGCTCAGTCTCCCAAATGGCAAGAAGACCGCACAATCACATCAGCAATTACATCTGCAAAGGAAAACTAAAGACTTATTTTTTCTAAATGTATGTTTGAAAACTATGACACAAATAGCCTCTGATCAGTTTTACCCCATTAAGACAAAAAAAAAAAAAAAATGTCTAGCCAAAGTGAAAACACAAGGACTTGCAACAACGGCAGAGTTAAGAGACTGACAAATCTTCTCCCCCCAAAACAACCATACAACTGTCGAAACAACCGCTTCAAATATTTGGGAAAGGCAAACACAAATTTAAGGAACATTTATTCATGAAAAACCACTGAACGTCAGGTAAGAACAATGGAAACAGGTGATGTCTTTCCAGGACTGTTCCATTCTCTCCCCAAAGCTTTCCTGGTAGGCGGTAGTGCCCCCAGGATGGGGCTGTTAGTGAGCAAGCAGCAACTTTGCCGCAGGAGGCAGACTGCCTTGATATGGAGCAGAGGGCAACACACCCTGCAGCGCAGTCTGTATATGTAGCAAATTCCTGGGAGAGCTCACAGTGCTGCTAGCTCACAGGATGCCGCACATCCTTCAGCCAGCCTGAAATTTAACAGGGAAATCCCCAGAGAGCGGGAAGAAAGTCCACCACACATCTTTGGTTGTGAAACAGTTTTCCTTCCTTATGAAGAGGAACAACCCTGAAGGACCCAAGCTCTACACTCATGCCTAACAGAAAGTCTGTGTATATATGCACAGATAAGAGCAAAGAAAGGCAGAGCTCCCCACATATCACTGGCTCACTGGGAGGCTGTTCCCCAGGAAGTCACAGAAAGGTCCAACAGGAAGTCAAAGCTGGGACAGACACAAAAACATCCTGAACTTTGCAGGCACTTCCCAACACACATACAGATCAATCAACAGAGAACAGAGTTGTCTTACTGGCTCAAGATGTTTTATGCAAAAAGGGACAACCCCTAAAAAGCCATGATAAAAATAAAAATAAAAAAATAAAGCAGAGAGGTTAGTCGCTGCAGAGTGCAGGGGAGATAAATTCTGCAGATTTAAGTGGGGCAAGTTACTAAAAAACAACACTAAAACAAAAAATTAGCAACAAAGACCCTGAGGAAACATAAATTCTCTAAAATAGGCAATTATAGGGGCGCCTGGGTGACTCAGTTGGTTAAGCGTCCGACTTCAGCTCAGGTCATGATCTCACAGTTCTTGAGTTTGAGCCCCACATCCAGGCTCTGGGCTGACAGCTCTGAGCCTGGAGCCTGCTTCAGATTCTGTCTCCCTCTCTCTCTGCTCCCCACCTCCAACTCACTCTCTGTCTCTCTCTCTCAAAAATAAGTAAACATTAAAAAAAAATTGAAATAGCCAATTATAAGCAAAAAATTAGAAAACACACAAAATACAAAGACTTGAAAAGTCTGACCCAGTCTGATGGAAAGAGAAACTACTCCTGAGTGGGTCTAGAGTAGCACACAAAAAAATTCAAAACAGTAATGATAAATATATTTTAAAAAAATAAAGGAAGATGTAACACCTCAATATGTGTGGATTCTCAATAAAGAAATAAATGCAATAAAAAGAACCAATTCCAGAAATTCTAGAATTTAAAAGTACAATAACCGAAATGAAAACTTAATTATATATACGTATATACATACTCAGATTCGAGATGTCAGAAAAATTTTAAGAAAACATAAAAATAGTTCAATAAAATTATCAAATCTAAAAAACAGAAAAAAGTTTTTTGCTTGAAAAGAGCATCAGAGAGCTGTGGGACATCTAGTGCAGCAATGTATATATAATGGAAAATTCCAGGAAATGATACAAATGATAAAAAAAAAAAAAAAATTGAAGAAATAATGGCTGCAAATGCCCCAAGTCTGATGAAAGACACTAAGCCCCAGATTCACAATGCTCGACAAAACCTAACAGGGATAAATGACTACACGTGTACCTATGTACATACACCACAAACTACTGAAAGCCAGTAAGAAAATGTTGAAAAAACAAAAGTAAAATGATCACAAACAAGAAGACAGAAATAGGACTAATCGCTCACTTCTCATCAGGAACAATGGAGGCCAGAAGGCAATGAAATGAAATACATAAATGCTGAAACAAACAGAAAAAAACCTGTAAGCCATGAATTCCATATACAGCAAAATTATTCTTCAAAACTGCAGGCAAAGCAAAGACATTTCTAGATAAACAGAGATTGAAAAATGTGCTGCTAGCAAACCTGCCTTACAAAAATACTAAAAGATATCCCTGGGGGGTGGGGGGGGGGTGGGGGGAGATATCAAATGGCATGCGGAATAAAGTTAACAAGCCTAAGACTGCTATACAAAAAAGCCCTGTCTCTAAAGCTGATCCTTGGCTGGCATCTGAAAATTTGGATTTGGGGAGGGCTCCTACCACCGCTTAACTGATTCTGGCTAAATGTGCCTACACTGTACAGAACACTTGTCTTATGCTGAAACACCTGTTTTCCTTCAGGGTATGTGCTAGAGTAGGTAGAAAGGTAGAAAGAACACACTGCACGTATGTTGTCACAATTTGATGCCGGAAGTAATAAGCACATCTTATAGGACTACACTGAAAAAGGACTATTGAAAGCTTGCACCTCGTTCCTGGAGATTATCCCCAATAGGACTTTCACCTTTGGCAAATTTGCTCTGTATCCTTTTGTTGTAACAAATTATAGGCATGTAGGACTACATGGTGAATACTGTGAGCCTTCCAGCATCACTGAACCAGGTGGTGGTTTGGGGCGGGGTGGGGGGGAACTACTGACACAGATGGTAACTCAAATCCAAAAGAGCCAACACAGGTAACAGATCAAAAGACATGCTAAATACATTAACTAAATAGAAATATACATTTTTATCTTTTTTTCTTTTTAATTTCTCTAAAAAATACCAGGCTTTGGGATGCCTGGGTGGCTCGGTCGGTTAAGCATCTGACTTCGGCTCAGGTCATGATCTCACAGTTCATGAGTTTGAGCCCTGCGTCAGGCTCTGTGCTGACAGCTCGGAGCCTGGAGCCTGCAGCCTGCTTCAGTTTCTGTGTCTCCCTCTCTCTCTGGCCCTCTCCTGCTTGCACTCTTGCTCTCAAAATTAAATAAATTTTTAAAAATTAGGCTTTATAGGGGCGCCTGGGTGGCTCAGTCGGTTAAGCGGCCAACTTCGGCTCGGGTCATGATCTCATGGTCTGTGAGTTCGAGCCCCGCGTCGGGTTCTGTGCTGACAGCTCAGAGCCTGGAGCCTGTTTCAGATTCTGTGTCTCCCTCTCTCTGACCCTCCCCTGTTCATGTTCTGTCTCTCTCTGTCTCAAAAATAAATAAATGTTAAAAAAAAAAATTTTTTTTTAAATAAATAAAAATTAGGCTTTATAAAGCAATAGTTTTAAAAAATACAACTGAACCTTAAATAATACAGGTTTGAACTGTGTAGGTCTACTTATATGAAGACTTTTTTTCAGTAAATACAGTAATGCATCTTTTCTTCCTTGTAATTTTCTACACATTTTTCCTCTGGCTTATCTTATTGTAAGAACACAATATATAATACACATAACCTATAAAATACGTGTTAACTCTTATCAGTAAGACTTCCCATCAATAGTAAGCTACTAGGGTTAAGGGGAGGGAGAGGGATCAAAAGTATACATGGATTTGTGACTGCACAGGGAGTCAGTGTCCCCGGTTCCTGTTCTGTTCAAGGGTCAAGTTTATAAAAACATACTACACAACAATACCTCAAAGAATGGGATGGAGAACAGAACAACCAGACAGAAAATTAATAAGGTAACAACTTGAGAGAAGTTGAGAACTTGAACAACACTATAAACTAACAGGACCTAAAAGACATACAGATCACTCCACACAACAGAAAAATATGCATTTTTGTCGCATGCACATGGACTGTTCTCCAAGACAGACTACAGATCAGGCCACAAAACAAGTCTTACTAAACTTATAAAGATGGAAACAATCAAAAGTATTTTCTCTGATCACAATGGAAGGAAACTAAAGATCACCAGCCAAGAGAAAACTGGAAACTCACAAATATGTGGAAATAAAGCAACACATTCTTAAACCACCAATGGGAAAGGAAAAAAAACATCACAAGGGAAATCAGAAAATACCTTGAAATAAATGAAAACATAACCAAAATGTATGGGATGCAACAAAAGCAATGCAATGTGGGAAATGTACTACTGTAAATGGTTATATGAAGAAAGAAAAAGGTCTCAAATCAATCTTACTTTACATCTTATGGAAATACAAAAAACAAAAACAGAAAACAATTTAATCCAAAGCTGGAAGGAGGAAGTAAATAATAAAGATTGGAGAGAAATAAAATGAAGAATAGAAAAACAGAAAATCAAAGAAACCAAGAGTTGGGTCTTCAAAATGATCGACAAAATTGTGAAACCTTACCTAGGCTAAGAAAAAAAAAGACTCAAATAACTAAACTCAGAAATGAAAGAAAAGACACTATCAACAAAGGTATGCTGACAAGTTGGATAACCTAGGTGAAATGAACATATTCTTAAAAATGCACAACGAACCAAGACTGAATCATAAAAAAAATAGAAATCTGAATAAATTTATAAGAAGCCTGAATCAGCAATTGAAAGCCTAACAAAGAAAAGCTCAAGACCATATGGCTAGTGGATTCTACCAACATTTAAAGGAAAGTTAACACCAACTTTCTTATTAAACTCTTCCAAATAAATTGGCAAGGCAACATTTACTAACTTATTCTATGAGACAATACTACCCTGATGCTAAAGACAAAAACACTACAAGAAAATTACATACAAGGCAATATTCCTAAAGAATACAGACGTAAAAATCCTCAACAAAACACTAGCAAACCAAATCCAATAGCATATTAAAGGAATTATAAACTATAACCAATGGGATTTAGTCCTGGAATGCAAAGATGGATCAACGCATGAAAATCAAAGTAATATACCACATTAAGAGAAGAAAAACACATGACCATTTCCATGGACTCAGAAAAAGCACTTGACAAAACTCAACAGATTTTCATTATCAGAACACTCAAAAAAACTACAAACAGAAGAAAATTACCTCAACCTAACAAAAGCCACGTATGAAAAATCTACAGCCAGTATCATACTCACAGCGAAAAACCAAAAATCTTTTCTTCTAAGGTCAGGAACAAGATAAAGATGCTCACTTTTACCACTTCCGTTCAAAACAGTATTGGAAGTCCTAATCAGAGCAGATAGCAAAAGAATAAAAGGGATCTAAATTGCTAGAGAATAAAAAAATTATCTCTGTTCTCAAATAACATGATTTTATATGTGGAAAACCCTACAGAATTCACACAAAACTGTTTGCAGGAATAAACTCAGAAAATTTGAAGGTACAACATCAATACACAAAAATCAGTTGCATCTCTATGTAATAATGAACTCCCAAAAATAAAATTAAGAAAACAATTCCAACTACAGTAGCATCAAAAAGAATATAGCGTACTTAGGATTAAGCTTAACCAATGAAGTGAAACACATACATTGAAAACCATGTTGCTGAAATAAATTAAAGAAGATGCAGATAAAATGAAAAAGACCTGTGTTCCTGGATTACAAGATGATATTAAGAAGTCCATATTATTGAAGACAATCTACAGATTCAACACGAACCCTATCAAAATCTCAATACCACTCTGGGGGCAGAAATATGAAAATTCTTCTTAAAATTAATAAGGAATCTCAAGGAACCCAAATAGTCAAAACAATCTTGAAAAAGAGCAAAGTTGGAGGTCTCATGCTTTCTGATTCAAAACTTACTACAAAACTATGGAAACCAAAACATAGTACCATACTGGCGTAAAGACTGACATATACAACAAGAGAATACAAAAGAGCCCAGGAATAAACTCTTCTATGTATGTATTGTTAAAAGATTTTTTTAATAAGGATGCCAAAAACACTCAGTAGAGGAAAATAGCCTTTTCCAACCAAAAGCACTGGAAAAACGGGATATCCACATGAAAAAGTAAAATACCCCTATCTTACATCATATACAAAAACTCAAAATGGAGTACAGACCTAAAAATAAGAGGCAACACTATAAAACTCTTTGAAGAAAACCCAAAATAAAAACTTTAAGACACTGAATTTGACAATATACTCAACATCCCTTGCTATTACATAAATGGAAATCAAAACCACAATGAGATATCATTTTGCACCTATCAGGATGGCTATAAACAAAAGAACAGAAAAGAACAAGTGTTGGTGAAAATGCGGAGAAACTGAAACCCTTGTGCATTGCTGGTGGGACTGTGAAATGATGAGCCATTGTGAAAACATGGTATGGCAACCTCTCAAAAAATTAAACACGGAATTACCATATGGTCCACATATTCCACTTTGGGGTATATGCACAAAAGATCCAAAAACTGGGGCCTGAACGCCAACGTTCCAGCAGCATTACTCAAAACAGCCAAAAAATGGAAGCAACCCAAGTGTCCAGCAATGAATGAATAAACAAAATATTATATATACACACACTGGAGTATTTATCAGCCTAAAAAAAGCAGCAAATTTTGGTACATACTATAACATAAGAGAATCCTGAGCACATGCCAAGTGAAATAAGTTTATCACTAAAGGACAAATATTTTGTTTCCACGAGAGTAGTATTCACAGAGACGGGAAATAGAATGGAGGCTGCCAAGCAAGGCAACAAGGCAGAATTGGGGATTATTGTTTACTGGGTATGGAGTTTCAATTTGGGAAGATGAAAAATGTTCTGGAAATGGATGGTGATGGTTGCATAACAATGTGAATGCACTTAAAGCCACAGAACTAGGGGTACCTGGGTGGCTCAGCTGGTTAAGCATCCAACTTCAGCTCACGGCATGATCTCATGGTTCGTGAGTTCGAGCCCTGCATCGGGCTCTGCACTGACAGTGCAGAGCCTGCTTGGGATTCTGTCTGCCCCTGTCCAGTGCATGCCTGTGTGCACACTCTCTCTCAAAATAAATTTTAAAAAGCCAAAGAGCTATACATTTAAAAATTATTAAAAAGGTAAATTTGTTACGCACATTCTACCACATTAAAAAAATGAAAGTAAATCCAGTTATAGATAAGTCACAAGGATAAAAGGTACAGCATAGGGAACAGAGTCAATGATATTATAATAGGGTTTTATGGTAGCTACACCTGGGGTGAGCATAGGATACTGTATAGAAATGTTGAATCTCTGTGTTGTACACCGGAAACTAATGTAACGTCAACTATACTCAAAAAAATTTTTAGGACGGCCAACAGGCACATGAAAAGATGCTCAACGTTGCTCCTTATCAGGGAAATACAAATCAAAACCACACTCAGATATCACCTCACGCCAGTCAGAGTGGCCAAAATGAACAAATCAGGAGACTATAGATGCTGGAGAGGATGTGGAGAAACGGGAACCCTCTTGCACTGTTGGTGGGAATGCAAATTGGTGCAGCCGCTCTGGAAAGCAGTGTGGAGGTTCCTCAGAAAATTAAAAATAGACCTACCCTATGACCCAGCGATAGCACTGCTAGGAATTTACCCAAGGGATATAGGAGTACTGATGCATAGGGGCACTTGTACCCCAATGTTTAGAGCAGCACTCTCAACAATAGCCAAATTATGGAAAGAGCCTAAATGTCCATCAACTGATGAATGGATAAAGAAATTGTGGTTTATATACACAATGGAGTACTACGTGGCAATGAGAAAGAATGAAATACGGCCCTCTGTAGCAACGTGGATGGAAATGGAGAGTGTTATGCTAAGTGAAACAAGCCATACAGAGAAAGACAGATACCATATGGTTTCACTCTTATGTGGATTCTGAGAAACTTAACAGAAACCCATGGGGGAGGGGAAGGAAAAAAAAAAAGAGGTTAGAGTGGGAGAGAGCCAAAGCATAAGAGACTCTTAAAAACTGAGAACAAACTGAGGGTTGATGGGGGGTGGGAGGGAGGGGAGGGTGGGTGATGGGTATTGAGGAGGGCACCTTTTGGGATGAGCACTGGGTGTTGTATGGAAACCAATTTGACAATAAACTTCGTAAAAAAAAAATAAAATAAAAAATTTTAAAGGCATGAGAATAAAAAAAGAGGCTGAAAAAAACTGCTGTATTTTATCAGAATTATATCAGTAGTAACCCCAAATATACTGTAAGAAGATACACATTGTAATCACTAGAGAAACTGTTAGTAAAATAATTCAAAAAAGTATAGTTAAGAAATCAGAGGCCAAGGGTGGCTCAGGTAATCATCTGACTCTTGACATTGGCTCAGTTCATATGGTTCGTGAGATTGAGCCCCTGCTTGGGATCCTCCCTCTCTCTCAAAATAAATAAATAAACTTAAAAAAAAAAAAAAAAAAGGAGTAACAAAGGACATATTAAACAAAACACCAAAATGATATAAATCCAACCATATCAATAATTATATGTAGCTGGACTAAACACTCCAATCAAATGGCAGGGATCATCAGATTAGATTTGGGAAATAACAACAAAAAAGCAAAATCTAAATATATGCTGTCCATACAAGACATACTTCAGACTCAAAGATGTAATTATTTTGTGCACGTAAAAGGGTAGCAAACAGTATGTCACACAAGTGGTAAACCATAAGAGAACTGTAGTGGCAATATTAATATACAGTAAAATACACTCTATGAAAACAAACATTAGTGGGGAGAGAACTCATGATTTAAACAAACACACACACGTGCGTGCACGTCAATGCAAAAGACAAATATGACCATAAACCTAAGCAACACAGCCCAAAAATACATGAGCAAAAATCAAAAGCATTGAAAGAGAAAACAATTCAACCAGAGTTGGAGATTTCAATCTCTACTCTCAATAACTGATACTGCTAGACTGAACATTAACAAGGATACAGAAGACTTGAACCATGTCAACCAATTTAACCTACCATTTACAGAACTCTCTGCCAGTAACAGAATACATATTCTTTACAAGTACACATCAAACATGTTCTAACACAAAGCATATGGTAACCCATAATAATCTTAAAGGAGTAAAATTATTCAAAGTAGAGTCCTCAACCACAATGGAATTAAGTTAGAACCAATAACAAAGAGTATGCGAAATCCTTAAATATTTGGAAATTAAACCACATACTTCTAAATAATCCATGATCCAAAGAAATTATTTAATTTTAGAAATGATTAAATTTTAAGAACTGAATTGAGAACAAAATTTGATGCACATCAAATGCTATGGGGTGGAGGGGAGATGAATAGGTAGAGTACAGGGATTTTTAGGACAAGGAAAACATTCTGCATGACATTACAATCACAGATATTTGCAAATATACATTTGTCCGAACCCAGAGAACCTACAACACCAAACCCAAAGAAAATAATTTAAAAATCAGTGCACAAATAAAAAAACAGGAAACACAAAATTAACAGACCAATAGAAGATCGGTAAAACCAGAAGTTGGCTCACTGAAAAGATCTACAAATTGCTAAAATTTTACCTAGACCAATGAGGAGAATCACTTAAGATTCCATCTTAATTTTAGGATGGATTTTTCTATTTCTGAAAAAAAAAAAAAATACCATTGGGATTGCACTAAAGCTGTAGATTGCTGTGGGTAGTACTGGTATCTTAATCTGTGAACATGGGATGTCTTTTCATTATTTGCATCTCTAATTTTTTTCAGCAATGGTTTTGTAGTTTTCAGCATATAAGTCTTTTGCCTCCTCAGTTAAGTTTAATTCTAATTATTTAATTTTTTTGATACCATTGTAAATAAAATGGTTTTCTCAATTTCACTTTTGGATATTCATTGTTATAGCATAGAAATGCAACTGATTTTTGCATGTTGATTTTGTGTCTTTCAATTTTGCTGAATTTATTATTTCTAACTATAAAAAACTATGAGAATAAAACAAGTTTTGGCAAGGTTGCAAAACAGCAATATACAAAAATCAATTTTACATCTATATACTTGTAATAATCTGAAAATGAAATTAACAATTACATTTATGAGAGCATCTTAAAACATAAATAAAAATACGTAGGAATAAATTTAACAAAAGTGAAAGACCTGTACACTGAAAACTACAAAACGCTGCTAAGAGAACATTCTTAAAACCTAAATAAATAGAAAGACACTGCATGTTCATAGACTGGAATATACTATACCAATGAGATGGCAATTCTCTCTGTTGATCTACAAACTTAGTGCAATCCCCTGAAAATCCTGGTCTTTGTTTTGGTTTGTTTTTTGTGTTTCGTTTTTATGGGTTTTTTTCTTTTTCTTTTTTTTTTTTTTTTTTTTTTTTTAGAAACTGACAAGATAATCCTAAAATTTATACAGAAATGCAAAGGATCTAGAATAGGCAAAATAATTTTGAAAACAAAGTAGGGCTTTTACCACCCAATTTCTAAATTTGCTATAAAGCTTCAGTGTGATGCTTGCATAATAGACATATCAATGAATGAAAACAACAGAAAATACAGAAATCACCCCTTACTGTTATAGTCAACTGATGTTTGACAAAGGTGCCAATGCAATTCAACAGTGAAGAGTTTTTCGAACAAATTGTGCTAAGACAACCGGATATGTATGTTTAAAAAAAAAAAAAAAAAAAACAACTTTGGTCTTTACAAAAAATCAACTCAAAATTGGTAACAGACTTACATATAAGAGGTCAAATTATAAAACTTATAAAAGGAAACATAAGATGCTGTGACCTTGGATTGGCCAAAGGTTTTTCAAGATACAAAAAGCATGATTCACAGAAGAAAAAAAAGAAAAACAAACTAGACTTCATCAAAATTAAGCTTTTATTCTCCAAAAGACACCACTAAGAAACTGAAAATCCAAATTATATAAGGAACCCTTACAACTCAAGGTTGTTAGGTAAAACATTCCAATTAAAAAAAAAAAAAAAAAAAAAAAAAAAAAAAAGGAGGGCAGGGCGCCTGGGTGGCTCAGTGGGTTAAGCATCTGACTTCGGCTCAGGTCATGATCTCTCTGTTTGTATGCTACAGCCCCTGCATCAGGCTCTGTGCTGACAGCTCAGAGCCTGGAGGCTGCTTCAGATTCTGTGTCTCCCTCTCTCTCTGCCCCTCCCCTGCTCACACTCTGTGTCTCAATAATAAATGAACATTAAAAAATTTTTTTTCTTAATTTAAAAAAAGGAGGGCAAAGGGTTTGAATAGATATTTCACCAAATATGGTATACAAATGGCTAATAAGCACATGAAAAGATGCTAAACACTGTCAGTCATTAGGAAAGTACAAATTAAAGTCACAATGAGATACCACTACAAACCCACTAAAATAGCGGTAATAAAAAGGAATTACAATAACCAAGTGTTGAGAAGGATGTGGTGAAACAGAAACCTTCATGCTTTGCTAGTGGGGATGATGTAAAATGCTACTTAACGCTACTGTGGAACAGTTTGGCAGTTTCCTAAAAAGCTAAACATCAACGTACCAGATGACCTAGCAGTTCCATTCCTATCTCCCTATAAGAAATGATAATACGCATCCTTGCAAAGATATGCATACAGTTGTTTATAGCAGCATTATCCATAATGAAACAGAAACAACCAAATATCCATTAGCTGGTAAATGGATTTTTAAAATGTGGTATAAGCCACACAATGGAATAATATTTGGCTATAAAAAGGAGCACCACAAAAACATTATGCTAAGTAACAGCCAGACACAAGAGACTGCATGTTGTATGGTTTCCTTCACATGAAACTTTCAAAAGTCAAATCTACAGGGCCAAAAAGGCCAATGGTTCCCTGGGGCTGGAATATGAACACAAGTTAAATGCAAATGGGCATAATACTTCTTGGGGTTGCTGTAAATGTCCTAAAACTAGATTGTGATGACGTTTCACAACTCTATAAATTTACTAAAAGTCACTGTACCTTTACAATACTTTCATACATCTCAATAAAGCTGTTAGAAAATTAAACCACAGCAAATTCTACTGTACACCTACAATAATATTCAAATTTTCACATGTAAACTTATGTATGCTTTATTATGGATCTAAGGCAAATCACTTGGGGAGACGGGTTTGGGATAGCAACTCAAAATGAAGCAATTAGAATGAACTTAAAAGAAACCAAGATACCTTGATTCCAACCGACGCTTGCTAGCAAATAAAGTATTTTTAATTAAGTAACTGTCACTTTGTGGCAAGTGTGAATTCTAGACTGGTCTTAAATACTTTTAAATTTTAAGTTTATTCACTCTAATATGATATCTATATATGATATCTAATTTGATAAATTGCATATTTAGCAGTAAACAGAATGCTTTAATGCAGTATTTCCCATATAGGTGACACTTTTTTAATCACAGTGTAAGAAAATAATTTTTCCAACTTTTCTTCAATCCTTTTGATTTAAAGAGGATATCTGTGACAGGTGCTACTGATCTTTTTTTGTGTGTTTGTTTATTTTTGAGAAAGAGACAGAGTGTGAGCAGGCGAGGGGCAGAGAGAGGGGGAGACACAGAAACTGAAGCAGACTCCAGGTTCTGACAGTGAGATCATGACCTGAGCCCAACTCAGATGCTTAAAGGACTGAGCCACCCAGGTGCCCCTGTCCTGTGCTGGTTTACTTCTCAACACCTCTCGCGTAGCTGCTAACTCCTCCTTTTAAGAAAAGGGCAAGAGCCTTTGGCAGGAACCTAAATTTTCATAACATCGTTTTCATTCTATTCCCTCATACAGTAACACTGTATTTATCCAAGTGGTGCTGGCTTTCCATTTATAGTAAAGATATAAATTACTTTAAAAGAGAATTAAAAGTTAGATTGGAGAAGTACTATAAGGACAGGGCAAAAATCATGAATTAGGCATGTGAAGGACCTAAATTCAAGAAACGCTGCTTCCTATGATGTAAAGCACCTAGTCCACAAACTCAGAATGAATGTTTCCCTGTCATATGCATCAAATCAATGCTTAACAAGCATCCGAGGATGGGTGAAATGTCCTTATTTAAATGTTTATACTACTGTTTTATGGGACTTTCCTTTCCACAGGTCACTTCCAATATAAACACAGACTGGGAACCAGTTCAATTGGTTATGAGACCGCACAATAGCTTACGTTTTGGTAAACTACAGAGGACCCTTTACCACGTACCACTTCTTCCCTTTTCCCCTAGCTTTACTGAGATATAACTGACACACAACACTGCATAAGTTTAAGATGTACAGGCTGTTTGATACACTTATATCTCACAAAATGATCACCACCGTAGTGTTAGCCAACACCTGCATCACATAGTTAGCACTTTTCTCATAGTGAGAACACCGAAGATTAGGACAATGCCTTCAAGGTCCATCCATGTTGTTGCAAATGGCAAGATTATCTTTCTTGCTGGTGGCTGAGTAACATTCCATTGTGGATATATATCACATCTTCTTTATCCATTCATCCACTGACAGACACTTAGGTTGACTTAGGTTGTTTTCATATCTTGGCTACTGTGAATAACAAGTACTACTTTTCTAATATAACCAAACTGTGTATAATAAAGTATTTAATTCACTTTCACCTAAATAACCCTATCTAAAATAACTTTTTCTAAATTTAACTTGTAATTTAATACTACCATTTTTTTTTAAACTACATGTCAACATTTTTAAATCTTCCCCTTATTAAATAACCTTTAAAACATTCTGTGCTATGCATAGGATACCCTAAATTCATCAACTTAGTTTCAAAATACTTATTAGGGGCACCTGGGTGGCTCAGTTGGTTAAGTGTCCAACTCTTGATTTCAGCTCAGGTCACGATCTTATGGTTTGTGAGTTCGAGCCCTGCGTCAGGCTTCTGCCCTGACAGACAAGACGCTGCTTGGGATTGTCTCTCCCTCTTCCTCTGCTCCTCCCCCACTGGTTCTCTCTCAAATAAGTAAACATTTAAAAAATAAAAATACTTATTAAGCATATGCTTTGTACAGGCATTATGTATAGTACAAAAGATCATTTCTGCCCTCCAGAAACTTATTATCTAAATGGATAAATAAAACGTGTGCAAAAACTTGCAAACATTAGTTCATCAAAAAAAATGAACACATCTTGTTATGGTAAATAAAGAATGACTCAGAGAAAGCAGAATTTCAACAGAAGCTAAAGGATGGATAATATTCTGATAGGCAGAGATGGGGCAAGTGATCATTCTAAGAGGGGACTGTCTCTGATAACAAACTAAGAGTTTGAACTTCATTCTGTAACCAACAGTGAACCCTAAAAGACTTCCAAGCAGTGAGTTTGTGAGAAAGGCTCTCCAGGGGCGCCCGGGTGGCTCAGTCCGTTAAGCGTCTGACTCTTGGTTTCGGCTCAGGTCAGGATCCCACTTGTGAGATCAAACCCAGGCATCGGGCTCTGCGCTGACAGTGAGGAGCCTGCTTGGGATTCTCTCTCCCCCTCTCTCTGCCTCTCCACCACTCACAAGGTCTCTCAAAAATGAATTAAAAAAATTTTTTTTCAATTAAAAAAAAAAGCTCTCTGGAGGCAATCAGTGATAGAACAGAGTTGACAAGGTATGAAATGGGAGAGTGGGAAAATATAGGTACAAACTAAATGGCTCTCCTGAGGTCCACAGTTAACCATATACCTAATCCTACAACTTGGCTTCTTTAAACATCTCCTTGTTCTCTGTTATTAGCATACACCAACAAGAACATAAGGTTGTAGTCAGGGTTACTCAAAGACACGCATTTTATTTCATAAGCCAAGTAAGTATCTATTTCAGCTTTTTTTTTTTTTAGCAAACTTCACAGCAATAAATCACAAAATTTTCATTTTTATTAACACATTTAACATATTAACGCCTTTGCATGGGTGTTTTGTTACGTATAACATACCCCTTCATCCGTTTCCTATACTGCCTATTAATGCTATCTTTCACACAAGGTGCTCAAAAATACTTCCAAAGGTAATTTACATATATAAAATAATGACCCCAAAATTGACATAAAACTAACTTAAAATTACAGCATTCTAAGGTATCATTCTGTGGTTCACGTATGTAGACTTTTGTATTCAGAGTTAAGCAGTGCATTAGAGGAATCATTCTAGGCCCTCTAGCACAGTTCAAAACACGATCTCACAAAACACCCTGTCAGTCATAAATCATAACACGGTTTAAACAGCAGCTTCAATCCCAAAGCTGAAACCAGCCCTTTTTCTTTTTTTATTTTTTTTTAACGTTTATTTATTTTTGAGACAGAGAGAGACAGAGCATGAACAGAGGAGGAGCAGAGAGAGAGAGAGACACAGAATCTGAAACAGGCTCCAGGCTCCGAGCCGTCAGCACAGAGCCCGACGCGGGGCTCGAACTCACAAACCGTGAGATCATGACCGACTGAGCCATCCAGGCGCCCCGAAACTAGTCCTTTTTCAATGCCCTTAGCAGAAATACATCATCAACTGCTCCATTGATCATACCTCTGCCACCCCAACCTAACACACACGTACTAAACTGTTTTTTTTTTTGAGCACCCTTTTTTGGGTTGCAAAATCTATGGATGACCCCTGTTGCAAACTCTTGAGCAGTTTTTAGAACTCCTAAGTAGAATCACAAAGTAGAGAAAACAAATTTGTATCAACATGTTACAATGAAACGAGTTATACCTTCACACTAAAAATGAAATAAAAAAGCAAAGCGAGTATTTGAAGAAAGTCTTTTGTTCATAAACAACCAAACAGCACTTATTTCTCAAATTTGGAGTTAGGGAAGAATTTTAAAGAGGTCTGGCTGACACTGATACTACAAACAGACGCTTAGAGTACATAATAGTAACTACAGCAGGTACAAAAAAGTTCACTAGAAGACCCATAAAACGTACACAAGTTATTCTTAGGAATTTTATTTAATGTTTCCATAGTCTCATGACTAAACAATATTTTAAACATAGCAATTCTTTTTGGACATTAAACACACACACAGAGCTTAGGCTTTTAAATGCACGGATACTTTCCACAGGCTAGTTTTCTCTTTTCAAAAATGCATCCCTCCTAAGTGACTGAGAGAGGCCTAACAAAATTTCAAATAAGCAAATCATGTTATACATCCTGATCTCTCTGTGCATGTCTTCCCATCTCAAATGCCCTCAAGCAGCTTTTAAGACCTCAACCCCACATTTCCATCTTCAGTGTTCACTTTATTCTCTAAAGTTACATGTATGTACGGGAGCTTTCCAATATCAAAGCTCTCGTGTTTTCAAGCACACGTTTTACTTTTTTAAAAGTTTTTTAATGTTTATTTACTCTTGAGAGAAAGAGAGAGCGTGAGCAGAGAGATAGACGGGAGGGGGTGGGGGGGGGGGTTGTGGAGAGACAGAGAATAAGAAGCAAGCTCCAGGCTCCGAGCTGTCAGCACAGAGCCCGACACGGGGCTCGAACTCACAACTGTGATGAGATCATGACCTGGGCCGAAGTCGGAAGCCTAACCGATTGAGCCACTCTGGCGCCCCTCATGCAAACATTTTAAACCAATTCATTCTAAATTGAATACTGATAGTTCCTCAATTTAGCTAGAGGTGTTTTCACTTTTAAAAGAAATTTGTTAACCTAAATTGATTTTAACTTACATAGTTTCAGTAAGTTTAGAAATTAAAAAAACAAAGCAAAAAAAAAAAAAAAAAAAAGCTTTCACACAGTGAAAAAAGGCATATTCCAAGAGGAGGAGACTTGAAAGCAGGAGTCTGGCACCGGCTCCCCATTAACCCAGCCATCTAATCACAGACCTTCAGAGCATCTGATCCAATACGTGACTCTTCAAGTGATGAAGCTGATGCCAGAGACCAAGATTAACCATTCCTGGACCTACAGTAACACGCAGCCTCCACTCAGGCATCTCATTTCACCTCATATGCCCTAACCCCACACACGGGATCTTATTGGTAGTGACCCCAGGACTTCTGTAAGAAAGCAGCTGTGTGTAGGATGGAAGTTTAAAGGTAGGAGTCACCAGCAGCTTTAAATTCCGTGACTGCCTATTTTACACAGTGTCTAACTCCAAAGGCAAAAAAAGCAGGTATTAGTTTTCTTTTTTTATTTATTTTTGAGAGAGCACAAGCGGGGGAGAGGCAAAGAGTAGGGGGCAGAGGATCTGAAGGGGTCTCTGTGCTGACAGAAGAGAGCAAGACGTGGGGCTCGCGAGATCATGACCCCAGCCGAAGTCCGACGCTCAAGTGACGAGCCACTCAGGCGCCCTAACAGATGTTCTTAATATCCCTAAGAAAACTGACGCACATTTTTGTTTCTTTCACAGAGCAATGAAGTAACCTGCAGGCTTCGGGTCCATTCATCCCTCGTAGTAAGTTGGGGACTGTCGAAACTTAAGTCTACCCTTTCAGGGACAGTTAAATTTGAGGCTGTTCCATCAAGGTGAAATGCATTCCAAATTCGGAAGACGAGTGAAAATTCAAGTTCTAATTATTTCTTCTGCATGAACTTTCAAGAGGATTATATACACACAAGCAAATAAAAATTACTCCACTGCCATACACACTGTAAGTGAGGTAGCATCTCATTTAAACACCAAATGATATACAATGCCCATATTCAAAAAGGACATCAAGCACCAGACACAAGAGTCACGCTGCCGGTTACATAACCACCTCTTCGGTTTTGATATTTACTTACAACGTACATGGGCCCCAACTCAACGGCGAACAGTTTCGCCTTACAGCCTAACTATGACAGTCCTATAAAGAAGCTACCGGAAACACCTCAGTCCCATCATCACTTTCACCAGGGCTGTGAGAGTAGACAGGACTTTTCAAGTATTCACACGGCCAGCCAGACATCTGAGGGTTTTAACTCAACTAAAGCCAGTAACGCCACACGGATCTAATACAACCAAGGTCATAACCTATTTCCACGCGGTCAAGTCAGCTATCAAAAGACACAAACTGCACTCTGACGTCGGGAAGTACTGCCCTCTTTGGGGGACAAACCACCAGCAACAAACATTTTTTTTTTTTTTCCCTTCTGTAGCTTTTAGAGCCTGACCTAAGAGCAGCGTTCGCGGAAAAAAGGGAGTAGCCCACCCACCACTTAAGTTCGGTGAAGTTCTTTTCTCTTACCTACTCAGTAGTGACACGAGAACCAGGAAAAAAAAAAAAAACAAACCAGGGCTCGCAGAAAGCACACACAGAACTCAGTTTCATGCTTTTCCCAAACCTCATGACTTCCAGGTGTTAAATGCCCGGGCGCAGCGCGGGCACAGCGGAGTTCAACTTCCGCTCCTGCCAACCTCCCCCTGCAATTCTCTACCGAGAGTCCCGGGCAGCAGCGAGGCGGGGAGGAGATGCTGGGGTGAAGCGACGCGTGGGACGAGCAGACCTTCGGTCAAAAACGAAGGAATCCTGGCTGCGGCTGCTAGAAGAAAGTTCTCACAGGCCTGCCAAGTCTGGCACTGGGTGAAGCCCAACAGGCTCTCCCTGACTCCAGAACCGCGGCCTTGAAAGCAGGGGCGGGCCGGGAGCGCACGGCGCCCAGACTGCTATTTGCGGAAAGTTTAAACAAATTTGCTCCTCGGGGAATGGGGGAAGGGAGCGGAGGGCAAGTCCGGGCTCGGCCAAGGGAGCGCGCGGGGTGTGCGCGGCGCGCGGCCGCCGGTCCGACGCGGGGAGGCGCACGGATTTTCGGCGGCCGCCGCCGCCGCCTCTGCCCCCCGAGCCCCGGCCGAACGGGCCCGGCGCCGAGGGGCAGGGGCGCGGGACGCCGGGTGGAAGTTGAGGGCGGGACCGCGCCGGGACGCCGGGGAGGGAGCGGCGAGAGGCGGCGGGCGGCTCTACTTACGCGGCTGTACCAGATGCTGAGGCGGACCGGGGCCAGCACGGCGAAGAAAGTCCTCTGGGGGTCGGACTGAACGTGGATAGGCGCCTCGGCCGGGCTCCCCAGAGGGCACAGCAGCCTCTTGGGCCAGCCGCTCAGGAAATACATGGTCCGCGCGGAGCCGCCGACGCCGCGGCGCCCGGCGGCCCCCGGCCCCGTCCGTCACACTCAGCGGCCCGGGGCCGGACGCCCGCCTCCCACACCGCCACCGGCCGAGTCGGCGGCGTCGGCAGCGGCAGCTCGGAGCATCTGCCCGCTGGCCGGGCCGGGCCGGGCCGGGCCGACGCGCAGCTAAGCGACGAAGGAACCCTTGGGCTGACGGGGCCCAGTGTGGGGGAGGTAGGGGGAGGGAGAGTCGGGATGGAGAGGGGGCGGGAGGAGCGCGGAGGCCCGCCCCGGCCCGGCCCCACCCCTTCCTCGGGCCGCACGGGCGTCACCACGCCGCGCCGCGTGGGTCGGGCCGGGGAAGGCTTGCCGCGCGCACGCGCCTTGGAGACTTCTCCCTACTTCCCCCCGCCCCGCCGTCGCTCTTCTTTCTGAAGCTCCGCCCCTATCTTCACGAGCGGCCGCCGCGCTGCGTCAACACGCATGCGCCTCTGCCCCCTTCTGGCCCCTCTGCACCTCCCACTTGCAATGTGCACCACGTTGTTGGGGCCGGGTGGGCGGGACTACCGCCTGAGACTCAGGGGAAAGTGGGCCGAACGGGGCGAGACCCAGTTGCGGGGCGACGCGAATCGCGGAACACGCCTCTCGCCCGGCCTTAAGCCAAATTTGACTCCCTTCGCGGATTGGTGAGGCTTGTGGGCCGGGCCTGGCGCTGCAACTCGGGGAAAAGGTGGGTGGGGGGGGAGATTTGCAGGGGCGCGATAGTCACGTGACCTTCCCTGCTGGCCAGCCCACCCACCCCAACCGTTCCCCGTGCTGGGCCGTGGGGTCCTTGGCCTAGTGAGCCGCTGTTGCGTGCCAGGCTCTGCAGTGAAAGCTGGCGGTGGAGTTCCTGCCCTCATGGGGTTTACAGCCTAGAGGGGGCCTTTATTCGATCCGTGAATAAACCACCCGCCTTGAAAGTGCCTGAGCCGCGTCCTCTTTCCTTCGGGTTTCCAAATCTAGCGTGTAATTAAGAATTCAATTTGTATTCATCTATCCCTTTACCAACCACAATGTTAGACAAGGCAAGGCTGTCTCTTTTTTTGCACCCTTCGGTAGAGTATATGCCACAAAAGAATTGGACATAATTTTAGATCTGGGACGGGCCTTAGAGTCTCTCTAGTTGGATGTTTAACTTTTGGACCCCAGGGATCACCCTAACAACTGTTTCTTTTTGAGTCCTGACCCAGTGGTTACCTCTGAATAGGAGGACGGCGTCAATGGGGATGGAGTGTGTGTAGAGAAGGCGAAGGGTGGGGGGGTCCAAAATGAAAGACTTCTCATTGTCTGCCCCTTTTGTTCACTTTTCATTTTTCCACATTTTTTAAATTAAAAAAATTCGTTAACCCAGGTTTAAAACAATGTTGCATGAAAAAGTAACAATAAACAGCAAAGGAGGAAACAAAGTAACTTAATGCGTATCAGATGTAGCATTGTAGCTGGTATTCGTAACAAAATATGTAACTTTTACATAATTTTTTTAAACATTCACTGCATTCCCCAGAAGGTGATCAAAGAACCCAGGATTCCTCAAATCACAGTTGAAATTGCCGCACCACTCACTGGCCTCTTGTGGTCAGACTGTGTCTCCTTCCTGGCGTCCCCCACCCCCACCCCCACGTCCAGCACAGCAGCCTGGCACACACCAGGAATAGTAAACTCTGAAAATATGTGTCAAATGAAAATTGGATGAAACCCTGATCCAGCTGAACTACACCATTGGACAAAGAGACCCAGAGAAGTTTCTTGACTTACCAAAATAAAACTGTAGAAGAATAATACAGTTGCGTCATACTTTCATCTGACTTGTATTCGGTTATGCACTTGGCAGAGAAAGAGAGAAAATGAAAATAGGTTACAGTGCAGCAGTTACACCGGCAATTTTACTGAGAATGTGTTCGTCCTAGCTCCCCTTCAGAGGTCTTTGTTCTGTGCCTTCTAAGTGAGAGCACAAACTTCCAAGTAATTTTCTTGCACTCTGTTTTTTTAAAGTTTTTAATGTTTATTTATTTTTCAGAGAGACAGAGAGTCAGAGCGTGAGTGGGGGAGGGGCAGACACACACACACACACACACACACACACACACACACACAGAATCTGAAGCAGGCCCCAGGCTCTGAGCTGTCAGCACAGGGTCCAACATGGGGCTCAAACCCACCAACCATGAGATCATGACCTGAGCTGAAGTCGGACACTTAACAGACTGAGGCACCCACACAGCACCCCCCCCCTTTTCTTTTTTAATTTTTTAATGTCTATTTTTGACACAGGCAGAGCGTGCACTCGGTTTTAACTTTACTTGCTAACTTTAGAATCTAATTCCCTGGCTACACTCTTCTGTATATTTAAGGTTTACAAAACATTTTCAAATATATGACTTGATTTAGTTCCACAGCAAATCTTCAAGGTGGGTAATACTGGTGTGATGTTTATTCTTACTTTCTTAGTGAGGAAACAGGACCAGACTGGTGGAGGGTCCCAAAGTCACATGGCCTGAAAAGAACCCTTCCTTCTGCAGACCCACTCAATCTTGAGACCGGATTGAATTGAATCGTGCTAGTGGTCGAAGGCAGTGAGGAGCTGGAGGGTGGGATGATATGTCTGACTCCCCACAGTCCCTTACATGAGCGTTCCACATCGTGATAGAAACCTTATGGGCTGGATTTTCCAACTTTCAAATATCATATTCTAAGTTTACTTTGTAAAATACACAAGCAGTGCCATGCCATGGATCTTCCTTCTTGTAGCCTCCCAACATCACTCTCCAGTCAAACTTACTGAACTGTATTCTGAGCGAAGACTAAGCTGATAAATGAAAATTAACAGGTGCATCTTTTCAAACAGATTTGTTTTTATTGCAAGAAATAATGTGGGTAAGGGTGCACAGAAACAGAAGTACATTTATAAACTGTTGGGACTATAATGTGGTGCAGTTTTTCTAAAGTATATTTGGTGGGCACTTGGGTGGCTTAGTTGGTAAGTGTCCAACTCTCGATGTTGGCTCAAGGCATGCTCTCATGGCTTGTGGGTTCAAGCCCTGCACCAGGCTCTGCACGGACAGTGTGGAGCCTGCCTGGGATTCTGTCTCCCTTTCTCTCTGCCCCTCCCCTGCTTGCTTTCTGTATCTTTCTCAAAATAAATAAACTTAAAAAAAATTAAGTGTAGTTGGAATTACATTTAAAAATGGAGAGATCTTGGGGCACCTGCGTGACTCAGTCGGTAAATCATCTGACTCTTGATTTCAACTCAGGTCACAATCTAGCGATTCATGGATTCGAGCCCTGCATCGGGCTCTGTGCTGACAGTGCAGAGCCTGCTTGGGATTTTCTCTCTCCCTCTCTCTCTCTGCCCCTCCCCTGCTCTCTTTCTGTCTCAAAATAAGTTAATAAAACAAAAAAAATTTTTAATTAAAAAAATGGAAAGATCCTTAAATTATGCATACTCTTGCCCACAACTATTTCTGTCCAATGGTTACTTTCCAAGGAAATAAACACTGGTATGTATAGAGTTTAGCTTTAAGAACGTACCCCACAAAGGTGTCACTAAGTGTCCCCAAAAAGACATTAATCACAGTTCTCTCTTAGAATGGAATATTTTGTAAAAATTAAAAAAAAGTGTGGTAAGAATATTTAATCATATAGAAGTATGTTTAGTATATATTATCCAGTAATGAAAGCAAATTAAGACAGAATGTAAAATTTCCCATGTTCATTGGGGTGGGGGTGGGAGGGAGCGTATGTGGGCCAAAGGAAAAAAAAAAAATGAAGACCTGCACTAAAACATTGGTGTTTACCCCCTGATTACAGGTTTTGCTTATGTTCTCTTTTGGGCTTTTTTGGTATTTTCTACATCGTCTATCGTGAACATGTTACTTTTGTAGCGAGAAAAAAAAGTTGTGCTAAACAGTTTACATTGCTAATGATGGACGATGGCCCTCAATGTCCAGCTTTCACTAGGGCCTGAAATGCTGGCGGATCAAAGGGAGCAATGTAGTGGCACCTCAGGTGCAGTCCTGGGACTAGCAAGAGGAGGGTCAGGATGAAAGGCCCTGGGTACTGCTCACATTCACAGACTTTGTGACGATGGCACAGCCCAGGACTGGATTGTGGTTGTGAATGCACCGCTCCCCATGTTTGGTGACCTCTATGAGAGCCTACGCAAATGTTCCCTGAAGAGGATGCTGCTTTAGTTGCTGACTCGTGCATATGCTTTTAACATTCATCCTTTATTACGCTTTCATTATGGACAGCTGATGTATTTGCTTCTGGGCCGGACTCCTGATTATCGCTTATCCTGTTCGGAAGATTGGTAATGAGTATCTGAGCAGAAATGATAATGGTGTCAGGAGTTGGCTTCTCAGTAGCCTGGGGGTGAGTGGAGAAGGTGCAAATATACATGAAACAAGGTTGGCCGTGAGCCAATCATCTTTGAAACTAAGTGATGGGTAACTGGGAACTCATTGAGGTGTTTGCTCTCCTTTTCCATACAGATGAAATTTGCAGTCATAAAAAGTATAAACATTTAAATTAAAAAGAGCATCTCAGTAACTTTGGTCACATGTGACTAACCAGTCTACTTTGTCCCCTATCCTCCCAACAGTGGTGACTATTACTTGGAATCATTTCATTAACCATAAAGGCAGGATGGCTTATTATTAAAAGGCCTTCGTGGTTGTAAACAAGTCTGGGCTGAAGCATGAACGCAAACTAGAAAATAAAGAGAGAGAGCCTATGTTTCCTAATCCAGCAAAATGGGAAGAGAGTCACTATTCTTGTCCTTAGCTTTGTGTTTTCTTTTCTTTTTTTCAATATATGAAATTTATTGTCACATTGGTTTCCATACAACACCCAGTGCTCATCCCAAAAGGTGCCCTCCTCAATACCCATCACCCACCCTCCCTTCCCTCCCACCCCCCATCAACCCTCAGTTTGTTCTCAGTTTTTAAGAGTCTCTTATGCTTTGGCTCTCTTCCACTCTAACCTCTTTTTTTTTTTTTTCCTTCCCTTCCCCCATGGGTTTCTGTTAAGTTTCTCAGGATCCACATAAGAGTGAAACCATATGGTATCTGTCTTTCTCTGTATGGCTTGTTTCACTTAGCATAACACTCTCCATTTCCATCCACGTTGCTACAGAGGGCCGTATTTCATTCTTTCTCATTGCCACGTAGTACTCCATTGTGTATATAAACCACAATTTCTTTATCCATTCATCAGTTGATGGACATTTAGGCTCTTTCCATAATTTGGCTATTGTTGAGAGTGCTGCTCTAAACATTGGGGTACAAGTGCCCCTATGCATCAGTACTCCTGTATCCCTTGGGTAAATTCCTAGCAGTGCTATTGCTGGGTCATAGGGTAGGTCTGTTTTTAATTTTTTGAGGAACCTCCACACTGTTTTCCAGAGTGGCTGCACCAGTTTGCATTCCCACCAACAGTGCAAGAGGGTTCCCATTTCTCCACATCCTCTCCAGCATCTATAGTCTCCTGGTTTGTTCATTTTGGCCACTCTGACTGGCGTGAGGTGATATCTGCGTGTGGTTTTGATTTGTATTTCTCTGATGAGGAGCGACGTTGAGCATCTTTTCATGTGCCGGTTGGCCATCCGGATGTCTTCTTTAGAGAAGTGTCTATTCATGTTTTCTGCCCATTTCTTCACTGGGTTATTTGTTTTTCAGGTGTGGAGTTTGGTGAGCTCTTTATAGATTTTGGATACTAGCCCTTTGTCCGATATGTCATTTGCAAATATCTTTTCCCATTCCGTTGGTTGCCTTTTAGTTTTGTTGATTGTTTCCTTTGCTGTGCAGAAGCTTTTTATCTTCATGAGGTCCCAATAGTTCATTTTTGCTTTCAATTCCCTTGCCTTTGGGGATGTGTCAAGTAAGAAATTGCTACGGCTGAGGTCAGAGAGGTGTTTTTCTGCTTTCTCCTCTAGGGTTTTGATGGTTTCCTGTCTCACATTCAGGTCCTTTATCCATTTTGAGTTTATTTTTGTGAATGGTGTGAGAGAGTGGTCTAGTTTCAATCTTCTGCATGTTTCTGTCCAGTTCTCCCAGCACCATTTGTTAGAGACTGTCTTTTTTCCATTGGATGTTCTTTCCTGCTTTGTCAAAGATGAGTTGGCCATACGTTTGTGGGTCTAGTTCTGGGGTTTCTATTCTATTCCATTGGTCTATGTGTCTGTTTTTATGCCAATACCATGCTGTCTTGATGATTACAGCTTTGTAGTAGAGGCTAAAGTCTGGGATTGTGATACTTCCTGCTTTAGTCTTCTTCTTCAAAATTACTTTGGCTATTCGGGGCCTTTTGTGGTTCCATATGAATTTTAGGATTGCTTGTCCTAGTTTTGAGAAGAATGCTGGTGCAATTTTGATTGGGATTGCATTGAATGTGTAGATAGCTTTGGGTAGTATTGACATTTTGACAATATTTATTCTTCCAATCCATGAGCACAGAATGTTTTTCCATTTCTTTATATCTTCTTCAATTTCCTTCATAAGCTTTCTATAGTTTTCAGCATACAGATCTTTTACATCTTTGGCTAGATTTATCCCTAGGTATTTTATGCCTCTTGGTGCAATTGTGAATGGGATCAGTTTCTTTATTTGTCTTTCTGTTGCTTCATTGTTAGTGTATAAGAATGCAACTGATTTCTGTACATTGATTTTGTATCCTGCAACTTCGCTGAATTCATATATCCGTTCTAGCAGACTTTTGGTGGAGTCTATTGGATTTTCCATGTATAATATCATGTCATCTGCAAAAAGTGAAAGCTTGACTTCATCTTTGCCAATTTTGATGCCTTTGATTTACTTTTGTTGTCTGATGGCTGATGCTAGAACTTCCAACACTATGTTAAACAACAGCGGTGAGAGTGGACATCCCTGTCATGTTCCTGATCTCAGGGAAATGTGTTTTCTTTATATATAAATTAAAAAAAATTGTTGGAGACAGACCTAATTTCACTTAAATTAGCCAACAATAACAATTGTTCTGTTTGACTATGTCTCAAAGAGTTTTCCAGTATAAAAAATGCCATAGCTGAATTTTCTGTGTGCATTCTCTATTAAAATAGCAAGAGGAGTTGGAAACAGACATTGTTTAACATGAGAAAATAGAGTTTACTATAATTCTAATTAGACCTCTCTCTCCTCTCTCTCTCTCTCCTTCTCCTTCTCCTTCTCCTTCTCCTTCTCTATTTAGACAAATACGTCTTCATTAATTTGGGCAAAAATTCATTGTTAGCCCTTTATCTTTCATGTTTATCAGGGAGATTCAAGTCAAATGTAATGCCCAATTGTAACACACCATTCTAGTATCTAATAATTTTGACTCCTGGCCTATTCTCATCCATTATTCTTATATTTTCCATTAGGTTTAATCTGACAGTTTCAAGAATTATAACCCCCGGAGCACCTGGATGGCTAGTCAGTTATCTGTCTGACTTCAGCTCAGGTCATGATCTCACGGTTCGTGAGTTCAGGCCCCACATTGGGCTCTCTGCTGTCAGCACAGAGCCCGCTTCAGATCTTCTGTCCCTCACTCTCTCTGCCCCTCCCCTGTTCTTTCTCCCTGTTTCTCTTTCTTTCTCTCTCTTGGATAAGCATTTAAAAAAATTTTTTTAAGTTCCTTTCTATTAAAAAAAAAAAAAAGAATTATAAACGCCAAGTGAGTATGATTCTAGAAATTAGCAGGTTCCATGATGATGTTTTATCGAACTGAACCTTACCATTGACTATAAGATATCACTGTTTTGTAACAGTCCAAAATGTTATAAAAGGGCAACACTGTCATTTTTATTATCTTTCTGTATGGTTTATGTTATTTTATCGTGGTAAACACATAACATAAAATCCACCATGTTAACCATTTTGAAGCATGAAGTTTACTAGCTTAAATACACTCATAATTGCGAAACACGTCACCAGAACGTTTTCATCTTGCAAAAGTGAAATGTATTCATTAAACTGTAACTTCTCTTTTTCCCCTTCCCCTTATGAGCACCATTCTACTTTCTGTTTCTGTGAATTTGACTACTTCAAATGCCTCACACAGGTGGAAAACCATCCATTTTCATGGATGTGAGGTAACATCTCATTGTGGTTTTGACTTGCACTTCTCTGATGATGAGGGATATCGAACATCCTTTCACGTAATTGTTGGCCGTTTGTGCATCATCTCTGAAGAAATGCTATCACTACCTTTGATACTATATCACATTAGAATGTCTGCACTTAAACTCGAAGATTTGCTCTTGAGCTTTGAAATTTTGGAGGATGTAGTTTTGGATTCTCCATCAAGTTTGAATGTGGTTAATCCTTACGCTCAAAGAATGGCACGACTCTTACAAGTATGGCATCATAGTCAGAGTAGGCTTTAAATAGCATCCAGTCCAGTTTCTAGACCCAACAGGAATATAAGTGGATTTCCTAGAGTAATTTTATACATATTTCAAACACAGAAGTCATTTATAAAATGATTGAAGAATTAATATAAAAGGAACACATCTATGAAACTGAACATTCAATACACTTGATTATAAGTATTTGAAAGAGGAGGAGCAGCTGCATGTTTTTAAAAGGAGAACTTAGAGGGACAGCTGTCAAATATTTGTGATAGTCATCTGTAGAAAGTATCATTATGACTGGGTTCTATTTTCTTTTGTATTATAAGCATTTTCTAATTTTTTTTTTCTCTCATAACCAGAAGAATAATAAGTGGGGTTTTTTTTAAGAATGTTCATTTGTTATTGAGATCAGTTTTCACAAAGTGTGGTCTGCTCATCGACTGCATCAAAATCACCTGGAGAATTTAAATGTGGATTCCTTGGCCAAGTCCCAGGCCAAGAGTTAGCATTTTTAACAAATACCCTGGTGATTCTCATGCATTTTAATAAGGCTGACAAAGAGTTGATGAGGAGTAAAATAGCTAAAGTGCCCCCCTTTGATACTCTCTTTATACATGTGCTAGAGTTTCCGAACCGCACCTGCCCGTTGTCCTCCCCGCACGGAAATAAGTCAGAAGGTACACTGGATTCCTGGTTGATGGAAGCACGATCCCTCCTCCAATCCCTCCTCCGGCAAGCGGGAGTTTTCTTGATTTCCTGATGGAAAGAGCTGTCTGAAGGACGTAGCAACCCTGCCATTGAAAGCAAATGAAGACTGTGGTTGGCGTGACCGGAGGTCATTCAGTAGCAACCATCGGGAGTGAGTCGAGCCCACCGTGCTGACGGACTGAGTGGCTCATCCCGCTCACTTTCGTGCTGCATTGCTGGCCCACTGAGCCCCCCCGTAACTGTGCCCCATCCATAGAATGAAGACAGTCCTAGTACCTATCTACTCGGATTTTCACTTTTTTTAATGCTAGAAACCGAGAGTTCAGAGTACTCCATGCCTTAGAACAAAGGAGACCTTCCTAATGATGGCTTCTGTCTCACAAATAACAGTAACCATTATTTATTCAGCCCTTATTGTGTGCTAGAGACTGCTCGAAGCACTCTGCGTTAATTAATTTTTATCCTCTTAACAATCGTATGAGATAGATAGCATCCCTGTTTCACAGACGAAAAAACTGAGGCTTCTAGAGAGACTCAAGGTTCACAGATTTGGGAAGCAGTGGAGGCCAAACTTGAGCTCATCGATTTCACTATATTGTCTCTTTCCACAGACTTGAGCTTATCAATTTCACTATATTGTCTCTTTCCACAGACTTATTTTCTCACTAACTAAATATACGTAGTAATTTATGTTCGGCTGACTTGTTAATTAAATTTTTTTTTTAATTCCTAAGAATATTTTTTTTTTCTGGCTCAACGCTTCATGCAGAAAAATTATTCTGCTGAGGCACCTGGGTGGCTCAGTCAATTGAGCACTCGACTCTTGGTTTTGGCTCAGGTCATGATCTCACGGTTTGTGGATTTGAGCCCCACATCAGGCTCCATGCTGCCAGTGTGGACCCTGCTTGGGATTTTCTCTCCCCCTGCCCCCCCACTCAAAATAAATAAATAAACTTAAAAAAAAAGAAAAGAAAGAAAAATTGCTAAGAAACTGAGTGAAATTAGCATTTTCACGTTCACCTGGAGGACAGCATCCTTTGTAGCTTAAGCAATAATGACAAGAATTTATCCAAAGGGTCGTGGGGACTCTTGAAAATCAGCAGTGGAGGGAAGAGAGAGAGGAAGGAATCACATCACCCAGGTATGATGTCAGAGGCAATACATGAACCAGGAATTAACCGTTTAATAACTGGATAGAATTTTAACAACATTAACCCACCCACCTCAGTTCCACATTTGATTCACCAACGGAAGTCTCTCTCCCTTCCCAAGTCACTCCCTAAAAATGCGCAGCATAATGCACTGCGGGCTCTTACTCTCCTCCAAAGGTAGCTGTGCTCTTGCCTTGTGTGGCACTTCCTGCTGCTTCCCAGCATGTGAGGATCTCCTTCTGCAGGGCTCTGAGAAGGGAGAACAGGGTCCCAGCGACTCCTCTCCACCTACACTTCCAAGGCCCCAAGCAACCTCCTTGTTGGTCATCTCAGGATTCTTCAATAGCAAAGAAGAAAATGGACAAGGATGGCGAGAGCTCCTTCCATGTTTTTACCCTAACCAGGTGGGGGAAACACAGGGGCGTAGATCAGTAGATGAGCCTAGTGTATGGATTAGGAAAGGAAGCTGGCCATTGCCTGTGCACACTTTGCTGCAAAGGCCACCTCTTCCCATGATGTGGTGGATAAAAACCAGTTTACCTGTTAATGTCTCTTAAAAGGCAGAGAGGAGTTATTCAGCTCTGTAGCCCAGGTCTATGGGCAAAACACTATTTGGCTAAAATGTGGCAGACATATTGGGATGCTTCAAGACTCCAGGGATGGGCATGGGTGCTGAGGTCCTCTAGAGATTATCTCAAAATATCCAATTTTTGCTCACATAGTTCCCTCTTGTGGCTAAAGTATTCACTAGAAGAAACATTTACTTAAGGCTTAATCATCCTCTATTAAAAACATTGTATAACTGAGGTATATATAACATACAATGTTATATTAGTTTCAGGTGTACAATGCAGTGATTCAACAATTCTGTACATTATACTACACTCACCATGATGAGTATACTCCCCTTCTGTCACCAAACAACGCTATTACAATGTTGACTATCATCCTCATTCTCCTAATCTATAGACTTGATAAAAATAGTGGACATTTCTGGGTTACCGGGGTGGCTCAGTCTTGGGGCTGAGTTGTTGGACTTTTGATTTCAGCTCAGGTCATGATCTCACAGTTCATGGGTTCGAGCCCTCGTTGGGCTCTGCGCTGACAGCGCAGAGGTTACTTGGGATTCTCTTTCCCCTCTCTCCATGCCCCTCCCCCCCTCAAAATAAATACATAAATTTTTTAAAAATGGACATTTCTAAGCTTCTTCATCATGAAAGCATACTAACAATTTCCTTATTCGTTTCCTATGATTACATCCTCAGCGTTCTTTTCGAACATGTGGGCATTTCTATCTTGTTTTATTATTCCAGTTATCAACAATAGCATTTCTTGGGTTCTCTGACTTTTCATTACACTGTGGACAAATATAAGGTAAGAAAGAATGGAGCAAAAGAGAACTTCTGAAAGGAGGTCCACCCAACTGAGCAGTCAAGCAACCATCCAGTGTGTCAACGTCCAGTAATCCTCCCAAGTCTTCCTCTCTGTCTCGCAAAGACACTGTCACCTTTCTCCTTCCAACCATGCAGCACCTTTTCTACCTGGGTTCTCTTCCTTCATAGACTCACCTTTATTCTTTGTCTTCGTGTTGGTTCCCCCAGAAGCTGACTCTGAGACATAAATACACACACAAATAGTTTGTTTGGGTGGTGATGTCGGGAAATTCCAGCAGGGAAAGTAAGACATGGTAGGGAAGACGGCCAACAAAAGGAGTGTTTCCAAGCTTGTTGGCAGCACCATGGGTAACAGGTGCTCAGTCCCTCTGAGGAATTCTGGGAACCAGTGTGGGACCCGTGCCTCTGAGGTATTCTACCTGGGAAGTGAGGGAGCGAGAGAGTTATACACCAACTCTTATCAGTCATCAGAGAGGGGCTGCTCCTGGGAGGTGTTAAATCTCCACACACTGGGCTTCCACACTCATGGTTGGATCTCTGGCCACTAGAAAAAGCCATTGCAAGGTGGTGCACCTGCTGGCGGTTGCTGAAGCCCCAAGGAGACATGGTCAGAGCACCAACAGCATCTGCTACACTAGTGCCTAAGATTCTAATCAAGCACAGTGAAACCCATTGTCAAAAGCCGGGGCTCACAGACGAGGGAAAAGGAACAAAGGCTCTGGAGACAGACTGATTGTTTTCAAAATCTGGGTTCTTTTTTTGTTTTTGTTTTTAATTTTTTGAATGTTTATTTTTGAGAGAGAGTGAGAGATAGAGAGAAAATGTGAGCGTGGGAGGGGCAGAGAGACAGGTAGACACAGAATATAAAGCAGGCTCAGGCTTTGAGCTGTCAGCACAGAGTCCAATGCAGGGCTCGAACCCACGAATCGCGAGATCGTGACCTGAACTGCAGTCAGAGACTTAACCCACTGAGCCACCCGGGTGCCCCCAAAATCTGGGTTCTTAACCTCTCTAAACTTCAAAACTCCACAAAAGAGTGTTGTAGGGATTGAAGTGTGTCACTCGTGTAAAAGTCCCCAATATTGTGATTGACAATTAGTACATATTCCCCCAAATGCTAGTTGTGAATATTTTTATTAACACCTGATCGCCTCACGGAGATCAATTGTCAGACACGACCTAAAAATGTTCTGCTTCGGGCACCTGCGTGACTCACCCGGTTAAGGGTCTGACTTAGGCTCAGGTCAGGGTCTCATAGTTCGTGAGTTTGAGCCCCACACCGGGCTCTGCACTGACAGCGTGGAACCTGCTTTGGATCTTCTGTCTCCCTCTCTCTCTGCCCCTCCCCTGTTCATTTTCTCTCCCTCTCCCTCCCTCTCTCTCTCTCTCTCTAAAATAAATCAACATTAACAATAGTTTTTAATAGTATAAAAGTAAACATTAACAAAATCTTTTAAAAATGTTCTGTTTGACCGGGTTGCCCAGCAGGGACCCAGAAGTTTCTGTCTCTCTGCTGGCACAGCCTTTACATCAGTGAGAAGAACTGACAAAATGTCTGGGTATCACTCCAACTACTGTAATCTTGGAGACGTGGCCAGATGGAGCCCTGAATTACCATCAGAGTGGGGAGAGGGTGGTTTCAAGCTGAGGGGGCTCAATAGGTCACAGAAGAGTGGATAGATGTCCCAAGCAAGGTCTCTTTTGTGGTCCACCTTACATTCTCTGCACTATTTTCCTACCCAGACACCCAGTCTGTAATTTTTTTTTTTATGTTTATGAGAAAAAGTAAGGGAGGGAAGAGCTGGTATTTCTTATTCTCCAAAACAAGTTCCAACACAAAAACATAACTGCCCTTTCAATAAGCAAGTATTTTTGGAATTCCTTAGCTCAAATGAAATTACATGGTTCACATGCTCAAAGCATTTTTTTTTTCCAACTGTTTTTCCTCCCCAGTCAGCGGAGACCAGACTTTTGGAAAAGCTCAAACTTTCATTAAAGTTCAGCCATGCAGGATATAAAAGCTGGGTGGGTCCCGCTCAGATTTTTCTTTCTTGCTAAACATCTCTACCTAACTGACAGCAAGAACAGGTGTAGAAGGCCAAGGAGAGCCCTAGGAGGCCACGTAAAGACAACAGAAAAGCAAATTTTGAGGAAAAAAAATTTAAATTTTCTAAAAGGCAGAAAACACTAATTTTTTAATTCTTAAGACACTGAAATAAATATCTAGCAAGCTCCTTTCAGTACAATGCTGTATTATTCTAAATCGCTCATTGATCATGAAGATTATAATTGAAATTACAAATCTCAAAAAGTGTTCCGCAATGAGTATTTACAGATCCTTGATTTAAAAAAGTATTGCCTGCCTGAATTAAAATAAACATTTCTTTCAAAGTTGGCACTGGAAGGAGAATGTTGATGTGGAGAACAGCTGGGCTGTAAACCCTCTAGATTCATCTTCCCCTTAGCCTGGGGGGGAAGGCATTGTTCTCTCCCCTAATACGGGCCTAAGCCAGAGCAGTCGGCTGGTTTGATTCCAAGAGCACTTCCCAATAAACTTCCTGTACCCTAATGTCTGTCTCAGAGTCTGCTTCCCCGAAAACCCGGTTTGTGGCAGGTACCCACAGGCCAGGGGCACATATCCAGACACCTTAACCCCTCAGGTCTAGACCCAAAAGAGTGAAGGGAGGGGCACTTGGGTGGCTCAGTCTGCGAAGCATCTGACTCTTTGCTTCAGCTCAGGTCTTGACCTCAGTGTTTTGTGGGTTCAAGCCCCCCATCGGGCTCTGTGCTGGCAGTACGAGCCTGCTTGGGATTCTCTCTCTATCCCTCTGCCCCTTCCACTCGCACCGCCTCTGTCTTTCTCAAAATAAATAAATAAACTTTAAAAAAAAAAAGGAGTAAAAGAAGGAAAAGGTCATAGCAGCCTATTATTGTCTGTATGTGAAATTATCTCAGCTCAGTTGATTGGTAGTGATTTTCTCTTTGCAAAAGGAAGTTTGCCTGTCTCTCTTTCGAGGTCTCTGAATAATAACCGTATCAGAATATAACCCAATAGGTAGATTTATAAATATGTAAGTTGTGGGGGCATTTTATTGTAAACTGTCTTTTTTTAAAAGTGTATTTATTTTTGAGAGAGAGGGAACGTGAGCGGGGGAGGGGCAGAGATAGAGGGGGACAGAGGATCTGAAGGGGGCTCTGTGCTGACAGCAGAGAGCCTCATGTGGGGCTGGAACTCACGAACTGTGAGATCGTGACCTGAGCCAAGGTCAGACACTTAACCCACTGAGCCACGCAGGCGTCCCTGTTGTAAACTATCTTATTAGTAGTCAAAATAAAATACCAAAAAAGAATAGAGGTGACTTAAAAGAAATGAAAGAAGTATCAATATATCTCACTTCGTAAAAAACACATTCCTAGAAAAGCAGACTATGAATTACGTTTTGGTGAATTAAATTATATTTTAATGTCAGCAGGAGAACTCAACTGACAAATCGTTTGGCAGAGAAAAAATTGCAACTTTGAATCATTACCTTCCGATTCACTTTAGGAAACTAGATTTTCAGTCACTGAAATGATTTAAACTAAAGTATTTGTTATTCATGTCTCCTTTCATTAAAATATAAGTGTTTGTAGGGGCACCTGGGCAGCTCAATTGGTTAATCGTCTGATTCTTGATTTCAACTCAGGTCATGATCTTAAGGTCATGCGATCGAGCCCCATATTGGGCTCTGCACTGACAGCATTGAACTTGCTTGGGATTCTCTCTCTCCCTCTCTCTCTACCCCTTCCCTTCTTGCCTGCTCGTGCGCATTCTCTCTCTCTCTTTCACACACACACAAAAACCTGAACATAAAATGTATTAAAAAGAATATGAATAGGAGCACCTGGGTGGCTCAGTCTGTTAAGTGTTAAGTGTCCAGCTTCAGCTCAGGTCACAATCTCACAGTTTGTGAGTTCGGGCCCCGTGTCGGACTCTGTGCTGACAGCTCAGAGCCTGGAGCCTGCTCTGGATTCTGTGTGTCTCTCTCTCTCTCTCTCTCTCTCTCTCTGCCCATCCCCCACTTGTGCTCTGTCTCTCTGTCTCTTGCAAAAATAAACATATATATATTAATTATTATATATATATATATGTGTTTGTATATGTATATGTGTATGTATATGTATATATATATATATATATATATATATATATGTTTGTAAACATGTGTAGACGCATATGGGAATGGCCCTGTTTAAAACTACATTAATTATAAAATAAAGTATCTGTTATTCAAAATATAAAACCATGGCAAAACACCTAATATAAAGTTGCATTCAACTCTAATTAATTACTCTCAGCCCAGTGATTTTAAAGACAGAGGAAGAAAAATTTGCATCAAATTATACGTTGCTGTAATATTCTTGAGGAGATTATCCAAACACTCCCCGAGTACTGGAACTCTGTTTTATTACTATTGCCCACAATAAATGCATTGACAAGGACTTATTCTCTTAAATACTTTTAATTCTTTTGTTTTTCTTAATGTAGTCTCCACACCCAATGTGGGGCTTGAACTCGTGACCCCAAGATCAAGAGTCGCATGCTGCAGCGGCTGAGCCAGCCAGGAGCCCCAAAATAATTTGAATTGTAATGCTGTGTTTTAGCGGTGGATTTAAACTGCCTCCTAGATGAGTAGTTAAGAAGAGAGAAATGAAGGTTAGGAATTTACTATCCTCTTCCACCAAAGAGTGTGTTTGTTCCCCTTAGATTAGTAGTCACAGAGAAACCATGGATAATATGATGCCAGATTTGGATAGAGCATTGAGAACTTGGCCACAGCTCAAAGCCAGTAATTCATATTTAAATAAAATGAACATTTAGATGCAGCGCTCAGATTTAGTTAAGATTATATTATAAAGATCCAGGAGGAAATCAGTCCTGAGATCACATCTATTTGCAGTAGAATGAGTAATTTCCTTTGGTGAATAATTATGTGAGTAGATCTGTTATTGTAAATCGACCTAAGCCTGCATAATGGTATCATCAGAGGCAAGAGGCATAAGTCCATGGGTCAGGAATGTCCCTTGGAGAGGAGGAATAGTATGTACCCCGATCCAAAACACTGACATGTACTCTTTTGGAAAGAGTTTCAGGGGATGCCTGGGTGGCTCAGTCAATTAAGCATCCAACTTCAGCTCAGGTCATGATCAGTTCATGGGTTTGAGCCCTGCGTCAGGCTCTATGCTGACAGCTCAGAGCCTGGAGCCTGCTTCAGATTCTGTGCCTCCCTCTCTCTCTGCCCCTCCCCTGCTCACGCTCTGTTTCTCTCTCTCTCTCTTAAAAATAAATAAACATTTAAAAAATTTTAGAAAAGAGTTTCAGATTCATAAGGATATTTCTTAAAAATAGGCTTCCAGAAAATTACTAGAACTGATAAACAAATTCAGTAAGGTTGCAGGATACAAAATCAAAATACAGAAATCTGTTGCATTTCTATATGCTAATCATGAAGTAGCAGAAAAAAAATTAAGAAAACAGTCCCATCCATAATTGCACCAAAAAGAAGAAAATAGCTAGGAATAAACCAAGGACTGCACTCTGAAAACTATAAAACATTGATGAAAGAAATCAAAGATGACACAAACAAATGGAAAGATATTCCGTGCTCATGGATGGGGAGAAGAAATATTAAAACGTCCGTGCTCCCCAAAGCAACCTACAGATTTAATGCAATTCCTATTAAAATATCAACAGCATTTTTCACAGAATTATAACAAAATGGACAATTCTAAAGTTTCTATGGAACCACAAGAGAATCTCAAATAGGCAAAGCAATCTTGAAAAAGAAGAACAAAACTGGAGGCATCACAATCCCAGATTTCAAGACATACTACAAAGCTGTAGTAATCAAAACAGTATGGTACCGGCACAAAAATAGACACATAGATCAATGGAAGGATAGAGAACCCAGAATCAAACCCACAATTATATGTTCAATTGATTTTCAACAAAAGAGTCAAGAATATGCAATGGGAAAAAGCCTCTTCTACAAATGGTGTTGGGCAAACTGGACAGCTACTTGCAGAAGAATGAAACTGGCCTCTTTTATACACCATACACAAAAATTAACTCAAAATAAATTAAAGATCTAAGTGAGAGACCTGAAATCATAAAAATCCTAGAAGACAGCATGGGCAGTAATTTCTCTGACATTGACAAAATCAACATTTTTCTAGATACGTCTCCTGAAGCAGGGGAAATAAAAGCAAAAATAAACCATTGGGGCTACACCAAAATAAAAAGCTTCTGCACAGCAAAGGAAACCATCAACACAATAAAAGGCAGCCTATGGAATGGGAGAAGATATTTACAAATGACATTTCTGATAAGGAGGCAGAATACAAAATACATAAAGGGGCAGAAGACATGAACAGACATTTCTCCAAAGAAGACATCCAGATGGCCAAGAGACACATGAAAAGATGTTCAACATCATTTATCATCAGGGAAATGCAAATCAAAACCATAATGATATATCACTTTACAACTGTCAGGATGGCTAAAATCAACAACACAAGAAACAGGTGTCGGCGAGGAGGTGGTGAAAGGGGAACCCTCTTGCCCTGTTAATGGGAATGCTAACTGGTGTAGCCACTGTAGAAAATAATATGGAGGTTTCTTTAAAAAATTACAAATAGGGGGACCTGGGTGGCTCAGCCGATTAAGCATACGACTCTTGATTTCAGCTCAGGTCATGATCTCACAGTTCGTGAGCTCAAGCCCCACATCAGTCGCAGCACCTGCTTGGGATTCTCTCTCTCCCTCTCTCTCTCTGCCCCTCCCCTGCTTGCTCTCTCTCTCTCTTTTAAAAAAGTAAATGAAGAAACATTAACACAAACCTTAAAAAATTGCAAATAGAATTCCCATCTGATCCAGTAATTCAACTCTTGGGTATTTATCCAAAGAATACAAAACACTAATTCAGAAAGATATATGCACCCCTATGTTTACTGAAGTATTATTTACAACCAAATTATGGAAGCAACCCAAGTATCCATGGACTGATGAATGGATAAAGAAGATGTGGCATATGTATAGAGTGGAATATTACTCAGCCATAAAAAGAATGAAATCTTGCCATTTGCAACAACATGGATGGAGCTACAGGGTATGAAACTAAGTGAAGTCAGTCAGAGAAAGACAAATATCACATGATTTCACTCATGTGGAATTTGTGAAACAAACAACAAACAAACAAACAAACAAACAAAAGAGACAAACCAAGAAACAGATTCTTAACTGTAGAGAACTGATGGTTGCCAGTGGGGAGGTGGGTAAGGGGATGGGTGAAATAGGTGATGGGGATTAAAAGAATTATCATGGGGTGTCTGGGTGGCTCAGTTGGTTAAGTGTCCAACTCTTGATTTTACTTTAGGTCATGATCTTGCAGTTCAGGAGTTTGAGCCCCGTGTGGGGCTCTGTGCTGATAGCATGGAGTGTGCTTGGGATTCTTTCTCTTTCTTCCTCTCTCTCTGTCCTTCCCCCCACCTCAAAATAAATAAACTTTTTATTATTTTTTTAACGTTTTTTTTTAAATTTATTTTTGAGACAGAGAGAGACAGAGCAGGAGCAGGGGAGGGGCAGAGAGAGAGGGAGACACAGAATCGGAAGCAGCTCCAGGCTCTGAGCTGTCAGCACAGAGCCTGACGTGGGGCTGGAACTCACTGACTATGAGATCATGACCTGAGCTGAAGTCGGATGCTTAACCGACTGAGCCACCCAGGCGCCCCTAAATAAACTTTTTAAAAAAGGAGTACGATTATCGTGATGAGCACTGAGTAATGTATAGAATTGCTGAATCACTATATTGTGCACCTAAAACTAATATAACGTATGAATATACTGGAATTAAATAAATGTATGTATATGTATATATGGGTTTCTCAGTTACAAGTTACTTCACTTCTCTAAGCCTCTTAGACGTGTCACATGAAAAGACAAGAGACATCGCACGCCCAAAACAAAAGGTGCAGGTGAAGAAGCAGCCATATTTCTACACTGAGGAGGTCTGTGCAGACCCATAGTCTCTCCCACTCCTTTAGGACCTGCTTCAGGTTCTCTAACTCTTGGGTCAGGTGCGTGTTTAACTCCGTGATGAACACACTAAAGGTGTGGAAGTGGTGAGAGACGAATGCAGATTCCGGTGCGTCCTTGGGGCTTCCAGTTTGTCCTGGCTTCCCCCGCTCACATCCCCACTACCCATTCCGGGGATTTTAGCTCCAGCAAGAAACACAGAGTGACAGCCTCGCATAGACCGTGCAACCAGCTTTTATACTGCATACAATCAAATCCCTCTAATAAACCCATTACAGTGTTTCTTTCTATAGTGGCTCAGCTGGTTTGAACAAACCTGGACTGATACATTTGGGTTAGAATGTTTTTGTTCTTATTTTTTACTGTTACAAAAAGTGCCACTGTCGACACTCAGGTCTGTGCCTCCTGGTGCACTTGGGCAAGAATTCCCCTACGGAAGGTACCTAAGAGTGCATATCGCTGGATTGTTGGGTATTCGAATGTTCGACTTTATGAGATAATGCCAAGTTCCATTTTAGAGCATTTGTGCCAATTTATATACTCACACCGGCATTGCTTAGGAGCTGCCCTTGATACAAGTCTTCGCAATGACTTTGTGGAGTAGTATTTCTTAATTTTAGCCCATCTGGAGAGAGGTTTTCTGACTGTCATCTTAATTAACATTTATAGAATTGTTAGTGAGGGTGGAGAATATAATTTTATGTTTCTATTCCCTATATTTCCTCTTCGGCAAAATGACGACCCATGAGTTTTACCCATGTTCTGTGCATTGTGGGATGTTTAATTATTGATATACAGAGGGAGTTCTTTATATATGATGGGAACAAGTGCTTTAGGGTCAGATGCAGCGGTGTGCTGGAGCTGGTTTGGCCAAGAGCAATTTTGTGCATTTCCATCTCTTCCTCACTCTGTATTTAGTGACATCACATTGGTAGCTTGAAAGTGGCCTTGATGGGATTATCTGCTCCACGGAAATCATCCAACCCTACAAATCACGGACAGCTAGCTTTTAAACATTGATTGGCACACCACTATTATACATGTTGCAAATATCGGCTATTGGTTTGTGGCTTGTCTACAGATTCTTTTGTGGGGTCTTTTGAAGAAATGAAGTCCTTAATTTTGAATGTCTTAAAATCTGATAGGGTGAGCCTTTCTACCTTATTCTTCTCTAAGAGTCTTTGTTATTTTATATTTTGATCTTTGTTCATCTATACGAGTTTTAGAATCAGCTTATCAGTTTGAGGAGGAAACCATTAGGATTTGGAATTAAATTACATTGAATCTATAGATCAGAATGGGGAGGACTGACAGAGTTCTTCCTATTGAAGACCCTTCACCATTTATTTATTTATTTGAGAGAGAGAGAGAGACCATGCGTGCAAGCAGGGGAGGTGCAGAGAGAGAGGGAGAGGCAGAGAGAGAATCTTAAGTAGGTTCCACACTCACTCAGCACAGAGCCCAATGTGGGCTCGATCCCACACCCCTGGGGTCATGACTTGAGCCGAAATCAAGGGTCAGATGCTTAACCAACTGAGACACCCAGGTGCCCCACCATTTATTTCTGTAAAAGGTCTTCTCTGATGTTATTTGAATAGGGTTTTAGAATTTATTCCATGCAGGTCTTATACCACTTTCTCGTTAGATGTAGCTAATTTTTTTTATTCTTATTGCAAACTGTGTTTTTCCCCAAAATTATATCTCTGTTTGTTGCCAATGTTTAGAAATAATATCTGAGGGGTGCCTGGCTGGCTCCATCGGTAAAGCATGGGCTCTTGGGGTCATGAGTTCAATCCCCACGTTGGGAGTAGAGTTTACTTTCAAAAAATAAATTAAATAAAAAAAGAAATTATATATGATTGAGTGTATTGGTCTTCTATTCAACCATGTACTGAGCTCTGTTATTTCCAATCATTTGCCTTTAGATCCTTTGGGACTTCCTATGTAGACAATTATATCTTTATAAATAAAGATTACTCCAATACATCTACCTTTTACTGCCTTTCCCCATTAATTATTTTTAATGTTTATTTTTGAGAGAGACAGAGAGAGAGAGAGAGAGAGAGAGAGAGAGAGAGAGAGAATGTGGGCAGGGGAGGGGCAGAGAGAAAGGGAGACAGAGAATGTAAAGCGGGTTCCACGCTGTTGGCACACGGCCTGATGTGGGGCTCAAACCCATGAACTGTGAGATCATGGCCTGAGCAGAAGTCGGACACTCAGCTGGCTGAGCCACCCAGGCACCCCATGCTTTCTCCCATCTTTGAGTTTTGTTACTTCTTTTTCCTGTCTTACTGCACTTGTTAGGAAATCCAGTATAATCCTGAATAGAAGCAAATGGGCTTCTTTATCTTCTTCCTGATTTTTTAGGGGCTGTTTCTCTTTTTTTCAACACTAGTATTATTTGTTGCATCTTTTGAGATGACTGTGTGTTTTTCCCCTTTAATTTGTTAATTACTGAATTATAATTGTATATTCTCTAGTGTTTAACTACCCTTTCATTTCTGAAAAAAAAGAAACCCAGCGTGTTTATGATGTATTGTGTTTTTAAAATAAACTCCTTGGTTTGTTTTATTGGCATTTTATTTGAATTTTATAGCTATGCTTTTGGTTGGGATTGGTCCCTGATGTTTCTTTATTGTACTGTCCTTGCTTAATCTTGACACCAAGGTTACATTAATCTCAGAAAATTAGCTGTGTCGTATTCCCTCTTTTTCTGTTGAGACAGTTTTAACGATTGGAGTGATATCTTCCTTAAAAACCTGTTGTACGTCATCTGTGAAAACATGTGAACTTAATATTTCCTTTCTGGGAAGACTTTAAAATATTGATTATGCTTCTTCAATAGCTAAAAGGCAATTTGGGTTCTCTATTTTTGAGTAAGTTTTGATGTTATATATTTTTAGGAATTTGTCCATTTCACTTAAATTTTCAAATGTTTGACCTCAATGCACACAATTAAAAAAATGTCTGCTTTATTTTCGGTTATGTGCCTTCCACCCGTGTTGCTTGTTCTTTCTCTCTTTTTTTTCTTGTTCCATCTCAGCAGAGATTTCCCTATAAGACAGAATTTGTACTTTATTAACTCTCTCTTTTGCATCTTTGTTTACTTTTTTAAAACATTTATTTATTTTTGAGTAGACAGAGACAGAGCACAAGGGGGAGGGGCAGAGACGGAGACTCAGAATCCAGAGCAGGCTCTAGGCTCTGAGCTGTCAGCGCAGAGCGTGACGTGGGGTTCGAACGCACAAACCATGAGATCACGGTCTCAGCCAAAGTCAGACGCTCAACTGACCGAGCCACCCAGGTGCCCCGCATCTTTGTTAACTTTTTGCATGAACTTCTATTTTTGTCTTTACTATGTACTTCCTTCTACTTTTTTTTTTTCCCTATTGGTCTTTTCATAATTTCTTAAGTTGAACACATAGCTAACTAACTCTTAACTTTCTTCTTTTCTACAATTAGCATTTAAATTAATAAACTTCCTTCCAAGGACAACTTTAGCTATATCCTACAGGACACGGTAGGTAGTATTTTCATTATCATTCAGTTTTTAGTGTTTTTACATTTCTATGATCCTTTGTTCTTTGACACATGAGTTATTTATAAGTGTGTTTCAATTATTTTCAAACATGTGGGGAATTTTACAAAATTATCTTTTGTTATGTGGCTGACCCACACCCATCGGGTGTAGTATGCTTTCCTACAGGCAGGCAGTCATTCTTAACAGGTGCTTGTGTGTCCTTGTAAAGATACTCAATGCATTTGCAAGCATAGATCAAGACATATGTCTTCTTTTGTAAAGAGGCACAATGTGAGCATTCTATAATGTTGGATTGGATCTTTTTTTCCTATTTAATGGTACACCTTAGAACGGTTCTTCTGCGTCTCTATAGATATACCTCTTTTTTTCTGACTGCTCAAGATAACACTGCATAGGTGTTCTGTAACTACTTTACCAGTCCTCTCTCAGGACACATTGCAGTTAATTTCCATCTTCTGCTGTGTGTACAATGTTGCAATGAGGGTTCCTTCGCAGGCATTTTTATCCCTATGTATGATTAGGTGCATAGGATGAATCCCTAGGAGTCGAATCACTGGCTCAAACAGAATGCATTTTGACACATGTTGCCACTTTGTTCCTAAAGCCAGTGCACCAATTTATATTCTCATCATAAAATTGAGTGCTCATTTTCCTCGCAGAAACACCAGACGGTTTGCTTATTGTCAATCTGATGAGCAAAAAGAATACTGTCGTCGCATTAATTTTTCTATTAAGGAAAAAAGATCACAAAAGTTGTTTTAAAAATCTTTGGGAGTTCAGAGGAGGAAGCAGGGACTTCCAGCCCTGTGTGCCCATTACAACCACTGGGGATCTTTGTTTTTTTAAGTTTATTTATTTTGAGAGAGACAGAGCAAGTGGGGGAGGGGCAGAGAGCGAGAGGGACAAAGAGAAAATCCCAAGCAGCCTTCGTGCTGCCAGTGCATAGCCCTATGTGGGACTCGAACCCATGAAGCTTGGAGATCATGACCTGAGCCGAAACCAAGGGTAGGGCACTCAACCAACTGAGCCACCCAGGCGCCCCAAAACCACTGTGGATCTTAAAACCAAAACTAAACCCCAAAATCAATGCCTGAGTCTCATCTCCGCCCAATTAAGTTAGAATCTCCAGTAGGAGCTTGCTAAGACTAGGAGATTCACTGCAGTAAGGACATATGAGCAGGGTGGTGGCAAAGCTGAAACGTGGGCTTATGGAAAATTGACAGTCTTAGATCGTGTGCTGCTTACCTCTAAGTTTATGTAATGATTTGAAATGCAGGACAATATCATAACTACTTAGTGCAAAACTGAATTTAAGTGAATTTCCACTATCTCTTTAGAGGGAAACACAACAAATATTCTGTGTCTCAAAATGATTATTCTCTACCTTTAGGGGATAAGATCATTCACCAAGTGGGTATAATTCACAGTGAAAACGGCTCACGCACGCCAGTGTTGTTGGAGCCCAGAGCCTGGCTCGCGATAGAATTCCCCTAAAATGAGACTGTGCTGAGGACAGTGAGGCATCGCTTTGCCACTAGATGGGGCTATGGGTTGTGATTTCAAAGAACTGAGTAGCGTTTGAAAGGGAGAGGCTTAGAAACCTCTAATCCTCGCTTCATGTTTTTTCTTTTTTTTAAATGTTTCTTTATTTTAGAGAGAGAGAGAGAGAAAGAGAGAGAGAGGGAGACAGAGCATGAGTAGGGGAGGGGCAGAGAGAGAGGGAGACACAGAATCCGAAGCAGGCTCCAGGCTCTGAGCCATCAGCACAGAGCCCAGCGCAGGGCTGGAAACCACCAACCGTGAGATCATGACCTGATCTTAAGCCAGAAGCTTAAACGACTGAGCCACCCAGGCGCCACATCTCGCTTCATGTTTTATTTTTCTCTCTCTGGGTTCAGGTGACCACTTACTCCTGTTGTCCCTTGGGGCCTAGGCAAGGTAATTGTTCCCCTCTGTAGCTGGCCCAAGGGTGGGCACATCACATCCTCTGTTGGGTGCCTTAGCCCTGTCACACCTTTGTAGATCATTCCTTGTTAAACCCCCTTTGATTACACCTGTTGAGTATGCTGTGTATTTCCTGCTGGCTTTCCTAACTGGTAAAGGTTCCCTCCTGACGTCTCTCTTGGCTATCTATCCAGTGCTCCTGAAGCAGCTAATTCTATAGGTTTCCTGTATGTTTGCCTGTACAAATATAAAGATAGATATATATATATATATATATATATTCCTATCACCCCTATTTGTTCAAATTGTGGCATTTTATATACCCAGCTGTGTACCATGGTCTGTGTGTGTGTAAAACAATCTATTCTAGAAATCACTCTATAGCAGTACATAGAGATCTACCTCACCTCCTTTTTTATGACTGCTTTATATTCCATTTTATGGGTGTACAATCATTTTTTTTTTATCCAGTTTCCTATCAAGAGATATTTAGGTTGTTTCCCGCTATTTGCTATTACAAGCATTGCTATAAGGAATAAACTTGTATATGGGTCATTTCTCCTTCTTTTATGTATGAGGAAAATGAAACAGAAAGAGATTAAGTGAATTGCCCAAGGTTAATTCTGGGCAGAGTCCATATCATCGCACTCACTAGTTAGCAGGATGAGACCGCAGTGAATTTGCACAATGGAATCGGAACTTTGCTTAGTGTCCCCTCACCTCACCCCCCAATTTACTACATATTTCAACCCTTATGCTTTCATTCCCAGGAGAGTGGTTACAAGAACGGATTCTAGAGCCCCCGTCCAGGGGATGTTTCCTGCTACATTGCTAACTGGCTGCGTGACCTTGAACAACTCACTTAGCCTCCCAATATCTGTTTTCTCACTTATAAAATACTTCCTGCCTCATGGTGCTGGGAAAAACATTCAGTATTTGGAGCAGCGCCTGGCACACAGAAAGAGCTATGTGAGCACTGGTTCTATGAGTGGTGTTATTAGCGTTCAAGTACAACATGAGAGAGCTAACTCATTGTGTCTCATCAATAGGTCACCTTCAAAACTGAGATCACCCGAGATGATCAGATTGCTGCTTTTTTTTTTACATTTATTTATTTTTGAGAGACAGAGTGAGACAGAGCATGAGTGGAGGAGGGTCAGAGAGAGAGAGAGACACAGAATCCTAAGCAGGCTCCCGGCTCTGAGCTGTTAGCACAGAGCCTGACGAGGGGCTCGAACCCACGAACCATGAGATCATGACCTGAGCCAAAGTCGGATACTTAATCGACTGAGCCACCCAGGTGCTGCTCAGATTGCTTCTTAAGAGCAGATGTGGATAAAGAAAGATTGTGGATAAATAAATATTAGGGAACTGGGGACCTGAAATGGATCCTAAAAGAGAAAGGGGCTTCTAAAGATAACTTTGCCCACTTCGCAATTTTGTTTTGATTTTCCTGCTCACATTGACTTAAAACAAGTCTATCTGCCTTCTGGACAACCTCCCCGAGTATCTTACAGTTTCCAAACCAGACTCACTGTTCACAAGCCCTCCACTGTCCGCCACCCTTTACCAATAAACCAGCCCCCGTCTTCCTCTTGCTGTCCCACAGCACATTTGAATGAGTCAATTTAAAAAAAAATCTCAGATTCATCTTGACTGCTGCCTTTCGCATCCTTCATGGCAAATTTGTTAGCAAGCCCTCTAAATTTTTTCTTAATATTTCAGCTTCATTCCCAGCCATCTCTCTATCTCCTCTGAGAGCAACCTTAAATTAGACTCTTATTATTTCTATGCGCCACTAACCCTAACCCTAACCTAGTTCTAATCCTTAATTCATGAAAGTTATAATCTGGAGAAAGTCAGACATTAAGCACATGAGGATATGAGATTACCTGAGATGACCAGATCACTTCTTAAGAGCTGATGTGGGGGTGCCTGGGTGGCTCAGTCGGTTGAGCTTCCAACTTCAGCTCAGGTCATGAACTCATGGTTTGTGAGTTCGAGCCCCACATCAGGCTCTGTGCTGACAGCTCAGAGCCTGGAGCCTGCTTCGGATTCTATGTGTGTGTGTCTCTCTCTGCCCCTCCCCTGCTTGTACTCTCTCTCTCTCTCTCTCTCTCTCTCTCTCAAAAATAAATAAACATTACAAAAAAAAAAAAGCAGATGTGGATGAAGAAAGATGGGCAAAATATTAGGGAACTGGGGACCTGAAATGGATCCTAAAAGAGAAAGGGGTTTCAAAGTTTACTTCCAATAACTGGTTATCTAAAATAACACAGATAGGGGCGCCTGGGTGGCGCAGTCGGTTAAGCGTCCGACTTCAGCCAGGTCATGATCTCGCGGTCTGTGAGTTCGAGCCCCGCGTCAGGCTCTGGGCTGATGGCTCGGAGCCTGGAGCCTGTTTCCAATTCTGTGTGTTTCCCTCTCTCTCTGCCCCTCCCCCGTTCATGCTCTGTCTCTCTCTGTCCCAAAAATAAATAAATAAAAAAAAAAAACGTTGAAAAAAATAAAATAACACAGATAACTGGTTGAGGATAACGGGGATGTTGTTTTCTGCTCTAGCCTCCCATGAAAGGAAGAGCAGAAACCTAGGCTTTCTGTCTTGGGGCTCAGGGCTTCCTAGCCTCAGGGTCACATTTTTGCCCTTGCTTTAGAAAGTCTCTGGGATGATAAGAACTGGAGATGGGAGGTGAAGAGGAAAAGAGGTGGCCTGGCCCTAAGGAGGAGGGAGAATGGACGAGACTGGCCTGAATAGGGAGCTGGGGGCAACAGGCCTGTGGCAGGCTCTGTAAGAGTTGGGGATCTGCCTGCACTTTCACACAGGGCTCCAGTGCAAGGGGATGTCTGTGCTGGCCTGCCCTGAGCACTGGGACCCCAAAAGCAGTGGCAAGAATCCCTTGTGGCAGACCTGGGACCAAGAGAGAACCTGTGTGGGGGCCTACCTGCACCCTGCCAAGGGTAATAGAGCCCAACAGATGCCCAAGGACCAGCCAGCGATGGGGAGTAAGTGGCACCACAGCTAAGAGACCAACGTCTGGCCTCTCCTCCATTTTCACTGCACTGGATAGACCCTAGGGCCCTAGAATGAGCCATTTTGGGGTTGAGGTGGTAACTGAGATTTCCTCTGTGCAAGACAATCACGTGCTGACTTCACGTCACGAGCCTTATTCCATGCGCCGTTTCTAGAAGGCCAGAGAGGCAAAATAAGTTCTGTTCTTTTCTTTTGTAAAATAGAATAAGCCCAAGAGGCTGTGTGTGTATGTATACATATACATATTATACAAATTATATATATAATTATACAAGTTATATACAAATATTTATATGATATATATGTTTACATTTATGTGTGTGTGTGTATATATATACACTTATTTATTTTGAGACAGAGAGTGTGAGTGGGGGAGGGGCAAAGAGACAGGGGCGGGGGGACACAGAATCTGAAGCAGGCTCTGTGCTAACAGCAAAGAGCACGATGTGGGGCTGGAACCCACAAACTGTGAGATCGTGACCTGAGCCGAAGTCAGACGCTTAACCGACGGAGCCACCCAGATGCCTTCAGGAAATACGTATTTTTAAAGTCACAAATGAGTTGTGTTCTCATGAATGTGCCTCGAGCCCCCATGGGGCTCAGTCTCCTTATCTGTAAAATGTGGGGGATGATGTTGAACCTCCATCCCAGCTCTGCTATCTCAAGGTTTTGTGTTGTCTCATCCACACACACCTACTCAAACATATCTGGTGCTTAAATCAAAGTTTGAAGTTTGCAGTTTCAGTACTCAGCTTCAAGGCAATTGAAAATCACAGAGCAAGAAATTTAGCAGCCTACTATGAGGCATCCAAAGGAGATAGATCACTTCAGATTTCTTTTGAGAACCAGGTAAAGAAGCTGAGAAAGAAGAGGTAAGTAAGAAGGAAAGATGCTATGGATGCTCAGAAGAAATGTCTTAGAAGTAACAAAATATCCAGAGTTAATCTTTTTTTCAAAAGGATACATGTGAATTGCCTGATAAATAATGTGTTTGGTTTCTCTATTTTCCTGAATGGATTTTTCTTTTTTCTCTTTTCTTTTTCTTTTTTCCCCCCTTTTCTTCTTTCTTTTCCTTCCTTCCTTCCTTCCTTCCTTCCTTCCTTCCTTCCTTCCTTCCGTCCTTCCTTCTATGTGTGTGTGTGTGTGTGTGTGCACGCACCTGTGTCAACCTTAAAAGATATCTTAGTATCTAAGAAGGTGCTTTCTGCTTTCATCCAAAATGTAGAGACAGTACACAAATGTGTCCAAACCTTTCTAATCTGTTTTAGAACAAAAAGTCACGTTACAGATCAGGAAATTTGCACTGTCATTCAGCGACAGTGTAATGATCAACGGTCACATACTATCTTAATGTTTGAATTTCACCTTTAACACTTCCGGATTATTGCACTTACACAATTCCCCCAGTCCTCAGAGTTAAGAACATAGCCTGCATCTGATTCACTTAATGAATATATGAACATAGCTTTTCATACACTGATTTTCTCTATGGCTTTTGAAAAGCTATAGTAGGATACTAGGAAGATTGTGCTGGTTGTGGCATTTGGAGGGACCTTTCCTTTTTGAACTCTTTTATGATTTCCAAATTTTTGCAAAATGACATGTAATTTTTTAAATAACAACATATGCAACCTGGCTGACTTTTTTAGGGAAAAAAAGAGACATTAACTAGTCTGCGTTCCTTCTAGAAATGACACAGGGAATAAGTACATGAAGTCAGCATTTTTTATTGCCTTAAAAAGAGGAAACTTTGTTTTTATTCAATTCTTGCCTCAAGTACAGCCGGTAGATTCTTAGGCAGTTATCAGTGTTAAGTCTCATGATGGTGATATATCAGAAAGACCATATCTCTTTTATTTTGGGCGTGATTACACATCATCTGATCATTAAGTTCATCCTAGATAACAAGACCAGAAAGTCCCTTAGGTGAAAAATTATGGCCCAAAATGCTGCCCATGCACTTTCTGATTGTTTGCCACACTAGCCGGAGGCAAGGAGATCCAGGATTAAATTCTGGTAAGAGATAAATGGGGATTTAGATATCTTACCCTACTTTCCCTTCTGTGTGTGTGTGTGTGTGTGTGTGTGTGTGTGTGTGTGTGTGTGTAATTTATTTAGGTTTTATTTTGAATAACATTTTATCCTGAAGTCACATGATAACATGCAGCTCTCAAGACTCTCAGTTCCCCTTACTGCAAAACCACGCTTACATGTTCAGAAACCGCCTTTAACGAGAAGAAGATGCTATAAGAAGGCAGAGTCCAGGTTGGGTTTCTGCAGGGTATTGGTATGTTGCTCAGAGGAATCTCTTTTAGAGTTGCAGGGTGAAATTCTGGATATGCTGGCTGAGGATTGTTAGAACCTCGGTTGTTTATTTTATCATCAATGGCAGCTGTAAACTCCCTGCAAATCCAGCACCTACCTCATTTCCCAGGGCATCTCACAATCCCAGGAAGAGAGAGGGTGTCTGAGGCTGAGCCCCAACTCCAGGAAGCTTACAGTCTTGTCAAAGCCACACTCACAGGGAAACAACTGAGGAGCTCTCACACACCAGATCACACGAGCCCCACCTACAAGACTGCACGGAGAGGCCCCTTCGTCTGGGCCAGGCCTTTGTCCACAAAAACCAGGCCCTTAGCTATCAGGGGAGCCTCACGTTCACAATCTAGCACATTCTGCTTGGTTTCTGAGTTGAGCCCCCTAGGTGAATTCATAGTTTTGCCATCAACTCTTCTTGTTCCCAGGATGTTCTTTCTGCTGTAGAAACCGCTGCTTTCAATAACCTCTAAAGCTCATGACCAAATGATATCTTCAGAGTCCCCCTCATCTTCCCCTAGATCTGAAAAGACACGGCAATTGGGCACTGACTGTGGGCAGCCTATTTCTTTGCTCATTCTGATAAGCTTTCTACAGTGGCCTTTACATCTCTTTTCACTAATACTTATTATAATCCTTATAGTAAAATGGGGGCTTTGAGGACCTGGCCTTTCTAGCAGCATGTGAGCAAATCCCAGATCTCTCTCTCTCTCTCCCTCTCTCTCTCTCTCAAAAGAGAGAGGGGGGAGGGAGGGAGCAAGTGAGTGAGGGGCAGAGAGAGAGAGAGAATCTTATGAGAGGCAGACAGAGAGAGAGATGGGGGAGAGAGGGAGAGGGAGAGGGAGAGGGAGAGGGAGAGGGAGAGGGAGAGAGAGAGAGAAGCGGGGCTCACCCAAAGCAGGGCTTGTGTTTTACCTGATACGGGCCTTGAGCTCACCCAATGCGGGCCTCAAGCTCACCCGATGTGGGACCCGAACACACGAATTGTGAGATCATGACCTGAGCCAAAATTAGATGCTTAATGGACTGAGCCACCCAGGTGCCCGCAAACCCCAGATCTGTTGCTCATAGTTTAGTTGATTTACCATTAAAACCAAATGAAGTTACCGTCTGCACATTCCTCTCTGTGGTAGCCATTCATTTCTTGCTCTCATCTCTCAACAAACATTTCACTCAATACAGTGCAGTGACAGGCACTGGGCTAGGAGATAGAAATGGAAACATGAATGAGATCCTGCGCCTGGTAGAAAAGACAATGAACCCCTATGGCCCCTTTATGTGATTTGGAAAAAGTCACCCCTTCCTCCTGGCGGGGGCAGCTCTGTGCCAGTGCTCAGGAATAATAAGTGGAGAACAGAATGGACTTCAGCCTCCTCTTGCCTCCTTGGTTAAGGACACTTGTGTAGGGCATAACCTGAGCAACCTTAGGGTACAGACCAGGAAATGTAAATAGCATATTATGTGTGATGAGCACGGAGGGGAGAGGACCTGAATGCCTGGGAGGTTGGGGAATTGGGAGGGTTCCATGGAAGATGTTACATGTGAGCTGAGACATGAAGGAGCTCATCCAGTGAAGGGGGGTGAAGGGCAGAGAGATGTACAAAGCCACACAGGTTTGAAGAGCATGCCGTATCTGGGGCTCCGCAAGTCATTGATGATGTCCAGAGTGTCCAGCAGGTGCATGGGTGTGGAGATGGCTTGATAAGTATTGAAGCTGGAAGACACTTAGAGCAATGATCTAGGACCTAAACTCTAGGTCCTTGCTACTCAAAGTCTGGTTCCCCTTAGGGTAGCTTTGGCATCACCAGACAAATTGTTAGAAGTGTGGAATCCTGGGTCCCACCCAAGACCTACTGAATCAGGAACTGCATTTTAACAAGCTCTTAGAGAAGGAGGGTTTCAAGATGGCTGCATAGGAAGATCCTGTGCTCCCCTCTTTTCCCTCTGAAAATGGTGTGAAAACTAGGTGACTTCTCCCCACAACAAAGGATAAAAGGACAACATCAAAATGGATGGAGAGACAGAATATGATCTTGGCGAAAAAATACCATCCCCAGTGTGGGGACATACAACAGGGAGGGATCAAGAACATTCCATCCAAAAGCAGCAGAATTCACATTCTTAAGTACACACAGTACCATCTCCAGGATCGATGACCTGTTCAGCAAAACAAAACAAATCTCAATAGATTCCAGACGATTGAAATCATATCAAGCATCTTTTCTGACCACAATGATTTGAAACTAGAAATCAATTACAAGAAGAAAACTGGAAAAGTCACAAATACAAGGAGATTAAACAACATACTAATGAACAAGCATTGGAGAAATCAAAGAAATCAAAGGAGAAATTAAAAAATACCCAGAGATAAATGAAAACAGAAAAATGACATACTAAAATCTATGGGATACAGCAAAATAGTTTCTAAGAGGGAAGTTCACTGCAATACAGACTTATCTCAAGAAACAAGAAAAATCTCAAACAAACAATCTAACTTTATACTTAAAGGAACTAGAAAAAGAAGAACAAATGAAATCCAAAGTTAGTAGAAGGAAGGGAATAGTAAAGATCAGAGTGGAAATCAATGCAATAGAGACTAAAAAGATAATAGAAAAGATCAGCAAATTAAGAGCTGGTGCTTTGAAAAGATAAACTTGACAAAAGTCTTTAGCTAGACTAACCAAGAGAAGAGAGAGAGAGGGCTCAAGTAAAATCAGAAATGAAAAAGGAGTTACAACTGATACCACAGAAATATAAAGGATTACAATAGACTTCTATGAACAATTATACATCAACACATTGGACAGCCTAGAAGGGATAAATTTCTAGAAACATACAATCTTTCAAGACTGAATTAGGAAGAAGTAGAAAATTTGAAGAGACTGATTACTAGAAAGGAGATTGAATCAGTGATCACACAAAAGTCCAGGACAAGACAGCTTCACTGGTGAATTCTACCAAATATTCAAAGAACATTTAATACCTACCCTTCTCAAAATCATCCAAAAAACTGCAGAGGAGGGAATGCTCTTAAACTCATTTTATGAGGCCAGCATTGCCCTGACATCAAAAACAGACAAGGACACCACAAAAAATAAAAAAGAAAGAAAATTACAAGACAGCTGATGAACATAGGTGCAAAATCCTCAACAAAATACAAGCAAACAGAATTCAACAATACATTAAAAGGATTCTACACCATGATCAAGTGGGATTTACTCCAGGGATGCAAAGATGTTTCAGCATTTGCAAACCAATGGACATGATACACCACATTAACAAAATCAAATATAAAAATCCTATGGTAATCTTAGTAGATGCAGAAAGTGTACTTGGCAAAATTCAACATCCACTTAGGATTAAAAACATTCAACAAATGTTTTTTGTTGGTAGCTCAACATAATAAAGGCTTTATATGACAAACCCACAGGTAGCATCATACTCAATAGTGAAAAGCTGAAAGCTTTTCCCCTAAGATCAGGAACAAGACAAGGATGCCTGCCATCCTCACTTTTATTCAGCATAGTATTGGAAGTCCTAGATACATCAGTTAGGCAAAAAAAAGAAATAAAAGGCATCCAAATTGGAAAGGAAGAAGTAAAACTGTCACTATTTGCAGACGACATGATGCTATATATAGAAAAGCCTAGAGACTCTAACAACAACAACAAAAATGTCAGAACTAGTAAGACGAGTTCAGTAAAGTTGCAGAATACAAAATTAATAATAAAAATTATTGTGTTTCTATACACTAATAACAAAATAAAAGAGAAATCAAGAAAACAATCTCAAAATTGCATCAAAAAGATTAAAATATCTAGCACTCAATTTAACCAAGGACGTGAAAGACTTGTACACTGAAAACTAGAAGACGGTCATGAACGAAGTTGAGGAAGACACTAACGGAAAGATATTCCACGGTCATAGACTGGAAGAATTAATACTGTGAAAACGTGCATACTACCCAAAGCAACCGACAGATTGAATGCAATCCCTATCAAAATTCTGATATCATTTTTCCCAGAACTAGAAGGAATGATTCCAAAATATGTGTGGAACCACAAAAAACCCCTGAATAGCCAAATCAATATTGAGAAAGAACAACACAGTCAGAGGTATCACACTCCTGGATTTCAAACTATACTACAAAGCTATAATAATCAACACAATGTGGTACTGGCATGAGAACAGATACATAGATCAATGGAACAGAATAGAGAACCCAGAAGTAAGCCCATGCATGTATGACAATTAATTTATGACAAAGGAGGCAAGAATATACACTAGGAAAAGTAGAGTCTCTTCAATAAATAGTGTTGGGAAAACTAAACAGCTACATTCAAAAGAATGAAACTGGAAAACTTAGACTGTAAGCTCCATGACATTGATCTTACTGATTTTTTTTTTTTTTGGATCTGACTCCAATGGAAAGACAAAAAAAGCAAAAATAAACAAATGTGACTGCATCAATCTAAAAAGCTCCTGTACGTTGAGGGAAACCATCAATAAAACAAAAAGGCAACCTACTGAATGGGAGAAAATATTCGCTCAACGTATATCCAATAAGAGGTTGATATCTAAAGTATATAAAGAACTCATACAAATCAATAGCAAAAACCCACACAACCTGATTAAAAAAAAAAAAGGGGGCAGAGCATCTGCATAGGCATTTTTCCAAAGCAGACATACAGATGGCCAGCAGGCACATGAAAAGATGCTCAACATCAGGGAAATGCAAATCAAAACCACAGTGAGATATCATTTTACATCTATCAGAATGGCTAAAATAAAAAATACAAGAAATAACAAGGGTTGGTGAGGATGTGGAGAAAAAGGAACCCTCCTACACTGTTGGTGGGTAAATCGGTGCAGCCCCTATGGAAAGCAATATTGAATTTCCTCAAAACAATTAAAAATAGAACTACCATATGACCCAGCAATTCCACTTCTGGGTATCTATCAGAAGAAAGCAGAAACACTAATTCAAAAAGATATGTGCCCCCTTATGTTCATTGCAGCATTATTTACAATGGCCAAGATACAGAAACAATGTAAGGGTCCGTAGATAGATGAATGGATAAAGAAGGTGCATATGTACACCCCCCCCCACACGAATATTACTCAGCCATAAAAAGAATGAAATCTTGTCACTTAGGACAACGTGGATAGATGTAGTCATAAGTCAGACATAGAAAGACAAATACCACATGATTTCACTTTTATATGTAACTTTGAAAACAAAATAAGCAAAACCAAACCAAACTCAGACTCACAGACACAGAGAACAGGTTGCATGGTGTCGGAAGGAGGGGGGTTTTGGTGGGGCAAAATGGGTGAAATGTATCAAACAGTACAAACTTCCAGTTATGAAATTCATAAGTCTTGGGGATATAATGTATAGCCTGGGGCATAGAGTTAATAACACTGTATCAACTTTGGATGGTGACAGATGGTAACTACACTATGGAAGGAGATCATTTGCAACATATACAAATGTCAAACCACCGTGTGGTACCCCTGAAAGTAATATAATATTGTATGTCAAGTATACTTCACTAATGATATAAAAAAGCCCCCCCAGTGGTGCATGTGCACATTAAAGTCTGAGTAGCTCTGGTTTAGGGAAGAGTGACAAGAGTAAGGGTTTGCTTTGAAGGCATATTCTCTAGATATTATGAAACGTGGAGTTTCCCTTTACACTGTCACAAATCTACCATCAGCAGATTTCACCATCAGGGTGCCTCAGTGATATTAAGTATGATTCATCATTATGGAAAACAGGGACATGAATTTAATTTGCACATGGGCACCAGCAAACTGAAACCGAAGGAAGAGAATGCAGACTTCTCCCCTCGCCTTTTCCTTTTTCATCTTGCCAATGAGGCTTGCTTTATCTTGAGCCTTTGCCTGGGAGGTGCGGAAATGTGTGCCTAAGTCTAGCCAGCACTGAGGCTGGAAACATGAACCGACCCAGAAGCCTTCAGCCTGGAAATGGTGTCTGCACCATCCTGGATCAGCTGGAAAAAATGGAAATAACTCTAAAAAGATCCTAGAGGGGTGCCTGGGTGGCTCAGTCGGTTGAGCATCCGACTCGCACCTCGTGAGTTCAGGCCCTGCGTTGGGCTCTGTGCTGACAGTTCGGAGCCTGGATCCTGCTTCGGATTCTGTGTCTCCCTCTCTCTCTGCCCCTAACCCACTCGCATTCTGTCTCTGCCTCTCTCAAAAATAAATAATCATTAAAAAAATTAAAAATAAATACAAATAAATAAATAGATGCTAGGAAGAAAGTAAGGCAAGGGTTATCTCTACCCAGCCTCACTCATGTCTTCTTTTTTTTTCCTTTGCCCATTCATTCATGCAACTGTTCAATTATTGACCATAGATATTAAGCACCTACTGTTTGCCAGGGACTGATATCTTCATATTCCTAGTAACTACAGAGCTTTCTACACACTTCCAGATCCCCCAAGAGATCCTTTACCAAAGCTTCTACAAGCTGCTGTCTTTCCTATGCTAGACTCTCCCTCCAGCCCCAGGTGGCTCGTGGCGACAGTAGGAACAATGGAAGCTGGCAGACTCTGAGGTTTCTGTTCTATGCTCTGCCCTCTGTGTGTGGGCTTCTCTAATTCTTTTTCTCCAAAAAGAATCCTGAGGGGGAAAAAATCCAGGTACAAATGGAGTTTTGGCATCTGCAGCAGACTATTTCTGTACTTGACTCAGGGATTAGCTCTGGGTTTTGTGTGTTTTAGCTACTGAGGTCAGAATGGGGTGAATGAAGAACAATGAACGAATTTCCCTCAAAAGAAGGACAGGTTGAAGAGCAAGTCTGAGGTGCACAGAAGGGACCTTTGGGGAGGGGAATCAAAAGAGAAGTAACGCTTTCCCGCCAACCTGTTTCTGGGAAGTCAGCATAGAAACCCCTTGAGGGTCATCATGGTATCATCACCCTGTGGTAGAAAAGCGTGTGACCACAAAACAGAGATGGCAAAGGAGAGATATACTGGGTGGTATGGGGGTATCTGCTTTGACTTTTAAATCTAATTATACGATAGGACTGCAGAAAGGCCACTTTGGACGCTTACCATGAGCTGGTACTCTGCTCTGTCTTCCTCCTTCCCACTGGTTATATGGTTCCTCTAACGCTGCGGGTGCAGGCTAGGAAAAGGGGAAGGCAGGGGGAGAGACATGCAAATATCAGGGTCCTAGCCTCGAGCCTCCACACGCAAATTTCATCTTCGAGATGGAAAGTAACGGCCATGCTCAGTTCTATACCAATCACTGGAAAGAAAATATCATCTAGCTCTCTTCACCTCTCTTCTTTCCTTCAGAACGTCTGTAGTAACTGAAGATTGCTTTCAGCAGACCCTGGGTTGCTTGAGTTAAAACAGAAAAAGAAAAAAAAGGAAGAAAAAAGGCAAAAAGCGAAAGAGGAAAATATAACCTGCAATTAATAGGCAGCTCAGAAGCAACCAGGGTAAGGCTGTTGTAAATGAACGTGAGGCGATATGGGCGCTTCTCAAAGTGGGGTCCGTGCGTTTGTGCGCATCCGCAGGTGGTTACGGGCCTGCAAAGGCCGTGTGGCCAGTGCGTTCCGAGAGGGAGGGCTGTGAATGATCAAACTGTGGGACGTTTACACACAAACGTGGTTTTGTTTGGCATGTAGGATAGGTTTTCAGCCTCAAATGTTCGGGCTACACGTGTAGAACAACCTGTGCTTGAAACAAGGGATTTGTATCAACCTTCCAGGCACCTGCTTGAGTGCCTGGGACAGACAGATGCGGTCCCTTCACCCCTCTAGCCCATTTTGCTGGTGATCTGCCTGAAACTGCCGTTTGCCACTTCTTTTTTCCTTTGTGACCGTTGTCTGAGTAAGGGGAAGTGTCTTGAACCTGAGTCCCCGGAGCTCAGATTCTGTTACAACCGGAAGTGAGTGTCTCTGAGCGATAACCACGTATATGCGCTTGGAAGTGGTAAGCATTTCTCCCAGGACATTTTACTTCTTCACTGCGTTTGGCTTAGACTCACTCTAAAATACATTTTCCTTTGTGGTTTGTGTAAAAAAATTTGGAGGTAGCTAAACATGCACTTGGGCCCCGGGCTCTTCCCTACTTACCAGTTATGTTACTTGGGACATAGGATTTTCAGCTTTTGTTTCTCATCAGAGAAATGAGGATAATCCTACCTATCGTGCCAAATTGCCCTAAGGGATTAAATGAGATAATTTATGCAGAACAGCCCACACAGTGGTTAGCACAACAGACTTCCTTCTGTGTCCACTTCTTTACTTTCACTCGGGCACCAGGTCCCAAGAGAAGCATGGATGGAAGAGAAGCATGGATAGTAGGTATGGAAGGGAAAGAGAGGGACGGAAGGAAATAGGCTTGGGTTGACAATCTCCAGTCCACTCAGGTCAGCTAGCTCAGGACACTTGTATCCCAGCATGTGAAATAATTTGCATTTAAAAATTTTTTTGAAATGTTTACTTATTTTTGAGAGAGAGAGGGAGAGAGAGACAGAGCACGAGCAGGGGAGGGTAGAGAGAGAGAGAGGGAGACGCAGAATCCAAAGCAGGCTCCAGGTTCTGAGCTGTCAGCACAGAGCCCGATGTGGGGCTCGAGCTCACGAACTGTGAGATCATGACCTGAGCTGAAGTCAGATGCCTAATGACTGAGCCACCAAGGCGCCCCAATAACTTGCATTTAATAATATTAATATTAATAAAATAATATTAATATCAACAAAATAATATTTTAATATTATTTGAGTCAGTGGAGAGTGAGTTGTTCTGGCTTGAGATCTGGAAATGTGCCCAGTGGCCTGGTATCATGGAAGTGTGCCCAGTAATCATTCAAGACACCCACAAGGACAAATGTGCCATGGATATAGTCAGCCTTTAAAGGGTCACACTTCTAATTAATGCCCAAATCACTCTGAGCTTTATCCTCTCCTGTGACTGCAAGAAAGCTGGTCTCTGGTTTCTCCTCCTCAAGGATTTCTGGTAATTCCCAAGGAACGCTTACTTCGGCCAACTATCTGGGGCCCCAATGGTGGTGCATCTTGTAATTCCCCACAACAGAGAACAGACTGTAACACATAACATAATTTTACTGAAGGAGATGTGAGAATAATAGAGAGAAATAATAATGCAGAAAAGTAAAATACTAAACTGGGCCCTCCAAAACTTGTACCCTTGCCTCATAGGAAATGTTTTCCCCCTCAGTCCCCATCTTACTGCCGTTAACGAAGCCTTGCTTCCCAGACCCCCAGAAAATCCAGGGGTCACAGTTGTACTCACAGCAAAGACAACGTTTTCACATAGTCAGTGTGTTTATGTTCAATGCCTTCTGTGGATGCAGCAGGTGACGGATAAATATTTGTTAAATGAGTGAATGAATGAATGAAAGAACAAATGGTCTCAACCTTCCCCATTCCAGTTAGGATCTTGGTTGAATATTTATGTGATTAAAACTAATTATTAAGGGTTTTTTTTTCCCTCATGGAATCATCAATCTGAAAGGTAAATTTTAAAGTTTCTTTCTAGAAAAAGAAATCTGGTGACTTGGAAATAGCAACTTCTCTCCACCTCTGCATCCCAATGTCCTATTTGTAGCAATTAAGATTTCATGAAATATTTGCCCCCGGTTTAAGCTGGGGTACCTCATGACACAGGCACTTTCTATTAAGAGCATTATTTCCTGAAAATCCCAGGATTTTCACTTCTGCGTGAAGGCTGGCTGAGCTGGCTCTGTTGTCCCACAATATAGTTTTTAAGACAAATTATTCTACTAGTGGCCAATCATCCATTAAGCTTTGGCTATTTGACTACATACTAACTGGGGTGGGTACATTGCTATGTTATCCTTAATCCTCTCAATAATGCTGCTGGGTAAGACTGCTGATTTCACATGTGAGGAGACCGAGGGTCAGAGAACGAGTGACCTGTCCATGGTTACCTAGCTGGTCAGTGGCAGAGCTGGCTTCAACTCAAGCCTGCATCTATAGGTCTCAAGTCAGGTTGGAAAAGGTCATATAAACTCAACTGGGAAATTATATGAAATTACCCCCTATTTCCCCCTTTCCCCATGATATTCTGCTATGCATCCCTCATGGTTGTGTTATCTCTGCAGAAGGAAGCCATTGTTACTGATGGACAGTGTTTAATTATCCTCCAGTGTTTTGGGGTAAAAGTCTGCTTTTACAGCATGCTGTTGCTCTTATCTGGAGCCTCTGTCTGAGGCTCCAAAAGAAAGTCACTGAGGAGTTCTAGCTCTTCAGCCCTACCAGTATTGCCCAGGGGGACTCCACACTTATGGAAATGATTGCCTGAAAACAACAACAAAAAAACTACAGAAAAATTCATGGCCCCACCACTTGACTGAGAGATTCTGTTTGACATCTCTCCAGTCCTTCCAGGATCACTGTCTTCCTCCTTGGGTGTAGTACTTTCCATTGACCAAATTAGTGGTTTCTAGCCACTAAAGTGTTGGCATCATCACCCGGGTAAAGGTCCTGCCATGGGTTGTCCAACCACACATACCCCAGCTGCTTTTCCCGTTTCAGTCATCTTGTGACATCTGTTCTTTTTATACAGAATATAACTATGTCAGAGGTTAGAGCGAGCGCTCCTTTGATCTATAAGCCCCTTGTGGACAGAGAAGTTGTTTTACGATCTCTGTATCCCCAGTGCCTAGTATAGTGCTACTAAACTGGTGGTAAAATAAATGAAAAAGTGTGGTTTTCCCGTGACTGCATCCTCCAAGGATAGCCTTGGACCCGACTTCCCTAAAAACGGCTCTTTCTCCCAAGTCTTAGTATATATTGACCTGGTTGAGTCAATCAGTAGCTCCTAAGGAGCTTCTTAAAGTGTAAAAGTGCTTTGAGGCCTAAAGGAAACTCTCTATCAAAGTGAGTGTTGAGGAGAAATGCAGGTGGTGTTCATACAGGGGGAAGGTAGGGTCCTCCCAGTATCCCTCTTAATACACCCGATGCAACCACTTACTTTGCCTATAGTGACGGATCCTATCTGGATCCAATTCTCTGAGGCGGTATGAATCCTAGTTATTGACTTAAAACCAAGCCCAGAATTTCACATTGGCTCTTCTCTAATCCTGGCATTGGCCACCAGGTAAAAGGCAGATCTTTGCTACCCTTTACCTAGTTTCTCATCCTGTGTGATTAGCCTCACTCTGTTTACTTAGATACAAAAAGCATTGAAGACAGGATGTTTGGGTTTAAGAACAGTTTCGGGGAAAAGATAATAGTACTGAGAAAGGAATATGGCAAGTTGACATCGTTCTCAGGGAACCGTACCAGTGAAGTGTGGAAACCTGACTTGTTTGATGATCTATTATTAGAATATCTTGAGGACTTGTTTCAGTTGGCAGAGGAAAGTTTGTTCGTTTGAGGATAAGATCTTGAGAGTCATGCTGGGAATGAAAAATTCCTGTCTCTGGTATCGCTGTGAAACGTAAGTAAAGTTCCACTCCAGAGCCACATGCATCGTAGATGGGGTAGAGTTCAAATCCATTTCCTACCACCACTGCTCCACAGCCTTCTGACCTAAAAGAAGTTGAGTGACTAGTTGGAAATGCTATGGGGTCTTCGGATAAGAAGGAGACCTTATAAGTTTACCTCCCAAGGGAAGAATACCTTGTAGAGCATCCTGGAAAATGGTAGTCCCAGGATGTGTGAATACTTCCAAGAACCAGGAGATGAACCTTTGAGGAGTAGCTCTAGCTGTTGTTGAGTTCTCGCCAGTTCTGAGCCAAACTCTACTTCAGTGGAACTTGTACCCATTGAACGTGGCTTTCACGTCTTCCCTTAATAATTCTTCTCCGGGAGAAATACACCCAACTCCTTTAGGTATTCCTAATCTACATTGGTTTTCCTGTGACTGCATCTTCCAAGGATAGTCCTGGACCTGACTTCCCTAAAAGTGGCCCTTTCTCCCAAGGCTTAGTATATATTGACCTGGTTGAGTCAATCAGTAGCTCCTAAGGAGCTTCTTAAAGTGTAAAAGTTTTGAGACCTAAAGGAAATTCCACCAATGGAGCTGGGTTCCTCACTCCAGGTCTATTCCCATTTATCAATGTTCCAGTTAATAAGTAGGGCCTAGAATAGGACAAAATACTCTAGATGCAGGCTGGTTCAGATGTACAAGTTACAGCAAAACTATCTGTTCCCAGTTCCTAACAATATCCTACTATCAGATGTGCTAAAGCTCTTAGCTTTTTAGCAACTAGATTTCAATTTGGCCTGCATTTGTAGTTATGACAGATTTGTAGTTTACGAGTATGATGTCACTCATCATTTTATATTAAGTCCCTACAACTTTTTCATATTCACTACTGACAAACCAGGCTTCTGTTTTTGGTGTTCACACAGGTAGAAGCAAACACTTTACACTCTATCTCCTTGGTCTTGACTCGGTCAATCTTAAATTATTTAATTTTTAAATTTTTATTAATTTTTTTAATGCTTACTTTTGAGAGAGAGACAGAATGAGAGCAGGGGAGGGGCAGAGAGAGGGGGAGACACAGAATCTGAAGCAGGCTCCACGCTCCAAGCTGTCAGCACAGAGCCCCACTCGGGGCTCGAACTCATGAGCTGGGAAGTCATGTCCTGAGCCAAAGTCAGATGCTTAACCGACTGAGCCACCCAGTAGATCCAATCTGGGATTTTAAATTAGAAAACTCTCACTTACCTAGCTAACTATTCTCCCTGCTTTATTAGTCTTCAGATATTACAGGTTCATCTTCTATGTCCATATGCAAGTCGCCGATAGAAGAGAAGTAAACAAACAAACAAAAAGGACAATTTTTTAATAGATGCTTTGTCAGTCTGACTTCTCCCAACCATATTGTATACACACATATAAATGCAGCTCTTCGTATGTGCTGTGATAAAAATCAAGATATTCTGTGTTTACAGCATCTCCTTCAGCTACCAAACTGGTATCTCTACTTAGAAAGAAATGGGTACAGTGGGCAAGTTACTTTACTTCTCTAAACCTGATCTGCCTGATCAGTAAAATGAGACTGTTGGCACTATTTCCTTTACTTGTTGTCAGTAACGCTCAGCTAGCCATTTGACAATGCTCTGCAAGGTTTAACGTGCCACAGAAATGAAAACGATGATGTAACTACTGTTGAGTGCAGTGGGTTGGGCTTCACTGGTTTCCTCTTTTCTTATTTATTTATTTGGCAGGGAGAGAAAGAGAGAGAGAAAGACAGAGAGAGAGAGAGAGAGAGCCAGGGACAGGGCAGAGGGAGAGAGAGAGCATCTTAAGCAGGCTCCCTGTTCAGCACAGAGCCAGACAGGGTTCAGTCCCATGACCCTGAGATCCTGAGCTGAGCTGAAATTTAGAGTCAGGTGCCCAGCCAAGCGAGCCACGCAGGCGCCCCCGTTTCCTTCTTAAACCTGTCTGCCATGCCTGATGGCCATCAGTTCCTGACAAAACACTGGGACTGAATTTCTGATGTCCTTTTTTCCCTGACACCTGACTCTGATCCATACTCAGATTACGTGTCATTTGTTTCTTCTTGTTGCCACTTGCAGTTTCTGACCTGCGGGGCTTGTTGCTCAAGGCCCCATTCCCATGTGACCATTCCAACTCTGGACAGACTGACTCCTCAGCTCAGTGCCCCACTGTCAACACTCAGGAGCATGGAGTTTGTGAGAAGAATGACCAAAGAACTGAATGAATGATGAATGAGGGCCACCTTCATACCCGTCTCTGTTCCTTTGCCTATGGTTTTGGTCTCTCGTGGACAGACAGACACAAAGATAAGTACATGGACAGATGGCTAGTTAGACAGGTAGACAGACTGACAGAGAGGCAGATCCAATGAAATACCATATGCAAAAGCAAGTTTTAAATGTGCTTGTACTTTCTGCCCTCGTTCAGGGCTGATTTCCAGCAGATGCTGGTATGATTGCACCTTTGTCTTGGACAGAACTAGATAGAAAATAGTCCTTGTCCCAAGCAGGTGGAGTGCCCCCTCCCCCCCCACCATCCTGGCCATCTCCTGAGACTTGCTGCTTCTCCAGGACCTCCAGAAACCTCCCTTTGCCCCCACTTAACAACCAAACGGGTAACTCTTGGCTCAGCAAGGAGCTTCCAGGAAGCTTCTCCAGCCTCTGGACCAGTGTCGGTTCTGACTGGCCAGTGCCACTGCTGGGTAGGTTGGTGAAGTTTTTGAGTATCAGTCCTGCCCCCATTACTGCTCTACTTACTCCCTATCCATCACTAAAAATCTTCCAGGAGTAGGACATTTGTCCTTCCCTTTGCTTCTCCCTCCCACAGGGGGCCCCACCCACCCTGAGTTCCTGGGAGTCTTATGGTTTGTTTCCTCTCATCAGACACTTAACTGTATGTGGCCTTGCTTCTTCGACAACTTTCCCCATGTGTGGTTTCCCGTGTGGATTTATCCAGCTCTCTAAAAATCCCTTAAAGTGCAGGGTAGCTAATAAAGACTTTGTAGCCCTCACATCTCCCACAGTGCTGACTGGGGGTCTTAGCCCCAGCCTAGAATCGGATAGATCCCAGCGACTAGACCAGCTGCCTTACCCCAAACAGCTCGGAAAGGGAGGGGATGCTGTTGGGGTGATCCAGTGGCTCCCCGGTCTCACTGGTGAACACTCAGAAAAGTGGAGCTCTGCCAACCTGGGCTTGAACTTTTCATTTTGCCTCTTGTCGGGGCGGGGGCGGGGGCGGGGGCGGGCGGGGAGGCGGCGGTTATAGATGGAGTCTGTCGGCTGGCATTTCCCCAGACAGCTTCCACATGTTACATTCCAGCATCTAGTCCCCCCTGTGCTTTCCTTATCTTCGTTTTTAGAACACTCAAAAAATTTTTGTGTTTTGGAAAGACCCCGCTTGCTCCCCACCCTTGAATTGCCTGCTTCAGGAGGGTGGTTTCTGAGGTCAACTCCCCGGAGGACCATGTGGAGGAGATGAGAGGGGCTCATCTGCCACATTCGTGTCACATGCACGGTCACAGCCCAGTCATGTGCTGTGTGCAAGGCTGATTCGACACTTAATTAAGCAGGGCAGGATGCTGGTAACCTGCACACCTTCTCTTAGTAAACTTTCCTTTTAGTTTCTGTTTAGAGTCTCTTTAAAACACAGGTGAAAGTTTGCACATGACACAAGGGAAAAGACGTGGGCTGTGCGTATAAAATTTTTGCCAAAAATACCATTATATTTGGCATTCGTGGGGCCTTTGGATTTTGCAGTTAGACACTGAAATTCTAAACTTTTGAAGTATTTTTAAAAAATCTTTTTAAAATCTAAATTAAAAAAACTGAGTTTATTTTTTTTTTCAGGTTAAAGATGTTGGGTGTTTTTTATTTTTTATTTTTTTCAATTTTTTTTTATTAAATTTTTTTTTTTAACGTTTATTTATTTTTGAGACAGAGAGAGACAGAGCATGAACGGGGGAGGGCCAGAGAGAGGGAGACACAGAATCTGAAACAGGCTCCAGGCTCTGAGCTGTCAGCACAGAGCCTGACTCGGGGCTTGAACTCACTGACCGTGAGATCATAACCTGAGCCGAAGTCGGCCGCTTAACCGACTGAGCCACCCAGGCGCCCCTGTTGGGTGTTTTTTTTAATTTTTATTTTAAATTTTTATTTATTTTGAGAGAGCTAGAGAGCAAGCAGGGGAGGGACAGAGAGGGGGAGACAGAATCCCATCAGCACAGAGCCTGGCACTGATCTCAAACCCACAAACCGCAAGATTGTGACCTGAGCCGAAATCAAGAGTCGGGCGCTCAACCGACGGAGCCACCCGGGTGCCCCTAAATGTATTTTTTAAAATCTTTCAGGACTGTAAAGAAAATAAAAACTGACCATAATCTTATCACATTGGCAGAGACCATCTAGTTGATACATAATATTCATTAGTTTGAGGTGTACAACATCGTGATTTGATATTTATGCACGTTATGAAACTGATCACCGTAATCAGCAACCATCTGCCACCACACAAAGTTATTACAATATTATTGACAACATTCCCTATGCCGTGATGCTGCGACTTATTTATAACTGGAAGTTTATGCCCCTTACTCCCCCTCACTCAGTTTGCTTTCCCTGCCCTTCCCCTCTGGGAGTTACCAGTTTGTTCTCTGCATCTAAGAGTCTGTTTCTGTTTTGTCCCGTTTGTTCATTTGTTCTGTTTTGTTTGAATTCCACATATAAGCGAAATCATAGTAATACTCAAAATTTCTGAAAGAAATGACAGACATTCATTTCCTAATAGCACTTACACTGTCAGAAGGACCACCGCTATGCTATTGCTGGATATTAAAGTGTTTCAGTCATCAATAAGCTTTGTAGAGCTCTGGTTTCTGTATCAGAATATATACAAATATATGTACATATATTTTTTTTTTTAATTTTTTTTTTCAACGTTTATTTATTTTTGGGACAGAGAGAGACAGAGCATGAACGGGGGAGGGACAGAGAGAGAGGGAGACACAGAATCGGAAACAGGCTCCAGGCTCTGAGCCATCAGCCCAGAGCCTGACGCGGGGCTCGAACTCACGGACCGTGAGATCGTGACCTGGCTGAAGTCGGACGCTTAACCGACTGTGCCACCCAGGCGCCCCTATATGTACGTATATTAATATGAATGCTAATATTCTGTTTTTCCAATTTTTGTGCATGTGCTCGCAAAGTGAACATGTAAAATAATGCTTTGCAACAGTGCTGTGCGTTACCAAAAAAATCTTATAAAATAGAGGAAAGAGGGAAATTACACACAAGTCCACTACTTCAACAAAGCCCCATTAATATTTTGGTATGCTTCTCTCCAGCTTTTTGTTTTATTCGCACTTTTTTTTAAATTTTGTTTTTAATGTTTATTTTTCTGAGAGAGAGAGAGACAGACAGACAGAGTGAGAGCAAGGAAGGGCAGAGAGAGAGGGAGACACAGAATCCGAAGCCGGCTCCAGGCTCCGAGCTGTCAGCACAGAGCCTGATGTGGGGCTCGAACCCACGACCCATGAGATCGTGACCTGAGCTGAAGTTGGACGCTTCCCCAACTGAGTCCCCCAGGCACCCTATTCTCACTTTTTTTTCTTATTTATTTGTTACTTATTTATCTACTTGGACTTGGCATTGCAATAGAAAGAAAACCATTATTGTGACCACCCACATCATTGTTGCAGTTTGTCTCTCTCTCTCTTTCTCTCTCTTTACTTTACTAATTATCCTTAAGTGTCCAGGGCTTGTCTGGCATGTTAGATAATGAGAAATGGCTGTCATGTTAGTGAGCTTAGGTTGGAGTCCTGGTTCTACTGACTGTGTGAACTTGGGAAAATTATTAAGGAGATTTGTCTCCATTTTCTCACGTGAACCAGGAGGAGAACGCCCTTCCTACCTATCACATTGTTAAGCATGAAGAGATAACAGACATAAACCGAGTGACATAGTGATGGGCTCAGGCTGGGTAAGTGCTTAATACATTTTTTGAAATTATTTTTTCAGCTTAAAATTATATCATAACAATTATTTTTCCATATAATCTTTTTAACTGTCATTTTATGATAGATAGTATTCTGCAAAACAAGTAAAATTCCTATGACTAACTCACTTCCACTTTGTATGACAGGTTATTTCCACTTTGGGGCCATGTAGGTAATACTGTAATTAATACATTTTTTTTCAATATAAAAACACGTTTTACTTCAGTCTATGGATTTCCTTTAGAAAAATCCTTGGAATGGTATTTTGGGGGTGAAAGTATAAACCTTGACATGGTTCTTGCTACATATCCAAGCATAGTTTTTGAGCTCACTTTTTTTAACTTGAGTAACTGAGGATAGGGTTTTGTACTTTGATATTTTCTTTTTAATTTTTTTTTAAAGTTTGTTTATTTTGAGAGGGAGATAGAGAGCAAGGGGGCAGGGGCAGAGAGAGGGGGAGAGAGAATCTCAAGCAGGCTCTCCTCTGTCAGCGCAGAGCCAGATGCAGCTCGAACCCATGAACTGCACGATTGTGACCTGAGCTGTTGCCGCTTTAACCGACTGAGCCGCCCAGGTGCCCCTGTATCTTGCGATTTTCATTCAATGTTATGGCAAAGCTTTTTTTTTTTTTTTAATTGTACATTTATATTGGCAGTGAATGTCTCCATGTCTTCGGCTTTTTCTATCTTTTGGATTATTTCAGATTTATAGATTTATAAAAGTACACTTACTTGAATAAATGGTATGCAGTATGGCCTGTAATCTATAGACAAATCACCCTCCAAAAAAATCATATTGATACGTGACCACTAACAGTTTATGAGTCTACCAATTTAACAACATATTTTGGAGCAATATGTATTATGGTTAAAAAGCATTTGTCGGGGCACCTGGGTGGCTCAGGCGGTTAAGGATCTGACTCCTGATTTCAGCTCAGGTCATGATTTCATGGGCGTGAGACTGAGCCCTGCATCGGGGCCCAGTGAGGAGCCTGCTTAACACTCTCTCTCTTTCCCTCTCTCTCTCTCTCTAAAAAAACAAAAAACAAAAACAAAAAAAGCATTTGCCAATGTTATGACTGAAAAGGCCTCCTTAAGTTTTGTTTTGATTTAAACTTTAAATTACCTATAAGTTGAGCGTTTCATCTGCTGACTTTTAAACCAAGGGGAATTGAGACACTGGGAAGCTGCCTGATTTGACCAGCAGCCTGAATAAACATTTTATATACATATATATATATATATATATATATATATATATATATATTCAGGCCAATTATATTTCTGCTTGATGTGTGCAACTCCTAATACTTGGCATGAGTTGCTTCCTCTCTACTTCTTGAGCTGTTCTGTTTTACCATGGAGTTCTATTTTTACAGGACAAACAGAACTGAGCAGGAAAATTGTTCTTGGAGTTATTTCCCCTAAGAAGAGCCTGCTGTTGAGAATACAGAGTCGTGTTTGACAACGGAGTCAGCAAAAAGGAAGCGGAGGAAGAGATGGTGGAGACAATCTGGATCCTGCTGGCATCATCAGACCCCTGTGCCCACCTGCATCTTTGGCTGCTTGGTTGTATAAGCCAATGCATTCTGGGGTTTTTTGTTTTGTTTTGTTTTTAATTTAAGCCCATTTGCTTCAGGTTTTCTTTTTTTTTTAATTTTTTTTTAATGTTTATTTATTTTTGAGACAGAGAGAGACAGAGCATGAACGGGGGAGGGTCAGAGAGAGGGAGACACAGAATCTGGAGCAGGCTCCAGGCTCCGAGCTGTCAGCACAGAGCCCGATGCGGGGCTCGAACTCACGGACCGCGAGATCATGACCTGAGCTGAAGTCAGACACTTAACCGACTGAGCCACCCAGGCGCCCCTTCAGGTTTTCTTTCAATTCAAACCAAGTGATGCAACTGATACAAGTTCTATGAAATGCATTTAAAAATAGATTGATTTTTGTCCTATGCTCGTGGCCAGAGCGGTTCCCAATTGCTACTTTCTTGTCCAACTAATCAATAAATATATAATAGGCCCTTGTTACATGGTCAAATGCCACAAAGTTTAAGAAAGCTCCTTGTGCTACAATCTAACTGGAATCCATCGTCTCTGTATTTTCCTCTCTCAGGGAATGTATCTCCATTTATCCAGATAAGTTTTGATTCAGGAACTGGATGGTTGTTTACCTCCTGTTCTCAGTTCCAAGCCTACCTTCCTCTATTCTGTTCTGCCAGGTTGGGGCAGGGATTCAGCAAACCTCACTCACCAGCTTCCCCTGCCAGCTGGCTTCCTGTGAAGTTCCAAGAGACGGGAAACCCTAGGGGACCGGAATATCAGAGGCAAAGAATTCCTTCCTGTTTCCAGTTCCTGCATTTGTCACTTCTGTGGTGGCGGAAAGCAGAAAGTTAGCTGCTGTTGGCAGTTCCAAGATTTGGGTTTCTTTGGTATCTACTTTGTGCTCTTTCTGTCTTCCTGTATCTTTATTACCAATTCCCAATATTAAACCCACTGCACTTTCCTGCCTGGACCCTGGCTGATAGAGGACCTGATACTGGGAATCATCTTAGGGAACAGGCTCTCAAAAACAAGATTCTGAGATTTATTTGCTTTGAACTCAGAGCTGAACTCTTTGCCAATGGAAAGTGGGAGCGGGTAATCTATGGCATGCAATGGCGTTATGATTCATTAAATTGTCCTCTATTCTCGCTGGGTTGGAGTGCCAGCAGGAGGCAGGGTTTTGGAGACACATTAACTGCTGCCTAACGCTGGTAAAGATGATTCCGAGGAATGCAAGTTGAGCCGGCTGCTTCCGACTGCACCATGGTGCTTGCAGGATGGAAATAAACAACAAGCTTTCAGCTCAAATCATCTCTAAGGAATCAGAGGGCTTCCAAGGCTGCTCTAAAAATATCTCTTATTCCTTATAGTTATAGGACAGACATGTTTAGAAAAGCAGACCCAAACGAAACATTCACAGATGGGCCACGTCTCATATGCGAGAGTGGAGGTGGTCATTTAGAAGGAATCGACTCTGACATGAGGAACAGGAACCTTTGGGTGGGCGTGGATGAAGCTGAAAATCTGGACCTCCCCCTCCCCCCAAGTGTCACTGATCTTCCCTTGATAGTGGACGAAGCCTCTCATTTCCCATTTGATAATACCAGCCTTCCTTTGCTTGAAAACCCGTAGTAAGAACGTCTGAGGCAGTTGCCTTTGCATGGGGATCCCTAATCTTTTAAAACCCCACTGCTCCCAATGCCCATGGCCTTCAGGCTTTTATCTAGAGTCAGATCCCAGCATATTCAGGGAGAGAAGGGCAGAGTCTGGCTCTGGAGGAAAAGGCTTTACTCCAAAAGAATCACAAGGTTTTGTTAAATTCATGCTAGAACAGACCCAATATAGGCAGAGATGGATTCTAAGGGTATCAGATCAAGGAGAACACAATACAACATTGGGTTGGGGCCAAACTTAGGTAGCCCTGATATAATACACTTTCCATAGGTTTTTGGACTTAATGCTACCGTAGATTGTTTCAGCAGTAGCCCCAGGGAATCATGCCATTTTGTGTATCAGGCCCTCGTGTAATTCCTTCCACATTGATTTTGGCTTCGCTATTTGACTTGCTTTTGGCCAATGAGACGTTAGCAAAGTGTGATACAGACGGAAACCTAAAAAGCACTTGCACACTGGGGTCTGCCCTCTCTTTGCTCCTTTTGGACTCGCTTCCATGTTGAAAGAGCACAGACAAATCTGCTGAAGACACACGGCCCAACCGACGGCCAGCACCAACTCCGAAGTCATGTGAACGAGGTCACCTAAGACCAGCATCTTCCAAATAATCTGTCAACTGACCACAAATGCACAAGGGAGCCCAGCTGATGCCGTGGAAAGCAGAAATGAGTTGCCCCAGCCGAGCCCAGCCTAAGTTGCTAATCTACAGAATCATAAATACATAAATGATAAACATAAGCCCTAAGTTTTGTTATACAGGAAAAGCAAGCAGAGACAAATGTATTTGTTGGAGCAGCTGGAAGTGGTCTGTTTACTCAGTTGGTTGGCTGACCCCTGTGGACAACAATGATGCAAGTTGATAGAATTTCTATGGAATAATGGGGCAATTTGTCATGTGTAACCTGTGCATCTTTCCTCCCCTTGAAAGGGCCCAAGGGATATTCCCTTCACTAAAGCACTGAGAAATGCATTAGTGAGGGAGCCCCACAACCTTGGGTGCCACCAGACGGCTGTTTTCTGTAGGACAAAGATGATGATAGGAAATGCTGCCACGGATATGGGCTTCCTGACTTCAATGAGATGATAAGATCCCAGAAGAGCAATCGGATTTTTTTACTTACAGGAAATCTTTAGTAGTGGCTGGCCCTAAGAATTAAGTAGTTGTCCGGCCTACCAAAGCATGGCTTGATCTATAGAATAGAAACCTGGCTTGAGTTTTCACAACTGAGAATCACAGCTTCTTCCCCAAATTCTTAGAAAGGACCCCGCGACAATGCCATGGGTACTGTAGATCTTCTTTCAAGCTATCCCCAAGGGGACTTCAAGGCATTCCTGAAGGTGTCTGTGCACTGGGGGAAATGGAAATACCCAGGCTTTTCAGGGATTCCTGAACGCTGCTCTGAAATGACACCAGTCCTTAGGAACCCCAAATGTCACCTGTGGTCCACTAGTCAAAGGAGAGGCTTACAGTGGTCAGGTGATGAACAGAGTTTGTGCCTAATCACATCTCATTGTGATCTGTGACTCAAGCACCCATTAAAAGTGATCATTAGGAGGACTAATCAACAATATAGGGTGTAAGCTTGTGGTACAATGACAAATTTGAAAAAAGGATGGAAAATTACAACGCTAGCTGAGATCGCATACATGTCTGGACAAGGACCAAATGCAAACAGCAAAAATGAAAATACTTGTGCTGAGATGATGAGATCATAGGTGGTTTTTGCTTGTCTGGCATTTCTCAGTTCCGCAAACTCTCCCGAATACTATTTTTGCTCCCTTTGTAAAAGGTACTTTTTTTTTTTTAAAGACTTAGTGTTCATTCGGCTCTTTTGTTTCAAGGATTGCCTTTACATACTTTTAGCCAATCCTATTAATGTCATAAAAAGTAAGGATGTCACGAGTCGCCATTTTCTTCAATATTACGACGAGTCTCAGAGCCAATCATGCATGAGGCATCTACTCCAAGCAACAGGCTGCAGGACTGACAAACCCCTCCTCCCTCCTTGCCCTCCAGGAGCTTAGAGTCTAAGGAGAAGATGTAACATGTGCTCAAATCCTCATGATTCAAAACTGAGAAAGATAAGCTGCTAACCTAAGACTCGGCTCTAGATAATGTACACATTTGGATAGTTCATAGATCAGCAGGTGCCCCGAACGCCATGGCCCCAGTACACAGACCAAATTTCACATGGTTAACCTGCTGTTGCTGCGTGCTGTTACCCTTGACACGCACGGAAGGGGTTCCACGGCGTTTCTAAAGTGCCAACCATCAAAGGCCTTGACTAGTGAGCGTCACTGTGTCACAGACATGGAACCGAGTCACTGAAAGGTTAAGTTTAAAGTCACAGAGAGGGCCGGGAAAGGAGCCCTAGTTTGGGACTTTGACCATTATGGATGCCCATCGGAAATCTTTGCAGGTACAGCATACTAGCGTGCTAAATTTTTCTAACGTATGCCATTGGTTTCCGAGGTTAAGAAAACAGAACTTTTTAAAGATGTAGTTTAAAACAAAATCATCCAACATGGTGCCATTGCAGGTTAAAAAAAATGCTTTGTGATTCAGACCTCACAAAATACTCAACAGCTTTTCTCCACGATTTGTAGCCGCCCACTGTGTACTTAAATGCTTTCTGTTAATTAAACAACTCAGATGTCAAGATTCCAGTAAGCCACATAACTTGTCAATTATGGCTTGACTGTGTGTAAACTCTAATGGTCTCAAAAGGCTTTTCCAGTATACCCAGAGGAAACAGTGGAGAAAATAACTCTATTGGCAATTCGTCCTTTCCTATAACTGAAAATTTCCATTCATCTCCGCTTCTGGAAATCACTTTGGAAACTTAGGGGGGAAACTCCCTTTGTGTTGAGTCTGGCAGCAAGAACGAGCTGCAGAGCACTCACTGGGGTCTCGGGTCCGGGGCGGTCGTTTTCTAAAGTGCAGTAGTGCTTGCTTAGGGTCACAGGCTGCAGGGGTGGGTGCCTGGATGTGGGGAGGGCGGACTGCCTGACGTGCTCTGAGCACACCATGGCCAGGCGCTGCCCGCTTTCTTGGCAGTCTCCTCTTCAGTGCTGGAGCCACAAAGGCATTGGACAAGTGCAAACAACGAGCTCTGCAGGCCAGAGGATTCTTGTTCAGAGTCCAGAACATTCTCGAGGACGTCCCATCCGGTCACCCCAGCTCCTGAAAACACAGGTTCAAATCTGGGGAGACAAGTCCACAAATAGGAAAATCACTTTGCTGATTAGAGAAGAGATAACCTCTCAAAAACAGACTGGAGTGAGAAACGGCCGTGGGGGAAGAGCTCATCTATCTCGAGGCAGCAGAGTTCAAGACCTTTGTGATTCCCCCCTGCACCATGGTCCTCGTCCACGTCTTCAGCCTCTCTCTCCAGACCTGTTGCAAGAGGCCTCTCCGCTCTGTTCTCAGGCCTGCAGTCGGCCCAGTGACACTGGAGCACGGTTGGCGGGGCTTCCCGTTCAAAGCCTTTTGTAGCTCCCCACGGAGCCAGATATGTCTGTTGGCTCCTGCAGACGCATTCTCCACCTTGCTCTACCCTGCTCAGGTCACCGGAGGGTGACCTTGGACTGCTCACTGGGCTCTCTTTTCCCCCGGCTTGCATGCCATGCTTTCCCTCAGACTAGGGGATAAAGAAGGCTGTAACGAGTAGCATAGTGAGGTTGGGATGCGCTTCAGCAACCTCCCACACAGGCTGCAGGCGCATCTGGCCTAGCTCTGATTTGCTTTGGTCAATGAGATGTGGACGGAAACCTGAAAAACACATGCGTGGCAGAGTCTGCCTTCTCTTTGCTCTTTTTGGACCCGCTTCTGTGTTGAAAAGAGCACAGACAAACCTGCTGAAGACACACGGCCCAACTGACTGCCAGCGGCAACTCCAAGACATATGAATGAGGCCACCTAAGACCAGCATCCCCCAAACAATCTGTCAACTGACCACAAATGCACGGGGGAGCCCAGCTGATGCCATGCAAAGCCTTGCAGGTGGCCTTCTCCTATTGCTGTTCTCACCAGCATTCTGGTAACTATGCCTTCCCCTGGGGCGCCTGGGTGGCTCAGTCGGTTGAGCGTCCGACTTCAGCTCAGGTCATGATCTCGCGGTCTGTGAGTTCGAACCCCGCGTCAGGCTCTGTGCTGACAGCTTGGAGCCTGGAGCCTGCTTTGGATTCTGTGTCTCCCTCTCTCTCTGCCCCTCCTCCGCTCATGCTCTGTCTGCCTCTCTCTCTCTCTCTCTGTCAAAAATAAATAAACATTAAAAAAAAAATTTAACTATGCCTTCCCCCGTCCCCTCTAGGCCTAGGGGTGCTCAGCTCTCCCCTGCTCTTGCCAGTTTCAGGTCGCTCAACCTCCCCACCGCCCCCTTCCTGCCTTTGCAGCTAGTAAGCTTGCCTCAGTCACCCCTTCTGAGTGTGGCCTCTGTTTCCTGCTGAGACCTGAGGCATGCATGCCTAAGGAGCAACATCTAACCTCCTTTGCCTGGAATTCCTGGCTCACAGCAGGGCCCCCAACCAGCTTCCCTCTGGCTTCACACCTAGCTTTTTCCAGGCTGGGATCACACGCCTTTTCCTACAGATGTGATGTCCCCCTGCCTCTGCCCTTCCCCCTGTGTCCCCTCTATCTAGAATAGTCTGTTATTCGCATGTTTGCCTGGTGCAAATGTCACCTCCTCCATGAAGCCTTCCCTCTTCCCTGATTGTCCCCAGCCTAAAGTGATACTTTCTCCATCTCTGAATTTTCATGTATTTTTTGTACTTCTTGTAAAGCCATAGGGAACTAAAATACAAAATACACAGACTTCTCACACAATTAAAAACTCACAAGCCCAGGGGCACCTGGGGGGCTCAGTCAGTTAAGCGTCTGACTCTGGATTTTGCCCAGATCATGATCTCATGGTTCATGAGTTCAAGCCTCACAGCCGGCTCTGTGCTGACAGTATGGAGCCTACTTGAGACTCTCTCTCCCTCTCTCTCTGCCACTCCTCTGCTTGCACTCTCTCTTTCTCTCAAAAATAAATAAATAAATAAATAAATAAATAAATAAATAAATAAACATTTTTCTTAAAACCCTCACAAACCAGGTGAGTGAGGAGGTTACTTTCTCTTCTCCTCTTTCAGCCCCCACCCGCCTCCTTGGAACAGCTCCGCTCTACATGGAAGGAAGCTGGATGTGGGGCGGGCATTTCTGGGGATTCTGAGGATAGGTACATAAGGTGGGCTTTGGGATAAAGTGATAGTTTGAGCGCTTCATGATTTTCCAAATATGTTCCGAGAAGCACAATGTACCTTAGAGGCCTTTGCAGGGACCTAAGGCAGGGTGTATATACCCCTCAGTCTGGTTTCACCACTGTTTTAACATGCTTTTGTGAGATAATTGAAAAATATATTTATATATATACCGGTCTCTGCCCGGGGCTCCTGGCACAGAACTCCTAAAGCACTTGTAATTTTCTAAGTGATAAGAGCATTGGGAACATCTTTGTCGTAATATTCGGTCTTTGACTTCACTTCCTGACAGAGTTCCTAAATCCCTTGAAATTTCCTGGATGACAGCAGTGTCTTTTGTTGTAATGAAGTGAATCTTGATGAGCTCCTGGATGGGACAGGTCACCAAGAAGACTAAGCTATGGTGAGAGGCTTGGAATTTTCAGTCCCACCCCTCACCCCAACCCCATTCTCCAGAGAGGGGAGAAGGGCTAAAGATGGAGTTAATGATTGGTCATGCCTATGTGATAAAGCCTCCATAAAAATCCCTGAAGTAGGGCTTCCAGGGGCTTCTCTGTTGTGGAGCACAAGTTGGTACTGGGAGAGTGGCACACACACAGAGTGTGGACGCCCCCACATATCTTGCCATATGCATTTCTTCTATCAGATGTTCACTGTATTGTTTATAACCCATTATTGTAACTTAATAAACAGTAAGTAAACTGTTTTCCTTGCTTCTGGGAAGCGCTCTATCAAATTCACCAAACCCGAGGAGGGGATGGTGGGAACCTCAGATTATTTATAGCTGATTGGTCAGAAGCAGAGGTGACAGCCTGGGCTGGCCATTGGCATCTGAAGTGGGGGGTGGAGGGTGGGGAGGGCAGTCTTGTGGGACTGAGCCCTTAACGGGTGGGATCTCATGCCATCCCCAGCGACACAGGGTCAGACTTGAGTTAAATCGTAGGACACCAAGCTGGTATCCCAGAGAACTTCCGGGTGGGGAAAAAGCCCCATGCATTCACGACAGAAGTGTGTGCATAGTAGTGACAGTAAAGGAGACCCAGAGGAGGAGGACTCAAGTTTCCCCACTCAGTATGTACAGGTGTTCTGTCTAATGTTTCCTTTATGAAAGGGTTATCATGGGAAGAAAAGAAAGAAAAGACTGGAAACCACTGCACAGAGAAGGCACCTGCACCATGGCGGCCTGTGGAGGCTATGGTCAGTTCTTAGGTGGAAGTTCCTAAGGGGAAGACAAGAGACTCAGACAAGACAAAACAAACACAGATTTGATCAACTGCTAGGGGGTATACAGAAATCTGGGCTCTTTTCATTTTAGCCCAAATTATACCAATGAAAACAGTGTTTTGAGTACCTTATCTCCAACTCTTGATTGTAAGAATCTTGGAATACTAACGTTGTGCCTCATTCACCCTCACGACTTCCACACAGCCTACCTGACAGAGTCTTGCAAATAGACAGTGCATATTTCAGAGTGAATGAGTTAACGAGTAGCACTATACTGGGAATCACAAGACCTTTTATTTTTCTGTTATTATTTCACTCAAGAAAGTTATGTAACATCCCTTAGTCCAAATCTTGCCATTTGTAAAATGAGGAAGTCAGGTTACATGGTTTGTAATCTCTAACAAACCATGTCATGATGACTAGGATAACTTTTTTTTAAAAGGAAACATGATATAGATCTATGGGATCAGAATCCACTCCTGAAGCTATTCTGGTTGATAGCTCGGTGGCCTGCACGAGATCAAGAAGCCATGGTCCCAAGCCTGATCTCTTACATCCTTGGAGTATGGATCCACTCCTTGTAGGCTCACTACGTTAAGAAGCTCTGAAAATCAACTAAGACATTGGTATGTGTCCTTGAAACAGGGTATAGCATTCCTCTCCCTAAAGTTGACAAGGACCCCATGGAGAGCTCTGTATATGCATTTGTTATATAGGATACAAAGAGGTGATACATACGGTGAGAGGTGAGGATAGAGACAGAGATCATCCTTCATCTAACAAGCACCCCTGGGTACTTAAAAGTGATACATGGGGACATTTTACTTTTTTATTTTTCTTATTTTAATGTCTATTTATTTTGAGAGAGAGAGTAAGAGAGAAAGCACGTGCCCGTGAGCAGGAGAGGGGCAGAAAGAGATGGAGAGAGAGAATCCCAAGCAGGCTCTGTGCTGAAGGCAGAGCCCAATGCAGGGCTTGATCCCACGACCACGAGATCATGACCTGAGCCAAAATCAAGAGTCGGACACCTAACCGACTGAACCACCCAGGTGCCCCAACATTGGAACATTTTAAAATGTATTCAAGTACAAAGAAAACTCAGAAAATATATAAGAAGAAAACAATACAAGTTTCCAGAATATAATGCTTATGGGCATTTAAATATTTTTCTTCACTTGTTTGGGAGAAAGGGGTGTGACGGTATATTAAAAACATTTTTTAAATAAAGCATTAATGATATAGTAAGTATATTTTTATATCTTACTCTTCTTTTCTTTTTGTTATATAGAAAGCCTTTCCCCATATTATCACTCCTGAGAAGCAGAACTGTAAGCGACAATATATAGTGTATTGAGTTGAGGTTCCAGGATTTCCCTGTTGAATCAGTCAGGATAGACTTGATTATGCTGCAGTAACAAACAACCCCCAAATCTCTATTATTTAAATCAAATAGTAAACAAAGCTTCCCTGTCCACTGAGGGTCAGCAAGGGGCTGACCATTATTTGTAGTTACTCAGAGACCCATGCTGATGTAGCAACACTACCCCAAATGTTGCTAGTTGCCGCACCAGATGGAAAAAGAATACAGCAAAGCACAAGCTAGGCCTTACATCTTCTACCCAGAAGTCACACATCACTTAAGCTTATATTTAGTTGATCAATACAAATCACATGACCACACCTAACTACAAATTAAGTGCAGAGAAGTGCAATCCTATTACATCACACAAAAGCAAGAGATCCAGGAAATATGTGAAATAACACTAATGACCACCACATCCACCATGGAGAAGGATGGTAATGAGCTCTTTGGCCACATTTAGTTTGATCTGAGTCTTTTGATCCTGTAATAAAGTTAAGGCCTTGAAAGCCCATCTGGGGAGGCTGAGAAGTCTGGATTTCCACAAGAATAAGAATAGGCAACACCTTTCCCAGAGTTGCCTAGAAAGTTCAAGGCAGAGCTATGGAGTGGAAAATCAAGCCCTGTACAGCTGATGCCTGAGCTTCTGAGCCCTGCTGGGCATTCTCACATTAATCAGGTCTCACTTCAATCTCTGGTCAGTGAAGCAAAACCACCAAGCCCATCCCTTCTTAAGTGGGAAGGGAGACTGTTTATCTGTATCAAAGTCTTGTGAGAACTATGTGTGACAAATATGCTCAGGGCAAGTCCCAGGACTCTAGCTACCGAGGTGATGTGACTAAGAACAGGAGGGTCAGGATGACTCCTGGACAGCCTAGAACTTGACTGTCCCCACGTGGGTGGTTTGGAGGTGAGGCAGAGCTGGGATGGCAGAAGATAGAGGTGGGAGATCGAGAGCTCTGAGCTGGCTGGACCAAGCTCTTCCCAGAGGGGCTCTGTCCTCAGACTTTATGGAGCTGAGATAGGAGTTGGGGGTAGCGTTAGAGTATTTAGCACAAGACCAAGTACATTCACTGTGAGAGAAGGCACAGAGCCATGGAGAACTTCTGGGGCACCAAACATTTTCTGTAGGGCCAGGTTGTAAAGTATTTAGACTTTATGGGCAATATAGGCTTTGAGACAGTTACTCAACTCTGCCATCAGAGGCGGGGGGCAAGGGTGTGAACATTGGGAATGATACGGAAACAGTGAGCACGGCTGTGCTTCAATAGTATTTTGCTTACAAAAACAGGAAGCAATTTGGCCCCCTGGCTACAGTTCACCTAATCCTTAAAAAGGAGTTGATATATGTTAGTGGATAATAGAATGTTAACGTTGGTTGGCCAGCATTTCATAGGTGCCTACTGAAAGTACAATGCATCCCAGGATGGGATGGGCTCTTAAAGGAAGAAGGCACTGCACCTGCTTCTTAGAGATGTATAACTTGGTCCTCTGGGAACCGTGGATCCTATTGCCTGTAAGCTTTTTATCTAGCATAACTGTTATAATTAATACATTTATTTCCTTTTGATAAATATGTGACATATAGGACATTTATGTTTATGACCTGGTCCTGTGAGCCCAATTTTACTATACCCAATACTGTTTTCTTCAGATAAGAAGAAGCAGCTTAGCAGTAAGTGACAAATCAAGGGCAAGTTTATAAAATATATAGCAGGTAATGGGTTACTATTAACTGTAAGTGAAGACATAACTAAAAAGATGAACAAAAGATACATAGGCAGTTCCCAAAAGAAGATAAAACCTGTAAATTTGTGCAAATGTTTTATCTCACTAATAACTTGAAAATGCAAATTAAAGTAATGATGACGTACAGTTTTCAATTTCTAAATTAGCAAAATTTAAAAACGATAATACCCAGCATTGGAACAAACGCAATGATGAAACTACATCTTTCATATATTGCTAGTATAAGTTGGTACACCCTTTTAGAGGGCAATTCAGCGATATATTTTGAGAGTCTTAAAAATGTCTATAGCTTTACTCCAGTAATTTTACATCTTAGATTTTACCTTATGGTAATAATCGGAGCTGCAGATGAAGATCTGTGTATAAGATTATTCATTGTGATGATATTTATTTATTTATTTACTTACTTATTTATTTATTGTAAGCTTGTTTGTTTTGAGAAACAAAGAGAGAGAGTAGGGGAGGGGAGAGAGGGAGAGAGAGAGAATCCCAAGCAGCACAGAGCCCCACACAAGGCTCGAACTCATGAACCATGAGATCATGACTGGAACTAAAATCAAGGGTCAGACGCCCAACTTACTGAGCCACCCAGGTGCCCCTAATTGTGACAATATTTAAATAACAAAGACATAAAACAACTCTGAGGTAGATACTAAAGGTAGAGCAATAGAGAATTAGATAAGTCCTAGTCCATATATACAATAAAATATCAAAGCCATTAATTATATTTTTAGCACATGGGTAACACTAATGACATAAAATTAAGTTACAGAAAACTATATCAAGCTATACATACTATAATTTAATTTCATAAAATTTAAATACAGAAAAACATTAGAAATTAAAGCACTATTAAATATTAACCACGGTAATCTGTGTGCAATGGATTTTTTTTTTCATTTTTGCTCAGAAAAAAATATGTAATTTTTAAAAAGTTCTAGGGGTGCCCGGGTGGCTCAATCGGTTGAGCATCTGACTTAGGCTCAGGTCATGATCTCACAGTTCATGGGTTCGAGCCCCACATCAGTCTCTATGCTGACAGCTCGGAGCCTGGAACCTGCTTCGTATTCTGTGTGTGTCTCTCTCTCTGCCCCTCCCCTGCTCACGCTCTGTCTCTCTCTGTCTCTCAAAATAAAATTAAACATTAAAAAAATTTTTTTTAGTTGTAAAAGTTGTATTAGTTATTTATTTTTGAGCTGGCCAACACAATTAAAATTAAGCAAGATTCATCGTTTAGTAGTAAGACAAATTAGGTCAAAATCAGTCAATTTTTATATTTATTGCAGAATAAACTATAAGAAGCACAGACAAATGGATAGTAAGACAGACAAGTCATTTCCAAACCCTTCAGTTTAATTTTATCAAGCATTTTCGGTGACAGGGCTGTTTTTCCCCTTCCTGATTTACTCAACTATTCATTATTTCAAAACACATAAAGTGCAGAATTCTGATACCACACATGTCCTTTTTTTGTTGAAAGAGGCAGTGAGCTGAGGAGAAACAGCCCTGTGAAATAAATAGAAAACCCTAAATAGTGAGTCTGCAGGCACCGGGGTGGCAGGTTCATGGATGAACAGGTTTTAGACAGAGCCCTGGCCTCTAGGACAACTCTGTGACCAGAGAATAGTCACATACTTCTATTTTTTGAGGCTCAGGAAGGTCTGACAAATTCACTTACTCCAGCCAAGACTGCCTCTCTCCTGTGGTAGTGCATGTGATGGTTAGTTTTCTGTGTCCATTTGGTTAAACTATCGTACCCTGTTGTTTGATCAAATGTTAGTCTAGATGTTGCTGGAAAGACGTTTTGTAGATGTGATGAATGCTTGTCATCAGTTGACTTTAAATAAAGCAAATTTCAGGGTGTCTGGGTGGCTCAGTCAGTTAAGCGTCTGGCTTCAGCTCAGGTCATGTTCTCACTGTTTGTGAGTTTAAGCCCCACATCAGGCTCTGTGCTGACAGCTCGGAGCCTGGAGCCTGTTTCATATTCTGTGTCTCCCTCTCTCTCTGCCCCTCCCCCATTCATGCTCTGTCTCTGTCTCTCTCAAACGTGAATAAATGTTAAAAAAATTTTTTTAATTAAAAAAAATAAAGCATATTGCCTTCTCAGAATGTGGGTGGGTCTCATTCAATCAGTTGAAGAGCAACAAATGAGGTTTCCCAGAGAAGAAGGAATTCTGCCTCAGACTGTAGTATAGATATCTCACCTGAGTTCCCAGCCTACTGGCCTACTCTACAGATTTTGGATTCCTAATTTCAACTCCTACCCGAACTTCTTCCAGCCCCCAAGCCTGCCCTATAGATTTCATACTTGCCAGTGTCCTAGTGGTTCTGTGGTTCTGTTTCTCTGGAGAATATTCAAGTGCCCCTTGGTGGATCTTACCTTAGATTGTGTAGCTCACAGAAAAACTGGAGTCTAAATCTCTTGAATTTTAGTCATGACCTCTTCTTTATAAAAATTAACATTTCAGGCATACAACAAACTAGGAGAATAATATCGTCACCATCGGCATCCCTACCACCCGGTTTAAGAGGTTAAATTTGGTTGTTTTTGTACTTTTACTTCACATGACTGTTTCCATAAACACTACATAGAGGTTGTTTGCAGTTTTTAAACTCTATAATTGCCCACACATTGTCTCTATCTTTCTGCTGTGTATCTTTTCTCCCCAAATTATATTTTTCAGATTTATCCATCTCAAAAATACATCTATTTTTTGTGCTTTCATTTTAGTTGTTTATATTTCCTATTCACCTGTATTTCTGATTTGTTGCTATTGTAAATAAAAGTACCAGGAACATTCCTGTGTGAGCCCTCTTTGATGTATATCTAAATGGTCCTGACCTCTTTACATCACACCACATATTTAAGTGCCAGGGAGGGGTGAGGAAGAGAGAAGAGAAGCATCATTCTTTCACCTCCTTTACTCTCCCTCCCCAGGTTAGAAGGCACAATGGACGAATATATGTTACTGGTTGGGGGGAAAGAGAAGAGAATTAGTCTCCCTCCCTTCCTTCCTTCCTTCCTTCCTTCCTTCCTTCCTTCCTTCCCTCCCTCCCTATCTTTCCTCTTTTTGTTGTTTTTTGTTTTTCAAGTAGGTTTCACCCCCAGAATGGGGCCCAATGCAGGGCTTGAACTCACCACCCTGAGATCAACATTGAGCTGAGACCATAAGTTGGATGCTTAACCAACTGAGCCATCCAGGCACCCCAGTCTAATTTCTTTAATTTGACTTTTGACCAAGATATTTACTTTACTTTGAATTTCACCTACCATTTAAAAAAGAGTATGAGGTTTTTCTGCTTATAAGGAGATGCATTGTTTAAAAATGGCTGTGATACCCTGTTAATCCAAGAAAGTCCCTCTATTAACCATGTGCTACTCAGGCCTTGTGGCAGGCCATAGGATGAGACATGCAGAATGGCCGCAAGCCTTTGAGCCTCCCTCAATTCCTCACATACATGGTTTTGCCTTCATTACTCAGATTCTAACCCCTTTTCTGACAATACTTTCTCTCTAGGGGACAGGTTGCAACTGGTCCCTCATAGGTTCAATTAGCCTGTGGACATATTTTATTTGGTTTGTTTGATATTTGAAATACTTCCAGCAAGCATTTAATAACTAGGACATTTTATAGAAAAATCTGGATTTCATCTTCTTCAACAATGTTAGCCTGGTGCTAAATTCACAGGAATATGCCCTCCAGTTGGTCACCATCCCCTATCTGGTTATAGTGTGCCCTTCTTTGTCATTTCAATACTTGCCTGGCCGTCTCGGCATCTGAGTTTACCTTACCACCTCTGCTCTCAAACCAACTGCTCTGTGGCTCTACAGCAGACACCCTTTTTCTCTTTCTTCCTTATGCTGAGCAGTTGAAGGAGACGCTTATACAAAGACTCAGAGCTCATGAAGCACAAATACTGAGGTCTCTCCCATGGAAACCCACATGTAGACCAAGTATCCCAGTCTATCGGACTATAGGAGTTTTGTTTCTCAAGGAACAGATGTTTCAGTTAGTACTGCCAGTAATAATCTGAAACTTTTCTGAGTTAAGAATATCTCATTGTTGATTCAGAGCAATTCAGCACAACTAGACCTTAAGTATAGTCCAGACCTAAACTGCCTTTGTTCCTTGTTCTGTGCCCAGGGACGAGTATTGCAGTAATGGGATGTGTTTTCACGAATGGCTTTCAGGGATGTGGTAGGAGGGAGCAGGGCCCAATGTCATTCCTGTCAGTCATATTTTGTACTTCTGAGCTGCCAGGCACTGACCCTGGTGTTGAAGGTTTTTTAGAGTTGTTTTCACAGTTGGTGCCTCCGGAATTTTACAGACACATTCAACAGAACTCTAAAATGACCAGTTCTGAATATTTCAAGTAGCTGATAGCAAAGTTATTTACAAATTTCTATGAGTTGCCTATGATTTTGGCAAACTCATGAGCTCGTGCGTCACACCATGTGATCCCCAGATTTCAAAAGGAAAGGTGGTTTTCCTAAGAAAGATAGAAATACCCATTGTGCAAGAGGACCCAGGTCTGGTCCCCAAAACACCACTTCCCCAGGGTCTAAGCATTTCATCCAACCAGGCTGAATGATTTTTAGCAACCCCAATTCTCCTGACCTCCATATCATATCCTTTCCCACAAATTCCAGCTCCAAGCCTGTCAGCCTCATGAAGAGACTTCTATTCTCCCAACTTTGACCCACAGCCCCCAATGATGTACTTAACAACGGTTGCAAAAACATGAGTTGTTGATCGGTTCAGATTTGAGTATCTTCCCTTGCTGTTAAGTGTTAAACATGTTTCTAAGCATGTGGGCCCTGATGTCCTGTGCAGATTCCCGGTAATGCCTAGTAATAGAGACAGACCAAAGAGTACACAACTATTCTGTGGCTGCACAGCAGACACTTTTTTTTTCCTCCAAGAGAGGTGTGGAACAACCTAAGGTCACAGTAGCAACGGGCAGAAATGCCCTGAACAGGAAGATTCTGTGCAGGCTGAAACTATTCCATTGCCCTTTTGTGCATTCCGAGAACAGGGCTTATTTCTTAATTTAACCTAGGAGAAGAAAAGAGGTGAAAGAGATAAGGTAAGTCACGACTACTTACAGCTCTGTTCACTTCCCTCCTTATTGTGGTGACTGATCTTTTGGTTGTGTCTGAAAAAGAGAAATCCCAGGGACAGGATAAGATTACTGAGAAAAGTGTTCTGTTTATAGGCTAACAGATGGCAGAATGAAAAGTTAATCCAAATAAATCACATGTAGAAGCCAAATGCCTACTGTGGCTTGAGACATCAGGCTGAACAACAGATAAGGGAAAACCGTACCCTTAGGCAAAAACCTTGAACAAAATAGTAGGTCTACTTTCCATTCTTTTCTCAGCCCCTGGCCACCAGGCACTCAAAGGCTGAGGGACTCTTAATTTGGGTATTCAGCCCCAGGAAACGTCTGGCTTCAGAATTCTCTTTCCCTGTTCTGCTTTGCTCTTGACTGTCACTTCCTTCTGGTCTGCCCTACATGAAGCAAAAGGGCTGATCAATTAATTTATACTAAGGTGTACATGACCGATATTGTTCCAGAGGAACTCGGGGCAGAAGCACAAGTTCACATAACAGGATGTTGTTCACCACTGTTTCCCTGGTTTCATCTCTTTTTCAACCCTTGGTGTCACGTGTTCCCTGTCCCAGCTCTGATTTTCTTCTAGAGCTTGATGCCCGGGTTCCTAAACTCTGTGCATCCCTACTTCTGCTTTTGCTCTGTACACTAGATTTTTAGCAACTGCCTCATGACAATACCACCCTTGGCCTGGACTTTGAGGGCCTCTATCCAGCACTGAAGTCTCCCCGAAGAGGAGTTACATTTGAAAGGAGCCTAAGAGTTAACCCATAGAAATTGCCCATGAATGATGGAGTTTCAGTCCAGTCCTCTCTAACACTTGAGAAAGTGCTGCCATGCTGTAGTGCTTCCTTAACCATCAGACAACATATTTGGTCTTTGGTTTAAATCGCTGTAAAGTTCCAGCTCAGTCTTTTAGGGCAGTGCCATTCAAAGTGTAGAGTCCATGGGCTGGGGCTGGTGGGTGAACGATTTGTTACCAGCCCACAGTGAGACAATTACCGAGATTTAGTATAACACTTAGCAACTTCTATAGTAATCCTTTTACTGTGTTTTTTTCTGATCATATTTATTGACATGTCAGAGGTTTATTGAATCCAGTAAAAACTGGCCTTATTGTTGTATGTCTTTGTTCTTTTTATTTTACTTTTTAGTAATTAAGTTTTAGTATATATTGCAAAAGCACTGACGCTAACATATTGGAAATGTAAAAATAAATGGTTCCTTATAACAGAAAGTTTGAGAAATATTATTCTTATGAGCTGCAGGCCTGTTCTAGAGATCTGGTCTCTTTATAGCTGGTGACTCCTCCTGGATTCTGTTCTTGACTTTGCCATCGGCACAGCCAATGATCAAGCCATTCAATTATTTTGGGTTGAGACTCTCTCCTTCCATTGCCCAACATAATACTATCCAGACTGAGTCAGTTTTTATTATTTTGCAACAAGAAGGCCATACAGCATCAGACAGACTTATGTTCAAACCCCAGCTATTTGACTTTAAGAATACTTTTGAAGCTTCAGTTTCTTCATGTGCAGTGTAGACACTACTCCTTGCCTCAAGATGTTTTTGTAAAATTAACTGAAAAGAAGTTTGTAAAGGGTCTAGCCCAGTGCTGTCCAAAGAGGGACATATTTTGCTGTCTGCAAAGAGGGAAATATTGTATATCTGCTCTGTCCAATAGCCTCTAGCCCCACGTGGCTATTGACCACTAACAATATTGAGCACTTAAAACATGACCAAGGAATTGAATTTTTATTTAATTTAAATTTGAATAACCACATACGGCTATTATATTATACAGAGCAAGTTAGCATGGATACCTGCGTATAGTAGGTTCAATGTGTAAAATTTTATTGAACATCTATCTACATGTGCCAGGCAATGTTTCAGACACTGGGCATTTATTGGTAAATAAGAGAAACACAGCCCCTGCAGTCATGAAACTTAAAGACCAACAGATGAGGCAGAACTTTACATTACTTTTGCAACAGAAGTTGCCAGCTCCTTCTCTAGAACACAGTGAGTCACCTGGAGCCCCGCACTGTTGAGGGCTCCTCTCAGGTAGTGATGGTAAACAGAACCTTCTATGGACTGGCCACAGCTGCCCTCCCTGTACAGCGTGGTGTGCAGAGCTGGTCGCTGAGTCATAGATGGGCAAGTCCGTTTAGGAGCCAATGAGCTTTCTGGGCAGAGAGGGACTAAGAGAGCCACCCCTTTACTTGACTCTCTCTGATAGACTGAGAAGTTCAGGACAGCAATGGCTTGAAGAGGAACTCAAGAGAAGGAAGTTAGGACTGGCATCCCAGACTTAACATAAAGACCTCAGCCAGAAGAAGCTGGCTGGGCACAGCTGTGGGGAAAGCGGGAAGCCCCTTCTGCCTCATCAGCCCTTGAGGGTCCTGCTTCGGGAACCATGGAAGCACACATGAGGGGGGCCAGAAAAGTGTCAGCTTGGGTCACTCTGGTCTTTGTGGGGATCTGGACCAGCAAGGCTGCCTTTGCATGGTCGATGGAGACCCCCAGAGGGAACAGAGATGTGCCTGGCGGGAATAGAAAGAGCTCAAAACCAGGGCCCTCAGGGGAACTGCCCTGGCTCCCCAGGAGCCTCCCTGTCTGTTTGGAAGCAGCAGCCCTGTGGGCTAAGTTGGCCTTGTGACAGTATGTTGGGGGTGGGGAAGTCCATGCTGTAAGGGGGAGACATTGGATGTCTAAGACAGGCAGGTGGGTGCTTGAGGAATTAGTTGGAAAATTAAAAGGGACGCAATTGAGTTTGTGGCCCAAGGTATTGAAACAGGTCCTAGACATATAACTGTGTGCTGAGGGTGCTGGAAGGAGAAGTAGGTACCGGAAGCATCTCACAAGGGGATGTCCTGTGATGGGTGTGGTGAGGGGGGCAGAATCAGGAGAGGCTTGAAGAAGTAGTAGCTTCACCAAGTTTTAAGGGATGACACCAAGTCAGGTGGACAAAGAGAAGAAAATACTTTAAGAGGACCGTGTGCTACATGAGAAAACTCAGATCTGAAGGGGTGGGGTGGCACTGAGGACTTAGGACCCTCACATGGCTAGAGCTTAGAGAACGAGGGTGATGGTGTCTCAGGAAAAAGCCAGAATTGTGAGCCACACCACTCAGGGCATGTTGGGACTTCGCCTAGGGAGCAGTGGGAAGCCATGGGCAAGGTCTGATCATGGAGACGTGTAGACTTGAGAACCTGAAAGCCTGTTCTGGCTAGAAGCGAAAATAGACCCATACTGCAGGTGGCAAAAATGGGTGCAGGGAGACAAGTTGGGAGGGTTCTGTTCCAGTCCAGGTGAACCTCAGTAGTGGCGGTGAGGTTGGGTCAATAAGCAGTAAAACGCTCATTCTCATGTCGCTTCCCATTTTACAGATAGAAAAAGCCATCTCAAGGAAGTTAGGTAATTCGTACAAGATCATAGAGCCAATAAATGGCAGCTTCAGGTCCCAACCTAGCCTTCTGACTCTGGTTTAAAGCTCTATTTACAGGGTCAGCCATTCTCAACCTTCTTTCATGACACATGCAAGGCACACAGATGTGTGTGCGTGTGTGTCCATGTGCCTCCCATGAGGGAAAGCAGATCCCAGTGCATGTGAGTTGGGGTATGGCGTTGTATTATACAGGCAGCCATGATTTCCCTCTGGCTCATTACAAACAAATAAGGAACCATTTGGAAATTTACTCTCTCAACTCTTATTAGCAACAAATGTCTACCACCACAGTTGGTACCCAAGCCTTGTACCTAGTGTGGAACTACTGATAGCCTCGCTCACTCTTGAGACTGGGGTGAAGGATAAGGGAAAGAATTTTTTCTGCTCTACCTTTCAGTGTGACCCCATTTCATTCCCCCAGACAGGGTAAGGACAGAAAACTCTGTTGCTCATTTCTCAGGTGACTAAGTTCTCAGGTTGCAGGCCTAGAACTTTGGTATAGACCTGTTCCTGAGGGGTGTGTATGGGGGAGGTGAAGGAAGAATGACAGAAGATTAAATTCTAATGAGGGGCATCTGCCATGGCTCTCTGAGGTCATAGATTTGTGGAAGTGATTCTGTCTGGGGTATCCGGGCAGCTCAGTCAGTCGAGCATCCGACTCTTGATTTTGGCTCAGGTTATGATCCCAGGGTCAGTGGGATCAAGACTCCTGTCAGGCTCTGTGCTAAGGGGGAGCTTGCTTGAAATTAACTCTCTCTCTCTCTCTCTGCTCCCCCTCCCCCAAATAAAATGTTTAAAGAAAAAAAGAAGTGATTCTGTTTAGTTAAAGTTCTGTCAGAGAAGACACTATAATTCCTCCTTTATGGTGAAATGCCCTTCCTCTCCATTTCTATCATTTCTTTCTCTTTTTCTTTTTCCCTTCTTCCTCTTCTCCTTCCTCCCTTCTTCCTTCTTCCTTCTTCCTCAACCTCCACTCCCCTTTCTTTTGACAACAATTCCTTGGGTTCTATAGTAGAGAGTTTTGTGGTTAGCACCCAAGTTAATGCATACATAGGGCAGTGGACAAATAGAGCATGATAGTATTTTGAGACAGATGAGAATACAGAGGTTAGACTGTAAATGTAGCATAACAAACACCAAAAAGCCTCCCAATTCTCAAATAATGGCCACCCCCAATTCCTATTGGATTATTCCCAGATGTCATTTCCTTTTCTATAAACAAGGCCATGTGTAGACCTTGGGAGGAGCTTACTGGGTGCTGAAAAAGGAGTAGTTTAGTAAACCAGAAGACAAGTCTGCAGATATTCTGGCCAGAGTTCAAAGGTTACATGACAGGAGTAGGTGGGTGAGAATAGGATAGGCTGAGGAGGGACTCCAGGGGAGCCACTGAAAGACATTAGAGAGCCATCAAAACAGGTGGTCTTCCTGCCCGCAAATGGCCTCACACACTTCTCTTCTTTCATTACCAACCAAGGGATTCAGATTCCTAGGGGTTGGGGAGGGCTTAGCCCAGCTGACGCCCAGAATGTGGCAAGAGGGGGAGAGAACTGAAGGAATCCTCAGAAGTGATCTTGGCATCCTCCTGCCCGTGAACTCTGACCACATAGTTGTCTGCATTACCAAAATGACACTGATCTCATGAGGCTAACGACTCTTCTTGGCTCAAAGAACAAAGCAAACTATTTCAGCATAGGAACAAAACATTCCTTTAAAAATATTCCGTATGAGGATTTCAGCTCACTGAAGAAGACTAGGGCCGTTTTCTTCTGGGGAAAAAAATCATCAGGATGAGCCCAAAGGGATTCATAAGCCCTGAGGAGATTGGTATGAAACTGGGGAGCAGAACCCCACATTGCAGACACCCAGTCCACTTGGTTACCATGAACAAAACACACTTACCCTTTCTAAAATAAAGCTTTTGGAAGAGCTGTTTCCTTAGGGCTGTCATCGTAGCTATGAAAATCAAAGCAATGATGAAGGAAGGGATGAAAACAGGAAGCAGCCAATTTGAAGGGATCTTGGGTTCTAGGTCACCTGGATGAAAAAAACAAAACACCAGAATCCCATTACATGGGAACTTAGAGATAGACCAACAAGTTGACCATCTGAGGAGGTTATAACCAGGTACTGTTCTGTGTATGCTGCACGTACTAGTTCATTTACTTCTCACGACCATCCTATGTGGCAGGCTTTGCTATGACCCTCATTTTACCAGTGAAGAAAGGGAGGTCCAGAGAGTCTGGGAAATGTTTCCAAAGTTGCACTGTAAGAGACAGAGCTGAGATATAATCCAGGCTGTCTGGTTCCAGATTCTATGTTTTTCATCATTCTCATCCATCTACTGTGTCTATCTATCTATCTATCTATCTATCATCATCATCCATCTACTGTGTCTGTCTATCTATCTATCTATCTATCTATCTATCTATCAATCATCATCATCATCCATCTACTGTGTCTGTCTATCTATCTATCTATCTATCTATCTATCATCATCTCTTTCTTTCCAGTAGGATGGTCTCTCAACCCAAACATGTACTCCCCCTCCACTGTCAAGCACTCACAGTGTTTAGAATCTATACCATTAGTCAATCAATTTCAAGGGTTAACAGGGATCCTTTTGGGGAAAAAAGTATAATATTGTAGATAGTGTTAACATACAAAATCCAGACATTCATACCTTAGTGTGAATTACTACAGCGTGTCCTCTTCCTTGTGTCAGCTAATCACTGAGGACTGGCACTGAGGAAAAGGTGAGTTTACTGGAGAGGCGGGTGAGAAGAGCGATTTTGGAGACAGGGGAAGGCCTTGTAAAGGAGAGTTCTGAGTATCTAGAAGTTAGAATAAGGGTTCCAGACTGACAGTGAGGAAGAACTGGAGGGGGCTTCGCAATGGGGAGAAAGAAGCACACCCAAGGTAAGCTGTGCCCTTTCCAAAAGCCTGAATTTTGCCCCATGGAGTAACTACTGCAGAATAAACATAACACTATGGTCCAGGAGAAACCTGGCAACAGTGCTCAGGAGGAAAGGCTCAATCCTGCCAACTGCCTTCCCTCTCCCCCATCTCAGTGCCATCTGAGAATCACAGATTGTTTTAGTTGAGAAGGGATTGGACATCATTTACTCTGAGCCCCTCATTTTAGAGTTCAGGAAGTAAGGCTCAGAAATGCTAAAAAATCTATCTGAGGTTATCAATGCCAAATAAGTGGCAAAGCCAGGATTGCAAGCCCAGATTGGTTTAATCAAATCTCCATTCCCCGCAGATATTTGTCTTTATTGAAAACAGTGTGGTGAACATTAAGGAAGAAAGGATTCAGAAGCCTGGCTCATGCACACATTGCATAGCTTGTACTAATTACAACAGCTCTTTTCCTTTTAGGAAGTGCTTATTAAGTACCACTGCAGTAGCACTGTGAGTCAAGGGGCCCCGAGACCTTCAGTGTCCCCACGACAGGAGAAGTCCTTACTTCAGTGACTCTTTACAAACCCTTGTCCTCTGAAGGTTCCTTCACAGTCCCTTCTGCATACAGAAGCTCTACTCGTCCCTCAAGACTTTCCAACAACGAACATCAGTCTGCTTAGACTGTAAGTATTTGGAGAACAAAGACTTCACCTAAGTCATCTCTGAATCCCCTATAGAGCCAAGTGCCAGCTACATGAAAGAGGTCAGTCAGTAAGGATTTGTTGGGCCGAGTTAATCACTGTCTACCTAGTCTACCTAGCCCGATCCTCCCTGTCCTTATTTACCTTGTGGCAGACTGATGCTCATCCCTGAAATCCATTCTCTCTTTTCCCCTAGTATGAGGTCATGAGCTGGACACATGGCTTCTCAAGACTACATTTTGGAGCCTCCCCTGCAGTTAGATGTGGGCCAGCCATGTAAACTAAGTTCAAGTCATGGGTCTTCTGAGCCTTGGCCTTAAAACATTGGACAAGTCTTCCACCATTCTTTTTCCTTTCTGACCTTCCTTTCTGACTCTCTTTCCTTTTTGATGTGGCAGTGACCCGACTTTGACAATTCAACAGAGAAAACATTTTAGAGAACGGCGAGCAACAAGATGGAAAGAACCTGGATCACTGAATAACTTTATGGAATATAGATACTTACCTGCTCTGAATTACCTAAGAGAGCAATAGACTTCTATCTTGTTTGAGTCACATTTTGAGGTCTCTCTGTTGTAGCAGCTTAGCCTTTATTCTAATACATATTCTTATAAATTATTTTATAATAATTACATGTTACTTAACAATGATATGATGATACAATGGGAAAACTAGGTTTCATCCTCCCCACAGTCCCATGCACTCAAGGAAGCCATGCTTCTTGGTAGAGGCACTATATTCCCTGCCCCCCCCCCCCCCAACCCCCCCCCCCCCCCGTTTCCATACTTTCTGAGTGCTAAGGACTTAGCAGGCATATTCCATTTAATCTTCACCATCACCCTCTGAGGTATCTGTCATTATTCTTATTCTACAAATGTGAGACCAAGTTCTAGGATGACTCAGTTATATGTTCATGTTCTGAAAGCTACTAGTGGCAGAGAGAGGATTTAAATATCAAGTCTGTTTGATTTCTGAGCCCATGCTCTTGACCACTGCCAGAGAGTCCCCTCCAGGTCTCCTTGGATGGCTTCACTTCCAGCCCCATAAAAATGTTTTTATAGTTATTTCCTGTGTTCCAATCCCATTGTATTTCCTCATGAAATGCAACAATGGGCTGAGCAGAGGAAACCCTGTTTCAAAAGGAAAATGGACCCATTGCCCTTTTGTTTCTGATCAAGTTAGGATGTTCAGTCATCCATCCTACAAACACTGGAGCACCTCCCACCACCAGACTCTCATTGCTCTATTTGCTTTATTCACTGACTTCTAGAGAAGTTTGTGATGGGTCACAGAATCAGCAATGAGCAACTCAACTGATGAGAATGACCAGAAAAAGGACAGTCATAAAGCAGCTTAAAATGCCAGGAACCGTGGGAGGATGTGTGACTGGTTATTTGTTGCTGGTATTAGTGCTACAAACCAGGGGGTCACTTGACTGCTCTGATCTGGTGGTCCACACAGTCTGTTGGCTGGGATAATGGGACTGTTTTATCAAGGCTAATCCTCCAACCCACTAATCTGACATTAATTGAGCACTTAGTATGGGCAGTGTGTTTTAGCTTAGTATGGGCATACTGTTTTAGCTTTTGCCACAAAGAAGACCCATGTGAACAATTAAAATACAATGAAAGATAAAAGACAAGTATAGTCACAGGCAAACCAAGTCATGGTACAGGTAATCAGTCTTAGAAGAAGAGATAAGGGAAGGACCCCTTTTGCCCTGGGATTATCTAAGCTGCTCTGGAGAGAGGGCAGACTTCAGGGCAGTGAAGAGGGTGAGTAGTTATGTTTTCTGTGGAAGAAACTGCCTGAGCAGAGAAATCATGGGGGTGGGAGAGGTGCCAGAAATCTCAGAGAGCACTGGTGAGGAAGGAGAGCTGACCAGAGCCCAGGAGCCATGTCAGGAGGTAGTAGCATGAATACAATTCTGGGAAGAATAGGTAAATGTAGGCTGAAAGTCTCTAACTGCATGAAAATCTCTCCGTGCCCTTGCCAGTTACATTTATGAGTGATATCCTAGAAGATCCTGAGCTGATGCAGACCCCACGGGCCTCTCCTGTGATTGTTGACTATTCATTCAGCTACACTGACTTCCATGGAAAGAAGAACCACCTTCATTCATTCATAATTTATCACTGGTTCAAGTCTCCAGAGGAATGGTCAGTGTGCCCTTCCTACTTCTCCACCGCAAAGAAAAAAACACTGATGTAATCGGTGGTGCAAAGGCTAGATTCCAGTTATCTCCAAGTTCATCTTACCCAGGCCCCTATTTCCCTGATCCTTCTGGAAAACCACATTCCATCCAAAGTACTGGCCTACACTTAACCAGGCAGGAAATTCCACACAGCAAAGGACAGTTACTCAACAATTCCAAGAAAAACAAATTCCTCTGTGACTGTTAGTATTTAAGCCTCTAAAGCCCTAGTATGAATTAATTGTATCTCAATTTTCATAAGGTGTCAAGTCTGAGGATCTGCACTGTGATAAAAAGAGAGGTAGAGAATGTTAAAGACCAGCTTGCCTAATTCACTATTTTTCCTCAAAGTTGACCCTAAAAATGAGGTGTTTCTAATGTCTTCATTTCTACCAAGATTCTTAGCATGACATCTCTCTTTACTGCCTCACTTTCTCAAATCCATTCAGTTAGAAAGAAGCTGGGCTAACCTTAGTGTTGGAATTGGGTAGTAAAGTGTGGATAGGTTGGGGGGGGGGTTGGTAGAGGGGGTGGCAATGAGAAGGCGGCTGGCTGCCCCTGAAAACTATGTCAGGGAGGGTTTTTTCCTCCTGAAGAAAATCCTGGGAAATTAATGATGAGATGGGGATTGAGTCACTTCAAAGTCCTCAGTCCTGCCAGTTCATGATGAAATATGAATTAATTTGAGATAGAGCAGATATCTTTGATGCCCCAGCTTCTATCCTGTCTGTCCCAGCCCTGATTTCAGCCAGGGATGAATGTAGCTGAATGATGGATGGTTCCAGTCAGGTTCTGATTCACTTCCCCCTGATAGTCTCACCTCAAGCACATGCTGCTTCTGTGCCAGGGTTTCCTCAATGCTGAAGCTTGGTCCTTCTCACTGTTACGTCCAGTGACCCACATGTGGGATTTTTCCTTCTTATCCGCACAGATTTAGGCTCTACTGGATTAAAGGTCCAGCTTCCTAGTGGCAAATGCTTCCATCAAGGGATATGCTCTACTGCACCTAAATTCATAGCTTGAATTCTACCCATGGGTGGACCAGCAGGCAGAGAAAAGAATTTCTCTACTGACAGAGCGATTAGTCTTGATTACCATGAAGAACGTGAGAGCTGCTATCTAATGCAGGCACAGAAGGTTAGGTCTGGAACTCGGGGATCCATGGATTCTCTGATTTTTGTACTTCCACGTTCAGTAATAACAAAGAAAAGGCAACTTCAGCAAGTCAGTCTGTCCCGGGCAAGGCAACCAAGGGCTCGGTGCTCTCAGGGTTGAAAGCGAGTGTCACCAGCCCACTCCCTGCCCCCACTCCTCTGCTCCATCTGAAGTGCTGAGTGAGGGAGATCTAGAATGTGTGGGGATGAGAGAGAGGACAATGATCGGTTATGGCTTGGCATCCACTTCAGCAGCCAGAACTGTAGCTTGTTCTATGAACTCTTGCCTATGAAATCTTGTGAAGAGATACCATATGGCTTCATGGCTGCCTCCCAGCCTGAAGGCTTAGTCACGGGGCTTATAGGGCAAGGGACAGACTGCTGCAGTCCTGTCTCACTTCCTCTTGGCTTCACCTCTAACTTCAGCCACAGCTCGGGAGAAGTCTGGGTGACCTTTGACTTGCTTCATTCACCTCAAATGGGTACTTTGCTTTCTGCCCTGGGATTACTTGACACTACAGGTGCTGGGGGGAACTCACTCAGCCCACATGCATGCATAGCTCCCAGCATGGAGTGCACAGTCCTGCAGACTGCTGTCAACCAACAGGGGTGAAAGGAGATGAACTCCACCTGAAGTGCTTTGAGTGAGCATCGTGGGAGGCCGTCTGTACACTTCCCAGGTGGTCTTTGGGTATTTGAGCTCCCGTTTTGCTGATAGCAACAACTTCAATTCTTGCTTCTGGTCTGAATCTCCTAAGCCTCCCATCCCTGCTCCCTGAGGCCACCACCTAAATACTGGCATGCCACACGCGCTCCTATCGTAGGCTCTGTTTTGTCTAACTAAGACAAAGGGCAAAAAGTGGAATATAATGACAATATTAAAGTTTCTATAAATTATGTCAAATTTAAGCAGTGCTAGGGACTGCCCTTTATTCGGAGATTACATCCTTTTCTGGTACGGTAGCAGAATAATGGCTCCCTCAAAGATGTCCATGTTCTAATCCCTGAAACCAGTGAACGTGTTACCCCACAGGCAAAAAGGGATTTTGCGGATGTGATTATATTAAGGACCTTGAAATGGGAAAATTAACCTGAATTATCAGGTTGGGGGAAGGCATCTAATGCAATTACAAGGGTCCCTACAAGGTGGAAGAGGGAGGCAGGAGAATTAAAGAAAGACGTGATGACAGAAGCAGATGTCTGAGGGATGCAGCTGGTGGCTTGGAAGGTGGAAGAGGACCATGAGCCAAGGAATGCAGAAGCTAGAAAAAACAAGAATATCATTCTCCCTTAGCGCCTCTGCAACCCTGTCGACACTTTGACTGAAGCCCAGTGAAGCCCATTTGGGATTTCTGATTTTCAAAGGTGTAAGCTAATAAATTCGTGTTGTCTCAAGCCCACAAAGTTTGCAGCAGTTTGTTAGATGGGGCAAGAGGAACCTTATGATGAGCTTGGTGAGAAGGTGACCCGTCTCCTAGGGAAGAATTTTGATACTAGGTGTAGAGTTGCTCTTATTTGGCAAATAGATGTTCTTACCCAGCAACTACAAAATAAAACAGACTCCCAAATTGTTTGAAATTTCCCTGGTGCATGAAGTTCTAAAGTATGGGGCACAGAGCCATCAGCAAAGGCTCTGAAAGATTTTACAAAAGGCCAGCTTTCCTTGAAAACCCCATACCCACCTGAGTGTCAGCAGAGCCAGCAAAGTCACATTTATTCTGCTGACTCTCTAGGCACCGTGCCCGAATTACAGTGATTAGCTTTCGTGCTGGCTATTATCTGTTTCCTCTTGAGATTCACCCTCTGCACTTCAACACTGGGTTCTGAGCTCTGAGAGGTTGGCCTTTTTGAAACACATCAGTGGGACTCCCTTGTTCTCTGACTCACAGCTGGGTGCCGCGGATGGGAGGCACAGGCAGGAGCCTGGAGGCTGGGGGGAGTGTGAGGTTGGGGTATTTGTTTCCCTGGCTTCCATCCGGGAACCACCCCAACAGTAGCAGTCACTCCTCTGACTGTTGAAGCCCCAGGGTCCGGCCATAACCTTACTCGCTTCTCGAGATCCTGACCACACCTCCACAAATAGACTTTGTATTACGCTATCCTCCAATTACTCATTCTGAGTATGCCATCTACTTCCTGACTACTGGAGTCGGGAAGGGTGGGCTGCTCTTACCATGAGGGTCTATGACGGCTGAAGTAAGTTCTTTCACGTTAGCATTCCAGAACACACAGCTCACATTTCTGCCGGGGTGTGGCTTTAGTCGCAGAACACTGGTGACCCGGTAGAGGCCTTCAGAGGTCTTGGTGTGGCTGGTGTTGGCAGGGACGCTGACGTTTGGCCAGGACACTTCTGCCAGGGGATAACCTTCAGCCTGGCAGGTGAGCTGTACCTCATCTACCCCTGGGATCTTAAGGATATGAGTGTTTATTTTCTTGTAGGAAGCTGGATAATACAAAAAGAAAAAGAAGCAAGTTTTTCTTTTCTGATTCCTTGAGATCTCCGTACTCACTGCCATGTGAAATGGCTAAAATTATCATTATCAATATTAAGTAATTATGCTTTTAATTTTTTAAACATTTCCTGTGTCCCAGATATCATGCTACTGACATCGAAGGATTTCATTTTTATAATATAACAAAAATGGTGTTGTTGGTATTCCCAATTTTTGTTGGAGGTAACTGAAGCGAGTGAGGTTGAGTATTTTGCCCAGAGTCACCAGGCTTTAATAATTGCTGGAGCCAACATCTGCACATTGGAAGTTTGATTCCAAGTCTCAACAGTGCTTTCCACTATCACACTCTGTGGCTTCCTGTATTCCTGTAAATTATCTTACAACCGGGGACTGGAGAAAAGACAGAAGGTGGTTAAATGAAATCACTAGATAATCCCCACATTCTTGTTTTACTTGGTGCTTCTTCCAACATCTTTTCAGAAGAAAACTTTCTTCCCACTTCCCCTTTTCCTCCCTTCTCTATGAGATTAGGAGGAGAAAAAAATAAAGACCTAGATTCTATCTATAAAGAGTTAAGAATTAGTTATATAACTTACTTATCCTGTACACACACACACACACACACACACACACACACACACCTGTGTATAGTGTATGCTGAGTAAATTAATCCAAAGTGGCTCCCTACCCTCTAAAAAACTGAGATCTAAAATGCATACAAATGACATCGAAAGCAATAAGACACAAGGACAAATTGTTATCTTAGATGATAGCCCCAAATAAAGACATATTAACAACATATGCAGATACCAGGGAGTATGGAAAGTAATCTGTTGGTTTTTGGTGGAGGGAAGTGGAAATGAGTACTAACTTCCATTAGCTAGGAAATTTTTAAGAAACAGAATTTTGATACAATCTTTGTGTTTGTGGCTCAGGTGTGATGAAACCATTTTTTTCTTACTGTTGGGAGGAGTATCAACAGGCACACCCATCCTGAAAAGCAATTTTACATTAAAATCATGAGGACAGCCCTGTGGAAAACATCAAATGTGTATGAGGTAGTAAGTGCTTTCTAGGTGCTAAGCTTCACGCTGTGTGATTTCATGTACTGTGGAAGGGGGAGGAATGTTCAGGCCCCTCTCCACAGTTTTGCCCCTTGAGTACTTCCCTTTGTGTCTCTGTGTGGTGAGTTGCTAATTTGATTAGTTATAGCCAAAGACGCTCACGGGGTCACTGTTCACTGCGGTGAGTGACCTCATCTGGAAGCGTGGTTCACGGTCTGTGGGCCTCTCTTCAAGTTCTTGTCTCCATGCAGTAGAGCATACTCAGTTGGGCCTACTGACCTGCCTGCCTCAAAAAGCTCTGAAATCTTCCTGGCTCACAGTATTCCAGCTTCTGCTTGTGACTGGGTGGGTGGGATGGACTTTATTATCCATGAGGCTGGATAGATGAGTAATTTTAGGGTCTGTTCGGCAAACCTGGACTCTAAGTTAGGATGGGGGTGCAGGAAAAAAGAGGCCCTTATTCTAAGTCATGTTCTCCAGTGTAAATCACCAGAGAAGCCTTAAAGTACCGAGAGGGGAAGGGAGAAAATCATGTGCTCATCCAGGTACTAATTTAACAAATGGAGTTCATTTCCCATTTGACTATTGGTTCTTGTGCGTAGAGCTCACCTGGTCAAGGACTTGGACCAGGGGTCCAAGGAACAGGGGTGAGTGGCTCTAAAACCTGATTCTATCTCCTTGACACACATTATCCCAGTTAGACTCTCCAAGGACCCTATGAGGTAGGTAAAATTCAAAACAGCTGGAATCTGGGGTAGGTAGAGGGACTTGAACTCATGCCAGTCGTGGCCACGTTATTCTGAATTCTGCATTGGAATTGATGATTCTCTCTGTAATTGCAAAAGTCTGGGGATAGAGCAACAGACACAGGAAGGGGGGAGGGGGACGTGTTTTCCCAGGGGGAACTAGGGACACACAGAACTAGTGGAAGATGAGGAGAAGCAGGTTTTGAAGCATCCTGCTGAGGAGTTGAACCGGTTAGACCTACCAGTGTCCTTGAAGCCAATTTTGATCTACCTGTACAAATTCAATAGTATTTGAAGCATGAATTTTTGAGGACTCACCTTATCTCTCATTTTACGTTATTTACCTACACGTATTTTCCCTTGGTTTGATGTCCTCTTATAATCATTTCATCCTATTTTGGTGTAGATTATTTCTGTAAGTTCTGGGGTCTTTGGGGGGATGGAGAAGAATAAATGGGTTCATAGCAGCAATGTGTTGCATATGAAGGTGTGGCTGGTTCTTGCAGGATAGCTCAGAACAAGAAGCTGATCTTGAGGGCCAGGTTGAGAGGTGGTTTCAGAGGTCGGGGGGCCAGGAATCGGGAGGTAGGCTGAGGCTATAATCTGGGATATACAAATGAGGAAGCAGATGAGAGAGATGTTCACTTAAAAGAACCAGCAAGGTTTGGGGAAAGGATGGGAGCCCACAGCCTGCATGTTTACAACATTAAAGACACCTCCACAGCCTCATGCAAATTTGGGAAGTGGCCGAAAATACATATTAGCAACACACAACAGGGAAGCTGGACTAAGGGAGATATTCTTAGGAAAAGATGAGTAAATTTTAGAATTTCAGAGATGAAAGTCATCTTAAAGTTAAAAATAGTCCAACTTCCTACTCTGCAGTTGTTGGGTGTAAGTTTTGTATGTGTCAGGCCAAGATGGTTGTGTTTACTGAACCCTTCTATTTTCTTTTTTGTTTATCCATTATAGTAGAGATGAGTTGAAATCTCCAAACATGACTGAGGATTTATTTCTCCTTTTAGGTCTGTTTTATTTTTGTTTTATATGTTTCGAAGCTATGTTGCTAGATGTACACACATTTAGGATTGTTATGTCTCCCTGTTGTCTTGACTTTATCTTTATGAAGTGTCTCCTTTTATCTTACTAACACTTTTCTGATATTAGTAACCTGCTAGATAACTGACTCTGGGCAAAATACATCGATTAATAGAAGCTCCTACTTTCAGGAGTAGCCATTACCATGATTAGACAATAAGAAAGCTAAACTTTCATTGGAAAGATCATCCTTCTGCCAAGCCAAACTTTGCTTCTGGGCAGCTTCAACCCATTGGTAATTGCCTGGTTTAATAAGACAACATGGGGGCAGCATAGTAGACAGAAGTCTGAAAGGTCTGGCTATGCTGAGCCAAGGGCTGGTTACATGACCTGTCGAGCCTTCTGGTTGTACAATAATACTTATCCTTAACAGAGGTGTTAGGATGATTGAATGACTTAGGTGCCTAGAATATAGCAAAAACTCGGTTAATGTTAGCAATTATTATTCACTGTTGCATATGATCCTTCGGGTGTTTGAAGATAACTGGCAAGATTCCATATCGTCTTTGACTTCTGGGTAAAACATGGCTACTTCCTTCAACCCTATCTCAGAGGACAGTTTTCAGACCAGACTTGGATTCACTTTCTTTGCCAGTATAACATGACCTATATTCCAGACTTTAAGCAGCACAAAGTATAGTGGGACTAATTATTTCCTATGTGTGGAGCACATTTTAGGCCCAACACAGGGTTTTAATACAGTCTAAGGTCATGAGATCAATTTTACTAAATGAATGATCTAGGAGACTCCTGCAGGCTATCTCCCCAGGCTCCTGACAGCCAATAGGAGGCATGGTGGGAAGACTGGAGGGCAAGCGGGAGGGAGAAGTCGGGGTATTTCTCCCCTATGGTCTATGCTATAGGAGCCTCTCCACCAGCACCCACATCTCTTCCTCGGCTCCTGCTACCACTGGATGGGCCCGTTGTGGTTCTAGCGTCTGTAGAATGACCTTGGCCTCTGAACTCCAGTACTCCTGCCTTCCCCCTCTCCCTCCAGTCCAGTGCGGGCAACAGCTTCTTGCTCTTGCTAATTGCCGATTTGCCACACTGTTCCCAGGTTGGCTGTTCAGTCTGTTCCATCAAAAGAATTGCTATTTTCTGATTGAAATTTCTACTGGTTTAAATGGTTTTTGTTTCCCTGGTCGTCTCTCACTATATGATCCCTATGCTACTGGCAACTCTAGCATTTCTGAAATAAAGAAAAAGCTGCACATTGTATTATTTGCTCTATCATAATGATAGTAATTAAGGTGAAAAAAATATAGTTTTACAAATACCTCGGTCTTAACAGAACATAGGCGGGTTTATAGTAATTGCTGAAATAAATCTTTTAGGCTTGCTCCCAATTTGTCTGTTAAATGAGCTGCAGAGGAACCTCAGGTTAAATAGTTTGTAAGTTGCAGGCACTTTTCCTCATTTCAGAATTCAGGACATTGTTTTCTTAATTCCAGCTTTCCTTATTACCCTTTTGTTTCCCCAAGTGGGGAAAGGCACTGAAAGGAGAGATTTAGCCCTATTAGTAAGTGTCTTAAGCAAATGCTTTCTCTAGGTCCAGAGGCTGTCATTATCTTTTCCAGGCTGCATCACTTCCCTTGGGCTGTTCCCCCCCACCCCACCCATGCCCTTTGTCTTGCCCTCCTTAGGGTGAAGGCCATTGTGAGAGAAAAATGGAAGCCTTGCCACCTCCTTCCTCGACTTGCTCAAGCTGTATGCCCATGGAGCTTGGGGCTTTTTCACCGGTTGGAAACACTTCTGTGAGCCTCAGCCTGTTCTGGGGGTTGGCCGTCTCCCATTCCCATCTCCCACCCTGCCTGGAGACTTCAGGCTGCTTTGGCTCTTCTGTTCTTATGACTTGTTCTGGGACTGTCTGGGATCTTTTGCATAGGCCAGTTCTCAACCTGAGGGCGCAAGCCCTGGCCTCTCTGGACTCTCGGGGTCACGGTGCTCTTCTCTTAGGCCATGCTCCATGACCTCCCTCGGACAGGTTACTCACAGTCCTGTAGTGGCAGCCTTCCCCTTCAGAAACCTCTCTTCTGGACTCTCGAGCCACTCTACCTAGTATTGACTTTCCTGTACTTTTGAAGTTAGCGCTCTTTTCACTATATTTCATATGAAATATTGCCTGGACGTCCAAGAAGTTGCTATAAACCTGTTTTCAAGTTTATGCCATAGATGAGGCATTTTAAGGAAAAAGCACATCCTTCCTCTAGTCCTGTTTCGTTGAAGCAAATCCTTACTAAGGTCCCAAATCTCCCCTGCTTTCTCCAGAGACCCCTGATCAGGTTAGAATACTCTCAGCTGACGGTCTTCAGCTTTTCCTGTTATTGCCTGCATTCCTTCTAAAAGGACTTGGATGCAGTATGCCCCTTCTCACACGTCTTAGGTCGGTTCTTAAAAATTTTCCTAAGTTTCGGGGCGCCCGGGTGGCTCAGTCGGTTGAGCGTCCGACTTCGGCTCAGGTCATGATCTCGCTGTCCGTGAGTCCGAGCCCCGCGTCGGGCTCTGTGCTGACAGCTCAGAGCCTGAAGCCTGCTTCGGATTCTGTGTCTCCCTCTCTCTCTGACCCTCTCCCATTCATGCTCTGTCTCTGTCTCAAAAATAAATAAACATTAAAAAAAATTAAAAAAAAATTTTCCTAAGTTTCTATATTGGGAAAATAGATTATGTTTAGCATTTTGTAAATATTTATATTTTAAGTAAAACAATGATTTGACTCTTACAGATGTATCTAATGCTGTCTAGAGGGCAAAAGATAGCTAGATATCTTTCACACATGCCACCATCTGTGGAAAAATATATACAAAAATTCTCCTCTAATGGTCCGAGCTTTACACGGTTTCTCTTTCACACTGTGTCATTCTGTGACCCTCCGCTCCCATGCCACTTTTTATGCAGGATTTTATCCTAATGCAACATGTTTGGAAGTTCTTTTATTGATTATCCTTATGTTTCTTTGCAACAACAAAATACATCTCGCTCTTGAGGGTCGGTTTTTTCCTTGTGATCACGAGGCTTCAAGTGTTCATAGTTTTCTTGTGCACTGAAATCTAATTTCTGAGGCACCTGGGTGGCTCAGTTGGTTAAGCAACCAACTTCAGCTCAGGTCATGATCTGGCATTGGTGAGTTCGGGCCCCGCATCAGGCTCTGTGCTGACAGCTTGGAGCCTGGAGCCTGCTTCAGATTCTGGGTCTCCCTCTCTCTCTGTTGCTCCCCTGCTCATGATCTTCCTGTCTGTCTCTCTCTCAAAAATAAATAAAAACCTTTAAAATACTAAAAAAAGGAAATCTCATTTCTATTATTATCAGCACATGTAAGATCCAGATGTAAAAATGGTGATAATGATTAAGCATAAAAGGGCAAGTTGACTAGAAATGTATCTCTTAATAGGATGGATGGGGTTCTCTTTTTCAACTTGTCCACTTATCTGAGGATGTATATGACTTTGTGGTTGGAATGAGGCAAGGGTAAGCATCGGTTCTATTTCTGACTTTCCGTTTTTGTGGCAAGAAGGGCTTACTCATGTGAATAAGTAAGTGGGAGTAGAAGCAGTTTTGTTACAGGAATGTCACTTCATTATGATTTACATGGAAAAAAAAACTATTTCATTTTTTGCTATCATCTATTAACTCTATTAGGGCCTTCTCCAAATTTGTTGAACACAGAACTTGATACCACTTATTTTTCAGAAGTATTTATTAGTCTTTAAAGTTTGATATGGTATCAATATTTCTAATCACTCTTTTGGTCAGCGCCATGTTTTTCTATGCCCCAGGGCAATGCACCATATTCACGATGGGTGAGAGGCACACTTTTTATGAAGTGGAAGAAGGCAATGATCAAAGAGGAAGTGTTTTAGGGGAACCCCAAGAGACTTGCCTGGAAGGCGTATTCTCAGGCACACTCAATTTGGGGAAAGAGTAGTTGGGGAAGATTAGGAATTAGAAACTCATTTCCTAAAACTGTCTTCATATATCCATATACCTTAGTATAGTTTTCGTATATCCATCTACCTTAGTTCAAAGACCATCAATGATCTAAAGAATAAATAATTCGGATTTAAGGAATTAACCTGTTCCACACCTGAGTCATCCCTGAGCTAGGTGACGAAGCTGGCAGAGTGGCTTTCCAGGAATGAATGGCAGCTTTCAATTGGACAGAAAGCATGAAATGACTGGCCCCCAATTGCCCAGAGACCCTAGATGCATTACAGCACTTAAATAGAGATTAACAAACATGGAGTCAGGGAGTGAGGGGTGAAGATACTGAACACATTAGGAGATCATGACAATGTAGAGCCCTCTTTCTTCCCATTAATTGAACTCAGGCTAACTTCAAAGTTGTAGCATTCATTCCAGTTCTGGGTGTAGGAAATGCAGTGAAGGTGGAAGTCAGTTACATCCAAGCACATGACTTTCCTGATGACTTATTGATGGCTGAGATGAGAGGAGGCCTTTAAACCGACTCCCTGGACACTCACCATGTGCCAAGCACCATGCTCAGTTCTCTATGTTCATTATCTCAATTTTTACAATAATCCTATGTGGTAGGTGCTACTATTGTTATCCTTTTACAAATAAGAAAAATGTGAGATTATGAAAGGTGAAATAACCTGCCCAAGGCCACAGGTGGAAACAACATTCACCCTTATGTCTAACCCTTCTAGTTTGTCCTTCTTTGTGCCAGATCATAAAGTTACAACATTGCTGCCAAGGTCAATGGTCTTTAGGGACCAAAGTCTATGGACTTTCCAGAAGACAGAACAGATCCTCTGAGGCCTAATGGGTGAGATTGGAAGGGGACAGAGAAAAAACCCAGAGCAGTCCGGGCAGGATGAAAAACACAAGCTGATGAACAGAGCCAAATCTGTTGTTCTTTTATGGTCTTTTCCAAAATGACCTTTTCCAGAACAAACACGAACTTGAAGATTCTCTTCGGATTTAGGTTCTTGGCTTGTATCGGGGTAAGGAGAGCCCTTAACCTAGAGGAATGGGGACAGCTATTGACTTAACGGGGCTCCCCCAGCCTACCCACTTGACTTCTCTGGACTTTAGCTGCTTCATCTGCAATAGGTGAAGCTTGGACAAGAGCAGTGTTTTCCAAACTTCTTAAACTGTGACCCAGAGTGAGCAAAAATATTTTACATCACAAACCAACACACACACACACACACACACACACACACACACACACCTCTGAAACAAGAGTGTCACAAGACAACACTCAGCCCTACTATGTGATGCCTTCTGATCTATTCATTTTGCTCATTCATTTTATTGGGAAAAAGACACCTACCTGGTTGCTACTCACTAAATTGATACTTCCATCCATTAATGGTTGGCAAACCATGGCTTAAAAAACTCTGGACCAGAGGAATGAGCTTCTCTCAAAGAGGAGCTTAACAATCAGGTCAGTGTTGTTCCTTTGGAGGACTGTGGGCAAGGCAGGGCTTAGCTTTGGTGTCCTCCCGCCTTTCAGGGACGCATTTCCTGCCTTCCCTCCAGACCCACATTATTCTTGCAACTCCTGCCCCTATTTCCCCTCACCTCAGCTGCGTTACACTCGGAGATTAAAAAATACTTCTGCGCAGGTGCTTCTGTTTTCTCTAAGACTGCCCGGTCTCTTTGTAACCATCTCCCAGTTTTTGCTTGTGCCGATGCCTCCAAAGATTCTCGTCCTTGAAACTACTCACCTTTGACTTTCAGAGTCAGGTACTTATAGTCCCCGGCGACCCTATAGATGATCAGGCAGCGATACTGTCCTGCATCACTCACTTGCACCCGAGAGATGTGGAATAAGGCCTTCCCCAGAGACAGATGCTCCTCCAGCAAAGTGGCTCTTTCGCTGTGCAAAGATGTATTGTTTTCCACCTTCTGCAGACTGGCCCTTAAGTCCTTGAGTTCCACATGACCTTCAGTGTCAAAACTACACTCCAGGGTCACATTGCTGCCGTAGTCTACTGTGTACAGTTCCTGGGAGACCATCACTGTGAATAAAGCTGAACAGAACACAAAACATTCTCCCATTGTCTGCCTTCACATTTCAGTTCCATGCCGAGTGGGAGCTGAGGAGACCCATCACACCCCCATTTTCCAGGAGACACCTGTCACGCATTGGGCAGTCCTTTGGGCTCTTTCTCTGCTGTGCCCTATTCTGTCTGGGCAAGAGTGGAATTCTGGATCCACTGTTGTGAGGTAGTTCTCTTCTCTCAACCCTCCACAACTGTGGAGCTGATGGCTCGCCTGTCAGCTATTACCCAGACTCATTTTCTCCATATGGATCAAATTATATCATTCCCTGCCAAATACTACCTCCCCTCACAAGTGATAGTAATAGTAACAACTATCATTTGTTGAGTTCTTAGTATATGCTAGGCATCTGCTAACAGATTTTGTCCTCCCAGGAAGCCAGCAAGGTAGAGCCATCCTCTTTTTAGAAAATGAAACTGAGGCACAGAAAAGTAGCCAGGATCAGACCCAGGTATGTCCCTAGTGCCCTCACCCATCGCATCATACAACCCCATTGGAGAAGTTTATTTTCTGTCAATAAGGAGAAGAGAGGAATAGAACTAATGTTTAGTGTATGCCTATTATGCACCAGGCACTGTGCTAGGCTCGTTATTCTTTTTTTTTTTAATGTTTATTTATTTTTGAGATAGAGAGAGGCAGAGTGTGAGTGGGGAAGGGGCAGAGAGACAGGGAGACACAGAATCTGAAGCTGGCTCCAGGCTCTGAGCTGTCAGCACAGAGCCTGATGTGGGGCTCAAACTCACGGACTATGAGATCATGACCTGAGCCAAAGTCGGATGCTTAACCGACTGAGCCACCCAGGCACCCCAAGTGCTAGGCTTGTTATAACTATGCCACTTAATCCTGAAAATGTAACCATGAAATATGTATTATTATTACTGTTTTATAGTTGAAAAAACTGGCTCAAAGTGATTCACTCTAGGACACACAATTAGTAAAGTTAAAATTTAGAGCCAGTTAGATGTTTGACTTAAAAATCAATAGTTTCTACTGCAAAGGTATTTCCCAAAATATGAGGCACCTATGAAGCACATGAAATAATTTTATCTAGGGTAGAATTAAGGCCTAAAGGGAACTGAATTACCCAGAGAGAAATTTATTTCCTCTTCAATTCTACTTCAGTCTTTCAAACAACATATAATTTGCAATTAGACTCTCACACCTCCAACAATCGCTATTTCTTCTTTTAATAAAACAGGAAGTTCCCAGGCAGATACTGTAGATCTGGGTAGAATTTAATAACACTACTTTTGTTGCACTTTTTTTTGTTCATATCCTCTATTTACCAGTAACAGTGATACTATACTGGTTTTCCATTTACCCCAGGGGTATACCATTTTGTTCAAAAAATTAAAGCTGAGTTGATTTAAAGAATCCCATAAAAGCAATAGCATGAAGAGTGGTAAAGCAAAGTAAAATGAACGAAGGTGGTGTATGCATGAATAAAGTGTGGGCAACTGTAGAAAATTATGCTGCCTCCATCATTAACGGATGGATATTCATTATGACCGAGGTGCAGCAAGATCTTAAAGTCATTTCTGAATCCTGACAAAAGATTAGATAAAACTGTATTCAGGAGAGCTTCCTTCATTCATCCATTAATTTGATTAGTCAAAACATCCATTCAACACATACTTGGGGATGGGATCTAAGCAGATGCTACTCAAGGAGTTTTTACCATTATGAAAAGTGGTACAGTTAGAGCATGGGATTTAGTGACAGATGAACCTTGACTAGTATTGAGACTATGAGTGCTTTGATCTTGAACATGTCATTTAGCTCTGTGAGTCTTTGCTTCTTTATCTATACAGGTGTAAGGTTAGAATCTGCATCTAAGTATTGTGGGGGAAAACTAGGCAAAATAGCACATATGAAGTGCCTTATTTTGGCAGGTAGCAGGCAGTCAGTAAACATCAGTTCCTTTCTTTTGTACCATGTTTTAATTCTTGGGGAAGTGGTAATCCACCTATGCAATACATGGCCTTTCTTTATTGACCACGATATTTTATCAACCAGGACAGCCCATTCCCTGACCATCTTGGGCAACAGATTTTACAGTATACGTAAATTTTGGGTTTCCTGTTGCTTGAAGGATTCACATGGCAATTTCTCTTCTGACTTGAGTTTCTCCTTCTACTATCCTGCAAGACTTTGAAGGCAGTGACCAGGTTGAGTCTGTTTTGGTATCTCCAGTGCCTAGCACATACTAAGTTCCAGTTAAAGGCAAATAAATGACAGAAAGAGGGAGAAGAAGAAGAAAGGACAAGCCTAACCATACTCACTTCTGTTTTCCTCTCATCAAACTGCAACTTACCCAAATTGCACAGACTGTCATTCTTAATCATCACACAGCAAACTTGATAGTTATGCACAAAACTTGACATTTATCGAAAATGATTGGCAAGTTTATATCTTGCCTCCAAACCCGATTTCAATCATGACCAGAACATGAAGGTGACTTTCTAACAGTGCTAGAGTTCATATCTGCCCAGCATTCTGTGGTGCAGGATGGGGCGGGGGCAGGTGTATAACATGAGGGCCTCTCTGTAAAACACTGTTAATCACACCTGCATTTGCTTGGACAGATTGAGAAGACTCTGGAATGACACGTGTGGAAAGAGATTTGTGCTTCTGAATTTCCTGCATGATTCCATTTCATGAAATCCACTGAACACCTGAGAGTAATACCTCTCACCCTGGGTCTCCATAATAGGACCCTCTTAAGGGTAGACCCCTTGATGATGGGAACCATCTCCAAACTTTGAGTTATGAAGTCCCCCTATAACCAAGACAGAGCTATCTGCTATCAAATGCACTCTGGCCTGAAGAGTACTATTTACTTATTCTTTCACCAAATGTATAGTAACCATCTTCTGTGTGCCAGATGCAGGGATTTACTCTTACTCTCCTTCTGTTATCTTATTACACATGATAAAGCAGGAAACAGGGAAGAGAAATGGGGCTTACGAGAAAGTTCAGTCCCTGAATCTGAGATATAACAAGTGTCAGAAGACTTTGGGTGTTGCCTCTATTGAATTTATTTAACAAATTTATTTACCACACTTAGGCTTTCTTCTCATGACAGAGAGAGACAGTCTGTAACTTCCTCTGGAACTCCCCATAGCAGAGGGCAGAACTCCCCTCTTTACGCTCTGGGCCTTTGACAAAAATCCATTTTCTGCTTGCTTCTCTCCTCTGCCTTCTACAGAGTGTGTGTGCAGGGGCTGTGGCATAAAGTACGTTACCTCTTAGGCAGGTGAACAGTTTTCACTTTATGTTCACAGGAGGAAAGAGCAATTAGCAAACATGAATCAAATATCTGATGGCCCAGGGTAACTGGAGGATGAGTTCTTATTTGGTGTAGTTTTGTCTCAAAGCTTCTAAGACATGCAAAGCTTTGAGCTTGATTATCATATAAAAATGAGTTTAGGAAATGAAATACACGTTTAAAATCCCAAATTATTCTTGCTTATTGTAAATTGCAGAGGAGATAAAAACATGTTTGCAAACAACTGTGTGAAGATATTTTTCTCAAGCCTCGATGCACAGCGGAATCACTAAGCAGAGTGCCTCAACTCTGGCCGTCATTGGAATCACCTGAAAGACTTTTTTAAAAATACCAGGCCCCACCTTGGATCCTTTATTTTTATTTATTTATTTATTTATTTATTTATTTATTTTAATATATGAAATTTATTGTAAAATTGGTTTCCATACAACACCCAGTGCTCATCCCAAAAGGTGCCCTCCTCAATACCCATCACCCACCCTCCCCTCCCTCCCACCCCCCATCAACCCTCAGTTTGTTCTCAGTTTTTAAGAGTCTCTTATGCTTTGGCTCTTTCCCACTCTAACCTCTTTTTTTTTGTTTTTTCTCCTTCCCCTCCCCCATGGGTTCCTGTTAAGTTTCTCAGGATCCACATAAGAGTGAACACATATGGTATCTGTCTTTCTCTGTATGGCTTATTTCACTTAGCATCACACTCTCCAGTTCCATCCATGTTGCTACAAAGGGCCATATTTCATTCTTTCTCATTGCCACGTAGTATTCCATTGTGTATATAAACCACAATTTCTTTATCCATTCATCAGTTGATGGACATTTAGGCTCTTTCCATAATTTGGCTATTGTTGAGAGTGCTGCTATAAACATTGGGGTACAAGTGCTCCTGTGCATCAGCACTGCTAGGAATTTACCCAAGGGATACAGGAGTACCACCTTGGATCCTGTAAATATAAATTCTAATTCTTTTGTGAGGCCAGCATCAATTTTAAAACAAAATTTCCTTCAGAGCGTCTAACGTGTAGAGGTATTGAGAACCACTGGTTAGATCAATAAAACATCTGCACACACAAACGCCTTTTACTGTCCTGCCTTTCAAAGTGCCCTCAGCTTTACCTCGGAGCAAGTTAGGAATTTAGAATCTCAAGCCGTGCCTCAGACTAGAGAAGCAGACTCTGCACTCCAACAAATTTGAGTTGAGTCATGTCAACATTCATGTCTGGGAAACAAGAGTTCTAACATTAGCCCGCGTTTGGACTGTTACTGGGAAGCAGAGAGATAGCTAACATTTATTGAACACAATGAGCCAGACACTGAGCTAACCTTTACATCAGCGTCTCACTTGATGTTCCCCAAACTCTGCAAGGTGGGAGTTACCATGCCTGTCTTATGATGGGGAAATGTAGGCTTACAGAAGTGATACCACTTGCCCAAGACCAAAGAATGGCAGCTCATGGAGTGGGGATTTCAGCTCAGATCTCCGTGTCTTGAAAGCCTGTGCTAACAACTCTCCAGATATGACTATATATCCACTGGCATGTATACAATACATCCACAAATGACATAGATACTCTTTTCAGCTTTATGATAACAAAAATATATTTTCTTTCTCTGTGTGTATGTCTGTGCATGTGTACTTATTTCTGGGTTCTTTATTCTGTTCGATTGAGTGATGTGTCTGTTTTTATGCCAGTACTATACTGTTTTGATGACTATACCTTTGTAATATAGCTTGAAGTTAATATAGTTATGAAATTATGCTTTAACTTAGCATTGAACTCCTAAAGTTATGAGACAAAGGAAAAAATCGGAAAGTTTCCACTACTACAAAATTAAGCAGGCAAAACCTAGAGCAAAACAGGTTTTCCTATCATTTGGGCCCCCTGACTGAATTAAAGGGTAAAAAAATTTGGCCAGGGCATGCAAAATTCATATATGCAGCTTTTTAATCAGATCAAAGAAGCTGGTTTGAGTAGTGCTGGACCTTTCTGAAAGCTCTTGGGGAAGCTGTGCACTTTACTTGCAATCAGGCATCAATAGGAGTCAGCACCTGTCACATCTCCAGAAACACAAAACAAATCATTTGCATGACCTCCCAAGATAGCTTCCCCTTTAAGCTAATTTTATACTTTTTTTTTCCCCCATTTAATAACAGAAGCTTAAGTGTTTTTTTCAGACTGTGTACTTAATGAACTTGAAGGGTGGGGGCTGCTTTACACAACCACAGTCTTCAGAAAACTATAGTTCCTGCTTTAGGATAGAAGCCTGTTCTGGGCACCTGATTCATCTGCTTCTCTTTGTAGGAAAATGGCCTGGGTGCATCTCAGTTCTTAGAAATCCTTTCCCAAACCTGATTTTCTGCCTTGTATACCTCAGGGGTCCAAACAAGTGGTTTCAGAGGCTGAAGATAGTTTAAGTGGAGTGACCCAGGGTGTGGTCCCTACCCGCAGAGTGACCTCAAGCATCACCATGGTCATGTGCCCCCCTGGTTTTATTCTTCTCTGGAGGATGGAGAAAGAAGAAAACATCAATAAAAGGAATAACAGTTGGGGCTACTTTTCCCCCCAAGACACGACAAAGTAAAGAAATGAATATTTCCCCTTAAATGTATCTGGGTTACAAGATGTTCTTAGGTTTTGAAATTCAATTATAAGAAAAGAAGAACCACAACATTACAGAAATTCGAAGAGTGTGCTATGGATGAAAGTGTACACACAGAGATCAGCAGAACAGATTACAGAATGGAGTCCAGAAGTAGATCCACACGAAGATGGTCAATCGATGTTTGACAAAGGTGCAAAGGTGAGTCATGGGGAAAGGATAGTCTTTTCAACAAATGGGGCTCAAGAAATTGGACATCCACATGCCAAAAAAATAAAAAGATCTTCAACCTATACTTTATATCTTTGATGACAACAATCAACTCAAGATGGATGGTAAACCTAAGAATGTACAACTATAAAATGTTTAGAAGAGAGGCGCCTGGGTGTCTCAGCTGGTTAAGCCTCTGACTTCGGCTCAGGTCATGATCTCACAGCTTGTGAGTTCAAGTCCCGTGTCAGGCTCTGTGCTGACAGCTTGGAGCCTGGAGCCTGCTGTGGATTCTGTGTCTCCCTCTCTCTCTCCCCCTTCCCCGCTCACGCTCGGTCTCTCAAAAGAAATAAACATTGAAAAAAAATGTTTAAATAAAATGTTTAGAAGGAAAGATAGGAAAAAATCTTTGGGAGTTTGGATTAGGCAGAGTTCTTAGCCATCTCACCAAAAGCACAGTTCATATAAGAAAACAAAGACAAATTGGATTCCATCTAAATTAAAATCTTTGCTGTGCAAAAGACACTGGTAAGAGAATGAAAAATGAGCCACAGACTGAGAGAAAATATTTGCATATCATGCGTCTGATAAAGGACTTGCATCTAGAATATACAAAGAATTCTAAAAACTTAATAAGAAAATGAAAAAAAACTTAATAAGTCTGCCATTTTTAAAAACATTTAATCATTTTTGAGAGTGAGAGAGATAGCGCATGAGCAGGGGAGGGACACAGAGAGAGAGGGAGACACAGAATCCGAAGAAGGCTCCAGGCTCCGAGCTGTCAGCACAGAGCCCGACGCGGGGCTCGAACTCACAAACAATGAGATCATGACCTGAGCTGAAGTCGGATGCTTAGCCGACTGAGCCACCCAGGCACCCCAATAAGTCTGCCATTTTTGATGATTATCATCACTGTAGGCTGGTAAGGTAGAAAGGACATTAGTTTTGAGGGAAACTTGCCTGTGACACCTAATGACTACATAATCTTGGGTACATTAAATAGCTTTTCTGAATTCTAGTTAAAAATGGTCAAATAGTTTGAATACAGATTTTACCAAAGAAGACATATAGATGTCCAACTGCCATGTGAAAATATGCTCATCATCCCTAGATATTAAGAAATATCTATTTTCCTAGATATTAGGAAAATGCAAATTAAAACACAAAGAGATACTTCTACACACCTATTAGCATGACTTAAAAAAAATGACAATGTCAATGCCAAGTGCTGCCAAGAATGTGAAACAATTGGAGCTCTCACACTTTGCAAGGGGAATGTAAAAATGGTATAGCCACTATGGAAAGGTTTAGTGGTTTCTTATAAAGTTAAATATTTACTTCCCATATGACCCAGCCATCCTACTCCTAGGTGTTTACCCAAGTGAAATTAAAATGAAAATCTATATATAAACATTTATAGTAACTTGATTCATAATTGCCCCAAAACAGGAAACAACCCAAAAGTCCCTCAACCGGGGAATGAATAAGCAAACTCTGGTATGTACATACAGTGGAATACTACTCAACAAGAAAAAAGGAATGAACTATTGATATATCTAACAATATTGATAAATCTCAATTGCATTATGCTAAGTGAAAGAAGCCAGACAGAAAGCATATCTAATGAATAATCCCATTAGCATGACATCCTAGAAAAGGGAAAACTCTAGCACAGAGAACAGTGGTCACCTGGCTTTAAGAGTTTGGGGATGGTTTTTGTGTGTTTGCTCGGCAAGTGGTACAACTGTTGTGGATCTTGATTGTAAGGGTGGTTATAGGACTACATGTTTGCCAGAAACTCATAGATGTTTTTACTAAAAAGATTAAATGTTACTGTACGCCAATTTAAAAATGAATAAATGTTTAAACTGAGAATAAACTGAGGGCTTATGGGGGGTGGGGGGGGAGGGGAGGGTGGGTGATGGGTATTGAGGAGGGCACCTGTTGGGAGGAGCACTGGGTGTTGTATGGAAACCAATTTGACAATAAATTTCATATTAAAAAATGAATAAATGTTTAAAAAATGAAATGTTTTCTGCCAATTTTTCTCTTCAAATTTTAAATTGTTTTACAGATAACAGAATAGAGCACCACACACAGGGCACACAGGTAAGGAAAGCGTTCATGATAAATGGTTTACCTGAGTCATACCCTGAGTTCGTTTTCATCACAGTCTTTAGGAAGCAGACTTTTTTCCAAGCATTAATCCAGCAAGACTCAAAAATTTTTTTTTGAAATAACTAAAATTTCCATCAATAAAGGACTGGATAAATAAATTACAGCATGGCATGTCCAACGAAATATATAGAGCCACTTTACTTTTTCTTTTCTTTTCTTTTTTAGATTTTTTAAAAGTTTATTTCTTTTGAGAGAGAGAGAGGGAGCATGGGGGAGGGGCAGAGAGAGAGGGAGAGGGAGAGAATCCCAAGCAGTCTCCACACTGTCAGTGCCATGTGGGGCTCAAACCCATGAACTGCAAGATCATGACCTGAGCCAAAATCAAGAGTCCAATGCTTAACCGAATGAGCCACTCAGGTGCCCCAAGATACGATATGTTTATAGTTTCCTTTTGGCTAATTCATAAACATAATTCATCGTACATATTTTTTGGTTTTGTAAATGTGTAGTATCAACATTCAGTATATGTCCATGATCAAACTTAACTCCAAAAACCCATTCCAAGTGGGAAGACTAGGGATTGTCGGCCATGCTTGATTCTCATCATCACTGTAGGCTGGTAAGGTAGAAAGTTCTGCAGGAAGCTTGCCTGTGACGCCTAATGACTACATAATCTCAGGAAAATTAAATAGCTTTCTGAATTCCAGTACCTTCATCTGCCGAATGGTTACTGTTCCTGTAAGACATGGGCATGGGAAAATACAAGCCACCCTGGGCACCCTTCTTTTTACTGTGCATGTGACAGTAATCACACTTCCTCTCAAAGAAAGCCTTCAGCCTGAGGACCTCATTTTCACCATTGGCTTCAGCCTGGGTCAGCTGCCTATTCCTCTTTCTCAGGCCCCTCCCTTTGCCCTTTCTTACCTGCTGTCTGATGAAGCTGCTTTCCCAAGCTCAACATCAGCAGGAGGAACATGCTCTGTACCCGATCTGAAACAAATAATTGAAAGTCTCAGGGCCTTCTGCAGTTTTGCTGGATCTTGTGATTTGGTGATTTGCTCATTCCTGAAAACAGGGAAATGACTCGTAAACAACTGTTCTGGGGGTGAGGGGGCAGCAGAGGGGGCAGAGCAGAGCCTGGAAGAGAAGTTATAAGTTGAATGCCGGAGAGGGGGTGAGGGGAAGTGAGGCATTCTTTATCGATCCAAATTAGAAGCTCTTCCTTCTCTGAATATGAACCAGTCCTCACGAGTCACCCACACTGCTGATTGTCTGAACCTCCTTGTCCCTTCCACAAAGCCTCCCATAGATTTTTCAGTAGTGGATCCTTGAAAATCAAATGATTGTCAAGTGAATAATGCATACCAGCTTCTTGAGGTGGGCTTGAACTCTGGGAGCTAGGTACTCAAAGATAGCATACAGTAGAACAGAACTAAATTCTCAATAAGCACTTGATATTTCCCTGAGCAGGTAAAGTGACAAGTTCTTTTGAGTGTTGTGATGGAGTTTGCCCATTATCTGAACTACCTGTTACTAAGCAGGTTAGACAGGGAGAGCACAGAAGTGGCGACATTGAGCGGGTGCTTAACCTTGGTCTTGCTAAAACTCCTAAGCTTCCACATTTGCTCACAGGCTTTCTCCCATCCCAGGACTTCTGGTGGCTGAGGCAAAAGGGACAGGATATACTACTGTCAGCTATTCTGTCCTCACAGAGGCTTTCAAAATTTTATTAGCTATGGAACCATTTCTCCAAGGGAAATTGGTTGGAGCCATACATCCAAATCAGGTACAAGCAGATCTGCTCTGAGGTCTCAGTGTGATGGAAAGCCAGCAGAGGATTTAGATCTGGTGAATGACCTGATCTCATTGCATTTTTAAAAGAGGACTCAACTTCGGTGTAGACAACAGACTCTTGGGAAGGAGAGTGGGTTGGACAAGATGAGAAGCAGGATGATCAGTGAGGCATGTTTACGCAGAGATGAAGATAGGTTGGTTTGAGTGATGGAGCTGGTGGAGGTGAGAAGTGGCATATGTTATATACAAATATACATTTGTTCTTTAAATTTATTTTTTCCCAACAGCATTATTGAAGTGTAACTGACATACAACAGAGGATTATGTGTGTGTGTGTGTGTGTGCACGTGCATGCATGTGTATGTACATAAATATGGAAAACACAGACAATTCAGTGGTTTTTAGTATAGTCACAGAATTGTGAAACCCACACCACTATCTAAGTTTGGATAATTTTCATTACCCCCCAGAAAGGAACTCAATACCCATTGGCAGAAACTTCCCAATTTCCCTTCCCTCTCCTTCCAACCTCTGGCAACCACCAGTACACTTTATGTCTCTATTGTTTTCCTTATTCTGGATATTTCATTTAAATGGAATTACACATTGTGGCCTTTTGAATCCAGCTTCTTCCGCTGAGCTTAATATTTTCAAGATTCATTTATGCTGTAGCACCTATCAGTACTTCATTCCTTTTAATGGTAGAATAGTATTTCATTTTATAACTATACCACATCTTGTCTAGCCATTCATACGCCAACGATCCATTTGGGTTGTTCCTACTTGCTGGCTTTTATGAATTATGCTGCTATGGACACTCACGTACAAATTTTTGTGTAGACATGTTTCCAATTCTCTTGAATATGTTGGAGTGGAACTGTTTGGTTAAATACTAACTCTATGTTTACTTTTTGAGAAATTGCCAAACTGTTTATCAAATATATAATTTGCAAACACTTTATCCCACTCTGCAACTTGTCTTTTCAGCTTCTTGATAATGTTCTTTGAAGAACAAATATTTTAATTTAATTTAATTTTAAAGCACAAATTATTTTAATTCTGATGAAGCCCCATTTATCTATTTTCTTTTTTATTGCTTGTGCTTTAGGTGTCATATCTAAGAAACCATTGCCTAATCCAAGGTCACAAAGATTTATGTTTTCTTCTATTTTATAGCTTCAGTTCTTATATTTAGGTCTCTGATCCCATTTTGAGGGTTTTTAAAAAGATAATAATTGTTCTTTTATAGATTAAATCATTATAGTTTTGGCTACTGGAAGTCCCTTCAAGGTAGCCTCTGTTTGCTTTTCACACAATCCTATCAATCTTGGAAAGTTTGCTTTCTGTACAAATTGCCTTAAGTTGACTTCATGTGTCTATTGCCCACACACACAGTTAACCTTTCTCTAAGAAGTCCTATTTTTTTTTTAATTTTTAAAGTTAGAAACAAAACAAAAACAGTTTACCCATTTCTCCCACCCCTAAACACCTGCCTCTGGCAACCACCAATCTGTTCTCCGTATCTATGAGCCTGGTTTGTTTGTTGTCTTGTTTGTTTTAGATTCCACATGTAAATGAAATCATACAATATTTGTCTTTCTCTGTTTCACATATTTCACTTGGTGTAATCTCCTTGAGGTTCATCCATGTTGTTGCAAATGGCAAAATTTCATTCTTTTTTTTTTTTTGATGAATAACATTCCATTTCTCTCTCTCATACACAAACATACACACACACACACACACACACACACACACTTAGGTTTATTCCATATCTTGGCTATTATAAATAATACTGCGATAATATTGTAATGAACATGAAGGTGTATATATCTTGAGTTACATTTTCATTTTCTCCAGATAAATACCCAGAAATGGAATTGCTGGACCATATGGTAGTTTTATTTTTATTTTTTTTTTAGGAACCTCCATGCTTTTTTCCATAGTAGCCACACCAATTTACAATTCTACCAAAGTGCACAGGAGCTTCCTTCTTCTCCACATCCTCACCAACACTTGTTATTTCTTGTCTCTTTGATACTTGCCATTCTAACAAGTGATATTTCATGGTGGTTTTGATTTGCATTTCCCTGATGATTAGTGACATTGAGCACTGTTTCATGTACCGGTTGGTTATCTATATGTCTTTTTTTGCCAAGAAGCTCATTGCCTATGTTTTCTTCAAGGACTTTTTTGGTTTCAGGTCTTACATCCATGTCTTTAATCCATTTTGAACTGATTTCTGTGTATGGTGTAAGAGAGTGGTCCAGTTGCATTCTTTTCATGTGGTTGTCCAATATTTCCAATACTAGTTATTGAATGCTTTGGAACATATTCCTCACTTTCTTCATTTTGCTGAACTCTCTGTTTCTACACTGTAGATGGAACAACTACTTTCCCAGTCTTGAAGGATTGGTCTTATGTAGGAGATGAACCTTAATGTTCAACCATGTCTCATCTCTTGGTTGTCTTGCAAATCTTTATGTTTGTCCAAGCAGCTGATTCTATTTTCTTAAAATAATTCCCAGTAGTGGAGGATGTGCCTGTTAGTATCCAAAAGGGGAGGATCTTTACATCTAGATTCAGGTTGACTGAAAGTCAGATCCTCAGGCATCAGCTTGCAAAAGTATAGAAATAATACAGTCCTGTGGCCTGCAAGTGTAAGTCCTACTGGCCACCAGAACCAGGCAACTTGGAGGTGTCCTCTGGGTAGCAGTCACAACAATTTGGGCTCAAGATGAGTTTACAAGCTTTCTTCTGGGTCCTGCTGGTGAACTGAAATGAAGCAGAGGGAGGGCACCAAGATGGCGCCCACAGCCTACGTTAATCAGGAGCAGCTCTGCAGGCCACCAAATGTGTGCAAGACTGTAACCCTGCCCCTCAGGGTGCAGCCCTAGGAGAAGCAAAAAGGCTTTCCTCACAGAAAGACTGGGGTGTGTGCATCAGTGTGCTGTTTGTGCAGTGCTCTGGAGGCATCACCCTGCCCAGAGCTGTCTCTCAATTTCACAGTCCTCTGGAACTTAGGAATTCAAGCCCTCTGGCCAACAGAGCCGGGTGATGAAGGGGTAAGGAGTCCCCTGGACAGCTGCTGCAAAACCCCAGTATACCCTGTAAGGCTCCCTGGCAGGAGACACTAGTGTTCTGCAGTACGTCAGAGGATGAGTGTGCAAATAGCACCAGCCTTCCAAGGTCTCTGGAAAGGATTACACCAGCCCCTACAGGTATGTTAATCGGCACCCTGCCTTTCAGGGTGCAGCCGTGAATGATTAGCTACTAGGCTTCCTTCACAGAAAGACTGAGCTCCTGGGTCTGTGGCTACTCTGGCTCCCTTACATTTCCACATGAATTTTAGGACCAGGTTGTCCATTTCCAAAAAGGAAAAAAAAAAGGCAGTTGGAATCTTGAATCTTGATAGGAATTGCACTCAATCTGTAGATCCATTGGGGAATATACCAATCTTCATAGTGTTAAGTCTTCCAAAAATGAACATAGCATGTCTTTCCATTTACTTAGGTCTTCTGTCTTTTCAAATAAGACCTTATGAGATTTGCTGTCAGGTTGGATATGTAGTTTGACAAAAATAGATAAATGCAGGAAATTTTCCACATTTGAGACTTGAGGCATTAGGGCAATGCAGGTGGTATTTTTTAAACTGGAGAAGATGGAGGAGAGAAACAGATTAAGGAGCAGAAATCAGGACGTGTTTGGCACGTACTCGGTTTGAGATGCCAGCTCGACATTCACATGAAGATGTGTAGTACGCAGTTGGATAACAGGGGGTCCAGAGTTTGGGGTAGAGGTAAATTTGGGAGTGCTCAATGTCTACATGTTACTTAATGCCATAGGGCTGCGTGACATCACCACGAGAGAGACAGAGGAGAAAAAGTGTCGAAGGACTGGAATATGGGGCATTCCAACATTTATGGATCCCTGGGACGGCGGGCACTAGCAAAGAAGATTGAGGGGAAGGGTAAAAAGGCTAATTAATCCTGCCTTTTATTTTCAGTTTTCTGATACTTGGACATCTGGGCTCTTGATCCTGCAGGGACTAGCCCCCGTCCCCACCCCAACGATTAGTCAATTCCTAGAGGCAGTGAGCAACTCACCAGGAGGGTGCCTTTCAAATGCAAACCAACCAATCCAGAACCCCACACTCCAACCACCTCCTTACTGCCCCAACCACCCTGGGGCCAGGTACCACACAATAAGGGACAACCCCTATGTTCCAGATCCCGATGAATAATTTCAAACTAGACAATTTAAGCCTGCCTTCCCATCCCTTCTTGTGGAAACCACAATAAAGACTCCTGGCCACATTTCCCTTTCCGCTCTGCCTCCTGTCTGAGCCGGGTGCTCCCCTAGGTAGTCCCTGAAGGGTGGCATGCCTCCTTCTCTCAAGATCTGAAGACACAACAACCTATTTTTTCAATGGCAGTTATCTCCCGATCTGTTGGCCTCGCCATACCTCAATTATAAGGAAACCTAGAGTTTAATTTTTGTAATACTTTTTTATTCATTTTTGAGAGACAGAGCATGAGTGGGGGAGGGACAGAGAGAGAGGGAGACACAGAATCCGAAGCAGGCTCCAGGCTCTGAGCTATCAGCACAGAGACCAACGCGGGGCTTGAACCCATGGATCGTGAGATCATGACCTGAGTTGCAGTCGGATGCTTAACCAACTGAGCCACCCAGGTGCCCCGTGGAAACCTAGAATTTAAAACACAGTGTTTCAAGGAGGGGGTGTTCAGCTGAGCCAAATGCTGCTGAGAGTTGGCGTTAGCAGTGTGGAGGTCATGAGAGAGCCCACTTGCGGGACGTCCATGGATTTGGTGCAGATGAAAAGACTGTGAAGTGGACAGAAAATAAGAGCTAAGAGTGTAGAGACAACAGAATATAGGCAGTGCTTCAGAGAAGAGTGTTATAACAAGAGAGAGCAACGAGGCAGTAGCTAGAAGGGATTGTGAGGTCCACAGAGGGCTGTAATCTTGTTTTCATTTTAGAAAGAGACATATTACCACGGGTACCAACTAGGAGCTCCATCAAGTGCTTTCCATAGGGAAATGCTAGACCTTAGCTGGACTTGAAGACCCTCTTCCTTATCGAAAATGCAAATGTACCCAGAAAAGAAATCATCTTCATGCTGCACTTGCCCAGCATTCTTATTTCTAGAGCTAAGAAGGATAGCGTGTAACACGTTCTGGCAACAGAAAGGACGCCTGGCTCACCCAGACCTGGCTGTAACTTCCCCTTCTTCCTTGCCCGTCTAAGGGGACTTTCCTTGCACACTGCCTCCACAGAGAGATAGATACTGTTATGAAGGTACTTTCCAACCAGCAGCTTCTTCCAGCTAGGGATAGGTCTCTTTTGTGCAATGGATAAGAGCTCATGCTCTAAAGTCAGACACATCTGAGCTCAAAACCTGGGTCTAGAATTATGAACCTCTAAGACCCTGGGCACTTTATGAAAACTCTTTGTGTCCTATATTCCTGTAATGCCAATAATATGAACACCCACCTCAAGCCAGAATCTTGGGTGTGTCGTCTTGAACCTACTCGTCTCTCGTCTTGCAAATCCAGTCCATCCCCCAGTCCTATTAATTCTATGCCGGGATACTTCTGGATGATGCCTCTTCTTTGTACCACCCCGCTGCCATCATCTTTATTCAGCATCTCGTCATTCCGCTTTATACCATGGCAGAGCATCCTGCTCACAATCTTTTGATGGCTTAGCATTTCACTTAGAATAAAGCCCTAAGTCTGTCTAGTAGCCCAGGCAAGAGGGACCACCGCCTTGAGCCCTGTGCTTTAGTGGACTCGACAGTGGCCATGCTCATGGTGTTTACAGAGCTAAGAGCGTCCTCTGGGGCCCTTGACCTGCCCCTAAAACCCGCCACAATCTGGGTTCTTGGGACTCTGGAGTTCTCTAAGTGGCCCTAAGCTTGATGCCAGGTCTTTGGGGCTTCTTCCCCAGATCCATTCCCTCAAAAGCAGACCTTGTTGCCAGTGTGCAATTCCCTAAATGCAGAGACTTTCCTTGGTCTTTCCGATGAGACTGTCTTATGCAAAATCACAACACCACCACTCCTCCAGCATTCCCAATTCTCCTTATCTCTCTCAATTTTCCAAAGCACTCATGACCATCTGACATGCCACATAATGCACTCATTTGTTATATTATCATCTACTATCTTCGATAAGAATCTAATCACTAAAATGACAGAGATCTTTGTCTGATTTGCTTATTAACATCTTTCAGTCCCTAGAACTGTGTCTGGCACTCGGTTCATACTGGATGAATGAATTATCCATTTACCTGTCAGGAAGACTCTCCTGAATACTGAATAATCAAATGTGACCATGTCACTCCTGCTTAAAAGATTCCAATAGCTCCCGTGATTTATAAGGTAAAGTTCTTCTTTGCATGGGCTACACAACTTTTTCAGATCCGGTCCCTCCTGCCTTAGCCACAGAAGTAATACAGGTGCTTTCCATGACAAGGCCCTCACAGGTGCTCTGAGATTCTAATCTCTCTTGTCTGATCTCCATTTATTTTGTCCAATCTTACTTCCCCTCTATCTCAGTTTCTACTGGAGCTCGAAGAAACTGTACTGGGTCATAAATATTTCCTTAAGTGGCCTTACATTCTTATGCACTCAAGACAAGTAGATAAGCCTTTTCTAGCTGCTCCAAGCTGTTCCTTCTGCTCATTTGTTGTCTGCTATTCACTAATGTTAGCACTCAACTCCTTGTTGGTATATTAATTTGTTACATGTCTGTCTTTCATGTTAGAACAAGAGCTCTTTGTACTGTATTAGGTCCTTATAACACTCCTCTTTATCTTGGTGTGTGTTTGTGTGTATGCATGTCTGTGTGCTTCATAAATGTTTATAACTGTTTATAATGGATAATGACTGTCCCCTGAAGGAACAGATGAATGAGTGCATGTGTGGCAATATGGTATCATACTCTGAGACTACTGGCCCCCAGTTGACTCCTTCCTCTATGAGAGAAACAGAAAACTTAATTTGTTTAATCATTTTATCATCAAACAAGAAATTTTCATCGATTTATGTCACTCACTGTAAAATGGGTTTCTAAGAGCAGGTTCTGGGAAACTTTACTGTTGGTAAGTTTGAACTCTTTTATATTCAGACTGGCAAAGCCTGAAAGAGTTACTTTGGAAAACTTATGGAGTGCACTGCCCAAATTAATTCACTCAAGCATCATTTACAAAGCATCCGTATGTAAGGCACTCCTTTGGCTGAAAGAGCACGGAGAGGACACCTCTCCATGAGATGAAATGAATGTGTTCAAACACCCATGCTCCCTCTTCCTTCCATCTCCCCTTCTAAAATTCACCTTTGTTTTGGAGATAAGTATATAATTGTCCAGGCCTACATGGCCATTCATTTTTATCCTGATTGTATATTCCTTATGTATGTGTTTGTTTGTGCTGGAGTTTCCATCAGGCAGAGGATGTTCATTGTAGCTGTCTGTACTCGGGCAAGCTCCCCTCTAAGGAATACACTAGAATGTGACTAGAAAAAACATTTTCAAAAAAAAAAAAAAAAAGGAAGGAAGAAAAGAAAAGAAAAGAAAAGAAAAGGCATTTTTTCAATCAAATGATCAGTTTAGCTGAATTTCTTAAATTTCTGGATAATTCTTAATGAATTCTGGGTAATTCCTGACAATTCTGCCTATGAACATACTGTAGAGGTTGGGGTCTAGTCATGGTATGAAACGGAACAGGACAGCAGAAGACACTAAATTCTAGAATGTTTTCTTGTGGCCCTAAAGAGAGTCATGAAGGGAGCTCTCAGTCACAAGATGCTCAGGCTTGAGAGAGAGAAGCAAGGCCACTCTTTTTTAATCTATTTATTTTAAAATTTTTATTTATTCATGCATGTATGTATGTATTTATTATTATTATTTAGACCAGAATTTCTCATTTTTAATATGGAATGACTTAAAATTTGTTTGTAATAAGGGCCACTCTTTTTAGATTGGTGAAGAGTCATGCTCAGATGGCTCCCCCAGGCCACTAGGGAAGCTGCTTCTCTCGATGGCATGGTGGAAAGCTCTGAGCTAGGCATCAAGAGACATTAGTCAATTAAAACTTTTTTTTTAGTGTTTATTTATTTTTTAGAGAGACAGAGCATGAGCAGGGGAGGGGGAGGAGTAGAGAGAGAGGGAGACACAGAATCCGAAGCAGGCTCCAGGTTCTGAGCTGTCAGCACAGAGCCCGATGTGGGGCTCGAACCCACCAGCTGTGAGATCATGACCTGAGCCAAAGTCAGTGCTTAACCAACTGAGCCACCCAGGCACTCTGAGACATTAGTCAATTTAACATCAGTTCAAGTTTAACTTAAATTGCATCTCAACTTTTTAGCCAATGAATATGATGCTCCCACTTTTTGCACGTCTTTGAATTAGAAAATTCACTCAAATCAAAGTGGCAATCAAGACAAGGATTCATGTAAGAAAGGATCCCTGCCCTCTAAGACATTATACCATAGTCAGAACATCAAGATTCTGTACACATGAAAAATAGTAAGAGGCGATGTGAAAGGTTTCTATATGAAAATGCCCAGACCATGCAAGTTGCCTGGTGGAAGGATACGTCCAAGATTGAGTGGGATTTGGGGAGTTGGAGCTACTCTGGAGGCTCCTGCAGAAGAGTTAGAAGTAATCTCAGAGGTTCACACACACACAGGGCTTATCGAGGAGGACCAGGAACAGCATATCTAGACCGGTAATATGGGTTGAGACATTCTGTCAATAGTTTAATGCCAGTTATAGCTTGTCAACAAGTGAGTGACAATCCCAAAGAAGTATGTGAAACAGATCAAATCTATGGGTTTTTTTTTTTTTTGTATAGAAATGAGGGAGTAAAATTGAATGCCAGTCACTCAATGAGGGGGTCATAGTATTAATTCAGATATTTGGTAAAGCCCCTGACTTAGGTTCAGAAAAGGGAAGAAAGGCAGAGGAAGGAGAAACTCATCACAAGACAATTGACAAAACAATTGACAAAACAATTGACAAGTGATCAGCCATACAGGAAAGAAAGAGAAGCAACAAGTTGACTGTGGTTTTGAAGCCTGAAAATCAAGACACAATGCTGATGCCATTGCAGAGGGGTAGAGTGGAGGAAAGACTAGATCAAGAGCCGTTTTACAGGGAATGCCACGAGTGGGGTTTGAGTCATGAAGTAATTGAAACAACTCAAGACAGATGAAAGCCTCACGTTTGGGGCACAATTCAGTGCTAGAGACAAACATGTTATTGCCAACATGCAAATGCCAATTGACATTGGGGGAATGAATTAATTCTCTCAGAGGGAAAGTATATAAAAACACAGGTTGGAGAAAAAAAAAGTCTGAATTCTCTCTGACGGATGCCTCCAAATTAGAAGAGCAGGAGTAGGAGTCCAGAGCAGAAGGCAAAGAAGAAATGGTCCAAGAGTATGAAAAGCTCCCCACCGCAGTATCTCAGAGCCAAAGGAAGAAAATCCCAAGAAGCAGAGGGATTGATAATACAGATCTGGAAAATTAGAACTGGAAACCAGCCTCCAGAGGTGTTAGAGAGTGCTGGAAGGCATTGAGGTGATTGGTGCTGGATAAACTTTCAGATTCCTGTATCTATTGGAATTCTGTCAGTTGATTAAAGACAGGGGGACCACAAGGTGCAGGAGACAGGTGGAATGGTAGAGCAGGCTGTGACAGGAAGAGACCAGGCTGCAGAAGCCTCACCGCAGGGTGACTTAAGTATGTCCCAGTGAAGGTACGTGGTATATTTGGGCACTGCTATGTGGAATAAAGACGTCACACAACAATCTATGGATCTCTATCCCATGCATCTTAAAGCAAGTTGACTCAGAAGCACAACCTGAAATACTGCCTCTGAGCTCATTTGCACTGTATCCTTCTCAAATCAACCCCCATCTGCTCCCTGTGTATTCCACAAACACACAAATGACCCACATCTGGTGATTCAACTGTGGATTCATCAAATCAAATCGTTTTGCAACTCAACAGGCACCCAGTGAGCACCTCTGCATGATTGAGGCACTGTGCCAGGCACTTGAGTTTCAGAGAACCTAAAAGGTGCAGTCCTTGTCCCTGAAGACCTCCAGTCGAATGGCAAGTCTCCCGAGAAAGAGAAATCTGGGGAGAGCACATCTGGAAGCTGCAGGTCAGCAAGAGCTGCTGGTAGAGAGAGTTCTGGTAATGAAGGCGCATAGACCACTTCTGAGAGGCAGGAGCAATATGGTGTTCGTGCATTCATTGACTTCTTGGGCTTGGGAGGGAGCTCAGAGAAAATCCAGTCAATTGGCATTTAACTCTGGATACTACGTCTGATTACTATTCACACTGAATATTCTTACTGTGCACTGTGTTAATCGATGTCTGCAATTCCCTTGCACCGAATCATAGAATTTCAGGAATAGAAAGCTTATTTATAGGCAATTTCACTCAAGCTGCTCACTTCACCCCTCTCCCACATGAAATCCACGGTCCTCTCTTTTCTACTGTTTGCACCCAGGCAGTGAGCAATACATAGCAACAGTGTTCTTTCAGTTAGCTAATCTTGCTCTAATCGTTTTATATAGAAAAGTAAGTCTTTTAGTAGGCCTCAAATCTAATTTAGTAGGCCTCTAATCTAATTAAAACTAACAGTTGCATGTATTATAAGTTAATTTAATTGTAGTTGGTTTTTTTGTTGCTTTTCTTGGTTTTAAACAGTTTACTCTTAGTATTGAGGAGGGCACCTTTTGGGATGAGCACTGGGTGTTGTATGGAAACCAATTTGACAATAAATTTCATATATTAAAAAATAAATAAAAAAAAATAAACAGTTTACTCTTAGAGCATAGCTTGTAAACGCAGATTAGTCTGGAACGCTGCCTGCCTGCCAAAGGGATAATTACAACCAGAGATCTGAAGTAAACAAAAAACAAAACAGAACAAAAAAACAAATTTTTAAGTTCCATTAACCTTCCCCAAATTCTAAGCTGAGAGACAATCTCAAGATACTTAATTTTTTTTTTTTTTTTGCACTGCATATTTATTCTGTGCAGGAAAAAAAAAAAAATCTCAGCTCATAAATCTTCCCAACATGAGTAATACGTATACGAGCGAGCTTGAGAAATCCCACTATTTTGGAGACAGCAAGATATTAGCTTGTTAGCGTGCCTGAACATAACTGCCGAGGCAGATTTTCTCCTGCTTGCAATGATGTGAAGGGAAAGTGTGCCCACACTTACCTGACCGTGGCAGCCTCATCATCGTCTGCAACACCAGTTCAGTGAGGAGGAAATCTCAACCTACTGGATACTCACATCAGAACTTGGCCCCACAGGCAAAGACGTTAAAGAAAAGAAACAACAAACAGTAGCTCCTGCGTCAGACTCTGTCATAGGAGTCAACTGAATAAACAGCCGAAACCAAACAAAACCAAAAAAAAAAAAAAAAAAAAAAAATTGTAGGTTGCTCCCTAAACCACTGCAACAAGCCTCAGCTCCCAGCCAGGATTCTTCCCAGCTGGCAGAGGGACATATGAGGACGGGCCACAAAAAGCTGTCACGTAAGGTACGTTAGGGAAGAGAAGAAAAGACATCATCTCCATCTAGCTCAGGCTTCCTTGTAACACGAGGGTAATTCAAACCAAAACTAAGTCTGAGGAACTGGCTGAAACCCAGCCTACTGAGAAGTTTTGGTTTTGCTTTTAAGCACTGCTCCTCTGCCCTCAGGTGCACCTTGCAATGTGTCCCTGAAGAAGCTGGTGCACTTAGTAGGAAAAGGGGAGGAAGAGAATACCAGCACATTCTAGCTGTGTGCCAGGGACTTTTTGCAGGTGCCTTTGTTTGTTTCCTAGTGCTGCTGTAAGAAGTTACCACAGACTGGGTGGATTAAGACAGCAGACAGTATGCTCAAGGTTTCCCCACATTTCTGGAGGCAAGGTGGGTGAAATCAGGTGTCACAGGGCCACTCCCTCGAAAGGCTCCAGTCAAGAATGCCCTCTTGCTGATTCCCAGCTTGCGGTGTGATTCTGGCAAGCCTTGGCCACTCTCCTGGGTTTGTAGCTGATCACTCCAATCTCTGTCTCCATCTTCACAGGACTTTCTTCTCTTGTGTATCTTTGAGTGTCCTTTCCTTTTCTTAGAAGGACACCAGCCATTGGATTAGGGCCCACCCTAATCCAAGATGACCTCATCTTAACTAATCACTTCTGCAAATACCTTGCTTCACCTAAGGTCACATTCTGAGGCTCCAGGTGGACATAAATATTTGGGGAAATTGTTTGACCCACTACAGGACTCCATTCTTGGAGCAATGTGTGGTCTACATACCATCGGGCCCATTTTACGTATGAAGAAAGAGTCGAGGTCAAGCAACCTTTCCTCAGCTGCATGGCTGAATTTGGACTCAGGCCTCTGTGGTCCCACTACATGTGAGGCTTTCCAGCAGTGAGACTCAAAGCAGGTGCAGAACAGGCCAACTTGAGCACAAGGCTGGATGACCAACCCATTCCTGCCGCCCTATCCCCTTGGGCTCATAGGTGTGGCCTGAGCAGGGACAAGGCTCTGAGGTGCACGTAGGGTGTGTGTTCTTAGCCGCATTTATCTAATATTTTCTCGTACTCTCTCCATGACGTGCCTTAATTGGTTTTCTTCTGAAAAAGCAGCCTTCTTCTTTCTTCCTTGTTCTTTCAACTGCATCCGTTAAACAAGAAGGAGTAAAACTTGTATTGGCTACAAACGGGACTGGCTGCCTATTCCTCAGGGATGGGGCTGTGTCTGTGGGAAGCCAGACTTCCTCTGGGGACCTGCTTCTCCACCCACAGCTCTGGGTGTGTGGTTTCAGGGGAGATGCCTGCTCTTACCTGACCTTCTCCAGTTACCGTGATAGTCTAAAGAGAGGGCATAGGTCCCCCGTGTGGCTCTCAGAGTTTAGTGTCTTCAAGATCCCCACACCATCCATCAGAGTTCTGCCCGTGTTGAAGGGGGAGACCCACTCCCCGCTGTATCTCTCCCTCTGTGCTCTAAGCCCCCTCCCTCTCTGTCCACCTCTTCCCTCCACTCTTTCCTCTGGGCTCTTGCTGAGCAACTGAGGTTTGGGGGGACAAAAAGACTCATCTCAAACCCAGAGAAGGGCTGGGAGTTTTGACAAAGTTCCCAAACGAAATTCAAACTGGAATCTCAGCACACTTTACTGCCTCAGAAATCCATCTGCCTCAACGAAACACCGGAGGGGTAGATACCAGTGTTAACAGCGCATTTCTGGGTGGAGGACTTGCAGGTGATGTTTTAGTTTCTTCTTGTGACTTCTACTTTATTTCCTAAATAACTTGCCATGGACACAGATGACTTTTGTAAAGATGTGGAAATAATCATCAAAAATCAGTAATGGACAGTACAGTTCAATTGCTAACCAACAGCAACAAGAAGTCAGTTTAAGAACTTGGCCAAGGGTTTATGTTTGTTTCCAATTTATTTAATTTAGTGTCGTTCTCTTTGTCACAAAAGATCCCTGAGGCATAGCTGACATGCAGAATACAGACCCCTCCATGTTGCATTGATACTTACTAATGGAAAATTAGAACGTAGGTCACAAATACTGCAATATGATAAGCATAATAATGACCTCACCAGTGTCTACCACCAGTCTCCGAGGCCTCCAAGGTCCATTTCATAGAAGGGAAAATTGAGGCAAAGAGAGATTGTTCTGCTTTACCAGGATCACTTTGTAAATGCAGGGCAGAATTCACTTCTATTCTTTCTTCCCCAGATATTTTCCTCCAGATGCAGTGTATATAATGTAATGTGATGTAAATGTTCATGTAAAGCATCTAGAAGAGTCCTTGTCCAATAGCAGGAGATAAATCAGTGTTAACTGTTCGAGATCCAAACAACAAGTCCAACCTTTCCCGCCCTTCTTGGCCTTATACAGAAAAAATAAAAGAATCCAGCCTAAGAATGAGAAAAAAAGTGCACCCAGGGTTTTGGAGAAATGAACAAAGACCAAGAACTTGGGAAGGGGTGAGAATTTCAAGGAGTCAGGAGTTTATCTGGAACTAGCCTTAGCAACCTCCCCAAAGTCAGAAACCAAGGTTTTATTTTATTTTTTTAAATGTAATTTATTGTCAAGTTAGCTAACATACAGTGTATGTTACAATGTGCTCTTGGCTTTGGGAGTAGATTCCCATGATTCATTGCTTACATACCACACCCAGTGCTCATCGCAACAAGTGCCCTCCTCAATGCCCATCACCCATTTTCCCTTCCCCACCCTGCCCACCATCAACCCTCAGTTTGTTCTCTGTATTTAAGAGTCTCTTATGGTTTGCTTCCCTCTCTGTTTGAAACTACTTTTTCCCCTTCCCTTCTCCCATGGTCTTCTGTTAAGTTTCTTAAATTCCACATATGAGTGAAAATATATGATATCTTTCTCTTACTTATTTCACTTAGCATAATACCCTCTGGTTCCATCCATGTTGTTGCAAATGGCAAGATTTCATTCTTTCTCATTTCTGAGTAGTATTCGTGTGTGAGTGTGTGTGTGTATACACACACACACACACACACACCACATCTTTATCCATTCATCAGCTGATGGATGTTTGGGCTCTTTCCATAATTTGGCTATTGTTGAAAGTGCTGCTATAAACATTGGGGTACATGTGCCCCTCTGAATTGGCACTCCTGTATCCTTTGGATAAATTCCTAGTAGTGCTTTTGCTGGGTCGTAGGGTAGTTCCATTTTTAATTTTTTGAGGAAACTCCACACTGTTTTCCAGAGTAGCTGCACCATTTTGCATTCCCACCAACAGTGCAAGAAGGTTCCCGTTTCTCCGCATCCTCGCCAACATCTGTTGTTTCCTGAGTTGTTAATTTTAGCCACTCTGACCGATGTAAGGTGGTATCTCATTGTGGTTTTGATGTGTATTTCCCTGATGTTGAGTGATGTTGAGCATCTTTTGGTGTGTCTGTTGGCCATCTGGATGTCTTCTTTGGAAAAGTGCCTATTCATGTCTTCTGCCCATTTCTTCACTGGATTATTTGTTTCTCAGGTGTTGAGTTTGGTAAGTTCTTTAAAGATTTTGGATAGTAACCCTTTATCCAATATATCTGCAAATATCTTTCCCCATTCCGTCAGTTACCTCTTGGTTTTGTTGACTATTTCATTTTCAGTGCAGAAGCTTTTTATCTTGATGAGGTCCCAGTAGTTCATTTTTGCTTTTAATTCCCTTGCCTTTGGAGATGTGTCGAGCAAGAAATTGCTGAGGCTGAGGTCAAAGAAGTTGTTGCCTGCTTTCTCCTCTAGGGTTTTGATGGTTTCCTGTCTCACATTTAGGTCTTTCATCCATTTCGAGTTTATTTTTGTGTATGGTGTGAGAAAGTGGTCTAGTTTCATTCTTCTGCATGTTGCTGTCCAATTCTCCCAGCACCATTTGCTAAAGAGACTTTTTTCCATTGGATAATCTTTCCTGCTTTGTCAAAGATTAGTTAACCATACATTTGTGGGTCCAGTTCTGGGTTCTCTATTTTATTCCATTGGTCTATGTGTCTGTTTTTGTGCCAATATCATACTGTCTTGATGATTGCAGCTTTGTAGTATAGGCTAAAATCCGGGATTGTGATGCCTCCAGCTTTGGTTTTCTTTTCAACATTGCTTTGACTATTCTGGGTCTTTTGTGGTCCCATGTAAATTTTAGGTTGTTTGTTCTAGCTCTGAGGAGGATGCTGATGCTATTTCAATTGGGATTGCAATGAATGTGTAGATTGCGTTGGGTAGTATCGACATTTTAACAATATTTGTTCTTCCAATCCATGAGCATGGAATGTTTTTCCATTTCTTTGTGTCGTCTTCAATTTATTTCATAGGTTTTCTATGGTTTTTAGCATACAGTTCTTTTACCTCTTTGAGCAACTAAGGCTTTGATGTGTGTTGATGTGGAATGTGATGAATGGCAATGATGGCTAGCCCCCTCTCTTGAAGATGGAGAAGGTCACAGGCAACTGGAGGCAGAGAGAGAGGGGAGGAGACCACCTGGGGCCTCCCTGGAAACCAGTCTTCCTTGACTCATGATGAGTCCAGGGACTGGAGGTCGGCCTCTAGTGACCCACCTGATCCCTACCTGCTAAGGAAGACCTTGCCTTAATATGAGGGAAGGGAAGGTGGGGAAGGGTGTTCTGGCCAGAGCAACAGAGATGGGTGTTTATTTTTAGAAGGAACGAGGTCAAAGTTTGGCTCATTCCCTGAAAGCAACTCAGATAAAAGGGAGGTTTATTTTAAGTTGAATGGGTTCATGGGAGCTACTGATGAAGTATTTCCCCAGTCCATCTCCCCTCAGTTGACTATTAGGGAAGAAGTTCCTTTGAGATAGCTCCTTGTGGAGAATAAAGTTACTGAAGTCACAACTGTCAGACCTCAGTAAGGGGAGTCTTTGAGGCATAGGGCTGAGAAATGAGGGTGGAAAAGGCAGGGGTGGGAGAGGTTGAACTGGTCAACCTTTCTTTCTTTTCTTCTTTCTTTCTTTCTTTCTTTCTTTCTTTCTTCCTTTCTTTCTTTTCTTCCTTCCTTCCTTTCTTTTTCTTTTTTTCTTTTTAAGTTTATTTATTTATTTTGAGAAAAAAGGAGAGAAAGAGCTCATGCAAGCAGGGGAGGAGCACAGAAAGGGGGAGAGAAAGAGAATCCCAAGCAGGCTCAGGCACTGTCAGTGCACAGCCTGATGTGGGGCTTGAACTCACGAACCCTGAGATTAGGACCTGAGCCAAAATCAAGAGTCAGAAGCTTAACTTACTGAACACCCAGGCACCCCTTCCACCAGCCTTTCAAATTTAAAACACAAGAGAGGGATTCCAGAGACCAGAAGGACCTTCTGGGGTCCTGGAGGGGATATGTACTGTTCTCTTCTCCTCTCATCTTTGGGAGGGAAGAAAGGGATGCTGGACATCCTGAAGTTTGAAAGTGCTCTTCATAAAATGTAACACCTGCTGCTTGCCTGGGGTTTCTGAAGGTGAGAAGTTCCCTAAAGTACCCCATTTCTGGGATGTCAGAAGGGCTGTGGGGTTGTTTTCAGGGATGATGAAAATGGAGGCACCCCTCATCCCAGGCCTTCCTGCCCTCAGTGGCCATTAAAAACTCCATGGTTCCTGTGGCTTCAAGGGACACAGAAGGGGGATAAGCCACAGGCACAGGGGTCCTTGGCCTTTATTAGAGTACCATCACTGGCCTGACCCAGACCCATCCTGGGGATATTTGCCTCTCTCACTCCAAGAGAGCTGACCCACATGTTTACCCTGTTCCTGGAGTAGGGGGAGATTGAAAAGGATGTGAGACTGGAATTTCAAGTGGAACTGGGCTCTGGCAGTTCCCCTAAATGTTAATCGTAGAGTTACCGTATGACCCAGCGTTCTACTCCTAGGCATATAACCAAGAGAAAATGAAAATGTATGTCCATACAAAAAGTGTACCCCAATGTTCCTAGCAGCATTATTCATAATAGCCCCCAGTGGAAAGAGCTCAACTGCCCAGTAGCTGATGAATGGATACATACACTTTGGTGCATCCATCCAGTGGAAAAGAATTCAGCCTTACAAGGGAATGAAGTACTGATTCAGTCTATAGTGTGGCTGAACCTTGACAACATCATGCTCAGTGAAAGAAGCCAGTCACAAAAGACCACATACTGTATAAGTCCACAGATATGAACTGTCTTTAACAGACAACCCCTAGAGACAGACGGTAGTTAGTGGTTGCTGAGGACTCGGACTAGGAGGGGATATAGAGGTGTGACTGTTAAAGGGTATGGGGTTTCATTACAGGATGATGAAAATGTTTTAAAATTTATTGTACTGATTGTTGCACAACTCTGTTTATATACAAAAAACCGTTGAATGGTATATTTTAAAGGGGTGGATTGTATGGTATGTGAATTATATATCAGAAAGTTGTTAAAAGAGCTGGAACTGAGCTGAGTCATAAATGACCTGTGAGGTATGAGATTGGACTGAGATACGATGAAGGTTTCTCTCTACCCATCAGGCAGGGGGATGGGCAGGAAGGCAGAAGGCCTCTTCACCATGTAGCCTAGGCAAGCTCTTCAGAGGGAAACCAAAGAAGGGAAGGGAGAGACAGCCCTGACTAGAATTCTGGTCCTCATTCCAGTCCCTTCTGCAGACCGGCCTGTGGTTCCAGTGTCAGGTCTGCCTAGGTAGCTGGTAGAATTACCATTTTTGCTCAAGTGGCCTCCATTACATCAGACAGTTCTAATAACACAGAGGAGCAGCGGAGCTTGAGATCCCCTTACTGCTACATGCTGACATAGGCATGGCGTCATTTCTAGGGTGGTTTTGGGGGAAGGACAAGGTAGAGACAGTTAAGGAACTAAACTGTCTACATGCATCCCAACATTCCTCCATTTTCCTGGTCTTGGCTCATCTCTTGAGGGACAGAGGGAGGCAAGAGTGTTGGCCCCAGACATTGAGGCCTGCTCTGAGATGAACCTGGTGTGGTCCCAGGAACTCAGGACTGAAGGATCCCCAGAACCAGTTTAAAATTGTGTACTCATTTCAGTGTGTGTGTTGGAGGCGAGTTTTTTCCCACACCAACAAGCAGTTCTTGGATACCAGCTGGGTGTCCTACAATTCAACTCAATTCTGACACTATCTACCCAGAGGTAGTATCAGATTCCACAGGTGGAGGGGTCAGTGATACAAGGCTGTCCCCACTTCACATACCAGTCACAATGCAGACTGTCACCTGTGCTTCTGACTGACCAGCTACTGATCAGAGGTTCCCACCACCCCTCCTTGGGTTTCAGTAATTTCCTAGACAGGCTCACAGACCTCAGGAAACCAATTTACTTGCTAGATTACTAATTTATTACAAAGGATATTAAAAATACTAATCAACATCCAGATGAAGAGATACAAAGGGTGAGATCTGAACAAAGGCCCTCCTGTCCTGATAGAGTTTGAGCCCAGCACAGTGGCATATAGAAGCAATTCTGACGCCACAACCTGGAAGCTCTTTGAACTTTTCCTTTTTTTTTTTTTTTGATTTTTAAAAAATGTTTATTTATTTTTGAGAGAGAGACAGACAGTGTGGAAACACAGAATCCGAAGCATGCTCCAGACTCTGAGCTGTCAGCACAGAGCCTGACATGGGGCTTGAACCCCTTGAACCGCAAGATCATGACCTGAGCCAAAGTCAGACACCCGAATGAGTCACACAGGTGCCCCCCTTTTGGGTTTTTAGTGGCTTCATTCCATAGGCATGATTTTTGGTTGAAATCATTGGGCACTGGTGATTGATTTAACCTCTGACACCTCTCTATTGTCAGGAGGTCAGGGCGTTAAAACTCCAAAGTTCCGCGTCTCTAATCACTGGTTGGTTCTCCTGGAAACCAGCCCCAAACTTAGATGCATCCATAAGTCACCTCACTAACATAACAGAAACACATTTACAGTCCTCATCACTTAGGAAATTCCAAGGTATTGAGGAGCTCTGTGCCAGAAACAGAAACCAAAGGCCAAATGTGTATTTCTTTTAGAAAACATAGCATCACATAGCCCTTTCGTCCAGGAATTCCCTAACCACGGTTCACCACAACTACAACAAGGTCCCAGAGTGGAATGGAGGAGGGAATCTTTCTCCTGAAGTCTAGATTGGCATCCTTTGCCCTTAGAGATCTTTAGGAGGAGACGCAGTGCCTGGTCAAGTGGAGGGGACACCTAAACTCAACCTCAGATAAAGGAAATAAGAAGTTCTCACATTGACTCTTGGTTTCAACTCCATTTAAAAAAAGAAAAAAGAAAGTGAAATGATGCATATTTTCATCTTTTCAAATACAGTCAGAGACAGGAGAAGACAGCTGACTCACGTTTTGAGGAGACTGACCCATATCAGTTTTTCCCAAACCTGGCTGCACATCAGAATCCCCTGGGGAACTTTAAAAACATAGAGGTGCCTGGACACTCCCCCAGACCTTTTGATTGAAAATCTCCATGGTTGAGGTGCAGAGATATGCATGTTTTGAAACTTTGAAAACAGGTGATTTGGATGTCATCAGCATGCCCTAATTGATGGCTCAGCATTAGAGAATCCCTAGGTTTGATTACTTTGTTCGCCACCATCCTTGTGAAGAAAAGTGAGTAAAAGGGAGGAATAGAAAATGAGAACTCCCCGGCCAAAAGTGGCTATTTCAATATGTGCCTTGTATCTGTCTATGTTTCTTGGATTTTCTTTTGTAAGAAAAGCAGATATCAGGATCCTCGGTTTACCCTTGGGGGGGTAATACGTAAGCATTCAGCCATGAGTTACTCACCTAACTCGTGGCACGTGGGGATTTAGAAGCCATAGTAATCGCAGAGAGGTGGGACTATGTGTAAAGTAGACAGCAGTTGACACAGAGGGCAGAAACGTTGAATCAGCCTCTACTCCCCACTAGCTGCTCTGAGGGATGGTGGTAAAATGTCTGAAGAACGAGATGGAGTTTTGTAATATTTTCTAACTTATATAGAAAGCCTAGTATTTCTTGGAGCACCTGGGTGGCTCAGTCAGTTGAGCATCCAACTCTTGAGTTCAGTTCATGATCTCACAGTTCGTGAGTTCGAGCCCCATATTGGGCTCTGCGCTGACCGTGCAGAGCCTACTTGGAATTCTCTGTCTCCCTCTCTCTCCCTGCCCTTCCCCCACTTGCTCTCTCTGTCTCTCTCTCTCTCCCAAAATAAATAAATAAACATTAAAAATTAAAAAAAAAGAAAGCCTAGTATTTCTTGAATTAGGTAATTCATATAAAACAGGGCCTGCTGGTGCCTTTTGCATAAGTGGCATGTTAAAAATTAGTGACTTCTTTATTTAATGAACATTTCTATTCTGAATGTGGTGCCAGACAAGGTAGAAAACAGAACACTAAAAATAAATTCAGATGCAAGCATTGCTTTCCCAGACTGTTACTCTGATAGCATAAGGCCACATGGCTGTAATTTCTAGTTATTCACTCCACAAAGGGTGTTGTTTAATTGAACAATGTTATGGTCCTGGCACTGGGGATGCAGAGGTGCTCAAGACATTGTCTTTGCTTTGAGGGGCCATGTCCAGTGGGGAGAATGACACATGAACAGAATTATTGTAGAGAGTGGTAAATGCAGGCACAGAGAACGCCCAACTCAGCTGTCTTCTAGCCTGTCTTGACGACTTGCCCATTGAGGGATCCAGGGGCCTCTCAGCCTGAGATAGGATGTTGGTGATGACAGGGGGGGCAGTGTAAGTGCCACAACAGAAGTAACTCCTAGGTCCATACATGGTACAGAGGGGAGTAATGCATTGTAAGTCAGGAGGTCTAAGAAGTCTTTCTTATTTCACGAAAGAGGAAACTGAAGTTGAGAGGAGGTAAGTGAACAGGTAGCCAATGGGAGGCTGAAGACCCTTCAAAACAATAGAGGAAGAGAATGGAGTGCTACTCCTATCACCCACTCACCCATTCTCAGACCTCCCTGCAGATAAAGAGCAGGTGAACTGTCCATGGAGCCGCACACGGGTCATGATCAGAGACCTCTGCCCAACTCTCTGTTTCATCTTGTACCAGCCCTGAGACCTTGAACAAAGGACTTTCTCTCTTGGTATTGTTTCATTATCTGTAAAACAGGGGTAAATGTCAAATGTAGAATGTTGTGTAGATTAAATGGTTTGAGACATGGAGAGTGCTTAGGACAGAGCCTATTAACACATAGTAAGTTCTCAATAAATGTTATTTATATTATTCTTATGCTGTTACCTGGTTGGTATGGTCAACCCAAGATTGTATTCATAAAAATATGATTAAAACCTAGCTCATTCTTTTCCCCTCAGAATTAAAATGTAAAAAGTTTAGTTTGTTTTTTCAGATTGCAAAATGACACATTGTATCATTGCTAAATATATTTTTTTTTAAAGAAAAGAGTAAAGATTACCCAAATAGTACGCCTGAGTGGCTCAGGTGGTTGAGCATCCGACTCTTGATTTTGGCTCAGGTCATAATTCCAGGGTCATGGGACTCTGCGCTGAGTATGGAGCCTGCTTGAGATTCTCCTTCTCTCTCCCTCTGCTCCTCTCTCCTGCTCGTGCGCTCTCTCTCTCTCTCCCTCTAAAAAAAATAATAACAATAAATAAATAAATACATACATACATACATACATACATACATACATAAGATTACCCAAATACACCTGAGATAATCACTAGTATTTTGGTGAACATAATTTTCTATAGCTCTCTGGACACACATGTATGTATGAATGCAATTTTAATAAACGCCATTATATTAAGATGCTGTTTGTTCACTGAACTTCTTTTATCGCTCATCAAAATTGCCATGGGCATCTTTCCATGTCAACAATTATAGATCCCATGATTACTTGTAATGACTCATGAGTATTTCATTGCATCACTACACCATAATTTATTTAAGCCGTCACTACTGAGAACCACTTGGGTGATTTCCAGTATTGCTGATATTATAAAACAACGGAACCACAAATGACCTCACCTATGTGTATATATGACATGGGTCCCTGTCTGATTATTTCCTTGGAAAAACCTGCTGTAAGTAGTCTGTCTGCATCAAAAGGTATATACCTGAAGACATGTGTCCCAGGAGAGTAACACATATTGTGGAAAAACAGACTGGCTGGTCATCTGGCTCGACAGTACTTACATGAATGTGGCTTTTGCCGCAATTCAGGACCTAGTTGTGGGAGTTGAAGTGGGCCAGTGGTGAGTTTGTGGGAGGGCAAATATTTGGAGGCAGTCCCCGCCCACAAGTTTCAAACATGTTCCTGTGCCAGCAGGTAATTTTTCAAGCCTGAGAAGGGGCTCAGTGGGAGAATTTACTGACCTTGTTTGGCCACCAGGGCCGTACAATTTCTTTGAATATCTGGCTTTTCCAGGAAATCAGACTAGGAAAGTTCATTTGTCTGAAAAATGTCACTTAAATTTTGAGGAACTTGCTGAGGGTATAATGTCCAAGGGTATTTTGCTCCAATCATGTTTGGGGAAGATTTTTCCCCAGCCCCACACTTTCTTTATCACCTGGCCAGCAATCCTGGGCCTTTTCCCTAGCAAACGGAGCTGATACGTACAGTAAGAAGGATGAGAGGTGGCCATGAGATTCAGCACCTTCTACTGGCCAGAGAGTAATAAAAGATGAGTATGGGAAGGAATTGGACACGGGCTGGACTGAACAAGACTTGGGCAGTCAGATGGGCTCTTCTAACAGGTGGGTGAAGGTAAAGAAACACCTGGCACTTCACCTTAAACCCAAGGTCCACCACTCCACACACTGGGCTCCAGCCTCTTTTCCCGACATCCTCGGATCCTGCTCTAGGGTGGGGCATCCCATCACACAGGCTTGGTGTGGGAGAGGAGTGATCAGGAAGAACTGGTGGAATGAGCAGTCTACTCCTACTTGTAGTAATTCCTAGCTGAAGAGGAAAGCAGCGATACAAGCTAACCTTCATGGCGTTCTAAATGTTGCTAGGGCAGTTCCAAGTGCTTTATGTGTATTAACCCAATTAACTCTTACAACAACCCTAGAAGGTAGGTATGCTCATTGGTATCATTTTATAAATAGGGAAACTGAGGCACTGAGAGGGCAGACAATTTTGCCGAAGGACATATACTGAGTAAATGGGAGAACTGAGATTTAGCCCCCATAGTCTAGCTCCAAGTTCTTTTATTTATTATTGCTCTCCTTTGTGTTTGTAATAGTGAGCATCTCTGATTCTATCTGCAACCAGACACTACTGAAATAATCATAAATATATATATATGTATATATATTTATATATGTATATATATATATATTATATATATGTGTATATATATGTGTATATATATGTGTGTGTGTATATGTGTGTGTGTGTGTGTGTGTGTGTGTGTATATATATATATATATATATATATGAGATAACCTTAAGAGAAACCAATGGGAGTTCTCGAGCCTGTTTAAAGTGAGACCTCTTAAGAGTATCAAACCTGACAAATAAAAGGGGATTGAATGGAGCCCCTCCTGGCCTGGGATTATAAAAGAGAACAAGATCTTTAGGGACAGAACCATGGATTCTAGTGGCAGGAATTGTGACATTATCTGACAGTGGCATGCTTTGCATTAAAAGTAGGGGGTATGTTGACATTTTTGCTTCTACTCTTTGTCAGCTCTAGTTCCTTTACTCTTCCCCTCTTGTTCTCTCTGTCCCTTTCTTCATAGGCGGCAGCTACTTTGTGTCCAATAGACATACGCGTTATTGATCTCTCTTGCAGGCAAACACTCTGTGTGTGTGTGTGTCTATATATCTTTATATCACCTATGTATACACACATATGTTTCATACATACAAATTTATCTCTACAAATTGTTAGTTTTCTAAAAATATTAAGCAATCAAATTCAACAAACCATTTACTCTATATACTGTATGCCTAAGGTAGTTAAATTATTACCTTCATGCTCAATAGAACAGGAAAATAGTCGAGTCAAATGAGGTACCAAAGGCTGCTAAAGGCCCAGCCAGACATGATACTAAGGGTGAAGAGACCTATGTGCTGGGAATATAGGAGTGGACCCAGTGGACTGAGTGAGCAAGCTGTGGTGTGCTGGCTGGGAAGGAAGGAAACTGGGCTAGCCAGGAGGGCTCAAGAGAGGGAGAAATGCATGTTCATTATGGATACAATGGCCAGGATACTCACTCCCTGTCCGTACCCACACTGGGACAGTCAATGCCTCTTGTCCCCTAGCAAATTGAAGGGTCATCATGGTACTTTAATTTGCCAAAAGCTGGCTTGCAACAGACATTTGCTATATCTTTTCAATAGATGTGTGTGTGTGTGTGTGTGTGTGTGTGTGTGTGTGTGTGACATTATTCATTTCCAGTAACTTCTTGAAGTTCAAACCAGAGCATTCTCATAACCATCCTGACTTTGAGGAAGTAGTCTCCTGTCTTACTTCCCTCTCTCCACGTTCACCCCTTTGTTCCCCAATTTTAACTCCTCTCTTTAGAGCCACCAAACTTGAAGCTTCCCTGACTGTCCACAGAATTCCCCAGTGACGCTCTTTCATGTAATCTAGGAGAAATATCAAAGAGAAACTTCTTTCTGAGCTCCATAATCTACATTTATAAATTGTTCTTAAGTAGCAGTTTGGGTCCTCTGGATCCACTTTCTCTAGAAGTCCCAACTGTCTTCCCAATTGACTACCCAGAAATACCAAACCTCTTGAGAAATAATATTTATTCTTTTTTTCCTAATGTTTATTTATTTTTGAGAGAGAGAGAGAGAGAGAGAGAGAGAGAGAGAGAGACAGCACGAGTCGGGGAGGGGCAGCGAGAGAGGGAGACACAGAATCTAAAGCAGGCTCCAGGCTCTGGCTGTCAGCACAAAGCCCAACGTGGGGCTTGAACTCAAGAACCTCAAGATCATGACCTGAGCCAAAGTCAGATGCTTAACCAACTGAGCCACCCAGGCGCCCCAACAATATTTATTCTTTCTAAGCAATATAATGAATCACTTTTGGAACAAAGAAGGATCTATATCCCAGGATTGTAGAATTATACAGAATATCCAGAAAGAATTTAAAGCTGTTCACAAGGCTCTCTAACATACAACAAACAAGCACAAATGGAAAGTGGGTCAAGAAAGGGTAGGGAAAGAAGAATAAAGCCCAAACCACGGAGTCTCCTTTTCTTCCTGGGCACAAGCCAGGAATGCATGCTCCCTGTCAGAATACACAGGCTTGCTGTGGTTGAGCTACCATCTGCTTTTTTCCAGACCTTGACACCCATCACCTGATTGTTCTCCCTGCTTCCATGTCCCTACATTGTAGCAAAAGTGATCTCATAACACAAGCAGGATCAATCATTCTCCTGCTTAAAGCCTTCAGCAATTTCCCATTGCATTTAGAATGGAAACCAAACTCTTGACCATGCACTCAAAGTCCTATATGGCTAGCTTTCCAATTTCATCTTGTGCTTTTCTCCCTCCTTCATTTGCTACTCTCCTGTCACTCTGGCCTCCCTTCTATCCCTTGATCATGTCAAGCTCAATCCCACCTTAAAGCTTTTGTGCAAATTGTACATCCTGCTGGAAGTACAACAACTTTTGTACGGCTCAGTTTAAATGTTACCTTTTCAGAGAAATCCCTTCCCTATTCATTGTCTGTAAAGTCATTTCATGACTCTTAAATTTTATCTTGGTCTTTTTATTAATTTTTTAAAGTTTATCCACCTATTTTGAATGGGGAGAGAGGGGCAGAGAGAGAAGGAGAAAGAGAATCCCAAGCAGGCTCTGCACTGTCAGTGTAGAGTGGGGCTCAAACCCACGAACTGTGAGATCATGACCTGAGCCAAGATCGAGTCAGATGTTTAACTGACTGAGCCACCCAGGTGCCCCTACCTTGGTCTCTTATTTATTGGTATTGTTGCACTTATGTAGTCATTTATCTGTTTATTATGTATCTCCACCTTCACTCCCAGACCCTCATCCAGATTGCAAGTTCCACCAGGCAGGATCCAACCCATGTATGTTTTGTTCTTTCCTATATCTTCAGTATCTAGCTCAAAGCTTGCCAGGCAGTAAATACTCATTAAATATCAGTTGAATTAAAAAGTTAAATTTGCTATAAGTTTTCCAATCCAATGTTGGACAGTTAAACAATTACTAATACTTCTAAGGTTGATGGTAAAACAAAAAAACTTCTCACTTGAGGAAACACAATTACTTTGGCATTAAGATCAAAGGGAAATTTTTCCTAGAGTTCCTTAGAAAGCACATTATGTAATGACGTGAACAATGTCCTCATCCATATTTTTACAGTATATTCAACGACCAGTTTCAAAAAGTGCTTTGTTAAAACAACCTCAATAGAGGCCAATGACATTATAGCTATTTTAATTCAATGTAGTCTTTTCTTGCTGGGATACCAATACTAATTTGGTCTTGATGTTCAGCTGTAGCCAACACTGATAGCTCTCCCTCCAAATTCATAAACTCCTTTTTCCAGCTAGATTATATGTCCTAGTCTCCCTTGCAATTGGGTATGATCTTGTGACTGAATTCTAACCAATGAAATTCTAACCAACGAAATTCTAACCAATAAAACCAATTCATAAAAACTTTCCACTGAGCTCCTCTATATTCTCCTAGTTTAACAAGCTGTATGGAGGCCCCCTAAGGAAACCTCAGAAACCACATACTGAATATAACAGGGCCATTATCCATCTGAGTCCTTGATTGACTACACAGAGCAGACTGCCTACCCAAGTAGATACTGACTCTGTCCTTTTCTTATAGAAATTTTACCCCATGCCTATGGACAGAACATACATATTCTTCTACCAGCTCATGTTCAGCATTTACAATGTGCTTGAGTTTTCTTACACATATTAACTCATGTAATTATCCTAACAGCTCTCTTGATTCAGGTATTATCATTGGCTCCATTACACACATCAAGAAAGAAAGAAGTACAGCAACTTAACCAAGATCAAAGAAACAGGAAGCAGCAAACCCAGAATTCAAACCCAAACAGCCTAATTCTACAGTCCCTGCTCTCAATCACTCTCCTACCCTATTTTCTAACAGAGTTTTATTAAACTCTTTGTTGACATAGGTGCCAACTAATTAACTAAAGCCAAACGTTAGTCTTCAGCCATGCTTGTGATCCCTATGTCCATTGGAAATACTTTAATACTTGGCATGAATTATTGTGAGTCAATAAAACACTCTCCCAACCACTGTCCGGTACATACAAGTGTAATCCTGGATGAAAACTATGTCTGGGTTTCTTCCTTTTGTTTCTTCAGTCTCTTACAGGGAGGCAGAGGCAGTGATAAGACTGTGTGAGTCAGCAGGGGAAAGATGATGGAGTAGAAAAGCATCAGGAGTTTGTTTTCCCACCTGGACAATAATTACAGTGGCAGAATCTGTCTGATACAACTATTTTGGAACTCTGGAATCTATTGAAGACTTGCAATTTCCAGGGGAAGGCATGGTAAATTGCAATTAATTTTGATACATTTCAGCTCATAGCACAATATCAGCTGCCTATTTCCTACCCCTACTCCTATGGCAGGAGGCTAGCTATGCACATATTCCTGGAATAGCCCACACACAGCTTGTGGGAGCCAGGGCAGGCAAAAAAGACCCTATTCTCCAAATATTGAGGATTTTTGCTCTTATCACTGATTGCTGCATCTAACCACAGAGGTGCAGACAAAGAGGCAGCGGCCATTTTTGTTGCACCTCCTCTCATTGCTGCAATGCCCTCCCCCTCCAGCTGACATGACTTCCAGGGGACTTAAAGGGTCAAAGCCCTTTTTCTTACTATCCCCTAAAACTTCACATTTTTCTCTTTTTTCCCTTTGGGGACCCAGACAACAAAGACTAGGACATTTATAACTGCAGATATGGGGAAATTTTTAAAGTGACTGCATATGGCCAGAGAAAGGAATAGGTTCATAACAGACCTGAGAAGACCTTAAGTTTACACCTTGGTAAAATTGGCACAGATTCTTGGCACAGAGACAGACTACAACAGTAACAACAACGGCAACAACAACAAAATAAAAACAATATACAAAAACCACAACAAAACAGCAAACTCTAGGGAATATGGAGAATCTTATTTCTAGAGTTAACACATTATTAGATTCAAATGTCTTATTTTCTACCAGAACAACAAAAACAAAAATAAGGCATACAAAGAAACAGGAAAGTATGGTGCATTCAAAGGAAAAAATAAATCAACAGAAACTGTCCCTGATAAAGACCTGATGGCAGATCTACTAGAAAAATGCTCTGAAACAAGTGTGTTAAAGGTGCACAAAGAACTAAAGGATGATATGGAGGAAGTCAAGAAAATGATATATGAACAAAACAGGAAGACTGATAAGGAGATAGAAAACCTAAAAAGAAACCCAAAAGGAATTCTGGAGCACAAAAGTACAATACCTGAAATGAAAAATTCACTAGAGAGATTCAATGGCAGATTTGAAAGGGCAGAAGAAAGAACCAGTGAACTTGAAGATAAGACAATGGAAATTATCAAGTCCGAGGAACAGAAAGGAAAGACTCTGAAGAAAAGTAAACAGAGCCAAAGTGACCTGTAGGACACCACCAAGTGAGCCAGAACATGCATCACATGAGTTCCAGAATGAGAAGAGACAGAGAAAGGGGCAAAGAGAATATCTGAAGAAATAATGGCTGAAAACTTCCCAAATTTGATTAAAGACATGAATATAAACATCCAGGAAGCTCAATGAACTTTCAGTTCTGAACTCCACTGAGACACATTATAATCAAACTTTTGAAAGACAAAGACAAAGAGGGAAACTTGAAAGCAGCAAGAGAGAAGCAACTCATCACATACAAGTGATCCTCAGATAAGATTATCAGCAGATTTCTTATCAGAAATTTTGGAGGCCAGAAGGCAGTGAGCCGATAATTATTACTACTAGACTTGCTCTGCAAAGAAATGCTCAAAGGAGTCCTGCAGGGTGAAATGAGACGACAACAGACAGTAACTCAAAGCCATATGAAGAAATAAAAATCTTGATAAAGATAAATACACAGGCAATTATAGAAGCTAGTATTATGGTAACAACATTTTGTAATTCCACTTTTTGTTTTCTAAATGATTTAAGAAATTAATGCACTTAAAAGAATTATTAGTTTATGTTTTGGGGGATACAGTATATAAAGATATAATTTTGTGACTTCAATAGTCAAAATGGATGGGGAAAAAGTTGTAAAGGAGAAGAATTTTTTTTTTTTTTAAATTTTTTTTTTCAACGTTTTTTATTTATTTTTGGGACAGAGAGAGACAGAGCATGAACGGGGGAGGGGCAGAGAGAGAGGGAGTCACAGAATCGGAAACAGGCTCCAGGCTCCGAGCCATCAGCCCAGAGCCCGACGCGGGGCTCGAACTCACGGACCGCGAGATCGTGACCTGGCTGAAGTCGGACGCTTAACCGACTGCGCCACCCAGGCGCCCCTAAAGGAGAAGAATTTTTGTATGTTACTGAAGTTAAGGTAGCATAAATTCAAATTAGAGTGTTAGAACTTTAAGATGTTAAATGTAATCCCATGGGAATCATGAAGAAAATAGCTATAGAATATACACAAGAGAGAGAGAGAGAGAGAGAGAGAGAGAGGAACTTAAGCATTTCCCTACAAAAAATTAACCACAAAAGAAGAGAGTAATGCAGTAAATGAGGGACAAAAAAAGCTATAGGCTATATAGGATATAGAAAAATGACAAAATTAAGTCCCATCTTATCCATAATTACTTTAAATTTCAATGGCTAAAACTATCCAGTCAAAATACAAAGATTGACAGAATGGATCAAAACACATGATACAACTGTATGCTGTCTATAGGATACTTACTTTAGTTCCAAAGGTACAAAAAGATGGAAAGTAAAAGGTTGGAAAATATATTCCATGCAACTAGTAATGCAAAGAAAGCAGGGGTAGCTATACTAATACCAGACAAACGGACTTTAAAACCAAAAAGTTTGCAAGAGACAAAGAAGGACATTACATATTAATAAAAAATCAATACAGCAAGAAGATATAACATCCCATTTACAATAGCATCAAAAAGAAAAAAATACTTAGGAGTTAACCAAGGAGGTTTAAGACTCACAAAATGAAAACCACAAAACATTGCTGAAAGAAATTAAATAAGACACAAATGGAAACACACCCCATGTTCATGGGTTGGAAAGCTTAATATTGTTAAGATGCCAGTGCTACCCAAAGCAATCTACAGATTCAGTGAATCTCTATTAAAATCCCAATGGTATTTTTTTGCATAAATAAATAAAATGCATCCTGAAATTCATATGGAATCTCAAGGGACCTCAAATAGCCAGAGCAATCTTAACAAAGACCAAAGCTAGAGGATTCACACTTCCTAATTGCAAAACTTACTACGAAGCTGTAGTAATCAAAACAGTACAATATTGGGGAAAAGGCAGACATATAGGTCAGTGGGATAGAATAGAGAACTCAGAAATAAACCCCTCAACATATATGATGAAATAATTTCTGGCAAGCTTGCCAAGACCACTCAGTAAGTAAAGGACAGTCTTTGTAATAAATGGTACTGGGAAAACTGGATATCCACAGGCAAAACAATGAATTTGAACCCTTATCTAAAACCATATACAAAAATTAACTTAAAATGTATCAAAGACTCAAATGTAAGAGCTAAAATAATAAAACTTCTAGAAGAAAACATAGAGCAAAAACTTGATGAGATTGGATTTGTCTTGAATATGACATGAAAGGCACAGGCAAAAAAAGAAGATATAGACAAACTGACTTCATGAAAAATTTTAAATTTTGCACATCAAAAGACAATGCAAACATTGCAATAAGGCAACCAACAGAATGGGAGAAGCTATTTGCAAATCATATATCTGATAAGGGATTGATATCCAGAACTCCTAAAAGTCAAAAACAATAAAAGCCTGATTAAAAACTGGCAAAGGGCTTGAACTGACATTTCTACAAAGAAGATACATGAATGGCCAGCAAGCACATGAAAAGATGTTCAACATCACTAATCACTGGGGAAATGCAAATCAAAACCATAATGAGATACCACCTTACACCCTAGAGTGGCTACTGCCAAAAAAAAACAAAAACAAAAACAAAAACAAAACCAGAAAATAACACGTTGGTGAGGATGTGTAGAAATTGCCCTTGCATACTGTTAATGGGAATGTAAAATGAAATGGTGCACCCACTGCGGGAAACAATATATCAATTCCTCAAAAAATCACTGTATGACCCAGCAATTCTAGTTTTGAGTATACACAGAACATAATTGAAAACAGGGTCTCAAGGAGGTGTACCCATGTTTATGACAGCATTATTCACAATACCTGAAACTTGCAAGCAACCTAGGTGTCCCATCAACAGATTGATGGATAATCATAATATAGTGTATACATTCAATGGAATATTATTCAACCTTAAAGAGAAAAGAAATTCTGACATATGCCACAACCTGGATAAACCTTAAAAACATTATGCTAAGTGGGTGCCTAGATGAGTTAGTCGGTTAAGCATCCAACTGTTTTTTTATTCTTATAGAAATAGAACATTGAACTTCTTTTTAAAAAATTTTTCTAAACATTTATTTATTTTTGAGAGAGAGAGAGAGAGAGAGATAACGAGCAGGGGAGGGGCAGAGAGACGGAGACACAGACTCCGAAGCAGGCTCCAGGCTCTGATCTGTCAGCACAGAACCCGACATGGGGCTCAAACTCACAAACCGTGAGATCATGACCTGAGCCGAAGTTGGACGCCTAACGACTGAGCCACCCAGGCACCCCGTAGCACCCAACTCTTTATTTCAGCTCAGATCATGATCTCACATTTCATGGGCTTGAGCCCCACATTGGGCTCTGTGCTGAGCATGGAGACTTGGGATTCTCTCTCTCTGTCTCTCTCTCTCTCTCTCTGTTTCTCCCTCTCTCGCCCTCCCTGCTTGTGCTCATGCTCTCTTTCTCAAAATAAATATTAAAAAAAAAACAAAAACAAAAACATTATGCTAAGTGAAATAAGCCTGCCACAAAAAGACAAATACTGTATGATTCCACATATACGAAATATTTTACAGTAATCAAAATCATAGAGACAGAAAATAGATTGGTGGTTGCCGGGGGCAAGGGCAAGTGGGGAATAGGGAGTTACTGTTTCATGGGTACAGAATGTCAATTTTTACGATGAAAAGGGCTATGGTGCTGGATGGTGGTGATAGTTGCACATGAATGCATTTAAAAATGTATACTTAAAAATGGTTAAGATGGTAAATTTTGTTATGTATATTTTACAATAAAAAAAAAGCAATAGCATGATCAGAAAAAAAAAAAAAAAGATTGTAGGAGTTAGGGTGAGTATCTGCTGGTGAGGGTAGGAAGATGAGCTTGAACTGATGACTCACCAAGAGGTTATCTGCACAGGAGAGAAATAAACCCATTTATTTGTCTCAGTCCAGCAAATCCGTGTGCCACAGCTTGGAGAAGATTTGAAACACAGCCCTGTAGGATCTTTTGATCTTTGAATCACTATAATGATCTCGCTGAATTAATACATTTACAGAAAATCTTGCTGCTATTGCAAATTTTGATGATGTATCAGACAGGAAGCCTGGACCCTGCCATATATCCTGCATATGTAGCACTGCCTCAGACCATTACCTTGTCATCATTATGACTCTAATGGGATGCTGCTTTGTTCAGTGGAGTAAGGGGTTTCTTAAAAGTCAGAGATTGTCAAAGTGTGACCTGGGGCCTACCTCTGGTCTACTGTTTTTGTAAATAAAGTTTTATTAGAACACAGCCATGCTAGTTTGTTTGCATATTAATTATAGCTGCTCTTGCACTCTAATGGCAGAGTTGAGTAGTGGCAACAGAGATCACATGGCTCGCGAAGCCTGAAATATTTACTATCTGGCCCTTTACAGAAAATTTAAAAATGCCCACCCTTGTTATAACGGAGTAGGAGAAGAAAGGATAAAGGGATAGGTTGGAGGCTCATTGTGGGCATCTCGAATAGGGATGCCAAGGTGTTCAGACCTTATCCTTCACTCAGGGAGGAGCCACTGTAATACTAAGAAAGTGCTGTGATGACAGAAATATGTTTAAGGAGAATTCTGGTGACTTTATTATAAATGCTGAGAAAATGGGGGCTGAAACAAAAGGCAGGGAGCATGGTTAGGAGGAAGCTTACAGTTACTTAAACTGAGGCGATTAGGGTCTGGAGCAGACACTGTTGGTTGTCTACCACCATTCAAACCCCCATCTTCCACTGTGGCAAGGCCCCGACTTTGTTAAGGTATCTATCCTCATGTGACCCAGAAAAAGATGGTCTCATCCCTGGCTCCTGGGTAAATCCTTGCCAACAATTGGTTTGGGGGATGGGCATGGGGCCTGGTCGTGGCCAGTGAGACACACGAGGTGTGGCTGCTCAGTGTGGAATGTGGGACTACCATAGCTGTCTTGCTACAAGCTTGTGTATATAGAGTCAACCCCCCACCCCCACCACAGAGTGAGGCCAAGAGAATTGCAGAGAAAGAGACAGAGCCATTCTACATGTATATTTCTTGCTGAGATAATGATCTTCCTTTTGTTTAAGTCAATATGAACATCCTAATAGAAGGACCAAGAGAGGGCAGTAATTGTGAATTCACAAAAGAAGAAGTTGGAAGAAGAAATTCTGTGAAAGCAGATTAGGTCAATATTGAAGCTGAGCTATGAGAAAACAGAAGAGTAAATATGGTCCAAAGGTTTTAGCTCTGGTGACTGGGAACCTTAATAAACCATTAACAGAAAGGCACAAATGATGAGCATGGCCCACTGTTTCTGTTTTAGTCTATTTCCCTGTGAGGCCAACAGACATCCCAACAGAGGATCTGCTTTGCATATTGCTTTGCATATTGCTTCCCAAACATGTGAGTATGAGATAAAGCTCATTTGACCCTACAATATTGTAGCTGTCAGCAAACATTCTAGGAATGCAGTTATATACAATATTTATTTTTTATTATAGATGTTTAAATTATAACAGAAAGGATGTATTGTTTTGTAGTGGTTGTTAGATTGGGACAAAATCATTTCCTTGTAGAATTCAAATACCCATTTTTTTAGGGTGAGAGTGCAAAATATTTTTCTAAAATTAGGGTGCAATAAATTCATAGTAGGAAAAATTCATTTAAGTATACATAGATAAGTGTACCTTAATTTCTTTATTATAAAAAATACATTAAATCCTATATTCATCTGCTTTTAAAATATTGCCCAAAGAAGAGAAGATATCCAATAAAAAAGTCAACGATGAGCTGCTTTTATACTTACAAAGAGACAAACACATGCAGAGAGAAAGAGACTGAATAAAGATTTGCGGGGGGGAGGGGGAAGGGAAAACAGTAGGAGAAACAGATGCATTGTCTTTTCATCATATAAATACCCACAGGATGAAAGCCTTGGTGGGTGCCATGGCCTGGCTAGAGCTACAGATGAAAACCCACAACTCAAGTGTTGCCCTAATACAAAGAGGCAAATTTCTTTTTTTAAAGTTTTTTTTTTTTTCAACGTTTTTTTATTTATTTTTGGGACAGAGAGAGACAGAGCATGAACGGGGGAGGGGCAGAGAGAGAGGGAGACACAGAATCGGAAACAGGCTCCAGGCTCCGAGCCATCAGCCCAGAGCCTGACGCGGGGCTCGAACTCACGGACCGCGAGATCGTGACCTGTCTGAAGTCGGACGCTTAACCGACTGCGCCACCCAGGCGCCCCGAAAGAGGCAAATTTCAAACTCATTAATACTGCTTTAACAAAATTTTCTAGACAAAAAACGAGTTGATCAATGTACTAGAATAGAGTCTATGAACAGATAAATAGATATGTAGACAGAGATACAGTCAATTGGTTTATGATAAAGGTGACACTGCTATAGAGCAAGGGGAAAGACAGTCTTTTCAGTAAATAGTGTAGAGACAATTGGTTATCCATATGATTTTTTAAAATGTGGGGTGTCTGGGTGGCTCGGTCAGTTAAGTGTCTGACTTTTGACTCTGGCTCATGTCATGATCTCATGGTTGGTGAGTTTGGGTCCCACATCCGGCTCTGTGCTAAGAGCACAGAGCCTACTTGGGATCTCTATCTCCCTCCCTCACTCTCTCTCTCTCAAAATAAACACTTAAAAAAATTTTTATTATTATGTTTATTTTGAGAGAGAGAGACTGAATGCGAGTGGGGGAGGGGCAGAGAGAGAGGGAGACACAGAATCTGAAGCAAGGCTCCAGGCTCTGAGCTGTCAGCACAGAGCCCGACGTGGGGCTCGAACCCATGAGTGTGAGATCATGACCTGAGTCGAAATCGGATGCTCAACCGACTGAGCCACCCAGGCGCCCCAATAAACACTTTTTTAAAAAGTAGAAATACTTTTTATGATGTGATATGCAAAAAATTAATTCCAGAAGGACTGAAGATCTAAATGTGAAAAGTTAACAGTAGATATTTTAAAAGAAAACGTGGAAAGAGGTCTTCATGACCTTGGAGTAGGCAAACTTTGCTTAAATGGGACCCACAAAAAAATAAAGGGAAAATTGGTAAATAGGACTATGTAAAATTAAGAGCTTTTTGATCATCAAAAGACCCAACTAAGAGAAAGAATAGGAAACACACAGGGTGAGAAAATATCTGACAAAGGACTTATATGTAGAATCTGATAAGAATTCCTACAAATCAATCATAGACAACCTAATAAAAAATGAACACAACACTTAAAAAGCCCCTTCATGGAAGCTGATTGCCACATAGCCCACAAACATGAAAAAGAGCTCAATTCCATCAGCCATCAGGACAATGCAAATGAAAACCATAGTTGATATGTCTACAGATTTACCAGAATGCCTAAAATAGAAGCAACAAAATGCCAGATGTTGGTGAGAAAGTGGAATAACTAGAGTTCTCACACGCTGATGCTGGAAATGCGAATTGGTACATTTCCCAACATTTCCACACTATGCCCCAGAAATCCCACTCTTATGTATGTCTATATCTTGATGGCCCAGCAGTTGAACTTACCAGTTATATACTGAATAGAAATGAGCTCAAGGATTCATCAAAGACATACACTAGAATATCTAGAACAACACTAGTCAGATTATCCCCCATTGCCTGGAAAAACAAAACTATACAGGCAAACGAACATCTGACTGCTTCTGGAGTTGTCCAACCCAGGTAGGTCCCAGTGGTAATAAACTCTGAAACCTCTTCATTAACATGCCTCCAGGCAGTCTTTGGCTGCAGCACAGCAGGGAGGGTAAGAGCACGGGATCTGAAGCCACACTGTGTCTGCATCCTGCAGACATCTGATTTTGGTCCAGTTATCTAAACTTTCTGTTCCTTCATTTCTCCATCTGTCAAGAAGAGATGATAACGGTAGTTTCCTCGTAGAGATTTTAGGAAGACTAAATGAGTCAATGCACACAAAGCACGGAGAATATTGCCCAACATATAGTGAATGTTTTAAAAATCTTAACGCTATTGGGGTGCCTGGGCGGCTCAGTTGGTTAAGCGTCCGACTTCAGCTCAGGTCATGATCTCACAGCTTGTGGGTTCCAGCCCCTCATTGAGCTCTGTGCTGACAACTCAGAGCCTGGAGCCTGCTTCGTGTTCTGTCTCCGTCTCTCTCTGCCCCTCCCCCGCTCATGTTCTGTCTGTCCTTCTCTCACAAAATATAAACGTTAAAAAAATTTTTTTAAGTCTTAATACTATTTATTAAACCTCTTTCATATGTTCCAGTGCTCTGATATGGCAGAACTCATGCCACTACAAAAATACCACATTTGGGCTAGAATCAATGAGGCACCAAAATTCACGAACTCGCCAAGGATTGAGAAAATATAACTTCAGTGGTAGAGAGGATAAAAATTGAGTTCAAACTGCTTTAATTATTTTCTGGCGATTCAGTGGTTTCTCTAACACTGTTATTTGTGTCTTTTGTTTTGTTTTGGGAGGAGGAGGCGGCTCTATGCCCATAAGTAATGATAATATGCTTCAATCGTGGTGTTTTTAAGGGTAGTGTGGATGTCTGGCTCATCTCTATATTCTTCATGAAGCCAAGTAGATACAGTAGGCACTAAATGCGTGTTTGTTCAAACAAAGAGGGCAAGTTCTCATTGATGGTGTACTTGTTTCTCTTTAGTTAGAAACCAACAAGGGTCATTGTTTTGCTATATTTTGTTTTCAGTTTGACTGAAGGATAGACAGAAATATTTAACTTGAGGTGTAAAAAGAGGAATTACTTTCCACTAGAAAACAGCTTGTTCTGAAATTACCAAGAAGTGAAGCATCTTTCTTTAAAAACAAAACACAGGTATCCAAATAAACATTTTCTAAACTGTCCCTAAATAAGTTACATTATCTTATGCAAGTAATTTCTGCTTTACGGTAGAGTTCAGCATTTACTGACATGAGAGATCCAGATGAATCGAAAAGGGATCAATGCCAGAATTTTAAATGGGCAAATTGAAAAAGAAAAGAAATTCTAGTCAATTGTAACATAATGAAAAACTCCAAAATTGTTACGATGACCATCAACCCAACACAACTTTAATTCAGTTATTTTACTTTATAGAAAGAAAAATTAAACATTTTAACTTTAAAATTTTTTAATTTTTAAAAATAAGTTTTAGTAATATATACAAAATTAATTTTGATTTAAAAATGGTTTCTGAAGTCGTCCATTACCAATACCAGTCTGGTTGGATTTATAGCTCCTGGACTTTAAAATAATTTAATAAGTAATTTCTTGGCATTGATAGTATCAATACACAAACTGACTAGACCATCCATCATGCATTAGATATGCTGTCGCATTTAGACCTCACTCTGTTTTACCCATAAGGAAACAAGACTCATGAAGTTAAATCACATACCCAAGTCACAGAGTTACTAAGAGTGGAACTTGGGTCTGACTCCAGGTTTCTACACAATCTCTCACTTTTCCTAAATATATGTACATTTCTCAGTACAGCTAGATTTTTTTTTTTTTTCAGTTTTTACCTTCCACAGTCACCCAGGATGAAGCAACTTTTAGAACAGTGGTAAAACAACAAAATGTGTTTGTTGTTTTTGTCTTTGTTTTTGTTTTTCAGTTTTCTCCTACATGTCTGAATCACTTTAATCAAGTTTTGAAGTCCCCAAGCATCTTCTGTGTCCTAGAAAGAGGCCATTTTGTTGGATCTCATACATGTTAGCATTGACAATTTGTTTCTGTCTTGCTAAGAGAGGTGGTTAACGGATAAAGCTTGCTCTCAGTCATTTGTTGTTGCTGATTTAAATTTTTTTCATTATTCATGCTTGATGTGGCATTTTCTTTAATTCTCACAAAAAGATTCTTCTAGTCAGTTTCAGTTATGCAAGTTTTGTTGTCTACTGAGTAACTTCTCCATAATCTTTCATTTTTCACAACTGCAAAGCACTGAGGTGGAAACAGCTTTTTGTGTCTTGTGAAAGTCTGGGTGCTTGGTCTTGGGGCAGACGGCCAAACCTTCCCAAGGAGAAGCCAAGATCTGAAAGGGGAAACCTAGGTTTGGGGGATTTTGATAGTCACCAATAACCCCCCAAATGCTGGCCAAAAGTTTTACCTTGCAGTTATGCAGAAACTTTGCTTGTGTTAAACTCAGTTCTTAGACTGGATACATATATTGGAATCTTTCTTGCAAATTTCCCCAAGATCCAAATGTTTTAGTGATTTCATATCAAAAGAAACATATTTCATATCTATAACACCATAAACAATGGGTTGATTTGTTCTACTCATTTTTTTTTTTTAAACAGTATCATATGGATCTAAACCCACAGTCAGAGCCCATAAGTAAACTGATCATGCTTTTCCATAGTCAAGCCATACTGGGAGTGAAACCAGTGAAAACTGGGGAAAAGGTAAATGAAAGAAAATAATTCAGTCCAGATTGAAAATCCATTGGTGGTTCAATTTAGTTGTTTAAACTCCCTCACCTCTGATGTTTGTATTTAGTCTTACACATTAAGGAGAGTTATCATTTCTTACAAGTAGTACTTGAAAGTTCCTAGAAGGCAAATAATTGAGCTCAGATTTTAAAAATTATAATTTATTTGGAATAGGTAGTATGTTCACATGATTCAAAAGTCAAAAGGTCCTACCAGTAAGATTGTCCCACTAGGAACCCACTATGCCACTCCAAAAACAACCAGTCTTATCAGCCTCTTATGCATTCTTTCAGATATACATTTTTTGCATATACATGTAAATATGTATCTACATTTTTTCCCTTTCAAATAATACAAAATTTATATCTGCAAGGATAGTGTACATAATATCAAACTAAGTGTACCCAGTATACACACTAAGTGCCTGGTGTACAAAGTGTTCATAGTATAAATGCACACATAATACAATGTACAAAGTGCTCATACTATACTGTTCTATATCTTCTTTTTTCAATTTAACAATAACTATATGTCAGAGATATGTTTCATATCAGTACAGAAAGAACTTCCTCATCTGTTTATGTGGCCGTCTAATATTCTTGTTTGGATGCAACGCCCCATTCATTTAACCAGTTCCCAAATGATGAACATTTGGGTTATTTCCAATGTTTTGCTATCACAAACAAAGCTGAAATCCTTTCAGCTTTAAAACCCTTTTTTAAATCAAAATTAATCTCATATTTATTAATTCACATATCCTTCACAGTAAGGATACGTGAATATCCTGACACACATGTCATTTTTCACATACGAGAATAGAACTGTAGGGTAAATTTCTATAAGGAAAATTCCTGGGTCATTTATCATTTTGATAGATATTGCCAAATTATCCTTTTCAGAGGTTGTAGCAATTTACATTCCCACTAAAATGTAAGGGATCACGGATTTTCTTCCATTGTTAAATTTATCCAAAGGGGAAAGGGGAGGGGGATAGGGGAGGAAGAGGAGGATGATGACGACGACAAGGAGGGGCAGCAGCTGCCCACACTGCTATGGCCTGGATATTTGTGTCCCCTCAAATTCACATGTTGAAATTCTAACCCCCAAAGATGATGGTCTGAAGATGATGGAGCCTATGGAGGGTTCTTGGGTCATCAGGGTGAAGTTCTCATGAGTGGGATCAGTGTTCCTATGAAGGAGACACCACAGGGATCCTCTGCCCCTTCCACCATGTGGAGAGACCACGAGAAGGTGCTGGGTACAAGCCAAGAGGAGGATCCTGACCAGAAGACAACCATGCTGGCCTTGGCCTTGGTCCCACCTGGACCTGGGACTTCACAGTCGCCAGAAAGGTCAGAAATAAATTTACCAGTCAGCTGCTCTGTGGTATTTTGCTATAGCAGCCTGAACGGACTAGAAACGCACACCATCAGACGCAGGCATCTTCTCCATTCTCCAGGGTCCAAGTTGAATCTGGCCTCATTGGTGAAAGTTTCTGGCACCAATGATTTCCTCCTTCTTCTACTTTATAATGTTTGCTGTCCTCTCTTCTCACTGTCCTGAGACATTTTCTTCAAGTCTCATATTCTCCAACATTTGAATTATGACTTAATTCTTCTTGAATTTATGTATTATGTCTTCAGTTAGACTGTAAGCTTCTTGAAAGCAGTGGCCACATTTCACATCTTTGACTCCTCTGCTATGCCTTGTAAATGCCTGGCCTAGAGAAGTTGGCCAACAAGTAATTGTGACCCACGGATATGGTTGTAATGGAACTGTGAAGAAACATGTGTGGAATTTCAAGTATTAAAGTGGCACTTGCGGGGTGCCTAGGTGGCTCAGTAGGTTAAGTGTCCGACTTCGGCTTGGGTCATGATCTCGCGGTTTGTGAGTTCGAGCCCCGCATCAGGTCTGACAGAACGGAGCCTAGAGCCTACTTTGGATTCTATGTCTCTCTCTCTCTCTCTCTCTCTGCCCCTCTCCCACTTGCATGCATGCTCTCTCTCTCAAAAATAAAGAAACATTAAAAAAAAATTTTTTTTTTTAAGTGGCACTATATCTCATCTTTGGCATGGGCTGGGGAAGGGAAATCAACCCCTAGACTACAAAGAGGGAGAACAGAGGTAGAGGGAAATACAGGAAGCAAAATCAGATTAATATGTTAAGATTTGCCACAATCCTGACACAAAGACTTCTTCTGGTAAACCCATTTACTTCTTGAGAATTTTCCTTCCCCAAAATGGAGGCACCAGAACACCATCCTAACTCGGTTTTGCCACCATCGTAGTCATCCCCAGGAGTCTCAAGGCACTGGATCTGAGAGTGTGATCCTTCAGCTGGTCTCCAGCCTGGAGATGATGCAAGATCAGATTCACCTCCGTTTACCTTCCCTCCAGCCAGGATGTGGCTGCCTATTGTTTGAGGCATAGCCTTGAAGGGGGTGTCCCTTCTGCAGTGCCTAGGGTCTTAACATCTCATCTCCCCTCCCTATCTGGATCATCCCCAGATTTGCCACCTGGCCTGAAAGGCCCTACTGAGGGGCTGAATCCTGAGGCCTGCATGAGACTTAACTCCACACCAGACTGCTGCCCATCTCCGCAGCCTTGACTCTCATTTTCTGCAAGAGATCTAGAAAGATCCAGAAAGATGACACTGACTAGAAGGAGGAAGATGGGGATCTGTGTTTTCTTCAATGGAGATAGAGGTTCTGAACTTCTGCTTCATTTAATTCCATTCTTCTATACTACAGAATCTGCAATCAGATCATAAATTGATGAAAAAATGGAGCTAAAATATGATAACTTCATAATTAAGAAACCAAGAAGTGTAGGGGCACCTGGGTGGCTCAGTGGGTTAAGTCTCTCTCTCTTTTTTTATTTTGAGAGAGAGAGAGAGAGAGAGCAGGGGAGGGGCAGAGAGAGAGAGGGAGAGAGAGAGAATCCCAAGCAGGCTCCATGCTGTCAGCACAGAGCCCGATGTGAGGCTCGATCCCACAAACCGTGAGATCATGACCTGAGCTAAGATCAAGAGTTGGATGGTTAACTGACTGAGCCACCCAGGCGCCGCAAGCATCTGACTCTTGATCTCGGCTCAGGTCACGATCTCACGGTTCGCGAGGGCAAGCCCTGCATCGGGCTCCACGCTGACAGTGAGGAACCTGCCTGGGATTCTCTCTCTCTCGCCCCTCCCCTACTTGCACACTCGCTCACACTCTCTTTCTCTCTTACTCAAAATAAATAAATTAACTTAAATGAGAAAAAAAGAAACCAAGAAATGTACATTTCAGCCAATTTGGCCACCTATTCTCCATTCGAAATTATGTCATAGTAGTCTTATATACATTACTTTTAAATGACCACTTTATATTTTTCTGTTGAGGGAAAAGACATAAGTAAATAATCAGCAAGAATTATAATAAAAACTATTGCTTGGTATATCTCATCACCAGCCCATGGCATTAGATGAGCTAATATAATCCCAGTGTCTAGCCTGAAGTACGTGCCCAATAAACGGTAATTATCATGACTTTTAATGACAAAACCTCACCACTAACAATTGTTTCAGTTTCCTCAAACTTTAGTTTCTTTTAAAATATAAATAATTCTGAGAATATTTAAATTATAATAAGGGTAAGTTGGTTTACTGATTTCCTTGAAACTCTGGAGGCCTGGAGCAGGGAAAAGTCATAAAAATGGAATGCATCTGTCTTCACAAATATGGCCAGGGATAGCAATTGTGCAAAAGTTAACTCTGAATTCTAACTTTTAAAATAGTAATAATCTAAGTTTTCTAAAATATTTAGATAAAAATATATTTGGTTGGGGCACCGAGGTGGCTCAGTCGGTTAAGCTTCCGACTTTAGCTCAGGTCATGATCTCATGGTTCGTGGGTTCCAGCCCCACGTTGGGCTCTGCGCTGACAGTGTGGAGCCTGCTTGGTATTCTCTCTCTCTCTCTCTCTCTCTCTCTCTCTCTCTCTCTCTCTCCCCCCCCCCCTCTCCCCCCCCCCCTCTCTCCCCCCACCCCCGCCCCCCCCGCTGATGCGGTCTCTCTCTCAAAATAAATAAATAAACTTAAATAGTAATAATAATAAATAAAACTACAAATCTTTTTATGGCCCCATCCTAGACCAGGCTTTAACCCTCCACTTGACTTCACGCTAAGATGTCTCACTTCCCTTTCAGAGTGTGAAGACTGGAATACATCCAGCTTTACAGGCGTTGGCCTTCATGTCCATGTTTACTGTCCTGCGAAGAGGACTCTCTGAGAGGAAAGCCCCTTCAGTTTCCTTATTGCTGTCTGTTTTGTTTTTTTAGAGAGAGTAAGCACAGGCAGGGGAGGGGCAGAGAGAAGGAGAGACGGAATCCAAGCAGGCTCTGTGCCATTAGCACAGAGCCCAATGCAAGGCTTAAACTCACAAACCTTGAGATCATGACCTGAGCCGAGATAAAGAGTCTCAGAAGCTTAACCCACTGAGCCACCCAGGCGCCCCTCCTCAGAGCTGTCTTGAGGACCACTCCCTCCCTCTCATCCTCCCTCCTCTCCTTCCTCCCTCAGATCTTCAATTTGTGTGACACAACTTTGACTCTTTTCTTGGTATTGTCCTAAAAGAAGCTATCGAGTAAGAGAGAATGAAAACTTTCAATACATCCTTTTTAAACAAATAATTCTCTTGATCGATTTCATCACACTTAACTCAAGAGTATGCAACATAAATGGCAGCTATGAAAAAAATTACTAGGAAGGTAGCTGCAGATATTCTAAGCAACTTTTCCCACCAGGATATTAAACTGGACGTGGTTTTCTAAAACCTAGAAAACAAGAAAATGGACAGGCTGGTGCACCGAGGAACAAAATAAATATTTTATTAAATTAATGCAGGTGTAAATAATGACAATTAAAACGCAGAACTAAGTATCCTCTCTGCCTATGTCTTTTACAGTGAAACACAAGACAAAGATATAAAGTGCCTTACAAATCTAACACCACAAGAAGGCATTAACATTTAGGAATGGAGTGAACAGACTGTCCTCCAACTCAGCCAGAACCCTCTCTTGTACCTCACACAGAGGATACAGTCACGCAAACAACGGATGCTGTACAAATGAACGTGTACAAAAAGAGAACAGAAGGAGTTCTGTTCTGTTGGAGATTCTGTTTCTTCAGCCTTGACATGTGGCAAAGCAAAGGTTTTCCTTGTTGATAACACAGGTAGATGGCGAAGACAGAAGGAATACGCTGGGGCCTCCAGAGAGGGCATGTAAATTCAAAGTTCTGAAAAGCAGTATCTTGGATCTTTGTAGTGATGAGAACTGGTAGGACTCAAGGGTTCAGGCACAGCCCTTTTCAAGGGTTCAGGCTCACCTTTTCTAGCACAGGTGAGAGGCCAAGTACAGTACTGGAATTTCAAAAAAACAAAAACAAAACAAAAAACAAAACACAATAAAACCCACTCATGTAGTTTTGCAACTGCAACATCAAAGTCTAGTTTATACTCAAGAGAAAACAGAGAGGAAAAAACAAGTTCCACACATGATTTGGTCGTAGAGAATTAGTATTAAAGTCAGCCCTTAGGACTAGGTTGACCCCGTGTACCCTGGAGAACCCAAGGGTTTCACTTTGAGAAACACAACAGAAACCAAATCCAAACTCAGTCACAGAGCACTCAACAAATGCTGTTGTCTAAATGTGGATGAAGTAATATTTAGGATGTACTAAGTCTTAGAAAAGATACTAACAGGCTATGGAAGAAGCAAAGAAGCAAAGAAGACATGACGCCTGGCCTCTGGGAACTTCACATTGGTTCCAGCCGCTACATGAGGAATAATATATTCAATAAAAATAGCAAAGTGCACAGCAGGTGAATAGTGTGTTACCACTTACGTGAAAAAGAGAAAGAAATAAAAGACATACTTTTCATACATATTTCTACATATATTCAGAGATGGTCTTTAGAAGACCACATAAATAAAAGGCAGGGATGGTTGCTTCTGCAAAGGAAAACTCGACGGCGAGAATGGAATGAAGACTTTTTAATGTCTTCTCTTAGACCTGAATTCTGAATCACGGAAAGAGAGGAATTCAGAATTCAACAGCACTTAAGTAAAAAGAAAGAACTGCTAAAAATAATACCAACACGACATATATCGACATCAGACTGCAGGGCAAAGGTAAGTAAATCAGAGGTAAATACAATGAGAGAAAAGGGATTCAAGAGTTATCGTCCACAATTTTTAAAAATGCTGACTTCTCCTCATAAACTAAAATCACTTGGATTATGAAAATGTATTTTCAGCTTCTGAGGAACACACTGACTGGCATCCCTCCTTTTGGAGGCTTTTCCAGACTCTCCACACCGTCGCGGTCCTCCGGTACCTTATACTGTGACGCTGCACTAAGTTGTAATAATATATTCTCTGACCCATCACTCCTCCATGCCACGAGCTCCTTGAGGAGAGCTACTCTGTCCTCTTCAGTCACGGCCCGGCAAAGTGCTGGACGTGCAAGGGCACTTCCTAAATGTCTCTGCTGAATGAATGAATTGCTTAAAGCAAAACACAGCCCTCAACTGTCTTCTAAAGGGCCAGTGAGTGACAGCTGTGGAAATCTCAGGTGTGATATTTACTGGCTCGGGCCAGTTACTTTATCCCTCCTCTCCCTCCACCGTGAAATGGGGGTAGCAACGGTGCCTACCACAATACAGTTGTCACAAGCATTACGTGACATTGTGTGTGAGGATGCCACATGGCTGTAATGCTGAGAGGTAAAATGGAACAGACACTGCAGTAACATACCTCGCCTTAAGGTGTGAGAGGAAGAGTTTTCATGTCAACCAAAGTACTGGGGGGCTAAATAAGCTAATATCCTATACAAACCATCAGTCTGTTCTCTATGCTTCCTACGTCCTGGTAGCTGTGGTGGATACCAAGCACTTTATAAATACTACACGCCTTGGGGCACCTGGGTGGCTCAGTCAGTTAGGTGTCCGACTTCGGCTGAGGTCATGACCTCATGGTTCATGGGTTCCAGCCCTGAGATGCGTTCTGTGCTGACAGCTCGGAGCCTGGAGCCCGCTTCGGATTCTGTGTCTCCCCCTCTCTCTGCCCCACCCCTGCTCACCCACTGTCTCTCTCTCTCTCTCTCTCTCTCTCTCTCTCAAAAATAAAGAAACATTACCAAAAAATTTAAAAACACTACACATCTTATTGAACACACCCAAGTCACTAAGCAGTTTAGTTCCGTGGCAAAATTTTAACTTCCACCATAGTATTCCTTCAAAAGAAATCACTCACAACCACACTCACATGACAAGACTCCACACACTCAAAATAAATAGAAATAACATACTTAAATATTGCTGCAACACTGGGGCTCTCAATAACACAGACGACAAATAGAGATGCTGGTGAAGCCAACGGGCACTTCTGTAGGAACTGACCACTAAATCAGGGAATCTCAACTTGTTTTCCTAGGATGAGCGACGGACAATTTGGAAGTGTCCTCTCTCTTTCTCGGGTGCCCGTAAGTCTGAGGCCCCAGTCATGCTGAGGCCACAGGGTTTCCTGGCAGGTGACCCCTGCTTACACCTTGCTTTGTTCTCCTCTTCTCTCCTGGCTTCCACTTTTCAGTGCTTGGGCCTCTCACATCCGACATCGTCTGCAGTTCGCCTGGCCCTCCGCATTCCTCTGGTCATGCTTACCCCTGACGAGCCCAAACCACAGGCTGAGAATCCCTGCTTTAAGATCAGGAATTTCAATGCTGGATTACGTCTCCTCAAATTGTAGATCTGGAGAGTGATCATGAGAAACATAACTCATGGTTGCTAGATGATATAATAAATTTGCAGTAAGAGAAAGAGGCAAATTATGTTTATGTCCAGTTACCTCTGCAGCATAAAGGGTGATCAACCTAGGTTTGTCCTAGTTTTAAAACTGAGAGTCCATGTCCTGAAAAACCCCTTAATTCTGGGCAAATGGAGAGAGATGGCTGGTCACCCTAAGATGCTCCTAACGTTCACTGGTTTTACAAAACAACTGAGTGGGATGGACAGCATAATGAGACCTGCCTGGGCTTATCCAAACTAATTAGATTCCTTTAAATTTGGGTTTGTCATGAAGTTTCATTTCTATCTGAATTAGAAAGAATTCGAGGGGTGCCTAGGTGGCTCAGACAGTTAAGCATTAGACTTTGGCTCAGGTCATGATCTCGTGATTCATGGGTTCGAGTTCTGCATCGGGATCTGTGATAACAGCTCAGAGCCTGGAGCCTGCTTTGGATTCTGTGTCTCCCTCTCTCTGCCCCTCCTCCACTCGCACTCTGTCTCTGTCTCTCTCCCTCTCAAAAATAAACATTAAAAAAAATTTTTTTTAGAAAGAATTAGAAATCTTAATATAACTTTCTTCTTAGTTCGGGGGTGCCTGGGTGGCTCAGTTGGTTAAGCTTCCAACTCTTGATTCTGGCTCAGGTCATGATCTCAAGGTTCATGAGCTTGAGCCTGGGCTCTGGGCTACAGTGTAGAGCCTGCTAGGATTCTCTCTCTCAAAATAAATAAAATAAACTTGAAAAAAATAAACCTTTCTTCTTAGTTCAATCAGCTGGGTGAGGTCTTTCTACCTTTTGTCAATGCAGACATCTGTGGTGAAATGAATGTTAGTGGACAGGTTAAGAGTAAGGATCAATGGTCAGGCTAGCGGGCTCCAAAGCCTGATTTTTGTCAGGTATGTGTTCTTGGGCAATTTACATGATCTTCTTAACCCTATGTTTTCTCTACTATAAAATGGGGAATATTCCAGTATTTATCTCTTTGATTTTGTGGGGGAGAGATTAAATAAGGAACTGCCTATGCAGTTAACACAGTGACTGCTACTCAAGTTCTCTATCATCTATCCATCTGTCATCCACCCACCTAACTCAACTTGGTCCCCCCTTTTGCAGGGAGGTGTTAGGATCCAGAGCAATAAAAATTTAGCAGAGAGAAGTTACGTCCTCCTGCCATCCCCAAAGCTGTGGACCAGGGCTGTTCCTCAGTCTCCTGGCTGACAGTGAGAGGAGGCCCCTTATCGCAGGTGGAGGTAAGGAGGAGCCCGTCGCTCTAACAGCCAGCATTCTTTACAGCAAGGGGAGATTATAGCTGATGGCTTTCTTCTTGTTAACTTTTTGTTTCTTTTTCCTTCAGCTTCCTCACCCCTGCTAATATTCTTACCATTTTGTTTCTTTGAGTTCATATCTGTGGTGTCACATTTTTCCACATCCATCGTTCGCACTTCAAAAAAAAAAAAAAGAAAACAACAAATCATATTTATCCCCATATAACATAACTCTACATCCCATGCAGTGACTCAAGTTTAAATTCCAGGTTCTTAGGAAACATTTTTAATCCCCTAGGAAATCTGGTAGACTTCCAAATTTATTCCATGGGTTCCAACCCCTGAGGTCAATTCAACAGTTTAGGGCATATTCTTTTGCTGCTAGATTTTCTTTCTTTCTTTTTTTTTTTTTAAGTTTGTTTGTTTGTTTGTTTGTTTGTTTGTTTTAGTTGTCATCTCTATGCCCAGTGTGAGGCTCAAACTCACAGCACTGAGATCAAGAGTCATATTCTCTCCTGACTGAGCCAGCCAGGTGCCCTGCTCCGAGATTTTTTTTTAGCAGTGTATACTTTTATTCTCCATCCTTCCCTCAGAGATGGACCATATTCCAAGGTATTTTATTATACACTAGTTTTCTAGTCATTCCTAATGCCAAAAATTATTTTTCATGGGGAAATATTCAAAATGCAAGGTGGCAATAGTCACTTCCTTGGACAAATCAACTCCATTTCAGGGTCATCATATCATTGAAACTTCATCCTTACATTCTGGCTCATTGTCTCAGTTCTGTTAAATACGTATTCTTTAGAAACAGCTGACCTCCACTTAATTACACCACTTTCCCGTATCCACTCACCCTATTAGGGGTTGTGGGGAATTTCTCAACCACCATTGGAATTCCCTTCCATCCTCCACTTCCCTATTTGACCTCAGATAATTCTACACACAGATCATCATTGGATCCCCTGATATACTTCTCAAAGTATTGGGGAAATGTCTACTTTGAATCATCTTAAAATGGGAGGAAATTATTTGAATAGATTCAATTTCCTGGATTCTAATTGTTCCCATGGGCAAATAGAGAAACACATGCAAATTATTTCAAAAACTATATAGCACCCTCAGCCAGAAATCTTATAAAATACTCTATGGTAGGAGTATCACAGCTCTACAGGAAAAACTATCTTTATTCCTCAGGGTGCCCAGAAACCAACTCAATACAGCAGTACAACTAATGCAAGACTTAAATTCAACCGAAACCGGCAGGTATTTTAGCTTTTCCTCTCCTACTCTAAGTCTGTGGTTATTTGCATGATGGAAAGAAATTGTATGACGCGTGGTCTTCTTCACCCTGTGTACACACCCATTCTCCCGCCCTCACCCCCATACACACGCTCTTCACCCCGCAATCCTGCTCGGCCTCACTGCCATCTCTACTCAACAGCGGAATGTCTTTGGGACACGCTGCAAAGGCAAATCAGGTTTCCCTGCAGCCGTGATCCAACTGTCACCCCCTTGGAAATGCTACTTCAAGGGCTCACTGCCATCCTCAATGTAAGCAATGGTGCAGAACAGCGAAAGGAGCAGGACTGGAGTGACGCATGACACACAGGTTCACACGCTAGCACAGCTAAGACCTACTTTGCATAACTGAAAGCTGGCCTTAGAAGTGAATGCTAATAGAAAGGCAGCATTTTATAAATCACTGTTTCCTAGTGGGGCCACCACTAACATTTGGGGCGGGAGGGCCCCCTGCTACATGGGACTATCCTGCACATTACACAAGACTTAGCAGCCCTGGCTCTGCCTATAAGAGCCACTGTGGCAACAACAGCACCCCATACGCTTGCCCATATGCCCGGCGCCCCAACTGCAATAAAAGATATACCGTCTTGTTTCTTCAGACAGAAAGTGACAGCCGGGACCACGACAAGAAACAACAGGATGGCTCCCAGAATCATGAAGTGAGTCCTCTCATTTGCTGGAGCCAGAAATGGTTCTGAAAAACAAAAGAGAAAGAGAAACTGAAGATAACATTTTGACGGGAAGGGGTCGAGAGAGTAACTATCCTTGAGGTTTAATTCAGATCAGCTTGAGGTGGCCAAAAGTGCCAGGCCAGCGAGTGGCCAGAACGGCGAGATGCCTTCGACATGAGAATGGGAACAGCACGGAAAAGAGAAAGAAGCCCAGGCTTTGGACAGACGGGCCTGGAGTTCAATTCTGCTGCCACTCCCTAGCTTTGAGGTCTCAGGCAAATCCTTTAACCGGCCCACAAAATGGAAATGATAATAAATTTATTGCGAGGCTAGCGTTTGTGAAGTGCTCACCACAGCAGCTCAGTACCACGTGGGAGCCTTATTATTCTCCTCGCATTCTTTAATGCAGAAGCCAATGGCTTGCTGTACGTGGTGGAGATGGAACATGAAGGCCACCTGGTCCTGGCAGAGAGCTCCTGCCTCCCCGTACACGTGGCCGCCACTAAAGGCCTTTTCAGGCTACCTTTTATTTCTCAGTTTGAACATCTCGGGCCATCCAATCACTCATACCTGTCACCAATCTGTCTGGGGTTCCGTGCAGGAGGAAAAGGGGTTCCCTCAGCACATGATGCTCAGATACTGCTAATTCCCACCTCCTAACCATTAGTCATGATCCCTGACGGCCTAATTCAAGCTTTAAAACCACACAGTGGTCAACCTTTCTTTAAGAGCTTACAGTTTACAACCTGTTTATATCTATTTTATTTCAATCTCAAAGTTAAGTTGAGTTAGGCATGTAAGATATTAAAATAAAATCGCAGGTTATAGATGAGGAAACAAACACCAGCAATTAGGCGAGTTACTGTAAGCCTTCCCACAAATAAGCTGTCATAAAACAACTTTTAAATGGCAGGAGCCCATGAGAGCAGCCCCTACCAAAGTGACTCATAACCCAGTAAGAGCATCTCTTTAAGTTTCTAAACTTTTTTTGCTCTTTTCATTCACAGGACCAATCCAGTATTATTTACCTTTTCCTATTGTTTGACCTTTCCACCTAATTTCTTAGTTTTTTTTTTTTTAAGTTTATTTATTTAATTTGACAGAGAGAGAGAGAAAGAGCACACACAAACTGGGGAAGGCAGGGTAGAGAGAGGGAGAGAGAATCCCAAGGAGGCTCCACAATACCAGTGCAGAGCCCAAGTGGGGCTCGAACTCACAAATCATGAGGTCATGACCTGAGCCAAAACCAAGAGCCAGACGCTTAACCGACTGAGCCACCCAGGCACCCCTCTTAGTTGTTTTTTCTTAAGTAACTGAAGCTTTACTGATAACATCTAGTAGAAGAGGGGGCGTTGAGAAGTGCTTCTCAGAACACCTCTGGGGTTACATTAACATCGTACTCTCCTGTCTCTCTCTAAAGGTCTGAGCCTCTCACCAGACTCTGTATCCCACCTTACTCACTTCTGTAGGGTAGTAAGGAAAACAATAACGGAGTCTGCGCAGGCAAGAGTCTCAAATCCCTCTCACATGCTGTAGCTTATTTACCCCTAGGATAACCCTGCCTGACAGGTTATTGCTGTAGAGGGAGCGTGACACATGCAGAAATTGAGTCTCTTATGTCTTAAGTGCTCAGCAGACTGCTTTGAGTTGGAATGTCATAGACTATATCTGGGGTTGGGGGACAGATGGGGAGAAATGACCTGTACCATTTAGAATAGGATAGATTTCCATTTGCTTGCTACCGGAGAAACCCTGGAAAGAAAGGAGCAGCTCTGATGTGCTCAGATCTGGACTCCTGAAACCCTGCCTGTGTTGAGTCTTCCTTTCAGATACTCCCCCAGACTCTCTCAGCCATAAGAGCATTTCCTACATGGAATGGGGTTGCCTTATCTGTTTAACTTTTCCTTTTCCTGGAGAGCCTGAATGGTGTCTTACTTTTCTATGAACCCCTGATACCTGGAACATAGGGCGTATTCAATAATATTTGCTGAATGCTTATTAAATAGCAATAGGACTCAGATGAGTGGAGGTGAGGAAGCATTTTTTAAATACAGGGTAATACATGCATTCATCTATTTAACACATGAATGCCTACAGTGAACACGCATCGTGCTAGAGGCCAGGGGACAGCAGTAGGCACATTTTAGTTGAGACATTTCAGAATATTACCTGGGATGACCAACTCAGCAGTACTGTTTCCCTCGGGACTTGATCTTTGAAGAAAAGTGCAGTAGAAAATCTCGTTAGCCGTTGTGTTGATTCTCAGCGTGCTGGTCACATTGAAAAGCTTTGTCTCCATGTTGGAAACAGAGATGATGGTTTTGCCATTCAGGACTTGATGGGTACTGTTTGTCCAGATGACTTCAGCGGTCGGGTAACCCTCAGCCTGACACATTAGTTCATGTTCAGAGGTGACAGGATCCACAGAAATTCTTTGGTTGATTTTTCGATATGGGGCTAGGTCATGAGCAGAAAGAAGGCAGGGCTTTTATTTAGGACAAAACTATGTATGTAGCTTGATGCTGTCTACATTAGAAAAAGTATCAATTCTGGCTGGTTCTCAGAGAAATAAGCTTAATGTTCAAACGTCTCAGCAGTGGGGAACCCGTTAGTTCTGTTTCAACTCTTTTTTAAAATTTTTTTAACATTTATTTATTTTTGAGAGAGAGACAGAGAGACAAAGTGTGAGTGGGGGAAGGGCAGAGAGAAAGGGAGACTCAGGATCTGAAGCAGGCTCCAGGCTCCGAGCTGTCAGCACAGAGCCCAATACGGGGTTTGAACCCATGAACTGTGAGACCGTGACCTGAGCTGGAGTTGGATGTTTAATCGACTGAGCCACCCAGGCGCCCCTCCTTCAACTCTTCTATTCACAACTGGGCTAAGTTTGAACTTACAGGAACAACTACCTTGCCATAAAAATCATATTGCTTTTATTTAGACTTCAAGTAAATGTACAGGTTAATTTAAAGAGAAATGTCTTCCTGAAACCAATAGTCTTTCTATCCAAATATAAAGTATGTCTGTCCATTTACTCAAGTCTTTGTATGTTTCTCAGGAAAGCTTTATAATTTTTACAAAGGGCCAAACCATTTCTTCTTAAATTTATTCCTGGATATTTTCTTTTTGTTGCCATAAATCTATCTCCATAACATTGAACCTCTTCAGCTGGGCAGCACAGTTTTCTTAGACTTTATTTAATAAACAGAAAATCTGATTTTCATGTGTCACTCACCTTTTTTTTTTTTACTATTTTTCTTCTTCTTCTTTTCTAAATATACTTTATTGTCAAGTTAGCTAACATACAGTGTATACAATGTGCTCTTGGCTTTGGAAGTAGATTCCCATGATTCATTGCTTACATACAACACCCAGTGCTCATCCCAACAAGTGCCCTCCTCAATGCCTGTCACCCATTTCCCCTCCCCCTTCCCCCTATCGACCCTCAATTTGTTCTCTGTATTTAAGAGTCTCTTATAGTTTGCTTCCCTCTGTTTGAAACTATTTTTCCCCCTTCCCTTCCCCCATGGTCCTCTATTAAGTTTCTCAAATTCCACATATGAGTGAAAACATATGATATCTGTCTTTCTCTACCTGATTTATTTCACTTAGCATAATATTCACTTTTTCAACTGTAGGTCAAGGATCAGAAATTAGGTATGAAAAAGAGCATGATATCATTATAAAAACTGCTATGTGTTCCTGATAACACTTTTTAAAGGTTAAATTTATTTTTTATACTAAAGTAGTTTCAGATTTACAGAAAGATTTACACCAAAGATAGTGCAGAGTCCCTACATACCTATCACCCAGTTCCCCCACTGCTGACATCTTACATTTGTCATAACTAAGGAGCCAATGTTAGTACATTATTATTAACTAAACTTCACACTTTGTTATATTTAACTAGTTTTTCCCTACGGTCCTTTTTCTATTCTAGGATCTCATCCAGAATTCCATATTATGGTACTTACTTTTTTGAACATTTTTATGCTATTCTTTATTTTATTTATTTTTAAAATCTATTTATTTGAGAGAGAGAGAGAGAGAGAGAGAGAGAGAGAGAGAGAGAAAGGGAGAATCCCAAGCAGGCTCTGCACTGTCAGCACAGAGCCCCACGTGGGGCTCAAACTCATGAACCATGAGATCATGACCTGAGCTGAAACCAAGAGTTCTATGCCTTAACTGACTAAGCTACCCAGGCGCCACTATGCTGGCTATTTTAATAAATCATTTAAATAATTATTACACTCAAGATATAAAGTTTAAATTTTAGATCATCAATTAAAATTTAGCTCATCAGTTTAGGACCCTTTTAGGATTAAGATACCATGTGTACTGACTATTCTAGTAGATTGTTTAGTCTATTTACATCACCTAAGACCTTTATTCATGTTTTTTCATTACAAGCATGGTAACGAGCCATTATTATGCTGGTAATCTTTATTTTACTTCCAATGCTTCAGTGAAATCACTAGCGGTTCACCCAGAGCCTTAACTTTCCATTCCTTTACTAAAGGCCTAACAATGGCTTTATGATAAGATATATTCACAGAAATTTGATACAAAACAACCAGAAACAAAACTGAAATAATGATGTGATGTTTTTGTGCTCTTAATGAAACCACAAATAGAAACACTGGAAATCAACATAATGACAATTTCAAAACACATAAAGAATGGTTCTCATGAGTACTTGGGCCCTCAACATTGTATCTGTTATGTTCAAGAATTCTTTAAGAAAAATAAATCCACTGGGGCACCTGGGTGGCTCGGTTCTTGATTTTTGGCTTGGGTCATGATTTCAGGGTCATGAGACTGAGTCCCACGTCAAGCTCCGCAGTGGGCGTGGAGTCTGCTTAACATGGTCTCTCTCCCTCTACCCCACACACTGCTCTTGCATGCGCTCTCTCTCTCTCTCTCAAAATAATAAATAAATCAATCAATCCACTGATTATATACCTCCTGCAATAATATTACCGTAACAGGTTCTAGTTCACATAGCACAGAGCTTGATCTCTGGACAATTTCAGTTTCAAGAGTAAAATCACAGATAACAGTAAAGGATTAGAGGTAAAAAGTTTGCTTTTTTACTCTTCTACTATAATTTTTAATGGAATAATAAAGGAGAATGTTGCTTCATGCTAAGAAAATGTATAAATGTGGTATACCTCTAAGTGCCCAATAAATGAGTGCATTGGTTCTACTCATGGTTAGATATCCACGGTATCAGTCTCTAAAGTAGGGCACATGTATTTGGGTATAAAAAGAAAATATGAGAACTTCCACTTATACATATTTTTATCATAATAATTAAGAGATAATCTAAGCTTAAAGCTTTGCTAATTGATACTGGGGCTTGCTTCATATGCCACATGAGGGTCATATGGGAAGAGGGAGGTTTTACAACACCAAAGGGAGAATAGTGACTCATTTGGGGCTTATTATAGATTATCTAATTTTAAGTAGACTGAACCTGCTTACAAAATGAACAACTAATTAAAAGTTTCTCCGCAGAGAAACTGAAGATGGAAGATAATACTAAGAATTCAAGCACAAACCACAAGGAAGTGGCAGGAATGACACTTTATGAAGTTAAAAGAGTAAATGCCTAATTGGACCTGACAAGGTGATGGTTTGAAAAACCTAAAGACTGTAGATAATGCTGCTATAAATACTGGGATACCCGTATACCTTTGAATTAGTATTTTTGTATCCTTTGGGTAAATACCTAGTAGTGCAATTGCTGGAGCATAGGGTAGTTCTATTTTTAACTTTTTGAGGAACCTCCATACTGTTTCCTACAATAGCCAAATTATGGAAATAGCCCATATGTCTATCGAGTGATGAATGGGTAAAGAAGATACGGCATATATATACACACAACACACTACACACACACACACACACACACACACACACACACACACCAGAATATTACTTAACCATAAAAAAATAATGAAATATTGCCATTTTCAATGACATGGATGGAGCTAGAGAGTATTATGCTAAGTGAAACAAGATGGTGAAAGACAAATACCATGATTTCACTGGTATGTGGGATTTAAGAAACAAAAAAAATGAGCATAAAGAAAAGGAGAGAAGCAAACCAAGAAACAGACTCTTAACCTATAGAGAACACACTGATGGTTACCAGAGGGGACGTGAGGGGAGGTGGGTGGAGGGATGGGTGAAATAGGTGATGGGGATTAAGGAGGGCACTTGTTGTGATGAGCACCTAATGTTGGATGTTAAGTGTTCAATCACTAAATTGTACACCTGAAACTGAAAAAAACCCTCAAGATTGTCAAGACCATCCACTTTGTTAACAATGAACTTCACCTTGAAGTATTAGCTAATGATAGTGAATCATCATAATTAGCGAGGCATTAAAAATACGGTATGTTAAATTTTTATTCCATCCTTTAAAATTTTCTATTTTTGTACATATTTTTAATGTTTGTTTTTGAGAGAGAGGCAGAAAGAATGTGAGCAGGGGAAGGGCAGAGAGAGGAAGACACAGAATCTGAAGCAGGCTCCAGGCTCCCAGATGTCAGCACAGAGCCCTAGGTGGGGTTCAAAGCCATGAACCCTGAGGTCATGACCTGAGCCGAAGTTGGATGCTTAACTGACTGAGCCACCCCAGAGCCCCCTATTTTTGTACATTTATGGAATGCACAATGCAGTAGGTTGAACCATATGAAATTAGCGATGTTCAACTTCTTTTACCTTTTAAAAAAGTCAATTTCTTATGCTATGTCCTTTATATTAGCACAAGTACATCCTTTATAACTGCACACACATATTAGCTAATCTACTTTATTGATGGGTAGGTTACCAAAAACATTTACAGACTACTGGTTTACTAGATATAGAGCACACATGTGCTAATCCAGTGGTCATATCAAGACCAAGAAAAGTTCACAGTAGTTTTGAAGTCAATATACAATTCCATATATGCCCTGGAGGGATAAATACAAGGGGTAAAACCTGGTCATTAAGGACAGAGACTTAAGAGCTAGATTACCTGAGTTCAGAACCTGGCTTTACCACCTAATAGCTGAACTTGGGTAAATTACTTAATTTCTTTAGACCTCAGTTTCTTAAAAATATTTTTTTCAATGTTTTATTTACTTTTGACACAGACAGAGACAGACTGCAAGCAGCAGAGAGGCAGAGACAGAGGGAGACACAGGACTCAAAGCAGGCTCCAGGTTCCGAGCTGTCAGCACAGAGCCTGACGCAGGGCTCGAACTCACGAACCGTGAGATCATGACCTGAGCTGAAGTCAGACGCTAAACCAACTGAGCCCCCCCAGGTGCCCCGGAGCTCAGTTTCTTTATTCATAAAATGAGAATCACACCATACCCATCACTGAATCCAAGATGGCATCTATTGAAAGACACACTTAGATTGCAGAGATAGTCGAATGTGAAAACATGCATCCTCCTACCCCATGATGGACCTCCTACCCCATAGAGTCATTTGAGGGTTAAGTGAGTTAATATAGGAAAAGTGCTTAGGACAGGGCCTGGGATGCAATAGCTACTACATACGTGTCAGTTACTACTAGGACAGCTACTAGAGCTGCTGCCGCTCCTCTCCTTACTACCTCTATTTAAGTGTCCTCAGACAGTCTTCTTCAGAAAGTACTGACAATTCCTCATGAACAGACTCAGAAATAAATTTTCACATATTCAAACTTGTTCATGTTTCAAAAAGGTTAGGCTTATCCTATTTGAGGAAATACTTCATTCATTCAATAAATATATTTTTTATGTTCTTTTCATGTTTGTTTGTTTGTTTGGAGAGAGAGAGAGAGAATACGAATGAATGTGTGCATGCACAAGAGAGCCAGGCAGGGCCAGAGAGAGGCAGAGAGAACCTCAAGCAGGCTCCATGCTATTAGCACAGAGCCCACCGTGGGGCTCGATCTCATGAACCAGGAGATCGTGACCTGAGATGAAATCAAGAGTCAGATGCTTAACAAACTAAGCCACCCAGGCACCCCATTCAACAAATATTGTGTGTGTGTGTGTGTGTGTGTGTGTGTGTTCTTGTCACACTCTTCTTGTATGCCAAGTCCTAGGGATAAAACAGTGATTAAACAAACCAAAATCTCTGCCTTTGTGCGAAATATATTCAAGAAAGAGGAGAGAGATAACAAACAGAACAGGCACATTTATATGATGTGTTAGATGGGGATAAGTATGTTCTGTGATACATTAGATGGGGAGGAACACTACAGAGAACACCTAAATGGGGATGGCTGGTGAATCTGGGGGGAGAAATGCGGTTGGTGGGGAATGACAACATGAATCCTTGGTTTGTATGAACAAATGAGCTTTATCAGGGTAACTATATAGTAATTGAGTTCATCTAAAACTAAACTCTTACACATTTCAGTTTTGAAATGCTTCCCCTTTAAAATCCCAGGGTGAGTAAACTCTCTGTGGGAAAGCTGCTGTTAACTCAGGTCGACAGTGATGGGGAAAGGAACCTGACAGCATTACTGTGAAATCATTTGCATATGGAGATGACTCAGGAATTCTAACCTGCTTGAGTTGTGAAGCTCATGAAAGAGGACATTTCCACGAATGACTCTGCCTCAGTGCATGTGAAGCTTGGTGGCTGGCTTGCTGTCAAGTGTAGTTCAACTCAACACCCAAGACCACTGTGTACAGATGACAAGAGGGATGGGACTAGGGTGCCAAAGTTAGTAATTTATAATACAAAATGGAATGGTCAAAACAAATCAGGGTGCCTGGGTGGCTCAGTCAATTGAGCATCAGACTCTTGATTTCAGTTCAGGTCATGATCTCACAGTTCGTGGGATTAAGCCCTGTGTTGGGCTCTGTGTTGACAGCATGGAACCTGTTTGGGATTCTTTCTCTCTCTCAAAAATAAATAAATAAACTTTAAAAAACAAAAATAAATCAGACCCTCAAACCTGGATGTTCATCTGCTTTGTTCCATTAGGAACCCCTCCTTGGAAAAACCATCAAGGCTATAAGGTTTTCTATTATGTTGAACCATAGCAAAGGAAGTCACAGATCAACAAGGGACATTACAGAGCCTAGAGGACCTAAAAGAACACTCACACTCGCTACAGGACAACTGTTCCACTCTCTGCATACCCCCTAATGGCTGATGAGAGACCCTCTTTTCTGGAAGCAGAAATTTATACCCTATACTTCCTTCTACCTGACCACAGGGTTTTGCTCTTTTTCTCCAACCTAGATCCAGCCATGCTGGCCATTCGTGGGGCTAAGTCTTGATAATTTCTTCAATGCCATGAAACAGTTAGTGCCTGATATTTGCTGACAGACTGAAGGAAAGTTGAAAATCCCAACCTGGGATCTCACCGGCTTGCTGTTCTGGGGAAGTATATGGTAAAATATAATGAAAATTAGATCTACTTCCCAAGACAAGTGACATCTTCTTGACAACAGTAGTACTAATTGATCCAGAATCAGAAACTCAGTAATGTGCCAGAAAATAGATGCATTTCTCCGAATTCCTACAAAATTTTGATTTTGAGTTTATAATAATCAGTTATCCCTTTATGATAAATATAAACTTTTTCTACTTATAAAATTGATCTTCCAATGGAAGGTGGGTAAACCAGGAATGGAAAGAGCAAGTAGGGTAATGATTAGATTCTGGTCACATACTAAAAGATCATCATGTAAACAAAAAAGGCAGGCAGATAATCTCAAAACTATGACTAGAGAGAACAGATTTCAGCTTAGTATCAGATAATAATTTCAATAAGCCTATGGACAGGATGTTGCTGTGGAAAGCATGTGAGCAAAAGATCCCTTAGGGGAGATTTCTGTTCTTTGGGACTTTGGATTAGCTTCTCTTACTTGGGATCCTTTCATGTTTCAATTCTGTGAATCTAAACAGTGAAAGCAGTAGGGGTCAAGTAAGGTGTTGAAGGTGTTTTCCTTTTCTTAGCTAGTGGCAATGCAAAACTTTGAACCTAAGTGACCTGATGACGTATCTGTGGGTCAGTACCCAGGAATTTGACATTCACAGTTCCTCTGCAACACTCCAAGATAACAGTGGTACATATTTTCAAGATGAATATATGCCCAATGAGCCTAGTTTACACTGTCTCTGAAGAATAGTTTCCTTTGTATTCGGTAGGATTATTTTTTGCCTACATAGACTGACTTCAAGTCTTTCTGAATGTAAACCTTATAGTGGGGTTTGTTTTTAACATATTAATTGGGACTTGACACAGAGAGGCATAAAGGAAGGAAAATGATGGCAGGCTTCATAAAATTTTAAGAAATTATAGTGGAATAAAAAAATTCCTGGAGGGACACATGAACAGTGGTTGCCATCTTTGTGTGCCATGGAAAATGGCAGTGAATGGAGGAAGGGCACTTTTGTAATTCATTTTACTCCCCTCCATAGTATCTGAATTATTTGCAAATACATATATTACTTTCACAATAATAAAAAAGTAAATACTAGAAATTTATATTTAGGAGAACTGAAAAAGGGCCCTGCCATGTTTGGCTCTAGATTCCTGGGGGCTGTTGAATAGGAAGTGTTCCCAGAATGCTCCCTGATGAGTGTGTGAAGGAATGAATGAACAGACTGACACCATGGATATCGAGGTCCACTTGCAAGAAGGAAATGTTCCCAGCACCAGGACACGGTTTTCATCAAGACTGGGCCCTCTTCACCTGGGGACTACTCTTACCATGAACTTTCAAAGTAATCCGCTTATAGTCAGCACCGCCATAGCCAATCAAGCAGCAGTAAACCCCGGCATCCTCCAGGGTCACGTTTGTGATCTGAAGCGCGGCCTTCCCCAGGAAGAGCTGGTCCTTCAACAGCTGGGCCCTCTGACTGTAGCTTCTGTGCTGAACTTTCAGGTCTTCCTTCCCTTTCACAAACTGAATGATTTTCTTATCCTCCATTTCCCAGTAGACGATCAGTGAAACCAGGTCTAATTGTTCTTCTACGGGGAATCTGCACTCCATTGTCACATTGCTGCCGTACTCTACCACATACAGGTCCTTGGACACTGTGATCGTAAACGCTGAAGAGAAAGATGATCAGTCTTCAGAAGATGGGAAACTCCTCAAAAAATGTGCAGACTGACGCAGGGTTTACACTTTATCTGGTCACTTATGTGATCATTATGTTCAAGGACTTACTTCCCTAAAATACATATTTTATCTAGTGGCTTTGGAGCACACTTTGGAACCCTAAATCTCATCCATGAGTCAGAATAGTAAAATCCACTAAACAAGTTGCTGTCCCCAAATCATAAAACTATATTACTGTAGAAATATGACATGGTGATGGTGTACTTATAACCAGGAATACTTGGTTTCATACGGATACCCCCATAATGTCCTTTGGTTGGATACCTATTTACCTTCTAGACAGTCTGAATGATAGATTCCAACAGTCCTCTTTCCTTACTGTCCTAAACTCTTGACCAGCTGTCCAGCCAGAGGTACATGGGTATGGAGATTTAGGGAGGGTCTCAGGAGGATGCCAGTACTGTGTTACCCTGACACTTTCAACGTATACTATAATTCTTCTGTAGAATATACTCACTGGGAAAAGCAGGTTGCAGAGGAAGGTGGATATAACGATCCTGTTCTTGTTTAAAATAAATGAATAAAAGTACGTACACAGACCATTTCCCCAGATATTTTCAGGAATTATCCCTGGGAAATGGATAATGGGTAATAGACAAATAGCTAATGGATAAGTTTTCTTTCTTTCAGTTTGACCATATTCCCTGTATCTTTGGCCAATGAAATGGGTTTATGAAACAAAGAAGGAAAAACAGAATGTTCTCTAAAAAAAAATGACATCCATTTAAAATAATTATTTTAGTTTTTAACTTATGGTAAAATATTTCAAATATAGAACCTAATGAAACGATCTGGTGTCTTACCTTTCAGCAAATGACAGTAGGCCATGAATGCAAAGACACTAAATATCCTCATTTTTCTGGAGTGACCGAATTATGGAAAACACAAAAAGAAAAATGCTTTATTCAACGATGACAGGTCTTGGCAGTTCTCACTGAGTCTTCTGATAACCAGACAATGCCTGATTCATAAATGTGGAAGTGCAATAGGGAATTTAGAAGTTTAATACCTTTACTTAATATCCCACAGTCATATAAAGCCAAATGGAAAAAAGTTACTATGATGAGAATCTTTATTATTATTTTTTTGTTTCAGAAGTAGAATTCAGTGACTCATCACTTACATATGACGCCCAATGCTCATCCCAACAAGTGCCCTCCTTAATGCCCATCACCCATTTAGCCCATCCCCCCACCCAACATCCCTCCAGCAGCCCTGTTTGTTCTCTGTGTTTAAGAGTTTCTTATGGTTTGTCCCATTCTCTCTTTTTATCTTATTTTTCCTTCCCTTCCCAGAATCTTTAAATGTAATTACAAGGTCTGAAAATAACTTATACTAGAACTCAAAAGACGCCAAGGAGAAAATACTACACTAAACCCTCTCAACTATTTCATGTTTTTTCTGCAGTGGAACATATCTGGAAATCCAAACCTGCTCTGTGAAAAATTTCAAGGGAGTCTGACTTCCACACCTCCCACCTTTTAACTCTTTTTTTCCCCCTTCATGGCACCTGAATATTTTCATTCTACCCTTAACTACTCAAGCCTTCCATAGCACTATCCCAACCACGCCACCTCTCTCCCAGGGGCCATCCTTCTAAATCTCCTCTTCTGTCCTTCACTTATTCCAAATTATAAATCCTATTCTCTCAATAAAATTGATTCTACAAGTAGCAGGAGTCAGAAGGAGAAACAGTAGGCTCCAACCAATTCATACTAAGATGTTAATAACTCACAGTCACTCTTTCTATTCTTTATTAACACATTCTCCCTCTTGTATTATACATGTATTTACACACTTTGAGAAGTCAGTTTTCCCTCTTAAGGTCTCTTTGACCTCTTGTATACATACAAAAACTCACAACTGATCAATTAATCTATGCTACACATATATAAGACAGAAGATTTAGGCTAATACACAAATAGCTCCTAAAAATCAAAAAGAAAACTGCATACAACTCAACAGAAAATGAGCAAAAAGTTCTAGCATACAGGTCAGAGAATAAGAAGTACAAATGACATATACACACAGGAAAGAATGTTTAATCTCAACAGTTTTTAAAAAAGTATAGTTTACATTAGGTACTATTTTTCACTTATCAACCTAGCCAAAATTATAAAGATTCCTAATATTTAGTGTTTGTAAGAAATGAACAAATGGGTTTTCTCACTAATGGTAGGAATGTGAAATTATACAGCCTTTTTGGGATGGCAATTTGGTAATGCCCATTAAAATTTTAAATGTATATATGATATATGAGCTCTCACCTCCTCTCCTAGAAATATATCCTACAAGAACACCTACATAAACAATACATGTAAACCGGTGATACTACTAACACTAGCCCCAAACTGGGGAATACTCCAGAAAGCCTAAAGGGTTAAATAAATTTTGTTATAGTCATACAATGTAATACCATTAAGGATAGAATTGTAGTGACTTTGCAAAGCTGTAGAACATAATTTGCAGAGCAGTATATGTAGCAGAAATCTACTGTAGTGAAAACAAAGAAAAATCTGTGTGTGTGTGTGTGTGTGTGTGTGTGTGTGTGTGTGTGTGTGTTTAGACATAGGAAATACCCAGAAAAATCCATACCAACACGCTGATGGTGATTATCTCTAGGAGTGAAATCAAAGGGATGATAAGCAGGTTTTCACCTTTTTATAATTTTTAAAAGAAAGAATGAGAGAAAAAGAAAAAAAAAGTAGATGATCTTACTAATGATTTCTTTGGTGTTTCTGTGTGCACATTTTCAAATAAATGGATATGTTTCCCTTTAGTTATCAGAAAAACATAAAAATGAATTTAGTGAAGCATTTCATCCTGCCAACCCGCAGAATGTTTGTGAGGCAGAGTAGCAGAAGGGACAGAACCCTGGAACCTCAAGCATCAGAGTTGAGGGAGAATAATGATATTTATTTTCCTGTTTTTTTGTTCATTATTAGAATAATATAAACACATTGAAGAAAACGAGAAAAGAAGGGAAAGATCACCCACTATTCCATTACTTTAACCTGGGAAACAAATGCTAATGCCAGGATGTATTTTTGGTGTCCAAGTGCAGTGGGGTGGGGGTGAGGATTGCTGGTCTCCAAGAATGCTGTCTTTGAGCATCCCACAAAGCACAGGACAGCCACCACAGCAGAGCAGTGTCTAGGCCAAGCTGTCAACAGTGCTAAGACTGAGAAACCATTATGAGCATTCTAGCAAATATTTTACCTCTAGTCCTTTCCCCTATGAATTTTTTTAAAAACAATTATAACCTTATCCTACATTTAACACTCATTTTTTTTCATTTAGTATTACAATACAAACATTTTCCATTTTACTGAATGATATTCGTTAAGTATCTTACTGTTTCCATAATGGTTACTTCCCCTATAGTTAGGCATAAGATTGTTTAAAAATATCATACATATTTGTGTATACAGCAAATATCTGGGAAGTGCCTACTGTGTGCTCAGCCCCATGCTAGGTCCTAGGATAGACTTTCCCCAAGTGGAATTGTTGATCGAGGACAAAGAACATTCTGGGACACCTGGCTGGCTCAGTCGGTTAAGTGTCCAACTTCTGATTTTGACTCAAGTCATTATCTCATCGTTCATGAGTTTGAACCCCACATCAGGCTCTGCACTGATGGTGTGGAGCCTGCCTGGGATTCCCTCTGGAACATCAGGGCAGCTGGTCTAAGAGAACACTGACATCTTCCTCAAGTAAGAAACTATGATGGTATATCTGGATTCCCTGACAAGAGCATTCAAAGAGCAAGGAAATTTGAACTAGGAAAGAAATGATGGTTCATTCTGGATGGGGAAGCAGGTTTGTCCCTGGGGAACTCAGTATAATCCTTTGGAACTGATGCTACCCCCTCCATCTCCCAAGGGTAGCCAGGGTAGGAGGAAAAGATGGAAAAGAATTCAAGCTTCCTTTCTCAATAAGTAGGAGTAAGCAGTGTCTTGATATGTTTGGTTTAGAGTTTCCTTTGACTTTTACCTGATGTAAATGAACTATAATTTGATTTAAAAAAAATTTTTTTTCCTGGAGTTTGACAATGTAACTACAAAATGAAAATCCACCCCATCAATAGATCAAGAGAGTTGACCTATTAAACCCAGCTAAACCCTGCGCCCAACTCCCTTCCCTCGGTCACCCTGAGACCCTCTTCTATGATTCCCAGGTGACTTCAAATCCCAGCAGTACTTCTGTGGCTTCCTGTAAGACTACACTCTAACTACTGTCCTGTAACCTCTGCCTACTCTCTTCCACCAAAAAAGGCTAATTTTTTCTTTAGACTATCATAGACCTTAAAAACTGCTGGCAACTTCAATGGAAAGTGGCACTATCCTGAAGGTGATTTTTCAATTTGCCTCAAAAGGTGGCTCAGTGGGTTGAGCCTCTGACTCTTGATTTCGGCTCAGATCATGCTTTCATGGTTGGTGGAAATCAAGACACATGTCAGGCTCTGCGCTAATGGTGCGGAGCCTGCTTGGGATTCTCTCTCTCTGCCCCTACTCCACCCCCCAAATAAAATAAACATTAAAAACATTAAAAACTTAAAAAAAGGGCTTTAAAATATTCAGGCTCTTTGCCTAAGTAGTTAAACTTACAAGAGTTTGCCTGAAGGAAATAATCAGCAATATCCCAGAGATTTACATTCAAAGATGTTCACTGAATGGCTAAGATACTTAAAACACTGTAAATAATCTTTATGTCCAGAATGGGATATTAATTTTGCCTGGTTACCCAGTAACATGGGATGCAGCCACTAAAAAAACTGTATCTACATGTACACACATATATACATACACATATACACATACATACTATGAGTATGTGTGGGTACATATATCACATTTTAGAAGACTGTTTAATCCACAGAAAATCATACAAGGTATTTCTTAGATGCAAACAAGGTGAAACAATGTGTTATAAGACAAAGACCATGATCAGTGTGTCCAAAGGCTCCATTTGGAGCCTGCAGGTCTCCTGCAGGTCCTCAGCGCAGGCAGCGCGAAGAACTCCTATTGAGGTTTCCTGGATCTTACAGTAGGAGGGGATCCTTAGGAGATGCTGCAGGTGTACGACGAGGATGGACGAGGACCCAGGTGTCCGACCTCCAGCCTAGGAATTTCCCCCTAGACTCTGCTACCTAAGTCAGGACCATATTCAGGAACGCGCGGAAACTTATACTTACAAAACTGACATGAAGCAAAACTGAATCCCACCTGGCGAAAGGCTAAACGTTTTAGCTTTTCCTATTAACCTATGCAGCTGATCTGCTCTATTGCCCCATCCAACCAGCAACGCTTTCCCACGTCCGCCTCCCCTCTCCATTCCAAAGGTCTAAAGAGCATTTTTTTAAAGCGCCAACCCCAACCGGGACAGCTAGCGAATCCCGCGGTGGGCACCCCATGAGGGAAGGACGCTCCCTACCTGCAGGCGGGGAGACTGGCGGCGCCTCCGCACGCGGTGGCCCCGGAGCTGCTGCAGCAGCAGGCGGCGCGGGTTCTCGCGCTAATGAGCTGGCGGGGCGGGGCTCCGCCCCACCCGGCCGCAGCCCCGCCCCTGAGACGCCGGCGGGCCCTTAGTCCTTGATCCGTTTTCTAGGCTGGGCTCGTAGTGGGGAGTTAGCGGTTGCGTTCTAGGAGAAAAAGTTGAAACCGAAAGCGAAAGTAGAGGCCCGGGTTCTTGTAAATCAGCTGTTAAAGAGAAAAGCTTCCGCATTAAAGCAATCTAATAATTCCGACCTATTCTTTTAAAACAGAGGTTGAAAAAATAAAACAGAGGTTGAAAACAAACTGACGTCTGAGCTGATTACAAAGACTTCAGACGGCTTTTATTTTAGGAATCCAGACACCTGACGTTCTGCCCATCAGGTCCCCCCCCCCCCCAACCCCCACAGCCTTCTGATAAAAGCTTTTCACAAGACGAGGGTACATCTTGTCGTAGCTGGATGTAATTCCACAATACATACGAAGTAAAATGTCAAGCCCATATGGCTTTGGTTTTTATTCTAGAAAGTACGGGTGTGTGTAATAGGAAATATACTTTTAATACGTGAATTTTGAGGACTTCCTCAAAGTTCCTCGACATAATGAAACTTAGGTTGCTTTGACATGAAAAGAACTTCCCATCACCAGTTACATCTTTTAAGAATGCTCTCGATCCCTGCTGTCTTGCCATCCTTGGGGGTTCAGGTTAGGTTAGCACATTCTAGGCGAAGATTAGGAAAACCCTCCAGACCGATGGAGGAGACTAGCTAAAAACCATGTGAGTCACACAGAGGGTGATGGCATAATTTACTTAAGCGTTCCCCATTGCTGGACTTGTAGGTGCTTCCCTCTCTTCCTCCTTCCTTCTTCCCTCCCTTCTCGTCTCTGTCTCCCTCTCTTTGTAGTTTTAAATTGGTAACCTGAACTCTTCATTGTTTTGACTTTCCTGCTTATTAATTTCAACTGCAATTCAAAATACTGCATAACGGATGAATATCAAGTTGTCCATTGTCTTGGTTATGGCATTTGCTTCCCAAGTAAGACTTCACATTCTCAAGAGTATCACGTTTTTATTCTTTAACCTAGAAAAATACTGAGGATGATACTGCTCTAAAAATCTGGTAGAGAGTGTGAAATTCTCTTTAGCCTCAATCAAATTGTAAATATACTTGGAGATTCAGCTGAGACGCTCCCTCTTTCAAATCTCTTTTTGAGGCCACATAGTGGAATACGGCAGTATTATCCCAACTTTGATATTTTCTATTTTATCTTTCATTTTTCTAAAAATGAGAGTTAAGACCCAGGACACAAGATTTCATGACCTGTGAGTGTGGTCATGACTGTTGTGTGAGGAAAAAAAGAAAGAAAAAAACTGTCTCTAGAGCCACCTGCTGCTAACTAGCTAAGTTATCCTGAGCAACCAATTCACTGAGTAGTAGTGAGGATTAAGTAATATCCTCTTAGATGGCCTCTATGATCTATGAATAATTTTTCAAACTGAGAGGAGGGGGGAGGGAGGGTGTTTAGTTTATTGTTTGCTTTACTAAGGTGATGTCCAGGGTCTACATAATGATCAACAGAGAAGGCAGAGAGTGAATGGAATCTGCCTTTCTCTGAACTCAATGATGGGAATGGAAAGTATTTACTCAGATTGCTGCTCAGTGATTTACATATTAGTAATTTGATGATTGCTGATCTTATTCATCTCCCCCACCTGTTTTCACCCTTCAGCCATTGATTTCCCATACAGCTTATCAAGGTTCTTGATGAAGTTTTTGGTACCTTCTGGAGATATTAAAAAACAAACAAACAAACAAACCAGGATGTGTTTAGAAAAAAGGAGAATTTATCACTTCAAAAAATATATGTGAGTCTGTATGTTACCATACTGGAATTAAAATTAAAAAAACGTAAAAATATACATGAGAATCAAAACAATCCTGACTTTGTGATTTGGGTAACGTAGACGGAGAAGTGCTGAGACAGGAGGAGACCAGTGAGAAGCCAAAGGTGTGGAATGAGACATCCAGATCATCTTCAGTATTGCCATATCCTTTCTCGCTGCTCTATTCATTTTGAGAGGAAAAAACTCATCATTGCCAATGGGCCATTTCTCAGGGTGTTTCTAAGGTTGACTAGCATCACAGTTGACTTGGCGTAGGTGTTTAAATACAGAATCCAGGTCTCTGCTGAATCCAGTTCTCCTGGGGCTGGTCTGGACATGCACATTTCAACACCATCCCTGGGTGGTTCATGTGCACACTAAAGTTTTGAAAACTGATGGTATAATGTTTAAGGAAAAACTGAACCAAGAGTTCTTTGCAAGTGCAGACGTAGCACCCTTTCCTGTAATTTGGTTAACGAGTATCAGTACCACCCTTCACTCTAGTTCTGCCTATCCCACTTCCACATTTGCCCTTAAAACGAGAGAGATGATCTTTGTTCTGTTCTTAAGAGGAGGATAGACTGTAGGTTCTGAACAACTGGGCTTGAAGTGCCATTAAAATTTCCTGGTGAAGGAGCAATTTCCGGTAAACTTTCTTGATCATCACAAACAGGATAAAATAAAGAGACTTTAAGAATATCAACAACCTGCTTGGTTTGCATTGAAAGTTTACAAATGCATTTTATTACTAGATAGAGAGAATATCCAAATGTGTCTCCACGTTCTATTTTTGATTGTGCGCAACTATAAACCGCTGCCCTGTGTTATGCCCATCTCTCTCTCTGTGTCCCTATCCGCCAACTCCTGCCTTCTGTTGGCTTCCTCCTTCATCATCTGTTCATAATCTGTACATCTGTGCCAAACAGATTTCATTGATAACACTTTGCCCTGGTCACACAAGTGTTTAAAATACAGGAGTAATTCACACACGGGGATGGTCAGAGAGAAGCAGCTGTCATCACCTGACACCCGTGTTCAGGTGCCTCTCTCACTTTACACTGTATTTGTCTCCTTCCTCCCTGTCCTCAGCTGGGGATGGGCTGGCCAACTGAAGAGTTCTATCTAGTCTTCAAAGGGGAGCTCCCATGCTGTGGGCACTTGAAAACAAAGATGAGATCTCCAACAATGTCCCCTGTCCTCAGGAATTAATAAACCCACAGAAATACTTATGACTTGAATCAATGCTGTGGGACTTTGGGACTCTATGGGAAATGACTTAGTTCTAAGGTATCTCAATAAATGAAGGCACTAAAAGTAAAGTTTACAAGTGGGAGATACCCTTTTTAGAGGATACTAGAAAATATTCTTTATTGATTTAATATCCTAGACTAAAAAATTACGTAAGTGAATGTTATACAAGTCAAACAGTCCCCTCTGAGTCATTCCACTTGATTTAAGGGCATGATTTAGTTCCAGTGTCTCTTGTAGAATTGCCTCCAGAAGTATTATCTTATACTCACACTGAGATTTAAACCAAGAACTATGTGAGTTCTCAATACCGAAAAGTCTTCAAAGCCTCTCCTTTGAAGGAAATAACTGATTTTTCTTCTCTGGTCTGAATAAGTGCTTATTCAAAGGTTATAGTCACATCCAAGTCACAGGATTGACAACCTACTTAATCTGCCACTCCTGACTGCAGACTCATCATAAAAGAATGAGAAGTAGTTGGTTTTTTTTTTCTTTTCCCCACCTTTCACTGAAAGGACATTAAAGCCTTTCTGTTTTGAGAAAGAGAGATAGGCAGGGAAGATAAGCAGTTTCCCCATCACCCATGAGCGCTGGCCTAGGTTTGGGTTGGAAAGGTAGTCCTAGTTTTGCTTCTGGTGCAGTAGGGTTGGTATCTGTCACCCTGTATTTCACAGACTCCAATAATTCTGGAAATAACCCTCATTTGATTGGTTTTGGTAAAGGGGATAATTAATGCCTGCTGTAACCACAAACGATTTAACCCAGTTAGGTCATCATTTTTCATGTGTTTATGGGGGGCAAGAGGAAGATGGGGAGCTGACATGGGGAAGAATACATTCTAACATTGAAATGCTTATTCCCAGATTCACTTAGAAGAAATCAATGGGACTATAGCAGGCCAAGTGGTACAGCATTTCCAGGGATGCTTGCCATAGGAACAACAGAAACAGAATGAAGACTGAGGTCTGGGTATGATTTTTTGGTGTCCCTGGGTAGCACAAACATATGTTGTGCCCTTCTTGTGAAGAGTTGAAAAGGAAAGGTAATAGATAATAAAGCGGATCACCTTATTCATCACAGTTCAGAGACTGTTTCTCAAATTTTTAAAAAGGGTATTTGTGCTGATTTCTCAGGGGTGCAGGAGGCTGAGAGTCACAGGCAGAGAACAGAGTCATGTGAGCCGCATGGGCTGGAGAAAGAGGAAGTCAGCCCGGGTCTAGTCTAGTGGTCTTCTCATAGTCGAGAAGAAGGAAGAAGGAGGAGAAATATAAATAGGTACTGTGAGTGGAAAAAAAATCGGGAACGAGAGAAATATATAGAGAAGATCTTGGAGTCTGTTCAACAGGCTGAGGAGAACATTTGCAGGAAATTCTTCAGAAAGCTTATGTATTATTTTTCAGTATTTCAGCTGTCAGTTTATATTTCCTTAGAAAGCCATTACATGCTTGGACTGAACCATGTGAAGCCTTGGTTTTATTCACTTTACACTCTGAAATATAATCACCCTTCGCTCCTGCTGAAAAAAGCTTTCCTTGACTCTGCTGCCCCCTTAAATTACTGTCATCTCCGATTACGCCACCTCATGGCACACCTCAGCAAACTATATCATCACTTTCTTCAACTATCAAATTAACAAAACAAAAAGCAATCATTATAGCAAAGATTAATATAGTAATAGTAAGACATAGATTTTGTACATGTCGGACACTGTCTTGGTAATTTCCATATATTAGCTTTAAGTTTTATCCTATGAGGAGGGTACCGTTATCACCCCTATTTCAGAGATATGGATACTGAGGCACCAGTGCTTAAGTAACTTGTGTAAGCTTCCACAGTCAGAAGTGGCACAGCCAAGGTTCAAACCCAGGCACTTTGGTGCCTAAGCTCTTAACCACTATACAAGTGTGCAGTGAAATTGGTATCCTTGCTTACTGCTGCTGGCACTGTGTATTTGTTCAACCTCAAGAAGTGAAAGAGGCAACTGGGTGACTCAGTCGGTTAAGCATCTGATTTGAACTCAGGTCATGATCTCACGGGTCATGGGTTCAAGCCCCACGTTGGGCTCTGTGCTGACAGCTCAGAGCTTGCCACCTGCTTCCGATTCTGTGTCTCCCTCTCTCTCTGCCCCTCCCCCACTCTCTCTCCCTCTCTCAAAAATAAACACTAAAAAAATGAAAAGAAACCTGAAACACGCTTGCTATCTGACCCAGTAATTCCACTCCCATATATCTATATCTATATCTGTATCTATATGTATATCTACATCTATATCTATATCTATATCTGCCTGAGAACTGTTCATAGTAGTGTTACTCATAATAACAAAAGATAGGGATAATATAAATATTCATCAATTTAAAAAATTTTTTAATGTTTATTTATTTTTGAAAGAGAGACAGATCATGAGTGGGGGAGGGACAAAGAGGGGAAGACACAGAATCTGAAGCAGGCTCCAGGCTCTGAGCTGTCAGCACAGAGCCCAACGTGGGGCTCAAACTCATGAGCCGTGAGATCATGACCTGAGCTGAAGTCAGAAGTAACTGACCGAGCCACCCAGATGCCCCCAAAACATCCATCAATTTTGAACAGATAAACAAAAGATGGTACACCCACACATTTGCATATTATTCAGCCATAGAAAGGAACGAAGCAGTATTATATGCCACAACTTGGATGAAACCTGAAAACCTTATACTATGTGAAAGAAGCCAGAGTCAAAAGACCATATATGTTGTACGACTCCATTTATGTGAAATGTCCAGAACAGGCAAATCTATTGAGACAGAAGGCAGATTAGGAATTGCCAGGGGCTGGGGGAAGCAGGAGAACGTACAAAACTCAGTGATGTTCTCTGTTGGTTCAAAGGTATAAACATGTTCCATGATTCAAGTGTAAGGTTGTAATTCAGACCGTGTTCCCCACAGCTTGGGAAACTGTTCCAGAATAGCTTACTACTGAAGAGCTTCTGGCCTCGGCCCACACTGTGCACCTAGATGCCTTCCTTCACAGACCGAGGCTCTTGGCTAAACCTCATTCTCAGATTAATGGAGAAATTCATAGTCCTTGGGAAAGCATCTCTGTTAAAAGGAAATACTACCATACATACCTTGAATTTTCAAAAATGTTGTTTTTTAAAAATTACTTTATGGTATACAGGGAAATGGTGAATAATTTTACGGTCCTGGGGGGAAGGACTTTCAATGAGTTGAGGATTTTACATCAATTCTAAAATATGTGTACTACTCAACTTGGTATTTACAATCAACATATTAAATGGTTATATATATGAAGCTGTTTATCACAGTGTTATTGACAGTAGCAAAAAAAAAGAAAAATCCAACAATGAAAATTGTATACACACTTGCAGAAAGTCATACACCTTTAAAAAATGGGACATATGGGGGCACCTGGGTGGCTCAGTTGGGTAATTGTCCAACTCTTGATCCCAGCTCAGGTCTTGATCTCAGGGCTGTGAGTTCAAGCCCCGTGCTGGGCTCCATGCTGGGTGTGGAGCCTACTTTTAAAAAGTGGGATGTATGAATGCTATCTAACATGAAAATCATGCTACCATGCAAAATGATTAAAAGCACCTATTTGTGTGTGTGTGTGTGTGTGTGTGTGTGTATGTGTGTGTAAAAACATACAAACATTCAGTAATTCATACAGTTATAAATAATACACATACTCATTAAAGTTGTATTTTTTTTTTTTTAAGAGAGAGAGAGAGTGGGAGATGGGAGGAGAGAGAGGGAGAGAATCTTAAGCAGGCTCCACATCTAGCATGGAGCCCGACACAGGGCTCAATCCCATGACTCTGGCATCATGACCTGAGCTGAAATCAAGAGTCGGACACTCAACCAACTGAGCCACCCAAACACCCAAAGTTATATGTCATTTGATACTGAAATAATTTCCTTTAATCCTCTTACCCATATTCCATTGTGTTCAATAACTATACGTAGATTTCTCTTAATTCCAAAGGTATATATTCTATGGTCACTTTTTTCACTTCTATCTTAAAATTGTGAACAATATCGGGGCACCTGGGTGACTCAGTCAGTTAAGCATCTGACTTCGGCTCAGGTCATGATCTCGTGGTCGTGAGTTCGAGCCCCACATTGGGCTCTGTACTGACAGCTCAGAGCCTGGAACCTGCTTCAGATTCTGTGTCTCCCTCTCTCTCTCAGCCCCTCCCCTGCTCATGCTCTGTCTCAATAATAAATAAACATTTAAAAAAATAAAATTGTGAACAATATCATACATATAAGAGCATAATGTAGGTATATCGTTTGAAGTGCATCCATTGGGTTTCCACTGGGAACTGGAATTCTACTCGGTTCAAACTGAAGAGATGTTAACGAATACACTATTTAAGAGGGTGTGGGTGAGATTAAGAGAACCATGAAGTTGGGCCTGAACCATCAACAACTAGCAACCGTGGGAAGTCCATACCATCTCTGCACTAACATGCAAAGGAGGAAAGCATTTCCAGAGCTCCATGAGCTAGAGCCACAGAAGAGAGGCCTCTGGTCAAGAGTTCCAATTGTGAAAGGACCCAGCCACTACTAGGTTATCAGTCCCAAACAGAGAAGGAAAGTAGAAAACATATCCTACCTCTTTCCTCCTGCTTCCAGTCTCCTTTTCGAAGTGTCCGAACACAAATGGAAACAAAACGAGCTGTGGTGAGCCCAGGTGATACTCTCCAAAAAGATCTGCCTCTAGAGGCATAGAACAGGGCAGGGGAGGAAGAGTGGATATGAGGAAAGGCAAACAGAAAACCCAAATGGTCTGCCTGTTTTGCCACTCAGCAATTATTCTTGCCATTGATCAGGTGAAGAGAAGCTCATCCCCTACACATGAGAATCAGAAGCCTACCAACCACTATACTGCTTTGAGGTGATGTCAATTTGGGTATACTTTGACCTAGAAACTAAATTGTAATATTTGTCTCCACCAGCACTCTTGACACAAGGTAACAAGGAAAGAGGGGCAAGGAAGAAATGATCAACATTTTACATGTCTGTCTGTCTCAACAGCTTGTTGCAAGGCTAAAATGGATAATTATAACTTCCTACTTCATTTATGTTTCCCTTGCCCTATGCGGTTCCTTTGTAGATCAGGAATTTTTTGCCTGGTGTGGTGATACAACATTTAATTTCTGCATGTTCTGAAATTTAAGTGGTCTCGACCTTATCAAGTTCCTGCAGTTATTTAATGACCATTAGAGTATTCAGATATGCCCAGTGAATCTCTGGTCATCGTGCAGAGTTCTCCTTGCCCTGATTGTATAGCTGCAACCCAATTTCTCCTTGGTAATTGGGATCAGTTATCCCAATTCCATCACAGTGAGAAACCAAAATGATGAAGGGGGCAGATCCAGCTTCCAATTCAATAGAACCACAGCTGAGTCCTGTAGTAGAAACATTCCTTTCTTTTGAACTAGGACTTCCAAACATGGTCAAAGTTTGTAGAAATGGTGTGCTGGACATTTTCCATTTGTCCCAGCAGTCTTTGTGCCTAGGAGGCTGACCTCTAAAAACTGCATGAGCCTGGTTTCCTCATCTTTGGCTTCGGGGTAGATCCAGCTAATGGAAGACCTCAGCAGGATATCGGAGCATGAGAGGACACAGACGGGCCTTTCTTTTCCACTCTGTCCTCAATTGGAGCTGAGGGTGTGGCAGTGGCTCCAATGACAGAATCTCACCCTGCTGGGCTAATGGTCAGTACTGACTGCCTTCCTCTGCTGAACAGCATAGCTTCTGTTGGGTAGCCCTCACCTACAGCCACACCTGTGGCTCTTGCCTGGTTTTAGTAACTGTTCCACCCCTCTGGCCCCTTCTGCTCCCAACTATTGCTGGTTATGACTGGTTATTGAATACAAACTATGTGCCAGACACTGTGAGAATTGCCTAAACACATTATGTCATTTAGTCCTCACAGTTCGAAGGCTTTTAGTCCTATTGTAGAGATGATATAGTTTTAGAGATTTATAGAAGCGACAGTGACAGAGTTTGACATAGAATCCAGGGGTCCCTATGCTAGGGTCTCTGCGCTCAAATACTATTCCCTGCTTCTTTTATCAGTTGATATCCTGCCTTAAAGAATCGAGGTTCCATATGGCTTTGCTCCTGTGGCACCAAGGATACCTTGACAACACACCCACTCCCACAGTTGGGAACATGAATGCTGGTAAGATTTCCCCATCCAGCCACTCAACAAACAGCGTCTGGAATGTAGGACCCAAGCTCCAGAATACTAAGGGTCAGTGCTGACAACATTAAGGCAAGCCTAGGAGGTTGGTTTGGTGCTTACTCACAGGGAACAGGGAGCTTTGTGTCTATTATTGTGCAGTACCATACTATTGTGCAGTGACAGGATAGACAGCCCAGAAATAAACCCCACATTTATATGGCCAATTAATCCACAAAGGAGGCAAGAAAATACAATGGGGAAATCGAGTCTCTTCAACAAATGTAGCTAGGACAGCTACATGCAAAAAAATGAAACCGGGCTACTTTCTTACACCATACACAAAGATAAACTCAAAATGGATTACAGACCTAAATGTGAGAGATGAAACCATAAAACTCCTAGAAGAAAACATAGACAGTGATTTGTTTGACACTGGCCTTAACAAGGGAAACAAAAGAAAACAAACTACTGGGACTACTCCAAAGTAAAAAGCTTTTGCATGGCAAAGGAAATCATCAGCAAAATAAAAAGGCAACCTACTGAATGGGAGAAGATATTTGCAAATGATATATCTGATAAGGAGTTAATATTCAAAATATAAAAAGAATGTATACAACTCAACGCCAAAAGACACAAACAGTCCAATTCAAAAACAGGCAGATGACCTGAACAGACATTTTTCCAAAGCAGACATACGGATGACCAACAGACATGTGAAAAGACACTCAACATCACTAATCAAGGGAAATCAAAACCATGAAAATCAAAACCACAATGAGATATCACCTTACACTAGTAAGAATGGCTAGAATCAAAAACAAAAGAAGTGTTTGCAAGAATGTGGAGAAAAAGGAACTCTCATGCACTGTTGGTGGGAATGCAAACTGGTATAGCCACTGTGGAAAACAGTATGCAGGTTCCTCAAAAAATTAAAAGCTGAATTACCATATGATCCAGTAATTACACTATTGGGTATTTACCCAAAGAAAATAAAAAAACTGATTCAAAAAGATATATTCACCCCTATGTTTACTGCAGCATTACTTACAATAGCCAAGATATGAAAGCAACCCAAATATCCATTGACAGATGAATGGACAAAAAGATGTGGTACACACACACACACACACACACACACTGGAATATTACTCATCCATAATGAGACTGTGCGATTTGTAACAGTGTGGATGGAGGTAGAAGGTAATATGCTAAGTGAGACAGGTCAAAGACAAATATCATATGATTTTACTTACATGTGGAATCTAAAAAACAAAACAAATGAATACACGAACAAAAGTAAAAACAGACCCATAAGTAGAGAAGAAACCAATGGTTGCCAGATTGGGGGGGGGGGGGTAAGGGGATGGGCAAAATGGGTGAAGGGGAGAGGGAGACACAGGCTCCCAGTTATGGGATGAGGAGAAGTCACGCGGATGAAAGGGACAGCCTAGGGAATATAGTCAATGGTATTATAATCCGGTTGTATGGGGCAGATGGCGGCTCCATTTGTGGGGAGCACGGTATATAGACTTGTCAATCACGAAATACACCTGAATGTAATGTAGCATTGTGTGTCAACTATACTTAAATTAAAAAAAAATGCAACTGTGGATCATATGTTTAAGTGACAACCTCTCATCAGACACATTCTTTTCTGGAAAACAGACCCAACTGTGTGGTTGACACCGCTCCTGGAGAGTAACAACGAGATGGCTCCTTAAACTCTTTAGAAGCTCAGCTGGGCGCGGGAGCAGGGATTTCTCTCATACATGGGTCACTTACGAACCTCACTGAGGCCTCTTCGTCCCCTCAAAACCTGACAGCTGAGCCGCTGTTGGTTTGAATTTGCCTCTTTGATCTCGCCATTCTCTCCCGGGCACCTGGCGGGACACAGTACACTAGGCCTCGGGCAGGAGAGGGGCGTCTTTCAGGAAGCCAAGGGCTGCGCTGATTGGCTAAGCCTTGGAATCACTGTCAAGGCCGTCCAATCCCGAGGCTCCGCCCGCCGAGTCCCGGTCGAGTCTCGGTGGAGGGGATTCCGGGCCTGGAGGCCTCCGCTGCGGTTACCGCCCGCACCTCGGCCGCCGCCTGCTGCCCAGTGAGTGAGCGCCGGGCCCGCGGGACTGGCCGAAGGCTGATGGGGAGGGGGGAGTCCGCGCGGCCGCCTCTGCCGGCGACGAGCTCCGGGGTCCCGGGCTTGCCGGGCAGCGCGGGGCGCCCGCTCCTCGGGGGCACCCCTAGTTGGCTCTCCTCTCGTCCTCCCGGGTGCTGACCGCTATCCCCAACCTCGTTTCGAAAGAGCGGGCTCTCCTCGCAAGGAACCCTGGCTTCTCCAGAATCGATGTAATCGAGCTGGGAAAGGAGGCAGAGCATTATCCGCGGAACTCCGCATACCACTGCAGGAAATACCCAAGTTACGGCATTTGGGTCCAGGGAGCGCGGGTGGAGTTACCATAGGGAAAACCTCCCGGAAGCTGTGGGTTCTGAGCTGGAATTCGCGGGGGGGTGGGGAGTGACCTAATTTGACCGGGATGCAAAAACGTACAGGAAATTATTGTAATGTGCCACTAGTCTTAAATGTAGGTAATGTACCATTTGATCAGGAAATGAATCAGCACAGACATTTGGATAACAGGTCACGCATGGGTCATGAATCTTTCTCTTTTTCTTTCTTTCTTTCTTTCTTTCTTTCTTTCTTTCTTTCTCTTTTTTTTTCTTCCTTCCTTCCTTCCTTCCTTCCTTCCTTCCTTCCTTCCTTCCTTCCTTCCTTCCTTCCTTTCTTTCGTAAAATCAAATCATAGTTCCCAGGGGTGACAGGAGTAGGGCTGCCCGGAACTTGCAGCCCCTACCTATTCTCCTCAGATATACCTCTTCCCATCTTAAACGATGGCATAGCTGAGGGCCTGAGGCATTGAAGAGCCCTTTCTAAGGTCTCAGGAGTAATCAAAGGAAAAATGAAGGCAGAAGGGACCCGAATCAGCATTCTCAGCCCCTTGAGACACACTGGTATCTAAGCTGTAAGTAGTAAGACATTTGTCACCAGTGATAAAGTTGTAATTTTTGAAAGACACCTTATTCAATTTGGTGAATTCAAAGTTATCCCTATTGCAAGATCACTCTTGCTTATTTTCTGATAAATATTTTGTGAATGGGAGAAAGCTGAAAGTATTCTGGACACTTTAAGGAACCGCTTAGATTTTGGACAATGCCTTTGTTAGGGTGGGGACGGAGGGGAAGGTTGAAGATACTGAACTCTGGGACATAGTTCACAAGGTGTGGTACACTTATTTTCAGGTGTGGGTTCCCTTGGGGACCACAGGGAACTTCTTCATCCTGATTGGATTCTACATTTAACCCTTGGGAGCAAGACCAAGAAACTGAGGCCCAGGAACAGGTAAGTCTATACCCTAACCTTCCAGATAGTTTCTCCTCCCTAGATGTCTGATGTGAGCACTGTCTCTCCACTTCAGGAGAGATCCCACCCCCTTCTCAACAGGGGCACTGCAAGAGACACAGTTCTATAATTTACAGGGTGAGAGTGTGTGTGTAGGAATGGGATTAGAGGACAGCTGTTTTCTTCATAAATGTTTGTAACATATGTAAAAATTCAATCATCTACTCCTATGTGCAGGAAAAAAAAAAAAGAATGGCAAGTGACCTAAGCTTGATTTCTCTTTTATCACTCATGTTCTATGCAAACATTTATGGGAAAAAAACATCAGGGGGACTTCCAAGATGGATAATATATTGCTACTTCCTTCAAGGAGGTTCTGGCCTGCTGTTGCAGACAACTGACTCGGGGTGCCAAAGTTCAGAAAAAGGAAAGAACTTCTGTTACATCTCCCTACCTTCAGTGGGTGGCCTCTAACTCTCTGGACAGGGGACGGAGTGGGGCTGTGGCAGAGGGGAAGAGAAACCTCATGACCTGCCTCTTCTCTCCAGTGAGTTGTTCAGCCTCCTATGCCCAGTACTGAGGCTGACTCTGGCTCTGAGGTCCCTGTAAATCAAGAATGCATCTTTGGCAAGAATACAGGGAAGTCACTGAAGTCTGGCTTGGAGTGCCCACTCGCCTGGAACCTAGTTAGCAAGGATAACTATTCTACCACCTGGCACAAAATTCCCTCCCTCCCCCATCATCTTCTCCCCAGCTAGCCAGAACCCACTATTTCATGATAAGGCTGTGAAAAACATAAGCTCTGCTGGGTTTCCTACAGAAGAGTGTGGGTCCATTGGAAAGCACTGAGGCTGGTCGGTCCGACATGAGGTTCACAACCTGCTTGGTAGCCTACCAAAGAGAATCAGCACTGTTATTGAGGGGAGAGCGGGTGGTAGCTCCCCTAAGTTTTTTTAATCTTCTGAAAGTAAAATTAATAATAAACCGAAGGCCTTCTGTACCTACCCAATTGGATTAAGAACAAAAAATTGAAATTTTGGCTCCCTAGAAGTGATAGAGCACTTAAGAACTTCCTAAGCATGATAAATAAGATAGGCAATACCATGTATTCATTTAAAAATTGCTTTTCCCAGGACATTTAAGTGTCATTATGGTCTTCCCCTCTTGAGACCTTCAGTAGAAGCTGAAGAGAAGAAAGGTGAAGCCAGAAGAGGATGGCCAAGGGATACCACCAGTGGCTGACACAATAGGGGTATATAGGAGAGGGCCAGGGATCACAGGAAGAGTGTTGACATAGTGACCTGGAAACACCTAAAACTTCCTAAACACAAATGCAAGGAGCACAGAGAAATCTGTCTTCAAGGTGTCCTCAATGCATCTTCTGAATCGTCCCTTCTCAGAAGCAAAGTTTCTGTCATCCGGTTGTATAGAAGGTCTATACAACTGTCCCTCACAGAAGAGAGAGTGATCTTTTAGTTTGTTTGTTTTTAAGTATTCAGTTCTTCAAGATTTACAGTGGGAAGCAAAATCAGGAAACATGGAGCTGTATACCTATAGAGAAGGAGGAGATTCTGAAATCATCTTCGTTCAGTCAGCTGGTCATAGGCTAGCAAATGTTGGCCATGCTGGTTAAGTTTGCCCAAGATCAGACAGCTACTTAGAAGAAAGGACTGTAATCCACACTGTGTTCCTAGCTCAGAATTTGATTTTTTTTTTTTTTTTTTACATTTTTATATGGTATCTGGTATCTGGTATTTGTTATATGGGCAGTCCAAAGCATCCTATATGAGGATACATGTAGAATATATCATTTTAAGCCTCATTGCTTTTTTACATTTTAGGTGAAGATGGGGTTTATATTCTCAAAATCTATGAATGAAAACATGAAAAACCAACAGGAGTTTATGCTTATGAATGCTCGACTCCAGGTACATTTTCAAATAATTAAGTTTTTATGTTGTTACAGTGGTTAAAGTTTCTATGACATACTCCAGCAGTATTGTTCTCTTTGGCCCCAAAAGGTAAAATGCTCTTGGGCCTCTATCCTTGGAGCCAAGATGAAATGGATTACTAATTATCTGGTAAATGGGCGTGTTTAAATCTCCAATCTAGATCCTAGTATAAAAATTTCCATACCAAAGGAAGACGTAACTGCTTAGAGTGTAGGGGAGGTAGAATGATGCCCCTCTCCTCACCAAATATGTGCATCCTAACCTCCTGTGGATATGTTGCCCTACATGGCAAAAGAGACTTTGAAATGTGATTAAGTTAAGGAGTTTGAGCTAAGGAAGCTCCTGGGTTATCCTGGATTATCTGGATGGGCCCAATGTATTCACAATGGTCCTTATAAGGGGTAGAGATGGGGCGCCTGGGTGGCTCAGTCGGTTAAGCGTCCGACTTCAGCTCAGGTCATGATCTCGCGGTCCGTGAGTTCGAGCCCTGCGTTGGTCTCTGTGCTGACCGCTCAGAGCCTGGAGCCTGTTTCGGATTCTGTGTCTCCCTCTCTCTCTGACCCTCCCCCATTCATGTTCTGTCTCTCTGTGTCTCAAAAATAAATAAATGTTAAAAAAAAATAAGGGGTAGAGAGAGGACAGAGGGTCAAAGTCAGAGAGAAAAAAAAAGATTTGAAGATGCTATACTGCTGGCTTTGAAGATAGAGTGAAGGGCCAAAGAAGGAATTCAGGTAGCCTCTGGAGAGGCTGGAGAAGGCAAGGATGTGGATTCTTTCCTAGAGCCCAGAAGGAACACAGTCCCACAGCCCGCTTGGGATTTCTGACTCCAGAACTATAAGATAATAAATTTATGCTGTTTTAAGCTTCAAGTATAATTTGTTATAGCAACAATAGGAAATTAATACACACTGTGAAAACTTGACACTGGATTTAGACATAGGCTGATAGCAAAGTAGAAGTAGCAAAGTAGAAGATTGTCTAATTGCCTGGTATTGTCTAACTGCCTAATTGTCAGGAAGTATTATGAAACGTTGTAAAGGTTTGACTGAAATTATTTTCCTAAGGTTTCAAACAAAGATCTCTTGGCTTCTGGGGTTCATTATGGCCCTGGGGATAGAAGGTCCTACTGTGAGGCAGTATGGTGAGTGGTTAAAAGTGAGGACTAAAGACAGACCAGCTAGGTTTGAATCCCATCTCTACCCCTAACTGTATGACTTGTGCCTCAGCCTCCTGGTTTATAAACTGGAGGTAACAGTATCCCCTTCACAAGGTTGCTTTGAGGATAATGATGGTCGTGTAAAGAGAGTATATAGGACAATGTCTCAAGTCCTCAGAACAGTGTCTTTCACTTTATAAGTATTCATGGTTGCTGCCATGATTGCTATTAAGAGTGTCCTGTGCAGGACAACGATTTCTTTTGGGGGAATGGGACAATTTAAAGAATGGAAACTGAATTTTTGTAACACAGAAAAGTGACCTAGGGGAGATTAAACATTAGGCATATGAACCAGCCAAGAATGTCATATGCCCAGAGAGTCTTTTGTCCAAGATCTTTGGAAACTATAGATTTTTACATCCATTCCCTTGAAGTCAGGATATGTGAAGGGTGTGGGATTTTATCCTATTTGCAAGATAACAAATTAGCCTGTTACTATTTATTGGACGCTGGCAGAATACAGGAGACACTTCCATCAGAGACTGAGGACTTCACTACTCAGAGCACAGTAAGCAGCATGAGCTTGAGGTTGGCATGAGTTTTCCCTGTGCCCCTCAAGTCTCAAGAGGGCATGCAGGTTGGCTTAATTGGATGCTGAGGTGGGTACAATGGGTTCGGGACACAGCGGAGGAACAGTGAGCTATGGAATCTACTACTTCTACCGTGACTGGTCAGCCAGGCTGCTCTTAGGTAAGACTTGTTACTTCATTTCTCAAGGTTTCTCACTGCAAACACAACCCTGAGTAATGGCCCATGTAAAGAACAGTCAGACCCTATATCCTTGGCCTACCCAGCAAAAAGTACAGGAATGGCCCATGCAGTTTGATTCTCCCAACATGTGTTTGGTTAGGATGATTAGTTTTTCTTTGTTGATCAGGATAGACTTTATTATTTATCTTCTAATTTCAAGGAAGGATGATAAAAAGAATGTAGATCAACACTATTAAAGCAGCTTTCCACCTTAAAGCTACTTGAGTTCTGATCTTAACTGGGACAGGCTAGAGAGAAACATAATCTGAAGAAATTTTGGAAGATTAGGTGGGTCCTCAAATATTTCCTGTTTAAAGGAATTAAACTTCTAACATCTTTCTTAGGGTTTAGAGCTATTCTTTTATTGAAAAAAAAAGTATCACAAAACATTTGATACATTCTAGAGAATATATTTATAAGTTATGAAGCATAATAAAATGAGTACCGATGAACCCATTACTAAATTGAAGAATTTTGTTATCACAATACACCTGAAGCTACCTATAGGTTCCATCCTATATGTTGAGTGAGCCCAAACAGTTAAAGCCAGTCTGGAATTGACCTCATATCCCAGAGCCCCTGGGACTGGGCAGGACTCAGAAAATGTAAGGAATGGGCCACTAGGGTAGAAGATTTCTTGTCTTTGTAAGTTCTTTAAAATATTTTTAAAAATCCCAGTTGAAACATCATATGTACTAATGCCTTTAGCCCATGACGGCATGTCTTTTGGTGCTTTTCCTATTTGATGGCATCTCAATAAAAGGGGTAAAGAGAAGAAATAAAGCAAAACTCTTATTAAAGAAAAGCCTAATGACTAGAATACTTTTCCCAGTTTTTTTTTTTCTTACTTCTACTTTTTTTTTTTTTTTTTTTTGGTAAAAAAGGAGATAAATAATAACTCAATCATTCCATATTATTCGGTTGTTGTTTTTTTTTTTTTTCATTCAGGGAAAAGAACAAGAATTAGAGATTCAGCTACATCTCATACCAGTGCCCAGGTTCTTAACTGGCTGTACATTCTACTCACTCAGGGCTTTGGGATATTTAGGTCCCACCCCAGACCAATCAGATCTCTTCCTGGCCGGGCATGCTGTCACTGTTCTAAGCTCTCCAGGAGACTGTAATGCACAGTCTAGTTTGAGGTCTTTGCCCTTTTGCTTTCCATGATGCTACATAATTATAATCAATGATTGGCAGGGATTTAACACAATGCATATTGGAGATGAAACCAAATAGTTTTCAATTTAAGTAAGCTAATCAGGAAATTAAATCAGTCACTGGAGTCTGATTAATAAGAATTTGTAAAAGACTTCAAATCAGAAAGTTTTCTCTTCATTACAACTTTGGTTCAAGTTGAGCTAGAGGGGATTTATACTACTAGTTAGAATGATGTTTTCATATCATCAGCAAACTTCAGTTTCCCATTGCTTTGTTTAGCCTCTCTTACTCATGATGGTGGCTATACTCAAGTAAACGAAGTATCAAAGAAAAATGAATACTTTCTTAAAATGCCATTAGATGGCATACCTAAACTAATTTCGTATCACTTGAGTGGCCAGAAAAGCATTTTGATATTATATAACGGAATGGAAACTGAAAACGGAAAGCAGAAAGAATGAGGGAAGATTCCATAAGTCTTTGCTGTGCTCTAGAACTCTGTAAGCAAAGCAGTTATGATCCATGTAAAGATAAGTCAGGTAGTTTATTCACCGTTTACTGTGTATAGACAACAAACTCAAGATTTAAAAAATACGTGATTGTATGTCTATTGTTAGTTTGGTGTTAAAGAAATGAGGTATAGTTATAAACCAAAAAATACATATTTAATATATATAAAATAATGTGCTGTATGCTAAGCAGGACTCAGAAATGCCTAAGGTATGTGCTCTATATTCAAGGAACTTATCATCTAAATTCAAGGAATTTATCATCAAGGGTGAGTCATGCTGCAAATAACCAGCTGTTTGTGTATATGTATGTGGTAAGCAGAACATTGGCTCCCTAAAGATGTCCACACAGTAGTCTCTAGAACTGTGAATGTATTATCTTGTGGCAAAATGGACCTTGCAGATGTGATTAAGGGAACAGACCTTGAGATGGGAAAATTATCCTTGGTGATCCATGTGGACCCAATCTAAACACACAAATTCTTTTTTTTTTTTTTTTTTTTTTTTTAGTTTTTTAATGGTTATTTTTGAGAGAGAGAGAGACAGAGACAGAGAGAGACAGAGAATGAGCAGGGGAAGGGAAGAGAGACAGGGAGATACAGAATCTGAAGAAGGCTCTGGGCTCTGTGCAGACAGCTCAGAGCCTGACGCAGGGCTCGAACGCACGATCTGTGAGATCATGACCTGAGCCGAAGTCAGATGCTCAACTGACCACCCAGGGCTACCCAGGTACCCCTAAACACACAAATTCTTAAAAGTGGAGAGGTGAGGACAAAAGAGAGAGAGAGAGAGAGAGAGAGAGAGAGAGAGAGAGAGAGAGAGAGAAATACCAATGTGGAATTTAAGAAACAAGTGAGCAAAGAAAAAAATAGACAAAAAAATAGACTCTTAACTGTAGAGAACAAACTGAGGGCTACCAGAGGGGAGGCAGGATAGGGAGGAGTGAAATAGGTGAAGGGCATTAAGAGCACACTTACATGAGCAGTGAGGAATGCACAGAACTGTTGAATCACTATAATGACACCTTAAACTAACATAACACTATACATTAACTACACTGGAGTTAAAATTAAAAAGAGAGAGAGAGAGGGGGAGAGAGAGAGAGGGAGAGAGATGTGATGTTGCTGGACTGCAACATGGAGGAAGGGATCCCCCACAAGGAATGCAGGTGGCTTGGAGAAACTGGAAAATGCTAGGAAACAGATTCTCCCCTAGACTCTCGAAAAGGAGATTCTTGCAGACACCTTGATTTTAGCCCATTCACACCTGTGTCAGACTTCTGATGTCCAGAAGTATAAGATAGTAATTTGTGTTATTTTAAGCCACTAAGTTTGTAGGAATTTGTCTATATAGCAGCATGGACTCTTGATAGGATTGTTTCTGCAACATAAAATATAATGTATACTCAATACATGCTTTTTCAAATATATAAAAATTAGAGCAGCAATAACTATTATGAGAACTTTCTGAAATTGCTTAAACCCCTATAACTCCCAACAACCTGCCATTCTTATGCCCTCTCATCTGTTTTTTGCTTTTGTTTTGTTTTTTTGAGGTGAAAGCTTCTTGAAATAAGAAGGGTTTAATGTTCTGAGGAAAACAAGAGAGTACAGTGTCTGCTTGGTAGAGAGTCTTGTGGCAACAAGGAGCCCAAAAGGTAAAGTAGGGAGTGAAGAGGGAGGAAAGCAGCCAACTCTGTATGTGGAAGGACGAGCAAGTGGGAGATGGTTCCAGAACCAGAAGTGGCCAGGAAGTGCCCTGACTAAAAGATCACCATGTCAACACAAGCTCACCAACTTAGATTTGGAACTCTCTTCAACTTAACCCTCTGAAACTCATTGCTGTCCAGTCCTTATCCCCGTTACCTTTGTCCCTCACTCATGATTATTCTTGAGGTTTATTTTTATTGTGGTAAAACGCAAATAATATAAAATTCATCATTTTATAAAATTTTTAAGTGTTTTTATTTTATTTTTGAGAGACAGAGACAGAGACAGAGAGAGAACAAGTGGGGGAAGGACAGAGAGAGAGGGAGACAGAACCCAAAGCAGGCTCCAGGCTCTGAGCTGTCAGCACAGAGCCCAACGCGGGGCTCGAACCCACGATCCATGAGGTCATAACCTGAGCCAAAGTCCGATGCTTAGCTGACTGAGCCACCCAGGCGCCCCTAAAATTCATCATTTTAAAGTGTACAATTCAGTGACATTTACAATGTTGTGCAACCATCTCTGCTACTGAATTCCATAACATTTTCATCAAAAGGAAACCCCATGCCCATTAAGCAGTCACTCTCCATCACCCCAATCCCTGGCAACCACTAGTCTGCTTTTGTATGGATTGATCTGTTCTGGACATTTCATATAAATGGAATCATGCAATATTATTTTTTTGTCTGGCTTATTTCACTTAACATAATCTTTCCAAGGTCCCTCTATGTTGTAGCATGAGTCAGAGCTTTATTCCTACTTATGGCTAAACAACATTCCACTGTGTAGATACACCACATTTTGTTTATCTGCTCATCAGTTTACAGACATTAATATTTCCACTTTTTGGCTGTTGTGATTAATGCTGCTGTGAAAATTCTTATACAGGTTTCTGTTTGAACATTTGCTTTTCAACTCTTGAGTATATACCTAGGAGTGGAATTTCTAGATCACCTACTTTTATATTTAACTTCTTGAGGAACCACAAAAATGTTTCCCTTGGTGGGTGTACCATTTTACATTCTTACCAAAAGGTATGTGGCTTACTATTTACCCACTTCCTTGCCCAAACTTGTTATCTTCCTTTTTCTTTTCGTTTCTTTTTTTTTTAATTCTACCCATTCTAATGGGTTTGAAGTTGTTTCTCATTGTGGTTCTGACTTGAAATTTCCTAATAACTAATAACATTTTTTTCACAGACTTTTTGGCCATTTATATATCTTCTTTGGAGAAATGTCTATTCTGGTCCTTTGCTCATTTTTAAATTGGGTTGTTTTTGTTTTTGACTCTGCAGGAGTTGCTTATACATGATGGACACTAGATCATCATCAAACAAGATTTGCGAATATTTTCTCCCATTCTTTGGGTTGTCTTCTTACTCTCTTGACAGTATTCTTTCATGAATACAAGTTTTTAATTTTTATGAAATCCAATTTATGTTTTCTTTTGTTGCTTGTACTTTAGGTGTCATATCTGAGAAACCATTGTCAAATCCAAAATCATAAAGATTTGCTTCTGTGTTTTCTTCTAAGAGTTTTATAGTTTTAGCTTTATATTTAGGTTTTTGACCCATTTGGGGTTAGTTTTTTATATGGTGTGAAGTAAGGGTTCAACTTTACTCTTTTGCATGTAGATATCCAGTTAGCAGGAGGCTCATTCTTTATGAACATAAAGAAGTCAGGCACTGCACAGTTAAGATTAGGAGTCACATACTAAATCTGTAACTGACTCAGATGACGAATCTGTTCATCAGGGTTCAGGCTCTCTGAAAAGAGCATCTTGGCCTATTAGTGGTCTTCAAGTACCTGAAGTTCAAGACAGTGACAACCTTCCGGTTTCTTTTTCTACTAAAGTTGAAATGGATAGAAATAAGTTAATTTAACTACATTATGAGGGATTCGGTAAATACATTGAATACATTATTTGACTTTTAAAGAGGTTGCTAAAAATCTTCAGCAAATCTCTTTAAATGTGGGGCAAAATATTAATCACTTAATGGAATCACTTAGAGGAGTTAATGAAAATAGTTATGATTTCCTATATTCTGTCCATATTGAGGAAGGGTAGGAAATGAAAGTGAAATAATGAGGTCATTGATGCCACAGGTACTTATCTCTACAGAGGGAAACAACTAAATGACAAGGGTCAAGCCACCAAGCTTATCTTGTGCTACCTAGCCTTTCCCTGCTGACATTGGGTCCAGGACCCTTCAATCAGTTCTCTAAAGGGGACACAATGGTTTTAGGTTTGTTCACAAACTTAAATGAGATCAATGAATCCAGTTATAGACTGCCAGAAGGCTTTTCTTTTTCTTTGCTTCCCTCAACTATAATTCTGTTTCATAAATCTGATCAGAGTGAATTTTAATTCATTTTTAGTTTTTCATTGCTTGAACAAGGGTGGTCACTTTACTTATTTATTAACTCAGTAAAGCATGTTCTGAACGGCCAATATATACAGAGTCTGGGACACAAAACTGTTAATTAAAAAATGGTACTATAGCTTTAATAATTTTGTTTTCTCTATAAATCTTCATAACATGTATTCTTTCTCCCTCTCACCCTACCTTACTCTTAAAAATAATTTAATGCAGGCTTGCTGTTAAAATCTTTACACTTCTCATATGTGTCTTGTTTCTACTTCATTTTCTTCCTTAAGATAATTAAGAATGTGGGGCAGCAGGAGGAGGAGAATTTTTAAGAGACAAAAAAAAAAAATATCCCCTATAAATATCTCTAATAGTTAACATTAAGGTAACAATTCAAAGTGTCATTATTCTTCAATAATCTTACTAAGTATAAAATAATAGTGAAACCACATTTTAATAAATGTTTTAGTTTAAAATAATTTTAGGGGTGCCTGGGTGGCTCAGTTGGTTAAGCATCTGATTTCAGTTTAGGCCATGATCTCATGGTTAGTGAGTTCAAGTCCTGAATCGGGCTCTGTGCTAACAGTGCAGAGCCTGCTTGGGATTCTTTCTCCCTCTCCCACTCTCTCTGTTTCTCCCCCACTTGTTGTCTCTCTCTCTCTCTCTCTCTCTCTCTCTCTGTCTCTCTGTCTCTCTGTCTCTCTCTCAAAAAAAATATGAATAAACTTTAAAAAATAAATAAATAAGGTGCACCTAGGTGGCTCAGTCAGTTAAGTGTCCGACTTTGGCTCAGGTCATGATCTCACAGTTCGTGGGTTCGAGCCCTGCATTGGGCTCTGTGCTGATAGCTCAGAGCCTGGAGCCTGCTTCAGATTCTGCCTCCCTCTCTCTGCCCATCCTCCACGCATGCTCTGTCTCTCTCTCTCTCTCTTAAAAATAAAGAAACATTGGGGCAGTTGGGCGACTGACTTCAGCTCAGGTCATGATTTCATGGTCCAGTCGATGGGTTTGAGCCCCAAGTCAGGCTCTGTGCTGACCGCTCAGAACCTGGAGCCTGCTTTGCATTCTGTGTCTCCCTCTCTCTCTGCACCTCCCCCACTCGCACTCTCTCTCTGTCTCAAAAATAAATAAATATTTCTTAAAAATTAAAAAAAAAACATTAAAAAAGAACAAGATTAAAAATATAAAAATAAATAAAAATTTAGATTTACAGAAAAATTACAAAACTAATACAGAGAGAGTTTATGGATACCCTTCATTTATTAGCTTCCTCTAATATTAACAATTTATAATATCAAAGTACAATGATCAAAACCAGGAAATTAACATAAGCACAATAAAATGAACCAAACAACTGATCTTTTTGATATTTCACCAATTTTTCTTCTAATGTCCCTTTTCTGTTCCAGGATCCAATCTAAGATCTCACACTGCATTTAACTGTTGTGTCTCCTTAGTCTCTTCCAATCTGTGACAGTTCCTCATTCCTTCCTTCGCTTTCATGATAAGTATTTTGGATAAGTCCTGGTCAATTATTTAGAAGAATTTATTTTACTTTGGGTTCTTTTAGTGTTTTCTGACAATTAGATTCAGGTTGTGCACTTTTTGCTATTATTCTTAAACCACAGAATGCTATTGTGTCTTTCTCATTGCACCATATCAGAGGATACCTGATGTCAGTATGTCTTATTACTGGTAACGTTAACCTTGATCACTTGGTTAAGGTGGTGCCTAGCAAGTCTCTCCACTGTAAACTTACTATTTTTGGTTTTCTAATTGATAAATACCTTTGGGGAGATACTTTGAGACTCAGTTAATATCTTGCTACTACTCACACTTGTGTCCATTGATCTCCGCACCCATTGGTGGGATCTTACATGCAACAATTATTACTGTAGTATCTGCCTAGTGGTGATTTTTGTATCTTCTTCATTCCATCTGTATTTGTTCACTGGAAAAGCTGTTCCTTCTTCACCCAAATTATTTATAGCAATATGGTCTCATGGACATTTTATCCTATGGGTTATAATCTAGTACCACCATTATTTACTTTATGGTTTAAATTATTGTCTTGGCTATTGGAAATTCCTTCAAGTTGGCTCCTAGGTCCTTTTGACATACCCCAACGTTTTTTGAATATTTTTTTATTTTCTGTGATCAAAAGATAGTCCATATATATTGTCCCTGTCCCAGGTCTGGAATTTAACCACTTATTCAAGGAGTCCTGGTTCCTCTTATTGGAGAATAGTACTTAGAAATCAAGACCTGGACTCTAGATGTGTTTGTTGCTATGGTCATTGTTCCTGGACCTATTCAGCAAAGACATGTACATGTACTAACCCATGCACATACACTAAACCAGAAGTTCATGCTGATATCTCTGATCAATCCATTATGACGCCTCATTCTAGTCTTTCCCTATCCTCATATGTTCTTTATCAGACAGTGAGAAACCTGGCTGTTATTTTCCATAATATATTCACTTCACTCCTAGTAGACAAGTAAAATAATTCTAAAATTGCCAATATATACCCCGGTGAGAAACAGATTCATTAACTAAAGTACATTTTTTGTTCTTTTCCCCTTTACAATAAATATCCACTCAAAATACTGTTTTCCTGTGAATTGGGTTAGTTCTTCCTGGGCTCCTTCAGAATGGTTAGGTTATTTATTTGTAATATTTATACTTTATATTCTCCCTATGTCTGGTCAGTTTTAATTAGTTGTAGGGTAGGGGGGTATATAAAACATAACTGTGTTCTACTAATCAAAGCTATACAGCAAGACACACTCCAAGAAGGGTATCTCCCTCCTCATTCCAGCTAACCTATTCCCACCCCTCTCTTTTATATAGCCCCTTCCCACATTCAACCTATAGGTGCCTAATTTCTCTAGTCTTCAATTATCCTTACTGCACTTCTTTTGCACAATAAACTGATACGTGCGTATTTTCTTTTGTCTCCTTCTTTCTTACATAAAGGGTAGTGTACCAATGATACCCTTTTATACCTTGCCTATACATTTAACAGTATATCACTCCAAAGCTGTTTAGAGGTTTTTCTCATTTTCTTTAATAGTTGCATAGTACTCCATTGTGTGGGCAATATTATTTATTCAAATGATGTATGGGCACTGTATTAGTTTCTTACTGCTGTGACAAATTTGTTGTAGCTTTAAATTTATCCAAACTGGCTTCTATCTCTTACAATGAGACCTATTATGATATAAATACAACAAAATACTACCTGTTTCTACACAGCCTTCCAGCAGGGATTACCTAGAGTGCAAAAGCATTTTTCTGCTAGGTTTCAGTCCTTCCTAAAAAGTTCTTCATTTAAGGGGTGCCTGGGTGGCTGAGTCGGTTAAGCATCTGACTTCAGCTCAGGTCATGATCTCACGGTTTGTGAGTTAGAGCCTCGTGTCTGGCTCTGTGCTGACAGCTCAGAGCCTGGAGCCTGCTTCGGATTCTGTGTCTCCCTCTCTTTCTGCTCTTCCCTCACTCATGCTCTGTCTCTCTCCCCTTCAAAAATAAATATACTTTTTAAAAAAAGTTCTTCATTTAATATTTTTAAATGCCTTCTAGATGTTAAGAGCCTTTAAATGTAAAAATAAAAATAGCCTTTCATATGTGAAAATCTTCTATTTAAATACATTTTTTGGTCTTGCTGTTAGCATTCATAAACCACCCAGAGACAGATTCATTTAGAATTACAAAGTATGATTGAAGGTATTATGTTAAAGAATACAGCCCTAGTGCATTTATTAATAATACATGACCAAGTAAAAAACCCACTTTTGGGGGGAGTTGATGTGTACATGAGGATTTTTTGGGAAAATCAGAACCATGCAAATTAGGAATAAGAAACCACATCTCCATTTGGTCCTTAGTGCCTATTCCAAGAGATGGGCTTCCAAATTATACTGCAGAAGGACAAAGGAAAATGCAGTGTGAGGTAGTGAACAGAGATTATTACACAGAGAAATGTGCACTGTTCTAAAGATGTTCTTGAATATAATGTTTTCCTCTCAACTTCTCCTACATTATGCTCTGCTTCCTGATGCATACTTCTTACTCCCTGACAATCGCTGCCTCTCCTCCTCTTATTATGCTCTCCTCCTCTTATTCCCTGTCGATCGCTGCCTACATTATGCTCTGCTCGCTGATCCATACTTTCTTTTATTTTATTTTTTATTTTTTAAAATTTACAACCAAATTAGTTAGCATATAGTGAAACAATGATTTCAGGAGTAGATTCCTTAATGCCCCTTACCCATTTAGCCCATCCCCCCTCCCACAATCCCTCTAGTAACTCTCAGTTTGTTCTCCATATTTATGAGTGTCTTCTGTTTTGTCCGCCTCCCTGTTTTTATATTATTTTTGTTTCCCTTCCCTTATGTTCATCTTTTTGTCTCTTAAAGTCCTCATATGAGTGAAGCAATATGATTTTTGTCTTTCTCTGACTGACTAATTTCACTTAGCATAATACCCTCCAGTTCCATCCACGTAGTTGCAAATGGCAAGATTTCATTCTTTTTTTTTTTAATTTTTTTTAATGTTTGTTTATTTTTGAGACAGAGAGAGACAGAGCATGAACAGGGGAGGGTCAGAGAGAGGGAGACACAGAATCTGAAACAGGCTCCAGGCTCTGAGCTGTCAGTACAGAGCCCGATGCGGGGCTCGAACTCATGGACTGCGAAATCATGACCTGAGCTGAAGTCGGCCGCTTAACCGACTGAGCCACCCAGGTGCCCTGATTTCATTCTTTTTGATTGCCGAGTAATACTCCATTGTATATATATACCACATTTTCTTTATCCACTCATCCATCGATGGACATTTGGGCTCTTTCCATACTTTAGCTATTGTTAATAGTGCTGCTATAAACATGGGGGTGCATGTGTCCCTTCGAAACAGCACACCTGTATCCTGTGGATAAATGCCTAGTAGTGCAATTGCTGGGTTGTAGGGTAGTTCTATTTTTAGTTTTTTGAGGAACCTCCATACTGTTTTCCAGAGTGGCTGCACCGGCTTGCATTCCCATCTGATCCATACTTTCTTACTCCCTGATAATCGCTGCCTATGTTATGCTCTGCTCCCTTATCCATACTTTCTTATTCCCTGATGATCGCTGCCTACGTTATGCTCTGCTCCCTGATTCATATGGTCTTACTCCCTGATGATCACTTCCCTTATTTCCTAATGAAATTGCTCCATGTTTCTGTGGAGGTACCTATAGAGACATGGTCAGAACTGTGGAGGTACCTACAGGGACACGGTTAGAACTGTTGAGGTACCTACAGAGACATGGTTGAACTGTGGATGCATCTACAGAGACACGGTCAGAACTGCTGACCAAGCTTTCAATGACTTCTGGATTAAGTAACTGACTGTGAAGCTCTCTTGCCAATTATTGGAAACAAATTCATATCATGCCTCAGAGTAATGATCACCTAGTCAAGGTAAGATTCATTTCTTCAGACACATGTTTTTATAGCTTACATAATTAATTTCACCCAAGCCTTAATAAAAGTCTGTCCTCTGCCCCTGATCTCTGCCCTCGGAACCAGCAACACATCAGAATGTGGTTTGCAAAGAGTTCAACCTTAGGCTCTATCTCAGGCAAAAAGGGAGTTGATTAAAAAAACAGGCATGTTTAAGTCAGTGTTAGAGGGAAGTGATAGTGAATTTTGTTTGCAGCATCTAATGTGTGGTTCTTTTTTGTAAATGGAAAGTTACTTTAAAAAAACTCCTTATGAAAGAGTCCTCATATTGGGAAGCTTCATTCAATTATATTATTTCCAATTATTTTCCCCTCTTCCTTCATTTCCTTACATCTGAACCATTCATTTTTTCCCCTCAATGACTATGTTGAAAACCTCATAAATATATTTTGCCTCCTCTACTTTCTCTCCACCTTCCCTTCCCAACTGATCAGCAAGTAAATGTGGATCGCAAGTTCTTACTTCCCAAGAATTTAATAAACCTCAGCCACTACATCAAAAATTCTAGATCATTAGGCCTTTCAAAATTTTTGAAAAATTGACTTAACAAAGATAAATATAATTAATGTTCACAGTTCTTAAGAAAGGGATATATGTGGGGCGCCTGGGTGGCTCAGTCGGTTAAGCGTCCAACGTCGGCTCAGGTCATGATCTCGCGGTTCGTGCGTTCGGGCCCCGCATCAGGATCCATGCTCACAGCTCAGGGCCTGGAGCCTGCTTCAGATTCTGTGTCTCCCTCTCTTTCTACCCTTCCCCTGCTTGTGCTCTCTCTCTCTACCTCTCAAGAATAACATTAAACATAATAGTAATAAACATTAAAATAATAATAAAACATTAAAAATAATAATAATAATTGCCAATTTTTACCGAGTGCTTGTTAAATGCCAGCCACTATTCTATACATTTTATGTATTCTCTTATTTTGTTTCATAATAACCTGGTAAAGAGACCCTATTATTATGACCATTTTATAGATGAGGAAGCTGAAACCTAGAGAGGTTAAGGAGCTTGTCTAAAGTTACGCAGCTGGTGTGGAGTAGAACCAAGATTCAAACCAGGGAGTCTGACTACTTTTCGCACTTTTACATAACCATATTTGTCTCTCCCTGCTTCAATTATTCATTCATAAGACATACACAAAATCCAGGGCATTAACCAATATGAGAATGTAAGTTAACCTTAAACAATTTGGCTTATGCATATCTATGTAATAATTACACAGTAGTGACATAGTAAATGGGAAGCACAAGTAGAAGTTTTAAGATAAAATTTAGGATAAGCTGTGGAAATAAGAAATACACCCTTCTGGGACTTATTGTCAATGACAAGTTACATAAGCATATCAACCCTAAGCAATTACTCAGAATTATATAGCATCTTTATTGTTAACATCTATGACAACTTGCCAAGTATCACTTAATTTATCCCAAGAGGCCCTCCCTGGAGCAGTCCTGAGGAGAGCAGATTATATAATTTATCACAATGTCTAAAATATAAATGGAGAAAGGAAAAAACAAAGACACTGAAAAATCAAGAGGTTTGTTCCAAAATGTGCAGACTGTTTCAGTCTCGTTTTGATTAAACCCTAGTACCCGGCATTGTTGTTCTAAGAGATTTGTTGCCTTTCCTTCTGGACCTCATAGTGCAGATAACAGAGCTCTAAGTGGTGTGAGGTTCATTGCTGCCCAGGCCAGGCCAACTCCTCACCTCTGTGCACCCTTGCAGCAATGGAGATTGGTGTAGGATTACCTGATTGAGGAGAATGTGCCCCTACCCCCTTGAGCCTGGTAGCGGTGGAAAGGGGAAGGTGCATTGAATTATCTGTGAGGCTTTTCCAACCAAACCTCCTTCCCACAGATTCTCTACTCAACCTAACAAGTGGCCAGCTTTAGGGTGTCTTGGCTTACTAAAAGGCTGAGGACAGCTGAGCTGGACAAAATATGAAAACAAATGAACATACCAGGGTGGCTGTGGGACTGCCCTTTTTTCCTCATGATTGAATACAATTAAAGGCCAACCTTACCTCTGCTCCAAGGCCACAGACCCTGCCTTTGATTCTGGAGGACAGTCTCAGTAATGTGTGCCACTGCTCACAGGGTGATGAGGAGAAGGCAGTGCTGAATCAACACCGAGTTTACCACTGCTTCTGACCAAAGACTAAGGAATAGCCAGTGTGACATCATCTTTTACCCAACAACACAATTCGTTACATGTGACAAACTAGTTTTGTGGAATTTTCTGACATAAAACCCAAAGTGCGCTGCCCTCATGAAAAATATTGTGATAATCTAGATAAAATTAGTATTGCAGTTGGTTATGACTTCCTTCTGTTATCTTAGCCCTTTCCCCCCAGGCAATGTTTTTGGACATCTTGGCTATTTTCTGTTTCACCCTGAATAATCAAATGTCAAAAATTGCAAATGCTTCAAAGATAAGTAATCTTATTTTGATTTAGCACAAATCAAAACCATATTGCATCATATAAAGTTGTGTTAAATCAATGATTATAGATAAACTGAATGATGCTTTAAGCACATACAAACATTTAATCTTTGAAGCCAAATTCCAAGGTCTTTTGGTGGCCGACATAAATTCAGCCAAGTATTTTTCTGTTGGTATATGCTATATATCCTTCATTTGTTTTTCTTAGAAAATTCTGCTACTTTGATATTTAGAGTAGGGAGACCTAGTAGGGCAAAAGAACAAATATCTCCTTTGCAACAATTTTCTGACAATTAGGCATTATAGTAGTCAATTGTGAGGTAGGTGTGTGATCGCTGCATTTGATGGATTGAGGTAACTGCTGTGTAGAGTCCCACATCTAAGACCAGAGAGCTAACACCAAAGGAGCCTGAGGTCAGAGTCTGGATCTCCCTGGCTCCAAAGTCACAAACCCCACCTTTATTTGGTGACTTATGGAAGGCCACCAAGAATAAACACTGTAGAAGAAAGGCGAGGATGGTGTACTGGTGTTCACGTTCTGCCCTTGGATCCTGTGGGAGAGAGCCCATGTAGGAAGGGTCTCCAGGCCCCACAGCTACCTCTCTGAGTCTCTGCCTAAGGCCCCTCTGTTTGGCCTCTCCTGTGATCTTCAGATTCTGAAAATGGTCTAGCATCAGTCCGCCTTGGCCAATTCTGTCAACATGTCCAGATCTTCCCTTAGCACTCCCATGGTTTTACAGGTTAATTTTACATGGACAAAGGTAAGCAAAATAGAGACATAACTAGTTTATGAAAATATAAACTTAACTAGATACAGAGTGTGCTGTTCCTGAGATTCTAAGCCAAAAAACATCCTAGCCTGAGGCAGATGAAGGCTGGCACCAGGGTTTCAGAATCTTCTAGACAGCCTGTGTTGGTTCTTCAATGAATATCTAAATCAGATGATACCTTCCTGGTGCATCTGGCCACATTCACCAACCATCCTGGGTATTTTACACTTCGGGCCCCTGGAAACCTCACCTTTGCTCCTCACTCCTCCTTGACATTTCTCTTCGTCACTTAGGTTTTCCTGAAGCACATTCTCATTGAGAGCTCCCAGGGTCCCTATCCTTCAGAGGAGGTGAGTTTCACGTACTGTGAAGCAAGTCCCTCCACTTCATATTTGTAAAGGCTTTAGGTCACAAAGGAGAAGGCCATCCTACCCTGGAATTCATGCCAGAATCCCTTCTCTCCGAGGGCCAGAGGCAAACTCCCGTCACTTCCTATTTTCTCTCTGGTATCACTGTGGATGACCCACTAACATTCTTTCCCTTTCTAAGAGCTTCTAGAGAGTGGGTCATCTGCAAAGCAGAGACGATGGGTACACTTAGGATTGAATCCTCAGATTTTTCCTAGATCAGTTTATCCTCTCTGGCCACCTCCCCAGGTCCTCCTTGATGATTCATTACTCAGATGTTATCAGAATAAATTAAAAAAATCTTCCCAGAGTCTTTTAATCACCCCCTGAAAGCACATGGCAGTTGGTACAGACTGAGAAAGAAAAATGTACCCCTGACAGCTAGGCCCTGGCACTACCAGTTAGGCCATGGTGTTCTCCTAGGGAACATAAGCAGCTTCAGAGAGCACCACCATCAGACAAGACCACTCTATAATCATGTCAGAAAATAGACAAAGAAATGGACATTGTCCAAACTACAGAGATGACTGGGTGACCCCCCCGCCCCATGCTGACTAATGTGAGGGCTGCTCCTTCTCTACTATTTACAACTTGCACATGCTTAGTACCTGCCACCTTCTAGATAAGAAGACTTAAAATATCCAGTCATGGAATTATTCCCACTTTCTGACAGCACTCAGTCCAGATGATCTCTGAACCTTCCCCCAAATTATTTAACACAAGTCCATGTCCTATAAATCTCTTCTAATAGTCTCTTACTGAGACACCCCACACTTCCTATGGTGTTTCTCTTTCGCTGCAACAAGTCAATGAACTCTACTTTTTTTACTTTACTTTTCTGGTGGTCTTCAGCAGGAGGAGCACTAGGATAAGATAATAAATATCTAATGCTTATTTAACATTTTCTCTATGCCAAGTACTATTCTAAGCTCTCTGAACATATTAACCCCTGTAATCCTTGTTACACATACTGAGATTGCCACTACTACTATTTCCATTTTGTAGATGGGAAACCGAGGCACCAGGAGGTTGAGTAAGTGGCAGCCCTGTTTCCCAGAAGAGGAACACTCCATCACAAGTTTGGGCAGTCTTTAAACTATGGAACAGACAAGAAAACACTTCAGTTCTCCATGTTCTTTAGGACCAGGGTGATAGAAGGCTAGACTAGTTCCCTAGGACTATATACTTGCTAATTTTAAGCCAAAACTTGGAAAGTCAGAGGGAAAGAGTAGGAGAGTGACCTCATTTCTGAAGAATTTTTATTTTCTTCACTGCAAAAATATGATCTCCTGCCAAGAATAATGAGTTTATATCGGTTTTAAGGTATATCCCCCATGATATTCTCCACATAGCCTGTGATATTTGAGTGTTTACCAATGTGACAGGCATGGTTTCAGATTATCACTAATCAACAGAATTAATATCTCAGGGCTTGGCTCACTCGATTTCTCAACAACTCTTGATACAGTTGATCACTGATCACTCCCTCCTTGAAACTACTGTCCTCAATGCTGGGAAAGCCTATCTCCTGGTTCCCTTCCTCCTTCGCTAATGAAGCCATCTCAGTCTCTTCTGCCTCCTCTGCTCCCTGTTGCACGTTCCAGGAGTGGCCCTGGCTCATATCACAGTTGTCTTCTCTGTCTGTGCTCATGTCATAGGGGATCTCATTCCATCTCCTAATTTCAAATACCACCTATATAACTGATAACTTCAGATTTATATTTCTACCCTAGACCGATCATACTGTCTACTTGACGTATCTACCTAGATGTCCATAAACACCTCAAACTAACATGTTCAAACCACACACAATTCCTTATTCTCACCCCACCGATCCCATTCTTAGCCATCAGATCTGCTCATCCTGGAGGCTTCCCCATCTCCACAAGTGCGACCACCATGCTGTTCTCAGGGTTCAAACCTGAGGTTACCTCTTACTCTTCCCTTTCTCTCACACCCCATTACCCAGTCCATCAGAAAATCACTTTCAGCTCTAAGTTCCAAAATATCCAGAATCCAACCACTTCTCACCACCTCCATTGCTACCACACTGCTCCAAACCCCATCTTTTGCCTCCATTCGTGCTATAGCCTCCTAACTGTTCCCCTACAACTTATTTCCTTCTTATACTGAAGCATGTCATAGACATAGTGAAGTACACAAACCCTATGTATCCAGGTCAATAAATTTCTACATATGTTTATAATGGTATAAGTATCACCAAGATCAATATATAGAACATCTTCAGCCCTTAGGAGGCTTCCTCCTGCCTCTCTCTCTCTCTCTCTCTCTCTCTCTCTCTCACTGCTTAAAGGCAACCATTATCCAGACCTCTATCCTCATAAATTAGTTTTGCCTATGTTAATTCTTCGTATGTATGCAATCACACAGTATGCATTCTTTTGTCTTTTTTTCCCATTCAATATTATGTCCACATTGTTTATTCATATTGTTGCTTGTAGCCATAATTCATTTTTTCCAGGCTTTGTAGCATTCAATTACACAAAACCACGATTTATTTATCCATTCTATTGTTGATGGGTATTTGGATTGGTTCCAGTTTGGGTCTATTATGAATATTGCTGCTATGAACACACATGCTCATCTCTCAGACTGGTCCTGTTAAAGCATCAAATCACACAAATTCCTGCTTATAACCTCCAGCAGCTTCCTATATTCTTCAGAGTAAAAACTAAAGTTCCAGCAAGGCATGTGAGAAACTGAATTTTGAATTTTATCTTATTCTAATTAATATCATTAATTTCAAGTTAATATATTGCTAGTGGCTACCATAATGTACAACACACCGCTACAGTAACTCTGGATGTCTGGCAGGTAAAGCAATTTTCAAAATAGTTTTTTCTGGCATATTTTTCATCTAAGTAAATGTACAACAAGCTTGTGAAGTTCACTAAGATAATTCCTGATATGATTCTGGTTGGAATTTATTCTTGGGTATTATATAGTATTTATAATATTATGAATTGTTTTTAATGGTTTCTGGCATATAAACATTTTTAATTTTTGTATGTTGAGCTTATATGATCATATATTCAGCCATCCTGCTAAATTATCTTGTTGATTTTCATAGTTTTGGGGGGGGGGGTTTAGTCATTTTTCAACTTATTTTCTCAAATCTTATAAATAATCATTATCCATTTGTTTTAATTCCTACTTTTACTGCACTATGGTTAAAAATGGTCTACGAGATTTTTGACTTGAGAATTTATTGGGATATTTTATTGTGGCATAATACAATGTTCACTAAATATTTATAAAGAATATTTTCCTATGTTTATTGGGCTATACACATATACATAAAATTAACTTGTTAATTTAGTTGCTCAAATCCTCAATATTCCTACAATTTCTTTTTTTAAAGTTTATTTATTTATTTTGAGTGAGAGCGGGAGAGTGGCTGAGACCAACTGAGCCACCCAGGTGCCCTAAATTGATTTTCTATTGGATTTGATACAGGGAGTGCTGTCTTCCTCCAGACTCAGAATTAATGATGCCAATATCTTTCATGAAAACTCATGCCTTTCCCTTCCTACCACACTGTCTTTTATGTGGCCTTTCCCCTGCCTCCCACTGTGGGCTGATACTAAGCCACTATTGCTTTTAATACTTCACATCTTAGCTTGCTTATCAGTACTATCAAATTAGGTTTTAGTTTTCAAAAATGAGGTCAGTGTGAATAAACATCCCATCACAAAAAATGTATCTCTTTCTCATTAAGCAGAAACATTCATGAGGATTATAGAAGAACATTTTATAGCACAAACCTCTAATTACATTTATGTTTATGTTTCCCAATTTGACCTCTCCCTGTCTGTGGCTATTCAGTTTGGGTTTTTACTTAGCATTATATTGCAGGAGGAATGAATATTTCTGCAGGGATTTAACAGCAGCAAATCGAAGATTTATTGGTTATGACTGGGTCAGGCTCACCTTTCTGTAAAACTCTTAGACCCATACACATCAGAAAAGGACAAAATGTAAAAATAACAATTTCTTCCATTTCAGGAATTAATGGTTATTTTCTTATAATAATGAAATGGTATTTTATTCTTAAAATCACATGTGAACATGAATATTGGAAGTATTATTTCCCAGAAACAGGAAACTAAATAATGGATTCTTTCTACAGCCTACTTCTGTCTTTATACTGAAATCAGGTTTAAATAAGAAACTTCCAATATAAGGTTTGCCAAAAATTCATAAGAACTGGAGATGACCTACCCCATGAATTCTTCCTATTAGCAATTATGTCGCTATATTAACTTTCTGATATTAATTGGATTCTGATTTTAGTTATTGTGCAAACATATTTTCTTCTAAATAAAAGAATATCCAGGTTAACAACCATACAAACTGAGCTCCCCAAATACCCTGTAAAAAATGGTGATGGGCTGATATCTGAGCAATGTTTTAAAGGAAGGCAGATCACTTCAACTCACCCTCTTGACCAAAAATTTACTATGGTGTATATGGCACGTCTATAGGGCAAGTAAGCATCTAATACTCAAGGACGGTGATATTAGTATCAGACATAAGAAAACTTGAAGAAAATACAGAAACATTTACTGAGCAAAAAAACCCAATATTCTTCCCATCTCTTGCCACTGCAAGGAAAACCTGGTGTGTTTTGGTATGAGAATAGAAAAATATGGAATATAATGCTTGAAAGTAATGATTTGTGAAAAGGAATATATATATATAATGCTAAACAGTTTTTCCTTTCTTCTTTTATAAATGTAAAGATGGAATGTTTTATTATAAAATTATTTATAATTTTTTGCATCTGACTAGAATTATTCCTTACCAAGTGGTTCAGATGTTTTTGAATAATTTACTGAGAGTGGAATACAAAAGGCCTTTTTAAGATACAGGAAGAATTACGAAGTCAGGCGACTATATAACCACATATCTTTCTTATTTTTTATAATGATTTAAAATAAACACATGCTGGGGCACCTAGGTGGCTCAGTCGGTTAAGCATCCAACTTCGGCTCAGGTTATGATCTCACAGTTTGCGAGTTCGAGCCCCGTGTCAAGCTCTGTGCTGACAGCTCAGAGCCTGGAGCCTGCTTCAGATTCTGTGTCTCCCTCTCTCTCTGCCCCTCTCCTTGCTCACACTCTGTCTCTCTCTCAAAATTAAATAAACAGTAAAAAAAAACTTAAATAAACACATGCTGTCACTTACCTATCATGACTAATGCTGAAAGGGTAGTCTGTCCCATTTCTTTTTTTTTTTTAAACACCTTTGCTGAGGTATAATTGACATAGTATAAAATCCACCCATTGTAAGGATTCAATTCAGTTATTCTTAGTACATTTATAGTGTTCTGCAACCATCACCATAATCCAGTTTTAGAACATTTCCATCATCTCCAGAATTCCCTTGTGCTCATTTACAGTAAGTCTTGGATCCCAACACCCCACCTGGAAAATCACTAATCTACCTTCTGTCTCTATAGATCTGCTTTTTCTAGACATTTCAAACAAATGGAATTATACAGTACTGTATCTGTCTGGCTTCTTTCACAAAGTATAATAATTCTGAGTTTCATCCATGTTGTAGTATATTTCCTCCTCTGAGGGAATTTTAGAATCAGCTTGTCAAAAAAAAATGTTTTATTTATTTTTTAACTTTATTTATTTATTTTGAGGGGGGGGAGAGAGAGAGAGAGAGAGAGAGAGAAAGAGAGAGAGAGAGAGGCAGAGAGAGGCAGAGAGAGGGAGAGACAGAATCCCAAGCAGGCTCCATGCTGCCAGTGAAGAGCCTGATGTGGGCTTGAACCCATGAATTGTGAGATCATGACCTGAGCCAGATTCAAGAGTCATAGACGCTTAACCGACTGAGCCACCCAGGTGCCCCTGTCAAAAAAATGTTTTAAAAACTCCTGCCAGCCAGGTGGGAAAGTCTTTGCTCAGCATAGCCTTTAATGACTCTTGTTTCTTGCTTGGATTCTCCATCTGCTGAAGTATTTTGGAATAATTATTTTAGATTTAGAACATTTCTGAACGTAATAAAACTACATGAAAGTACAAAAGTACTTTTTATTGGATAAAGACCTTCAGTTTCAGGATTCCCTGAAGACATCAACATGTAGGATTAGAAGCACTACCATTGAGAAGAAACTAAATAAAGAATATCTACATGGTTATAGTTGTATTCAGTGTGGTTAGTGTTATCTTTTTTTTTTTTTTTTTTTTTTTTTTTTTTTTTTTTTTGCTTCTCTTTTGCTTTGGCTCATATCCTGAAAATAAATACTTTGCAAATTTCCTGGCTATCATGGTAAGAGGTGTTAAACAATATTATTCTCCATTTTATTGTGACTGTAATAGCATCTCATTAGACCAAAGTCATGTATCTGACAACTTCTTGTCTGGCACATGATGAGGAAACAAGGAGAAATAACTTAAAGACGAAAGAACCAAATAATTATAACAATTGTTATTAATAATTATAACAGCTATATTTATATACAATTGTATACATATAATATATGTAATTATTATAATAATTGTAATAAGTATAACATACTCATAGGATGTCCCTATCAGGTCCTCATTAGAAATTTATGTACTTCTACTTTTTTTTTTTTTAATTTCTTTTTTAACGTTTATTTATTTTTGAGACAGAGAGAGACAGAGCATGAACGGGGGAGGGTCAGAGAGAGAGGGAGACACAGAATCTGAAACAGGCTCCAGTCTCTGAGCTGTCAGCACAGAGCCCGACGCGGGGCTCGAACACACGGACCGCAAGATCGTGACCTGAGCCGAAGTCGGCCGCTTAACCGACTAAGCCACCCAGGCGCCCCATATGTACTTCTACTTTATACACAGTTCTAACAAGCTTTGCTCTCTTACTGCCCCTAAGACAATCAAAAGCAACAGATCATTGAGAGGGAGAGAAAAAGAAAGGGAACCAGGAGACACTGGTGCTTAGAAGAGGATTTACTACTAAGAGTGAGAAATAAGCACTTGATACAGGAGGAGACAGAAAATAGATGCAGAGGCCTGGGACCACTCAGTGAACTATGACAGCACAGCTGGATTACAGCCCAGGAGAGCTAATGATGAGTCTATGTCTTTACTAAAAGAAGGTTCCTAATGTTCAAACCTAGAAAAAAGGTATGTAACTACTAGCTAACTAAATTCATAAATAAATAACCAAACTACTTTGGTTTGCTATATTCTATTATGAAGGCAGCAGCATTTATACCACATACTGCAGTAAAAGCAGTATATAGCTTTTAGACAAATGTCTGTTAAAATGGTTAGAAATCTTTTGCAAATTTCTTGCTAGAAGGAGTATATTTCAGTCCTCAGGATAATGCTTTTATTTTTTATTTATTTTTATTTTTTAATGTTTATTTTTGAGAGAGAGAGAAAGAGAGAGAGAGAGAGAGAGAGAGAACGAGCAGGAAAGGGCCAGAGAGAGAGAGGGAGACAGAATCCAAAGCAGGCTCCAGACTCTGAGCCATTAGCACAGAGCCTGACATGGGGCTTGAACCCACAAACTGCAAGATCATGACCTAAGCTGAAGTCAGAGGCTTAACCAACTGAGCCACCCAGGTACCTCAGGATAATGCTTTTAAATATGAACAGATGATTCCTAATATTGCTGAAAATGTAGCGTTTCTGCATTTCTTATTTTTTGGCCTGTCCTCATCAACTGACAAAAATTACGATGCTGGGCTAATCTTTGGGAGATTGCAGCAACCCCATTAATAACTAGATATTACAACATTTAAAGCCCATACTATAAAGAAGTTATTGATTATTGTTGGGTTAAGTTACATTTGCAGTAAACTAAACATCTGATGAATTAGGTTGTATAAAACATTTTTCTATTACTAAATGAACATGGGACTTATTATCTGAAAATAAATAGTACGGAAGATAGGTTTCACTGAGAACAATGGATCCACAGTCCAGAGAAGGAGCTTGCGCCCTGCCAACTACTCATTTGGCAAACTTGCACGTGCCTTTTAACCTTCTTGAGCTACAGTTTCTTCATCTAAGAGGTAAAAGAAAACCCAGTACAAACAGAACTACAGATACAGGCGAGTTACCTAATCATTCTTACCCCTCAGTTTCCTCTTTTGGAAAAATGGGGATGTTTGTTACCTCTGCCAAACAGACTGTTACAAGGAGTAAATGGCTCAATAACCATTAGCTTTTAGGAATCATATTGTCACTTGTGTGCAAATTTTGTCTTTTTCTCCTGAAACATATTTTTACTTCCCTAGGCTTCAAGATTTACAGAAATGTATTTCCATCTGATACTGTGTAAAGCTGCTTCTGTTCTTCCCATACAAACATCCTTTCCTCCACCAACCACAGGCATGTTTAAAAAAAAAAAAAGATGCTCTATATACATAATTTCTTTTTAGCCCCATAAAAAAGTAAACCCACGAGGTAGGTACTATTATTATCCCCATTTTACAGATGAGAAAACTAGAGCATACATATGTCGTGACTCACCTAGGTCACAGGGCTGGGAAGAGATGAGTGGAGTCCCACCTAGAAAACTGTAGGAGGCCAGGCTGACCAAAGCTGGGAGGGGCTGCAGCAGACAACAAGGTTAGGACATCCTGGGGCACAGATATGGTCTGAAGGACCTGGAAAACTGAGCAGAGAGGCAAAAATAGAAGCATTAGAAGTTTTCGAGGAGGGGAGCACCAGGGTCAGAATCGATATTTACAAATAATCAATCTTACAATTCTGTATCTATTTTCTAGGCAAATAATGGCAACTAACTTTTATTTAACCCTTATTAAAGCTCTGCTCTAGACCTCTGCATGTATTTGCTCATTGAATACTTATAACAACTCTAAAAGGTAGGCACTGTCATTTGCTCCATTTTACAGATGAGAAAACTGAGGCGCAGAAAGATGCAAGAACTCACCAAAATCCAGACAGCTTGCAAGTGATGGAACTAGGCTTCCCTGGCAGGCAGCCTGGCCCTGGTGTCTACTGTGGCCTCTGTGCCACAGTGCTTTTGTTAATAGATATATACCGCAGTCTAGACATATAAGGCTAGCAGGGGAGGCAGCAAGAATGGAGAAAAGGGGAAATTTTGAAAGAAAAGTGGGTGGGATTTCTGGACTAACTAGAACTTGGGGGGAATAAGAAGGGGAGTAAGTTGAAAATGAAATAAAAGTTTTCATTCCCCTGGGAGAATCACGGCGCCTCTGAGGAAGACAAGGAGCTGGTCTGAAGGAACCACCATGGAAATGCAGGTGGTGTTGAATTCAGGGTAGTGCCAGGAATGCTAGAGAGATGGCTGCAGCTGGCAGCATTGCTCAGTGAGTAGACAGCACTCCGGAAAGAGATGTGAGGGCCTCCTGCAAAGATAAACTCTCAAGTCAGGAAAACAGAAACTCTCCAGGGAAGAGAGAGCGAAGAAAGGAAAAGAGTAAGTCTCTAAATCTAGGTAACCACCAAGGACAGGAGATGAGAGGAAACAGCAAGACAAAGAGGCTAACACATACCAGTGCCCTTGGCGCACCAGCCCTTGCAAATACACCGTGGGATTTAGGAGAGCAGCCCTGTAAGGCAGCTAATGTTGCTCCTGGAGACAGAGGAATTTGAGTTAAGGCATTCAGGGGTCTTTCCCACAATCACACAGCAAGTAAGTGATGTAACTGGAATGTGAACCTAGTCCATGCAATCCCAAAGTCTATCTCTTTCCATAAACAAAAATGTGTGGAAAGGGGAAAATGCCCGACACAGGTGAAGGCTGGTGGCTGGTGTCTAGGACAAGGGTGGCAGGACACAAAGCCCTAGAGGTGAAACAGAATAGGATTTTAAAAGGCTACATCATGTCTAGGAACTAAAGAGCCAGTGGAAGTTTTTCAGCAGGAAAGTAATATAAGAATCGTTTTAAGACAAGAATATAAACAAATATAAAAAGACAAGTATTAAAAAAGGGACAGGTTGGGGAAGAAACTAGGACCAGAGAACACAGATGGCGGTAACGCTGTACTTTTTTTGATGAGTAATGATGCTCTGGGCTGGAGCTGGAACAAAGGCAGCACGGAAGAAAGAGACTGGATTCAGGAGGTATGCAGAGATATTACGGTAAGACCTGCCCATCCCTCTCCCAGGGGAGGTCCCCAGAAGGCAGCTGGAAATAGGATCTACCACTGAAAAGAGTTGTAGGATGGAGATTTAGAATTCAGAAGTCATCAGGAAGAGATGGTATCACCAGGAACTGGAAGACCAAGAGAAGATGACCAAGCAGGAAATTCTGGGGGCAAAGTAAACAAATAGAGGATTTGAAGGACCGTTTCTGGAAAAGGCTCCAGTGCTCATCTGCTCTTACGAGTTTCCTTTTCCTTTTGTATCCTGTCTACAGAAGGGGAGCAGGTCTTGACCTTTCAGAACTTCCGTTGCTCCCTGTTCTGCCCTCATCTCGAGCACAGACACTATTTTCCTTACAAAGCCATGGGCTGGCTTTGTTCTCTCTCAGGGAGAGATCCCAGAGCCCCAAACCCATGCCTGTGCAACAGGACAGGGGAGGTCACATCTCAAAGAAATGTTTAGACAGTCAAGTCTGCAGACCCTGGTCATTATTCGGAAGTGGTGGTGGCTACTGGTTCTCTGAGAAATCCGCCGTGGCACTGACAAGGGCGTCTTGTAAGGACCATGAAATGCTCACATTCAGAGAGTGGTAGTTACCGAAATCACTGAGGAGAGGGGAGCATGAAATGCTGGTAAGAAATTGGAGGCAGTGAGTTGTTGAGGTTCTTTCAAAGAGATTTAAACAGAATATTCAGGTCAGTCTGTATCCCAGGTCAATTGAGAGCTTTATGCAATCTTTCTAAAATTATGGCATCAAATATATGGAAAGCTAAAGGTTTTTCAGATGATGATCACATACCCTGCCATTCACCCCTATTTTCTATACTGACTTGATACTTCAGTATACTTAACAGTAGACTGAAAATTTGGACTTTGGGACAGGCAGGTCTGGGTTAGAATCCCAGGTCTGCTATTTAATAACTGAGGCCACAGGGGAAATCACTCAAACTTTGAACCTCAGTTTCCTCAACTGTAAACTAGATAATACCTCCTGTGGCCGTTAATATTGACTGGATTGTTTAACTTCTGTTCCATTCCAACTCCCTTATCAAGTGCCTGTGGATACAACAGAGGCTGGAAAAGTCAAAGGCAAGTTTCCCAGACTCCCTTGCAGCTGGGTTTCATATCTAACCTAGTTCTGCCAGGTAGGGCATGCCTGAGGGAGACTCTGGAGGTAGATGTGGGCAGTGTAAAGCTCCAAGAAGACACTGGATCTTCTAGTAACCACTGTAGAAGTGACTGGTATTTTGGGAATGTGGAGGTGGAGTTTCAGCATTTGGACCCAAGTATGTGACAGGAGACAGTAGCTGTGGGGTTCCCCCAGAAAAGTCCCATGTTCTGGCCGAGCATTCTCCTGGTTGTGTTGTTCCTGACAATACAGAATGCAAACTGATTTTCCCTGCTCCCCCAGAAATTCTTAAGCTGCGAGATACCCTGCAATAATTGTCATTTTGTTTAAACTACTAGTTGGAATGGATTCCCTTTTTTTCAACTCATAGACCAACCTCGTAGAGTTTTGTGGGAAAGGCAATGTATGTAAACGAGTACAGTGCTTAGCACCTCATGAGCCACGTTACTATTATTAGCGAATCGTATATCCTCAATCGTATGTCACAATTAGCAAATCAGTGTCCACAATGAAGTAAAAATAAGCATCCTGCAATTTCTTAAGGATTTTCTGATTTTATTTTTTGAAACATATTTTGGTTCTAAGATTCTTAGTTCTACGTATTATAGAGGTTTTAGTTTTGTGCACAGTTAGGATCAACAAAGTGAAACATTAATTATCAAACTAAGAAATATGTCCTCTTTAAAATGAGGAAAACCAGGATAAAAGAAAACGCCCATATTGTTTTTTACTTAAGTTGTGGAATTGTCTTCAATTTCAGTACCAGACACAGTTAGGAGTGATCTTAAAAGACTTTTAGACAATGGCTGAGAAGGTCAAAGGTCTTTTGTTCTTTCCCAGGCTCTGCTTATCTTGTTAGCATCTTCTGATCTCATTGGGGAGATTCCATTTATTTTGGAATCCATAACTTAACATAAAAGGTTTTTGCCAAACTTGCATTCTTATCTTTTATTTAGGGAGACCTTACTGTTTTCAAACATTTGAGAGGAAGAATGGATTTAATTGTGTTTAATCTTTATTGGAAGATATGTAACAAGATGCTGTAAGCAAAGCTTTTAAGCTTCTAAATACTACTGTGATTTTGTTTATGTTCAGTTACTTTCATAAGTCATTGACCAAAAAAATAGTTTTTTTTTGTAAAAAACTTGAATTTATTACTCATTTTCCTTTCTGGATTCTCCCCAAACTATTTACTGGATGTTGAGCATTTAAAATATCTGTAGAGCAGGGCACCTGGGTGGCTCAGTCAGTTGACTCTTGATTTCAGCTCAGGTCATGATCTCATAGTTCCTGGTTTTGAGCCCCACATTGGACTCTGAAACAACAGTGCAGAGCCTGCTTAGGATTCTCTGTCTCCCTCTCTCTCTGCCCCTCCCCTGCTCATTCTCTCTCTCTCTCTCTCTCAAAATAAATAAACTTAAAATATATCTATCGGTAGAGCCAATTAAAGATAAATCTACTTGTTACAGTTTTCATTACAGATGCTTCATGTTAGCAATCTTAGTTTATGTTCTATTTATCTGAAATTCTGATTTTGCTTTTAGTTTAGGGGGTATCAATGATGTCTCTGTTAATTTAACAAAGGCCCCGACGAATATGAAATATTTTCAATTCTGATAAAAAAAAAAAACTTCTTTTGTGACAGGACACAGAATTCTTTTTGGCATTGCCCAATTAAGGAAATAAAAACACAACTTTTCTGTTACTTGGGACTATATTATGCATAAGTTAAAAGGCCACTGGAAACTAAAAAGACAGAAGTAACTGAATTTTTTCAAGATTGGTCTAATTATTTCTCAAAAATAGAAAAGGCTTCAATGGAAAAAAATGCAATGAAAATAATTTATAGGACAATGTCATTGCCTTCTTTGAGCTCTGAAAATATTTTCTGCATCCAAGTGAAATTTAATCACTTTATTATTGTATTAAGGGGAAACTTGCATTAAGTGGTCTGTGGAACTTTATGTAATTGTCCCTTCTGAAACTCAAGAGATTGATAAATTACTGAGGTCAGTAATTTTGTGACTGTTCTTAATATTTTTTAAACAAAGAGGGGTGCCTGGGTGGCTCAATTGGTTAAGTGTCTGACTCTTGATTTCAGTTCAGGTCATGATCTCACGGTTCGTGGGACTGAGCCCCTGCAGCTGGCTCCTCTCTGGCAGTCCAGAGTTGGCTTGGGACTCTCTCTCTCCTCTTTCCCTGCTCATGTGCTCTCTAAATAAATAAATAGATAGATAAAGCTTAAATATATATTTTTATATAAAATATAAAATATATTTTATTAAATTATTTAAATATAACAATTAAATATATTAATATGTTAAATATATATTTATTTAAAAATATATATGTATAATATAAATATATATATAAACACAGAAACTGAAGAATTAAAATACACAAGAGGGGGTTGCCTGGGGTAGCCCAGTCAGTTGAGCGACCGACTTGATTTCAGCTCAGGTCATGATCTCACTGTCGTGAGATGGAGCCCCGTGTCCAGCTCTGTGCTGGGCATGGGGCCTGCTTGAGAGTCTCTCTTTCTCTGTCCCTCCCACACTTGCCCATGCACTCTCTCTCTAAAATAAATAAATTAATTAAAATTAAATAAAATACACAAGAAAGAGCAGATATAACAGTTTTATGAATGTAGTCAGGATATGGTTTCTACTACTATGTACAATTAAAAAATTTTTTTTGATGTTTATTTATTTTTGATAGGGAGAGAGAGACAGAGTCAGAGCATGAGTGGAAGAGGGGCCGCAAGAGAGGGAGACACAGAATCCGAAGCAGCTTCCAGGGCCTGATCTGTCAGCACAAAGCCTAACGTGGGGCTCAAACCCACAAACGTGAGATCATGGCCTGAACTGAAGTCAGACACTTAGCCGACTGAGCCACCCAGGTGCCCCTATTACAATTATTTTTAATAGGCTAGTTCCCTTTTATTATGTTCTCTTTAAAATGAATTGTGGTTCTATAACTGTTAAACTAGTATCACATAAACCTATAAGAACATTAGAGTCTGAAATCATAAGAAGTAACATTCTAATTTCAAATTGTTTTGTAAAGCAATACCAAAAATAAGAGACAAAAAAACCCCTATTATTATAAAAAGATCTAAAATTCTTTTAAAATAGGATGAAGAATTTTACATTTATGATTTGGGTTAAAAACTGCTAAGGAGGGGTGCCTGGGTGGCTCAGTCAGTTAAGCATCCAACTTCAGCTCAGGTCATTATCTCACGGTTCGTGGGTTCAAGCCCTGCATCGGGCTCTGTGCTGACAGCTCAGAGCCTGGAGCCTATTTCAGATTCTGTCTCTCCCTCTCTCTCTGCCCCTTCCCTACTCACGCTCTGTCTCTATCTCTCAAAAATAAACAATAAAAAAAAATTATTTTAATTAAAAAAACTGCTAAGGAAACTTACTGTACATGTTCTCTTTTTCTCGTATTTCTTATGTGTCAATATTTGGGGAAGAAGGGTGAAAATGAATGTACATTTATTTACATGATGCCTATTATTGGTAAATTAATAGAATTATCCCTTATGGCTGCTGAAAAAGTTTGTTAATAAAATTCATTAATTAATTTGAAGTTTGAAATGTATTTAGATCTAGGCCTATGATTTTAAGCATAATTTATGAAGCATGAGATAATTAATAAACTTAATTGGTAATTAAAATTATAGCTCAGTGATGTCTTTCATCAGGAATTTTTTTGCCCACAGAGAGGGTATGCATAGATTTTTTTTTAATGCTAGGCTCAGAGTTTATTGTAGATACACAGTCTTACTGATTATCACAATTTATGATATACAGAGATGAATGCCTCTATTCTTATTAGAAGAGACACATAAAATAAGATTTGTTCATAACCATTTTTAAAATAAACTTAAATTTTAGAACAGCTTTAGTTTTATAGAAAAAGAGGACAGGGGCGCCTGGGTGGCTCAGTCAGTTAAGCGTCTGACTCTTGGTTTCAGCTCAGGTCATGGTCACACGGTTTTGTGAGTTTGAGCCCTGCATCCAGCTCCGCTCTGACAGTGCAGAGCCTGCTTGGGATTTTCTCTCTCTCTCTCGCTCTCTCTGCCTCCCCCACTCATACTGTCCATCTCTCTCAAAATACATAAACTTAAAAAAAAAAAAGAGGACAGGGTTCTTGAATACCCCATACTTAGTATACTCTACAGTTAATATCTAACATTATTTTAACTGTCACAACTAAGAAATTAACATTGGTATATCACTATTAAATAAATTCCATATTCAAATTTCATTAGTTTTTCCCTAATTTCCTTTTCTGTCCCACGATCCCATCCAGGATGCTTCATTACTGCATACAATGCGATTCACTCTTTGGGCGTGAAGTTTCAAGGTCTTTGGCAAATGCAGTGTCACCTTTCCACCACGACAGTGCCATACAGATTAGTTCCACCAACCTTACAAAGCCCTCTGTTCCCAATCTGTTGAGAATTCCCAGAGGATCAGTTTTCAGACTGATATTTCAGCTTGATCTTTGGTTGGGAAAACCTAGGCTGTGAGTTTTTTCAGGCAGTGGTTCTCAATCCTAGCTGCACACTGGAATTACCTGGCAACCTTTAAAAAATATTAATGACTGGTCCTCACTCCAGATCCTAGTTTCACTGGTCCGGGGTGTGGGCCTGGGCATTGGGATTTTGAAAAGTTCCCGAGAGGCTCACAATGTGCAGGTACGATTCAGAACCACTGATCTTGTGTTCATCTGTTTCATGATTGGATTCAGCTGCATTTTGATAACAACACAAATGATTAATTGATGCATCTACATCACTTTGGGGGGGGATACTATGAACTATCATGTAAGTTTTTGAATAAGTAATATAGCAAGGATGCATTTCACATGCTAACTAATCATGTACACAAAACACTCTGGCTGGAGGAGGCTTTTCTGCTGTTATTTCCTGTTTGATCAACCTGGGCAGCTCCAGGTTATTTCCTCGAAGGGTATTCAGCCATGTTTCAGGTTGGCTTGGCCATCATCTCTGGACTCTAGGATGCTGCTATTCCCCTGACATCCAGCCACTTTCCCTACCCAGCACATGGTTTATGGCCCCTGCCTGAGTGTCTGTTAAGGAGTCCCCAGGCTCTAGGTTTTGTGGACTATCTGGTAAGCCCAGACCTGCCTTCAATTGTCAGCTACCTTCTATGACCCTCTTCAGGTTGACACAGGAACCCTGCAAACATTCTCCATACCCCCTGGCGGCTGAGGGAGACTGAGTGGCCTCTCTCAGGTCTGCTCTAAGCCTAGATCTGCCTTGCAACCATTTCTGCTCCACTTCAGTTGTCCCTTGCCAGAATTCCCAACAGAAGATAGGCCCACAGGTGCACTCTGGGGATCCCCAAACCCTAAATCCATCACAACCCTCCAGAGTTTCAACCCCTAAGAGGGGCCAAGGAGCCAAGCCCCATCTTTAAATCTAAAATCTCCCTTTCTTCTTCTAGTTCCTTCTTACAGTAGAAAGGCAGCAAGAAGGGAAAACGGAGTCACGTTATTTCCCATTCCTTCCCACCCTATGGTTTACATCATGAATTCTATGCTTGCTGTCCTCTATATTCTGCTAATGATACACAGTGCCAAGATTTTAGAATTTAAAAAACAACTTTTATCTCTCAAGAATCTGACTTTCTTGGGGTGCCTGGATGGCTCAGTCGGTTAAGCATCCGACTTCAGCTCAGGTCATGATTTCACGGTTCGTGGGCTTGAGCCCCATGTTCAGCTCTGTGCTGACAGCTCAGGAGCTGCTTTGGATCCTGGGTCTCCCGCTCTCTCTGCCCCTCTCCCACTCCCACTCTGTCTCTTGCTCTCAAAAATAAATAATGAAAACATTTTTAAAAAAAGAATCTGAATTTCTCAAAATAATGGGCTGTCAGACAGTTGCTTCTCTTGTGTTTTCTAAATATCCCTTCAGAAATCCAGTCTCCTTTTGTGCTCTGGGCTGTATATGCTTTCTGCTCCAATGAAGCGGAAGACACTGACTAAAGTGACAAAGCACTTGAGGCAAAAAGAAGATTATGGCAAAGAAAAATCTCTATTGATGTCTTAGAGTAAAACCCCTCTACAATCATATCATAAAATGATATGGACCTGCTACATCAAGTGAATGTCAATTTGCAGCCAGATAAATTTGGAAAGAAAAATGATTTCAATGCAATTTCTAATAATGGCCAATAAGATGTACTTGCATTTAAAAGCACATAGATCTTTCCTCACAAGTGACAGAATAGGCTGAACATATATTTTAGGGTTGAATAAAAGTTCCAGATCACATGCATTCAAGACCTGAGGACACAGAAGAAGAATATCATATCCAGTCTGTATATATATTCCAGGAAGATTTCACTGCCAAGGTGACAGCTGTGGATAGCTGTCCAGAGGAACTTCAGTCAAAGTCTATTGAGATTAAAAAAAAAAAAAAAAAAAAAAAAAAAAAGACGAATAAAAACAAATGAAGAATGAAAATCCCTTGGAAGAGCAGATTATTAACTCTGTGCTCCAAATCAAAAGATGAGTAACCAGACTTTGCTATTTGTTTCTTCCTCAGCTGGAAAGACAGCTAATGATGCAGAATGAAATGAGAGAAAGGCAGATGGCTTTGCAGATTGCTTGGTCTCGAGAATTCCTCAAATATTTTGGAACTTTTTTTGGCATTGCAGCCATCTCTTTAACAGCTGGGTATGTTTGCTATTTACTTTAAACTTGTCTTAAGTAATTTACTTATTTTTTCTTTTGACATTACATATCATTATCAAGTTGACCAAGATAGGACTTTGTTGCAAATAGTGTATACGTAAAAACAGTAACCCCTTATAGCTTAGTCCTTGGAGATAACTGTAGAACCAGGGTAGAAATAGTTAATTCTACCTCTAGTGTCTCAGATTTCTTCTATCCTTTTCTCCATTTTATAAGTTACAAGACTGACTTAATACCAAGATAGAAGAAGTCCTCTGCTAATTTATCTCCACAATCCATAAGGGGGATATAGCAATACTTAACCATTTTTTAAATGATTAATCTGAGCCTCAATGTCAAATAAAGACGAGCAAGTCATAGACTCTGCTCTTGAGAATTGCAGACTCTGGGGAGAGGTTGTGGGTAAGAAAATTCTATTTCTGTAAAATACTCAAACGTACTAACTACCTTCTAAAATGGAGGACATTCGTCCAAAAGCAGGTAATTTTTTTTCATTGAGTATGGAGATAAGTATTTACATGCCATTCTTGATATTTATTCTTTTTTGTTCTTGAACCAGAGCAATAAGAAGGAAGAAGCCAGCCTTCCTCTTCCCTATCATTCCATTAGGCTTTGTCTTCACCTACCAGTATGACTTAGGATATGGAACCCTTCTCCAAAGAATGAAAGGTCAGTTTTTGATAAAGCAGAGTCTATTTCTGATTCATCTTCTGGTTCAAGGATCCTCTCCTTATGATCCCTTCATTTATGGGCATTTTGACAAGACCCCTCTCTGAGCTTCCAATGACCAACATATCTGCTGCCTCTCATAGCAGTGTGCTAGAGTCAACTCATACCAGCTCACGTGAACTATCAAATTTTCAGGAATTTGTAAGCTGGTTGTTAAATACAGTCATTATTAAAAATTAAATTATATAAACTTATAATTAAATAAATTACAAAAATAATATTAAATTCTATTAAAAACAATGGTAATATATACTCAACTTACCAGTTTTTCATTATTTTACTATTATCAGTACTCCTAAGTTATGTGTATCTATTTTATGTGTATCTACTGTATCTGCATGGCAGAAATGCAGATACAATAGACAGACACAATAAGATACAGATACAACCCTGACTTCAGTGGCATCCCATTGGTAGCCTGAAGTTGGTCATGGTGGGAATATTTACACATGGAAATCTGCAAACACCAAATCAAGGCTTGACTTACTATTTTGTTGATTGTCTAAGCCAGGGGTTGGCAAACTATGGCCTGCAGGCTGGCCACATGTTTTTGCAAATAAAGTTTTATTAAAACACAGACATGCCCATTGATTTCTGAATTGTCTGTGGATATATTCCCATTACCACAACAGAGCTGAGTGGCTGCAATAGAGACATAAGGTCCCACAAGCCTAAAATATTTACTGTCTGGCCCTTTTAAGAAAGCTTGCCAACATGGTCTAGACTGAAGGAAGTGAAGAAGAAAATGTTAATACTGTAGATTGTGCTTAAATGTTTGTTGTGTCAATGGCTATTACACTGTGACTAGCACAAACAGTTGAGGAAATATTCTCCCAACATTTAAAAACTGTTATCTGAAAAATAAATAAATAAATAAATAAATAAATAAAGTAAAATAAAATAAAAACTGTTATGCGATTCAGCTAAGTTGTTTACATCATTCTCAAACAAATAACATTCCAACATATGTTATTGTTTCCACTTTTGTCCTACTCATTAGTATAAATGAAAATACCAACAAATATTCATGTTGGAATTATACTCTCTCATCAATTACAACTATAGATTAGCTATGAATATAATATTTCAGGAAAAAAACAATAAAAACATTCTGAGAATCAATTTGCTATGGGAAATTTATGATAAAGTATACAGAACATTTTATTATTTTTTTATAAATTGTGTGCTACATTTATTTTATATAAGTAAAATTTATAATAAACTTCATATAATAAACTTCATAATAAACTTACATGCTTTTTTTTTTCCGGGAGAGCTGGTTGTTAAATAATCACCAGCACCATGCTGTTCGCACAGAACTTTGGATTTTATTGCCCTAGAAAATAGCACTGCCACTGTCCCTTCTTCTTGAGCCTTTGACCCAGAGCATATTGGAAACAGTGCTTTCCCAAGCCTTTCCTCTCATGGGCTCTGTGGGCACATCACTGTCTCTCAAGCTCTGTGGGGACTGATTTGGTACAGGAAGGGAAGAAGTATAGACTCCTTTGCAGGTATTGGAATCAGGGAGTAGAACTTCTCTTTCCCAAGCCTAGAGAGATACAAGGGTTATATGTTCTTAAAAATTCCCATTTGAAGATGGAAATACATTTTCCACACAAAAACTCTGCAAAAATGTTCCTTGGGGTCAAGCATTATTGGTATCATATCATAGTTCAGCTATATTGTGGGCTAAATAGTTTTTTGTTGATGGCCTAGAAATTTCTTGATTGCATTATTACTATGGGAAAATGCATTAAACACTGACCTACAAATTAAATTCTGGAGTGCAATCTCATTTTATGCAGGAGACTAACTACACAACTGATGTACCAATGTTAAAGCTCATTTCAATAACCTACTCAGTTTCATGCTACTCATCTGCTTAAGAATTCATTAGTCTGATTTTGCAAGATGAGGAGCTCTGGAGATAGATGGTAGGGATGCCTGCGCAGCATTATGAATGTTTTTAATACCACTGAACTGTAGACTCAACATGGTTAAGACAGTAAATATTATATGTATTTTACCACCATAAAAAAGAATGGGGGGGAAAACTCACTAGTCTTGAGTTCAATTGTTTCATTGTTTATATGGACATTAGAATTCTTAGCGCCTCATAAAAATTAATATGTACTATTAAATGTCAAGCCTGTTACACAGCATTCACTTGATCATATTACTAATAGAGAACAAGTTTATTTTCTAAGAACACTGTGATTGTATGTTTGGGAAGTAATTTTATTACGGGTCCATCAGAATCCACAGAACATATAATTTTAAAATTTCAAGACACACTGTCGGAATTTCCTGTTTAAAAAATATATATAGGGGCACATGGGCAGCTCGGTCAGCTCTTCTCAGCTCAGGTCTTGATCTTACGGTTGTGAGTTAGAGCCCCATGTTGGGCTCCTCTAATCTACCAGGAAATGTGCCATCTTCGAAAGTTTAGGTTATAACATTTAGCCCTGTTAACTAGTGATGACCCAATATATACAACCCTTGTTTGACTGAATTTATCATCAGCCTTTCTGCAAACACATGGTGAGAATTTGCAGTATGTGAGGCCCTATCACATGGAAACATCTAGTATGTCATCAAAGGCTTGTCTAATTACATATAATTTATAATGATTTTTACTTACTACTTAAGACAGAGGCAAAAAAAAAAAGATGTTTGCCGATGGTTGAAACATTATAATTTGAAAATTGTAAGCCCACCCTCTTGGGCCTGGGGTACAAATAAACTGTGTGCTAAAATAGAGGTACTTAAAGGAAACATTTGCCTTCATTCCCAAGGAAAGTTTATAGAATGTCAACAATGTAGATTATAATTTTTTTAATCTTGCTAATTAGTCTTCAACTGGGCCCAAGACAGTACTAGCTGTTATTTGAAAGAGGAATTGTTTATAAAAATGTATATTCTTGGGAAGCCTGGGTGGCTCAGTTGGTTAGGCGTCCAACTTCGGCTCAGGTCCTGATCTCACTGCTTGTGAGTTTGAGCCCCACCTAGGGCTCTGTGCTGACAGCTCAGAGCCTGGAGCCTGCTTCAGATTCTGTGTCTCCCTCTCTCTCTGCCCCTCCCCTGCTCACGCTCTGTCTCGCTTTCTCTCCCTCTCTCAAATATAAAAAATAAAACATTAAAAAAAAATTTTTAATGTATATTCTTGTGTGTATGTATGTATACAGACTAAAGAACATTTAATATTATTTTGGGTATAAGTGGTTTCAGGTAAAAGATTAGCTTTTCTGAAAAAGTAGAATTTTAATAAGCTTTATTTTCTCTTATGTGTGTCACTTACATATTAAGGGCAATATAGCAAAGACTTTTTGGCTTCTCCATCCCAAACCCCTCCAAACACAACTAAGGCTTACCATCCTGACTTTCCTTCAAGGGATTAAGTATTACATGTGGTATTCTTTTTCTTTTACATTTTAAAATGCTGTCTTCTATCAAGTAAAATCTATGGCATATCATTTATCTCTGAGTCTTCAGAATTCCTTTCCTCCCAAAGGAAAGAATGGCCTTCCTTTGGGAGTTTCCTTCCCCTAAGGACAATGGGTGAAACATGTGAATGTGAGATTTAGGGGCATGCCTCCAACACTGTTACAGCTTGTCATTGCGATATAGCAATTTGGCCTTCTCACAAAACACTAATGGCCATTTTGTCACCTTGCATATTTCTGTACTTTATTTAAGGTGAAGCTGAGAACATACTGGAAACAGAAAAGAGTAAGTTGCAGCTGCCGAAAGGAATGATCACTTTCGAAAGCCTTGAAAAAGCCAGAAGGGAACAGAGTAAATTCTTCGTAGACAAATGAAATTATGTTTACCCACTGAATCTCAAAACACATCATTGTTGACTTGAATCATGGTTTTTACAATTTTTAGATGCTTGAGATTTTGATATAATGGATTTTATTTTAAAATATTAAAATGCAAGATGGGTTTTGTTAAATGATTTTAAAATAATATTTATAACATTCAACACAAAATTATGGAGGTACTCTAAATAACTTATTTCCTATATATGTGTGTATTACAAATATCTAAATGTATAATTAATAAATTATGTTGTTTTGAATTTCTGGAAGCAAATGTCCTGCTGCTCTCATTTCTCTGTCACACATGTTCCCTATCACATTTCTCTCCCACCAATACTTCTTTTATTTGGATTTGTCGACTGTCCTGTCTCTACATGATAGAAAACAACTAATGTTAATGACTAACATGAATATTGTACTTATTATGGCCACTTATTTTTTTGCATATATTATTGTAATCATCCCAACAATCCCATAAAGCAGGCATCATTTTACGGCTGTGGAAACTAAGACACAGAGAACTTAAATTACTTGCCTAGAGCCATATATAGACTTGAACCTAAATGGTTTGGCTCCAGTGAATATGCTCTAAAAGGCCTTGAAAAGGTTAGACCTTTAACACATTCTTGCCAAGCGAAGACAGCTGTGAAAGACAAAAGGTAAACACAGTCAAATGATGATTCAGGACAGAGCTGCTAAAGAGGTGGCAATGAGGGGAGGTTGATTAGGATCCTACCTTTTTACTTCCACTCACCAGGAAACCTATACTCATAAGATAACCCTATTTAGCCCCATTCCTACAGTTGCAAACCCTACATATAATAGAATAGTTACAAAGATATTTCCTGATACCTACTCTGTATCAAGCACTATTGTAGGCCCTAGGGTTACATGAGTGAATGAACAGACAAGGTTGGTGCATCTCAGGCAAAGGAATGTGTTCTAGTAAGGGGTGGAAGAACTGAGGAAAGGAACAAACAAACATGGAGAGGGGCGCCTGGGTGGCGCAGTCGGTTAAGCGTCCGACTTCAGCCAGGTCACGATCTCGCGGTCCGTGAGTTCGAGCCCCGCGTCAGGCTCTGGGCTGATGGCTGGGAGCCTGGAGCCTGTTTCCGATTCTGTGTCTCCCTCTCTCTCTGCTCCTCCCCTGTTCATGCTCTGTCTCTCTCTGTCCCAAAAATAAATTAAAAACGTTGAAAAAAAAATTAAAAAAAAAAACAAAAAAAACAAAAAAATGGAGATAAACAAGACCATTTCTGATGGTGATGAATGCTCCAGTAGAAATAAAACAGGATAACAGAGTGATTGGGAGCATGTGGGGAGGGGGGGACTATGGATCTGGGACAGTAGGAACTGCCTCTCTACAGAGGTAACGTTTGGGCTGATACTTGAATGGTGAATTAACCGGTCCTGTGAAGAGCAGCTAGGGGGACAGGGAAAGGATCTCAGCAAAGGGAAGAGCCAGAGGAAAAACTCTGAGACCTGGCATGGCCAAAGAATAGAAAGGCCAAGCAGAATAGGAGGAGATGAAATCTGAAGGGGGAACACAAGCCATTGTTATAAACAATAGTCATTATACTCAAGCAACTGACCACATATCAACATATGGTTCTGACAGAATCATAGTTGTAGAGAACGTTGGGTGAGGTCTTAAAGGATGCACTGAAGTTCTCCATGAAGATAAGGAGGTGCAGAACAATGACATGCTGGGCAGAAGAAGAGGCTTGATTAAAGGCAAGACAGGATGTCACTTCCAGGGATTTGCTGCTGGTTCGATTTGCCTAGGCTGGGGGGTTCCTCCTGTGAGGGACGTGTTAAGAAATGCACTTGGAGGCACAGATTATCTCTGGAATGGCTTTGGGTTTAAGGAATCTGCATCCTGAGAGTAATGGGCATGAAATATCTGCACTGGGTTTTACTGGAATTAGTCACTATAGGGGGAAGATCCCAGAGCCCATGCAATGAAGAACGGCAATAGTCCACCCGAGTACTGGCCAGGGCCTGAACTAAGGCTGTGGCTTTGAGCATAGGTTCAGGAAAGTGACACAGAAGAATAGCAAAACTGGGAAACTAGTTTGAGTTTGTGGAGGGAGAAGAAAGTAAGTTCTCTTCATTGAATCATTAGCATGGATTTCCTGGAGGACATGGGAAAGTAGTGATTAGGAGGCACACTGGTGGTCTAAAGGATACTTAACATCTAGCACTGGTTCATAGACCATGCCAGAATCTGGAATTGCATTTCTTTTACCTTAAATTCAATCATTCTGTCCGAACATTCCTGACACGGTCTAGCCAGGGCCCACCGAGAATGGGCTTAAGTGTCCTGCAAAGACTGACTGGCTAAAGACCTTACACAAGATGTGTGTCAGTGTGCAACATATCAGGCTGGGGTCCCTCTGGACCACCAGGACATTCATTTGTATTGGCCTCTCACCCTGGCATTAACCCTGAGTTCGTTAGTAATTATTACTCAATAGAGCCTCTGCTAAACACACACACACTCACATTTTTGTTTGTGCCTATTGTGAGGCAAAAATCAAAGCAGAGCTATTAAATAAAGGCTTTGCAATTCAACTGTATTAAAATATATTCCAATTGTCTTTTGTATTACTGATTATCCAATGCTTTTCCCCTTATTATTAAACATAATAATATTTATATTATGAAATATAATAACATTTATAATTGAAAGGACAAACATTTTTGCTCTGACACTCGAGCTGTTAGCCATTTATGTTAATACTTGCATTAATTACTATTATTATTATTATTAAATTCTGATTACCAACTAGACATCTGACATTTCTTTTTTTTTGAATTTTCTAATGTTTTTTTATGTTTGAGAGAGAGCATGAGCTGGGAAGGGGCAGAGAGAAAGGGAGACAGAGGATCTGAAGTGGGCTCTGAGTTGACAGCAGAGAGCCCGATGCAGGGCTCAAACTCACAAATTGTGAGATTGTGACCTGAGCCAAAGTTGGACGCTCAACCAACTGAGCCATTCAGGTACCCCTAGACATCTAACATTTCTAAATACTGAACATGATGTGGTCTTTGTTCAGGTAGCTTATATTTACAGATCTTTGTGATATTACAAGAAGAATAAGGAAATTGTTGTAAGAAAATATATTAGAAGAAAAATAAGAAACTAAGGTCTGATTATAAGCAAAGATTTAGAGATTTGAATAAGGGTAACCTCACCCAGTGTCTTTTCAGTGATTAGAAACAAAGCTGGGGAAAATCTCATCCCTATCCTATGTGGCTGTTCATCTTCCCCCAAGACACTGCAGACCTAACCAAAGCAATGCAGAGATTCCCTCACCTTCACGTGGAGGTTAAGTCGTGGTGGGAAGGAAATAAATACGGGCCCCAAAATTTTCTGCACCAGAATGACCCTTATTGGAAATCAAATCACTTTATAATAATAAAATAATATAATAGCAAAAACAGTTTATAAAATCACAGTACTTAGCCATTTTGAACGTTTTTAACTCATATTTAAATGAGAGAACTGGGGACTAAAATTACAGTCACTAAAATTACAAATAAACTAAGTTTATATGATATTATACCCAACTCAGTTTGTGTTTGGGGGTAAAACTGAAGGGTCCTTTATGGTCCAGTACCTAACTTCACTTTGTAAAGATTATAAAAGTGTCCTAAATCTACTGAAAACAGTTTTAATGACAAATACTGAAGTTATTGTCCAGATGTTAAAAAGAGAAGACCCTTGGAAATGGTCTACTATAAGCTCCCATTTTCACATTTTCTCAAGAAAATGGAGGCTTTTTGTGATTTACCTAAAATTCCACATCTGGTAATGGTAGTTTGTACTAAAATGTTGGTGTTTTGAATTCCTGGCAGGATTCTCCCTGACTCTGAAAGAACAGTGACAATGAAAGTCAAAATCAAAAATATGCTTCTATAATATCATAGATACTCAGTCTCAGAGCCTTAGAAGAGGGGATTAGAAGGGCAGGGTTTAGGGCACCTGGATGGCTCAGTTGGTTAAGCATCCAACTTTGGCTTAGGTCATGATCTCATGGTTCGTGGGTTCAGACCCTGCGTCGGGCTCTGTGCTGACAGCTCGGAGCCTGGAGCCTGTTTCGGATTCTGTGTCTCCCTCTCTCTCTGCCCCTTCCCCGTTCATGCTCTGTCTGTCTCAAGAACAAATAAGCATTTTTAAAAAAATTTTAAAAAAAAAGAAGGGCAGGGTTTAGAAGAAGATGAGGAGGGAGCAGACTCAAATTACAAAGAATAATCTACAACCAATGTAATCTGAATGTGAGCAATCTGAAATTCATAATATATTTTATAGACTTTGACAATTTAATACACGCATGGTCAAAGGTTATATTCTAGAGACACTAGCCAGAACCTAGATAGTGTTTCTGCTCCACTGTTCTGGGAAAGGAACAAACTCTTGCTGGGAAAATATTATTAAATAAAGTCCACTAGCCAGGGATCACACTATCTCTTGGCCTTGGAGTGTGTTTGTTCTGCAAGAGGGTTGGAAATATTCCTTAGGTTTGGCCTTGTGGATGCCTACAGGGGATTTCAGGAATACCTGCATTCTACCAACTGTACAATTTGCAGAAAGTAGATTCTAGTATTCAGGGATGACTACTTAGCATCTCTGATGATTTTTCTACTGGTAACTTTGGAATTTATGAAGACTGGAGCAGTGCTTGGCCTGCAGGTGCACCAGGAAGCCCAGACTGACTAGGGGCGGGGGAGAGAAAGTGAGAAAGGCCTAGAAAATAAGAAGGCCAAAAAAAATGAGTAGTCTTCATGAAGGGATAAAGCTGACTCAAATGCCCCTCATAGTAAACAGCACAAAAATGGCTGCCAGGGGAGCCACTGGTAGGGGGAGTTGAGCCCCTCAGGGACCAAAGTCACCTGTGGGATTCTCTTGCAGCCCAGTTTATTTTGCTGTGCTAACTTGTTCCTCTGGCCACTTGGAAGACAGTAAGAAATGTGGCTGGACAGGACAAATTCATCATGACTGCTGATAAAGGTAACTGGAAACCTAGGTCACTGATAAAGACTCAATGGTGCTGCTAAGTCTCAGGTTTAGATGACATTTCTGGTTCAAATTTTTCTGTCCACAGGTGTCACAGGATTGAATGATGGATTGCTAACCTCAGTTTATTTATTTTTTTCTTGGAGGACTTCCATTATGGCTAGCAGCACTCTGTGGATGTTTTCTGCTCTGCCTGGATGTGAGGGATAGGCAGACACTGACCCTGAGTTGGTATTAGGATTTCATTTGGTGTTAGAAGAACAGAGTTCAGGATGTGTCCACAATGAATTCATGTCCTAGAAAGGATTGGCAATCTGGGATTCTGGTTTGGTGAAGGTTTCAAAAAACTAGAAGGAAACAGTTGTTGAATACATGTGAAAGTCAATGGATCAGAGATACTAGTATACATTGAAATGTGTTAAGGGAGGTCTGTGAAAAGCTGTCAGAATGTCAGGATAATACGATTGGGATTTGAGGAATACAGGTGTTTTTTTTCCTTCTCTTCATACCATCCCCACACCATTAATTTACTGCTGATGAAGATGTGACTTGAGTAGAAGATAGAACTACTTGGTGAATTCTATTCACCAAGGTGATTTTGAAAAGAGAGCGAGCTTGCTAGGGACCCAATATAGGTTAAAATACTCGACAAGTTCACATCTTCTTAAATTACTCCAGAGAAAAGTTGGCCTCTGGAATGCTTTCTTTTCCTCTTCAAGGATCTAAAACTTTTGAAAGGCTTCCAACTAATGCTACCTATTTCAAACTAGAAACAACAAAAAGACACTTGGGTTTTGAATAGAGTTTGAGCCTATGGATGGTTATGTCTCTGAATTCAATAACCACGGACTACGGACAGAGTACCGGACTGATCTTCCAGCCAGTTTCCTTGTCTGATCTGGAAGCTTAGGACAAGGCTGCCATCTCTGAAACAGCCTGAAAATCTAAGTAGGCAGGTAAAGGGGGTTCTGTTCAACTTCTAACTTTAGTAAGTTCTCTTCAGCAATTCAAGCAGAGACATCAATTTCCTACTAGGATTGTTTTAGGAAAAGAAAAAATTCAAATAGCCTCATGGGTGATGGATAAGACATTCCATTCTCCCTCCCATTTCTTTTTCCTCAGAGATAATCACTTTTATCTCTTTTAGCTGTCTCAGTATAGGATCTCCCTGAAGCAAATTTTGCAATAGTGCCTTGAGCAAGTCATTTACTTGGGCACATAATCCCAGAAACTCTGGTGGGGAATTGGTGGAGTAAGATAGGACAGAGAAAAAAGCTAGTAAATGAAATCTTACCCAGGAAGTTACCTCTGTGGGCAACTTAACCCTGCTGGGGAACTCTGAGAAATGGTTCAGAATAACCCCTTCACCCAGAGTTATCTGACCCCAGAAATGCAAGAGCTGGGGTATAAAAACCTACTTTTGAGTTCATTGGTGGAGGGCTGTTCCCAGTCCATTATCTTTCCAGCACTTAGGGTGTTTTGGCAAAGTGGGCGCTGGAGGCCAGAAAACCTGGAGGCAAGAGATGCAGGTGCTACAAATTGGAAGTCAGATCAACTTAAACTGAAATGGCATATTCATATTTTAATTCATATTTTAATACCAACAGTGTAACTTTAACTTTACATCTCTAAGTGACGTTCCAGTGTAGCTATCTCCTAATGTTCCCAACTTTTTAAAAATATAATTTCTTGACACATCATACAAATCATGAGGAATTGCTTTCACCTCTCCCACCTTATACCGTCTCACCTCTCCCACCTTATACCGTCTCGATACCACACACTTGCACCCTTCCCAATGATTGACCCGTCTTTCCAATACTCTTATGTGATCGTTTTGTTAGATCAATGTTCAGGGCTTACATTGTGATGATGACGAACACTTAGCAAAACTGTGCCACGTAGTAAAATATACTACGTTCTCTCTCTTGTTTGGCATCCTGCTTTTCTGGAATTAGTAAGTCTAGTTGTTTCATGTGCTTAATGTTCGATATATTTATCACTTCTGTGGCCATGAACTCTTAGTCAGTTTCTCCCAAGATGTCCATTCACATCAGTTAGTCTATCAGTATCTCCTTCTTGAACAAACTTGCAGACTCCTGACCTGCTCCCACCTGGACTGTTTTCCCTCTACACCTGGTACTCAGCTCTCCCTTCACCTATGGTAGGGGTTCTCTTCTCCTTATTCCTGTGTTGCATCTTTTGTTTCCTATACCCTATGTTGTGCTCCTTCATTTGCTGGAACTCATCCTCCTATAGCTTTCCGAGAAAGGGTAAATGGAGGAAACCTGTTAAGACCTTACGTATCTAAACTTAACAGTTCTTTTTTTCAAATTTTTTTAACGTTTATTTATTTTTTGAGAGAGAGAGAGACAGAGTATGAGCAGGGGAGGGGCAGAGAGAGACAAGGAGATACAGAATCTGAAGCAGGCTCCAGGCTCCGAGCTGTCAGCACAGAGCCCAATGCGGGGCTCAAACTCACAAGCTGTGAGATCATGACCCGAGCCGAAGTCAGATGCTTAACTGACTGAACCACCCAGGTGTCCCTTAACAGTTCTTTTCTGATGCTTGATTGATGCCTTGACTGGGCACAGAAATTCCTGGTTGTTAGTAATTTTCCATCAGTATTCCTAAGAGATCACCTCATTTTCTTTTTGCACTTCTCAGTCTGTTTGTCGATATCCTGAGCTGGGAAGCCTTCCATCACAGATCCCCCTCTTTACCCTGCTTGAGCTCCGACCACATGTGTTGGGCCACTCATCACATAGACAGATGTGCTCCTCACCCACTCACCCCACTCACCTGCCCCACTGGGCAGAAGCCATCCTTAGCCAGTCAGGCCCACACACCTCTCACTAGGCCACCTTCCCTTCCTTGATGCCCCCAGTGTGGATGGCCTCCTTCACTCCTCTGAGCCACCACTGGACACCTCCTTTGCTCTGCCCTTCCTGATGGCTTTAGCATGGAATTATTCAGAAAGAGAAGGGAAGAAGAATGAAAGAACTGAATTTTAACATCTGTCATTTAATTTATATATTCAGAATTTTTGAAACAAAATTACTTTTAGATTTTATGTTAATGATGTTGATTTTATCGGCTAGATCCTTTGTTTTGAATATTTTGAGAGAGACAGAGAGCATGGGTATGAGTGGGGGACAGGCAGAGAGAGGGAGAGAGAGAACATCAAGCAGGCTCTGCACTGTCAGTGCAGAGCCCTATGTAGGGCTCGATCTCATAACGGTGAAATCATGACCTGAGCCAAAAGCAACAGTCAGGTGCTCAACTGACTGAGCCACCCAGGCACCCCTAGGCTAGATCCTTTTATTTAGAATTTGGATAGAGAGGTTTTCACTAAAGAGTATTTGTGTTTATTGGAGAAAAGTATCCCAGTGAGTTGTTTTGGCAATGTCAGTGAGCAGAGAGTAGGATTCTAAGGCCAAAGCAACCAAGGAACAAAACCCCTGGTAACCATGGAACCCCGTCCTCAATAGAATAGGACTGAGTCCTGGGCCATCAACCAGTTTCTATATGAGGTGTAGACACTTTGGAGAAGTGTATTGGCTCCTGAAATATTTACATATCTACTACTCTGCCAGTTAATTGAGAACTTGAGTCTAAACACCAGCATTAAAGCAATATATTTTATAACTCACCAAAATATACTGTTACGTTCAATATGCCAGACCATTAGCCTCATAAATTTATTAAAGCAACCACCATTTCAGCATTTATAATTGCTTGAATAATTCTAACAGTAGTTTTTAATAGCATATAATTTTAGTTATAAATGAGACTGTTCTGTTGCCTTAGTCCAGGGATTCTTAACCTCACTACATTTGGGGCCAGATAACTCTTTGTGGTAGGGGGCTGTTCCATCTTTGTAGGATGTTTACCAGCATTCCTGGGCTCTGCCCACTAGTCGTCAATAGCAAACCTCCTCTATCTTGGTTGGACCATCAAAGATGTCTCCAAATTATCCTTAGCTGAGAACCATTGCCTTGAATTGACAGTTCAATCATTTAGACTCTCTTTTTTTTTTAAGTGTATTTCTTTATTTTGAGAGAGAAAGAGAGTGAGGGCGGAGCAGAGAGAGAGGTGGGGAGAGAGAGAATCCCAAGCAGGCTCCAAGTGAAGAGCCCAACACAGGGCTCAAATTCATGAACCATGAGATCATGACCCGAGCTGAAATCAAGACTAGGACGCTTGGACCGACTGGGCCACCCAGATGTCCCTAGACTCTCTTTTATCTTTGTTGTAAATGTATATTTTTTCCCTTAACAGTGATGAATAACCATTACTGTTTAGCTTTCCAGGTATACAAAATTAACAGATGACTACTAAAAGATAGCCAGTGATGCTAGGAGCATAAAATGTCAATTTAAAAGGTACTTAGCTTATATTACAACATTTCCACTATTGGGTGTAACCTGATTGTTGAGTGGGCAAAACGAAATCATGTTTACAAAGTTTCTCAGGAAACTGTAGTCAGTATCCAAGTGTTAACAGCCCAAGCTTTGCAGACTGAGTCTCAGTTTGAACCCTTCACTCCAGTGCTCACCAGACCTGAACATGTAACTGAACTTCTGTTCTTCTATCACTCAATTTTAGTTTGGTGATACTAATATTACTCAGCTCAGAGGTTGCTGAGAGTGATAAAATGAGATAATGCAGACAAAGTATTTGGCAGATAATAGGCATTCAATATTTCCTAATACTACTGTCCTATGTCCAACGCGTATTCCATGTCTGTTGCTGTTTTCACTCTAGTCTATAACTTGATGAGTTCTAATTGACAAAGGACAAGCATACAGCTGACTGCAAGCCCTTCTCTGTTTATCAATTAACTGTATACCCTATTTGTCAGAGAACTGACTATTCATTTTCTATGGACACAATGAACATATTTGAGAAATAAAACTAGAGAAAGTGATTTGGTCGGGGGCTATATTTGATAGGTGCATTTAGATGACACTTCATTAAAAAAAGGAATAAAAATTCAAATAACATTTAGTTATGCATTAAACAAATGATATTTATTGAAAAGAATAAAACTGAAACCAGGGCTGTAGAAAATCCAGAATTATCTGAGTTATCTGGACCTATAGACAAGAAAACCTGAAAGCAGGAAAACAGGGTTTTCAGAGAAAACTGTGCCTTCTAGGGAAGTGGTCCTACGTATTCAAAACAGCTGATTACTGGGTCAGATTCATTCATTCTCTGGAAGCAAGAAAGAAGATACGAAGAAGGTCTCTTCATTCATTGTAATTAAATGAGCAGATATTCTACACACACCAAACAGCAGGAAAAGCACCCTCATCAAAAATCAGTCAGTCACTTGTTAGAAACCACTGAATCATAGATGAAGAGAGCTCACAATAATACAGAGGCATAGAACTTGCCCTAGATTTTTCATCAGTTTTCTTCTCCACTAGTCAGCTTAGTTCAGAATGATTTCTTTTGTCAAATGCTTTTGGGCATCACCTTTACTTTTCAAAAAAAAAAAAAAAAAAAAAAAAGAATCACATCTACCAGTCAATATTAACCAAGAAAAAAAGTAGAATTAAACAAACTTCACTTTATTTATTTTTTTTTTACATGAACTAAAATTTTAATAATCACTGATGTGGTAGAGTATATTAATATTTTTGCCAAATACTCTTGTGGCCAGGATGAAATTCCTTTTCAGGACTGTCCTTTCCTTTATTTTTATATATGAAATTTATTGTCAAATTGGTTTCCATACAACACCCAGTGCTCATCCCAAAAGGTGCCCTCCTCAATACCCATCACCCACCCTCCCCACCCTCCCACCCCCCATCAACCCTCACAAACTTCACTATATAAGAAGGGCAATTTGCAATTCTGTTCAACATTGTTTCCATAAAAATAATACTCCTTAAATATCAACAGAATTATATGTATTTCTAAAGCTTTAATATGTCCTCTCTCGCATGCTAATATGTGCTTCAGAATTGTTCGAGAATAGTAGTAAAGATTATTCTGAGCTGTTTCAAGGTTGGTATATTGAGCCAGATACAAGTAAATATAAAATATAACTTGTTAATCTCTTCAAATATAAGTGACATGTGATGTCCTTGCAAAATACAAGGTTAACACTGAAAATCAAGTTGGAAGGAATAAAGTATGATTATTTGGGCTTAATAGTCATGACTGAACACCTTTGTATTAATTTTTCACATGTTCCATTGTTAAAAGATCAAAGTAGAATAATTACTGTGTTTCTATAAAACACTGGCTGGAACCTCAGACAAATTAGGAAACATATTCCCCTTAGCATACATACATATCTGTTTTCCACCATATTAGCATATCCTTATAATACTGACAGTTCTTTACAATACATTTAAAGTATTGCGTAACCCACTTAAGCTCAAGACTGGTATATTTAGGAATTCTAACTTTATTAATTTCTTCAGGATTGCGTAAGTAACAACTTAAATAGCATTATTCCTAAAATGTTTCATCAGAGTCTTTGGGCAGTGGCTACATGGTAGTTTGTCAACTATTCAGCACACTGGAGACAACTAGTGAGCTTAAAAATACTGATGCCTACTTCCCGCACCGGGATACACTAATTCAATTGTTTTAGCACGCAACATAATATTACTGTTTCTTAAAGGACCCCAGGTGATTCTAATGTGTTGAAATACTAGGGAAACTTTGGGCTGGATTAAAGGTCCAGATTGGGAGTGGGAGCCACGGACCATTGGCTAATCTGAAGGATCAGTCATCTTAATGAAGAAAAGATGCTAGATTAAGGGTAATGGGGAAAAGGGGTGCCCTGGGGTAAGTCTTACACAACTGCCCAGGAGTTTGTAAAAATGTACAGATGAGTCAATGGGGTCCCATTCTATCAAGCCAGTTTGTAAGTACCAAAACCCCCCTCCCCTCCCCTCCCTTCCCCTCCACTCCCCTCCCTCCTTTCTTTCTTTCTTTCATTCTTTCATTCTTTCTTTCCTTCTTTCAAAATCATGCTATCCCAAAGAAGGATGGGAAGGATCACATTGAAAATGCATGTCTTTTAATGCTTCTTTATTTTTGAGAGAGAGAGAGAGCAGGGGAGGGGTAGAGAGACAGGGAGATGCAGAATCCAAAGCAGGCTCTAGGCTCTGAGCTGTCAGTGCGGAGCCCAATGCGGGGCTCAAACTCCTGAACCGTGAGATCATGACCTGAGCCAAAGTTGGACGCTTAACAGACTGAGCCACCCAAGCGCCCCAAGACTTTAATTTACCAGTTATTGGGTCAGAGCATCTATGCTCACTAAGACCTATTTTAGGGCAATTGGGTAACTTAGGCAAGGCAACAGTTCCAATGGTTAAAGTGAGACATACCTATTTGTTCTCCATTTCATATGTAGTAACCTCTGAGGATTATAGGGGGTACCATATTAATATGTAGTGGGATCCCCAGGTGTACCAGTAATTTGAGTCCAGTATTATGTCCATTTGGTACCAATCGGTACATTTCAGAAGATGTTAAAATTAACTCAGAACCTGTGCTGTAGAAGTTTAAGAGCCAATAAATATGCTTTTATCTCTTTGCCATTTACATCATTTTAATAAATTTTAGACTTCCAATTGGGTCTAACTGTGGGCCTCAGTTTTTCTTTTTTTTTTTTCCTTCCCCTTCCCCTATAGCCAGGTTCATTTGTTTGTTTGTTCATTCATTCCTTCCTTCTCTTTCTTTCTCCCTCTCCCTTTTTTGGTTGGCTACTAAATATAATCTGGTGTCAGGGGGTGTCCTCTCTACCCCATGCTTATTTATAAATATCTTCCCCCAGAGTCTCAAGTATCATCAGGCTCAGTGGTCACCCCCATGGCAATGTTTGCTTTATAGGGTTTAAAGAAGTTTAAATGAACTCCTTTGCTGTGCCACAGGGATGCCACAGATGTCTTTCCTTGTAACCCTGAGGATCAGGATCTTTGTTGTGACAACAGCATAAGAAGCAGCAGCAGCAGAAGAGGTATTTAAGGATCCTGCTGTGCTGTCTGCTATTGGATATGTGAATCACAAGCCACCTATTGGCTTTCTTTTCTGCATCTCTCTCTCTCTGTACAATTTCTCTCAAAAGTTTTCATCTATTTTCTAAAAAATACAATTTGTTGTCAAGTTAGCTAACATACTGTGTACACAGTGTGCTCTTGGCTTTGGGAGTAGATTCCCATGATTCATCGCTTACATACAACACCCGGTGCTCATCCCCAAAAGTGCCCTCCTTAATGCCTATCACCCATTCTCCCCTCTCCCCTACACCCCTCATCAACCCTCAGTTTGTTCTCAGTATTTAAAATTTTCATATTTCTAACTGCAAAAAGTCATAGCTTTTAGTTTCAGTCTTGATCCAATCACCCATAGTGCAGACCTTCTGAGTGGTTATGGGAAAAGTTCAAAAGACCGGCAGCCGGCCACCCTCTTAGGTAACCATCTTCTCCTCCAGGGAATGTCAGTTAATCTCCCTAGGGTCAAGGTCCACATACAATAAGGTCTTTGGTCTATGGCTCAGATGGAAGCCATCAAGTTCCGTGATTGTCAGATTAGCCCTTTGGCATGCTAGCAATCAGCAACACTAAGCAAAACCCAGGTATGCTGGCTTGGGATTTTGCATTAGGAGGGTGTTGACTTACTTACTCCTCTGGTATTTTGGCAGGAGCTGGTACCAAATGCTGCTTCACCTTTTCTTTTCTCATTAGCACCTGGCCACAGGCCTGCAACTGGGGTGCCATGCTTCATTCTCCCCAGGATGCTGGTCTCCTCCTTTTCCACAAAACTCACAGAAAACCAACTCTGAGCCTGTCCCAGGGGTGCACAGTCACAATATCCACATGGCTGCCCCTAAGCTGTCAGTGATGGTCACCAGGATGCGGTGACCACACTGTTGTAGCTGGACCCTTGGTAAGTGGGCCTCAAGAGATAATTAGTTAAAGTTAGTTTTCTCTGCCTTTACAGGTGGGATGCTCAGAGACCACCTGCCAGACAAACACAGGCCAAACCCAACAACATGTTAAGCTGTGGTATATTGTAAGTTAACAACAATTCTTATCTGGGGGACAAGAGCGTTTTAGGGTTGGAAGAGACGGCAATATTGACAAAGACAAAAAGTGTGTCCAAAACACAAGCATGCGGCAACTGGCGGTTCTGTCTGAGGGGGCCTTTGCCATATCATGATGGAACCAGTCAGTTAGCCAAGAGGAGTTAGTTAAAGCTGACTAGGTGTCCTTGGTCATGAATGGGCCACCTTGTTCATGATCCAAATGTTTTAATTACCCCCTATTCACCCCATTGGTGAGGGAGGAAATTCTGCCCCCAAGTTACAAGGATGGCCACATACAACATTCAACGCCCGACACCGGACAGCTGAGACTGTCGGTTTATTAGTCACATATACTCACGGCTCAGTGTGGGAGGACACAGCAAGCCACACAAGGCGAAATGGGAGCTGCACTCAGAACACAGTGAACAGCCGGGGGCCACATGAGGCAGGCCTTGTAGTAGCAAGAGGGTGAGATAAAACTGTAGTTACTACGAGAGGATGTGATTGGCTTCTTTGAGTGATGCCATGAGCTGGCAGGAAAATGAAACCTACTACTGAGGGATGTGTAAGAACTGGGCCTGGTTCTCTTGAGGAGAGTTGTTTGGCTAGGAAAGCCAGACTCCACTGTGGGAGCAGAGTGTGGTGGGGAACTTGTGGTTAGGCCATTTAAGTCTCTCCGTTTCACCAGGTGTCAAGGCGGCATATGAAGTTGGGTCTTAATTTTTTGCCCCAATATATTAATATTTATGGGGATCAATAAAACTAGCATATTTGGGGACCTATTACTGAGTGTCTACTATATGACAAACATGTATCATCAGTGAACAAACCTAAGGTCCCTGTTCACAAGAAGTATGAAGTATACAAAGAGTGGCATAATTCTTTCTCAACATTCGCTTAGCACATGCATTGTTGTTTGAGTAGAAATAAGAAAATATTGAAGTTATTTATCTCTTCTAATCTCTTAGAAAAATTTAGAGATTTCCCAAAGTTTTGCTGATAAGAGAACTTTCTGAAGATCCTAATTTCCCTTCAGTTTTTGTTTCAGTCTTCTTGATAAAGCAGCATAACCTGAAGTGAAAGCATAAATATCTAGAGTAGTCCAAGGATGTCTATGAGACATAGAGTCAGCACTGATTTCTGATCACTACTCTTGAAAAAATACAAAGGTTTACCTCTCCTTCTTCCACAGATCCCAATGAAATGATGGAAGAAACATACAAAACCAGATCTGATGCACTACTTATTATCACGGGAAATGAGGGGGATGGTTTGCTACTGACACATCGGAGAAAACAATGAGAATTTGCTACAAGATAGAAAACTGGTAGAAAAAGATGAATGGTGAAATATAAAAGAGCAGAATCTCATGTCTTTAAAAAACTGAGTTTCTCTTAGAACCACAGGCTGATCCCAACTGGATGGAGTGCAGGCAGGAGACCATGAGCAAGGGAATTCAAGAAGGGGCTGTAGAACTTCAGAGGTTGTCTGCCACCTGGAACAAAGTTCTGTGACACGGAGATCCAACCCAGAGAACAAGGGCAGCACCCGGGAAATTTACAGCCTTGATAGGACAAAGATGCGGTCCCAGACACAAAAGGCAATTCCACAGAAACTGCCCTGGCCCAAGTCCCTTACCACCTCTTCCACAAAATCCCTGGAGGCAGGTCTCCTGCTCCCAGAATCTACAGTCACTGCTTCTTATTAGATGACTGGCTTTTAAGAGGTACAAAGATAATCTGTGGTAAGCCATCTTGTAAAAGCACTCAAATGATTACTTCAGTCTTTAAAATATCTATCTCAAGTGCTACTAATATGTGCCTAAAACCCTCATGAGAAACTAATGAATGCAATCTTCATTTGTTTCTCATATAAAAATGTACTCTGCTTACACATATACTTATCAATTAGGATTGTGTTCTCTGTGAATAACAGAAGACCCTGCAACAGTGGCTTTAAACGTAAGCCTAGGGAATCACTCGTTTAGATGTGAATGAGGGTAGCAGGCTCTTCCCTTTCTGGTCAGCTATGCTTAGCATGCAAGCCTTCCTCCTTCTGCTGCTGAAACTCATGGTCCCAAGATGGCCGCTGCGCCTCTGGATCTCAATGTCCACTTTAGGACAAGAAAGGAACAAAAAAAGGCTTAGTGTCTGGATCAGAAAAGCAAAGCCTTTGCCAGAAACTTCCACTGCTTGCGTATGACTGTACTGACCAGAACTGTGTCACATGGACCCTGTTACCTACAAGAGACATCTGGAAACCATTTCTACAACTCAACAACCTCAAGAATCGATCTATAGTTCCGCTTACCGCTTTGTACCTACAATTAAAGGCATTCATGAGTATCTATTAACCTTCACCATGCAGATTAATTCCAACTGAAGCTGGCTGCAGGAGAACCAGAGAAAGGGGGCTTTGGAATCCAGAAGACATGGGCAGGAATCCAGCTCCAGCACTTACCAGATGTGTGTATGGCATACATTTGATTTTTCTCTTTTGAAAGGTTTCTTTGGGCTTTCTTGTTTTTTAACAACATGAAAGAAATGCCTTTTAGCCATGCCTACAAAGCCTGTGAATCCCACTGTTGTCTGTTACTCTTCACAGTAGAGTAAGCCCCCATCTGGCATGTGCGCTAGACAAACTTGTACAAGTTACATGACTACTCTCAACTTGCTTCCTCTCCCTGTAAAACGGGAGAACGGCCCTTTCACTGGATAACTGCAAGGACTCTACAAGACGACACAGATAAAGTAAAAATGCCCCTGATGACTGAAAGAAAACCAGCCTCAAAGCAGGCTAGTAAATCCTTTTATCTGTTGTTTTACTGAAGATGAGAGCCAAGGATACAGGTTTTCAGATTACTCTGTGGAACTGCCCCAAGTTTATTAGATACAGGGGACTCTACATGCAAAAGAAGAAAGGGTGTGCGTGCTTGCAAGCAGTTCTCCAAGTCACAAGGACAAAGACAAGTCACAAGGTAGAATTTGTTATGGTTGTAACAATTAAGGTTTTTTGACTTCCACAGAGACATGTGAAAGACCCTTAGGTCATCTTTATACATGTTTCTATCATATCTGATTGTTTAAAAATTTTGCTTGCATGCCTTTGCTTAACTGGTTTTCTGGCTCTTCCTGTATTTAATTGTTCCTTGAGGTCATCTGAGATGGTCACAGGAAGCTGGTATCAGTCACCTACTACATTTTTAATGCACTCCACCCCCTCCAAAGCTACCCTCCCCCCTAGAAATTTACATTTTACACAAGCAATTACTTTGGAGGGCAGCCTTGCAAATGGATTATTTTTTGCAATGATTGTGAACCCACAAAAAAACCTTCAAACCTCAGTTTTGAGAAGCCTCTCCCAAACTGCTTGTTTTAGCAAAAACCCATGTAAAAGCACTACCTCTGACCATCTCATAGCTTTGGTCAGGGCTGGTGTGTGTGTGTGTGTGTGTGTGTGTTTCATTACACAATGCTTAGCATTTGATCAATGCCAAGTGGGTCCTGTTGAAATTAGCAGCAACCTAGAAATGAGAAATATTCTATCCCATAGCTGTATCTGTAACTGATTGTTATTACTTTAACCCAAAGCTACCCTAACTTCCCCCATGTCTCTAGTTTACCTGGTGGAACTGAGGTAATCTGAATACATTATGAACACAAGGAAATAAATTATTGAAAAAAAGAACCTATTTACACTTAAAAGTTACTGTCCATCTAGAAAGATTATTTAATGAGCATATTATCTCAAACTGTTAAATTAGAAGCTCACTAAATACAGTAAACATAAAATACAGTAAAAAAACAGACATGATTTCTGTGCTGTAACCTATATTATCAAAATATTCTTTCTAGAATTGTGGCATTTTTTTGTTTCTGTGTGTGTGTGTGTGTGTGTGTGTGTGTGTGTGTGTTCTCCAGTCTCTAGGGATATAGAAACAATACAATCTGAAATTAAAATATTCAAGTAACTGGTTACAATTAGACTATCTCCCAGAAGAGTCAAGGAAAGTCAGTAGAGAAAGTGCACTGTAAACTTAAGATATCATACAAATTTAAAGTGATGCATTGATAATTTTAATGTTTTTAACCAGGATTTTTAAAAAAGTCATCAGATATCTCTTTTGTTAGTAATTTATCCATTCATTCATTGTATTTTTAATGACTGATATACCAGACACTATTCTAATGAACTTATTTAGATTAGGTTATACAACAAATGGTCATGCTGGAAAACTCTGAACTATGAGAATATAGGTGATTTCAATTTTATTTTTCTTGATATAATTTAGTGTAAGGGCCATGCATAACTTTATGATAAAGAAAAGTTTAAATCTTCACTAACTTTAGCTAAAGTATGTGAAATACTTTAAAGGTAAGAAAAGAAAAATATATACAGCTGCAAAAGATCCAAGAACAGAAAGATGGGCAAGCGGAGGAAAGTTGGGGAGGGTGAACGGAGGGCGGGTGGGGTGGGATAGGGGGTGGGGGTTTGGGAGGAGTGAAAGGGGGAAGTCCAAGGAGGTGGGTGGGGAAAAGGGTGGGGCTTGGACCACTGACTCAGGTCTAAGTGGTCACCCAAGGGTTATAAAAGCTTGGTTGAACCTGGCCAGGAAAGCAGCCCCAAAGTCCAGCATTGGAACACAGGCAGAGACCGGTAGGCGTCAGCGGCTGCAGGCTCTAGCGGAAAGCAAACGCCCAGGGCAGCAGCTTTCTGGTCCAAGATGCTGCGCCTGTTCTTATCCCACCTGCTGGGAGTCTGGCTGCTACTGAGCCTACGTGCCAGAGAGATCCCAGCCCAGCAGGAGGAAGTGTTAAAGGCATGCGGCCGGGAGTTTGTCCGACTACAAATCCGGATCTGCGGCTCATCGTCCTTGGGAAGAAAGAGTCAGCAACACCGGGAACCTCGGCAGGCACCCGCCGCACTCCCAGGTGAGCGCTCCGGCCCCCGCCGCTCCCCACTTCCCATTGGCTGTGTTCGGAGGCGCACCCGCGCTGGGCGGCTCCAGACCGCGCTGGCTTCCCGCGCTTAGCCCTGACTCCGAGGTTGCTGATGCCTAAAAGTTTGGAATTTTCTCTTGCAATGTGCTTTTCTAGTGAGGTCGCACCCGGGATCTCACCAGAGGAAGTGAAAGCATCGGGCACAGCAGAGGCCTTTCCTGAGAGGCACTTGGTGCCCTTCAACTCCTGGCAGTCAGGATGATCGGGATGGGGACGAGGGGGAGCCACAGAGGTGGTTCTGTCGCCCAAAGACCCGCTGGAGGTGGGGGCGCACCTGGGTTGGACACCACAGTCAAGTCCGCAGGGCACAGAGCAGACGGTCGTGTGCGCTGGTTTGAGTGCCAAAGTGCATGGGACCGAACTCGGAGACCACTGCTAGGATCCTGGAGTGGTAAATATGAAGGGTTTTCTTAACAACTCTCCTCCTTTGCAAAAAATCTGGACTGTGGCCCACACCATCGAGAATCTCTTTTAATTTTATTTTTATTTGTAAATTTCATTGAAGGGGAGAGCCTAGCCTCCCACCCTCTTTGCAATGGGCCTTGAAGTTCATTTGCGAGAGAAGGGATTGAAGAGAAAGAAAAAGGCCTGATCCCCTACAGGAGAAAACCTGACCCCTCAGAATTGAGTACAGCTCAAATCTGGAATGGTTTAAAAAAAAAAAAAAAAAAAAACAACTTTGTTAGTAATACTATTTAGAGAGATAAAATGGAACCTAAGTTTAAGTAGCAATACAAACTTTCACATCTAATCAGTGTAATGGGTTATATTAAATTCAGAAAAGGCAAGCTCAATTATGAATAGTGTTTTATGTTTAAAACATGTATGCAATTTATGATAAATCACAACTATATTTTATAGGCTACATAATATATCCTATATTTAAGTGACCTTCACGTAAAATCATTGTGCACACTAAGCACGTTTACTTCTCTTTTATGGGATTTAAAGTACGATTATAAAGCTATTTACTTTATTTTTCTATACTGTTGGTCAGAGACTGATTTATTTAATGCAAGTTTTTACCTAATGCTTATATTCTACACTACAGAGTTTAGAAATTTACTCATTCAAAGTCGGCAAGACCAGACTGCATTGTGTTTCCTTTGTTAATTCACTTTTTCTCAGTAAATAATATGCTCATATTAAAGACTGAAACATACACATAAATACAATAAAAAAATAAAAAACACAGATACTAAAGACTCTGAAAAAATACGTGAATTTAATGAGAAAATGAAAACATCTACATTAAATGAGAAACTGACAGGCACTGTTAATGAGAAACGTATGGGCACCTGCCTGGCTCAGTGGGTAGAGCATGTGACTCTTATCTTGGAGTTGTATGTTTGAGACCCACCTTGGTGAATTTAAAAAATTTTTATAGTATTTTATGTCACAAATCTACTATATATATTTAACCATTCTTAGTGGACATTTAGGTTGTTTCCAAATTGTTACTTAAACACGATTTTCTGAGCACATTTAAATATAGCTATTTGGCCAAATTTCTGTTTCTGTAGCAGAGTATTGCGATTTTAAAGTTTTTTAAAAGGACTGTCTTCATTGCTACCCAGTACATAATTTAACTGGAAATAAACTAACAAAATATTGCCTGCAAGTGAAGATCAAGAAAAATGCTTAAATTACTAGGTAAGAATCATTTTGGAAGTACATATCAATCAAAATAACTTGTGATTCATGAGCTTATAAAACCTCTATTGTTAGTTTTTGTTTTGTATTATTGTTAGCTAGCCATTTTTTTTTTACCAGAGTGTATGCAGAAATAACACTCATTGCACCCCTTTAAAAAATAAGAGATATTTTTAACTAAAAGAGGTCTATGTTAGTAATTTTAGTTCAAAACACAGTAATTAAGAGGGCCCCTGGGTGGCTCAGTTGGTTAGGCATCTGACTTTGGCTCAGGTCATGATCTTGCTGTTTGTGAGTTCGAACCCCATATCAGGCTCTGTGCTGACAGTTCAGAGCCTGGAGCCTGCTTCAGATTCCGTGTCCCCCTCTCTCTCTGTCCCTCTCCTGCTTGTGCTCTGTCTCTCTCTCTCTCTCAAAAATAAATAAACAGTAAAAAAAGAGAGAGAGAGATGTTTATATGAATTCAGGTTGATTAGAATATTATCTTTTATTTACACTTGAGAAGGTAAAGCTGTTGATTGGAAAATGTTTCAAAATAAGTTTAAAAAATAATTTTAATAAATGAGTGCAATCAGGCAAAAGTAGACAAGTGGAACTACATCATACTAAAAAGCTTCTTCAGAGCAAAGGAAATAATCAGAGTAAAAAGGTAGTTTATGGATTAGGAGAAAGTATTTGCAAATCATATATCTGGAAGGGTTTAATTTCCGACATATATAAGGAACTCCTACAGCTCAATAGCAAAAAAGGTAATAATCCAATTACAAAATGGACTGAAGACATGAACAGACATTTTTGGCACAGGAGACATACAAGGGCCAACAGTTATAAGAAAAAAGCTCTATATCACTATCATCAGGGAGATGGAGATCAAAACAACAATGGTATCACTTCACAGCTGTCAGGATAGCTATTATCAAAAAAAAAGACAAGAATTGTTGAGGATGTGGAAATACTAGTACCTTTGTATACTGCTGGTGGGAAAGCAAAGCAAAATGGTGCAAGCACTGTGGGAAACACTGGGGAGATGCCTCAAAAAACAACAACACAAAAGAATTCCCATATGATCCAGCAACTCCACTTCGGCATATTCATCTAAAACAAATGAAATCCAAATTTTGAAGAGATGTTACCACTCCCACATGCATTGCTCACAATAGTCAAGATGTGAAAAAGAATGCCCAAAAACACAGCCTATGAATAAACACAGCAGAAACTACAATTGTTTTGCCTAATTCATTAACTGGCATTAAGTATATGGAAAGTTACTAAAGTTACTATTAGTTTTTCTCTGCATTCAATAAGGCCCCAACTAGAGAAGGTTTAAGTTTGAGCAAGGACAGTTTTATGGGGAGATTGAATTAAACTTGGGGTATCTTACTGAAGGAAAATGCAAAAACTTCTGACTACCAAAGAAATGGTACAAATTCTCATCTGTCAGGTTTAGAACATGAATGAGAACGAGCATCAGAAGGAAAGATAAAATACTAGAGTTTGTTTTCTTTCACTTGAAAACTCCCAACTATTGAAGTTTGTTACTGGCTGAAAGGAGAGCATGGAGACCCTTGCTAAAGAACTCACAGGAAAGGGGCCAGCCCCAGAGCATTCATGCCTGCCTGGGTGAGGGGGTGTGATTTCCTCTGATCAATAGTCATCAATGGTTACCCAGAAATCTACAGTCCATTGTTTAGATTTATATATCTTGGCTTCATTGTTTCCACTGTTTCAAGAGCCACACTTTATTAGTAAGCTGAAAAGGACAGTTGGCTGTCCATGAAGAACAGCAAGAACTGATACAGGTTTATACTATAATTTAAACTTCATCTGTGTTTCTAATGTTTCTGGTGCTAAAACTCTCAAAGTTGTGTACATGGAATACGTAAGGTTAGGAGAGAGTCTACATGACCGAGAGTTTTTTGAGAGCAGGAAATATGTTTCCTTTTTATTATATCTCTTACCTGGCAGTGCCAGAGACATGGAAACAGTCAATGCAGGTTCAACTGATCTAAGAAGAAAGATACCAGGGGCTCCCGGGTGGCTCAGTCGGTTAAGTGTCCGACTTCGGCTCAGGTCATGATCTCACAGTTCATGAGTTTGAGCCCCGTGTCGGGCTCTGTGCTGACCACTCGGAGCCTGGAGCCTGCTTCGGATTCTGTGTCTCCCTCTCTCTCTGCCCCTCCTCCACTCGCTCGCTCGCGTGCTCTCTCTCAAAAATAAATAAACATTTTTTAAAAATAAAAATTAAAAAAAAGGAAGACATCAGCTAGTTCCTGCAGGTTCCCAGTCCAAGTTCCAACCTTCTTATTTGCCCATCCTGGGATGTGTTTAAGAACAGACTCCCTTAACATGCAGAACTTGCGTGATCCACAACACTGGAACAAAAGTCATACAAAGTACATTAGTTAGTACACGCAGCACAACAGATACCAATCTCTTCTTAAAGTCACTGGTATTTTGGTCACTGTTCTTTTAGCCCATTTCTCTAGTAAATGTAAAAAATACTACTGATTTGGAGTAAATACTCTGGAGAAAAGAAATTGTTAAATAGATGTATGAGGGATGTCAGAGACCAATATCTCCTTTTAGATCAGAGGAGCTGAAAATTCTGCCTTTTTAACTTTATCCTGAGGCAGTAATCTGCCACCATGGAAGGTTTGAGAGGATTAAGTTAGAATTAAGTCAGAAGTTAGTAACAGAAAAAAATTAGTCAGGTAAGAAAAATTAATCTGGAGTCAAACTGAGTGTTTTCTTCGATGACCAAGATGACTTCAGAAATGTCAGAAGGAGTCAAAGACTATGATGAAAGCATTAAGGGGACATGAAGAAAGACAGACACGAGGTCTGTGGAGTAAAGCAGAATCTTAGTAATGCTGTAGTAATTTAAGCTGCCCAACTATAATCCGCTAAATTGTTTAATCAGGATACTTAACTCTGTTTTGATGTTTAATTCTATTAAGACAATACGTTCTTTCATGTCTCTGCAAAATTTTTTTTTTCTGATGTTCCTTGAGTATTTTTCTCTACCCCCTCCTTTTTTTTTTTTTAATTTAGAAATCGTGTCCTCCTCCATCACAAGTGGTGCAGAAGCCTTGAATGGGATGTTGGAATACGTTCCTGATTTGCCACAAGAGCTGAAGGCAACACTGTCTGAGAGGGAGCCATCATTCAGAGAACTACAACCTTCATTGAAGGATTCTAATCTTAACTTGGAAGAAGTGGAGAAAAGTATTCTTGGTAGACAAAATGAAGCTGAAGACCAAAGTCTTTCACAATTAGGAAGATCAAGGTTAGATGCACATTCTCGAATAAAGAGATCAAACTATATAAGATACAGTGACAGGTGTTGTAACGTAGGTTGTACCAGGAAAGAGCTTACTGATTTATGCTGAGATGAAAGTATTGTGTATTTCATCCAGTGTTCACATGTATTCCTGACACATTCACTGATGGTTCTGTCACCCCACTGATTATTAAAATATGAGAAATCATTATTTTGTGTTTGGGTTTTTCATTTGGTGTGTAACAAAATATTCCTTGAATTGTTATAGTTTGTGTTAATAATAACTTTTTATTCCAAAAAATATTTTTGCCTTTTAAATTAATGGTAATTAAATTGGGTTATTGCCTTTTTAATACTGTTAACTTAAAATGACATAATCTTTATCATTTTAAACACATATAATAACTTAAAAAAATTTTAATAGATAACTTAGCAAAAACTTATGCTTTGCATTAGTGAATAAGGATAAGCCTATTTTTAAAATTTGTATTTGATAAATTATAATCTGTCACCCACTCTTTCTCCTCTAGACCTAATGTCCAAATGTTATTTCACTACTTAATATTAAACAAATTATTTTAATAGCAAAAGAAATAAAAATAAAAAATAACTTATACAGTGCCTAACACCAGGTACACAAAAAGGACCAAAATGTTTTTAGTGATTTTAAACTCAAATCAGATATACAGAGTCACAAAACTTGGACTTTTCTTATAGGTTTTAAAAGATGTTTGTGTCTTCTTGAACTATTAATTGCAAACAATCAGATTGGATACTAAATCCATTTAATTTAGTTGGATTTTTCAAACTAGGGTTCTTCTAATGTTACCATCTAAGACATTAAAAGTAAATTATTTTTTAAGAAGAAAAATGAACAGATATATAGAAGAGAGTGAACAACTGAGTGTCATATATTACAGCAGAACTGTTTAACAAGGGAACAAGCTTTCTGTTCACTGAGAATTTACAAGCCATTTCTATAACAAAATAACTGTGAAATGATATGAAAACTTGTTAGAATAGTAAGTTAACAAATATCTTAGTATTTAGCCAGTTCCTTTGACTTACACACACATACAGTTTTAGGTAGCATTTATAGAAAAGTACACTTAAATAGCAAGTTAATCTCTATCAAATATCTGTAAACAGAATTTAAAAATTTCTCCCAAATTTTAAATCTCCATAATGGTTCACCATAATGAGGCCTTTAAGGTTTATTAAGTCCTAACCAAGGCCACCTTGTAAAACTTCATAAACAGCTGCAGAACCTCAGAGGCTATAAGCCATCTTGGACAAAGCCAGGAAGAATGCTATCTGAAATGGGAAGTCCTTCAAAGGAGAATAACGGCAGTACCCAGGAAACTTACAGCCCCAACACATGAAGAGGCATTCTTAGATACAGAAGGTATCTCCCAAGACCCTGTCCTGGCCTGCATCCCTGATATGTACCTCCATAAAAGCCCTCAAGGCAGGGTTCCTGGTCTCAGAATCTGCATTCACTACCTCTGATGATACGACCACACTTTAAGTGGTACAGTCTACAGTGAACCAGCTACTATATACATTCAAATAATCAGTTAACAGCTTCAAGATATCTAATTCTCATGTTACCAAAGTTCTCCTAAAACCCTCATGCAAAACTAATGGTTGTATGCTTAATTTATTTCTCACATGAAAGTTTTTTCATAGTATTCTCTAATAATTGTATTTCTATGGTGTTGGTTGTGATCTCTCCTTTTTCATTCATGATTTTATCTATTTGGGTCTTCTCTCTTTTCCTTTTGAGAAGTCTGGGTAGGGGTTTGTCAATTTTTTTTTATTCTTTCAAAAAAACAGCTCTTAAACTTATTGATCTGTTTTTTTGGATTCTGTATCATTTTTTTCCACGCTAATCTTTATTATTTCCCTTCTTCTGCTGGCTTTGGGCTTTATTTGTTGCTCCTTTTTTTTTTTTTTTTTTAACGTTTATTTATTTTTGGGACAGAGAGAGACAGAGCATGAACGGGGGAGGGGCAGAGAGAGAGGGAGACACAGAATCTGAAGCAGGCTCCAGGCTCTGAGCCATCAGCCCAGAGCCCGACGCGGGGCTCGAACTCACGAACCGCGAGATCATGACCTGAGCCGAAGTCGGACGCTCAACCGACTGAGCCACCCAGGCGCCTCTTGTTGCTCATTTTCTATCTCCTTTAGGTTAGATTGTGTATTTGGGACCTTTCTTGCTTCTTGAGACAGGCCTGAAATGCAATGCATTTTCCTCTTAGGACTGCCAGCGCTGCATCCCAAAGTGTTTGGACTGTCCTGTTTGCATTTTCATTTGCTTCCAGGTATTTTTTTTTATTTTTCTTCAATTTCTTGGTTAACCCATTCATTCTTTAGTAGGATGTTCTTTAACCTACATGTATTTGGGGGCATTCCAAATTTTTTCTTGTGGTTAATTTCAAGTTTCATCGCATTGTGATCTGAAAATATGCATGGTATGATCTCAATACTTTCATACTTATCAAGGGCTGTTTTGTGACCCAGTGTGTGATCTATTTTAGAGAATGTTCCATGTGCACTCAAGAAGAATGTGTATTCTGCTGCGTTAGGGTGAAATGTTCTGAATATATCTGTTAAGTCCATGTGGTACAATGTGTCATTCAGAGCCATTGTTTCCTTATTGATTTTCTGCTTAGACGATCTGTCCATTGTTATAAGTGGAGTATTAAAGTCTCCTACGATTACTGTCTTATTATCAGTAAGTTTTCCTTATATTTGTGATTAACTGATTTATATATCTGGGTTCTTCCACATTGGGGGCATAAACATTTATAATTGTTAGCTCTTCTTCATGGATAGACCCTTTAATTACATAATGCCCTTCCTTATCTCTTGTTACAGTCTTTGTTTTAAAGACTAGTTTGTCTGATATAAATATGGCTACTCCGGCTTTCTCTTGACATCCATTAGCATGATAGATGCTTCTCAGTCCTCTCACTTTCAATCTGCAGGTGTCTTCAGGTCTAAAATGAGTCTTTTGTAGGCAGCATATAAATGGATCTTGGTTTTGTTTTTGTTTTTGTTTTTGATCCATTCTGATACCCTATGTATTTTGATTGGGGCATTTAGTCAATTTACATTCAGAGTGATTACTCAAAGATATGGATTTAATGCCATTGTGTTATCTGTAGGTTTCATGTTCTTTGTGATGTTCTCTGGTCCTTTGTAGTCTTTAGTGCTTTCCACTCACAGAGTCCCCCTTAGGATCTCTTGCAGGGCTGGTTGAGTGGTCACAAACTTCTTTAGTTTTTGTTTGTCTGGGAAAGTCTTTATCTCTCCTTCTATTCTGAATGAGAGTCTTGCTGGATAAAGGATTCTTGGATGCATATTTTTCCTATTCAACACATTGAATATTTCCTGACACTCCCTTGTGGCCTGCCAAGTTTCAGTGGACAGGTCTGCTACTAACCTTATGTGTCTACCATTGTAGGTTAAGGACCTTTTTCCCCTACCTGCTTTCAGAATTCTCTCTTTATCTTTGTATTTTCTCAGTTTCAGTTGCGGTGTTGACCGGTCTTTGTTGATTTTAAAGGGAGTTCTCTGTGCCTCTTGGACTTGGATACCTACTTCCTTCCCCAGATTAGGGAAGCTCTCAACTATAATTTGTTCAAATAAACCTTCTTTCCCTTTCACTCTTCTTCTTCTCCTATGATATGGGTATTTTTTTGTTTCATGGAATCACTTAGTTCTCTAATTCTCCCTTCATTATCTAGTAAATTCCTTTTCCTCTATTTTTCAGCTTCATTATTTTCCATAATTTTATCTTCCATTTCACCTATTCTCTCCTATGCTTCTTCCATCCTCATTGTCACTGTATCTAGTTTATTTTGCATCTCAGTTATAGCATTTTTATATTAGTTCTAGTTCTAGGTCTTTGATCTTTGCAGCAAGAGCTTCTCTGGTGTCTTCTATGCTTTTTTCAAGCCCAGCTATTAGTTTTATGTTATTCTAAATTCTTGTTTAGATATATTATTTATATCTGTTTTGAACAATTCTCTGGCTGTGATTTTTTCCTGAACTTTCTTTTGTGGAGAATTCCTCCATTTTGTCATTTTGGCTAGGTTTCTGTCTTTGTGTGTTTTAAAACCTGTTATGCCACCCACACTTGAGAGTGTGACACATATTAATATATATATTAAATATATAAGTTAATATATTAAAAAGGGGTCATACGCTGTCCAGGGCCTCGCACTTCAGGAAGTGTTTTTTTGGTACATCTCATGCACTCTGTGTTGCATTTTGGCTGCTCTATCCCACTGACCAGTCCTCTGCAGAGTTCCTCCTTGCTCATCGTGGTGAAGTGTTTGGAACTTCAACCAGATGCACTTCAATTTGTTGAAGCAATTTGTTGGGGAAAAAAAAGGAAAGGCAGTGGGCTCAGCTTGATCCCATAAAAAGTGAAAAATGAAAGGGGAGCCAGAGAATCAAAAAACCATAAGTCTAAGTCCAGAGAAAGAGAAAGGAAAATAAAGAATAAGAAAGAGAAAAGATAGAACAAAAATAGAACAAAAATGACTTGTCAAAAAAATTTATATATATATATATATATGTGTGTGTGTGTGTGTATATATATACATTTATACACACACACACATTATATATTGACCAACATATATATTGATCAAATAATATATAATAGTATATATGACATATACTATATATTACATACAATATATAATAATACATATAATATTGACATATATATATACATACATAGAGAGAGAGAGAGAGGCACTAAAAAGAAACCAGAAACTATGAGCCTGATCCCAAAAGAAAAAAAGAAGAGGGAAGAAAGGAAAAAAAAAGTAAAACTAGCTGTCTGTTGGTGCCTGGGACCCGTGACTGCTGTTCTGGAGGAGAGGCCAGCTGCGTTGGGTCAGTCAGTCTTGCTCCAGTTGATAAGCAGTTGCCAGGCACGAAGGGGCGGGTTGGGTGTGTGTGTGTCCTGCCTCTGCTGGGGTCTGCTGCTCTCTGAAGTCCCACCATGTTGGCGTTGGGGGCGAGATGGCATCTCTCCACTCTATATGGGGTATCTCAACCCACACTGTTTAGGCAGCCCTTACAGAAAACCCGGGCGGTCAGCTTGCCCTGCTCCACAGTTCTCCCATGCCTTTTAGGCGCTTGGTTGGGATTCAAAACCCAGCTTGGTGTAGCTCCTCTCCCCTGTTCTAGAGTAGAGCCCCTCTGCCCTGCAGATAAAAGGCCTTTGGCTGGCACCTGCAGTGTCTTTTGTCCTGGGGGAGGCAATAAACCCTCTTCCCAAAGTACTCCAGGAAGGGGACTATTCTCTTCCAATGTGCCCCTGTGATCACTACTGTGCTCTATATACTCCAGACTGGCTCCCTCCTCCCCAGGAGCAGGCGCCAAGGCTCCGGCTTTGCTCCAGAGAAAGTCCTGCACTTCCCAACCTCCAAGTTTCAGCTCCTAAGGCTGTTTGCGAATAATAAACTGGCACTCTCTGTATTTCTTGTTCCCCAATCCATGGTCCAGAGAGGTTTTCCTCTTGTGCTCGCTTGATGCCGCACTTTCACAACTGCTCTCTCCCTTTTGTCTCTCCACAGAGACAAATTCACATACATGTGCCTTGATCCTGCCAAGCTGTCTCCTTCCAACTGTGGAGATCCTTTGTCACACTGCAGATCGATTCCCTGAGTGTTCCAAGTGATCTGACCTCAATACAGCCATGTTTGAGGTACAAAGAAAATCTCAGTCCTCCTACTCCTCCACCATCTTAACTTTCTGCCTCAACATTATTTTTTAAAGAAGTTTTCAGTTTACAAAAAAATGTAGCAAAAAGTACAGAGTTCCCATTTACCCCTCTCACTCACAGAAACAGTTTCCTCTATTATTAACATCTTGTATTAAGATCAGCAGTTTCTTCTTTTAATTTTTATTTTAATTCCAGTTAGTTAACATACAAGGTTATGTTAGTTTCAGGTACATAATATAGTGATTCAACAATGCCATACATCACCTGCTGCTCATCACAAGTGCATTCTTTAATCCCCATCACCTATTTAGCCCATCCCCCCCACCACCCTCCCCTCTGGTAACCATCAGTGTGTTCTCTATAATTAAGAGCCTATTTCTTGATTTCTCTCCCTCTCTTTTTTCCCTGTTGGTTGTTTGTTTTTAAAATTGCACATATGAGTGAAATGATATGGTATTTCTCTTTCTATGACTTACTTATTTCACTTAGCAATATATTCTCTAGCTCCATCCGTGTCATTGTAAATGGCAAATTTTCATTCTTTTTTATGGCTGAATAATATTCCACTGTATGTATGAATGTATATTAAGGAGTGCATATATCCTTCTGAATTAGTGTTTTTGTATTCCTTGGGTGAATACCCAGTAATGAGACTGATGCATCATAGGTTATTTTATTTTTAACTCTTTGAGGAACCTCCATACTGTTTTCCACAGTAGCTGTACAAGCTTGCATTCTCACCAACAGTGCATGAGTGTTCCTTTTCCTCCACATCCTCACCAACATCCGTTGTTTTTCTGTGTTGTTGATTTTAGCCATTCTGATAGCTGTGAGGTAATTTGTCATTGTAGTTTTAAACTGCATTTCCCTGATGATGAATGATGTTGAGCATCTTTTCATGTGTCTGTTGGCCTTCTGGACATCTTCATTGGAATACATGTATATTCATGTCTTCTGCCCATTTCTTAATTGAATTATTTGGTTTTTGGACATTAGTTTTATAAATTCTTTACAGATTTTGGATACTAACCCTTTATTATGTAAGTCATTTGCAAATATCTTCTCCATTCAATAGGTTGCCTTTTAGTTTTGTTGACTCTTTCCTTCACTGAGCAGAAGTTTTTTTATTCTGATGTTAGTCCCAACAGTTTATTTTTGCTTTTACTTCACTTGCCTCAGAAGATATATCTAGAAAAAAAAGTTGCTATGGTTGATGTCAAAGAGGTTACTGCCTGTGTTCTCTTCTAGGATTTTTATGGTTTCAGGTCTCACATTTAGGTCTTTAATTCCTTTTGAATCTATTTTCGTGTGTAAGAAAGTGGTCCAGTTTCTTTTGCATGTTGCTGTCCAGTTTTCTCAACACCATTTGTTGAAGAGACTATCCTTTTCCCATTGGATATTCTTTCCCGTTTTGTCAAATTTTAACTGACCATTTAGTTGTGGTTTCATTTCTGGGTTTTCTATTCTGTTCTACTGATCTATTTTTGTACCGGTACCTGCTGTTTTGATTACTAGAGCTTTGTAATATAACTTGAAGTTCAAAAGTTTGATGCCTACAACTTTGCTTTTCTTTTTCAAGACTGCTTTGGCTATTCAGGGTCTTTGGTGGTTACATACACATTTTAGGATTGTTTGCTCTAGCTCTGTGAAAAACACTGGTAGTATTTTGACAGGGATCACATTAAATGTGTTGATTGCTTTGGGTAGTATAAACATTTTAACATTAAATGTGTAGATTGCTTTGGTTAGTATAGACATTTTAACAATATTTGTTCTTCCAATCCATGAGCATGGAATGTCTTTCCATTTCTTTGTGTCATCTTCCATTTCTTTCACCAGTGTTTTATAGTTTTCAGAGTAGAGATCTTTCACCTCTTTGATTAGGTTTACTCCTAGGTAACTGGGATTGTTTTAACTGCTCTTTCTGTTGCTTCATTACTGGTGTATAGAAATGCAACAGATCTATGTAGGTTGATTTTGTATTCTGCAACTTTACTGAATTCATTCATTTATCAGTTCTAGCAGCTTTTGGTGAAGTATTTGGGTTTTCTATATATAGTATCATGTCATCTGCAAATAGTGAAAGTTTTGCTTTTTCATTACCAATTTGGACACCTTTTCTTTTTGTTGTCTGATGCTTGTGGCTAGGACTTCCAGCACTATGTTGAATAAAAGTGGGAGAGTGGACATCATTGTCTTGTTCCTGACCTTAAGGAAAAAGTTCTGAGTTCTTCCCCATGGAGGATGATGTTAGCTGTGGGTTTTTCATATATGGCCTTTATTATAATGAGGTATATTCCCTCTAACCCTACTTTGTTGAGGATTTTTATCATGAATGGACGGTGTACTCTGTCAGATGCTTCTCTGTATCTATTGAAATGATCAGATGGTTTTTATCCTTTCTCTTACATGATGTATCATGTTGATTCTTTTGTGAAGATTGAACCACCCTTGCAACCAAGGAATAAATCCCACTTGATCATGATTAATGATTTTTTTAAATGTATTGTTAAATTTGGTTTGCTAGTATTTTGTTAAGGATTTTTGCATCTATATTCATCAGAGATATTGGCCTGTAATTCTCTTTTTTAGCGAAGTCTTTATCTGGTTTTGGTATCATGGTAATGTTAGCCTCATGGAATGAATTTGGAAGTTTCATTCCATTTCTATTTTTTGAAATAGTTTGAGAACAATAGGCATTAATTCTTCCTTAAATGTTTGGCAGAATTCACCTGTGAAGCCATCTGGCCCTGGACTTTTGTTTGTTGGGAGTTTTTGATTAGTGATTCCTTTTTTTTGCCCGTTATTGGTCTGTTCAAATTTTCTATTTCTTCCTGTTTCAGTTTTGACAGTTTACATGTTTCTAACAATTTATCCATTTCTTCTAGGTTGTCCAGTTTGTTGGCATACAGATTTTCATAATATTCTCTTATAACTATATTTCCGAGATGTTGATTGTTATTTCTCCTCTCTCATTTGTGATTTTATTTATTTGAGTTCTTTGTAATTTTTCTTGGTAAGCCTAGCTAGAGGTTTATCAATTTTATTGATTTTTTCAAAGAAACAGCTCCTGATTTCATTGATATGTTGTATTTTTTCCTTAGTTTCTATCATTGTAGATTTGTTCTGCCAGGCTTTGGACTGCTCTCTGGCTTATTTACTTGGATGGGGATGATATCTAGTTGTAAACATGAAATGGGATGAGCTTAGGTCCTCCTATGCCACAATCTTCCCCAGATCATCCGTTTAATCTTACATGAGCTTTGGAAGATTGTATCTATCAAGGAGCTGGTCCATTTAATCTATTATATCAAATTCGTGGGCAAAGAGTTGTTCACAGCATTTCTTTAGTATCTTTTTAATGTCCATAATATCTGTAATGATGGACTCTCTTTCGTTTTTGATATTTGTATTGTGTCTACCCTCTTTTTCTCTTAATCTAGCCAGAGGTTTATCATTTCATTGATCTTTTAAAAACCAGATTTTGATGTCATTGATTTTCTCTATTGACTTCCTGTTTTCATGTTCATTGATTTCTAGCCTAATTGTCTCTACTTGCTTTGTGCTTAATGTGCTATTCTTTTTCTAGTCTCCTAAGGTAGAAGGTTAGATGACTCATTTTGGATATCTCTTCCTTCTAATACATGCATTCAATGCTATAAATTTTTCTGTAAGTGCTGCTTTTACTACATCCTACAAGTTGTGTTTTCATTTTCATTAAATTCAACATATTTTAAAATTTCTCTTGACAATGTCTATTTGATTCGTGTGTTTGATTCATGTTCTATCTTAGAGAGGCTAGAAAAAAGAAAGGTGTCAGGGTGACTAAGTGAGACACTAAAGGGAACCAGAATCAAGGGCAATGTGTCCTTCAGCCAATTACAGATGAAAGTAAGTTTGATGCTGTCAGGCATTTGGAAGTTCCAATGGATTTTCTTTAAAGGCAAGACTTTGGTCTGGAACCAAACCAGCAAGATCTCCAAAGTATGCCTGTAATATTTATTTCCCCTTCAATTTTCTTTGATTCATTCGTTGTTCAGAAGGTTATTGTTTAATTTCCATGTATTAGTGAATTTTCTAGTTTTATTTTTATTGATTTTTAGTTTCATACCATTGTAGTCAGAAAAAATATTTGGTATGATTTCAGTCTTCTTGAATTTACTAAGATTTGTTTTATGGGCTAACATATGGTTAATCCTACAAAATGTTCTACATATGCTGGAGAAGAATGTATATTCCACTGTTGTCAGATAGAATTTTCTGTGTAGGTCTATTAGGTCCATTTGGCTTATACTGCTATTCAATTCTTTGGATGGTCTATCCATCATTGATAGTTGGGTACTAAGTCCCCAACTATTATTGTATTTCTGTTTATTTCTCCTTTTAGTTCTGTTAGTTTTTGCTTCATGTATTTAGGTACTCCAATGTTAGTGCATAAATATTTACAATTGTTATATCTTCTTGAAATTTTGACCCCTTTAGCATTATATAATGATTTTCTTTGTCTTTTTTACCACTTTTAGATTAAAGTCTTTTTTTTTTTCTGACACAAATATAGCTACCCTTGCTTTTTTGTTGTAGTTATCATTTGCTTAAAATATCTCTTTCCATCCCTTCACTCTCAGTATAATGTGTCTTTAAGGGTAAAGTTAGTCTCTGGTAGGTAGCATATTGTTGGAACTTTTTTTTAATCCATTCAGCAATTTTATGTCTTTTGGAGAATTTAAGCCATCTTACATTTAAAGCAAATACTGATAAGTAAGGACGTACTATTGCCATTTTATTAACTGTTTTCTGGTTGTATTCTGGATTCATCATTCCTTGTTGCTTAACCTGTCGTCTTTGCATTTTGATGTCTTGTATCAATATGGTCTGACTTCTTTATCATGTTCTTTTATGTAATTACTACAGGCTCTTCCCTTGTAGTTACCGTGAGGCTTACATAAAATATCTTAAGGTTATTATAACACCCTAATTTAAACTAAGAACAAACTAAACCACAATAGAATTCTTAAGCTTTACACTTTTACTTCTCTTCCTCACATTTTCAGTTATTAACGTTATAATTTACATATTTTTATATTGTGTAACTAATAATAGATTGTTTATTTATAGTTATTTATACTACACTTGTTTTGTAACATATGAACTAGAATTTTAAGTGAATTACACACCATCATTACCATATTACAGAATCTAACTTTGACTACACATTTACCATTACCAGTGAGTTTTATAATGCCTTATGTTACAATTTTAATTAGCATTATTTTAGTTCTATTCAAAGAATTCTTTTAGAATTTAGAATTTCTTATAAGGCAGTTCTAGTGGTGATAAATCATCTCACCTTTATTTATTTGGGAAAATCTATCTTTCCTTCATTTCTGAAGGACAGCTTCACTGGGTATAGTGTTCTTGGTTGGCAGGTTTTTTTTTCCCTTTCAATAATTTGAATATTGTCATCCCATTCTCTTGTGGCCTGAAAAGTTTCTGTTGAGAAATCTGCCAGTAGTGTCTGCCAGTAGTCTGATGGACTACTCCCTTGCATGTACTTCTCCTTTTTCTGTTGCTGCTTTTATAATTCTTTGTCTTTGACTTTTGAAAGTTTAATTACAATGTTTCTTGGTATTCACTCTCTTTGGGGTCCTCTGGACCCCTTGGATCTGGATGTCTTCCCCAAGTTTGGGAAGTTTTCAGCCATTATTGCTTTAAATATACTTTCTCTCCCTTTCTCCTTTCTCTTCTCCTTTTAGAATATTGTTTCTTTCATTGTGTCTCAGAAGTCCCACAGGCTTTCTTTCTTCACCCTTTTTTATTCTTTTTTCTTTTTGCTCCTCCAACTGGGTAACTTCAAATGTCCTATCTTCCAGGCCAATGATTCTTTTTTTCTACACGATTGAGACTAGTTTTGAAGGTCCTTATTGAATTCTTCAATCTGGTTATGGTATTTTTCAGCTCTAGAATTTCTGCTTTCTTTCTTTTTTATGGTTTCTATTATTTTTGTTGAATTTTTTTTTCATGCATTATTTTCCTTATTTTGTTTAGTTGTCTGTGTTCAAGCAGTTGGCTAAGTTTAAGAGACTTTTTCGGAATTCCTTTTCTGAATTCTCATAAACCTCCATTTCTTTAGGATAAGTTATTAGAGATTTATTAGTTTCCTTTGGTGCAATATTTACTGATTTTTAAATAATTCTTGATTCTTGACATTGGTATCTGCTTATTTGAGTAAGCATTCTCCTCATATCCAAACTTTGCAGGTTTGCTTTGGCAGACATTTCTTCACCAGTCAGTTCAATCTGGATTTCTGGACATGTCTTTAGGTAACATTCAGGGGCAGGTGGTATCTCCTATTAGGGCTTATTTTTGGGTGAGGCAACTGTTCAAGCTCTTGAGGGCAGGTGTGGGGAGGTATGTGCCACTGACTGAGAATAACTGAATAGGACCACTGGCTTGGTTCCCTGCCCAAGTGAGGCTATAGGATAAGCTCCAGAGTTGCCTCAATTCTCTGGTCAGGCTTAGTAGATGCTTGGGACTGGATACTCGACTCAACAGTAGGTGGGGCTATGACTTATCTCCCCTGCCCTGATGGGGCTGCAATACAGAACTCAGAGCCTGCATGGATCATTGTTGTGGGACCTGAACCAGGAAAGAGTATAAACGGAATATCCTGGTCATGTGAGGCCACCAATTTTGCTCTGCAGAAGGGAAACCCACAAGCTGTGTTCTCTGTTCAAGTGCCACTGTAAGCATGGCTGATGGCTGGGCTATGCAGCTTCCTGTGTGCTCTGGTAAGGTTCTCTGGTTGGGCAAGCTGAAGGCTTGTATTCAACAATAAATGGGGCTATTAAATAGTTTCCCTCCCTAGGCATAACAGGAGAAGCAGCTCCAAGGCCACCAAGGTTCTTTGTATTCTTGACTCAAGTTCCTTGTCCAAACAGAAGCACTGACTTTGCTCTGAGGGCAATAAACTCTGCCCACCCATCTCTCAGTTTAAGCAATGCTAGATTACTGAGAAGCTTCTAAGTGTTTTCGTCAGCCCTTCCTGTCAGATGGGGCTGGAAGCCATACTCTACACTAGGTGGGGCTATGATTCAGCTCTTCTGCCTGGGAGTGAGCAGACTAGGATCCAAGGTTCACAAAACTCCTTGTTTGAGGACCTGAATCAAGCAGACCTGCACCCCACCGAGTTCCTTGGTCAGAGTATACTACTGACTTGGCTCTGCATATTAGCAAAATCACTGGTTAGGCCCCCTACTTGAGCTCACAGATAAGAACTTGGTCCACCAAGATCCAAGTACTAACTGCTTGCAGCCCCTCCCCATGGTTCCAACACAGATTGACCCTAGTTGAGTACTGCAGATTCCCCAGGATACTCTTGGAGTGCAACCAGTGCAGGAACTCCCATGAAGTGACCCACAATGCTGGTGAAGCTGGATATCCCCCGTGGACTCTTCTGACCCACTGGAGGAACTGTAGGCTCAGAGGAGACTCCTCAGCAAGGTGCCCTGTGAGCCTGAGGGAAGGGCAATGCCATCAGGTATAGCTATTCCTCTTACTCTTCTATGTAGTCTTGGTCTCTGTGGTACAGGGGGTTGTTTCAGCCTCATTCCCCTGTTAATGGTCCTAGTCCATGTTCTTTCAGCGTGTCTTGTCCATGGTAGGTGTCAGTTGCTATTCTTAGGAGAGGGAGTGAAGTCAGGAACAATCTACATCGCCATTTGGTGACATCACAGCTCAGTTGTTTTTTAAACTAGGGTTCTTTCATTCTTCGAAGAGATTCTAGCATGCATTTTTAAGTGATAAAATAAGTTGTCTTGAAAGACTCTTTCTTCGTGTAACAGGTATGAATTTATAAGCACTCTCTGTGTTGTGTGAGAAATATTTAACTTCTTCATTTTAATCACATGAACATAAATTAAACTTCTGCCACTGGGTGGGAATATCATACTTAAACATTATTTTAATAGGACTCTGCCATTAAGCTGTGCCTTGAAACATGGGGTCTTAGCATCAAAGCATCAAACACAGAAGATATTTCTGAAATTCTCAGTTCCCCAGAGTCTCAGAGCTTTCAAGTGAGCCCACTTGAATTATGTAACAGATTTGTACACAAGTATTTGAAAAAGAAGACAATATGGATAGTTACTGAATACTAATCAAAGCAAGGGACGTGAACTACACATCAACATGTCAAGTCCATTCAAAGACTACTGAGCAGTATAGCAAAACCCAAGAATTCAACTTCATATATATTTGATCATATTTTCCTTCTCCATATGTATATAGAGATAAGAAAAGTCAATACACTTATCCGTGTCTCTTCCTTATACCTTGTGAGAAGTATCTGCAAAATCTTTAGAATTACTGGGCATTTACAAATGATGGAAAGAGCAGTTTTAGGAAGATGCTCTTTAGTCCTCCTGATATTCCACTAATTCTTGCTAATGGTTGGTGTATTTATAACTTTTGCCATTTCTTGAGGAATATATAGGCAACTTAAAAGTAAATGGATTACTATTAAGATGTTGCATCAGGGTCTTGGGCAGTCACTAGGTGGTGATTCCTCAATTCTACAGCAAACTGGAGACAAGAGGAAATCCTTAAAAAAAAAAAAAAAAAAAAAAAGATGCCTAGCTTTGACACTGGGACATACTGACTTAATTGTTTTGACAAGCAACACAGGCATGGGATTTTTATTGAAAGTTCTCTAGGTGAATCTAATGTGCTGTAACATTGGGGAATCACTGGGCAGGGTTTTAGGGCCTAAGGTAGGAGAAGGACTATAGACCAGTGGCTGAACTCAAACATAAGTCATGCTACTGAGAAAGAGAATCCAGGTTATAGAAGATAGACTTCATTGGAAAGTTACTTTTTTTTCCTAATAAACAGCTAAAGATTATAAATCCAGTAAGTGTTTAAACAAAGTTTGGTACATTGTGTCATAGAATAATAATCAGCAATAAAAAGCAACCAAGTAGTGATCCATGCAAAAACCTGGGTGAATCTCCACAGAACTAAGCTAAGTGAAACAAGGCAGACCTAAAGGTTACATATTACATTATTCCTTTATAAAGATTCTTAAAATGACACAATTATACAAAGACCTATCTACTGAAGTAGGCTGGGGGTGGGGGGGGGGGGGGGGTGGTGGGAAGCCTGGGAGGGAATTTGGTATGACTATGAAGATCTTTGTAGTATTGGAATCATTTTAATTTTTAATTCTTTTTGTTCAATATATGAAATTTATTGTCAAATTGGTTTCCATACAACACCCAGTGCTCATCCCAAAAGGTGCCCTCCTCAATACCCATCACCCACCCTCCCCTCCCTCCCACCCCCATCAACCCTCAGTTGAAACCCCCATGGGTTTCTGTTAAGTTTCTCAGGATCCACAGAAGAGTGAAAACATATGGTATCTGTCTTTCTCTGTATGGCTTATTTCACTTAGCATAACACTCTCCAATTCCATCCACGTTGCTACAAAGGGCCATATTTCATTCTTTCTCATTGCCACGTAGTACTCCATTGTGTATATAAACCACAATTTCTTTATCCACTCATCAGTTGATGGACATTTAGGCTCTTTCCATAATTTGGCTATTGTTGAGAGTGCTGCTATAAACATTGGGGTACAAGTGCCCCTATGCATCTGTACTCCTGTATCCCTTGGGTAAATTCCTAGCAGAGCTACTGCTGGGTCATAGGGTAGGTCTATTTTTAATTTTTTAAGGAACCTCCACACTGTTTTCCAGAGTGGCTGCACCAATTTGCATTCCCACCAATAGTGCAAGAGGGTTCCCGTTTCTCCACATCCTCTCCAGCATCTATAGTCTCCTGACTTGTTCATTTTGGCCACTCTGACTGGCGTGAGGTGATATCTGAGTGTGGTTTTGATTTGTATTTCCCCGATGAGGAGCGACATTGAGCATCTTTTCATGTGCCTGTTGGCCATCCGGATGTCTTCTTTAGAGAAGTGTCTATTCATGTGTTCTGCCCATTTCTTCACTGGATTATTTGTTTTTGGGTGTGGAGTTTGGTGAGCTCTTTATAGATTTTGGATACTAGCCCTTTGTCCGATATGTCATTTGCAAATATCTTTTCCCATTCCGTTGGTTGCCTTTTAGTTTTGTTGATTATTTCCTTTGCTGTGCAGAAGCTTTTTATCTTCATGAGGTCCCAGTAGTTCATTTTTGCTTTTAATTCCCTTGCCTTTGGGGATGTGTCAAGTAAGAGATTGCTACGGCTGAGGTCAGAGGTCTTTTCCTGCTTTCTCCTCTAGGGTTTTGATGGTTTCCTGTCTCACATTCAAGTCCTTTATCCATTTTGAGTTTATTTTTGTGAATGGTGTGAGAAAGTGGTCTATTTCAACCTTCTGCATGTTTCTGTCCAGTTCTCCCAGCACCATTTGTTAAAGAGGCTGCCTTTTTTCCATTGGATGTTCTTTCCTGCTTTGTCAAAGATTAGTTGGCCAACTAATCTTTAGAATCGTTTTATAACTAGACTATAGCAATGTCAATACCCTAGTTGTGGTGTTATACTATAATTTCACAAGATGTTACCATCAAGAAAAACTGGGTAGAGCATAAACATGATCTTGCTGCATGACCGTTTAAATTTTTTTTATTACGTTTATTTTGAGAGAGAGAGAAAGCGTGTGAGCGGGGGAAGGGCAGAGAGAGAGGGAGACACAGAATTAAAAGCAGGATCCAGGCTCTGAGCTATCAGCACAGAGCCCGACACAAGGCTCGAACCCACAAGCCATGAGATCATGACCTGAGTTGAACGACTGAGCCACCCAGGCGCCCCTTGCTGCATGATTTCTTACATTCACATATGTGGATTTCTATGATTTCAAAATGTAAGATTTTCAAATTTTACAATTTTAAAAATTCCTCAAAGCCCTAAGAATCAGAGGGAGTAAGTGTAGGTTGTTTCCTGTGGACAATCAGATAAAAGGGTAGGAATTCATGGAAGATATAAAGTAGTTGGAAAGATACTGACTGTGAAATATGAAAGACCAGGAGATTCACTCTTTAAATACCTACTTCAAGTGCTTACAAAGCATGCCTAATACTCTCATGAGAAACTGAAAAATGTAAGCTTATTTCACATAAAAAAATTATACCAGTTATACATTTGTGTCAGTTAGGACTGTATTCTCTGTAAATAACAGAATATAATGTAACAGTGGCTTAAAGAAGCCTATGGAGTAAACATCTAGCATGCCACTGATGCCAGCAGGCTTCTCTCACTTTTCCAGTAAGCTGTAAGCTTAGCATATAGGCCTTCTTCCTATGCTCCCACCTCATGCTTCCAAGATGACTGCTGCATCTCCCAGTATCAGCGTACATTATAAATAGGGAAAGAAGGGGACATGAGAAGGCTTAGTGCCTGGATCAGAAAAGCAAAGGCTTTGTCAGAAACCTTCACATATGTTCTTACACTGCATTGGTCAGAAGTGTATCACACAAGCACTGCTACCTGCCTGTGTTAATTTTCTAGGATTGCAATAACAAAATACCAGAGACTTGGTGGTTTGAAGGAAATAAATGTATTTCCTCATAGTTTTGGAAGCTGGAAGTATAAGATTAAGGTGCTGGAAGGATTGGTATCTCCTGAAGGCCTCTCTCCTTAGATAGGAGCCAGCTGCCTTCTCAATGTGTCCTTCCATGTCCTTCTTTCTGTGTGCTTACATTCCAGGTATCTCTTCCTCTTCTTATAAGGAAACCAGTCACATTTGATTAGCGCCTTACCTACATGACATTTAACCAGAATTATTTCTTGAAAGACTCTATCTCCAAACACAATATATTCTAAGGTATTGGGGTTTGGGGTTTGGTTTTCTACATATTAATTTGGGGTACACAATTCAGTCTATAACATTCTATCCTCTAACCCATCAAAATTCATGACCTTCTCACATGCAAAAGACATTCATTCCCATTCCAACAGCTCAAAATTCTTTTTAATAAAAATTTTTAACGTTTATTTTTTGAGAGAGAGTTCAAGCGGGAGGAGGGGGGACAGAAAGAGAGGGAGAGAGAAATCCCAAGCTGGCTCCACAGTCACCGCAGAGCCCAATGCAGGGCTTAAACTCACAAACCATGAGATCATTATCTGAGACGAAACCAGACGCACCAACAGCTCGAAATTCTTAACCCATTCTAGCATCAATTCTAGGTCTGAAGTCTTATCTGAAGATCTTCCAAATCACATATGGGTGACACTCAAGGTATGATTTATCCTGAGGCAAAATTCCTTTCTGCAGGACAACCTGTGAAATCAGGCAGTTTATATGTTCTGTAACACAATGGTGAGAAACAATGGGATAGGCATAGGATAAACATTCCCAATTCCACAAGGGAAAAATATAAAAAAGAGAAAAGGTGATGGGTTCCAAGCAAGTGTATATATAACATGACAAGGCAAATTCCTTTAGATTTTAATGCTCAAGTATAATCCTTTTTGGCTTGATGCTCTGCCTTTTGGACCTGCTGGGGCTCTACCTTGGGCAGCTGCACTTTCTCATAACTCTGGGCAAAAGTCTTACCCATGAGACAATGGGAGATAGCAGTCTTGTCTTCTGAAATAAAGGAGGAAGCAGCTTTGCCCCAGGACCTGTGGTGCAGAAGCAGCCCTACTAATCCCTGAATCATCGTTAAATGTCTTGTAGGTAAGGCCCTACCTTCTTTTCCTGAAGAATAATATTCATAATGGAATAGTTCTACTCTTCCATTCTGTAGAATCCCAGAAGTTCAAGGCTTCTTTCATTTTGTTCCACATTTGTTCCTTTAGTCCAATCTGGACACATTTCTGCTGGCACAGACCCGTCATTATTTCTGGCTTCTGCTTAGATCCACGGGTAATCTCTTTATGGAGTTATTGCATCATCAAGCCATATTCTCGATGGCCTCTCCAGGAAAATTTCTTGTTTTTTTGCAATATGGATAGGTTGAGAATTTTACCAATCTTCAAGTTCTGGTCCATTTTCCTTAACAATTTCTTCAATTTATCTTTCTCCTCTAGCATTGTATTATAAGCACAGAGGCAAAAACAGGCAGCACCTTAAACACTTCACTGAGAAATCTCTTCCGCTAAATATCCACGTTCATCACTTGTAACTTCTACTTTCCACACAACATTAGAAGAAAACTCAGACAAATTCTTTGCAACTTTATAACAAGAATCATCTTTCCTATAGTCTCAATAACATATTCTCCATTTCTGTATGAGATTTCACACAGAAAGCCACCATTACCATTCATGTTCCCACCAACAATCTCTTCAAGGCAATCTAAACTTGTTTTCGGATTCTCTTAAAACCTCTATTATCCAGCTTCTAACTATTATTCAGTTCTAAAACCACTTGCACCGTATTAGATTTTAATCACAATCACTTCTCCATACCAAAATCTGTATTCATTTGCTAGGGCTGCCATAATAAAGCAATACAGTCCGGATGGCCAACAGTAACTTTTTTTCTCACATTGTTGAGGCTGAAAGATATCAAGGTTCTGGCAGGGTTAATTTCTCCTGGGGCCTCTCTCTTTGGCTTGCTGATAGTTGCTTCCTTGCTATATTCTCACATGGTGTTTTCTTGGTGTGTACACAACTCCATGTCCCTCTTTTTTTTCTTATAAGGGCACAAGTAATATTGGATTAGGACCAACCTTTATGACCTCATTTAACCTTAATTACCTTTTGACATGCCCAATCTCTTAAAATTGTCACATCCTAAAGTACTGGGGGTTAGGGATCCAACAAATAAATTTTGGGGAGGGAAACACAGTGTCTCTATTAAGAGACACTGGGAAATCATTCCTAGCACTGACAGACTAAAGAGCTGAGGTAAGCTGAAAGAAGAGATGAAAAAGGGGATTGGGCAAGTCAACCTAAAGTTTTGATCATGCCTGTGGCTCTTACACCACAAATGATTCATTCAAAGATACTGATCTGTATCTATTCACCTTCATCATTTTAGTTAACTCCAACACAAGTTGGATTCAAGGGATACAGTAGCAAAAAAGGAGATGTTAGAATCCAGTAGACATGGGGTAGGACTTACAGATCCAGCACTTAACAGCTATATTCATTAGAACATTTGTATCTTTTCTTTAAAAAGGTTTCTTTGTCTCTTTTCAAGGACATGTGAACACGTTAGTTGTGCCCCAAATTTGTGAATCCCGAATTTCTCAGTGACCCTCAACTGTAGGGTAAGCCCACATATTGTACATGTGAAAGCCAAAGTTATACTTGACAAGGTCTTTCACCTTTCTCAACTTGATGTCTTCTTTGTAAAAAAAAAAAAAGGAAATGTCCACATCAATGGACGATAGTGAGAACTCCAAAAGATGAGTCATGTAGGATGCCCACAAACTAGTCAAGAATTCAATATATCTGTGTTCTTTCTCTCTTCTCAGTTCTAACCTTATGGTCTGCTTAGAGATGCTCTATGATCCATTTAACTTTTGTTCATCAAGATGGCCAGGTCTCAGGAAATATGTCTAAACATTTTATGAGTCCTTGAACTGAAAACTTTATACTCATGTTCTTTACATCTTCTAGAACAGTGCCTATTACATACTAGGTACATTATAAATGACTGTCTAAACCAATAATTCTTTGATGCTTTATTCAATTATTTCTTACTCGAAATGAGTTGATACTGAAGTAGTTTCTTTTGCCAGTTGACAGAATTTCAAAGTCAAAAATAAAAGCAATTGAAAAAATTATGCTACATCAAAAAAACAATGTGCATGACCTTTCTTAGTTGCAAAAGAAACAAGATGCTTCTTCAGATAAAGCCAAGACATGTTAAAATTATGTATTATCATAAAACATATATGAAAAAGTAAAATTGTAAAAACTTGAAATAATTTACAGTTATATTTTCAATGCAAAGACTTCAATATATTTGTAGAGAATATTTTTCTATTTATGCATAGTATTATTTCCATTTAGGGAGATTAAAGATATTTTACAAAATGTCCTTTAATAATAGAAAATAGCAAAATGGCAGACTGTGAAGCTACAAGCTCTTGTTCCCCTGTGGAAACATAAGCAGAAACTGGCCAAACTAACTGCAGAAAAGTTCTGAAAACCATGAAAACAATCTAGTTATGATAGCTTAATGAATGTCACCTTCACAACATTAGTGATTTGTGGTATTTTAATTGTTCTTGTCCCACCCTCACATGAAGTGTTAGTCTTGGCCTGGAAGAGGGGGAAGTCTAGTAACTCCCTCTCTTGAACCAGAGTGAAGAGTTGACATTTGTAAGTTATTGTATTTGACAGCTATCCAAAAGACTGGCATTTGTTTAACCCACCTCAGATCTCAAGTGGGAAAGCAGAGGGCACTGCTTATGAAATCTGCAAAGAGTCTACAGACTCACAAAACACCAGAGGCAAGAGATTATGGGTGGAGACTTAAAATAGACAATCTCAAGCCTGGAGAAGAAGTGGGGCAAAACTCTTCATGGAATTAACACATTAAAGCACCTGCGCACACAGAGTAATGGAGAAACTCACAGGAAGGACAAGGCGAGACACAGGCTCAGAAAAGATATGAGAATAGGCTTTCACTTCTGGCTGTTCTCAGGATCAGAGCAAGTCTAGCTCATTGGTGGAAGGTCATATCAGTTCGGAGACAACCTGCTAAAACTGGAAGAGCAGTTTTTCCAATTGCCTCATTTCTAACAACAACAAAAAAATCACAAGGCATATATAAAGATGAAAACAAAGATCATTTAAAAGAACCATATAAATTGACAGAAACCATCCTTGCAGAAGCCCAGACACTAGATGTACCAAACACTTCAGTAAAACTGTTCTAAGTATACTGAATTAACTAAAGGAAATGACTACAAATATCTAAAGAAAATTAATAAATTAATGTGTCAACAAAATGAGAATATCAACAAAGAGAAAATATGAAAAAGCCAAAAAATAAATTACTAAGTTGAGAAGTTACCTATGGGTATCACTAGCAGATTTGAGCACTCAGAAGAAATAATCAGGAAATGTGAAGAAAAGACAATTGAAATAATTGAGTCTGAGAAACAGAATGAAGACAAATAAACACAGCCTAACAGATTTCTGGGACACTATCAAATGGTCACTATATACATTATGGGAATTTCATAAGATTAAGAGAGAAAAAGTAGCAAAAAATATATTTGAAGAAATAATGACTAAAACTTTCTAAATTTGATTAAAGACAAGAATGTATAATCCAGGGAGCTCAGCAAACTCCAAGCTGGATAAATACAAAATAAACCAAATATACACATCATAATGAAGCAAAAAATGAAAGGCAAAGGCAAGGAAAACATCTTGAAGGCAGCAAGAGGAAAGTTATTTGTCATATACAAGGGCCCCTCAATCACATTATCATTTTACTTCTCAGTGAGAACCTCAGAACCCAGAAACTAGTAGAATGACATATTTCAAGTGCTGAAAGATAAAAACAGACAACCAATAATTCTATGTATAGCAAACTGTCCTTTGAAAGTAAAAGGGGGTGTCTGGGTGGCTCATTCATTAAGCATTTGACTTTGGCTCAGGTCATGATCTCACAATTCGTGAGTTTGAGTCCCATATCAGGTAAGCTTAAGCCCTGCTTCAGGTGAGCTCGAGGCCCACTTGGATGAGCCCACTTTTCTCTCTCTCTGCCCCTCCTGGGATTCTCTCTCTGTGTCCCTCACTCACTTGCACCCTCTTTCTCAAAAAATAAAAAAGTAAAAGAAAAATAAGGCATATCAGATAAGAAAACATTGAGGGAATTTATTACCACCACACCTGCCCTAAAAGAAATGCTAAGGGGAGTTCTTCAGGTTAAAATTAAAAAATACTCGACATAACTCAAAGGCATATTGAAAAATAAATATTTCTCTTAAAAGTAAACACAAGGGCAAATATAAAAACCAGTATTACTGTCACTGTAGTTTGAAATTCCTTTTTTAAAATTTTGTATAGGATTAAAAGACACAAAGACTTAAAAAAATTCCAAAAGTATGGTAGTGTGTACACAATGTAAAAAGAGGTTATCTGTGACATCCATAATATAAAATGGTGAGAACAGAGTTATATAGAAATAGAAACTTTGTATGGGATTGAAGTTAAATTGGTATCAATTAAAATTAGATGTAATAATTTTAGGAAGTTGTCTGCAGTCACCATGGTGAGCACAATAAAATACAGAGAGAATATACACAAAAGGAAATGAGAAGGAAATAAACATATATCATTACCAAAAAATCAGAAACAGGAACGAAGATAGTAACAAAGGAAATAAGGACAAAAAGAGCTTTACAACATACAGAAAACAAATAGAAAAATAGGAAAAGTAAGCTTTTCCTTATCAGTAACACTTTAAATATAAATGGATTAAAGTTTTCATTCAAAAGGCTGAGATTGGCAGAATGAATGAGTAAATATATTGTAAGTACATCCAGTCTACAGTAGACTCACTTTAAATCTAAAGACACAAATAGGTTGAAAGTTAAAGGATGAAAAAAATTTTCATATAAATATGAACCAAAAGAGAACTAGGACTGGTATACACTATGGTCTGAATGTTTGTGTGATCCTCAAAATTCTTATGTTGAAATCTTGATCCCCTATGTGATAGTATTAGGAAGTAGGGTTTTTGGGGAGGTGCTTAGGTCATGATGGTGCTCATGAATGGGATTAATATTGTATAAAAGAAACCCCACAGAGCTCCCTAGCCCCTTCCACTATGTGAGGACACAGCAAGGAGCTGACACTCTGAAACCCAGAAGACAGCCTTCACCAGAACTGAACTATGCTGGCACCCTGAATTCAGACTTCCAGCCTCTGGAACTGTGAGGCAGAAATGTTGCTTATAAGCCATGCAGTCTGTGGTGTTTTATTATAGCAGACCGAACAGACTGAGATTCTATACTCCTATCAGATAAAATAGATTTCTAGTCAAAAATTGTTACAAATAACAATAAATATTAAGAATGGGGCTTATTCATTCAGAATATATAACAGTTACAAACATATATGTAACAATCTCCAGAGCCCCCAAATCTATGAAGTAAACACTGATAAAATTCAGTGAATAATTAGCTCTACCACAAAAGTTGGATATTTCAATTTTTGTTGAAAAGATCAACAAAAGTGACAAACACTTAGCATGCTGATTAAAAAAGAGAGAGAAGACTCTACTTACTAAAATTAGAAATGAAGCCTGGGATAATGTTACTGATTGTAGACAAGTAAAAGGTACTGTAACAGAATACTACTTACTACTGTATGCACATAAAAGGGATAACAAGATGAAATGAATATATTCCTAGAAGAAAATTAATCTACCAAAATCAATCATGAAGAATAGAAAATCTAAATAATTTTATACCCAGTGGGGATACTGAATCAGTAATCAAATTCTGGCAACAAACATAAAAGCCCAGGACAAGATGGTGTCACTGGTAAATTCTACCAAACCTTTAAAGAAGAATTAAAATCAAACCTCAAAATTTTCCAAAAACTTGAAGAGGTAGAACACTTCCTAACTCATTCTCAGGGACCAACATTACTCTGATACCAAATCCAGACAAAGACACTACATAGGAAACTGCAGACCAATATCCCTTATGAATACTGACAACAAAATCCTCAATAAAAAACAGCAAACTCATTTCCACAGAGTATTAAAAGGATACCCACCTCATGACTGAGATTTATTCCTGGAATGCAAGGACAATTCAACATACAAAAATCAACTAATGTAATACACCACATTAATAGAATGATGGCAGGAAAACATGTCATAAAAGAATTTGATAAAATTCAACACCATTTCATGATAAAAAAAAAAAACTACCAACAAACTAGGAACAGAAAAACTCTTCCTCAAGATGATAAAGTGTATGTGTGAAAAACCTAACTTAACATCATTCTCAATAGTGAAGGACTGAAAACTTATCCCTTAGGATCAGGAACAAGGAAAAGATGACCACTTTCAGCCTTTCAATTCAATATCGTAGCCAGAAAAATAATATAACAGAAAGGGAGGACAAGGCATGCAGATTGGAAAAGAATAAATAAAATATTATATGCCTGAAGACAATATGATCTTATTCAGAGAAATATCTAAAGATTCCACAAAACTGTTAGAGCTAATAAAAAATTTCAATAAAGTATCAGGATACAAAATCAACATGTAAAAATTGGCTATATTTATATACACTAACAATGAACATCCATAAATGCAATGGAGAAGACAATTCCATTTACAAGAGCATCAAAAACAATACAACACTTAGGAATAGAGTTAAACAAAGAGAAACCTACAAAACATTTGTTAAAAGCAATTAAACAAGGCATAAATAAATGAAAACACATATGTTCATGGATCAGAACACTCAATATTGTTGAGAGGTCAATACTATCCAAAGTGATCTACAGGTTCAGTGGCATCCCTATCAAAATGCCTATGACTTTTTTTTTTGGCAGAAATAGAACTAAAATAAATAATAATAAAGTTATTTTTCCCTTAAATTTGATTTCAAAACTTTCTACAAAGCTTCAGCTGCAGTAATCAAAACAGTGAGGTACTGACATAAGGACAGTCATATAAATCAATGGAACAGAACAAGGAGGCCAAGAATAAACTCTTGGTTTGGCCAAATGGTTTTAGAAAAGGGTGCCAAGACGATTTAATAGAGAAAGGACAATCTTTTCAGCAAGTGGTGCTGGGAAAACTGGATATCCACCCGCAAAAGAAGGACTTGGACACTGTCCTCACATGATACATAAAATTTAACTCAAAATTTATCAGAGACATAAAGGTAAGAGCTAAAAATAAAACTATTAGAAGAAAATGCAAGAGAAAATCTTGTTGACATTGGATGTGGCAATGATTTTATGGATATGACACCAAAAGCATAGACAACAAAAGAAAATAGATATATTGGACTTCAACAAAATTTAAAACATTTGTTCTCTTGGACGCTGTCCTGAGCAACATATTTATGGATATTTTCCTTAGGCAAGGGAAACAAAAGCAAACATAAACTATTGGGACTACACCAAAATAAAAAGGTTTTGAACAGGGAAGGAAACCATCAACAAAACAAAAAGGCAACCTACTGAATGGGAGAGGATATCTGCAAATGATACATCTGATATGAGATTAATATCCAAAAAATATAAAGAACTTAACACAAAAAACAAACAATCCAAAATGGGCAATCTAAAAATGGACAGAGGACCTAAATAGACATTTTCCCAAAGACATACAGATGGCCAACAGACATTAAAAGATGTTCAACATGGGGTGCTTAGGTGGCTCAGTCAGTTAAGCATCTTACTTTAGCTCAGGTCATGATCTCACAGCTCATGAGTTCGAGCCCCACATCAGGCTCTGCGCTGACAGCTTGGAGCCTGGAGCCTGCTTTGGATTCTTTGTCTCCCTCTCTCTCTGCCCCTCCCCTGGTCATGTCTGTCTGTCTGTCTCTCTGTCTCTCAAAAATAAATAAACATTAAATTTTTTTAAAAAAAAGAAAAGATGCTCAACATCAATAATCATCAAGGAAATGAATATCAAAACCACAAGAGATATCTCATACCAGTCAGAATGGCTAGTATCAAAAACACAAGAAATAATAAATACTGATGAAGATGAGAAAAGGGAACCCTCATGCACTATTGGTGGGAATGTAAACTGGTGTAGCTACTGTGGAAAACAGTATGGAAATTCCTCAAAAAAATTAAAAATGGAAATATCATATGATCCAGCAATTTCACTATTGGGTAATTACCAAAGAAAAAAAAACACTAATTCTAAAAGATATATGCATCTTGATGTTTACTGAACCATCATTTACAATAGCCAAAATATGGAAGTAATTCAAGTGTCCATCAATAGATGAATGGATAAAGAAGTGTCCATCAACAGATGAATGGATACACACACACACACACACACACATACACACTGGAATATTACCCAAGCATTAAAAAAGGATGAAATCTTGCCATTTGCAACAAAAGGGATGGACATAGAGGGTATTATGCTAAGTGAGATATGTCGGACAGAGAAAGACAAATTCCGTATGATTTCACTTATATGTGGAATCTAAGAAATAAAACAAACAAGCAGAAAGAGACCCATAAATACAGAAAACAAACTGGTGGTTGCCAGAGGTATAGAGGGTAGGGGTATAGGAAAATAGATAAAGGAAATAAAGAGATACAAACTTCTAGTAATAAAATAAGTTATAGAGATGAAGAAAGTACAGTATAGGGAATTTAGTCAATAATATTATAATAACATTGATGGTGACAGATGGTGAATACACATTGTGGTGAGCAGTGAGTAATGTATAGAATTACCAAACCAATATGTTGTACACCTGAAATTAATATGACATTGTATGTTAATTATACTACAATAAAAATAAGTCGATTTCAAGAAAAAAATTTTTAAGTTTATTTTTGAGATGGGGGTGAGGGGAAGGACAGAGGATTTGAAGTGCGCTCCACACTGATAGCAGAGAGCCCAACATGGGGCTCAAGCCCACAAGGATCATGATAGTGATACAATAGAGATCATATCTTGAGATCATGACCTGAGCTGAAGTCGGATGCTTAACCAGCTGAGCTATCCAGGCACTCCCAAAGAAAACACTGAAAAATATTTTTTGTAAATAGCTTTTCCTGTCTTTTTTTTAGTTTATTTATTTATTTTGAGAGAGAGTGAGAGTGGAGGAGGGGCAGAGAGAGACAGTGAGAGAATCCCAAGCAGGCTCCACACTGTCAGCGCAGAGCCCGATGTGGGGTTCAAACTCATGAACTGTGAGATCATGATCCGAGCCAAAGTCAAACACTCAACCAACTGAGCCACCCAGGCACTCCCCAAAGAAAACATTTTTAAACATTCATGTATCAAAGGACACTATCAAGAGCATGAAATAAAAACTCACAAAATGGGAGAAAATAACTGCAAATCAAAAACAAGGTTAATATCTAGGGTTAATATCTAGAACATATAAAATTGAAAACAAGGTTTATAAAGAATTTTCAGCATGATATGAAGAGACACCTGGAAATTCATTTCTAAATAATCAATTACAGGGGAACCTGGGTGGCTCAGTCAGTTAAGTGTTTTGGCTCAGGTCTCATGGTTTTTAAGTTCGAGCCCCAGGTCGGGCTCTGCTTGGGATTCTCTGTCTCCCTCGCTCTCTGCTCTTCCCCCACCACCTTGCGCTCATGCTTGCTCTTTTTCACAAAAATAGACTTTTAAAAATATACATTAAATTATCAATTACTTTGCGGAACTTTATGGCACATGGTCTGTTATCCAAATTGGTCAACCCATAAAAATACCTTCAAAACGTCAGTTTTTAAAAGCCTCTCCTAAACTGCTTGTCTTAATGAAAATGTATCTAAAATGACTTGTCTGACCATCCCATAGCTCTAGACAGATATTATGTGAAGAGTTACACAATGGCCAGTATCTGACAAATAGCATTCCTCCAATTATGAGAGATCTAAATCATATATTTTTATTGGAAACTGAGAATCTTTATTAGCTTATTCCAAAAGTACTATAACTTCCCCAGTAAGCCCTCAGGCTTACCTGAGTGGAGCAGATCTAGTCTGACTGGATTTTGAACAAACAAAACAGGTTTATAAACATGTGATCCAATTTGTATTTAAAAGTTTATGTATACTCTGAGAGTCATCTAATGAGCCCATTTCCGCCAGATGTGTTACTTATTTTAAAATTTAAAAAGTGACAAAAACCTGATCACAAAATGCAACAATCACAGAATACCATAAATCCATCATAAAGATAAAAGGGTTTTATACAAATATGTGTCACCAACATATTCTTCCTGGAACTGTGAAATCCTATTGATTTTTCCTTGGGGTGTGTGTGCGTGTGTGTGTGTGCGTGCGTGCGTGTGTGTGTGTGTGTGTGTGTGTGTGTGTGTGTTCTCCGGTATCTAGAGATGATAATTACAATTTCAAATAAAAAATATTCAGATAGCTAGTAACAACTCACCAACCACCCAGGGAAATCAAAAGAAAATGAAATTGGTAGAAAGTGATACAATCTGATTACCCACCACTGTAAGATCCTCAATCTGGTGCTAAGATTGAAGAGACAAAACCAGAGGTCCACGTGTTTTCCTAACCCTTATCAGGATCTCCAGAGAGCAGAAGATCCCTCTAATCTTAGGATTCCCGTCCCCTGCAATATGGAATAGAAAAGTCCATGTAAACTTTACACATTATTGTACAAACGTAAAGTGATATTTTAGGAATTTTAATACTTTTCACAGGACTTGGTTTAAACATCATCAGGTTTCTTTCTTTTGTGAACAATTTTCTGTCCATCCATCACAATACTATAGACTAATGTGCAAGGAACTACAGAAATCAATCTAACTGTTGTACGGTTTTTTAATGCTTGAAGACGAAATACATATAAACAGGGTAGTTTGTAAAAATAATAGGTTGTGCAGCAAGTATTAAACTAAGATGATCTCTAGCTGATGAGTTTACAAGGTCCATTTTATTTTTTTAACTATATTTTCTTTTTTTAATTAAATATAATTTATTGTCAAATTGGTTTCCATACAACACCCAGTGCTCATCCCAAAAGGTACCCTCCTCAATGCCCATCACTCACTTTACTCTCTCTCTCAAACTATATTTTCTATAATAACCATAACATACCTTTAAATAAGAAAATGGCATTAAAAATTACAAATATTTAAGCATAAAAAATAGTTGTAGAGGAGGGAAGAAGAGGTAAATTCAAATTTTAAAACAAGCAAGGAGTAGAAGAATATTGAGAGCACGTAGGGAAATGGGATGAGGGGAGGGGAGGTGCAGAGGGAGAAACAGTGTTGAGGAAGCAAATTTTGTGGAACCTGTTGGAGAAATAGGGTGGGGCTGGGACCCTTGACTCAAGAGCTGAGTGTTATTAAACCAAAGGCTATAAAAGTTCCCTGGAGCCAGGAAGGGAAAGTATTCTGAAGCCCAGGACAGGTACACAGGTGAGGGCAGTAGGCAACAGCAGCTGCAGTCCCGAGAGAAAGACTGAAACGCCAGAGCAGGGGAGACCCGATCCAGGATGCTGGCCTGTTTTAATCTCACGGGCTGGCGGGCAGGGAGCCTGGCTGCTGCTGAGCCTACTCTGTAGAGAAAGCACGGCCTAGTGGTAAGCGACGAAAAGGTGAGGTTACCCGACACCGAATTCCTAGATAACATAATGATTTTGTGTGAGAAACACCACGGGAGGATCTCCAACATCCCTGAGGAGCTGCTAGGGGATCTGGAGCAGCCGGGAGGGAGAGCTCCTGCCCCTGCAGGTCTGCATCTCCCCTTGGTTGCTGTCAGGCTGTCAACTAATGGGGACGGCGGCGGCCCGTGGGGCCTGGCTCCAGACCTCACTGACTGCCTGAGCTCAGCCCCACTCTACACGTGCAAATGCAAGCAGCAATCTATCCAAATAGTGTCACCGTGCGAGCGGGGTTAAAAGCATCACTGTGCAAGCATTAGCACCAGGGGGAAGAGTACGAGGCGACCGAACCCTGGAAATACTGTATAGTAAGTCACGGTGAGCTTGTTGATGCTCTTGCAAGTTTAATTATCTTGAGGCAATGGTTAACTTTTGGCCTATACAAAGTTTTATAATTTTCCTGATTCTCCTTGACACAGATTTATTTTTCCAGATCTCCCACCCATCTTTCTTAACCGCAAGTCTTATCACCCTCCATCAGCCAACATGCAGGAACCTTAAAAATGATGTCACAAAACATTCCTAATTTGCCACAGAAGCTGAAGTCATCACTGAGAGGCACCTCTCTGTGAGGGAGGCACTACTTTCCCAACAAAAGGACAAGGAAATTATCAATATAATTATGTTGTAAAAAAGGTTGTAACAAAAAATTTTTCTGAAAATATGCACAATAGAGTAATTGTCGATTTTTCACCTATCATCATGTATATTCTCCATGATGCATCCATCAACGCAATCAGTCATGAATGGTTACTAGAACATGAGGAATCATTATTAGTGTTTACATTCTTCATTTGTTCTGTAACAATATACAGTCCCTCCACAATGTGCTTCCTTTCAATCTTTTTAATGCTAAAAAAGTCTGTTTGTTTTTAATTAATGGAATCACTGCATCAATTACATTTTTAACTTTATTAACTTCATAATGATTATAAAAAGCTTAATTATTTAACCCAATATAACTCATTTTGTACACACCTAACACCAGGTACACACAAAAGTAACAAGATGTTTTAATTGATCTTGCCAAGATAGACCATGTGAACATTAAACCACAAAACTTGCAATTTTCTACTTAAGCCCAATTATAATTTTTGTCTTGTTGAAATCATGTTTCACTGTTGATAGGAATGCAAATTGGTGCAGCCGCTCTGGAAAGCAGTGTGGAGGTTCCTCAGAAAATTAAAAATAGACCTACCCTATGACCCAGCAATAGCACTGCTAGGAATTTATCCAAGGGATACAGGAGTACTGATGCATAGGGGCACTTGTACCCCAATGTTTATAGCAGCACTCTCAACAATAGCCAAATTATGGAAAGAACCTAAATGTCCATCAACTGATGAATGGATAAAGAAATTGTGGTTTATATACACAATGGAATACTACGTGGCAATGAGAAAGAATGAAATATGGCCTTTTGTAGCAACGTGGATGGAACTGGAGAGTGTGATGCTAAGTGAAATAAGCCATACAGAGAAAGACAGATACCATATGGTTTCACTCTTATGTGGATCCTGAGAAACGTAACAGAAACCCATGGGGGAGGGGAAGGAAAAAAAAAAAAAAAAAAAAAAAGAGGTTAGAGTGGGAGAGAGCCAAAGCATAAGAGACTGTTAAAAACTGAGAACAAACTGAGGGCTGATGGGGGGTGGGAGGGAGGGCAGGGTGGGTGATGGGTATTGAGGAGGGCACCTTTTGGGATGAGCACTGGGTGTTGTATGGAAACCAATTTGACAGTAAATTTCATATATTAAAAAATAAAAAAAAAATAAAAAAATAAAATAAAAATAAAAATAAAAAAATAAAAATAAAAATAAAAAAAAAAAGAAATCATGTTTGAAAACAGTCAGGTTCAGTACCAAATACATTTGGAACTTGGGGCCCAAATAAACTCAATTATTTTGCAGGTTAGGGTATTTTCATGCTTCTAAGAGAAGTGACATAAATGAATAGTCCTCTAGATAAGTGAATAAATAATGTTTTATCCTAGAAGAGAGCTAGATTGGTAAAGGAGCACATTCAGGCTAACCATTTCAGAAGTTAAAGAACATTTATGGATGCAAAATCATCTGTGAAATGATATGAACATTTGTTAGAATGGTATCATCTTAGTGTTTAGTCAGAATTATAAGAGTTGAAGACACCAATTCCCATATTCCAAATCCCAAGACATGGCTAATTACAACCTAGCCTCTGAATTTCATCATGTCCTCCCTGAGGCCACCTTGAAGAGCTTCTTCTCATTAAGGAAGCAGAGACCTATACATTATAACTCTTCAGGGAGAAAGTCAACATTTTTCAAGAGTCACACTTTCACCATGGAAACTTTGTTGCTGATTTTAACACTTCCATTTGTATCTTATTTATTCCCCAGCACATTGCTCATTGTCAATTCCAAAACTCCATTTGCTCCAAGGTCCCCTCTGCACCCCACTATTCTCCCATCATATTGAACTGATTACACTGAGGTCCTTCGCGACCATCTGGTGACTCAGTTACTCTCACCTTCCATACATACCACTTCTCCTACCCTATCTTTCCTCCATTATAGATGGAAAAGTGCCCCCCAAAATATAACCCTTCTGCCTGCCTGTGTGAGATGTAACCCATACCTTTATAATTCCTAAAAGAATGTGTCTTTGATTAACAGGTATGAATTTGCAAGCATGGTGTTTGCTGAACAAGAAATACCTAGCTTCTTTATTTTTTGTTTTGTTTTGTTTTGTTTTGTTTTTAAGTAGGCTCCACGCCCAACATGAAGCCTGAACTCATGACTGAGATCAAGAGTTGCATGCTCTACTGACTGAGCCAGCCAGGTGCCCCTCTTCTTTAGTTTTAACAAATCAATATAAATCCAATTCTGTCACTGGGTTGAGAATTTAGCATCAGACACTATTCTAATGGAACTCCCCCATTAAGCTGTGTTTGAAACCCAGGGTCTTAGCACCAAAGCATGAAGTCCCCATAGGTTTCAATGGCTCACCACTGTGACACCTACCACCCAGCCTGCATGGTCCCCTCAATTCAGGTGCTTGCCTCCCTCACTGGGGATCAACAGAACTCTGCCAAGGGGACTTGTTTCTCTGCTCAGAATCCTGTTTCCCTAGGTATATCACAAAGCCATCCCTTCTGAGGTCTCCACCTCTCCACAGCACTGTCACTGAGCATTAACACAGCAGTAAATTGTCATTTCAGGAATCCAGGACTTCAACCTCTTTCTAATGTAAATCTTCTCTCTCTCCTCTCCCTTACTCTTATTCTCTCACTCTTACTTGTCCATTGGGCATGCTTCCATACTTTTTGGTTGACTTGGGTATTTATAGGCCATAGGGGGAACAACTTTAAGCAGCTTCTGCTTTCTGCCACACAAAAGTCTATCAGAGAAGTAAAGACTTAGGCTCTGGATACTTGGTTTAAATTTGAAGTGAAAAGATGGTATGGGAGAAAATACACAAGAAGAAAATACAAGCAAAGAGATATCTAAGAAGAAAAAGTAATAACCCAGTTAATTATCTTGCTATGCACTTTGACCTTATACATTATCAACTTCCCCTTCTGCATAGGAATCTTCCTCTGTTCCTAATATTTTTTATAAGCAAAGAAAACTGTCTTTGCATCAACCCTTCCTCTGCCAAACCAAGAGAACTGCTCCAAGCACTTTAGCACCCACTATGAACTGATCCTGTGAGATTCTACACTAGCCTCCAATCCCAAAATTCAATCTTAACTCTCATCTTCTTGACTTCTCTTTGATATTTCACTCCATTAATGACCCTCTCTTTACATTTACTTCCTGTTGTGCTTTTATGAAATGACATCATTGTGTTTACATCCTTTCTCTTATCTTCTCTCTTTTAATTCCTTCCTTGCTTCTTCCCACATGAAAGTCCCTCTTCTGTCTTGAAACTGTATACCCTACTCATCTATTAAAGAGATGATGAATTGTTACTGCTTCATCTCACAACTCTTTGCTGTTGACTTCCAAATCTGGATCTCCAGGCTGGAAATCTCAGCATACCTTCAGCACCATATTCCCATTTACTGTATTAGGTAATTCCTCTTCAATGTTTTATAGTCATCTGAAACGTGTCATGTCTAAATTTTACTGTGCAATTCAATTCCCCTCATTATTTCTCCTCAATGTCATCAGCATTTTTCATTCTCCATAACTCAAAGCCCCAGTCTTTTTAAATTCCTCTCTCTCTCCTACCTCCAGCTTACATTCAACCAGCCACCAAATCCTATGATGCTTCCTTTAAAAATCACTCTTATCAGTCCTTTTGGCTTATTTCCACTCCTTCCATCCTATTCCTAGCTCTCACCAAAAATTCATGGATCAATAATGTGGACTTCTGGTTGGTTTCTTCACTTTCTTTTCTTCTCCATCATCTTCTGTATAGAGTTAAATTATTTACCTTAAGCTTTAATTTCACCATGTTCAGACCTTATCCCAATTAGTTGATAACTTCCTACTTGCCATAGGATAAACAGAATAAAATCCAAACTCCTTAGTCTGAATTTTAAAGTCTTCTTTATTCTCTTGCCATACTTCATCTCCTACTAATCCCAAACATAAAGTATTATCTAGGTTATTTCCATAGACTATGTCTCGCTCAGTTCCATCCATGCCTTTGCACCTGCCATGTTCCCTTCTTCCTGAGATGTCAGCCCTGCCTCTCTACTGCCTACCTTTCCATCAAAGCCCAGTTAGTTTCTGTCTCCTAGATGAAGCCTTCCAGGACCACTGCAGCCTACACCAGCCCTTCCCTTCCATAAATTATTTTAGTTAAACTCTCCACAGTTAATTTCAACATTTAACCAGTAATGTTTTTACTCCATTATGTTTTCAACATAATTAAAATAAGTTTAAGCTTCTTATACTTAAAGTTATTTCACTTATTTCATTTATAACTCCTAAACACCAAAGACTTTTTCCCCCCAACCGAATTAACAGAAAATCTCTTCTAGGACTGGACCAAGACTATATAGACTGCATACTATCCTTTTTGTACTAATAATAAAAACATGAAAATTGACTTCAAATGCACTCTCTCAAACCCTTGCCAAATTAAAAGTCTGATATCTGATATATAATAGAATACAACATTTTTAGAAGAGTATTATACATAATATTTTATTTGATTCTCACATTCCAACAAAAATAGAGTTGGCAATAATTACCACAGCTGATAGTTACTGAGTATTATGTGTCAGGCATTGTATTTTCTCATTTATTGGCTCATGTATTATCTCATTTTAATGCATTATCTGATTTAACCCTTTAATAGCTTTATCAGAAGGTACTATTATTATCTGCCTTTAACCTCTGCCACATGTTCTTATACTCACGAGACACATAAGTAACCTGTGGTATATGATTTCTGCAGGTTTGTATAGCTACCTAGTCTGATAGCTGGGATCAGGCACTAAGTGTCTTTACTATCAATGGAGTGAATTTTTTTTTTATTTTTTTACATTTATTTATTTTTAAGAGACACAGAGAGACAGAGCACTAGTCGGGGAGGGATAGAGAGGGAGACACAGAATCCAAAGCAGGCTCCAGGCTCTGAGCTGTCGACACAGAGTCTGATGCGGGGCTCAAACTCACAAACTGTGAGATCATGACCTGAGCCGAAGTCAGATGCTTAAATGACTGAGCCACCCAGTCACCCCTCAATGGAGTGAATTTTTAAACCCATTCTGAGGCCACTACCTTAGTTTTGTTTGTTTTTGTGTGACTTTTTTTTCCCCCCGAACTATTGTTTCCTTTCATATAAGGTTTTGGTCTCAAAAGATTTGCTTTGATATTATGATATCATGTACCATCATCACCAAACCACATTCTTTTTATTTTTTTGACAAATTATGGTTATATAACATAGGTTAAGAGTTTGGGCTCCAGAGCGAGACTATTTCTAATCAGGCCTCTGCCCCTTGCTAGCTCTGTCATCTTCGGCAAGTTTCTTAATCTCTTTATGTCTGAGCTCCTTCATCTATAAAATGGGGACAGTTACAGTACTATTTGATATGATTGCTACAAGGATTAAATGGGGTAAAACATGGACAAGCACTTAGATTAAATGGGGTAAAAATGGACAAGCACTTAGTAATCACTCAATAATGATGTTATTATTACCGTTCTTTCAAAAACACATCTTTGGATATGTATTACTTGTATGTATTCAAGAATACATATAAATGAATATGTATAATAATTCCTGACATGGTAATTCCTCAACACATAAGTGCTTTATTAACATTCTTTCAAAACGTATCTTTAAATACATACTATTGGTATGTATTCTGGAATACATACCTGAAGTAAACACCAAAAATAAAGTGTTAACAAGACCAACATTATAGTAGGAGACACACAATAAACTGGACAGAAAGCAGAAGGTAAAGAAGACATTACCTGTATAACAATAATCAAGCAAGCTTATAATTATTATAATTAATTGTATCCTACAAATTTTAAACCTAAAAATTGAAAGAATTAAATATGGGAATCCTAGTTCCCATATTAAGGTATCAACATAAAATGCTAAAAATAACTTGAGAAACGAATATTCTAGTATAATTCCTAATAATCCCATATTTTATCTTGCATAAATGAAATTCTCATTTATAAATACTCAAGGGTCGCCTGGGTTAAGCATCCAATTCTTGGTTTCGGCTCAGGTCATGATCTCACCGTTCCTGAGTTCAAGCCCTGCATCAGGCTCTACGTTGATAATGCAGAGCCTACCTGGGATTCTCTCTCTCTCTCATTCTCTTTCTCTCCCTCTCCCCCTTGTGCACACTCTCTCAAAATAAATAAATAAACTTTAAAAGAAAGTATTTTTTTAAAAAAAAAAACTTATACATACTCAAATGTGGTTTATTAGGTAGCTCCCACTTTATGGCAATAACCTGGCATAAAATAGGACAGGATACTAATGAATAAGTTGGGAGTTCATTTAGTAATAACTGTAACTCATTCATTCAAAATAAGTCACTTCACTAATAATTTGTTCTGTTCAGTAAATTCATTGGATCTTGTTAATAAGAACAACAATGAGCCAACCAATCTTTCACAAAGCAGGAAAGAATACCCAATGGAATAAAGACAGTCTCTTCAGCAAGTGGTGCTGGGAAAACTGGACAGCAACATGCAGAAAAATGAACCTGAACCACTTTCTTACCCCATACACAAAAATAAGCTCAAAATGGATGAAAGACCTAAACGTAACACAGAAAGCCATCAAAATCCTTGAGCAAAAAGCAGGCAACAACCTCACTGATCCTGGCTGCAGCAACTTCTTACTCAACACATCTCCAGAGGCAAGGGAAACAAAAGCAAAAATGAACTATTGGGACCTCATCAAAATAAAAATTTCTGTACAGCAAAGCAAATAATCAGCAAAACTAAAAGGCAACCGATGGAATGGGAGAAGATATTTGCAAATGACATATCAGATAAAGGGTTAGTATCCAAAATCAATAAACAACTTATCAAACTCAACACCCAAAAAACAATCCAGTGAAGAAATGGGCAAAAGACATGAATAGACACTGCTCCAAAGAAGACATCCAGATGGCCAACCAACACATAAAAAAATATGTTCAACATTGCTCACCATCGGGAAATACAAATCAAAACCACAATGAGATACCCCCTCACCCCTGTCAGAATGGCTAACATTAACAACTCAGGCAACAACAGATGTTGGCAAGGATGTGGAGAGAGAGGATCTCTTCTGCACTGCTGGTGGGAATGCAAACTGGTGCAGCCACTCTGGAAAACAGTATGGAGGTTCAAAAAATTAAAAATAGAACTACTCTATGACCCAGCAATTGCACTATCAGGTATTTATCCAAGGGATACAGGTGCACTGTTTCAAAGGGGTACATGCACCCTGACGTTTATAGCAGGGCTATCAACAATAGCCAAAGAATTGAAAGAGCACAAATGTCCATCAATGGATGAGTGGATAAAGAAGATATGGTGTACATATACAATGGAGTATTACTTGGCAATCAAAAAGAATAAATTTGCCATTTGCAACTATGTAGGTGGAACTAGAGGGTATTATGCTAAGTGAAATTAGTCAGAGAAGTACAAATATATGACTTCACTCATATGAGGACTTTAAGACACAGAAAAGATGAACATAAGGGAAGGGGAGCAAAAATAATATAAAAACAGGGAGGGGGACAGAACATAAGAGTCTTAAACATGGAGAACAAACAGAGGGTTACTGGAGGGGTTGTGGGAGGGTGGATGGGCTAAATGGGTAAGGGGCATTAAGGAATCTACTCCTGAAATCATTGTTGCACTATATGACAACTAACTTGGATGTAAATTAAAACAAATAATAATAAAATAAAATAACAAAAAGTAAAAAAAAAAAGAAAAAAAACTAAAAAAGGTAAAAGAACAACAACGAACATTAGTAGTTAAGAATGTGTTCATTCATTCCAAAAATGTTTATTAACGGTCTATTTAGTAGGTATTCTCCTAGGCACTGGATAATAAATATGAGACAAAAATGGTTCTACTTCTTAATGATCTTACAACTAGTAGATAAGTACATAATTAAAAGAAAATTTCACCATAGTGCAGTAAAGAACCATAATTATGACATAACTATGAAACAGGGTATAAAGGGGTGCGGGGGCGGGGGGGGGAGCTCAGTCGGTTGAGCCTCCAACTATTGATTTCCGCTCAGCTGTGATTCTCTCTCTCTCCCTGTGTCCCTCACCTCCTGTCTCTCTCTTTAGCCCCTATGCACTCTCTCTCTCTAAAAGTAAGAAATAAATAGGGTATAAAAGGAACAAGTAGTCAATTCTCTAGGATTCATTAATCGATCCACTAAATATTATACGAGTGTTAATGCTATTAACATTTCACTTATTATTTGCTATATATATTATCAGTTATAATTATTAACATTAATGTATTATTGAGAACATAGTATGTGCCAGACACTGTTCAAGGCAGAGGATATCAAAGAAAATGAAACAGAAATCCCTGCCTGCACGGAGCTTACGTTCTGGTAGGAGGAGACAGACAGTAAACAAGTAGAGAAATAAAATATATATAGTATGCCAGTCTGCAATGAATCGCATATGGAGAAACACAAAGCAGGGCGCGGATACAGAGAGTGCAAAGTGAGTGAATGGGGGTATAAACCAAATTGGTCAGGTTCTGACATACATTGCTTGAGAGGCTTTTTTGTGGGCTTTAAACCTTCCTCTCAGTCTAATGAATGTCTTCCGTTCTCGCAGGGCTCACGGCCCACTACAGTTTGGACATTCGCTGTGTTTCCAGGAAGGTCATGACATTGTGCTAATCAAATCACATAGATCTTAAAAAAAAAAAAAAAAAAAAATCCGAGCCCAGCTAACTGAACAGCGCCCCCTGACGCCAAGGGGAAGCAGGGCAACGCTGGGAGAAAGGAAAAGGGAGAACGGAGATGAAGACGCAGAGGCGGGCGGCAAAAAGGAGAGGGAGACGGGGAGTCTACACGGACGGCGCGCGCGGGTCTGCGCGGGTCTGCGCGGGTCTCGGGCATCCAGGGGCCGCTCACTCCTCCTCCCGCACGGCCCCCGACTGCCCCCTGCTGGCCGGTACTGCATCCTTCCGAGCCACTGCACTTATCCAATCCAATCTTCTCCAAACGGACCGAGGACCGGTACCCACCGCGCTGCCTGCCCTTCCCCGCCGCCCCGCTCCTACTTTAGCAAAATACTGTTACTCTTAGAAGGCAAACCCCGTAGGGGGTCCCCGTCGCAGGCTTGTTACAATTTGGCAACAGACAATCCTCTGTAATCTCTCGCGACGGCGGCACATTAGCATCCCAGCTGCCCTCCCGGAGGGGCGGGCGGGGTTCTCCTCGGGCCGCTCGGAACCCGAATCGGGCCGGGGGAACTCACACTCGCACATTCCAGCGCGCCCGGGGGCGCCAACACCTCTGACGCCAACCGCGCCAGGCCCTGGGGTACAGGGGGAAGCAAACATGCCCGCACGCAGCTGGGGGGCTTGGGGGCAGACGGTATCAAACAAGCGCACGAACAAACCGAGGTGCACCCCGACGGGGAGCCGAGAGAACGTGTTTCTGAGGAAGCGACGCCCCGGGACCAACCAGGCAAAAGGGCGGCAAAGGCACTCCGCTAGAAGGAGCAACGCCTTTTCTGATTTTACCAGTTAACCGGCGCCCCACGGCTCGCGGATGCGTCTCTCTACAGGGGAGGACAAGAAAAACGAATGAAGGACTTCAAGAACTACGGCCCGCCACCTACCCGGCTCTGGGAGCCCACGCAGGGCGGCCGCCTCGCACCTCACGCCTCGCGCTTCAGCGTTCTCGCGAGGTCCGCACGCGCTCGGAAGCCGGCCAGGTGCGCGTGCGCGGCGCCGGTGGGCGGGGGCGCGGGCACGAGCGCAGGTGCCGGGAGGAGCCGGGCGGCCCGGAGGCAGTTACACCGCGCCGCGGACCTGGCTGCTGGGGCCCCGGGATGCCGCGGCTCCTCTGCCTGTGTCTGCTGTGGCTGGGGCTCCCGTTAGTTCGGTTCTCCCGTGAGCTGAGCGACATCAGCAGAGCTAGGAGGCTGTGCGGCAGGCACCTCATGAAGGAAATAATAAAACTCTGTGGCAATGTCAGCTGGCACTTCTTGAAGGAGGAAACCCCCAAGATCCAGCTGTTTCCCCAGGCCAACGAGAAGATTGAGACCTTCATTCCCGACCGGTTGGAAAGCTCCCAAACCACTTTCCCAGCCTGGGCGAGAGGCACAAACCCAGGTAAAAATATAAACCAAAGGCGTGGTTGTTCACCCTTGTACATTTCTTTACCCCAAATCTGCTCTACCAGGCGGTGAGCTTCCTCGGGTAATGGAATTTGTGCCTAGTACCGAGAAAAATAAAAAATTTTATAAGCCAATGTATTGCCAGCAGACAATGAAGCTTTTTTTTTTTTTTTTTTTAACTTAGAGGAAATAAGTATACACACATAAATCTATACATTTATGTAAGAATGCTGCTGCTTCTCGGGGCGCCTGGGTGGCTCAGTCGGTTAAGCGGCCGACTTCGGCTCAGGTCATGATCTCGCGGTCCGTGAGTTCGAGCCCCGCGTCGGGCTCTGTGCTGACCGCTCAGATCCTGGAGCCTGTTTCAGATTCTGGGTCTCCCTCTCTCTCTGACCCTCCCCCGTTCATGCTCTGTCTCTCTCTGTCTCAAAAATAAATAAATGTTTAAAAAAATTAAAAAAAAAAAAGAATGCTGCTGCTTCTCTAGCTTTCCCTTTCTGGAGTACACTTGTCACCTGGCAAACTCAGCTTTGTCTTTCAAAAACTCTTAGGTTTCATTTTCCCTGTGAGGTCATCACTGACTCTTTCGTAGCTACTCACTCCATTTTCCATCTACCACAATGCCTAACACAGTAGATCTATCTAACCATCATCAGGACCTGCCCCATAATCTGCCCAGCCCTGTGCAGAAGAGAAATACAGGGCGCCTTATTCAAAAGCAAGAAAGGGCCATTGAAGGTACTAAAATAAAAAGCTTCCCCCACCCCTTTTTTTGTGTCTCCGCTGCTCACATACACGGTCCATTGTCCCATCAGACTTCACTTAAAAGTTCCCATACTTAAGTACACTTCAATTGCAAGATAAAATTTTTGAGACGTTCAAGACTGCGACAATAGAGCATTAAGGAAAATGCAAAGTTCCCCTAAGCACTGGGTCTGTGTGACTGCACAAGTCTCACCCCCATAAGGCCAGTCCTGTATACCATACCATATTATAGGGATTGTTTCATGCACGTTTTTATCTGAAACGCCTAGCAGAGGGCCTGGCACATAGTATGTGCTTAATATATGCTGAATGTATACTTAATATTTTTACAGTCTTTAGGAAGAATATTCTTGTTTCAGATTCACTGGTCTCCTCCAACTGTAGTTGTACATTTTAGTACCAACATGGTTTGCCATTTTAAAAGAAAATGAACTTTATGTATAGGTTGTCGATAGCACAGTGTCATTGAAATTATTGCCTTTAAAGTAATTAATTTGATTTGGACAAATTTTGCTACAGGCAAGATTTCTGAAATTAAGGAAGGAAACGGACTATCATGCCAAAAAAACACCTTCCTGTGGATGACTGAAACAAATTAAGTTGCCTCCCACATCATAGGTGCTTGTTAACTTCTTATTTAATAAATGAATGAACAGAACTCATTCCATTCTTCCTATTGCTGCTAAGGGGATGAAAACTTTGAAAGACATAGCAGAAACCATCAGACTGAATCTTGATCATTTTCTACCACTAAACCTACCTAATGTAAACTCACTTTATTTTGCTCTTATAATGGAAGAAGGGTCTCTCCCCAGCCTTCCACTTGTACTTTAATTCAGTGATTCTCACACTTTAACATGCATATGATTCACCTGGGGAACAAAAACTGTGAACACACAGGTTCTCATTCAGGAGGGGCTGGGGGGAGGCCCTGACAGTCCACATTTTTGCAAACTCCCAGAGATGCCTGACGTTCCCACTACCTATATTATAGTCCAAATTTTACGTTCAGACATCCAAGCTTGAGTTGGTTATTTATTTAAGTGTTTTTAAGGTTTATTTTTGAGAGACACAATTAATGGGGGAGGGGCAGAGAAAGAGAGGGAGACACAGAATCTGAAGCAGGCTCCAGGCTCTGCGCTGTCAGCAAAGAGCCCGACGCAGGGCTGGAACTCACGACATGACCTGAGTCAAAGTCAGACGCTTAACTGACTGAGCCACCCAGGCGCCCCAACAAGCTTGAGTTTGTTATTTAAAAGGAGCTTTGGAATCCCTTTTCTCATCAAAGCCTGCTCTGAAGACTATTAAGTTTAAAAAAAAAATTAATGTTTATTTATTTCCGAAGGAGAGAGAGACAGAGAGTGAGCGGAGGAGGGGCAGAGAGAGAGAGACACAGAATTGGAAGCAGGCTCCAGGTTCCGAGCTGTCAGCACAGAGCCCGTCGCGGGGCTCAAACCCACAAACCCCGAGATCATGACCTGAGCGGAAGTCGGATGCTCAACTGACTGAGCCACCCAGGTGCCCCAAGGCTATTAAATTTTTTCAGAGTAACTTTAAAACTCAGAGCTGATTAATGACCCCTTTGTTTCAGGTATTATTCACACTTCCCTGGAGGAATAAATGCCAGTAATTCAATGAGGAGGGAGCTTCAGTGGAACAAGATTTGTAGGAAATAAAAATGTATCTTCTTTTTAAAAAATTTTTTAATGTTTATTTATTTTTGAGAGAGAGTCATAGTGCAAGGGGGGGTGGGGCAGAGAGCGAGGGAGACACAGAATCCCAAGCAGGCTCCAGGCTCCAAGCTGTGAGCACAGAGCCTGAGGCGGGGCTCCAACCCACAAACTGAGATCATGACCTGAGCTGAAGCTGGATGCTTAAATGACTGAGCCACCCAGGCACCCTGGAAATAAAAATGTATCTTACAACGTTTTAGAACTGTCATGTTCATGGAAACATGTTATTGTGGGAACTATGTAAAGGACAGTTTTCTGAAGTGGAAATGTCATGTGGCAATAAAGCTACAGTTGTTTTAAAATGTGTGGGAGAATGACAAATGGATTTAAGTTATCAATACGAATTTGCGTCAAGTTCATTTTTTTAATTTGCAAATTAGTTAACATACAGTATAGTCCTGGCTTCAGGCGTAGAACCCAATGATTCATCTCTTACATATGACACCCAGTGCTCATTCCAAAAAGTGCCCTCCTTAGTGCCCGTCACCCATTTAACCCACCCCCACCCCCACCCCCATCAACCCTCAGTTTGTTCTCTATATTTAAGAGTATCTTATGATTTGCCTCCCTCTCTGTTTTTATCTTATTTTTCCTTCCCTTCCCCTATGTTCATCTGTTAAGTTTCTCAAATTCCATGAGTGAAAATTATATATCTGTCTTGAATTTGTGCCAAATTTTTAAAAATTATTTATCTATAAGATGACAATCTATCCTATTAATTTCCAGTGAATAATTATAAGTTGTAGAGAGGTATGTGTTTCCAATAGAGAATGTATAATTATGCCATTTCTTTTGCATTTGAATGTGGCTTGAAAAGTTGATTAACTTTAACTTGTACTAGCAGGACACATTTCTATGTTAGATCAAGTCAGTTACCAACAATTTTAATCTTCTGATGATCTATTTGACTCTGACATAGAGAAAGATAGTTTGGTGCAGTGATATCAAAAAAACTTTTTGGGGGGCGCTTGGGTAGCTCAGTCAGTTGAGTGTCCAACTTTATAGATTTACTTTTCACATTAGGTTCTTAATTCTTCTGGAGACCACTGTGTCTGTTATGGCAAGGATTACTATCTTAGTTTTTTCAAGAAGTCTTATTTTGCTCTACAAAAGCAGCTAGTTTTCTGAACACCATCTACTATATAATAATTTTTTTCCCATTGACTTCTAGACTTACCTTTATTGTTTATTGTTTGCCCGAGTTTTCCTATTCTATTTAATTGGTCTTTTTGTTTGACCTCGTACAATTACTATACTGTTTTTAATGATATGACTCTGTAGGATGTCATTTATAGGAGGGCACATCTCCAATGTTGTTTTTTTTTTCTTCTTAAGATCCACTAAGCTAATTCTCGACCTTTATTCTTCCCTATATATTTAAGAGTAAGTGTACTGAATTTTTTAAAAAATCCATCCGCCAAGGAGTGCCTGGTGGCTCAGTCAGTTAAGCATAAGGTCTCAGCTCACGTTATGATCTCACAGTTTGTGAGTTCGAGTCCCACATGGGGTTCTCTGCTGTCAGCGCAGAGCCTGCTTTGGATCCTCTGCCCCACCCCCTAAAAAAATAAATAAGCATTAAAAAAATCTGTCTGCCTCAACAAAATATTAGCAAACCATATTCAACAATAATTAAAAGGATCACCCACCACAATCAAATGAGATTTATTCTGGGAATTCAAAGATGATTCGGTATTTGCAAATCATTCAACATGACACGTGAATAAAATGAAGGATAAAAATTGTGATCATCTCAACAGATGCAGAAAAATATTTTGACAAAATTCAACATCCGTGTATGATAAAACTCTCAACAATATGGATTTAGAGGGAACATACCTCAACACAGTAAAGGCCATGTATGAAAAATCCAGAGCTAACTTCAGACTCAATTGCGAAAAACTGAGAGACCTTCCTCTAACATCAGGAATAAGAAATGGATGCCCACTCTCACCACTTTAATTCAAAATAGCACTGGAAGTCCTAGCCACAGAAATCAGACAAGAAAAAGAAATAAGAGCTATCCATATTAGTAAGGAAGAAGATAAACTGTCACTATTTGCAGATGACATGATACCATACATAGAAAACTCTAAAGACACCACCAAAAAAACTATTAGAAGTGATAAATAAATTCAGTAAAGTTGCAGGGTACAAAATTAATGCACAGAATTGGTAGTGTCTCTATGCACTAATAATGAAGTAGCAGAAAGAGAAATTAAGAAAACAACCCCATGTAGTTTTGCACCAAAAGGAATAAAATATCTTGTAATAAACCGAACCAAGGAGGTGAAAGACCTATGTTCTGAAAATTATAAAAACATTGATGAAAGAAATTGAAGATGACACAAACAAATGGAGAGATATTCCATGCTTATGGATTGGAAGAATTAATGTTTTTTAAATGTACATACTACCCAAAGCAATCTATAGATTCAGTGCAATTCCTATCAAAATATCAACAGCATTTTTCACAGAACTAGAACAAATAACACTAAAATTTTTATGGAACCACAAAAAAAAAAAAAAATAGCCAAAGCAGCCTTGAGAAAGAAGAATAAAGCAGGAGGAATTACAATTCCAGATTTCAAAATATACTACAAAACTATAGTAATCAAAACAGTATGGTTTCAAAACAGAATGGCAGAAAAATAGACACATAGATCAATATAAAAACAAGCTAGAAAGCCCAGAAATAAACCCATACCTATATGGTCAATCTATGAGAAAGGAAGAAAGATATAAAATGGGGAAAAGATAGTCTCTTCAGTAAATTGTGCTGGGAAAACTAGACAGCTACCTGCAAAAGAATGAAACTGGACCATACACAAAAATATATTCTAAATGGATTAAAGACCTAAATGTGAGACCTAAAACCTTAAAACTCCTAGAAGAGAACAGGCAGTAATTTCTTTAATATCAGCCAGAGGAACATTTTTCTAGATCTGTCTCCTAAGGCAAGCAAAATATTTTTGCAAAAGCAAAAATAAACTATTGGGACTTCACCAAAATAAAAACTTTTGCACAGCAAAGGAAATCATCAACAAAACAAAATGGCAACCTACTTAATGAGAGAAGATATTTGCAAATGATATATCTGATAAGGGGTTGACAGTCAAAAAATAGAAAGAACTTAGACAACCCAACACCAAAAAAATAAACAATTTAAAAATGGCCAGAGGACCTGAGTAGATATTTTCCCAAAGAAGACATATGGCCAACAGACACATTAGAAGATGCTCAACATCACTAATCATCAGGGAAATGCAAATCAAAACCACAATGAGATGTCATCTCACACCTATCAGAATAGCTAAAATCAGAAAGACCAGAGGGGTGCATGGGTGGCTCAGTTGGTTGAGTGTCTGACTCTTGATTTTGGCTCAGGTCATGATCTCATGGTTTGTGGGCTCAAGCCTGCATCAGGCCCTATGCTGACAGCACAGAGCCTGCTTGGGATTCTCTCTCTCCCTCTCTTCCTCTGCCCCACCCCGCTCTCTCTCTCAAAAATAAACTTTAAAAAAACACAAAAAGACAAGAAATAACGTGTTGGTAAGGATGTGAAGAAAAAGGAACTCTTCTGCACTGTTGGTGGGAATGTAAATTGGTATAACCACTGTGAAAAACAGTATGGAGTTCCTCAAAATTAAAAATAGAAATACCATATGATTCAGTAATTTCACTTATGGGTATTTACCCAAAAAAAACAAAAAACACTAGTTCAAAAAGTTATATGTGCCCTTATGTTTATTGTAGCATTATTTACAATAACCAAGAAATGGAAACAACCCAAGTGTCTACTGATAGATGAGTGGACAAAGAAAAAGTGGTATACACCCCCCCCCCCCACACACACACGAATATTATGTAACCATAAAAAGGATGAGATCTTGCTATTTGTGACAACATAGATAGACCTGGAGGGTATTATGCTAAGTGAGATAAGTCAGACTGAGAAAGACAAATACCACATGATTCCAGTGAACATGAATAAACAAAATGAATACACAAATGAATAAATGAATAAACAAATGAATAAACAAAAATAAATGAATAAACAAAAATAGAATCAGACCTATAAATGCAGAGAAGAAACTGATGGTTGCCAGAGGAAAAGGATGTGGAGAGAATGGGCAAAATCAGTAAAGGGGAGTGGGAGATACAAGCTCCCCGTTTTGGAATGACTAAGTCATGGGAATAAAAGGTACAGCCTAGGAAATACAGTCAATGACATCGTAACAGCATTGTATGGTGCTATATGGTAGCTATACTTGTGGTGAGCATAGTATAATAAAAAAATAAAATTAAAATCCATGTGTAATTTTAATTGAGATGCATAGAATATATAGATTAATTTGAAGAAGATTTATATCTTTTGAAAATAAAGTAAGCATGGGGTGCCTGGGTGGCTCAGTCTGTTGAGCATCTGACTCCAGCTCAGGTCATAATCTCAAGGCTTGTGGGCTCAAGCCCTACATCAGGCTCTGTGCTGACAGCCTGGAGCCTGGAGCCTGGTTCGGATTCTGTGTCTCCCTCTTTCTCTGCCCCTCCCCCACTCACTCTCTGTCTCTCTTTCTCTCTTTCAAAAATAAACACACAAAAAAAGTTTTTAAAGTAAGTGTGGAATATTTTCATATTCTATCATTAGAATTTTAAAGTTTTCTCAGGAGAGACTTTCTGTATTGTATAATCCTTAATACTTTGTTTTGTTGCTAATTGTATTTTTGTGAGTGATTTTTGGTTAGAAAAATGCAAAGGATTTTTACAGGTTGATCTTTATTCAGTAATTATGCAGAACTATCTTCATAGTTCGAAGAGTTTGTTTCTATAGATGATTCTATCAATTACAAATGATAGTTTTGTCACTTCCTTTCTAAACCTTACACCAGTCTTTTTTTCTTTCCTTCTAGCATTGGCCAGGTCCTGTAGTGCTGTTAAGTAGTAGTAACAGTGTGATGTCTTGTCATGTTCCCAATTTTAAAGGGGAATGCATTTAAATATCTCCATTAGGTATAATGTTTATAGGTTTATGTTATATCATCTCCACCAAGATAAAGGAGTTGCTATTTTTTTAATCATTAAAAGTAGGGCTGAACTTTTTCAAGGCCTTTTGGGGGACATCATTTTGCATATTAATATGATTTTTCTTTTACTTGTTAATTCACCAAATACTTCTTGGGTACCTGCTAAGTGCCAGGCACTTGGGATATAGAAGTGAACAAAGCAAAGATGTCTGGCCTCATGGAGCTTGTGTAGGAAGTGAACATAATAAATGAGTAAATATTCAGAGGTAATAAGAGCTATAGAAAAATAAAGAGTGAAGGAGGATAATAAGGGAGATCAGGAGTGAGGGCAGCTGGAGGGTGGGTTATAGGATTAAATAGTGTAGTCATGTCAGGGCTCACTGAAAAGGTGAGGTTTGAGAAAGGAGGAGGTAAAAGATTCAGGCAAGCAGACAGCTGGGGAAAGGGTGTTTAGGCAGAGGAAAGAGGAGAGTAAATACATCTCTGCCCCGTTTATGCAGGGAACAGCAAGGCTAGTGTGGCTAGAGCAGAGGGAGAGGTACTGGGCAGGCCTAGGGCGATTGTTTAGACCAATCTTAAGGATTTTGGCTTTACTCTGAGTAAAGGCTTTCAAGCAGAAGAATGACATTAATTGGCATTTTAAAGGGATCACTCTGGCTACTGTGTTGAGGACAGGTTGTAGGGAGGCAGGATCAGAAGCAGAGCCCTGCTTTGCAGGGTGAGGTATTTGATAGAGAGACAGACAGACACCAGGGGAGGGACAGAGACAGAGGAGACAGGATCCCAAGCAGACTCCATGCTGTCAAACAGAGCCCAACATGGCGTTCGATCCCAAGAACGATGAGATCACGACCTGAGCCAAAAATCAAGATTAGGACGCTTAACTTACGAAGCCACCCCGGGGCCCCCCAATAATTTTTTTGAAATATGATCCCAGAATTTTTGCTTTGAACACCTGGAAGCATAGGGTTTCTATCAACTGAGATAATAAAGGCCCCACGTGGAACAGGTCTAGAAGACTATCAGTAGTTCAGTTTGGTGCATGTTGACTTTGAGACACTGAAGTGGAGACAGTGAGTAGGAAGGAAGTAGGACATAAGAATCTGGGGGTTGGAAAAAATCTTACTTGAAGATAGGAATTTAGGAATCATAGGTACATAGATGATTTTTAGAGCCATAAGACTGGATGAGATCACCAAGAGAAGAGGTGTAAATAGAAAAGAGTACCAAGGACTGAGCCCTAGGGGATCAAGATTAAAAAGCTGAAGAGGAAATATTTGCAAAGGAGACAGAAAAGGAACAAATAGGTGGGAAGAAGAGAGAAGGTGGTGTCCTGGAAACCAAGTGAAGAAAGTGAGTCAGATGAGAATTGGCTGTTGAATTTAGCAACAGAGAGATCATTTGTGACCTTCAAAAGAGAAGTTTGGTGCAGCAATGCAGGAAAAGCCTGATTAGAGAGGGTTTAAGGCAGAGTGAGAGAAAAGGAATGAACAAATAATAGAACACGATAAAGGAGTTTTGCCATGGTAACTGGCAAGGTAAGCAAGGCCAGGAGACATGGTTTTGGCTTTTTTTAAGTGGGAGAAATAACATTTTGTGTGCTTATAGGCGTATTCAATAGGCATGAAGCGTTGATGATGAAGGATATAGAACAGCATTGCTGGAGTGGTGAGAGGAGATGAGATCCAGTCCATAAATGGAGGAACTGGCTTTAGAGTGCGTAGCTCACCTGTGTAAACCAGTAGGAAGGCAGAATGTATGGGTGCAGGCTGTAAAGGTGAGTAAAAAAAATGGTGAAGGAACCAAATGCAAGTCTCTTATGATTGCTTTCCTTTTCTTTTAGGTAGAGAGCAAACCCAACTGAGAGTGAGTAGGGGGCTTAGTAATTTGGTAAATTGCATTGATAGATTTTTAGGGTATTGACCTATCTTTGAATTCCTGGAATAAACACTTTCTTGATATGGTTTGTAAAATACGTGTATGGATTCAGTTAACTAATATCTCATTTAGGACTTCCACATAAACATTTATAAGTAAATAGGCTCGTGTGTTGTTGTTTTTTAAATCGTGTTGCTCTTATCCAGTTTTGGAATAAAGCATACACTAGGTTCACAAAAGATGCCAGGTTTTGCCTTTTTCCTCTTTTCCTGGAACAACCTGTATATGATTAGAATTTACTGTTCCTGAAAAGCAGGTAGAACCTACTTCTAAAACCACCCATGTCTGTCTTTCTAAGTTTTCTGTGCCAGTTAAGGCATCTCATATTTTTCTCGTGATTCATCCATTTCATCTTGATTTTTAAATGTATAAGCATTCCTCATATTCATTTATTTAAAAAACACAACTATTGTTCTTTTTTGTAGTCCGTTTCATCTCTTTTTTCTTGATTAGTCTGGCTAGAGTTGTATCTATTAATCCTTTTAAAGAACCCGTTTTGGGTTTCTAAACACAGTGTTTGGGTTTTGTATTTCACTGATTTCTTACCTTTTCACTATTTGGGTCCCCTCTGTTACTCTTTTTTCAAATCCATTTATCTGAATGCTCATGTTAACCTTTCTTGCTTTCTTGTGAGTACAGCTTGTTTCTCCTTAATTTCCCTCCCCAATTTGACATGTAGTTCATTGACTAGTCTTTAGCTGCCTTTACTCGTGAAAGAGTTTCCTTCTTCTTGTTTTTTCTTTACTCTTTGAGTGACAGAACCTGGCACATCCCAACAGGAAGCTCTTCCTTCAATGTGCCTAGACAACCTAATTTACTTTCTCCCTTCAGTGTACTCTGTTAATTATGACCCATTTTAATCAATCACGTATTTATCTGTCTTAGATGACTTACTATTCAGTATCTTTAATATCTATCCTAAAGTTTAAATGTTCCACAATTCAGCTTCAGCATTTTAAATACAAAGTTAGTGGGGCACCTGGCTGGCTCAGTTGGTAGAGCATGCAACTGGTAATCTCAGGGTAGTGAGTTCAAGCCCCATGTTGGGTGTGGAGCCTATTTTAAAAATAAATACATGCATGTATACATATATAAATATAAAATTAGTAAAAGGTGTTCTAATAGGACTCTAACTATAATTTATCTAAATAACCTTAAGAAAAAATGATAGGGGATATAGTTATTATAGAAACAAGAGGTAGGAAAAGACTTGGAAAGGCTCTGGAAAGCCTAAGGAATTGCATCAGCTTTAAAAACCACTTTCTCTCTTTTTCTCTCTCTGAATCTTTTCTCCTCTAGTATTTACGTTCCTTTTTGGCTTTAGCTTGTCATGACAAGCTTCACAGTCCCCTTTCAGTTTTGGTTCTCACTAATCTTTTTCTCATTACTTCTTAGTTGTAAGTTCACAGAGAGGAAATTGATTGGGCCAACTCATGTTTTCACATGGCATGGATTGTTGGCCACCATAGTTGATTGGTTTCTTTGGGGTCAGGTACTAACAATCTCCAGTCTGTTCAACTGTGGCTATAGGGTAGAATCATGTAGTTCAGAACATGACTGTCTAAGGGCTGGCTCCACAGCAGTGATTATAGGCAAATATATCCTTCTAGAAGGGATAGTAGATAGGCAAGGGCAATGATGGAAATCCAACAAGCCTCCAAATAATTACCTTCTGGATTGATTGTGATTTTTTCCAATAATACTGAGTTAAGAGCAGAATAATAGCAATCAGTTCATTGAGCATATCACCACTTCTTCATTTCCTTGTATTTCAACAAAGACCAAAATGGCTTCCACTAGCCCCTTAGTTATAAGATGTGCATAAAAAGACAAATACAGCAATCCCACTTTATCTGCAGGGGATGTACTCCAAGACCCCCAGTGGCTATCGGAACCAAGGATAGTACCAAACTCTACATATGCTGTTTTTTCCTATACATACATACCTACAATAAAGTTTAATTTATAAATAAGGCACAGTAAGAACTTAATAATAAAATATAACATAAAACAATATACTGTAATAAAAGTTATGTGAATGTGGTCTCTCTCAAAATATGTTATCTGTCCTTACCCTTCTTGTGATGATGCGAGATGATAAAATGCCTGTGTGCTGAGATGAAGCGAGGTAAATGATGTAGGCATTGTGATGTAGCATCAGGCTACTACTGACCTTTTGAAGCTCTGTCAGAAGGAGGGTCATCTGCTTCCAGACCACAGTTGACTACAGGTAACTGAAACCAGGGAAAGAGAAATTGCTGATAAGAAGAGATTACTGTAACCCAAGTTAAAAATGGGCGAAGAGTTTAAATAGACATTTCTACAAAAAGGATATACAATAAGCACATGACAAGATGCTCAACATCATTAGTCATTAGGTAAATGCAAATCAAAGCAACAGCAGGCACCACCTCACATCTCACTAGGATGGCTATAATCAAAAATGGAAAATGCCAAATGTTGATGAGGGTGTGGAACAACTGGAACCCTAGTATATCAATGGTAGCTCTGTAAAATAGCGTAGACACTGTGAAAACAGTTCGGTGATTTCTCAGAAAGTTAAATTTACCGTATGATCGAGCAGTTGTACTACTAGGTATACACCCAAGAGAATTACAGACATACATTGAAACAAAATCTTATATGTGAATATTCATAGCAGCAGTATTCATAATAGCCAAAAGGTGGAAACAACCCAAATGTCCATCAACTGATAAAAGGATCAACAAAATGTGGTATATCCATACAATGGAAAACTGTTCAGTCATAAAAGAAATAGAATGCTGATACATGCTGCAACGTGGATAAACCTTGAAAACATTTTGCTCAGTGAAAGAAATCAGACATAAATGGCCACATGTGGTATGATTTCATTTCCAAAATAGGCAAATCCTTAGAAACGAAGAGTAGATTAGTGATTGCCAGGGGCTGGAGGAAGAAGGAAATGGTGACTGCTAATGGGTATGGGGCTTCTTTTTAGAGTGATACAAATGTTCTGGAATTAGACAGTGGCGATGGTTGCATAACCTTGTGAATACGCTAAAAACCACTGAATTGTATGCTTCAAAATACTGAATTTATATGTGACTTTACATGTGACTGATATCTCAATAAAAAATGTTTTTGCATAAAAAATGTGTAAAGGTTTCTAAGCTTTTTTGTAGGAAAATACTACCTACAGCTGTTTTAGTTGAAATACATATATTGCTTTCGAAAACCATTTTATTATTTAAAATGTGATTCTTTTTAATAATTAGCAGACTTTAGTATTCTAGTATTATTAATTTTTTCAGCTAAAGGAAGATTTTAACAAGGTAGGATTTTCTTCTTGTCTCTCAACAGTTTCTACTTCTGCCTCTGAGGAAGAAGCAATAAACAGTTTGGAGATGTCGTCACTGCCTAAGTACAGATATAAAAGGGCCAACTTGCCACCAGATAAGACAAGAGAATTGTCCTCATCACAAGATATCAACCAATATATTCATGAGATCTTAGAATTTCAGAAGATGAACAGAAACAAAATTAAAACCTTAAGCAGTGTGTTTTGGGGGAAACATCCCCAAAGAAAGCGCAGGGGATACTCAGAAAAGTGTTGTCTTAAAGGATGCACCAAAGAAGAACTCAGCATTGCATGCTTTCCATATATTGATTATAAAAACTTACAGAAACATGCACCATCAGTTGTGACTGAAATATACTAACCATCATAGGAATGATACTAACTTAATAAAAGCTTAATATATTTATTTTACTTTATTTTTGGTAATTGTCCTTGTGGGTTCTTTGCTGTGAATACCACCTGAATGTACTTGCGGGCACTTAATAATACTTTCTGTGTTAATAGGAAATCTTGGTATTTTCTTTGGTAACCCCTATTTTTCATATATTTTTATATTTGAAGAAGATCTTACTGGCAGTGGCATGATCCATGTAGACACCTTAAGAATTATCTGTTCATGCTTGTCATTGTGCTTGAAACTCTCTCAGGCTGCATTTAAATGGAGTATGGAATGTTCCGCATTCCATCTGTATGACATACAGACTGATGCCGATGACCATTAGGCTCACTCCAGTATGCCAGTACATCTGTCCGACCACGTTAAAAATAACTAACCAACTACCACTCCTAGTAGGAGCTCTTATACTGCAATAGTAGGTACACTTTTAATTCCTTGAGTTTTATTATAGTAACTGGTCAGAAAGTTCCTATTGAGGACTTAAAGAAAGTTCAGTGAATGTCTCGAGATTACACAAATCTCTCCAGGATACTATGTCTTTGCTGTGAAGGTACTGATATAATGTGATACTCCCTTTTGGCTTGGTCAGAATAGAGTGCTGACCTAGTCGGCAGTCTTAGCATCCCCTGGGAACCTGCTAGAAATGCGGGTCTCGAGTCCCACCCCAGAACTACTGAATCAGAAACTCTGGGTGTGGGGCACAGCAACCTGCATTGGTACAGGCCCTCCAGCTCATTCTGATGTCGGTTAAAGGTCAAGAACCACTGGCAAAAGTCCTATGGAGTATTGTTGAAATCCTATATTTATGTGCTTGCATATCTCAACTCAATATGATGTTATAACACGAAGTTTTTGGTGTATTTTTTCCACTCTTTGTCCACATGTGAAATATTTTTAATGGTACAAATCAGAGAAAAACTTAATCCATAGAATCCAAATTGGAATTCTTAACTTTCCACCGTTAATTAGGAAGTAAGCATCATTTGAAATATTTCTCAGTTTCTCAAATATGTACTGTTAATGTTCTTTACAATTAAATTTTTTATTCCTATTTGGTGCTGTTATTTCTTAGGACAAAGGTTCTTTTTCACACGTATTTATATCATATACACTTATAATGCATTAATAAATATGTCTGAACTTTTTGAACAGTTCCTGGGTAGTCTACATTCAGTTACCTTTCTAAACATGGGGAGCCACCTGTTTAGATACAAAATGACAGATCACATCATGGTTTAGTGGTGGATTAAGTCTTCTGAGCGTTAGATGAAAATGCAACAGCAAGAATCGCCTGTGCTCAGACCAAAACGCGGCGATGCACTTGAGTCCAGTTTGAATTATAGGTTTGTCCTTATAGTGTAAGAACAAAAATACAGGAGACAGAGGAGTTGAGATGGCAGAGAATAGGGGGACCAGGATTTCCCTCGGCCCTCAAACACAGCTATGTTGAGGTCAGATCACTTGGAACATCCGGGAAATCAGTCTGTGGAGTGACAGATCTCCACAGGTGGAGGGAGACGGCTTGGCCGGGACAGAGGTGTGAGTATAGGAATTAGAGCTAAAACGGTGTAGGCGCGAAGGGAAGGGAACCCCTTCTGCGGAGACACAAAAGAGACAGGCTGTGGAAGTGTGGTATTGTGTTAGTACAAGAGAAAAACGTCTCTGGACCAGGGACTGGGGAGCGGGGAATAAGGAGAGTGCCAGTTTCGATTTTGCAAATAGCTTCAGGAGCTGAAGATTGGAGTTTTCAGCCCACCGTGTGAGCACACTTCTGGTGGGGAGGGAGCTGGCCCTGGGTGCAGTGACGGTCTCAGGGGCACACTGGGCGAGAACAGTTTCCTTTCTTGAGTACTGTGGGAACAGGGTTTATTGCCTCCCCAAGGATAAAAGACCCTGCAGGCACCAGCCAAAGGCCTTTTTTTTTTTTTTTAATTTTTTAAACATTTATTCATTTTTGAAAGACAGAGCATGAGCGGGGGAGGGGCAGAGAGAGAGGTAGACACAGAATCGGAAGCAGGTTCCCAGGGTCCGAGCTGTCAGCACGGAGCCCAACACGGGGCTCAAACTCACAAACTGTGAGATCACGACCTGAGTCGGAAGTCGGGCCGCTTAACCGATTAAGCCACCCAGGCGGCCCTTTAGGCCTTTGATCAGCAAGGCTGAGTGGTGCTATGGCAGAACAGAACCTGCCAGGTGCAGGGCCCTTTGAGACATAGGGTTTTGAATTCCAGCCCAGCGCCTAGGACGGGTGGGGGACCACAGAGCAGGGCAAGCTGACTGCCACTATTCGGGGAGGGCTGCCTGAACAACATGGTTCAAGATACCAGGTCTGGGGAGGAGAGACTGGGGTGTCACCATAGCCATTGTTCTCCCCATCACCAACACGGTGGGGCTTCAGGGAACGATACAGCGGCCCCCAGTGGAGGTGGGACATTTAACACTAAACCCTGCCCCTCCGTGCCTGGCAACTGCTTATCTACTAGAGCGAGACTGACAATGAGCGAACAGACAGCCTCTCCTCCAGACCAGCACGGCCACGGTCCCAGGCACCAACAGACAACTAACCTGTGGTTTTGTATGTTAGTCTGCTTGCCTTTTTTTTTTTTTTTCTTCTCTTTTTCTTTCTACCTTCTTATTTCCTTTGGAATAAGGTTCATAGTTTCTGACTTGATTTTTGGTTAATTCCTATATATCTATATCTATATCTATATCTATATCTATATCTATATCTATATATATATTTCTCTGTTTTGTTTGTTTAATGAAGCATTTTTACTCTATTCTTTTTGCACCTTTTCTATATCTCCTTTACTTTCCTTTCTCTCTCTCTGGATTAAGCCTTACAGTTTCTTTGATGCTCTGCTTGGTCTTTTTTTTTCCCACCCCTTTCATTTTTCTCTTTGTATGGTATCAGGTTCCCCTCCCACACACACACACACACACACACACACACACACACACACACACTTTCCTTTTTTCCAGGGTTACTAAAACAAACAAATCAAAGCGCACCTGGTGGAAGGTCCAAACAATCCACCACAATGAGCAAGCAGGAGCTTTGCAAAGGACTGACCAGTGGATCGAGTAGCCAAATACCCAACAACAGATACCTGCAAATTGAAATTGAGGGGATGGAGAACCATCTATCACGCTACTAGATGTCAAAAGAAAGCCAGAGTAGCCATACTTATATCAGACAAACTAGATTTTAAAACAAAGACTGTAACAAGAGATGAAGAAGGGCAATACATCATAATTAATGATATCAAGAAAAGCTAACAATTATAAATGTTTATGCTCCCAACATGAAAGAATCCAAATATATAAATCAATTAATCACAAACATAAACAAATGTACAGATAACAATACCAAGATTGTAGAGGACTTAAATACCCCACTTATAGCAATGGACAGATCATCTAAGAAGAAACCAATAAGGAAACAATGGCTCAGAATGACACATTGGACCAGATGGACTTAACATCCAATCTTCAGAACTTTTCACCCTAATGCAGCAGAATACACATTCTTCTCAAGTGTACATGCAACATTTTCCATTTGTGGGTCACAAAACAGTCCTCAACAAGTATAAAAGGATTGAGATCATACCATGCATATTTTCAGATCACAACACTGCGAAACTTGAAATCAACCACAGGAAAAATTTGGAAAGCCCCAAATACATGGAGGTTAAAGAACATCCTACTAAAGAATGAATGGCTTAACCAGGAAATTAAAGAAGAAATTTAAAAATACATGGATGCAAATGAAAATGAAAACATGACAGCCCAAACCTTTTGGGATACAGCAAAGGCAGTCCTAAGAGGAAAATGCATTGCATTTCAGACCTATCTCAAGAAGCAAGAAAGGTTCCAAACATACAACCTAACATCACACCTAAAGGAGCTAGAAGCTCTTAAAGGAGCAAAAAAAGCCCAAAGCCAGCAGAAGAAGGGAAATAATAAAGATTAGAGCAGAAATAAACAATATAGACTTAAAAAAAAAAACAGTGGAACAGATCAATGAATCTAAGGGCTGGTTTTTTGAAAGACTGTACAAAATTGATAAACTCCTAGCCAGACTTCTCAAAAAGAAAAGAGGACCCAGATAGATAAAATAATGATTGAAAAAGGAGAGATCATAATCAACACCACAGAAATACAATTATTAGAGAATACTATGAAAAATTATATGCCAACAAACTGGACAATCTAGAAGAAATGGACAAATTCCTAGACACTCACACACTACCAAAACTCAAACGGGAGGAAACAATTTGAACAGACCCATAACTGCAAAGAAATGGAATTGGTTATCAAAAATCTTCCAACAAATAAGTCCTGGACCAGATGGCTTCCCAGGGGAATTCTACCAGGTATTTAAAACAGAGTTAATACCTATTCTTCTCAAGCTATTCCAAAAATAGAAATGAAAGGAAAGCTTCCAGACTCATTCAATGAAGCCAGCATTACCTTGATTCCAAAACCAGATAAAGACCCCATTAAAAAGGAGAATTATAGTCCAAGATCCCTGATGAACATAGATGCAGAAATTCTCAACAAGATACTAGCAACTCAAATTCAACAGTATATTAAGAGAATTATTCATCATGATCAAGTGAGATTCATTCCTGGGTTGCAGGTCTGGTTCAAATCAATCAGTGTGATACATCACATATGTGATACATCACAAATATTCTCAAATCAATCAGTGTGATACATCACATAGAAGAAAGGATAAGAACCATATGATCCTGTCATTAGATGCAGAAAAAACATTTGACAAAATACAGCATCCTTTCTTAATAAAAACGCTCAAGAAAGCTGGGATAGAAGGAACATACTTTAACATAATAAAAATCATATATGAAAGTTCCACAGCTAATCTCATCCTCCATGGGAAAAAAATAACAGCTTTCCCCCTGAGATTAGGAACATGACAGGGATGTCCCCTCTCACCACTGTTATTCAACATAGTGTTGGAAGTCCTAGCCTCAGCAATCAAACAAAACAAAATAAAAGGGATAATCCTGTAAAGAAATGGGCAGAAGACATGAATAGACACTTTTCCAAAGAAGACATCCAGATGGCTAACAGACACATGAAAAGATGCTCATCATCAGGGAAATACAAGTCAAAACCACATTGAGACACCACTTCACATCAAATCAGAGTGGCTAAAATTAACAACTCAGGAAACAACAGATGTTGGCGAGGATGTGGAGAAACAGGATCCCTCTTGCGCTGTTGGTGGGAATGCAAACTGGTGCAGCCACTCTGGAAAATGGTGTGGCGCTTCCTCTAAAATTATAAAAATAGAATTACTCTAAGACCCAGCAATTGCACCACTATGAATTTATCCAAAAGAAACAGGAGTGCTGATTCGAAGGGGCACATGCACCCAATGTTTATAGCAGCACTATCAACAATAGCCAAATTATGGAAAGAACCCAAATGCCCATCAACTGATGAATGGATATATACATATACTAGAATACTACTTGATGATGAAAAAGAATGAAATCTTGCCATTTGCAACAACGTGGATGGAACTGGAGGGTATTAAAAGTAATACTTTTAATAGTATTATTAACTAGCAAAGTAGCAAAGTAAATCAGTAAGGGAAAGACAAATATCACGTATTTACTCGTATGTGGAATTTGAGAAACTTAACAGATGACCTTAGGGGAAACGAAGGAAAAATAAGATAAAAAGAGAGGGGGAAAACCGTAAGAGACTCTCAAATACAGAGAACAAAGTGAGGGGTGCTAGAGGCTGTTGGGGCAGGGGGTGGGTGATGGGCATTGAGGAGAGCACTTGTTGGGATGAGCACTGGGTGTTGCATGTAAGTGATGAATCACTGGAATCTATCCTGAAGCTAGATTCAAGCTAGTTAGAAGTTAGCTACCTTGAGAACAATAAAAAGAATAAAAGTACAGTTTATTAGCATACTGATATACACACATGAAAAGTCTGAATTAGAAAAGTATGAGATTAATAACCAAGTGTGTTATTTGCATAGCTGTATATGTCCCTACTCACTTTAATATTTTGTATGTTAGGATGATTTAAATGTGTTCTTTGGTTTAATGTCTACCTTGTAATATTTATAATTGTGCTAGCAATGATTTTGTGCATTTCGAAGCAATACTCACATTTTTCTTACAGACTCCTTAGAACAATCCTGAAGCAGGAAAAAATGAATGGAAGCTGTGATACTTTGAGAGTAAGCAACTTTTTGAGGCTCCTTTATGTTATTTCCTAGTTAGTAGAGCTGGGTCAAGATTTTGATCCCAGCATCTTGTTCAATAACCCTCGGGTCAATAAAATCATGAGCTGAAATCATTCACACATATTTGTTTGGTGTTCATTGATTTGGTCTCTGCTTTGATTTCTACTTTGATTTGTTGGCTAGTAGTCGTTGGCTCTCAGCCCTAAATCTCCTGTATTTTTCTGTGATGTTGCTACTCGGATCCTGTACACCACATTTTGCCTTTACTAGCTGGCTTCCTGTTAGATGCTGCCAGTGGGGCACTGGAGGGAACCCTTTCCCCTCTCGCTCCCTATTTCTTTCAAAATCACCCAGCAGCATTTCTACCCATTAGCAGTGACAGCTTTTTTCATTTTATCCTCAACTCCCACAACCAGCATCATCACCTTCCCTGAGAGATACCAATGCCAGCTGACTGCCACCCCTTCCTCAAAAATGTGAGCCCCATCTCTGTGGGGGCCCTTCCTGGGCCCTGTAGTACCAGCACCAGCTGGGCAGACAATACATTCTCCTCAGAGATCTGGGTCCCCACTCCATGGGTGCCCTTCCTCTAAGCTTCCATGTTCTGATAACCTTAATGTCTTTCCTTTGTGTAGGCATGGTAGCTGCCTCCTAAAGTTTGTTTTATGTGTTTTTTTGTTTTGTTTTGTTTTGTTTTGTTTTCTAATCTCTGTGTTACTTTGCTATTTGACTTCTTTTTTGGTCCTCTAATACAAATCTAACTCTTTGTGTTAAATTTACTGTTCAAATACCTGATGTGATTCATGTTTTCTTGGGTGGGCTTGAGTGATAAAGCGCCTGACATTGGTTTAGAAAGTGGTTTTGAATTGTTTTAAGGCAAGGATGGTAGTAAACGGATTTCATCTCAAATGGAAATTCGAAATGCTTAGTAGTGGCTTGCCCATTTGCAAGTCAATCCTGGCCCAGATTACCATTACCAGTATGGATGTCTTTCCTTTTGTAGAATATAAATGGAGTCATACAGTACATACTCATGCTGGGCTAATTTCACTCAGCATAAGGTTTCTCAGATACATCTGTGTTGTTGCACGAATCCGTAATTTGTTCCTTTCAATTTTGGTGTAGCGTTCCATTACATTAGGAATAAAGCTGCTATGAAATTCACGTACAAGTTTTACTGTGAACGTGTTTTTATTTCTCTTGGGTAAATCTGTGGGAGTGGCAATGCTGTGGCATGTGATAAATGTATATTCAACTTCGTAAGAAATTGTCAAGTGATTTTCCAAAGTGAGCTCCAGTTGTCCCACCTTTTCACCAACACTTAGTATTATCAGTCTTTCAAATTTTTACGTTTATATCTTTTACAAACCTGAGTTTTGAATATATTTAGCCATAAAGTGCAAAAGACTGGATCCTGACTTACATATGTCTTGACATAGTCTTTTCAATCTTAGCCACTGTAGTGAGGATGTTGTGCTATCTTACTGTGGTTTTAATTTGCATTTCTTCATGAGTAATGGTGTTGAGACTCCTTTCATATGCTTATTGGCCATTCACACATCTCCTCTTATATGGTGTTTGTACAAATATTTTGCATCGTTTTAGGTTTTTTTATGAATGAATTGTAAGAGGTCTTCATAAATTTTGTTTGCTTTGTTTCAGGAGTAGAATTTAGTGATTCATCCCTTACATAGAATACCCAGGGCTCACTCCGACAAGTGCCCTCCCTAATGCCCATCACCCCACTCAACACCCCTCCAGCAACCCTCAGTCTGTTCTCTGTTTTAAGAGTCTCTTACGGTTTGCCTCCCCATCTTATTTTTCCTTCCTTTCTCCTATGTTCATCTGTTTTGTTTCTTAAATTCCATGAGTGAAATCATACATTTATCTTTCTCTGACTGACTTATTTCACTTACCATAATACATTCTAGTCCCATCCATTTGTTGCAAATGTCAAGATTTCATTCTTTTTGATCACCAAGTAATATTCCATTATGTGTGTATGTGTGTGTGTATACACACACCATATCTTTTTATCTGCTCATCAGTTGATGGACATTTGGGCTCTTACCATAACTTGGCTATTGTTGATAGTGCTGCTATATAAACATTGGGTGCATGTGTCCCTTTGAATTAGCATTTTTGTATCCTTTGGACAAATTCCTAGTAGTGCAATTGCTGGGTCTATTTTTAATATACTATTTTCCATACTGTTTTTCAGAGTGGCTGCACCAGCTTGCATTCCCACCAGCAATGCAAAAGGGTTCCCTTTCTATGCATTCTCACCAACATCTGTTGTTTCCTGAGTTGTTAATTTTAGCCATTCTGACAGGTGTGGGGTGGTATCTCATTGTGATTTTGATTTGTATTTCCCTGATGATAAGTGATGTCGCACATCTTTCCATGTGCCTGTCAGCCTCTGGAGGTCTTCTTTGGGAAGTGTCTGTTCACATCTTTTGCCCATTTTTTCACTGGATTAGGTGTGGTTTTTTGGGTGTTGAGTTAGATAAGTTCTTTATAGATTTTGGATACTAACCCTTTTTCTGATACTTCATTTGCAAATAACTTCTCCCATTCTGTAGGTTGCATTTTAGTTTTAATTGTTTTCTTTGCTGTGCAGAAACTTTTATCTTGATGAGGTTCCAATAGTTCATTTTTGCTTTTATTTCCCTTGCCTTTGGAGACATGTCAAGTAACAAGTTCCTGCAGCTGAGTCAAAGAGGTTGTTGCCTGTTCATAAATTCTTCATACAAGTCCTTTGTCAGCTATAGGAAAAGCAAATATTTTCTCCCACTCTGTGATTTGCTTTTCATTTCCTTAAAGTATCTTTAAAAGAGAAATTTTAAATTATGATGTTCAATTTATCAATTTTTCTCCTATAACTGGGGTACTCTGCATTTTGTAGCTAGCAAATCTTTGCCAATTTTGTTACAATATTCTAAATTTTCCTCTAGAAGTTTTATAGTTTTAGCTTTTATGTTAGGTCTATAACCCATTTGAGTTCATTTTTGTGTATGGTGAAAATAGAGGCCAAGGTTCATTTTTTCCAAGTGGCTAACCAGTAGTTCCAGCACATTAATTGTAAGACTGTTCTGTCATCCAGTCGCCTTGGCATATCTTACAAAAATCAAATGACCATATGTATGAGTGGGTTTATTTAGGATACGGTATTCCATTTCATTAATCTCTACATTTATTCTTATGTTGACATTACACTGTCTTATTACTATGGCCTTATTTTAAGTCTTAAAATCAGGTAGTCTAAGTCCTCCCACCTTTGTTTTCTTTTTTAAAAATTGTATTGCCAGGGTGCCTCCTGTTTGGCTCAGTTGGTTAAGTGTCTGACTCCTGATCTCAGATCAGGTCTTGAGCTCAGGTCTTGCTTGAATTCAGGGTTGTGAGTTCAGGCCCCTTGGTGGGCTCTGCATTGGGCGAGGAGAGTACTTTAAATACATAAATAAATAAATAAATAAATAAATAAATAAATAAATAAATAAATAAAAATAATTGTATTGGCTATTCTTGGTCCTTGCTATTTCCATATAAATTTTATATTTGTTCATTTTTATAACTTTCTGCTGAGATTATGATTGGTACTGCATTGAACCTACAGATCATTTTGAGAATTGAGTTTTCTGATGTATGAACATGGTATGTCTTTCCATTTAGAAATAAAATACTTAGGGATACACTTAACAGGATATTTGTAAGTATTGTACACTAAAAATTACAAAATAGCGTAGACCATTTTTTGGCCTTCAATTTCAACATGGTTTTGTAGTTTTTAATGTATGGTACTTACAAATATCTTGTTAAATATATACCTAAGTATTTTATTTCTATGTTATTTTAAGTGGTATTTTGAATAATTTTACTTTTTAATTGTTGCTAGTATATAAAAATAGTAAATTTTTGTATTTTGGTCATCCTACAATATAATAAATTCACTTAGTAGGTCTAGTAGGTTTTTTGTTTTGTAAATTGCTTAGGATTTTCTACACAAATAATGTCATCTATGGGTAGAGGCAATTTTATTTCTTCCTTTCCAGTATGAGGTCTTTTATTTCTGTTTTCATCCTCATTGCATTGCCTAGGACCTCCAGTACAATGTAGACTAAGGAGTGAACATCCTTGCCTTGTTCCAGTCCCAGGGGGAAAGCATTCATTCTTTTACCACTAAGTGTGATATTAGCTTGATTTTTGCAGATGCACTTTATCCAATTGAAAAAGTTCCCTTCTATTCCCAGTTTGCTGAGGGTTTTTTATCATGAGTATTGAATTTGTTTACTGCTCTCTCTGCATATGAGATGATTATATAGGTTTTCTTCTTTATCTTGTCAATATGGTGTGTATTTCATTGATTTTTTTTGAAGGTTAAACTAACTTTGTATTCCTCAGATAAAATCTAAAGTATCTGTGGTGACATATTCATATCATATTTTTTCCCTTTTTCCTGGATCTTTTTGCTACCCGTTAAAGGTTTTTGTGTCAATACTCATAAGAAATACTGGTGTATAGTTTTCTTATATCTTTTTGTTTCTGGTATTAGAGTAATGGGGGCCTCATGAAGGTAGTAGGGAAGTGTTGGCTTTTATTTTCATAAAGAATCTGTGTAGAATTATCTTATTTCTTATTTCCTGAAATTTACAGTGACTTTGGATTCAAGTTTTTAACTATAATTTTTTTAATGTTTGTTTTTTGTTTATTTATAGAGACTGTGAGTAGGGAAGGGGCAGAGAGAGAGGGAGAGAGAATCCCAAGCAGGTTCTGTGCTGTCAGCATGGAGCCTGAGGTGGGTCTCAATGTCACCGTAAGATCATGACCTGAGCTGAAATCAAGAGTTGGCCACTTAAACACTGAGCCACCCAGGCATCCTTTTAAGTTAAAATTTTTTTAGTCTATTTGGCATTTTTTTGTTCAAGAAATCAGTTGTGTCTAAGTCCTTAGTCATATTTATTGGCATAAAGTTCATATTTCCCTCATGATCCTTTAAATGTTAGTAGGGTATGAATAATAACCTCTTTAGTTACTGATTTTGGTCATCTATGTCCTTTTAAACTTTTTCTCTTGATAATTCTACCTGAAGTTTATCAACTGTATTGATATTTTCAAAGTAGCAGCTTTTGCTCTCACTTGTATTCCTTCTTTTTTTTTTTTTTTTTTTTTTTTTCCTGTTTTGTTGAATTATACTCCTAGCTTTAGTTCTTCCTCTTTACTTACTTGAATTTAATTTCTGGTGCAATTGGTGTCTCAGTTGGTTAAGCCCCTGACTCTTGATTTCAGCTCATGTCATGAACTCACATTGGTGGGATCAAGCCCCACACTGTGCTAGGCATGGAGTCTTCTTGGGGTTCTCTCTCTCTCTGCTCCTCCCCCACTTGTGCTCTCACTCTCAAAATAAATGAAAAACATTTTAAAAATGTCCTTTGTTTTCTTGTTTCTGAAGTTATTTATACTTTTCTTCCTTATTAATAGAGGAATCTAAAGCTATAAATGTCACTCTTATCACAGCTTACCTGCATACGTATTTTTATGTTTTCATTACAATTGTTTTGAAAGTAGGTTTTATGCCCAACATGAGGCTTGAACTCATGAACGTGAGATTAAGAGTCATGTGCTCTACCGAGTCAGCCAGGTGCACCTACAAAATATTTTTTATTTTCTCTTGTATTTTTTCTTTGACTCAGTTTAAGTGTCCTGTGTTTCACAGCATGTACTGAATATCTTCCTTTTATTGATTTGTTACGTTGTTGACAGAGAAGAATATTAATCTTTCAAGATTTGTTGAGAATTGTTGTATGGCTCAGCAAATGCTTCATCTTGATGCTTATTCTATGTGTACTTGATATGAATGTGTATTCTGCTCTCGTTGGGTGGAGTGTTCTATAAATGTCATTTAGGTCAAGTTGGCTGATTTGCATTGTGTTCGATGTTCTATATATTTACTGATCTTGCTCTCCTCTTATTGCTTTGTCAATTAGAAGTGTTGAAATTTCTAGAACTGTGTATTTGTTGATTTGTCCTTTTAGATTACTTATATTTCATGTCTTTCAAAATGCTGATAATACTAGGCGCATGCCATGTCTTCTTGACAAATTGCTTTTGGTTATTATGTCTCCCTTTATCATATTCCTGATATTCATATAGTCACTCCCAACTTGATTAGCATTCACATTGTATATAATTCTTCCATATTTTTTGTTTGTTTGTTTTTGAAGTAGGCTCCACACCCAGTGCAGAGCCCACTGCAGGACTTGAACTCACAATGTTGAGATTGAGACCGGAGCTGAGATCAAGAGTCCAATGCTTAACCAACTGAGTCACCTAGGTACCCCTCCACCTGTTTACTTCTTATGTATCTTCATCTTTAACATTGGTCCCTTGTGAACAGCATGTAATTGGTTCTTGCCTTCTCACTGAATTTGACAATATGTCTTGTATTTGGAATGTTTAGATCATTGATTAATTTAATCATCAATATGATTTGGGTTTAAATCTACGCTCCTGCTATTTTGTATTTGTCTCATTTGATCTTTATTTTTCTCTCCTTGCATTCTATTGGGGTGATTTTTTTTAATAATTCCATTTTATCTCCTATACTACTTAGCTATTTCTCTTAATTTTTGATATTTAGTAGTTAGATAATTTTGATATTTAGTAGTTGCTCTAGAGCTTACAATATACATCTTTATCACAGATTACCTTCAAATAATAATATATCACTTCACAGGCAGTTTAAGACTTTTTCAGCAATATATTTAATTTCTCCCTCCTGTCTTTTCTATTTGTTATATCTTTTACTCTACATCTATTACAAATTGCATAATAAATTTTCATTACTTTGTTTTAAATAATTTTTATTCATACATTTTTAATCATTATTGCCATCGCATACATACATCTATAACTGATTATTACATTAAGCCAATGTGTCATATAGCTATCAAAAATCTCCAATCCAATTGATACTTTAGCTTCTTGGATTTCAGGTTTGTAGTCCAATCAGACTTTAGCTACTTAAAACCAGCTACTTCTGATTGCTTTCATGAAGTCTTTCTATACTACCAACTCATGATCGGCATGAATTATAAATATGCCGGCTTCAGTGCAAACATTTTTCAGGTCTGCTCCATTACAGCCATCTGAAAACCTTATAAATGTTTCTAATAATCTATTTTATCATGCTTTGTAATGGTACCTCCGTAGATTTGGGGGATATCTAAACTTGCTTATAAATAAATGTATATTTTTTCTATTTATCTGGAGACAGCAAAGCAGAATCCACTGTACTTGTTGATAGCCATGATCATTTTAACTATGCAGAGTATCACATCCATCCATTTGAGTAGCTCATAAAGTCCTCTCAACCTATCAGCTGAAGTACTTCCGGGAGACCAGTATCCATGAATGGCATTTTTTTTTAATCCATAAAAATGATGCATGACTGATGATTCCTAATGTAAACATTTCTTTGATCAAATGGGTGCTTTCACCAGTGTACTTGTCTACAGTACAACTGTATACTACGATTAAGATATTGCATTCCAGTTGGTTAACAGCAGCTCTTGCCATTAGTGTTTTTCCTAACTGTCGGCCCAGATAACAAACAGCCTTTTGGAGATATTATTCCTATACTGGAATAATTCTAGGTTTGTAAGAGGTACTTGTATTGCCTCTGAATTCTCCGATCTGTTCAGATAATCCCTCCACCTCAGAAAAAGAAATATTCCTTACATCCTTATGAGACATGCTGTAAGATCAGTGAATCTTGGCAAATATCGATGTAATCATATCCAAAGCAACTCTTGTTCCTGGATGCCGCTTTTTTCAAGCTAACCATGACAACTGACAATATATTTTGGCTCTTCCAACAACGAATTTTTCAATTAACTTCTAAAGTACTTCACGCAGTTTGACCCGACTTGGGTGATTGTAGGTCCCTCGGTCATTTTCAGACTTTTCATACTGATCGGTAAGTTCTTTTAATTGCTCCCTTAACTGTTTAAGACTGTTGTTGATCTTCTTGTGCTCCACCATCTTTTTTGCGACAGCACTGAAGCTCAGGATCTCTATGGTCTGCCCTGATGAGATGTCATCACTCATAGGGGATGCCAAGAATGGCCATGGCCATTGGGGTGGAAGAAGTGAAATGAAGGAGGAGAGCAGCACTGGAAAGTGGGGGATGGATGGCTCTGCTCAATCCAATTCTCTTTCATGGAAATCAGAAATAAAACATTTTATATTTGCCCTCATATTCACCAAAGGCTCTCTTTATTTCTTTGTTGTCGGATCAAGTTCCCATGTGGTGTAATTTTCTGTCTGAAGAATATCCTTTATTATTTCTGGGAGTACAAGTAAGTGGATAGATCTTCTCACCTTTGATTTTCTTTACATTTTATTTATTTTTGAGACAGAGAGAGAGAGAGAGAGAGCACAAGTGGGGGACAGGCAAAGAGAGAGGGAGACACAGGATCCGAAGCAGGCTCCAGGCTCTGAGCTGTCAGCAGAGAGCCCGATGCAGGGCTTGAACCCACGAACCGTGAGATCATGACCTGAGCCGAAGTCAGTTGCTTAACCGACTGAGCCACACAGGCGCCCCTGATTTTCTTAAAAAGTCTTTAAGGATTTTTAAAATATAATTCTAAGTTACAGTTTATAATGTGCCCTGATGTATTATGTTCATTCTGCTTAAGATTCATGATCTTCTTGATTTTGTAGGCTTATTGTTTGGAATTTAGAAAATTTCATTCTTTAAATAATTTTTAAATTTCCCTTCCCCTTTTATTTTGGGACTCCAGGGCACAGATGTTATACTGCCTGATAGTAACCCACAGCACAGTGAGACTGGTTTGTTGTTGTTTTTCTCATTGTGCTTCAGTCTAGATACCTTCTATTGTTGAAACTATCGTAAGGCTCACATCATTTATTTCTCTTCCCTTAGGGATCACAGTTGAGCCAATTATCCAATGTCTGTATTTAGATGTTTCCTATTTGACCAGTTTTCTAGTTGCTTATAGGGGAAGGGCACATCTGGTTCAAGTTCCTCCATCATGGCCAAAAGCAGAAATTTTAGCTACATTAAAAAAAAAAAAAGGCAATCAAACCAGACATGGGTGCACCATCAAATTACCAGTTTTGACTAGTATTTCACTTTAAACTTCAGTGAGAATAGAGTTAATCAGAGGAAAATGCTCTCATGTTTCTACTACCAAATCTAAAACCTACTTGTATTTACCCCATTTTACCATCTTCCTTCTGGTTACAAATGGAGACGTGTCCGTGATGTATTAAAGACTCATTTTTCTCTTGTGCTCTGGATCCCATTCAAAATTTCACTCCTTTTAAAATTCTCACTCCATCGGTCTCTTTCTTCATGGCTCACCCCATCAGCATATAAACTTGATGTACTATCTCTCAAATAAAATTCAAGAATTTTCTCTTCTTGCCCACTATCACTTTATTTTCCCGTTCCCCTTCATGGAAAAACTTCTCAAAGAGTGATCTACAGTTACTGTCTTTACTTCCTTACCAACCTCGTAACCTCTTCAACCTGATCCAGTCTGGAAGCTGTCCTCCAACTATACTGAATTTACCCATCAGTTCACCGTGGCCAATTCACAAAGCTCCTATTACTTGATGCTTCAGTAAACACATCTGAAATGACGGACCACTTTTTCCCACTTAAACCCATTTCTCTTGCTTTCATGAAATTCGACCCTGCTTGTTTTCCTCTTATTTCACTGACCACTCTGTCTTTCTTTGCTGACTCATCCTCAACCTAACCTCTAAATATTAGATTGTCTCAGGTCCCGATCCTCTATTCATTTCCTTTCTGTAACAACACTTCCTTATGTGACCTTAACTATATCCATTATTTTAAATGATTACCTACATGACATCTCTACTTGGAAAAATAATGGACATCTTAACATGTCCCAAATGGAATTCTGTCCAAATTCCCTCCTCCCCCACATAAATAAATAGCTCATCCATAAACCAAAACCAAGGAAACATTCTTGATTTGTTCCTGTCATTTCTTCCATCCAATCCATCAGTTGGACCCATTTCTACTTTTTTCCATTTCTTTCCACACCTCCCTAGTCCTGAAAGTACAAGATACTTCCAGGGAATGAATGGTGAATAAACCAGTTTGGCTGGATTGGAAATTACTGTTGAGGAGTATTAAGAGATAAATCTAGGTAAGTCAGTTTGGGACTCATGTTGGAGGACTTGGAATGACAGACAGAAGCCTGGTTTCTGGGAGAACAGAGGGAGTTATCCCTCCTGGGGATAATTCTCCTGAAAAGTGGTGCTTTTTCAGTAATTTAAAGTATGTTGACATAACGGTTGTTAAGATTATGAAAAAAAGATGCTAGCGAAAGCAGTGTGAAAGTAATATCAGGAGCCAAGTGGAAAAGGTGGTCAAAGGATGGTGTCTTTTAAAAAGGGGGGAAACACTTTCTTCCTCTCCAACCCACAGGGCAAGCCCTACACCTATTGATGTTAAACTATGGCTCTGCCTCTAGTGACAGCCTGGGGTGCTGGACTTCATGCTCTAAGAAATGGGAAGAGGTGTAAAGCCTGAGCAGAAAAGGGATATGGTTAAAACTGTGCTATGGGAAGAAAGACCTGACAGTGATGTGCAGGACTGAGAAGGTAGGAAGACTAATTAGGTTACTACGATAGTCCAGGTAGGAAGTTACAGGGGACTGGTGAAGAAGACAGTGAGAAGAAAGAATGCAAAGAGAGTGCAAGAGATAAAAACCATAGTCAAAGGTTTTTACTCAGGGGCTCTGAGCTCTGATGACTTAAGAGAATTGTGTTGTCATTGTTACGACTAAGTACCTTAGGAAAAGAAACTCTTGTGGAGAAAATACGATGAGTTCTGAGAGTTTTGAACTGCTAGCTGTGAACAGTTCTTAGTATGGCTTTAGCTGGTGTAATTCTCTGGGTCATTCAATATCATACAAAATAGATTTGCAATCTTGGTTCTAGGTTAACATTTCCCAGATTATTGGTTTGATTCAAACATATTAAATACCCACCTGCTATATTATATGCATAACTGATGCTGCTTCATTTTTTACCTACCACTTATTTTCCTGTACTGTTCATCACAAGTAACATTGTTTTAGAGGTGTGTTGCTGCTTAATGTTCTGCTTTATTCCCCTGGACATATTTGCAAGTTGTCTTTTCAAAGCTAAGGATACAGGGGCACCTGGGTGGCTCAGTCGGTTAAGTGTCTGACTTCAACTCAGGTTGTGATCTCTCGGCTTGTAAGTTTGAGCCCCGTGTTGGGCTCTGTGCTGGCAGCTCGGAGCCTGGAGCCTGTCTCAGATTCTGTGTCTCCCTCTCTCTCTCTGCCCCTCCCCTGCTCATGCTCTGTCTCTATCAAAAATAAACATAAAAAAAAAAAATTTAAAGCTAAGGATACTTCTTGGTCCCTCCTCAATTAAAAACCCCATCTATCTGAACATATTTGTTCACCAACAATGTTTAGCATACGTCTCCACGGTAGGTCCTCAAAAAAAGGTTTGTTAAAAGACTAAATAAGTTTATGGCTTGCTTATAACCCTGGCTCACTTCTTTAAAAATAAGGTAATGTAGCATGTTGAGTATCAAATGCATTCAATCAGGGGCGCCTAGGTGGCTCAAATTGGTTAAATGTTCAACTTTTGATTTTAGTTCAGGTCGGGACCTCACGGTGCAAGAGTTCAAGCCTCATGCTGGGCTCTGTGCTGACAGTGCAGAGCCTGCTTGGGATCCTCTCTCTCTTCCCCTCTCCCGCTCACTCATGTGCACGTGTGTGCACTTTCTCTCTCTCTCTCTCTCTCAAAATAAATAAATAAACAAACATTTAAAAAAAATGTTTTAAAGCATCAGTCAGAGCCAGAAGACCTGGGCTCTAGCCTGGCTCTGCTCCTGACCAAATCTGTGACATTTGCAAGTTAAAGTAATTTCCTTGGATTTGGCTTCTACAGCCATAATATGGTTTCATCTAAATGTTGGATTCTCTTATCACATTTCAGTAATACTTCTTCATGTAGCAATTATGGTCACTTTGGAAAATATGGTTCAGTTCTTCAAGCAACCAAAGATATGTCTTGACTTGAGAATGTACTATTTATTTACTTAAAATTTTTTTCCCTAAGTTTATTTCTTTTGAGAGAGAGAGAGCAAGGGAGGAGCAGAGAGAGAATCCCAAGCAGGCACTCAATCTCACAAACCATGAGATTATGACCTGAGATGAAAGCAAGAGTCAGATGCTTAATGGAGTGAGGCACCCAAGTGCCCCAAGAGTGTTCAATTTTTTTTTAAAGTGTATTTAAAAAATTTTTTTTTAACGTTTATTTATTTTTGAGACAGAGAGAGACAGCATGAACGGGGGAGGGTCAGAGAGAGGGAGACACAGAATCTGAAACAGGCTCCAGGCTCTGAGCTGTCAGCACAGAGCCCGACGCGGGGCTCGAATTCACGGACCGTGAGATCATGACCTGAGCCAAAGTCGGCCGCTTAACCGACTGAGCCACCCAGGCGCCCCAAGAGTGTTCAATTTAAATAATGCTTCCTTGTATTTTGGCAGAGTACTCTCACAGACAAAGGTCGCCTAGTCCAAACTTTTTAAAAATCCATTTACTTTCTTTTTTTAATTTATCCATTTGAGACAGAGACAGCATGAGTGCGGGAGGGGCAGAGAGAGAAGAAGAGAGAGAGAATCCTAAGCAAGCTCTGAGCTGCCAGCACAGAGCCCGACGCAGGGCTCGAACTCATGAAACCATGAGACCGTGACCTGGGCCGAAACCAAGAGTTGGATGCTTAACTGACTGACCCACGCAGGTGCCCCCCAAATTCACTTACTTTCAACTTTCTTTCATCATCCAGCAAAAAGTAGTATTATCCCTTATACTGCTCCTTCTGTAAAGACTTACTTTCTACAGCTTATCAAATTGTTGTCCACTTAAATTCCTTTGTTTGGAGCATGGGATGTGCAGTAATACAACTAAAAATATATTCAAATAACATCCACTGGGAACTGAAACGATTTTGTCTTGCTACCTGGGCTGTATAACCATGGGTCACTGCAGAAAGCTTATCTATTTTTTTTAATGTTTATTTATTTTTGACAGAGAGAGACAGAACATGAGCAGGGGAGGGGCAAAGAGAGAGGGAGACACAGATTCTGAAGCAGGCTCCAGGCTCTGAGCTGTCAGCACAGAGCCCGACGCGGGGCTTGAACTCACAGACCGCGAGATCATGACCTGAGCCGAAGTCGGACGCTCGACCGACTGAGCCACCCAGGCGCCCCAGAAAGCTTATCTATTTTATTGCTGCTTTATATGTATGCTACCAAAGCTGCGAAAGGCAACAGAGTGAAACGGTTCTAAACCCTGGCATTGGAGTCAGACTGCCTGTGTTCAAAATGCAGCACCTCTTCCTTCTACATGTGGGACTTGGAATTTATTGTATATTGCTAAACTTAAGTTTCCACACACTTAAAATGAGAAAAATAATAGCGCCTGCCTAAGAATTGTATGGATAAAATGAGATAATCAATGTAAGAGGATCCTAACTGTTCCCCAAGTGATACACAGATTTAATGCAATCCCTATCAAAATCCCAACATATGCAAAAATCTATATATTTTTTTGCAGAAATAGAATAACCTAAAATTCATATGGAATTTCAAGGGACATCAAAAAGCCAAAATAATTTTGAAAAAGAACAACAAAGTTGGAAGTCTCACACTTCCTGGTTTCAAACTTACTACAGAAGCTACTGGTAATCAATACAGTATGGTACTGGCATCAGGGCAAATAGACTAATGGAATAAAACAGAAATAAACTCTCACATATACGATCAAAGGATTTTCAACAAGGGTGCCCCAAGATTACTCAGTGGGAAAGGACACTCTTCAACAAATGCTGCTGGGAAAACTGGAAATCTATATGCAGAAAGATGAAGTCGGACCCTTACCTTACACCATGTGGAAAAATTAACTCAAACTGGATTGAAGACATAAATGTAAGAGCCAAAGCTATAAAACACTTAGAAGAAAACATAGGGAGAAAGTTTCCTGACACTGGGTTTGGCAATGATTTCTTAGATATGACACCAACAGAAGAGATAAATTGGAATACAATGAAATTGAAAACTTGTGCTTCACAGGACACAATCAAGAGGGTAAAATGGCAACCCACAGAATGAGAAAAAATACTTGCAAATTACACATCTCATGAGGGGTTAATATCCAGAATATAAAAAGAACTCCTACAACTTAAAAAAGTTCAATTTTAAAACGAGCAAAGGACTTAAACAGACATTTCCCCAAAGAAGATGCACAAATGGCCAAAAAAGTGCACATTAAAAGATGCTCAACATCATCCATCATTAGTGAAATGCAAATCAAAACCACGTTGCTGTAACACGTCAGACCACACCCTATGGCTACCAAATGAAACCAAACAAAAAGTGTAGTGTTTTTTTAGTCAAAAATGAGTACTTTGTCTTCTGGGTCAATTTCACAGCATACATATGATCTTTATTTGGCCTTGCTTCTTTCCTTTTCCCCTGTGGAAATTTCATTTTGGCTTTATATACAGTTACATGACATGGCTTTAATATCAAAAAGTACTTGCTTATTATCTCCTTGTATAACTAAGAAGCAAAACTGTTAATGCTGCATATGATCAAAATATGCTATGTTAAATTAAGTTTTTAACAGGATTATTATATCTGATTGACTTATTGTGAGATGTAAAAGACAAGACAACAAAATGATACTCAGGGATTTATCTCCAACTGAAGAAGACCAAAGTTTTGTATCTGTTAAGGAAAATCTTTCAACTCAGGTTAAAATCACATGACTTTTTAGAAAGATCACATGCCAGCTAATTGTTAGTTCAGATACACTATTTGGAATATTTCTCCCTCATTTTCTCCACCATGAAATTTTAAAAGCACTGCATATGTTTATGTGCTGCATGTATTTTCTAAACTTAAAAAGAGTAAGACTTTTCATCTTCCAATACCAATATTCACCCTCTTAGAGGTGACAGCTCTTGAAAAAGCGTGTTCTAAAGAGAAGCAGTATATGAAACCTTAACTCTCATACTAAATCCAGGCCCAAGATACCTTCTTATGGTTCCTTGCTATCTGAGATTGGGGCCACATCAAACTGGGTTCCCTGAAAACACCATGATTACGGATAATATCCTCAGAGCTTCAGCGTCACTAAATTTTTTTTATCTCGGCTTTGTTTGAATGTTTATTTAACAGAGAATTCTAAGTTGATATACCATTGTGATTCATCTTCACATAAGGCTATCCAGGATTCCTTTGCCCGTATCCATATTTTATTCTCTATTCTCAATACATAAGTGGGATTTAGGATTTTACCAAGTCACTTAAGAGGTGATGGCTTCACTACTACAACTATTAACATGAATTACTTGATGCAACTTGAAAGTTGTAGGTAGCTTGCAGTGTTAGTACTGATAAGTGAGTACATAGGTAGGGAGATCTGAAGTGATATACACGCTCACGCTCTGTGTCTGTCTCTCAGTAATAAATATAAACGTTTAAAAAAATTAAAAAAAAAAAGAAATTTCTTCCTCTGTAATAGTAGTTTGGGAAAGACATGGGGCCTCTTTTAGGAATTACAATGGTATACTCAGAGTTTTGGAATCTAACATTCAATCCAAGCCCTTTAATTTTTTTTTTTTAATGTTTGTTTATTTTAGAGACAGACAGACACAGTGAGTGGGGGAGGGGCAGAGAGAGAGGCAGACACAGAATCCAAATCAGGCTCCAGGCTCTGAGCTGTCAGCACAGAGCCCGACACGGGGCTCAAACTCACGAGCCATGAGACCATGACCTAGCTGAAGTCGGATGCTCAACCAACTAAGCCACCCAGGCGCCCCAATCCAAGTCCTTTAATAAAAAGGCAGGGTTCAGCTTCCGTTTTCCCTGTCAACAATACCTTTACTCATATTATCAGTAACTCCTACTCAACAAGGTGCAATGCACTTAACCAATAACAGAAAGGAAAAGAAGTGATACCAGGAGATTCATACTATCCTCAAAATTCCTGATTGAAACATGGATTTAAAACATTTTTTAAAGAGAGAGAGGCAGGGCGCCTGGGTGGCTTAGTCACTTGAGCGTCCGACTTCAGCTCAGGTCATGATCTCATGGTTTGTGGGTTCAAGTCCTGCATTGGGCTCTGTGCCGACCGCTCAGAGCCTGGAGCCTGCTTCGGATTCTGTGTCTCCCTCTCTCTCTGCCCCTCCCCTGCTCACGCTCTGTCTCTCTCTCAGAAATAAATAAACATTAAAAAAAAATTCTTTTAAAAGAGAGATAGTCTGGGATAGTTTTCCTGGGTTTCTCCCATGTTTACAGGAGGTATACATGTTATTAAACTGCTGTTTTTCTCCTGTTAACCTTTTTTTTTTTTTTTTTTTTAATAGTGGTGGGATCTCACCCAAGAACCTAGAAAGGGAGAGGGAAATTCTTTTTCCTCCCCTACAGTTTAGTGACTCATGATGGGACATTCCCTCTGGAGCCTGCAGATAAGTATCCTGGAAAACTGGCAGAAGCTGTTAAAGGAAATGCTTCTTCTTATTTAAATACCTGCTTGCACCATGGAGGCCTAACTGAGATCTCACCTGCGCCACCTCCTCCTGAAATGAGACCCAACTTTTTAACCAATCTAATCTATTCTCAAGACCGAGGAAAGCGCTGCTGTCTGTAGCAGGCATCATGGCTTCAAGGTGCCGCCCAGGCCCTCAGGACTTGTGGTCCCCAGGGAGTCACCACGGTGTGCTCCGTGCCATCTGGAGGTGGTGTTCCTACAGATGATGAGCAGGCTACTAGGCTAGAGAGGGAGGTCATGATGGCTGCACAGAAGGCACTGGACCCGTACAATATGCTAGCCCCAAAGGCAGCTTCAGGCACCAAGGAACACCCTAATTTAGTCCCATCTATCACCAACAAGCATCTGTGAAGAGGACAACAGTGCCCTCATCTGGTTCTGGCTGCACAGAGGCAAAGCCTAGCAAATGCCCTGGCTGTGGAACCCCTTATAAGCACTAACTTATAGGTGTGTGCTGTGAACTTTTTTCTTTCCAATCAAGACTGGCCATTGCATTGACTCCTTCTCCCCCCGCCCCCACCAAAAAAAGACTGAGACTAGTTCAGTGAAACTATAGAGCAATCTATCAATCAACTCAGCTTCTGGACTATAAAATGAATCTGAAATTTCAAAGGCAGACCCGAAAGGAAGCAGACTATGGCACCGCAAAATACGCTTCTTTGGCATAAGGATTATTTTGAGCTGATCATTTTTAAGAAACAGGATATACAGCAAAAGCTCTGGAAATCTAGTGAAAGCTCTTTTATATGGGAAATCTCCATTAGTAAGGGTATTTTCCTTACCAGAAAGACAAAGATGACTCTACATCATAGCAACCTTACTCCTGTTTAGCTGAAGAAGGTACTCAAGTGAGAGCCTGGCCTATTTGGGAAGTTAGTTCTTTTGGGTATCTCACGTATATTGGAGGCGTACATGTTATTAAACTTCTGGTTTTTTCCTGTTTAAAAAAAAAAAAAGAAACGTTCTGGCAGGATTTCTAGGAAATAGTGACTGTTATTTTGTTTTTAAAGTGTTTTCTGAACAGTAGTCAGTAAGTGCAGTCATTTAACACAAACCACTTCCCATTCGGCATTTAGCTTTGGGCCACCAGCAGCTTGCAGATCAAGGGCTTAGACACCTTGGTTATGCAAATTAAAAGTGTTAGAGGGTTCAGTTATTTGTTCCTAAGAATCAAAATGAAGTCTTTGATTCTGTAAACAATCTTCCTTTTTTCTCCAACCAAACATTGAGGGGTCTTAAAAGTTACTAAGGACATAAAATAATAAACTTTGTTTTAATGTACTTAAAATTTGAGATAGCTATAAAGATTCACTGTTATAGCAACCTTCAACAAAACTATTATGCAGAAAAAGAAAGTATCATCTGTGTATTTCAAGTAGTCAAAAAAGAAAATTTCAAGTACATATTTTCACAACTGAGTGCCTTAAGGATTAGATTTATCTTTCTCATTTTATTTTCTTTACTAGAATTTCCTTAATCTCTAATATTTTTAATTCTAGTGAATAAATTCTGACTCACAATATTATACATGCTACTGGCAAATTCACATTCAGAGATTCATATACACTCCAAGCATTTAAAAGAACCTAAGCCTTTTCATTAAAAATACTACCCACCTAATTATCTTTTGTGTGTGAAAAGCATCTAAACATTTTCATCTGTGTATACAGCTGTACTTGAAAGGGCGACTGATCAAAAGATTTTCCTACTGTATACTTTTCACTTGTCTTTCTAGCACTGGTTCTGATAATGTCTTCTCACGTGTGCTGACGATCTGCATTCTCACCTGCCTGCTGTCTCGGTCATATCTTGCTATAGCATCTTTGCCTTGTGACCTCGCTCTGTTTACTGTTATTCACCAAGAGTCATATCTAAGAGCTATGCTTCTGTTCACATTGCTCGAAACCGACCTGCTTGACCCCAGTAAATAGCATCTATAGGCGTGCTTCCTAGGCAAGTATTAAAATTAAAACCATTCACGCAATCGAAGAATATGGATAACTGGAACAGGCCCTCTCAAAGCTCTTCTAATGCTTATTTTATGAACCTGCTATAGTTACATTAAAAAAACAGGATGTTAAGCAATCTGCTATGCAAAGAAAGGACTTATGATGGAATAATGATCGTTAACCACTTTTAAAACCATATTAATAAAGACTGGTGTTTCAGTTAGAAATAAGGCATCTCCTTATAGGTTTGGAAGACTGAAAAAGAACAGTATTCTAGGGCCTGCACCACCCAAGCAATCCCATATGGCATAAATACAATAGAAATTAACTTCTTAACCTAAAAAATAATACACAGTAATAAAGTAAAACAAAATTGATAAATCACAAAATTAGGTAATTTAATATTTAGGCTATAATGCGCATTTTACTAAAAATTTGATTCATACGAAGAGTTAAAGGCTATATGATATGCATATCACATAAATTTGATTAATATGAAAGTTTTAAAATTCTCTTGTCATTCTGAAATCTCTCTGAATGTTACTGTCAGCATCATGAAACACTTAGTGCTAGTTATCTTGAAATTAAGTACAACCAACCCAAATCTGGGAGTAAACGCCAAGTATTTTCTCAGATCCGTACTGTGATATTTTTCTCAAATAGAATGAAGCGTGTCACATATAACCCACCCTTTTGTCTGGCTAATCCTGCTGACTTATGCTTACTGTTATTACTTATTCTAATACAGAAAACCCAAAGATCTGTAATAAGTGGTACCGAAAAATTAGAAAAACTTTCATTAGAAATAATTTAAATACCAGGACTGGAGTGGATACAGAAATGGTCATAAAGAGCACAGAGTAGTTGATAGCAGTCTTAGGAAGTGCTTCTTAAAAAATTGAAAGATATGTTTACTACGATGAAAGGCTTTCTCTGCATATCCCTAAATCAGGGTGTGCGCCCCACTTCCTTGGTTAGGTGACAATACAAAAGAAAATAACTTCGGAATATTTATTACGTCGGTATTTCAGTTTTGTAGGAACATGCTAAATGCACGATGAAGAAAATAACACAGTCTCAATAAAGTGACCACGTAATGCCACCCCATGGAGAATGGCTCCCCAGGTTTAGAACTGTAGGTATTTCCTTATGTCTACTCCATAATAAAACTATTTAAATAAAATTTAAACATCAGAAGTTATAGTTGTGATAAAAATTTCACTCGACTTTGAAGCAGAAGTCTTGAGTCATGAGAAAGCACTCTTTCACAGCAAGTTATAGTATTACTGGCAGCATATACATAGGTGACGTGAAACGATCACTATTTCCCAAAGTAAGGAGCCATGGACGTATCGAATGATTTATATAAAGACTACATAACTTAATATACTGCAATATTTACAGAATTGTAGAAATCTAAGAAGACCTTTATCCTCATTTCTTAAGAATATTCATTTGAAGAAACATTTTGGCATTAATTGATACAATAATTACTTACCTATTTCTTGTGCAGAACCAACTGAACAGGTGCAGGTTAATTTCTCTTTATGTATAACCAGAATAAAAATTTAAACACTGCAAATCCTCAGTGAATAATAATTCTCTTGCAAACTCAGAATTTTATAGTAAGGTAGTCATCCCACTCTAAAAACTTCAGAATGTTTATATGGGATTACTCTCCCTAAAACTAAAAAGTGAAACATTAAGAAAGAAAAATTTAAAGCAATCTAGTTAATACCTTTGTTTTTAAAAACAAACAAAATGTTATAAACCTTTAAAAATCCACTTTTCAGCACTTAAGTTTCCGAAATCAAGCATATTATACGATGTGCTACTTGTGACTTGTAAAGTAGCAGCATGGGGATCTCTTAATTGCATTATGTACACAGGTCCTTGAGGAGTCTACAAATAAAAATCATATTCAACTTTCATCACGATATCAGAAATCTTTTAAAATCTAATATACTATCATTTTAGATGTTTTCTGCATTTGGTTACCACTAAAATGCTTTAAAGATAATGTAAAAAGCATTTCTTCCCTTTTCTTCCTTCCCGCCAAAAAATTTCAAACTTTATGTATGAGGCATTTTCTTATATAATTTGCATTTCAAAGCCAGCTCCAAAAAATAGATAATCCAAAGCCTTAAGTACAAGTTTAAAAAAAATAGCGTATACCACTGAAAATAAAGTAAGAAACTATTTTCTTTTTAACTGAAATACTAAGTATTTTAAACCTGGTATAAATAACACACACAGACTGCCCCTCTACCATACCACACTCCTTACGTACAGTGTCTAAAGAGGAGTAGCGCTAAAACAAAGGACGACAACAACCAACACTTACATGTATACTCTCATTCTTCTTAGACACATACATTATGAATTTTCTACTGGCATTCTTGAATAAAGTTAACAAGCATACTTTTTCACCAATTTATTCTCATTTCTCCCTTGTATATAAGAATCTCTAACAAAAGGAAATGTCTTCAAGGATTTCTGAAATCCCTAAAATATTCTTTAGCAAAAAAAAAAAAAAAAAAAAAAAAAAATCCTAACCTATCAGGCATCTCAATAAGCATATACATTTAAAAAACAATCTATTTTATGGCTTATGCTTCAATTTAATGCATGACCAAAGTCCCAGGGATTGAAGAATCTTATTAGCAGCCAAGAGCTAAACGGATGACAATATTCCTCACATTGTGATCTCAAAATTTTTAAAGAAAACTATTCACTATAGTCTTAGAAAAACTTGGAGATAATTCTATTTTAAAAACACACTTACCACAAACAAACACAAGGGAGACAAATAAGAAAATAGATTGTGTTGTATCTTTGTAAACTTGTTCCATTTCAAAATGTATTCTTTAGGGTCGGGGAAACTTCCTATACAAGTGAAACTAAATATTTGTTCCCTTTGCTTTGAAAAATATTTACAGTACATAGAACTACAAGCTAAAAGTGTACATCTGCTTATATTGCTGGCCAGTGATATAAATGAACAAGAACACAAGGTGCTTATTCAATTATCTGAGCATTATAATTTGTATAGTGATGTTATTGTAGGTCAACTATGGAAAAATTAGAAAACATTAATGAACACCAGCCCTTGTGTAAAACACCACACAAGATGCCAAGGTATTATACATTCACTGTGGTAAAAACTGTACATATGTATTCTGCGCATCTTCAACATTGCAAAATTTACATTACAATTTTTTCATCTTTCAAAATTCTGAGTTCAAAAAAGTCTATTTTTTTCTTTTGCCAGAGAAAAGTGATGTTAACTGATTGATTGGGTCTGTGAAACTGCTTATAAAATTCTTTGCTAAGGTCTTTTCATCAATGTCTTTTACTGATGTCCTCGTGAAGAAAAACTAAATTTTGCAAGTTTTGAACAGATATTTCCACATCTGTGCTGGCTAGCATCATGATGTACATAATAATTGTATATGTAATAACAGTCCACAGTAATGTGAAATACAAAACTTTGTTCTGTTAAGTCTATTTTGGTCTCAGAGCGAAGTTCATTTCTTTCATCCAGCCATGTTGTCCCTTATTTGATCAACTCGAAGAGCTAGGTCTCTAAAAGAGGGGCGCTGATTTACATTATTGTTCCAGCATTCAGTCATAATCAAATAAATCTATAAAAGAGAAAGTAAACCAAAATTATAATGAACACAAGGTGCCATCTTTTAATTGATGAAGACATGAACGGAGAACTAGCTTAATTTTCCTATGTAGGCTTATGTCATGGCTATGCCTAGATCCACAGTCATATGATTATCCAAAAGCTTAGCAAATTAAATGTCATCAAGTGACGTGAAATCCTTGTGAAAAGGGAATGAAAACATCTGATGAATGTGGATAAAAAATGTTTTGTGGGGGGCGCCTGGGTGGCTCAGTCAGTTAAGCATCCAACTCTTGATTTTGGTGTGGGTTATGATCCCGGGGTGTGGGACTGAGGCTGACTTCAGGCTCCAGGCTGAGTGCAGCCTGCTTAAGATTCCCTCTCCCTCTCCCTCTGCCCCTCCGCCTCTTGAAAACACGGGCTCTTCTCTCTCAAAAAAAAATGTTTTGTTTTGTTTTTTTTTGTTACCTCATCTGGGCATCCATCTGGTCTTGGTAATCTTCCATTATTCTTTAGGAGTTCTATCAAATGAAACACAATCATCTGTCCTTGTTTGTCATTGCCAATCATACGCATAAATTCCTGCAATATAAATCCACTTTTCAATAAGTTTTTTTTTTTGGTATATTTAATGTGAACCAGAATTCTTTCTCAACTTCTAGTAAATGTGAAAAATTCTGTATATGTATGTTTTACTATATGTTTGAAACCTTTTAAAAACAGATTATTTTGAAGATCAAACCTTCCTTTTAGTCATATTTCAGAAAAGACAGTGCCATTTCCATAACTATAATATATTTGACACAAATTCCCTGAGAAGAGCCCAAAAGAAGTGAACTAAAGGATGTTTACTTTGGTTTTTTGATAGTTGTCTTAACACATCATATTATATTTCAGCTGAAATAAAATTTAGATTGTAAAAGAGAACATAATAAAAAGAACACAGAATGAATATTTAAGCATAAATGCAATGGAGATAAAATGCTCGTATGTACAAAATTCCTAAAATTAAAGTCTGAACTATGAGCTAGAGAAACATTTACAACAAACGCATCGCTTATTTAAATACAGAGAATTCTTACAAGCTGGTAAGAAAAATTACTAACATAATAAAGGGCAAAAGCACATGAGATAATGCACACACACATATACTGATTTCAAATACCCAAAAACTATGTACTCAATCACACTAATGGGAGAAATACAAATTAAAATCAAATAACTATAACTTCTATCAATTTGACAAAACTGCATAAAATACTAGCAAATGATAAAATGTATGCTCTTATGCACTGTTATTCGGAGTACAATCTGGTATAGCTTTTCTGAAAAACATTGTGAAATAATCAAAAACCTTTGAAAGAGTTCCTAATCTTTTACTTACAATTACACTTTTATTCTAAGGTGATAAGAGATAAATATTTATATATAACAATGTTCACTATGTTCATTGAAGTATTACTTAGAAGACTGAAAAATGGAAAAGAACTGAAAAATGGAAAAATGGAAAGGAACTATAGCATGGATATTTACTTATATTAGTAAATATTTACCACAAATACGATTTCGAACTTTTGGATAGCATTTTATTGTAAGGATATAGTTTCTGATATATTCCTTTTTTAATTATCCTTTATTAAAAAAATATAGAATAGACAGGGAAAACTATTTTTAAACGTTTAACTTTTTCAATAACTTCTGGAATGAATCAATTAATTAGGTTTACTAAAAACCTTTTGAAAATGCAAGTTAATTTAATGAACAAGTTTAGGGTTGTTTTGTTGGATGTTGTCTTCAAATCACCAATAAGAGGGTATAAAATGAGTCCTAAGCTTACTATTATTCTCTGGGAGAAGCTTTTCCCATGTTAAAAAGAGCCGACGGTAAATAAAAAGCACACTGACCGCTGGTGGACTTTTACTCTTCTCGATGTATGTGAAAAGTTCATACAGAACCACTCCAAAGCTCCAAACATCTGAAGCCACAGAAAACTTGCTCTCTGTCAGTGATTCTGGAGCATACCTATAATGTATGGAAAGCATTTATCAGACAGTTTCTTGAATTATAATAGCACTGTATGGTGACAGATGGTAGCTATACTTGTGAGCACAGTGTAACACAGACTTGTCGAATCACTACGCCGTACAACGAATGTAATGAACTAGACTTCGTTAAAGAAAAAAAAAATTATGTGATATGCCAACTCTAAATTTAACCTGAAAATCGTTGGATTAAAAAGGGTATAAAGAAAAGTTAACATAAGTAGGCCTAAAGCTGCCATCCTCAAAAACGCTCGCTTGCAAGGTTGACAAGTGACTGGCGCCTGGGAACTAGATTTCTGAACGGCTGCCGCAGCTCTTAAATGGTAAGGGAGGCTCACTGTGCCTGAAATGTTTCTGCAAACAATATGGTTTACAATGAACACCTGCCTTCCTTCTGGCAGTCTGGAATTGTGGTACATGCCAGGCAGAGAATTACATGTGTCCCGTGTGACTTTTCTGGGACAGGACCCTTGAAAGTTTGTGTTTTCCTCCAGGTGTTGCCTCAGATGGCTTTTCCCTTCACTGATTTTACTTTATATCTGTTCTCTGAAACGCATCACAGCCATGAATATGACTGTATGCTGAGTCCTAGGAGTCCTCCTAGTGAATCATCAAGCCTGCGGATGGTCTTGGGAAACTGCCAAACAAAGATAACTAAGTACCTTCCTGGAACTCTAAAGTACCTGCTAAGTACCTTCCAGGTGCTGAAATTTAAAAAAAATAAAATAAGCTGCTCTTTGCAAGCTAAAACTTGAAATGAATCGAGATAAGTTTCCAACTGGAAAAAAAAAAAAAAGCTTCTAAACTGGAACAAGACTAAAAGCTATTAATATAAGCACCTGTTAATCAGAAGGGGGTAGGGAGGAGTGCCTGGGTGGCACAGTCAGTTGAACATCCAGCTTCTGCTCTGGTCATGATAAGATCAGATCATGATCTCACGGTTCCTGAGATTGAGCCCTGCATCAGGCTCTCTGCTCTTGGCACAGAGCCCGCTTTGGATCCTCTGTCTCCTTCTCTCCCCCTCTCCCCTGCTCACGCTCTCTCTCTCTCTCAAAATAAATAAACTTAAAAAAAAAAAAAGTGGTGGGAGAAGGAAGCAAAGTCACTGGGGAAAACAGTGTCATTGTCTACTCAAGTCTCAACACTATCCAAGGGAGGATTTGGGCTAATGGAATGTGAATATCATGGTTCCATTGTTAAGTTATCCTTATTACAGAAGATAGCGACAAAGATCTGTTTTAGACTGGTGAGATTAACTATATGAATTATGCAAGTTTAATACCTCCTTCAAAATCCGATTTAAGCTTCCTCACTTCCACAGATCCTTCTCTGACTACTCAAGGTCTTAATGAGCTCATGTTACTCAGTTTCTATAGTATTTATTGTCGATAATATATATAAAAAAGCATGGTTAATTCTATAGTAAGTTTTTAAAAAATTCTTATCTTTAAATGTATGTTAGTTTTATCCCACAAATGGAATAAAACATTCTTGAAGACATTCTATTTCCCCAACATTTGCAAAACAGTCTCTTCCTTTGGTTTTCATGAAAGCACTGTCTACAATTTCCTCCCTCATCTCCAAGGCTGTTTTCCTCTCTCCCATCACTTATGTAAGGATAAATACAAATCACAAAGGAAAAAAAAATCAATTCTCCCTGTGGAAAATGAGGGAAAAGACTCTTTCTCCTCTTAGAGCATTTACTTTAGAAATTTATCATTGTAAATTCTTTGTGTCTTTTGAAATATAGGTAATTTTTTTTTTTAAAGCTTTGCTTAAAAGCCTCTTGCCAGCTGTATGATCCAAAAATGTTTCTCAAGAACCTGGGAACCACCTCTCCGGAACGTAATCATCAAAGAAATAGCACCCAACCTCCCAGTTTTTGTGGGACAGTAAGAGTTTAACTTCCGGCAGGTGCCTCCTTCCAAGTTGCAAAACTATCTCCTCCCATAAAAATATGAGAAGTCTATCTGTCCTGTGGGTGATGACAATTAGTTAACACAGACAGTCACTTAAGATAAACTATGTGTGATGTCAAGTTCTCTTACTTGAAGACTAGCTATTGTTTATCTTGACAACATGTACGTAATGGGTTGAATCTGCTTGGCCACAGAAGGAGGTGAGATTTCTTTCTTGTCTTTACAGTCTCTTAGCAGATCACTTGTGTGATGCACATGACGCTCAGGGTTAAAGCTTATTCACTAATAAAACTTTCTTTTCTATCTTTGTGCAGAGGTTTACTGAATTGGGAGGAGATTTCATTTCTAATTATATTTCCCCAACACTTTCCTTCTCCATTTTCTAAGTTAGGGTTTCCCAAGGTTCTATCATCAAACCTCTTTTTGTCAAAACTTTCCATTAGATAATATTCATCCACCTATATACTAATGTCTCCTAAATTTATAACCATATTTTTGAACTTTCTTTTGTGTTTTGACTTACTGAACATTTCCATATTAAATAAGGTTCTTTAGGCAAAGAGAACTCCATTCCCACTTTTCCAAAACCTGCTGGTTATTTTACTTTCCTTATGCATTGAATGCCATCAACAATCTAGCTTACTTCCCAGGTGGAAATCTTAAGATTTGTTTTTTGTTTTTTTTTTTGATTTGAGAGCGAGAAAGAGAATGCACTCATATGAATGGAGGAGAGGGGCAGGGGGAGAGTGAAAGAATTTTTTTTTTAATGTTTATTTATTCTGAGACAGAGAGAGAGAGAGAGACCGACCAAGCAGGGGAGGGGCAAAGAGAGAGGGAGAAAGAGAATCCCAAGTAGGCTCTAAGCTGTCAACACAGAGCACAATGCACAGTTCAATCTCATGACCATGAGATCACAACCCGAGCCAATATTCAGAGTCAGACGCTTAACCGACTGAGCCATCCAGGCACACCCCAGGAGAAAGAGAGAATCTTAAGCATGCTCCAGCTCAGCGTGGATCCTCCATGAATCCAAAAGCCTGCTTCAACAGAAAAATATTCTAGCAGGAGCATTTTTCCTTTTTTTTTAATTTTTAATGTTTATTTATTTTTGAGAGAGACAGACAGAGAGACAGAGCGTGAGCAAGGTAGGGGCACAGAGAGAGAAACAGAACCTCAAGTAGGCTCCAGGCCCTGAGCTGTCAGCACAGAGCCCGATGCGGGGCTCAAACTCACAAACCGTGAGATCATGACCCGAGCAGAAGTCGGATGCTTAACCGACTGAGCCATACAGGTGCCCCTCCTTCAGTTCTTAACACCAACACTTAGGACAAGCTAAAACATGTTGTTAGCTTAAAACAAAGAGCACTTTTGAATAACAAAAGCAATGTAGATAGCAAGATCACATGAAATTATAACTTTAAAAGATATGATGGCTATATCTCATGTATAAAAACTGTATGAGTTCTCTTTAATACTTCAGATTTAGTGTTCATTACTCAATAAATTAGTTAAAACCTATTTTATCAACTCATACATCTGAAATATTTGTACAAAATTTAGTCAGTCTCATTTCATTATATAAAACATTTAACACTTGCTAATATAAAAATAAAACTATTCCAACGGCCTAATTAGTTTTTGGCAGTATATTGCTTTCCATTCCATTAAATACACAGGAAAATTCTGATCATGATAAAAATGATGTTATTTCTGATTTTTACACTAACTTATTTAATGTTTCTCCAAAGTCAAACATCAGTTTGATACATACGTCTCCCCAACACAATTACTAAAGGAATAATAAACATTTTACCATATACATTACTTCATACATTCTAATCTTAGCTACATTTTATTCTGTATTATTTATTGCAAACTAAGTAATAAGAAAGGACTTATCTTATTTTCATAACAGTATAAAATTAATTATACAAGATATGTATCATCTTAAGCTTATCTTGGCTGCCCTTGTGATTTATTTTTCCAGACATGCAGGGAGAAATAGAGGGCCCAAAGCTTACATAATTTGGGACCTTTCTTTATAACAAAAAATACAAAATTAAGTATGAAACTGAATATTTAAAATTAGAAAAGAAGGAATCTTGAAAGGAAGGTGCTCTGGTGAATATGCTTTATTATAAACATGCCTCCACACATGTGTCCTGCAATTTATTTTTTTAAATAATATTTCACAGTTTTTTCTTTTTAATGTTTTATTTTTATTTTTGAGAGAAGACAGAACCAGAATGCGAAGCAGGATCCAGGCTCTGAACTCTCAGCACACAGCCTGACGTGAGGCTCGAACTCACGAGCTATGAGATCATGACCTGAGCCGAAGTCGGACACTCAACAGACTGGGCCACCCAGGAGCCCCTAATATTTCACAGTTTTAACACACTTACTTCTAGAGTTGAACAATAAAGTCAGATTTTTAAAAAACTTTTAGTATACTTCCCAGAAATTGAGAAAAGGAATGACTTTAATGATTTCACTTTTGAAAATCAAGTGGTTTAATTCTTTACTTTCAATAAAATTCAAAAAAAGAATGGATTTAATGAAGTTGCCAGGTAAGAGATAAATTTTAATGGTACTTCATTGTATACTTTTTTGCTCCTTATCTCAGAAAGAGTCACAGAAATGAATATTGTTATAACAAAACTCTTTCCATTCCTATATACCTATTTACACAACTTTTCTCAGTGTTCACATCTACAAAAAGGCAAAATAAACAGAATTTAAGCTGAATCTGGTCCCATGATAGAAATTAATATTCATACAGGGATATATGAACTAATCGGAGGGGAAAATAGCTCCATTTATCTTATTAAGAAATACCTCCAGGGGCACCTGGGGCGCTCAGTCGGTTAAGCGTCTGACTTCAGCTCAGGACAGTTCCTGCTCCACATAGGGCTCTGTGCTGACAGCTTTCGGAGCCTGAAGCCTGCTTGGGACTCTCTGTCTCCCTCTCTCTCTGCCCCTCCCTCATTCGTGCTCGCTTGCTCTCTCTCTCTCTCTCTCAAAAATAAACATAAAAAAAAGAAATGCTTCCAATAAAAAACTTTAAACAATTATCCAATTTGTAATTTATTTATATTGCATTGGAACACTGTATCCTGATAATAACTTCAATGATAACCCAACCCAGAAGAAAAATGTAAATACTTCTGAGTTTTGTGGTCACAGGAAATTTAAAAGTTAATTTCAATTTACAGTAGTTCCCCCCCCTCATCCACAGTTTTGCTTTCTTGGGTCTCAGTAACTAGTGGTTAACCACAGCCCAGATGCAGATGATCCTAACGCCACGTCACAAGGCTTACGCCATCCACCTCACTTCATCTCATCATACAGGCACTTTATATATAACTCACAGAGAAAGGTGAGTTCAGTACAAAAAGATACTTGGAGAGAAAACAAGAGAGAACAATTTCACATAACTTTATATTGTTATAATTATTCTACATTATTAGTTGAAACAATGAGAGTGAAAACACAAATAACCTCTTAGTGTTATTATGGAAATACCTTTGACTTCCTGGACCCCCTAAAACGAGAACCTGGTGTCCCCACACTTTGAGAATTTCTGTTCTCCACCAGAAGTAGATCTCTCTTCCTAAAATATGAATCTCAACATGATATTCCCTTGGATGAGGCCTATAATTTCCTACCTACACACGGTCTACTGAATGAGGCTTGAACTCATCAACACGGCGCACCAGGCTCAATCCCTTTCCGGCCGCCATCACTCCCCGTTTGCTCTGGGACTGTGCCACTCACTTCCAAGTCCCTGCCCCTCCAGTTCTAGTCTTCCTCCTCAGGGAACACCTTTGCTCTTCTCTACCTGGTAAACTATTAATCAATAATTGAAATGTCACTTCCTGGTTGTAGTTTTCTCTGATTAAACCCTCAGGGGAATTATCCACATTCTTATGTTTTCCCATTATATTCTTCATTATTGCACTTATGATATAATGATTGCAATGACTGGCCACACTGCAATGACTGACCACACATTTGATTTTTTTTTTTTTTTTTTTATCTATGAGCTCTGCAAGGGAAGGGATAATGCGTAGTGAACCTGTCGGCTGAATATGCCTGCCACATCGAACATTTCCTTTTTAGTTTGGTTTTCTTAGTAACCAGGCACAGTTGTTTGTTGTTGTTGTTGTTGTTGCTTTTCTGATGCTGACCCTATCTTCATATCCCAAGCTCCCTGTATGGTGTTTGGAACAGTAGAAACTTAATAAATGTTTATCAGATTGTATTTATTAAGTATGCCCAAACTGCTTAAAATCCATATAACTAATCTTTATGGATTTCTAGTTAATTCCATTTAACTTCTTTAATTTCTCATCCTGGAAAAAAAGAATTAAATTCATGTATCACTGGACATGTCCAAAGCAGATAAGTTTAGATGAGTCTTATTTTCTAGTTTCCTTATACTCTAAAAATAATTAGATGATGATATCACCAGGATATTCCTTAAAACTGTTATTATTATGAAAAATTTCAAACATACACAAATAGAGAACAATAGACATTCATTTCCTGCCTTGTTTTATTAGCCACCCCATTGAATTGATATGAAGTGAATTATGGACATGAGAGTATTTCAGTCATAATTATTTCAGTATGCATTTCTAAAAGATAAGGGCTTTTCTTTAAAATACTCACAATGTCATTAAATATTACTCTTCTGTATAAGATTTTATTTTAATACCAGTTAATTAACTTACAGAGTAATACTAGTTTCAAGTGTAAAATATGGTGACTCAACATTTATATATAACACCCACTGCTCATCACAAGTGCACTCCTTAATCCCCATCACGCATTTAACAACCCCCACATCCCCCTCTGATAACCATTTGTGTGTTCTCTGTATATAAGCATATGTTTCTTGGTTTGTCTCTCTCTTTTTTTTCTCCCTTTGTTCATTTGTTTCTCAAATTTCACATGAATGAAATCATATGGTATATGTTTTTCTCTGAGTTATTTACTTAGCATAATAATCTCTACCTCCATCCACGTCTCGCAAATGGCAAGATTTCATTGATTTTATGGCTAATACTCCATTGCACATATATACCACATCCTTTTTTTTTTTTTTTTTTTTTTTTTTAATTTTTTTTTTCAATGTTTTTTATTTATTTTTGGGACAGAGAGAGACAGAGCATGAACGGGGGAGGGGCAGAGAGAGAGGGAGACACAGAATCGGAAACAGGCTCCAGGCTCCGAGCCATCAGCCCAGAGCCTGACGCGGGGCTTGAACTCACGGACCGCGAGATCGTGACCTGGCTGAAGTCGGACGCTTAACCGACTGCGCCACCCAGGCGCCCCTACCACATCCTTTTTTATGCACATTAATTTTATTTCCAATGACACTGGGGTGTATAAAGTGAAATGTGAAGTCTCTCCTCATCACATTCCTCAGTAGTAATCAGTATTTCTAGTTTCCATTCTTTTTTTTTTTTTCTTTAGAAAGAGAGAGAGTGATCCCCTCTCTTCAAAGAGAGAGAGGATCTCAAGTAGGTTCCACACTCAGCAATAATCCATTTGTTCTAAATCACTTGTGTTTTCTTACCTAATTTCCTTCCAGACTAACAATTTGTAATAGCTGGGATAAGTTGTAAGATTTACAGATACAAAATAAATGAAGATAACTAACAGATATGGATGGGCAATGAACTTAGCAGTAGCTAACTAAATAATCTATATATTTCTAATAAGTCTGATGAATCTCAAATTTTCATAAATGGACAGTTTTAGTGTTTATATTAGTAATTCTAACTTGCAAGTCAGAAACCCAAAATGTAAATAAAACATAAAAATGCAAATAAAACCAAAACAAAACCCATCCCTTAACAGAAACATCCGATTTAAACAACATAATCTTAATAGTATTATTTTAGCAGATAAATAAACCAGAATTAAAGTCTATTTAGATTTTATCACAAATCAAAACATTTAAATACATTTTCAGCGATTCATCCCTATAAAACAAAATGCACCACTAATGAACTAAGACATAAAAAAAGACCTTGCATCGAAGCACAAATCAATAAAAACAACAATGTACTCCACATAAAAAGTCAGGTTTGTATGGTCCTCACAATTCACAATTCTAAGTGAAGATCAAAAATTACCTTTAGCTTTGGGGCACCTAGGTGACTCAGTCGGATAAGCATCTGACTCTTGGTCTCGGCTCAAGGTCATGATCTCACAGTTTGAGTTGGAGCCCTGCATTGGGCTCTGTACTGACAGTGTGGAGCCTGCTTGGGATTCTCTCTCTCCCTCTCTCTGCCCCTCCCTCGCTCACTTTCTGTCTGTATCTCTCAAAATACATAAACTTAAAAAAACTACCTTTAGCTTCAAATTGCTATAAAATGTTCAGCTAATGCTAGATTAAAGCACCATCATGGTTAAGAATGCTTAGGGGAGCCTGGGTGCCTCAGTCAGTTAAGTGTCTGACTTCAGCTCAGGTCAGGATCTCCCGGTTCATGAGTTCCAGCCCCACATTGGGCTCTGTACAGACAGCACAGAGCCTGGAGCCTGCTTCAGATTCTGTGTCTCTCTCTCTCTCTCTCTGCCCCTCCCCCACTCATACTCTCTCTCTGTCTCAAAAATAAACACTAAAAAAAAATATTAAAAAAAAAAAAAAAGAAAACTTAAAAGCACAAATTCTGAGAACAGACTATCTGGGTTTTGAATCCTAATTCTGCCATTTGTTGGTCTTTTGACCTTGAGCAAGCTATTTAATCTGTCTACACTTCAGATATGCTTAAAATGGACAGAATACATATTCTCCAAGGGTTGCCGTAGAGATTAGATGAGATAATCCATGAAATGCATTTAGCCCAATGTAAGCATGATAAATTTTTGCTATTATTATAAACATATAAATGATAAACTATGAATAATAGTAAATTTTCGTTAAAATATACTCACCAGAATATGGGACTTTCACCAGGTTCTTTCACTTTGTAGTATTCTTTGTCTTGTGGCAAGACTTTGGTTAAGCCAAAATCTCCAATTTTAACCCTGTTTTCATTCTCCACCAATATATTCCTTGTTGCCAGATCCCTGTGGATATACCTTTTTGTACCAAGATACTCCATGCCCTATGGATGAAATAACATTTTTATTTCAGCTAAGTTTTACAAAGATAAATAATGTAAATGATCTTTCCTCTATATCTTTCCTTAATTATCAAAGAAAAACTCTAGAGGACTTTGTAACAATTACTTTAGCATGTTCTCTTTACTTACAACAAATAGGCAGGATATTAAGTACCTTGCATATCTGAGATGTATACTGCAGAAGTTTTTTATGATCTATCCGTTCTTTATGTTTTTGGAGATAATCTCGTAAACTTCCATATGGTAAATATTCCATAATTAATCTTAAATTACGCCGGCCTTTTAACATACAAAGGGGAACACAATATTTTACTTTGTCACATTTTATTGTTAAATAATAGAAAACAAACATACATAAAAATGACTTAAAAATATATAAACTCTGAGTCTAAGGTGACAAAACTTGATTATAAATTAAGTGATGTAATAGTTAAGAACACAAGCTTTTTGAATCAAAAAGTTTAGAGTAAATTCCTAGCAGTGCTATTGCTGGGTCATAGGGTAGATCTATTTTTAATTTTTTGAGGAAATGAGAAGGGCACCTGTTGGGATGAGCACTGGGTGTTGTATGGAAACCAATCCGACAATAAATTTCATATTTAAAAAAATAAATAAATAAATAAATAAATAAAGTTTTGAAAAGAAGCTTTAAAATAGTTATGGTTTAATCTTATGTAACCCTTTCTGCAAACCCAAATAGGCTGATGAAAATTTCCTTTCTTCCCATCTGTAATGAGCAAAAAGTATCTAATTTTAAAAATATTTTCATAGAAGGGTGCCTGGTTGGCTCAGTCAGTTAAGTCTCCAACTCTTAATTTTGGCTCAGGCCCTGATCTCACGGTTTGTGAGTTCGAGCCTGTCATCAGGCTCTGCACGGACAGGTCAGAGCATGCTTGAGATGCTCTCTTTCTCTCTCTGCCTTCCCCACACCCTCAAAAATAAACAAACATCTAGCCTACAATCACCAAGCACAATCTGCAGTGGCATAAACACTTCTCTCCTTGGTCACTGGCATATTAGAAGTCCAGACCTTGAGACATTATAGGTTTCTATTACCCAGGATGCCAAGGACATACCTTGAGTTCAAACTAGGTTTCAATGGGCAACATACCAGCACTGTAGCACACTCCCTTGTACTTGACAATGTTGTCATGCTGCAGGGATTTAAGGATTTCGATTTCTCTTTCAAAGTCTCTCAGGTGCTCCTCAGTACTGTGCTGGAGCTTCTTCACGGCCACCACCTCCCCAGTGTTGTCTTGTAGAGGGTCATACCGGCACATCTCCACACTGCCAAAATTGCCCTAAACGGCACATCACAAGAGGATAGAAATCTCAAGTTTTCCAGAGAAATTACTAATGAAGTTTAATTAGGCGAAATTCCAGTAGCTAGAATTAGCAGACATACCTCTAAGCTTACATTAGGCAACTTTCAGAATACGAAAAGGAAATAATATTTCAACAGGTAGGTAGTAAATCTATAAATTTGATTTCTTCAAAAGGAATTATAGGCTGAAATATAAACAACTTCAAACAAACATTTAAACAAATCATGAACATGATTTATTAAGATAAGCCAAGATAATTCCTAAATCTCTATCACTAATTTCCAGGATGATCTTTGCTTCTTCACAATATACCCTTTGATATCACTGCCAGTGAGCTGGATGGAACAAGGAAGGGTCTGTTACGGACTGAGTGTCTGTGTTTCCCCCAAATTCCTATGATAAGCCCTAACTACCAGTGGGAGTGTACTTGAAGACAGGTACTTGAAGACTGTGAAGAGGTGATCATAAAGTAAGGCCTTACTCCGATATGGCTGGTGCCTTCGTAAGAAGAGGAAAAGACACCAGAGCTCTCTACCACATGAAGACACAGCCAGGAAGGTGGCCATATGGAGGCAGGCCAAGAAGAGAGTATGCAATAGAAACTGAACCCTGCCAGCACCTTAACCTTAGACTTTCAGCCTCCAGAACTATGAGAAATAAATATCTGTGGTTTAACCCCCAGTGTATGGTATTTTGTTACAGCAGCCTGAGCAGACTAATACAAGGTTGATTTATTTGCTAAAAGTGGAACTCGCAGTTGAAAGAATATGGACATTTCAAAGGTCCTTCACACATGCTGCAGCAGACACTTTTGAAGGGGTCACCTTCACTAGATTTAAGCTCTAATAAGCGGTGGAAAAAATGTCAATTTTATCATATTCCTGCCAACACTAACCATTGTTAATATTTCTAAATCTTTGTCAATTTGATAGGCACAAATCAATCTCACTGTTTAAATTTGGAATGCCTGTACTTTCTTTTGGAAGAAGAAGGTAAAGGCAAACACTGTGTGGGAAGAAAGATTTAGGACAGGAAACCAGAAGAGAATGAAAATGTTTGGAATGGGCAGGCACCACAGAAGAAATCAAATAAGGGAGAATAAAAGAACTATCAATTAAAACAGTCCTAAGTACCAGCTAATGTTGGAAATCAATTTGCAATGGAAACAATAAACATTTATTGATGTTTATTGATCTGATTTGTTTCTTAACAGTGTTCGAGAGTTGAAAACACAAATAGAAAAAAATAATTCAGAATTTTATTGTTCCTGCACTAGGAAATGACGGGGAAAGTTAAAAGAGACAATCATGGGAGGGAAGGTGACAGCACTGTGGATAGCAGTGGAAGCAGAGTGTAACCGCTGTACCAGGAGGTGTACCTCCTCTGGAAAACGAGAGTTGGATCTAGAAGGTGGCTCACAGGCTTCAGGAACAAGAAAGGGTCAAAGACACTGGCAATGACAAAGACACCAAAGGAGGATGTATGTGTTGGGAAGAGTCTAAAGATACGAAGTTATAGTCAAGAGGGAGATTTCAGGGTCTGAATTCCATAAGTAAGATTATTATAAGGGATTACAGAATTCAAAGTGCACTCATTAACATGTTCACAGACTGAGATTGGGAAATTTAAAAAGGTATTCAATGGATGCCCCAAATAATAGCAGGAGTAAGGTGAAGATGAAAACAAGGAGTACCAAAAGTACTTGAAATGTGGATTACCAACCAAGATGTTGGCCAATGATGAGGAGAGACTAACCATATTCACAGAGGACTATATATGATGCTGGAGATTCTAACTTTGGAAAAGTAGCAGCAGGGTCCAGATCTGTGTGTCCCAGATCTGCATCATAGAGTAATAGGTAATAAAGAGGATTTCCAAAAAGCTAGGTTTTAACTGAGGTGACGAGTAAAGAATATAAGTATATGAGGACGTGAGTATAAAAGATCACAAAAATACTCATTTTAGAATTCTGATAGCAGAAGAAAGTTTTCACAATATTTTCTTAACTTTTTATGAATATTAAAATATACCATTATTTCTGTTGGTTTAAAAAATATGGAAATAGTCTTGAGTACTCCTTTGAATATTTTTACCATGCTGCTAATTGAAAAGAATAAAAGAATGCAGTACACCAAAAACTGTGCTTTTATAAAATGAAAAAGTGATACGCACTTTTATAGAGATGGTGTTTTAGATTGCTTCAATAAGGCAATACAAATAGCTAGACCACTGAACAATCAATTCTTTCAAATAAGCGAAGATGAAATTAATATTATATTGTCAAATGCAGCTAGAAAATATCTACATTAAAAAACTACCACTAGGGGAGTCTGGGTGGCTCAGTCGGGTAAGTGTCCAACTCTTGGTTTCTTCAGGTCACGATCTCAGGGTTCTGCTTCCTTGGCTTTGAGCCTGCCTGGGACTCCGTGCTGTCATTATGGAGCCTGCTTGGGATTCTCTCTCTCCTTACTCTCTGCTCCTCCCCCATTCACTTGCACACACGTGCTCGCTTTCTCTCTCTCTCCTTCTCTCTCAAAATAAACAAATAAATAAACAAACAAACTTTAAAACTGAAAAAAAAAAAAATGCTACCACTAAGTACCATACCATTTTTCCTTTAACTTCCTACAAACTAAATTACTGAGAAATACATACGGTTGTAAATATATTTTGAAAATGTCACCCTTACAGTCTCCTCAATTTACATTATGTTTAAAATAATGTTAAATCCAAAGAACTGTGTAAAAAGCTAAAAATGTTATAAAAAACAGGGAGGGGGACAAAAGAGAAGAGACTCATAAATATGGACAACAAACTGAGGGTTGCTAGAGGGGTTGTGGGAGGGGGGATGGGCTAAGTGGGTAAGGGGCATTAAGGAATCTACTCCTGAAATCATTGTTTCACTATATGCTAACTAATTTGGATGTAAATTTTAAAAAATAAAAAATTAAATTAAAAAAAAACTAAAAATGTTAAAAATCAAAAGGAAAAAAGCTCTAAGCTGCAATAATGGGGAATGTTGTAAATATATTACAGTATATTCACTTACAAAATTATGTTTCAAAAGAATATTAATAATGGGAAAATCCTGATATAACAAATGAAAAATAACGAGAATTATATATATATATGTATATTTTTTTTTAATTTTTAAAGTTTATGTATTTGAGAGAGACAGCATGAGCAAGCAGGGATGGGGCAGAAAGAGGGAGAGAGACAGAGAATCCCAAACAGGCCCTGCACTGTCAGCATGGAGCCCAATACAGGGCTCAAACCCACACAGCAAGACATCATGACCTGGGCCAAGATCAAGAGTAGGATGCTCAGCTGACTGAGCCACCCAGACACCCTGAGAAAATTGTATACATAGAATGATCTCCCTTCTGAAGCAAAGTTTGTGTGTATGTGTACAGAGACTGAAGTGAAAGAAATGCATCTGTATTTTCCAATTACTCTGCAACAAATACATGTCGCTTTCATAACCGGAAAAAAGTCACTCTAAGAAAGAAAATATACTTTATAATTCTATAGTCTGATCTTTCCTCCTTGCTCATCTAAATTAGCGATGTTTTAATGTATTCTTTGTTACGTCTCTTTCTTAAATACTAGCACATATCGCTAAAATACGTTCATTATATTCATTATATCCATACACCAAGATCTAATAAACAACAAAGGACTGAAATTAAAAGCTAAATTGTGTGGAGAGACAATGAATGTATGAATGCTATATGCTTCCAGAAAAGAGGAAAATTAATGACAGCTGGAGACATCTTAGGAAAATCTTTATGGCATAGATAACACTAATATGGCACTCACTATGTAAGGAAACACTAAACACAAATATTTCTTTCTCTTTTATTTAGGAGTATGCTTAGGTTAAAAGTTTAAAGGTGTGTCTGGACATATTTTTACTTGTTTTAAGAAGAGAAAACTGGTGACGTGGGAGAGACTCACAAATGCCACAGACAGAATCTAGGGTAAGTTCTGATTCTAAAAATCAAACTTTAAGATTTATTGTATCACTTTATTTATTTTTAATTCTTTAATGTTTGTTTAGTTTTGAGAGAGGGAAAGAAAGAGAGAGTGCAAGTGGAAGAGGGGCAGAGAGAGGGAGACACAGAATCCAAAGCAGGCTTCAAGCTCTGAGCTGTAAGCACAGAGCCCGATGAGGGGCTCGAACCCATGAACCATGATAGTGGTTTAGATAGCCAAAAGATAGTGAAGGTACACACTTTGCTGTCTGGAACATTCATTTTCCAAAAATGGTTGAAAGCTTAAGGGGAGGTGTGGCTGTTAGAATACTGCTCCATTACCTCCCAGTTTATACTTCCTAATTCATTTCTACCCCTAAATCAGTCTCAACCGCCAGCTATGAGAAAGCACATCAATATTTAATAAGGAATAAATAAATAAAGGAGAAATACAGTTTGGATTATATAATAAGGTAAATGAGGAGGGAAACACTATAATGATTTTTTAAGGAAGTTCAAGTATCTATTACTTTTAGAAAATAATGCAAGAAATCAGAAATTTAAATAAAAGAGTATAGTCTGAATAGGCGGATAGTAAATCATAGGTAATTACTGAACTAACGTAGGCTTGTTATATTAACTTAAACTTTTTTTAAGTAACTCCCATCTATGAATATATGTAGATGCATCACATTTATAGGCCTAAGTGTTCTTTTATAAAAGTACATTTTAATAACATAATTTACATACATACTTAAATCTAGCTGAATTTGAATTAATGCAAATATTGAATGAATTATGCTTAAATTAATGAGACTTTAGGGTAATTATGAATAATAAGGAATTGTATAAAAAACAAAACATACCCCAATAATGTCAGATAATATTCCTGAAAATAATTTTATAATATTCTTGTATAGGTAAGTATACTACAATTCACTGCAGAACTGTTTGACTTAGAAATATTTATTGGGTAATTTTATTTTATTTTATTTTTTTAATGTTTATTTTTGAGAGAGAGAGAGAGAGAGAGAGAGAGAGAGCGCGAGCACGAGTTGGGGAGGGGAAGAGAGAAAGGGAGACACAGAATCTGAAGCAGGCTCCAGGCCCTGGGCTGTCAGCACAGAGCCTGACATGGGGCTCGAAGCCACGAACCACGAGATCATGACCTGAGCCGAAGTCAGCTGTTGAACTGACTGAGCCACCCAGGCACCACTTTTCTGGGTAATTTTAAACAAATGCCAATCAAGTACTGAATAACAACATAGTGTTGTATCCTATTTTTTAAAAATTCTTACAACTAATAACCAAAATTATGTAAGGGCCATATTAATAGAATTTTACATGAAAAAGCAATCTTTAATTAGAAAACTATGTGATATCTCAAGTAATATTTGAATAGTTCATAAATATACATGAATTACAATGTTGACACTTGTACCAATTCACACATTATGAAAATTTTAGAAGTTGTGATCAGTATGAAATTTAATTTAAATAGTGAATGTACTTATCACACTGTTAGTTGCAATCCACCTCCTCCAGCTAAGCTATAAACTACCAAGACAATGGCTACATCCTATATCCATAGTGACCAGTCGGGCACCTGGAACTTAGTAAGAACTCAAATATTTGTATATTAAAGCCACATGAGGGGCACCAGGGTGGCTCAGTAGGTTAAGTGTCCGACTTCAGGGCAGGTCATAATCTCCCAGTTTGTGAGTTCAAGCCCCGTGTCGGGCTCTGTGCTGACGGCTCAGAGCCTGGAGCCTGCTTCAGATTCATTCTCTCTCTCTCTCCCTCTCTCTCTCTCTCTCTCAAAAATAAAAATAAACATTAAAAAAAAAAAAACCCACATCATTTCAGGAAAAAAACTAACAACTAGAAGTAACGCAGACCCTCCCAATGATGTCTGGTTCCTAGATTACCCTTTAGATTTTCATGCACTGGCTTAAAAATTTCTGACTCCTAAAGTGAAGGAATCTACAGTGGATTTTGGAATTTGAAACATTGTTTTCCTAGAAAATGCCCTTATTATCATACAAATGTTCGTATATTCACGTTCATATTGACACCTGGGAAAATACAGAAGTATAAGTATTAAGAAGCTTATTAAAAATACCCACATCAACTGAAGATAATAAAATTTCACTACACATTGTTCCCTTTACTTCAAGTAAGTTGCATTTTATTTTCCAAAACTTTCTGTACAGTCTACCAAAAAACAATCTCTGGGAGATAAAATAATTCACATTAAAAGCTGGGATCTATGGATGAAAGAAATTAAGTGGCTTGTTCAGAACAACAGAGAAAAAATAATTTCAAGGTTTTCATGATTTTGTGACTAGTGACCATGTTACTAATCTAATGACTAATACGTCTGGTCATGAAAATATTTGCATATAACTAACAATAAATCAAGATGTACTCAACCACAAACATGTAAGTAATAAATATGTAAGTCATATTACAATACTTTCTGCCTTTTCCATAAGCAATTTATTGTTTCCAATGTAATCCCTGGTGAGAATAAAATAATTATTTTCTTTATGTCTTCACAGTATATGATTTGCCCCAAAAAGACAAAATAGAAGACGACAATAAAACTGAAGCATACTCAAACAAAATCAAATATATGCGTGAGATAGCAGAAATAACATGTAAATAGAAATAAGGAAAGGTTCTGATCTCACAACTACTACGTAGTTGTTTGACCACAGACAAGTTACTTAACTTCTTTGGACCTTAATTTTTCTCACTGTGAAATGAAGAGGTTAACTAAGTCTAAAGCACCGTTTCCCAAACTCTTCTGGACAACGCTTTCTGAACTGTCCACAGATAAATTTTAGGAGTGGGGAATTGGAGGAGTGGATGACGAAAGGTTTATTAAGTTTGGACACACTGCATACTACCAAGAAATCGATGCTGTCAACACAGAGGTGTGGCCAAGATGCCCAGTGCGGTTGGCAGCCTTTAAGTTCTCTTCCAATGTTCTCCACCTATGACATTCATGCTCTTCTACAATCCCTTGCCCTTGACTGTAGGCGGAATTTGTCAACTCGTTTAAAATGAACAGAATACGGCAAAAGTGATGAGATGCCATCCCTGAGATTAGGTTATAAAAAGACCATGACTTCCACCTTGGGTGTCTGCTCTCAGCTGCCATGCTGTGAGGCAGCCCTGCAGAAAGGCTCACATAAGTGAGCTTGGAGGCAGATATTCTGAGCCTGTCAATAACCATGTGAGCGAGCCTGGAAGTAGATCGTGCCCTTGTCAAGCCTTCAGATGAGAATGCAAGGCCTGGGTGACAACTTGATTGCAGTCTTGGGAGAGACCGGGAGCTGGAACCACCCAGTCGCTCCCAAATTTCTAATTCCTAAACTAGGGTGAAAATAAATGTTTGTTGTTTTCCTCTGTTAGTTTTAGGGTAATCTGTCACACAGAAACAGATAACTAATACACCCCAAATACCCACATCTTCTATTTCCAATTTGTAAGCCACATGGTACAGAACTCTACACTAACAAGCTTAGGGGAAGAAAGAGAGCTTACCACTTTAATTGGACCTGTAAAGAACTAAGCTTTTCCTGGTCTTACTTAAAATATGTAGGCTATGTATGACTGTGTGACTTTTAGCAGATAGAAGACTGTCTTGCTAACGAACACGGTCCAGTCAGACAGATTATTTCTTCCTGATACGACTAGAAAAGGAGATAGGTAGAAAGGCTTACTTAGTTATTCCTTTCTCTACTGCATAACTGAAGTGCCTCTACCAAGAAAGACTCCCACGGTCAAATCAATAGGGGAAATACTAATTATCATCCTCTTAAAGATGTTCAATGCACACTACATGTAAAGTTCTGAGAGGTTCTTCAGTAAAAGGAGCTATTTATTGAACACGGCGTTTCTCCAACATGTGATGACTAAGCCTTTTTTCTATAGATACTTCCTAAAATTTTGCAGAAAGTGAAAATTAGAGAATCTTTAAAGCCTTTATTTTCTGAATAAAATGTTCTATGATTATACGTTAACCCTTTACACTTGATCTTAGCCAAAAGGCCGAGAAGCGATACATACGTTAGCTATGTAAAAAAACTCTGACACCTCACCTTGCCAAGCTGCTGTAGAAATTTCAAGTGTCTCTCTTCAAACTGTGTCGGGTCTCGGTCTTCAAAAGCTCCAGAAAACCCGAGGGTGCCTATCCTATTTGGCAACATGTCATTTTCTGTTAATAGCTCGTAATCTGGAAAGAGAAAGTACATGAGTACTGTGGGCTGGCAGATTACATCGTCTGGGTTAAAAGGTATGTATACAAGCTAACCAAAATAATCAGAACGATCTAGAAACACTAAATACAAATTAATACAGGACAACTCTAATAGTTTAAACTATATTAACAAAGTCTTTATTACCCATAACCTAACAGGCTTTCAAAAAACACTTTTGCAAAGGAAAATTACTTGCTAAAAACAGGCAGTTTTAGTAGTATTTTTAAGTAAGATTATATTATTTTGACTTCTGCGGTGAGAATGGTAAGTAGTACTGGAACAGGAAATACCTATGGGTCAGATATATGTACATTTAGCTACATATTTTAAAGGCGGAGCGGGCAAATAAAAACAAACCTACTTCATGTTTAGAAAACCACTCAACTATAAAATATAGCTAAAAAAAAAAAAAAAGAAAAATTGCTTTTAAAAAGTCAAATAAGCCAAATAAACTTATACAATATACATTAATTAATTGGTAAAGTAAAACTGGGTTATTGAAGAGGCCTCTGTTAAAAATGGAGAGACTGCTGAATCAAGAAAACTAGAATATGTACGAAGTAGGAAAAGTCATATGAACATAAGAGACTAAGTCTAAAAGGCATCAATGTTCACTATATTGTACACTTGAAACTAACATAACACTGTATGTTAACTAACTGGAATTAAAATTAAGACCAAAAAAAAAAAAAAAAGATATCGAGGAACTTCTTGTAAGGGATTACAAAATTAGTAAAGATTTGTTAAAAACTATGAAGATAGAAAGGGGACCCGGAAAAGCAGTAAGACTATTCCATCAATACATACCTGGAGTAAACAAACTATTAAGGTCTCGTATGATGGCTCTGAAAGAAGGTCTAAAATCTGGTTCATAATCCATACAATTATTAATAAGATTTGCTAATTCTGTCCACTTTGGTGCAGGAAGCTGGTGCCTATCTTCATAAAACTGGAGCTTCTATAATGAAAGAACCAGATGAGAAATTGTATAATGTGATAATCAAGCTTTTTTTTTTTTAAACATAAGATAGGCTAAAAAGTATCAAATCATAGGAAAGAAAATCAAGGGTCACAAAGTAAGTCCAACTTCACAGTGGATATAAACTCACTCTTTGAGAATCCAAAGCACTCAGAGGCTTGTCTCCTCCACTGCAGATTTCCCACAAAGTGGTACCAAAACTCCATTTGTCTGTTGCCAAGTTTAGATTTTTAGGATTTTCAATGCATTCAGGTGGTACCCATGGTATTCTCTCCTGAAGAACTTTGAAATGATAGCAATGAAGTATGGTTAAATAGTTCCCACAAGTAAATGATTCTTTAATATGCAAATAATTTCAAACTGATTTGGATAATCTGGTCTTTTTTGCGTGGCTGTGAGTTGTGTGCACCACACAAGCAAATGTACACATTTACGAGCCACAAGGGACCTTTGAGGGCATCTAATTCATTATCTCAGCTTTAACAATGACAACACTGAGACCCATAAAAACTGAATAATTTGCCTAAAGTCACAAAATTTGTTAGCAGCATGGAGAGAATTAGAATCTTAGACAACAAACTGTGGATCAACTAAACTTCCTTTCATTGAGCCATAGTGTTTCAACTCGTGTCTAACTCTCTCTACCCTTCCTAGGAGTTGTGCATTCGATAAAATTTTTTTCCCGTAACACTTGTCCTAAATTGCCTTTTGATTTTTGTATTTCTTTACAATGCGTAAATAGTAAAGGTAACGTTAACATCATTCTGAGCTAATGATTCAGGAGCAGTGGCAATTCCAACTTGTACACGAAAATACAAGGACCAACAGACAGATGAATTACTTAATTATCCCAAGATATTCTGAATACGGAATTGATACAGGTAGTCTCTGCTAAGATCATGGAATTTCACAAGTAAAGGTGCTAGGGTCTTTTTTGACCTCATCAGAAAACCGTCATCCAAGGAAGGAGACAGCACTTTTAAATCCACCTTCTGGTAATCTGGTATGGATAAATAGAAAAGTAAATAAAATGATATAGAAGAATGAAGGATAATCTGCTGCATCTTTCAGTATATTTTGGTAAAGCAATATGAATATTTTTGCTAATGAAGAGATTAAAGAATACAGGTTCCTTTCTCTTTCACCGTATGAAGAAATTTTCTCCTTAATTTCCATTCCAAAGAATGAAATTTCCCTTAATATAGGTTCTAAGATCCTATAACATTTTCCGCCTTATTGTCTGTCTTTACTGTCAGAGAAGCTATCAAGTTTCAATACTGTTGGCTCAAATAGGATACATCAAGGCACAAATGTTGATCAATTGACAGTCTACATCTAGTACATTCAATTAGAGAAACTAGCTAAGATAATGAAATACAGTTACAACATTATTTGTACCAAGAAAACTCCTTTCAACCATGTGACTGAAATTTTTACTTTGTTAAAATAGAAAGCTAACAAACACAAAAGATTTTTTTTTCAAGTTTTAAAAAGTCAGAATTAGCTGAATAATTAAACTAAATAAGATCTCAAAGTAGGTAATAGGTCTTCTCAAAATTTTATTTAGTGACTGAAGGAAAGAAAAATTTAGATAATTTATTTGTGTCTCAAAGAATATATCAGAAAATTTCACATTAAAAAATGGATAAAATCTGAACTTCCATACAAGCAGGGATTAAAACTGTTTAAAAAATCATTTTACAGTCCATGATAACATGCATATAAGAAAGGAAAAATGGAGACTGGGATGTAACTATAACTTAATTTGGATTGCTAAAAATGGTAGTTGAATTTTATTATTAATCAAGAACATGTCAATAAAAGAGTTTGAGAAAAAAATTAACAACATGCTTTTTGTACCACTGTCCAAATAGAGACGTGGAATCACTATGTCGTTCACCTGAATCTAATGTAACATTGTGTGTCAGCTATACTCAAACAAAAAAAATCAAAAAGAAAAAAAAGTTAAATGAGATTCCTGTCGAACTTACTGTCCTTTGGCAAAACTGTAATACTAATGCCAGGATCACTAAGTTTGATGAAAGGAGGATTTCCTGTCTTTCTGTCTTCTTCTCTGATAAGCAGAATATTTTTGGCACACACATTCCCATGAATAAGGGCTTTTTCTTCCTGTCAAAGTTAAATGCACATTCAAATATCAATCCACAAATATTTGAACACTTAGTATATCCAAAGTCCCAAAATGGATTTAAACGAACAAAATAGGGCAGTATTAACTAATAAACATTAATTTGGAAGCGTGCTTTGACATAAAAGAAAGTTTTACGGCAGCACTGTGCTTTTTGTTTTACTTTTCAAATGACACACCAATCTGCACCCATGATGAAACAAAGATCTTAAAATTACTCAGTTCCACTTCATTTGCCAAAGCTGCGATTTTAAACAGTAATGAGTACTGTTCCTGTTCAGCGGCAGGACACGGGTGCACTCTGAGGGGCCCGATCACCGGCGGCCCCTCTGGTATTCTGCTCCTCTGGCAGTGCTGCTTTCTCACCACACATAAGGGCCGGTTGTCCGCAGACCTATAACAAGGTATTTTCTGCAGGGATTTTCTGCTATCCGTAGCTGGCAGAACGTGTTTCTGCGTAATTTTTTATTAAATTCTCTAAACCCAACTGACACAAACTACAGATTGTCTACCAGCGCTTTTAAGAGATAGGATGACAAAACTCTTTCAGAAATGATTTTACATAAATAAATATATGCCTAAAATAATCTCTTTCACCAACTAATAGATTCTTTTAAATGACTCAACGTTCATTCACAGATTTCTTTCTTATTCCTGGGTCAAGATCCTTTCTACATTGCTTCGGAAGACAGAATGTTTTTGATAAAAAATTACACTTATTACTTACTAGAAAATGCATGGCCCATGCCAACTGTTTAGCCACTTCAAGTTTCCATAATATACTTATAGAATTTTTATTCTTTTTCAGGTATGTATCTAATGATCCAAATTTTACAAACTCCTGAACCAGAATATCTGCATTAAAATATACAAACAATAAGGCTCAAGTACAAATACAATAAAAATACATGTAATTTTAAAATTTCATAAAATATATTTATAATATATGAGTATTATAGGTAAAGAGATTAAATTATGCAAAATCTACTAATTTAAAGAAAACTTAACGATATACCATTGTATTTTTGGGTTTTAGTTTATTCACAAAAGCAAGACATAGGTATCTAAACAATTACGTATACATATAATTTATAATATATATGTTATGTACTTTTCTTATAATGTTAATATACATATGTAACTACTCCAGCATACCTCCATGTATTAGTACTGAATTATGGCTGCTTTTTTTAAACAAATGAAAGTTTCTCAGAGTTAACTTCTCTTGCCTGATACTACAGTAGCATCCCCAGTTTTTTTTTTTTTTTTAAGTTTATTTATTTATTCTGAGATAGTGCCAGTGTGAGAGGGAGTGAGAGACAGAGAGAGAGAGAGAGAGAGAGAGAGAGAGAGAGAGAGAGAGAGAACACTCCAAGTAAGCTCCGGGCTGCCAGTCCAGAGCCTCACGTGGGGCTGAACTTAAGAAACCGTGAGATCATAACCTGAGCTGAAGCCAAGAGTCAGACGCTTAACCTACTGAGCCACCGAAGTGCCCCAGTGTCCCCAGCTTATCTGTGGTTTTGCTTTCCACAGCTGCAGCACCCATGGTCAACAGGTTCAGAAGCAGATGATCCTCCTTCCGACTTTCTGTCAGAAGGCAGTAGCCTAATGCTATGTCACAATGCCTACGTCACTCACCTCGTTCCATCTCATCATATACATATTTCATCATCTCACATCATCACAAGAAGAAGGGTTAGTATAAAATATGAGAAATCACATTCACATAAACCTTTATTACAGTATATTGTTATTACTGTTCTGTTATTATTGTTATCTCTTACTGTGCCTAATTTATAAATTAAACTTTATTATATGCATGTATGTATACGAAAAAAACATAGTGTATATAGGGTTGGCTACTGTCCTCAGTTTCAGGCATCCACTGGGGGTCTTGGAACAATATCCTGCAGATAAGAAGGGACTACTGTATTTAGACATCAAAACTTCCTGAAATTCTTCTTCTACACATAAAAATTTATAGCAATGTCTATTCTATTACAGGCATTAAGGAGAATGTGAGTTTGAACTCCATTCATCCTTTTAATTTATGCTGCAAAAAAGCAAAAATTTGTTTTGCATGGCTTTATCTTTAAAAGTATATTTTTAAAATAGTATTATGATATATTTTGCCAGAAAAACAAGGGTTTGCTTCTAAAAAACTCCTGACTGCCTTTAAGACATATAAAAATTTCCAGCCCTGTCAGTATTGACCAAGTTCCCCAAAGCCAAGACTATTTCTACATTAAGACATGTTATTTAATAATTAAACTGGGTTTAGGATTTATTTACAGTCATCTAGTACTAATTTGTAATATAATAAGCTCAGGTTCTCAATTTCAAATATAAATTTATTGAGATTATTTTATTGTTTCTTAAGCATAAACAGTAAGTTCTATAAATGAGAAAAAAAGGACTTCATCTTTTTAATCATAAAAAAGGAAAATTAAGATAAAATAAAAACCAAAAAAATTCAAGCAAAAAATTTCAACATGGCATCGTGATACATATCTTTAAAGAAATTCTGACAGACTTTCACACTGTAATCCATGTTAGCTCATGGCCTAGTGAGCAATTCGGGGCCTATGCTACATACAGGTCTATGCTTCACATTATTTGTTTTAAAATGCGTACTGTAGGTCTTACCTCAAATTGTGATTCTGCCTGATCTAATATTACAATTACTTAGTTCTCACTTGGTATACATCAGTTTTGGACCTTGCTGGGTAACTAAGACAAATTTAATGACTGTTTTGCTACCCATAGTTAATTTAGAAAACACAATCCATATACTGATAATTAAGAACTGACCACAGGTAAATTTATGTCACAGCAAGTGTCAAAAAGAGAAGGAAATGAAAAAAAAGAATAAATATCTAAGAGTTACAATGAACAAAGCTTAATGAAACTATTTTATGTGGCACTAAAAACCTACTATGTTTCACAGATACCAACTGACTGTCATAAGTTCCATTGTTTTCTGTGTCGTAAAAGAAAAAAATTGCCAATTAAATAATGACTTATCATTGATTATATCACACATCCCAATTTCAGGTATTTTTAAATGTGAAAAAAGTGTTTCACAGGATCAGTGAAATATACAAGCAAGCATAAGAACTGGAATTACATGCTCTGAAACACTGTTGTCCGACTTTTTAAAGAAATGTATTCTTTCATCCCCCTTAATGAAAAATTATGAGAAACATCATTAAAAAAAGAGAGAAATTCAGAACCACTCTAGTCAGGGATAAGTGAGCAGTAGTCTCATTATTGCATTTAGGTTTACTCTCACTTCATCAACCCCCTGAGGTACCTAAATACCTCCACAGAACAGATTTGAAAATCACTGTCTTTGAAAAGACGATCGATTTTCAAAAATATGAAGACATGTTATATAAGCATGGATGCATATTTACTCCACATTACTAATAGAAAATAGAGAATTATGTAATTTTCTGAATGTAAACTTGGTTTTTATGAACAGTCTAAATTTAGCCATAGAATATATCAAATATCAACATCCAATCATTTCAGTCAGTTCCACTACAAATTCAACCTATAGTTTATGTTTTTTATGTAATTCCAAATAAATTTGTGCTAAAATGGCCAGTTATTCCAATGACATATTGAACCAGCCACAATCTGTATTGGTATGGTTAACAGAAAAGATTATAAGACATGTTTACTCGAAGACTCTGCTGTTTGGACATTTTGACATAAGGCATATTAACTGTTTTCTGCATTTTAATTTCACTCATTCATTTCCTTTTTTAGAAGACATTGCTGAACAGTTTACGATGTTTTTGGTTTCAACAATATTTAATTCCTTTCAACATGGTTTATACTGATACTTAATTATGATCCTGAAATTGAATTTTCTATATACACAATAGATGCTCTGAGAAAGGCATGATATGAACATAAGGAAGCCCGTAGTTTTACTTACTTTCCTCTCCACAGACACATACTCCATAATTTAAAACCAGGTGCTTGTGAGAAAGCTGGCTCATCATGCTTGCTGCTTCAAAGAAAGACTAAGGAAAAGAAAAAAAACATACAAAAAATACAAAAGAATTATTGTTTGTGTCTAAAAATGTTCATAGGTCAGAGAGATCCCGTCTGTCATAAGAGAAATGAACTTTTTCCTTATTCTCAGGACACAGACAAGGCTAATGCGCTGTGGTTCCCTTAGATGGACTTGACACTTCTATCAACCTCGATGCTAGAGTTCATTCAGAGAAAGCCCCTGAGAAAGCCTGGAATAAGAAAATATCAGCGAGAGAGAGCAATAGTGGCACAGGGCAATATGAATGATACAAGATCAGCAGCCTTAGACCCACAGCACCTGGAGGAGAGAACAGAGGCAGACGCCAGACACCAAGTAAATGGACGAGAGCTTCAAAAAACTTCTCAAAGAATTAAGACTGATCACTGTGCAGATAAAATATCATGACAACTATGTCAGGCATGTTATTAATATCACTCTAACTCAACTAACCTCTGACTAGACCTTCTGGATACAGTTGTGAAGGATCACAACCACCAACACTGTGGTATCCTGGGTTAGAAAAACTTTCACTTGTATGCTTCACGTCACCTTCCGCTAACATCATTTAAGACATGTTACTCACCACAAATGTTTATTATGTCATGTTTGGTGATGCTTTGCTATGTAAAGGACCCTGACAACTGACAAGCAGGTTTCTGCTGGCTAGCATCTCCAGATCATGCCCAGAGGCATCCGCATTTCACCTGAAGCATTCTTTAGGACAGTGCCTTTCAAAAATTTTTTAAAAAATAGATTAAACCATGGAAGAAATCTGTAGAAACCCATAAAGCTCTGGAGAACCAAGTTTGAAAGCCACTGGCTTAATATATGCAGAAATGTAGTAATACCCATAATACAATATTATGAGTAATTAGTTTAGAAATAAGTTATTATTTTTTTTAATTTTTTTTAATGTTTATTTATTTTTGAGACAGAGACAGAGCATGAGCAGGGAAGGGGCAGAGAGAGAGGGAGACACAGGATGTGAAGCAGGCTCCAGGCTCTGAGCTGTCAGCACAGAGCCCGACGCGGGGCTTGAACTCACGGACTGTGAGATCATGACCTGAGCCGAAGTCCGACGCTTAACCGACTGAGCCACCCAGGTGCCCCGAAATAAGTTATTATTTAAAAAATCCTATAATTCTCTACACCCCCACCCTCAGAAAGCATCCTCAGAAAGGTCCTTGATATGTATACTTTTAAAAATTACAGTTTTGAAAAGCTGCATGCATGAATGTGCTGTGTCCATATGATTGCATATGTTTAAATGTCATGAACTACATGAGCTATACAAAGAATATACACACCTCTGAATAGTTTCTGTGTGCTTTATCCAGAACTTTTAAAAGAACTTCTGTTTCATGCAGTTGACCATAGTCTCCTACTTCTCTTCTTACACCTTTAAAAATTTTTGTAAAAGTGCCTTGCCCAAGGCTTTCATTCTTTAAAAGAAAAAAAGGAAAAATAAGAATCAGCAAAGATGAAGAAAATACAGGAATTAGGAAATATGTTTAATGACAAAGGGTTTTTAAAAATCCATAAGCAAATATTAACTGTACTTTGTAATAAAAGACAGAACATAGGGATTAATGAATAAAGTGCATTTTGGTTCCACCATGTTCTTAAACCCCCTGAATTAGTTATAACTATCACTTTTTCATAGTGTCATTGTTTACCTACATTTATTTACATACGAATATTCTTGTTTGCCTTTCATAATAGTGAAAGGCAGTACAGCCTGATCTGTGGAGGCAGAGTGTGGAACTCCCAGTTGTATGACCTTTTGCGGCTATTTGGTCTCTGTGCTGCAGGTATCCTGGTTTCCTTATCTCAGGAATGGGGATAATCAATTTTGCATATTCTTGTTATGAACAATAAATTAATAAATACATGAAAGCACTTAGTACAGTCCATACCACATGGACTAGATAAGCGTTAGTTATTACTGCTATCACTAGTGTTTCTTGCTTATCCTTACAAAACAGTTGTTGAAAGACTGCACCCTGAAGTTGGGCTGTCGGTGTTCAAACTGAAGCTCTCCTGTTACTAGTTTTGTAATGTTAGGTCACGTAGCAAGTCTCTGCTTGCTGTTATTTACAGGAAGATTCAAGTCTTTATAATTCTGTATAATTCCATCTATTGTATCCTTACGGAACTCAGACATCAGTTATTCTTCCTCATTCCACTCTCTGTGTCCCTTAATCTCTTTCATAATTTCCATTTCTTTCTCCCTATCTGCTGCACCTGAAAATTTTTCAGATTTTGCAATTCACTAATTCTCCCTTCAACAATGGATAATCTGCTCCTTATTTTGTTTTAACGTCAATGAGCATATTTTTCACTTCTATATTTTCCTTTCTCCAAATTGTTCTGGTCTTTTTGATAATGTCCTGGTTTTTTCCCCATGTTTTCCACCCCATTTGTGTCTTTAAACATACATATATATTTTATAACCTCAATCTGAAAAGTCTGTTATATGAAGTTCTTAAAAGGTCTAATGTAGATGTATGTTGGTCTGCTGACTCTTGCCTAATTCTGAATTATTTCCTTGAATCTTTTACAATTTTTGATTAAAAGCTCATGTTTATTTTCTTTGTGGGGATTCTGGGTGGCCTAGGGTAAGAGTATGTTCTTCCAAAAAGATTTTGTATTTGCTTCTTCCAAGCCATCACAGGGTAACACTTTTATTTTAATGTATTGGCTTAGGGTTTCTCAGACTATGCAGATGGTATAAAGAAATCGAAACTGGAAAGCTTATAGTTACAAATTCTCAGGAGAGACTTTTTTTCTCTAAGAACCCAACAAAAGCAGACAACACTCCTTTTCCTCTTCTTTTCCTAGTGGATGAATTTTTCATAATCCATGTTGTTTTACTGGGGATGTATTTATTTGAGGGTCCTGGTTTTATTCTGAGATGGTCTCACTTTTAACTCCTGGTCTTGTGGAGGCCTTATAAGGCTTGTGCCTTCTTCGTGTTGCTTGTGATCTTAATTCCCTTGTTTAATGAAACAAATCCCAACCCCCAACATCATCCTGCAGCCCAAACATCAGCTCTTATGCACACTTTGTTTTCAGTTCCTTCTTTATTTTTAACTCCATGCATTTCCCTTACTTTCTTGAGAACTTAAGAATTAAGACATAGGTCTTTTGTAGAAGAGGATTTTTAAGTTTTAATTTAAGATTTAAAAAGAAATATTTTTAATTTTTTTAAGTTCATTTATTTTTAGAGAGAGAGAGCATAGCAGGGGAGGGGCAGAGAGAGAGAGAGAGAGAGAGAGAGAGAGGAAGAGAGAGAATCTCAAGCCAGCTCTGTGCTGTCAGTGCAGAGCCTGATGTGGGGCTCAATCCCATGTACCCATGGATCACGACCTGAGCCAAAATCAAGAACTGGACACTTGCAGTGCCTGGTGGCTCAGTCAGTTGGGTATCCAACTTTGGCTCAGGTCATGGTCTCACAGTTCATGGGTTCAAGCTCCGTGTGGGCTCTGTGCTGATGGCTCGAAGCCTAGAGCCTGCTTCAGATTCTGTGTCTCCATCTCTCAACTGCCCCTCTCTTGCTTGCACTCTGTCTCTCTGTCTCTGTCTGTCTGTCTCTCTCTCTCTCTCAAAAAATGAATGGGCATGAAAGGATGGGAGGGGAGTGGACACTTAAATAACTGATGCCCAGATGCCCCTTGCTCATTTCTAACTCAAGTTTGGTATCACATTTTCACAAGAAATAAAAATATTTAAACTGAGATAAAATTTTGATAATATAGGTTATAATAGGATAGTTCCAAATGTCACATGAATATAATGTGGGATAGGAAATCAAGAAAACCGCTGTTTTACAAGGACAAAAAGGACAATAATTAGCATCTAATGACTTACAAATATCAAATCTTCATTTCTGATTTTGTGAAACACCATTTGGTTCACATTATTATGCCTCTGTAATGTTGGTGATGTTGGTACATCAGAAACGCCATTGGTTCTAAAGACTAGAAGATTTGATTTATCTGTTTAAAAAAAAAAAATGAAAAAAATATATATAACCAAACACACTGAGGATATAAACTGTTCCAAAGGGGTAAAATAAAATGTGTTCTATACATAAGAAACACAACTTGTTCATTTCTCCAACAAAGAGAAATTTATTTTAGGAATTTATTCATTGGGCTTTGATGCATTTTAACCAGTTATTTCAAACATTCAAAACTGTAATGATTTCCTTAATTAACATAATTTTTCAGGAATTTTAATAACAATTTTTAATAAACCTCTTATTTCAAGGGATTTATAATCTTACTATCGTTATTTTAAAAGTATAGAAATTAAAATTCTAAAAGAGTATGAAAGTTTTTACTTAGAACAACATACGAGATTTGGCAGAGGAGTCTTTCAGTAAGTGATTTTATACCAAGTGATTGTCATTTCTTAAATGTCATTTCAGCATTATGGAACTTCAAGTGACATATAGACTTAAACTCAATAATCCTATCTGAGGATCCTTATACAAGAGAACAAGACAAAATTAATTTGTGTTTGGAGCTGCTTCTCTCATATTTCTTTTGTAATCGATACACTGAAGATGCCTTTTACCATATACACAATCCATGACCAGTATTTTAATACTAACTAGAAAATTATTTTACCTTTCAACTTTGGGGGGCAGCATTTAGTAAACTGGAAAATTATACTGTCGGAGCGAACAGTTTCCATCTGGTAGCAATTCAAAAGATCTTTAAGATTACTGAAGTTCTTCTTGGTCCCGCTGAGGTTGTATTCTCCATTTTCATTTTTTGTAATCAAACAATGCTTATATTCGATGACATTATCTCGCTAAATAAGTTTAATTACAAAGACAGAGGGAAAAATCACAATGGTCGCCAAAGTAATTATTGCGACAAAAATGTTATCACAGAAACAACCAACAGAACATTTAGACATATGAACTGTGAATCCTAACACAGTACTGGTATAGGGTGAGAGAAGTGCCTGGTTCCTCAAAAAGGTATCTGATGATAATACAAACCTTACATAATGGCTCAACAGTTGATTTTCTTAAAAAGCAAGTAAGAAAGCAATGATAATTATAATACCATCCTTAAAAACTTCCCATCATTTACAAGACAAAATCTAAAAGTAACTTATAAATAAGGACTTCCAAGAGCAGGCTTCAGCCTCTCCCTCCAACCTCACCTTCTACCGGAGCCAACATATAACCTGTTCTAGCTGTATTAAGCGACTTTAAAAATTTCAAGCAAATGTCATGCTGTTCTCTACGTATGAATATACATCCTCTCCTTCTGAGCAATGGACTTTTAGACACTTCTTTTTTATTTAATTTTTATTCTTGAGACAATGCGAGAGACAGAGTGCAAGCAGCGGACGGGCAGACAGAGGGAGACACAGAGTCTGAAACAGGCTCCAGGCTCTGACCTGTCAGCCCAGAGCAGGACGCGAGGCTCAAACTCATGAACCGTGAGATCATGACCTGAGCTGAAGTCAGACGCTTAACTGACTGAGCCACTCAGGCGCCCCTAGACATTTCTTAACACTAGGGTCAAGTATCATCTTTTCTGTGAGGTACTCCCTAACAACCCTGACCCCATTTCATACGCAAAGACGATTGCCCGTTCACTGTACCACTACTGTATTTGCATAATTAACTCTCCTGGTGATTTTAATATTTTCAGTTTTTCAGTGTTTGTTTTATGTGCTATACTATGAACTTCTTTATTCACCTATTTTTTGAGCTACTTATTAGCATATTCAACCTCCTTAAAACCACTTATGAAATGAAACTGACAAAATACCCCAAATCTTTCCTACTCCAAAAGCTCTTCCTTAATTGCAACCCTTTTTTGTTATTGTCTATGTTTGTCTATACTGACTAATTACAATGCTCAATTTAGTACTTCTTTGGTATATCTTCCTATTTTTGTTTTCCCAAAAGATACATTTCTTAAAGCAGGGTTATGCCATACACTCTCTAGTATACAGCCCTCATATTAGGTTGAGCAAATAAAGTAAACATAAAAAAAATACATTTTGAATTGATGGTTAAATATGTTGGACTGCTATATATTACAGTAAAAAGATACAATGAAATTAGGATAGATTATTAGTAATATTAAATGCTAAACTTATCAAGTAACCCACCTTATATACTTATGGACAATTAATCTACTCTATATGCTAAATATAAAGTGACTGAATTTTATAAAAATTAAAATAATTGAATAACCAAAACATTACTTTGTATACTTTTGTAAGTAAGAAAATTTTGGAAGCTGCTATAAAGTTTCTCAAGATTTATACTATGAGGGGCGCCTGAGTGGCTCAGTCGGTTAAGCATCCGACTTGCACTCAGGTCATGATCTCACAGCTTGAGACTCTGAGCCCCGCATTGGGCTCTAGGCTATGGCTCAAAGCCTGGAGCCTGCTTCAGATTCTGTCTCTCTCTCTCTCTCTCTCTCTCTGTCTGCCCCCCACCCCACCACACTCACACTCTGTCTCTTAAAAATGAATAAACATTAAAAAAAAAAATTTTTTTTTTAAAGGGAGGGTTAATGGGGGAGTGGGAGGGAGGGGAAAGTGGGTGATGGGCATGAGGAAGGCACCTGTTGGGATGAGTACTGCGTGTTGTATGAAAACCAATTTGACAATAAATTTCATCTTAAAAAAGAAAAAAAAATTTTAATTAAAAAACAAAAAAAAGGGAAAAAGAAAAAAAAGGTTTATACCATGAAACTGCCTTATAAGTAAGAGTATCTTTTTAGATATTTGGGGTAGTAAACAATGTTAGATGAGATTCAAAATTGCCTGTATTAACAGTGTGGTTTCATTGTAGTTTTATCCTTAAAACATATACATGGTAGATCATTATTCTTAATACTGGAAAACCACTAGTTAAACAAATTATGTTTATTTGTTATTGACCTATTTCATTCTAATTCTATAACCAATTACCATAAAAGGAAAATTTGCTTCTGATTCATTTGGTTCTGTGCTTTGGTAAAGATCTCCATTTTTGCAAAAAGAGACTTGAAGAGACTTGGTCAAATTCGACACGCTAGTAACATCCAAATGTCAAAAAATAAAATAAATTTCAGGGGCAACTGGGTGGCTCAGGTCATGATTCGTGGTTCGTGGGTTTGAACCCCCCCGTCAAGCTCTGTGCTGACAGCTCAGAGCCTAGAGCCTGCTTTGGATTCTGTGTCTCCCTCTCTCTCTACCCCTCTCTCACTTGTGCTCTCTCTCTCTCAAAAATAAATAAATAAACGTTTAAAAAAAAGAAATAAATACCAAATGAAAAGACATTATAAATAATTTTATATAAATCCTAGGAATTATATCTTATTTTTTTTAAGTTTATTCATTTATTTTGAGAGAGAGAGTGAGAGCATGAGTTGGGGAAGATCAGAGAGAGAGAGAGAGAGAGAACCCCAAGCAGTCTCCTCACTGCCAGCACAGAGCCTGACGCAGGGCCCATCTCACCAACCGTGAGATCATGACCTGAGGCGAAAATCAAGAAATGGACGCTTAACCGACTGAGCCACCCAGGCGCCCCCACATCTTGTTTATTGATACAGAATCTCTGAGCTTAACTAAGCATTATTATTCTAGTTATCATATCCAGAGCTGTCATTCTGAGTATTAAAAAAAAGAAAAAATTGTAGATAAACATGAGGGGGAAATTATACAGGCTAAATAAAGACGTTACCTTTGCCAGAGGAGGGGAGTGGGATGGGAAATGAAATTTTTAAAAAAAGTTACCATTTATTGTGAAATACTAACCTCGACAGCAAAAGTCAGAAAATATTTATTAAAGTCCTTAGGACTGCATCGAAGTACATAGAGTCCAGTCTGATTACCTGCTTTCTTCAGTTTACTGATGGCAAAATCCATTCTAAAGGTAAAGAAGTAATTTGAATAACATAGCAAGTCCCATGACACTAAGACCAAAATGTAATCTAAGAGATCAAAAGTCAAATCTAAAAGTCTCAGACTTTTTATAAGTCTCCTCTATTTTATATGCTTATCAATTACCTTATAAGGAAAAGTATTACAGTACTTTTTGCGATAAGTTCAAATCAATTTTTAACTATTTCAAAGCTATTTTGCGATAAGTTCAAATCAATTCAAGGGTTTTAAACACAAATAAAAGGTATAGTAAGATACAGAAAATCACTAAGAACATTTTGTTCATTTGAATTTTCTGTCTTATAATTAAAAATTTAGTTTCTTTAAAAACCATGTTCACTCCCAGAAAACTTCATTTAACTATGCAAACAATATATCATAAAACACTTATGTCTTTGCTACCATCGCAATTACTAGTATAAAAATTTATATGCCTTATTTTAGTATTTAATACCAAAGTATAATAGAAGACCTATGGCAAGTGACAAAGATTACTGATTTTCAAATTTTACTATATGTTTTATTGAAGCTGGACATCTTGAAAGAAAAGTTAAAAGGTCATCTATATGAAAGCAGGAAAAATCTGTTTCATTCATCACTGTATTTCTCATACACAAACCAGTGGCACATATTAGGCACCCAGCAAATGTTCTATAAATAAATGAAAGAATGCTTGAATGGATGGATGAAGAATGAATGAATGAATGGTAGGAGTTTTTAAATACTAAATACGTAAGTTATAGAATGTTCAAGTAGTGCAACTTTTTCATAACAACCATACTTACTATTAAACAGATTAGAGGTAGAGACAGAAACAAGTCTTAAACATCAGTCCGGATACGTTTTTTGCAAATATTTAATTAAGGGCAGGTTAAGGTCAAGACACTTCCAGACTCTTTCTTCTTTACAAGTCTTTCAAGCCTGGTACCAATCCGAAAGCACATACAGGCTGAGCGATAACTAAAACTCGGGCTAAACAGATGCCGTGCGGGACACTTGGCTTTATCCAGTACTACAGTCAGGGTCTGTCCCTGTGTGGATCCATATGGAGCCAGCAGCCACAGGGCACTATTTAGGTACAAAGTTATTAAAACTACATTCAGTTTCAAAACCCAGTCCCTCAGTTGCACTAGCCACGTCGTGAATGCTAACTGGCCACAAGTAGCTAGCGACTACTGTATTGAACAGCACAGAAACAGAGCGCTGTCACTTTCATCCCTGCACAAAGCACTGCACGCCACTCACTCATCTTCGAAACAGGGACATCACAACACATCTTGTGAACACAAGTTTTCAGTAAGAGGAGCTGGATTATCAAAAAATAATGATTACTAAATTTTGCACTGTGGTTCCTCTGCAGTATTTCAAAATTAATGAAATATAAATTGGATGATTTTTTTAAAAAAAATTAACACTCAAGAGTTACTTAAACACACCTAGGCAGCTAAACACCAGGCTCAATTTAAGCCTTATAGGCTTAAATTAATTAATTAATTAAATTTAAATTTAATCTCAATTTAAGTCTTATAGGCTTCGATACAGAAAGCAAGTGACATCCTAAATGATTCTAATTATTATACAATCTGATTGCAAATCAACTTTTGTTAAGGAAAAGAAAAACCTACTTCTGTGAAATTAAGGTTAGTATTTTGTTCCTAAACTCCTAAACCTATGTATATCATCACTTCGTTGTAAAAAATTCTTTGTCAGTATCTAATTGACTTTTTAAAAAAATTACTTTTAAAGTCTGTATTACTCACAAAATTGGGCCATGACAGTTGCTTTGTATATTTTCAAGCACCATCGGAGGTGCTACTTCTTTACAGAGGTAATGATGTGCATCCGCGGTTAATCTGTAATAGCCATCAATTAATGACACAAAGGATAAAGCTTCTCTTAATGAGCTTAGTTCAATTTCCTAAGCAGAGAAAAGAAAAGGAAATAATAAGTATCATTTAAAAGGTCAACTGCATGTTACATATTGAAAATTCTCTCCACTCCATGTCATTAGATGAATTCTCTTAAATTAATTTTCTTATAAATTGCTCAAATGTCTTTTATGCCTCCCAATTACCCAATATGGATTATAAATTCTTATGTATGAGATTTTACACTCCTCAAATATGGGCTTATCACATCTTTCTAGTTCACTTTTATCCATAATTCTGCTGTATTTCCCAATACCCCAATTAGACAAATATGCCAGTCATCTCAATTAGAAATCTATCTGGTCTGACATAAAAGTTGGTATTAATTAGAAATAATAAGTATTTATTTTTACATACCAAGTATACACTACTAAGGTTAAAACATTCATGCTGTAAACTCAAATGTATATAGTATAAACTAAAATCATATATAGCTATGCCATGATTGTATCATACATACGTAAGCGAGCATATAATCAGCCTAAAATGCAACATCTCTTACAATGGAAAAAGCCTTATTTAATAGAAGCAACTTCGCCTAAAATCAGGAATAAGATAGAAAGCCCAATACTTAATACTGTGTTGTACTGTATTTAGTTAACATAATTAGGCCATAGAAAGAAATATAAGACTAGAAGTATCTCTATTTGGAGATTATATGATTGTGTACTTGGGAAACCCAAAAGAAGACAACTACTAAACTACTACATCACAAAGATAATTCACTGGGAGATAGGATATACAAGTCAATAGCTTTCACAGATATAAAAAGTACTCAGATTGTGTAATGAGAAAATAGACCCATTTATAATAGCAACCCACACATAAAATAGTACCTAAAATTAAACTTAACCAAAAAATGTACAAAATCAATTAAAAGCAGAAAAGAAAATTAGTCAAAGGTTATAAAAAGACAATCTGCAGAAGAAGACATACAAACAGCTGGTTTACAAACACGTAAGAGCTTGCTCAATCTCAGGTTCTAATTAAGCAAATTAAATATAGCACAGGACAGCAATTTTTATCCATCAGTTTGGTAAAATATTTAAAACCTGATAACATTCAAGGAATCTCCAATGAACATGAGGGTACCGATCTCTCTTCAGGGTAGTGACTTTGTTTCCTTTGGATACACACCCTGAAGTGGAACTCCTAGAACAGGATGCTAAATTTTGTGTGAAGTGTATTTTACCACACTTTTAAAGATAAAAAGAAAAGACGGGGCACCTGGGTGGCTTAGTAGATCAAGTGACCGACAGCTGATTTTGGCTCAGGTCACGATCTCACGGTTCGTGAGTCTGAGACCCACGTCAGGCTCCACACGAGCAGTGCAGAGCCTGCTTGGGAGTCTCTCTCTCCTTCTTCCTCTCTCAAAATAAACTTTAAAGACAAAACAAAACAAAAATTTTTAAAAAGGGTCTCCTGGGTGGCTCAGGCAGGCGTCTGACTTTGGCTCAGGTCACGATCTCACGGTTCATGGGTTCGGGCCCCACGTCAGGCTCCGTGTGGATGGTGCAGAGCCTGGAGCCTGCTTCCGATTCTGTGTCTCCCTCTCTCTCTGCCTTCCCCTGCTCACTTTCTCTCTCTCTCAAAAATATTAATAAACATTAAGAAAGTAATAACAAAAATAAAGCCAACAAGTCCAAATACCATCCCATAAAGTACATTATGTTACTACAGGATGTTCATATTAGCATCAATAAACTCTTCTAGAAATACTTATTGTTTTATAAACACCACATTTACAGAATGAAGGCATCCCCTGACAGAACCAGGTAAGCAATTTAAGAGCAGAGTATAAGGGAATTTAGTTCCTCCCTTTCAGTTAAAATAAGCAGGCTTTCTAACGACACTTATCATGCTGAGCACTGTGTGATGTACAGGATTATCAAATCATTATGTTGTACATCTGAAGCTAAATAACATTATGTGTCAACTATACTTCAGTAAAAAAATTTTTTTAATAACAAAATAAGTGGGTTTTCTGAAGCTGACCAAATAAAGAGAAAGAACCATCTTTTAGAACCAATCACGTGTTACAGCTTAGGTAGGGCTAACCTGGGACTGGTTTACGTTTTGTTATGGGAATCCCAGAAAGCACTGTTTTAATGAGGCAGCATGACTGGCATTATGCACATCCCTACTGATAAAAGGAATGTCGTCAGGACTGAGCATTACAACGGGGAACTGACACAGCCCACAGCAGGGGAGTGGAGGAACTGCTAACTTGCCAATCATAAAAATGAGTGAGAAACACATTAATGCTCAAGACATTCTGGGAAGATTGTGCTGGTAGCGATACAAAAGCTAGCTGTACCCAAAAACTTGCTAAACTGATGTTTACATTTAGAGTTATATTTAAAACTATCATCAGAATGCCTACAAGAAAATAACTCTGGTTTCAGGACTCTAAAGCACTTATTTCTGACAACTGTTAAACGTAATCATTATGTAACTACAGAGCAAACTCACCAGATTTTTACCATCTTGCTTATGGATAGTTACAATTCTACTTTCATTTGAGCCTTCTTGGTTTCCTTGTTTAATAGTCACATCAATGATATCAGGAAAGTCACAATATAACTGTAAATCCTATAATTAAGAGCATTTGAAATTAAAAACAGGCAGAACTAAGGGAGCCATTTTAAAATAAGACTATGAAGGACATAACGTTCATTCCAAATTCTTTAAAATAAAAAAGTATTGACAGCAACAGATCAGCATTAAATGGGATTCCCTCCCTCAATAGTCTAACCCTAAGACTTACTGTGTCTTGTTTACCAAGAACTAATTATGCTACAGTACCCTTCAATCCAATCAACATGGATAGGAACTATTGCCAGAAAGTTGAAGTTTTAACCAAGAAAGAATGAACGTAATCTAATAATAATCCAAGAACATAGATATGAACAAACTTAAAACTTGTAGTGTAAGACTTAAAAAAATAACAAGTAGACATCATCTTAAAATCAATTAAAATTAAACTTTTCCAATTAAACTTTATGATTGTGCTTATTATCAATAATGGTAAAATTTCAAAAAGAGGCAAAACTACCTTAAAAATCACTTTTAGAATTCAAGCCCTTTTGGAAACTGTAAGAACACCATTAGTAATATTTGTCATAAAAAATAAATAAAAAACCATTTAAGAACAATAAGAAAAGAATTATAGACATGACCTTGATGGTTTCACAGTATTAAAAACTTCCACTTTTATCAATGAGAGAAGAGAATCGCAAGTTCATGTTTCAAATGAGAAAAATTACTTTGTTTCTATTGGCATTCACTTAAATTAACAAAGAAGGAGAACATATCATTAAGGATTACCTGTTCTGTCAGTGTCTCACTTTCTTTATGTTTCCCTCTTGACCACTGAATTCCACCGTTTCCAGTTATTACAATGGTTGCAAAAATCTCCTCACCTGAAGGACCTCTTCCAGGTTCTTTTACTTCAAATTGCTCTGTGTAGAAGGCAGACTGAAGTGTTTCCAGATTTATAAGATACTTAAGTTTCAAGTTTCTGGCAGTGGCTTTGCAATGGCTGAACTGCTCAATAAATCTGCGAAATCTATACCTTATTCTCTTCCTTGTCAAAATATGATAGTCTTGGATCTTTGCTCGAACACATTTTGGTAAGAATGTCTTGTAGCTATGGATAAAGAACACACAGAGAAAGACAAAACAAACTGGAACACAAATCTAAAATGAAACTGAAAGAGAAATTAGCACCTTTCTCCACGACAGGTAAATGCAGCAGTGCAGGAAGTAGTCAAGTGGAGAAAGGGGACAGGGCTGGCACCGATATAATATAAATCCTGAAGGTTTTGTCTGAAGACGTGAAAATATACAAAAATTCTGAGTTACCACAAATGTTTAGAACAGGATATGTTAATTTTCTTCCCCTAATGAAATGAAGACTTAGTCTAGTTAATAATGGAGTCTCTAAAAATTTGTTTTCTCTGACCATCTTACATATCATTTTTTGGGCACTGTGTTGCAAATACTTCCTATGATGCCATACACCAAAATGTATCTGAATTCTGGAAACTGTTACATTTTGTTGGAAGCCAGTGTTGTTCCTTATGCAAACATATTTCTTTGGTATACATTATTTTCTAGGTCATTTTCAATAACTCCTAATAATTCCTTTGCAATCCAAATGATTCCACTTAGAAGTGACTCTTTGGTAATTCTGCCTCTATGTAAAACATCCTAAAGAAGAGAGACAACTTCCCTCCTGCTCAAATATCTGACAAATGAAGAAAATTTTATTTCTGAAGGTACATTAAATTTCCATGCCTTCCCATGTGCTAATCCTTCTTCCCATCACCCGTCTCCTATCTGGTTGGCTCTTACTTATTCCAAAAGTCCCAGCTCAAGCATCATCCAATCCAGGTAACCTCTCTCAATGACTATATTAGATGGTCCTCCCTTTGTCAGACAGTATTCTGTGCACCATTCCATAGTATCACTTATCACTCTATCCTGTATTTCAGTATTTATAGCTAGTACTTGAGCTGACTCATGCTGAGAGCTTATTATTACAACAGAAGACTACTGAGCTCACTGCTAAAGAGCCATCATTAAAGTTTAAGTTATATAAGGCTATAAATAAGTTATATTAAAAATATAGGCAATACTCAAAATGTATCACTTCCGAATTATTTTACATTTAAAATTTTATTTAACATTTTACTACTAGGCTTTTGAGGTTGTGTACCCCTCTCATACATGAGGGGTGAAAAAGACCGGCTATTGTTCGTCTCTTCCCAATTCTACATTCTGGCACGTCAGGTCGATACCCTGAAACTGGCCATAGACAGGATTTATACCACGTATATCAGCAAAGACAACAAACAAATCACATCTTTGGTTTTTTCGAGAACTGGCTGTTACACATGGGCCAGCAAACCCCTGCTTTTCCCTTCCCTAAAGTACCTGAAGCCCCCGGAGGAACACTCTGTTCCTTACTTGAGTAGCACAGCTGCTGGAGACTCACTGATGTGGCAGACAGGGCAGGACAAACTCATAATCACCAATTTCAAACATGCTTGCAGCATCACCATCAGTTTTACAACACTTCTCTGGTTCAACACATTCTCCGAAGTTCTACAACTACGTCCACCCTCTGAAATTTCCCCAAACCGCCTACCTTTCTTCTGCCTGAACCCTCAGCTGAATTCCTCCTTACTTTCATCAAGCGACTTCATCTCTCTCCTAGAGGTAAAAAAGCTTCTTTAAGCAGAGCCCCCTCAATATCCGGCTAGCAAACCTACAAACACGTGCACTCATTCCCTCCTCCTTCGCACCTGCTACAATAAATGATGTAAAGCCCCTTCTTTGATTTGTATTTACCTGGAGCCTCTCTCTTCCTCTCTATACATCCACCCTCTGGGATGTTTTACCCTCTTGATCCTCTTCGATCCACAAAATACCAATGTTGGCCCCACCTTAAACGTAAAATCTCTTTATCCCACATGTCCCTCCAGCTAACGGCCATCTGGGCTGTTTTTTAGAGTTTATACAGCCATTTCCACTTACTCTTCAATTCACTCCAGTCTAACTTCTGATCCATCATTTCACAGAATATGCTTTTGCTAAAATCAAGAAAAACTTCCAAGTTGCTAAAATCAAATTCCCACATTCGTCTTATCTGTTATTTTTCAGTAGCATCCTACCGCACTGTTAAGGAGCAGCACCTCTCCTTAAACTCTCTCCCCTTAGTTTTCCTGATTTTATTCCTGTCTCGTGGGATACTCCTCAATCTTCTGCACAGGTTCATTCCCCTTTGCCTGGTGACTAAATGTTAAAGTTCCTCAAGACTTTATTATGGGCCCTCTCCTCTTATTTATACTCTCTTTCTCTCTAGATTCTCTATATCCAAATGACTCTGATATGTGTCTGCAGCACTGACCTCTAAACTCCATATCCGTATCTTCCAAATACAAGTCAATCTACACATTTAATTTCAATGTCCCCAAAGCTGCTTAAACGATGTGTCAAACCAAACTCCTGAGTCCTGCTAATGCCCCTAAAAGATCCTCTTACAGCGTTTCCTACCTAAGTAAACAGCACCAGTAGGCATCCTTGGTGCCACATTCTCCTTCAATCCCCATTATTCCATTCATCACCACATTCCCCTGATTTACCTTCTAAATATTTCTCTTAGTTGCCCATTTTTCTCATTACCAACTCATTACGAACAGCACCGCCTGGAGGAAATACTGTAATAGCCTCACTCTCTGGGCGACCAGCATTTTCATTTACTCTTTCCACTGTCTGATTTGTTTTCCACACTGGAGTCATCGGGATCTTTTAAAAACACAAATTTAATCATTCCACCCTTGCTTAATGCTCTTGCATATTTTCCGAGTGTTATTAACCTTGTCAACATAGCTCTAAGGTCCTAGGTTCTGGTCTAGCCCCTGCTTCACCTCCTGCTAATAACTCTTTGGGTTCTAGCCATACTGATTCTCTTTACTCTTCCTATGCTCCCTCCTGCTACAAGGCCTTTTCCAAGAGTCTCCACACAATCCATCACTCCCCACTCTGCCCATTAAATTCTACTCTTTTTTCAGATTTTAAAAGCCACACTCTGAGGGCGCCTGGGTGGCTCAGTCAGTTGAGTGTCCGCCTTCAGCTGGGGTCATGCTCTCACAGCTTGTGAGTTGGAGCCCCATGTCAGGCTCTGTGCTGACAGCTCAGAGTCTGGAGCCTGCTTCGGATTCTGTTTGTCCCTCTCTCTCTGCTCCTAACCCACTCACATTCTGTCTCTGTCTCTCTCAAAAATAAATAAACATTAAAAAAAAAAGTCACACTCCATTTCTTTTCATAACAACTAATTATATATAAATAAGCAAATATGTAAAATTTAATAAAAGTCTGGATAGCATAGAGGAGAGCCTCAGGAAGTACAGGATAAACACTGAAAAGATTTAAAAACAGAATCAGAATACAAAATGATTCTCACTTTATCTACTTCAGTCAAAAACATTAGTTACCAGGAGACTTACTAAATTTGGAATGGATTTACATAAACATTTCACAAAAATGCAAAATACACAGCCATCGATGACTACTTTTTAATAAGGCTTTTGAAAACGTGTTTGGATATAAAAAGAGGAGTTTAAAATAACACATACAACAGGGCTTTCTACTTTGATGCCTGGCGTAAAGGACCCGGCATACATCCTGTGGGAGGGAACAGCATAGGAATGTGTGATTCCTGAACATGATGAATCCACTTCAGCGTCATACCATCAGAACTAGCTACATTTGTTAGAAACGTTAAATTTTTGTCAAGAGACTTAAAGCTATTAACTCTTGAAGCATAAAAACATTTTTCCCCATGCTTTTCTTACATTGAGTTTTTAGAGAATTCTAAACTTGAGGTTCCTAAAGGCTCTGAAATTGAGCCTTGGCTGAGAAACGATACTATTTTTGGTACTATGAAATAAAATCTGCATCTTATTATTATAGTTGGAGTAGGATTAGGAACTTTATTATTCACTTAGTTTTTTAGGAAAGGGAGTCCAGTGAGATGAGCTGAGTAGCTCAAGTTGCTATGTAAGTGGCCTTGATCCTGGCCTGATATTTACAAACTCAGCAGTCTCCTTTCAACTCTTTGCATTCTCGAGTTCTTTTCTTCCCACCCTTTAGAAACTTAGATTTTAAAGAGCAGATAAAGAATGAAAATACAAAAATCTTACGCATTTCCCTCACTTTCTACACTCTAACACCTAAGCCATCATGTCCAATTAGGAGTTGGCATACAAAACAGCATCTAACACACACACGCACAAAGAGCTGCACACACACGTACAGGTGCACACGCACACCCAGAGGCATGTGCTCACAGACAGGGACACATCTAACACACGGGTACAGACAAAGAGATGCACCTTACATGCGTTTTTTTTTAAGTCTGGGAGGGAATATATATTTTATTATACTAATCAGAGATCCATATCCTAGTGGATATTTCTGAGAACAAAACAGTTTATTTCATTCTGTCAGCAACTTATCATTTATCTATTCTCCCACCAATCTTGAATAGTTTAACACTGAGTAGAGTTTCCTGATTATTTCTCAGAAATAAGCACTAAATAGGAATTCAGAAAACATCAGTTGAGTTAAACTATATTAAAAAGGCAAGCAATGTAGGAATGATTTGCTTCAGGACAGGCAGATAGTATTTATCTAATATTAACATGTCATGACATAAGAAACAAAAGAAAAATAAATTAGACTACTTCAAAATGTAAACTTTTGTATTGGAAATGACACTTTCAAGAAAGTGAAAAAATGATCCAAAGAATAGGGAATATATCTGCAAATCATACATATAGTAACTTTCATCTGGAAACTTGTAACCAGAATTATGTAAAGAACTCTTACAACTCAATAATAAAAAAAAATACTGAGTTGTACATTTATTTATTTTTAAATATTTATTTATTTTGAGAGAGAGAGAAAGAGCATGCAGGAGAAGGCAGAGACAGAATCCCAAGCAGGTTCCACACTCACAGTGTGGAGTCCGGCATGAGGCTCAATCTCACGAATCATGAGATAGTGACCTGAGCCAAAACCAAGAGTCAGATGCTTAACCGACTGAGCCACCCAGGTGCCCCTTGAACTGTACATTTTAAATGTACAGGTGAACTTTATGGTTAAGGCTTTACAGTCATCTGAAAACAAAACAAGAATACTTAAAAACAAAGAGGAGACACATTAATTAATACCCTGCAAATTGGGTACGTAACTGTTTTTAAGTTACTCCGTAAAGGAGCGACCAAAACTAGTTATTGAGAGAAGGACTTGAGAAATAAAGGGAGTTTTAACCAGATTCATAACACCCTCAAACTTTTCATCCTAAGTATGCAATATGTAAAACATAGATTTAGTCTTGAAATTAAAGAAAAACTCAAAGAACTGTTATAATAATATGTACCTTTAAAAGGAGTAGAAATTTTACAGCCATTAAAGCTGCGCTGGGCTGTAGGAGCAGTATTTCAACAAATCCTACTAGGCATGACTGTCAAAATTCAACATGCAAACGAGTAACTTGGAGAATGTGGAATGTGGATCACTTCTAAAAGAGTCTGCTGGATCAGTTATAAGATGAGTAAGATCTAAGGATCGAATGTAAAACACGGTGACTCTAAATGATAACACTATTGTAGAACTGAAATTTGCTAAGAGCGCTTAAACATTCTCACCAAAAAAACAAAAACAAAAACGTAAATAGAAAAGATAATCATATGAGGTGATGGATGTGAAAATAAACTAGATGGGGGGAATCCTTTCACAACGTATACATATATCAAACCACCATGATGTACACACACTTTCAATCATCTTACAATTTTATAAGTTAATGAAACTTCAATAAAGCTAATATTTTTAAGAGAATCCCCTGGAGAACAGGTGAAGACTGATATTTGTGGACTTCACTTCAGATTTACGGAATCTAAATTCTTGGGTAGCACTTGGGGCGCCTGGGTGGCTCAGTCAGTTAAGCATCCAACTTCGGCTCAGGTCATGATCTCATGGTTGGTGGGTTTGAGCCCCGCGTCAGGCTCTGTGCTGACAGCTCAGAGCCCGGAGCCTGCTTCGGATTCTGTGTCTCCCTCGCTCTCTGCCCCTCCCCCACTCATGCTCTCTTTCTCTCTGTCTCAAAAATAAATAAACATAAAAAAAATTCTTGGGTAGCACTCAAAGATCTTCAAGTTCAACAAGCACCTCAGGTGATACTAATTCAAGCAAAATACGGGTCAATATGTGAGAAATACTGCTTCAGAATTATGTACACACACAATCTGAGGATCTGCTATCAGAAATTATGCCTCCAGGTGTTCTTTTCATCCTTCTGACTTTACTTAGCCTTTTCAAAATAAATGAATCAAATAATTAATAGGTATCAAACCCCTGTGATATTTTGTGTAGTACTCCAACTCTTTCCATAATTTTTTTAAATTCTAAGATAAATCAGTACTTGGGATGTAATGTACAACATGATGACTATAGTTAACACTGCTGTCTGGTATACAAGAAAGTTTTTAATGGAGTAGATGCTAAGAATTCTCATCATAAGGAAAAAAAAGTTCTTTTTCTTTCTCTTTATTTGGTACCTATACAAGATGATGGATATTAACTAAACTTACTGTGGTAACTGCTTCACAAATATATATAAGACAAATCATGATGCTCTACACCTTAAACTTATAAGTGCTATATGCCAATTATGTCTCAATAAAACTAAAAGAAAAGCCAGAAAAAAGAATTTCTTTTATCTCACAAAGTATGTGTTGTACACAAGGAAGAACAGTTACCCATAGAAGTTTTAATTGTGATAAGATCAAAAAGTATCAACACACAGAAAATACAATTAACTATAGAAAAACTCCCAACTGTTCATATTGATGTATATGGATTTGCATAAGGAAACTACCTGATAGAGCTATAGATGTCCAATGGGGTTTGATCCTTCTCTTTGGCTAGTCTCATCATATCTAACACTGCCATTCCAAGACATTCTTCCTGCGTTTCATGAGTCACCGGTATTTTTATCCATCCATGTAAAAAATCATGCCGCCACTACAGGAAAAAAATTTAGAAGGAAATATACCTTAAATTTCACTATCACATTTAAATCTACTATCATATTTTAACCTATAATTTCTAGAACATATGCATTTAAAAAGAACGTCACCTCCTTCCTTGATGTCCAATTATTTTGCCATAAAATTTTAGTAAAAGTTTTGTCAATGGAAACTGATTTAAACTGGGTTCCCCGTTATACAGTACATATGATGTCAATCTATTTCACTGCTTATATCTTCTCAAGTTATATCCCCTACATAAAAATTACCCAAATTAAAATAGACATTAATTAATTAAATATGTCCTGAGTTCCACACATGTTCAAAGCATTATACTAAGGACTGTGTGAGATACAAATAGAAGTCTCCCTCAAGGAGACTAAAATCTAGCAGGGAAGCTAAACACATAAAGTATTATAACACCAGATATCTACACTAAGTGCCACACAACACATGTTTCAAGGACTTGAAAAGAAGTTGAAATTATACCAGTTGAGATAATCAGAGAAGGTTTCATGGAAAATTCAAAATTTCATGTAGTCTTAAAAGATGAAGAAATTTCTGATATACAAAACAGGGTGATAAAATAGAAGGAATGATACAAAAACAAAGCACAAGGCATATTCACAGGTACAAACAAGTTTGGTTGGGCAGACAACTTATGTAAGGGAATAGTGTGGACTAAACCTTGGAAAACTAAGTTGGAGTCAAACTGAAGGTACCCTTGAATGACTTGATCCTAACAAGCAATAGACAACCATTTTTTTAAAGCATCAGTTTCTCACAGCACCTTTTCTTAAAGCATCATGCCTCTTCCATTGGTAGACATACCAATGATAATAAAAAAGTGCTTTAAGGAAATAATGTGTATTCAAGGAGACTCTGTAAGAGGTACAAATATGAGATAACAAGGATCTGATGTAGGGAACAGAAGACACTAAAAGAGTTTGAAAAAAAATGATAACGTTATCATGATATAAAAAATGAAGAAAAAGAAAAAACAAAAATTTCAAGATTTTGGTCTAGATGATTTAGGAATTTGGAAATCGGACTGAACATGTAATGGGAGAAAAGAACAGCAAAACATAAAAAGCACCAATATTCTAAAAAGTAATAGCAATTTTCTTGATAAGAAAGGTAAGAATTACAATATTAGCTGAAATACCAATGTTTAACCAAGGTTTTAAAGAAACAATATGGAGGGAATATACATTTTTTGCTGAGTATCTATGAATTCATTAAAGGTTGTCACAGGGCAGCAATTTATTTATTTACTGAGGTGCTATAAGACAATCCTCAGAAGAAAATGAATTTAAAAGGGACATCTGGGGCGCCTGGGTAGCTCAGTGGGTTAAGCGTCCGACTTCGGCTCAGGTCACGATCTCACGGTCCATGAGTTCGGGCCCCACGTCGGGCTCTGTGCTGACAGCTCAGAGCCTGGAGCCTGTTTCAGATTCTGTGTCTCCCTCTCTCTCTGACCCTCCCCTGTTCATGCTCTGTCTCTCCCTGTCTCAAAAATAAATAAACGTTAAAAAAAAAATGTAATAAAAATAAAAATAAAAAAAATAAAAGGGACATCTGATTTTTGGCTTTTATTGGCTTACCTTTCCCAAATCTATCTTTCTATAGTAATATCTTATGTACTTTATACTTTAGTGGCTGAACTTTTTTTAGTTATTTAAAAATCTCAACATATCTTATACTTTGATGATGGCACCAGTCAAATCTGCTTTATTTAGTCTATAATATGCATATAATCTAACCTGGTATCAATATGAGCTGGATAAGTTAATTACTACCTTATGTATTTTCTGGGCACAGATTTAGAGAAATAGAAACATTAAGAAATAGAAAATTACATGTGGTATTTATTATCTAGATACAACTTAGGATTCTATTGTGAAATTATTTTGCTGTGCTAGGTAAGAAAATTCTTCCTAGGAAGACAAAATTAGAAATCATCCACAATTTTTCTTGATCATAAGTATGAGATATCACAGTATTAATACTAGGGTAAAGCAGCTGAATAAACAGTTTAGGAAAATCGTCTTCTTAATGGGATTTAAATTAGCATGCCACCAAAATAAAAACCAGTTCTGCAGCACAGGTGACATAATCATAAAAGAACATAAAGTCATAACCTCATAGTATCTATTCTCAAAAGCCTATCTCTCTTTTTAATGGCTACTGAAACAAAGGTTTTAAAAGCTACTGAAGCTATCTAAAAGCTGGGTGGTGGTCAAATTATTTTTGACAAGAGCACCAAGATCATTCGATGGAGAAAGAAACAGTTTTTTCAACAAATGGTGCTGGAAAAACTAGATATCCACATGCAAAAGAATGAAATTTGGCCTTTACCTTACACCATCAATAACAGTTAACTCAAAATGAATCAACGATCTAAACACAAGCACATAAGAGCTAAAACAATAAAATACTGCAAGAGAATACAGGGGGAAAGCTTCATGATACTGATTTGGTAATGATTTCTTGGACATGATACCAGAAGCACAGGTAAACACAAGAAAAAAAAATCAGATTATATCAGAATTTAAAACTTTTGGGCATCACAAGACACATCAACAGGTGTGAAAGGCAATAGACAGAATGGGAGAAAAGATTTACAAATCATATGGCAGATCGGGGGTTAGTACCCAGAATACATAAAGAACACTTACAGCTTGACAACAACCTGATTAAAAAATGGGCAAAGGACACAAATAGTAATGTACCCAAAGAAGATGTACAAACCTCCAAAAAGCTTAAGAAAAATGCTCAACATCACTAATCATTAGGGAAATGCAAATCAAAACCACAGTGAGATATCACTTCACATCCATCAGAATGGCTATTATCAAAAAACCAGAAAGTAAGTGCTAGTGAGGATGTGGAGAAACGAATCCTTGTGCAGTGCTGGTGGAATGTGCAGCTGCCACAGAACACAGGGTAGCAGTTCCTCAAAAAAATAAAAAATAGATTTACCATGTAATCTAATAATTCTACTTCTGGATACATATCCAAAGGAATTGAAAGCAGGATCTCAAAGAGATATTTGTACACCTATGTTCACAGCAGTGTTATTCATAAGAGCCAAAAGGTGGAAGCAACCCAAATATTAACAGATAAACGGATAAACAAAATGTGGTCTATACGATGGAATATTAGCCACCCTTAAAAAGGGAGGAAATTCTGACATGCTATGACATGGATGACCTTGAAGGCATTATGTTATGACAAGTCAGTCATAAGAGAGGAAATGCTGTATAATACCACTTACACGAGGCACCCAGAAGAGGCCAACCCAGAGACAGAGAGCAAAATAGCTGCCAGGGGCCAGAAGAGCATGAGGCATTAAACAAGAGACCTTGTTTAACAGGTATGAAGTTTCAGTCCAGGAAGATGAAAATGTTCTAAAATGAATGGTGGTAATGGTTGCACAATAATGTGAATGTACTTTAATGCCACTAATGTGTCCACGTAAAAATGGTAACTTTTACTAAATATATTTTACTAGAATTCAGAGAAAGTTTCTTGTTCTCATAACCCAAAAGAGAAATATCTTCCAGTTTGTTGCTCACAAACTGAACCAGCTTTCTTAGATATCTTAGAAATATGAGCCGTGAGCAAATGCACCCCAATGTTTATAGCAGCACTATTGATAATAGCCAAATTATGGAGAAAGCCCAAATGTCCACTGACTGACGAATGGATGAAAAACACGTGATACATATATACGTATACATACATACACACACAATGGAATATTACTTGGCGATCGAAAAGGATGAAATCTTGTCATTTGCAATAACGTGGATGGAACTAGAGTGTATTATGCTAAGCAAAATAAGTCAGAAAAAGATACACAATTTCACTCATATGTGGAATTTAAGAAATAAAACAGATGAACTTAAGGGAAGGAAAGGGAAGGGAAGGAAAAACAAGATAAAAAGAGAGGAAGGCAAACCATAAGAGACTCTTAAACACAGAGAACAAACAGGGCTGCTGGAGGGATGTTGGGTAGGGGTGTGGGCTAAATGGGCGATGGGCATTAAGGAGGGCACTTGTTGGGATGAGCACTGGGTGTTAATGTCAGTGATGAATCACTGGGTTGTACTCCTGAATCCAAGACTACACTGTATATTAACTAACTTGGATTTAAAAAAAAAAAAAGAAAGAAAGAAAAGAAATGTGAGCCATGAGGATCTGTGTAGCTATTTCCTATGATATTTGCAAATCGGATTCAGAACTCCTTACTCTGACATTTTGGGAATAAGAAGAGCATATCTTTACTCAAAAGCACTAATAAATTTTTTCTTTAGTTTCTACTCCTCAGTCTTATGGCACATAAAAACAGAAGTTATTTAATGACATAACATTTCAATTATTGTTTAAATTAAGGTAACAATAAGAAAACATTATAAAATGTTCAAATACACTACAAAAATTTAATACAGCAGTATTAATGAACAAATAACTAAAACACAGCTCTCAGATCAAGTATTAACATCTAGCCATCCTCTTATGAGGAGCTAAACAAACTATTGTTAACTCACTTTTATATAGTTTCCTACTTTTCTTTACATTTTATTACTCACTATTTAAGTCTGAAATTGCTCAGGAATAAAAAAAAATTTTTTTCTCTAAATTAATTTCGCTGTCTTACATTCCAGACACTTATATCTACGTGAATCATGTGCTATAACTCAATCTGAACTTTGTGAAATCCTTAAAATGTCACAAAGCATTAAAAAAAAAAAAATAAAAAGAGCTAATTAAGGGAACCTTTATAAAATAGATTTTATTATTTATAAGTTATAAATAATAAATTAAAAATTAGTGATAAAAAGATTAAAAACTAGTGATAAAAAGAGTCAATTTTGTTACCTTTCTGTACCTGCTAGGCAAGACAGAACATCAATTTTCCCATAGATGAAGATTTTCCTGATGAAGAGCTACAGAACACAACAAGATTCTTATCATTTAACACGTATACAAGTAAGATAATATAATTATACCTGAGCAAAAAGGTAAGACATGACAAAGTCATCAAGAAGAGGAGCTTCAGCACCTCGAGACACTCCATGCCGATAGGTTCTGTTGCTGCCATTACAATACCAGTAAGGAAAGTAAAATCTACAAGACAAAACATTCAGTCAGCCTCCAAATAGTTCAAATATAAACATACTATGTACATATAACCACTTCCAGCATACTGAAAGGTATTATCCCATAATCAGAAAACACAGCTAACAGTGTTAAATACTAGGTAGGGACAAAAGAAAATCTGGGTAAGACCATGATAATAGTATAGACAGAAGATACAAGAAACATAAGTGTAAAATCAATATGCTTTTTGCCTTTTTTTTTAAGTTTATTTATGTATGTATGTACGTATTTATTTAGAGGGAGACAGCGTGTGTGTGTTAGTGGGAGAGGAGCAAAGAGAGAGGGAGAGAGAATCCCAAGCAGGGTCCCACAGACTGTGAGATCACGACCTGAGCCAAAATCAAGAGTCGGACACTTAACCGACTGAGCCACCCAGGTTCCCGTGAGCTGCCTGCTTCTATGCACAGAATGCAAAAGCAAGAGGAAACAGAAAAATGTAGAAACAAAATATTAACAAAAAATTATTTTAATATTAATCCAGTGATATCGGTAGAGGAATCTGAAAATGCTAACTGGTATGAAAACAATGGCTTCCTCTTTTAGGAAATGGAGGTTAATCACCACAGGATACCACTTCACACCCGTCAGAATGGCTAGTATCAAAAAGACAAGACGTAACAAGTGCTGGCGAAGATGTGGAGAAAAGAGACCCTCCGGGCACCGTTGGAAGCACTGTAAGTTGGTGCACAGCCATGACGACAAACAGTATGCAGGTTCTCAAAATACTAAAAATAGAAATGCCATGCAACCCAGTAATTCCACTACTGGGTATTTACCTAAAGAAAATGAAAACACTAATTTGAAATGGGACAGGCACCCCTATGCTTACTGCATTATAATTTACAATAGCCAAGATATGGAAGCAGCCCAAGTGTCCATCAACAGATGAACAGATGAAGTGTGGAATACACACATTATGGACCATTACTCGGCAATAAAAAAGAATGCAATGTTGCCAATGATAACATAGGTAGACCTAAAAGGTATTATGCTAAGTGAAAGAAGTCATACAGAAAAAGACTAATACCATATTCCACTTATATGTGCCAACTAAAAAGTGAAACAAATGAACTAAAACATAAAAAAGAAACAGACTATAGAGAAAAAAATGGGCATTTGTTTCGGGGAGTGGAACACAGGTGAAATAGGTCAAGAGGATTAAGAGCTACAAACTTCCAGTGCCAAAATAAAGAAGTCATGGGGATGAAAAGTACAGCATATGGAATATAGTCACTAATACTATAATAACTATGGTGACAGATGACAAGTAGGCTTGCCATGGTGAGCATTTCATAATGTACGGAATTGTCAAATCACTCGGCTGTATACCTGAAACTAAGAGTATGTCAACAACACTTCAGTACAAATGAATGAATCAATGAAACAGGCTAAAAACTTGTCCTTCAAAGAAACAAAACATATCCTCTATTGCTCCATTTACACCTTTACTGAGATATAATTCACGTACCTTAAAGTTTACCCATTTAAAGCATACAATTCAAAATGTTTTTTAGTATGTTTGAAACATTGTACAAACATCCCACAATCTAATTTTAGAACATTTTCATCCCCCCTAAAAGAAACTCCATACCTACCAACAGCCATACCCAAATCATCCCAACTACTCTCCACCTCTAAGTGACCCCTAGTCTATCTCTATAAATTTGCCTGTTTTGAACAGTTTATATAAATGGAATCATATAACATGTGGCCTTTTCTACCTCCTTTCATAAGCATAATATTTTCAAGGACTATCTACATTATAGCAAACATTAGTATTTCATTCCCTTTTTAATGCCCAGTTAATATTTGATCGTATGGATAAACCACATTTTGCTTCTTCATTCATCACACGATGGACATTTGGATTGTTTCCATCTTTTTGGCATTGTGGATAAGGCTGCTAGGTACAGTATGTACAAGGGTAAGGGTGTGTGTGTTTTCTACATCCATCTTTTTGAGGAACAAACTGTTAAAGTGGCTGCACCAGTTTACATCTCCAACAGCAACATATAAGTGTCCCAATAGTTCAGATCCTTGACAACACGTGGAGAGTTTCACTAAGTTAGTCTTTTTTGGTATTGCTGACTTGGCGTCCATTTTGTTTAACCAAGAGGCTTCTTGCAGTGACCTTAAACTGACACTAGCCCCTTCATGCAAGTGCACACCCTACACAACAGCCCACTGAGTCACAAGCAAATGTGAGTTTCTGATAAAACTTCCCTAACACCCTTGTGATCAACAATCTCCCCTGTTTTCCAGCACCTAGCCCTTAAAAGCCCCTTCAATAAGACTCCCATGTAGCTTACCAAAGACCAGCTCTTTCAGCTTGAATCGACCAAATTGGGCCTTAGGCAAGGAACCCCAAAGCACTCTACCCACAGACCCTAGGGAAGCCGTGTGCCCTGGGTCCTATGTCTCTCTCTGTACCCTGCCTTGATCTCTCCATGTGGCCCCTCAAGGCATGCTGGATACCTCCAGAACCTTTGAGTAATAAACTTTTCTATTTCAATTTCTCTTGTGCTGTTGTTGAAGCATGGCTCACCATCCAACACCCCGTGCCCTATTTCATGAGTAATAATTAGGCAAATTCATAACAACTTGTTATTGTCCATCTTTTATATCTTTGTCATCCTAACGGGTGAACTGGTGTCCTGCTGTGTTTCTGATTTACATTTCTCTAAAGACTAATGATGTTGAGCATCCCTTCATGTGCTTACTGGCTATTTGTATGTCTTAATTTAGAAAAATGTCTATTCAAATCCTTTGTTCATATTTTCGCTGAGTTATCTGTCACTGTACTATTGAACCATTAAGAATTCTTTATGTATTCCAGGGGTGCCTGGGTGGCTCAGTTGGTTAAGCATCTGACTCTTGATTTCTGTTCAGGATATGATCTCATAGTTCATGGGATAGAGCCACAAGTTGGGCTCCATTCTCTCAGTGGAGAATTCTTTATGTATTCCAGATGTAAGACCTCGATCAGATATATGACTTATAAGTATTTTCTTCCATTCTGTGGGCTGTCTTTTCACATTCTTTTTTCTTTTAAAGCTTACTTATTTATTTTTGAGAGAGAAAGAGAGAGCATGCATGTGAACAGGAGAGGGACAGAGAGAGAGGGAGAGAGAGAATCCCAAGCAGGTTCCGCGGTGTCAGCACAGAGCCCAAAACAGGGCTTGATCTCACAAACCATGAGATCATGACCTGGGCCAATCAAGAATCAGATGCTCAACTGACTGAACAAACCAGGCACCCTTGTCTTTTCATTCTTGACAGCAACCTTTGATGCACAAACATACATTTTGATGAATCCCAATTAACATACTTTTCTTTTGTCACTTGGGCTTTTGGTGCCATACTGAAGAAACCAATGCGTACTCTAAGTACACAAAGATTTACTCCTATATTGCCTTCTAAGAGTTTTATAGTTTTAGCTCTTAGATTTAAGTCTTTGATTCATTTTAAGTTAATTTTTGGGGGGCACCTGGGTGCTTCAGTTGGTTGAGTGTCCGACTCTTAACTTCAGCTCAGATCATGATCTCACCATTCATGAGATCAACCCCTGCGCTGGATTCTGTGCTGACAGTGCGGAACCTGCTTGGGATTCTGTCTCCCTCTCTCTCTGCAAATAAATAAACACTCCCCCTCTCAAAATAAACAAACATTTTTTAAAAAGGCATTTTGGGGTACCTGGGTGGGTCAGTCAGTTAAGCATCTGACTTCAGCTCAGGTCATGATCTCACGGTTCGCAGGTTCAAGCCCCGCATTGGGCTCTGTGCTGACAGCTTGGAGCCTGGAGCCTGCTTCTGATTCTGTGTATGTCTCTCTTTCTATCTGCCCCTCCCCTGCTCATGCTCTCTCTCTGTCTCTCAAAAATAAATAAATAATAATATTCAAAAATAAACATTAAAAAAATTGATAAGGGAAAAAATTTGATAAGGGAAACAATTTTTAATTCTTGAGAAGAGATCAGCAAACTCTGGCCCATAGCCGCATTCTGGTCCACTGTGAGATTTTATAAATAAAGTTTTACTGGAACACAGTCATGCCAATTCATTTACTTCTTATTCATGGTTGCTCTCACACTTTAATAACAGAGCTGAAGAGTGAAAACAGAGATAGTATAGCTTCAAAGCCTAAAATATTTACTAATGGCCTTTTCAGAAAAAGACTGTAGACCTCTCCTCTACAAACATTCTCAAAGCAAAAGATACACTTACTAATTGCAGAAAGTACAGTCATTACAGAAAGTAATAAAAAAAATACTCCCAATAAAATATTGGTATTTTGCCAATCTACGGAGCATGTTAACATGCTTCTTTTAAATAATACAACTTTGGGGGCACCTGGATGGCTCAGTTTGTTGAGCATCTGACTTCAGCTCAAGTCATGATCTTGCAGTTTTTGAGTTTGAGCCCTGCATCGGGCTTGCTGCTGTGAGCACAGAGCCCATTTCAGATCATCTGTCTCCTCCTCTTTGTGCCTTGCCCCCACTCACGCTCTCTCAAAAATAAAAAAATTTAAAAAATAAATAAGTAAAAATAAAATAAATGATACAAATTTGTAAAGTCTTAAAACCTGCATAAAAGTCTTACTTTGGATAGATTTAACCCTAGGTACTTTGCATTTTTTGTTGCTATTAGTTGTTATTTTAAATGACCTCTTTTCTGTTTGTGGTGTACAGAAATAGTTGATTTCTTTTAATGTTTGTTTATTTATTTACTGAGAGAGAGAGAACGCACACGCGCACAAGTGAGGAAGAGGAGCAGAATGAGGCGGGGGAGTGAATCTTACGCAGGCTCCACGCCCAGTGTGGAGCCTGACATGGGACTCGATCCCATTAAAAATCAAGAGTCAGGAAGAAAAGAAAAAAAGAAAAAAACAATCAAGAGTGAGACATTTAACCAACTGAGCCACCCAACTAAGCCACCCAGGTGCTCCAGAAATAGTTGACTTTTAACATACTGATCATATAGATCTAGCATTCTGCTGAACATTTATTATTGATGCCTATACATTTGTTTACATTTTCTATGTTAACAATCATAGCATCCCCAAATAATGACTCTTTGCTTCTTTGTTCTCAATTACTAAATATTTTGTGTATTTTTTTGTCTTAACTGTATTTGTTGAGAACTCCACTAAAATCCTAAATAGAACCAGTGGTGGTGGCTATTTTTGTTTTTTATCTTGTTTGTGATTTTAGAGACTGCTTCTGACCTCTTACCATTTGAGAATATTACTTGCTTCTTGCCTTTGGTAAATATCCTTTACCCTTTACCATGATAAGGATATCTCTCTTGAATTTTAGTTTTTTAAGGCTTCCTTTTCTTTCCTTTTAAAAATCATGAATGAGTCCATGTGCATTTTTACTATGTAACACTGACTCTGCATGGAATGAATCTATTTCATAAGAGCCACAGATCAAACGTATTTCTTTGTTTTATCATTTTGAGTGGAAAATTATTAAATAAGTTAACTAATAATTTGCGGCTGCAAATAACACCTGCAAAATCATACCTCTACTTCACTTCGACTCTAAAAAAATTATATATTTTTTAAAGCTTACTTATTTATTTTTGAGAGAGAGAGAGCACAAGTGGGGAGGGCAGACAGAGAGGGAGAGAGACACAGAATCCAAAGCAGGCTTCAAGCTCTGAGCTATCAGCACAGAGTCCGACACGGGGCTCAAACTCATAAATCGTGGAAGTTGGACGCTTAACTGAATGAGCCACCCAGGTGCTCCACTAAAAAAAATTATTAAAAAGAGATGGGAGATTACATTTTGTTGCACAAAATATTGAATTTCCTAGGAAACCAACAATATTCCAAATTTTATTTGGATTTTATTCAGGATTTTATTAGTAAAGGCCATTCACATCCTTTTTAAAATTTAATTATAATACTAAATGGTAAAGTAGCATCCCACCAGAAAAGCTCGGAGGATTCTAGACAAAAAACATTTATAAACACTTCCCCTAGTCGAGAAAAAGTCTTAAATGAAGCTCTGGTCCCTGTTATTAAGTGCTCTGCAATTTAAAGATATGTCTGGGGGCGCCTCGGTTGCTCTGTCAGTTGAGCGTCTGACTCGAGATCGGCTCAGGTTGTGACCTCGCAGTCCTGAGATCCAGCCCCAGGCTGGGCTCCAGGCCGAGCGTGCGGCCTGCTTGGGATTCTCTCTCCCCCCTCTCTGTCCCTTCCCCCACTCATAGTAGATAAACTCAGAAAAAATGTACGTATATGTTTGATAATTTCTCTCACTTTGCCCTTTAACCACTAAATGAGTCACTTTACTGTAGAAAGTACCTTATTCTGTAGAGTACGTTGTGCCTGGTTGATTCATCTACATGGAAGACATGGTTGGGCGGATACCAGGTCCTTTCGGTTTCACTCATTAAAGCAAACATACTATGATACACGGGCGTGATTCCTAGGAAAGAGGTAAGAAAAGAAATGATTACAGACAGCAGCAAGTGCATTTATAGAACATCTGCAATTTGTAACAGGATTGAAATAACAACTCTTATTCGGCACAAGTGCAGTAGCAATTGACATCTTTTGGTTCAGCATGACTTACAACTCAATTCTTAATTTAATCTTTTTCCCTACATTTTAAAATATGATTGCTGGGACTCTTTCAAGCAGATTTTTAAAAACATTTTATCTAATTTTTTTTAGGTATCTTGCACAGAAAGGTGAATTCAAATCTGTGTGTGTTTTAATTGATAATGAGAGTATCAACTAAACTATTTGGAGATCATTGAATACTTTTAAGAGAACGGCACAACAGTTTTTTTTTTAAATGTTAAATTTTACACAGTGCACCAGTAACTATATTTTCTGCACTTTTTACACTTACAAGGAAAATATTTTAATGTCATCTTAAACTGCAGGGGTATATGATTTTTTTTCAAAGATATTTTCGAAGGTACATTAACAAAGGTTTGAAGACTACTGAACTTTTTAAAAAGCATATGAAACAAAAAGCCACACAATTAAATAATGCACATTATCTCCCAGCACATATAGAACATTCACACATAGACACACACATACACATTCCAATTTTTTGGGGTCTAAGAACAAGTCTCCCAAAGTGCCAGAGAATAATCACCATGTTCTCTAACCACATTTCAGCTAAATCAGAAATGAATACTTAAAAAATTTTCTTTTAATTTTTTAAAATTCAAGCTAGTTAACATAATTAATCCTATATATTTGAAAACATAAGCCTCACAAAAACAAACGTTATTTTTATTCTAGTAATGTTTTGATCTTTTCCACTGTAGACAAGAATGACACCAACTCAACACACTGACAATAAAGATATAAAATTTTCATTTGAATTATCAACACAACTGTTTACTCATAGATATATAATAATTTCAGTAAGTTACATATAAAAACAGTATTGAGTAACAACTTTTAAACTGTATCCTTGTACTCTTTCTTGTATTTACACTTACTTCTCAATATCCAGAGATTATAGGAGAAATTATAACAGAAATTAAATAGTATTTATAATGAACAATTAATAACATGTATTAAAAATTATGGAGTATAGCTAAAGTGATACTTAAGAGGAAAAATTATAGCTTTAACCTGATTACATCAGAAGATAACAAAGAATGATCTAAGTTATCTAACTCAATACATTAAAAAACAACAGAATAATCTAGAAGACAGTTGAAAATGTGATAGAGCAGAAGTTAACAGAAGATTCAATAAAGAGAATCAAGAAAATAAAAGCTGATTATTTGCAATAACTAACAAAATAAACAAGCCTTTGTCAAATCTGATCAAGAAAAAAAACCACATGGGGCGCCTGGGTGGCTCAGTCGGTTAAGCGTCCGACTTCGGCTCAGGTCACGATCTCACGGTATGTGAGTTCGAGCCCCGCGTCGGGCTCTGTGCTGACGGCTCAGAGCCTGGAGCCTGTTTCAGATTCTGTGTCTCCCTCTCTCTCTGACCCTCCCCCGTTCGTGCTCTGTCTCTCTCTGTCTCAAAAATAAATAAATGTTAAAAAAAAAAATTTAAAAAAAAAAAAAAAAGAAAGAAAAAAAACCACAGATAAACACTAATGATTTTTCAAAAGTATAACTGACACACCTGGGTGGCTCAGTCAGTTAAGTGTTCGACTTTGGCTCAGATCATGATCTCACAGTTCATGAGTTTGAGCCCCATAAAGGGCTCTGTGCTGAAAGCTCGGAGCCTGGAACCTGCTTCAGATTTTGTGTGTGTCTCTCTCTCTGCCCCTCCCCAACTCATGCTCGTTCTCTCTCTCTCTCTCTCTCTCTCTCTCTCTCTCTCTCTCTCTCTCTCTCAAAAATAAACATTAAAAAATTAATAAAAATGTTTTTAAAAGTATAATTATAGGTTATGGAGACAATAAGAGAATAAACAATGACAATAAATTTGAAAATGTAGACAGACAATTTTAAAGCCATATGTAATTTTAAAAAATGGATTCAAAAATAAAAAACTTCAGGGGTGCCTGGGTGGCTCAGTTGGTTGAGCGTCCAACTTCGACTCAGGTCATGATCTCACAGGTCATGAGTTCAAGCTCTGTGCTAACAACTCAGAGCCTGGAACCTGCTTCAGATTCTGTGTCTCCCTCTCTCTCCGTCCCTCCTCTGTTCATGCTCTGTCTCTCTCTCTCTCTCTCAAAAAAAATAAACGTTAAAAAAAATTTTTTTTAAGAATTAAAAACTTCAAAAGTACTATAACCATTAAAGAAACTATCTACTTACAAAAATAAAGGAGAAGAAAGGAAAAGGAGGAAAGAGAAGAAATAAGAAGAAAGGAAAAACCACCATGAGGCCCAGATAAAATTTATATACTAGTTCAACCAAACATGAAAGACAATTCCAACCTTCAGTATACTATTACAGAGAACAGAAAAAGAGAGAACAGGGAAATTAACATACTTTGTGAGTTTACTTGGACCATGATACCAAAACCAGCCAGATATCATAATCAAATAGACTCACTTACCAAAATAGGTACAAAAATCCTAAATATTTAAAATTTTAGCAAGCCAAATCCTGCAATGATTCTTCAAAAATAAAAAAAAAACTAAGATAAAGTTCATTTATCCTAGAATAGCAGAGATGGCTAAATTGGAAAAATGTAATTCTTCATAACAATGATTCAGAGAAAAATCTGAAAATAGCAAAATGATATATTTGAAAAGCTGTGTGGCGACTACAGTGATATATATTTTTCTATGTGAAGTATTACTTTAAATATTTTATAACAAAAAATCAGAATTAAAAAAGCAAAATAAAAAAGTGAAAATGGCAAAAAAGTGGATATAAATTATTCACAATAGAGCAAATCCATGATTAATAATAATTAAAAATAATTAATAAACATGTGAGAGGATGGTAATACCTAGCGTTGAATAAAATGTGAGTTAAAATTATGTGATATCACTTTATATCCATTCAACTAGCGAAAACAAGAGGGATAACATCTAGGGCTGATGGGATGGTGGGGGACCATGTTACATAATTGCTAGAAATGTCATTTGGAATAGATTCTAAGTTGGCACAAAAACAGACGCTCTGATCAACAGAAAAGAACAGAACAGAAACCTCAGTCATTTTTAACTCTTTCCCTACACACCCAACCAAAGTTATTTTTATTTTTATTTACTAAAAGCACTTAAATGTGCTTCTTCTTTTCCAAACCATTATCTAAGTGTGATTCGGTTCCATATCATTCTAGAGCAAGGACAGTCAACATTCCACTAATATTAACAGAGACTCTATTACATAATAAGCACAAAATGGGTACAGGAAATACAAAAAGGAAAAATAGTGCCTAACTTTAAGGATCTCACATTATAAGAGATGAACTCAGAGATGCCATTGGAGAACTATAATTCAAAAGGGTCAGTGCCATGATAGTAAAGACCACAAAAAAACAAATAAGTACAGGGGAGAAATGAAAAATATTCTTTGCTTGGCCAAATTTTATCAAGGCCCCTCTGAACCCTCCCAAACACGGCCCATACATGTTTTTCCTCGTAGAATCAAGTTTTAGCAAGAATCCTGCTAAGTCCATTTAGCAAACCACCTTAGATATCTAATCAAACTCCTCACCCCTATTATCCTGCAGGTGATATCTGATCACATTGACCTGCCTTTAGCAAGAATCATATTAGGCTGGTTCACTCAGAATCCCCCCAGCCTTGATGTCTACTCTTAGTAATTTTCCATTCACCAATGCCCTGTCAAACTTGTCCCTTGGCCACAAAACCCCACTTGTTCAGGCTGTATTCAGAGTCAAGCTCACTTCTATAATGGAGTATCTTCCCTATTACAGTAGTTTATCAAGTAAAATCCATTTTCATCACTTTAACTTCTATTCAGCTCTGATTTTAACAGAGGTAGGTCAGATGAAGTAAAGACTCCAGTGAAAGCTTCTGAAGAGGTAATGCATAAGCTGAAGAAAGCACATGAGGATCTAGCCATTCTATGTAATGGCAAGCCGAGCACATAAAATATCGCATAGGCATGGACGAGCGGCAGCAAATGCTCCTGAAGCTAAATTAGCTATGCAGAAAAGAGAGGTGCTATACAGCAGAGAGCTGCAGACACGATGAGCAGATCACCTGGCTGGACCAAGACAGGTTTGCTCTGTCTACTGCCCCAGAATAATTATTAATAGCCTGTCTTTACATCTCAAAAGTGTTCCAGTTTCAACAGTGATAATCTATAAAACATTAGCTTAAAATCTGATATGGGTAAAGTCTGAGTTCAGGTATTTACTAGCTAGGTAAACTTGTGGTAGTTAATCTCTCTAAGCTTATGCTTCATCTTCTAAAGGATAAGGACAGAAAACTGACTTCAGAGGATAGCTGGAAGGAAAAACTGTGATAATATGGATAAAGTGCTTAGCAAAGTATATGGCACATAACATAGGTTCTACTGTAAAGATCCCAAGGGTATATCCTATCTGGGCTTCGTCAACTGCATAAATAAACAGGTTTTTGTTTCCCCTAACTGAATAAGCTAGAATGAGGCAGATTAGTATTTTTCAAAATTTAACGTTCATAATAACAACCTGGAGATTGTCTTTTGGCTTCCACGGTTTTTGTTGAAAAGCTTGAAAAGCATGATTTTTGTTGAAAAAGAAAAGATTCTTATTCACTGATTCTGGCAAGGGGCCTGAGAGAGATACTGCATTTCTAAACAAGCTCCCTGGTATTACTGATACTGTTAATTCATGGACCAACAGACGGATTTAACAGGACACTACATACAACGGAAGATAGGATTAGTCAACAGAAGGCAAGTCAATAAAAAAACAAACAAACATAAATTGAAGCACAAAAAGTAACAGAATGGGAAGAACGGAACAGAGGATATAAAAGGCATGTAAGACAAAAAAAAAAAAAAAAAAAACCACACACACATAAATTGAAGCACAAAAAATAACAGAATGGGAAGAACTGAACAGATACATAAAAGGCATGTAAGCCATGTCAAATGGACCAAACTCACATGAAATTGAAGAAAGCGCAGCCAAGAGTTTTCCAAACCTAAACACACACTGCCCTACAAATTCAGCAAGCTTAGAGAGTTTAAAGGAAAAATAAAGACAAAGAAAACACACAGAAAAGACATTTCAGATAATTAGGAGTGGAAGGTATCTGTCACCAGCAGACCTGCAACACAAGCAATACTGAAAGGAGTTCTCCAGGCTGAAAGGAAGAGATGGCAGATGGAAGCAGGGAGCTACAGGCAAGAATGAGGAACAAGGGAAAGGATAAATATAAAAGAATAATGATTGTTTAAAGCAACAATAAGATAAGTGTCCTGTGATGTCTACAGAAGTAAAACACACGATAAATATGGTAACAACACCAAAAATAAATAGAAGTAAACGGAGTTGGAATCAGATTTCTGGTTGCTACATTACAAATTTGAAATGGCCAACATTTCAATGTTCAACCAAAATTTATAAAGCAGGCATAAAAACAGGAAAGTATTCACATTCACCGGAAAAATTCAAAATTCCTTTGTTTTTGTCACTTGTTTTGGGTGGCAGTTGTTTATTGACTTTTCTAAACTATAAAGTCTATATTCTTTGTCATTTATAGTCCTGAAATCTCAGTTTTTTTAATTAGTGGGATTCTCTCTCTCCTTCTCCCTCTGCTACTCTCCCCTACTCGTGTTCTCTTTCTAAAAATAAAATAAAATCTTTAAAAAATAAAATAAATAAATAAATCTAAAGACATTTTAATTTGAAATGGGAAAGACGGAAAAACATAGCCCACGCAAATAGTAAGCAAAAGAAAGCTGGTGGGGCACCTGGGGGGCTCAGTCTGTTAAGCGTCTGACTTGGGCTCAGGTCACGATATCACAGTCTGTGAGTTCAAGCCCCATGTCGGACTCTTTGCTGACAGCTTAGAGCCTGGAGCCTGCTTTGAATTCTGTGTCTCCCCCTCTCTCTGCCCCTCCCCTGCTCGCTCTCTCTCTCTCTCTCTCTCAAAAATAAACATTTAAAAAAATTTTTTTAATAAAAAAAAAGCTGGGATGGCTATACTAATATCAGACAAAACAGATTTTAAGTCAAAAGTTTACAAAAGACAAAGAGCATTATGAAAATTTAAATCCTTAAGAAAATGTAAATATAAACATATACATACGTAAGAAATTAGCCCCAAAAGATGTAACATGTAAACCAAAAAATGAAAACTGAAAGGAGAAATAGACAATTCAGCAATAATACCTGAAAAGTTCAATACACCGTTCTCAATAAGACAGAAAAACGAGTGGTGCCTGGGTGGTTCAGTGGGTTAAGCATCTGCCTTCGGCTCAGGTCATGACCTCTCAGTTCACGAGTTCGAGCTCCACTTCGGACCCTGCACTGACAGCAAGTGCCTGCCTGGAATTCTCTCTCTCTCCCTTCTCTCTATGCCCCTACCCTGCTTGTGCTCTCTCTCAAAATAAATAAACTTAAAAATTTTTTAAAAAGACAGTAAAACGAGACTGAAGAACAATAAGAAAAAACAATAAGAAAAACTGAATTGTGCTATAAATCAACTAAGAGACATATACAGAATACAACCCCACAAAAGCAGAATATACATTTTTCACAAATGTAAATGGAATATTCACAAGAATAGGCCATAAGTTAGGTCACAAAAGAAATATGAATACACTTATAAGGACTGAAATCATCCAAAATATCTTCTCTGACAAAAATGGAATGAAACTAGAAACCATAACGAAAGAAAAACTGGAAAATTCACAAATGTGTGAAAATTAACACACGAACAATGGGTCAAAGAATAAATCACAAAGGAAATTAGAAAATACATAGAGAAAAATAAAAGCAAAAAAACCAACGTATCAAAATACTGGATTCAGCAAAACCAGATAGAGGGAAATTATACTGTAAACATCTATATTAAAAAAGTATAAAGATCTCAAATCAATAATCTCCCTAGATACCATTAGTAACTTTGAAAAAAGGAGACTAAACCCAAAGCCAATAGAAAAAAGAAAATAATAAACACTACAGGCAAAGAGAATAGAAAAGCAATTCAGGGGGAAAAAAAAAGAATGAAACCAAACATTGTTTATTTGAAAAAAATAAAGAATAGTGACAAGCCTTCAGCTAAACTAAACAAGAAAGAAAGAGAAAAGATCCAAATTACCAAAATCAGAAATGAAAGTGAGGACAACACTATCAACATTACAGAAATAAAAAGAATGTAATAAAATATGATGAAAAAATATTTGCCAACAATTAGATGACCTAGATAAAATGGAAAAATCCCTAGAAACAATCTATCAAAACTCATTTAAGAAAAAAGCAGAAACTATAAATAGACCTATACAAGATGAAGAGATTAAATCCATAATCAAAAACTTCCCAAGAGAAGCTCAGAACCAGATGGCTTCACTGGACAATTCCATCAAGCATTTAAAGAAAAATGACAATAAATCTTTCTCAAAATCTTCAAAAAAAAAAAAAAAATGAAAAAGTAACGGTTCCTAAACAACTTAATTAGTCCAGCATTACCCTGATACCAAAGCCAAACAAAAACACTACAAGAAAACTACAGACCAATATCCTTCATGAATATAGATGCAAATTTCCTCAACAAAATAGTAGCAAACCACATCCAGCAAAATATTAAAAGAACTATATACCATGTACAGGTGGGATTTATCCCAGGAATAAAAGGGTGGTTCCAGATAGTAAAATAACCAATGTAATGAAAGAAAAAAAATGATCATCTCGATTTATACACAAAAAGTAACAAACTCTATACTCCTTAATGAGTTAAAAAAAAAAAAAAAAAAACTTAAATGAATTGAAGGGAATTTCCTGAACCTGATAAATAGCACTTATGAAACACCCACAAACAATATCATAATCACCAGAGAAAGACTAAAAATCTATCCTTAAAATCACAAACAAGGATGCCTACCTTCACCACTTCTATACAACACTGCAATGAGAGTTCTAGCTAGAGCAATTAGGCAAGAAAATAAAAGACACCCAAATTGGGCAGGAAGAATCAAAACTGTCTTTATTGGCCCATGATATGATCTTATATACAGAAAATAGTTAACCCCCCCAAAAAAATGTCAGAGCCTATAAATGAATTCAACAAAGTTAAAGGACATAAGATCAACAGGTAAAAATCAGCTCTATTTCTATACATGAACAATGAACAATCCAAAAAAGTATAATAAAAACAATTCCATTTACGACAGCATCCAAGTGAATGAAATACCTATAAATAAATTTAAGAGGTAAGACTTATACATTGAGCACTATAAAACACTGCAGAAAAAAATTAAAGAAGACCCAAATAGACAAAAAGATATTTCATGTTCATGGATTGGAAGACTTATTTCAATGAGATAGTAGTAGTCCCCAAACTGACCTATATATTCAATGTAATCCCTATAGAAATCTCAGCTGTCTTTACTGCAGAAATTGACAAGCTAATCATAAAATTAATATAAAAATTAAAGGGACTAGGAAAGATCAAAACAATTTTGAAAAAGAACAAGAAAGCTAGAAAACTCACACTGATTACAAAACTTACTACAAAACTATAGTGATACAGAGAGTATGGTACTGGCATTAAGACATATAGACCAATGAAACAGAATTGAAAATCCAGAAACAAACCCACTCATCTATGGCCAAATGATGCTTTGACAAGGGTTCTGAGACTACTGAGTATGGGAACTCACAGCCTCTTCATCAAACGATGCTGGGATTTGCATGTAGATATCCATTTGATACTGGCTTCTTACACTTCACTCAATACTTATAAAGTTTATCCATATTGTATCATATATTTGATACTATTTAGCTGAATATCATTCATCCATAAAGGAATAATGTACTGATACATGGTACAACATGTATGAACCTTATAAACACTATATAAAGTGGGGGAAGTCAGTAACAGGTGTATATTCACATGCAGAAGAATGACAGTGGATCCCTACCCTCAACCATCAGCAAAAATGAACTTAACGGGGCGCAAACCTTAAACTATGAAACTCCTAGAAGAAACTGCAGGGGAAATTCCTCATGAACTTGATTTGGTAATGAATTCTTAGATATGACACAAAAACACAAGCAACAACAACAAAAATAAACAAATGAGGCTTCATTAAAATTAAAGATCTTTGCTTCAAAGAACACTATCCAGATCCAGACAGTGAAAAGACAAAACATAAAACGGGAGAAAAGATTTCCAAATCATATAGTATCTGATAAGGGATCTAGAAAATATAACTATTAACAACTCAGTAACAAACAAACATTTTAAAAGTGGACAAAGGATTTGAATAGACATTTCTCCAAAGAAGATACACAGTTGCCAGTAAGCAAGGCAAAGATACCCAAAAGAACTACTAATCAGAAAAAAAATATGTATCAAAACTACAATAAGATACCACTTTACACCCAATAGAATGGATAGAATTTTTAAAAGGTCATATAACAACAAGTGTTATTAGGGATGTGGAGTAATCAGAACCCTCACACACTACTGGTGTGAATGTAAAATGGTGCAGCCACTTTGGAAAACAGTCTGGTAGTTCCTCAAAAAGTGAACCATAGAGTTACGATGTGACCCACAATTCCACTCCTAGGTATATATGCAGAAATGAAATCACCTGTCCACACTGTACACAAATGTTCATAGAAACATTATTCATGACAGACAAAAGGCAGAAACAGCCAAAATGTCCATCAAATGATCAACGGTTAAGCAATACGTGGTATTATCCACACAACAGCATACTATTCAGCCATGAAAGAATTAACTACTGACAGATGTTACAATATGGGTGAACTGAGAAACTTAACAGAAGACCATGGGGGAGGGGAAGGAAAAAAAAAAAGGTTAGAGAGGGAGGGAGCCAAAACATAAGAGACTCTTAAAAACTGAGAACAAACTGAGGGTTGATGGGGGGTGGGAGGGAGGGGAGGGTGGGTGATGGGCATTGAGGAGGGCACCTTTTGGGATGAGCACTGGGTGTTGTATGGAAACCAATCTGACAATAAATTTCATATTAATAAATAAATAAATAAATAAATAAATAAATAAATTACATGCAAAAAAAAATACGGATGAACTTCATGAAAACTGTATGAGTTTAATGGTCTGGAGTTTCTCTCCAGATCATATAAATCTTTCAACTTTTACTAAAGATTTCCTTGGGGTGGAAATTCTGGGTATTAGAAGCCAGTAATAAAAGGCCACATATTATATGACTCCATCTGTATGAAATATCTAGATAGACAAATTTATTGAGACAGAACACAGATTAGGGGATGCCTAAGACTAAAGAAGGAAGAGGGGGTGAGAGAGTGATAGCCAATAAGCACAGAGCTTCTTTTGGGGTGAAAAAGTGTTCTAAAATCAACTGGAGATACTAAAAATTACTTTACCATACACTTTTTAAAAGTATGAAATGTATGATATGTGAATTATTTATCTATAAAGATTTTTCAAGAAAACCACAATGAGATACCACTTCACACCCACTAGTATGTCTATTATCAAAAAGAAAGGTCGTAACAAGTGTTAATCAAGATGTAGAGAAATTGGGACCTTCATACTCTGCTATCGGAAATGTAAAATGATGCAGATGCCTTGAAAACATGAGGGCGGTTCCTCAAAAGATCAAACACAAAGTTATGATATGACTCAGGAATTCAACTCCTTGTCACAAAAAACACATGTGGCCCGCATGATTCCACTTATATGAAATGTCCCAAGTGTACAAATTCTTAGGAGTAGATTTGTGGTTGGGGGGAGTTGGGGAAGACATGGAAAGTGACTGCTGATGGGTAAGAGGTTTCTTTCTGGGGGTGGTGAAAACTGACATGATTGTAGAGCTCTGTGAATATACTAAAAATATTGAATTATTTAACAAAAGAAGGAAGGAGAAGGAAAAGGAGGAGGGGAAGACGAAGATAAAGAAGCTCTCAAAAGCAGCTAGGTAAACCACCCATTACCTAACAGTGCCAGAAAAAGGCCAGCACTGAAGAATATAATAAAATCCAGCAGGCAACAATGTAAGTTACAAATTTACATTATAATATCCACCATCCAATAAAAAGTTGTAGGCATTCAAAACAGCAGGAAAATATGACCCATAACTAGAAGAAACATCAATCAGTAGGATAGCAAGAAATGACAGACATGGCAGAATTACCAACCAAGAAAGTTAAATCAGGTACTACGATATATTCCACTTAATAAAAAAAAATGAGGAAAAAAAAATGAACATGATGAGGTAATGGCAATTATTAAAAAGCATCCCAAATAAAACTTCTAGAGTGAAAACTGCAGAAGGTAAGTAGATGAGAGGATACGGCAATTGAAACTTACCATTTTGCCCTTGGTACCCCCAAATTCACGTCCTTTTCACATTAAAAATATATTCATTCCATTCCGACAGCCCCAAAAAGTCCTAATTCATTCCCGCATCAACTCAAAAGTCTAAAGTTCTAAGTCTCACGTGAATATCAACTAAATCTTATGTGAGTGAGACTCAAGGTACCATTCAACCTGAGGTAAACTGCACTCTGGCTGTGAGTCAGTGAAATCGAACAAGTTAAATGCTTCCTAAAACAGACATTTCTGCTCCAGAAGGGAGACAGAGAAAATAAGAAAAGAGTGATAGATCCCCAACAAGTCTAAAACCCAACAGGGCAAGTTCCATTAGACCTTAAGGCTCTATAATAATCCTCTTTGACATGATAAGCTGTGGTCAAGGACCCCTAGGACAGAGGGCTTGCCTACAGGACCCACTGGGGCAAGTCCTGTCCAAGCAGCTTTACCCGGCAGAGGCTGGGCCCCGAGGCTCCAGGCAGCCCAGTACCTAATGGTTTTGGGTGGCTCCATCCTTTGAAATCCAGGTGGAGGCAGCCACGTCCCCTGAGCCTGTACACTCTTCCCTGCTGGAAACAATACCCTCCATCAAAGTTTGCTGCCTGCACCCTCTGGAAGGCAGGGGCTGCACCTGGGGCCGGCAGTGCTCCAAGAAGAGCCCTCAGAGTGAGGCAGCACCAGGCAGCAAGCAGGTCTCCAAGCTCTGGCAGCTTTGGCTCTGAAAGCACTCTGCTCCCCAGGGCGGGCCCCGGCACTAGGAGCTGTGACGGGAGAGGCCTGTCCCATCAAAGCTCCTAGCGAATGTAGAAACAGCTGAGCTACACAAATCTTAAATGGTCCACTGGCCACATCCTTAGTGCTCTCTTCTAACCACTTTCTCACTTTTTGCAACATGGAAAGACTGAGAATTTTACAAATCTTTTCAGTTCGCCTTCCTTTTTGCTTAACGGTTCCATCTTTCTGTTCGCGTTTTACTAAAGCAGTCAGGAGGAGTCAACCCACACCTTCGAGAGTTTGCTTAGGTAAATACATCTGATTTCTTTGCTCACAAGTTCTATTTTCACCAAAACACTAAAACACAGTTCAGGCAAGTTCTTTTCCACTATGAAAAAAAGGAAACTTCATTTAAAATGGAGTAGGAAAAAATAAAATAAAATAAAATTAAATTAAATTAAATTAAAATAAAATATAATAAAATAAAATATAATATAATAAAATATAATAAAATGGAGTAGGAAGCCCTGAAGGGGAAGCTCCCCCACATTACTACCTGCCCTAAGCCTACATCACACTCCCTGACAGGAAGAGGCTTACTTTACACACCCCAGCAGAAGGAAGACTTGCTCCCGCCCAGCAAAACCCAGCCAATAAGGACTCCGAGAAAACCGCTCCTCCCAGCTTCCTCCTTTCTCCTATAAAAGTAAGCCCTTTCCTCTGTTCTCTGAAGTTGTCTGTGGTTCTCTAGAGTTTGCTGGTCCCAAACTGCCATTCCTCTGCTCTTCCTAAATAAAGTCATTTTGCTGATAAAATAACTGGCTCTTTTGTTTTTTAAGGTCAACGCCACTTCACCAGGGTTGCTTTTCCTCTAATTTCCAGTAACATGTCTCACATTTTTGTCTGAGACCTCATCAGAATGGCCTTTATCATACATATTTCTACCAACATTCTATTCAGATTACTTATGTATTCTCTAAGAATATTAAGACTTTCTCTACGGCTCTCCTCTTTTCTTTCTGAGTCCTCACCAGAATCCCCTTTAAAGGTCCATTCACAGTAAGATAGGCTTTTTCTAACGTGTTCCTCAAAACCCAGTTCCAAAGCTACTTCTACATGTTTCGATATTTGTTACAGCAGTCCCCCACTTCTCAGTACCAACTTTCGAAGCATTCCATTCAGGATGCTACAACAAAAATACCACAGACTAAGGGGCTTAGAAACAACAGAAATTTCTCACAGTTCTGGAGGCTAGGAATTAAAAACTCTTGGTTGCCTAATGAGCACCCATTTTCTAGTTCACAGAAACCCTCTTCTGATTCATTTTCTTACCATGTCCTCACATGGAAGAAGGGGTGACAGAGCTCTGTGGGGTCTCTTTTCTAAAGGTACTCATTCCACTGATAAGGGATCCACCCACTGACCTAATCACCTCTTGAAGGAACCAGCTCCAAATACCATCACATTAGAGCAATAGATTTCATCACCAACCTTAGGGAAACACATTCAGTCTGTAGGACGAGCCCAAGGCAGATTTACCTTAAATGTACTCTAGTGACGTTCTCCTTTTATTATGTATGTAAGAACATACCCATCAGTCATATAAGCATTTTAAAACACAAAGAATAATACATTATATATGTACATTAGAGTAGTATAATTGAAACAATGATCTATTAACAAGGAGAAAATATATGTTTTTGAATATTTACCACAAGCTTTAGAAGCAGCAACACAAATTTCTTCTGCAACATACTCCCCAGTTGGAAAATTCAGATATTCTCCATCAGCCTTCTCAAGAGAATGATAAAGATACACCTGTAGGAGTGGATCTATTTGCTTCACAGAATTAGCATTTCCAGGAATATCACCATTCTGATGTACAGGAGATACAGATACTCCTTCCATTTCCGTCATGGTAAGGCAAGCCATTCCCATGCAGAGTTTTTTCAGAACATTTGCCTGTTAAGAAAAAACAATAACATTACAAAAGAAAGTGATACTGATAAAGTATCCCTCATGTACAAAGAAGCCTTCCCTGAAAGCACTGACTCTGTTAAATTGGTAACTGAATAAATATCGTGCACTATGTACAAAGCACAGTGAGAGGCACTGAGATTATAAACTTCCTGTGGACAAGGCCTATAAAACTGAAGTTTACAACTTAACTGAGGAAACATAATACAGATATGTAATACTAACAAAATGCACAAACAAAATCAGTCACAGGTAACAGGAGAAGAGATCCAACTAGACAACATAAATTCAAAACAAATGAATTAGTGTGACGACTGCTTACTGGGGTCTGCAGGGGGTAAGTAACATTTCAAACTGGGTTTAAACTTACAAGTTTTATTAGAGGAGTTCATATACAGAGTTGACTCTGTACAACAGATTGGATTTATATGAACGGAAGATGTAGAACATTCCAGGAGAGTAGAACTGTGCTGAGAAACAGAAAGGCACAAGATACTCTAATTAACTGGGCCACAGTGCAGTATTTGAGCACTTATGCCGTTTAGGAAAGGACTGAAAGTACAGATGAATATTTGTGGCAAAACTGCAACTACATACCCAGGATACATTTTTTCCTTCTTGAGAGGCCCAATTTTTTTAAGGAGAGCAACATACCCCCAAAGAACTGCACTTCCCCACAGATGAATAGCCACGTGAACCAGTTTCAACAAATGAGATTTAAGTGGAAGTTGCTGGGTGGTACTTCCAGAACCATTCCTTAAAAGAAAGCAGACCTGACCTTCTTTTTTGTTTTTTAATTTTTTTAAGTTTATTTATTTGAGAGAGAGAGAGAGAGAGAGAGAGAGAAAGGGGCGAGTACAAGCAGGATAGGGGCAGAGAGAGAGGGAGAATCCCAAGCAGGCTCTGCACTGTCAGCACAGCCCGACATGGGGCTCAAACTCATGACCTGTGACATCATGACCTGAGTGGAAATCAAGAGCCGGACGTTCAACCATCTGAGCCACTCGGGTGCCCCACTGGACTCCTTTTAGCTTTTCTCTCTTCACTTTCTTCCTACCTGCCTCCGAGCAGGGTAGGGCAGTCACCTTAAAACCAGGAAGAAAATGCCAAGAGAATAAAAGACCTGGCAAACTTAAGCACCTGAATCAGTGTCAAGAATCACCTTTCTACCACAAGACATCTTATTATTTATAATTGAATGCAATCCTAACTGATAGAGTAAAGAATTAAGAAAAGTCTGAATGTCAGATCAAAGAATTTAAGGGGCATCTGGCTGGGCTTAGTCAGTAAAGCATGTGACTCTTTTATTATTTTTTTTTAATGTTTATTTATTTTTGAGAGAGAGAGAGAGAGAGCACAAGCCGGGGGGGAGGGTGGGGTGAGGGGTAGGGGGGCAGAGAGAGAGAGAGAAAGAATCCCACACAGGCTCTGTGCTGTCAGCATAGAGCCCGATGTGGGGCTCAAACTCACAAACTGTGAGATCACGACCTGAGCCAAAGTTGGACACTTAACTGAATGAGTCACTGAGGCTCCCCACAAAGCATGGACTCTCACTCTCAGGGTTGTGAGTTCAAGCCCCACATTGGGCATGGGGCCTACTTGAAAAAAAAAAGGGATCAAAGAATGTAAACTTTATCCTACAGTCAAATGATGAATTAAAAAGTGAAGTAGAAACAAAAGCTACGGCAATAGTCTAGATAGTAGTAATATCCTTAATTGAAACAGCAATGGTTGAATGATGAATGGTAATATAACAGTAAGACTTCATGCAACCTGGTAACTGACTGAATCCAGAGGAAGCCAGGAGTCCAGTCATGGAATGAATAAGCCACAGGAATAAAAGGCACAGCACAGGGTATGAAGTCAATGATGTTGCAGTGAGCACAGCATAACACAGAGAGATGCTACTGATTCACTATTCTGTACACCTGATACTAATGCAACTCGAATCAAAGTACACTCAAATAAAAAAAATTTTTAAGCCAGGGGTAAAAGACAATGCGAGGAATTCAAACTTGGAAGATCTATAATACCATTAATGGATATAAGGAAATGAAGACTTTGCCTCTTGACATTGGACATTGGACAAAGGAATAGAATAAGGACTACTCCTTTACACACTTTTGTTTAGAAATGGAAGCAGGACAATTACACCAGACTCTAGGTGGCAGCTAAAACATGAGATTGATATTTGTAAGATTTCCCCATAGACCTTCATTTAAATCATGAGCAGAGCTATGTGAAGGGAGAAGGAGAAAATAATGACAAACACACTCACACAGCATTTCTGAACGTCACTGTACTAAGTGCAGACATTACAGGAAAGAAACATGATTAAGGGATGTGCAAGGTGAAATTTAGATCTATAACTATAAGGACTTTATTACATTAAATACTAGAGTTAATACTTAGTTCTTCAAATATCATAGGACTTCTGGTGAGTAAAAACACAACAAAACAACAAGCCAGCAACTGTTAAAACTGCAAGATTTTTGAAGTCCAAAAGCAACTGGATATACAAATTTAAACAATTTAATTTGCTCAAAAATATAGAATTTTTAAAAATTTTCTTGTAACTTACTATACTCAAGTACTGTCTCTTCTATACTCAATTACTGAAATTCATCTAAAATGAACTCTTAGCCATTAAGGGGCAAATTTGCAAGAATTTCATCAATTTGTGCTCACCATTGTTTTGGACCTTATGCTTTCCTTTTGGACTTTTTCCTGCTGAAATGTATCTTTTAGCAGATCTCTCAGTGAGGCCTTAACAATTTTCAAGTTGCAGTCTTATTTGAAAAAAACCTTTCCACTATATTGACAAAACTGTGAGATACTTAGCATATACAACATGATTGACACCGTATACACGGTGAAATGACTCCCCATCACTGAATCAACACATCCATCACCTCATGAAGTTATTTTTTTTAAGTTATCTTAGAAAATTTCAATTATACAATACAGAAAAATTTCAATTATGCAATACAATGTTCTCAACTGTAGTCAATGTGTTATATTAGATTTTCAAAACTTATCTTATAACCAAAAACCTATAGCCTTTTACCAATTTCTCCCAAATTCCAGTCCTTAGCAAGACTTTTCTACTATCTGATTCTTAGAGTTAGACTTTTTTTTTTATTACACATGTAAGTGGTACCATGCAGTATCTGTCATTCTGACTTATTTTACTTGCCCCTAAGGTTCATCCATGTTGTTGCAAACAATGTTTATTCCTTTTTTAAGGCTGAATAATATTCGTGTGTGTGTGTGTGTGTGTGTGTGTGTGTGTGTGTGTGTGTATACATACTTACTTCTTCCTTTCTGATTTGGATGCTTTTGATACAAACCCATATGCTTTACTGATAACAATTATAAAGTCTAGGAAAAATATCTTAAAAACACTGAAGGCAATGCCAAGCAAACAAAAGCAGATACAGCAACTACAGGGGATCTGACCCCTGAGAGAAAGAAAAACAGTGAAGGAGGTCCTCATTTACCCATATATTTTTTTTAATGTTTATTTTATTTATTTTGAGAGAGATCGGGGGGCAGGCAGAGAGAGGGAGAGAAAGAATCCCACACTGACAGCATGGAGCCCAACATGGGGCTCAAACCCACGAACTGTGAGATCATGACCTGAGCCAAAATCACAAGTCTGATGCTTAACTGACTGGGCCACCCAGGTGCCCCCACATCAATCCATCTTTTATCCTGAGGAAACTACACAGTCTTTGTAGTACCCAATAGATGCTGGAGAAAAGGACAGAGCTATTATACAAAGCTGTAGTCTTGCTGGCTGGAAGAATCCGGGAACAAACTCTGGAGGTGGTAAACAGATAGAAACTGAAGGCAGAAATCCTGGAAAGAAAAAGAGTCTTTTTTTTTAAAATTTTTTTAATGTTTATTTATTCTTGAGACAGGGGGTGGGGAGGAGGGGCAGAGAGAGAGGAGACACAGAGTCCGAAGCAGGCTCCAGGCTCCAAGTTGTCAGCACAGAGCCCGACGTGGGGCTCAAACCCATGAACCGTGAGATCATGACCTGAGCTGAAGTTGGATGCTCAAATGACTGAGCCACCCAGGTACCCCAGAAAAAAAGAGAATCTTGAGGGGCTCACTCCTGTATTCCCATGCATGGGATGAAAATCCAAAAAGCCCAGGGAGAGGCAACAACTAAAAATCTAAAAGATATAGGAAGAGATTTCAATAGCTATCTGATTCTGGAGAATCAGAGTTTGGATGTAGAAGGAATTGGTAAATATTTCAGGCTTTTCACTGAACCTCCAGAAAAACCACACTTGAGGAATAAGAACCACATATCAGAAATAAGGGCAAAACTGAAATGGACAGTCCTAACAAAGCCTAAAACTAAGTCTCCACAGGATCAAGGTAAAGTCCCTGCTAGAACAAAGCCCTACACTTCAAAGAAAGACTAAAATCCACACTGCCCAGAGTTTGTACAAGATATCATCCACAAGAGACAACAGTCAAGTGAAATCTATTTAACATAAAGAAAAATGTGATGTAGAGTCAAGAGATAAAATATATAGAAATGGGACTGACAGCAAACCCAAATGTTGGATTTTCTAAAATGTGTTTACTATGATATACATGCAAAAGAATCAAAGATAAATGCATGAAGACATAGAAATCATATGACCTATACAATATTGAGCAATCTAACACATGTGAACAAGACAGAAGATGATATTTGGAAAAATACTGGCTAAGTTTTTTCTAAATTTGAAAAAATCAAACCATGAATAAAATCGTTCATGTAGCTCCATTCAGCAAAATCCCCATATAGTCATATCATAGTCAAACTGCCAAAAATCATAGAGAAAAGTCTTAAAAGTAGCCACTTACATACAGAAGAGCTAAGTAAGACATACAACTGACATCTCATCAGAAACAATAGAGACCAGAAGACAACATGCTGCTAGGGAGGAAAAGGAGCTGTTGAACCTAAAATTCTATAGTCCACAAAAATAACCTTTAAAACTTAAGCTAAACAAATATATTTTCAGATAAATGGACACTGGGAGTACACATCAACAACAACAACAACAACAACAACAAAAAACTTTAAGAAATGCTTAAAAAAAACAGTCCTCTGGATTACAGGCAAATGATAAGTGATGCAAATTCAGATTTGTAGAAAGGAATGAAGAAGTCAAAAACAGTAAATATGTGGGTAACTATAACATTCCATTTTTCTTCCCTTTCTTGAATTATTTAAAAGACAATTAACAATTGTTTAAAAGCATAATGATAATAGCATATGGTAAAACTTGTAATAGATGTAAAAGCAAAAGATATGACAACGATAGCCAAAAGGACAGAAAGGAGTAAAATAAAAAGTTTATGTGAGTAAATTCATGATAGCTTGGAAAAATAAGCAACAGTGCTATCAGCAAAATCAGAAAGAATTTTGAAGAACTGATGGAAGACAAAAAGTAGACAGGAACAGATGACAAAGAAAACAAAGTGTAGGAAATAAATAGATTCTATTTAAAATACACACAGAAGAAGGCATTAATAAGCATTAAAGTTTTCTGCACACACATACAAAAAGAATAAATATGCCAAGATAATCAAGGATGACCACACACTGGAGGTGAAGGGGGATAGGAAGAAAGCATAAAAGAGGAGGACAAAAATGAACAGCAAAAACTAACACCAGAAAAAACAAATACAGGGAAGAGAATATTTTGAAAAATTCTCCTTGGGGATTGCCTAGGTGGCTCAGTCAGTTAAGTGTCCAACTCTTGAGTTCAGCTCAGGTCACGATCTCAGGGTTGGAAGATCAAGCCCACATTGGGCTCCAAGCTGGGCTGGGCATGGAGCCTGCTTGGCATATTCTTTCCCTCTCTCTCTCTCTCTCTTCCCCTCCCTCCCTCTGCCCTTCCCCCTGCTTGCAGGCACACGTGCTCTCTGTAAGTAAGTAAGTAAATAAATAAATAAATAATAAAATAAAATAAAATAAAATAAAATAAATAAAAATTCTCCTTGGTATCCTCAGAGAGATTCAGAATTTTTGAAAACATAAAGCATCATTACATGATCACTAAAAAGGAGAAGAGAATGAAAATAGTTAAGTTTTAAAAGATGACAATTCAATGAAAACACTGAATAACACAACTGGAGACCAAATAATTTGGAAGACAAAGTCAAGACAAACTCCCAGTTTCCTAGATCAAGAGAAAGAAATAGGAGCAAAAACTAAACAGGGAGCATCAATCCAGGAAGTGTAACTCCAAGAGCTCTAGATGGCAGAAAAAAGAAAACAGACCAGAATAAAACATTTAAGAATAAAAGAAGAAATTTAATTGGTGTTAGAGATGCCTACATTCATATTAAAATAATCTTCTGAGAAGAGATAAACTTTAGTTTTAAGAACGCTTAACTCACAGAAGTCAAAATAAAGGGTCAGAACACCAAAGATGGTAAGGAAACTCTAAACCAGTTCAACATTTGACTCAATACTCAGAACTTCTGCCTATATATATAAATACAGCTGATGAAAACACACATGCACTGAGATTGGTCTATCTTGAAATTCATAAACTCTAAATTCAAACGGGCCTTTAGTGCTGTGCACCTACAATCTACTATTTATTACTTTATTTATTTCCTTAATCTATTTACTCTCCCACTTTTCTAATTAACTACCTCGTACCTTATCCTTACTCCTCTACCACCAAAGCTGCCATTCCAACTCTGACTTTCCACTCCCTATATTTCACTGAAAAATACAATCAAAAGAGGACACCAACAACGCATCCTTTCCAAATGCACCTGGAAAATTTCTGAAAACAAACATGTTCTACCATAAAGCAAGTGTCAAAAAATACTAAAGGAATATATTAAAAATATGAACAATGGAGCAAGCAACCATTTTATCAATTTAAGACCCATAATGTTGGTTTAATGTTGCATATACTATGATTAATTTATGCAATTCTTTTTTTTTTTAATGTTTATTTTTGAGAGAGAGAGAGACAGAGACAGAGAGACGGAGCACAAACAGGGGAGGGACAGAGAGAGAGGGAGATACAGAATCTGAAGCAGGCTCCAGGCTCCGAGCTGTCAGCATGGAGCCCGATGCAGGGCTCAAACTTATGAACCATGAGCCGAAGTCAGACGCTTAACTGACTGAGCCACCCAGACGCCCCTAATTTATGTAATTCTTAAAAATACTGAAGAAATAACAACATTAGAGGATAACATAAAAAAGTGAAAGCGACCTTAATCACTACCTACTCTTTATTCTCTGAAACAACACTCTTAGTTTAATAAGAATTAATAAAGTGCTTTAAACCGCAAAATAGGACATAAGATAATCAATAACACTCAATACTCTGTAAATTCATGTTATCCTTAATAACTTCAGTCAAAAAGAAAAAATATATTAAAAAATACAAAGCTCTACATTTGAACTGATGTAAACTTACTAACAGTGTTCAAATCAAAAATCTATTATGGAAACTATGACGACTTATAAAAGTATCACGACATGTACTTTTTAATCTTTATTTATTTATTTTGAAAGAGAGAGAGAGTAAGAGCATGCAAGCAGGAGAGGGGCAGAGACAGGGAGCAAGAGAGAGAGAATCCCAAGGAAGCATCTTATTGACAGCAGAGAGCCCGACATGGGGTTCGATCTCATCAACCCGAGCTTGCTCTCAACTCTGAGATCATGACCTGAGCTGAAATCAAGAGTCAGGCACTTAAGTGACTGAGCCACCCACGTGCCTCCACAACATGTACTTATTAACCAGTATGTTCTCTTATCACAATGGGATTAAACTAAAAATCAATAACAAAAATGATTAGAAAATTCCCACATATTCAGAAATTTAGCAACACACTTTTAAAGAGCAAATGGTGTAAAGAAGAAATCAAAAAATACTTTAATTTAAAAATGATAAAAATATGAAAGAAATGCAATAAAAGTGTTTACTAGGATATTTAGTCTTAAACTCATATGTGAGAAAAGAAGGTTAAACAAAATATAGAATGAGCTTTTATACCAAGAAATTAGGAAAAGAACAACAAATTAAGCTAAGAACCATAGAAGGACAAATATTTAAGAGCAGAAATCAGTGGGGGGGAACAAAAAGAAAAACAAAGAGTTGGCTTTTAAAAAAAAGCCATTAATAAAATTGCTAAAACACTAAAATGATTGATTTTTTTAAAAGAGAGAAAATAAAGGGCCAATATCAAGAATTGGAAAGTAGACATCATTAGCAGAGCTTACAATATTAAAAATATATGTTTTTTAAACTTTTTTAACGTTTATTTATTTTTCTGAGACAGAGAGAGACAGAGCATGAACAGGGGAGGGTCAGAGAGAGAGGCAGACACAGAATCCGAAACAGGCTCCAGGCTCCGAGCTGTTGGCACAAAGCCCGACGCGAGGCTCAGACTCACAGACCGCAAGATCATGACCTGAGCCGGAGTCGGACGCTCAACGGACTGAGCCACCCAGGCTCCCCCAAAAATATAGGCTTTTTAAATTTATTTTTATTTATTTTGAGAGAGAGATGGAGAACAAGCAGGGGAGGGGTACAGAGAGAGGGAGACAGAATCCCAAGCAGGCTCCACACTGTCAGCTCAGAACCCAGTGCGGGACTCCAACTCACAAACCATAGTAAGATCATGACCTGAACCGAAATCAAAGAGTCAAACGCTTAACTGACTGAACCACCCAGAAACCCTGAGATTGACATTATTACTATCAATGGTTGCCAGTAGGGGAAACCAAGGTAGAGAGAAGTTAAGGAAGGTAACTTGAACCCATGAACCGTGACATCATGACCTGAGCCAAAATCAAGAGTCAGATGCTTAATCGACTGAGCCACCCAGGTGTCCCTAAAAATATATGTCAATATAGGAACATCCTCCAATAAGCTTGAAATATTTGAAAAAAGGTTTCCTCAAACACACAACTTTATTAAAATGGACAAAGGAAGGAAAAAACACTGAAAAAGGAAGAAAGATATAATTTCAAACTTTTAACATTTATTAAGTAAATTGAATATTTAACTTAAAACTTTTCCACAAAGAAAATTCATTGCCTATTGACTTTCTTGGTGAATTTTTCCAGACATCTGAAGAATAAAAAAAGAGCTTACACAAACTATATCAGTAAATAGAAATTACAAAACAATTTTCCACATATTTTAAGAGTACAGTATGAACATAATACCAAAATGTAATAAAGTTGTGACAAGGAAAGAAAATTATATGTAAATATCTCCTACAAACATATATGAAAAAAATAATGAACAAAATACTAGCAAATTAAATTTAATAATATTTTAGAGACTAACAAATCTTAACCAGGTTAGTGTACCCCAAAAAAGCAAAGCTATTTTAACATTAAAATATCAATCAACAGAATTTATCATATTATTAGAATACATGAGAAAGTAACATATGATCATTTCGATAAGTGTAGAAACTAACTCATAATGTTCAACAATGGTTTGTGATTAGACACTCTCAGTTAACTAGCTATAAAAGCAAACTTCCTCATTCTTATAAAAAATAACTATAAAAGAACTTAAAATACTTAATGGTTAAATATTGATCTCATGCTTCTTGAATTCAAAAACTTAATTAGCATGTCTAAAATCATGACTTCCACTCAATATTTTATTTTATCTTCATTTTATTTTATTTTATTTTTTGGAGAGAGAGAGAGCACAAGCGGGAGAGAGGGGCAAAGGAAGAGAGAGAGAATCTTAAGCAGGCTCCATGCTCAGCACAGAGCCTGTTGCGGGGCTCAATCCCACGACCACAGGATCACAACTGGAGCCAAAACCAACAGTGAAACACTCAAGTGACTGAGCCACCTAGGCACCCTAAAAAAATTTTTTTTTTAGAGAGCGAGCACGCACATAAATGGCAGAGAGTGGCAGAGGGAGGGAGAGAGAGAATCTCAAGCAGGCTCCACACTTAGCACAGAGCCCAACTTGGGGCTCAATTCCAGAACCCTGGGATCAACCTGAGCTGAAATCAAGTGTCAGGTTGCCCATCACTCAACATTTGAGTGGAGTTCCTGGCCAGCACAATAAAGCAAGAAAAGGAAATAAAAGGTATAATGATTACAAAGGAGGAAGTAAAACTGATATATTCACAGATGATATGACTATGTATGCAGAAAAATTTAAAGAATATAACAATTACTAAATGAAGTTAGAAAGGATAGTGCATACAAAATCAATATACAAAATTTAACTGATTTTCATATACCAGAAACAAATTTAAAAATGAAGATGATTAAAAACAGTATCATTAACAATAGTAACAAAGAGTCAAGTGTTTAGGAATAAATCTACTAAAATATCTGTAAGAACTCTAATAAAAACTATAAAACACTGCTAGAAAAAATAAAGGCCAGTTAAATAATGGAAGAATAGAACATACAGATATAAGAGTATAGAAAAACTGGGGGTGCTTGGATGGCTCAGTAGGTTAAGTGTCTGACTTTGGCTCAGGTCATGATTTCCCAGTTCAGAGCTTGAGCCTCCCATCGGGCTCCACACTGCCGGTGTGGAGCCTGCTTGGCATTCTCGCTCTCTCTGCCCCTCCCTCACTTGCACTTTATCTCTCAAAACAAATAAACTTAAAAAAAAAAAAAAGACTATAGGAAAACTCAATATTGCTCAGGTAGCAACTCTTCTCCAAATTGATATATAGAGTCAACACAGTCCCAATTAAAATCCTAGCAGCTTATATTATGGGAATTTACAAGTTAATATCTGCATGGAAAACAAAGGATTACAAGAGTCAAAACAATCTAGAAGAGCCAACTGGAAGGATTTACATTACCAGACATCAAGATTTACTGTGAAGTTAGTATAATTAAGTCAAGTTGGTATTGGCATAAATACAGAAAAATAAGAGTCTCTCTTAAAAACTGAGAATAAACTGAGGGTTGATGGGGGGTGGGAGGGAGAGGAGGGTGGGTGATGGGCCTTGAGGAGGGCACCTGTTGGGATGAGCACTGGGTGTTGTATGGAAACCAGTTTGACAATAAATTTCATATTTTAAAAAAATATAGAAAAATAGACCAAAGGAACAAATAGAGCTGAGAAAAATATCCTCACATAAGATAACCTAACTGAAAACAAATATGGCCAACTGCATTTTGGTGGAAATGTCAGTCTTTTCAGTAAAAGTATGTCAGTCAATGGCTATTAAGTGGCAAGAAGAAAAAGCAATCTTGACCTCCAACTTACACCAATACCCAAAAATGTTAATTTGAGATAGATAACCGACCAATAAGTAAAAGGTCATATAATAGTCCAGAAAAAAATATCTTCATGACAGCTTTTAAAACAGGACATTAAAAAAAAAAAACTACAATAAATAGATGTATATATTAGACTTCTCATATGCATGTAATAATAGTTTCAAGTCACATGAAGCAAAAAAGTAAAGAAGGAAATAGGCAAAACAACTCTAATAGCTAGAAATTTTAATACTGCTCTGTCAGGAATTAACAGAAGTAAAACAGATGAAAAAAATAAGAATATTGAAGATCCAGGGGCATGGGTGACTCAGTCAGTTAAGCGTCCAACTCTTGATTTCAGCTCAGGTCATGATCTCCCGGTTTGTGAGTTCGAGCTTCGCATTGGGTTCTGCACTGACAGCACAGAGTCTGCTTGGAATTTTCTCTCCTCCTCTCTCTGCCACTCCCCCACTCATTCTCTCTCTCTCTCTCTCTCTCTCTCTCTCTCTCTCTCTCTCTCTCTCAAAAAGAAATAAACTTTAAATTACAAGAGATTACATTTGAAAAGCCTGAATTTGTAAGAGTTATGTTCTTGAGAAGTATACAACACTGATGAAAGAAACTGAAGACAACATAAGTAAATAGAAAGATACATCATGCTCATAAATTGGAAGAATTAGTAATGTGAAAATACACATATTAGCCAAAGGAATCTATAGATTCAATGCAATCTTCACCAAAATACCAAAGGCAGGGGCGCCTGGATGGCTCAGTCAGTTAAGCACCTGACCTTGATACCAGCTCAGGTCTTGAGAGTTCAAGCCCTGTGTTGGGCTCCACACTGGACATGGAGCCTACTAACTAACTAAATAACTAACTAACTAAGTAAATAAGTAAATAAGTAAGTAAATAAAATAAAATACAATAAAATACAATAAAATACAATAAAATACAGTAAAATACAATAAAATACAATAAAATACCAAAGGCTTTTTCACAGAACTAGAACAAAGAATACTAAAATTTATATGGAAGAATAAAGACCCCAAATAACCAAAGAAATTTTAAGGAGAATAAAGCTGAAGGTATCACTCCATAAAGCTGGAATAAAGCAGATTTCACACTATACTACAAAGCTTTAGTAATCAAAGGAGAATATGGTACTGGCATGAAAACAGACACATAGACCAATGTAATAGAAAAGACAGCCCAGAAACAAACCCACACATATATAGTCAATTAGCCTATGACAAAGGAGGCAAGAATACATAATGGAGAGTTTCTTCAATAAATTGTGTTGGGAAAACTGGTCAGCTAAATGCAAAAATATTAAACTAGACCACTATCTTACACCATACACAAAAATAAATTCAAAATGGGTTAATAACTTGAATTTAAGACCTGAAATAATAGAACTCCTAGAAGAAAACAGAGGATGTAAGCTATATGACTTTGAATAGACATTTTGCCACAGAAGACATAGAGACAGCCAATATGACCATGAAAAGACATTCAACATCACTAATTATTAAGGAAATGCAAATCAAAACCACAATAAGAGGAGCACCTGGGTGGCTCAGTCGGTTAAGCATCCAACTCTTGAATTCAGCTCAGGTCATAATCTCACAGTTTGTGAGTTCCAGCCCCATATCAAGATCTGCAGTGGAAGCATGGAGCCTTCTTGGGATTCTCGTTTCCCTCTCTTTCTGTCCCTCCCCCACTCACGCACACATGTGCTCGCTCACTCTCTAAAATAAATAAACATTAAAAATAAAAACCACAATGAGAGATTACCTCACATCTGTCAGACTATTATCAAAAAGACAAAAAAAAAAAAAATGAGTGGTGTTAAAAATGTGGAGAAAGTGAACCCCCGGTACACAGCTGGTGGGAATAAATTGGTACAGCCACTATGGAAAACAGTGGCTATACTAGTTTGCATTCCCACCAACAGTACATGAGGGTTGCTTTTTCTCCACACCCCTGCCAACACTTGTTGTTTCTTCTGTTTTTGATTTTAGCCATTCCAATAGGTGAGGTGGTATCTCATTGTAGTTTTGATTTGCATTTTCCCTGATGACAGGTAATGTTGAACATCTTTTCATGGGTCTGTTGGCCATCTGCATGTCTTCTTCCCATTTTTTTAACGTTTATTTATTTTGAGAGAGACAGAGAGAGAGAGAGCACAAGCAGGGGAGGGGCAAAGAGAGAGGGAGAGAGAGAATCCCAAGCAGGCTCCGTCCAAGCTGTCAGCGCAAAGCCCAACTCAGGGCTGACTTCTTGAACCATGTGACCTGGGACGAAATCAAGAGTCAGACACTTAACTGACTGAGCAACGCAGGTGGTCCCATGTCTTCTTCCCATTTTTGAATTGGTTTATTTGGTTTTTTGGGTGTTGAATTGTATAGGTTCTTTACATAGTTTGGATACTAACCCTTTATCAGATAGGTCATTTGCAAATATCTTCTCCCATTCAGTAGGTTGCTTTATAGTTTTACTGATCGTTTCATTTGCTGTACAGAAGCTTTTTTTTTTTTTTTTTTTTTTTTTTATGTAGTCCCAACCGTTTATCTTTGCTTTTCTTTCCCTTGCCTCAGGAGACATATATAGAAAAATATTGCTACAGCTGATGCTGGAGAAATTACTGCCTGTGCTCTCTTCAAGGATCTGCATGGTTTCAGGTCTCACATTTCGATCTTTAATCCATTTTGAGTTTATTTTTGTATATGGTGAAAGTGGTCTGCTTCAGTCTTTTCCATGTAGCTGGCCAGTTTTCCCAACACCATTTGTTGAAGACACTGTCTTTTTCTCATTGTATATTCTTTCCTTCTCTGTCAAAGATTAACCATATAATTGTGGGTTTATTTTTGGGTTTCCTGTTCTATTCGATTGATCTATATGTCTATCTTTATACCAGCACCATGTTTTCATTACTACAGCTTCATAGTATACCTTGAAATCTGGGAGAAGGATGCCACCAGTTTTGTTCTTTTTTTTCAAGATTGCTTTGTCTATGCAAGGTCTTCTGTGGTTCCAAAGAAATTTAAGAATTGTTTATTTGAGTTCTTTGAAAAATGCTGTTGGTATTTTGATAGGGGTTGCATTAAATCTATATATTGCTTTGGGAAGTATGGACATTTTAACAATATTTGTTCTTCCAACCCATGAGCATGGAATGTCTTCCCACCTCTTTGCATCATCTTCAATTTCTTTCATCAGTGTTTTACAGTTTCATAGTACAGATCTTTTACCTCTTTGGTTAGGTTTATTCTTAGGTATTTTCTTATTTTTTGGTGCATCTATAAATGGAATGTTTTCTTAATTTTAGCTACTGCTGCTTCATTATTAGCATATAGGAACACAGCAGATTTCTGTCCATTGTTTTTACATCCTGTGACTTTACTGAATTTAGTTATCAGTTCTAGTAGTTTTTGGTGGCATTTTTAGGGTTTTCTATACATAGTAGCATGTCATCTGCCAAGAGTTAGAGTTTTGCTTCTTCCTGAGCAATTTGGATGCCTTTTACTTCTTTATGTTGTCTGACTGCTGTGGCTAGGACTTCCAGTACTATGTTGAATAAAAATGGTGAGAGTGTATATCCTTGTCTTGTTCTTGACCTTAGAGGGAAAACTCTCAGTTTTTCACCACTGAGGTGGCTGTGTGTTTTTCATAAAAGCCTTTATTATGTTGAGGTATATTCCCTCTAGACCTACTTTGCAGAGAATTTTTATCATGAATGGATATTGTATTTTGTCAAATGCTTTCTCTGTGTCTACTGAAGGGATCTTATGGATTTTATCCTTTCTCTTACTAATGTAATATATCACATTGGTTGTTCTGTAAATATTTTGCCACCCTTACATTCCAGGAATAAATCCCACTTAGCCATGGTGTATGATTTTTCCAAAGTATTGTTGGATTCGGTTTCCTAAAATTTTGTTAAGGATTTTTACATCTATATTCATGAAAGATATTGGCCTGTAGCTCTCTTTTTTGGGGATGTCTTTTTCTGGTCTTGGTATCAGGGTGACAATGGCCTCAATGACGTTTTCCTTCCTCTTCTTTTTTTGGGGGGAATAGCCTGAGAACAATAGGTATTAACCCAAAAAGTTTGACAGAATTCACCTGTGAAGAAATCTGCTCCTAGACTTTTGTTTCGGGAAGTTTTTTGATTACTGATTCAATTTCATTGCTGGTAACTGGTATGTTGAAATTTTCTATTTCTTCCTGCTTCAGTTTTGGTAGGTTATAGGTTTCTAGGAATTTATCCATTTTTTCTAGATTGTCCAATTTATTGGCATAGACAGGTTTTCATAATATTCAGTTTTCATAATATTGATATTGTGTTACAATTCTTTGTATTTCTGTGGTGTTGACTGTTATATCTCCTCTTTCATTACTAATACTGTTTATTCAGGTTCTCTCTCTCTCTCTCTCTCTCTCTCTCTCTCTCTCTCTCTCTCTCTCTCTTTTGATGATTTCTGGCTACAGGCTTACCAATTTTGTTGATCTTTTCAAAGAACAAGCTCAGGTCATGATCTCACAGTTCAAGAGTTCAAACCCTGCATCAGGCTCTGTGCTGACAGCTCAGAGCTCAGAGCCTGTGTCGGATTCTGTGTCTCCCTCTGCCTCTGCCCCTTCCCCAGGCTCACTCACTCTCTCTCTCTCTCTCTCTTTCAAAAGTAAAAATAAACATTAAAATAATAATTGAAATTTCTCAATAATTTCTCCAAAGAAAATGGAGAAAACAATTTTATACTTTATTTCTTGGCTATTGGAGAAATAAATAAAAATGTTATTACATAGTAAAAAAAAATAAAAGAAGAAAAACTGTTAAAAAATAAAATTTTTGAAATACAGCTAATGTGATGTTTAAAGGGAAATGTGTATTTTAAGTACTTATGTTAAGAAAGATGATCTGGCATCAATGATCTTCCTAAGTAGCTAGAAAAAGAAACCAGAGAAAAGAGAAGAAAGTAGTAATGAAGAGCAGAGAAAACAGAGCAAATCAATAAAACCAAAAGTTAGTTTTAGAAAAAGATTAATAAGATTTATATCTCTAAGTAGAATGATCAATAATGAAAGGGAAAAAAAACACGCAAATTATCAATAGCAGGAATAAAAGCCGGATATCACTACAGATCTTATAGATACTAAGTGGAAAAGGGATTACAATGATTTATACCAGTAATTTTAACAAAACTGATATAGGAAGAAACAGAAAACATGAATTGTATCATACATATAGCTGTTCAATAAATCAAATTTTTCATTAAACATCTATCCACAAAGAAAACGCCAGGCCAAATCACTTCACTGGTAAAGTCTGCCAAAATTTACGGACAAAATAATACCAATTCTATACAAACTCTTACCAAAAACAGAGAAGCAGGAAATACTTCCCAAATTATTTTATTTTATAATCATTACTCTGATGTCAAAACTAGATGTGAGTATCACAAAAGGCAAATGTTTCTCAAGAACATAGCAAAACAATAGAACATGGAACCAGTAACACATAAAAAAGTCAGAAAATCAAGACCTAGAGGGGTCAATCCCAGGAATGTAGTTGAGAATGATATCTAAATACAATTTCTCACTATTCCCATTCACACAGATTCTAGTTTTGCTTCTTCAATTTAAAGCAAAAATGTATGGTTAGGGGCAAAATGTACAGTATGTGAATTACATCTCAATAAAACTGTTTTTTAAAAAGTACATCTATTCTTAGAAGAAACATAGAAAATGTAAAACAATTCCCCCAGATAGCTGTTAGCATCAAAACAAAGTTTTGTTGTCTTTACCTCTTCTCATTCCTACTTTAGTTTGATCAGTTTCTACCAGATATCTGGCTACCCAAACATACTTTTAAAGTTCACATTTGGCCAATTATATCTAATGCAATACCTCCCTCAACCATAATCAAACATCCAAGTATAGCGACAGCCAAGAAAAGTTACATAACGTGAATTGCACAAGGGCAGAGAAAGTCCAATTTGAGCTTCTTGTCAATGGTATTGGGAACATCATGTCTTCAACAGAAATCATCAGTTAGTAAAAATTTGGATCTACTTATCAGCAACTATTGTTTAAAAAAGGGCTTGGATATTTTTTATCAGACAGAATTTCCTATGGTAATGACAAAGAAATGTTGGCCAAGAACTACAGTAGGAGGATGCTTCAGGCATAATGTACCTACTCTTCTGTTTCCCTACATTCCTCAAAGGCTAAACTAACATTTGAGGAAAGACAGCTAAAAAGGGAACAGCAAGAAGTATCAATTATTTTTTAGTCTCATCTACTTTTAAGTTATTTGTCAGTTTAAGAAATTGGCTTTACTATACACTTCCATCTAAAATAAGAGGGCCTTTTTCTAAAAACCCACGTTTTGGTGTCAGTATTATTTCCCTTAGTTTTTGCTTCTATCACCTCTTTCATTAAGTAGGATTTTTCTTTGATATGATATTATTTAAAAAATAATTTTTTTTTAAAGTAGGCTCCATGCCCAATGTGGGGCTTGAACTCACAACCCTGAGATTGAGAGTTGTATGCCCTACTGACTGAGCCAGCCAGGTGCCCCTAAAAATGTCTTAATTAGCCTCTAGGCTAACCTTAAAACCACTTTGATATACATTTCATAAAACATTTTCATACTGATTGCTAATTGCTAATATCTGGAATATATTTTAATTAATCTGTTGGAAGTTAGCTATATTTCCTTTAAGTGTATGTTGGTTTCCATTATTCGCTATTAATTATAAAGAATTAAAAGTAGAAAAAATCACTTAAAACTTAAAACCAATGTTCACAGAATGAAGCCGATTTTGGAAAGTATACCACAGTAATCTATAACTGTCATAGAAATTTCCTGGTGATACAGTAAAATATAAAATTCTACTTTATGAATCCTTAATAAAAGAAGATAAAATGTCATTATACTGCACTTACTTATATATTTCCCTTCTCTTTACAAAGGTATTTTAGGAGTAATTCAGCCAAAATGTAGATAAAACAGGTATGTATTAGATTTGTTAACTTAAGAGAAATTCTGGAATTTTTAAACTTGCTCGCTCATGTCAAATTTTCTAGTCTAAATGTATTCCATCACTTTTCTGTTTACGTATTATTGTATCACCTGACTTTATCGCAACTTACTTAATACTCATTTACACATTCAACATTTTCCAAAAGAAAGAGACAATCCTTTGCCTTAAAAGCTCTTCATCTGAAGGGAAAGGAAATAATGTGGACAGATATAAAACAATACATAAAGTGTTGCAGGAACTGTAATATTCGAATACACAGGGGGAAAAGGACAGGACTGTGTACCACATAGGTTTACCACATAAACCTACCTTAATTACCAACTGGACATTCAGAGAAAGGGAGGAATCAACCTGAATTTGAGATTTCCAACTAAGCAACTAGGTATGAAAAAAGTAATGCTACGCACCAAGATAGATAACAAAAGTAAGTTTGAAAGGAAAGAGGATTTTTTTTAATTTTATTTTTGAGAGAGAGAGAAAGAGAGAGAGAACGAGCGTGTGAGCACACAAGCAGGGGGCAGCAGAGAAAGAGAGGGAGACACAGAATCCAAAGCAGGCTCCAGGCTCTGAGCTGTCAGTGCAGAGCTTGACGCGGGGCTGCAACCCACGAACCATGAGATCATGCCCTGAGCTGAAGTTAGACATTCAACTGACTGAGCCACCCAGGCACCCCAGGAAAGTGGATTTTAGATGTTTGGAATATGAAGCACCTATAAGACAATTAAAAGGAAGATTCGCAGTAATCAGCTTCATATATGAGGAATTAAGAATAATTTCTTGGTTTGGGGTTTGGGAGGCTGGGTGTCCAGTCTTAGAATTCACAGAGTAGGACATATGGAAGAAAAATAGCTGTGGAGGAATGATGAATTCAGTTTGGCACATAATGAATCTCAGTTACCAATAAGACACCCAGACTGAGATATCACATAGGCAGCTAGATTTCCAAAGGCTAAGAAAAACATTATGTGCTTTTGTTAGAGATTCCAAAGTCATTAGGCATAAAGTATACATGCTGCCCAGATGTAAGATATATAAGATAAAAAGAGGGTTGGATATCAAATTCTTAAACCCAAACATTTAAGAATTATTTATAACTGTCAGAAATGGGAGAACATAAAGAAGAATATAGCAGATTCTTGAAATAGTCGAGAAGTAGGAGAAAAGCTGGAAGTGTTCACTTTGTGCCATATGTATACTTCTGATTATTGTGCTTTTCTGTATAAATTTTAATAAAAATAGAGTTCCTTTTAAAAAAAGAAAGAAAAAGAGTATCACAAGTTGAATTATCAAATATTGTGAAGAGGTTAAATAAGATAGAAGGGAAAAAAATCCACTGAATTTAGCAATTAAGAAATTAGCAAAAGACTAGCATAGATAAAGGATGTGAAGGGTAAAGATGGCTTTTCCTTTCATTCTATACTATTATTTTGAATCTTCTAATCTCATGCATGGTGTTCAACTTAGAATTCTTACCCAGCAGAATAAAGTAATTTTCAAACATCCGAATATTCAAAGTTTACCTCAAAGGCAGCATTTCAGAAGTTACTTTCTTAAGATATACCAACCAAACCAAAGGAGTAAATCAAAAAGATGACAACAGGTCCAGAAAATAGATCCAACCCTGGAAAGAAGTAGTTAAGTCACATGATGACAGACAGCTGGGCAGCAGGCCTGAAGCGCACTCAGCCCAGCGAGAGGACTCTGGAAGGAAGACTTCAGAAAAAAGTGGTATCAGACTGCTTGCCATGAAGCACTTAAAAACAAACAATACAAAACAACACAACACAACACCCCCACAGAAGATATAATAAAGGAAAATAACAGTGAAAAAAAAGGGAAAAAAAGGTAATTCCAATGGAAGAAAACTTGACAAGAATGGGAATGAAATTACAGTATGCTCCTGGCTCTACAACAAATAATCCTCAATATAACACTGTTACTGTTTTGCAAATTTGGAATTGCCTACAAAGAACTAAAGTGCCCATTAACGTTACTAGACTCAATGTAAATGTTCATTTTGACATAAAAATACAAATGCTTAACGCTGAGAAGTGAAAGCAAGAGGTAGCTAAAGAGAATCTTGGTAAAGGTACATTAATCCTAGAAAGTAAGAAATCAACAAATATTGTCTATGGTTTCTGGAACAAGAAATAAAGTTATAATATACTACCTCAAGTTACAAAGACATCAAATACAGCGAAATGAATAAATATGAGGAGAAGGGGAAGGAAACAGTGGTATAGGTGAAACAGAGATTGAACTACAAAAAGTTAACAGTCAAAGCTAACTTTCTCTGGGAGAAAAGGACTGAAGTCAGAAGAATAAAACTTCTCATTGTAACTGTTTTTGCATTTTAAGCTCTTCTGTGTGATCTGATTTTTAAACCAATGTATATGAAATATCTGGGGAAAAAATTAAGAGAATAATTAGGAAATAAGGAAATCAAGGTGGCATGGCTATTTTTAAGAGTGAAGAGCTGGGGCCCTTGGGTGGTTCAGTCGGTTGAGCGTCCGACTTCGGCTCAGGTCATGATCTCGCGGTTTGTGAGTTCGAGACCTGCACTGGGCTCTGTGCTGACAGCTCAGAGCCTGGAGCCTGTTTCAGATTCTGTGTCTCCTCCTCTCTCTGCCCCTCCCCTGCTCATGCTCTGTCTCTCTGTCTCTCAATAATAAATAAATGTTAAAAAAAAAAAAAAAAAAAAGAGTGAAGAGCAGAAAAGAGAAAGGGTACCTGCTAATGGTCAAAGAGCAGAAGAGAACAAATCATAATCATAATCATAATCATAATAAGCTAAAGCATAATTCTTAAGCTACCAGAGGGGGCAAACAGTGATAATACCAAAGAAAGAAAGGGAAAACAAAGAAGCAAGGTGTTAGCCCTAGGATGGACAGGGACAGGATCAAGAGCACAGGTATGCAATATAAAAGATCTAAAAATACCGGAGAATACAAGCAGAGATTGGTAACATTAACAGTTTACCAATCTGAGATAATAACAAGGCTTAATTCGAATGACATCATGAGAATGCAGTACTGCTATAAAACGTGGATGACACTGCAGAGTCAAACATATACAAAGAAACCTTAACATGTCTTTAGGTGAGTTCTTCACCTGGATAATAATATAACCTCATGAAAATGTCAGAAAAAGGAATATAAAGGAAAACCAAGTCAGATGTCAAAAATTCTCGGGGCGCCTGGGTGGCGCAGTCGGTTAAGCGTCCGACTTCAGCCAGGTCACGATCTCCCGGTCTGTGAGTTCCAGCCCCGCGTCAGGCTCTGGGCTGATGGCTCGGAGCCTGGAGCCTGTTTCCGATTCTGTGTCTCCCTCTCTCTCTGCCCCTCCCCCGTTCATGCTCTGTCTCTCTCTGTCCCAAAAATAAATAAAAAACGTTGAAAAAAAAAATTTAAAAAAAAAAAAAAATTCTCAGTAACACAGGAATAGGCAAGAAAAGAGCAGCAAAGGATAACTGGAGGGACTGAGGATATAAGCTGTATCATATTAATCTCAGAGGATAAGATTTTTGTTTTTTGTATCAGGATAATAAAGAGCTATGGAAGTAGCAATGTAAATACTTCCTCTAGACCCTAGGGTAGATGTGATGTAATACCTTTAGGAAAGACAACATTCAATGAAGGTAAAGAATAGAAGGAAACATGCTATAGAAAACCCAATTTACAAGGGAAAGGGAAATTTGGAAGGATCCTATAAAAAGGACTGGAAGGCAGTCAACTGAAAAAGTAGAATTAATAAAACAAGAACTTGTAAGAACATGTAAGAAAATATTTTCTGGCAGTATGAAAATTTTGAATACAATCAAGTCTATAAAATACGAATTTATAGGAAATGCAGAGAACAGGGGACCACAGTACACTATACCATGAAAAGGTTATCAGCAAAATCTACATTGTGGGAAATTATAACTAGTGTAGTTAAAAATAAAAAAGAGAAGAGATGTAGGAGAAATATAGATTGAGACTATAAAGTCACAATGTGTGGACCTTATTTGGATCCTAGTTTAAAAAAATACCCAATGCCATTTTAAAAAGCCATTTATGATATATCAGACAATTAGAAATTTGATTGCTTGCTGAATATTTTAAGATATTAAGGAATTGTAATTTTTTATTTGTAAAGCTTTTTTAATTTATTTTTGAGAGAGAGAGAGAGAGAATGTGTGTGAGAGAGAGAGACAGAGAGAGAGGGCAGGGCACTGGCAGAGAGGGAAACAGAGGATCCAAGCTAGCTCTGCACTGTCAGTGCAGAGTCTAGTGTGGGGCTCGAACTCGTGAACTATAAGATCACGACCTGAGCCAAAGTCGGAATGCTTAACCGACTGAGGCACCCAGATGCCCCCAGGTATTGTAATTTTTTAATTTAAAAAAGCGTTCTTATATTGTAGAGGTGAATACTGAAATAATGGAAGAAATGATATGGTGTCTACAATGTGCTTTAAAATAACACCGTGATAGAGAAAGCAGATGGCACAGAAATGGCTCAAGTAATAAGGGCTATTGAAGCTGAGTGATTAGTATGTAAGAGTTCATTCCACCATTATGTCTACTTTTGTATGTTCAAAATTCTCCCCAAGGAAAAAGCTTTTTTTAAAGGATGTTTGCTATATTTCATCTAGCATTTTTTTTTTATATAATTTTATTTTGTTTTTTTAATATACATCCAAATTAGGTAGCATATAGTACAACAATGATTTCAGGAGTAGATTCCTTAGTGCCCCTTACCCACTTAGCTCATCCCCCCTCCCACAAACCCTCCCATAACCCTCAGTTTGTTCTCCATATTTATGAATCTCTTCTGTTTTGTCCCCCACCGTGTTTTTATATTATTTTTGTTTCCCTTCCCTTAGGTTCACCTGTTTTGTCTCTTACAGTCCTCATATGAGTGAGGTCATATGATATTTGTCTTTCTCTGACTAATTTCACTTAGCATAATAACCTCTAGTTCCATTCACATAGTTGCAAATCTAGCATTTCTTAATAAGAGTGTTTTCAGGTTATTCAATCAGAAAGTTTCAGGAAATGAAATCCCAGATTTTGTTTTGTATTTTACAATTCATCTCTCATGTACACTTGAAAGCAAAGGTTGTTCATAAAATTTATTACAGATTTTTTTCTTTTAAAGATTCTGATCTCGGGGCGCCTGGGTGGCTCAGTCGGTTGGGCAGCCGACTTCGGCTCAGGTCATGATCTCACGGCCCGTGAGCTCGAGCCCCGCATCGGGCTCTGTGCTGACAGCTCAGAGCCTGGAGCCTGTTTCAGATTCTGTGTCTCCCTCTCTCTGACCCTCCCCCATTCATGCTCTGGCTCTCTCTGTCTCAAAAATAAATAAACGTTAAAAAAAAAAATTCTGATCTCTCAATATAGTACAAGTAGTATTAGGTACTGGCAGGTTTTTAAAAATGAAAAACTGAAAAAAGAAACATGTGAAACTGAAATTTTAGCTGAGAGTAAGATGACAGAGGGTGTTTGGTTCCTCCTTGCCTGTTTTGTAGAAGAAGTATACTAAATAACTGTGCTTTTTTATAAAGTGAATATTTAAGTATTTATGTCAAAAATGTTTAAGTTAGCCATTAAAAGAAAAGACTTATAAGATCTTTAAATCTATAAGAAGGCAGAAAAGAAGGAAAAAAGTAAAGAAAATTAAAAGCAAAATAAGGTAACAAAAAATTTTTAAGTCCAAATGTCAACAAGTACAATAAATGTAAATTAGCCAATTAAAACCACTTTCTAGAAGACAAAGAACGTCAGACTGGATTTTCTTTTTTTAATCAAGGTATACAGTGCTTAGAAGAGACACAAAACCATACAGAAAAGTTAACCAAAAAAGGACATTTTTGTCAAATTGACAGGTGCCAAATGGTACTAACCCTTGCTGATCAGAAGCCAAACTATAAACTAAGGTAACTACAAAATACAAATCAATAAACAAAAGAAACCCTAATGAAAAAAAGAATGAAAGACATGAATAGCCCAATAAACACAGGAGAAGACGGTAGATCTCACCTGTAATTAAGTAAATGCAAATTAAGGTGGGATATCGAATGATACCCATCCGGTTGCCAAATTAAGGAGTCCGAAGATACCAAGTGTGAAGGAGAAGATATAGAGCAGAAGGACCCTTCAAACACCTGGTTTTAGAGAGCAATTAGGCTACATTCAATCAATCTGAAGATATAACTATTCTACAAAACAGAAATTCCATTTCTAGTTATAACCCCAGAGAAATGAATGTAGTACTGCATCATGTTCATAGCAGCATTATTTGTAAGAACAAAAAAACCACAAACAGTGCTTCCCTTTGACAGCACAGATACTAAAATTAGAACACTACAGAGAAGATTAGCATGGCCCCTGTGCAAGCATGACATACAAATCTGTGAAGCACTCCATATTTTGGGGAAAAGAAGAGAGAGAGAGAGACAAACCAAGAAACAGACTCTTAACCATAGAGAACACACTGATTATTCCCAGAGGGGGAGGTGGGTGGGGGGATGGGTGAAATAGGTGAAGGGGATTGAGAATATACTTAACATGATGAGCACTGAGTAAGGGACAGAATTGTTGAATCACTATATTGTACATCTGAAACCAATATAACATCGTATGTTAACTATACTGGAATTAAAATGAAACTTAATAAAATAAAATAATAAAATAAAACAAATAATCTAAATGTTCATCAGTAGAAAAAAACCAGTATATAAATTGGAGAATCTTCATAATGAGAATATTATACATCAATTTTAATGAATGAACTAGAGCTATATATATGAACACACAGATACATGAATGTCATAAAGATAAGTGAGGTTTAAAAAGCAAGTTGTAGATTGATATTTATGTGTGATGCAATCTATTTAAACCCACAGTTTAATACTACTATATTCTTTATATTTTTATTTATATATTCGTAAATTATATTTAATATATAGATATTATGTGATTTATTTATATATTTATAAATTAGTTATATATTTCTATTTATTACTATATATTTTATAAATTACATTTATAAATATATATATTTATATGATATAGATATTTATAAATTATATATTTACAGGTACTACTATATATACTAAATATATACTTAGTATATATATATATATATATACACACATCAAAGTTTAAAATAGGCATGAAAATGATACTAACTTCAGGCTAGTGGGTAGTTACCTCTAGTGAGGTAAACAGGGGAGAGACAGGAGTAGCAATAGGTAGATGGGCTTCGACTGTATCTATAATGTTTATTTCTTAAAGAAAATAAGATCCAAAGCAAAAAGTAACAAAATATTGTTAAAAGTGGATGGCAGATACAGACAATTTTATTTTCCTAATTTCCTATATGTTAAGAATATTTAAAAAAGTATTTTTAAATACTGAAATGAAAACAAAGAGGAAGAATATAGTCTTTGGTTTGGGACGCAAGTTTGAAATGGAACTGGGTTTGAATTCTGTCCCGTGTGATGTTACTCTGAAGTCAGTTTAATCTTTCTGCACTCAGTTTCCCTCATTTCTTAAAACAAAGAATAATAATGGCCATGACTTCTGAGGATTGTTGTAATGATTAAACTATATAATCCACCTAAACTAATCTCATCCAGAGACTAACACTTTCCCTTCTCTTCACACTTTATTAGACAATGGTAGAGCTTTTCTTTTCTTTTTTTTAACATTTATTTATTATTGAGACACAGAGAGACACAGAGCGTGAGCAGGGGAGGGGCAGAGAGAGGAGGAGACACAGAATCGGAAGCAGGCTCCAGGCTCCAAGATGTCAGCACAGAGCCTGACGCGGGGCTCAAACTCACAAACTGTGAGATCATGACCTGAGCCGAAGTTGGTCACCCAACAAACTGAGTCACCCAGGCGCCCCTAGCTTTTCGTTTTCTTTTCCTTTGTTTTCTTTTTTTTCTCTTTTCCTTTTTTCCCCTTTCCAATAATATAGGCAGCGAGGATGAAAAAAGTATGGCAATTCATATACGTTGAAAAATAAAACTGCTGAAAAATGAAACTTCTCATTGAAGTTTAGTCACACTATCCCCTAAGACATGATGTCTTAGTTTAAATATTCCTGGAAGCAAAACCTCATACAGGATTCAAAAGTAAATTAGATCTGAAATTCAGGAAACTACGACAGAGAAACAGAGAAGTGGTATAAGAAAGGGAAGGCAGCCTATAAACTGCACTCTCAAACCAGCTACCAGAGTGAGCCTAATCCCTCAGAAAGGCTCTAGAAAACAGTATAAAAAGCATAATATCTCAGAATTATCCCATCCCAGGGATGAGCTGTAGTGTTTTGTTTGTACAATAGCAACCCCTGAAGAGTTAAGTGGCTGAGGGCTACACACAGGAGTGTTAATTTCACAGCACTTCTGGCCTGGCCGCCAGAGCATTGGAAGTATGGCTTCCTACATTTTCAAGAAGAGTCAGCTGGTCGGAGATGCAAACACTAACTCAAGCACACTGAAGCTCCCAGGGGATAAAGGTGGATCACTGACAGCACCAACTACACCCATGCTATACAATGATGCTATTAGTAAAGAGAACAAAAGGAGAAAAGGAGACAATGTGGTGTAGGCTCTACTGACTAATTGGTCCAGAACTTGTTCTTCCCTCAACTTCTGCTTGAAAACAGTAACACTAATTTTGATTACATTAATTACATGTAAACTGATTTAATTTTGTATGTTCTTTAGAGACTGAACATTCTTCTTTGGTCAAAAATGGAATGTCCAGGTAACATGGCATAAGAAAAATGAATTCTAGATATAAAATTATTCAAAATATAGGAAAATTAATTTAGGAAAAAAGCTTTAACAGAGATTGCTTTTTAAGTATTTTTATCTCATATTCACACCATCTAATCCATTACGCTGCTCATTTTGTTTGAATATAAACATTACATTAAAAATGTTATAAAATCAGAAATGGTAGACACTATCACAGTAAGCACATCTACTATGAAACCATGAGTTTGAGCCCCATGTTGGGCTCTGTGCTGACAGCTCAGACCCTGGAGCCTGCTTCAGATTCTGTGTCTCCCTCTCTCTCTCTACCTCCCCCACTCACACTCTGTCTCTCTCTCTCTCTGTCTCAAAAATAAATAAACATTAAAAAAAATTTTTTTAAACGTAATAGTACAAAAGGACTAATGAAGACGCTTCTGGGATAACACAAGAATCTGACTTATTACATAAGATGTGTGTATCTCCTAAAAATGCAGATCCTATTAAATTCTGTGTGAATGTATTTGATAGGCATTTAAAAGTTCTTACGATTAAGGATGGGATTTTTTTTTTTTTTTTTTTTTTTTTTTGGCATAGCTTGTAATTCAAACTATCTGCTAGAAACAGTATACGGGCAAAAAAAAGAGAAGTTAGTCCTTATTTTTCATTGAATTCTCCTTATTATTGGTGAAGATAGCTAGGTATATTTGTTGTCCATGTGTATTTCTTTATGAATTGTGTCTGGCTTTTTCCTATTTTTCCTTTGTTGTATTTGTCATTTTTATAATTTATCAAAGCTCTTAACATATTTGTCAGAAAAGTAATAAGAAGAAATTTACCCATCGTATATTAAAATTTACTATAGGGGTGCCTGGGTGGCTGAGTCGGTTAAACATCTGACTCTTGATTTTGGCTTAGGTCATGATCTCATGGTCACGAGAATGAGCCCCGCATCAGGTTCATATGCAAATTTGCATATGCAAGTTTAATACAGATAAAGCATATTGTTAGTTTTTAACAATTTAAATCCAAAAATAGATTAATAAGAACAGACTCAAAGTTAACAAATACCCATTCATAAAGTACAAAAAAATAACACCTCACAATAAAGCCAAAAAGAGTAAAATAAAAACAGAAAACCAAGGTTAAATCCAAGTGTAAAATAAGAATAAAGAAAGAAATTGAATAGAATAATCAAATTAAATAATATGCACAAAGATCTGCTTATATCCCCAAGCTGTTGACTTCCTCATTTTATTTTCAAACACTGGAATACCTTCCATATGCTAAACATTGTACAGAACTTCAAAATAAAGAAACTGATAGAACTATTCCCTGACCTAGAAATCACAGTAGTTTCACAGAGGCCACTGTTGGAACAAAACAAAGGCTGGAAACAGACTCAACTATATACATAATTTAAAATATTAGTATTTCCCATAGCAAAGATAGATTATTTGATGCCAGTGTTAGAACAATCATCTGAGGGAAAAAAGTTGGATCCCATTTTATACCTTGCACTAACACAAATTCCAGATGGATCAAGAAAGCATGGGAAAGTTTCAAGATATAATTTCAGAGTAGAGAAGAGATCGAAGTATAATTTTTTTAAAAAAATAATAAAAGCAATGACTAATAGAAAGAATAGCATAAAAACCAAAAATGGGGGCACCTGGGTGGCTCAGTCGGTTAATTAAGCGTCCAACTTTGGCTCAGGTCATGATCTCACGGTTCGTGAGTTCAGGCCCCACATTGGGCCCACTGCTGTCAGCACAGAGCCCATTTCAGATCCTGTTTCTTTCTTTCTCTCTCCCTCTCTCTCTCTCTCTCTGCCCCTCCCCCATTTGTGCTCTCTCAAAACTAAATAAAACATTAAAAAATAAATAAATAAATAGAATATTTTAATAAATTGATGCTGCATATCTTGCTCCATTTCTCAGAAAAACTCCAAAGATATCAGGGACACATCAAATATGGTACACCAACAAAAAAACTGCACAGCATAACTACCTAAGATAGGCAAGGCTAACAGCTACTGTCCAACCTTCAGCACACAGCAACTCTGTTCCCAAGATTGTACTAGGCCCATCAAGAAAAGCAGTGAACAGCAACATCATAGACATAGCATCATAGATTCCTGTGCCAATCCCTGTTTTATTTTATTTTATATTTTTGAGAGAGAGCAGAGCACAAGCAGGGAGAAGGCCAGAGGGAAAGAGAGAGAATCTTAAGCAGGCTCCACGCTCAGCACAGAGTCCAACACAGGACTCAATCCCACGACCCCGGGATCATGACCTAAGCTGAAATCAAAAGTCAACCAACTGAGCCACCCAGGTACATCCAAACCCTGTTTTAAATCAGTGATTCTCAGTCTTGTCCTCAAACTAACACCATAGGCATCACCTGGGAAGTTGTTAAAAATACAAATTCTTAGGTCTCATTTTAGAACTGCTGAGACAGAAACTCTGAGGGTGGTACCTAGCAATGTATGTTTCAATCAGCCCTCTAGGTAATTATGATAAAACCACCAGGTTAGGGAACAATTCTAGTACAGCCAAAGAACAGATGAGGACCCTTCTGGTTGTAGTCACATATTTAAAGGGCACTGAGGAGACTTAATGAAAGCAAAAAAGCCTTAACAAGGCTGTCCACAAGGGTTTAAAGGCAAGTAAGGAAAATGCTATTGAAAACTCAGTAAAAGGATACCCTTGTTATATAGTAAAGTGTGGCAAAACTAGCACCTACAGTAACATGGGAAACGTAATATATACTTAATGAGTTAAGGAAATTCTAGGTAGAATGTTGAAGAAGCAGCTGGCTTCTTCTAGCTGCCTTTATAATTAAGAGATTAGAGAGGTAAACTAAAGAATGAGCCACTTTTTGAGTGCAATTTCAAGGAAGGGTTCAGAACATCCTTCCCAGCCAGCAGACTATTCTTAAAGTAAGAAAGGGCTTCCCGACAAAGATAATCTACAGTGGGACTGTAAGATCCACAGTTAAAACCTCAGAAAGATTTGGGGCACCTGGGTGGCTCAGTCGGTTGGGCGTCCGACTTTGGCTTAGGTCATGATCTCACGGTACATGGGTTTGAGCCCCAAGTCAGGCTCTGTGCTGACAGCTCAGAGCCTGGAGCCTGCTTTGAATTCTGTGTCTCCTTCTCTCTCTGCCCTTCCCTACTCACGCTCTGTCTCTGTGTCTCTCAAAAATAAATAAACACTGAAAAAAATTAAAAAAAAAAAAACTTAGGAAGATCTAAGCAGCAAATTGATCCTTTCAGACAAAAAATTTTCTAAGGATCATTTAAGGGTATTGTTCCACAGCAGCCTCACAGTTAGCTGAAGATAAGAAAAAGCTCCTCTTAAAAAAGATTTGTAGGTATGGCTTTTGTCTGACGGAGTAGATTATGAACTAATACACAGGAAGTCCATGAAATTTTTTTAAAAAATTATTTTATTTATTTATTTTTTATTATTGTTTATTTATTTTTGAGAGACAGAGACAGAGCACGAGTGGGTTAGGGGCAGAGAGAGAGGGAGACACAGAATCCAAAGCAGGCTCCAGGCTCCTGAGCTGTCAGCACAGAGCCCGACGCAGGGTTCGAACTCACGGACCGTGAGATCATGACCTGAGCCTAAGTCAGACGCCAAACCAACTAAGCCACCCAGGCGCCCCTCCATGAACTTTTTAAAGGAGCTACATCAGCTTAGAATGAAAGGGGCAGTATAACTATATAAAATAAAAGGTGGCTTTTGGACCCTGAAGGACTACAGGCAGGAAGCAAGTTCAGATGGTTACTAAGTTGCAAAGACAGATGAGTTCTTTTGGTGAAACTGAATGATTCAGAAGTGAAAGCAATGACCAAAAGAACCAGTCATGGCCCACAAAGAACAACCTCTAGACAGCAGGATTGCACCCTAGTCAAGAAACTGCCAACGTGTTCCCAGCCAGGTTTCAGAATTGCTATATACTACCATGTGTCTCCTTTGTCCCTCTTTTTGAGCAGGAATGGCCACTGCAATTAACACGTGCCTTTCCAGTCTTGTAGGTTAATTATGTGGAGGCATATAACCTACAACTTGTCTCTTCAGAGGTCTTTTGGTTAAAGAGCAGTCACTGTCAAGAAACCATATCCAAGGTTCCCAAGGAACCTCAACAGCATCTGGACCTGACTTAGTAGATGAGATACTAAATTTTGAGCTGATATCCTGGTGGGATGTGAATTAGAGGTCTCTGAGAAGGGGGTTGGTGTATTTTTCACGTATTTTGGATGTGGGAGGCATGTGAAGTGCAGCAAAAAAAAGGCAAACTATGGCAACAGTATTGTCCAGAGATAGCCATAACAATCTCTCTCATCCTGCATGTTTTCTTTCACATGTGACCTTGCCACTCTCCAATTAACAAGTGGAGTTTACTCCCTGTCCACACTATGTTCACTGAAACATTCGCTTTTAAATCTCAACTCACCATGTAAGAAAGCCAACTACATGGAGACTCCCATGTTGTAAGAAAGTCCAGCCCGCATGAACATGCTCCAGTTAACAGCCCTGGCTGAGATCTCACTCAACAGCCAGCATCAACTACCAGTCTTGTAAGTGAAGATACCTCTAGATGATTCTAGTCCCCCACCTTCAAGATACCCTTGGCCAAGTCTTCCCAACTAAGGTTCCAGACATTGTGGAACAAAAACAAGGCATTCTTACATTAACAACTCAGGCAACAACAGATGTTGGCGAGGATGTGGAGAAAGAGGATCTCTCTTGCACTGCTGGTGGGAATACAAGCTGGTGCAGCCACTCTGGCAAAAAGTATGGAGGTTCCCCAAAAAACTAAAAATAGAACTACCCTATGACCCAGCAATCGCACTACGAGGTATTTACCCAAGGGATACATGTATGCCGTTTCGAAAGGACACATGCACCCCCATGTTCATAGCAGCACTATCAACAATAGCCAAAGTATGGAAAGAGCCAATGGATGAATGGATAAAGATGTGGTATATATATACAACGGAGTATTACTCAGCAATCAAAAAGAATGAAATCTTGCCATTTGCAACTACATGAATGGAACTAGAGGGTATAATGTTAAGCGAAATTAGTCAATCAGAGAAAAGACAAGTATCATATGACTTCACTCATATGAGGACTTTAAGACACAGAACAGATGAACATAAAGGAAGGGAAGCAAAAATAATACAAAAACAGGGAGGGGGGACAAAACATAAGGGACTCTTAAGCATGGAGAACAGAGGGTTACTGGAGGAGTTGTGGGAGGGGGTATGGGCTACATGGGTAAGCGGCATTAAGGAATCTACTCCTGAAATCATTGTTGCACTATATGCTAACTAATTTGTATGAAAATTTAAAAAATAAAATTAAAAATAAAATAAAATAAAATAAAATAAAATAAAATAAAATAAAATAAAATAAACCAAGGCATTCTTGGTGTACCCTATGTGAATTACTGACCAGTAAGATCTGTGAGCCTAATAAAGTGTTGCTTTACATCACTACGCTTTGAAGTGGTTATATCACACAGCAATAGCATCTGGAAATGAGCCAGTAGAGGGGAAAATTAATAATGCAGGAAAAAGAGGGAGAAATACAATAGTAAAGTCCTTGAAGGTAAAAGGAGATGGGTTTCTGTACCCAAGCAGGAGAAGCTTAAGATGGGACACTGAGTTCATTCATTGTAAATTTTTTTTTAATGTTTATTTATTTTTTTATTTTTTTTTTAATTTTTTTTTTAACGTTTTATTTATTTTTGAGACAGAGAGAGACAGAGCATGAATGGGGGAGGGGCAGAGAGAGAGGGAGACACAGAATCGGAAGCAGGCTCCAGGCTCTGAGCCATCAGCCCAGAGCCCGACGCGGGGCTCGAACTCATGGACCGCGAGATCGTGACCTGAGCTGAAGTCGGACACTTAACCGACTGAGCCACCCAGGCGCCCCATGTTTATTTATTTTTGAGAGAGAGAGAGAGAGAGAGAGAGAGAGCTAGCACGAGTGGGGAAGGGGCAGAGAAAGAGGAAGACACAGAATCTCAAGCAGGCTCCAAGCTCTGAGCTGTCAGCACAGAGCCTGAAGCGGGGCTCGAACCCACGAACAGTGAGATCACGACCTGAGCTGAAGTTGGACACTTAGCCAACAGAGCCACCCAGGTGTCCCTGAGTTCATTCGTTGTAAAGGAGAAAAGGGCAGAGTTTAGGCACAGATACAGGATGACAAGAGGTGTTACTGATGGTAGATTACGTTATTTAGAAATATGGAGATAAATACCGAAGGACACTGTTAAGAGATTTGAAAGTGGTTTACTGGGAAACAGGAATCAGAGATGGGGGGGGAGGAGCAAGACATTGCTGATTTTTGTTATAAACCATAGTACACAGTTTACCATGTTTATTCGTGTTTCTAAAGTAAACAAATTTATTTTAAAAAAGATTTATTATAGGGGTGCCTGGGTGGCTGGCTCAGTTGGTTGAGCATCCGACTTCGGCTCAGGTCATGATCTCACGGTTCGTGAGTTCGAATCCTGCATCAGGCTCTGTGCTGATGGCTCAGAGCCTGGAGCCTGCTTTGGATTCTGTGTGTCCCTCTCTCTCTGCCCCTCCCCCACTCGCACTCTGTCTCTCTCGAAAATAAACAAACATTAAAAAAAAATTTTTTTAAGATTTATTTTATTCCCTCATTGTCCAAATGAGGAAAAAAAACTAAGGCTCAATGATCACGTGACTGGCTCAAACTCACACACTAGGTTGACAGCAGTTAGTCCCCGAGGCCCTTATTTCCAAAACAGCGCACTTCTTCACATCACACTGCCTTTCATATTACAAAATATTACCTAGTGACAATTAATTTCGTAATCAGAATTTATTAAAGTCATTTAGTAAGCAGTAATGAATACACTGTTCCCAAGGACTGACAGCAAAAAAGCAGGCCAAAATATGTCCTTGGGAAATCAAAATAAGCATTCAAGCAAAACTAACCATCCAGGGACTATCTGAACCTAGTCCACCTTTGATAGCTATACCATATAGGCTTTAAAAACAGATAATGCTTCGTTTTGCCCTCTCCAGCTCTCCTAATCTAAATACTTTTAACCATGCTACATTCACTTCAATAAGTTATCTACAAGGATTTCTCTTTCCTTTTAGAAAGTAATGCCTTGGGGTGCTTGGGTGGCTCAGTCAGTTGGGCATCCAACTCTTGATTTCAGCTCAGGTCATATCCCAGAATTGTGGGATCAAGCCCTAAGTCGGGCTCTGCACTGAGTCTGCTCAATGATTCCCTCTCTCTCTCCCTCCACCCCTCTCCCCCACTCTCTCTCTCTCTCACTAAAAAAAAAAGGAAAGAAAGAAATTAATACCTTATCAGTTGATTTAGATTCTGCCAGTACAAATGCATCCAGAGATCACTTGTCTAACCTGCCAGGCTACTGAATGTCTAATAAGAACCAATGATGGGAATGCAAGCTGGTGCAGCCACTCTGGAAAACAGTATGGAGGTTCCCCAAAAAACTAAAAATAGAACTACCCTATGACCCAGCAATTGCACTACTAGGTATTTACCCAAGGGATACAGGTACGCTGTTTCGAAGGGACACGTGCAGCCCCATGTTTATAGCAGCACTATCAATAATAGCCAAAGTATGGAAAGAGCCCAAATGTCCATTGATGGATGAATGGATAAAGAAGATGTGGTATATATATACAATGGAGTATTACTTGGCATTCAAAAAGAATGAAATCTTGCCATTTGCAACTACGTGGATGGAACTGGAGGGTATTATGCTAAGTGAAATTAGTCAGAGAAAGACAAATATCATATGACTTCACTCATATGAGGCTTTAAGAGACAAAACAGATGAACATAAGGGAAGGGAAACAAAAATAATATAAAAACAGGGAGGGGAACAAAACATAAGAGATTCATAAATATGGAGAACAAACTGAGGGTTACTGGAGGGGGCGTTGGAGGGGGGATGGGCTAAATGGGTAAGGCGCACTAAGGAATCTACTCCTGAAATCATTGTTGCACTATATGCTAACTAATTTGGATGTAAATTTTAAAAAATTAAATTAAAAAAAATGTTTAATTCAAAAAAAAAGAACCAATGAATGTTGGGGCACCCGGGTGGCTCAGTTGGTTGAGCATCCGACTTCAGTTCAGGTCACGAACTCGTGGTTCCCGAGTTCAAGCCCCATGTCCAGCTCTTATGCTGAGAGCTCAGAGCCTAGAGCCTACTTCAGATTCTGTGTCTCCCTCTCTCCCTTTCTCCCTTTTTCCCTCTCTCTCTCTCTGTCCCTCTCCAGCTCACACTCTGTCTCTCTCTCTCAAAAATAAATAGACATTAAAAAAAAAAAACACTCAATGTCTACTCACTCAAATAATAAGTATAGGGCTAATTCCCACAAGGAACAGCAGTACATGTATAGTGTGATATAAAAGGACACAGATGAATGACAAACACTGTCAAAAATACATCCCAGTCTTTATTATGCCTAAAATTCTCAAATTTAGTCCCAGTGATGAGAGCTTTGTGTAGAAGTCTCCATTATTCACCCAACTGTCAAATCCAAAGGTCATCTCTTACACTAGAGAGAGCAAAATATTAACAGTAGCGATGTTTGCATGGGAAAACCATAAGTAATTTTCTTTTTCTGCTTTTCTAGATTTCATGTTAGAAAAAACATTAGTATACACTTCTAAGGCCTTTTTTCAGTTCTGATTCTCATTTCTTAGCAGTGATCAACAGTGATCAACATGATAATCATTCCCACCCTCTTAACCTACCCACCCACCTTCCTCTCAGACAGACTGCTCCTTCTTTGTCTCTTTTGTTAATTCCTCTCCTTTCGTCCTGTAGTTATGGGCAGTTCCCAAGCCTCAATTTCAGGTCCACTGCTCTTCTTTCTGAGCACTGCAATTCCAGCCTGAAATTTCTCTACCAAGTTCCAGTCATCTAGCTATCTATTTCACTTGACTATCTCACTGTTACCTCAAATTCAACATCTCCAAAATCTAAGTCCAGCTGTCTGTATCTCTTCAACCAGCTACTAATATTTTCATACCTATTTCTGTCAGGATGGCCATTTAAAAAATTCTAGTTCTTTCTCTATCACTAACTAGTTGAGTAATTTGGGACACATGTTTAAATCTCTCTGGGTCTCAGATTCCTAATGCACAAAATTCAGAGGCTAGCCCAGATGTTCTCAGACGTCCTGACATTCCAACACTCTTGAATTTCTTATGGCACTGAAGATCAAAACTTCAAAGTCATCTTTGATGAGTTGTCTTCCTCCCTACCCCCCAACCCCACCACATCCTCCTTTCTTATCCAGTCTATAATGAAGTCTTGTGTGACATCTCCCCAGTCCTATTTTCACTAAATCCAAACACTAGGCCTAGATTATCTTCCTCGCTCTATCACTTTTCTTTCCAATTCATACTATACCTAGCACTGTGCCAGTCTGTTTCACCTAAGATACTTTTAGCAAGCTCTTTCTCCATCGAAACTTTTAAAGCTTCTCAGCTGCCTATGAGGCAAAGTATATTCTTCTCATCCTAGCACTCAAAGGTATCTGTATTCTGCTTCCAATCTATATTATCAACCTCATTTCTTACTACCCTGCCACACAAACCTTCATTTCACTTAAGTTACTTTCCGTACTGTTCTCTGAAAATGTCATGCAGATTTTGCCTGTTTACCACCTATACAAGGTCCTTCCTCTTACACAAAATCAAATCCTGCCTAGTTTTGATTCTGCTTCCTCTCTGAAGCCTTCCTTGCTCGCTTCAACTCTAAATGGTCTCAAATATCTATAACTTTTATTACTTATTTCCCAGTTACATTTTAAGTTCTCAGTGAAAGGAACCTATTTCATATCTTTCTGCATCTCTTTTGGACATAGCAAAGTACCTTTTACATCGTAGGTATTAACAAATATTTGTTTGGTAACTGACTAGAGTTCCTTTTTAATACACAGCATTTATTGAATGCTCCCCATCTGCTCAGCACTCTGCGTGTTCCTCAAAGCATACACAATCAACTTGAAAAGATATGGTCAACACTAGAGAAATAATCATCAAACAACCAAAGCATAATATATAATTAAACTATGAGAAGATCCTCTATGACTAAAAAACAGTGGAAATATAGAAAGGAAAAAACTGCATTTAGTGAGAAATAGTTTCAGAAATGAGGGAGAATTTTAACTGGGAGTACAGCCATAGTAACAGTACTAATAATAATAGTGGTGATAAATAATTATAATAATAAAAGCTAAAACTTAAGGTGCACTTAATGTGCTAGGCACTGGTCTTGAGGACTTCTCATGTATTAATTCACTTCTTTCTCACTACAACCCTATGGAAAAAGTACTAGAGTCATTCTCATTTTTTTCAGATGAGACTGAGACCCGGCTTAGTTATTTCATACCTAGTGAGTAATGCAAACAGATACAGAATTGGGCTTGGTGGAAGAAGGATGGAAAACATAAATGAAAGTTAAAAGATGAAATAGCATAACTATTATTAGAAAATGTGGAAAGCGGCTTGAAACACTACAGCAGAGAATGCCTTTTGAGGGTCCTTAGACCAAAGACTGAATAAACAGGGCAGGGAGTAATGACAGAGTAGAGTGAAAGCCAGGAAGAGGAAGTTAAATTTAAGAGGTACAAAGTGGGAAGCCACTGAAGATTTGGGGACAAAGAAATGCCACAATAAGGAGTATTAGTGACACTTCTATTGTGGATAAACAGAAGAAAGAGAAGCTGGACTCTGAGAGGTTGCTATGACTTTCAATATTGTAGGCTGAAGAAACAAGTCCTGGGATTCAGGTGGTAAAGTGAAGTAAGCAGAGATATAAGGGACAAAAGACATATGAACAGGACATGTTAAATAGGTTAATACAAGAGGTAAATGAAAGATGAAAGTTTAAAGATGATGCCTAATTTAAAGCCTATTATGACCAGGAGAGAAGGAAATTACAGAAGGGTATAAAATGATGATTTTTCATTTAGGGCATGGTGAGTTTAAAAAGACAGTCAAGGGACACCTGGGTGGTTCAGTTGGCTAAACGTCCGACTCTTGATTTCAGCTCAGGTCATGATCTCATGGTTTGTGAGATCGAGTCCCACATCAGGCTCTACTCTAAGAGCAGGTAGCCTGCTTGGGATTCTATCTCTCCCTCTCTCTCTGCCCCTCCCACACTTGTGCTCGCTCTCTCTCAAAATAAATAAATAAACATTAAAAAGAAAAGAAGAAGAAGACGATGACAACACGACGACAAGTCAAAAATACGAGCCCAAGAACAGGACTGGAAAAACCAGGAAGTGACTAGAATGACAAATAAGCAATAGGATTAGTTTTAAAATGAAAACACTAGGAAGAAGCTACAAAGATATTAAATAGGAGAGGAAATATACTAAGCCATGATCAGCTGGTACCAGCGGGATATCAATAATTTTATCAATAACTGTATCAATACTTTTGGTGGGGAAGGGAAACAATTTGTGACCAACACTTAAAAATGCAGTTTTTCCACTTAAAAAGACTTTTGTGTGTATCAGAAAAGCCAACCAAAAGCTAAGGCAAAGGTTCCCAAACTGTCCATTCAGGGAGTTCTTAGTAATATTTTCACAGCACCCCCGAGGCCAAGAGAAATACTTCAGGAGGTAGATTCAAACCATTTAATGTCCTTACAACTTAATGCTTGTTCAGCCTCCTACAACTTCTTGGAATCAAACTGGACAACATCACACTCTTATTTCCTCTGTCACACTGATTCTCATACAGTAGTTGCTTTTTATGAGAGCAACCTCTAAAGAAACTGCTTTGCAAAGACAGGACATTGTAGAAAGGACTGTGTCAATTTAATGTTGACACTGTGAACTACCTCAAACTAATAGCTCAAGGCTGAGTTCACTGGTGCTCCGGGGCACCTCAGCACACAGTTTGGGAAACTGGGAGCAAAGGCAAGGGGCCTCAAAAGACCGGGGGGGGGGGGGGGGGGGGGGGGGGGTGCGCGGAATGTGATGGGGGAGGAGAAGAAAGTTCTTAGCACACTTAACCACAAGAGGGCAGCACAACAGTCGGGAAGGAGGCACAACGGTGGGGGCAGGGGGTGTCAAGAAGGGAGAAGAGTTAACCTTCCCATGAAAAGGCTTTAAGACCTGTTAACCAGTTCCAGACCTAAAAGTCCTTTATCTCCTTCTACTAAAGAGGAAGAAACACTGGTCCCTGGCAGACCACCTCGCGCAGGGTCCTTGTGTCCTTCTCTGAATCTCCTCTGCCCGCCCAGCCATGAGTAGCCGAGCCTTTAATAGTAGCCAAGCGATGTACTATTTTGCATGCATGATCTTACTGAATCGTCACAACAACCTTCTAAGAAAAGTGGGGCTCAAGGAGAGGTTAAATAATACAACCATAAAACGGCAGGAACACCAGGATTCAAACCCAGATCTGACACCAGGGCCAGCGCTCTTTTCCTATTCTGCCTCCAAAGCATCCCGCCTTTCAGCAACAGCCGGGGGAAGGAGACACAAGATACCACGTTTCCTTCCCATACCTGAGGCACCTGCCTCGAACCCGAGGAAACACCAGTATAGGAAACAAACTATTCTGTAACTGTCCCTAAAACGCGGGCCATTCAGCTGGAGCCAACGCAGGCATTCCCGCGTATCCAGTGACCAAGGGCTGCGGCTTTCCTCTCCAGGTAAACACACCCACTATTAAGGCAAGTGCCGGGCACATCCAGTTTGCAGACATGTCGCACATGCAAGCTAGTGATTTTCATACTTGTGCTAAAAGGTGAGGGGGGTGGGGAAAGGGAGTCCAAAGGTTGATTATTCATCTTCACATCTGCTGGGTGTCACACAAGGCTATTTGCAGTAGCCCAACAACTCGCTTGCACACACTATTAAGAAACCAAACGCAGTCGTCATCGCTCTTATTCCCACTTCTAATTTCCTTCTCCACATTTCCCCTCCCCTCTATGACATATTCGGCCGCTCCTGGCCTTTCATTCAGAGAAAAGGAGTTTCTCCTGACACATTAATCACCACCGGAAAGCAAACTGGGTGAATTCAACCGACGCACCAAACTTAGGCAGATAAAACCATCCAGGAAGCATTCAGTGTGGTAGCAGAAACCCCAGCACAACAGCTAACGTGTTCTCCCAGTAGGTATCTCTGAGTACTTGAAAATGTCCCTCCTTGAAAGATTACCGAGCTCTGGCTGCTGGAGGAGAAAGGGTTAAGGCGCAAGGCTTCCCCCCCACCCCCCCCCCCCCCACGTAAAGCCTCGCTGCTCTTCTAATTCGCAGGAAAAGAAGCAATGAATGTTTCTTAAAGGATCCAAGAGCAACACTAAACACCCCCCGAACTACCCTCCCCGACCCACATTCTAAGTCCAGCACTGCCATTTTCAGTGAGCCCCGCCTGTCTACACACGTTCCCACCCTTCCTACGCACGCAGTCCACACTCGCCTTCACCGCCGCCACGGAGCACCGCAGCCGGGATCTCAAACCCACCTTCGCGGGAAGGGCAGCGGGGACCTTTTTCTTCCGAAGAGCAACAGTTCACATCTTGTTCCCTCGCCTGCTTCTGAAACCTAAAAAAAGCAAGCAGCGGTTATTACCGCAGAAATCCTGGGGAAATAGATGCTCTTCCCTAGGCGGTGCGGACGTCTACAAAATTTTAAAGAGGTTTAAGGGGAGGGGGGAAGGCGGCTACGAGGCACACATGGATGCAAACAGCAACAGGAAAACACGCCGTTGCAGGCTTCCCCCCCCCCCCCCCCCCCCCCCGCTTCGAGAGGGAAGATTTTCTTGCCGAGAAGTTTACTGGGCCACTAGCAGGGGGGACAGCGGGCATCAGGAGGTGGGAGGGATGCGGACAGACGACTGCGGCCCCCCAGCCAGAGGCCACGCAGCAATCGCACGCACCAGCTGCACCGATCCCGCGGCGAGGACGCGCCCCCCGGGGCCCGCCGGGGCCGCTTCGCCCCGGCGCCCGGCGCCCGCCGCCGGCCGAGATCCGCGGGGCCCCCGGAGTGGGCAGGGGTGCCGGGGTCCTCCAGGCTGGGCCCTCCCGGGCCCTCCCGCGCGGGGTCGGCTCCCACTCACATCCCTCGGCGGCGAGCCCCGGGCCTGGCCCCGCGCTGCCGCAGCAGCTCTCCGCCCCGACGCGCGCCGCGAGTCCGGGCCCAGGGGCCGAGCGGCAGAGGCGGCGGCACCAACTCCCGAGCGAGCCGGGCGCCGGCCCAGCCTGTCAGCGCGCAGGGAAGCCCGTAGGCGGCCGCCGCTGCCCCCTTCTGCTCCTCTTCCTCTCTCCTTCTTCCAGCCCACACCACTCCCACTTCGGGCGGCCGGGAAGCCCGTCACAGGCGTCGTCTCCACCCTCTCCCGGGCCACACCGGCTTCTCGGCGCCTCAGGCGATACTGGTCCGGACGCCCTATTTGCGTCGGAGTCCGCCGGCAGTCTGGCGGCCCGATCGCTGCCGACAGAGACGGTCCCGCGGGCGGGGGCGGGGGCGGGAGCGGGAGTCGGGCACGCGCCCCGTGACTGCGCGTGTGCGCGTGCGCCGAGCGCCCGGGCCGCACTTCTCCGGGCGCGCGCGCCGCGGGGCTGGCGGGCGGCGGCCACGCACGACCCGGCTGCTCGGCCAGGCGGCGGGAGCGCGCGGAGATTCCCGGGGCGTCCCCCGGGCCCGAACGGGCGGGGAAATTGAGCTGGAGCTGGCTAGCCGGGCCGCGGAGCCAGCGGGAGCCGGGCGCCGGGGCTGGGCCCGCCCCTCCCCAGATGGGCGTGTGTGTGGCGGCCGCCCGCCGTGGAGGCGGCTGGGAATGAGTCAGCCCGGCCGGGAAGGCGCCCCCTGCACGCAGCCGGCCACCACACACGTTATCCTCCCGGGCACGGTCGTTCGTTCCCCTTCTGCTTTCGCTTCCACGTTCCTCGTGCCGCGGACCTGTCCTTCCCCAGGCCGGGCCTCTCGGCCCGAGGGGAAGTGGCGCCGAGAGTTGGGGCAGCGTTCACACGCGCAGTTCTGTGCAGGTGCGCCCGACTGCAGTCCCTCACCTCTACGAGAATAGGGTGAGGGTGGGACGAGGCGCCCAGCTGCCTGCGGACTGGCGAATGAGGACAAACATAGCCCACCGTCCCCCAAAGCCCCACTCATTCGTTCAACACATATCCGCATACCCTCCACCAGGTGCCGGACCGTAAGGCCCCCAAGGATGCTATGTAATCACAACGCGCGTTCTACTTGCTCTACCGGAGCGTGGATTCTGATAAAGTGACAAACATACTTGAAACGCATGATGTGCCAGTGTATAATTGCCACTAAGATAAATAAAACAAAGTCAAGGGATAGAAAGCGAGGAGGCAGTAGGCTATTTTAGCGAGGGGTGGCCAAGAGAGACCTCCCAGAGTAAGTGACATTTGAGCAGAGATGTGGGGAATGAGAATGCACCAGTCCTGCAACTATCTGGGAAAAGAGTTTCAGGCGGAGGGACTAACAGGGGCAAAGACCCTGAGAAAGGAATGTGCTTGGTAAGTTCAAGGACCTGGAAAAGAGGTCACCGTAGCTGGAGGACAGTGAAGGAGGGAGCAGTGGGTAAGACATGAGGCCAAAGGAGTAGCCTGGAACCCAACTGTGTACGGTCTTTTTCTCATATTAGCCCTCTTTCAATCTGAAACACTGGATGCATTTATAGCCCCTGTTTCCCCACTCACAAATGATGCTGAGCTTCAGGTCTAACTTGTATTTAATGATTTCTCTAATCAACTCACCAAAGCAACTCCCCCATTTCTTCTTACATAAGACCCATTGCAAAAGGTCTTTCAGCAAATGATAGCAGGATAGGAAATGACTTGAATTCACACTGACTCCTTTAAAGTAAATAATGAACTACAGCCCTCCTTTTCTCCTAAGAGGGAGGGATTTACAGGACAATTGCATTCCTACGGTTACTGTTCTGTAAGCAAAATACGCAAGCAAAATACGCTGGAGAGTCCTTAATTTTAATTTCTAAAAAGGAACTGGAACTGGTTGTGACTCAGTGGCAAATCGAAAATCTTCGAATATAAAGGCTGAAATTACAAGCAGCAACTATCATGAGAATTCCCTTTTTCTACAAAAGAAAATTGTTACTGGAGTAGAAACCAGAACGCAGGCTCACACAAAGAAGACAAAATGGCCAAGTTGTCTTTAATATCACAGCTAAAGTTAAAATCATCTGAACTGTGGAAATGGAAACATTCTCTTTTGTGAGGAAAAAAAAAAAATGTCCATTTTAGAACTCTGAAACAGAGCAGAAGCATTCCATGCAGTAAGTGATCTTTCTATATTTTACAATGACATGTTTGTTCAACCAGACATGGTATCTGTTACTGTCCACGGCCTGTTTGCAGGGGGGGAGGTCATTTGTAACAGTGGCTATTGAGGGTTTCTTGTGAGGAAAGGGACTCTTTTTTTTATAAAAGTGATTTGGATATGAAAAACAGGTGGACTGGAAAGGAAATACATTATTCTTAAGTTTATGGAATTGAGAAATCTCTACCTACCTGCCCAGAAAGTGACTTGCCCAGTGTCATCATTCAGAGAGTGCAAGCCTCTCTTCTCACTAAGGTAGTATGAGTTTGAAGTCAATACTGCCCTGGAATGTTGAGCTCTTTTCACACTGTAGAGAATTGTCTAGCTCTTTGTGTGATCCCTCGTAGTGGCATAGCTAGAAATTTGCTCCCAGAGCAAATATTTCAGAAAGATTCCTCTATTTTTTTTTTAAGTTTTTATTTATTTTAGAGAGAGCACAAGTGGGAGAAAGAGCGAGGGAAACAGAGAATCCCAAGCACAGTGCAGAACCAGACATGGGGCTGAAACCCATGAGCCATGAATGAGGTCATGACTTGAGCCGAAATCAAGAGTCAGTCACTTAACCGACTACACCACCCAGGCGATCCAAGATTCTCCTATTTTTGATAAGGATAAAAAAGAATTCCATGAGAACAAACTGGACCAAGGCTTTTGTGACATTCTTTCGCACAATATGGAGAAATAAGAAACATGGGTTGGAGAATTACACATTTAGATTCAAAACTGATGATATGGCCGCATCTAAAAGTAAAAACTAGCAGCTAATTGTTACCTCTGGGGCAAAGCGTATGGCACACAGCAAGATCCTGCCGTTGGGCTGGAGCAGAAAATGGCAGCCGTGGTCCTTGACTACCACTCCCCAAACCCACCCCTGCAACAAGACTGTGACAGTTTTGTGGGATGGGGCTTTGGCTGCTATCACTTTTTAAAGTTCTTAGGTGGTTTGATGCAACGCCAAGGTTGCAAATACACAGCCAAGGGTTTAAGAACTTAAGCTTGAGAGTCTGGCAGACCCAGGTTTCAGTCACAGCTTTGACCAAGGAAGTCGTTTAGATTTTCTAAGCTTCCATTTCTTCATCAGTATAATGGGGATAATAATACCTTCCTTGAAAAGTCATTTTGAAGATTAGATGAAAAAGTATTTTTAAACCCTTTGCACAGTTATTAAATGTGTATTATAGTTGTGATAAGGACAATTTACAGATCTCACCAAGCTGGGAGGTATAAGAAATATGTTGGATTTTATTAGTAATCCCGAAGCATTTGTCACGATGTGTCACATTACACAGAACTGTGTGGGCTGGAATGATAAGGGCTGAGTTGTAACAGAGATAAATGCAAAGACTTGCATTTGTAAATAAAACAAACAAACGGGAGCCCGGGTGGCTCAGTCAGTTAAGCATGCACTTCAGCTCACGTCATGATCTCACGGTTTGGAAGTTCAAGCCTTGTGTCAGGCTCTGTGCTAATAGTGTATAGCCTGGAACCTTCTTCTGATTCTGTGTCTCCCTCTCTCTCTACCCCTTGCCTGCTCCCACTCTGTCTCTATCTCTCAAAAATGAATAAACATTAAAAAAATAAAAAACAAACAACTATGCCATTAAATGATGAAATAATGAAAACATTAATCTTAAAATGAGCAAAAAAAAAAAAAAATGTGACAGCAAAAAAACCAAAAAAAAAAAAAAAAAAAAACCAGGAAAGTCCTTGGAAAGGGAAACAGATTCAAGCAAAGGGTTGGGGATAGACAGAGAGTTACTTTGTTTATTTCCAAGACAGGGAAGATATACTTTTCTGAAGGCAAGGGAAATAGCTATGGAGAGAGGCTGATTTATTCCAGGTCTAGTAATATAAACCAAAAAGCAAAGGCGGGAGTGTGAATCGGGTAGACAGAAAAGCAAGCAATGTTTTTTTTTTTGTTTTCTTTTGTTGTTTTGTTTTTTACTTTGAATCATCCAGATATTTTAGAATCATTCATTTCAAAGTTTGGTTAGATATGGAAGGAAAAACAAACAGTCCAATACCTCCTCTGCACTTCAGCAGATCCCTGCTGCTACATCAGACCTCTCATCCTTCCTTATAGTCCCAAAGATAAAGGTGTTCCTGGCACACAGGTCCCTCCTTGAGATAACCAGATAAATTTAATTTTGATGCATGAAAACCAAAAGTGTTCCCCTCTGTAAACCAGGAATTAATAGCCTCCTTTGAGTGAGAATAATTATTTGGTGACATATGCAAAATGTCTGTTATAATTATGTTCTACTTTGCAAAAATTTTGTATTCAAAATAGAGGTATAGTTACAATCCACTAAAAACTTTATAAAAGGATTCATACCATGATTCACTCTTAAAAAACAGAAATCCCCCTGTCATAATTGTTAGTTTATTTATAAAGATTACAGACTTATTTATAAAGTTCTTATTTATAAAGATTATGGATTCTGCCCTCTTTCTCTAGGAATGGCCCTACTTCACCCAGGCAGCCAGCCACCACCTCTAGCCGGTGTTATTCTTCATGACCCTCCCCCACCCCACCAGGCTTCTTAATTGCACCATGAGTTGTCACATGAATCAGCTGAGCCAATCAGGGTCCCCCCTCTTGGGGAAGCCCCAAACAGGGATTCAAAGACAGTTGCTCAGACTTTTCTGTTCACTTGAAGCCACTCATGCTCTAACATTAAATCTGCTATTGTGGTGTTACTATCTTTCTCCCTGTACGTGGAGCTGCACAGAAAGTTAGTTTGCTGTGGGGAAAAAAGAGTAATGCAGATGTAAGAGAGGAAAGAGAAAAAGAGAACATACCAAGAATGAGTCCTCATAATGTTTCAGTTTCCTCTTCCTTATAAGGCCCAAAGAAACTTCCTGTATTTGGTATCTTGAAAATATTTCCTTATGACAAATTTGTCCTTTTTACTTAAGCTAGATTTACTTCCATCAGACTACTTGCAGTGAAATAACCTGAAGGAAGATAGATATATAGCATGCTGATGAGAAAAGAAAAGAAAAAAAAAAAAAAAAAAAAAAACTCTCAAATTATGACAGAGAAGACGTATGTCCTTTAAAAATCCAATTTACTCACAAATTTGCAAGTCTATCTTCAATTATGAAGTCAAGAATAACTATAGAAGGTATTAGTTACAATCTGAGACATTACATAGAACCCATAGGTTAGCCAGAAATAAGCTGCCCTTGAGTATGGTGGCTATTTCCTGCAGGGAAATTTTCATCACCTTCACCGCCTCCTCCCTATCATCACTCCCTCTCAGGGCTGTTGGGTTTTCTTTTCTCCCTTGCTTCACCCAACTTTGTCTTTAACTGAGTTTTGTGAATCTTCTGGGCCATATCTATAGTAATTGCAATGGTCCAATCCACTTTAGCTACATTACTGATCAAAAGAAAATCTAATGTGATATTCAAGCATCATACTGTTGTGTTTAAACACTGTGTATTTCAATTTTACCTATGAAATACACAGCTGGACCAGAGGATGCTACATACAACAGTTCTCAACTTCTAACCCTACAAGACTACATACCCCCAATGTTTATAATTTGTCCTTGAGTGTATTTGCTCAACAAGCAGGACCCGTCCCCACGCCCAGTCTCTCTCTCGATGCCTTCTCTTTCTGAGGTTTGGAGGCTGCACCTCTCTATCTCTCCATGATGAGAGTTGGCCAAAGGGAAAGCCAGCATTTTCCTCCCAGCAGAGGCAGCTGGTGCTGAGGGAGCACCTGCTTTAGGGGTGGTCTTACTTTCTCCACATTTTTATCTTCTCATTTCTCTTTTAGACCTGACACCCATCACAGTGGTATATGCCTGAATTTGCTGACTTGAAATTTGTTTTCTTAAAAAAATACACCTAGGGGTGCCTGGGTGTTTCAGTCGGTTAAGTGCCCTCTCGATTTCGGCTCAGGTCATGATCTCACGGTTTGTGGGTTCGAGCCCCACATCAGGGCTCTGTGCTGACAGCTTGGAGCCTGCTTGGGATTCTATCTCTCCCTCTCTCTGCCCCTTCCCCCAACTTGCATGCTTGCTCTCTCTCTCCCTCTCAAAAATAAATAAATAAACATTTAAAAAAAAAAAAACCACCATGTCATTCTGGACTTTTGTTGAGATTATTGTAATTGAATGGACCTATGAAGTATTTTTTTTGAAGTTATTTATTTATTTATTTATTTATTTATTTATTTATTTTGAGAGAGAGAGAGACAGAGACAGAGACAGCAAGAGCAGGGAGGGGCATAGAGAGAGGGAGAGAGAATCCCAAGCAGGCTCCGCATTGTCAGCGCAGAGCTCGAAGCAGGACTTGAACTCATGAGATCATGACCTGAGCCAAAATCAAGAGTTAAATACTTGGGGCACCTGGGTAGCTCAGTCAGTTAAGCATCTGACTTTGGCTCAGGTCATGATCTCGCAGTTGGTGAGTTCAAGCCCTGCATCAGGCTCTGTGCTGACAGCTCAGAGCCTGGAGACTGCTTCAGATTCTTTATCTCCCTCTCTATTCCCCTCCCCCACTCATGCTCTGTCTCTGTCTCTGTCTCTCTCTCTCAAAAATAAATGCACATTAGAAAAAAAAAGAAAAAGAAAAAGAGGTGGACTCAACCAACAGAGCCACCCAGATGCCCCAGTACTTACTTGTCTTTTTTAAACAAGGAGTTTAGTTTTATTTTCTCTGTGCATTTGCAAAACATTTAGGAGCAACACAGAAAAAAATAAAATAAAACCTCTTATGAAAAAAAAATTACACTAAAAAAATGTCCTGAGAGGAATTAGTGCCTTAGCCCTAGTAAGTTACAGCAATTCTGATTGGTCCAAGGAATTGAGAAAGATATTGGGACCATAGAACAGGAGGCAAGAGAATGAGAAATTACTGAGGAAAATGGCCTGGAAGTGGGCCATGAGGGGAACTGGAGGCCGGGAGGTGGGTCTGGGTGGAGGGAGGGGCCCCCACTGGTAGCCATGCGAGGGGGTCTTGGCAGCCCAGCATATCCACGAGGGGGCATGAGTGGAGGAGGCCCAGTGTATCCATGTGGACGCAAAGACCCGGGTGATCCATGGGAGATCCAGACAGAGATCACTGGAGGGACATGTCCATTGGAGGAGGTTCTGGATGAGGCATTCCAGGGGACAGTCGGGTGGTGGCTGCCTCCCAGAGCCTGGGGCCCAGCATGGGGGTTATTCTAAGCCATGAGAGTATGGTGGGCCAGTTGCATCTGAGACATCCCTGGATGAGGCATCCCACCTGGTGGAAATGGGTGAGGATAAGAGTGTCTGTATCCAGGATGTCCGGCCTCTGGGGTTCTTGCTGATGGTGGGCCTTGTCCTCCAGCCCCAGGAAGCATAGGTGGTGAGGGTATGGTTGGGGGGTATCCCAGGTGGAAGGGCTCCAGGGGGCAGCAATGGGGGTGGGAGGGACTGAGGAAGGGGCATGCCTGGTGGAGGAAGCCCAGGCCCCAGTGATGATACCACAGAATTGGGGGGTGGGGTGGGGGTGAGGAGAGTGGGATGCATCTGCCAACAGCTGATGAAGGCAGTCAGCCTGGGAAAGTGGGTTCTGGGTTGCCAGAAGTTGTTTGGATACTGAGCTACAGTGCTTACACTTGGAGTCCTTTTTGAAGCCATAGAACACAGTGATTGGGTGGTTACAGAGATACTGCCCTTCATGGCCTCAACAGCTGCATCCAAAGCATCAAATGAAGCAAAACTAATAACGGCATAATCTTCCGAGTTGCCTGTGTCAGCATCCCACATAATCTTAGGGGTTTGCAAGATCACTCCAAAGGTGCTAGAAGTTATCATAAAGCAGCTTCTCACAAATCTCTGGGTCCAAATTGCCAACGAAAATGTTAGCCCCAAAATCCAGGTTCTTGTGAGCCTTGTTCACCTGTAGTGGTTTCCCACTGAGTTTGACCATGTTCGTGAGTTAATGGCATAGTTGGTATCTTCCTCACTCAAGATTCTGTAGCGTTTGTACTGCCCTGACTCTATCCTTGGGCATGTTCCTGGGTGGCTCAGTCATTTGAGCATCCAACTCTTGATTTCAGCTCAGGTCATGATCTCATGGTTCATGGGATTGAGCCCTGACATCAGGCTTTGCACTGACAGCATGGATCCCACTTGGGATTCTCTCTCTCCCTCTCTGTCTGCCCCTCCCCCTAACTCTCTCTCTCTCTTTCAGAATAAATAAATAAACTTAAAAAAAAAAAAAGAATTACGCATCTATTATTCTTATTATTCTATTATCTATTATCCATATCAAAGAGCTAACTACATTTGTTGAACAAGCTTCTTTTTTCTGTTTTGATCTCATAAGTAAATGTTCATACATACTACTTGTGGATAATCCAAATAATACACACTGTATAGTGTACAAAGTAGAAGTTCCCCTTGGTCCTCTTCCCCTAGCCCTCTTCACTTGCCAGAGGTAACCATTGATGACTGTCTGGTGTGTAACTTTTCAGACTTTTTTCTATTACATACCTCCTACAGATGTAGTTTTGAGCCCCATAAATAAAATGGATAATTCTACCCGTTTTTCTGTTACCATTTTTTCACTTATCACATACTGGAGATCTTTCATTCAATATGTATTGCTTTCCTTCACGCCTTTTAACTCTTATACAGGGTCCAATGAAATAGGTGACTTATAATTTATTCAATAATTCCAGCATTTATCAACATTTAGGTTTGTAATTTTCACAATTGAAAGCAGTGCTAAATTTGCACATCATTATATATACATTTCATGGGCACAAAGGTATTCCCTAGGATAGACAGAGACTGTCTGGGCCAAAGGAAATACATATTTAAATTTGGGGGGCTATTGCCAAATTGACTTTCAAAAATCTCAGAGTAGCATATCATGCCCATTTCTCTATAATCTCACTAACTCTGGATATTATGAATCTTTAATTTTAGGTGATTTTAATTCCAAATCACATTAATTCCAATAGTTCAACAAATATTTACTAAACACCTCTTATGTGACAGGTACCTCGCAGAGTATGTATGTTATACAGCCACTGTTCTACCTCTCCTTGTCTTCCTTTGTCTTTAATATACTTAAAGTAGACATGATAATGCTTGATCATAAAATTCACCAACCATCTAACCAAGCAAGTAATTATTCAATCACATTCAAATATACTTCTGAAATGAGCAGCCTTATACCATTTTTCTTATGGGAAAAATGATTCCTTTGGGAAAATACTGATGACATACAAAGACCAGAGATTTTTACTCTGGTAGAAGTCCTGGGGGACCTTGATCAGTTATTCAACCTTTCTGAACTTCTGTTTCCTAATCTTCCCTATGAGAATAATAGGGGTGCTTACCTTTGAGCACTGATTTTAAGTTATAATGAGATAACAAATAAAAAACACTCAACACAATCCTGATAATAATAATAGGTGACATCAGAGTGCTTGCAACACACCAGTCATCATCCGTCAAGGGCTTTTTATGTATTAAATCACTTGAGCCTCACAACAACTCCGTGAAGTGGTTCATTTCGTTATCTTCGTTTCAAAAGTAAGAAACTGAGGCACAAATAGTAACCTTCCTAGGGACTTCCTTAAATCCTGCAAAATCAGGACTGAACCCTAGATGGTCTGGCCTCAGAGCCAACCACACTCTACAGTCTCCTGAATAGGCAATCAAGCAATAAATACTATTTCCTTTATTCTTCTCTTTTTAAGGCAGAGGCTGTACACAACCCTATTTAAAGAATATAAATATGATGATGGAAACTGATTCATTAAATTCTTAAGGAATCAGGTAATATTATTTACATATAGTATATAACAAAGGCTCCTACCCAGGGACAGACTCTTGTTTGCTGGAACAGCTCCAGATGCTCCTCGGTTGTAGAGCAGTGATTCTCCAAATGTGGTCCCTGGACCAGCAGTATCAGCACTGCCTGACTTGTCAGAAATGGAAATACTTAAGCCCAAACTCAAAACTCCTGTATAAAATTATGGAGATGAGGCCCAGTCACTTGTGTTTTAACAAGACTTCCAGATGACTCTGATGTATGTAAAAGTTTAAGAACCACTGTTGTAGGAAATCCATGATACGGGTGAAGTGAAAAGAAAAGAAATAGCCTAAGAGCTCAGAGTGACTTTCAAAATAAACAGATGTGCAGAGAAGAGAGGGAAGGGGGAAAGATGAAAGACAAGTGAGGCCCAAATGCCTTGAAGGATGAACAAAAAGAAGAAATTTTTATTTCATATTGTGGCAGTACGTGTAGGGAAATAAAAGATGGATGGCAGAGATCATTTTAAAACATTTTGCTTTGTGTTATAAATTAGATGCACTTTCATGCTCTTAAGAAAACAACTCGATTTTCAAGATGGCAATGGAATAGAAGGCTCCTTGCATGTCTTGTCCCACAAACACAGCTAGATAACTATCAATCATCCTAAAGACCCCAGAATTGACCTGAAGGCTGATGGAACAAAACTCCACAACTAAAGAGAGAGAAGAGGCCACATTGAAGAAGGTAAGAAGTGTGGAGAACTGCTTCAGGAGAGAATTGGATCACTATTGCTGCAGAGAGGAGGGAGCCATGGTTGTGGAGAAGGGTGAGAGAAAGAGAGAGAAGTACACACAGAAACAGACAAGGAGAACACTTCCCCAAAGCCATTGGCTTGGAAAATGAGAGGGGCTGAATTTTGTGCGTTCTTGTAACCAGTGTGGCCTACAGCCTGGAGGGTTTTTTGTGTGTGTGTGTGTTTTTTTTTTAATTTAAATTTTAGTTAGCCAACATTCAGTGTAATCTTGGTTCCAGGAGTAGAATTCAGTGGTTCAACACTTACGTACAACACCAGTGCTCATCACAGCAAGTGCCCTCCTTAGTACCCATCGTCCATCTAGCCCATCTCCTACCCACCTGCCTCCATTAACCCTCAGTTTGTTCTCTATAATTAAGAGACTCTTGTGGTTTGTTTCCCTCTCTTCTCTTTTCTTCCTCCCCCTTCCTATATGTTCATCTGTTTTGTCTCTTAAACTCTACATATGAGTGAAATCATATGGTATTTGTCTTTCTCTGATTGACTTATTTCAATTAGCATAATATATTTTAGCTTCATCCACATTGTTACAAATAAAGGCTGACTTTTAAAGGTCACTGAACTTGGCTGGAATAGAGCCTGGAGGGCACTTCCCTGTTCCTGGAGAGAAGGCAGACAAAGAACCCAGGAGCAGACAATGTGGAAACAGCATCTGAAAAATGCCTGGGGCACACAGTGGGTAGATTATTCACTCTCAGTCAACACTGCCTCAGTCCCAGCACAGTGGGCCCCTACCCTAGAAGACCAGCACAAACCCCTGCCCACACCACATCTTCTGACCAGAGAGCTCTTCAGGGCTTCAGTTCTGGTGGAGGTGGTATCAGGTCTCATTTCACAAGCAGACAAGAGAACACCTATTTAACCTCACCACATTCAGGCCAGGGACCAAACACTGCCCACAGCAGGCAAGGAGAGGCTCTGCAGATGACTGGCCTGAAAGATAGAGCAGCCAAAACATGCAGCACACACCAGAGAAACTCCCTGAAGCACCTGGGCACTACTTGACCTATTCTTCATAAGACCATTACTTTCAGGAGTGGGAGATATAACTGGCTTTTCTAACACAAAGTAGAAGGCAGAGACTTAGACAAAATGCAGAGACGGAGGAATTATCCCAAATGAAAGAACAAGATAAAGCCAGAGATCTAAGTAAAATAGATATAGGTAACATGCCTGAAGGAGTGTTTAAAGCAACAATCATAAGGATACTCACTGGGCTTGAGAAAAGAATAGAAGACATCAGTGAGACCCTTACCACAAAGATAAAGGAGTTAAAAAAAAGAATCAATCAACGACAAAGAACGCAATAAACGAGACTGGAAACAGGCTTGATTCAACGAACAGTAGAGGAAAGAATTAGTTACTTAGAAGACAAAATAATGGAAAATAATAAAGCTGAGCAAAAGAGAGAAACAAGAATTTTGCAACATAAGAATAGATCCAAGGAACTCAGTGACTCAATCAAATGTAATAACATTCATATTATAGGAGTCTCAGAAGAAGAGGAGAGAGAAAAGGGGGCAGACAATTTATTTCAGGAAATAATATCTGAAAATTTACCTAATCTGGGGAAGGAAACAGACATCCAGATCCAGGGAAGCACAGAGAACTCCCATTAAAATCAACAAAAACAGGCCAAAACCAAGACATATTATAGTTAATTCTGCAAAATATAGAAATAAAGAAAAATCCTAAAAGCAATATGACAAAAGAAATCTTTAACTTATAAGGGAAAAATCCATAAGGCAAGCTGGAGATTTCTCAGTAGAAACTTGGCAAGCCAGAAGGGAGTGGCATGATATAATCAAAGTGCTGAATGGGAAAAATCTACAGCCAAGAATACTCTATCCAGCAAGGCTATCATTCAGAATAAAAGGAGAGATAGTTTCCCAGACAAGCAACAATTGAGTGTGTTCATGACCACTAAACAAGCCCTGCAAGAAATATTAAATGAGTGCTTGCTTCGGCAGCACCTATACTAAAAAGGGGACTCTGAGTGCAAAGGAGAGACCAAAGTGATAAAGACAAGAAAATATCAGAGAAAATCTTCAAAAACAATGACAAAACAAGTAATAAAATGACAATAAATACATATCTATCAATGATTAATTTGTAAATGGACTAAACGCTCCAATCAAAAGATTTAGGGGAGAAGTATAGACCAACTTCCCTGATGAACATGGATGCAAAAATCCTCAACAAGATATTAGCCAACCAGATCCAACAATACATTAAAAAAATTATTCACCACAACCAAGTGGGGTTTATACCTGGGATGCGGGGCTTGTTCAATATCTGCAAAACAATCGTTGTGATTCATCACATCAATAAAAGAAAGGACAAGAACCACCTGATCCTCTCAATAGATGCAGAGAAAGCATTTGACAAAATACAGCATCCTTTCTTGATAAAAGCCCTCAAGAAAGTAGGGATAGAAGGATCATACCTTGCGATCATAAAAGCCATATATGAAAGACCCAGTGCTAACATCCTCAATGGGGAAAAACTGAAAGCTTTCCCCACTAAAGTCAGGAACAAGACAGGGATGTCCACTCTCACCACTGTCATTCAACCTAGTATTGGAAGTCTTAGCTTAGCCATCAGACAACACAAAGAAATAACAGGCATCCAAACTGGCCAGGAGGAGGTCAAACTTTCACTCTTTGTGATGACATGATACTCTATATGCAAAACCCAAAAGATTCCACCAAAAAACTGCTAGAACTGATCTATGAATTCAGCAAAGTCGCAGGATATAAAATCAATGCACAGAAATCGGTTGCATGCCTATACACCAAAATGAAGCAACAGAAAGAGAAATCAAGGAATCGATCCCATTTAAAATTGCACCAAAAACCATAAAAAACTAGGAATAAATCTAACGAAAGAGGTGAAAAATCTATACACTGAAAACTATAGAAAGCTTATGAAAGAAATTGAAGAAGACACAAAAAAATGGAAAAATATTCCATGCTTTTAGATAGGAAGAACAAATTATTGTTAAATGTTAACACTACCCAAAGCAATCTACATATTCAATGCCATCCCTATCAAAATAACATGAGCATTCCTCAAACTAGAACAAACAATCCTAAAATTTGTATGGAACCAGAAAAGACCCCGAATAGCCAAAGCAATCTTGAAAAAGAAAACCAAAGCAGGATGCATCACCATCCAGGACTTCAAGCTGTATTACAAAGCTGTAATCACCAAGACAGTATGGTACTGACACAAAAACAGACACTCAGATGAATGGAACAGAATAGAGAACCGAGAAATGGACCCACAGACGTATGGTCAACTAATCTTTGACAAAGCAGGAAAGAATATCCAATAGAGTAAAGGCAGTCTGTCTCTTCAGCAAGTGGTGCAGGGAAAACTGGACAGCGACATGCAGAAGAAAGAACCTGGACCACTTTCTTACACCACACAAAAATAAACTCAAATGGATGAAAGACCAAAATTTACAGGAAGCCATCAAAATCCTCAAGGAGAAAGCAAGCAAAAACTTCTTTGATCTTGGCCGCAGCAACTTCTTACTCAACACGTCTCCAGAGGCAAGGGAAACAAAAGCAAAAATGAACTATTGGGACTTCATCAAAATAAAAATTTCTGCACAGTGAAGGACACAAGCAGCAAAACTAAAAGGCAAACAACGGAATGGGAGGAGATATTTGCAAATGACATATCAGATAAAGGGTTAGTATCCAAAATTGATAAACAACTTATCAAACTCAACACCCAGAAAACAAATAATCCAGTGAAGAAATGGGCAAAAGACATGAATAGACACTTCTCCAAAGAAGACATTTAGATGGCCAACTGACACATGAAAAAATGCTCAACATCACTCATCATCAGGGAAATACAAATCAAAACTACGATGAGATACCCCATCACCCCTGTCAGAATGGCTAACATTAACAACTCAGGCAACAGACATTGGCGAGGATGCAGAGAAAGAGAATCTTTTTTGCACTGCTGGTAGGAATGCAAACTGGTGCAGTCACTCTGGAAAACAGTATGGAGATTCCTCAAAAAATCAAAAATAGAACTACCCTATGACCCAGCAATTGCACTACTAGGTATTTATCCAAGGGATACAGGTATGCTGCTTTGAAGGGACACATGCACCCCCATGTTTATAGCAGCACTATCAACAATAGCCAAAGTATGGAAAGAGCTCAAATGTCCACTGATGGATGAATGGATAAAGAAGATGTGGCATATATATACAATGGAGTGTTACTCGGCAATCAAAAAGAATGAAATCTTGCCATTTGCAACTACATGGATGGAACTAGAGGGTATTATGCTAAGCAAAATTAGTCCATTAGAGAAAGACAAATATCATATGACTTCACTCATATGAGGACTTTAAGATCAAAACAGATGAATAAAAGGGAAGGGAAGCAAAAATAATATAAAAACAGGGAGGGGGACAAAACATAAGAGACTCTTAAATATAGAGAACAAACAGAGGGTTACTGGAGGGGCTGTGGGAGTGGGTATGGGCTAAATTGGTAAGGGGCATTAAGGAATCTACTCCTGAAATCATTGTTGCACCATATGGTAACTAACTTGGATGTAAACTAAAAATAAATAAATAAACATGGTTAAAAAAAAAAAAGATGTAAGGTGTCAGAATGTATAAAAAAAACAAGATCCGTCTGTATGCTTCTTACAAGAGACTCATTTTAGACATAAAGACACCTGTAGATTGAAAGTGAGGAGATGGAGAAACATTTACCTGGAATTTAAACAAAAACTTTAAAAAAAGAAAACATGTATCATGCAAATGGTTATCAAAAGAAAGCCAGAGTAACAATACTTACATCAGACAAAATGGACTTTAAAACAAAGACTATAAAAAGCAACAAAGAAGGACATTATATAATCATAAAAGGGACAGTCCAACAAGAAGATCTAACAATTATAAATATTTATGAACCCAACATGAAAGCACCCAGATGTATAAAACAATAACTAATGTAAAGGAACTAATCATTAGTAATACAATAATAGTAGGGGGATTTAGCACAACACTTATATCAATTGAAAGATCATCTAAACAGAAAATAAACAAAGGAACAATGGCTTTTAATGACACACTGGGCCAGATGGACTTAACAGATATATGCAGAACATTCCATCCTAAAACAGTAGAATATACATTCTTTCAAAGTGCACATGGAATATTCTCCAGAATAGATCACATATTAGTCACAAAATAGGCTTCAAAAAACACAAAAAGATTGAAATCATACCATGCACCTTTTGGGACCACAGCGCTATGAAACTAGGAGTCAACCACAAGAAAAATTTGGAAAGACCACAAGTACATGGGGGTTAAATAGCATGCTACTAAACAATGAATGGGCCAACCAAGAAATCAAAGAAGAAATAAAAAAAATTACATGGAAACAAATGAAAATGAAAACACAATGTTCCAAAATCTTTGGGATGCAGCAAAAGCAGTCCTAAGAGGTGAAGTATAGCAACACAGGCCTACCTCAAGAAACAAGAAAAATCTCAAGCAACCTAACCTTACACCTAAAGGAGCTAGAAAAAGAACAACAAATGAAGCCTACAGACATCAAAAGGAAGAAAATAATAAAGATTCGAGCTGAAATAAATGATACAGAAACTTCAAAAACAATAGAACAGATCATTGAAAACAGAACCTGGTTCTTCGAAAAAATTAATAAAGTTTGTAAATCTCTAGCCAGACTTATCAAGAAAGAAAAGAGAAAGGATCTAAATAAATAAAATCGCAAATGAGAGAGGAGAAATAACAACCAACACCACGGAAATACAAACAGTTATAAGAGAGTATTATGAAAAACCATATGCCAACATATTGTACAAACTGGAAGAAATGGGTAAATTCCTAGAAACATATATATTACCAAAAATGAAACAGGAAGACATAGAAACATGAACAGATTCATAACCAGCAAAAAAAATTGAATCAGTAATCAAAAACTCCCAACAACCAAAAGTCCAGGGCCAGAGAGCTTCCCAGGGGAATTCCACTGACCATTTAAAGAGTTAATACATACTCTCAAATTATTCCCAAAAACAGAAAAGGAAGAAAAACTTCCAAATTTATTCTATGAGGCTGACATTACCCTGATACAAAAACCAGATAAGGACTCCACTGAAAAAGAGAACTGCAGGCCAATATCCCTAATGAGCATGGATGTGAAAATTCTCAATAAAACATTAGCAAACTGAATCCAACAGGACATTAAAAGAAGCATTCACCATGATCAAATGGGATTTATTCCTGGGCTGCAAGGTTGGTTCAATATTTGCAAATCAATCAACATGACACATCACATTAATAAAAGAAAGATAAGAACCATATGATCCTTTCAATAGACACAGAAAAAGCATCTGACAAAGTAAAACATCCATTCATGACAAAAACTCTCAACAAAGTAGGTCTAGAGAAAACATACCTCAAAATAATAAAGGACATAAATGAAAAACCCACAGCTAATATCATCCTAAATGGGGAAAACCTGAGAGATTTACCCTACGGTCAGGAACAAGATAGGGATGTCCACTCTTACCACTGTTATTTAACATAGCACTAGAAGTCTTAGCCTCGGCAATCAGACAACAAAAAGAAATAAAAAGGCATCCAAATCATCAAGAGAAGTAAAACTTTCACTATTTGCAGATGACATGATACTACATTTAGAAAACCCAAAAGACTCCACCAAAAAACTCCTAGAACTGATACATGGACTCAGTAAAGTCACAGGATACAAAATCAATTTACAGAAACCTGTTGCATTTCTGTATGCCAATAATGAAGTGGTAGAAAGAGAAATTAAGAAAACAATCCCAGTTACAATTGCACCAAAAACAACAGAATACCTAGGAATAAACCAAACCCAAGAAGAGAAGGACCTGTACTCTGAAAACTATAAAACACTGATGAAAGAAATGGAAGATGACAAAAAGAAATGGAAAAAACATTCCACATTCATGGATGGGAAGAACAAATATTGTTAAAATGTCTATACTACCCAAAACTACACATTCGATGCATTCCTTATCAAAATACCACCAGAATTTTTCACAGAGCTAGAACAAAGAATCCTAAAATTTGTATGGAACCACAAAACACCTCAAATAGGCAAAGCAACATTGAAAAAGAAAGTCAACACTGGAGGCATCGTAATTTTGGACTACAAGTTATTTTACAAAGCTGTAGTGATTAAGATAGTATGGCACTGGCACAAAAATAGATATCGTGATCAAGAGAACAGAATAGAAAATCCAGGAATGAACCCACAACTATATGGTCCGTTAGTCCTCAATAAAGCAGGACAGAATATCCAATGGGAAGAAGACAGTTTCTTCAACAAATGGTGTTGGGAAAACTGAACAGCTACATGCAAAAGAATGAAACTGGACCACTTTCTTACACCAAACACAAAAATTAATTTAAAATGAATGAAAGACCTAAATATGAGACGTGAAACCATTAACAATCCTAGAGGCAAACACAGGCAGTAACCTCTTTGGCATCGGCTGTAGCAACTTCCTTCTAGATATATCTCCTGAGGCAAGGAGAAAAAAAGCAAAATGAACTATTGGGACTTCGTCAAGATAAAAAGCTTCTGCACAGTGAAGGAAACAATAAAACTGAAAGGCAACCTGTGGAATGGGAGAGTATATTTGCAAATGACACATCTCATGAAGGGTTAATATTTGAAACGTATAAAGAATTTATAACTCAATACCCAGACAATGAAAAATCCAATTAAAAAATGGGCAGAAGACAAGAATAGACATTTTCCCAAAGACATACAGATGGACAGCAGACACATGAAAAGGTGCTCAACATTACTCATCAGCATGGAAATGTAAATCACACTGCAAGGGGATGTCACCTCAAACCTGTCAGAATGGCTAAAATCAACACCACAAGAAACACCAGGTGCTGGTAAGAATGTGGAAAAAGGGGAACCCTCTGGCATTGTTGGTGGGAATGCAAACTGGTGCAGCCACTGTGGAAAACGGTATGAAGATTCCTCAAAAAAGTAAAAAATAGAAGTATCCTATAATCCACCAATTGCACTGCTAGGTATTAACTCAAAGAATACAAAAACACTAACTCGAAGGGATATATGCACTCTGATTTTTATGGCAGCATTATCTACAATAGCCAAATTATGGAAACAGCTTAAGTGCCCATCGATTGATGAATGGATAGAGAATATCTGAGATAGATACATTACTCAGATAGATAGATAGATAGTAGATAGATACATTACTCAGCCATAAAAAAGTGAAATCTTCCCATTTGCAATGACATGGATGGAATTAGAATGTATTATGCTAAGTGAAATAAGTCAGCCAGAGAAAGACAAATCTCATCTGATTTCACTCATATGTGGAATATAAGAAACAAGGCACTGAGCAAAGAGAAAGGCGTACCAAGAAGCTGACTCTTAACTATAAAGAACAAACTGATGGTTACCAGAGGGGAGGTGGGGGGGGGATGGGTTAAATACACGATGGGATTAAGGAGGGCACTTGGGATGAGCACCAGGTGTTGTATGGAAGTGTTAAATCACTATATTGTACACCTGAAACTAATATTACACTCTATGTTAACTAACCGGAATTTAAACAAAAACTTTAAAAAAACAACTCAAATTTTCTCTTCAATTATTCGTGGGCATTAAACTCATGATATTTGAATGCAGTTACTGTATAATGCCTAGACTATTTGGGGGTCCCTAATTTTATTAAGGTTATGTTGTTACAATGCAATGAATTGAAGTCAGATAGCATTGAGTACATTTAATACAAATCAAACAAATTCTAAAACCACAAAGTGTTGGTGTAGAAGAACCTTACTGATCATAGGGATCACTGAGTAGATACAATCATCAAGTCTAAATACCATGTTCTATACAGTACAGTGTTTGCAAAGATGATGTAGCCCAGGCAATGCACCTATTTCTTACCTGGTAGGATAGGTGTAGGAAGAATGCATTGCATAAGAACGCAAAGACACCCTTGTAGCTATGAAGGCAGAAATATCTGTCTCATTCCCCATTGCATATCCCGTACCAATCAAGGTTTGACACACAGCAAGTGCTGAGAAATATTATTGTATGAGTGAATTAATGAATAAGAACCCTAGTAGGACAAGATGAGGGTTAGTGACCCCTGTACCAATAATACCTCTAATCTATCGAAAACAAATTACCACTTTAACTCCTTGGGCAAAGGTCTGACTATGGAAGTAATGTACCTTCAGGCAGGAATCTGAAGCACAGAAGTTTGGCCTGAAGAAAATGAGTACCAGGGCACCTGGGTGGCTCAGTTGGTTAAGTGTCCGAATTCGGCTCAGGCCATGATATCGTAGTTTGGGGATTTGAGCCCAGCAACAGGCTCTATGCTGACAGCTCAGAACCTGGAGCCTGCTTCGGATTCTGTGTCTCCCTCTCTCTCTGCCTGACTCCTGCTCATGCTCCGTCTCTCTCTCTTTCTCTCTCTCTCTCTCTCTCTCTCTCAAGAATAGTAAACATTAAAAATCTTTTCTAAAAAGAAAAAAAGAAAGCAGCCAAAGATGACTCCAAGATTTTGGCCTGAGCTACTGTAAGACCACCCTTAACTGAGATGAAGAAAACTGGGTAAGAAGCAGGTATACAAGCTCAGTTTGGGATATGTCAAGTATAAGAAGTTCATTAGGTATTCAAGAGGAGAAGTCACATAAGCAGCTAAATATACTAGACTGAAGTTTAGGAGAGAATATCTGCACTGAAGATATGAATTTGGCTGTCATAAGTATAGATATTATATATATTTTTACATATTTATTTATTTTGAGAGAGAATGAGAGCAGGGGAGGGTCAGAGAGAGGGAGAGAAAGAATCCTAAGCAGGCTCTTCACTGAGAGCAAAGGGCTTGAACCCATGAACCATGAGATCATGACCTGAACCAAAATCCAGTCAGAAGCTTAACTGACTGAGCCACCCAGGCACATCAGATATTATATTTAAAGCCATAGGATTAGGTGATATCACCAAGAGAGTGAATGTGGATTTAGATAGAAAAAGAGAAGAGGTCCAATGACATAGATCTGGGATACTCCAGTGTTCACAGTTTGCAGACATTAGAAGGAGCCAGCAAAGGAGATTGATAAGGAGGGACCAGTAAAATAAGGGAAAAATCAATACAGTACAGTGACCTTGAAGCCAAATAAAGTATTATAAAGAGAAGCTATTCACGATTGCATCAAATGTTGCTACATCAACTAAGAAAAGGATAGAGACTATCTATTGTATTGAACAACTGGAGGTCATTGATGATGACCTTAACAAAAGCAATTGCAGATTAGTGAGGCAAAATCTTGATCTAATAGATTCAAGAGAGAACGGACAGAGGATGGTAAATATAGACAAGTATTAGGGGAAGTTTTTATTAAAGAAGAAGAGAGAAATGTGGCAAGTACTGGAAGGGGAAGCAGAGCCAAGAGAAGAATGATTAATTAATTAAGCAATTCTGAGAAATAAGAGCATGTATGTAATCCAGTGAAATGGTTCAGTACAAAGGTAATAATTCATAATGAGGGAAGGAGAAGGGGAATTGTTGGAGCCATGTCCTTGAATAGGAAGGGGAAACAGATCTAGATCACAAATGAAAAGTTTGACCTTACATGGGAGCACAGAGCATTCATCCCAAATACATTACATTTGGGTCCTTTTAGAAGCAGATGCCAGGATAAAATTAGATGTGCAAGAGATTTCTCGGGAGGAACCCTTGCGAAGGATAAAAGAGAAAGGTGGGAAGGTAGATGGGAAGAGCCTTCAGACCATGATGCAAGTCTGAGATCTGTGAAAGAAAAGAAGAAATAAAAGAGGATTGGGTAGTTCTGTGAAAGGTTAAAAACAGAGTTGCCCATGGACCCTCCTAGGAATATACCCAAGAGAAATGGAAACAAATGTCCTCACAAAAACTTATACACAAATGTTCACAGCAATATTATTCATAATAGGCAACAAGGAGAAACAACCCAAGTATCTATTTACTGATGGATGGATAAACAAAATGTGGTATGTCCATATAACAGAACATTGTTCAGCAATGTTCAATGAGCCTTGAAAATGTGCTAAGTGAGAGAAGCCAGTCACAAAAGACCATATATTACGTGACTGCATTTATATGAATTATCCAAGAGGAGAAAAAAATCTATAGAGAACAGAAAGTAAATTAGTGGTTGTCCAAGACTGTAGGGGATTCGCAGTTTGGACAGTCAGAGCTAACAGGCATGAGTTTCCTTTTTGGATAATGGAAACATGCTAAAATTAATTGAGATGTTGGTTGCACAATTCTGTGACTATAATAAAAACTATTGAACTGTAATTGTAAATAGGTGAAGTGTATGGTATGTGAATTATATCTCCATAAAGCTTTAAAAAAATAAAGGAAAAAAAAAGAGGATCGGGTAAGAAGAGACTCAGACTGCAGGGCTACTCAGAAAGTCTTGGCTGGGTCAAGAGGAAGTCTTTGAGCTGACTGTCTGTCAGAGGAATCACATGTGGGGCAAAAAGGACACGGCTCTCGTACTCTCGCCATGCTCAGTCACTGGCTGAGAGAGACTCAAGAAGGGAGGTAGAAGTAGGGGGAAAGGGAGGGCTCTCTCTGTAAACTCTGCAGTAAAACCATAAGCATGTCAACTGGAGGCCATCAGCCAACTACACACTTCACGGTAGGTTCCCTTGAGCGGAGAACGTCCATGGCTGCCGAAGAGTAAAAGAAGTCAGGTTACATGGCTACCATACTGACAGAGGAGTCTTCTGTGATTTTACTTTTTCTCTATGCATAGGAAATGAGGTCATCAACTGACAGTGAATCTGGGTGAGAGTGGGTGCAGATGTTGGGGTTTGAAGATAAAGGTGAAAGGTGAAGTCATCTACAAAAGCAGAAGGTTGAAAGGACCAAGAAAATGTAGCTGGACAATCTGGCGGTGTTAAGAGCCCGCTAGATTTCAAGAATTTAAAATGGGACTCAGAAACATGGTTGTGGGGTTTTCTCCACCCACGTTCAGCTGCTCAGGTCAAAGCTCAGAATGAAGAAACTTCAATTAAAGCAGGGTTGGAGTTTTCCAAGGTGAGTAAGAGGAAGTGAAAACAGGGCAAGGAAGTTGAGGGTGTGTGCAATAACTGATTATAATAGTTGATCATTGAATTTTAATTGGGTAAGCAAGGAAGAGAAGATATGAGGTCAGTGAGGGCAACAGAAAAGTATTAATGGCTTGTCCAGTAGGGGATGGTTGAAGGACTCTTAGCGTTAGGATACTTGAAGGAGTGATCTAGAAACAGAGGAGGTGGAACAACAGAAGGCAGCAGGGTTTCAGGGAAACTTTTGTTGCCAGCTTGCCTACCCTACTTCTATTAATCCAAACACTTTTTTGCCTTTCAAATCAAGGTATGTCTCATGCTCTGGAGAACTATCTTCTGCTGAGTAGGTCTGAGCTCCACAGCCGCAAGGATTCTTCTCTCATACAGCCCCTCGTATATTGTGGTTCACGATTATAGGTGTCTCCTAAGCTGATCAAAAATGGCATTTACATTTCTGTTCTCATCCTCCTTAATGCATTTGGGTAATTACCAAGGCCAAGAGGAAACTGCTGTCTTTTGACTCTGACTCAATTGGTCTGGAAAGAAGCCCAAGCACTGGTGTTTTTAAAAAGTTTCCCAGTTGATCCCAATGGACAGCTAGAGTCGAAACGCAACTGTACATGATGCTGATAAACCCATTCTTAAAATAAGGTAAAATTTATAATATTGGATTAGAATGAATAAACTGCCCTCACCCCCTCTTGCCCTTTAAGATATGGGAATCCAGCAGGCACTGGATATTTAATTTCTGGGGCATTGCATAGCCAGCCATACCCCTAATCATTTCTTCTCTGGTGGAGATCTGTAGCTGTGTCATATAGTTAGAGGGGAGCCTGATACATTTAGCAGTCCTTGAAAGGACTCAGATAGAGGCCACCAGTTTATTTAAAGAGAGCTACTCCGTTCAGACAACTTTTTTCCAGAACCTCCTCTGATGAAGACCTCCAGCCGTTTTCTTCACCATTCAGCACCTTGCCTCCCTCCACACAAGAATCCCCAGGAACGCTGCATGTACCAGTCCAGGTCTATAAGGCAAAAATTAGGAGTTGGAAGAGGAGCTACACAATAATTAAAAGTACGAAGAAAGAAGCAGAACCTTCCATGGAATCACTGACTGAATTTTAAAATAGAGCAAAAAGTATTCTTACCTTCATTTATCCCCAAGCATGAGGGATGAGTCATCCTACATGGAACTCTAATGCACCAATACCATACCAGCAAATTAACACACATTAAGGGTGTGACTCTTAATATTGACTTGACCCTGAAAGCTACTTCCAGATGCAGTTACTTATATTTCTTCACATGTTTAAAATACTTGATCTTAATACTTAATCCTCAAGGAGCTAGGCAATTTGACTACCAAAGAAATAACAACTGTTACACCATACTTGTCCCAGAGCTATCTAGACAGACTATTAGCAAGGAGGAGAATGGGATTAATATCAGAGCCTCATTCGATGGTGTGTGTGTGTGTGTGTGTGTGTGTGTGTGTGTGTGTGTGCGAATTTTGCATTCATTAAAAAGAAGCATAAGTTATGGGCTAAGAAATGTTACTCTACAGGGGGATCTGTTTACCATTGCAACATAGTGGTTGGCCCACTTATAAAATGCTGAGTATCTGAAGACCACTATTCCTTTCTCTCTTTTAAGTTTATTCATTTATTTTTGAGAGAGAGAGAGAGAGAGAGAGAGAGTGGGGCAGAGAGAGAGGGAGACAGAGAATCCCAAGCAGGCTCTGCACTATCAGCACGGAGCCCAACATGGGGCTTGAACTCACAACCCGTGAGATAATGACCCGAGCCAAAATCAAGAGTCTGACACTAAACCGAATAAGCCACCCAGGCACCCCTTAAATTTGTTTAGAATAGCAAGAATATTTAAAATTTGCCTAATGAAAAATAAAGTTATTTGTGAGCATCTATTTAATGTGGGAAGAACATTCTTAGGCATATTTGTGTTACTATGTGAAATTTCTACAGAGAAATCCACGATACCAAAGAGACCTATGCGTTTGATCAACAAAACTGAAAATGTTGCTTATCTAGCTAGATAAAAGATCTACTTTAACATTAATTTTACTATCAGGCTTCAGACACCTTACCTCTGTAAGAGAGAGACCCTACAACCTGAATTTTTAGCCAAAACCACAGGTACTATCCCTAGTTTTATTTTGTTTTTGTTTTTGCTCTTCATTAATATCATTAACAACCTTGCATCCTTTTCCTTTTCTTTGATTTAATTTAGACAATTTTGAGAGATTACTTTCCTTGGGACTTTTTTTTCAGTGACATTTCTCAAACTTGTTTCATTTTTAAAACCCAGTAAAGGCTTTCCCACTTCCTTTCATATCACTGCTTAAGCCTCAAAAGCCTTAGTACTCAAAGTGGGATCAGACCAGCAGCATCAGAACAACTTGGGAGCTTGCTAGAAAAACAGGAACTTGGGCTCCACCCCAGACGCACTGCATTGGGTACTACATTTTAACAAAATCTGGTGTTATTTTTTATGCACGTTGCAGTTTGAGAAACACTTTGTTAAGTTAAAATATATATTACTTCTCATAAGAATTTTGTCATTAACAGATCCACTGTAGAAAAATTCAAAGTTTAAAATTACTTATGAGGTTGAAGTACAAATTGGTACAATCCTTCCAACCTTCTGGTAATAGCATTATAATTTTTTTTAAGTTTTTGTTTATTTTTGAGACAGAGAGAGGCAGAGCATGAGGAAGGGAGGGGCAGAGAGAAAGGGAGACACAGAGTCCGAAGCAGGCTCCAGGCTCTGAGCTGTCAGCACAGAGCCTGACAGGGGGCTCGAACCCACGAACCGTGAGATCATGACTTGAGCCGAAGTCAGGACGCTTAACCGACTGAGCCACCCAGGAGCCCCTGTAGTTTTTTTAATGTTTATTTCTGAGAGAGAGACATTATGTGTGTGTGTGAGTGAGCAGGGGAGGGGCAGAGAGAGAGAAGAGGACAGAGGATCCAAAGCAGGCTTTGTGCTGACAGCAGCGAGCCCAATGCAGGACTGAAACTCATGAACAGTGAGATCATGACCTGAGACGAAGTTGGATGCTCAACCAACTGAGCTACCCAGGCACCCCACATTACAAATGTTAAAATGGTTATAGTCTCAGACCTCATAATGGCACTTTGGAAATGAATCCTAAAGCAAGAATCCAATGAAATGCTAAAAGCTTTACATACAGAGAAGCTCCTTGTAGCCTTATCTAAAATAGCAAAAAATTATAAATGAGCTAAATATTCAACAATAGAAAAATTGTAAATAAATCATGATAATCTACCAGATATAATTTTATTCAACAACCAAAATTATGTTCATTAAAATATATAAAATGAACTGAAAATAGTGGAGTAGAGAATCCAGGGCTCTGTCCCTCTGCAAAAGCAGCTGATGAGCTGGCTAAAAAAACTTTTAATTTCTTAAAAGTTAAGAAATTAACTTTCGCACAGCTCTGTAACCTACTCAAAAACTTACAACAACCAGAAGATCTAGTAATGAAAGAAGCTGCGGGGAACCTGGGTGGCTCAGTCTGACTCTTGGTTTCGGCTCAGGTCATGATCTCAGAGTCGTGGAATTGAGACCCCCATCAGGCTTTGTGCTGAGAGCATGCCCCTGCCTGAGATTCTCTCTCTGCCCCTCCCCCTTCCCTTCGCGCTTTCTCTTTCTCTCTCAAAACAAATAAACATTAACAAAAGAAAGAAAGAAGCTGCTGCTTTGTGCTAAGAGACCACTGCAGTGCTTTAAATTGCCCACCCACTACCCGCCATGCCTCAGATTAACAGTGACAAGTAAGTGATGTTAATTAGGAAACTGAGAGAGCCTCCCTTGGTAGGCTAAGATGTGCATTTGGTGATCATCAGCCTCTGTGGACAGGATGAGATCCTGCCTACTTCCTCACACCCCTCTCTCACATAAAGAAAAAGCATCAAGCTTTGAACATCTGAACATCTGAAACTAAATATCACTAATAGAAACTTACTTGGAAAATCACTGACAGTTTGGAAATTAACCAACACAATTTTAAGTACTTCTGTGGATGAAACAAACAAGCAAACAAAAATCACAAGGGAAATTAGAAAATACCCTAATGATTGAAAACGAAAACACAGCATATCAAAATTTTTAGGGCACAGTTAGTGCAATAATTAGAGGGAAGTTTATACCATTAATTGATTACGTTAGAAAAAAAGAAAGGCCTCAAGTCAAAAATAGAAGCTTTCATTATGAAAATAGAAAAAGAAGAGCTAATTAAAACCAAAGCAAAAAGAAGGTGAGAAATAATAAAGATAAGACTAGTAAGCAGTGAAATTAAAAATAGAAAGACAATAGAAAAAGTCACTAAACACAAAAGCTGGCTGTTTTTAAAAAATCAACAAAACTGATACACTTTAGAGAGACTTATCAAAAAAGAGAAAACACAAGACAAAAACTGCCAATATTTTTATAAGAAAAGGGGCATCACTGCATATCATATATATATATATATATATATATATATATATATATATATATATATAGTTAAAGGAACATTAAGAAAATGTTATGAGCAGCATAATGCCATACTCTGGATAATTTATATGAAACAGAAAAACTCCTTGAAAGACACTACCAAAATTCACTAAAGAAGGCGTAGGTAGGGGCACCTGGCTGGCTCAGACAGTAGAGCATGTGACTCTTGATTTCAGGGTTGTTAAGTTTGAGCCATATGTTGGGTGTAGAGGTTACTTAAAAATAAAAGCTTTTTTAAATGTTCATTTGTTTATTTTGAGAGAGAGAGAGAGAGAGAGAGCATGAGCAGGAGAGGGGCAGAGAGGGCAGTGGAGAAGAGAATCTGAAGCAGGCCACTTTTAGCACAAAGCCAGATGTGGGGCTTGAACTCATGAACCATGAGATCATGACCTGAGCTGCAATCAAGAGTTGGACACTTAACTGACTGAGCCACCCAGGTGACCCAAAAAAAAAAATCTTAAAAAAAAAAAAAAGTAGGTAAAATGAATAGCCCAATATCTATACAATAAGTTTAATTCAGAGTTCAAAAATCTTTCCACAAAGACAAACAAACAATGACAATGAAAGTGGCCATGAGGGTGACAGCCTGCAACCCTTGTGCGGGTTGCTAGGGCCAGAGGAAGCAATACAAACCTCATTCTCCAAGTCGTGTGGTTATGGGTCTCGACCTCTCTGGCAGCTCCCTCAAGGAACTACACAAAGGTATCCCTTTGTTCCATCCTACTCAGAGCATTCCCAGGGCTGGGGCTATTTCCGGGTAGCTTTTGCTGATGGCATTTAAAGGTAGAGGTATGAGACACAGCAGCCTGGACCAAAGGACAACACTTGAGACAAGAAAGAGACAGACTAGAATGGGAGGGATTGAAAAGCAAATACATGGGGGAATAGGGATTTTAAAAGCTCCCATGTGTACCAGGGAATCAAGAAGGCCATGAACATACCCAAGGCAGGACACCCGCTTAGGAAAAGCCCAAGAATACCCAAATCTTTCACATCTAGCTGGCCTGAAAATTCTGTGCAAGCAAAAGTAAAGTCTAAGGCCAAGTTCTGGCAAGGCATTGAAGGAGTGCCCCAACAAAGAACCAACCTACAAAAACTGGAAGAGGGCTCTTTTCTTCCTTTTCTTTTCTTTTGTTGGTTCCAGGCACTTAAAGTAACTGTCCAAATATGACCTACAGAACAGACTTCAGTAGCTACACATGACAAAGAATACACTTCCAAAAAATAGTTTAGAAAAATGACATAACAAGCAAACAACAACCCACGACAAGAAAAAACAACAAACCCTAGGGAGGGGGTAGAAGCATATTTCTATAGTCGCTGCATTACAATATTCAAAACATCCAATTTTCAACAAAAAATTATGAGTCATGTAAGAAATAAGTAAGCATGGCCCCTTCAAGGAAACAAATTAATAAAAACTGTCCATGAGGAGGCTCAGGACTTACTAAACAAAGACTTCAAATCAACCTTTTAATATGCCCAAAGACCTAAAGGAAACCAGGAGAATAATTTCTCACCAAACAGAAAGTATCAACAAAGAGACAGAAAAACCATAAAAAGGAACTATCTTAGTCAGTTTGGACTGCTATACCTAAGTACCATACACTGGGTGACTTATAAAAAACACGTTTATATACACAACAGTTCTGAAGGTTGGAAGCCTGAGATCAAGATGCCAATACAGTCAGGTTCTGATGAGAAATCTCTTCCAGGTAGCAGACTGCCATCTTCTCGTTGTATTCTCAACATGGTGGAAAGTGAGCTAACTGTTTGGCATCTTCTAAAAAGAGCACTAATCCCCTTCATGGAGTTCCACTCCCATGACCTAACTACCTCCAAAGGTCCCACCTTTAAATGCCATCACATTGGGGGATTAGATTTCAACATATGAATTTGGGGGGAGGGGGACACAAACATTCAATCCATAGTGGAAATAGAAATACTGTAGCTAAATATTATAATAGCTGGAATGAAAAATTCCCTAGAGGAGTTTAACAGCAGACTTGAACTGGCAAAAGAATTAGTGAATTTGAATAGGTCATTTGAAAGGATCTTGTTTTAGGAGCAGAAAGAGAAAAGAATGAAGTGAACAGAGCCCCAGGGACCCTGGGGATACCATCAAGTATACTAATATACACATAATAGGAGTCCTGGGTGAGAGGACGAGAGAGAGATGCAGAAAGAATATCTGAAGAAATAATGACCTAAAAGCTCCCAAGTTTGATGAAAGACACAAATCTACACATCCAAGAAGCTCAGAGATTCCAAGCAGGATAAACCAAAAGAGATTCATACAGAGACACATTAATGTCGAATTGCCAAAAGCCAAAACTAAAGGGAAAATCTTGAAAGCACCAAGAAAGGAGGAACTCATCATGCACAAAGGATCCATAAGGTTAACATCTGATTTCCAGTCACAAATCATGGAGCCATGAGGCAGTGGGGTGACATATTTAAAATGTTGAAAGAAAAAAAAAGTCAACCAAGAATTCTAGATCTAGAAAAACCTCTTCTTTGAAAAATGAAGGAGAAACTTCTAGTTTCTAGTCCAGCTTGTAAGGGGTTTGGACGTCATCACCCCATTCCAACAACAAATAAAAAGCTGAACAAACAAACAAAATCAACAACTCTTCTCTGATCCATCATAGAAGTGAGTTCACAGGGCAAACTACCACCCAAAACACGGGAGAGACAGGCAGGCAGACAGATACAGAGAATCAAGACAACTAGAGCCGGAACTCTCAAGCAGAAACCTTCAAAGGAACCAGTGTCCGGGGAAGAAAACCTACACTGTAACCGACTTGGTTCTCAAGGAATATTGGAGAGAAATGCCCTTTACCATCTGGCAGGAGGAGGGGAAAAGGAACCATTTTGAAATATGGCACAACATTCCGTTGTTCTTAATAAGAGCGGCCTCAAGAGAAACTGCTTTACCAAAGCCTCAACTATTGGGGTTTTATCAAGGCCTAAACAACCTAGAGGAAGGGAAATATGCGACTCCTGCCCACTCTAGCCTTACACGTAGGAAAGAGGAAATAACCAATTTTAGCCCTTTTTAGCCATCCAGTCCCACCTAATGGGGAGGGAGAGGGAGAAGCTCACAGCCCAGTGGCACAGACTCGCTAAAAGTCTAATCAAATATGCATAGAATGCTTCCCCCCTCTCCATCCCCTACCACCACACCACTAAATGCCTATTTACCAGATACTCTTTTATCCATTATACTGTGTCTGGCTTTTGACAAAAATAATTTCAAGCCATATTAAAAGAGAAAAAACAGTTTGTGGAGATACAGCCTCAGAACCAAACTCAGATATGGTAGGGATGTTGGGATTACCAAACTGGGAATTTAAAAGAACTGTGATGAATACATTAAGGGCTCTAATGGATACAGATGGGCAATGTAAACAGAGAGAAGGAGATCCTAAGAAAGAATCAAAAAAGAAATGCTAGAAATCAAATATACTGTAAAAGAGATGAAGAATTTTTTTTTTTTACGTTTTTTTACATTTATTTATTTTTGAGAGAGAGAGAGAGAGAGAACAGGGGTGGGGCAGAGAGAGAAGGAGATACAGAATGCGAAGCAGGCTCCAGGCTCTGACTTGTCAGCACAAGGTCCAATGCAGGGCTCAAACCCACAAACTGTGAGATCATGACCTCAGCCAAAGTCAGATGCTCAACTGACTGAGCCACCCAGGCGACCCAAGAATACTTTTTTTTAAGTTTATTTATTTATTTTGAGAGAGACAGAGACAGTGCGAGTGGGTGAGGGGAAAAAGAGTGGGAGAGAGAGAATCCCAAGCAGGCTCCACACTGCAGGCACAGAGTCCAAAGCAGGGCTTGAACTCCCAAAACTGTAATATCATGACCTGAGCTGAAACCAAGAGTCAGATGCTTAAGGGACTGAGCCACCCAGGTGCCCCAGAAAAGAAGAATGTTTTTGATGGACTCAGTAGTAGACTGGATGTAGCTGAGGAAGAATCTCTGAGTTTGAGAATATGTCAGTAGAAACCTCCCAAAACAAAGAGCAAACTAAAAAAGACTGGGGTAAAAAACAGAATAGAATATCCGATAACTGTGGAACAACTATAAAAAGTGTACATGTGTGGGGGCGCCTGGGTGGCTCAGTTGGTTGAGCGACTGACTTTGGCTTAGGTCACGATCACATGGCTTGTGAGTTTGAGCCCCACGTCAGACTCTGTGCTGACAGCTCAGAGCCTGTTCAGATTCTGTGTCTCCCTCTCTCTCTGCCCCTAACCCACTCTCATTCTATCTCTGTCTCTCTCAAAAATAAATAAACATTAAAAAAAATTTTTTTAAGTGTACATGTGTGAAATGGAAACACCAGAAAGAGAAGAAAGAGACAAAGGAACATAATGGTTAACAATTTCCCCCAAGTTCATGTCAGATACCAAACCACATATCCAGGAAGTTCAAAGAACACCAAGCAGGATAATGCCAAAACAAACAAACAAACAGAAAGAATCCTACACCTAGGCATATCATATTCAAAATGAAAAAAAAAAATCAAAGATAAAGAAAAAAATCTTGAAAGAACCCAGAAGGAAAAACTTACCTCATGTATAGAGAAGCAAAAATGAGAATTACATCTGATTCTCCAAAGAAACCATTGAAGCAAGAAGAGAGTAAAGTGAAATACTTGAAGTGTTGAGAGGAAAAAAAAATATCAGCCAAGTTTTGGTACCCTGTGAAATTATCCTTCACAAGTGAAAGAAAAATGAAAACTTCGCACACAAACAAAAATTGAGGGAATTTGTCACCAGGAGATTTGCCTTGCAAGAAATGTTAAAAGTTCTCCAGAGAGAAGAAAATGATATGTCAGAAACTTTGAACTACGTAAAGCAAGGAAGAGCACTGAAGAAGGAACAAATAAAAATAAAATTAAAACTTTTATTTTTCAATTCTTAATTGATCTAACAGAAAACAATTTGTTCAAAATAAAAATAAAAGCAATGTATTTGAAAATATGTCCATATATAATATAGAGCATATAATATTATATATATCCTTATGTATGTTTATGTATAAGTGAAATGAATGACAACAATGATGAGAGGGAGGAATTGGGATCACTTTGTTATAAAGTACTTATACTGAGCATGAAGATGTACGATGTTATTTGAACTTGGATTAGTTGTAAATGTATATTGTAAACTCTAGGGGAAACCACAAAACAAAGTAAAAAAAAAAAATAAGAAGCATGATATATGCTAAGAAAGCAAGAAATGGACTCACATTAGATATGCAATTAAAACCACAAATGGCAGAGGGGCACCTGGGTGGCTCAGTAGGTTCAGTGTCTGACTTCGACTCAGGTCATGATCTCACAGTTCATGAGTTTGACCCTGCATCAGGCTTTGTGCTGACAGCTCAGAGCCTGGAGCCTGCTTTGGATTCTGTGTCTCCCTTTCTCTCTGCCCCTCCCCGGCTCACACTCTGTCTATCTGTCTATCTGTCTCTCTCTCTCTCTTTCTCTCTCTCTCTCAAAAATAAAATAAAAACATAAAAAAAATTTTTTAAAAACCACAAATGGCAGAAAAAGAATGGAAGACAAAATAGGAACAAAGAACAAGGGCAATGAATAGAAAACAGTAACAAATACTGTAGATATTAATCTATATCAAAAATTACTTCCTTATTTTTAAAGTTTATATATTTATTTTTGAGAGAGAGTGTGTGAGCAGGGGAGAGGCAGAGACAGGGAGAGAGAGAATCTCAAGCAGGCTCCGAGCTGTAAGCTGTAAGCATGAACTCAAACTCACAAACTGTGAGATCATGACCTGAGGCAAAATCAAGGGATGAAACCTAACCAACTGGGCTACCCAGGCACCCCTATCAATAATTACTTTAAACATCAGTGGTCTAAAAACCCTAATTAAAAGTGAAGGATATATTAGGACATACCCAGATAAACAAAGACTGAGGGAGTTCGTCACTAGTATACCTGCCTTACAAAAAATGGTAAAGGGATTTCTCCAGGCTATAATGAAAGGACACTAGACAGCAACTTGAAGCCATACAAAGAACTAGAGAACAATGGTAAAGGTAGCTACATAGGTACACATAAAGGTCAGTAGTATTGCATATTTGGTTTGTACCTCCTCTTTTTTTCTATCTGATATATATGGCAAGTGCACAAAGCAGTAACTATAATGCTATGTTAATGGGCACTCAATAGATAAAGATGTGATTGTGACAATAACAACATAAAGAGGAAAGGATGAACTAGTAAAGAAACATAGTTGGGGTGCCTGGGTGGCTCAGTCGGTTGAGTGTCCAACTTCAGCTCAGGTCATGACCTCATGGTCTGGTCTGTGGGTTCGAGCCCTGCATCAGGCTCTGTGCTCACAGCTTGGAGCCTGGAGCCTGCTTCAGATTCTCCCTCTCTCTCTCCCTCTCTGCCCCTCCCCTGCTCACACTCTGTCTCTCTCTATCAAAAATAAATAAACATTTTTTTAAAAAATTTTTAAAAAGAAAAGAAACATAGTTTGTGTATATTGTTGAAACTAACTTGGTATAAATTCAAACTTCATTATAGATGTTCATAAAGTTATAAAGAAGTTATAAAGTTAAGATATTCATTGTAATCCCCAGGGTAACCATGAAGGAAAAAAAATTACACAAAAAAATAAATGAAAAGGAAATCAAAACAATAAAATAGAAAAAAAACAAGCAAAGAAATGGCAGTAATGGAATAATTGAGGAACAAAAAGGTATAAGAGATGTAGAAAACAAATATTTCCTTATCAGTATTTTTAATGTAAATGCATTAAAGTCTCCAATTAAAAAGCAGAGATGGGCAGAATGAATTTTAAAAAATGATCTGACTATATGTTGCCTTAAAGGGACTAACTTTGTATCCAAAGACATAAACAGGTTGAAAGTAAAAGAAAGCGGGGCGCCTGGGTGGCTCAGTCGGTTAAGCATCCGACTTCGGCTCAGGTCATGATCTCACAGTCCGTGAGTTCGAGCCCCGCATCGGGCTCTGTGCTGACAGCTCAGAGCCTGGAGCCTGCTTCGGATTCTGTGTCTCCCTCTCTCTCTCTGACCCTCCCCGACTCATGCTCTGTCTCTCTCTGTCTCAAAAATAAATAAATGTTAAAAAAAAAAAAAAGAAAGTAAAAGAAAGCAAAATGTGATTCTACGCAAGTAATAACCAAAAGAGAAATGGGATGGCTATGCCAATATAAGGCAAAATACACTTTAAGACAAAAATTATTACAAGAGACAAGGAAGGCCATTATATATTGGTAAGTCAATCCATTAAGTAGTTGTAAAAATTATAAAATCATATACACCTACAACAGATCCCCAAAACTGACAGAATTGAAGGGAGAAACACACAGGTCTACAATAATAATTGGACACTCAATAGTCCATGATCAATAATGGATAGATGAACCGACAGAAGACCCATAATGAAAACATTGAAAAACACTGAAAATAGTGAAAAACACTACACTCCAACTAGACCTAATAGACATATGTTAATGGAATGAAAACATTCCACTCAACAACAGCAGAATACATATTCTTCTCAAGTGTACATGGAACATTTTCCAGTTAGAGGGTAAGCTAGGCCACAAAACAAGTCTCAATAATTTATAAATATTGAAATCTTTCGAAGTATCTTCTCTGACCACAGCGGAATGAAATTAGAAATTAATAACAGAAGAAAAAGTAGAAAATTTACAGATATGTAGAAATTAAACAACACGCTCTTAGACAATTTATGGGTCAGAGAAAAAAATCACAAATAAAATTAGAAAGTACTTTGAAGGTGGTCAATTTTAAAACATTAAAAATGTTGTCAAAAGGTACAAACTTCCATTTATAAGATAAATAAATACTGGGGAGTAATAAGCAACATGATAACTAGAGCTAACACTACTGTATGATGTATAGAAAAGTCATTAAGAGAGCAAATCCTTTAAATTCTCATAAGGAGAACATTTTCTTCCTTTCTTCTCATTGCATCTATATGGTGTTATCATGTCATACAATCATGGTAATCACTGCGATATATGTAAATGAAGTCATCACGCTGGTGATGCATGTCAATTATTTCTCAATGAAACTGGAGGAAAATAACCATTTAGCTTAAGAAAAAAGGAAATACTTTGAGATGAATAAAAATGAAAACACAACATACCCAAACCCATAAGAATATACCAAAAGCAATGCCACTAGGGAATTTATAGTTGTAAATGCTTACATTAGAAAAAGAAACCGAGGTGGGCCACCTGGGTGGCTCAGTCAGTTAAGCATCAGACTCGAATTCTGATCAAGTCATGGTCTCACGGCTTGTGGGATCAAGCCCTACATTGGGCTCTGTGCTGACAGCATGGAGCCCGCTTGGGATTCTCTCTCTCTCTCTCTCTCTCTCTCTCTCTCTCTCTCTCTCTCTCTCTGGTTCTCCCCTGTGCATGCTCTCTCTCAAAATAAAATAAATAAACATTAAAGAAAAAAAAAGAAACCGAGGAAATAAGTTGGGGAACACCTCGTAACGTTGAACAGCTACATATGTTTACCATGCCATTACACCCCAGGTTTATGCCCTAAAGAAACACTTAAGTATTTTCTCTTACAGATGTGTACAAGAATGCTCAGAGGAGCAGTATTTGAAATCATAAGAATTTAGAAATAATTAAAATGTCTACTAGCATAAGAACAGATGAGAAATTTTAGTATATGCATACACGGGGGCATTCTACAGCTCTGGAAATGAGCTGTACAGAGCTGAATGAATCACCATAATGATACAATTAAAATATTAAAACAAAACAATACTATATATATTGCTTTAATTTAATTTGTATACGTATCTAACGAAGTATAAAATAATAAATAAAATTTGTAACCACTATTTCAAATTCACAATGATGATTAACTTTGGTTAGGAGGTTGGAAATGAGATCCGGAAGGATTAGGGAACAGTTCTCTGAATCGAATATTTTCTATTTTAAGCTGGATTGTAAGTATGTTTCATATTGCTATTTAATATATAATTCTCTCTTCCTCTCTCGATTTCGCTCCTTTTTGAAATCACTTCATGATAAAAATAAAATGTATAGATATATATTCTAATAAAAGAAGGTGACCAAATCAATAATATAACTTTATGTGTTAACAAAATAGGGGGGGAAAAGAGCAAGCTAAAATCTTGCAGAAGGATGGAAATAATAAATATTACAACTGATACAAATGAAATATAGAATAGAAAAACAATAGAAAGTATCAATAAAGCCAAAAGTTGTTCTATGAAAACAGTGACAAACATTCATCAAAGTTGACCAAGAAAACAACTATCTGAAAGCACTAGAGAGTAAGCTAAGGAAGGTGGAAATTGAACGGAGGTCTACAGGTGGAAACAGGCAATATCACCAGGAGAGTTTCCTGGTTTTATAGTTCTTGGCCTGAGGACAAGTCTCGGTCAGGGCCAAACTGGGCAGCCAACACTCCGATATAAGACATGCAGTCTTGCTGGTTTAAAGAATTGGGTGAGGGGCACCTGGGTGGCTCAGTTGGTTAGGCAACTGACTCTTGATTTCGGCACAGGTCATGATCTCACGGTTTGTGAGTTTGAATCCCGCATCGGGCTCTATACTGTCACTATGTGGAGCCTGCTTGGGACTCCCCCCCCCTCCCTCCCTCCCTCCCCCACTCATATATGTGCTCGCTCTTTCTCAAAATAAATGAATAAACTTAAAAAAAATTCTTTTAAAGAGTCAGGAGATATGGTTTTGGGCAAACATGGCAGCTGGAAATGAAGGGACAAATCTCAGTAAATACCATATAAACTTTGCCCAAATTCTCTGTTGACCTCTGAATTACACATGCACAGCACATACTCTAAACAACCCAGCTAAGCTAACCGAGATGATTCAGAGCTAAACTGTTTCCCATGACAGGAAAGGCAGACTTTGGAGTTTGAGTTCAGCCAAGTAAAGTAAAAAAGAAAAATGGGAACTATTCAAAGGAACGTAACAGAATTTAAGTCTTAATGTATTATTTACAATGTCCATAATAAATTCCAAATTACTACACATACAAAGAAATAGGAAAATGTGACCCATCCCCTCCACCCCCCAAAAAGGTAATCGATGGAAACCAACCCCAAGATGTCTTGGCTGTAGGAATAAACAGTATGATTCAAGGCAGCCATCATATGGAGGAGCTAGAGAGTATAATGCTAAGTGAAATAAGTCAGTCAGTCAGGGGGCACCTGGGCGCTTTAGTTGGTTAAGCTTCCGACTCGTGATTTCAGCTCAGGTCATGATCTTTTGGTCGTGAGATCAAAGCCCTGCATCAGGCTCCGCGCTGGGCATAGAGCCTGCTTAAGATTCTCCCTTCCTCTCCCTCTGTCCCTCCCACACTCACACATACATTCTCTTTCTCTTTCTCTCTCTCTCTCTCTCTCTCTAAATAAATAAATAAATAAATAAATCCATCAGGAAAGACAAATACCATATAATTTCACTGACATGTGGAATTTAAGAAACAAAATAATCAAGGAAAGGGGAAAAAATAAGATAGAGAAAGAGACAAATCAAGAAAAAACTCTTAACTGTAGAGAACAAACTGATGGTTACCAGAGGAGAGGTGTGGGGGAGGGGGGGAATGGGTTAAATAGGTGATGGGGATTAAGGAGTACACTTGTTGTGATGAGCACAGAGTGATGTATGAAAGTGTTGAATCACTATATTATGCACCTAAAATTAATAATACACTCTATGTTAACTAACTGGAATAAAAATGTAAAAAAGAGAATAAAGCAGCCATCATAATAATGCTCAAGGATGTGAAGGAAAATATCCTCATAATGAGTTAATGGATAGGATATCTTAAAGGACAAAAATCAAAACTGTTAAAAAAAAAAAAGGTGGGGCGCCTGGGTGGCTCAGTTGGTTAAGCATCCAACTTGGCTCAGGTCATGATCTTAAGGTTTGTGAGTTTGAGCCCCACATTGGGCTTGCTGCTGTCAGTACACAGTCTGCTATGGATCCTCTGTCCCCCTCTGTCTCTGCCCCTCCCCGCTTGCACTCTCTCAAAAATAAGTAAACATTTAAAAAAACTATAAAAAGAACCAAATGTTCTATTCTAGAAGTAAAATATTCTTTACTACCATACTATTTCCTATTTTAGCATTCTAAGAAAGTATTCTAGAAGCAAAAATACAATATGTGAAAAAAAAATGAAATTTCCCTGAGTGGGTTTCAAAGCATATTGACAATGACAGATGAAAGAGTCAGTGACCTTGAAGATAGATTAGTAGAAATGATTCAAACTGAAGAAGAGAAAACAAAATTGGGGGGAAAAATGAAACAGCCTCAGGGACCTGTGGGACAATGTCAAATATTTTACCATTTATCTAATTAAGTCTCACATGAAGAAAACGAGTGGAATATGAAAAAATACGTTTGATAAAATAATGACTGAAATTTCCCCATATTTAGTAAAAACAAAAACTTACATATCCAAGGATACCAAAAAATTCCAAAGAGGATAAATTTGAAGAAAATGACAGCTAGGAACATCATAGTCCAATAGTCCTCAAAAGATGAGCCATGGACGTCTAGAGATACCTGAGATATTTTGGTAGAGTCTTGCAAGGTCAAAACTCTTCAGAATAATATGAAGAGAATATGTACCACTTTCACTGGTTGACATTTACACTAATGAGGCAAAAGCAATAGTTGGTCAAACGGCTGCCACCTTACCACGAATCAAGGCAGTGGTACCAAACTATAGTAACAGTCGTTATCTTCTACACCACCAGAAACTCTGATTTAAAAAACAAGAAAAGAAGAAAAAAAGCCAGCTTTATTTTATTTATTTAATTAAAAAAATTTTTTTAATGTTTATTTACTCTTGAAGGAGAGAGATAGAATGCGAGTCGGGGAGGGGCAGAGAGAGAGGGAGACACAGAATCCGAAGCAGGTTCCAGGCTCTGAGCTGTCAGCACAGAGTCCAATGCGGGGCTCGAACCCACAATCTGTGAGATCATGACCTGAGTGAACTTGGTTGCCCAACCGACTGAGCCACCCAGGCTCCCCAAAAGCCAATTTTATTTAAGAATGGGTTGATGAATCAGGAGGTGCCTGTCTTGATGAATCAGTACAAATTATTAACTTGACTAAACTTTGACCTTTGCGTATATATCTTTTTTAAATTAATAGACTGGATTTCTTACAGCAGTTTTAGGTTTACAGAAAAACTGAGCAGATGGCAGAGTTCCCACATACTCTCTTTTCCCTACTCACAGTTGCCCTATTTTTAGCATCTTGCCTTAGTGGGATCCATTTGTTATAAATGATGAGCCAATGTTGATACATTATTATTAACTGAAGTCCATAGTTTACATGAGAGTTCAGTGCGTTGTAAAGTTCTACGGATTTTGTAGGTCATACAGCCACATTGCAGTATCACACAGACTAGTTACAGTGCCTAAAAATACCCTGTGGTCCACCTATTCATCCTTTCCCCCCTCCCTCAACCCCCTTGGAAATAACTGATACTGTATTGTCTCCAAAAGTTTGCCTTTTCCAGAATGTCATATGGTTGGAATCATCCAATATGTAACCTTTCAGATTGGTTTCTTTCACTGATCGATATGCATTTAATGTTCCCCCATGTCTTTTCATGGCTTGATCATTTCTTTTCATTGCTGAAAAATAAATATCCCATTCTACTGATCTACCAGTTTATTTACCCCATTCACCCATTGAAGGACATCTTGGTTCAATAGTAACTCTTAAATACTGCTGCTAAACTAAGCTGTGTGGAAAAACATGGAGGGATGGGCATGTGGGGATTGTCTGGGAAGGAGTATGAGTGAACTCTCTGAAGAGATGAGAATATCTCATCTTGTCATATGGTTTTGGGTTACCCAAATATATTCATTTGCCAAAATTCATTGAATGGTACACTAAAGCTTATGCTTTCACTGTATATAAAGCTTACCTCAGAAAAACACAGAAATAAATATTGAACTCTAATGAATGATAGGCACACTACATATTGAATGAAGTATACTGATGTCTACAACTTATATATTTTAACTTACATATTTTAAAATGCATTAAAAAATAAGATGGATTGATAATGCATAGAGGGATCAACAGATAGATGGTTGGATGAATATGTGATAAAACAAATTCACTGCTAATTGTAGAATCTAAGTCACGAGTATACATGATTCACTGTACAGATACTTCACTTTTTCAATATATTTGACAATTTTCATAATAAAATGTTGGGGAAAATTATGCATAAAAGGAAATACTATTGACTTCGGATGTTGAAACTCTGGAATATTTTTCAAGTTATTTTATTATTTTTTAAAATGTTTATTATTTATTTTTGAGAGAAAGAGAGAGAGAGACAGCACAAGCAGGGGAGGGGTAGAGAGAGAGGGAGACACAGAATCTGAAGCAGGCTCCAGGCTCCAAGCTGTCAGCCCAGAGCCTGACGGGGGGTTTGAACCCACAAGCCATGAGACCACGATCTGAGCCGAAGTCAGACGCTTAACCATCTGAGCCACCCAGGAGCCCCAAGTTATATTTAATGGTGCAGAATAACTTTACAAAGAAAAAAATGCACTTTAGGTTTTTTAAAATTTCCTACCATTTCCATGAAAGCAGAAAAAAAAATAGGTGTTTTTTCCATCATAAATTAATCAGTGGAAGATAGCTTTCTATATAAACATCCATTATAAATGTAAATTTTAAGTTATTTTAATAAGGATAAATTACATGAAGCACAGTTTCTTTGAGCATTCATAGTGCATTATATGGATTGCATGAGTCCGATTTTAGACGTCCTCAAAAGCTTCATAGCCTAATTACATCATAGCCACTGACTGGTTGCAGGACTTTATTTAGAAAATGTAACCTCTCTATTAGAGACATCTTTAAAAAGGATATTAAAATGCCTGACTCGCTTCAGAAATACTGTGAAATAAAATAAAATGATGGATACAAAGGCACCTTAAAAAATTAATGATACGAAGTCTGCTGAAATGTTATTAAAACATTTTCCTCTCTTAATCCATGTTGAATGCTGGCCTTTAGAACGGCATGAATATTACTCTAATGCATTTGTCGAAGAACTGATTAAATCTGTTGCAGTCTTTGTGATTATAAAATCATTGCTCTTACGCACTTAATTACCCTACTTTTGTCTATTCAAGAAAAAAGGAAAAAAGCTCTTATAGCTATAGGGATCTTGCCTCACTTGATTGCTTCCAGAGGGCCAGGCAGTAAAGTACTGAAAAACTGTGCTTTCTTTATTAATTGGGGATAATGAATGCTGGTGAATCAGAACGTGCAACTTCCTTTTTCTTTGTAAAAAGGCAACTAGATGCTGGGCTTCAAAGTGACAGTTCCATTTCAGGGGAAAGTCCTCTAAGCTGGGACACAGAATGCCAAACTCTCACGCTTCACTGGTCCCATTTGCCCATCTAGGCAAAGCTAGATGAATTTTCTGAAATTGAAATTACTCCATCCTTCTCTGTTATTGACTAATTCCCTGATCGCTCGTACCTATTTGACTTTTAACCTGACTCTAAAAGCCAGAAAAATTTGGGGGAAAGACTGCTACTAACTCAAATATCAAACAGAAAAAACAAGTCATAACCAATTTTTCCGGAAATCCATTACTTGACTTTCTTCTGAACCACCAGCTCCCTTTGCTAGAGTTTAACGTTGTTCTCGTGTAAAAAAAAAACTTACCAAGCTTGAACTCAGATTTTATTTTACCCCTTGCCTTTCTATTAAAAGAAATAGAAAATTTTCCTAAGAAGTGTTCTCATTTTTAAAAATTAAAACAGACACCTCTAGTTTAAAACTTTTGCCTTAAATCAGCTTATTTTATAAAGGAAGTCCTATTTTTGTAGAGACCTGTAACATAATCAAGTTTAAAACCACAAGGAACTTCTTTTCTTGAGTCACTTTTTCTTACCAAATAGTGGTTCTTACCAAGTGGTTTCCTTTCAGGGCACATTTTACTCACTGATTACAAACTCCTAAAAACAAGTGGTGTGTGTGTGTGTGTGTGTGTGTGTGTGTGTGTGTGTGTAGCCCAACATTAGAAACTCACCTGCAATTAAACCGGTTCCTACTTGGCTAAACACCCAACATAGTCATAACCAGGAACTGTCATTAAAATATAGTGATGTTGTATGTTCTTTTTAAAAATATATGGTAACTGACTTTTTTTAAAAGTTTTTATTAGTCTAATTAGAAAACGGGATATTTTCCACACATGGACATAATTCTACTTATTCTGTAAATCGGTAGGTACTCCTTTTGAAGTATTTGAATCAATCTATTTATACATTGTCCCCTATGATAAATTAGAGAAGTGTTCTAAATTATTCAGTCCCTCCCTCTGCCACGTGAACTTCTAATGAGGATTATTTCCCCATCTCATTGATCTTGGGTGCACTAATGAATCAACTTGCTTTGGCCCACAGCATAATAGCAAATGTGAGTACAGGCCTTAAATAAGTGGCTTGACTTGGCTGCTTATGCGTGGTGGTCCACCAGGAAAAGAATGTATCTCAGGTAGTTAATGGGATTACGAAAACACATGGAGCACAACTGATCCCAGCCTGAAGCTTTGATACAAGCCTCGCTGACCTGCCATGGAAATAGAGCTGTCCTAGCTCATCTACACACCCATGAACAAGGGAAAATAAATGCATGTTTTTGCGACCCACTGAGTTTGGGGGCTATTTGTCACTCCGCTCTTACACAATAGCTGACTAATATATTCCATAGTTTTGTGTGTTCAATGGCATAGACATGGTGATAAGCGACTGACACGGTCATATCCTTATATTAACTCTGGGTCCCCAAATCTGCAATGACCAGGAGCTTTGGAGACTCAAATGATCATGCAGATCCCAATAACCAGTGTTTCTTGCCACCATCAATGGGAACCCTAGGCCAATTGGAAATACTAGCTAATCTTCCATAATGAAGTTGGGGAAAAAGAAATAGAGTAAAGGAGCCAGCAAAAATGTGTGAAAGCTCCAAAGATTCTGTAAGAGTTCAAGAGAAATAGCAAGAGCGGAGAAGAAGGTATGTATTTAACCAGGTAAATCACCTTCCACTCCACTGGCCAAACAATCAGTGATACAGTCCAGCTCTGAATTCTCTCTGAGAGTCACGGGGCCTGAAGTGTTCCCCTCTGCCAGCGTCTCCTCTCTCTTCCTCTCTCTGCAACTAGCTACTTGAGTACTTCTTCCACCCAGAGCTCAGGGTACTGGGAACAGGTTTCCCAGAGAAAAGGAGATGGGTTTATGTAGTATCTTTTTAATACTTCAAAAATCTGCTTCTGGGAAGCTTTTCTTCTCTGCAGTCTCTCTCTGATTTTGTTAGAGGAGCAGCACAGGAAGGAATAAGAAGTTGGATACATCCCTGAGATGCTTATTTTCAGAGAGGGGCTACTTACTTTCACATTTGCATATTCTAGCAATAGATCTGTTTCTATTGGTCAAGGTTCATGATGCAGTTCTTGGCAACAGTCCAGAGGAAAATTAATTTATATAGTTTTAAAGTGAGGCATTGGGCTACTATCTTGATTAATTATAAAAATGTTCTCCCATCTTCCTATCATAAGAATAATTTCAATGTATTTCGCCTATAAATAATTTTTATGTACTGTAAGAATTTTTCCTATGCTTACAATCTAGTGAGTCTCAACATTTTTCTCCGTTCACACTAATGACTTAAAGCTGTTTCCACGAGGGCCATCTAGATTACACAGTGTTTTTTTTTCCACAATCATTATTTGTAATGGCCGCCTAATCTCTCATTGAGTGGATGTACCATAATCTGATTAACAATTTCCTCTTGTTGCATTTTTAAAAAATTTTTAAATTTATTATTTTTGAGAGAGACAGACAGAGCGTGAGTGGGGGAGGTGTAGAGACAAAGGGAGACACAAAATCTGAAGCAGTCTCCAGGCTGTGAACTGTCAGCACAGAGCCCGACGCGGGGTTTGAACTCGTGAACCACGAGATCATGACCTGAGTTGAAGCTAGACCTTTAACCGAGTGAGCCACCTAAGCACCCTTCTCTCGTTGGGATTTTTAAGCTGTGACCAACTTTTTTGCTATTACGAATAACTTTCCTGTAATGGATTATGAACTTATGTCATATATTTTTTTAACCTTTTGATTATTTCTTTAGTACAAATTCCCAAAAGATTCTTTGGGGCCAGAGGATATGAATACTTTAAAATCACTTAATAGCTATTGCTTAAAACCACTTCTAATAGACTTTTGTAATCCCAATGATAATGTATGAGAGGACTTGTTTTACTCTTTCCTGACAAATATTGAATATTATTAGGAATGTTGCTTTGTTTCATAGCCAAATGAATGGAAGAAAAAAAGAACTTTATTGTCATTTTCATTGTTACTTTTAATTTATTATTTATTTTTTAACGCTTATTTATTTTTGAAAGAGAGAGAGAGCGTGAGCAGGGGAGGGGCAGAGAGAGAGGGACAAACAGAATCCGAAGGAGGCTCCAGGCTCTGAGCTGTCAGCACAGAGCCCGACGTGGGGCTCAAACTCACAAATTGTGAGATCATGACCAGACACTTAACCGACTGAGCCACCCAGGTGCCCCTTCATTGTTACCTTTTAAATTAAAAGTGAAATGGACATTTTCCCATGTTGGTTAACTAGATGATCTCCTCTTCTCAATATGTAAATAGATACTATATTTTATTATACCACAAAAGTACTGAAGTAGCTTTCAGGTAGTGCCTATCAATAATAAAACATGCTTATTGTTTCTTTTTTATGTGGATCTCTATGTGTATTATTCTACAGATTTGTATACAAACCTATTCTCACAGAATGGGTATGTAAGTTGGGAGCATTCTTTAAGAAAAAAAAAAAAACAGAGCAATGGCAAAATCTTTCTGAAAAAATAATTGCTAGAACATTTTATCAGCCATTTACCTTGATCCAAAAGCATTGAGTTTATAGAGGGATCTAATCAACCTAGCAAATCAGCCAAAAACAACAGTACATGACAGATCAAATTCCATTTGAACAAACACCTCACAGAGGGCAGAAGTGGGACCAATGGAGAAAGGCTGAGAGGAGACAAGATTTTTGCTAACGATAGGAAGAACTTTCTAGCAATTAGCTCAAACCCAGATCGTGCCCGGCCTGCCTGGAGAAGGAGCAAGTTTCATATCACGCCGCTCCAGCAAAGACGGTGTGAGGTCGTTTGGGATAACGCACGGGTACGAGGGAGGCCCGGTGCTGAGAGGAGGGATGGTGTGGAAGTCCCTTCCTGCTCTATTTTCCCTAGCAGGCCTGGCCCTCTGGGGCCCAGGAAGAGGGGACTGATTGGTATAGGACAGAGAAAGAGGAAGAACCTGTCCTTCTCCTCTTGAGGCGGGGCTTCCCCTTGCCAGAATTTTGAAATAGTCAGACTTTATCTTGGGCATCTTCCCACTTCCCTTCCTGTACTTTAGCTCTACCATCTCCTCCACACCTCGGCTGCCCCCCATGCCGAAGGGGCATCACCACCAAGCAGGACCACTCCCACCACATTCCTCCACACGCTCCAACCATTTCCAACGACCCATTCTTCTCACACTGGTCGCCTCAGCTAGGTGTGGACCACTTCACTCTAAAATGTGAATGACCGATAGCCCGTGACCTTCCCAGCCAGACAGGAGATTACAAACCACGCTGTTTCTAAAACCAATGGCATCTTTAACTGACAACACGTAGCAAATTAAACTCTAATTAATAGCCCTCCCAGAGTTCAAATCCAAGCTCCATTACTTACTGTATGGTGAACGCGAAGAAATCACGAAGCTACCCTGTGCCTCAGTGTTCTCATCTGTAAATGAGGAAGATTTATTGTTAAGGGAAATGTTGGTTACTGTTCTCCCCTTGGGCCATCCTCCCCACAGAGGTGTGCACAATCACGGATTTCCTGCTGTCTTCCTTCTGTCTCCGTTTCAATGTCCATAACCCACAATCTGTGGACTGGAAGGTGAGTATCTAAGCCAGAGTTCGGGTGGCTGAGATCCCTATGTAAACAGAGGGCTTCCACAAGTTCAGCTGCTCCTACCATCCCTTTCCATTTCATGGTTTCCTGCCATTCCATCGTTTACGTTTTCCCCTTCTATTTTTTTTTAATTTTTTAAACCTATTTAAATTTCTTTTTGAGAGAGTGAGAGCGGGGGATGGGCAGAGAGAGAGAGGGGGACAAAGGATCGGAAGCAGGCTCTGCGCTGACAGCAGAGACCCAGATGCGGGGCTCAAACTCACAAACCATGAGATCATGATCTGAGCCGAAGTCTGAAATTTAACCAACTGAGCCACCCAGGCGCCCCTACATTTTCCCCTTTTCTGAATGTTTCTTTTGTTATTTTTGTTTGACTGATGGTTGGACTGGGGTGTTATATTTTTATATGTAAGTTTGCTTGACTTATTTTCAATATTTCTGATGTTCTAGTACATATATTTAAATACCTTTCCTCTTGGGTAGCATGTAGACTAGAAACCACAGATTTTGTAAAGGCATACTTCTGTGTCCACTCATCGTTACACGGTTTTTAACTTCCACTTGATTTTCTCCTTAACCCAAGAGTTATTTAGTAACGTGTTTTTAATTTTTTTTTAATGTATGACTTTGGTGGGTATTATTATTGATTCAATTTGTGAAATCTTACTGCCTTTGTATTCTTTAGGCACTAGAAGGCCAGCAGCCATGGGGTTGGGGTGGGGGGCGCCTGGGTGGCTCAGTCGGTTAAGCGTCTGACTTCGGCTCAGATCATGATCTCACAGCTCATGAGTTCGAGCCCCGCATCGGGCTCTGTGCTGACCGCTCAGAGTCTGGAGCCTGCTCAGGATTCTGTGTCTCCCTCTGTCTCTCTCTCTGCCCTTTCCCTGCCCTTCCCCCACTTAACGCTCTGTCTCTTTTTCTCAAAAATAAACATTAAAACAATTTTTTTAAAAAAGAAGGCCAGCGGCCATTTGGTGGCTCTGTCTTCTCCAGATCTCCTGTCTCTATATTGGTATCTCTATAAATGACGCTAACTCTCAGAAGTTTATACGAGGTGCAGATGGGCTATAAATGAAAGGATGTTTCATTATATATATTTAAAAAATTGAGAACACAGTACAGTGCTTTCAGTAAACAATAGCAACAGGTACCCATTTAAGTGATATTCCACCACAACAAACCAACTGTGTTCTCTTAATATGGTGAAAACTGATGGAACCTTAATTAAAACAAAAGAATGCTAAACGAGAAAAATAAAAATCATCGTGTGTGTGTGTGTGTGTGTGTGTGTGTGTGTAATGCAACATCTGTGCAGGTAAAGCACTTATCTTCACACGGTAAATTAAAATTTGGCAATGTCTCCTACTGGTTTAAGCAAGGGAAGTTTAATTATGTAACTGTTGTTACTTTTATAACCGCATTTGGGAGTTCTCTGCTGATTATAAGATTGCCTTATCGTAATGAGAGAACAGAGGTGACATCCTCCCCAACTGGGCCAGTTGTTTACTTATTTAAATATTTATCTTTTTCCCACAGGTACCAGAGACCAAGTCAGCAGTCGTGTTACTGTTAAGATTAAGAGAACATAATCAACCTTATAACTGGGTCTTAAAAGGTGCCCAGAAAGCACCGGTCTGGGGGTTTCCCAAGATTCAGAACTTTCAGGGCTAAAGTGGGGACAGTCCCAGACTAACCAGGACAGTGGGCTGCCCTCATTCTTTCCCAAGAGTAAACTACAGCATTATCCTGGGCCGATCTTAGCAGCCAGCAGACTAAGCTAACTCCTTGGCTTTGTATGATTTAAGGGCCACCAGAAAGGCCATTCTGCCCTTCAAATGACCCTCAAACTCTAAGAGTGCTGTCTTTCCTGACCTGCCATTTCCACCATCCTCCTAAGTTATTCCCTCACATATTTTTCTTTTCAGCTGGAATTAGACATCAAAGACCCAGGCATTAGCTCTAAAGGCCTTTGTTGCAAAGCCCAAATCTGGAAAAGAAGATGTTTTTAAGACTCTCTTCTCATCTCACAGCCCAAGGAGCCCTTTGAAAAGCATTAACATCCAGGGTGGTGCAGGTGACACAGAATTAATTCCAGGTTTCCCTCTGTATCCTCAGCTTCCTCGCTTCTGTATCCTCCCTCAGGCCATCAGTCCCTTTGTTCTATCACCGCTCCCCCCCCCCTCCTGCCCTCACCCTCGTATAACAAACCCTCTCCCAGAACTAGAGGCCATAGGTGGATTTACACTACAGCGTAAGGTGTAGAATAAGGTTTAGGCCTTCAAAAAGTTTAAAGAGTTACTTCTTTGGAGGACACATGCTTTTTAAGCGGGAGTAAAGCCTCTGTTTGTCCTAAGTCAAAGAAAAGAGGCACAAAGTAGGAAATTCCAGGAACATGCATGAACAGCAGAAAATCTGCAATGGCCACACAGTCACTTAGGCAAGTAATCTCCCTGGCCTGCAGTCCTACAGACAGTGAAGTAATCTCCCTGCCCATCCAACATTTGTTGAGCACTTACTACGAGCCAGGCACACTGGACTACTGAGATCAAGGAGACAGCAATTCTACCCACAGGCACCGCTGGTCCAGCAGGGGGGAGACACATGTGCAATAGATGTGTGCTGTATAGACGTGTGCCTGAGGTGTGCTGGGAGCAGGCAGGGGGAGCCCTGGGTGACAGTACTCAGGGGAGTCAGGGGTTGCAGGGACAGGCACGGCGAACACAGAGTTTAAGCCCACAACACCTGTGCTCCTAAAACCTCCTAAAATTCTCCCTTGACCCAACCTCCCTCTGAAACTGAGTTTTTGAACTCAAAATATCTTCTCTGACTACTAAAAACCTCTAAACATAAAAGTTGGAAGAAAAAATATATAAATTATGTAAAATATATAAAATTGAAATAAATTTCATAGTGTAAATAATTTATTCAATTGTAAAGGAATCACTAACTCAATAAAAACTACTTTTCTGGGGGAATAATGATTCAAAAACCTAAATAAAAGGAAAGACTTTAGCTTTTGTAGATAATGGGCTTGAGGTTTTTTTTTTTCTTTTAAGTTGCTTGGCTTTTATCTCTTTCTGTTTCATTTCCCAGAAATAAACACTGTTTCCATTCCATTATTTCTACTTTCCAATTATATGACATACTAAGTGAATCATCTTTCATGCTTTGTCTCACAATTAAAGCTTTCAACCCACATTCCCCTCTTCTGATTTTTATAGATCAGAAATTTAACTAATTGAATTAAGGGGAGGGCCTAAGTTTGTTACTACTTTTTTCAACAGCAGAGCTTGGCACCTTCTTTGAGAAGCACTCCACATTTTCAAGGAGCTCATGGAGATGAATAAACCTGACATTACCCACCTCCATGGTATCAGTGGACAAACCAAGACTCATCAAAGGTCAGCTGTGAATGGAAGTCTTGGGTTGCAAGAAGAATCACTCAGGAAAGTTGGAGACCCTTCACCAAACCTCTTGGTCAGACACTGTCTCCATATGTTTACTCAGATGGCAACCCTAAGCACAAGGGGCTAATTAAATCAAAAAGAAGAATTACTCATTAGGGAGAAGTGGAAGGTGACGTCACCTCTAAGGTCCCTCGCAAGTCTAAGATTCTGTAAAATTATTCTTCGGGAAGTTTGAGAACCTTGATTTGATGGTTCTTGCCTTCTGCCAGTGAACCATGGATTTCGAGTAGGTGCCTCCTTCCATCAGTTGTCCCGCAAGGAAACAACAGACTGACCCAACTCTTAAATCTGGACTCCCCGCTACAGCTGCCACCCCAAACCAGAAATCAGCCCAAAGTTTAACACTGAGTGAGCATGTTATGTATACAGGCTTGTAAACTAGGTCCTCGGCGATTTTTTAGTAGTTGGGAACACTGAAAAATTTAAAACACCATGAAAGTTAAAAAAAAAAAAAACTTTAATGTTTACTTATTTTTAAGAGAGAGAGCAGGCGAGGGGCAGAGAAAGAGGGAGACACAGAATCTGAAGAAGGCTCCAAACTCTGAGCTGTCAGCCCAGAGCCCGACACGGGGCTCGAACCCCCCAACTGTGAGATCATGACCTGAGCCGAAGTCAGACGCTTAACCAACTGAACCAGCCAGGCGCCCCTAAAACACCATGAGAGTTTAAAAAAAAATACGACAAAAAGATGTCATCTGAAAATCTTGTACGGTGATAAGATGAACAGATAGTTTACAAGTCCAGCACTGTTTACTAACTGTGTGACCATGAGCCATTATCACTAATCCTTTACCACATCCGTAAAAGGGGGCATTAATAATTCTTTCCTCTTAAAGCTGCAGTGAGGATTCAGCGAGGTGCCCATGCTATATGCTGAACAGGGCCTGGCATAGAGGAAGCTCGACTCCTCCATTTGACCGTCTGGGCACCTCCCTTCTCCTCTCCACCTCCCTGGGGGCTGCCTTCTGCTTGGATTTGGTCACCTGAGGGCACCAGGGAGGCAGGAGAGGGAAGATGAGATGTATATACTATGGCTCTCTACCTGGAGGGTCATCACAGGGCCGCTGAGGTCTCTCGACAGGTAACCTCAAAGCCGAGATGAGGTGACCGTGCCTGCCTTAGGTTGCCCCTGTCCATGGTTTCCTACGCACTCCCTGTGGCACTGTGAATAGTCCCTTTGTTGACCTCTCCTCAGGTCACCCTGCTGGGGTGCACCATGGGATCAAGTAGCTGTACGGAGCGGCGGTGATTTTTTTTTTTTTTTTTGGAGTAGAAGTTTAAGCACCAACCAAATTATAATACAGACACCGCGAAATACATACTGTAATGCAACTAAACTCCCCCACCCGCAGAAGGTGGTTGGGATACTTCAGACCATTCCCTACTTCTCAGACCTCTTCATTACACGCCTCAGGAGTAGCTTTCTCTTTGGGAAAAAGCCTCCGGTCACTTACGGTTTCCCCAATTTAGAAAACAACAATAACTGGGGCGCCCGGGTGGTTCAGTCGGTCGGGCACCCGACTTCGGCTCAGGTCATGAGCCTGCGTCAAATTCCGTGTCTCCCCTCTCCCGCTCACACTCTGCCTCTCGCTCTCCTTCAAAAATAAATAAACATTAAAAAAAAAGAAAATAACAAAAACAATGAGAAATTTTTTAGTGCACGTACGTCACTAACATTGATGTTGCTTATCTGAAACGTATTCACCGCCTGTATTCAAATCTAGCTGGATAGCCTGTGTGTTATTTGGCAACCCTACCGGTCATGGGAGGATTTGGACCCTTTCACTCATTGTTTCATAAGTGCATATTTAAGAAGACACTTGCCTTTAAAACGGGGTGGGAAAGTCAGGCTTCGTGATGAACCCGTACCTCCTTATGCAAAAATACGTTCGCTACCCACCTGAGTTCACAAGAGCGTACAGAGAGGCCAACTCTGGGTCACATTCTATTCGCGACACGCCAGCTGTGTCTGCCCTTCCCTCCATCCCTGCCACGTGCAACTTGTCCTACACACCACTCCTGCCCGAGGAGACTAAGTAGTCCGGCTGGTTGGACCAGGAGAAGGACCACTGCCTGACGGTGACCGAAGTTACCTGGTACGGAAAGGTGAGCTGAACCAATCAGATTTCTGGTACCTCCAGAGAATTTCGACTATGACAATGCGGTCACTAGCAATGGCAGCTGTGGGAACTGAAAAGATGCCCTGATAAGCCTTGTGCAAACTGAATTTGTAAGAAGCAGAAGTTGGGGTAGAGGAAAATAGAGTCATCAAAAAGAAAGAATCCAACTGCAGAGAAGAAATCAGCAGACTTGCAAAGAATAGCTAGGGTCCGTTAATGAAGGAGCACCATGGGAAAGCTCCATTCACTCAAGGTCTCCAGAGCCTCTCAGGCTGCAAAACCAGCCTCTGGTTCCTGTCTCCTCGAGGCTCAGTTGTGTCGCTTTCTCTTGCATGGTGAAGGATGCACATCCCTTCTATACTTAAAATGCTTCCTTCTCGGGGCGCCTGGCTGGCTTAGTCAGTCAAGACTTAACAACCTTCATTGTTAGGAAGGTCTTCCATATCCAACCACATTTTCATCACCCATATTTCTTCAGCCTAATAAAACATGCCTCCAAGGCTCTCCCTCTATGGCCCAGAGACTTTCATCAGCTACTTTGGATTATTGAATATTTCTTATTACCACTTCCACCTTTGTCTGATTTCTCACATTCCTGTAGAGGCAAGTATGGATATAGAAATATCCGTTTAATAAGCTAAAGTGACTTCCACACCTTGGCTGCAGTACACAAAATACAACAATCAACATTTCAATGAGACCCTGTGCCTGATAATTCAGGAATAACTCATACAAGATCTTGACAGCTTTGACACCGATGACAAAATCATTCCCTTTCCCAATATCAAGCAGTAATAAAGTTGGCAAAGCACATTTGAAACTCCCAAGGAAACAAGTTACAAATGATTCTACGTAAACAATTCTACGTCAATAAAATGACTTCAACCCCCGCTTTGTTGACAGAGATGCGGAAACCTCAGGTTCCAAGGGGTCCTAAAGAAAATGGACAAGGACTCCAGTAATGAATACCACCAGGAATTTAAGTATTAGAAGCCAGGGATTTGAGAAACTCATCGGTAAGGCATCTACAAGACTTGGTAAGTGGGTGTTATTACGACAGGCGGTTCACTTTTGGCATCAGCTTGCCAGATTATATACAAAATAAGAAACACAGAAAAGGAATTTCAGAGCTTCAATCTATTTAACATTTTTTTAAATTTTTTATTAAAAAAATTTTTTAATGTTTATTCATTTTTGAAAGAGAGACAGAGACAGAGACAGAGCATGAGTGGGGGAGGGGCAGAGAGAGAGAGCGAGACACAGAATCCAAAGCAGGCTCCAACCTCCGAGCTGTCAGCACAGAGCCCGACGTGGGGCTCGAACTCACGGACTGTGAGATTATGACCTGAGCTGAAGTCAGGTGCCCCAAAAGAAATTTTTTTTAAGTTCATTTTCAGTAATCTCTGCATTCAACGTGGGGCTCAAACCCATGATCCCAAGATCAAGAGTCACATGCTCTTCCAAAACTGAGCCAGGCAGGTGCCCAGCGTTTCACTCTAAATTCACTTTTGCTTGAAGCTAGTACATACAATGCTGTGCCCTGCTTAACTGGCACAGTCCATCTGGAAAATACATAGTTCCAGAGCCTCAAAAAGTTGGTAAACTTGTAATGTGCAGGAGTAGTGAATGATAGCAATGTACGTGTAGGATAGCATATAATCCAAAAGCAGTGATGGGAGCAAGAGAAGAGATTTAAACCAATTGAGCAAAGATTTGTGATAATAATTACTCAAAATGTGGCTAATATAAGCAAACTCATGATGCCATTTTAAGGGTTCAATTATGGTGTCTGGTCATGTCAATTTTATAACAAAAAGCATTGAGAGACAAACATTTACAGCAATAAATAGGAACATTTTATTAACAGAAGCCATAATAAATAATGATAAAAATAATAATCTTGCATTTATGTTCCAAATATAGCAATAAATACATAACATAAAAATGTATAAAAATAAGGTAAAAATGTAACTACAATGAAGAGATTTTAATCCTCTGCTTTCAGAACACTATCAAAAAGAGTATTAATAAGGATACTACAGATCTGAATAATTTATTATATTGCTCAGTACCTCTTAGATAAAGATCTGCAGGCAATCCCTCTCAGGGCTCACAGCCAAGACAGAATTTCCTCTCCTGATGAAGAGATACTCTTTTTTAGCTCTGCAAAACTTTGAAAGCATTTAAGAGAGATTCTGAAATATAAAACCCATGTAGTTCCTATTTTGTTGAGGATGCTAGAAAGCGCAGGGCCAGACTTTGCTCTTAACAATGTCATTTCCTTAAGCCATGACTTTTTAATATAGTGTTAATTTCCTCCCTCTCTGCTTGGGTTTCTGCCTTCTAACATGTATTCCTGGTGCTGATCTTAGTGTATCTGTGCTTTTATTCTAAACCACCTGAAATCCTTTTTTGAAAGCAAATCATGAAAAATAAATCAGTACAAATGCAGTCTGAACATGGCATCTAATGACACAGAAAAGTGGTACAGACCTGTTGGAAATCCTTGGTCATCCTTGGAATGGGCTTTTTCAAGCCTGGACAGGACAGACAGGCTACCCTGGGCCACGGCTTTTAAAGGACTCCTTATCATTTGCATAGACCAGCATTAAAATACATGGCCAATCCTGGTTCAGATGGAAGATCCTTTGGCTGACTATCATACCGTCTCCGTTGCTCTCGTTGGAATCTGTGTCTCTGACAAGCCTTATGTGCATGGTCCGTCTCCTCCTGGTTCCTGGCTTGCCGTCCCCGTGTTGGCTTCCCCAGCACTGATCTTTTTCCAACATTTACTGGCATCCCTACTAAGAACCATTTTCACCTAGCAAATCCAGCAAGCTGCCTAATTCCTCCAAGAGCCAACTCTTGTCTGAGCCCAGATCTGATCAAGCCTGCCTTGGTCCTGGCACCGTGGGGGACACCATAAGGGTCACATGCAATCAAGGGAATTCAAAACACATGCTTTCTTTCCAAGTCTCTCTATCAATATACAGTGAAGATTACAGAATGAGAAACAACCAGAGAAGCACTTTGTCCTTATAATAAAGTATCAATTCCACATATTAGTGCTATAAACTTGAAAAAGACAAAGGCAGATGGAAATGTTAATTACATCTCAAAAAAATCTCTCCAAGAAAAATTACAAATATCTTAATACCTTCAATACCTCTCTTCAAGTAAAAGCTCAACTTTCCACGTTTCTTCTAAATATCTCACTCATTGACTCATCAGCTAGCTATTGGCCATCTATTGTGTGTCAGGTCTGGGTTGCGCACTGGGGACACAAGAGTGAAGGAGAGATAGTGAGCTTATGGTTTAGTAGAGGGGCAATCTGGCTCACAACAGGGGTAAGCACAGGGTGTTGTGGGCGCACAGACTGGCTGTCCTGGGTTCCCGGAGTAGGGGAGGCCTGAAGATGAGGAGGGGCAGGACTAGAGGTTGCCTCCCCTGGGGGAGAGCAATGAATAGGGATGGTGCGGGTGGACACAAGAGGAATGCACAGGGGAGAGGATTTGATGAGGGGATTTGATGAGAAGGAGGGGAGAGGTGCGGATAATAGCAGGCCCTGCTTTCAGCAGAAGAATGGCACCTTCACTGTGATGGGCCACACAGGACGCTTGATGGAAGAGGGGAGATGATGCCTGGGGTCAGTTATGCGTGTAAGGGGTAGAGCGGGGGGCGGGGGGGAAGAAAAAGAGAAAGGGAGTGGGGAAAAGTGGGGGTGGGGGGGAGGTTGAAGACTGATGATCCCAGGACTACTAACATCTCCACTGACCACAGATGCTGGAGCAGAAGGTGGAGATGACCGTACACACTTGCCCTCTCTCACTAGCTGGGTCAAGTTGACTCTACAGCCTTACACCCACCAACTCGGACCACATGGTATGTGTGCTGGAAGGATCCCATTTGCCTGGGCTACAAGCAAGCTGAGTGCCTTGGAGAAAAATCTGGTAAAATCATCTTTTTTTTTTTTTTTAAGTTCAATGCATTTCTTTTTTTTTTAATTTATTGTCAAGTTAACTAACATACAGTGTACACGATGTAGTCTTGGCTTCGGGAGTGGACTCCCGTGATTCATCAATTACATACAACACCCAATGCTCATCCCAACTAATGCCCTCCTCAATGCCCATCACCCATTTTCCCCACTCCCCCAGCCCCCCATTCCCATGAACCCTCAATCTGTTCTCTGTATTTTAAGAGTCTCTTATGGTTTGGATTCCTCTCTGTTTGTAACTTATTTTTCCTTCCCTTCCCCCATGGTCTTCTGTTAAGTTTCTCAAATTCCACATATGGATGAAAATATGTGATATCTGTCTTTCTCTGACGGACTTATTCACTTAGCATAATACCCTTCAGTTCCATCCATGTTGTTGCAAATGGCAAGATTTCATTATTTTTCATCAGGGAGTAGTATTCCATTGTATCTATACAGCACATCTTCTTTATCCATTTGCCATTTGATGGGCATTTGGGTTCTTTCCATACTTTGGCTATTGTCGATAGTGCTGCTATAAACATTCGGGTAAATATGCCCCTACGAATCAGCACTCCTGTATCCTTTGGATAAATTCTTAGTAGTGCTATTGCTGGGTCGTAGGGTAATTCTATTTTTAATTTTTTGAGGAACCTCCACTATGTTTTCCAGAGTGGCCAGACCAGTTTGCATTCCTGCCAACAGTGCAAGAGGGTTCCCCTTTCTCCAAATCCTTGCCAACATCTGTTGTTCCCAGAGTTGTTAACTTCAGCCACTCTGACTGGTGTGAGGTGGTATCTCAATGTGGTTTTGCTTTGTATTTCCCTGATGATGAGTGATGTTGAGCATCTTTTCATGTGTGTGTTGGTCATCTGGATGTCTTCTTTGGAGAAATGCCTATCCGTGCCTTCTGTCCATTTCTTCACCGGATTATTTGTTTTTTGGGTGTTGAGTTTGGTAAATTCTTTGAGATTTTGGATACTAACCCTTTATCTGATAAGTCATTTGCAAATACCTTCTCCCATCCCACTGGTTGCCTTTTAGTTTTGTCGATTATTTTCTTTGCTGTGCAGAAGCCTTTTATCTTGATGAAGTCCCAATAGTTCATTTTTGCTTTTATTTCCCTTGCTTTCAGAGACATGTTGAGTAAGAAGTTGCTGCAGCCAGGGCCAAAGAGGTTGTTGCCTGTTTTCTCCCATAGGATTTTGATGGTTTCCTGTCTCATATTTTAGGTCTTTCATCCATTTTGAATTTATTTTTGTGTATAGTGTAAGAAAGTGATCCAGTTTCATTCTTCTGATATTGCTGTCCAGTTCTCCCAACATCATTTGTTACAGAGACTGCCTTTATTCCATTGGATAATCTGTCCTGCTTTGTAAAAGATTAGTTGGCCATACATTTGTGGGTCCAGTTCTGGGTTTTCTGTTCTATTCCATTGGTCTATATGTCTGTTTTTGTGCCAATACCATACTGTCTTGATGATTACAGCTTTGTAGTAGAGGCTAAAGTCCAGGATTGTGATGCCTCCAGCTTTGGTTTTCTTTTTCAACATTACTTTGGCTATTCAGGGTCTTTTGTGTTTCCATACAAATTTTAGGATTGTTCTAGCTCAGTGAAGAATGCTGGTGCTATTTTGATTGGAATTGCATTGAATGTGTAGATTGCTTTGGGTAGCATCAATATTTTAACAATATTTGTTCTTCCAGTTCATGAACACAAAATATTTTTCCATTTCCTTGTGTCTTCTTCAATTTCTTTCATAAGCATTCTATAGTTTTCAGCATATAGACCTTTAACCTCTTTGGTTAGGTTTATTCCTAGGTATTTTATGGTTCTTGGTACAGTTGTACATGAGACAAATTCCTTGGTATCTCTTTCTGTTGCTTCATTATTGGACCATTTGTATAGAAATTCGCAGAATCATCTTCTTGGCCCAATTCCCTGGGGCCTACAACTTTTGGAAAGGAGGAACAATAAAACCTGAGAAATAACTTAAAAAGAGGGATTCTCCAAAAGCCCTAGAGTTGCAGTCAAGAGGCCTCTTTTGCTCTGGTTCTCACTCAGCTTTCCAAAGGTAAGTGCAGGGTGCCCTTCTTCCCAAGTAGAAGGCTCAGGTCCTCTCAGGGTAGCAGCATGTAGGTGACCACATGACCAAGAGTCAAGCCAAAGTAGATTAATGAGCCACAAATAGGCTGGATGAAGCAAACTACTGCCAGCAGCTCAAGACAAACTATGGACTGAACTGAGCAGGAATTTTACAGAAGAGAGAATGAACATTGATCCTCACTCCAAGTGCAGGGAAAGGCCTTCCTGACCTTTGATGTAAACTTGTCCCGATATATGTGATTCTTGGAGTAAAACTAGGTGGAACATAAGAATGCTCAGTCCTTGGAAGAGTTTGACAAATCACACAAGTGGAAAGGCCAATCGTATTTCTACTTTTGATCTGCTAATGACTGACTTAGGCAGTTGGAAGTATGGTACCTAATTCAGAGCAACCAATGACCAACCAGAGTTAAAGGTTTCAGGAGAGATGATGGAATGTTATTTTTTTTAATGTTTATTTATTTTTGAGAGAGAGAGAGAGAGAGACAGAGAAAGAGAGAGAGAGCAGGGGAGGGGCAGAGAGAGAAGGAAACACAGAATCTCAAGCAGGCTCCAGGCTCTGAGCTGTCAGTGCAGAACCCATGAACTGTGAGATCATGACCTGAGCCAAAGTTGGATGCTTAACCCACTGAGCCACCCAGGTGCCCCTAATTTGGTGTTTTTGAGAGGAAGAGGAAGAAAACCAAAGATGTAGCCTTTCACCCAGACATGGGGACAAAGTAAATTCAAAGTAGATGAGGATAGAGAAATATGCTTTTTTCAAATCTACACACACACACACACACACACACACACACACACACATCACCTTCTGAACTATGAACATATTAATCTAAATTCTTTTTAAAATTATTCCCTTTGAAAGTAAAGGGACGGAGACATGCAGGAGAAGGAACCTGGACCACTTTCTTACACCATACACAAAAATAAACTCAAAATGGATGAAAGACCAAACGTAAGACAGGAAGCCATCAAAATCCTTGAAGAGAAAGCAAGCAACAACCTCTTTGACCTTGGCCACAGCAACTTCTTACTCAGCACATCTCCAGAGGCAAGGGAAACAAAAGCAAAAATGAACTATTGGGACCTGATCAAAATAAAAAGCTTCTGCCCAGTGAAGGAAACAATCAGCAAAACTAAAAGGCAATCGACAGAATGGGGGAAGATATTTGCAAACGACATATCAGATAAAGGGTTAGTATCCAAAATCTATAAACAGTTTCTCAAACTCAACACCCAAAAAACAAATAATCCAGTGAAGAAAAGGGCAAAACACATGAATAGACACTTCTCCAAAGAAGACATCCAGTTGGCCAACCAACACATGAAAAAATGCTCAACATCACTCATCATCAGGGAAATACAAATCAAAACCACAATGAGATACCCCTCACCCCTGTCAGAATGGCTCACATTAACAACTCAGGCAACAACAGATATTGGTGAGGATGCGGAGAGAGAGGATCTCTTTTGCATTGTTGGTGGGAATGCAAGCTGGTGCAGCCGCTCTGGAAAACAGTATGGAGGTTCCTCAAAAAATTAAAAATAGAACTACCCTACGACTCAGCAATTGCACTACTAGGTATTTATCCAAGGGATACAGGTATGCTGTTTTGAAGGGTCACATGCACCCCCATGTTTATAGCAGCACTATCGACAATAGCCAAAGTATGGAAAGAGCTCAAATGTCCATCGATGGATGAATGGATAAAGAAGATATGGTATATATATATATACAGTGGAGTATTACTCAGCAATCAAAAAGGAATAAATTTGCCATGTGCAACTACGTAGATGGAACTAGAGGGTATTATGCTAAGTGAAATTAGTCAGAGAAGGACAAATATGTGACTTCACCCATATGAGGACTTTAAGACACAGTACAGATGAACATAAGGGAAGGGAAACAAAAATAATATAAAAACAGGGAGGGGGACAAAGCATAAGAGACTCATAAATATGGAGAACAAACAGAAGGTTCCTGGAGGGGTCGTGGGAGGGGGGGATGGGACTAAATGAGTAAGGGGCATTAAGGAATCTACTCCTGAAATCATTGTTGCACCATATGCTAACCTATTTGGATGTAAATTTAAAAATAAACTATTAATAAAACCCACAAATAAAATAAAATAAAATAAAATAAAATAAAATAAAATAAAATAAAATAAAATAAAATAATTCCCTGACCACTAGAAGATTCAGATTGCAGAACTCTTTGATGAGTCAATGAATACCATTTCCTAGAAAATTTACAGATTGCATCTATGTAAAAACTATTAGCTCTTGCACAGGCTTGGGCATATGTCTGCATGATAGTAAGGGTTAAAGCTGTGAGCATATGGGCACACGGAGTCAAGGGCAAGTCACAGGTGCCCTCTGATTTAGTTTTGACATAAAGAAAGTAGATGTATGGCCTGCAAGCTTCTGACAAGTGTTTCTGTAGCTTGTTCCTAGCACTCCTTTGTGCAGTTTACCAGTTTACCCAACACAGAAAGAGAGTCCTTTCAAGATGAGCTTCCAGAGAGGCCCTTCAGGTAATCACTTTCTCAGAGCAAGTGTCCTTTGCCATCTTTCCTTAAAAGCATATATAATCTATTTCAAGGAAACCTAAAAGATAGCTCTTTTCCAAGGAACAGTGACTTTTCAAGACCTCTGGGGCAAGAAGCGGAGGGAGGAGGGCCTTTAAAGTAGGTCTGGACTCAGAAGGCTTTCATCTTTCCCGAGATTAGTTTTCTCACCTAAATGTCTGCAATAGCCTCCTGATTTGGGGCCCATGGAATTGCATTAAGCAGTGGCCCTGGATGAATACTGTTGCTGTAAAAGAGAATAAAATCTGACTCAGCTTCTCGGAAGCCAGTGTAAAGAGGAAAGTTCAGTAAGAATTGTGTGTAGTTAGCTGAGACAAAGAACTGTAAGCATGTCTGATGGGAAGGAGAGGTTTTCCTGGTACTGAATTCTGAAAGTCCTTGCAGGGGGTCCTACTCAGGAACATTGAGTGATTTGTTGGACAATGTTTTCAACAACAGTTGCCTTGTAAGTGCAAAAGCTGAAATAAATTGTTTTATCTTGTAGTAACCACTCACCAAAATAGAAAGCATAATACTCAACTTTAATTCAATGAAGATTTTGTTTGGAGTTGACCTGAATTGGGTCAAGTTAATGGTCTTCCAGTGATTGAACTTGACTCAAAGACAGAATCTAAAATTAATAGAAGAGTGTGGAGATGGTAGGTCCTGTGAGTTATATTTCCTAAATTCATGTCTCTCAGGGGAATTTTTTTTCAAATTAAATTCAAGTTAGATAACATACAGTGTCGTCTTGACTTCAAGAATAGAACCCAGTGGTTCATCTCTTATATATGACACTCAGTGCCCATCCCAACAGGTGCCCTCCTTAATGCCCATCACCCATTTAACCACCCCCCCCAGCAATCCTCAGTTTGTCTGTATTTAAGAGTCTCTTATGGTTTGCCTCCCTCTCTGTTTTTATCTTATTTTTCCTTCCCTTTTCCTATGTTCATCGTGTTGTGTTTCTCAAATTCCACATATGAGTGAAATCATATATCTGTCTTTCTCTAACTGACTTAATTTCACTTAACATAATACACTCTAGTTCCATCCACATTGTTGCAAATGGCAAGATTTCATTCTTTTAACTCCTGTTAAAACCCCCTTTGATTTGATGAAAAAGAATGAAATCAAAGGAGATGATAAGGATCCAGATTATTCTCTCTAGAAAGGTGTGGAGTGTTTATGGTATATACCAGAGGATCAGCAAAACCATACCTATGGGCCAAATCTGTCCGACTATATGGTTTTGTATGGCCCTTGTGGAAAGAATGTTGGGGTTTTTTTTTTTTACACATTTTTTCTAACGGTTGGAAGAAATCAAAAGAAGAATAATATTTTGTGACATGTGAGAATAACATGAAATTCAAATTTTAGTGTTTATAAATAAAGTTTTAATTTTTTTTTGAGAGAGAGTGAGAGTGAGTGGGAGAGGGGGCAGAAGGAATGAAAGAATCTTAAGCAGGCATGACCTGAGCCAAAATCAAGAGTTGGTGTCTTAACCAACTGAGCCATCCAAGCACTCTGTCTATAAATAAAGTTTTATTGGAACACATTTACATTTCGTCTATGAATGATTTCATACTGCAATAGCAGAGTAAAGTCATTGTGGTCTGAAAAGTCAAAAATATTTACTATGTGGCTCTTTACAGAAAAAGTTTACCAACATCAGGAATTTATTCCTGATTGATGACAAACCTCAAAGCTCTTGGGACCAGACAAATGAATTATAGGATTCCCTAGTGGGAGCCACACTTAGATTATAGGCCCAAAATAATTTAGAAAGAGAGTCAGAATTTCCTTCAGGAAGTCTCATTTAATCTTTTAACCATTTAATGGTTGGCTTCCCTCCTATTTGTATGGATGAGAAAACAGACGTCAGGTATTAAGAGATGGCACAGATTTCCAGGTACACGAGGTAAAACAAAGCAGGTCTGTAGAGTCTTCACTGGCAATGCCATCAAAATAAACAAACATACCGAACATGAGAAAGCACTGTGGATACCTTTAACCTTATTGAAGATTGATCTTAGGCCATGGACTTCAAAACTTGGTTGGTAACCAAGGAAAAAAACAGAAGCAGAGCCCTAAGGAAAAGTAAGTCAACAGTGTCATAAGAACTCTCAGTAATTATGCTCAATTTACAAATGAAGTGAGAGATGAGTCAGCAGCCCTGGAAAAGTCAAAGTCAAGATTTGCAGGGACAAGCAGGGCAGCTGAGGATGTCAGTTTCCAGGGCATTGTGCTGAGTCGGAGAAATGAATACGAGGCCTTGGAGGTGGGACCTATTATTGGCTGAGTGGAGAGAGATTTTTCCTCTCTTCTGAGGTTCCACATTATTTCAGCAAAGGAACCCAGCTGAACACTGCACTCAGCCCAGACTAGCTATTTCCTCCCTCGCACCCACACCCGTATTCTTGGTTTACAGAAAAGCGGATAGAAACCAGCATGGTGCTCTTAAAAGGCAGAGAATGGGAAAGATACTCTACTCCTGGTGAAAATGGAAACAGTGACGATTTGAATGGATGGCACGAGGGAAATGTAAGAGATAATTAGTTAATGCTGAAGAAAAACACAAAGAAATTAAGGAAGTTAAGAGGATAGATGGTACATAAGGAGAAAAATAAAGACAATCCTCTATAAGAATTATCTATAAGGATAACTGGGACCTTTGCAAAAGCTGATGGAATAGAAATAAATATTCAGAAACATGATTCCAGAGATTTTCCCGGAAATGATAGCAGAACTGATTGGAAGTAGCCGCAACACTTTTTAAATGAAGGTTTAACATTCAAAAAAGTATCAACATTTGTTTCCAAGTTAATGAGCTTCAAACATAAAGAATATTTCAGGCACATAGACAGAGAAAACAAGATACCTACAAGGGGGGATAATCGATCAAGTTAGTCTCAAAAAGCTCTTCGGCAATGTTAAGAGAAAAAGACTTTCGAAGTTCTGAGGAAAAAGGTAACCCAGAAATATTACAGACTACAAAGTTGTTGTTTAAACAGGCAGGTATTATTTCTCGAAATTTTAGAGAACTCAGGTCACATAGAACCCATAAAGCCTCTTGGAAAAGCTACTTACCTATATAATCCAGCCAATCAAATCCACTCAGGAATGGGACAGTCATGGTAAAAGGGCTGATGGTGATCACACAAGTCTTTTAAATTTTAAATTAAGACTGAACAGCTGGGAGAGACAGAACTCATAAAGAATGCAAACGTCACAATTCCTGGCAAGTTTCAAATATATAAGCAACAAAAATCAGGAGGTGAATGCAAAGGGAGGAAGGAGCACAAGTAGGAGTTCGTATCACCTCTGTTTTCCTAACAAAGGATCCATCTGTACTGTTCAAAATTAAGCTTGCTTGCCTGCTCGCTTGCTTCCTTCCTTCCTTTGTTTCCTTCTTTATTTTTAATTTATATCCAAGTTAGCTAGCATATGGTGCAATAATGATTTCAGGAGTCGATTCCAGTGATTCATCCCCTACAACACCCAGTGCTCATCCCAACAAGTGTCCTCCTTAATGCCCCTTCCCCATTTAGCCCATCCCCCACCTAAAACCCCTCCAGCAACCCTAAGCATACTTTCTTTTAAAAATTACCAACCAACCCCTTTTGTTAAAAAAATTTTTTTAAAATATTTATTTTTGGGAGACAGAAAGACAGAGTGCAAGCAGGGGAGGGGCAGAGAGAGAGGGAGACACAGAATCCAAAGCAGGACCCAGGCTCTGAGCTGTCAGCACAGAGCCTGATGTGGGGCTCAAATTCATTAACTGTGAGATCATGACCTGAGCCGGAGTTGGATGCTCAACGGACTGAGCCACCCAGGTGCCCCCCAAAAAGTTACCAAGTATTAATGACTTTCATAATTTCTTTTCTTAACCCTGGAAGGATAGTCTATAAAATATCTCTGGTGGTGAAAAAAGCATTATTTGAAATTCATCCACCCCTTCTGTTTCTATTGCTTTTGTCCAATTCAACTACAATGAAATTTACGGTAAATTTATACTGTGATTTTATATATAATTCAAGCAAAATTAACAGGATTATTTATAACACAGTCCTATGTGTAGGTAAACCCCCGGGAACATTATATTTATCTATTTCTATCCATTTCCTTTTCATCTGTGTGCACAGAGAGAGAGATCTGGAAATAAGATCTGGAAATAATGCCGCCCTCATTTGGGGATATAGAACTTTGGGTGATTGTTGCGTTTTCCCCCCTTCCTATAGTTTTATATATCTTGAACTTTTTTGTATTGTTTTAGTCACTTTCAAAATGTATACACAGTAAAATTCACTCTCTCTGGTATATGGTCATTTGAATTTAGACACATGCATAGTCAAGTAACTTCCACCAAAATCAAGCCATGGAACTGGTCCATCACCCCAGTCTTATCTTGTGCTACCCATTTGTTTTCCACCCCTCCCCCCACCACACTCCCTGCCCCTCAAACCACTAATCCCTTCTCTCTTCCTATAATTTGGGGCCTTTTCCAGAATTTCATACAAATGGAATAACACCATACGTCTAGCCTTTTGGGTCTGGCTTCTTTCACATAGCACAATCCATTTGAGATTCATCAGTGGTTCTCAATGTTGGCCGAATATTAAAATCATCTGGGGAGATTTAAAAATCCTGATGTCCAGACCAGAGGTTAAATAAAAATGAGAGTGTCCAGAGACCCAAGTGTCAGTATTTTAAAGCTTTCCTACATGATTCCATGGACAGTCAAGGGTGTGGACCACTCGAGTTCCAAACTGTTCCAAACCCCATAATTTTGTCAGTCTACTTTCAGCTTTCTCAAACCTGTTTTCAGTTAGGTTCGCTCTATTGGAGCTGGTTCACCCTTTGCTGGGGGCCGGGGGTGGGGGCTCACTTGTGCATCGTAGGGTGTTGAACAGCACCCCTTGCTTCTACCCACCCGATGCCAGCGGCACACCCCCAGCCCAAGTTGTGACAAACCAAAATGTCTCCAGACTTTGCCAAATATCCCTTTGGGGGCAAAATCACATCTAGTTGAAAACTGTCGTTCTGCTGCAAACCGCAGCAAACCAAACATAATTCAGTGGAATGTAGATGCTCTTATAACACGCCACAGTTTCTTTTGTGTTTATCCTATCTGCTCATGTTTCCACTCCAACTTCATTAAGCAAACTAGGAACAAGCTATTTCCACTTTAATTTTGAGATCAAGTTGCCAACAACCAGCAGAGGGCACCTCTAAATATTGACTGAGGCTTCTAATTTCTTCTGGGCTCCTGTGGAGTGGTGATAAGATAGAGGGCACAGCTTGGCCCCACAACCCCTGGGCGTGGGACTAGGGGAGAGTAGGGAGGAAGACGGGACCGAAGACTCATGAATGATCCGGGGAGAGAAAAGAGAACAAAAGGGAGCCAGGCGGTCAGAGACGTGGGCCACTGAACTGGTAATTAGTTCCAGAAACTAATAAAGATTCCTTGGAAGAAGTAAGGCTGCCTCCAGTTCCCTGGAAGGGGTATGGAGAAACACCTACCTAGACTTTCCTCCTTTCTCCTGGTCTAACCCAACTGCCCCTGAAGAAGAACACATGACAAACGCATGACATCCTTTCCCGCCCCCCTCCGTGACCTTGTGAGGGAGTCTGAGATAGTGTATTGCAATGGCCTGAGTGCATCACAATCTAAAACTGCTATAATGTGTTCCACTTAGGGTATGCCATCTGGTTCTCTGGAGGGGGTCAAAGTTCCATAAGTCTTGCCTCTTGGCTTCTGTCAGGCAGCCTTTGTGATTATACTGAGCAAAATATCACCACTCCACTCAGTCTTCTTAAGAGCCATGAACTCTTCTAAAAATAGGTCTTCTAAAGTCAGCTTTGATTACGCACTCCTTCTCATTTACCAGCAGGCTTGCCCTTCCCTCTGGTTTGTTTCTTTTCTGATGGCAGCGTATATCGCAAACTCCTTTCACAGGGGGCTTGGTCTGATGGTTCAAACAGTTCTAGCCTGACACCTCTCTAGACGTTTGCCAAACCAGAGCGGTGCCCATCTTAAGAGGAGAACAGCCACCTAAGGGAGCATCCTATTCTTCTGCAAATGTATTTTACCATTTTAAAATAACACACATATGTGGAGGAAACTTAAATGCACCTTACTAAGTGAAAGAAGCTGATCTGAAAAGCCTACGTACTATGTGTGTCCAACAATAGGACATTCTAAAAAAGGACAAACTATGGAGATGGTAAAAAGATCAGTGGCTGCCGAGCATTAGAGAGGAAGGAGGGATGAGCAGGTGATCTTGGAATCTTTAGGGCAGTGAAACTACTTCGTATGATGCTCTAATGATGGATACATGTCATTATACATTTGTCCAAACCCACAGAATGTACACCAAGAACGAATCCTGAGGCCCCTGGGGGGCTCAGTTGGTTGGGCGTCTGATTCTTGGTCTGGGCTCAGGTCATGATCTCCCAGTTCATGGGTTGAAGCCCCGCAGCAGGCTCTGTGCCGGTGGTGCAGAACCTGCTTGGGATTCTGTCTCTCCCTGTCTCTGCCCCTCCCCCACTGATGTGGGTGCTCTCTCTCTCTCTCTCTCTCTCTCTCAAAATAAATAAGTAAACTTAAAAAAAAATCCTGATGTAAACTCTGGATTTTGATTGATAATAATGTGTCAATGTAGGTTAATCATTTGTAACAAACGTGCCACTCTAAGGGGATGATAATGAGGGAGAGTGTGCATGAGTTAGGGCAGGGGGCCTATGGAAAAGCTCTGTATCTTCTGCTCAGTTGAGCTGTGAACCTATTACTTCTTTTTTTTTTTTTAAGTTTATTTATTTTTGGCACAGAGAGTGAGCGTGAGCTAGAGAGGGGCAGAGAGAGAGGGAGACACGGAATCTGAAGCAGGCTCCAGGCTCTGAGCTGTCAGCACAGAGCCCGACGTGGGGCTTGAGCTCATGAACCGTGAGATCATGACCTGGGCCAAAGTCAGACACTTAGCCAACTGAACCACCCAAGCGCCCCGTGAACCTGTTACTTCTTTAAAAAGAAAATTCTGTTTCTTTTTTTTAATGTTTATTTATTTATTTTGGAAGAGAGAGAGAGCACAAGCAGGGGAGGGGCAGAGAGAGAGGGAGAGAGAGAGAATCCCAAGCAGGCTCCACGCTCAGGGTTCAGTGCGGAGCCTGACGCGGGGCTTGATCTCACAACTGTGAGATCGTGACCTGAGCTGAAATCGAGAGTCAGATGCTTAACCAACTGAGCCACCCAGGCACCCCAGTAAATTCTATTTCTTAAAAAAAAAAAATTATACATACTCAGTACAAAAAAAAAATTGCAAAGTACAGAAGAGTAGAAAAAAAGAGAAAATTATCAAAGTTGATTTAATTTGAGGAACAAGAAAATTTTCTACCAGTCTGATATTCCATCATTCTAATTAAATCATTTGCACATTCAAGAGTCCCCATTCAAACATAATTATCTTTGAAGCAAAAGGTTTTAAACTGCAATCGAAATTATTCTTTGGAATACAGGTTAAGAACCTGGGCTGTGGAACCCAGCAAGCCTGCTTTGAGTGCTACTATTCTGGCCATGTATGAGCTGTGTGACCTTGGGCAAATTACTTAAGCTCTTCAGGTGCCAGTTTCCATCAGCTAAAAAATGGGGATGACAATAATAGAACTTAACTCAGAGTTGTTTTATAAGGATTAAATGAATAATGCATGTAAATTCTTTAGGAAACAGTGTAGGGTACTTAGCAGGCAGTTTTGAACCCTCTATCTAAGAACTTTGTAATAACGTCTCTTGAACATACACTGGGTTTTAAGAGTCCTAAGCTTTTTTTTTTTAATTTTTTTAAATGTTTATTTATTTTTGAGAGAGAGACAGACAGAACACGAGTGGGGGAGGGGCAGAGAGCGAGGGAGACACAGAATCCAAAACAGGGTCCAGGCACTGAGCTGTCAGCACAGAGCACGATGCGGGGCTCAAACCCACGAGCCGTGAGAACATGACCTGACCCGAAGTCAGACGCTTAACTGACTGAGCCACCCAGGCGCCCCAAGAGTCCTAAACTTTCAATGAGTATTATGGGCTTTGGAGTATTTCTATTTGCCAGTTTCAAAATATACTCAGTTCAGTATAAGGTCCCTAGAAAGCATAATAAAATTTTCAAATAGGTCCTCTAGGCCAGCACCCTTATTTTACAGATGAATAAAATTGAGCCTAGAGAGATTAAGTGCCTGACCCAGTTGATCTCAGAGCTGGGATTCTTTAGAGAAAATATATGAAGACTGGTTCTATATCCACTTTTAAACCAATTCCTTATTCCAAACATAGTTAATCCCAATGTAATAATGTTACTTGTTTCGTAGATGACATATCTTGGTAAGTTACAAACTGTAGAAATGTTAAGACCATATGGGTCCAGGTCAGAAAGTTGTTTCTGTCTCTTAAAAGGTGAAAAAGACAACCGTGACCTAGGCATAGTTCCTGGCATATAGTGAGTGATTAATAGGGATTGATAATACACAAGTTAATATTGTGAGAAATTACATTTTTTAGTGAGAATGGGGCAGAACAATTATGCCCACTAGTGAACTATTTATGCCCAAAAGCTTGAGGACATTGGAGACCAAATTTACACTTTGAGACAAAAGCTGGGGAGAGACCTGAAAGACAGCACACATGAATGATTATGTCATCTGAGAGGGATACAGACTAGAATTTATTAAGAGGCTAGAAGACACTCTGAATCCACTCTGTGAGAAGAAGCTGAGAGAGTTGTATGACTTAGCAGGATGGTGATTCATCCAGATTGGAATTTACCCAGAACAGGAATTTAAACACGTGGGGCAATTTTTATCTTCTCTTGCCATTTTGTTTTCCTCCAAGGTGATCTAATGGATGGCGTTACCACATCACACAAATTGAGCAGACTCCAATCAAGAACAACAGAATGGCTAACATGGAGACTACTGATGGCTCCGATATAATGTTATATCATATTTAAGAAAATTGAAACTCACAACAATCACATACAGATTTAACCAGGCCTCCCCTTAAAATCTCTGCTCACAAACTTTGCCGGTTTTGGTATTTGGGTTTTCGCTTCACAGTAAGTTGTTTCACAGCAAGACATGAGGTCGTCCACTAGACATATGGTGGCGGGAGTCCAAACACTGCTTTCACGGGGCTCGCAAGGAAACCTCTACCGGAACCAAACACCATCAACAAAAAAGAGCGGGAGCAGAGTGTTGCACACTTTTGACTTCAAAAGTTTACCTGGACATGGGACTGGAGAGTCCCTCCCTTCATTTTAAATTAAACTTAGCCTCTTGTCCCAGCTTCCAACCTAATCTTACCTTTTCGGTGTCACGATGGGTCAGAGAGCAATATTAAGGCTCGGAGTATATTTAAAGGGAAAGTGACGACTTATTTGGTCTAGCACACGGTCCATCCTCATTAGATGAGGATTCTGGCTTTACGAATTCACCTAGTTGCTAAAATTAATTTCGGTACCGGTGCAGCTTTGGGGGTCATTTGCAGATATGCACGGGACAGCAAAAAAATTGAGACATCTGACAGCATACATTCACAGCTGAAGTATAAGAGCAATGCTCTACCTTCTTGTTTCAATTCTCAAGCTGTAAAAGAGAGTCCTTCTCATGGTCCATTTAGTGCCATGTCTTTCACATCTTTTGTGCTTTTTCCTGGTGATTTTGCTGCTTAAATGACACCTGAGCATGATCCTGAAGTGCCGTCTAGTGTCCCTAAGCTCAAGAAGGCTGTGACGTGCTTTATGGAGAAAATATGTGTGTTAGCTAAGCTTCATTCAGGCATGAATTATACTGCTGCTGGCCATGAGTTCAATGTTAATGAAGCGATTGTATATATATTAAGTAAGGTATCTAAACAAAAACACACATAAAACTAGGTTATGTATTGATCAATTGATGAAAATGTGTGACCAGCGACTTGCAAGAACCTAACCCTGGAGGCAATGGTTCAGTATTTGCTAACTCAGTGTTCACAGCAACATTATAGAACATACCTAGTGCAAGTAAGGAGAGTCAACTGTCTCTGCAGGATAGAGATCCCCAAAGATAAGCTAGTAGTTGGATCAATCGTGCTATGCCTTGATCTGAGACATCAATGACACCCCTTCTAACTCTGGACCCCTAAGCTACCACTGAGTAATAGTAGAGGTGATTTGCACAGGTGGCCTGGCAGTGTGGCCTTTGAGACACAGAAGGAGCAACAGGGAAATACTCTTTCCATTCTATGTTGTCTAAGGCTTAGCAGAACTTTGCTAAATCAGAAGTCTGTCTCCTAGAAGTATCAAGTCAGTAAATGGGTGCTTAGAAAATTCAAAACTATGTCAAGGAAAAGTAAAGTCCAGCAAGCATAAGCAAATACATAAATTTTAGTTTATGAAGTTATGGGAAAATGTTTTGATACATTTCTTTAATTTCTATTAAAAATGCATTGGGGCGCCTGGGTGGCTTAGCCGGTTAAGCGTCTGACTTTGGCTCTGGTCACGATCTCGCGGTTCACGAGTTCGAGCCGCACGTTGGGCTCTGTGCGGACAGCTCAAAGCCTGGAGCCTGCTTCGGATTCTGTGTCTCCCTCTCTCTCTGCCCCTCCCTCACTCACACTCTCTCTCTGTCTCTCTCTCCCCCTCAAAAATAAACATTAAGAAAAGGCATTATAATCACAGTCAGAGAAAAGGGGACTTTTAGCAACGTTTGTTTCAGTTCTCCATATGACGATTTTCAGATTATTTTAGTCCTTGGGAAATATGACTTGAAAGCCCTCATTTGCCTTTTGGGGCTTGGTATGTCAATTGCAGTTTTGATCTGTAGACATCCCCAAGACTACCTAGGTTTAATTTACTTGGACCTTGTACAAGATGACAAGATGCCAGCTCGAGTTCTTATAGTCTGTTGTCACACAAGAGACATAAGGGCCTTCCCAAACCAGATTGCGTGAGTAGGGACATAGCTCTGTCATCAGGCTATCAATGGAAAGCTGGATTGGATATGGGTGTGGGTCTAACTGGGAGGCTGGGACATCAGTAAGGAGAACTGAGGAGCGCCTCTCATTTAAAAAAAACAAAAAAGGTGTGTGTGTGTTGGGGGTGGGTATTACCAGCAATATCAGTCAAAGGAGGGGGGGGCACACAGGTGGGGAAGAGTTATCCAAGTGAGCACAAGTGAGTAGATAGACAGTAGATACCCGCAAATGGAAGGCTTTGTTGGTGCAAACATTGACATATTGAAATGATTTGTATTTGGTCTTATTTCCAGTATGTTTTTCTCTTTGTCTTGCAGATACTTGGGTCAGCCAAAAATGACATCTTATTCTGCCTTTGAGAAGAATCTCAAATATTTTAACAAACCATTTTCAGCTGCTTTCTATCACAGCCTGACTAACCAGGCCAGCCGAAAGTCTGAGCTGAAGCACCAGGGGCATCACCAGTCACAGCACGAAAAGAGAAAATATGCCTGGGCTTCTGGTTAATTTCATCATGGCACATTCAGACAATGTTCTGCAACCTTTAAAAAGAATCAGAGTGGGACACCTGTGTGGCTCAGTCAGTTGAGTGTCCAACTCTTGATTTCTGCTCAGTTCATGATCCCAGGGTCATGGGATTGAGCCCCACATTGGGCTCTGTGCTGAGTATGGAGCCTGCTGGAGATTCTGTCTCTCTCTCTCTCTCTCTCTCTCTCTCTAAGAAATAAATAATAAAAAATAAAAAGAATGGTAGAGATCTATGTGTTACTATGGGAAGATGTCATGTTAATAATGGTGCACGTGCCACACCCCCTCAGCCCTGACCTCAGGTGCAGCCATGGTGGACAGTTCCCACGCATGATGAAGGTTTCTCGATGCAAGTGCCAGCTGCGGTCTCTCAGATTTTCTACCCCAGGACTTGCTCCAAAGCTGAGGAGCTTTCTCAGTGCTCCCAGACTGGACTGCAAGTACAAGGAAATTAAACTTTCAGGAAACCCTCAGCAAATGGGGCTGGCTCCCATCCTTTGGAGGGACAATTCTCAGGTGCATTCTACATTATTTCTTAGAGTCTCCATGACATTGGTCCCATAAACCCCACTGCACTATTCAACTTAGTGATTCTGCCTTTTTTTTTTCCTTTGGTTTTCTTTCCTCTCCCATATTACTCTCCTGAAGATTTCATTCCAAACACCTCGGAATTACCATAAAGAAAAGAAAAGGTATAAATACAGCTACCTGCCTCCCAGGTCCTTTACTCAAATTCTGCTTTTGGGCAAACCCAAACTAAGAGGATATCCATTCAAGGGAGGCATGACCCAAGTTGCATAATTGAATGTATGGTAGTTCCCATTTGTGCAAAAACAAACAAAACAAAACACCCACAACAAAACTTTAAGTGATGTGTATGTATGTTCATATATACCTAGAAATAAAAGCTGTTGAGGGAATCATACCACAGGTGGTGGTTTCCATGTTCTTGAAGCATCCGACTTCCCCTTTAAGCTGTGAACTATATCGTAGAAAAATGAGTAACTACACAGAAATACAACTACTTATTTTTAAAACATAGTTGGTGATCATCCCAACCCAAACCATCTTCAGAGAATTAACATACAATAAAGTGAACAAATCTGAAGGCTCAGTTTGATGAGTTTTGACAATCATATATACGCATATGCTCACCGTCCAAAACAAGATAAGAACATTTCTGTGTAAGTTCCTGTGTGGCCCCGTTTCAGTCAACTGCCCTCCCCACTCCTAAAAACCACTGTCTGATTTCTATCATCATAGATTACTTTCCCCTATATTTAATTTGATGTAAACAAAGCCATAGAGTATACACTGTTACTGTGTCCAACCTCTTTGCTTCACATGATGCATTTGAGATCTAGCCACGTGTGGATACGCCAAGATCGGCTTTTCCCTTCTCTTCTGGAAGGGCATTTAGGTTGTTTCCAGTTTGGGGATAGTATATATAAAGCTGCTATAAATATTCTTTTTTTTTTTTTAAGTAGCCTTTATGCCCAGCAAGGAGCTCAATGCAGGGTTTAGACTCGTGACCCTGAGATCAAGACCTGAGCTGAGATCAAGAGTCAGACATTTAACTGACTGAGACACCTAGATTCCCCAGCTGCTATAAATACTCTTGTTCAGGTCTTTGTGTGGACATATATGTTCATTTCTTTTCAGTAAATGCCTTGGAGTGGATCTGTTGGAACTTAGGGTAGATGTATAGCTTTATAAGGAGCTGATAAACAATTCTCCAAAATGGTTGTACCATTTTACACCAAATAACGAATGCTCCAGTTCCTCTATATCTTTGCCAGAATTTTCTGTTGTCTGTCTTCTTGCTTTAAATGGTCAAAATGGGGTTCCATGTGCATTTTGCCCTGATAACTAATGACATTTGAACCTCTTTTCATCTGGCCATTCTTGTATCTCTTTTGGGAAGGTCTGACCAAGACTTTGCCCATTTTTAATTGGGTCATTGTTTTCACTGTGAATTTCTAGGAGTACTTTACATATTCTGGATACAAGTCTTGTCAGATATATATCATGCAAACATTTTCCCCCAACCTATGGTTTATTTGTTCACCTTCTTACTGCTATCTTTCGATGAGCAGAAATTTTTTATTTTGATAAAGCCCAATCTATCAATTTTTTATTTTATGATTTGAAAATATCCTCCTACATTCTTTCAGAGCATTTGTTTAGGCTTATGAGTTATCCATCCATTTATATCTATTCAGGTTATCCATCTTAGTTTATGTATAAAAAGCTTGTTCTGGGGGCACCTGGGTGGCTCAGTCAGTTAGGCATCTGACTCTTGGTTTCAGCTCAGGTCATGATCTCACAGTTTCTGGCATCAAGCCCCGCGTTGGGCTCTATACTGACAGTGCAGAACATGCTTGGGATTCTCTCTCTCTCTCTCTCTCTCTCTCTCTCTCTCCCTCTCTCCTTGCCCCTCCCCTGCTTGTGCTCTCTCTCTCTCAAAATAAATAAATAAACTTGAAAACAAAAAAAGAAGTTCACTCTAGCTCATGCACCTTGACAACTCCCATCAGAATGTGGCCAGGCTGCTGAAAGGTACATGGAGCACATGTCATACTGGCCTTAAATTACCCCAGTCATCCTGGCCTGGGACGAGCTAGGGGACACCTACACATGTGAGCAACCTTAGGCAAGGTTACCTAAGCTCAACCTTATCAGCTAAACTGCACACCCCCCTGGGCTAAAGAATGATTGCTATGAGATTTTATCATCATGTGTTCTGAAGCACAATTGTGCCAAGAGAGAATTCATAAGTAAATTGATATCTAGAAGTGTAATACAGCTGTAACAAAACCTAAAATTTATGGCATTTGACCTTTAGACTGGGCAATGAATACAGGCTGGAAAAAGGGTCAGGAAATTACTAGGAGAGGCGGGAAAAATGGTGATCCGTGTTTTTCTGTGGAAAAATATTTGGTAAAAGCATAGCCTGCAATAACTTAGAAGACAGAAAATGTGCCAAATGAACACTTGGACATGAGCAAAGATTTCCAGGAAGAATGTTGACGGTATCATTTGGCTTTTACTACCTACTGCATAAGCCACCTCAAGAAAGAGAAGAACTCAGAAAAGAACAGGCCAGTTTGTAGGCAGAATTTTCACAGAAAATAGAGGGACCAGAGTTTGCCAAGTTGGAAAATAAAACTAGTTCTTAAATCCAGCCTCTCAAGGCAGTAGAGTTCTCAAATTAAGATATGGCCTCTGGATACAGACCAAATCAAGAGTGTAGGTGTGAGACCTTTGTTGAGACATCCGGAAGACTCCAGGTGGGACAGAGTAGATCCATCTAGTGGGACAAAAAGGCTTCTGGGACTCACAGCAGCCTGGCATTTCCAAATTAGCACTGATTCGGTCCAAAGAGAGAGACAGGTTCCCCCAATATTGGAGGGGATTTTTTCAGCACATGGAATTAAGTCAAAATTTGTTTTGTTTTGTTTTTTAAATTTTTTTAACGTGTATTTATTTTTGAAGGAGAGAGAGACAGAGTGTGAGTGGGGGAGGGGGAGAGAGAGAGAGACAGACAGACAGAACCTGAAGCAGGCTCTAGGCTCTGAGCTGTCAGCACAGAGCCTGACGTGGGGCTTGAACTCATGAGCCATGAGATCATGACCTGAGCCAAAGTTGGATGCTTAACCAATTGAGCCACTTAGGCACCCCAGGTAAGTAAAACTCTGTATAAAACTCACAAATCATGGAGATAGCTATAATGGCAAAAGTAGCCAGCCCAAACTAAGAGGGAGAGAAACTGTTCAAAATGTAAAAAGGCCTCTAGGCTTCCAACCTTCTCCAGAAAGGAAGCAGGCAGAGAAAGTTGCTCAGAGGGCATACCCTCTAATGCCGTCTTCACAAGAGGTCAAGGAGATATCAGAAGGCAGAGCCAACAACAGCAGAGAATGGAATGACAAATCATTCCCAGGTAGCAGAACTAGGGTCTAATTAGAAACATTTCCCAGCCCAGACTGCAGGAATCTGATAATATTTGCCCAGCAGGATTTCAGAACTACATGGACATCCCATTCTTCCACTTTGGGAATGGGAATGTTCATTGCATTTATATTGTTCCTTTTCACCACTGCATGTGAGGTGTGTGGGAGCAGATAACTTGGTTTTTAGTTTTTAAGTCTCTGCATCAAGAAGAATCACATCAGGGGGCACCTGGGTGGCTCGGTCAGTTGAGCATCCAACTTCGGCTCAGGTCATGATCTCACAGTTCGTGGGTTTGAGCCCTGCATTGGGCTCTGTGCTGACAGCTCAGAGCCTGGAGCCTGCTTTGGAGTCTGTGTCTCCCTCTCTGCCCCTCCCCCGCTCACACTCTGTCTCTCACTCTCCCTCTCAAAAAATAAACATTTAAAACATTAAAAAAAAAAAAAAAGAATCACATCCAATGTTGTGAATCATGAGAACCTGCATTTTAAGCCGGCATCTATAATTGGATGAGACTTTTGGTGTCCCGGGATGGGCTTCCCATATTTCACCTGTGGGAAATACTTGACTAATTTTGGCTGGAGGGAGAATTGTAATCTTGTAAAAACCATCCTAATTGTTCACCCTCCCTTACCCACACCCTTTGCCTTATAACTGGGTAAAGCCCTCTCACGGACTCTGACATCAGTAAAGTGAATTGATTTGGCAATGAGACATTAACAAATGAGACACAAGCAAAGGCTTGAATTTGCTTGCGTGTTTAGGTTTGCTCCTCCTCTCCTCTACCTTGGCTCACTTACGTTACCCTAGCAATCCCAGGAACCCCAAATGAGACCATCCTAGTTCAGCCAATAGCCAGCCAACCCCTACAAATGTGAGCATGCCCAGCCTAATCAGCAGAGGCATCTAGCCAACTTGCAGTTACCACAGATGTGTAAGCCCCAGATTTGTATAAGCGTGCCCAGGTAGGATCAGGTGGGTCCGGTCCAGGTCTGCACAAGTCCACAGACTCCGAGCTAAGTAAAGATTTTTGTCGTGTCAGTCCACTAGGATTCTGTGGTTGTTATGTGCCATCACTGTGGCAAAAGATACCTGATACCGATTCTTAATAGGAAAACTCAGCAGTAACTGGCAACTTTCTAAAATCAAATACATAGAGCCACTTACTTTAAGGAACATTTACTTCCCTTCTTATCACTTCTCATTCTCAGGAAAAGGCTTATTTAGCTCATATAATAAAGTTACATGCATTGGAGGCTATAAAGGTTTGGACGACTGTAGAACAAGTTAGCATTTTTGCATCAATTTTTCTGGTACTTGGGGCTCTATTTTATTCTACCTTGGGTATATATTAGAAAGGGATGCAGACTTTGGCTTTTAACTGTACTGTGGTCATGGGCAACCTTTTACTAATATGGCTGTTAATTTCTAGACTCCTGTTTCAGGAAAAGGAATTACCTGGGGTTGAGTATGAATCCACGGTGTTAAGAGAACTTGTCTGTCTTCGTTCAAGTTCTTGCCTCTAACTCAAGAGATCAACATCATCATCATCATCATCACCATGACCTACCACAACAACTTCCTGTGTGTTTAGCACGTAAGAGGACTCTGTTAAGCACTTTACATATGTATCTTAATTAGTCCTTGCAAAAGTCCTATGTGGCAGGCATTATAATCCTCATTTTGTGAATGAGAAAATTGAGGCTCCATTCCCCACCCTCCCCTTCAACATCACCAATTCAAATTCTTCCCTCGTGCTTCCTCGCCTCAGCCTTTACTTCTGCCACGAAGTCATCCTTGAGCCCCAATTTGAGTTGGGTGGTACCTTTAAATTCCTGTGGTAGCTTTTGCATGTGATTATGACACTCATCGTGTTGTAAAATCTGGGTGATGTCTTTCTACGTCTAATGGCTGCTCTAGACTCAAAACTCCTCTTCGAGGGCACAGACCACTTCTTACTCATCTTTGTAATCCCGTTGCTGTGCACAGATCCCGGTATAAAGTAGGTACACCATAGAGCAACTTTGCTGAAAAGGAAAGAGATGACTCGGAGAACGAGTAGGCTCAGAGCATGCACGCACATGCACAAAACCACAAAATCCATGAAGTACCAACTAAACCTTTGGTCTGATCAAAGAGTTTCCAAACAACTGATTGATGCCCTTTGCCTCTAGCTGGACAGCAGGGATCTCCAGAGGCTGACCAACTTGGATCAGAGACCGTGGTTCCCGTACTGCACCTGGCTGGAAAACTTTATCAGAGAGAGACTTTATCAGAGAGAGTCTCTCTTGGTACCCTGGCGATTACCTGTGTCCCCAGAGAGCTGAGGGACACAACACCTATCTAAAGACATCCTCTTCCCTGCATTTTGTAAGTTCAAGAGCTTTTAATAAAATTAAAAGTGGCCAGGGGTGCCTGGGTGGCTCAGTCGGTTAACCGTCCAACTTTGGCTCAGGTCATGATCTCGCGGCTTGTGAGTTCAAGCCCCGCGTCGGGCTCTGTGCTGACAGCTTGGAGCCTGGAGCCTGCTTCTGATTCTGTCTCCCTATTTCTCTGCTCCTCCCCTGTTCATGCTCTGTCTCTCCTTCTCTCTCAAAAATAAATAAACATTAAAGAAAATTATTTTTTCAAAATAAGATTAAAAGTGGCCAGATTGTTTGCCACTAAAAAGGGGAAAGAATCTGAATCCTGATTCTGTGCCAGGCACTGTCCTACATAAGTGAAATATCACTTAAAGACAAGTACTGCCACCCTTCCTTGGAGAAAAAGCTCCTTTATTAATTGTAGAGAATAGGATTGTTTTCCAATTTCTTGTTAAAGCCTTCTTCTGGCCTGGCATTTTGCGAAACAGCTTGTTTGAGAACAATTTATAACAATGATAGTTCATTGGACAATAATTCTTTCTTCACCCGCATACTCAGTTTGGTTTTAGGTAGGATTTTGACATTTTCCTATTTACACTCATTTTTATATATTTTTTAAATTGATATATTCTGTGCAAATTTTCTCTGAATCTAAGTTAGAGATACCTTTCCTTTGTATTTTAATTTGAGGAAAGAGAGTTTTTGGTATTAAAAAAAACAAATTTGAAATGACTTGGCTTTTTAGGATTACATGCCTGCAGATCGTTTTATTTCTCCTGGTTTAATTTCTCAAGTCCAAATTCATTTGGAACTAACTGCACTTCTCAGATTGAAGTATTTCCCAACACCTCACACTGGTCCTTCAGAGTTTGTTTTGTTTTTTTCCTGTAATCTTAGATCCTAGGTAATTTTCTCTTTGAGCTGCCAAATTAGCGTAAGAAAGTTCAGAAGTCAGGGTCATAGTATATTAGGATCTAGCTAATTCCTTTGGCTAACTGGATCCAAAGTTGCCCTGACTATTTCCTTTGCAACAGAAATCCACCTGGTGTTAGACAAGGGCAATGATAATTCAGTGGAAAGTTAACCAAGAATATCTTTTATTCTTATACTTAATAATTCTTCCCTTGGATTTCTACCTTTTCACTATTTAACAGACATGTAAAAGACTATGTGTCGTGCTGGAGGGAGGTGGTAATATCCAAACGAAAATACCAAATTCATTGTTCCTCCCCCCCCCCCCGATGAAAGACCTTTAAAATTTTTAAGTCTGGCAATTTATAGGAATGGAGGTTAAACAGGGACAGATATCCGATGTCATCAATTTTCTTCCAAAGCCAACGCAAGAAAAGCCATCTTATCAAAAAATACATGAAGAGAACAAATGAACCTTTATTTATGTTTTCAGAAACTTTTAGTAAGATTCTCTATCAAAAGCCATCTTTCAAACACAGCACTTAGAATTCTCAAGCAAGTTACATCAGGGATAAGGAACTGATATTAGACATGAAATGAGTAAGTGGAATGGTTCTTTTATTGTGGAAAGTGCGGAAGTTTTGGAGCACCTGGGTGGTCAGTCAGTTCAGCATCTGACTCTTGATTTCGACTCAGGTCATGATCCCAGGGTCATGGGATGGAGCCTTATGTTGGGCCCTACACCGAGCATGGAGCCTGCTTAGGATTCTCTCTCTTCCTCCCCCTCCGCTCCTCCCCTGTTTGCACATATGCACTCTCTCTCTTAAAAAAATAAAAAAATAAAAAAAGAGAGAGGTGGGGAAGTTTCAATACCAGCTATATCCTACAGATCAATACCATGATTGATTGCTTAACATTTTATATATTAATTACATACAGCTCTTCCAAGTGATGAAGTGCTAACTAGATGGGGACACAGTGCAGAAAGTGCTCTCCAAGCTATGAACACTGTTAAGAGGGTGGCCTCAAAGGTACCGACTATAACCCCAACAACACAGAATCTGCCTCTTTGATTCTTAAAAAATTCAGCTGAAATTTTTGTTTCTCAGGACCAGGAGAACAATACAAAAAAAATAAATAAATGAGAGAGAGAGAGAGAGACAGAGAGAGACTATTATTAGATGTTTTCATAAAGGTATTGAAAATAAAGCAGAGAGTATAACCTTCCTTTTTCACGAAAACATGGTTTGCCCAACCTGAACAGAAAGTTCTCCACAGCTGGATTCTAATGCCATCTGCGTTCAAATCCTGGCTCTGCCACTCACAAGCTGTATGACACTGCAGGGTCCTGTGAAGATAATAAGAAATCTGCCTCGGAGTGAGATAATACATGTCAAGCAACTAGCATAAAGCTTCGGACATAGGAGGTTTGCAATAGGTATTAGTGAATATTATTTTATAGCCTCCTGGTTGTGGGGGGAGAGGACGTGGAGATACACTCGTGGTTCAGAAAAAGGCAACGAAGCAGTGTTCCCCGAGGGAAAAAGGAACTAGTAGAAGATGCCAAGGCAAGAGGTTGAAACAAACTGAAAAATCTGGGTCCGTTCCAGGTCACCTGGAAGGAGAGACAGGAAAGCAGAATAAAAATGCAATTGCAGAAATGGTCGAGCTAAGGAGCTGGGAGCTGAAGGCAGAGATCAAGGGTGACGGTGCTGGGTGTTGCATGAAAACCAATTTGACAATAAATTTCATATTAAAAAAAAGAAGATAATGGCAAGTCATGTCTTTCTTAAGAGCCCAAGGCAAGGAGTTAGGACTTACATCTAGGAGAAGGCGCACGCACAACTTCTCTGAAGGAAAGCAGCACCTCTGAGGCGGTTCAACACTTACTGCTGTTGAAAACACCAAACTGCTAGCTCTGAGGTCCTAACAATCTTTACACTGAGGTGTTTCATTTCATTGAGGTGACACAATCGGGCCAAGAAACATTAGAAAAAAAAAACAACCAAAAATGATTAGACATCTTCAGTCTGCATAACAGATGAGAAAAATATAGCCATGAGGGTATCTACGAATAGGGTAAATAAAGCTACTTCCCAAATTGAGGATATTCATATTTGGCACATCGGACTTCTCAAACTTTCTGTGATGCAGGGCCAGATTTTGTTTATCAGTCGGATGCTCTGTTTTTCCAATCAATTCTGGACTACGATGTAGCCTGGCCACGCGTGACTAGTAGGCGGTTCATGCAAGAGAATCCAGTTACTTCTATGGCTGTCTCTCCACTGTTCGAAAAGAAGAGTCCACTGATTACATGTTTGATGGCTCAGCAATGTCACTTTTTAAATAAGATTTTCTAAATGCTCATTCCAATTTTCTATATTTGCCTTGTTGAAGACTTGTATCAAATGGTTAACAGACCAGCAACAGTCTGTAGACCAACATGAGAATAAGCCCTACTTATGGAGAATTTTAAGCCAAAGAATTGGGTCACATAGTAAGAAACAGGAAAATTTTGATAATTTAGAGGTATTTTGACCTCCAGTTCAATAGGGCCTGTGTTGCTTCTCACTCCCAACATCCCATTAGAATGATAGAAGAAATCTAAACAGAAAAAATAACTTCAAGGCATACATGGGATAGGAAAGAGAGTGTTTCCAGACCCTCTGAAGAGTGAAAAAATATTGGAAGATATAAAGCAGATTGACAGTGTGAACCACACAGCCTAAACTATAAAAGGCACACACCCCCTCAAAAAAAAAATGAGTTTCCCAAAAGAACACTGGAATGACTCAAGGTTAGAGACAACAGGATGGGAGAGAAAGAGTGGACTCTTTCTGACCTACCAGCTTGGAGATTTATCAGCAGTGGTGTAGTAAATAGTACCGATTGCCTCCCAGCACTCATCTGCCCCTCCTTCCTGATGGAACCACAGTTCTGTTTCACTCCTCCCCTATATGGAGCATATGCCTCTGGGAAGACCAATCCTCTCAGCTTCAAGGGTGGGCAACATTGGCCTATGTGCAACCTCATGCCTCTTGCTGGTGATTTTTTCAGGAAGGGGCATATGACTCAAGACTTGTCAGCGAGATACATGAATATCTGCTGGGTAGAAATGAGAAAGTACCTAGTCCTGATTGTCGGAAATGGCCAACCTACAACAGAGGGGAGCCAGCCAGCTGGAGGATGAAACCAACACTGTATACGGAAAAACTGAGAAACCAGTAGAATCTGGGGCTTTGATGACACCGTTGAACCTCTCAACCAGCTAGTTCTGGCGCCCATCCTCTGGTTGGGTTCACTCCTAGTGAGACAATATACTTCCTATTCTTTAAGCCAGTTTCATTTGAATGCAGTATATTTACAGACATTCTATCTAATATTTTTTCTCTCACAGTGATCATGGCCTTTGCTCCAGAGTTAAGGACTCAGGGTAGAGTTTTGGAACATAGAAACTGCCAGAGAGGATGGTGGTACCTGAAAAGTACAACAGTGCCCCAGCCAACCTGTGGTGTCCACCTCTGTTCCTCTGCAGAAGGGAAGGTATTACACACTCTAAAGGGGAATCTTGCCCCCAACAGATGTCCCTACCTCCATACCCTCAAAGCCAATGGAGCTGGGGAAAATATCTGCAAACCATAGATCTGATAAGGGATTTGTATCCAGAGTATATTTAAGAAAACTTCCACAACTCAACAACCACAACGATCCACAAACAACCCAATTCAAAACCGGGCAAAAGACTTGAATAGACATTTCTCCAAAGATACACAAGTGGCCAATAAGTAAATGAAAAGATCCTCAACATTACCAGTCATTAGGGAAATGCAAACCAAAAACACAATGAAATACCACTTCATGCACATTAGGAAGGCTATGATCAAGAAAACAAATTTAACGGAAAATATCAAGTTTGGGTAAGGATGTAGAGAAACAGAACCTCCAGTGCATTAACAATGGGAATGCAAAATGGTCCAGCCACTGTAGGGAACCGTAGAGTTGTTCTTCAAAAATTTAACATAAAGGGGCGCCTTGGTGGCTCAGTCAGTTAAGTGTCTGACTTCAACTCAAGTCATGATCTCACGGTTCATGAGTTCGAGCCCTGTGTTGGGCTCTTTGCTAACAGCTCCGAGCCGGAGCCTGCTTCGGATTCTGTGTCTCCCTCTCTCTCTCTGTCCCTCCCCAGCTTGCTTTCTGTCTCTGTCTCCGTCTCTCTCTCTCAAAAATAATAAACATTAAAAAAAATTCAACATCGAACTATATGATCCAGGGATTCCACTTCTGTGTATATACCCATGAGAAGTAAAAGCAGGGACTTGAAGAGATACACACACCCCCATATTCACAGCAGCGTTACCCACAACAGCCAAAAGACTGAAACAACTTAGTGTCCCTCAACAGATGAATAAATAAAGTGTGGTTTATACATACAATGGGACACTATTCAGCCTTAAAAAGGAAGGAAATTCTGAAACATGGATGAATATTGAAAGCATTGGGTTAAATGAAATAATCCAGGCACAACAGGACAAACACTGTATGACTCAGTTTATATGAGGTACCTATGATAAGCAAATTTACAGAGACAGAAAATTTAACAAAGGGGACCAAGGGCTGTGGGAAGTGGAGAATGGGGAATTATTATTTAATGGATATGGAGTTTCTGTTTGAGACAATGAAAAAGTTCTGGAAATGGGTAGTGGTGATGCTTGTACAATATAGTATATCCCCCAATCCTGCCTCCAACCTCAGCTGTAGGCAGCCACTAATTATTTTCTGTCTACAGATTTGCCTATTTTTGACATTACATACAAATGGAATCATACAATATTTAGTCCATTGTGACCGGCTTCTTTCACTTAGCATAATGTTTTCAAGGCTCATCCATGTCATAGAAGTACTTTCTTTTTATTGACAAATAATATTCCATTGTATGGATATATAACATTTCATGTGATAGACTTTTTTTTAAAAATGGAGTCATTCGTCTTGTAGATCTGCCCTGTAGATTTGATTCGCATTTTGGATTTGGCTAAGTGCTTCTTCTTGATCTTTGTGTGTGTGTGTGTGTGTGTGTGTGTGTTCTGGGGTAGGGGCTGGGGGAGGACTGATAAATAGAGTTGATTAGATTAAGTGTTAATATTATAGACAAGAATATTTTGGGTAATGCTGTATATTTCCTATCCCACTGTGTCATGAAACATGTAATGTCTGGTTGTTCCTTCTATGGACGCCAAAGTGATGAGAGAATTTGGGTGACACCAACTTGATCCCTCCATCACAAAATCCTCCATTAACTTTTTACTTTAGGACTCTAACATTCATTGACCAACATGTTGCTTAGTTCCAGTAGGTGGGAAACTGGTGATTTTCTATTTCTACCATCCCTTCTGCATTTATTATTTGGACTTCTTCCATAAAAAACTTTCATCAATTTTTTGGTTACCCTGAAATGAAGTTTGAAAGGCAAGATAGGGGCACCTGGGTGGCTCAGTCGGTAAAGCGTCCAAGTCTTGATTTTGGCTCAAGTCACGATCTCATGGTTTGTGGGATAAAGTCCCATGTCTGCACTGTCGGCACAGAGACTGCTTGGGATTCTCTCTCTCCCTCCCTCTCGGCCCCTCCCCCAATAGTGCACGTGCATCCAAGTGCACACCTTCTCTCTCTTGCTCTCTGTCTCAAAGTAAATAAACATATTTTTTAAAAAGGCAAGATAAATACTTGATTCTCTTTTTTCTAATGTTTATTTATTATTTTTGAGAGAGAGAGAGAGAACACACACTTGCGAGCAGGGGAGGGGCAGAGAGAGAAGAAGACACAGAATCCAAAGCAGGCTCTAGGCTCTGAGCTGTCAGCACAGAGCTCAACACGGGGCTCGAACCCTCGAACCATGAGATCATGACCTGAGCCCAAGTCAGAAGCTTAGCTGACAGAGCCACCCAGGTGCCCCTTGATTCTTTCCTGTTAATTTATTAAGTTACTGATAAGCTGGTGCCCTAGTAACCTTCAGTGGTGGCCATGGAGGTTTATTTGCTGTTTTGCATTCTTATTAATTTTACATATCTGATGTGATTTGGTAAATTACAATTACTGTTCTTTTCCTGATGTCTAGATTTTTCCCATTAGTCTTTGATAGTTTGGTTATTTTCTGTTACAATAAGATGTCCCATGTTCATCTTATTACATTTCTTATCTCAAACTGCAATTGGCCATTATTCCAAGGAGCCCAGGTTCCTTTTAGTTGAAAATCCACAATTTGGATACTAGGGTGCTTACTGCTACAGTATTGTTATTACTTTTACATCTTCTCAGAGTTGGAAAGGTTAGGACAGAATTAGGAAGTATGTACCGGTTTTTGAAAGAAAAAAATAAAATATTATACTGGTGTTTCTATTTCAAAGTTAAGATTACAAAGTATTTACCCAACTTCTCTGATTTTATGTGTCTCTTTTCTCCTGAACTGAAAATCTTGGTTCTAACATTAACATAATTACTTATTTTCTTTATCCTGTGATAGACCTGTAAAAGTTTAAAACTAGCAATATCAGTATTATTTAAAACAGTAAGACTACTCGGACGCCTGGGTGACTCAACCAGTTAAGCATCCGACTTCAGCTCAGGTCATGATCCGACAGTTTGTGAGTTCAAGCCCTGCGTCGGGCTCTGTGCTGACAGCTCAGAGCCTGGAACCTGCTTTGGATTCTGTGTCTCCTTCTCTCTCTGCCCCTACCGCACTCACCCTCTGTCTCTCTCTCTCTCTCTCAAAAATATATCCACATTTTTTTTAAAGTAAGACTACTGAATACAATTGAATATTTCTTTGTGGGTTTTGTTCTTGGGCTATACCTCACTAGGGATCTGAAATCAAAATATCACATATTTTTTAAAATACTGCATATTAAAGTCACTTCTAGTAATGATTTTGTATAGTTTTAGTATCTTGATATACAGTTGATACACGGCTAGGGTCATTTGTTTCCAATTCTGGGTTTTTCTCTTTATTGCTTTTTAATTTATATACAAAATATTTACATGGGTCCAAAGTCAAAACTACAACAAAGTAAGTTGATAAAGTGAGTTGGCCAAAACTGAGCTTAGTCCTGCCCAAATCCCCCAATCTTGTTCTCCCACAGAGACAATTTTATTAGCTTTTGATTTGTACTCTGATTGATTCTTTGAAAATATAAGGCATACATATGCATGCCTCTCTTACACAAAGGTTGGCTATTATAAATAGTGCTAGCATAGGGGCACCTGGGTGGCTTAGTCGGTTAGGCATCCGACTTCGGCTCAGGTCATGATCTCACAGTCAGTGAGTTCAAGCCCCACGTCAGGCTCTGTGCTGACAGCTCGGAGCCTAGAGCCTGCTTCAGATTCTGTGTCTCCCTCTCTCTGACCCCCACCCCCCTTTCATGCTCTGTCTCTCTCTGTCTCAAAAATAAAGAAACATTAAAAAAACAATTTAAAAATAGTGCTAGCATCTTACTTTTTTCATTTAAATTATTTCCTACAGATATCATCCTATAATGTTCACAAATTTTCTTCATTTATTTGCATAATTGTATGGTTAAGAGACATCTTTTTAAAACACAAATCAAACCATGGGATTTATCGGCCTAAACTTTTAAAAAGACTTTCCATTGCACTTAGAATAAAACCTAAATTCCTGGCCATGGTTCTCAAAGCCTTGTCTTATCTGGACCTACTAGTAACTCCAAACTCACTTCACCCTCTGCTCCCACTAGCCCACTGTTTCCCAGCCCTGCTTGTATATTAGAGTCATCTGAATTACTTTAAAAATATTTTTTTTCTCCAGTTTTACTCCAGACAAATGAGAATCTCTGGAGGGCAGGACTCCCGCATTAGAAGGATTTAAAACAGTTGTTCACAAACTTTAACATCACTTGTAGGGCTTCTAAAACACAGATTCCTATGTCCCACACTGACATGACCACATCATTGAATAACTTAATTAAGAAGACGAGACAAATCTCCCTTGCGGAAGAATTCAAAATAAATCGTGTCCGTACTCCACCCTCAAGAGAGGCGGGGCATAAACCCCCACTCCTGAAGTATGGCCTGCACGTGGTGGCCTCCTTCCCACCGGAAAGGGGGGGATAAAAGAATCACTTTACAGTTGAGAACCCTGACACATACTACGTCAGCCAGGCGGTCAAGGTGAACATCAGTAGTGGGAAATGATGCCAATGACGGACACCCTTGATAAGATGTCCTGAGAATGACACTTGAACTTTGCGGTCCTCCTCCTCAAAGCCCAGAACCCCAGGTTGATCATGAAAAAAGCATCAGACAGGGGCATCTGGGTGGCTGTCAGTTAAGCGTCCAACTTAGGCTCAAGTCATGATCTTGCAGTTCATGAGTTTGAGCCCCACGTCAGGCTCTGTGCTGCCAGCTCAGAGCCTGGAGCCTGCTTCAGATTCTGTGTCTCCCTCTCTCTCTGCCCCTCCTCCACTCGTGCTCTCTCTCTGTCTCTCAAAAATAGATAAACATTAAAAAATGTTAAAAAAAAAAAAACAAGGAATTCTGAATAGAATCGATTAATATGGACTTTACTTAATAATGATGTATCAATAATGGCTTATTAACTGTAACAAATGTACCTTACTAATGTAAGATGCTAATAATAGGGGGAACTGAAAAAATGTATATATATATTAGGGGAAACTAGGTGGAGAGTATATGGGATTTCTTACTTTCCTTGCAATCCTTTTGTAAATCTAGAACTGTTCTAAAAAAATTATTGAAAATTAAAAAAAAATGTTTTGTACCTATATAGATAGAAAATTTAAATATCCTTCTAAATAACTTTTGGGGCAAAAGAGAAAATGGAAGAAAAATAACAAATAATTTATAAATATATTAATATAAGTGCATTATACCTAAGAAATTCTGTAATATGGATAAAGTAATATATGCAGAGGAAAATTAAAACTTACAGCCTCACAAGGGAAAAAAATAAACTATCGGGACTTCATAAAAATAAAAAGCTTCTGCGCAGTGAAGGAAACAATCGACAAAACTAAAAGGCAGCCTTTGGAATGGGGGTGCCTGGGTGGCTCAGTCGGTTAAGCGGCCGACTTCCGCTCAGGTCATGATCTCAGTTTGTGAGTTCGAGCCCCACGTCGGGCTCTGTGCTGACAGCTCAGAGCCTGGAGCCTGCTTCGGATTCTGTGTCTCCCCCATCTCTCTGTTCCTCCCCTGCTTGTTTTCTGTCTCTATCTCCCAAAAATAAATAAACGTAAAAAAAATTATTTTTAATTGCTGCAGATCATAAAAAAAGAAAGAAAGCATGCTATTCAATAAGGTTAGCATTTCCCTATTACCAAAACCAGACAAAAAATAACAGAGGAGGAGAGAATTATAGACAAACTTCACTTATGTGGATAGATATAAAAATTCTTCATAAGATGTCAGCAAACTGAATTCACCAAAGTATTAAAAGAATAATACAATAGAACCAAATCACATTTACCCTAATATACTTTGAATTTATTTTAATATAATTCACTACATTAACAGATTAAGGGAGTAGAACCATTTGATCATTTCAATAATTTCCAGCTTGTTTTTATTAAATTCAACACTCATACATGTGGTTTTAAAAAGTTCTTAGGAAGTTAGAAAACGAGCGACATTTCCCTAATTTGGTAAACAAAATAGAGTAAACATCATATTCACGAGAAGAATTTCTTTTACAGAAACGGGAAAACGTACTCTGTCATCGCTCTCATTAAACATTGTACTAGAGACCACAGTCAGTTTAATAAGGAAAGAAAAAGTAAATACCTTAGAAGAAAAAAACCTGATATTAATGACAAATATCTAACTTTAAAAAATCTAAGAGAATCAACTGAAAAAGCGCGGCACTGATAAAACAGCTTAATAACATACCAAGATTCAAGACAGGCAGTACAAAAATCATTCCTTTTCCTACACTAGCAATAACCAAGATGAATATAAAATGAAATCAATGCTCAGGACTCAGGATTGGCCACCAAAACAAATAATACAGAAATACGTGTTTTGTGAGAACTACGATTTGAAATGGCGCCATGTAAACCTCTACTAACCTCACCACCACCACCATCAATATCTCTTTCCCCACCCCCCACCCTGTCTTATCGCCAAACCGCATTGTGAACTGGCTTCTTAGAGTGTTATCCTCTTTGCTAGGGAGAGATCTCTAACAGCACGCAGAGTAGAATCCATCTCTATTTAACTGTACTGTAATTTTTTTGTATCAAAATTATCTGTGTGTGTATCTTACTCCCTTACTAGATGAGCAGTGACTTCCTCTCTGTACTCCAACCCCACCATGCCTTGGGCACAGCAGGTCTGATGACTGACTTGAATACAGTCAGGGGTATGGGTAAGGGAAAGGAAAGAGGACCAAGTGAAGTGGAGGGAACACTAAGAGGTCATTAAAGGTGGGCACACACAAGTAAGATTAGCCTCTCTCAGCCTCTCTTTTCCATGGGTGAATCATCATTATCCGAATTCCTTACATTTCAAAATGGTAAAAATTCTAAAGCAGAGTATGTAGTATTTAGGAAACTTTTAGTGAAAAGACAAGGAAGTATTTTCCCATATAAAACAGCCGAAGTTGCACAGGCAGTCGGTGGGGGGATTCCCGATCTTTTGCAGACTTGACTTGTTTGTTTTTTAAGTTTATTTATTTTGAGAGAGAGAGAGAGCATGCATGAATGGGAGAGTGGCAGAGAGAGAGAGAGAGAGAGAGAGAGAGAGAGAGAGAGAGAGACAGCATCCCAAGCAGGCTCCATGCTGTCAGCACAGCTCCCAATGCAGGACTCAAACTCGCCAACCGTGAGTCACGACCTGAGCCAAAATCAAGAGTCGGACGCTGAACCAACTGAGCCACCGAGGCGCCCCACAGACTTGATTCTTAATTCTTTCTTTCCCATTCTTCACAAATTCTCCCGATATCCCTTGCTCTTTCTTTGGCCTCATCTATGCTCATCTAGCTTTTCTTCGTTTCTGTTTTCCTCCCCTCCTTCTTTCCTTCTCTCCTAAGACTAGACGGTCCTCCTTTCTCCTCTGTGAAACCTGGTGCAGGAGGGCGAGGAGGCCCCGGGCTTCGTGTCAAACTCAGCGTGTCCCCTGTGGTGTGGGAATGAAGGTCACAAGTGGTCAAAGAGCAAACCTTTAGGAACTAAACGAAACTGGGTTAAGATGAGGCTCCACATTTATCATCTCCGTGTTAAGCACTGTCCTCAGGAAAATGAGGACAGTAACAGCAGCTCCCATACACGATTCTTGAATGGATCACGTAAGATCTTGTTTGCACGATGCCTACTTCAAAGCAGGCATGTAACGAATAACGTCTGTTAGGGACCTATGGCTGAGACACAGGGGAGTAGAAAAGCCATACTCCCGTGTTTTCTCCCACGTTCCTCCCCTCTGGTCTAAAATCGTAGGGGTGGGGTGAGGGGAGAAGGTGGGGATGCAAGAGGAAGGGCAAAGCAATACATCAAATCTTCAGTCTCAATCCCCGCTTGGCTGCCAGATCCACATCAAACACATTGGCAGGACAGTTTTTATCTCATATATCTGATTTTATGCTTTATTCCAAAGATCTTGCCTAAACAACTACTTTGCATATCTGAAAGAAAAATGCTCTTAGACTGAACTGCCAGCGAAACTGACCCAGACTGCTCACTGGCCTCTCCAGAGAAACCAACCCGCTGATGGCAGTCCTTCCCTGGCTCCCTCCAAGAGCAATACAATTTCAAATGCTCAGAAGGTAATGAATGTCCTGGTAAACAAAGCAAATCCCCCCAAGTTCATGAGGTATTGTGCTTAAGGGAGCAAGGGCAGTTTTCTCTAATAGTGACTTTTCCAAATATTTCAGTTTTCTGCATAAGAAATACGAATGCCTGCTGTAGATCGTTTATTCCTAGTGGTAAGTAATTGCAGCTCACCTAGAAAGTGTCTTCAGCGCAGGTAGACACATTTTTCAGAACACCTGCTCGTTGTATAATTATTGCTGGACTTATAATCATTCCTCTGGTTTAAAAAAGGGAGCTGGGGGCGCGGCACCTGGGTGGCTCAGTCAGTTGAGAGACCAACTCTTAATTTTGGCTCAGGTCATGATCTCATATCAGGCCTGGCATCAGAGTCTGTCTCCCCCTCCCTCTGCCCCTCCCCAGTCGTGCTCTCTAAATGAATGAATGAATGATAATAAGTAAATAAATACACAAATAAAAAGGGAGTGGGGAGCAAGTTGTACCATAATCCTCTAAGAAAATGCTTCACTTCCCTGTGTTGTCGTTCAGCCTTGGCCACATCCAATTTCAGTGTTACTGAATCCACTGCACTCTTAGGTAATAAGGAAAAGAACACACTCTGGTCACTGCTAAGAACATATGTGATCAGTCTTCCTGTTAGTATGAATCATAACAGAAGAATTGGATGATTTGCAAGAAGAAACCACAGTCTACTAACAAGCACTCTAACCCTTCAGGCCACAGAAGCATGGAATTAACAACAAATTTGACTCAAAACTTTCCTTTGAGCACCTACTGTATACTAGCACTGTTCCAGGACTTGTGAGTACACTTAAAAAAAAAAAATACAGGACAGAGGCACCTGGGTGGCTCAGTCGGTTAAGCGTCCGACTTTGGCTCAGGTCATGATCTCACAGTTCATGAGTTCGAGCCCCGTATCGGGCTCTGTGCTGACAGCTCAGAGCCTGGAGCCTGCTTTGGATTCTGTTTCCCTCTCTCTCTGCCCTTCTACCGCTCATGCTCTCTCTTTCTCTTTCTCTCACAAATAAATAAACATTAAAACATTTTTAAAAATACAGGATATAGTGTCTGACCTTAAGGAGTATTTAACCTGAGTTTTTCTTTACAAGAAAATCAGTATTCTTTTCACGAGTCCTGTAATGTTGACTTTAAATAGCTGTCCAAAGAGCTCAGCCTTCATTCACCTTTAGAAGAAGGATAACAAAACATTAACACCCAAACCTCATCAGCTCCAAGCCTCTCATTTTCTTGATCACGGGAAGTCTAACCTTTCAGAATCTCTCCTTCCAGGCTATTTCCTGCAGCTTGCAAAAGTGCCTACAAACATCCACAAACACTGAGCTGCAGACTCAGGAGGGTAAGAGACTGCAGCGAAATTGCTTGCGCCTCAGTGTTAAGTGGTTCATCCAGCAAACTTTTTCACCTGCCACCTTATTAACAGTTTAAGCACTGACAGTTCACCCAGAGGTCACACCGTCCTGTGAATGCTAGCTATCTAGTCACCCAAAACTGACCTTGAAAATGAGGAGGGTCTAGGAACTTCCACGGTAAAGTTGCTCAGGCCCCATCTTGATCCGGACAGCTCACTCACGGGTTACAGACCGCCATTTTCCTTTGGGTCCTTACTCACCACCAGATTGGCAAGGTCAGGACAGATTTCAGTGGCAATCCCTTTGGTACACCAGGAGCAAGCACTCCAAGAAACACGACGACCTTGCTGCTGGATTTGACCTCCTTCTTTGTGGTGAGTTAGCTCTCGGGTGCCCCAGTCATTTCTCCCTGTTGTTTGCCCTCCATGGGAGCTATCTCAGTCCATCAGGCATACCGTCTGAAGCCAATATTGGTCCGCATCCAAGACTTGTGTTCCAGGAGGCTCCCTGGCCCCTTTAAAAGTCAGTGCCCAGCTCTCTCACCGGAATCACCTGAGCCCCAGCTGTAACCCAGCCCAGATGCTCTGTTACACCAACACTGGGAAAATCACTACCAGGGGAGTGATCACACACGATAGACCAAGGTTCTGGTCAGCACTCTGAAAATGTAAAAAGCCTTCCTGGTGGAAACTGTTATTTTCACCTATCAATTCCGCAGTTCAGGGGGACATTGGTGTGATTAGAAGGCTGTTTAAAGTGACCAGCCCAAGAGAAATTCATATTAAGTCTACAGTAATGAATGTTTTAGATGCAGCTTTTCTTTTCTCAAAAAGTTGCAAACATTTTATTTCACAATACTATGTGCCCAGAACGAGCTGCAATAATCTGCCTAAGGGAATTTAGAGATTAAGTACAACAATTTGGACATAGTTCCGTTTCCAAAGCCCCAGAAAGACGAAGAACATGACAGATAATATTTACTGGGCAGTTTCTATGTGCCAAACATTGTGCTGTTATATCCATGCATTGTTTCACACGATCAAACATTGCTTTGAGGTAGCTGCTATTATGACCTCTGCCCTACGGATAGGAAAACGGAGGTTAAGAAAATGTCCCAAGCTCCTGAGCTAGTAAGAGATGTGGCCGACATATGAACACCAGGCATCTGCCTCTGACACCTCTGTGCTCATTGCCTCCCATTGGGCTTCGTAGTGGGGTTTGGGTTCTGCCGAATTTGGCTTCTAACCCCATTACTCCCTCTACAGGACCACTTAGCCTCACCACCTTGACTGTAAAATGGGGGAACAAAGCCTAGTTCCAAGGATGTGGTGAAGATTCTCTGAACTAACATTTACAAAGGCCCGATGCAGGGTCATCATTACACGAGAGGGCGGAGTTCAGCCCTCATAAGCATGGGGGTGCAGAGGACCCTCCTGCTGCAGAATCCAGTTCTGGGGCGCCATCAGCAATCCCAGGTGCACTCAAAGAGGGGCAGCACTGTTACCAGGTGTGATAATGCAATTTGAGGCACGAAAAGAATTCGGGTACTCTATCCACACTGCTGACCTCACCATCACTGACTTCCGGAAAGGAGGCTCACACACACTGGACTCACTTTAATTCCTACCCAGGCTCTTTCTGCCTTTGTCCATCAATGACCAAAGCTGAGCATTTTCTACAGATGCACTCAGGCTTCTTACCACAGTGACTCAGAGCACGAAAGCTCAGAGCCCCCACACCCTTACAGGAATTTCTTTTCTAAGACTTGGGTTCTCCTTTAAATGATAAAGATACAGGCAGTCTATGAAATACCTATTCTATTCTTGGTTTGGAATTCTTACGGAAGGTTTATTATCAGGTTATACAGGCAGCGGGACACAGAACTACTACGGGTAGCCACTTCTGCAGTTTTGTGCTTAAATTGAAGTATAATAAGGTGAGAGGAAGAAGGGAAGGGGTTGAGTCCTCGGCAAAAGGACCGAGCCTTCCAGCCAGCTGATGTCCTGGTGTCATTTCCCCAGAAAAGTGACTGCAATGGAAGAGCCATCTACTACAATCTGCCAGTTTAAGAAAGCCAAACCTCTCTCCATATCCAGTCTGTTCTGGGTTGAGCACCGATACTGAATTTTTATCACTTTTATCATTTTATCAATTTTTATCATTTTTATTTTCATAACTGAATCTATCATTTGTTAATTGAATGCTATTCTCATTTCTCTTGTAAATCTGCATAAGTAATTTTCATATAAGGGTTTGTTAGTATCGTATGCATGCCCCATGGACCTGGAAATCAATGGAGGCCAAGTAGAATCCCCTCTTTTCACATGTAATTGTAGGTAGTTTCCATTGGTCTCTCCTGGGTCTTCAGGGTTCTGGCCGCAGGACTGCCTCATTTTCCCTTGGACTAGACTTCCCTAATGGCCACCATCATAATGTCAACATATATTGAGTACTTACCATGCTTAAGATATTGTGTAACTAACAGACACACTTCATGTGAATGACCTTGTCCAGTCAATGCAACTCTGTAAGGTTGTTGTTGTTGTTCCCCCATTTTATAGTTGAAGTTGAGTCATAGAGAGGCTTCTTGCCCACGAATCACACAACTAGAGAGGGCTGGAACTGGGATTTATAACCATGTCTGTGTGACTCCAAATCTTGACCCCTAGACTGTCCCGCCATATACACTCTCCCCTGACTAGGACCTGAAAGATACTACATTTACATTCGTTTCATTAAAACTGTGGCCCAATAAATGGCAAGTTACAGACTGTTTACCAAATTATAAGAACATGAATTCAGTCTATAGGGGATGACAATACCTGAATGTGGTGAGTCCAAGCGATTGTCTAAATTAATCAGGTTCAGAAATAAGTGAGCTGCATTCTGAGGAAAAGCAGTAAGTGTGGGGAAATAGGAGCCTCTCTTTTTTATTCTTTTCTGTGTGCCTTTGGGTAAGCAGCTGACTAGCTTCTCTGTGCCTCTGTGCCTCTGGAGTTGTACTAGATACAGTTGAAGGCAGTGTTTTTCAAAGTACATCTCACGAGCCACTAGTGGGTTATAAAATCAACCATAATCTTTAAACTTTAAGGAATTTGGGACACCTGGGTGGCTCAGTCGGTTGAACATCCGACTCTTGATTTTGGCTCAGGTCATGATCTCACAGTTTTGTGAATTTGAGCCCTACATCGGGCTCTGTGCTCCACAGTGTGGAGCCTGCTTGAGATTCTCTCTCTCTCTGCCCCTCCCCTATTTGCATCCTGTCTCCCTCAAAATAAATAAATAAAACAAAAAAAAACTTTAAGGAATTAAATAGAATAGTAGAATATAAATATATTTATAGTATCAATGCTATACTATTTATAGTATCAGAATAATAAGGAATAAAAATAAAGCTACTCACATGTAGTAAAAAGTACTTTTTTAAACGTTTACTTATTTATTTTCAGAGAGAGACAGAGAGAGAGCATGAGAGCAGGGGCGGGCAGAGAGAGAGGGAGTGAGAGAGTCCCAAGCAGGCTTTGTGCTGTCAGCCCAGAGCCTGACACAGGGCTTGAACCCACAAGCCATGAGATCATGACCTGAGCTGAAATCAAGAGTCAGCACTTACCCAACTGAGCCACCCAGGTGCCCCAGTGAGAAGTACTTTTGATCAGTGTTCTGTTTTGGGTGGTGTGTGTGTGTGTGTGTGTGTGTGTGTGTGTGTGTGTGTTAGGTCACAATGTAAATACTATTCCTTATGGAGAATCATAGTAAAAAAAGTTTCAATAGCACTTGACTATGGTTCTCTACCTCAAACTGGAAGATTCTATTTAAGAGTTATGATACTTAATAGTAATTCAGGTCATGGCACAAATTCTTCTAAATGGACAGCCAGAATTACACATAGAATTGGGTGAGTCAATGCTAAATTTCCTCCTACTGAACTTTTAATAGAAAAAAAAAATCCTCGAGAAATAAGATGTCCACCAAAATGTAAACCCTATAAGAGCCGGATCTATGATCTTTTTTTTTTAATTTTTCTTAATGTTTATTTTTGAGAAAGAGAGAAACAGAGCATGAGTGGCAGAGGGGCAGAGAGAGAAGGAGACAGAGAATCTGAAGCAGGCTCCAGGCCTTTGGGGCTCAAACCCACAAACCATGAGATGAGATCATGACCTGGGCTGAAGCCGGATGCTTAACCTACTGAGCCACCCAGACTCCCCCATGACCTACCTTCTTAACTGCTGTAACTTTAGTATCAGCAATATTGGTAGGCATTTGAGATTTGTTGAACAAAAAATACATATAAATCTGTAAATGAGTAAAGATGAATGAATTCAGATTAAGAAAAAAGAGTTATAATACTTAAGTCACACTCAAATTTGCAGACTGTAATTCTCTATAGTTGATTAGTGGACAGCTCATTGACAAAATTCAGCAGAAAAAAGGAGGGAAAGAGTCAAATGGAATCTAATGATGTTCAGTGTTTTCTTGATACCTGAAGGTCTTTCCCCAATAAGTAAGAAGTTAAACATAGTCTGATCGTGAAATAATGTTCTCCCTCTTTAACTCATGATTATTATCAGAATTTCACCGCTTTAACGTGTTCACAAAAGGGACATCTGTTCCTTTCTTCGCTCAATATGGTATGATTCCATGAGGGATACGAAGCCAGGGTAACAACACAATTAATCTCCTGATACTGGCTCTGCATGTCATGATTTGTCAATATTTAGGCAAACCCCTCATGGAACACTTGGTATATTCCCCAGATTTCATTTGCTTCTCAGCTGCACTCCTCTTGTTCGACCCAATATGACAATTTAGTTTAAAAACGTGACAATCTAGAGTCCTAAGTAAACGTTGCCACACCTACCCCTTGATCCATCCATCTCTTGATATAGCTAAGAATGTCCATTATCTGTACCAGATCAGACCTTGGCCGTCAGTGTAGTGGAATGCCCCTGGAGTTCTCTAGGGTCTCCAAAACAAAGCCCTAGTGCACTAACGGTCTCCACAAAGACAAAGATCCCTCCCCAGCACCAAGGAGATACAAGGTCTTGGGAATGAGAACTAACATGCTGTCTTCATAAAAGCAGCAGTTCCCCAAAACTCAAATCCAAATCCAGAATCCCCAGGGAGCTTTTCAAACACAGATTCCTAACCGCCTTATGTAGACAGTTACATTAAGTACATATTCTAATTTGGTAAGCCTGAGATAGGGCTTAGAAATCTGTATTTGTATTTTTTAAGGACAAACAGCATACATAAGGAAAAAGGTAAAAATCATACCTGTTTGATTGAAGAGTTTTTACATAGTGAACATACCCAGCTAATTGATCAGATCAAGAAATAGAACATCCTGGCAGCATATCAGAATCCCTTTCATGTTCTTTTTCGAGACTCTGCCTCTTCTCTGCCCTCCCCACCGCCAAGGTTAGCCTGCATCTTGACTTCGAACAGCACAGGTTGGTTTTGACTTTTTTTGAACTTGATACAAATGGAACTATACAATACTTACTTTTCTGTGTCTGACTTTCTATGCTCAATATCACGTTTGTTAAGTCTATGCTGTCACTATATTTGTGGCTTGCTCATTCTCACTGCTGTTCTGTGGATAGACATTGAGGTTGTTTCCAATTAGGGGCTGTTGCAAACAGTGCTGCAGTGAACATTCTTATACATGTCTTTTGGCGCACATGTATATGCATTTCTGTTGGATGCATATATAGGAAAGAAGGTGCTCACGGGTCAGAGACGAGTCCTATATTTAGCTTTAGTAGACACTGCCAAACAGGGTTTCAATATGATTGTATCAAATTGGAATATTTTAAACTATTTCCCAGTTGATTTACCAGGTGTGGTAACCACTGAATGCATGAGCATTTGAAGGCAGCCACGATGTTGACCTCTTTCTACTGCCCCCAATGTACTGGACAGTACCTTACACATGGTAAGAGATCAGCAAATATTGATTTAAATTTGACTTAAATTGATTGAATTACATTTTCCCCAAGTATTAATCAATACATGAGGAACCACAAAGCTCTCACTTCACTTTATTTTCTGATCAGCTTTTCTTACAGTTTTATAGAAGAGTATTCCTCTTAAATGAGACAGTAAAAGGAGATATGACCCCAACCAGAGTGGTCATCTGTTTTCCCTTCATAGAGTTTCCCCGCCACCCCCAACCAACAGAATTGAATTCCGTCTAGAAAAAAATCCTTAGGGCTAATCTTGGCTCAACCACAGACACATTCTACTATGGATTGAATGTCTGTGTCCCCCTAAAATTCATATACTGAAGCCTTAACCCTCAGTGTGACTGCATTTGGACAAGAGCCCTCTAAGGAAGTAAATGTAAGGTTCTATGAGGTCATAAGAGTAGGGCCCTGACCTGATAAGGTTAGGGTCCTAAAAAAGAGCTTCCTCTTCACTGCCCACCCCACCACACACACACACAGGCACACAAAGAAAATGTCATGTGAGGACACAGCGAGAAGGCAGCCAACAGCAACCTGAGGTGAGAATTCTCACCAGAGAACGACCACGTGGGCACCCTGATCCCAGACATCCTCCTCCAGGACTGGGAGAAAATAAATTTCTGCTGTGGTTTGAGCCACAGTTTGTGGTATTTTGTTATGGTGGCCCAAGCAGACTAATACATACTCCAATGCAATTTACCAAGCATTTAGTGAGCCTACTGGGTTGGAATGCCACCTTGACCACGTAACTAGGTTCCAAGAGAAAAATGGAAGTTAACTTTTGGAGGAATACTCTAGCAAACTATTGCAAAGCATCCGTTCGCTGATTTCCAGGGAAAAGGCCTTCTCATTTCTGCCTCCGTCCAGGAGCTGGACCCTTCACAGCTGGGTTTAGGTGGGTCCAACCAAAATCCACAAGTTCCAACCCAGACTTGGCAACAGCAGTGGATGACGCAGGCGAGAGCTCCCCAAAAGAATGATTCTATACAGAAAAATCCGTGAGTGAGGACCAAACATACTTATGTCTAAAATACTAAAGGGTGATTTCAAAACAATACTTACAGTGCAATCCCCAATTTTTCTAAAAGTCCATTATCTGTGTATATCCATATAATCATACCTGTAGATAAGAAGAGAAAAAAAAAATGCCTGTATGGGGAAGCAGAGTCTCACCAGATACCAGTAAGACTGGAGATCAGTGGGGCACCTGGGTGGCTCAGTCGGTTGAGTGTCTGACTTCAGCTCAGGTCATGGTCTTGTGGTTTGTGAGAGTTCCAGCCCCACACTGGGCTCCCTGCTGTCAGCGCAAAGCCCACTTCAGATCCTCTGTCTCCTCCCCACCTTGCACTTCTTAAAAACAAATAAACATTAAGAAAAAAAGACTGGAGATTACTTAAGCCTCTATGGAAGACAATTGGACAGATAGCTTTCACGTTTTAAATGCATGTGCCCTTTGACCCAATAATTCTAATTCTTGGATTCTTCTTACAGATGTACGAGCATAGAAGCCCAACCTCAAATGTACAATGATGTTTACTGCAGTACTGCTGTTAATGATAATAATAATAATAAAAGAATCTAAATGCTATCAATAATGGAATGGTGAAAATAAATCATGATATACAGTGGAAAACTGCACAGGCTTTAGTGAGAATGCAGACGGTAGTTCTCTGTATGTACTAATATGAAAAGCTGCCTATGATGTATTATAAATGAAAAAAGCAAGTCACAGATCAATATTTATAGTATGATCCCATCTGTATAGACAAACTCCCTGTATATGACTCTGTATGGGCAAAAGCACAGGCTATAAGTCTGGAAGAACAGTGCTGGTTATGGTAACCTTTGGAGAGAACAGTGGGGTAAGGGGTAAAGGGTGTGTATGAGTTTGCTAGGGCTGCCCTAAAAAAACACCACAGGCTGGTAGCTTGACCAACCGTAATGCCTTTTCTCAGTTTTGGAGGCGAGAAGTCCAAGATCAAGGTGTCCACAGGTTTCTTCTGAGGTCTCTTTCCTGGCTTGCTGACAGCTACCTTCTTGCCGTGTCCTCATGAGGCTTTTTCTCTGTGTATGTCCCCCTGGTGTCTCTCTGTGTGTCCAAATCTCCTCTTCTTCTAGAGATACCAGTTGGACTGGATTAGGGCCCATCCTAACAGCCTCATTTTAACTTAATCCCTTTTTTTTTTTTAAATTTTTTTTAACGTTTATTTATTTTTGAGACAGAGAGAGACAGAGCATGAACAGGGGAGGGTCAGAGAGAGAGGGAGACACAGAATCTGAAACAGGCTCCAGGCTCTGAGCGGTCAGCACAGAGCCCGACGCGGGGTTCGAACTCACGGACCGTGAGATCATGACCTGAGCCGAAGTCGGACGCCCGACTGAGCCACCCAGGCGCCCCAACTCAATCCCTTTTTTAAAGACCCTATGTCCACACAGTCACATTCAGAGGTACTGAGGATGAGGACTTCAACATCACGATTTTGAGGGAGACACATGTAGCCCATAATTGTGTGAGTTCCACATTTCGTCTATCTTGTGTCCATTGTTTAATGATGAGCATATATTTCTGCTGTAATTTTTTATAAATAGGAAAAAATGACTGGAAGACAAATGTTAACAGCAAAATATTAATAGGATTTATCTCTAAGGACTATAGGTGATCTTTATTTCCCCCCACCTATGGTTTTTAACATTTCTCTCTAATGCTCTTGGATGAACATGTATTACTTTTCAATTAGGAAGCAGAATAAGTGTTATATTTTAATGAAATAGATAAGCCTAACAGCTTCCCCCTTCCAAAGCCTGGGAATTAGACTTGCTCAGAGAAAGTAACCACCTTTGGAAGTGGCTAGTGGAATTTAACAACTTACAGTGACGCTTTGGTCACGATAAGCTATTTGAAACATGCGATCATTCAGGGATGGCATGTGATTCCTAGGTTGTGCACACTGGCATACCTTCTCTCAATTTTCTCGGTTCCAGAAGCAAAGTGTATCTAGTCTTCAATTAGTAGCCTTTTCAGGAAATTATTCAAATTACAGATTTTCCAAATGAGTAGTACGTTATGCCGAAGGTGGAAATTGCACACTTTTTCTTAATTTACTAAATTTGATTCTTAATGCCAACTCTGATAATGTCCTATTTTTTTTCCAAGAGATGTTCAACATAGTAATAAAATAATCCCATCACGCTGTGAGATTACCTGCGGAGGAATATGTAAAGAATGAGAAAATAAATAGTTGTGACCCCCCTACTACCTGCTTTGCCTCAGGGTTTAAAGCCCCGTCAGAAAGGCCCATGGGATGTGCTGACTTCTGAGTTCAGCAACTTTTCCTCGGAGTTACGGGAGCAATGTACTGTCAGGTGATGGGTGCAGCAGTCTCTCTCTCAGGGAGTTCCCATCTACGTGCCCGGGCTTTGAGCAGAATCTCCTAACAAGGAAATTGCTGTATGTTTCCCATGTGGTTATTTGAAGGATGAAGCAATCATGTCTTCCAAAGTAACATCTTCTTTTTTTCTCCTTTTTCCCTTAGAAGCTGCCTCTAGTGCTGGTAAGAGTGCATTTCCCAGAGATGGAAAACAATCTAAAATAACAAGTAACTGGAAATTTTGAAATTTGTCTTTTTTGTGGTCAGGAATACTGACAGTTTTCACCCCATGGGGGAGCCACTCAGAATTCCTGACTATTCATTCATCCACTGTAATGTAGCAGACTTGGAAATTCCCAACCTCCCATCTTGTCAGAGATCCATTTCGTCAATATACCAAGTCTTGTCGGCCACAGCAGTTCACGTCTACCCATGCCTTTAGAAATGGGCAGGTCTCTTTTCCCTTCACATTTTTAGTTGTGGTAAGTCAGAACAAACGTTTTGGAGAATGACTGTGAATGGAAGATGAAGGAGTAAATGGCTTCCAGAATTACGTCACCAAATACTATGTTCCACAAATTCTTTGGCAATGGCAACACTGCATTTACAAATATTTCCTTCCTGTAAAACTAAGCTAAAAGTTGGCTTCCATTAGCAATTTCCTAAAGGCTTAATCCAGGTCTAACCCAACTCTATCCCAACTCTATCCAAGCTGCAAAAATTAACCATGTTTATCTACCTGCTGGGTAAAGAGTGGGAGAGAAAGAAAAATGGTGGGTGGTCAAGTGATGAAGACCTACTTTTGTTCATTCTCTTTCATCTTTCGCGTGTAGAATCTATGACACTTTGTCCCTAGAGAATAAGAAGTAGGCTCTTTGCTGACTTCTTTGGCAAGACTGGGAAGGTACCTTGTGCTATAGGATTAGCTGAGGGGGTTCCATGCAACTGAGCAGCACAGTTTAAACGAAAGAAGACAAGGGCGCCGGGTGGCTCAGTTGGTTAAGCGTCTGACTCTTCATCTTGGCTCAGGTCATGATCTTGTGGTTTGTGAGATCAAGCTGTGCAGCAGGCTCTTTGCTGTCGGTGTCAGGCCTGTTTGGGATTCTCTCTCCCTCTCTCTCTCTCTCTGAAAATAAATAAACATGAAAAAAATTAAAAATAAACGAAAGAAGACAGAGTGAGAAAGGAGAGAGGAGGCTGCGGGGGAGGCATGGACTGGACGCTGGCTACTCTTCCTTGTCCCACCTTGGCAAGCAGTGACGTGAGGCCCTAAGTAGTTCTTTCCACTTGACCGAGCACTCACACGCGCAAGAACTCGTCTGGCTTTCACAGCACCCTGTGTTGAAGAAATGGCCGGTATATACAGTAAATACTATTTTGGAACATATCCCATTAGGTTTTCAGGCTTTGGAGTCCCACATTTGGGCCTCAGATCTTGGCTCAGTCACTTCCTGGCTGTGTGACCTTAAGTAAGGTAACTCACTTCCCTGTGCCCGGTTTTTCTCATTCATAAAAGGGTGATAGTAATCATACCTACTTCACAGGATTGAGGTGCAGGTTAAATGAGATAACACAAGTCCTCAGCACACAGTAATCCCTTAATAGAGGTTATCTATTTTTGAAATCAGTGTTTGCTTGTATGGTTTCTGTCTTAGGTATCATGCCGAGAAAGTTCTTTCCTTCCCTAAGATTATATATACACTCGTATTTCCTTTGATGATCTCATGTTTTACGTTTAAGAATTTTTAAATTTTTATTTTATTGTGCTAAGAACATATAACATGAGATCTACCCTATTAACAAATTTTTAAGTGTAAATGTAGTATTCGTAACTATCGGTACAACGTTGTGCAGTAGATCTCTAGGATTTATTCATTTTGCTTAACTGAAACTTTATGCCCACAAATTAGCAACCCCCATGCTCCGCTCCCTCTTGCCCCTGGCAACTGCCATTTCACTCTTTGATTCTATGAGCGTGACTATTTTAGATACCTCATATACATGGAATCATGAAGTATTTGCCCTTCTGTGACGGGCTTATTTCATTTAGCCTAACGGCCTCAAGGTTCCATGTAATAGTCATGTTTTACATTTAAATCTCTGAATTTATTTGGGCATATGGGATAAGGAAGGAATCTAACTTTACTTTTTGCGAAATGGTTATAGGGCATAATATTTTAAACAAAACCATGTAATACACAATTCACAGCAAAAGTAAGGACAAGGCAATTCTTTCATAATGAGATCAGATCAATTTTATCTTTTTAAAGATAATTTCTATATAGAGTGCTCTTTACAAAGGCTACGAAATTATTAGATTTTCTTAGTTCATCTTAGTTTCCATCATCAAAAAAGCCATATTTATGGATCTTCTCAAAATATTAGCAGAAGAATATTCCAACAGAGAATGGAAATAAAATGAGAAAATTATGACATGCTGGTGACACGAACTAATTCTCGTCTATGGCTGACAGGACGGAGCTGTAAAAAATTGATAATCCCAAACAAATAAATTAGAAATGGACAAGAAAGATGAGGCAAAAGGAAAATCAGAGTAAAAGCATAAACAGGAAGCAGGAATGAAGCTAATCTAAAAATAACATAGTATTTTGTGCATTCATGATGAATGGGCCACAAGTTATCTGTTTCAGTACAGGCTCAAAAAAACATAATCTCAATCCCAAAATGTAAAGTATTTATTAAAAAAAAAGAGAGAGAGGGGTGCCTGGGTAGCTCAGTTGGTTAAGCATCTGACCTCAGCTCAGGTCATGATCTTCACGGTTCGTGAGTTTGAGCCCCATGTCGGGCTCTGTGCTGACAGCTCAGAGCCTGGAGCCTGCTTTGGATTCTGTGCTTCCCTTCTCTCTCTGCCCCTCCCCTGCTTACGCCCTGTCTCCGTCTCTCAAAAATAAATGACCATTAAAAAAAATTTTTTTTAAAGAGCAGCCAATTTCTTAGAACATAACACACAGAGGTAGATATTTTGGTTGTCTTGCCAGAATCCATTCTCCCCTTCATTCTTCTTAACAGAACCTCAATTTTGTTCAGGTCTCTACCCCTTTGTCACGCAGCACTTGTAATTGAAGGAATCTGATCCCAGAGGAGAACTGATAAGTACAAGCCAACCAGTGATTGGCTCAGGAATGAGTACATGATTGCATTTCAGACACAAGGAGATGGTGGATGAAGACTTCTGGGAAATTTCTTTCTTGGCGTTGATAGAGGCCAGTGAGAGGCCAGTGTCTCTTTCCTGCTAAATGTGAAAAGAAGCTGCAGGTGCTGCTGGCATCGGTCTTCAAACCATGAGGGAAACAAGCCTGAGGACAAACCAAACACATGAGAAAAAAAGAGCCAGATGGTTGAAAAGAAATGGATTGAAAACCCTGATCACACTCCACCTGAAGCCTACACTCCTCTAGACATCTACCCATAGAAGCTTCATTGCTTACCAGTTTGATCCTGGTGTCTGATATTTGCAATCCAAAATGTGTTGATACATACTCCCTCAAGTGTACGAAAAGATGTTCTTTTTAGGGGCACCTGGGTGGCTCAGTTGAGCTCGGATCATGATCTTGTGATTTGTGAGTTCGAGCCCCACATCAGTTTTGCTGCTGTAAGCCTGTCAGCACAGAGCCCACTTAGGATCCTCTGTCCCCCTCTCTCTGCCCCTCCCCCACTTGTGCTCTCCCCAAAATAAATAAATATTAAAAAGCAAGCAAGCAAGCAAGCATGCTCTTTTTCCTAATCTAGTCCTCTAAGTCAAATTGAGAGTGTATAACAACATGTTCTCTCCCATTCAACCATCCGTACCACAGATAACTCTTGAACACATGTTTATTATCTGCCAGCCTACTGTGCTAACTTCTGGGAATGGAATGATGTAATGGTGACATAATAAGGGCTATAAAGACTAATTTCTACTGTGGGAAGGAGATCTAGCCTGTTCTGGGAGCAAGAGGCCTCCCTAGGGAGATCCATTTAAATAGACACATGAAGAATGAGGAGACATTTGCCAGGAGAAAGAAGATTGAGGGGGAAGGATATTCCAGGCAGAGGAGAGAGCATATGTCACACATACTGGGAGCAAAACGAGTCCAGTAGAGCTGGGGCTGAGATAACCAAGTGGAGAACAGGATGACATGAAGTTGAGAAACAGAAAGAGGTCTCCCAAGCCACATGAAGACTTTCGAGCCTTAGCCTTACAGTTATGGGATAACCTAAAAGAATTTTAAGCAGGAGTGATGTAATGTACTTGCACTATGGGGCCCCTGGGTGGCTCAGTGGGTTAAGCCTCCGACTCTTGATCTCAGCTCAGGTCTTGATCTCAGCGTCGTGAGTTCAAGCCCTGCATTGGGCTCCACATTGGGCATGAAGCCTGTTTGAAACAAAGCAAAACAAGTATGACAAGAGGTGGACAGTGGATTGAAAAGGGGCAGTGGCAGATGCTAGAAGCCACGTTAGGAAGCACAAACAGTAGTCAAGGTGACAGACGATGATGGCTGGGAACAGATCAGCAGCTATGACGGAAAAAGAAGCATACTGACAGGAGAAATGTATAGGAAATGTAACCTATGATATTTTCTGATAATTTAGATATGAAGGATAAGGAAAAGAGAGGAGTAGAGAATGAACCCCAGGTTTACGACTTCTACAACTCAAAGACAGTGCCATTGGGTGGAACCACTAGGCTTGAAGGGAATAAGTGATAATGAGTTCAGTGTGGAGTCTGTTTTGTTCAATACTTTGTTAAGGAAATGTTCAAATATACAGAAAAGTTGAAAGAAGTGCACACGTTACACTCATATATCCACCACCAAGCTCCTCTAGTCAATGTTTTGTTATGTTTTCTTTACAGCATCACATATCAATCCATCTCTTTTTTTTTTTAATTTTTTTTTAACGTTTATTTATTTTTGAGACAGAGAGAGACAGAGCATGAACGGGGGAGGGTCAGAGAGAGCGGGAGACACAGAATCGGAAGCAGGCTCCAGGCTCTGAGCCATCAGCCCAGAGCCCGATGCGGGGCTCGAACTCACGGACTGCGAGATCGTGACCTGAGCTGAAGTCAGACGCTTAACCGACTGAGCCACCCAGGCGCCCCAATCCATCTCATCTTTTGATACATTGCAAAGTAAATTGCAGAAATTAGCACTTTTAACCTTTAATCCCTTCAGCATGCATACTATCAATAAAATATTTGTTTATGGCTCTTGATTTCTTTTTTTTAAAGACAGACTTCCATGTGCAGCGCCTCATTTGGATGTGTCTGGAGTCTCAGAAACTTGACTACCCTACATTCTCCTACAAACGGACCTGGAGAGCTTACTGGGAGGTTCTAGCAGGGGATCGCAGCTACCCGCATACCCTTGACCCAAGAATGGTGCTCCTCTATTGGGGAAGGTCGTCCTCTTCGACCCAGTGTACAGCTTTGAGAGGGATGCACATGGAGTGGTGAGGGAGGAGGAGGACACCCACCTAGCCAGCCACATCAGCTGAATCAACCCTGGCAATCAATGGGGTGACAGATGTTGCAGCCAGAGAGCTCTCACATCCTATGGCTCTTTTTGAGGCAAATTTACACGGAGTGAAATGCCCATATCTAAGTGTACAATTTGATGAGTTTGGTAAATACACACCTGTGTAACCTAAACCCTTATCATGATACAGAACACTACCACCACTATGGAAAGTTATTTTATGCAACTTCCCAACAGTTTCACCCCCCAATACTCCAGAGGCAACCACCGTTCTGATTAGTTTTCACTACGGATTAATTTTTCACCTGTTCTAAAATTTCATTAAAATTCAAAGCACAGTATTTAATCTCTTGTGTTTGGCTTCCTTCACTCAGTATAATGTTCTTGTGATTCATCCATGTTGGTACATGGATCAGTAGCTCATTCCTTTTTATTGCTGAGTAATATTCCAATTGTACGAATATTGCTATTAATTTTGTTTGCCCTCTCTGTCTAACGTAACTCTTGTCCTCTATTCTTGCCCTCTTTATGTTAATTGGATGGTTTTTAGAATTCCATTATAATTCATCTATTGGCTTCTTTCATATACCTCTTTGTATCATTTCCTTAGTGATTGCCCTAGAAATTAAAGAGACATCTTAAACATCTCTTAACTCTATTTAGATTTAATATAGTATTATTTTATGTAAAATGTGTGAATCTTATACCTCTTAATGTCCACTCACCTCCTTTGTCTTTGATGTTATAGCTGTCATTTGTATTCATCTGTGTTGACAATTTTTTTTTCTTTCAACACTTCAAGAACATCATTGGTCTCCGTGATTTCTGATGATGTGTCCACGGTTATTGGAATCTTTGTTCCTCTATATGTAATGTATCATTTTCTTCTGAAGGCTTTCAATATTTTCTCTTTATCTTTGGTTTTTAAAGTTTGACTATGATATGGCTAGACATGATTTTATTTGTATTTATCCTGACTGGGGTTCTTCTTGAATCTCTAAATACATCCTTTAGCAAATTTAGGGACATTTTTGCTATTTATTTCTTTACATAAATTTTAGGCCCCATTTTCTCTTTATTCTCCTCCTGGGGCTCCAATTACATATGTTAGACCTTTTGATATTGTTCCACAGGTACCTGTGACTAACTCACTTTAAAAATATTTTTCCTTTCTTTTCTTCAAATTGGATAGTTTTGATTGCTGTATCTTCAAATTAACAGAGTCTTCAGCCATTTCTATTCTGCTGTTAAAATCTCCAATACATTTTAATTTAAGATACTGTATGTTTTAGTTCTAGAAGTTCTATTTTGTTTTACTTCACAACTTCTTATTTCTACTGAGATTTTCTGTGTTCTATAATGAGAACATTTTCATTTGTCTCCATGAGTTACTATAATAGTTATAATACCTATTTAAAAATATTTATCTGCTAAATCCAACATCTGAGTCATTTTAAGGTTGATGTCCATTGTTTCTCTTTTTTTCTTAGTATAGAATCACATTTTCCTATTTCTTTGTAAGTCTAGAAATTTTGGATTTTATGTGGACACTCTGAACCTTGCAGAGGCTCTAGATTCTGTTATATTCCTCTGAAGAGTGTTGATCTTTTTTGTTTTATCAGGCAATTAGCTGAGCTCCATGTCTAAAGAGTGCCTTTCCTTCAATGGACAATAGCTGAAATCTCTCTTCAATACTTCTAGCCTCAGCTAGTCTTCTTGGAGTCTATCTCAAGTGAGGATGTCAAGAAGGTATTTAGTTGAATACATGGATTTGGAGCTCAGGAGCAAGATTTGGACTGGAGATGAAACACTGAGAGGAATAAACATATAGATGGTAGATGAAGCCAAAGGCTACCATAACACAAACTGGGTAGCTTAAACCACGGAAACTTATTTTCTCACAATTCTGGTGGCTAGAAGCCCTAGACCAAGGTGTTGATCACGTTGGTTTCTTCTGACATCTGTCTCCTTGTCTTATAGGTGGCCATCTGTGTCAAAATTTCCTCTTCTTATAAGGACACTAGTCAGATTAGGGCCCACCTTAATGGCTTCATTTTAACTTAATTACCTTTTTAAAGACCTTATCTCCAAATACAGTCACATGATCATGCACTGGGGGTTAGAATTTCAACATAGGAATTTGGGAGGGGACACAATTCAGGCCAAACAGAGTATATTAACAAAGGTCAAAGGAACTGCAACATTTGAAGTTCAGGAAGTGGAAAAAGACAGCAAAAGAGACTAGAAAATTTTTGCCAAGAGAGAAGGAAAGTAATCAGGAGAGTATCCCAGGTGCCAAGGGAAGAAACAATTTCCAGGAGGGCACAGTCAACATCAACCACTGCTATGAAGTTAAACTTGACAGGGACTAAAAGCCATCCGATGGGTTTAGTGGAAGACAAATCACGGGTGACGTTGGTGAGAACTGTTGCAATGGCATGGTAAGAAGTCTGATTAAAATACATTGAGGGTGAACAAGAGAGGAGCCTGGGTGGCTTGGCTGGGTGAGCATTCGACTTCGGCTCAGGTCATAATCTCGCAGTTTGTCAGTTCAAGCCCCACGTCAAGCTCCCTGCTGTCAGTGCAAAGCTTGCGTAGGATCCTCTGTCTCCCTCTCTCTCCGCTCCTCCCCCACTCATGCTATCTCTCCATCTCTCTCAAAAATAAACATTTAAAAATAAAATAAAATACACTGAGTAGTGAACAAGAGAGGAGCAAACAAAGGCATCTAACTTTCCCAGGGTTAATAACCGACATGAGAAATAAGAAACATGTTGGGCTTCATTGTGGCATTTACTGCAGATTGGCTCATTAAACCCCCACTCCAACTTCCTTTCTGCTTCCTTTACTGTACTACATTTATGAATTCATTGCATCAATATTCAGTGAGTGCCTAATAAAGAGCGTGGAGTACGTCTATGAACAAAACAAATACCCCTGCTCTCAGGGACCTTACATTCTTGTGGAGAGAGACTAGAAGCATTAAACACAATAATAATAAATATACTGTAATTAAACACAAATGATTAACTATAATATACATAGTATATTAGAAGGTATAAGCACTGTAAAAAAAAAAAGTGAACAGACTAAGGGGAATGGGAATTTCAGGGGATGGTGAGGGGAGAAAAGTTGCAGAATTCAATACAAATAATGGGAGATAAATTTAATGGAAAATGTGCATGATTTCTATGCTTAGAACCAACTTAGAAATTTTAAAAGAGCAAATGCATGGAGAAATATACCATTGTGTGGGTTTTTTCCATACCAGCAACAAATTCTGCAACTCTTTACATAACAACTGGGTGTCCAGTGATTCAATACAATTCTGACACTAAATTTCCAGAGTTAGCATTAGACCCCACAGCTTAATGGCTCAGTCTGCTCCCATCTCAGACACTAACCAAAGTCCCTGGGCTCCCATACCTATGACTGATTTGCCACAAATTGGTAGTTCCCACAGGTTTGATAATTTGCTAGAATGGCTCGCAGAACTCAGGAAGTCACTTTTCTTATTATCACTGGTTTATTATAAAGGATACAAATGGCCAATCAGATGAAGAAGTACATAGGTCACAGTCCAGAAGGGTCCTGAGTAAAGGAACCTCTGTCCCAGGGAGTTGGGAATAAGGCACACTCCGGGTACATAGATGTGTTCACTATGAAAGCTCTCCAAACCCCATAGTTTAGAGGTTTATATGGAGATTTCAATACATAGGCATGACTGATTAAATCATAGGCCATTGGTGATTAACTCAGTCTCCAGCCCCTCTCCCCTCCTGGGATGTCCGTTAGACACGGCGGGCAGATGTCCGGGAGACATGGTGTGGGTAGGTGGAGAAGGAAATTTGCAACCCTCTAATCATGACATGGTCTTTCTGGCAGCTTATCCCCATTCTGAAGTGTTCTGGTGGCCCCCAGCCACATATCATTTCATTAGCATACAAAAAGATACTTTTGCATAAGTTCTTGTGACAGGAACCGGAGTGAAAACCAAAATCATATCACGATATCAAAACCATGTTCATGGATTGGAAAACTCAACATTGTTAAGGCATCAGTCCTCCACCAAACTGGTCAACAGATTGAGGGCAATCAGAACAAAAATCCTGGGGAGCCTGGGTGGCTCAGTCGGTTAAGCTTCTGACATCTTGGTTTCTGCTCTGGTCATGATCTCGCAGTTTGTGGCATTGAGCCCCGCATTGGGCTCTATACTGACAGTGCAGAGTCTGCTTGGATTCTCTCTCCATCTCTTTTACTGTGCCTGCCTCTCTCTCTCTCTCTGTCTCTTTCTCTCTCAAAATAAATAAATCTCTACCCTACGACCCAGCAATTGCACTACTAGGCATTTATCCACAGGATACAGGTGTGCTGTTTCAAAGGAACACACGTACCCCCATGTTTATAGCAGCACTATCAACAATAGCCAGAGTATGGAAAGAGCCCAAATGTCCATCGATGGATGAATGGATAAAGAAGATGTGGTATACACACACACACACACACACACACACACACACACACACACACACACAATGGAGTATTACTCGGCAATCAAAAAGAATGAAATCTTGCCATTTGCAACTACATGGATGGAACTGGAGGGTATTATGCTAAGTGAAATTAGTCAGAGAAAGACAAAAATCATATGACTTCACTCATACAAGGAATTTAAGAGACAAAACAGATGAACATAAGGGAAGGGAAACAAAAATAATATAAAAACAGGGAGGGGGACAAAACAGAAGAGACTCATAAATATAGAGAGCAACCTGAGGGTTACTGGAGGGGGCGTTGGAGGGGGGATGGGCTAAATGGGTAAGGGGCACTAAGGGATCTACTCCTGAAATCATTGTTGCACTATATGCTAACTAATTTGGATGTAAATTTTAAAAAATAAAAAATTTTTAAAAATTATAAATAAATAAATCAGAAAAATAAATAAATCTCTCAAAATAAATAATCCTAACAGACTAATTTTTCTAGAAATTGACATCTAATTTTAAAATTTATATGCAAATGAAAGTTGTAGAATAGCCAAGATGATCTTGAAAAAAAAAGTAAAATTAATTGGAAGATATCAAGTACTTAACTTTAAAATTTACTGTAAAGCAAGGGAAACATTTCCCTTATGTGCACCTGAGACCTGACATCTGTTCCCCACACAAAGGTATTTTTTGTGCAGTAAGAGAACATCATAGAGATAACCTAAATAAATCAAAGCCTTCCCAAAGATGCAAGTTGTGATTTTATCACATCATCCACAGTAGAGAACACAGCCAAAGCAACAAAAAGTTCTTGGTCTCAGAAGAAAATTACTGGCCTGCTGTAGATTTATTTTCAATTCTGTTTACCTTAATCCAATATTTCTCAAAGTGTATCCCTTGGTAATGATGTTTCACAAAAAGAAAAAGAGGGAAGAAAGAAGGGAAGGAAGGAGGAAGGGAGGGAGGAAGAAGGGATAGAGGGAATTCTTTTAATTTATTTTTTTAATTTACGTCCAAGTTAGTTAGCATATAGTGCAACAATGATTTCAGGAGTAGATCCCTTAGTTCCCCTTACCCATTTAGCCCATCCTCCCTCCCACAACCCCTCCAGCAACCCTCAGTTTATTCTCCATATTTATGAGTCTCTTCTGTTTTGTCCCCCTCCCTGGTTTTATTTTATTTTTGCTTCCCTTCCCTTATGTTCATCTGTTTTGTCTCTTAAAGTCCTCATATGAGTGAAGTCATAGATTTTTGTCTTTCTCTAATTTCACTTAGCATAATACCCTCCAGTTCCATCCATGTAGTTGCAAATGGCAAGATTTCATTCTTTTTGATTGCCGAGTAATACTCCATTGTATATATATATACCACATCTTCTTTATCCAATCATCCATCGAGGAACATTTGGGCTCTTTCCATCCTTTGGCTATCGTCGATAGTGCTGCTATAAACATGGGGAAGCATGTGTCCTTTCGAAACAGCACACCTGTATCCCATGGATAAATGCCTAGTACTGCAATTTCTGGGTCGTAGGGTGGTTCTATTTTTAACTTTTTGAGGAACCTCCATACTGTTTTCCAGAGTGGCTGCACCAGTTTGCATTCCCACCAGCAGTGCAAAAGGGTTCCTCTCTCTCCGCATCCTTGCCAACATCTGTTGTTGCCTGAATTGTTTATGTTAGCCATTCTGACAGGGGTGAGGTGGTATCTCTTTGTGGTTTTGATTTGTATGGGAAGAAGGGAATTCTTAACCAAAAAATTTGTGGCAATAAATCAAAATTTGTTGGACTCAGGACTTCTCAGAACCTTTAATATGCCAATGTGCACTGTAAGTCTCCAAGATGGCAAAGAGTAGAACTCTATGTTTGAAACCCTTTTAAAAATCCACCAGTGTTCAATGGAAGAACATACTTTGTGAAATGCTATCTCAGGCCAATGGCAAAATGCTACAAATATAAATTTATCATTTTTTTCTGACTCGAGAATGAAGAGCTAAACTTTAGGCTTATGAAGGCACACTTTATATTTTAGTGATATGAAGCATCTACTTTTTAACAAACAACAACAACAACAACAAAAGCCATAGGCTGAGCAGCTAGGAGATGTGCTTTCTTCTAAATATCTGTGTGAAGTTGGGCTAGTATCACGTTAATCCTCTCTAATCCAATTTCTTTCCTACAGCTATAAAAGCAGAAATCCCCTAGTCACAGAGTTCTTTGTGTTGGCCAAATATAAATGTATTTGAATGACATAGAATTAAAGAGAATACAAATGTTAGGATGGAAATCCCCAGACTGTCTGGTTAGAAATTCCCTGCAAATGTCCTGGTTCTTATTCTTTGAGTACTGACCACATTATGACCTTGGGCTTGGTTCCAGTGCCCTACAGACAGAATGAGCCCAAAAGTGCACGTTGCTGGGCCACCAGAGATGGGGCAAGTCCCCAAAAACAAAGAAGCGTCCACTTTGTGGGCCTTCCCACCCACAGCTGGCACTGGCTCACATGTTCCCTCCTCAAACAGGCTGATGGGAATAGTTGTGGGTGAAAAGAAGCAAGGAAGGATCTTTAAAGAATCTACAATGATGAGTCAGTCGGTTAAGCATCTGACTTTGGCTCAGGTCATGATCTCATGGTTCATGGGTTCATCGGGCTCTGTGCTGACAGCTCAGAGCCTAGAGCCTCCTTTGGATTCTGTGTCTCCGTCTCTCTCTGCCCCTTCCCTGTTCATAATCTGTTTCTGTCTCTCTCCCAAAAATGAATAAACATTAGGGGCACCTGGGTGGCTTAGTTGGTGAAGTGTCTGACTTCGGCTCAAGTCATGATCTTGCAGTTTTTGAGTTCAAGCCCCATGTCGGGCTCTGTGATGACAGCTCAGAGCCTGGAGCCTGCTTCAGATTCTGTGTCTCCCTCTCTCTCTCCTTCTTTCTCTGCCCCTCTCCTACTCACACTTTGTCTCTCCCTCTCTCAAAAATAAACTTTCAAAACAATGAATAAACATTTTTTTAATTAAAAAAAAAAAAGAATCTACAGTTATAACCCCCTCCCCCCAATCCAGATGATTAGCCCTAGAGGGAAAATTTGAAAAAAGACCTTAGAGTTGGTGAGAGTCCATGCTCCGAAGTATCTTTCAACATATATTGTTTTCTTCTTCTCTTGATAGAGTGAATTCCATGAATTAAACATTCATTTAACATACGTTCATTTTATAAAATTGGAAATCTCTCTAGTAAGGCTAATCAGCTATTTAACCTTTGTCTGGAGTGTGACTTTACTCAATCAGGACACTTTTCTCTTAACAGCTGAAATTATTTGCACACAGAATAGGATCATGATGCGCAGTACAGGGAGGGTAGGACCCTTGGGGGAGGACTGCAGTCACTGGAGGAGGACATGGCAAAGAACATGTATGTGACTCATACAATCACAGAGAAATACAAAAGTGGAAGGTGTAAAAAAGGAAGACGTTAAAGACAAACTATCTAATTCCAAATGGCTCCTAAGGCCTATCCTCCTTCCTTTTCTTCTTCCTCCCTCCTTTATCGTATGCTGTCCTCCTCAAGGGAATGAGGAAAGCTGGGACTAAGGTTAGGCTAGATTGTGGATGAACTTGGTTTTTATAAGCTAGTCTGACAAGCTAAAAAACACCTCCTATTATGATGGCCAAGCACATTCCAAATTCTAAAGGGCCTCCTTACAAGAGAAATCTCTTGGGACATAATCTGTTCATGAGCTGGGAACTTGCAGTAACATCAATCAAAACATATTTACTAGGCGCCTACTACGTGCAGGCCTTGCTAGGTGTTGAAGGTGCAACAGAGACTAAGAGCCATCGTCTCTGTTCTCACAAAGCTTAATGATCATATTCGTATTTCAAAGGTCACTCAGAAGTGCAGAAAGTGGGTTGGAGGGAAACAAGATTGGAGCCAGAAGACCAGCTGGGAGGCCCCTTCAGAAATGCAAGGAAGGGGTTGGTCCTCAATCTTCATTTCTGAGTGGAAAGGAATTTGCAAGACAATCATCTTGTGTATTTTCAGCACATCTTATATATTTTTAAAAGAAATGTGGTTATTATTTTTTTTTAATTTTTTTAACATTTATTTTTGAGAGACAGAGAGAGACAAAGCATGAGCAAGGCGGTGGGGCAGAGAGAGAGGGAGACACAGAATGTGAAGCAGGCTCCAGGCTTTGAGCTGTCAGCACAGAGCCTGACTTGGGGCTCGAACCCACAAACAGCAAGATCATGACCTGAGCCAAAGTCGGATGCTTAACCAACTGAGCCATCCAGGCACCCCTGGAACTTGTATTTTGGTTAGTGGAATATTAGGCACTCTGCACCGCTAGGATTACAATGAATAATTGGTTTGGTTTGAATAGTCTACACCAACACCTGTTGGTCTTTGGCCAAAGACTGCTCCCTCTACAGTGGGAGGGACCACAGAAAGCCCTCAGGCAGATCATTAGGTGCTAGCAGTTGGAGGTTCCGTCCTATAACTGAGTGATAAGGGCGAGACAGTATGGTTAGGGCATATATATCTACTACCCCCCACTAGGGTGAGCAGTGACTTCTAGATCCCTTTGTAGGTTATTGGAAGACCATGAAACAAGACACAGGGTCTTGGGCCTATCCACTTAGATAGACACATCTCTCAGCCATTTCTAACCATCTCTCTGGGTATTCCACATTTTGAGAAACACACCTCCAGTCCTTTGCAATGCATCTAGTAAAGAGTAAAAATTGGTTGAAAGAACAGACATAGGCTTTGTGGAACAGCATGCGTTTGTAATTCCCCACAATGTCTGTCTTCATTTCATAGTTTTTCATTTTCTCTCCTGTTAGTACTCATCTTTCTATGCTTAAGAAGTCTGGCTTCTTCTAATGAGTTATTACTTAGCCATCCTTCCTGGAGGTTCCTAACACCTTAATGGATCACTGATACTTTGATTCAATTTAGAAAATAGTCCTGAGCATCTACTCTGTGTAAAACTCCATCTTGACTGCTGTGGGGGCCACTGAAATGACTAGGACAAACCCAATGGGCCCCTCCTTCAAAGAGTATTTTTTCTGACCTTTTCTGACTCCACTGATATTTACTTTAATCCTGTATTAGCTCCCTAGTTCTGCTCACTGTAGCTCCCCATTGCCTCTGAAACATAAACTTCCGGGCTATGATAGATTGTTACATTAATGGCCCCAAAAGAATCACACTCCCAGTGAATCACGCCATTCCCTAGGATACCCCCTCCCACACTGAATCTGACTGAGCTTGGTCACGTGGCTTGTTTTTGGCCAGTGGACATTAGCAAACGCAACACTAGTGGAGGCTTGATAAGCGTTTGGGCATTGCAGCTTTCTCTCTTGGGATATTGCCACTGCCGTGTGGGGAAGCCACATTTCAACTCCTTAAGGATAAAAGATCAGGGAGAGAGAAGCCCAGCTGTCTCGGCCAACCCCGCTGAGCCCAGCACGCAGGGCACCTGCCAGCTGAATGCAGCCTCATGGGAGAGCCCAGGCAAGACCGACAGAACCACCACCCAGTGCTGCCAGAGAATCGTTAAGAGACCATTGTTGCATAAGCCAAAGTTTGGGTTGTTTTGTTATGCAGCAAATGGTAACTGAAATGTAGGACTCTGTGTCTTGGAAGGGTTACATTTAAAAAAAAAAAAAAAGGTTTTTTTTTAAGTTTATTTGAGAGAGATCATGCAATCAGGGGAGAGGCAGCAAGAGGGAGAGAGAGAGGAAGAGGGAGAGAATCCCAAACAGGGTCCACTCTGTCAGCTCACGGCCTCACTCACGGCTCAATCTCATCGACTGTGAGATCATGACCTTAGCTGAAATCAAGAGTCGGACCCTTAACTGACTAAGCCACCCAGAAACCCCAGAAGAGTTCCCTCAATCTCACCGACTGTGAGATCATGACCTTAGCTGAAATCAAGAGTTGGACCCTTAACCGACTATCAAAACTTGGGAGAGTGAAGGGAACCACCTTCTTCCCACAGGGTAGACTAAGAAGCAAAAAAAAAGGAAGATTTCATGGGGCACCTGGGTGACTCAGGCGGTTTGAGCGTCTCTTGATCTCAGCACAGGTCTGGATCTCAGGGTCGTAAGTTCAAGCCCCGCATTGGGCTCTGCACTGGGCGCCTACTTAAAATTTAAAAAAATAAAAAAAGAAAGGATTTCTGGGAGAAGAACACAGCTTCTCAGAAGAGAGAAGCTGCCTGGGCCACTACAGTTTCAGGCTCCCTCTGGAAACCCCGCTGCAAGCCTGCCCTGCATTCCTCGAGACACCCCTGCATCCTTATAACAAACTCCACCCCGTTCTTCTTTAAACTGCTTTGAATTATACACTGGATTGTAGCAGCTGTAGTATTTGTCTAACAATGTATTCCCCACTCCCTTCTGTAGACCTCCTTGAGAAGTTCCTGCCCCAATTTTCATGAGGTTCTAGTAGGACAAACCACCATGGACTTTCCTCCCATGGGTGAGCATATGATCCAGACTGGCCAATCAGGGGGCCCCATTCCCTTGGCCACAATGATTGGTTTGTGCATGAACACACGACCCAGGCAAAGCCAATCAGTGTCTTCCCTAGAATTGATGCAGGGAGGTGGAAAGAAGGTCTTTTTTTTGCTAAGGTGGCTAACCCGAGAACATGTCAGTGTGGGACACTCAGCCACCATTTGACCTTTTGTGAAGAGACTTTGAACGAAGGGAGGGAGAGGGGGCAGAGGAGGGAGAGGGAGAGAGAGACTCATCTCTGAAGACATTAAGCCTTAGATTCCATCCTGCCTAAAGCCAGATCCATTCCTAGGTTGTCCGGTTATGTAAGCCAATGAACTTCTTTTCTTTGTTCAACCCGGTTGGAATTGGGTGGCAACACAACTGTTTCCGGCTTACATAAGTTCATTTCTATTAGTTGCCTCCAAAATCCCCACTAATGGAACAATACATACAAATATGGGATTTTATCAACTCTTGGGGTTTAGACAACCGTCCCTGTAGAATTAGCAAGACCATGGTTTTGGCGAAGGCTTCCAAGTAGCCCCCATGAACTCCTCCAGGTACACTTGCTTTTGGTCTCCGTTGTGGGTCAAACTGTGTCTCCTCTGCCCAAAAAAAGAGGTATGTTAAAGTCCTACTCTGGTACCTCACAATGTGAGCTTATTTGGGAATATGATCATTGAAGATGTAATTCGTTAAGATGAAGTCATACCACAGTAGGGTGGGTCCCTAATCCGGTAGGACTGGTGTCCTTACATGAAGACAGGGACCCAGGGAGAACACCATGCGGACACAGACACATCTACAGGCGAGGAAGGCCCAGGACCACCAGAGCAAAGAGAGAGGCGCGTGGAAGGGATTCTTCCTCAGAAGGGACCAAATCTGCTGGCATCTTGGTTTTGGACGTCTAGCCCCCCAGAACTGTGAGTAACGGTGACTTACATAACTGTCTGTTATTGTAAGCCACCCAGATTGTAGTACTTTGTCACAGCACCCCCGGGAAACGAATACATTCGCCAGACCACAGAGTGCTGTCTGGATGACGGCTGCAAGTACAGAAGGCACCTCCTTGCTTTAGGCCAGAGCAACTGTCCTTAGACCACCCTCCTGCTCCACCACTCCCCTTTCAGCTTGTTTTCTTCTTGCTCTAGGGTAACCGGAGACCTAGATGGCAACTCTGATGGGATGGCCCACAGTCAACACCGACTGAACTGAGCTCCGAGCCCAGTTTCCAAAGGACTCAAGCATCTGAGGGAGATGGCATTCAAAACCGGCTGCAACCCTCTCAACAATAGCCAAATTATGGAAAGAGCCTAAATGTCCAGCAACGGATGAATGGATAAAGAAATTGTGGTTTATATACACAATGGAATACTACGTGGCAATGAGAAAGAATGAAATATGGTCTTTTGTAGCAACGTGGATGGAACTGGTGTGATGCTAAGTGAAATAAGCCATACAGAGAAAGACAGATACCATATGGTTTCACTCTTATGTGGATCCTGAGAAACTTAACAGAAACCCATGGGGGAGGGGAAGGAAAAAAAAAAAAGAGGTTAGAATGGGAGAGAGCCAAAGCATAAGAGACTCTTAAAAAACTGAGAACAAACTGAGGGTTGATGGGGGGTGGGAGGGAGAGGAGGGTGGGTGATGGGTATTGAGGAGGGCATCTTTTGGGATGAGCACTGGGTGTTGTATGGAAACCAATTTGACAATAAACTTCATATATTGAAAAAAAAAATGAAACTAAGAAAACTCTGTAAAACAAAAAAAAAAATTTAAAAAAAAAACAAAAAAAAAACCCAAAACCGGCTGCAAGGTTGGAGATGGGGACCGTGAGAACCGCGTGCGTCGGCCCAGCCAGCGGTGAGACAGGCACCCAACAGCTGGCACCCTAGGCCCCATTCCCAGCCTGTGTCTGGGGAGTGTATATGGCAACTGTCCCAAAGAACATGGGAACCGTCCTTCTCCTTTCCCAACAGCCAGCCCCACAGCCCAACACTTCCTCTGGATGGCCAACCCAGGGCACAGGAAAGGGATGGGGACGGGGAGGCGGACGAGAAGCGAATCACACGCAAGGCCTGGCATCTGCCTCCCGAGGAGAGACGCCTGGGACAGAAGAGCCCAGCTGGGCTGCTTCCTCTCTGCTGCGAACTAACGGAAGATGGGGGCGATTCAGCACAGCGCCACACAGGACGAAAGGGCCCGGGCTAAGGGCTACACACTTCCGCTGAAAACGGAGTCTCGACACGCTGCAAGAGAGCTTCACAGGATGAGCAGGTGATTGTTACCCGAGTATTTTTTCCTCTAGAGTTTTTCTTCTGAAAAGGGCATAATCTCCTTTCTCATTCACGCACTCTTCACGCTGTGTGTTGGGAGGACAGTTCTGGCCCTCAGCTAACCGTGGGAGCAATGGCTCGGTCCAGTTTCAGGCCTCGTCCAAGGGTGGGGACGGGGGTGGGGGGGATGGAGAGCCATTTTTCCTACCAGAAGAGAATAACCTTAAGAGCAAAAAGGAGCAAGTTTCTGGTTTTAGAAAAAACAAAAACAAAAACAAGAAGCGTCCTCCTCGGAGATGTCAGATACTCGATTACCAGCAACGGCTCCACTAAATGGGCATTTATCGATTTAGTGTTCAAGCGACATCGGTGCCAAGGAATAGAGCAAACTGTTCCTATCCTTTAGTCCACATGGGTTTTGGTGACTGAAATCCCACAGGCAGCAAGTGAATCGAGGTCAGGCTTCTCCATATGACGCAAGCTTCCCCCAGGGATACTGTCGGTGACCGGCAGCTTTGTCCCTTCCTCCCTCACCCCACCCCTTGCCCTGTCCCTGCCTCACTGCCCTGTCCAGCCCCCACTCTTACCTAAATTCACCTCAGGCCCAACCTGAGCTCTCAGCTTCGAGAAACCTCCGGGCATCTGTAGGCAGGGAAGATGTGGGATAGGCGCCTACCACGTCAGATTCGTCACCAGCTTAAGAAAGGTCGGTATATCCAAGGCCACCAAAGATGATTGCTCAGTGGAGACTGTCGTGGACGAGAGAAATGAAATCCTGGGCCTGGGATTTTTTTTTTTTTTTTCTCACTGCTTTCAGTTTTAGATATAGCACTTAAAAATGTGTCAAATCTTGAAACTGGAATGATCCTTAAGGACAACCCACTCCCACACCATACCGCGTGCCAACATAGCTGTGGGCCCAGGGGGAATACCGTCAAAAGACTCCAAGGGAACACAGGGTATTGTTGCCCAGACGCTCTTTCCGCAGCTTGCTGCTGCCCTCTTTTGCTCTGTCCCTGCCCATGTGGGCATCTCCTCCTAATGCCCATCCCTTGAAGGTTTAGAGTCTCTTCTTACTTCAGGTATATCTCTTTTCCACTTTCCTAAAGGGTTTTGCTTATGTTGATAAGAGCAAATAGGAAAGAAAAAAAATGACTCCATTTTATCCGCCTTCACGATCTGTTCTCTCTTGTAGACTCAGTAAGAAACAACTCTGGCCCAGAACTATAATGTCCAGGTATGAATGATCCAGAAGTTTACATCCAGCCACTGCAGATTTTACTTAGTGCAAGAGAAAAAGAAGAAACAAAGTAAAGGTGGGGACAGAGCCAGGCCCCCATCTGGGAAGCAATCAGCAGAGGGAGAAAAAAGCACGAAGGGGAGTTCCAAGTACAACGGGGGGCCACCAGTCAGTCAGGTCAGTGGGGTGAAGGGCATCCCTGTTTACGCAAATGAACAGCATCTCACCTGGGAAGATGAGATGTTCAGTTCAACAGAGTTCAACAGAGAAGCCCTTTGTTATAAATATTTAGGAAACTCTATGTTGCCTTTAGGATTTACACTTTATTATTCTAGGTGTCCTCAGCAACAGCAAATCCTTTCAGGGCATATCTGACGACAGGAAGGAGTCTAAAGTCATTTGGAGTAAAGTCTGGCTAATAAGCTGGGCGATTACCTTTTAGGCCAAAATCTAGGTGACCTAAAAGGTGAATCTAGGCCGGTTCAATTATTATTTTTCTCTTGTGCCCTGTAAAATTGCCCAGAAGGGAGGCCAGGGATCACCATGCCCACTGATCAATGGGTCCTGACAGTGTTAGATCCAGTGTACCAAGTGCCACCAACTAGTAGGGTCAGTGTCACAGGAGAAAAAGTCCTTGTCCTCTGAAGACCTTAACTTTCCTGGGTCTGTGGCAGCCTTGTGTTTGGGTCCTAAGTCTTCTTTCCAACACCCCATCTCTCACCAGCTCCCCATCAGAGGTACTTTGCCAGTCTCCCTCCAACCTTGGGATCGAGGCCAAGAGTAATTCCCCACCTCAATGTCCCCCTGCAGCTCAGAGCCCCCCCCCCCCCCTTTAAACCACTCCAACAACAGAAAATAAATGAAGCAAAGTGAACATCCCTTCCCCAATCTCACATGCCTAGGCTACTACAGACAGCTCCTCGGGGGGGACTCTAAAGCATGTTCTTTTGCCTAAATCGATAAACCTATTTTGAATGCTAGACACAGTCCACTGCAGTGGCTATACCTGCACACTCTCCATAGAGCCTAAGTAGGGTGTAAATGCCTCGGGTCAAACTGCCTTAAATCCTAAGTCTGGAGATCCCTTGGTACAGCCACGACCCATACCAATGTCCTTCCAGGCAGGACCCAGGTGGGCTATGGGACAAGCAAAGCTGTACTGCTGGGCTTGCCCAAGCGTCAAGCGGCAGGGTCAACACTCCTTACTGGCTCCAGCAAGCCAGCAGCCCAGGGCCAGGATGTGGTCTGAACTCTAGTCTGTCCTGGGCTGAGTTCCTCTGCTCTCCTCCCTACTTACCTGGTGAAGACAGAGTTAGAATAAGAGGGAGCCAGTTGGGAAGGTGCCCAGGGAACCAATCTATTATGTAATGAAATAGGGGAAATTGTACTGATCAGCACTCTGCTCAGGCACAGCCCAAATGTTGTTTAAAGGAATATTCTGATAAGCTGTGAGGTGCTAGGGGGACATGAGGACATTTCTGTAGTACATTATCTGTTGGCTTGGGCTGCCCAGCATCCAGGTCCTTGCCTTTTGGCACCAAAAATCATAATTTCCTTGGGGGACCGCCTCCCCACTTTCAGTGCATGTGGTTTGGGGGCTGGACCCCACCAGGTTGGAGATGTTGGCATGTGACCCAAGCATGGGCCAATCACAGCAAGCAATCCCTCTGGTTACAGTAATTGATTACCGGTTGTGCAAAAGACCAAAGTCAATTCCATGGTACTCAACTCTTTGGGGATACTTTTGAGAACTGTTAGACTCTTTCTTTGGGGCAGCCAAGAACTCCTGATGGCCTCTTGCCTGCTAGAGAATAGAGAAGGACCAGAGATATGGTACAAAAGTGACAAGTCTTGATGACATCATTTAAGCCTCAGGATCCAGCGAGGCCCAAAGTGGGACGCAGCCCCGGTCTTTTCCTTTAAATGTGTCAACATATTCCCATTTTTGCTGAAGCTTGCTTCTTTTCAGCCACTTACATTCAGGTCAAACAAAACGTGCTGGTGAGTAGGACTTCTTAGGGAATGCTTAGGCAACAAAGATGATAAAGCTGGGCTCTAGTTCTATTGGACAGACGTGAAAATCTGAGAAGCTCCTTTTCTACCCTCCCCTCACAGCAGGTTCATTCTCTTATCTCTGAATAAATACCGAGCAAATATTTAAATAATGCCCATTTGAAAGGGCACCAAGGTACGGCCTGCTGGAGACACTCCTACATCAGGGTTCAGAGCTAGGAACCAAAAGTTCTGTGTTTGGGTTCCAGCTCTCCACTCACCGCGTGGCCCTGAGGATGTCCTACAGCTCCTGTGAGTTTGGACGTAAGTGCCCAGGAGGCCAAAGTTTGGGGAAGGGTTTCGAAATTCATGTGACAGTGACAATTGTGAGTCGAGGCATATCTGGACACTTGACACCTTGGGAGGCGGAGGCTTTGTGGAGGAAAACATCCTGAGAGAAGAAAGTAGCACTCTACCTCAGCTTGGACATCTCAGTACCAGCAGATCAGTGATGCCAAATGCAACGTCACCTTGTTTGAATGATGACGGAGAATGGCTCAGTAACTGACCTCCAGGCTTCCCCCTTCTCATCTACTCTGACACAAGCAAACATTCCAGAACATCCCAGAGTGATCACATGACCAAAGCAGGTGACCAACAGGAGACTACTACTGGGGAGAACATAATTCCACAGCGTTAACAGCCATTCCAGCGTTTTCAAGAAAACATGGGGACCTCGGCTCTTAAACATCTAAAATTTCCACGTACCAGTTTCTACACGACGGGGTCTGCGGGTTGAGAAGGTGTTTAATGGAACAAGAATGAATTTACCAGAATGCTCTACAACGAATTTGTGGATTATTCTGAACAGCAGAAGTGCTTAGCATTTGGAAAGAGAGTCGCACGAGAATGTGCCAGTCGTATTACGTGTTCAGTGTTCGCAGAGCTCTTGGGGCTGCAGATTCCTGGTAAACAGATAAGACACATAGGATGGCCCCTGAGGCACCAGGGCACTGCTGTTCCCTCGTCAGCGCCCCCCTCCTCCTCCTCATGTTCTGCCAAAGCTGTTTTGTTGGCATCATTAACAAAGGCACTCACCACGCACTCCTGTAGTCTGAGGTTAGGCTGTTCTCCGCTTCCTCCTCCTCAAGTAGGTGGATAGGAAGTTCAAGTTCTCTTCATTATCTCCTACCCTTGGATCAAATTCAGGGCTGTGATTGAACCTTTGCTGCTATTTCACCTTCTGAACTCCCAACAGACAAAACTCAGGACTGCAAATAGCACCCACTCAGGTTGTCGAGAGCTGCAAAAGTTTATCGTTGACACACAGGGTCAAGCGCTTTCAAAAACATCCACGTAAGTTCTACATCTCAGAGAGGACCCTCAGAGAGGATCCACGCGGGCTCTTTTCTGGAGAGAGCCCATTGGCAGAGGAGCCGGGGTGGCAGGGCCTTATTTTAAGTGCAAGCGTCTCTTTTTTAAAAGCCCACTTAAAAAGCCCAAGCTCTCTCTCCCCATTCCCAGGCCCACTGCCTCAAAAACTCTCTCTTCACACCTGCTGGTAGGTGATGCCCCCATCAGAGTTCTCTGAAAATCCAAGTGCCTGGGGGCTCAGGCTGGCCTAAGAGCATGGCCAACCACTTCTCCATGGTGCCCCCTCCCTGACCCTTTAGCGAGACTTGTGCTAACCAGCCACAGGCTCTGGCACTCTCCCCGAACCCCACAAGTAGAACTTCGACACACATGTCCTGACCTCTTCTTCCTGAGGGCTAAAATGAGCTCTATTGCCATGTTAAGCTTCTGAGCCAAGAAGTAAGGAACAGTCAATGTTATGCTCAAGAAACCAAGGACGTCGGAATTATGACAGGACAGAAAAAAAAAAATCCCAGCCTATCCACATACCCGACACTTCCAATACTTCGGAGCTTAGACAAGAAGAAACGATGGTATCGGAATGGGTGGGACTGGTGGCCGCTGCTTTGAAGTTCATGTGTGTGGGTGACTGAGGCAGTAAGGCTGGCGCAAGAGTGAGACGTGACTCTGGATTTCCCACCAGGTTCCCAAAACTGCTCAGCTTCTCACAAATACTCCAGTCAAGAATGGAGGAGTTGTTTTTTGTTTTCGTTTTAAGCTTATTTATTTGTGAGACAGAGAAAAAGTGAGAGCACAGCGTGCACGAGGAGGGACAGGCAGAGAGAGGAGAAGAGAATCCCAGGCAGGCTCTGTGCTGTGAGCACAGGGCCAGATGTGGGGCTTAAACTCATGAACCGTGAGACCCTGACCTGAGCCAAAATCAAGGATTGGATGCTTAACCAACTGAGCCACCCAGGCTCCCCAAGAATGGAGGAGCTTATTTTTTTCCTGACAAATATCCCACTAGGCCAGAAACACCCCAAATTATGATCTGCAGAATAAGAGCACTATGTGTAATACTTTTATGTATTTATTTGGCAGGTATGGAAAGTCCCACAGTCAAGTCAGTCTGAAAAGAGGTAGGTTAATAAAGGCAGTTCCAACCGCCGGATTCCCAGAGCTCTGTTAATGAACATTGTGATGCTCTAACCCTGGGCTGGACATTATGGCATGGTCGACACCTCTAATAAGCGCTCTCCAGGGGGGGCATCTCGTGATGCTAGTGCACCGTGGAACATGCTCTGGAAAGTACTATAATGGACCAGATGTGGTCAATCAAAGCATTCTGGAGTCAGCAGAGGGAGACACGCTTCTATAGATTCTTGTTCGTTCTTTCTTTCTTTCTTTCTTTCTTTCTTTCTTTCTTTCTTTCTTTCTTTCTTTCTTTTTTTAACCCACTAAGGTTGCGGAGAGAATAGACTATTAAAGAGAACGTCTGCAGGAGAAGGGAGTGAACACTGAAGAAAGCAGAGCGGAGATGGGAGAGAGCTGAATTCTGATGACATTGTAGTTCCGCGGGGGGGATGGGTATAGGTAGTAGCTCTAGGACCCAACAGCCCTGAGGCAGACCCCACCTCGTCAGTTCGCCCTGACTGGACAGATCCTGCTGTTCTGCACTGGAACAAGGTGAACTTCATGGAGATGCCTGTGGGCCTTCTTTTTAACTCCAGCGTTTGTCATGGGGCAGTCTGACCCTGACCCGCATGCAGGTGCCATATCTCATCTCTGTTCTTCCAGCCGAGCACATCCAAGTACTAGATGTGAAGATAAACCCTGTGACTCATGCTGACATTTACCAGGGGGGGCGAAGCCTGCTTTGAATCCTTCCCAGGGATCAAACAGCTAGAAAGAATCCTCAGCATTTAGTACCTAACCATTATATGTACAAACCCTCTCCAGACCAGGGTAGATGGTAGACAATTCCCATTTTGCAGATGAGAAAATTAGCCTCAGGTGCAGGACCCGCCCAATGCCACGCAACAGCGGACATAGCTGGGATTCACAAAGGTCTCATTCCTAATCTTGTGTTATTTGACATTGCTCTACTGAAACCCGAGAAACTAAAAGCTTTCCTCAGAAATTACCGAGGGGCGCCTGCCTGGCTGGGTCAGTAAAGCACGTGACTCTTGATCTCAGGGATGTGAGTTCAAGCCGCACGTTGGGTGTGGAGTCTACTTAAAAAAAATTTTTTTAAGAAATTACTGAGTTAATGTTTTTAAAAAATAAAGGCTTTCAAAAATAACATTAAAAGCATAGCCACATCAAACCTTAAAAGACGAACCCACTCCAGACCATCACGGGTTAACAGGGAGAATTCGTGAACAACTAAGCTACCCACCACCCTAAATAAACATGTACGAGAATGGGGAGTGTTAGAGGGGACAGTGAGGCAGTGATGGGCACCTTTCTGTTTTTTTCTGGCACCATATCACACATCAGCCTCAACTGCACAGAGGAAACCCAAGTGTGCGGAGGTAAATTATGTAACGTCCTAACAGCTGGTCAGTAGTCACGTTGAACCAGAACACAAGTGTGCCACACTCACCTCCTGAGATTCCATACCCTCCCCTGCACACCTAACGGAAGGGTCTCAACAGAGCAGGAGCCACACCCAGAACCACTAGCATCAGAAGGACCAGAGAGGGCCCATCTGACAAAACTCTGACCTGGTCCCTTCAACGGGGCCAACCCAAGGCCCATGCTCAGGCTTGGGGTCACACTGTCTGACAAGTGTGGACTGGATGTGACAAGGAATTTGAGCAGCCCCAGACAAAATGAAAGCTACTCTATTTGCTTGAGTAAAGGAGTGATGTGGCTTGGCCTCTGTAACATGCCAAACATTGATAAATTCTCTACTCCAATGGCCTCTCAGACCTAGTCAACTCAAGTACCAAAAGACCTGGCTTGCCACATTCCCATGAGCCACTAGTCACTTGTGAAGAACAGGCCAGGGTTGTCTGTGGAGTGCGGGCTGCTTCTCCTCCACCCTGGAGTCAGGTGAGGAACAGTGGAGGTCTGGGTTGGGCATCCGGCCGGTGGTCCTGCTTTCCTATTCATCACGGACTGGAGAATATTGCCCACTGGTACATCCACAGGTCTCCAACCAAGTACCAACAGGCAAAGTCAATGGAACCCCAGGTCCTAATCCTCACACCATGACCAAAACCCCCAGTAAATCCATTTCATCACCCTATCTTGGCCCCCTCACCGCAACCAGGTGAGTCCCACCCCCACCTTGGGCACGGCCAACCCTGTGGTGATTCCGTATTTCCTTGGTGTTTCCTTTTCTCCGTCTGCCTTTGATTTTACCACTTCTTCCAACCTCCTCTACTCCATCCTGCCTACTCCTTCCTTTGCTGTTAGCACTTTGCAGTTCCACTCAACTCCAACTCAGCTCAGGTCATGATCCCACGGTTCATGGGTTCGAGCCCCATGTCGGGCTCTGTGCTGACAGCTCAGAGCCTAGAGCCTGCTTCCGATTCTTTGTCTCCCTCTCTCTCTGCCCCTACCCCACTCATACTCTGTCTGTCTCAAAAATAAACATTAAAAAAAAATAAAAAAAGGAAGTGGCCACCTCATGGGCTTTTGTGACCGTGAGAATATAGGCACATGACACAACTTAAGCTTTTGGGTTGTTCTGTTGGGTCGGCCATTAGTTATGTCCTTCACCACTTTCTTATCAGAGAAGATTGAAAAACCAAACAAACAAACAGGAAGTTTAGCTGCCCTATGAGGGCAACTTGAATTTCCATACAGCCTCCCGTTGCTCTTCCCCCATCCGCAGGTCTTGCTACAACAGCCCAGCTTCCTCCCACCCCTTATCAACTGCCTTGATGAATACGGTAGAGTAATTATGAAGGACGCTGGCTGGGGCTTACACAGAAGTAGTTGAAGGGTGTTTTTAAAGACAGAAGCAGGGCCTGGTAGATGACAGAAAGGCAAAAGCAATGTTCTGCCATGACTCCCAATAAGGTCACAGGTGTATCTGCCCTAAAAAAAAAATCGCTAGCCTCGCTGAATTCAGAGTGGCCTGTCTTCAGACAGTGAACAGAAAGACCAAGATAGAAAGCCAAGTCTAAAATACTAGAATCAACAAACTACCCCAGGGGTAGCTGGATGCACCAGGAGCTAATCTAGGAACAAGGCAGAGACTGGAGGGGCTGAATGTCACTAAGATGCACCAGCACTTTGCACAGAATGGCTTCTGCCCAGTGAGTAGTACTGCTTCTCTGGAGCATTTAAGAAGGGGCTGGGAACAGGCTATACCAACATGAAATTTCTCCTTTTTGGCAAGATCGTCACCACTGCCACCAGAGGTTCCCAGTCTGGAAGCAGCTATGGCAGAAGGAGGGCTGGAAACCACCAGATTCTTCCACGTTCACGGCAGATAGCAGCACACACCCCTTCTACTGCTTGCTGTGATCTGCCTGGAGTCCACTTGTAACCTAAATTGACCGATACCATTTCCAGAGCTTGCTGCAAGAGACAGAAAGCCCCACAGGGTAGTTATCTGTCGTGTCCAAAGCAACGTGGCCCCTTAGTTCTATGTTTAATCATGGACAGATCTGAGTTCAAACATCAGCAGCACTCAGTAGGACTGCAGCATGGGACTGATGAACGGATTAAGATGTGGTATATACACACAATGGACTACTACTCAGCAATCAAAAAGAATGAAATCTGGCCAGCTGCAACAATTTGGATGGAAGTGGAGGGTATTATGTTAAGTGAAATAAGTCAGTCAGACAATCATATGATTTCATCCAGATGTGGAATTTGAGAAACAAAACAGATGAACATAGGGGAAGGGAAGGAAAAATAAGACAAAAAGAGAGGGGGACAACAACTGAGGGTTGCTAGAGGGGTGTTCGGTGGGGGGATGGGCTGAGTGGGTGATGGGCATTGAGGGCACCTGCTGGGATGAGCACTAGGTGTTGTATGTAAGCGATAAATCACTAGATTCTATTCCTGCAATCATTAGTACACTATATGTTAACTAAGTTGGATGTAAATTAAAAAAAAAAAAGAAATTGGTTAAAATGTAATATTTATGTTATCAATATTTTACTACAATAAAAAAAATCCATTTTTTAATCATAAAGGAAAAAAAAAAAGACCACAGCATGTGCGGTAGGCAGAACTCTCAGATGACCACCCAAGATTCCTGGTCCCTAGCTAATCAAACACAAACCTACCTACCGTCGTGATCAGGTGACCTTAACACTGATTACCCAGGTAAGCCTGTGATAGGAGTCATTGAAAAGCCATCAAAGCAATGAGCCATTTAAGTTTCCTTTAGCTGGTACCACAAGGAAAGGTCAGATTCAAAGCACAAGAAAGATTCAATGCAACAGCACTGCTGCTGGCTTGAAGATGGAGGGAAGCAAGTCACAAGGAACACGGGCCGCCTCCAGAAGCGGAAGGACACCGCCAGCTGACAGCCAGGCAGAAACAGGAAGCCCAGCCCCACAAACCTGAGCGAGCTAGATGCACATTCTTTCCCAGAGCCCAGCTCAGCTGACACCCTGACATCAGCCTTGTGAGACTCTAAGCAGAGTCCAATCAGGCCCACCAGGACGTCCAACCTGGACCACACACGCTATTCTAAGATACACGCACGAAGACACACGCACGCTATTCTAAGATACACGCACGAAGACGCACGCACGCTATTCTAAGATACACGCACGAAGACGCACGCTATTCTAAGATACACACACGAAGACACACGCACGCTATTCTAAGATACACGCACGAAGACACACGCACGCTATTCTAAGCTGCTAAGGGCGTGTTCACGTCTTACGCGTAAAAGAAAACAATCACGGGAAGCTCTCCATAAATGCCATGCCACGGTTCAAAACGGCCTGGCTTTCTTCAACGTCAGGCCTACATGGAAGATGACTAGGGGGCAAAGCCCTCTCCCTACTTGAAAAGCTGCCCGCCCCCAGCTGGAGAATAACACTGGGAATCCGAGTTGAAAGAATTAGGTCTGCTCCTGCCTACCAACCGTGACCCCGTACACACACCAGATGTAGACTCTGTTCGTTGTCAGGGCCATCCCAGCACGGGCCGGGTGTTCCTGCACGTTCTTGCCAGAGAAGCTTTGCAGGACCAGCAATCCTGAGGGGTGCAGATACGACCCCATCGGGAACGAAGAGCAGGCTCGCCGGAAGAGGTGGAGCCTCCAGGCTCGCGGACCTCACTGGCGGTGATGCAAACTGCTGCTCCCGTGGCATCTGTCTGCCTGGGGTCCCTCCACGTCAGCAGGGGGCAGGGAAAGCGACACAAACATGAAGCTCATGCTGCTTGCTGCGCTCCAGGTAGTAAAATTCTCTGTCTCTGACGCAAGACTCGCGGGACTTCTGCTGGCACCCACGGAACAGTAATAACCTAACTTATTAGCTCGCAAGTAGGGTAAAACTCCAGATTCTGACACTATTATACACAGAAGTTTAAATCAGGAGATCAATGTCGTTACATTATACATTTCAATGGAATAAAATGCCCTTCTTGAATTTTCTTAACAAGATAATAAAATCTACATCACACCTGAGATACAGAAAATATCCAATAAGTTTCATCGAGCCCTGCCCTCTGCAGACACTCATCCCCCCACATATACACGTGACGGACCGGAGAAGAGTGGTAGCTGCCTCCAAGATATCAGTCCGTTCACAAGACGAGGGACAAATTAGTTTCACATTATCGATTTTTGACACGTGCGTTCCACATAAAGAGCTTCCACCCATATGGTCTCATTTAATCCCTACCCAGAAACCGAGGCTCAAAGTGGTCAGTCCTCGCAGAAGAAACTGTAACGGACCCTGCAGGTCTGGAGAACAGCGCCACGACAGAAGCCGGGGATGCAGGCGGAGTGAGCCCTGCCGAGATGCAGGGGCGCGGTTGCTCCAGCAACACAGCTGTGTCCTGAAGGCACGTTCTTCCTCCCCGTGGGCTACGGGAGCTCTGGTCGTGACTGGGCTTCCTGAGGAGTGTCAATGCCACTGCAGAAACGGCTAGAAACCACATGACACAGAGAGGTCTTTTATTTAAATGTTCTGGCTTTGTTTTTAATGGAAAATGAAGAAATCCTTAAGGTAAGAGGCTCTCCTGTCCTGGATGAATTTGGACTTGGTCCCCTTGGGTGTCCGTGGCAAGCGTCTGCTTTGCTTGTAGGCGTTGGGGCCTCATCTTGTGACAGTATCACTTGAGGGTCTTGCTAAGGTTGGAGAAGCCAACGCCAACGCAGGTCAGCAGCACTTTATCCCCACCCTTGAGTTCTTCGCCACATGGCTTGGTTTCAATTTTAAACATAATCTGGAAAAAGCTCTTCAAATGCCGCAAAAACTCTATCCTGAAAAGGAGAAAAAAAAAAAAAAGGGAGGAAGGAGTGAAAAAGGAATTCGATTTTCAAAACAAATTCTCCTTCCCCCACATAGAACCCAAGCTCTTACTTTCACAGATCAAGAATATCTAAAATTAAGAACTGCTCATCAAAGCTCATTGAACAGTACTTCTTCACAGCCTGCCAGTTTCCAAAGTGGATTTAGACAGCCTATAGAGATGCACACGATACAAGATAAACACATTTTTAAAAGGTCCAAGGTGAGTACATGACACAGAAGTCATTCGGTCCCACGCAGTTGAGGGGACATAAACACAGCGTTAGTCTTGAGCAGCGCAGGCAGAGAAACATGTACTCCCGTGACTCACAGCATCATGAGGTAAAACCAAGAAGATGCCAAAATAGAGCAAAGTCTTTCTCTTTGCTCCTCAACCGCAACAAAACCCTTCCATTCACTCCACACAGATTTACTGAGTGCCTACTATGTACCAGGCACTGTCCTTGGTGCTGAGGATGTTGCAGTCAACAAAAAATCCCTTCTGTCATGAAGTGTTCAATCTAGTGAGGGAGACAAGTTAAATATTCTTTAAAAGTACTATGGAAATTTAAATAAACAAGGAGGGGGGGGGGGAGAAACGTGGATATGACAAGATTTGTGTGTATACGGCAGGAGGCCAGGGAGGAGCTCACAGTAAACATGACAAGGAGTTTCACGGGGTGGTTTCCTGTCATCTCCTTTAAGACAGAATGATGGCTGCATCCCAACAGCACCCTGGGAACAGCAATTGCGCAGAAGGACCATGGGACAGGTAAGCGACTTCTACTGGTCTGCCCTAGCCGACTCAACATCTCCCCAAGCTGGCCCAACCAGAAGACTCACCTGGAGTGTTCACTGAACACACAAGTTCCTGAAGGTTTTACTCAACTAACAACTGGTAGGGAACAAGGGTCCAGTGGCAGAGCCTAGAAGCACAGGCCAACACAAAGACAGGCCCTCCCCACCCCTTACCAGGCCCCATCTCCCCAGGGCACAGGGGCCAGAAATCTATTGTTTACAAGTAACCCTAGTGATTCTTTTCAGGCAAGTTTGGGAATACTGGCTTAGTTAAAAAGAGATGGTCTGCATGTCTATAATGAAATATCCAGCAACCTTGTGTTGCCCCCCAAATGAACCATCCAAACTCCCTATCCTGGCCAGATGCCTCTAATGGGCCTGCTATGGAATCACCTAAAGAGCTTTCAAAAGACTGATTCTAGACATAAAGACCCAGGCGAAAGAATTGAGAGTCAAGAAATAAACTCACATACTTATGGTGAGTTGATTTTCAAAAAGGGTGCCAAGATAATTCAATGGGGAAAGAATAATCTGTTCAACAAATGGTGCTGAATGACTCCACATACAGAATGATGAAGTTGGACCCTCTCTTGCCAGCATACATAAAAACTAACTCAAAATGGATTAAGAACAGCTAAAACTATGGAAGTCACAGAAGAAAACAGCAGTAAATCCTCATGATCTTGGGGTAGACATTGGTTTCTGTGTGTTGTTGTTGTTTATTTTTGAGAGAGAGAGAGAGAGACAGAGCGTGAGTGGGGGAGGGGCAGAGACAGAGGGAGACACAGAATCCGAATCAAGCTCCAGGCTCTGAGCCTGACAGAGCCTGATGCGGGGCTCAGACTCATGAACTATGAGATCATGACCTGAGCTCAAGTTGGACGCTTAACCGACTGAGCTACCCAGGCGCCCCAAGTTTCTTAAATACAACACCGAACACAGAGTGATAAAAGAAAAGAAAAGAAAAAGCCACACAAAATGAGACATCATCAAAATTAAAAACTTTTGGACATCAACAGACATTATGAAGAAAGTAAAAAGACAGCTCTCAGGATGGAAAAAAATATTTGCAAATCATATACCTGATAAGAATCTGGTATCGAGATTATATAAAGAACTCTTACAACTCAGAAAACAAAAACAGAAAGACAAGAAATACAATTAAAGATAGGCGAAGGATGTGAATAGACATTTCTCCAAAGCCTTACAAATAGCTAATAGGCACGTGAAAAGATGGTCAACATCATTAGTCATGAGGGAAATGAAAACACCACTATGGGGTCCCACCTCACACCCTATAGAAGGGCCACAATCAAAAAGAGAGAGAACACAGGTGGGGGTGAGGATGTGAAGCAGTTAGAACCCCCGTTCGCTGCTGGCTGGAAGGGAACACGCTGTGTTCCCAGTCTGGCGGTTAAATCCTAAATAAGAAGCTACCACATGACCCAGTAACTCCCCTCTCAGGTACGTGCGCAGGAGGAATGCAGCATAGGCCCACACAAAGGCCTGACACAAAGGTCTGCGACAAAATTGCTCAAAAACAGTCAAAAAGGCAGAAGCAACCCGAATGCCCATCAACTGCTGAGTGCCTACACAAAACGGCAGATTATTCGGCCTAGAAAAGGAAGGCGGCACTGACCCAGCCACAGCGCAAACTCTGAAATCCTGACACTAGGGAAGAAGCCGGACGCAGAAGACCACACGCTGCAGGAGCCCATGTATGTGAAGTGGCCACAAGAGGCCGACCCTGGAGGCAGAGAGCAGACCAGTGGTTGGCCAGGGCCGCGGGGCCCGGGCCGGGCATGGGGAGGGCCGGGGGCCACTGTGAACGGGCAGAGGGCTTCTACCTGCGGTGCCCAACATGTTCTAAACTTGTGGTTATGGTTACACGACTTTGTGAATATGCTAAAAACCACTGAACTGCACACCTTAAATGGGCAAACTGTGTGGCACGTGAATTATATCTCAACACCACTGATTAGAATACATATATACGGTATTTGTGAAGTTCAGAAGACATACTGAACCTGGCTCCCGCGCTCACACCGTGTAGACACAACTGAGCGCGGGGCACCTCCTGGGGTGCATTTTCCACCCCCTCCTGTCCCTCTGTCTTTCCACCTACACAGGAGAGAAAGGGCAAAAAGGAGAAACGGGGCTGGGACAATCCCTCACCCCGTCCGGCTGACGTGACCAGCATTTCAGGGACTAAGAGAAGAAAGAGTACCCCAGAAAGCAGTTCTGGTGCATGGGGTGCGCTCGCAGGAAAGCCCCTCGCTTCTCGGCTCTCTCTTCATCTCCATCTTTACAGCGACAGCCCAGGGGCACCTGGGTGGCTCAGTCGGTTGAGCGTCCGACTTCGGCTCAGGTCATGATCTCACGGTCTGTGAGTTCGAGCCCCGCGTCAGGCTCTATGCTGACAGTGCGGAGCCTGGAGCCTGCTTCGGATTCTGTGTCTCCCTGTCTCTCTCTCTGTTCCCCCCCACCCCGCCCCCCGCCCACTTGCTCTCTGCCTCGCTCTCAAAAATAAATAAACATTAAAAAATTAAAGGAATTAAAAAAATAAATAAAGCGACATCCCATCTGCCAACTCTCCGGCGAGGCTTCCCCAGCCGGCAACCTCTCTGAGATAGGACAGCATTCCCGGCCCTGCTCGTGGTGTCCGATTACTGCTCGTGCGCCATGGGCTCACAACTGCCCCGTCCCCTTTGGGTAAAGCACCTCCAGGGCAAAGACCTCGTCTACTGCTCAGAGCCACTCCAGCTGCTGGGCACCGCTGGGTGAGGAGGCAGCAAAAGGAAGTCAGGAGCCAGGGCTAGTCCTGACAAGTGCCGTCCACACTCCCGGCAGGGAGGGGAAGTCGCTTCTTCCCCTGCTGGCTTCCCGGTCTTCTCACCAACTGAACATTTCAGTTTCTCGCTCTCTGTCCCAGCCTCACCACACCCCCCAGCCTGTCCCAGGAGAGAAAACAAACACATCAAACCCACGGATCAACAAGCTGCATCCGTGGGCAAAGCTTCCAGCTGGCAGCCAGGGGGAGGGCACAGCCACCTCACCCCGTCTGCGTTCTAAGGAGAAAACAGTCTGTTCTCTCGCGGCCTGAGCGCTAACGCAGCCCAGGCACGCTCCGCTCCCAGGGCCTCCCCGGCCGGCCGCACCGTGAATCAGTCGACTGTGCTGGAAAACCCAGACCCCCTGGGCAGCTGGCAGAATCCCCGAGGGGCCCCCTCGCGCTCCTGGGCTCCCGGAGAAGGATGCAGGCCTGCGTATTTGCAGCTCCAGGGTATTTGCGGCCTTTGGACCTGGTGGGGTCCACGTTTTACAAGGTGTTCTGCCGGCCCGCCTGCCCGGCTGAGGAAGCCCGCCTGAGGGGCTGGGGGCAGCCTTCGGAATGTCCTCCGGCCTCCGGCCCGGTTCTCCAGAAGCCGAGACCCTAACCACAGGCGACGTTAAATCTTAACGGTCTCCTGAAGGGATGAAACAAGTCATTAACCAAGTCACATCCTCGCCGGCCGGCGCCCTTCTCCGCCGCCCGCACCCGGGCCCGAGAGGCCCCACTCCCGCCCTTCCCTCTCCCCCGGAAGCCAACGGCGCACCGCGCGCCCTCGCCTGCTGGACACAGCACGCGGCCGCCGGCCAGCCGGGAGTGACCTGCGGCGCGCTCACGGCAGCCCTGTCCCTCAGCGGAGCGGCGACCACCTGCACTGCTCCGTGTACCTGCAGAGGTGGCTGGGATTCTTCCTACACAACTCCCGCGCGAAGGTCCGAACCCCTGACTTAGACAACCGTACCTGCCGTGAGCTTCTCTGGTTGTTGTTCGGGAAAAAGTGACTTGTTTTTAGAAGAACAAAACCGAAAACGACAACCTCCTTTTCCACGAAAGCCTCCAGTCCGTCTGACAAGCAGGTTTCAGAGAATCCTGGAGCACACAGAGCAGCCTTCCTGTCTATTTGCCAAGTGGGGGCTGTTCCGCCACCATTGCTGGTCACCAGGTGGAGGCCAGTGGGCTCCCGCTCACCTGCCCCCCGAACCCCAAGTGCCCGGGACCTGCCAGGTGGCTCGCCCACCTCTGAAACACAGCCCCCGTTGCCTTCAGAAGCCTGACGGAGGCGATGAGAGGTCGCGGGACAGCGCTCTCTCGGGCCGCTCCACAGACACAACCCGGACAGACGGTCCCGCCTCCTGCTCCACCAAGGCACTTCGATATTAGGGTTGCCTGCTTCTCAGGCCTCGGGCGTTGCTCTGCAAGTGGAGGGGAAAGACGCGGGAACAGGAAGAGAACCTGCTCAATGGGGTCCCCAGAGTCATTACACAGCAGCTTTTAAAAAACACACTGGCGGTGCTTTTTGTGGCCAAACAGCGGCTTTCCCAAAGCCCGCTGGCCTCTGTTCCGAGAGTGAACGTGAGCTCTCGGCCGAACTCGGCCTTGGGACCCACATCTCTCCCAGCCTGGCTCCCTGCCTCCTGCTGCCTTCACAAACCGAATTTTGTTTCATCTGGAAAACTGACGATATCGCGTGCTTTTCCCGTATGCCAGCTCCGTGCCGGGGCTCTGACCGTGTGATAATAAGAGTGCCAGGGCCCTGCAGCACCGCAGGCACCCCCAAACGTGAGGTGCGGCGGCGCCCCGCCAGCTTCCAGACAGCAACTGAGCGACTGGACCCAAACAGCCGGGCGTCATTCGCAGGCTGTGCGCCAGACCACACATGGGACGGGAGCCCCCCGTCCCCATCAGTCAGTGACAAAAGGGCCACCAGGCTCTCGCTCCCCAGCTCTTCACAAGCAGTGGAAAGAGGTCATTTATTCAAGTTAGAAAAAAACAAAGTGGCATGATTTATTTTAGACTTCGAACTAAAGATAGAAGGAGATCGTTTTACGGCAGAATTTGAAACGAGGACTCTGAAAAGACGTGGCGTGGCACCCTGCCCCAGGCAGCAAAGTGCGTGGAGCCCAGCAACGTGGATGCAATCCCAGCTCTTACACAAGAGCTCAGTGCGTCAGGGACGCAGGGACTCTGGACGAGACTGTCTCGGTCAGAACCCCACGGCTGACCCATGTGCCTCCGGGCACGTGGCTCCACCTCTCTGTGCCCCAACCCCCCACCTGTAAGATGGACAGCGAAGGGTACCTACCTGCTTTTATCACCCCACCCCCCCATAGGGTCATCATGAAAACTAAGTGAATTCATATTCTGAAAGCACTTCAAACAACATCTGGACAACAGTAAATACTGTAAGTGCTTGTTGAAGAAACCGACCTACACAATTCTCGGGAATAGTACGTAAGACGGGAATGGTTTGTTTAGTAAAACAACTGCAGGAAGTTGCTCATAACGGACACAGATTTAGAGTCGCTGAACAGACAATTTACGGTGACTTCAGGCCTGAGAATACCCAACGCAAGTTTACTAGGCCTCCAGGTGTCCAAAGTGACCTTAGCGGGACACTGGACTTCCCAGACAGAGGGGATGTGGAGGCAGGAACCTCGCTGTTCAGCACAGACTGAGCTCTGTCAGGCACACCGCACGGCTGGGAGGACTAGGTACCCGACCTCATTAAAGTCTCATACCACCTCCACAAACCCAGGGCCGCAGGACCGCTCAGCCACCTTCACTACCGAGGACACAGACGCGCAGACCCGCTCAGTGCCTTGTCCACGGTCTCCCGTGCTCCAGCGCAGAGCCAGAACTGAAACGCACACAGGGGGGGCTCTGATGCCTGCGCACCGGCAGGACGCAGAACGCTCTGGTAACCGCAGCCCCCGATCGTGAACAATTCCCAAAAGCGCCAATTAAGATGCCCATTAGTATTTCCCTTGCTGTTAAACCTGCTTCACATGAAGTGTAAATCCTCCCCTAAACTGTAAAGTTAAGCGTTTTGAGGGAAAGGCAGAACCACCACCGCCAACTCTAACTATCTAAAACTCAACGAAGTCAACAGAAATAGAGCATACACGTACCGGCATGCCATCCAACACTATTTTATTCTACGGGGAAAAAAAATCTCTCTGGCCTTCCTGAAGAATTTCACACATACAGACTTACTTTCTCAAGTAACACAGGAAGCCAACGGCAATCTCCTGAAGTAAGACAGAGGGAAGAGGAAAAGAAGAACACAGAGACCCTTATTTTCCAGAAAGGATTTGAAAGCAAGAAAAAACATCCTCCTTACTCCCAGTGCTCTGTCAACAGACATTTGAAAAGCTATCTATAAAAATCAAAATGTGCAAAGGGCCAGAATACATTTCTTTAAACCAAAGAGGGTCTTGCTTCTGGTTTTCATTAGAAATCTGAGGTTTCAGAAAACGGACTTTTAGGACTTTAACTGCGCATAAAACTAAGTGCAACAGTTTGACCTCAAAAGCTCCTGAACTGGATTAGGATAAACTGCTCCTCCCAAGTGTGGCTGTCCTCATTGCGGATTCCATCCCTTTCCACCCTTCGCCGTATACAAGTACGATGTTAGCTTCGCCTGCTGCGTCCCTGAAGGACATATATTTCTTCCCACCTTTGCCCCTTTGTCACTTTGGACCACCAGAGCCTTCCACGAGGATAAAGGATCCCAAACAGGGGCGCCCGGGTGGCTCAGTCGAGTGAGCGTCCGACTTCGGCTCAGGTCATGATCTTGCGGTTTGTGAGTTCGAGCCCCACGTCGAGCTTGCTGCTGTCAGCCTATAGGCACAGAGCCCGCTTCGGATCCTCTGTTCCCGTCTCTCTATCCCTCCCCCACTTGTGCTCTCCCAAAAACAAATAAATAAAATTAAGGGAAAAAAAAAAAAAAAAAGGATCCTAAACAGATCCTTTCAAAAATACAGCTTTCAAAAACAAACCTCCTTACCCCCACCCTAATGCTAGCTTACCAGAAAGTACCGAAAAGAAGGTAGGCAGTCCTTTCCCACCCATGGCAGCCCCTCTTACATGAAGCCCTGGGAGGCAGGTAACCCAGAGGACAAATGTCCTGTAAGTCCGAGCCCCAAGTCTTAAAACACATAATTTTACAATCTGTCCTATTCCTCTGAAGCTCCATTCAGAGCAGACCGCTTTGTTTTCCCAGGAGACGGTATAATTTTAGGCAAGGTTTCTGGAAGACAAGACACTGCAATTAATGTTTGGTGAAAAGTGAGTCAAGGAGGACACAGGAACTTTTAAAAATGTCAGTCACATCTTGGCCATCTCCACGGGGGCTGCTGACTTGAAAAGATTATAAAGGCCCTGTAGCCAAACTGAAGAAAAAAAAAAAATCTCCAAAAGAAAAAAACCGTCAAGGAAAAATAAAAACATACATTCTGTTTTTCACGCCACGTTCTGCCAAACCCCATGGCCCACGACCACATGCATTTGAAGACAGGGCCTGGTGCTGTGTGAGCAGGAGGCCTTCTGCTGCCCTGAGGCGGACAGACGTGGGCAAAGCAGCAGCAGTGAGAACGGATGCCTGGCTGAAGGGGCCGTGGCGGCCGCAGACTGTCAGCAGCTTCCAGGAAACTCTCTCCGGGAAGCAAATCTCTGCACTCGGGAGTGCTGTGCTCCTAGCCCTGACCTCCTCCTCTCCGAATGCCTGAATTACCAAGTCTATCTCAGCAATGCTGACCCCCGGTGTGAGTGTGCCATTTACTCAATTTCGGGTCCCATGTCCTGTGAGATACTTTAGATGACTTATTGGGAGACCGTGTGGTCCTCACCGGCTTCCTGCTTACCAGTCTTCCCCCACTGTTAACAGAATGGACTCTCTCTCTTCCACCTCCCTGTTCAAAACAACCTCCCCCCATTAATCAAAAAAAAAAAAAAAAAAAAAAGAAGAAGCCTCCTTAAGAATGTCTTTTGAGCTCTTTGTCTCCAGGCCCCTGGAGCCATGGCGGAGAACGCAGCACCCCATGGCTGTGCTCGCCCCCTCTCTCAATGTGATGGCACCATCATTCTTCAGTTATCACAGTACTGTACCTTTCAGACATACAGCATCGGTACCATGATAACCGAAAAAGGACAGTTCAGTCTCATATCTACCTGAAAACTTCCTCCCATGAGGCCCAGCCGGCCCTGCTCCCCACTCACAGATGAGTACGAATGATCTCGAGTGGATAAGTACACACTCGCAGACATCAGCGCTCCAACAGGCTGTTACGGCAACCTCAAGTACTATCAGTGGGAAATGCTTCTCCCCCTGTGCCGTGTATCACTGAAGTCTTCTGAGAGCTGCTCTTTTTGGAGAGTGCTTGCTTTAATGCCTTAGCCGTCAACTCTGGAGGACACCCACAGCCTCAAACTCACCTAACTTCCCGCTAGTCCAGCAGCATGCCTACGAACTCTGTCTCTTCCTCCGGCTTTCCAGCCTGCTCACACCCTATCATCTTGGACAAAAAGACAGTCCTTTTTGCCACAGCTAAGGAAAAGAGGGATTTAAAGAACAACAAAATCCAAGCTATTAACAGAACCAGTTTACCTTTAAAATGGAAACAAAGTCTAAAGCACAGACAAAAGAACTGTCTGGTATTTCTCACGTAACTCTCATATCATGGGAATGACACACGGGAATGATGAAGCTACAAGAAAGGATGTGAAGCAAAATCCTCGTTAAATACCGGGTTTAGGGTGACAACCTCCGGTTCATGTAAGCAACGGTACGAGCAAGCGTTCACGGCGACAAGCTACACGCAGTACGACACCCGGGTGGTTTTGTGCAGCTGCAAGATCGAACTGGATGGCACGGCGCGAGGTGGAAGAAAAACGACTCACGTGTAGGGAGACAGCGGTCCTAGCAGGACTTTGGAGACATCCTGCTGTCCAAGGGTCATGAGCAACAGACCCAGGCTCTGGTTGGTCGAGTCAACACATCCACCCTGTAAACACAAACACTTTCGAGATTAATCGTTCTACCAACCGGAAAATGGAAAACCAACAAAACAGAGAGAAGGAAACAAACCACAGACACCCAGAATATCTGAAGCACAGACGAGCAGGCAACAAAGTTCAAGCAATAATGAAACACAATACCGGTCTTGTAAGAGCGATCCTATACCAACTAACTTCAAGGGGGTAAACAGTTAATAAAAACAACTGCAGGGGCACCTGGGTGGCTCAGCGGGTTGAGCATCCTTCGGCTCAGGTCATGATCTTACTGTTTATGAGTCTGAGCCCCACGACAGGCTCTGTGCTACAGCTCAGAGCCTGGAGCCTGCTTTGGATTCTGTGTCTCCTTCTCTGCCCCTTCTCGTGCTTGCACTGTCTCTCTCTCTCTCTCTCTCTCAAAAATAAATAAACGTTAAAAATTTTTAAAAATTTAAAAAAAAGAACTGCAATCGCGGAGACTATGAGAACGAATAGACACTCAAGTCTACTGAGGCGCATCTAGTGAAAAACGCCACTTTGCCTTTGGAACTAAAGCCGCGGCAGGACATACGGGCAAAAACGTGCACTCGGTTCCATAGCTGAATACCCAGGGCTAAATGAAGGTTGCTTCTATTGATCTGATCTGTCACGGAGCACCACAGTTAAGGTGACGTGAATGGAACATCACCTTCCACGGGCACCACCTGTGCACACACTCTGTCACACTCAGAAACGGCCGGCCACGCTCCAGGGGCCTCCACCTCTCCCTGTGCACGCCTTAAACCTGGGCAACGACTATGATCACCCCCTCAGTTCTTACTGAGGGTGCGTTCTTCCCCTCCCCCCAACTCCTCCTTCCTTTTCTTCCGTATCAGAACTCAGACCAAAACTCTCTCCTGAGGTGCAACTGCTTTGGTTGCCCTTCTTCTTTCGCTCTTGAATTTGTCCACCTCTGCCGCCATTTTGCTTCAGCAGAGGCTTGCATGACAGCTGTTGACATCTGTGCCCTTAAATTTGTCTTGATCTCTCATCATTCCTCCTGGGGTAATTTGATTTCGAACCATTCAAACTTAACACTGTCCACAATGAAAGCAGGATGACCCTGGATCTCTATGTATTTGGCACACGTCACAGTAAGAAACCCGGTTTCTAACACAGTGCATCCCTGTCCACGGCGAGGCTCTCTCGGACTGTGCACCCACTGTTTATGTGGGTACGCCTCTGTCCTCTGTTAGTGGGGGCAGGGTAGCGGATAAGTCAGTTTTCAGGCACAGACACTCATTCTCTGTGTCACACTCTGTGACAACAGTCAGAAAATAAAGGGGTTTCTGCTACAGCTGGCCTTTATGAAAATCCACTGCTCTTCGCAAACCACTGGAGATAGTAAAGGACAATATTCACCTCGTTTAGCAAATTTTAAGAAGAGTTACTGCGTACGTATTTCCATCTACAAAGGAAAACCTGACCCACACGGAGAACAGGAGGCCCAAGGAAACTAACTCTGTTTGACAGAACTTGCTCCCTCTCACAACTGTCTAAAGTTAAACTGTTCTCTTCAGTCTCTCCTTCTTATCACTGTGTTGCTATTCTACCATCCTCACGGACTTCTAGTACGTGCTGGACCGATATTTTAGTGCGATAAATATGTCAGGGTCTGTGCACAGGATACCACGGAGGGAGTGACGGGACTACCCCCGAGGCACGGGGTGTAGAACCTGTACTGAGTGGCTCTGGTCTTGTGGCAAAGATGATACAGGGGCAGGAATGGGGACAATTCAAGTGGAGCCAGTGCTATGCAGCAGAGGGGGTGTGGCCACTGGGGCTGCCAACGCGGGCAGGAGAGGGCTGTCACCCAGCTGGCAGCAGAGGGAGGCTCTGGGGAGGGGGACGGGAGCTGGCCCTGGAGGGGACAGCAGGAGGATGGGGGAAACTGGACCCAGGGCCAGCAAGGAGCAGCCAGGAGGCCAGCGAAGTGGCTGCCTACTGTCTGCAGAGGAGAAGGAGAGACCATGAGAAGAAGAGGACGTACACAGACTGGCTTTTCTAACCAGGTTGAGGGTTTTGACTTTATCTTGGGAAAGTGAGAAGCTGGAGAAGGTCTCTGAGCACAGGGGGGAGTCGATCAGATCAGTATCTCAGGGGGAGACCTGGTCTACAGAAGATACTAGAGAGGCAGGCGGACGCGAGGAGGGCAGCAGGTGGTGGCAACGAAAGGCAGATGAGAAACGCAGCCCCAGAGAGCCTGCGGCGTAATCAAGGGGGCCTGGGAACAGAGGAGACATAAATGAAACGAGGGATTAGACCAGAGGGTTAAAACGCTGGTAAAAAATAAGCGGGACCCTCCAAGGGATGGATTTTTTTTTAGGTTTATTTACTTATTTTGAGAAAGACAGAGACTGTGTGTGTACAGGGGAGGGGCAGAGAGAGGGAGAGAGAATCCCAAGTAGGCTCCACGCTGTCTGCACAGGAATGCTGGGCCTGACACAGGGCTCGATCTCACGAACCATGGGATCGTGACCTGAGCTGATATCGAGAAAAAGAAGTTGGACGCTTAACCGAGCCACCCAGGTGTCCCCAAGGGATGGATTTTATGACTCATTTAAACCATAACATATCACACACCTATGAAAAATTATTCAGGAAAGCATAAAGCGTTTTCATCCTTTTGACAATTAAGGATCACAGACACACACACAGTTTTCTCAATGATTAAAAACAAAGGCAAAAAACCTGGTCCAGGCATAAGGCGATGGTATAAAACAGAACTTAACTGGAGCGTAAAGAAAAAATAAAATAAAATAACCTAATCCAGATTGCACGTTTCCTCTCGGGTGGACTGACGATGGGCTGTGCTCTCACCCAGAGGCTTACAATCTGCTCTTTACAGGGATGTAACATACACTCCAGCTGTGCTCGTGGGCCCCCACTGGGCTATTCTGTAACGCGATGCTTCTGATGCCCCCAGGTCAGCTAGAAAGAGACAGCAGCGTCCCCACGGTCACAGAGAGCGCCTGCCAGTCACCACAGGATGCAGTCTTCCCTCATAAATGCCGAGATGACAATCTTCCTGAACTAAGTAACAGGCAGAGCGAGCTCTCGATCGTTCACTCCCAGCTTCCGGTTACCACCCATCTTTCAAAAATCACTGAATGTAGCACCAAACGTTGGGCTGGTTTAGCATCAAAAAAGCGGAGGCCAGACGATCGAGGCACTCCGACGCAGACAGGTACAGTCTGTCCTCCATTTTAATCAGATGGACGTTAAATAGAGCCATTTCAGACCTGGAAATTTTAATCAACTCTGAAGAAACAGTTCATTCTTACTTGTTCCACCCTGGGACCGGTAACATATTTTCAAGAATGCTGACCTGGATCAGGGGAGCAGACGGCGTTAATAAGCTGTTTTCCTTAGTGAGGCCTGTACAGGGATCAATACCCACGGCCCAAGCATCACCCTACCTCAGAGGTTAATCAGCTACCGTGGAAAAAGGAAAAAGGAGAGAAAAAAAAAAAAAAATCACCACTCTACCCGCCTTACTGGTCTTATTTCTTCACTGGGCTCCCATGTGAGTTTTGCTGCTCTAAACACGGCAAAGCTTCCCCGGGAGACTCCAGAAAAGTACCACAGAGATGTCTAGTGTCCGAGAATAAATACACAGACAAATACAGAGACGAAAGGCCCTTCAGCTAGAGAAGAAAGACAGGTTACAAATGCTACACGCCATCTGGTAGCGCATCACCCAGAGTATGGTTCCCACTTGTGCTCAGTTCTGAAACGTGGGCCCTCGCATCCACAGCAGGGCAGTGACCGTCCCTCAGAGCCTGGATTCTGCACGTCAGAGGCAAAGCCTGGGCTTCCTGACATGGAACCAAGACAAAAGGTAGTGCAGGGTAACAAACCCTGGAGCCAGATTTGGGACTCCCCACTAAATAAAGCGTGTAAGGTCACGAAGAATGTATTTTCAGGTGGCTTCATCTTATTTTCTCCTGCCATCATTTTTCCTTCCTTCCTAGTTTCTTCCTTGCTTCTCTGAGGTCACCTCAACTATCTTAGGGAACAGCGTGTGAGCACATACAGCGTGTGTGCCGCTTGTCTGGACGGGCAGAGAAAGCACCGTGGCGACAGAGAGGGCAGGCCATGTCCCACTCCCGCCGTCCCGTGCGCGGACCCTTCCAAGCCCCGACCACGCTTGGACGCAGGACTGCCTTCCCAAGACATTCTTCTGTGCTTGAGAGCACGCTGCACAATGCGGCCTGTCGATATTATTTTCTATCTGAACTGTCACATACAAATCCAGATTTCCAGTTTCTCTTGAGAAATCTGAGAAGAGCGCACCCCCATTCCCCTACAGCCAGACTGGGGGAGCCGGGAGAAGGCACCTGTGTGGTCAAGGCAGTGTCTGCTCTTCACCTGGCCAGTCACCACCAAACGTGCTCCATTTTTACCTTCCCTCTCTTGTTCCAGTTCTTTCCTCTCCCCATTAAACTTACCTGCTCTGTATCCCAAACCAGAGGGGCTGGATCTCTGCTCACTGACTAGCTTACCTCATCTATTAAACTAGTTAATGCTAAACTGCTGAATGCACAGGAAGAAGTTAATTCCTTGGCTCAAGCCCTCGGAGGAGAAGAAAGTTGCTAAGGAGTAAGAATGAGAGACAGCGAACCGCTCCCTGATGGCACCGCTCCCAGACCTGCAGAGGCCGAGACGTACCCTATAGATCTCTTCGAGCAGCAGCTTGGCGCAGTTCTGGCCGAGGTCCTCCGGAAGCACGGCAGCCCCCTGGCCCTGGGGGTTGGAGGCCAGCTCGGCACTGAGGAATGCGCCGGTGGTGGTTTCCGCAACCAGTGACAACCCGAAACCCGGAGACCTGGAGATTCAAAGGCATGGACGTGAGTACGGCTGATAAAGTGGGGGGTGCACATCCACCCGCAAAAGGAAAGAGAACACAAACATCTTTCTGATGGCCTTCTGTCTGGCCACACCAAGCCTTGCCAGCACTCCCACCGCCTTACACTAGAAATACAAATGACTTAGCGAGAGCATGCAGGGCAGAACCAAAGGAGGCCCGAGTCTGCACTGCTTCTCCTACCGGCCCTGCCTTCCCCCTCTTTCCCCCGACGCCTACCCTGTGAGAGACCCCACTGTGAGAGTTTGTCACCATCGACGTATAAAGCAGCGTTAACAAGGGCTACCAGATATCAAGCACCTACTGATGGCCAATTTCTGAGCTAGGGGTCTGACACTATAAGTCTGCAAGGTAAGTATTACCATCCATGTAACAGGAGAGAAACAAAGCAACCTGCACCAAGTCCACACTGCCAGCAAGTGACCGAGACGCGTTTCGAAGGCAGGTCTTCCAGACTCCAAAGCCTACGAGAGTTCTCTACCACAGTACTGGGCCCTCAACCAACCCAGAAGGAAGGAGCAGCCTGGAGGCCACCTGAAACATCAGGCTGTTCATCCCCCGTGATGAGGAAGTACCACACGAGCCAGAAGAGGCCCAGGGATGGCACACCTCGGATGAAGGAACATCCCCACCTCAGAATTCATTTGAGATAACCAGCTAGCACCGCGTCCTCTTCCGCTGTGTTTCTACTACCAACAGCCAGAAGCTAACGCCTTTCTTGTCCAGAATCACTGCTGACTCATTTGTTCACGCACCCCAACAAACGTGGCGGAAAGCTTCTGTGGCCAGGACGTGGGGCACCACGTACACGAGTGTTCCTGCTCCTAGAGAGCTCAGCGACAACCAGTCTGACACAAAACAAAATCGGTCCACAAACAATAAAAACAAGTCTCTCTCCCCTAAAAGTTCCAAATTTAACATTTCACAGATGTCTACTTTGCCTGGTGCCTTTTAAATGTGTATGTCCCAGATGTACACTCCACATGCAATCATGGCACCCACGTGCCTCCTTTAACCCAATTCAACACACGTGTTCCTGAAGCACTTTCTACGTGTCCAGCACAAGACTAGCCAAGATACCTGCTTCAGAAAAACTGTGCATAAAATCATAAAATTAATAGTGTTTCAAACGCACTAAGTGAGCTCACTGTATGAGAGAACTATATTGGTCAGTCCTAAATTTCTTAAAAGAAAATGGTGTCTACACAGCCAAGGGCTACTAACTAACACCTTTGAGGACAAAGGTTCTGGGCGCTCCGACTCGTGCTCTACAGTGGACACCGCGCCACCCAGCCATCACGCTACGGGACAAGCTGAAGTGGCCTTCGAGTCACCTGACCAGGAGGAAAGCGTGGCACCAGCTCCCTGAGCGGTACAGGCGGAGCCACGAGAGCTTGCAGAGTGGAAAACAGAGGGACGCAGAACCAGAAGATATGCTGCCATCCCTGCTTCAACCCACTCACCTGCAGTTCCCAAGAATTCTGGACTCTTCCATCTCTGAAATTTTTGAAGTGTGTGTAGTTGTTGTTCCAATAAACTTCATGTTTAATCGAAACTGCTCCATTTAACGCTGTATTTGTTGTAGGAAAAACAAAGGACTCGAGAGCCTACGAAGCTCCGTGTGCATTCCTCCAGTATCTCCCCTCCAACCTGGGGTGTGTGTGTCCTCGGGCCTGTTATGCTGACAGAGCAGCTGGTCACCAGGCGACCTCACTGAACATCCGCATCAGTACAGTTTGCAAGTGACAGCCTCCAAAACTTCCCAGTTGGTAAAGGACCAGATTTTTTTAAGGTCCTGACTGCGAGGATCAAAATGGGCCAACGGGCAAATGCGTACGCTGGTCAACGAGCTGACTCAGACCACCCGGAACCTCTGGTCCCCGGGCTTCCGGGCCTCAGCACCCGCTCTCTCAGCCTTAGAGTCAGCAGCAAACCTCACTACAGGGATCCCCCGCTGAACTCGAAGAGGAGAATACCCCCCTGTGGCTTTACACTTCCATTACAGACAAGGAAGGTCACCATGAGTCCTCTGCAGCTTGAGATGTAGAAAACAAACACTCACCTGATGTTATGCATTGCTCTTACACGTAATTTTTTTAAGTGGGGCTTGGAGTTGATGACCCACGAATCTCCATCACGCCCACATCTTGATCCCCATGTGAGCTTCCTACTCACCCTCAGCAAGGACAGGACTGAACTGCACACGGGGGTCAGCTGAGTCGATGGCATTACAAACAGCTGCATCACAGCCGGGGGCAGCATGGCCTCAAGCCCGCTCTGCTCTATTCTCAGCCACCCTTTGGTGGAGCCAGAGGCCAGACCCCTCAGACAACTGCTGCTGCACTGATCCTCCCCCACCGCTCTGTGATCCCCGTCCCCGGAGAATGGCCAAGAAGGGAAGAGAAAGGGAACCTTTTCTGCAGCACCTACTACGTGCCAGCCATTGCATTAGTGGCTTACGCGGGTGATCGCTCCATCTTTACGGTGACCTAACGGTGCCGGCACCATGACTCCCACCATACGAGTGAGGAAGACACCGGTGGTTTCAGAGCAGTGCCCCAAAGGGGTCCAGGACCATCACTGACATTCCCAACTACCCAAGGAAGGGCCAGCTGTGCACACAAATCCTTTCCCAACTACAGCCTCCAACGTCTTCCCCTCTGCAGCGCTGAACCACGAGCCACTGCCACGTGGCTGAAATCGCCTTCGTCACTCCCATGGGCCTTATCAAGGTCAGAAATGCCACATCACCCTCACCCCTCCTTTGCGCTCTCCTTCTTCGGCCGAAGTCAAAACAAAGCTCAGATCCAAGGGCCGCGGACAAGGGTGGGTGTGTGCTACTTCCTGCTCAGAGAAACACCGAGGTCTGAACTCACAAGTCAATCCCTGATGTTCTTATTTTTAGGAGACACAGCCTACAAGCTGCAGACTCCCCAGCGTTAGTGATCCTGTCGTTCACATTGAAATGATTCAGCAAAAACAAGAACACAGAAAACCCACACACAAGTAAAGCCGATTTGGCAAAACAGTCACTGTTAACTAGAAGTAGAAGGAATACACAGGTGTTCACTGTGCTAGCCTTTCAACTTCTCTGTGTATTTAACATTTCCATAATAAAAAAATTAGTTCTTAATTGCTTGCCTAACTTACTGGTTTCTAAATATACAACCAAAAGCCTAAAACAAGTATTTTCATTACACAGATCATCATTAACTTTTTATTTTCTAAAGTGAGGTTTTCTACAAAGGTTTAATTAAACCCAATTCCAATCTGCAATAACAACCCTCTCTGGCTCTAAGAGTGTTGTTCCACTCGATGGAGAGGGAAGCCAACTGGCTGGGACCTGTGGCAGAGGACATTTTCCCCTAAACTGTTATTTACTCAGGGTGGGAGAACTTGTTTACTTTATAAACTTTTTTTTTTTTTTTAAGAGTGAGAGAGAGCTCGAGAGAGAGCGCGCACAAGTCAGGAGAGGGGGAGACAGAGAGGGGGGAGAGAGAGAATCCCGAGCAGCCTCCACACTGTCGGCAAGAAGCCCAACTTGGCACTCGATCCCACGACCCCAGGATCATGATCTGAGCCAAAATCAACAGTCGGACGCTCAGCCACCTGGGCCACCCAGGTGCCCCGAACTTGTTTCGTTTAATTTTTTGTGGGAACAGATGTGATTTAAAGCTGGAAGCACCTGGGTTTTAACTCCCCCAGGCCAGGGTCTGGACCCCTCATCTCCAGCACTGGCCACTGTGACACTTTCCATGCGGCAGGCGCTCCAAAGATGCCTGCAGGTGACGATGGCAGTAAGTCGGGAGGAAATTAACTCTGAAATCATTCCCCTCTGGCTGCCCTGTAGCACAGCTGGCAGCTGTCATTTCGATCAGAACAGGACTGGAAAAAGGCTGGGGTAGCTGCAGAATTAGGCTCTGGACGTGCACACTTACTTTCCAGAGCTGACTCCTTTCATGTGGTCTGTGTAAATGTAGATATCGGGGATGAACTTGTTGAGGATGCTCCTTGCAGAATCCACGATCCGGTTTGCCATCTGCGGTGACACACGCACGGAGTACCTGCGGTCTGCAGTTAAGGGTGCGTCCTGCTCACACTCCAGGACAGAGGGAAGTCAGTTCTGAAGCCAGCAGCTACCCGCGGAACTGTAACACATCGGGGCTCCCAATGCCATTCTACTTTGCACCCGTCTTTAATCGCTTAACTTGGTAACACTTTAACTCAACTTTTAGAGCATTTCCATCAATTGTTATCGTATTAGTATATAACTTTTATATTCTTATTATATAAAAGGATCACAGTGAGAAACACCCAGATATAGAGAGTTGGAAAGTATAAAATAACAAGTTCCCAACCCTGCTCTAGACTTCCTACCCAATGCCCCTCCCTTCCCCTAGAAATGGTTCACCTCAATTCTGGAACAAGAGAAGAAGACCGCCTGTCTGTCTGGCATGAGCCGAGCTCGCTTTGAAGTGTTTGTTGTCTGACCACCCCCCACTGCTGGAACCGATGAGTCTGTCCCTTGAGAACCTGAGGCCAGAACAGACACCACCCTGGGGCTCACCAGGGCCAATCCCAATCCACCGCCCCCCCCCGCCCCCCCCGCCCCCCGTTCTGTTGACAGGAAAAGCAGAAAAAGATCAGTGAAAGACAGTACAGTAGCTGTTTATAAAGATCTAAACAGGGTGTTTTTGTAACAGAGCCTATTTTCAATTATTTAAGTATCAATTACTCCTTTTGTGGACAAGACAGGCTCCTCACAACTGCTACCTTACAGTCAAAATACTGATAATTGGCACTTTTACACCAGGGCACCCCCCGAGAGAGAAGGAGAAAGACATCAGCAACTCAAGCGAAAAGGCTGGTTTTTTAAGGAAGTGGAAACAATTATCTAAAATTTGACTTCATTATGGAGACCGGCTCTCCTCAACCCCACGAATCAAAAATTCAGTACGGAGCACTTTCGATGTGCGACGTTCAGTCAAGAGGTGGCTACGTACGTGGGACAAGAGCCTAGAGAAATGGACGAGTAAGGACATGTGATCTTCCCACTACCCCAATACACACCCCACACAGCAACTCCAACAGGGAGAACAGGGGGTGTGGTCTGCCCAGTCCAGCCCAGCTGCTCAAAACTTACTGTCAATAACATATTCCATTTCCATTCGAGCTGCAGAAACAAAATGCTCAGAGACTGCAAAGAACGCGGCTGGCACCCAGCTCCGCTTTCTGATCCGTCTGGCACCTTCGCCGGAAGATCAACCTTTCCTCATGGCGGTGAGACTCTGCCAATTAGCCCGGGTCCTCCCAGATCTTATGATCAGTCTGCTCAGGGTTCGTCCCCACCTCGGCACCCCGCCACTCGCCCAAACTGTCCAGATTCTTCCACCTGAACTGCCTCCCTTCACTGTCCCAGCCCCGAGCTCCCCTTCTCTCCCCAACACCCTCCAGCCAGTGCCGGGCTGTGGTCTCCTCTTGACCTTACCATACGCCTCTCTTCATCTACACACGTGCTGCCCTTGCCCGTCAACAAGACCATGCATTCCATAAGGAGAGGGGCTCTGCTTCTGTACAGAGCAGAGCTCTCCGATGACTCTCACACCCTATTTCTGTACTCAGAAACACTCGATAAATATTTGACTTGACACAAAGGGCAAACCTAAAATGGGGAAAGAGCAAAGAGGAATTTTTCAATACCCACACCAAGCCCGGTTACATCACCACCTCTGTCCAGAATGTACTTCTGACCACAGGCAGCTGAGATAAACAGTGCCGGGTCTCCTACCTTTGGACCGGGCAGGTGCTGTCCTTCTGAGCCCGAGGCTGTCCACTCTCCTAAGGAGAGCACCAACGCCACTGTCCTGACATAATCCCACGGCATCCACGGCTTCCAAAATCCTTTCAGGTACATTAATAACTGATCTTATGCTCACGGTGACCCCAGGGGCCAGGGCCATGGATTCCTAGTTCCGGAGCTTACACTGAGGACAACTGAGTCACAGAACGGAGATACAAATTAAACAGATCTGACCTCACAAAGACAACCTCCTCCCTCCAGCCCCTCCAGAGATGTGGAAACCAGGTGGGTAACTGTTCCAACTCAGGGCCAGTGGAGTCCTACATCAGAACCCTGGCAGTGCAGAGGGACAGGGCGGCTACACCCCAGACTCACTGTGGAACCACCTAGCGCGGTGTGGAGGCTGAGTTCCAGAATCGGACCATCCGTGTTCAAGTCCCAGCTCCAGTGAACCATCATTCTGTGTCTAGTGTGCTAGACACATGAGGGGCCCCACCTCCTCATCAGTGAGAGAGGGATAATCAAAATACTCTCCCCCCCCCCCACCAGGGTTTAGAGGCTCAAAAGAAAGAATGCACGTGAATGCCTGGCGATGCCTTGTGTGTGGTGGGAACCCCACGAATGCCAGTCACTGCTTTTCAGGCCCAAGACTCAAATCTCAAAGCAGAGGCTGCTATCCTTTCAGGAATCAGAGATCCTTCTGGGAACCTGATGAAAGCTACGGCCCCTCCCTCAAGAAACATGCCCACGTAATTTTGCAGGCAGTTTCAGGAGAATGTGAACCTTCTGAAGCCCATACGTGAATACCATATTAAGAACTCCCATAACCGAGAGAGACAATTTCACAGTTCTAGGCCCTACTATCCCTCACTGGCGTTCCAGGTCAGAGAAGGCACACACGGGTGTGGGTGTGGAAAGAGAGAGACGCAGATTGATGCTCTACGTACCTTCCCTACAATCAGAGAAAGGAAACCAGTTTGTCCTACAAATTCTAACTCACTGCCATCTTGGGCCTCTACCCCAGCTTCTTCATTTGACTCTTAGGTACCAAATCATGAGCTTCTGGGACAGCGCCACAAACTGGAAACAGAGCGTCCCCCTTCTCCCCACCACCCCCCTCAGGCAGGGGGAGAGGAGAGTGGGTGGCATTAAATAAAAGGTAACCGCACCATCCAGTCACAGCTGCTGGCAGGAACCCACACCAGCTCCTGCCCAGGACCTGGCCAGTCAGGGAGGGAAAAGACGCGCCCTCAGTTAAAGCCACAAGAGCAGGGCCGGCTCTTCTAACCCCGGCCCTCCCATGGGGAGTACAACCTCCAAGCTCAGACCCACAGTCAACCGGACTTGGAACTACAAAAACCACAAAACCAGCTAGAGCGTTTTGCCGAAGGCGGCTCTTTTTTTCCCAGGCTCCAAAGCTGGCCAGGAAGGCGATCTCAGTTCAAACCCACATTCCTTTGGGGTGTCCGTGAGAGGGGCAGCTCACATCTGGTTTGCAGACAGGAATCTGAGCAAGGGCACCATGGCTCCTTCCCCGAGGAGCTGGGAGGAGGGTTCAGGGGTCCCAGCCCCGGCCCCACACGAGGAGTTCCTCGGGGTCTTCCTGGCGCCGGTTCTATACAGGGAGGCTCAAAGAACACGGGAGGGAGAAGCAGGGAGGGACGGCCCGCCGCCCGGGGCTCTTCCGGCTTTCTCCGTCTCCTCTGCACAACCCCCGAGCCTTCCCCACCTCCCAGTGTCCTCATCAAAGGTTCACTCACAGGGCGTGTGCACACGCGGGACACCATTCGGGGAGACCCCAGCGTGACAGCCTCCGTGGAACCCATGTCGTTACCACAAGACTGTGTCAAAACAAACAGCACACTCTGCAAATCACATTTCCAGACTACAGAGAATGGGCCCCGAGCAGGGCTCACTGCCACGAGACAGCATGAAGGACACAAATCTCAAAAGAGAAAAATCAAACTGAAACGGCCCGGAATGTGGGCAGGATTTCACGCGCAAGGCCACCGACTGCCGCACTTTCCAGCAACAGAGGCAAACGGCCACCAGCAGGGTTTCGTTCTGGGTTATTTACATGGCAAAACACAGGAGCCTGTTAACAAGAATAAGGTTGAGCTAAAAGTGCATGCGTATTTGGTTAAAGAGAAAACTAAAAAAACCTTCCTACTTGCACGGCATCTCCATCTCTCCACAGAGACCATCACCTTAGAAAGGCCATACAACTGTGCGCCAACCTGGGGGCTCCGGGGACAGAGGTGCTGGGCGTGGCCCTGAGATGGGCCCCAGGGGAGCCACGCAGAGAGAACAGGTCACAGCGCCGGAAGCTCGGTGACAGGCTCCTCTGGTCCCGAGGGCTCCTGCAAAGAACTCCGGGCGGCACCCTCTGTCTCAACAACGGCTTCCCCAGCTAATCCGAGTCCTCACGGCTCACTGTTCAAGCTGATCAAGGCCTCCGAAGAGTCAGTCCACACCACGTTTCTTTTCCTCCCAGGAGGACTATGCCCAAACCTCCTGAGAAACATAAAACTTGACTTTAGGCACCTATCCCACCCCTGGGAAGAAGACATCCTGATCTCTCCCTTTTGTCAAACTCCCACCAGGCAAGTCACTGCGCAAGCCATCCAGCCCTCGGGCCTCCAATGCCTGCCCTGACCCAGATCTTGTCGGCCTCTGGAATCGTACTACTTTCAATATCCGAGACCCCAAAAGACAACTCCCCACACACAAGTTCTTGTTCTTCCACCCAGCACACACACCTACTTCCACTCAACCTTTAGGGCTATTTACATTCAACCTTTAAATCCATTAAGGGTTCCAACCCCGTGACCGCCTGCCTTCTCCAGGCTGGCCAGCCCCTGCCACAGGACTCGGCCAGGAGCACCCGTCTGTCACTGCAACAATACTCACCCCCCCAGTCCCTCTAACCTATCCCCTGCACCAGTCATTCACCCCGTCATCCACACTCAGCCCTAGCTGAGAGTGGCCGTCCGGCCTTCTCTTCTCTGCCCTCCAGGCTGCCGACTGCCGCCAGACACGGCCACACAGTCACAAAGCCGACACCATAATGGTCACCATCTCGGGCTGAGCCCTCACTGCTGTCACACAGACTTGCTCTTCTCCTCAGTCACTGCACCCCACTGCCACAGCACATCCTGACACTTGTCACACTGCCTCATCATACCTCTGCTATTGCCCTTGTCCTCAATCCCAACCTAACTCTTGAAAACGGAACTGTTCCCACCCCCCTTCCTACCACCTTCTGGCGGCTCGATTTAGAGCTGTCCTCACCGCATACCTGCCATCTTCAACCCACACCCTCTCCAATAATAATAAAAATAACAGTAGCTGCAACTTACCACGTGCTTACTCACACACCAGCCCAGTGCCTCGTACTATGCATCTATCACCTCACTCAACCTTCACGGCAGCCCCACACGGTGTCTGTAAAGTACCCAGTGACATGCGGGTCAACCAAGGCTTTGGGCCGAAATCCTGTCATACCTGAGCGGCAAAGCCAGAGTCGGAACTCACGTCTGATCCCAGCACCTTATCACTGCTACCCTGCTGCATGAGCCTCCCTCTCACCCAGAGATCTACCTGATCAACAGCAGTACTCAGATCAGCACCAACCTTTTCTTCGGAAAGGGAGGGAATCTTCTCAACTCTCTCCATCTCCATATGGCAAGTAACCGCTTATCTTTCCTCCTGCTTCTCTTTCCGGTCAAGACTCTTGACAGAGCAACCTCCATGTTGCACCACAGCCCTCCGGGTCACACCCCTCAGCCGGGAAGTGGTCTTGGGGCTGGCTCCTCCTCTCTGGAAGGAGCTCCTCCTTGGCCGTGAGCTGCCCAGAGCATTCTCCAGCCTCAGGCTGACTCCTCTGGGCTCCTCGGGCAGGGGAGGGGGGGCGTCCAACCAGGACTTCTAAGAAGCTGCATTTTCTTTATTCTCCTCTCAACCCCTTGACTCTCCCTGGTCCCCCTTCCCGGGAGCACTTGGCCTTTTTTTTTTTTGGTTTATTTTGAGAGAGAGTGTGTGCTCTTGAACATGAGTGGGGGAGGGGAGAAGGAAGGAAGGGAGGGAGGGAGGGAGGGAGGGAGGGAGAGAGAGAGGGAGAGAGGGAGAGAGAGAGAGAGAAAGAATCCCCAGCAGGCCCCACACTGTCAGCACAGAGCCCAACATGAGGCTCAGTCTTATGAGCCATGAGATCACGATCTGAACTGAAATCAAGAGTTGGATGCTTAACCAACTGAGCTCCCGAGGTGCCCTGGGAGCACTTTGCTTTTGCTTTCAAGTCTTAGTGGCTTCTCAGGGATCCACCCGCCACCCGCCTCTCCCGCACACTACACAGTAGCCAACTCCAAATCACCCACTTTGGGCTCTCACCTGGCCCCCAGGTTACAGATGTGCATTTCTAATTTCCTTTCTAGGCCTATCTCCCTGTAACCACACGAAGGGCCCTCGAACCCAGCAGGAATAGAACTGAACTTATCCCCACTGCCCCCCCCCCCACCGCCCCCCCCCCCCCCGGCAAACACACAGCTACTGTCAGAACGTATATCTCTATCCAGGTGCCAGGAGACACATCAGAATCGCCCTCAAGGACCCCCCTGTCCCCCTATCACAGAGCCAGGTGGTGACGGCACCCCCCGCATGCTGCCCCCAGGATCTCTGTAAACCAGCAACCCTCACCCAGGCTCTTCAGGGCACAATGACTCTCTAGTATCTTTGCCTGTAAGTGGTCGCCACTAGGTGATAGGATGTTTTTCTTTTTTTTTTTTTACTTGAACCTTCTAAAAAGCAGCCAAAAGTTCTTTTAGCATCACCAAAGTTATGGTCTTAACATGGAAATTCTCTCTCTAGATAACTGCTGACTTTGGAACAAAAGCCAACTCCCTCCACGTGGTCTTTAATCTTCACTGGCTCCGGCCCCATCATCCACTACTTCTTCCATCTCCATCTTCTACTACCAAACACCACTGCGCAACCTGCACTGAGGCCACACTGCACGGCTTGCCACTCCCAGAACCGCTGTGCACTGTGACATGTGCACAAGCATTCCCTCCTTGCTCTGCTTCACAGGCCTCCAGCCTTCAAAGCTCAGTCCCAACGCCTTCCCTTCCTATAGGAAAAGGCAGAGGTTAAAAGTCCGGGCTGCGATGAGACAGAGCTCAAATCCCAGCTCTGCCATCATGAGCAGTGTTATGTGGATACAAATTCCATAAGGTGCAGCCTCAGTTTCCCCATCTGCAAAACAGAATGCAAGTAAACTCAGAAGTCACTTTGAGGCTTAAAAATAAAGTGTCTCAAATGTAAACGGATTAACCTTCACAATCAGAAGAAACAAAAGTTGCTGCATGGGTAAAACAACAAGACCCAACTATATGCTGTCTACAAACGGCCCGCTTTAACACATAAGCACACATATAAGCTGAAAGTGAAGATATTCCGTGCAAATGGGAACCAAAAGAGAGGAGGAGTGACTAACCTTCCATCAAACAAAAGACACTAAGTCCAACAAGACTTTAAGGTCACAAGAGACAGGGCTCCACGCTAAGCCTGGAGTGGAGCCTGCTTAAGATATTCTCTCTCTCCCTCTCTCTCTGCCCCACTCACTCGCACTCTCTCTCTCTCAAAAAAAAAAGAAGAAAACATTCTCTCCCTTCCTCCGCCCCCCTCCTCCACTCATGCTCTAAATAAATAAAAATAAATAAATAAATGTTTTAAAGTCACAAGAGATAAAGAAGTTGATCATACAATGTTAAGGTCAATTCAACAGAAAGACGTAACAATTATATATGCACCCACTCAGATCACCTAAATATATAAAGTAAACATCAACAGATCTGAAAAAAGAGCAATACAACAGCAATTGAAGACTTCATACCCCACTTTCAACAATGGATAGGACATCCAGAAAGAAAATCAGTAAGGCAACAGAAGACTTGAACAACACAACCAAATGGAACTCACAGACATCCAGAGCACATTTTACCCAACAGTAGAGGGGCACGCATTCTTCTTGCTTGAACATTCTCCAGGATCACAAGGTTGGTCACAGGACACGTCTTAACAAGTTTAAGGCGGCTGAAATCACCTCAGCTACCTTTTCCAACCACAATGGAACGAAAGTAGGCATCAATAACTGCAAGAAAATGGGAAAATCTACAAACCGGTGAAAATGAACACATCCTTGAACATACAAGGGGTCAAAGAAGAAATCAAAAGGGAAACTAGAAAATCTATAGACAAACAAAAATGAAAACACAACATACCAAAACTTTTGCGACTGAGCAAAGGAGTACCAAGAAGGAATTTTATAGTGATAAGGACCTACATTCTTTCTACAAAAGAAGAAGGGTCTCTAATAAACAGCCGAACTTTACACTTCAAGGAACTAGGAAAAGAAGAACTAAAATCCAAAGTTAGCAGAAGGAAATAAGTAATAGGGTAGATACAAGTGAAACAGAAAAGCAAAAACCAACGGGAAAAAAATCAACAGAAGAATCAGTTTTTTGAAAAGATAAACAAATGACAAACCCTTAGTTAGATTGAGAAAAAAAGAGCAAAGACTCAAGTAAATAAAATCAGAAATGAAAACAGACATTCTAAATGATGCCGCAATTTGTAAAAAAAATAATAAGGTACTATTATGAACAGTTACATGCCAAATTGGACAACCTAGAAGAAATGGATAAATTCTACCAAGTCTGCATCAAGAATAGAGCTTGAACAGACCAATAACAAGTAAGGAGACTGAATCAGTAATCAAAAACCTCGAAACAAAGACCAGATGGCTTCACGATTAATTCACTGGTGAATTCTACCAAACATTTAAATGACAAATACCAATCCTTAGACTTCCAAAAACATCAAAGAGAGAACACTTCCAAATTCATTTTATGAAACCAGTGTCACCCTGATACCAAAGCCAAACCATAAAGACACTACAAAAAAGAAAACTACAGGCCAATATCCCTAATGAACATGGATGCAAAAATTATCAACAAATATTAGTAAACTAAATTCAACAATACATTAAAAGGTTCATATAACATGACCGAGTGGGATTTATCCCTGATATGCAAAGATGGCTCTATGTATGCAAATCAACTAACGTGATAAACCACATTAACAGAATAAAGAATAAAAATCACATGATTGTCTCAACAGACACAGAAAAAGCATCTGATACAATTCAATACTCTTCCACAATTAAAAACTCTCAACAAATTAAGTATAGAAGAAACTTATCTCAACACAATAAGGACATACATGAAAAGCCCACAGCTAACATCATCTTCAGGAACGATGGAAAACTGAAAGCTTTTCCTCTACAATTTGGAATCAAGCATGGATAGCCACGCTTTCCATTCCTATTCAGCATGGTACTGTAAATCCTGGCCAGAGAAATTAAGCATGAAAAAGAAATGAAAGGAACCCAAACTGGAAAGGAAGAAGTAAAATTATCTGACTGCAGATGACCTGATCTTACACGTAGAAACCCTAAAGATAATCACCCCCCAAACAAAAAAACTACTGGAATAAATATTTTTAAAAGTTGCAGAATACAAACTCAACGTACAAAAATCAGTTGCATGTCTGTGCACTAACAATAAGCTATCTGAATAAGAAATCAAGGAAATAATCCTATTTACAAAAGCATCCAAAAAACCTAAAAACGTAAGAATAAACTTCACCAAGGAAGTGAAAGAACTGTATACTGAAAAGTATAAAACGATCATGAAAAACATCTTCAAAAGACACAAATAAATGGAAAGACAGTCTACATTCATGGACTGAGAGAATTAATATTCTTAAAACGTCCAGACTACCCAAAGTAAACTATAGATTCAATGCAATCCCTACCAAACTACCAATGATATATTATTTTAATGTTTATTTATTTTATTTTTGAGAGAGACAGAGCGTGCAGCATGCAAGCGAGCATAAGCAGGAAGAGGCAGTGACAGATGGAGACACAGAATCTGAAGCAAGCAGGCTCTAGGTTCTGAACTGTCAGCACAGAGCCCGATGCGGGGCTCACACCCACGAACTGTGAGATCATGACCTGAGCCAAAGTTAGATGCTTAACCAACTGAGCCACCCAGGCACCCCAAAATCCCAATGATTTTTTTTTTTTTTTACAAAATAACAGATACAGAAAAAACAATCCTAAAATTTATATGGAACTACAAAGGACTCAAAAAAGCCAAAGCAACTTTGAGCAAGAACAATGCTGGAGGCATCAGAGTTCCTGATTTCAAAATATATCACAAAGCTACAGTAATCAAAATGGCATGGTATTGCCACAAAAACCAATGGAACACAACAGAGAGCCCAGAAATAAACCCCTACAAGTCTGTTCAACAGACACACCACATACAAAAATCAACTCAAAATAGATTAAAGATAAACGTAAGACCCTAAAACCATAAATATTCTAGAAGAAAACATAGGGGAAAAGTTTCTTAGCACTGACAATGATTTATTGGATGGAGCACCAAAACAAGGGCAAAAGAAACAACAAAGTGAAAAGGCAATCCACAGGATGAGAGAAAATGTCTGCAATTCATATCTCTGACTAATATCCAAAATATGTAAAAACCCATACAACTCAACAGCAACAAACTAAAAATAATCCAATTAGAAGATGGGCAAAGGACCTGAATAGATACTTCTCCAAAGAAGAACCAGATATGTTCATACATTCATGTGAAAAAGGGCTCAATATCACTCATCATGAGAAATGCAAATCAAAACCACAATGAGTTAGGGGCACCTGGGTGGTTCAGTTGGTTGAGCATCCGACTTCAGCTCAGGTCATGATCTCCCAGGTTGTGGGTTTGAGCCCCGTGTCGGGCTCTGTGCTGACAGCTCAGAACCTGGAGCCTGTTTCAGATTCTGTGTCTCCCTCTCTCTCTGCCCCTCCCCGAATCCCCCTCCCCCCTCTCTCTCTCAAAAATAAACATTAAAATCTTAAAAAAAACAAAACGGGTTATCACCTCATGCTTGTTGGAACAGTTATTATAAAAAAACAAAAAACAAAAGATAACAAGTATGGCTGAAAGTGTGGAGAAAAGGGAATCCTTATACACTGTTGGTGGGAATGTAAATTGATCCCACAATCCCACATAGGGTACATATCCACAGAAACTGAATACACTCCCACATTCATTTCAGTGTTATTCACTATAACCAAGACATGAAGGCAACCTAAATGTCCAATGCAAGACAAATAAAGAAAATGTAGTATTTATATACATAGAGTATTATTAAGCCTTAAAAAAAAAAAAAAGGAAATGCTATCATTTGTGACATGGTTTAATAAGGAAGACAGCGTGCTAAGTGAAATAACACTTGGTGAAAGATACAGAACAGACAGAGAAAAACAAATACTGCATAATTCCATTTATAGAAGGAATCTAAAATAGTCACACTCACAGAAGCAGAGAGAATGGCGGTTGCCAGAGTTTGGAAGGAAGGGGAAAGGTGGAAATGCTGGTAAAAGGGTACAAAGTTTCAGTTATACAAGATGATTAAGTCCTACAAATCCACCATATGCCATAATGTCTGCACTATATACTTAAAAATTTGCTGGGGGTCTTCGGTGGCTCAGTCAGTTGAACACCCAACTTCCGCCCAGATCATGATCTCACAGTTCGTGGGCTCGAGCCCTGTGTCGGGCTCCCTGCTGACATCTCAGAGCCTGGAGCCTGCTTCACATGCTGTGTCTTCCTCTCTCTCTACCCCTCCCCTGCTCATACTCTCTCAACAATAAATAAATGTTAAAAAAAATTTTTTTATAAAAAAAAATTTGCTAAGATAATTATACTGGAATTTAAAAAATAATTTTAAAAAAAATTTGCTAAAAGAGTAGACCTATATCAAACGTTACCACAAAAAATTAAAAGTATAAAAATCTAAAGAAAGTGTAAAAATAAAAAAAAATCAAGAGGGCAGAAAGAAACTCTTGGAGGTAACGAATAGGTTTAAGGCACTATGCTACTGGTTTCGCAGGTATATGCTAATCTCCAAACTCATCAAGCTGTACACATTAATCCGTATAGCTTTTTGTACATAAATCATACATCGATAAAATGGTTTTTAATTAATTAATTATTTTTAAGAGAGACAGTATGAGTGAGGGAGGGGCCGTGGGGGGCAGGAGGGCAGAAGATCTGAAGTAGGGTCTGCGCTGACAGCAGTGAGCCAGATGCAGGGCTCAAACTTGTGAACCATGAGATCATGACCTGAGCCAAAGTCAGACGCTCAACCGACTGAGCCACCCAGGTGCCCCAATAAAGTGGTTGTTTAAAAACAAAAGAAAAGCAAGCATATCCTTATATTATCACAGTGCATGCAAAGTAATCACTTAATAAACAGGTATTACTGGGGCACCTGGGTCGCTCAGTCAGTTAAGCATCCAACTTCAGCTCAGGTCATGATCTTGCAGTCCGTGGGTTCGAGCCCCACGTCAGGCTCTGTGCTGACAGCTCAGAGCCTGGTGCCTGTTTCAGATTCTGTGTCTTCCTCTCTCTCTGACCCTCCCCCGTTCATGCTCTGTCTCTGTCTCAAAAATAAATAAATGTTTAAAAAAATTTTTTTAAATAAATAAATAAACAGGTATTATTCCTGCCCTCCTACATCCTCCAGACAAAATGTGCCATCCTGTATCTTAGCTCCCCAACCTACTGTGTGCCTGTCTACACCACTTTACACATTAGATCAGAATTACGTGTTTGCGTAGGTTTCCCCTCATCAGGGGTGTGTTGGTGGTCCCTAAACCAAAGCCCCCAGGAGAGCAGGACATACCCTGGAGTTGTTTGCTTGAGCGTGAACTAAAAAAGAACAACGAAGGAACCAGTCTAGTCATGGTGAGACGGATAATAAAACATCGCATCTCAGCCAACAATTACCATTTTGCACTGCTAAGACCTCCCCAAGACTGCTGTCTAAAAGTAAATAACTCTGCAAAGAGGTAAACTGTTGGAAGTGATAAGTCATTCTTCCCTTCGAGAGGCAAGTCAAAGAACAGAAAGTTAAATCAAACAAAAGGATACGCAATTCCTCTAATACGTTTGATCTTCCCTGGATCCGTGAGCTGAACGGGCTTCAGGACCTTCCTCACAGGACAGGAGAAGAACACTTCTCCTCCTCCTCCGGGAGGCATTCCCCGTCGCACAACCTGCCCGGGTGGAAAGACAGAAGAAGTGACGATGCTGCGGAGCGCGTGACCCCGACACCCAACCTGGCTGCTCTGTGCCAAGGGGCTCTTCCTCGGGAGGCAGCGAGCTCTTTCGTACCCACCTTGTCAACCCCTTCAATGCCGACGGCACCTTAAGTTAGCACCAAGAGGGCACATGCTGAGCGGTGACTCCGGGCCAGCACGTCCCCGTCACAGTGAAGCCACTTCATCACGAGGGCCTGTCCCCTCATCCTAACTGTGAGCAACTAGCCCAGCTCATTGGCTCATCCCATTTCTCACCCGTCAGGAACCCGCTTCTCCTCCTGTGCAATGAACTGATCTATGAAAACTCATTTTATTCAGTAAAAATGAAGTCATTTCCCCCGTTTTAAAACATTAACTTAAGAAATAGATGCTAAACAGCTTAAGATATCCACTGTTACTGATGTAACCCTGCTTAAACAGATGCTTAAATTACTTCTACTAGGTTTTGAAGACACTGAACATTCACAGGGGCATCCAGGTTGGGAGGCCCTGGAGACAAATTACATCTTGATGATTCGACCAGAGAGGGCGTGTGGCTAGAACCCTGGCTCCACTGCTCACTAGTGGAGATGCCGCGAGGACTCAGGGAGCCGACGCGTGTGCAGCACTCACACCATCACCTACTGCAGAGTAAGTGCGAGTAACTGGCCACTATGACTGTCATTACTCAAGAGTCCCTCTCCAGCTCCAAGTCTGTAACGTTGGGGTCATGACTCCCGTGGGTGTTCTCAATGGAGACGTTCGATGTGACACACACAGACACACTGAGTCACACGGCTCTTCCCATGAGTTCACAAGAGAATACGTTGTACGCATATATATACAGCCAACAAGGTACACGCATCCTTACCTTTAGCTCAAATGATTCACCGTCAATTCCAAACTGTTTCAACAGGGGGAGGGCTGTTGCCTTAAGAACATCAACCTGTGGAATTATTTCAGGAAAAAAAAAAAAAAAGTTTAATTAAACCTTGAGAAGTGGGAAGAACAAAGAGCCCACAAAGCAGGATGAGGTTCAGCAACCGGGCACACGATGTCGTCCTGCGAGGAGGAAGCACGCGGGCTTACAACTGAGGGCATGGGCCGGCTCTGCTCCCAAATAAGACTGCAATTTTACAAGCTGCCGGCTTCTCCGAGCCCCTCTTTCCTCACTTTATAACAGCATACATCTACCCTGTGAGTCATCGTGAGTATCACATGCATCACGCAAAAAGCATCAAGAAACGGCTAGGCCCATCCAGAAAACAAACTGGGACTTCTGCTCATTCCTAGAGGCCTAAGCGTTACAGAAGAAAATATCAGCCTTTTTTATTATTCTTTTTCCAACATGGTTTAGTGCTGAGAGCTGGTGGCAATCCAAGCCAAAGCAAACCAAATGAAGTCTGCAACCTGAGCAGGGGCTACCTGGGAGTCCTGCGGGTGCCACACAGGCAGTCACAGGAGGGGACGGTCCACAAAGGGGTAGGCCGGGGGAGGTAGGCTTGGACTCAGGGAAGCCCCACAGTGCAATGACAATGCCCACAGTTGATGGCAGGGCTGTGCCGAGCATGGCTGTTATGACCTCCTCCCTTAGAGCTCCTCGGGGGCCTGGGGTCCTCTGCTTATTTATTTGTGGATGCCCCAGAGGGAATAAGGGTGACATTCAAATCAGGTTGGCGAACAAGTCAGTGAACGCCGTCTCAACAGCAACTCGGGAAGGAAAGGAAAATCACTCCCTTACTTGTTCCCACTGAACAGAGCTGCTCTCCAGCCTGCAGGGGCGAGCGACCCCTAGGCAGGGGCAGGGCGGCTCGGTCCAGGCTCCACCTCCTGTTAGCTGTGTGGCTTCTGGTCAGAAAATCCCAACTGTCTGAATTTCCTGGTCTTTAAGGTCTGGGGCTCTCAGCCTGTCTCTCTCCGAGCTGCCACCAACTCTAACATGCTGAGATTCAACAGAATGAGACTCCAATAAGCCTTCATAGCAGAGAACAGCCCTAACTAAATATTCTGATACCACAAAATTAACCAGGGGCAGAAATGACCTCTGAAGCCTAGGAACCTGGTCAGAATGGATCAGGTGGGGCAGAAGCAGTTACGAGGAAAACTCATTAAAGATTAGCTAATGTCATTAAATACTGAAGCTAAACGTGTGTCGCAAACTTAAAATAATGCATTTGGGGCTGCCAGAACCGAGAGGAAGCCAGTCTAGGCTAGAATTAAGGGCAACTGGGGAGCAGGCCAACCCAGACTCTGGGAACAGTGGGGGTGGAGGGGCGCACGCTGCTCTGCCAACGACGTGACTCTGGGACCCAGGCGCCCAGCCTGGAGAGAGGGAGAGAGAGGGCGGGGAGAGAGGGGAGAAAGCAGCGCATCCCTTCTGCCTCATCCTACCTATACCTGGAGTCAAAAGGCCGAGGCCAAATGGACTCTGAAGGTCAGCCAGAAGCCCTAGTGTAGCTGAAGGGGGTCCCATCTCCTGAATCAGCCTCTAGCTGCCCTGGACGGCAGGCATCCTGGTGCAGTGGGACTAGGGCCGGAAAAGCAGATGCGGGCTTGAGTCCTTCTCTGCCTCTTGTTAGCTGGGAGACCTGGACACTTCCCCACGTCCCCAGGGCCGTGGGTGCCTCCTGCGTAAAGTGAGGGGCTGGACTGGACGTACCCCTCTCGCTGTGCACACTCTCATTTTAGCAGAGTGAGGATGGTCTACAAGTTCTGCTTAAGGAAAATGGAGCTGGAACTCTGCGATTACAGGCCCAAGTCTGGTCCAAGTGGCACCTGATGGCAGAGGCATTACCCTTCAGTTCAGTCAGTCAGCAGACAGAAATGCGATCAGATCCAAGCCGATGCGAGAAAGGGAAGAAACCTGCTCTCAGCTACCTTGTCTGAAACAGTGATAAGAACATCCACCTCACAGGGTTGGTTCAAGAATTCAGTAAATAAGGATACATACAGAAGAACACAGATTCACTCACAACGGGGCCCAGCACACAGGAGACATGATCGTACTTCTTTTCCCCTTCCAGGAGGGTACTGAAAAAGACTGGAACCTTCCTTGCCATTTGACCGGCTTGTTGGCACCAATAAATATCTACTGTGCTCTGGTGCAGAATCACGGAGATGCAGATAAGATCTCCTGAACTTTTCTTCTCAGAATTTCTCCCTACTCCCTGCCCTTCTGTCCCCAAGGGAAAATGTCCCTATTCTCTCACAAGGCTCATCCTATCACTTCTACTGTCTTACCCTCACCCCTCCAGCAGCTCCAGGAGTCAGCCTTATAAACACCCCCATCATCCTATCTAACCTTCTAACCATCCCGGTTCTTCATCTGTCTGCTACTCATTCCCCAACCTATGGCTGTCTTTATAGTCCAAGGACACTGCTCTCTCGAGGTCAGTACAACTTCTCACTGCCGAACCCCCCACCCAGCCCGAAGTCGGCTCCTGCAAAGACTGGCTTTGTGAGTCATCCCCCGCTTCTTAGAACTTGCCTCCTATGTCCACGGTCGCTGTCTCTGGCCCCTCTTCCCCGCTCACACCTCAAACATTCACTTCCTCTTCTTCCCCTACTCCCAGCCTCTGGGACCATGGGGCAAAACCCAAATGCCCATGGAGGTCAGAAAGGGAATTTAAATGAACGATGAGGTCAGCTAAGGCCTGTGTCCAACTGGAGAGCTCACGTCTCATCCAGAGGACCACGCCACTCAGGTCGGGCTGATGGCCACCCAGCGCCACCACGTCGACCTACTGTAACGTAAAACCTGGGGTCTCAAACATGAACCACCAATTCAGAGACACACACCGGCACACTGCAGCCCAGAGGAGGAACACCTGTAGGATTAATTCAGTCAAAAAGCCTCCAGGGTTCAACCCCGGCACTGGTCCATCTCACTCTCCTAGGGTTGTAACTGTCAATAGGTGAGATCCTGGTGACCTGTCTCTGAGACCCCAGACGATAACTTCTAACTGCCAGCTAGACAACCTCTGTGGATATCCTGCCAATATCCCAGAGAAGAGAATGAAAGTGAAACACATCATCCATCATCCTACCACAATTTTCCTCTTCCCCATATCAAATGCTATCTGATCTCTACCCTTCAAGTCAACCAGGACAGAAATCATGGAATTATTTATAACTCCTTCCTCCTGTCCCATCTCCAATTAGCTGTCAAGTTAAGAAACCTCTCCCCCCACAATGTCCTTCAGATCTGTCCCTTCCTTTCTACTTCCACCTCCATGATGTTCAAACTAGTTGAGACCTTTCCAATTCATCCTCATCTTGGCCTCCGGAGTCATCTTCCTAAAATCCAAGACTGACTCTGTGGCCTCCTTTCCTCTAAAAAACCCTCCCAGCCCTCAGCATTTTGCCTATACCTCTGATAAGGGTACCCTCGTAGCCCCCCTGGCTGCCTCCATAGCTGTCCACCTTAGGAGATCAAGATCCCGAAGGGCAAAACTCCTTGAGTTCATCCTGTGTGCACACAGTGGGCACGGACGTGAATCGGGGAAGCCAAACATCACAGAGAAAGCTTGAAATGAAGCCACAGGCTGAAGAAGTTACTCTTCATCCAGGATTAGGTGTATTTCTTTTATCCTAGGCTGGAGTCAAGTATTCACCAAGGTCACTTTAGCCGTGAAGCTAGAAAAAGCAGAACCCCACCACACCTGAAAACAGATTTTTTTTTTTTTTAAATACTCTGCACACAAGAGTTAAGTATTATTTCTGGGGAATTCATCAACTAATCTTTGTCACTGTTACCATACAAAACTTTTTTTTAATAACGCCAGTGCAAATAGCTTTTAAGATTATTGGCAATTATAGAAAAAAAAAAAAAAAAGAGTACATAACTGAGGCAGCCAGTACCCAAGTTTCCTCATGTTTCAGAGCTTTTTCCCATTATGCAAGGCTCCTGCTCCCCCCGCCCCAATCCAGAAGTGAAAGGCCTCCTGTCACATTTCTAACTGAAAGGCCCATTTCCTAGAATCGTCAGAAAATGCAGTAAAAAAGGAATCATTTGAAACTAGTTTAAAATTCTAAAGAGGCTGTGCACATTCCCTTACAGCTGACAATTTCAGGTCTTGCACTGTACCCAGGATCCTCGGAAGAGTCTGTGCACCCGAACTCCCAAGAATTGAGGAGTAAGTGTCTTAGTGCCTAGCAACACATTAACCACGTTTCCCCCCTACGAGATGTCTTGGTGAACACCAGCGGTCTCCGCTTTGGGGCTCAAGGCGCCACCTAACTGGTCTTTACTGGCTAGAAAAGCTACACACACTTCCCATTCCGCCTCCGGAGCCACCCTCTCCGAGGTCCCGGTCCCAAGTCGGTGGAGGTGAGCCTTGGTAAGGTGTCCTTGGTAAGAACTTCACATCATGGCCTTGGGTTTTCAGATACCTTCTCTGGAGAGCAGGGGATCCTTCCCTCCCCGCAAGAAAGGTCTAAGGCAGGCCTGGACAGAACTGTTCTAGTATCTCTCTCTCTCTCTCTCTCACACACACGACAAAACCCATCCTTGAATGACTCTAAGACAGCTGTGGTGGCCACAACGAAAATTCCAGGTATATATTAAACTATCCTCCCCACACACGCAGGAAAATTTGCATGCTTAATGAGGAGGTCGCTGGCGCCCACAAACTATCAGAGTTCGCGTATACCTTCCCCGCCCCTGCCCTTTTTCTAAATCTGCAAACTCTTCTCAGAAGAAGAAAAGCCCTAAAATTTATGGTTAAAATCTGAGTTAACTCAAGATAACGCTACAGCAATGCCAAGGAGATATTATTATTTTCTGTCTGAAATTTTGGTCTGCTGCCTTGCAGCCGCAGCCATCACATGACCTTAGGAAGATCCACGCTCCAGCACTGGAGCCAACAGAGCCATTTTTCATGTCAACCATGATGAGACTGCACACATCTGCTCTGAAGGTTCTTAGACACGACGGCGAAAGGCACCTTGATGAATGTTAACAGTCATCACGGCATTTGATGATTGCAAATTTTGGTTCATCTGCTTCCCGGGGTGATTAATGTCTAAATCTCAAGGTAAATAACGAAACGGAGACCCTCAACAATGAAACCTGTGCTTTGTCAGGAACTTGCTTCTCAAAAGCTGGGCTGTGACAAGAGACAAGACTATTCACTACTCACCGAAGGGTCAACCTGGTCATTGGTTACCCCCCGCAGGACAATTCTTAACGGGTGCTTCATAAACGGAGCCAGGCAAAGAAGACTCTCCAGGTAGTAGCCAATGCTGCGAAGGACACTACAGTCATGTTCCACGGACCCGCCATACAGGAGGCCGGGCTGGTAATACAAGGTTGTTCCTTATACCGGAGGAGGAAGAGCCACATTCAGCCGAAAAAACAAAAAAACAAAAAACACGAAGTGTCAAAAAGGCAACAAAAGCAGTGAGTCCCAAGGGGAAAGTCTGACAAGGGCATCCGAGAAGTTCAAAATGCCATTCCTAAGAGCCCACACTTAACTTTTCCAAAAGCTGACTCATTACTGTCAAGCCCCTGTAACAATAATAAACTGTGAGTGTAATTTAATAAACAGTAATAAATTAAACCCCTCCCTAAGCATCTGAATTGCCAAAGTCGTGGCAGGGCACAGAGGAGAGATCCCAACGGGCGCTATGGGCTTCCAACAGCACACTCTGCCTGCTGGTGGAGGGCTCTGCGAATGATGTGCTGAAATGGTCACATCAGCAACCAGCTTCTTTCCAGGCCCTTGAAACGAGATTTCCCAGAAACTGCACTCATCAACAGGATTCCTAGAGAAGGCAAGTACTTCATGGCACTTAATGCCATTCATAGTAGCTCTTTTTAAATTTAATAACAACAAATAGAAAGATCTAAAATTATTGAATAGCTTTGGTGGAAACTCCATTATCTTCGTTCACTCTTTCCCATATCCGTATCATCCAAAAAGTTTCTTACTGGGTGTATGTATTAGAGGAAAAGCAAAGTAAAATATTCTAGATTTTGGGGGGAGGGCATAAATGGCTGAACATGGTATTGCTGCTGCTCAAAATCTTTTGTCAGTGTCTCCTGGCGTAATTTACCAATACGTTTAACATTAGAGGAAAGAGATTTACGCTCAGTCCCTCACAAGGAAAGCCACTCTTGAGAGGTTCATAAAATAAATGTAGGTTTTACCAAATTAAAAGCCAAAATCCCAATGATCACAATCAGAATCATGTTCTGATCAAAGTGGGAAAGAGTCTACATCAGTTAGTCTAAATTAAATTTTAGATTAGTCTAAAACCAATCCTTTAGGTCAAAAAGCCAAAAACAAACAAACAAACAAAAAAACAAAAAAAAAAATACGTAACCACTAAATTCTGCAAATCTGTTTATGCCTGCAAATTAACAGGGTGACAAATTGGCCAGATTATCAGAATTGAAGGCTTCTACGCTGGTGGGCACAGGGCACATGAGGAGGAAGCAGGATCATGTAAAATGTCTTACTTCCCAACTTGAGCTGAAGAGAGGACTAGAAAAGAATTACGCACCCTCTGAATCACCGATAAAAATTGCTGAAAAAAATCTCCAGCAAAACAATATTAAAAATTTTTAATTTTTTAAAAATCTCCAGCAATTTCCAAGTAAACAAGCCAAGGAGAACTCAGGGAATGACAGCTTGCAACGACCCCCTGAGGTCTCACGCCTGAAACTTGTTCTCCGTAAGGCATGGCTGAATGTGGCTACAGGCCGCTGAATCTCCTGTGACACAAGGGCCACTTATCAGGCCAAGCTGGTCTTCTTTCTTAAGAGAGCCAATGCATGAGAAAGGTCATGGTTTCCTTTGCTGAATACATGTGCAAAGGTGAACAGCTCGTGGAGCCGGCCAAAGGATGTTTGCCATGGTCTCCCTGACAAGGTCGAGAAGAGTTCCTAACAGCAAACAAACAGCTAAAAAGAACCTAAATGTTTATCAGTAGGGAACAATCAAATAAATGATCATGCATCCCCACGCCAGAATACTCTACTAGGTGCACTGAAATATCGAGATAGATCTGCGTATGCCTGGCAGGGAAAGTTCTCGGAGACCTCGGTGACAGCGAAAAAACGCTGGCTGCAGAACAACATGAAGAGCATGACCCTGCTGGTCTCAGATACGGAAGCGCCATGCAAGCAAATGCGTGGAAAAGAGACCAGGGCACACGCCCCAGACCGTGACCGCAGCGGCCCCTCGGGGCGGGGCTGGAAGAAGAAACAGGTGAAGGGATTTTCACATCTTCTGCATACGCTTGTGCGTGCTTCTTTTAAAAGACAAAAATAAAATAAAATTCAGCGCGTTCAACTATCTCACAGACTTTGTTGTAAAATTTTATTGTGACAAAATAAACAATCGGACTTTGAAAAGCCGCACATCGATTTTAGGCGTGAAGTACTTTTGTTGCTGAAGCAGAGGAGGTGCCTGCTTGAGCTGAAACGTTCAGCCTTCTAACTTCTCTCAGTCAAGGGTGTGCCCCTCACGCTGGCAGATCTGACACACGTCTCCAGTCGACTTCTCACAGGCAGGAAGCCAGGTCTTCCCACCCGAATATTTATCCCGTTAAGAGGCACGAGAAGTAGAGGAACGGGTCAGCAGCACACGTGGCTGCTTTCAGGAATGGGAAGAGACGGCGCTTACCTGTTTGGTTTATTTCGATCCGAGAACCATTAGTTATTTTGTCCAACAGCCTTATGAAGCTGGCTTCAAAGTCTGCGGGGGAAAGAGAACACAGACTGGTCACCGTTTCCAGAGAAGAGGTCTCATCCGGGAACTGCAGTGGAAGGTCCGTGACCCCTGCACCACACCCGGGTTCGAGTCGGGACAGGGCCGGGACCACTGGCTGAGGAAACCGAAGCACCAGAAAAGCACCGACTGGCATGTCTATGTTTAGTGGAACTATGAGAAACAATTCGGCTTTCATATTCCACGACAAACAGCAACTCTACCTGCATCTAGCGGGGTATTAATTTCAGCAGCCTAACACCCATAAAGGCCTGTTCTTCTGACCTCAGGCGTGCATGCCAAACAAGGGAGAAGCAGCAGAAAGGAGGGAAGAGTTTTAGAGTCAATTTCATATTTGTTCCCCACCTGAGAGGGCAGATGAATGTGCAGGCCACCCTCCAGTCTCCGAAGCAGTAAGGGGTCCCGGTTTCCTCCACTCAACACTGTCCCTTCTCTCCCCTCATCATGCCTCTTACTCACCTGGAGCTATCACCCCAGTTTAGTTTTTCATTTCATTACACACATACTTGAATGTACAATATTACCGTCACCTTCTTTTTAATGTGTGAAAAAAAGACTGCAAGAAAAAGCACCCACATGTTAACGAATGGGCTTCTCTTCATGGTAGGACATTGTACGAATTTAACTTTCTTATTTAAATCTGGATGTACGTATTTGCTTCAATTCCTTTTACGGACAGATTGTCGTCTAAAACATAAAAAGTGGGCATTACTTAAAAGGGGGGTGGGCCGAGGGGGAAGAAATGGATTTTAAATGTGAAAAAGGAGAGGAGGTAGAATGAAGACTCAGGCAGGACGGCACTTCCTGTAAGTCCTGTGCCTTCCCATAAGTGGGTCACACACACACTCGTTCTCTCTCACTCCCTCTCTGGCGTCAACCTGTGCCCGTGAACAAGGACAGGAAGACTAACTTTTCTGCACCAAAGGCATGGCCACCACCTGGCGATTTAGGCAGTCTGCACCCCTCTATACGCTAACAGAAGTTTCCAGCACAGACCCCAGCAGCCGCCTGAACTGATCCAGAGGGCTAAGCAATTCCCGTCCACCTGTGCAGTTACTTATTGCTGTCCCCGCACCCCCGTCACAGTAGATGCTGCAATCCGTACCAAGAACACTGGGCTAGAAGTCAGAGACTCCGGCGAGCCCTGAACAGGGAACGACGGCTAATTCCAGCAGGTGTGCATCAAAGCATGCCTTACAGCCGGACATTCTCTCATTTAATCCTCAAATCCCCACGGCAGGGAGGGCTGTTCCCATTTCATAGGAGGCTGGGGCCCGAGAATGAGGACCAGCAAGTGACAAAGCCGGGGGCGGAGGGCAAGCCTGTCCTTCTCCACGGTCCACACTAACCAGGGACGCCACTTTGCCGAACTCCGTTTAATCCTGAGTCCACCACCTCCTCCAGAAAATCACGGTACCTCTTAACTGTAGGCACTGACCTACCGCAGAGTCCTGCAGACCATTTAATGGGTCCCCAATCAACATTTTTAACGAAACCAGAATAGAATAAACAATGTCAGAGTTAACTGTACGGAGTTAACTGTTGGCGAAACCTTAACGCTTTACAAATATCTGTATGCGTACTTGGTCGTGGTGTTAGGTAGCATCCCAAAGTTTGAAAATAACTCAACTACAAAATGACTTCTATGGCCTCTTTATATAGAGTTCTTAAAGTTTTTACAGTTTTATTTATTTTTGAGAGAGAGCGAGCGAGTGAGTATAAGCAGGGGAGGGGCAGAGAGAGAGGGAGACACAGAATCCGAAGCGGGCTCCAGGCTCTGAACTGTCAGCACAGAGCCTGACATGGGGCTCGAACCCACCAACTGCGAGATCATGACCTGAACTGAAGTTGGACGCTCAACCGAGCCACCCAGGCGCCCCTAGCATATTCTGGTTTTAAAAATCGGGCATGATCAAGACCACAGCGCCACTTTCTGCCTGTATTTTTAGCAAACGCAACGTGCTCTGCACAAAAAAAGGAAACCTTGATTTGCTCAAGTTTTTGAGGTGACTAAAGGGGATTGAGGAACAAGAATTCATGAATAAAGTCCAAGATTAAACTGCATAGCTCTTACAGATTAGGAAAGAAAAAAGAACATTAAAACAAAAGCCTAACTTTCCATTTTTTTTTCTTCTGCAATCCACGGGAGCACTTACGCACCAACACAGTTTAAAACGCCCAGCAGAGGGGCACAGGCAGGAACAGAATGGGCACGTAGAGAGACCTCCAGGCTGGACCATCCCCTGGTCACAGCAAATAGGTGACTCAGAAACAGTACTTCAAAGAACCAAACACAAGAGCTAGTTCCAGAATCCTGGCAACAGCGAAGATATAGCTCCATCACGTGGTATGAGAAAGCTCTCAAGTTCACCTAATAATAGTAAGACTGAAGTCCGCAGACTTCATTAAGGCAAGATGTGTAGGATCCGTTGTCCTTTCACTTCCCATACACCCTTTGTGACTCTTCCTCCTCAAGACTGCTCTTGGGGGTACAGTTTCAAGTATCTAAAAACACTGGGGAAAAACATCCAAAAATAGGCACGAGTTTACTGCACTGCTTGGGAATACATGATTAGGTGATAAAGCTATAAAGACCATCGGCACAACTACCATAGTGGTCAGGAGAGTGACTGCCAGCAGCAGCAGAGAAGGGAGTCTCTACTGGAAGACGCCCGGCCCCACAGGTCAGCAATGTTCCATTTCTTGACGCGGATGGGGTCACACAGGTGTTCACCGTATAACCTTTTAAGCACCACTTTTATGTTTTACGCATGTTATGTTACTGTAGTCAACATTTGTTAAAAATTTATATTATCAGGACCTTCAATCTCAGAATTCATTAAATACTGCCTCTGATACCTAATGCACTCCCCTCCTTAAGGGAAGTGAGCTCATCACTTCTTTAAGGGGCCAGTAACTCTGTAAAACAGTGGCAGTCATCAGCCTGACCCACTCCTCACTAAGGCAAACTATGTCTCAAATAAGGATGTTTATTTATATCTATTTATAACATTCATATATAAATGTTAGATATAAATACATACAGGATATATATCAGAACACTCTATAGCATCAAAATTAAAGAGATTTCTTATATACTGATATAAATCATCTGCATGGTATGCTGAGTGAAAAAAAAGTAGGAAGCTGATGGCCATTTGTGTGAAAGAGGACAACATACATACGTACTTGCTTATTTATGTAAAAAATAGCCCTGGAAAGAAACACAACAAACTGGTAACACCGGTTGCTTCACAGGGAAGGAAAAATAAAAAAGAGACAAAAGCCCATCTTATAAACCCTTTTTGTTCCCTCTGAATTTCATGCCATGCGTATATTTTTTAAAATACATAAAATTTAAGTTAAAAAATACAAATAAAGGTACTGTGACACAGTTTAAATAGCCAACAAAACCACTTTCATTAAATAGCCTATGAAAGATCTTTCTAAATACTACAGTCATTATGTATAAAATATACGTATTCTATGTATAATATGTAGTAATACATCATGTGACAAATGATAAATTATATTTTAACTGAAACATATAACATCTTTCCTAAATTGTCAATATGTCCAGAAAAAAATTACAGAACATAATAAAATATTTTGAACAGAAATATTAATTTTATCAGAATACACAGGAGACTACCAAAAAAAAGTTCACCATACTAAACATAGCATGAAAAAAAGGAAAAGAGAAAAAAACGAACTGAGATTTCAGATACGGAACAGATTTACAAGCCAAAAAGTAAATGAAAAAATAATCTCAAAAAGATTTTATTTTTTTTATTTATTTATTTTTTTAATGTTTTATTTATTTTTGAGACAGGGAGAGACAGAGCATGAACAGGGGAGGGTCAGAGAGAGGGAGACACAGAATCTGAAACAGGCTCCAGGCTCTTAACTGTCAGCACAGAGCCCGACGCGGGGCTCGAACCCACGAACCACGAGATCATGACCCGAGCCAAAGTCGGCCGCTTAACCGACCGAGCCACCCAGGCGCCCCTCAAAAAGATTTTAAAAGTGGAAACTATAGCAGAAAAAAAATCAAGCTAATTCATTTTAACAAATATGACACAGGGGCACCTGGCTGGCTCAGTCAGTAGAGTATGCCACTCTTAATCTCAGGGTTGTGAGTTCGAGCCCCACACTGTGAGTTTAAGCCCCACACTGGGCATGGAGCCTGCTTTAAAAATTAATCAATTAATTAATTTAAAAAATACAACACAGATCAATAGTCTCATTCATCTGTAAGAAGAAATAAAATGTGAGTTAAGAAAATCAGAAATAAAAAATAATATAATTAAAAAGAAACTATAATCTCTATGGATACATTTGAAATTAATATAGCTATGTAAAAAGATGATAAACAGATAAACAGAAAGAGAAATCTAAAACTAAGGGAAGGAGAAAATTTATCAATAAATCAAAAGGATCACTGATGAAGTTGCTGGCAAATGTTTTCCTGACAATTCAAAGGAAAATAATTCTTATATTACGTATTCCAAAGAACAACAACAACAACAAAAGCACAGAGAGATGGCTTCAATCACAGAACAGTTAAGAGCATCACATGCAAAATAAAAAATTACAAACTAATTTATTCTGTTTATTTTTTATGTTTTTTAATCTTTTTTTTTTTTTTTTTAACATTTATTCATTTCTGGGAGTGAGAGGCAGAGTGTGAGCAGGGGAGGGGCAGAGCTGAGAGGGAGACACAGAATCCAAAGCAGGCTCCAAAGCAGGCTCCAGGCTCTGAGCTATCAGCAGAGCCCGACGCGAGGCTCAAACCCACGGACCGTGAGATCCTGATCTGAGCTGAAGTCAGATGTTTAACTGTTTGGGCGCCTCCAAACTAACTTCATTTAATGAGAACAAATGAGGGGCACCTGAATAGCTCAGTCGGTTAAGTATCTGACTTTGGCTCAGCTCGTGATCTCAAGGTTTGTGGGTTGAGCCACACATCCAGCTCTGCACTGACAGTGTGGAGCCTGCTTGGGATTCTCCCGGATTCTCTCTCTCTCTCTCTCTCTCTCCTTCTCTCTAGGCCCTTCCCCCACTCGTGCTCTCTCTCTCAAAATAAATAAATAAACTTAAAAAAAAAAAGACGACATTATTAAATACAAGATTAAATACAAAAACGGAGGCGGGGGGGGGGGGTGGGGAATCAGGTAACTAGCTTAACTACTACTAAAAAGGCATCTGTTAAAATTCAATATCTAATTCTGTTTTAAAAAAGTATGAAGAATGAATTTATTTATTGTAACAGACTTTTACAGATAAAAACAGAGGCCTCTTTAGAAGTTCAAGGAGAACATCTTCATTGGCCTTGGGGTAGACCAAGATTTCTTTACAGGGCAGAGAAAGATTTATAGACTGGGTGACATTAATCGTACTTATTGCTCATCAAAAAAACCCACTAAGTGTGAAAAGACAAGTCACAGAATGGAACTAGTTATTTGCGATACTTTACCACAGAAGCCAAAAATTGTGCCATATTAATAAAATGTGATAGCACGCTATAGCAATGAAAATCAACTGCTGCTACAACAAAGATGAATCTTACAAACACGATACAGAACAAAGAAACCAGACATACACAAAAAATACAGACTCGGGGTGCCTGGGTGGCTCAGTCGGTTGAGCATCCGACTTCGGCTCAGATCACGATCTCACAGTTCGTGAGTTCGAGCCCCGTGTCAGGCTCTGTGCTGACAGCTCGGAGCCTGGAGCCTGCTTCAGATTCTGTGTCTCCCTCTCTGTCTCTCTGCCCCTTCCCCGCTATGCTCTGTCTCTCTCTGTCTCTCAAAAATGAATAAACATTAAAAAAAATTTTTTTTTTTTAAAATACAGACTCTATAAGACCACTTATATAAATTACGGTTAACATTTCAGAAATTTAATTTATGCTTCAAAAAGGCAGTTTATTACTTACACTGCAGGTGGAGAAAATGATGTGACAAAACAAGCATGAGAGGGGTCTCAGGGCTGCTGTTTTATTTCTTGGCGTGATAATGGCTATGGGAGCATATCCCCTTTGTAGTAATTCACCAAGCTATGTATCTATGATCTTTGCACTTTTATTAATGTGTAGTACACTTTGGTAAAAGCTCATTTTTAAGAAATAAAAACCAAGTTCAAAGAAAGAGTACCTTTAAAAAATATGAAAAACGCAAAGAAATCCAATCATCTCTCTAATCTGCTATGCTAGAAATACCATTAAATACATCTCCAAAAAAAAAAAAAAATGCAGAAGGTGTCAATACAAGGAAGAAATCACAATTAAGGGAAAAGTTAGCTTACCAATTAGGCAAGAGGATTTCACATACTTTGATTTGACCCCACATTTTAAGAAAGCATTGTCTTTGGCCTAGCAATTCCACATCTAGAACTCTATCCTGCAGAAATAGAAGTATGCTAGGAGATACAAAAAATTTTATTGCTGTTTTATTTATAATAACAAACACTGAAGATTACTTTTTTTGTCCCATACTTTCAGGTGTTTATAAAAAACCTGTAAAAGAAATAAAATTAACAGTAGGAAATTTAACTCTCTGATTTATACTGCTTTATGACCTTCCAAGTTTCCCATTTATATATAAATTCTTCAGTTGTAGTCCTTTTCTTTACAAACACATTGGGAGGAAAAATCATACAATCACGTCAATTGGTGTAGAAAAGGCATTTGACAAAATACAACACTCATTCATAATAATGATAAACCCTTAGAACAATACGAATAGAAGGGAACTGTCTCAATTTCATGGAAAGCATCTTCAAAACAAAACAAAACAAAAACCCACACAGCTAACACTACACTTAGCAGCCAAACGCTGGAGGCTTTCCCCCTAAGACAGTGAACAAGGCAAGGCAGTTTGCTCTCACTGCATACTTAATATGGTGTAGAAGTTTCAGCGAGTGCAGTAAGGAAAAGGAAATAAAGCCATAAAGTTCAGAAAGATAAAACTATTCCCATTTGCAGATGGCATGGTTGTTTACACAGAAAATCCGAAAGGGGTGCCTGGGTGGCTCTGTCAGTCAAAGGTCTGACTTTTGATTTCAGCTCAGGTCATGATCTCATGGTTTGTAAGACTGAGCAGAGGGGCTCTGTGCTGACGGCATGGAGCCTGCCTGGGATACTCTCTCCTTCTCTCTGCCCCTCCCCAGCTTGCGCACACACACACACACACACACACACTCTCTCCCTCTCAAAATAAATAAACTTAAAAAAAAAAAATCCCAAAGACTCTACAAAAAGACTCCCAGAACTAACAATTTAGCAAGGTTACAGGATAAAAGATACACATCTTCTGAAAAATGAACTGTATTTCTATATACTAGCATTGACATAGATGGAGACCGACACTAAAAATACCATACCATTGACAACTGCTCAAAAAAGTAAAATATTTAGGTGTAAATCTAACAAAATGTGTATAGGACTCATATGCTGAAAACCACACAAGGTTCCTGTCAAAATCCTAACAAGATTTGTGTTTAGATAAGACAAGATCATTCTAAAATTTATATGGAAAGGTAAAAGAACCAGAATACCTTATAAAATCACAAAAAGTAAGAGTAAAGCTGGAGGGATCAGCCTACACGATGATAGGTACAGTAATCAAGAGTACGTGCTACTGGCCAAGGAACAGACCTATAAATCAGTGGAACCGGATTAAGGCCCCAGAAACAGAACCACACAAATGTCCCCAACTGATTTTTTTACAAAGGTACAAAAGTGATTCAATGGAAGAAAGACAGCCCTTTCAACAAATGGTGTTGGAGTAACTGGACACCCATAAAACCGAAAAAAAAAAAAAAAAAAAAAAGGAACTTCAATCTAAGTTTTAAACCTAGTACAAAAATCAAATGTAAAACTATAAAACCTTTAGAAAACAGAACATGAAAAATCTCTGGGATCTAGAGCTAGGCAACGAGATCTTAGCTTCAACAACAAAAGCACAAGCCATAAAAGACAAATTTGACAAATTCTATTACATTAAAAGTAAAATCTTGCTCTGCAAAATACCACTAAGAGAACGACAAGACTGGGGGTGCCTTAAGTCGGTGGAGCGAGCACCTCCTGATGTCAGGGTCATGAGTTCAAGCCCCACACTGGGTATAGAGCCTACTTAAAAGAGAGAGAGAGAATGAAAAGACAGGCTCTAAAGTGGGATAAAATATCAGCCGTCCACATATCTGACAAAGGGCCAGAACACATAAAGAGAATTCTCAAAAGTTAAGGGTCAAAACAATCCTACTAGGAAATGACGTCCAAGGAGGCAGTGAGCACAGCAAGTACTACACCTATCACCCCACCCATGAAGACACCCATGAAGATGGCCAAAATAGAAACGGGGAGCCCACTGGCAGGAGGCTTCGAGGACGAGCCTGGGGAACCACGAGGCCCAGAGGCGGCATGGCGTTCCCCCCCACCCCCCCGCCCCCATCCCAGTCCTTGGTGGAGTACCTCCTCCGGCTCCTCCCGTGACGGCCACTGGCTGTGGCTGATGGCCGCCTCTCTGGACTATGGCGCTTCTGCACTGCCTGTGCCCGGACCGGCCACCCTGCAGCTCCCGATGGCATCCCAGGTGTGCGAGGACCGTGGGCTCTGTCCCCTTCATTGTCTCTTTCCTCCTTTTCTGGGGTGGGGGGGGTGCTCCTGGGTTTTGTGATCCTCCTCTGAAACCGGGTTACACTCACTGGTGTTCCTCTTCCTTCTGAATGCCATCGGTGGCCTCCACATCAACAGCATCACCCACCCGTGGCCACCACCCAGGAAACGGCAGCCCGTCCTCCAAATCCAAGAACATCAAGTTCTACAAGAAAGTGTGGTCAAGATGGGACTTTTCCAACATGTGACCTCTGATGGGGAAAGGGGTAGGACAATGACCTTGAAACTGCTGCCTCTCAGCCAATGACCTTTGGAGGTCATCCAGAAAGAGCCCAGCAGATTCTGCAGCTGGTCTGCAGGGCCAGAGGCAGGAGGGGGCCTCAGTGCCACCAGCTGCACAGGCTTAGCCAAATTATCAAGATGCTGATTTTAGAAGAAGTAACACATTTTAAAACCTCTCAGGGTTTTAATAATAAAAGAAAAATAAATAATTTAAAAAGAAAAATAATAAAAAATAAAGAGTGACAATGCAGAATACTGGCAAGGGTGTACAGAACCTATATCACCCCCACATTGCTGATGGGAATATAAAATGGTAAACCCACAATGGAAAACAGTGTGGCAGTTTAAGTATGCAAACTACCACACAACCCAGCAACTACACTCCCAGGCATTTATCCCAGGCAAAGACTTATGTTCACATAAAACCCTGTACACAAATGTTTATAGCAGCCTTACTCAGAATGGCCCCCAAACTGGTAACAATCCACATGTCTCTCAACAGGTGGATGGTTAAGAAAAACTGTGGTACTTTCATACCATGGAAGACTGTTCAGCAATAAAAAGGAACAAACTTGATTTAAAAAAAACTTAAATCTCCAGAGAATCATGCTGAGTGAAAAGTCAATTGCATAAGGTTACTTACTATGATTTCACTTATATAACATTCTCTGAATGACAAAATTATAGGAATGGAGAACAGATTATCGATTGCTAAGGGTTAAGAAGTTGGTGGGGCAAGGAGGAAAAATGAGTGTGGCTACTGAAAAAGGGCAACTTGAGGAATCCTTGTGGTAATGTTCAGTGTCTTTACTCTTACCAATGTCAATTTCCTGGAAATGATACTTTACTATAGTTTTTCCAGATGTTACATATGGGGGAAACTGGCTAAAGTATAGACAAGATCTCTTGGTATTATGTATTACAACTGCATATGAATCCACAACAATCTCAAAATCTAAAGTTTAGCTTTCAGGGTGCCTGGATGACTCAGACAGTTAAGCACTCAACTCTTAATTTCAGCTCAGGTCATGATCTCATGGTTTGTGGGATCAAGCCCCCATGTAGGGCTCTGAGCTGACAGCTGCCCAGCCTGCTTGGGATTCTCTCTCTCCTTCTCTCTCTCTCTGCCCCTGCCCCAAGCACATGCATATACACACACACACACACACACACACTCAAAATAAACATTTTTAAAAAACAAAAAATAACTAAAAACTTAGTTTAAAAAAAAAAAAGATGGTACGCAATTCTATCTGGAACAGCATTTTACAGCTTCCAAGCAACAGCAGATGTGAAAGAAGACCATTAGGATTCTTAGTGTTTGTCTTTAAAAGATGAGTATCTCATTTGGGGCTCCCAATAATTGTCAGGTGGCAGCAAACTGTAACAGTCAACAGAGGCACAAAACGGCAGGTTCCCGATCAACAAGACACTATTCAATCTACTATTGTTACTAAAATAAAATACAGGTGCTCCTTGTGGTATACTAAGTAATGGGTGGAGGGCCTGGGTGGCTCAGTCAGTTAAGCACCCGACTCTTGATTTCAGCTGAGGTCATGATCTCAGGTTGTGGGACTGAGACCCTCACTGGGCTCTGTGCTGACAGCATGGAGCTTGCCTGGGATTCTGTCTCCACCTCTCTCTCCGTTCCTCCCCTGCTCACATGCATGCTCTCTCAAAATAAATAAACACTCAAAAGAAAATAAATAAATGTATTTGGTCTTTGTCCCCAATTCCTGGCACAGAGCTCCTAAGACCCTTGGAAGTTCCAAAATAATAGGAGTGTCTTTTAAAATTTATTCATAAGGAGCCCCTTTGGAGGACACTTGAATTTATGCTGATGAGGTGACTCAGGATGAGGCCCATATACAGCCTCAGAATAGGACTGGTCACCAGAAAAAAAGTGATTAGAGGCTTGGAAACTTCGGCCCCACCAACTGACCCTGAGCGAAGGGGAGGCTGCCTGGAGATTAAATCCTGTAAAACTCTAGAACAAGGAGAGAACTTCCAGGCTGGTGAATGAACACACATGCTGAAGGGTGGCATACTCTGGTTCCAGAGGGACAGAAGCCCTTGCCTCAGGACCCTTCGGGGCCTGGCCCTATATACCTCATCTATGTGTGTGCAGCCGTATCCTTCATAAAATCCTTTATAATAAACTGGTAAATTAGTGTTTCCCTGAGCTTTGTGAGCAAATTATCAGTAGCAAATTATCAGTCCAAGAAGGGAGTGTGGGAACCCCCGATTTATACAGCCAGTTGGTCGTAAGTACAAGTGGCCTGAACGTGCGATTGGGACTTGTGATTGGCACCTCAAGTGGCAGCAGTCTGGTGGGACCGAGCCCTTACCCTGTGGGATCTGAAGTTATCTCCATGTAGACAGTGTCAGAATTGAGTTAAATCTGTAGTACACCCAGTTGTTGCTAGTTGAGAACAGGAGAACTGCTTTGTAGGGGAAAAAACCCACACATCTGGTGTTAGAAGTATTCAGAGGAGAAAAACAAGTTTCCCTTACAATTCTCCTTCCAGAAGATGCAATTTATGAACAGCCAGACTTATCCCCAAAACAACCCACCAATTTACCAAAAGATGTTTTCCTTTCAAAGGACCTCTATGTAGCATGTTTCAGCAACACATTTGAAGGAATTCTTTTCATTAAAACTCCATTCACCCCTCCCTTTTCAGAATCTCATCTGCTTGTGCCACATGCAGCACTCCCGTGGGTCCACGTAACTCCTCTCTCCAATATCACAGGGGAACCGAGGCTCAGTCAGGTGACTGGCTCAGGGACGGGGACCGGAGCTCAGGGACCAGGGCCGGAGCAGGCCTGCGTCCTAACTGCTAATGCAGGGCTCCTCCTGCCCAAGTCTATCCTTCTGTTATTCCCACTTAAAACGGCCATCACTCTCGCGGAATTCTTTCCATTTGGACCTCACCTTACCCACCGTGAACTCAACCTAACCCTGCATGACACAGCCCTCAGGAAATCCAGAGACAGAGGCAGTGTGGACGGCTGCTTTATAACATGACAAGGAACAGCCAAGTCCATCATGCAGTTCAAAGGGAGAACAAGCCCGGAGGGCGGGAGCTGGCTGCAGTCTCCCTCCAGCCCTGCGGTCAACCTCACCAGCTAGTTTACCTGCTAACTATGCCTTGGCTTTCTACCTGCAGGAAAACAGCAGCCAAAAAAAAAAAAAAAAAAAAAAAAAAAAAGATTTTCTCCTAATAGGAAGAGTAGAACGAAACACAACTGTTCAAGTTTCTCAAGAGTGAAGCAAAAATTACACATATGGTTGTACAATTAATAAAAACAAGTCCAGGAGCATCTTTCCTTGTGGTTCCAATTCTTCTCATTATGTACAATCCCTCTGCGTTGGAAGGAGGCACTTTTATTTAAGAGATCAGCTTATTTGCCTGAAGTCACAGAGTGTGACCCTGTGTCTCAGCCCCTTCTGAATCCCCGAGCAGCTTTCTTGGTTGACATGCTGCTATTCCCAACCATCGGAGACACGGGGAAAAGAAAAACAAAGGAGAAGGCTTAATGATTAAGTCTTGTATGCCAGGGTGTGTTTCAACATCCACACTGTTGACATTTTGGGCAGAAGTATTCTTCATGTGAGGAAGTTGTCTGATGCACTGCAGGATGTTTATGGTATCCCTGGGCTCCACCCACTAGATGCCAGAAGCAGCCTCCCAGTCGTGACCACCAAAAATATCTCCAAAAACTGCCAAACGCCCCCCTGGGAAGCAAAACTGCCCTCGTGGAAAACCACTACATTATACGTAATACATACAAATACTTGGGAGCCATCACCCAAAAGGAACCCTTTAGACGGAAAAGAGAAGATAAAATGAAGGCATAATTCTCTTTAAAAGAAGACAAAGTTGAAAGTTGTGAAAAGTTCCCATATAGAAGCAGGAATGGATTTCGGACACCAGACAGCAGAACTATCCTCGCAGGCAGAAGTTACGTAGCAAAACCAGCTAACTAACGTTTATTCTGCCGACGTGCCAGGCACTGTTCGGGGCACTTTGAGTGTTATTTCATTTAATCTTTACAATAACCCTACGAGGTTGGTAACGCTGGCCTCGCTTTACCGATGAAAAAACCGAGGCTCGGAAATGTTAAAGAACTCGCCCAAAGTCCAAGAGCTAAGAGCGAAAGCAGAACCAGGACCCAAACCAAGGTCTGACTCAGACCCAGCTCTTAACCACCCAGCTACTACAACCGCAACACATTAAGCATTTTACCTCAACGTAATAAACAAAGAACCCTTTGACTTACAAGCTGTTCCCTTCACCGACAGTGATTCTGGCAGCCACCACCCTATCTGTCCAGGCCGGCAGCAGATACAGAAAGTGTTCCTTCGATAAGCCCCACGAAGCCTCGCATATACCGGGGCTCCGTAACCTTTTCTGAACCACTGCCCCTGACGCAGGCCCCACACCCCCCACCCTCCAGAAGGGATGATTAAGCAAGCACCTTCAAGAGACGCAAGTTTTCTACTTAGGGCGAAGATTTTATTGGATAGGCCGAGTTGTTGCCGATTCTCAGAACCTGAGTCAGAAAGAGTCAGAAAGGGACAGATGATTGGCAACACAGCCCCCTGGCTACACCTTCAATCAAACTACCAAGGGCTTTCTCGACTATGACCATGTATCTTGTATCAGGGGCCACTTGTATTGACCTCCATAAACAGGCACGTATGTGTGTGGATATGCATATGATACATACACAGGGGTGTGTAACCATGAATGCATATATATATATTTATCTCAGTTCCCTCTTGAAAAAATTAAGCAAACATCTACAAGATTTCTCAGGACTTGGAACCAGCACAAAGAACTCTAAATCAGGAGCCTCTTTTTTTTTCCCCCTTGGTATATTAATCAGGTAAGAAAAATAAGGCTCTACGTAGTGCTCCCCATAAAATACCAGCACACCTGCCAACAAGCACTACCTCCCCCAGGTTGTGCAGTCTGGCGTCCTTCCAGGAAAAGTGCAAAGTGGCCCGGCCCTGTTGGAAGAAATGAGAGTTCGTGCGCATGGCAGCGAAGAGAAGTTCACAAACAGAGGACCGGGGCAGGGGGGAGGGAAGAATCCTTTGGAACATTAAATATTAGTTTGGAGGCCACCTGTCGAAAGACAAACACTAAATTGTATCTTACAGGTACTATATTTTCCACAGAAATCCCAGGTTTCCAGGACACAGTGCTTCTATTCCTATTAAAACAAAACACACAAACAAACAAAAACTACGCCCGGTGTTCACAGAAGGAGAAGCTGGTCGTACCATATCCAGCCAATGGCAAGTTCTCTAGAGTAACCTGGAGGTAAAGGGGAGAGCTGGCCGAGAATGCCAGAGGAAAGCAATCGAGCAATTGCTTTGCCCAAACAGACACAAAATATGGGCAAGAAATGCTGAGAATACCCAGCATAAACCATGCTTGGGGCCGCTCCTTAAACTTCCTCAGGGTTTCTGAGAAGTAGAAGACAATCATGTAGCAACACAAACCTTTCTCATGGTCACCAGGTATGAAGGGTCTTCTGGTTCTTTCTTTGCTAACCCTCTGTCTCCATCAATGACATGGCATTTTCCCTTTACGCGCAACCAATCACCATTCAAGAGAAGCAGAAATGTAACCCTCCAGAATAGGCATCAGACAGATGATGAAATGGGCTGGCCACATAGTACAGAAGTTGGTGCAAAATTACACACTTCGACACGACCCACAAAGCTTCCAGGACCAACCACAAACCCTCTCCTTCAAGGTGCAGATAGGTTTTTCCTCCCCCCCCCGCCCCCCCCCCCCCCCCACTTTGGGGGACTCTCTCAGTTTGGGATAACCAGACAGAAGCTTTAAAATGCATGTGTCCAGGGGACCAGTTGAAAATCGGCACCACTTAACTTGATCTGGGTTTAAATAGGGCCTGTTTTGTAATCAATCCACCGTTGTAGGGCAAAAGGGGGGCTCGGAAACCTGTAGTTTAGCGCTTGTCACCAAATCTCTTACTAAAGGCAAGGCAATTAGGCCCATGACTGTTAAAAAATGTATCCCAAAGCTTCCGTCCTGCACACATCACAGATACGGCTAAAAACAAAGAATTTTTAAAATGTCTTTAATCCACATCCACAGAGAGGTGTGAGGACAGCCGAGAAATCATGGCGACAGGGACAGCCGATGTCCATGGGGGCAGCTGTTTCTGAGACGTGTTTTGGGACAGGACGCGGAACCAACCAGTGGTAGGTACTTTTCTCTCCAAATCTCTCTCCATCTTATAACTGCCCAATCACAGTTCGGTCCAGCAAACTGCCTTTATCCTTTGAGAGGTTCTCGGCGAGGGCGAGAGCAAGAGGGACCGAAGGCGGGCGAGGGGGCGATGCCCGGGATTTGTTGCAACACGTAGTGCTGGAAAACGTGTAGCTGTTTACTACCAGCGCCCCGGAGCCGCCAGCGCAGCGCGCCGCGGAGCACGCCCCTCGGGCCCGACCCCGCCTCCCCCACCCCAGCCACGGCGCGCCCGGGTGCGGGGGCGACGCGCCACTAGCCCTCCCCGCCGCGCCCGCGGGACGCGCAGGCTCCCCGCGCGCCGCCCCCCGGGGCATCCGCGCCGCACGCCCGCAGCCCCCACGCCCATCCTGCGCGCTGCCCGCCCCGAGGTACCTCGGAGGCCCGGGTTGTCGTCTCTGGCTCGAATCCTTCGGATTTTGACGGGGCGCCCACTCAGGGTGGACAGGACCAGTCGTTGGCGCAAGAAGTTGCAGCCCGCGTAGCTGAGGGAGTGCGACTGGGTCGCCATGTGCGCGCCCTCGGCAAAGGTGCCGGCGGCTGGGGCGCAGCGACTTCGGACGGGAGCGAGGGTCGCGACCCCGGCGGCGGCGGCGACAGCGGCGGTGGTGACCCGGGCTCTCTCTCGTAGCCCCGCAGCCCCCGGCGCGTCCACGTGGTTTGGAACAGGAAGACGGAGAGACGAGACACCGGGTCAGAGGGGAGAGGGGCGGAGTCGGTGACCGACACCCCGCCTCCCCACCCGACCGGGGGCGGCTCCCGCGCTGGATCTCGCGGCTATTGGTCCGCGCGAGATCAGGGCGGTGCCCATGCCGCGCTTCCATTGGCCAGCGCTGGAGCTGGGCGGTGCCCGGGCCGCGCTGCCATTGGCCCGCGCTGGAGTGGGGCGGTGCCCGGGCCCCGGCAACAGCGCCTGGCAGGAGGGAGCGCGTGCGGGAGGTGGCCCGGGAGCCCGGTGCGGTAGCTCGCTTGCCCCGCAGGTCTCCCTGGGGTCTCTCCCGGCGTGGCGGCCGGGGGAGGCGACGGGCTGGGGTTGGGTGCCTACCACATGCCTGGTACTTAGCCTCAGTACTGACCGCAAACCCTAAATGTGGAAGGTATTATCTCCCCGCCTTTTTCTTTATAGAGAAGAAAACGGGATTGGCGCGCTCATCCAGTTGCAGACTCCGCGCTGAGCACGCTGCCGGCGCTGTCCCCACGCTCCCCGCTGTCACCAGGCGGGGTAGTCCCATTCCCTCCTTACGCTTGAGGAAAGATTCGAGGAACATTGCACAGGTGACAGTGGCCGCATGCTTTGGGACCGGAGTCTTGCGACACCAGGCCATTGCTTGTTTTATTATGAGACACCAAGATTTCTTTGCCCCTTTCACATCGGTCCCTTTACATTCACAGCGCTTCTCGCCAAGTCTGTTCCTCCCACCCCGCATGCCTCAAAATGGGTAGTTGTAATAACTTCACACATACACACACGGACTCTGCTTTCCCCTCTTTCCTATCTTTTTAATCCTGCACACCAGAATCTTCCCAAAGATTGGATTGTGTCACTCCTCGGCTCAAAAACCTTAAGAGAGGCGCAGATATCTATCAAATGACCACGAACTGAAGAATCCAATATCATAATAACACGGGTTTGCAACTGTTCTTGGACAATATCACCAGATCATGAGTTCCAGAACATTTAGGGGCTAGGCAGGGGGAGGGAGGAAGATGGCAGTGATCTGCAAGGGGTGGAGCTTGGGTAAGATTAACCAAGGTAGCAAGTCTTGTGTAGATGAGACTGGGTTATGAGGAACCACTGGAGAGGTCTGAACTCCCACAGAGGGACAGGTTATTAGAGGTAAAGACAGAATTTAACAAGCAGAGCAGAAGTCTATTAAGGGAGGTGGGTAATGCATTTATATTATTGCCATTTCTTGAGACTGCCTTTCAGGAAATTGGCAGTGTCTTCCGATGTGAGTATTGAAAGCTCCTGGACCTCTGAGGGCGTTCTTTGAACCCTGCAATGGTCTGTGCCAAAGCAAATACAGGCGCCATCACACCAGGAGTGGATTTTTTTTTTTTAATACCATCTCATTTTAATTCCTCAGCAACCTTAAAACACAGCTACTATACTCTGTAGCAAACCCCGTTGATGCCTTGTTCATATCCCTTCAGCAATGCAAATCTGCTCATTTTCCTCCCACAGCACCTGTATCTCTTTGTCTAAGGGTTTTTCCCACCTGCATGGAACTCAGTAGACCAAAGGTGCTGAGAAATTGGGGCACCTGGTGGCTCAGTCGGTTAAGCGTCTGGCTCTTGATTTCAGCTCAGGTCATAATTTCACATTTCATGAGATGGAGCCCCAGTTAGGTTCTGCACTGACAGAGCATGGAGACTGCTTAGGATTCTCTCTCTCCCTGTGTCTTTCTGCTATCTCTCACTTGTGCTCTCTAAATAAATAAATAAATAAATAAATAAACTTAAAGGAAAAAAAAGTGCTGAGGAATTAATCCCAAGTCCTCAACCAATGACCGATGGGCATTGATGTATAAATATCCCAGATCCTGAACCCTTGGACAAAATAGCTCTGTGGTATATATTTTACAGTGTTTCCCTAGGGTTCCGCAGAGGGGTTTAAGCTCCAGCTGCCCACTGTGGTGACTTACCTGGTGACTAGCTTCCTCTCTTCCCTGAATACTTCTCAGCTGCCTTCTGATACTTCCTGGGATTAACTCCCAAATAAACTACTTCCACTCAAATTATTGTCTCAGAGTCGTCTTCTGGGCAGAGTGAATCCTGATCTTTAAAATTTGAGAACTGAGGTTGAGAGAGAATAAATGACCTGCTTAAAGTGGCATCGCTAATAAATGACAACCAGAATAGAAATCCCATCTTCCTGTTTGTCTCCCTCTGTAGCTCCCTCTCCCTCTCTCTTGAGTCATATATCTTTGGAGCCCTGAATCTCCAGTAAAAAGTCTAGCTACCATAAGGCTGCCATGCCAGAGAGACCACACAGAGTGCTGACTATTCCAGTGGACAGCATTCGAAGGAGTCCAGTCCCCAGCCAGCCTCCAGCCAGTTTATGGAGCCACTATGGCTGACACCATTCGGAGCACAGATAAGCTGTCCTCACCAAGCCCTGCCCAAGCTGCATATTCCTGAACTAAAACGATTGCTCCTGTTTTAAGCTATGAGTTTGGTGGTAGTTTGTTACACAGTAACAGATAACTAAAACTACATGCCTCTGATTTCCCATAATTCTAGGTTAGCCAACCCCAAGAGATTTGAAAGATTTGGAAGACAAGAGCAAAGTCACGGCCACGTTGTTCATGTTTGAAAGGTCACTGCAGGGTAGCAGGCTCTCTTGCAGCTCACGTACTTACCCGAGGCTGACCTTCCTTATTGGACTGGGCCCCTAGCTCCTCCAGTTTCCACCAGATCCTGCTTTAGCAACTCCAGCTGCTGGGCCAATTATGCATTTACCTCCACGATGAAGGACACCATCTTCTACTGGTCCCTCACATCGTTGAGGTTGGACGCTTGCAAGCAGTGAGAGAGTGATGCACGTTCCAGCATGTCCTACTGACTTTGGGTCCTATCAACAGGCACAAAGGCAACAGCCTCACAGACTGAAATCAGCCTCCACGATTGCATTAGATCAAATCCCTATAGCAAATCTCCAGTGAGTGGTTCTGCTTTTTTTTTTTTTTTTTTTTTTTGAACCCTGACTGGTACGACAAGTCATTATTGAAAGTTTACTGAGAGTAAGGCTCTCAGCTAAAGGCTTTACATACATGATCTTACTGGTCCTCACACCAACTAGGTCAAAAGTTGGATTTTAAGTATATAGGGGCTTAGGATACAATTCTCTCTACTTTCATGTATATTTGAAATTGCCCATGACAAACTTTTTAATCTCATAGATTTTTCTGTCACACCAAATGATAAATGACATATACCTTGCCTTATAATCACTTCCATACAAAAAAAGATAAGGATAAGGGTAATATAAGGATAAGAGTGTCCTTGGCTCAGCAATGGGACATTGAATTTAGGGACCAGAGTAGAAATGGATTCTTCCCCATCTGTACAAAAAGTTGCTCAACACATTTCTACCCACTCTGCTATCTCATAGTCTCCTTTATTCAAACCATAGTGGTTCTATAGGATTTTTCTCAGCTCAGCCTGGAAATAATGATTACCTGTTTCAGTTTTAGGATGAATTTCTGTGTTTAGTGCTCTGCCCTGGGCTCGCACAATAACTATTCACAACTACATTTTTGCATAACCTGTTTATGTGGGCAGCCTTCCTGAAAACACTGAGTGATCCAGTGAGTTCAAGAACAGTATTCGGTCATGTAGAGTAGACGTAGTGTCTTATCATTGTATCCCCAGTGCTTAGCACCTAGCAGGAGTTCAACAAGTATGACTAGAATCAATTACTTGATCAATTAATTGAAAGATACATGGATACCCTAAATCAATAAATTCAGAACTATCTAAACCAGTGGTTTTCAAACCTTAGCATGTACAGGAACTGCTCGGAGGGCTTGTGGGTTTTGTTTTGTTTTGTTTTTTACATTTTTTATTTTATTTTTTGAGAAACAGAGACAGAACACAAGCAGGGGAGGAGCAGAGAGAGAGGGAGATACAGAATCTAAAGCAGGCTTCAGTCCCTGAGCTGTCAGCACAGAGCCTGATGTAGGGCTCAAACCCACAAACATGAGATCATGACCCAAGCCAAAGTCGGACACTTAACCGACTGAGCCACCCAGGTGCCCCTAGAGGGCCTGTTAAAACATAGATGGCTATGGTAAAATACTGAGAGTTTTTCCTCTAAGATTAAGAGCAAGACAAAGATGTCCATTCTCAAAACTTTATTCAACATAGTACTGGAAGTCCTAGCCACAGCAATCAGACAAGAAAAAGAAATAAAAGGCAACTGAATTGGTAAGGAAGAAGTAAAATTGTCACTATTTTTGGATGACATGACACTATACAAAGAAAACCCCAAACACTCCACCAAAAAATACTGTTAAAAGTAATACATGAATTCAGTAAAGTTGCAGGATACAAAATTAATACACATAAATCTGTTGCATTTTTATACACTAATAACAAAGTAGCAGAAAGAGAAATTTTTAAAAATCCCATTTATAATTATACCCCCCCCACACACACACACACAAAACCCTAGGAATAAACTTAACCAAGGGAGTGAAAGACCTGTACTCTGAAAACTATAAAACAATGATAAAATAAATTGCAAAGCAATATGAACAATGGAAAGATATACCATGCTCATGGATTAGCAGAATTAATATTGTTAAAATGTCCATATACCCTTGGGGCACCTGGGTGGTCAGTTAAGCATTTGACTCCTGATTTTGGCTCAGCTCATGATCTCACAGTTCATCATCGAGCCCTGCATTGCACTTTGTGCTGACAGCACAGAGCCTGCCAGGGATTCTCTCTCCCCCTCTGCTGCTTATGCATGTGTGTGTACTCTCTCTATCAAAATAAATGATTAAACATTTTTTTAAAAGTCTATATACCCAAAGCAATCTACAGATTCAATGTAATACCTATCAAAATACTAATATCATTTTTCACAGCACTAGAACAAAGAATTCTAAAATTTATGTGGAACCACAAAAGACCTCAGGTAGCCAACAATCTTGAGAAAGAATAAAGCTGGAAGAATCACAATCTCAGATTTTAAGATCTACTACAAAGCTAAAATAATCAAAGCAATATGGTACAGGCACAAAAAGTAGACATTTAGATCAATGGGAAAGAATAGAGAGCCCAGAAATAAACACATTCTTTTTTTTTTTTAAGTTGACTTAATTTTTTTTTTTTTTTATTTTTGAGACAGAGAGAGAGACAGAGCATTAGCAGGGGAGGGGCAGAGAGAGAGGGAGACACAGAATCCGAAGCAGGCTCCAGGCTCTGAACTGTCAGCACAGAGCCCAATGTGGGGCTCGAACTCACAAACTGTGAGATCATGACCTGAGCCGAAGTCGGATGCTCTACCGACTGAGCCACCCAGGCGCCCCTTAAGTTGGCTTATTTTGAGAGAAGTGAGCACAAGCAGGGGGAGGGGCAGGGAGAGAGGAGAAAGAGAATCCCAAGCAGGCTCTGTGCCATGCAGAGCCTAACATGGGACTCAGTCTCACAAAGTGTGAGATCATGACCTGAGCCAAAATCAAGAGTCAGATGCATAACCAACTGAGCCATCCAGGCACCCCATAAACTCATTCTTATATGGTCAATTAATCTACGATAAAGGAGGCAAGAATATGCAATGGGAAAAAGACAATCTCTCCAACAAATGGTGTTAGCAAAACCAGACACCTACATGCAAAAGAATGAAACTGGACCACTTTCTTACACCAAACACAAAAATAAACTGAAAATGAATTATTAAAGACCTAAATGTAAGACCTGACACCATAAGACTCCCAGAGGAGTACAGGCAATAATCTCTCGGACACTGGCCTTAGCAACATTTTTCTAGATGTCTTCTCAGGCAAAGGAAACAAAAGCAAAAATAAACTATTAGGACTATGACAAAATAAAAGGATTTTGCACAGCAAAGGAAACCATCAACAAAACAAAAGGCAACCTACTGAACGGCAGAAGATAATTGCAAATGATATATCCAATAAGGGGTTAATATCCAAAATATACAAAGGATGTACACAACTTAACACCAAAAAACCAAACCGTCCAATTAAAAAATGGCCAAAGGATATGAATACACATTTTTCCGAAGAAGACATACAAACGGCCATCAGACACACGAAAAGATGCGCTCAAAACTGCTAATCATCAAGGAAATGCAAATCAAAACCACAATGAAATATTACCTTACACCTGTCAGAATAGCTAAAATCACAAAGGCAAGAAATAGCAAGTGTTGGTGAGGATATGGAGAAAAAGGAACCCTTGAGCATGGGTGGTGGGAATATAAACTGGTGTAACCACTGTGGAAAACATATGGATGTTCCTCAAAAACTTCAAAATGGAACTATCATATGGTCCAGTAATTCCATTCCTGGATATTCCACTAATTCAAAAAGATATGTGCATCTCTATGTTTACTGTAGCATTGTTTATTATTATTGCAGCTATTACAATAGGCAAGATATGGAAGCAACATAAGTGTCCATCAATAGATGAATGGACAGAGAAGATACGGTGTATGTACACAATGCAATGTTACCCATAAAAATGAATGAGATCTTGGGGCATCTGGGTGGCTCATTTGGTTGAGCTTCTGACTCTTGATTTGGGCTCAGGTCATGATCCCAGAGTCCTGGGATCCAGCCTCACTTTGGGCTCCATGATCAGCATAAAGCCTGTTTGGGATTCTGTATCTCTTTTCCTTTTCCTCTCTCTTCCACCCTCTCCCCCGCCCCCCCAAAAAAGATGAGATCTTGACATTTGCAACAACATGGATGAACCTACGGCTTCATGAAGAATCCTATGCTAAGTGAAACAAGTTAGGCAGAGAAAGACAAATACCATATGATTTCACTTACGTGAGGAATCTAAAAAACAAAACAAAGGAGCAAACACAACAGAAACAGACTCATAGATACAGAGAACAACCTAATGGTAGCCAGAGGGTAGGAAGTTGGGGTATGGGCAAAATGGGTGAAAGGGAATAAGAAGTACAGACTTCCAGTTATGGAATGAATAAGTCATGGGAATGAAAGGTACAGTGTAGGGAATATGGTCTATGATATTGCAAGTATATGGTAAGCATAGCATAACATATAGATTTGTCAAATCACTATGGTATATACCTGAAACTACCGTAACATTGTGTGTCAACTATTCTTTAATTCACACACACACGCGCACACACACGCACACACACAATTGTTGGGCCTCTTTCCCACAGTCTCTTCAATATATCTGGGGCAAAGCCTAAGAATTTGCATTTCCAACAACTTCCAAGTTGGTGTTGATGGCTTAAGAACCACGCTTTGAGAAGCTTAAAAAACAAACAAACAAAAGATGTACGGGATGCCTTCGAACACACACGTAATGGGAGTTGCAGAAGCAGACAAGAAAGAGAACGGGGCAGAAAGAATATTTGAAAAAAAAATTGTGAGTAAATCTTTCCAAATTTGATGAAGTTCATAAATCTACATATCCAAGTTGTTAAAGTGACTATTTAGAAGTTGACCCTGGGGGTGAGAACCCCTTCCTGATGGACACCTTGATTACAACCTCGTGTGGCTCTGAAGCACAGAACCCAGCCAGGCCTGAACTCCTGACCCACAGAAACTGTGAGATAATGAGTATGTGTTCGAGCCACTATGTGTGTGGTTTGTTACCCAGCTACAGAAAATTAATACAGTGGGTTTCAAACCCAGGTCTGCCTGGCTCCCAGAGTCTATTCTCCTTCTCCATCTCTTGATTAGTTAAATATATTGTGAAAGGTGTTAACTGAGGAGCTGGTAGAGATTACAGACTTTCAGAGTTCCAAGAAGCTCACAGGTCATTAGTCCGGTCCTCTAGGACGAGCAGAGCCCCCTGTCCCAAAGGAGCATCCAAGAAGGTTGGGATATTGAGCTAGAAGACGTTGGCCTGAGTCCCACTAACATTTAGATGATGACCAGGAATAACCATAAGTAGTGCTTTTGAAGATTCTTTTTTTAATGACTCTTGGAGACTCATTGATTGTGATATTGAACATCTGTCTTCCCATGACTATTAGCAGCAAAAACACTGATACAATTCGAAAATGTTTGAGTGCTTGTTTTTAGAGCCTTTGGGACGGGGGCGAAGAGAGAAACTTGAGTCTTATTTTACAGACAACCTCAAACCACCTTCATTGACAGTGAAAGTGACAGAGAAGTGGATGATCAGAAGGTGATCAACACTCAGAGCAGAATTCTCAAGGCTCCAGTTGCCAGTCTTGAAGCTACATCATAATTAGGAAACATTGTGATTTATAATTATGAAACTTTAAGCGTGAATTTACACCTAATACACAAATGTAACATTGTCACATAAACAATACATCCCTGACTTTCTAGGACTATCTTAACTTCTTTTTTTTTTTTATTAACTTCTTTTTTTTTTTTTTAATGTTTATTTACTTTTGAGAGAGGGAGAGGGAGAGAGTGTGTGAGCAGGGGAGAGGCAGAGAGAAAGGGAGACAGCACATCCGAAGTGGCCTCTGAGCTGACAGCACACAGCCTGATGCAGCGTTCAAATTCATAAACTGTGAGATCAAGACCTGAGCTGATGTCGGGTGCTTAACCAACTGAGCCACCCAGGCGCCCCTGTCTTAAATTCTCATATTTTATTCACTGTCTCTGTCCAAATCATACTTGTCACTCATGAAATCACATGTTCCAATATTTGATTCAGAACTGTCTGCATTACAAGCGTTTTCACTGTTATAGAAATACTTCACCACAGAAAGGAATTTACTGGTCCATGAAAAGTCAAAGGCACCCAAATGTCCACTGACTGATAAACGGACAAACAAAATAGAGTGTATCCATACACTCCAATATTAGTTGGTTATAAAAAGGAACGAAACACTATATGTGCTACACCATAGATGAGCCTTGAAAACATCATACTAAGTGAAAGAAGCCATCTATGAAAAAAAGAAAAATCCACCTGTTGTGTGGTTCCATTTATATGAAGTGTCCAAACAGGCAAAGCTGTAGAGACCAAAAGTAGATTAGGTGGAGGCAAAGACGGTCATTAGAAAGTCTAGACTTCTGTTACACCAGCTTAGCAAACCCAGTGCAAGGAAGCCACGTCCCTCCTAATGGCGCCAGCAGATCTGGAGTCGAGCTCTCACTGAGTCACACACCCGTTTCTGAACCAATCACAGTAGTCTGGAGGAATAGATGTTCTGATTGGCCAAACCTGGGCCACAGGCTCACCTCCTTTGTAGAGAAAGTCTCGTCGGTGCCTCTCGGACTACAGGAATGGAGCCTGAGAGACGGAGCCTGGCTCCCCTAAGGGAAACTACAGTGTTACTATCATAAGAGATGACAGATGCCAGGCCGGCAAAAACAGTACATGATCGCCTCACCAAACCTATCGGTCAAAGGGTCTCATCAACATAGAATCTCTTCGTGAATTAGCGCAGTCAGAACTTTATACTCCATGGAACTTTTTCCAAATCAGTTCGATCCCACACACGTTTGTCTAACGCCTGGCAGGGTCCTAGGGTTGCCTATGCCTGGGGAAGGTACAAGGCTAGAGGTGAGAGACTAAGAATGCACAGGTGAGTAAGACTCGGCCCCTGTTCTCAGGATGTTCACAGCCCAGTTCAGTGGTTCTTGAGCTTCCCTGGGGGATATTATTAAAGATGCATATGTCCGGGCCACAATCGAAGATTTTCTGATTTGGTGGGTGTGGGGCTGGCTCTGGAAATGTGTCTCCAGATGCACACCTCAGGCGATTATGCTGCATGGGGTCCAGGAGCTACCCTTTATGGGATTCTCTGACTTGATTGAGGGCAAAGACCTACAAAAGGGAGGCGATGGCACATCTGAGAGCCTTTACAGGCCGAGGGCGAATGCCTGAGAGGCGGAGAGGAAGCAGGGTCTTTGTGTAGCTTACATCATGCAGTTTGCACAAGATACGGTTGCCTATGAAGGAGACAATGGATTACATCCAGCCTGCTGCGAATGTTTCTGATTATGATGAGCCTGGGGATATTTGGATGATGAGAAGCTAAGAGTTGGTTTTTGTTCATGTGCTTGGAACGGCCCTGTACATTCGCTCTCCTTTAATTCCAGAGAGAAATTTGAGAGAGCACAAACGAACTTACCCTTCAGAATTTATCCTACCCTTCAGTACTTGCTTAACTGAAAATCTTTTTTTTTTAATTAATTTATTTATTTTAAGAGAGACGGAGACAGTGCAAGCGGGGGGAGGGCGGTGCAGAGAGAGTGGGAGAGAGAGAATCCAAGCAGGCTCCGCATTGTCAGCACAGAGCCTAATGAGGGGCTCGAACTCACAAAAACTGTGAGATCGTGACCTAAGCCGAAACCAAGAGTCAGACATTTAACCAACTGAGCCACCCAGGCACCCTTTAACTGAAAATCTTCATCCTTCTTTGTTTCTTTCAAATTGTTTCAATATATCATTTCACCTTTAAAAATAATTTAATGTTAGATGAGGCACCTGGATGGCTCAGTTGGTTAGGCGTCTGACTTGGGCCCAGGTCATGATCCCGTGCTTTGTGGGTTCAAGCCCCACATCAGGCTCTGTGCTGACAGCTCAGAGCCTGGAGCCTGCTTCAGATTCTGTGTCTCCCCCTCTCTCTCTGCCTCTCCCCTCTCATTCTCTCTCTCTCTCACAAAAATAAATAAAACATTAAAAAAATTTAATAATATTTGATGTTATATACTATTAGGGTTCCATTTAGATCGACCCTTTTTTTTTATTTTTATTTTTTTACGTTTATTTTTGAGACAGAGAGAGACAGAGCATGAACGGGGGAGGGGCAGACAGAGAGGGAGACACAGAACCGGAAGCAGGCTCCAGACTCTGAGCCATCAGCCCAGAGCCCGACGCGGGGCTCGAACTCACGGTCTGAGATCGTGACCTGAGCTGAAGTCTGACGCTTAACCGACTGAGCCACCCAGGCGCCCCTAGATCGACCCTTTTAATAACAAGTAATGAGGTATCTTAACCTCGTAAAATGTAGGTGTAATCCCTCAATATATTACAGTTGATATATCTTTTTTATATTAGCATAGGTTTATTAGAGACTAGTGTTTCTGTCACTTTAGGATCTTATAGACCATTGAGAGAGAGAGAGAGAGAGAGAGAGAGAGAGAGGTAAATTGTGGTGGTTTAGAATGTGTCCACCAATTTTTCATAACTGCCTTCGATGGGTGGATCCGAGTTTCCCTTCCCTTGAGTATGGGTTGGGCTTACTGACTCACTTCTAATGAATAAAATATGGCAGAAGTGACAGTGTGACTTCTAAGACTAGGTCACAAGAGGCACTGCAGCCTCTTGCTTATTCTTTTTCTTGGATTGCTTGCTGTGAGAGAATCTAGCTGCCATGTCCTTAGGACCCTCCACAGCACTACAGAGAGTCCATGTAACAGGGCACTGAGGCCATCACATAACAGCCATGTGAGGGAGCCATCTTGAAAGGGGACCATCCAGGTGACTGCAGCCCCAGCCACTCTCTTGATTGTAAAAGATGCTGAGACAGAACCATCTGGCTAAGAGGCTCTCAGGTTCCTGTTAACTCAGAAACCGATGAGATAATACTGTTTGAACCTGCTAAGTTTTGGAACAATTTGTTATGCAGCAATAGATAACTAATACACTGATTAAAAAAAGATGCTACTCTTGGGGCTCTTGGCTGGCTCAGTCAGAAGAACATGAGACTCTTGATCTCAGGGTTGTGAGTTTGAGCTCTACATTAGGTATAGAGATTACTTAAATAAATAAAACATTTTAAAAAATGATGCTACCTTTAATTTTAAAGTAAATAACACTTTTTAAAAAACTACCATTTGTTATCACCATCATTTTATATAATAAATTATTAAAATCTTTTAACTTTTTATTGTGCACAATCCTAATATGCCAGAGAGTGACCCTCGTATACTTATCTATCCAGTTCAACAACTACTAACTTATGGCCAATCTTATTTTATCTAGACCCACATCCATTTTCCCATATCCACTGAAAATTATTTTGAAGGAAATCCCAGACATCATAATGTTTCATCTGTAAATATCTCCATATGTATCTCTGAAAGATAAATACCCTTTTATTTGCTAAAGAAACTATAATAAAACCTTGGCTTGCGAGCATAATTCATTCCAGAAACATGCTTGTAATCCAAAGCACTTGTATATCAAGGCGAATTTCAAGAACCATTGGCTCAGTTGTGATCATGTGACATTGGGCATCACGTATGACTCATATTGCAAGACATCATTCATTGATCAAGTTAAAGTTCATTAGAAATGTTTGCTAGTCAAGGGGCGCCTGGGTGGCTCATTCAGTTAAGTGTCTGACTTCAGCTGAGGTCGTGATCTCACGGTTTCATGGATTCGAGCCCTGCCTTGGGCTCTGTGCTGACAGCTCAGAGCCTGAAGCCTGTTTCAGATTCTGTGTCTCCTCCTCTCTCTACCCCTCCCCTCCTCAAAAATAAATAAACATTAAATTTTTTTTAAAAAAAGAAGAAATGTTTGCTGGTCTTGTGGAACACTCACAGAACAAGTTACTCGCAATCCGAGGTTTTATGGTACTGTGATTGTCTTATAGAGTTTCCCATATCTGATTTTGTTGATTGCATCCCTAAGACGTCACTTAACATGCTCTTCTGTCACTGTATATATATTAATTGATTATTTGATCTAAAGCAGATTTCTCAAGCTGGGCACTATTGACATTTTGGGCCAAATGATTCTTCATTGGTGGCAGGGGGGTGGTGATTGTCCCATACAGAAGGTTAAGCAGCACCCCTAGCCTCTAACCATCAGATGTTAGTAGCACACTCTCTCCCAATTGTGACAATCAAAAATATCTCCAGACAATGCCAAATGTTTCCTAGAAGGCAGCATTGAGAGTCCCTGACCTAGAGAATTCCCAAGATTCAGTTTCCGTTTCTCGTTTGTTTTGCAGGAGGTATACTTCATAGGTAGGATGTGCACTTCTGTCATGAGGCATAAATGTCTAGAAGTCTGTTTCTTGCATGCTGGCCGCTACTGATAATCATTGCCTACTGCCATTCATTCATTAGGGGCAGCAAAACAATCCTGTTCTTATTCGATGATTTCTTCTTCATTAACTGGAAAACTTCCATAAAGAGAAGCTTTCTGTCATCGACTATTTGGTTACCCAAGGTGCAGTTCATAGAGGAAAGAGAAGATCTCTGTTCCTTTTCCTTTATTTGCCAGTTTTCAGAATAACAAGTTCTGCAAAAGTGTCCATTGGGGATTTGCAAGGATATGAGCTCATGAATTCAAGCACATTCGATGTGTTTCAATCCACCTCACTTTGTATTCTTAAAACTGTTCAAGGTATCCCCTCTCTCCAGGAAGAGACTATTCAACTTGGTCGCTGAGCCTTTTTGCATGGCTCAAGTATTCCCTTGATAAATTTCTTGCTTTCGGGGCGCCTGAGTGGCTAGTCGGTTAAGCGTCCGACTTCGGCTCAGGTCATGGTCTCACAGTTCGTGGGTTCGTGCCCTGCGTTGGGCTCTGTGCTGACAGCTCGGAGCCTGGAGCCTGCTTCGGATTCTGTGTCTCCCTCTCTGTCTGCCCCTCTCTCGCTCATGCTCTGTCTCTCAAAAATAAATAAATGTTAAAAAAATTTTTTTAATTAAAAAAAAAAAAAATTTCTTGCTTTTTGGATGACACGATGTTCCCGGCTCAACGTGTATATTTCCTGTGCCTCATCTGGAATCAGCCATTTTTCCAAGAAGCTTGATTTCTTTTAGAGGGAAGTGGTTATTAGAGGCCATAACCTGGGCACTCTTACCTATTCTGTTTTTATTTCTAGGCTTTCTCAGTAGACAGAGCTAGAAAATATTTTTTTTTCTTTTTTAAGATAAGATATACTGAGTTCATCCTGGTACTTCCAATTCAAAATCAGGATTCAAGTGAAATTAAGTTAACTGCATTGTTCTTACATTTGTATCTTTCTGATCCCGTGGCAAAAAAAAAAACCTTGCTTTCCCACATCTCCAACATAATTAATTGCTTTTTCTCACAAAACATGAAAAAGAGTCTAAGAGCAGTAATCCTAGCAATACCACTCCCCAACTCTGCATCGGAAAACTAACCCTGTCCCTTATACATGAATTCCTGTTAGTTTCTGCTTCAGAAGTTTGCCTTTTCCTAGACATAACCACTGAGAGGGTCCTAACTGAAATAACGGTGAAACTATTTAAGAACACAAAGAACAAGCTGTTGTCAAGCCCAAGGAAAGATTTCAAAAATCCTATTCACATCTGAGTTTTTAAAACCTGTAAGCTATATGCCATTTACTTATAAACCGTTTCTGTTTGCCAACTATAAGGCACGTGCATTTCACTGCCCACCTGATTTTAGGCGTGACCATGCATTTTGCTCTGGCCAGTGAAATGTGAGTAGAAATTATTACAGGTGTCACTTTCAAACTGAAGCTCCTCTTTCCCTTTTCCACGGCGACCGGCATTTTTCCAGTTAGTAGATGCTCCATTAGCCTGGGTTTTAGAGTGAGGACAAACAGGATTCAATAGTCAATCCACCACCGACATGCAGCCTGAGGGAGAAATAAAGTCCAATGCTCTGTCCAACACACAGCCTTCCTGTACCATTCCCGGAGGACGGTCTTCCAGAATCTTCTTGGACATTTCCATGGGCATACAGCTTATGTCACATGAAGCAGTGTGCTCCATTTCTTGACAACTTTAATTACTTAAAAGTTCCTTAAATATCGGTTGATGTCATTCTTCCTCTTACTGTGATGCATTACTTCTATTACATTTAATCCCTCTTGCTACAAAGTCCCCATGTACTACCTTCTTCTCGTAGTGAAATATTCCCAGGTTTTTGCATTAATCCTCAGTGTCATTATTTCTAGACGACTCTTTCCCAGTCACCTACCCTACCTCTGGGCCATTCTTCAGTCTAACAACCAAGAGGACTATGAATTCGGCATGGAATATTCTCCACTCCTCTCTCCCTACCCTTCCCGCCCCACCCACCTCTGCTTGTTCCCCCACGCTGCTTGCGGCTCAAATGGAAGCTTACCACAGTAAAACAAAACCCTGAAAGACACTTTTGATGTGAAAATCCTCCAAGAGATCAAAACCACATTGAGAAGAATAGCTAATAGTTAGGTCTGGGACTCTAATAGCCAAAAGGGCACAAATCCCTGAATTTTGCCGTCAGGGAGAATTATTGGAACAATAGGGTTACTGTATAATTCCAGCCCAGTGATTTTTGAGACTAAGCAGTCTGAAACCAGAGAAGGGAAACCAGCTGCAGAGAATTCCAAGAAACATCAACATGTGTGTACTTCTTGGAGGGAAATTTCCAGTGATTTCTGGGAACATTTAGTAACTTCTGTGCTTATATATGTTTGGTGTGTAAAGGCAAGTGCTTACCCCAAAGCTATTCATTCAGAAATTGACACAGTGAGTCTTTCTATTTTTGTTTAAAAGAGTATCCCATTTTTTCCTGATTTATAAAAATAGAAGCTAAAAAAAAATACCACATGCTGTCATAAAAAATTTGAAAAACACAGAAAAATATACATGAGTTGCAATTAATTAGTTATGACAGGTACTCATACAATAAAATCATTGCATATTCAATAGATAACGGCATGGCTATTAATGGTCATGGTTTGATGCAACAAAATTGTAGTTCCAAACGATTTGGGTGTATCCTTAACATGTAACCGGGTTTAGAATTTTGAGGCTTTCACTCTCTTTTTTTTTTGGAGTAATAAGCCTTATGACTATTTCATGGACGACCAAATTGTCAAAGAAGTTTAGCTGTTCTCAGTGGCCCCCCGGGAAATATTTAGTCATTTCAAACTCAACATGGCTAAAAACTGAGCTCATTTTCCACTCAAATCTGAGGTTTTCCCAAGTGATGCTATTATTTTTTTCAAAGAAATGAAGTAACACTCCTTTTCTGGCTCACGAGACCTACAACATCAATGCCTCTCTCCTTCCCAACTTACTCGGGAAGATACTAATTGCTCCTTTAAACTCTCTCTAGGATTCTATCCCTTCCTCTTGTATTTTGCGACATTACCGTAGGCCCCATCAACTGGGAAGCTGTGAGTAAGGAGGATGCATTAATGTCCATCCAGCTGCCTCCATCATTCCCTCTGAAGCTCTAACACGTATTTACGTTTCATCAGCCCTTTTTCTAAAATGTGTGAAACTCCTCCTTGCAGATCTAAATTCTTTGGCCTCATGACATCCATCTAACAGCTATTATCTACTCTGTGCAAAGCACTGTGTTGGCAGGAAGGATACAATGACGCACTGAACAGACAAGCTTCCCTGCCCCATGGTGCCACAGTCTAGTCGAGGGGACAGACGACAAAATGAACAACAAAATAATTGTGTAACTTGTGCCAAGTGCCTGAAGGAAACGACCAGGGTGCTGGGCCCGAGAACCACAGGGGGTGAGCGGTCACTGGTGGCTAGGCGATGGGTAGATTGGCAGGGGGTGGGTGGTGAGAGAGGAAGTGGGGCGATCAGTAAAGATGCCGCTGCCATTGGGCAGCTAATGATGATGGTTTGGATTAAGGTGGTGGCAGTGAAGGGAGATGACACAAAGGGGTAGGGGAAGGGCTGAGTCAAAGATCACGTCCAGCTTTCCGGCTTATTTGTTTTTAATATTTTTAAAATAGGTTTAAATATTAATATTAATTTATAGTAATATATTAATTCAATATTAATATAATATTAATTGTTTTAATATTAATAATGTGTTTTTAATATTTATTTTGAGAGAAAGAGCAGGGCAGAGCGAGAGAGAGGTAGAGAGAATCCCAAGCTGGCTCCACACTGTCAGTGCAGAGCCTGACACAGGGCTCGATCCCACAAACCGTGAGGTCATGACCCCAGCCAAAATCCAGAGTCAGATACTCGGTCAACTGAGCCACCCAGATGCCCCCAGTTTTCTGGTTTAAACAATTGGGTGCATGGTAGTGACAGTTCTGAGATGAGGAATATGAGACAACAGTAGATCTGGGAATTGAAAGCAACAGTTCCATACTGGATCTAAACCAATCATCTAAGAAGGAAGAGAAACCAGCCCCAGAAGCGCTACAGAAACATGCACGAGGGAGCAGGCTCCCAAGACCCTCCCTTCAAACCCAGTTCTCCCAGGGAGAACCCAATCCTTTGGACAACCAGTGGCTGAACAATCCTCATCCTAGCTGGGGATCCAGACCAGAATGGCTTTGACTTTGGTCTGTTGACTTATCTTCTATGGCCTGCAGGGGAGAAAGAACCTGGCCACACTTCTTCCCCAGCAGTGCCTGCTCCTCATCCATCCCTGCTGTAAGCAGGAGGAGCAGAGAGAAGGGGTTTTCTTCTGAAACCCCCCCATCGGGCAGTGGCACCCTCTTTCTTTTTAAATTATTTTTATTTATTTTGGGGGGGAGGGGCAGAGAGAGAGAGAGAGAGACAGAGAGAGAGAGAAGGAGAGAGAGAATCCCAAGCAGGCTCCACACTGTCAGTGCAGAGCCCGATGCAGGGCTCACACTCACAAAATGTGAGATCATGACCTGAGCCAAAATCAAGAGTCAGACGCTCAACTGACTGGGCCACCCAGGCGCCCTGTACCCTCTTTCTTTTTAAGAGAGTGGGAGAGAACACATGCATGTGGGGGAGGGACAGAGAGAGAGAGATTGAAAGAGAAAATCCCAAAAGGCTCTGTGCTCAGCGCAGGGCCCAATGTGGGGCTCGACCTCACCACCATGAGATCAAGAGTTGGATGCTAAACCGACAGCCACCCAGGCGCCCCCTTATGGCACCTTCTTTAGACTCTCTGCAGAATAGAAAGAAGGGGAACTCCTCCCTCCCATCCTTCCAAGACTGGGATCGCTTCTAAGAGGAAGTATTACCCGCCCCCAAGTTCCTGTCAATCAGAAGAACCTTGACCTGCTTCTCTCTGATCTGGAGGGTACACTCTACCTGCTACAAGCAGAGAGAGGCAGAGTCGGCCTTCCACTGGTCACGGCCATCCTGACACTGAGTCCTGGCATCCTTCTAGTCCAGCACTGTGAGGCAGGGCCTGTCCCCTGGGTGTAGGGCCTCTGGCTGACGGCTCCTTGCCCGCTTCCAAGCAGCCCTCCCTGGACAAGCTGAACCAGATCTGTGTCCCGGGCAGTCGCATGTACTGTGTGGCCTGTGGAACCTGCTCCTAGCTGGCTACTCTGACCTCAGCCACCAGGGTGAGGCCCTTAACTTCCTGGAGAGAGATATGCCTGCTAGGGCTTCCGGCCTTTTCGTTTCAGCTTCCCAGAACGTGCACACTGTGTTCTCCGAGGCCCAGTGCTCGGTCTACCCGGAGACCACAGGTGCTGCCTGCAGGTGGGGCAGACTTCTGTTTTCAGGGCACAGCTCCCTCTTGCCCAGAGCAGTCCTTCTGGGCAAGTCTCCTGTCTCGAAGACAGGAACATTTGCCACCCACATACTCCTGCTTGGTGCTCCCAAGCCTCCTGGCCACTGACTCCATCTAGATGCAACTGTGGGCAGACCCCTCATCATGAGGACTCTCAAATCCATATGGGTGACCCAGAAGGATACCCATGCCTCCTGACCACGTGACCAGGACCAGGCCATGAAGTCCTAACCTTGACTGACCTCCCGCTTTATGACGTTTGAACTTTGAACTTGACTATTCAAGAAATTAAAAAAAAAAAAAAAAAAAGGAAAAATATTACATGCTCCTGGATAGGAAGAACAAATATTGGTAAAATGTCAATACTACCCAAAGCAATCTACATATTCAATGCAATCCTTATCAAAATAACACCAGCATTCTTCACAGAGCTAGAACAGTCCTAAAATTTATATGGAACCAGAAAACACGCTGAATAGCAAAAGCAATTTTGAAAAAGAAAACCAAAGCAAGAGGCATCACAATCCTGGACTTCAAGCTGTATTACAAAGCTGTAATCATCAAGACAGTATGGTACTGGCACAAAAACAGACACTCAGATCAATGGAACAGAATAGAGAACCCAGAAACAGACCCACACACATATGGCCAACTAATCTTCGACAAAACAGGAAAGATTATCCAATAAAATAAAGACAGTCTCTTCAGCAAGTGGTGCTGGGAAAACTGGACAGCGACATGTAGAAGGAACCTGGACCACTTTCTTACACCAGACACAAAAATAAACTCAAAATGGATGAAAGACTTAAATGTAAGACAGGAAGCCATCAAAATCCTCAAGGAGAAAGCAGACAACAACCTCTTTGACCTTGGCCGCAGCAACTTCTTACTCACCATGTCTCTGGAGGCAGGGGAAACAAAAGCAAAAATGAACTATTGGGACCTCATCAAAATAAAAAGCTTCTGCCCAGTGAAGGAAACAATCAGCAAAACTAAAAGGCAATCGACAGAATGGGGGAAGATATTTGCAAACGACATATCAGATAAAGGGTTAGTATCCAAAATCTATAAACAGCTTCTCAAACTCAACACCCAAAAAACAAATAATCCAGTGAAGAAATGGGCAAAAGACATGAATAGACACTTCTCCAAAGAAGACATTTAGATGGCCAACTGGCACATGAAAAAATGCTCAACATCACTCATCATCAGGGGAATACAAATCAAAACCACAATGAGGTACCCCCTCACCCCTGTCAGAATGGTTAACATTAACAACTCACGCAACAACAAATGTTGGTGAGGATGCGGACGGAGAGGATCTCTTTTGCATTGTTGGTGGGAATGCAAGTTGGTGCAGCCGCTCTGGAAAACAGTATGGAGGTTCCTCAAAAAGTTAAAAATAGAACTACCCTACAACTCAGCAATTGCACTACTAGGTATTTATCCAAGGGATACAGGTATGCTGTTTTGAAGGGACACATGCACCCCCATGTTTATAGCAGCACTATCGACAATAGCCAAAGTATGGAAAGAGCCCAAATGTCCATTGATGGATGAATGGATAAAGAAGATGTGATATATGTATACAATAGAGTAGTACGCGGTAATCAAAAAGAATGAAATCTTGTCATTTGCAACTATGTGGATGGAATTAGAGGGTATCATGTTAAGCGAAATTAGTCAGAGAAAGACAAATATCGTATGACTTCATTCATACGAGGACTTTAGGATAACAGATGAACATAAGGAAAGGGAAGAAAAATAATATAAAAACAGGGAGGGAGACAAAACTATAAGAGATTCTTAAATACAGAGAAGAAACAGAGGGTTGCTGCGGGGTTGTGCGAGGGGGGGATGGTCTAAATGGTAAGGGGCATTAAGGAATCTACTCCTGAAATCGCTGTTGCACCATATGCTAACTAACTTGGATGTAAATTAAAAAATAAAATAAAATAAAATAAAAAATTCCAAAAAAAAAGGAAAAGGAGAAATGTATTTTCTCTCATTCCTTTGAAGCACTTCCGTCTAGTTTATACTGGATCATCAGAACTTGGTAGTTATTTCTACTTATTGTCCTTAATTTGTGTGATGCCTTTAAACTGTGCCTTCCCAAAAAGATTGGGACTATGCTCCTGTGTGCACTCTCTCTTCTCTGTTTGCCTAGAGCTGGGAAGGCAGCGAACCCCACCCCTCGTTCCCTTCAGAGGAAAACAGCTCAGCCCCTATCTCTGGCCTTGCCCGATAGCCTCCCGGAGCCCCATGCCAGCTCTATCAGTTTTTTGCACATGGATGCCCCTGGGGGGTGAGAGGGAGGCTGGAAGGGGGAGGAAAGGTCTATGGGGCCCCTGGCCTTTAGGAGAGTAAAGTACTCAGCCCAGGATGAAGACTCAGGCTTTCAGACTTCGGACTGTGAGGGAAATGATTGTAAAAGGGTAATCATACAGGCATCTGACAGTCCATAAAGAAAACAGCAGATGACTAACAGAAATTACAGGATGGCTCCACCCTCTCGCTGAAATGGCATATTCTTTTGAACGCTCTGGGTAATTTCACAACACTTAGTGCTCTCGCTAGGAGCGGCTTTCCATCACGGAGTCTGGAAATGAGGGTAATTACGTATGTGCTTCCCATCTTCATTGCCCACTCAGATCTCCTGTGTGACCAGCCTCTTTCCCCTTTCCTTGTCCAAGTCTTCATCCCTCCAGAAATCAATTTATTCATGCAAGTGGGACAACAGTAGGCAAAGTGAGCAGGAAATAATAATAATAAATTCAATTACGCAGCATTTGAGGCTCGATTTCCAGTAAAACAAAACTTCCCGGCTTCCTCCGCCAACGCAACGCGAAAGCATTTATGTAGACACAGTGCCATCTGCTGGCGTCTGGAATCGCAGCAGCTGAGGATTCACCTTCCGCCTCCAAACCTGAACAGCTCATTTCACTCCTTCATTCAGAACACATTCACTGGGCGCTTACGTTGAGCCACGCACAATGCTAGATGATAGAGGCACAAGAAAGCATGGCACTCGCCTGTCTAGTGTGGTGGTTACACTTGGCACAAGTGAAAAATCATCTTGGGGAATTTTTTATTTATTTTAAAAAAAATTTTAATGTTTACTTATCTTTGAGAGAGAGACAGAGTGCAAGCAGGAGAGGGGCAGAGAGAGAGAGGGAGACACAGAATCCGAAGCAGGCTCCAAGCTGTCAGCACAGAGCCCGGCGTGGGGCTTGAACTCACAAACTCATGAGATCATGACCTGAGCCAAAGTCAGACGCTTAACCGACTGAGCCACCCAGGCATCTTGGGGAATTTTTTAAATAAAGACCCTTAGGGGGTGCCTGGGCGGCTCAGTCGGTTGTGCATCCAACTTCGGCTCGGGTCATGATCTCCCGGTCTGTGAGTTCAAGCCCCGCGTCGGGCTCTGTGCTGACAGCTCAGAGCGTGGAGCCTGCTTCGGATTCTGTGTCTCCCACTCTCTCTGCCCCTCCCCTGCTTGTGCTCTCTCTCTGTCTCAAAAAAAAAAAAATGAGTAAATGTTAAAAAAATTTTTTTTAAAAATAAATGAAGACCCTTAGGCTTTGCCCTGCAACAATTCTGAATTGGTGGGTCTAAGCTAGACCCCAGGAGCCTACGTTTTAAACAAGCTTTCCAGGCGATTCTGAAACAGGGAGTCCACAAATCACATGTTGAGCAGAAGTAATGCTAGAGAAGCAGATAGCGGAATCCATTAGTTTGATGTAATCTGGCAAATGCCACAACGTGTAGACAGAGTCTGCTGGGGACACAGAGAAGGGATATCTAACCAGACTGGAGAATAGAGTGGAGAAGGCTTCCCGGAAGGTAGGACTCCAGACAAATAGAAGTTGACAAGATGGAGAGGGGAGCAGAGGATCCAGACAGAGGGTGTAGCACCATCCACAAAGGCAAGAGGGCACGAAAGTGCACACAGGTTGTGTGGGATGCTGGAGAAAAGTGGGGGGGAGGGTCAGAAAGGAAGGACCTGGAATACTGAAAGCTAACTTTATCCTAAAAGCTCTGGGGAATGTGGAAACTTTCTAAGCAGGAGAATGAAGGGATCAGATCTGCATTATAGGCAAATCCCTCTGGCAGCAATACCTTGAGGATGCAGGACTAAAGAGAGGGGTGCCTTGGGGACGAAGTGGCAGGTAGGTCTCTGAGGAGACAGTAGCCCAGGGCCGAGAGGAGGGAGCAGATACGGGAGGAGCTGAGAGGGCCCAAGGATGACGCTAAGGGTTCTGGACTGGGAGGCCAGATGGCGTCATTTCCAAAGACAAAGCACACACACAGAGAGAGGGACGGGGTTGGGGAGGGCCAGAGAAGACTAGAAGAGGCACGACAGGGACAGAGGCCGTGAACAGCGTTCCTTTCTGGTGTAATTGTCACTGCCCTGCTCTACCCCTTGCCGTGTGATCTGAATTCTTCCTTAACCCCACCGTGCCTTGGCTGTGTTTCCTCTATAAGATACAGATCCTAATAGTATCTACCTCGTAGGGTTGTTGTGATAATTAAATGAATTGACACGTACAAGGTGCTTAACAAAAGTGCCTCACACGTTTAAGACTCGATCGATGTTAGCTATTATTTATGGCCAGATTCCTAACTGGTTGCGGTACATTGGGTCATGGCTCCCAATGCTTCGGTCTCTGTTTTAGAATCAAACATCCGTGTCCTTGGCTAAATGACTTTGCGGCACCTCCCGCTAGCACAGAGTACGTTCGTTCTCCCGTTCGGCATCCGTGACTCGCTCTGACCCGTGCAGTGTTAGTGACACTGTGACACAAGCAGAGGCTCTAAATATGCCGGTGAGATCTGGCTTGCTCTTTTAGGCGTGTGCAATTCACCAGCTACAACCTTGTTTGCCACCGGTTCTGGAATGATGAACACCAGAGAGCAGACCCCTGGCTGGACGCACAGCCTCAGTTGGGGGAGGGGAGGGCACCCAACCCACAGGCTTGTGAGCAACAAAATAAATGAGATACGAATGCTGTCGTTACAGAGCACTATTGCAGCAACTGCTAATTAATCCACTGATACAGGAAAACACTTTCTGGCCAATTTTTTAACACTTACTCAGAGACTATGATGTCTCGACACTAGGCTGCTCAAAGGACACAGCACAAGGTGCCCGGGTACTTTAGGTTTCTGACAATACGCCAGGCCTTCCCAGCCTGGGTGGTTCAGTCGGTTAAGCGTCGGACGTCAGCTCAGGTCATGATGTCGCAGTCCTGTGAGTTCGAGCCCCGTGTCAGGCTCTGTGCTGACAGCTCCGAGCCTGGAGCCTGCTTCGGCTTATGTGTCGCCCTCTCTCTCTCTGTCTCTCAAAAATAAACACTAGAAAACGTTTTTGTTTTTGTTTTTTAAAAAGCAATCGTTATAGAGGTTTCCCAACTTGCAGTCACTGAGAGGTTACTTCGGGTGCCTTCACATCCACCAGAAGAGGTACTGAGCCGGAAAAGAGGCAGGTGGGCAACCCACTTCTGCTTACACCCTTCCTTCCCCTTGGCCAAGCTCAACTCATGGCCCTGACCACAGAGTGACCCAACAGAAAGCTAAGTTTAATTAGAGGCTTGAAACACAGAAGTGGGCCCAACTTGACCTCCAAACGTCCTAAGAGCAGCAGCGTCTGCAAGGCCATTCGCTGTGTGGAAAGGACCCACAGGAGCCAGCAGATCTTCTTTCCCTTTATCTGCGAGTGTTTGGGTCTTTGTCCGTCCCTCAGGTGTCCCTGACAACCCTGCTTTAGTCTAGACAGCAGAGTGGAGAGAGCACTGGGTCAGGAGTCAAAAGAAAAAAAAAAAAAAGTTCTGCTGACTGCTTGTCTGACATTTGAGTAAATCACTTAAACTGGCTGCCTCTCTGTTTTCCGTCTGTAAAATGGGGATGATAGGACCTGCTCCCAGGTATCACCTAGTTGTCATAAGGATAAAATGAAAATATGCTTTCAAAACTGTAAAATGAGGTGCATCTGGCCGGCTCAGTTGGTAAAACGTGAGACTCTTGATCTTGAGGTCACGCGTTTGAGTCCCGTATTGAGGGTGGAGATAACTTAAAAATTAAAAAGAATTTTAAAAGGTACATATTTATTTAAAAAACTATAAAATGGGGCACCTGGTGGCTCAGTCGGTTAAGCACCAGACTTCGGCTCAGGTCATGATCTCACGGATTGTGAGTCTGAGTTCCGCGTGGGGCTCTGTGCTGACAGCTCGGAGCCTGGAGCCTGCTTCAGATTCCGTGTCTCCCTCTCTCTCTGCCCCTCCCCTCCCCTGCTCTCTCTCTCTCTCTCTCTCTCTCAAAAATACATAAACATTAAACATTTTTTTAAAACTGTAAAATGAAGTAATACGTCCTAGCACCAGGAGCTTCAATGTGGGGGGCTCGGGGAGTTAGGAGCAGGAAGAATAATACGGAAATGGCGCCCCCTGCTGTGCATCTCAGGAACTGCCCCACACCACCAGGAGCAGGCTTCGTGCCCAGCGGGGAGTCCGAGGCTCAGGCATCGCCAGGTTTCCTCCTACTTCATGTTCTCTTTATCAGTTGCTTTATGAGTTTCCTCCTTGTTTAAATTCCCCACCCCTGTCTCTTCCCTCGGGTTTGACTTCAGTCTGAACACGGGATCGTCACAGCCACTTAGAATTCTCCCCCTGAGCCCTCATCATTTCTTCTCTTTCTTTTAAAGTTTATTTCTCTATTTTGAGAGAGAGAGAGAGAGAAAATCCCAAGCAGGGGTCGGAGCTGTCAGCACAGAGCCCAGAGAGGGGCTCAAACGCACAAACCGGGAGATCATGACCTCAGAGGAAGTCAGATGCTTAACGGACCGAGCCACCCAGGCGCCCCAGCTCCGATCATTTTTTATCCCACTGCGGGGCTCCATTCCTCACTGTGGGCCTCTCCTGTTTAGGACAGATTAAGTTCTAACAGAGTTCGTCTTTTCCTGTTTGGCTCATCAGTTAGTACTTGCTGAGAAATAAATATTTTTCACCTGCTCATCCACATACTCTGTGCTGTTTTCCAGACAGTGAATTACAAGCCCAAGGCGAGACTGCCAAGAGCGTTTGTCTCGAGGGTCCTTTCTGCACAGGGTTTTGTTGGTTTTCTTTTGTTTTTGTATTAAGCACCAAGAGCCAAGGACCGGGTTGTTCCTGAAACCCTTCTTCCCATTATGCAAAGCCTCACGGTGCCCCAAGGCATCACAGTTCCATCTACTGGGACAAATTTGAGTAATTAACTTTTTAAAAGTTATCTGCTACCTGATAGTATCTTAATGTGCTAACACACTTGTCTTTTAATAGCAATCTTTAAAATCTTGAGCCAAAGACTGGGGGTGGAGAGATTAAAAAAAAAAAAAAAAGAAAGAAAGAGAATGTCCACTTCTAATAAAAAGATTTGCCTAAAGAGATTATTACACATTTACACAAAGAGCCCTACATTTACACAATGATAAAGTGTTCCCATTTTACTAAGAGCCTCACCGCCTGCTTGGAGGCCGTGTGATCACCGCTTACTGAGCAGAGGGAGGCCCAGCAAGGTTTCGTATTCGCTCAGGTCTGTAGAACCAGGCCTAGGACTCAACTCTTCTGCTGTGCCCCCCATTCTTCTGAAGAGAATATTTGATGAGGCAGAGGCTGCAAATACTGACTGAAAAGAGATATTGATAATTGAAAAGAATTGTTCACAGATTAAAATTTTCCTTCAATTACTATTATTTGGTATTACTGTTCACAGCAGTCATTACTACCCTCTTCTGCTCTCCAGAAGGAAGACTCCAGAGTGTAGAGGTTTTGCTGTGTTGATCGCTATGTTCCTGAAACCATGGCTGACCTTCCGTAAGTACTAATTGAAACAAGCAAACAAAAAAATGAATCAATATGAATAATAAAAAGGTGATGTTATCAATTACGCCTCAGTAAAGCTGAAAAAAAAATACACTGAGAAAAATCCACTGCCCTTATTTTATTCTTTGTAAGTGAAGTTATGGGGGCGCCTGGGTGGCTCAGTAGGTTGAGCATCCGACTCCTGATTTCAGCTCAGGTCATGCTCCTAGGGTCGTGGGGTCAAGCCCCGCATCAGGTTCTGAGCTAAGTGTGGAGCCTGCTTAAGATTCTCTCTCTCTCTCTCTCTCTCTCTCTCTCTCTCTGCCCCTCTCCCCTGCTACACACACATTCTCTCTAAAATAAGTAAACAGATAAAATAAAGTGAAGTTATGTTAGATTGGATTTGTTTTATTCTATGACTGGATAAAAAGTATATAGATTCATTACAGCGTTTTCAAATGAAACAGAAAAGTGAAAAAACAAATGAACACGTCACACGCATTAGGACGGCACGCACAGAACAGAGGCCATGGGAGGACAGGTGAGAAAGCGGCCGTGTGCAAGCCCAGAGGAGGGCTCTCACCGGACGTCAATCCTGACGACACCTTGATCTGGGACTCTCAGCCTCCAGAGCTGTGAGAAAACAAAAAGTAAAGCCTCTCAGTCTGTGGCATTTTGTGGCCACTGGAGCAGACAAATACAGGATACGCTTCTCCTGTATAGGTTCTCCTGAAATACAGGTTGCATTTCTGTTGGGTAAACACCTATGAGAGAGATTCCTTGGTCTTATGGTAGGTGTGTATTTAACTTGACAAGAAATTGCCAAACTGTTTTCCAGAGTCGCTGCATCATTTCGTGTTGACATCAGCTGTAGTTGCCCCACATCCTCGTCAATATTCGGTGTTACCTGGTGAGGCCTTTGCTTTTTTGTTTTTTGTTTGTTTTAATTTTAGCTATCCTGGTGGGATATACTGATATCTAATTATGGTACTATTTTACATTTTCCTTTTCTTTTTTAATTTTTTTTTTTTTTTTTTTTGAGAGAGAGACAGAGAGCGAGAGAGAGATCAAGTGGGAGAAAGGGCCAGAGGGAGAGACAGAGAGGGAGAGAGAGATCCTCAAGCAGGCTCCATAATGAGCAGGACTCAATCCCACCATCCTGGGATCATGACCTAAGCCAAAATCAAGAGTCCAGTGCTCAGTCAACTGAGCCATCCAGGCACCCCTACATTTTCCTGATGATGTTAAGCATCTTTCCTACATGTGCCTACATGTTAATCATAGGTCTTCTTTGATGATGTATTTGTTCACATTTGTTTCCCTTTTTGTTATCAGGTTGTGTTTTGTTATTATTGAGGTGTTAAGGGGTCTTTATCTATCCTAGGTATAAGCATTTCATTCAGTATATGTTTTGCAAAGATTTTCTTCCAGTCTGTCTTGCCTTCATATTTTCTGAACATTGTCTTTCAAAGGGCCTAAGTTTTTAGTTTTTATTTATTTATTTATTTATTTATTTATTTATTTATGTTTATTTTTGAGAGAGAGAGGGAGAGAGAGAGAGAGAGAGGGAGAGAGATGCGTGTGTGCATGAATAGGGGAGGGACAGAGGCAGAGGAAGACACAGAATCCGAAGCAGGCTCCAGGCTCCGAGCTGTCAGCACAGAGCCCGATGCGGGGCTCAAACCCATGAACTGTGAGATCATGACCTAAACCGAAGTCGGATGCTTAACCGACTGAGCCACCCAGGCACCCAGCTAAGTTTTTATTTTTAATAAAGTCTAATTTATAAGGTTTTTCTGTTATGGTTCATGCTTTCTGGGTTCTAAGAAATCTTTACCTAAAAAAAAATGACAAAGGTTTTCCCCTACATTTCTGTCAGAAGTTTTATAGTTTTTTGAAAGTTTATTTGAGAGAGACAGAGACAGAGCACACAAGCGGGGGAGGGGCAGAGAGAGAGGGAGACAGAATCCCAAGCGGCCTCTGCACTCCTAGTGCAGAGCCCGATGTGGGACTCGAACCCACGCACTGTGAGGTCATGACCTGAGCTGAAATCAAGAGCCAGATGCTTAACCAACTCAGCCACCTAGGCGCCCCCAAAGTTTTATGATTTTTAACTTTTACATTGAGGCGTATGATCCACTTTGAATTAATTACGGCACATGATGAGAGGTAAGAATTGAGTTCATGTTTTTCCACAAGGATATCCTATTATTCTAGCAACATTATTATTTTTTGTAAGTAATCTCCACACCCAACATAGGGCTCAAACTCACAGCCCCAAGATCAAGAGTTACATGCTCTACTAACCGAACCACCCAGTCGCTCCTCTAGCAATATTGTTTAAAAGACCATCCTTTTCTTCTTTGTCAAAAATGAATTGACATTATTATATGTAAGTCTATTTCTGGACTCCCTATTCTGTCCCATCCATATGCCTATCTTTACATCAACACCACGCTGTCTTAATTACTATAGCCTTACAGTAAATCTTGAAATCTGGTAAAGTTCCCCATTCCTATTCTTTCTTAAGTTTGTTTTGGCTGATCTAGATTTTTTCTATTTCTCCACAAATTTTAGAATAAACCCATCAATTTCTATTAAAAAAAAACAAAAAAACAACAAACCCAAACAACCTACTGATATCATGACCAAGACTATGTTAAATCTATAGATGATTTGGGGGAGAATTGACATAACAATAATGAGTTTCTATGCATAAACATGATACATCTAACCATTTATTTAAGTCTTCTATAATTTTTCTTGGAAATATTTTGTAATGTTCAATATTCGGTCTTTGCATTCAGTTAGATTTACCCCTAATATTTATTTTAATGTTACTACAGGGGCACAACGGTGGCTTAGTCTGTTGAGTGTTGGACTTCAGCTCAGGTCACGATCTCATGGTTCATGAGTTCGAGCCCCACATCAGGCTCACTGCCGTCAGCCGGTTAGCACAGAGCCCGCTTTGGATCCTCTGTCCCCCTCTCTCTCCCCTCTCCCACTTGTGCTTTCCCCAAAATAAATAAGTATTTTTTAAAAATATTACTTCAAATGGCATTTTAAAAGCTTTTTATTTATTTATTTTTATTTTACATCTAAGTCAGTCAGCATATAGTGCAACAACGATTTCAGGAGTAGAACACAGTGATTCATCCCCTATGTATAACACCCAGTGCTCATCTCAAGTTTCCTCTTTAATGCCCCTTGCCCATTTAGCCCATCCCTCCACCCACAACCCCTCCAGCAACCTTCAGTTTGTTCTCTGTATCTAAGAGTCTCTTATGTCTTGTCCCCCTCCCTGTTTTTATATTATTTTTGCTTCCCTTCCCTTCTGTTCATCTGTTTTGTGTCTTAAATTCCACATATGAGTGAAATCATATGATGTTTGTCTTTCTCTGACTAATCTCACTTAGCATAATACCCTCTAGTTCCATCCACGTTGTTGCAAATGGCAAGATTTCATTCTTTTTGATTGCAAAAACTTTTTATTTGAAATGGTCTGTTGCTAGTGTATAGAAATACCATTGTTTCTCTGAATCTTGCAACTAGAACTCATTAGTTCTAGTGGCTTTTTAAATTTTTTTTTAACGTTCATTCATTTTTGGGGGGGGGGGAGAGAGAGAGAGAGAGAGAGGGAGAGAAACAGAGCGTGAGTGGAGGAAGGGCAGAGAGATCTAGTAGCTTTTTTGTAGATTCCTTAGGATTTTTCACATACAGCCCCATTTGTGAACGAGACAGTTGTGTTTCTTCCTTTCCAGTCTTCCTTGCCTTATTGCACTGACCAGCACCTCCAGAACAATGTGAAAGAGACACGATGAGGGTAGACATCTTTGTCTTGTTCCTTACCTTCGGAAGAATATATTCACCATTAAGTATGATGTTAGCTTTAGGCTTGTTTTCTTTTGTTCTGTATGCTTTGGTATCTTGTTAAATCCTGCTGTGACTCAGAACATGGTCACTGTAAATATCTCACATGTGAATGAAAAGAACATTATCTATCTATTGAGATCTCCTACATTTTCTCATTTTAACACTTCCCCACATGTCTTATATGCGTATTACATTAACATCTTAGAGTTATATCACCCCAATAGATCATATATATATATATATTTTTTTTTTTTAATTAACTTTGTTTACATCTTGGAAAACTTTAGTTATCAGTATAAAAAGGCTTCCTCATTCTGCTTTCTTCCTCCTTCCTTCTGAATGCCATTAGGTGGCATTTCATCATACGGATGGACCACACTTGACTTAACCAGTGTATCCCACTTTGAGGGGTATTTTTTGTTTTGGGAGTTTTGTTTTTTAATCAGGAAGGCAAATTTCTCTCTCTCTCTTTTTTTCCCTTTTCTTCTTCTTTTTAACCTTTTGACCCCTTTCATTTCTCCCACTCTCCACCCTTGCCTCTGGCAGCTATCAGCAGTCTGTACTCTGTATCCAGGAGCTTGGCTTGTTGTTGATGTTGTGTGAGATTCCACATAGAAAAGAGAAGCATGGTATTTGTCTCTCTCTGACTTATTTCACTTAGCATAATGCCCTCAAAGTCCATCAATGTTGCAGTAAATGGCAAGGATTTATTCTTTTTTTTTTTTTTTTTTTTTTTTTTAACATTTATTTTTGAGACAGAGAGAGACAGAGCATGAACGGGGGAGGGGCAGACAGAGAGGGAGACACAGAATCTGAAACAGGCTCCGGGCTCTGAGCTGGCAGCACAGAGCCCAACGCGGGGCTCGAACTCACAGACTGTGAGATCATGACCCGAGCTGAAGTCGGACGCTCAACCGACTGAGCCACCCAGGCGCCCCAGGATTTATTCTTTTTGATGGCTAAGTAACATTTCTTGGTATATACCACATTCCATTGCCTACACCACAATTTCCTTATCCATTCATCCATCGATGGACAATTAAGTTGTTTCCATATCCTGGCTATTGTAACTAATGCTGCAATGAACATGAAGGTCCACGTATCCTTTCGAATTAGGGTTTTCGTTTTCTTCTGACCAATACCCAAATGTGGAGTTGCCGGATCGTACGGTAGTTCTATTTTTAATATTTTGAGAAAACTCCATAGTGGTTTTCAGAGTGGCTGAGCCAATTTACATTCCCACCAGTGAGGCACGAGGGTTCCCTTTTCTCCACATCCCCGCCAACATTTACTGTTTCTGGTCTTTAGCCATTCACTTTACAGCCATTCTAACAGGTATGGGTGGTATCTCACCAGGGTTTTGATTTGCACTCCCCTGACGATTAATGATGTTGAGCATCATTTCATGTACCTGTTGGCCATCTGTATGTCCTCTTTGCGAAAGTGAAATTCCATTGTATGAATATACTACATTCTGTTTATCTATTCATCTGTCGAAGGAGGTTTGAGTTGTTTCCACCTTTTGGGTATTATGAACGATGTTGCTGTAAACACTCACGTCCAAGTTTTTGTGTAGACCTAAGTTTTCCGTTCCCTGGGGTATATACCTAGCATTGGAACTGGGTCATATGGTAACACTATGTTTCATTGAGAAATCGCCGGATTGTTCTAAAATTACTGCACCATTTTACATTTCCACTGGAAGTGCATGAGAATCCCAGTTCCTCCACATCTTCACCAACACTTGTGTGATCTGACTTCATTGTAACCTTCTTACTTTCCAACTTTTCTTTTTCCCTACCTCCTTCACTCACTTCTCTATTTCCTCCCCTCATTTGGACAAATCTTCAGAATTTCTTTTCTTTTTAAATATTTTGTAACACATTCATTTTTGAGAGACAGAGCATGAGTGGGGAAGGGGCAGAGAGAGAGGGAGACACAGAATCAGAAGCAGGCTCCAGCCTCTGAGCTGTCAGCACAGAGCCCCATGTGGGGCTCAAACCCACGAACCACAGGTTCATGACTTGAACTGAAGTCAGACACTTAACCGACTGAGCCACCTTGGCGCTCTTAACTCTTCAGAATTTCTAATATTACTGAGACCCTAAAATAGTTCCACCCGGGAACCCTTTCCCTCGTATTAGATCCTAAACTTCTCTTCAGTTAAAGTCGCTACCGGCCTCTAACTCATTTCTACTATGCGCATTTTTGGATTTCTAATCCTCAACAGCCAAGCCCCCATCTAAATGCACTGCGCCCTGTGTTTCTGATCTCAGGGTTTGAAAAGAATTTTCAAAGTTTCTTAGTCTTGTTCATTTTATGAAAGAAGGATGTGGAGAGAAGACTGAATAAAAAGAAGGTGGGAAATAAGAGAAGGGAAGCAGAGGGAGGAGATAGGAGGGAAGCACCAAGCTTATGCCTGACATTTTACATAATCTTTTTCAAATCTCACAGCGACCCCAAAAGATTGGTGTTACCTTTCCCCTGTTTCAAAAATAAGGGGACTGAAGCTAAGAGAAGTTAATTATTTTGTTTGAGGTCCCCCAACCTGTGAGAGTCGAACTTAGCTACTTGCAACTACAAATCCCGTGGTCCAGGAAACTCGAATTTCAAGGAGAAGAATGACCCTCATGGGTGTATGATTACCTTATTCCTCGGTCCTGGGACAGACATACCCTGGATGGACCACGGTTCCAGCAGTGAAGGGGGATTATTAGGAGAATAACACAGTGTCTTGTTTCTGAAGGGAAGTCAGTGCTGTGATGGGAGTAGTTTTGTCTCAAAGGACAGGAGATGCCTCTGGCTAGGAGAAAATAGGCTGGGAAGTATGTCCCTCCAGCAAGGTTATGGTATTTGTCACCTGGAAGGAACTCCAGAGTTAGATATGTGAGACAGTATAGAAAATTCCAGGAGGAAACTTCAGACATGGGTTACCTCAGAGCAAAGGAAGCTACTCATATTTCTACAAATTATTCAAAGAGCAGTAGCGGGTGCCTGGGTGGCTCAGTTGGTTAAGCAGCTGACTTCAGCTCAGGTCATGATCTCACAATTCGTGAGTTTAAGCCCCGCCTCAGGCTCTGTGCCAACAGCTCGGAGCCTGGAGCCTGCTTTGGATTGTGTGTGTGTGTGTGTGTCTCTCTCTGCCCCTCCCCTGCTCGCACTGTATCTCTCTCTCAAAAAATAAATAAACATTAAAAAAAGATAAAACAAGATCAGTAGCAATTTATAAAAATAGAACAAGGTCATTACACAACCAAGTTCATTTGTTTCATTTTTGCCTTTGACTTATAGGTCTTGCTTTTGAAAATATTTTTGAAAAATTAAATCTTGTTGCATAACTAACAAAGTCAAACCGTTACACCATAATCAGAGAGAAGTCTGATCTCCGTCTCTATCTCTGTTCCATTCCTCCCCCTAGAGGTAATCAGCATTTTTTGTTTTTTAATTTGTTCTTTTAACTTTGTTTTTATTTTATCTTTCTATTTCAATTTCTTTCTTTCTTTTTCTTTTTTTTTTTTTTTTTTTTTTAAGTAATCTCTGTGCCCACGGTGGGGCTCGAACTCATGACCCTGAGTTGCATGCTCTACTTACTAAGCCAGCCAGGGACCCCTTATGTATTTTTAAAAAATATATAAGGTAGGGGCGCCTGCCTGGTTCAGTCAGTGGAGCATACAATTCTTAATCTCAACGTTGTAAATTCGAGTCCCACGTTTGTTGGGTGTAGAGATTATTAAAAGATGAAATCTTAAAATACGGGATACTCATTTCCTCTTCCCCTTTTAGTTAAACGGTAGTATATTACCTTAGTTTGGCAATCCTGCTTTTTTCCACTGGATATCATGTCATAGCAGTACATAGAGGTATTTCTTACTTGTTTTTACAGCTATGTACTAATTCTAGTATGTGAATGGGTCCTAGTTTATGAAAGCATTCTGTGATGGATGATCGTTGAAGTTGTTTCCACTTTTTTGGTTTTGCAAACAGTGGTCACTGAGTAACCTTATGCATCTTTTTGTATTTTTGTCAGTGGATCTTTAGGCTTGAGGCCTAAAAGTGGGATATTTGGATCGACAGGTTAATATCTATGCAATTTTACTAGATAGTGCCAAATTCCCCTCGCCCTGGATTATACCATTTTTGCGTTCCCACCAGCAAAAAATTAAAGTGCTTGTTTCCTGACTGCTTTGTCAACACGTTTTGCCGTCTAAACTTTTACATTTCTGCCAATCTGAGAGTGGGGAATAGTATCTTCGTGCAGTTTTCATTTGCATTTCCTTTAAGTGTGACTGTACATCTTTTCACATATTTAAAGGTCCTTTATTTTCATTATTGTGTGTGTGTGAATTGTGTGTGTATATCTCCTATTTTCCACAAAGTGATGGTTTTCCTTTTCTTCTCCAAGTGATGAAGCCCTTCGTCTATTTATGAAGGATACTGATGGTGATGTGCTGAGAGCCCGCCTACAAGCGCCGATTGTTAAATCGTCAGGAATTTTGTGACCCAGCTGATGTCACATGGGTACAGGTGAGCGCATTTTGGCAACTTAAAATCTACTGTGGTGGGAGGGTTTACACGATGGCGACTGGCAAAGACTGTGAACCAGGAGTCCTCCTTGTTCTCCAGAACACAATCAGACAACATTAATCCTTTGTACGTCGGAAATACCTATCGCAGTTTTTAACTTGTCTTTTTATTTTGCTTATGATGTGTTTCGCTAATGCAAAAATTTTATTGTCACTGTTGTTTTGTATAGTCCAAATTTCAGTCTTTTCCTTAATTGCCTCCGGATTTTGAGTTCAGGAAGTTTCCCCAATTCCTTAATTACGGAGGAATCCGCTCTTACTTCCTTCTAGTAAGTATACAGCTTTGTTTCTTTAAAAAGTTTTTAAATCTTTGACCCATCCGGAATTCATCTTGTGTAGAGAAACGGATATGACTGTCTGGCTACCTATTTACCCCAATACTATTTACAAAGAAGGACTTTTTCCTCCATTGATTTCAGATGCGACCTTTATCACATATTAAATTTCCAGATGCAATTATGTTTGGATTTTCTACTCTGTTTCATTGATCTATGTATTCATGTCCCAATACCATCATCTTATTGTACAAGCTTACAATGTTTTTTTAAAAATTTTTTTAATGTTTATTTACTTTTAAGAGAGAGACGGAGTATGAGTGGGGGAGGGCAGAGAGAGAGAGGGAGACACAGAATCCGAAGCAGGCTCCAGGCTCCGAGCTGTCAGCACAGAGCCTAATGTGGTGCTCGAACCCACAAACCCTGAGATCATGACCTGAGCCCGAGTCAACCGCTTAACCGACTGGGCCGCCCAGGAGCCCCAAGTTTTATAATGTTTTAATGACTGGTAGGGCTGGCCTCATTTTCTTCTTTCTCAGAGCTTTCCCAAATATTCTCATTGATTTAATTTTCCAAGGCTCCTTCTTCTGTTGCTTTTGCAAAGTGTTTTAAAAAAAATATGGGCTTGGGCCGCCTGGGTGGCTCAGTCGGTTAGCGTTCAACTTCGACTCAGGTCATGATCTCACAGTTCACGAGTTCAACCCCGCAATGGGCTCTGTGCTGATAGCTCAGAGCCTGGAGCCTGCTTCGGATTCTGTCTCCCTCTCTCTCTACCCCTCCCTCACTCTCGCTCTGTCGCTCTCTCAAAAATAAACAAACATTTTAAAAAACAACAACAACATGGCCTTGTATTTTCTGACTTCTGCCTCCTCTGTAGGGTCCATAACCCTACTTTAGTTGAGACCTTCTCTTTCTTTTTCCCCTGATGTTCTTGTCCTGGATAAGGTGAATTCTACTCACAGACGTTTCCTCGGACAGAAAGCATTATGTAAACTTCATCTAGCATTGTGAATCACTAATTCTGTTCCTGAGTAGCTATGGGATCTGGGGGCAAAACCATCTCCAGATTTTTTCAACTATACATTGAAAATAAAAAATAACCTATTTCATAGGGGGTTTGTTTTGTGCAATTAGAAATAATTTTCAGGCAGTTCTCAGTCCTACCTGTCAGTAGAATTTGACTCACTTAATTACTCCCTCCTTGGAACACAAGTGGCTACTTCCAGCTGACCCCACACTCACCCTAACTTACCTTCCCCCTCAGGCTCCCTCAGTGTTGCCTCCTCAGCCTAGAAAGTGGGGGGACTCCAGAACTCAGATTTCAGACCTCTTCTCCTCTCATCTAAATTCACTCCCCTAGTGAGTTTATACTATCTTCAGAATTTAAAGGATGACTCCCGGGGGCCTGGGTGGCTCAGTCGGTGACACGGTTACACGTCAGATTCTTGGTTTCGGCTCAAGTCCTAATCCCAGGGATAGAACCCGATGTCAGGCTCCTCGCTGAGCACGGAGCCTGCTTGGGATTCTCTCTCTCTCTCTCTCTCTCTCTCTGCCTTTCCCCTGTAATCCCCCCCCCCAAATTTAAATAAATAAACATTCCCAAATTTTGTATCTCCAGCCCAGACCTGCACTACATACTCAAAATCTGTACACCTAACTGCTTCCTTATCAACTCCCACTGGACGTCTCAAAGATATTACCACTTTAATGTATCCCAAAACAACTCTAATATTCTCCCCCAAACCTGTTTCCCTTGCGGTCCTCCCAATCATCTCAGTTAATGACAATTCTGTTCTTCTAGCAGCTGGTGGGGGGGGGCACTTTTTGTCCACTCTCTAATCCACCTATCCCTGGGTTCATCCATGTGGCCACAAGTGGCAGTGATGAGGTCTTGGACTGGTGGGGATTCGGAGTTAACAGCCAAGAAAGAATTCTTGAGACGTCTTCAGTGCAAAAGGGTGATTTTACTGGGGCGCCTGGGTAGCTCAGTCAGTTAAAAGTCCGACTTCGGCTCAGGTCATGATCTCACAGTTTGTGAGTTTGAGCCCCACATCGGGCTCTGTGCTGACAGCCCAGGGCCTGGAGCCTGCTTCAGATTCTGTGTCTCCCTCTCTCTCTGCCCCTCCCCTACTCATGCTCTGTCTCTCTAAAATGAGCAAATGTCAAAAAAAAATTTTTTTTTTAATTTTTTTTTTTAAATGGCCATTTTATTAAAGCACAGGGATAGGATTCAAGGACAGAAAGAGCTGCACGAGGGTTGTGCAGAGTGACCAGTTATATACTATGGAGTTGGGGAGACAGAGTCAAATGGGAGGCCTCCAGAGGGACGGTGATGTGCTAAGGAGGACTCCCAGGACACCTGAGGCCTTGCCGTCTTCAAGCAAAGGTGGTTTTCCTTCTAGTGAGGCATTAACATCAGGACAGCAGGGGGTTTCTGGAGAAATGTTCCACTGTGTATGTGCCTCAAGTATTTGCCAATGGGCTGCAGGTTATAAGGAAGTTTAATCTTACCTGCAATTTCCTTCTTGCCTTTGTTCCCACATCACTGTGGACGGGAGGGTGACGTTGGGGCTCCAGGATATGAGGTTTCTGGAGATTAGGCTGTTGATAAGATTGCCTTTTTCTTGGAATTTACTAAGATATTTGTAAACTGATGGAGACTCCCGTCAGCAGGACTGGGGTCTCCATCAGTTAACTATTTGTTTTCTTTCCTCCCCTTTGTCCTTGGGCAGCCAAGGTGCCTGAGGAATGCCACCAGTACCCAACCTGGGGCGGGGGAGGGGGGTGATGCCAGCTTGTGCTTCCCCCTCGGCTCGCCTGATGCTCTCTCATCACCAGCTCAGCTTTTCCAGGCCGGAATGACTGTGACGGCCCGGCGTCCCGCCACAGGGTCTATCTCAGGCTTCTTCAGACCCTGACTTCTGCAGGATTCCTAGAAGGCAAGCCCCAGCACACAAGCCCTTCCTGAATCTCTTGTCCACGTACATCCTCTGAGGTATTACCGTGAACTCAGAGCCCTTACCGCACTAGGCCCCGCGAATGCCTGTGTATGGAGAAATGCCCCCGTTAGGCCCAGCGGCCCAGACACCTCCCACAGCTCAGCACTTACTTACTCATTTGTCATCAACGAACTTTACCAAAGCTGCAATTAGTCGACAGCTTTGTGGGGCCTGTTGATGTGACCGCAACACTCAGCTTTTTTTCTCCCCGATGACAGGATGATTCCTCTGCTGTTTTGTTTATTTGTCTAAACATTTTTTTTTTTTCTAAGCCAAACTTCCTCAAGATTTTCTTTTAGGGCCCTTTTGCAGCTAAAAGCTCAAATGTTCCCGGCGTTGGAGATTAGAAGTACTTTCTCTACACCTTCAGGTTTTCTAGTGTTTCCCCACGTGGACTTGTGCAGACTTTTCCCTTCTTTTGTCACTTCTGTTTTGTAAGTTTTCCACTCCTTTCGTTTGTGTTCTTTTTCCTTACGTAATCCCTTCCTTGGCTTTCCTTGGGTTATTTTGATGGCCTTTGTCTAACTACGTGAACTGAATGTGTAAGTCATTTGTTTTCATTCCTTTTTTTTTTTTTTTTTAATTTTTAAATGTTTATCTTTGATCTCTCTCAAAGAGAGAGAGAGAGAGACAGAGTGTGAGCGAGAGAGGGGCAGAGAGAGAGGGAGACAGAATCTGAGGCAGGCTCCAGGCTCTGAGCTGTCAGCACAGAGCCTGACGGCGGGGCTTGAACTCACGAGATCATGACCTGAGCCTAAGTTGAACGCTCAACCCACTGAGCCACTGAAGCACCCCTGTTTTCATTCTTTCTTAATCATGAATAAATATCACAAGCTATTCAATGTCTTCCTTCCTCCTTTCCTTCCTTCCTTCCTTCCTTCCTTCCTTAAAATGTTTATTTTTGAGAGTGGGGGAGGGCCGGGGGGGGGGGGGAGATACAGAATCTGAAACAGGCTCCAGGTTCTGAGCTGTCATCATAGAGCCCAATGAGGGCTCGAACTCATGAACTGTGAGATCATGACCTGAGGCAAAGTAGGATGCTTAAGAGACTGAGTCACCCAGGAGCCCCATCTAAGTGCAGTGCCTCCTACCCATTAAATGCCCCCTCCAGCCCCCCAGCCCCCACCCCGCCATCCAGTCCCCCAGCTCAGATACACTTACCCTGTGGCTGGCATTGTAGTGGACACACGTTATTTTAACAACTCATACCAATCTTCCAGGCCCGTGTTACAGGTGAAATAAGCACTCACATGTCTGTCTTGCAATGCCTGGCTGACTCAGTCAAAACAGCATGCAACTCTTGATCTCAGAGTCATGAGTTCGAGCCCCACCTTGGGTGTGGAGATTACTAAAAAGAAAAATAAGTAAACTTAAAAAAAAAAAAGTCAGTCTTGTGTTTCCTTTCCTGGAATAGAAATATTTGAACAGTTTTAAGGCTTTGCCCCCTAACCGTGCCTTCCTCCCTCCGTCCTCTAACTCAACACCCAGAGCAAATGCCATCTCTGCAAAGTAAAGGTTCCTAAAGCACTGACCACCTGATCTAACACAGCCTCCCTCCACACTTTCACACGTTCTATTTTGTTCCTAACACTGATCTCAAATTATCTTGCTCGTTTATTTGTTTCCTTGAGACGACCTGCCTCCACCACTAAACTTAAACTTCCAGGAACAGAAACTTGGTGTTGTTCAACACCGCATTGCCGAGGCTTCACTGAAGAAATACCCGTGGCATCAATGCGTTGCCGAAAGCAGAGACTGGAGCTTGTGCAGGAGCCGGCACTTCGAGACTCCGCTAAAAGTAACAACAGCTACTCTTGAATCTGAAAGCGTGATCCTGGGAGATCAGAGGCACCCCTCCACGGCTGGGACTCAGGGCACCTCACTGAATTTCGGCTGGGTGTCCCCTCCTGTGGTGGGGGGAAGGAAACGAGCCTAGTCACCCATTGTGATTCTACGCACAACAACGTACCTTAAAACCTGCGCGAAAGCAAGCGGGGAGGAGGAGCGGTCGCCCGGCCGCAGAGGAGCGGGGGAGGTGCGGGCTGGGGGTGGGGGAGGAGGGGACAGTCTGGAGACCCGGGAGAGGGGGCGAGGGGGCGCAGGGGTGGGGAGGGGCGCGAGGGAGGGCCGGGGCGGGACGGGCGCGGAGCTGGGGGAGGCCGAGGGCACGCGGGGGCGCCGACGAGACCTCCCGGGCCCGGCGGGGGCGGGGGCGGCGGCGGCGGGGGAGGGGCGGAGGCGCGGAGGCGCGGAGGCGCGCCGGCGGGGGTCGCTGAGGCCGCGGCGAGGGCCGCGCGGGCGGGGCGCGCGGGCGGGGGCGCCGGGGAGCCGCGGGGCGGGCGCTGGGGCCGGCCGGGGGCGGGCGGGGCGGCAGCGGTGGCCGTCGCCTCACTTCCGGGAGCGCCCGGGCGCCGCGCCCGCCTTCTGCCGGCCGGCCCCGCACCGCGCACCGCGCACCGCACACCGCACACCCGGACGAGCGCGCAGCCGGGCCGGACTCCCCAGGGCGCGCGGCCCGGGCCGCTCCCTCCGACCATGGGGGCGTCGGCGCGGCTGCTGCGCGCGGTCATCATGGGGGCGCCGGGCTCGGGCAAGGGCACCGTGTCGTCGCGCATCACCAAGCACTTCGCGCTGAAGCACCTCTCCAGCGGGGACCTGCTCCGAGACAACATGCTTCGGGGCACAGGTGGGAGCCCGGGCCGGAGCGGAGGCGGCGCGGGCGTGGCCCGGGTTGGGATTTGCTGGCGGGGATGCGGGTCCCGCGGAAGCTAGACCCCCGGAAACGAGACCCCCGGAAGCGAGACCCCCGGATACGGGTCCGGGTATGCGGGTGCAGGGATTACGGGCGCAGGGACGCGGACGCGGCACCCCCTCCCGCTGCCCAGCGGGGCAGATCTTAGCTGCTGAGCAATTGCGCCCCGAAGGCTCCAGCCTCCGGGGGCCGGGGGCCGCTTCCGGCGGGTTATTGGTGAAAGAGATTAGGAATTTAGGACGAGTTCGAAGTTCAAAGATCAAAGTAAACCGCTTGCTTGGTTTGTTAGAGAAGCACGTCCAGTTCCAGTCGCTGCTGCTCCCTCGGGTGCTGTGGCCTGATCTCCACGTGCCCTTTAACCTGGAGGACTGAAGTTTGACCTGAAGGGTTTGATCTTCCTTTTTTTTTTTTTTTTTTTTTTTTTTTTGTTACACTGGGATTTTCTGGTTCTGACGTTTCTTCCATAATCTGAAGGCCCGAGTATTTTTCTTAGGCTCCTTGTAGTCACAAAAATTGGCTTAGATCTTTGATACCCCAGAGATTTCTTAGACAGGAAAGCTATTCTTGGGCATAGTTATCGGAAGTTTCGTTTCTCGTGCCAGATAAATTCTGATAACTCAGTGCCAAATCCAGTCAAATTCTGTACAGTGGATGAGTTTTATGTCAGTGCAAATCATCTCTTAAGAAACCTGCTTTTATGTATTTATGTTTTATTTTTATTTACTTATCTTTTTAAAGTCAGCCCCACACCCAAGGTGGAGCCCAGTACGGGGCTTGGACTCATGACCCTGAGATCAAGACCTGAGCTGAGATCAGGAGTCAGATGCTTAACAGACTGAGTCACCCAGGCGCCCCACGAAAGGTGTTTTTAAAAAGTCAGCAGTAGGATGAGTTTTTTTTCCTCAAAGGTGTTGACCTTTGTTTTCCAAAAAACTCATTTTGAACCCTTTTTTTTTTTAAAATGTTTATTTATTTTAAGAGAGAGAGAGAGTGCACGCATGCAACGAGAGCAGGGGAGGGGCTGAGAGAGGGGGAGAGAGAATCCCGAGCAGGCTCTGCGCTGTCAGCCCAGAGCCAGTCTTGGGCCTGATCCCATGAACCATGAGATCAAGCTGAAATCAAAAGTCTGAGGCTTAACCACCTGAACCACCCAGGTGCCCCTGAACCTCCTTTTCACATTCATCTTTTTAAAGTTTTATCTATTTATTTTTGGAAGAGAGTGAGCAAGTGCTCGAGAGAGAGGGAGACAGAGAATACCAAGCAGGGGCCACACTGTTAGCAAAGAGCCCAGTTCAGGGCTGGAATTCACAGACCATGAGATCATGACCTGAGCCCATATCAAGAGTTGGATGCTGGGATGCATGGGTGGCTCAGCGGGTTGAGCACCCGACTCCAGACTAGGTCATAATCTCGCCTTTCCCGGCTTCAAGCCCCGCATCGGGCTCTGTGCTGACAGCTCGGAGCCTGGAGCCTGTTTCGAATTCTGTGTCTCCCTCTCTCTCTGCGCCTTCCCTACTCAAACTGTGTCTCTCTCAAAAATAAGCAGTAACAAAAAAAAGTTTTTAAAGAGTTGGATGCTTAGCCGACTGAGCCACCCAGGCACCCCACATGCCCCTGAACCTGCTTTTAAAAAATTATAGAAGTAATGCCTACAGAGGTAAAAGAAGAATTGGAAAAAGGACAGAAGTACATGAAATGAAAAGTAAAATCTCTCATTTCCTGCCTCAGTCCCATTCTTCACAGGGGAACAGGATCTCGTGTTTCCTTTTAGAAATGTGTGTGTAGGGGCGCCTGGGTGGCTCAGTCGGTTAAGCGGCCGACTTCGGCTCAGGTCACGATCTCGCGGTCCGTGAGTTCGAGCCCCGTGTCGGGCTCTGTGCTGACAGCTCAGAGCCTGGAGCCTGTTTCAGATTCTGTGTCTCCCTCTCTCTGTGACCCTCCCCCGTTCATGCTCTGTCTCTCTCTGTCTCAAAAATAAATGTTAAAAAAAAAATTAAAAAAAAAAATGTGTGTGTATAACACACACACATACGTGTGTATAGGTATGTGTGTATATAGGTGTGTGTATAACCTACATATCTCTTATTTTATGAAATACGCAATCATACTGTGTATGTATTCTGCACCAGCGTATTTTCACTTTATATCTAGGATGTTTTTCCACATCAAAACGTAAAAATCTGTTTCATTCTTGTAATGCTTACTTAGGTATCTATTTGCTGAATATTAAGGTCTGTTTAATCCCCTGCTGATGAGCATTTAGCTTATTTTTCGGTGGGATTTTTGTCTGTTTCGAAATGCAGACAAATACGGGAAGAAAAACAACCACCTCAATGTTTTTAGTTCTCTTGGATTTCTCTGTTCAGCACCTAGTCTAGCGAATTGCTGTTTTCATTTTTCTCTTCTAACGTTGATCCTTTAAAACATACAAAATGTTTTGTCATTAGTTAACGCTTCTAAATAAGGTTAAATTGCTTGGCCTGCTTGCTAAATGTTCTTGATGCAACATACTTCAGTAGTTAGGTAACAATAAACAGCCTCCGGAATGGCACACCAGGAAGGCATAATCCTTAAGGGGCCCTCTGAAAAATAACTCGAGCAGTGAGGTGTAACGATGTGTTTAAAGAACACCTTCAGCAGAGAGTTCAAGTTACCTTAATTTGTGAAAACATAAAAGGTTTTTTAAAGTTAAGTTTAAAGCCTTAATTGGCTTCACCTAATTGTAAACTTTTTTTCAAAATGAAGAAACATTGCTCTCTGTGTATCCTTAACATCCCTTGACGGGCCTGCTGTCCTCTTTCTGGCTCCACAGGGAGAAAGGAGGCTGGAGGGAGGGAAGAGAGCATCATGGGAAAAGGCGTCCAGCTTGCCTCAGGCATCTGCTCATTTTTAATAAGTCTTTAAAAAGCACAGTTCTTTACCAAAGAAAACAAAGTGGAGCTTAGGGAGGCGTTCAGGAGATTGTTATTACAGATGTTCAGTATCTCAGGACTAAGAACATATTCTCAATAAAAATGTTTCTCTTCTAATAGTTTTCTCTTTGAATATTTCTCTCCTTCCTCTCCCTCTCTCTCTCGTTCTCTCTTTTGTGTGTGTGATTGGATCTTTCCCACAGGATCAGAGCCAGAAAAGAGGTGTTGTCTTCTATTGAAAAAAACTAGAAGTGAACTATACTTACTATAAAGGAAGAAAAACACGTCACGAGACTATACAAAAGAAAATTAAAGTCCTCCTAATTACAACACCCAGATACAATTGTAATTAATCCTTTAGTGCCTTATGTGCTTTTTTCTTTCTCTTTTCTCTGTTGCATTTGTATGTCCAGCAAAACCTCGGTTTGCAAGCATAATTTGTTCCAGAAACATGCCTGCGATTCAAAGCACTCATAATCAAAGTGAATTTCAAGAACCATGGGTGCAATTGTGATCATGTGACGTTTGGCATCATATACTACTCGTTTTGCAAGACATCGCTCGTTTATCAAGTTAGAATTCATTAGAAATGTTTGCTCGTCTTGCGGAACACTCGCAGAACAAGTTACGTGCAGTCCAAGGTTCTATTGTATTTGCAAAATTGTTGCATTCTAAATGATTGTTTATATACCCTTTTTTCTCACTTACTTTGAGCATGCTCACATGCCACGAAGCGGTCTTAACAATGATATATTTAATTTTCTAACATTTCCCTGTTATTTGGACATTTATGTTGTTAACCATTCTCTGCCATAATAAATACCATTATGACTATCCCTGTACATGAATGTTTCGTAGCATCTCTGCCTATACTTATGTCCTTCCAATAGCAAGTCCCTGTTGTGGAGTTTCTATAAATACGGTATTTCATGAGGGTGCTGTGTTTTTGTTTTTGTTTTTTAAGTTTTTTTTAATGTTTGTTTTTGAGACAGAGAGAGAGAGAGAGAGAGACAGAGCATGAGCGGGGGAAGGGCAGGGAGAGAGGGAGACACAGAATCCGAAGCAGGCTCCAGACTCCGAGCTGTCAGCACAGAAACCCACGAACCACGAGATCACGACCTGAGCCGAAGTCAGCTGCTTAACCGACTGAGCCACCCAGGCGCCCCGAGGGTGCTGTGTTTTATAACCTACGGCTGTCATCTATAGCTAAAGTTCATTTTTATTTTTTAAAGTTTATTTATTTTGAGAGAGACAGAGACAGTGTGAGCAGGGGAGGGGCAGAGAGAAAGGGAGAGAGAATCCTGAGCAGGTTTTGAGCTGTCAGCATGGAGCCCAACGCCCAGCCTGAACTCTGGAACCGTGAGATCATGACCTAAGCCAAAATCAAGAGTTGGACGCTTAACCGACCGAGCCACCCAGGCGCCCCTATAGCTAAAGCTTAAAAAGTTTAAAATCAGCCCAGAGGATGTGATAAGGACCCTGGAGACACAAGACAACCTGTTGACAGTAGCAAACCTGTAGTAATGGTGGGCCAGCCCTGACCCTGGAGTCAGGAGACTTGAATCTGACCCTTAGACATTAGGCCAGCCTTCTCACTTAAAGATGAGAAACTGAGTTCAGGAGAGGTTGAAGAATTCGCTCACTAATAAACAACAGTTGCTGGGAGACCAGGATGAACACTCAGGTCTCCTCGAGCGCCAGTTAAACACTTACCCTCATGCGGTATTGACATTCAAGAAATAATTTTAGGTAGACACGATTTTTTAATTTCAAAGTATATTTGAAAAGCAACTAGCACACCAAACCTTTACTTTTATGAACATTATAGTGTGTTCATTTAAAAAGCTGGGTCACTTTAGGGGTGCCTGGGTGGCTCAGTTGGTTAAGCGTCGAGCTCTTGACCTCAGTGCAGGTCGTGAACTCACGGTTCGTGGGACTGAGCCCTGCAGCGGCCTCCGTGATGGCAGTGCAGAGCCTGTTTGGGACTCTCTCTTTCCTTCTCTCTCTGCCCCTCCCCTGCTTACAGTCTCATTCTCTCTCTCTCAAAATAAATGAATAAACTTAAAAAAATAAATAGCAGCACCTGGGTGGCTCAGTGGTTAAGCATCTGACTTCAGCTCAGGTCATGATCTCACGGTTTGTGAGTTTGAGCCCCACGTGGGGCTGTCTGCTATTAAATTTTTTTTATAATGTTTATTTTTGAGACCGAGAGAGACAGAGCATGAATGGGGGAGGGTCAGAGAGAGAGGGAGACACAGAATCTGAAGCAGGCTCCAGGATCTGAGCTGTCAGCACAGAGCCCGACACGGGGCTCGAACTCACAGACTGTGAGATCATGACCTGAGCGGAAGTCGGAAGCTCAACTGACTGAGCCACCCAGGCACCCCCGGGCTGTATGCTATTAATGTAGAGCCCGCTTCAGATCTTCTGTCCCCCCCCCCACTCTCTGCCCCTCCCTTGCTTCTCTCTCTCTCTCAAAAATAAACATTAAAACATTAAAATAAATTAATAAAAGAAAATAAAAAGGAAATCATTTCTGGGGCACCTGGGTGGCTCTTGATTTCATAGGTGTGAGATTGAGCCCCACATTGGGCTCCACACTGAGTGGGGACCTGCTTGAGATTCTCTCTCCAGCTCTCTCTGCCCCTCCCCCACTCTCTTTCTCTCACAATAAACTTAAAAAAATAATTTCTATTATTATATTTTTTCTGATAGAAAATTTATAAAATACCCAATAGTGTAAATATGTACAAAAATCACTTATATCACACAGAGATGGCTACTATTTTTTGTTTAATATTTATTTTTGAGAGAGAAAGAGAGAGAACAAGCAGGGGAGGGGCAGAGAGAGGGACAGAGGATCTGAAGTGCTGCACTGACAGCAGAGAACCCGACTCGGGGCTCAAACTCACGAACCGTGAGGTCGGGAACTGAGCCCAAGTCGGACTCGGACGCTCAGCCAACTGAGCCACCCAGGCGCCAGTGAGGACTACTATTAACGAGTTGCGAGTGGCTTTCCATTTTTTTTTTTCTGTTTATACATTTGCATTTATATATTTTTATATAATAGAGAATTTGAAATAGGTGTAGATTATTTTGCAACTTCTGTTGACAATGCACATTATCACATGAGTGTGCTATCCAGAGGTCCCCTTTAGCGGTTTCCTAGGGGGTCTGGAATGGGATAAAACAAATACACCTGCTGATAGGTTTTGTCTCCCTCCCCTGCTGTAGAAATCGGCGTGTTAGCCAAGACTTTCATCGACCAAGGGAAGCTCATCCCAGATGATGTCATGACTCGGCTGGCTCTACACGAGCTGAAAAACCTCACTCAGTGCAGCTGGCTGTTGGACGGTAAGTGGTGTTGGGAGCGCCTCATCTGTCCAGAGGAGCGTGGGCAGAGAAGGAGCATTTCGTGGCTATGGACGCACGTCTGGTGGGCAGGGGCCTGAATGCCGCCATCCAGCACCCTGAAGACTTGGGCCACTCGTCTTCTCTGGACCTGCTTGTTCATCTGAAGGGAACGACAGAAGTGGACTACACGATTTCTGTGCTCCTTTTAGATGTGACTCGTTCCTTCCCCCTCCTTCGAGAATATTTTATGGTGAGGGAGGGTCACGACAAAAGGGAGAAGGAACGGTGGAGAGTAATTTACAATCCAGCTGTGAACGTTCCCCAGCCAGAGGTGTGGTGGAATCCTTGAGGGCAGGTTGATACTCAGGTCTGGGGGGGTGGGAGAGAGAGAGAGACAGGTATTTATTTTGAGGAATTGGCTCACATGATGATGGAGGCTGAAGAGTCCTAAGATCTTCAGGGTGAGCGTGCAGAGACCCAAGAGAGCCGATGGGCGATGTGGCTCCAGTCCTAAGGCCAGCAGGCTTGACAGCCAGGAGGAGCTGGCCTCAGTTGGAGTCGAAGGCAGGAAAAAACCGAGGTCTCAGTCTCAACTCCAGGGCAGGCAAGCAGGCAGGAAGAACTCCCCCTTATTTGGAGGGGAGAGTCAGCTCTTTTGGTTTGTTCAGGCCTTGGGTGGCTTAGGCGAGGCCCACCCGCATCAGGGGAACGGTCTGCTTCACTTAGTCCGCTGACTTAAATGTTACTTTTGTCCCAAAACAGCTTCTCAGACACACCCAGGGTAACACTTGACCAAGTATCCGGACACCCCCTGGTCCAGGCGAGTTGACTCACAGAATTAACCTTCATCCCAATTGCCCTACAGCTGTGATCAGCCTGCCTGGTATTCTTGCTTTGTTTTCAGACTGTTCAACATTAATGAATCCTCTTCCTTCTCTCCCCTCCTCCCCCACTCCCTTCCTCCCCTTATTCTTTTGTCATTGTTGTTGTTGAATTTGTAAAGGTTTTCCAAGGACACTTCCACAGGCAGAAGCCCTGGACAGAGCTTATCGGATAGACACGGTGATTAATCTGAACGTGCCCTTTGAGGTCATTAAGCAGCGTCTCACTGCTCGCTGGATTCATCCCGCCAGCGGCCGAGTCTACAACATTGAGTTCAACCCTCCCAAAACCGTGGTGAGTGGCTGTGGTGGCACTGGCCTGGCCTCTCACGGAGCGGACGGTCTCTGATTCCTCTTGCCCTCACAGACGGAAGTTCTGTGACGCCTGACCAAAGCTCCAGGGGGACGCTCTGGGGTCACTTGGCGCAGTGGACGAGTCCAGTCCACTCAGCTTGTTGGGAAAGGAGTCCCCAGGAGCGACAGGGGGCTTGGTACTCGTTCAGAAGTATTTGCGGATTTCCTACTACGTGCCAGGCGGTGTGTTAGGAGTTGGGGTGATAAGGATTAGTGACCACTTGAGAGGGTTTGCAGTTGAGATTCCCGGTCTACAGCTGATTCATTCTGCGTACGTACGAAATTAGTTAGAGGCTGAGATGATCCTGGGGTCTCGTGGCCCTGTGCTGCAAAATGATCTATGTTTGGATTTGCTTCTGTTTACTGGAAAGCACGCTTTTGTGCTTCGTACTTGCATACAGATGTTTAAAAATCACTTAGCTGCTTATAAAACTATGCTTCAAAACTGAGATGTTTGGTACCAGCCTCTCGTAACTCTTCCATAGGGCATTGATGACCTGACTGGAGAGCCTCTCATTCAGCGTGAGGACGATAAGCCAGAGACAGTTGTCAGGAGACTGAAGGCGTACGAAGTCCAAACAGAGCCGGTCCTGGAATATTACCAGTGAGTTTGTCGCTCTTCAGAGCTTCTCTTGCGTGATGAAACACCAAGTCGGTTTTCAGTTAACCCATGCTTTCCAGCTGGAATGCTAACATACCAGAAGATCCGATTCAAACTGGTTTGAACGGTAAGGGAAATGTAGCGTGTGTGACAGAGAAGTCCCGGAGGTAGGCTGGGCTTCGGTCACCACGAGGTCTGGACAGAATGTTGGCGTTCTCCCGGCTTCCTGTGGGCTTTGTCCTTAGACTCCCCGCGTGCTCACACACAGTAGCCAGGAAACAGGCAGGGCGTCCTCTTTCACGGAGGGCTGAGGGGTCAGCTTTCCCCCCAGTGGACAAAAGCCCCACACGTCGTGAAGACTGCACCAATTTGAGCAGCCGCTGTGGTCAGGGAGCACCTTGCACCAACTGTTTTAGGCTTAGGTGACCGCTCGTTCTGGAGCCGGCCCCTGCTTGGGAGGGAGGAGACTGGCCGGTCCCCACCTGGAGCTCGGAGTGGACCGACGTCGCCCGAACTCTGCTGGCAGGTAAAGGGCGGGCTGCCATGAGCGCTGGGGCGGCGAGTCCAGGAATGCCCGCCACCTGTGCCACTGGAGGGCACATGGAAGCTTCAGGCGGCTCCCTCTCCTCCCCTCCCCTCGTTTGGCTCACAGTGTTCGAAAGCTTATATTCTCACACGGTTCCGTCCGCTCTTCAGGAAGTTCCTATCCCACAACACCTATGGGAACTCTCCTGGATAAATCTGTGACCCGGTCTCCTTAGTCTGGCTTTCCCTCCACTTACGCAGGAGGGATCCCTCCCATCCCCTTTCCCTTCCCACACGCACTACCTGAACGGTGCTTCAGAGTCAAGACAGCACAGTGTTGTGGTTGGAGCAGACTCTGGAGCCAGACTCCCCAAGTCCAAATCCCCGCTCGTTGTTTATTCACCTGGTCTTCACCTCTTGCTTAAATGGGGGTAAGAATAGCGGGTCGAAAGGGTGAGTTAAGTGTGTGTAACTCCTAGGATTGTGTCTGCCCCATAGTAAACCCTGTGTAATCAGTGGTGTTGTTGTAATGGGGCAGGTACGCAGCGAAATCTGAAGCAGCAGTCTCCAGACTATTCTAGTAGTACTTTCTGGAGGGCGAAATTACAAGGGCACTTTCTGGGGTCGCTGTTACCCGTAACTCCGTGGTTCCTAGAATGAGCTCGTCTCTACTGGTTACCAGCTGTGCGTGTGTGGCCCCGGGCAAGGCATTCAACCTCTGTGGCACACATTCTCTGTGTGTGTCAAGTCAGAGCAATAGTAAACAGTACCTACCGTATAGGGTTATTAAGGGAACTGAGAGAATCCACACGAAGACTTCCCGCGGCCCTGGCACTAATAAACCACTCCGTGGTAGCTGCTATTATTATTCCCTCTGCTGACACCGTGCCAAACGTTGGTCCACACGGATCAAGGCCGGGCCCCCAGGAAGTTGTGTATCTGCCATACGTGGGGGAGGCTGAGAGCTGGGTAGATCGTGGTTACCGTACAACGTGCTGTGTGCTGCTATCAGCCAGGAACCTAATTCACACTAACTTTGAGCAAAAGGGGAATGTATTGTAACCACAAGGTCCAACGATAGTTCCTGCGTCCGGTGTTCAGACAGTGTCCTCAGGCCCCGGTCACACTCGGCTCTACTTTTCCATGTTGGCGGCTTCGATCTCAGGCGGGCTGTCCCTCCGTGAGCCTCTCAACACCCCAGCTTATCTCCTACCAGTTGAGCTACTGAGCAGAAAAGAGAGCGTCTTTGGCAGCAAAAGCCCTCTGGTCGGCACTGATGGGCCCCGATCACGTCCATTCTTGAAGCTGGGAAGTGGGGAGAGTCCCACCCAAATCGCATGGACCTGGTGTGGTGAAGGTGGTGTTTCCCAAAAGGGGTTTTGTTATTCACTCAAAAGTAAGCAGAAGGGAGAAGGCATTGTTGCTGAGCAGATAAGAACCCTGCGAGCCTATTCGTGGAGGTAACCACCAGTTACTTCTCTCCCGATGTGGGAAGAGGGGTCGGGAAAGCTGCAGAGAGGAAACATAAGGATCCAGGTCCCTGTCTTAGGAGATAAACCTGGTCTTTCCAGGCTTCCGGCTTTTGCTACCTCTTGCCATTAATTGAAGCTTTTCCTTCTGAACGCCCGCATGCAGAACTAGGGCTGGACTTAACCAAAAACTAAGAGTGGTATATGGAATATCAATATGCGTTGATATTTTATTTTATTTATTTTTAATTTTTTTAATGTTTATTTATTTTTTGAGAGAGAAAAAGAGACACAGAGCGTGAGCAGGGGAGAGGCAGAGACAGAGGGAGGCACAGAATCTGAAGTGGGCTCCAGGCTCCAAGCTGTCAGCACGGAAACCCACGAACCACGAGATCACGACCTGAGCCAAAGTCAGATGCTTCACCGACTGGGCCACCGAGGTGCCCCTGCACTGAGATTTTAAATACTGACAGTTGTATTTGTTTTTAAAACTCTTTCAGCAGTGGGACATTTACAGAGTAATTAGGTCTGTGTTAACAAACAGCTTTATGTTCTTACTCTTTAAAGGACCTACAGTTGAAGTAGGTTTTATTACATAGAAATTAAAAGGGCACACGTTCATCCAAGGTACAGCTTTAGGATTGTATACAATTGTATACAATAGGTGCCTGCACTTGTGCCCTCAGTAATTAACTCACTTGTAACACTGGCTTGATTCAGGAGGCCACAGCAGTTAAGAAACTTGTTCTCTTGAAAGCTTGACAAGATGCCTGTGAATTTAGGAGGGCTTCTAATATGCAGAGACTACACTATTTGCATAGTGTCTTTCCTTAGCAGATGTTTCTTAACCAAGAAAACAGTGGGAATTACTCAAAGTTAGTCTTAACTCTGGCCAATCGTACGAGGTATCGAGAGAGGAATGCTTTTGTCCCCAGGGAAGCCTCTGAAAACCAGGTGAAAGGTTGCAGAGGTGCGATGATCCTGTTTTCAGGAAGAAAGCAGGGTTCAGCCTTGAAGACACTGTGTGCGTGTGGGTTGCAGGAGGAGGGTAAGCAAAGGGAGGAATGCCAGCATGTCTGGAGGGAGTCTGTCTTTTGAGGAGCAACCCTGGGCTTCTGATCTCACCCCCAGGAGTAAACAGACACTGGCTGCTGGTCTGATGGCAAGCCAGACAAATCTGCCTGGGGAAAAATGGAGAAACACAATAGGAAGCTCAATAAAAACTTTGTATTCCCTTTTCCTCTAAAACGTGAAAGGATAGCATAGAGGAAGAAATAAAACTAGGCAAAAAGAAGGAAGCACAAGCAAGTATTAGACAGCAGTTTTGCAAGTGGGGAAATAGAGGCAAGGAAAGGTATCTGACAGGCCCCGTGTTGGGGAGCTACTCCGTGTGTGATCTGGGCTGTTACTTTCTAAACACACAGTTGTATCAGTAACAAAAGGAATCTGAGCTCCAGAAAGGATTAAGTGAGCCAGTATATTTAAAACACTGAGCACATACTCAATAAATAAGTGCTACTATTTTTCAAGTGACTGTTTCCATAAGCCAGAGGGCACAGCTGAAACTAAAGTCTAGGTTTACCAACGCTAAGCCAATGCCTCTTTCTCTGGATCACAGATTACTTACTGAGACCCCTAAACCCACTTTTTTTTTTTTTTTAAAGTAAACTCTACCCCTCAAGGGCTTGAACTCACCACCCTGAGATCAAGAGTTGGATGTTCTACCGACTGAGCCAGCCAGGCGCCCCTCACATCATCATCTTTGAAGAATCACTTTGAGGGGCACCTGGGTGGCTTAGTCATTAAGCGTCTGACTCTTGGTTCCTGCTCAGGTCATGACCTCATGGTTCGTGGGTTTGAGCTCCGTGTCGGACCCTGCTCTCTCTCTCTCAAAATAAATCAACATTTAAAAAAAGAAAACAACAACAACAATCACTTTGAAAAAGCTCATTAGGAAGAGTCAGACCTGTGTTTTTTTGTTTGTCATCTTTAGGAAAAAGGGGGTGTTGGAAACATTCTCCGGAACAGAAACCAACAAGATCTGGCCCTATGTCTATGCTTTCCTACAAACAAGGGTTCCACAAGTAAACCAGAAAGCATCAGTTACTCCATGAGGAAAAGTGCATAAAACCAGTAAGATGAGCAGGGGCTCCTCGTCCGGAGCCTGCCATGTATGAGTTTTTTTGAAAATTGTATTAGTTTCAGTTGTACTGATTTTATTCTGGAAATTAAGGATATGTCCAATGACGAAGATTCATGTTTCCGTCCAGTGTGTTTTATCCACTTATCTTCTATGGGCATGCAATTAAAAAATATCAGATATGTCTTCACTTCTGAAAATTTTTCTAAAGGATAATTAAAAGAGCAATCGGAAATAACGTAAGTTTTGTTCAGAAGAGCAAGTGATACAAATTTTATTTCTCTGGAAAAGCTAATAAAAAAAATTCCACGTCACTCTGAAAAGTATCTCATCAGAGAAATTTGCATAGACTGTTGCCCAAAAAACGGCATCACTAGCATTATGGTACATGGTTTTTTGAGACACTAGGTCTATCAAATTCCAGAAAACAACAGGAAACGCGCATTAGTTTCAGGATGCAAATTCACTGCTGCCTTTATACTAAGAAACTTACAAGCATAGCCATTTTTGCTGTATTTATTTTGTCGTTAAACATACCTTCAGTTTACTCAGAATTTTCAGTCTGCTATACAATTGTATTAAACTAGCATATAGGAAAATACTACTTTCCTATGACATGTTGTCTTTTGAGAATACGTGTCCTGAGGAAAATGTTAGAAAGTGACCCTAGAAGTTCTTGCAGAAGCACCGAAGTTGAATTGTCCACAGAAAATGTCATTACAGTCTTATGTTTTTGGGTGTTACTCAGGTTAAGAAATATGTGCTACTTGCCAGAAATATGACCTACTTGCCAGTTTCTGATCAGTGTGTAACTTCTGCGTTGAAGAGTAACCAGTTAAAGTACAAAAAGAAAAGCCAAGCCATGGCCCGAAGTGAAGCAAGCATACGTGGCCATCAGGAAGTAGGAACAGGTGTGCCTGGGGAGCATTCCCTTGACAGAGGGAACAACCCTAATTAGTAATCAGGTGTAGCAATGAAGAAGGATTTACCTGAAAGGCTGAAAAGGACCGGGAAGGTAACTGAGTTTGCTGAAGTTCTTTGTTCATCAGAGAAGCGGACACCTCGCTTTCCCTGCTGCCCCGTCGTCTGGCAGGAGAACTGTGTTTGCATGCTGGGCAGCCATCTAGGAGTGACGACAGTTTGGTTTCTTAGCGGGGCAGGAAGGATGCACGCTTCCGTCCCGTGGCCTGCTGGGAAGAGCGGGGCGACGAGGCGGAGGGGAAACCCAACCACATGTTCAAGGGCATATTTACTCTTATTTACCTGGTGCTGAGTCAAACGAAACGAGTCCTCGTACAAGCGGTTAACTGCCTGTGAACATTTGGCCCATTTTATTCCAGGCGCTTAAAATACACATGCCAGCAAGTTGTTCTTTATTCTGTAGGGAGAAACTCTTCTCTTCCGATTTTTAAAAATTCAATGTTAATCTTTCAGAATGGACCAAGGCTTTTAAAAATAGTAAGCATTTCTTTACAAAAGTTTCTACGATGCTTTATTTGAATGTTAATATTATGTGCTTTCTAAAACGGTTGTGAACTACTAAGCTTAGGAATTACCACTGGGTTAGCAGGTACATGAGTATTAATGTTCTACAATAAAAGTGAATTTTAGAACTGCGGGTATTACTTTGTGTCCAGCATTCCACAGGGCTGACTCCATCCCACCCTTCTGTTCTGCTGCCCTGATGTCTCCCGCGCTTCCGAATTAGTGACTACTTTCTAATAATTGTCTTAAAATTAAAACTGTGTCTTAAACCAGTACAGAGGCTGGTTTCATTTTAAGCTAGATCTCCTGCTGTAGTATTGCAGGCATACTGGACACACTTGGATTTGGAACTCAAAAAGGGGCAGAAGTACACGGCTATCGAAAGTAAGACCTCTTCCTGTAACCACTCCCTCCCCACCTCAGAACACGTAACCGGTTTTGCACGTACGTCCATTACTTTGGGAAATGCTCGCACTATTACTTTTTTGCTTTATTAAAGCAAATAAAGAGAACTTGTTTTATGCCGAGTTGATGTCATAGACAGTTCTGATGAAGACTGTCATTGTTGAAAAGCTCAGTGACCGTCGTCGTGATTTAAGTGCCACATGGAAGCATGTCCAGAGCTGAATGCCATGGCGAGGAGAAGCTGCCGTGCCTTAGTTAAAAGGCTGGTGAGGACAGTACCTCAGCCCACGACCCTGTGTTCTGGGGTACCCGTCGTTCTGGTTCACCTTTCGTAAGCAGAATGTGCTGTGGGAAATGCAAATTGGCAACACCATCTGCAAATATTCTCCATTTCTCTTTTGAAATGGGTTAAATACTGGCTCAAACTTTTAAACCCCAGTCCATAGCTATTTTCCAGCCAGGTATTTACAATGGCATTCCAGCAAAACATCTGAGACATTCAATAGTCTGTGACAAAACTTATGTTAACAACAAATCATGGTGATTACAGACCTGAAATTGCTGTTAGTACCCGCAACCAACATCAAGAATAAATTTGTATTTAAAACATGTTTGTAAGTTGTGTCTTCTCGTTGACAAAATAAATAGCTTTCTTAACTTTGCAATTCAAGATTTTGATTTTGGAAGTTACTAGTTTAAAATGTTTAAAGCACGGTAAAAGCCAATATGCTCAGTAGACTGCATACCTGACTCCTTGTTTTTGTTTTTTTGTAAACTAACGATCACGTTTTCCCATATACGTAGCACTGGGTAAAGTTAAATTGTCATGCCAAATTGTATTTTGAAAGGATTTTACCCAAGGAAATCAATTTGATGATGTTTCGTATTTTACCAAAAGACTCTTAAGTGTTTGAATAGTAAACAGCAGGAAGAACCATACTGTTTTAAGAAACCAAGTGAACGATCCAATCATTTTATCATTTTCATACTCAGAAAAAAGTTCAAATCTAATTCTTCAAGGCGTATGAGAATGGTTTTGACTTCACTATTAGACGCTAAGCAATTCATAATCAACATTTTATTCATGTTTGTAACCGCCCCCCCCAACCCCCCGCCACCCCGCCATCAGCTTAAGCAAGCAAGCAAATACCTCTTCGAGGAGTCTGCTTTTCGGAGACCTGTGACGTGGTAACAAATGTCCACTACGGAAATCAACGCAAAGGATTTTCAGGGTTTTAAAACGCGTATCACATTGATGCAAAACCAAAATGAACAGCCTTAAGCTTAAATCTGACAAGGGCATCTCTGTCCAGAATCAATTTAAGAATTGAAATACGTGACTGATTTTTGAGAATAGTAAACGGACATCTTTATTTTTCTCAAAAAATACCCCAAGGTTAACTTCAGGATCACTTTGTCTCAATCTACAGTTTTTTCATCCTGTAAAAAAAATCCACTTATTAAACCAGATTCATGTTCTTTGGTCAGCCCGTTATTCATTTTTTTTTTAAGTCTATTTATTTTGAAAGAGAGAAAGAGAATCCCTGCAGGCTCTGCACCGTCAGCGCAGACTGATGTGGGGCTTGAACCCGGGAAACATGAGATCATACCTGAGCAGAAATCAAGAGTCGGATGCTTAACCTACTGAGCCACCCAGGCACCCCATGTTAATTCACTTTTAATGTTTATTTATTTTTGGGAGACAGAGCGTGAGCAGGAAAGGGGCAGAGAGAGAGGGAGACACAGAGTCCGAAGCAGGCTCCAGGCTCTGGGCTGTCAGCACAGAGCCCGACGCGGGGCTTGAACTCACAAACTGTAAGATCCTGACCTGAGCCGAAGTCGGATGCTTAACCGACCGAGCCACCCAGGCGCCACGTCATGTTAATTCACTTTTAAAGCGGGAACAGGACTGTTGAAGAACACTCAGTTTTCCTAAAGGTAAGTTATAGGACACTGTGAGCTTATTACACAAAATTTGAAAGAGCCCACTAATGGTGTAACTGGATGAGAATGTTACCCATCTCTATCTCGCAGAGAAGAATTTTAAATTCGTATTCTCCCCACTACCATAGATAAAATGACACGGAGTTAACAGGCAGTAAATAGAGTGGTAGCAACCCAATTAAAAAAAATCTTTTGTTAGAAGCTTACTTTTACCAAATAAACAAAAGTCTTTGATGGATCCTTTCAATCATCTGTTGGGACATTTCATCTGTCTGGACAGCCCACCAAAGTTCATTTTGAAATGTGAATTATCCCCTTGCTTAGTACACTCATTATTTCTTAAGGAACAGAGAAGAGGACATTTTTCTTAAAAGTAGTTTGTGGTACTAAAGCAAAATAAAGAAAAATAAAAAGTGTCAATTTATTGTGCTCAGTACTAACCTCTGTACTAACGTACTACTAAATATGTGAAAGTTAAAGTCTTTAAGTGCAAATTATGGCACTCCTCAGTGGTTCCCAGAATAAACCCAGTCACACTTACATTCAAAACCCAGAACACTTCCCTTGGAATGTAAAAAAAAAAAAAAAAACATACACACACACACCTGCAAGTTACACCTTAAATAGCTCTTCCAGAATTCCTGTTTCAGAGAACAAAACCGAACAACCCTTCAGGAGTAGCTTATTCAGTGTGCTGATCACTTCTCTCCTACCGGTAGTCAGTCCTTAATACCTTTAACTTAAAGGCGGCAAATGAAATCCAAAACAATCTGGGTGCTTCCAGGCAAATCCTGGGGAAAAGTGGAGTTAAGGAATGGAAAGTAACGGCTCTAGAAACATGTCAGTGAAATCAGGGATTTCGCTCCTGTGTCTATTCTCTATTTGACAGGAAGGGAAAACAAGAGCTTGCTCCAGAACAGAAAAAAAGAAAAAACTTCTATAACTAGGTCATTAGTTTAAAAAAAAAAAAAATTACAGGCTGATGAATATTACCGTATAAATTAGTCAAACATTTTATTATAGTGTATATATTTATATCAAAAGCACAGAAAGTTTTATTCTGAAAACCAGGAAGATTGTGATGTTCCAGAAGTGTGAGTCAGTAATTCCAGTCCATTTCTACTGGTGCCACGTGCCTTATCACCTCAGCCAAACCAAGGTGCAAACGAGGCTACGGTCACAGGTCTGATCACCGTACGGGTCCCTTAGCATTAGCGGTTTCTCAAACTGAGACACGGACTCCCAATCCCAGTCAGCCGTCTTCCAGATGTGTGCTGCTGCTCTCAGTGGGACTCAGCCACAGCCCACACTCAATACACACCGAAGCCCACATTCCCCTAAGTCCGAAGATTCATCCTCAATAACAAGGACAGCACAAGTAGCACTGTCATCTACTTCCAAATAAAACGAGTCATCACACGCCCTGGCACATCTGAAGTGAATTATATAGGAAGTAGTAAAGCTCAGAAGCATTCTATGGTAACTGACCTAAGGACAGCGAGGACAAATGTGGTAAAAGCCATCATTACCGACAAGGATCACCAAATTCTTAGAAGTAAGTAGTTGGGCAGCTCGAGGCAGTGAGGTCTTCAAGAGTTCTCCTGCCTTTTAAAAAAGTCCTTGGGCTACATAAAGAATGAAACAAACAACCATGATTTTAAAAATCAGAATATTCTTCCTGTTTGTTCTTATAGGCCATTAGTATTCTTTTAAAACTTGCTCCCTGAGAGATCCCAAACTATGTCAAGTAAAGAAATTAAGAGTGAGCTTGAAGTTATCTTATTAAAAAAAAAATCTAGGTTAGCTTTATCACTTTTTATATTACTATAACCCTTAATATTAAAAAGTCAACAGGATAAAATTAACTTCTAAGTAATACAGTCTTGAAGAATACATAGGGGGTAAAGTCAGTATCTATATAAAAATGGTATTGTACGCAAAGATTTAACTGATGGTGTCGAAAATACAAATGTAATATTATTTTAAAGGGAAAGACTTTGTTTTAATGTTTACCACCCAGCTTATTTAGTAAAGTAGATTATCCACTACTGATTTATTGCTTTTAATATGATGAAACACCAGATTTGACAGCTAAATTAGCAGGATACAAGTACATTTTATCTTTAATTATTTTTGTAGCGTAGGACATGTACATACCCATATAAAAAGAGACTGTAGCAGATGCCTCCTAGAATCAACCGGTTCTTGTAAACATTGCATTTGTGCAGATTTTCCTACTTTGATTCCAAAATTGAGTACAATAAGATTAAAGGCAAATTTAGTAGCCAAAGAAAACCAAAAAAACCCAAAGTCCAGTTTGACGTCCCACAACATATGGTATCACTCTCCTCTCTTCAGAAAAAAAAACAAAAAACCTAGCAGCACATAAAAAAAATTTTACAAAACGTTTCAGTACTCTTTTTTCCCCTCCATCAAAACCGAACAAAAATAAAGTGCAGCACCCATAAAAGTGTCAAGAAAATAGCCAAGTTCTTCCTTTCTTGTAACAAAATAGCACTTGGCCTCAGCAGTCTTAACCAAATCATACAGTGTCCATCATTTTGGATTCATCATCTTCTTTATGTACCACTGAGTTTAAACTGCAAAGAGCTGTATTGACAGAATACTGAAGATAATCTGGATTCTGGAAAACATAAATAGAGGGAAGAAACAATGGATGATAACCAGTTTTATGCCAGCATATACAACTACACGTTCAGTTTCACACCGTCTATTTCTCTGCGACGTATGTGGGAAAGAAAATGGGCTCAGAAGTCACACTTGGGTTGAAACCCAAGAAGATAAAGAAAAAAATAGGACCATCCAAAGAGGATGTGGCAAAGACAGATGACATACGTAAAAAACAGAAATGTAATAAACAGTTTTTTCCCTTTTAACAAACGGTGCAAGTTAAATTAGTCATAGAAGGGTACATCTTTCATGTAACTATGTGTACAAAGCTATTGATAATTTAAAAAAGATATGACTTTAAGTCAGCAATGTGTTTTAAAGATTACTATCTAATTACTACAGTAAATATTAAAAATGCAAAACACTTGAATAAGGAAAAAAATACAATTACCGAGTAAAAATTAGTTACCTTCAGAGTGTATTTTGGTTTTTCAAAGATTAAAAACAAACTCAAATGAGAAATTATTAATCTTTTGAGAGGTACTTAGATCCATGTATTAAAAATTGAGAATAAAAGAACATTTTAATTTCAATTTTTGTAGTTCCTAAATATTCTATCTGTTCGTTTCTAAAGCTAAGAAGAAAACCTTATTTAATAAATGCAAAAACAAAACCATTATTTGTTAAAGCACCATGACTAGGGACACAAGCCCTTAAAGACCCAGGACTTTAGGAAATTCTTCCCTAAGGAGTCAATTTTGTCTATTCAGTTGTTCTGAATATCTGCCAGCTACTCTGTTTTACTACTGTTAACACCCAGTTTCATCTGTTTATTTTTTTTTTAATTTTTTTTTTTTAACGTTTATTTTATTTTTGAGACAGAGAGAGACAGAGCATGAACGGGGGAGGGGCAGAGAGAGAGGGAGACACAGAATCGGAAGCAGGCTCCAGGCTCTGAGCCATCAGCCCAGAGCCCGACGCGGGGCTCGAACTCACAGACCGTGAGATCGTGACCTGAGCTGAAGTCGGACGCTTAACCGACTGAGCCACCCAGGCGCCCCTCATCTGTTTATTTAATGAACACCAATGAGGAAAACAGCCCAAAGAGAAGATAGATGCCGTAAACTTTCCCATCTCATAAGTAGGTGGGGTTTTCAGAAGATCCTCTTAGTAAAGTAAATATGTGTAATTCCATTATTTGTAAAAGTCAAAAAGCTAGCCAGAAGTTGGATTATTCCCAATCAAGTCTTGATGAAGGCAACGGCACTAACAACTGAGTGAGGTCTGGAACACTTACGTGATGTTAGACCTCAGTTTGAGTCCTGCCATCGCCACCTAATGCAATGTAATCCTGGAAGAGAAAACTTAGCACACCGTAGTAGATTAAAAAGCTAGTCTACAGGAAAAACCTAGGGTAACTGTCACAACACCTCTAAGAGGCCTTGATTAGTTCTCTCAAAACTAAGGATGAGGGGATTTGGCTTATTTGACAAGATTGTTGTCAACTGAAAAAAAAAAATGAAAAGCTAAAGTGTTACCCAAATTTAAGTTTTATAAAAAATTATTAAACCCTCATCACATTATCCCATTCTCCAAAGAAACAGAGCTAAGACCTTTACTGACAACACAAGCCCAATTCCAAAGGCCCTGAGAACGGAGCTTACAATTACTCTACCAAGACTGGACAGGAGAGGACCTCCAGAACTCAATATCCATCTCCCCAGGAACTGTAAAATCTACGGAGAGACTTAAAAACAAAAAGCAATGAACACACCTAACCTAATCCACACTTCAACTGAACTGATTACCCCATATTCTCATCTAGTAGCATTCCCAACACATTTCTCGTCCCAGTGACCGGTTCCTCCCAAGGGGACATGACTGCGTATTTCGTCCTGCTCCTAGCGTGCGATTCAGCAACCGTCTGTAGTGCAGGTGAGTGAGCAGTGCAGGGGACAGAGATCCGGGACCGGAGTGATCAGCCGCATCAACTGCTGGACTGACTTGAGGCCGACTGCCTAACCTCCGTGAGCTTCAGTTCACTCATCCATAAAAATGAATGAAAAGGAATCACAGGGTTTTGAGAAGATTAAACGAAACAACATATGAAGGTATTTTGCAATCTACAGACTGATGATAATAAAAATGGGATATTATCATTATGGTGAGCTTTTCTTCCAAAAGCTTCCCCTCAACCAGTCAAAAGTCCTTCGGTGCATCCAGCTGAAATTTTACACAGCCCTTCCCTCCCTCAGGAGGACTGGCGCAGAATGCTCAACTTTTCCAACCACGAGGAACAGTCTGTTAGCCCACAGGAATTAAGTCTGAACGACCCCGATAATATCAGCAATTTCAAAGTGTCAAAACTGTACAATCTCAGCCCCGCACCTCGCAAATGTGACAGCAAGGAACGCCTAGCAGCAGGCCTCAGCTGCTACCGGTATGTGCAATAAGAACTTAGTTCTCTCAGACCAGAAGCAGCTCTTTGGTAATAGAGGCCAGTTCTCTTTTAACGTAGATCTTTTCCCTCTTATGTTCAGAATCAATGACGTCCCTCCAAGTCTCTTTTTTCCTTTCTATTCATTATGGGGTATCTTCATTTTAGGGGATTTATATATTGTATATATTGGATGTGATGGTGTCTTACAGTCATAAAATTCCCTCGGAAAGACTAGTTAGATGTGGGCTATTTCTCAAAGAAGAGGAAATCATTACCATATTTAAAGACATTAAGAGATACTCTGCAGGACAAATCAAGGGGGAATATTGCTTATCTATCTAAGAGGTAACATTACTAACTATGTAAAAATCAAGATCTTCATTATTTCTATCCTTGAGAATTAATATTTCTGGCTGAGTTGAGTATTATCAACTCTTGTCCTTAAATTGTCACTTTGGCCTACAATTTATGTAACGGAAATGGTGAAATTATAGTCATAGGTATAGGTACTGAAAATCTCAATTCCTACTGCTTTATGAGATTTAAAACTACAGGGCTCTCCTCACATTGTCTTCTGAATGAGAATTCCCTTTTCACTATGTAGTCAACAGACTAACCTGACTAAAGTTGGTCTTAGAATCTTGGGGTCTGGAAATGAGAGATGACTGAGCTCAATTACAGTGCCACTACAATTAGCACAGGCAGCAATTTTGTTGTGGTAACTTAAAATTGCAATCCACAGTATCAGACCACTGGCCTAACCTCTCCTTCTGACATAAGCGACACAGCTGTATCTTGATCTTGTTGCAGAGGCTTAGACGGTTGATGCATATTACTAGAAAGAGCAGCTTAGCATAAGGTGCACTGACATACTAAGCATGCTACCTCTGCTAAGCGACGCCAACATTTAATAAGACAATGTTAAATAAACTCATGGAACAAATCACCTTGGTTGCCACTGAGATGTATGCTCTGAAGCCAACTCATCCTAAGAAATTCTTCACAGTATAGTTCCACTGAGAATGAGGGGCTACTCAGGAGCCATGCTGAGAAGTTTAGGATTGAGATGATCAATAGGTAACACCTGCCCTTAAGGATGCTTAGGTACAAGGGGCCTGGGTGGCTCAGTCAATTAAAGCGTCTGACACTCGATTTTGGCTCGAGTCATGATCTCGAAGGTTATGAGATCGAGCCCTAGTGTTGGGCTCTGTGCTCACAGCACGGAGCCTCCTTGGGATATTCTCTCTCTCTCTTCCCCCCTCCCCTGCTCACGCACACATACTCTCTCAAAATCAATAAACGTTAGAAAAAAAATGCTCAGGTACAACTCTTCTATATTTGAAGGAGTGGAATTTGGTGTCTAAATCCCCAAGGGAGGGAAGACATTTATTTAGTGACCAAACATGGCATGAGATGAAAGAGTTATCTTTTGAGGCGAAAATATTTAAAATGACCTCACATATATTACATGTAAGAAGAATAGTCCAAAAGAAGAAAAATTGTGTGAGCTAATAAGTTTATAAAGTATTTGCTTTTCCAACTTACTTGTGATAAGGATTCTAACGAACCTATAGATCCAACACCAGAATGGGGAACATGATTCTGAACTGTCATAGGTTGAAAACTTGGTGATTGAGAATAAAGTCTGACTCTTGACTTGAAAGCTTCAAGTTCATTTTTGAACGCTTCGAAATAACCTTCTTCCTCTGCCTAGAAAACACAAAGAAGCAAAGACTGTTTTTTAAGACTTCCAGACCACACAGTAAATTCTAACAAACATATATTAGATCTGAAGTGAAGGAAGTAAAGATAAGGTGAATAGTTTAAATGTATGTAGGAAACACCAAGATCCTTGTCAGATTTGTGCAAACTACCAGTTTCACAGGAATACGAAGAATTGGCTTCGTCCATTTCCCTCTGCTCCAGCAAAATAAACAGCACGCGCACACGCACACACACACACACGCACGCACACACACACACACACACCACACACACACACACACAAATATAACAAAAGAAAGTAGGTATTCTCCGTATTTCTAGATTCTTGACAGGATCCAAAGTAAGTCTCATTTAACCTGTCATATTCATTCTATCCCTTCCCATTGCCAAGCAACAACCAAGGGCTATTCTTAAAACGTTCTAATTCTCCATCGATTACCTGTTTATAATAATTCTCCAACTCTATACTCCCTATTTGTAAAACCATGAAAACTAAATAAAATTCAATATTCACCTCCATTACGGAAGCATCTTAGTGTTTTAGTGAAGCAAATACCTTTTCAACATTATGGAGAGAAGAAAGTATGAATAGTATGCTGCAGGAGGGGAACTCCCTCCAATGATGTATGTAATACAAGCAAGATTCTTGATGTAAAACACCCAACTGGCAGTTGCCTCCACTTAAGTCTCCCCTGCAGGTAAAGAACGACATGGCACATACCCTACACTAACAGGACTTTAGGCTTTAAGTTCAATGATGGAAGAGATTTTGTCAAAATCTCATTCCATGATCTCACTGGGCCCATTTGTGTGGAATGCTGTGTTTTCTTTCATGTAGTCTAGGTCTTGTGGATTAGTTATTAACATTATGTCCATACAAATCATGCAGACAACATTCCGTGCCGCCATTTTATCTGTTTATGAATCCAGCAGCCACTTCTTTAATTGCAGCATTTCACTTTAATCAGCGTATGGCACTTGTGTGGACACCCAGGACGTCAGCCTGCACATCCAGAGGTAACCCTTCCCAAACGGTTATGCAACTGCTATTAAAGGAACCAAGCGGCACAAGTGCTGGCGTGCCTAAGGCCTAGGGATTGAGGTCTGGAGAGACTGGACTGATTCTTGCCGGAAGTAACCCACGGGTCACTTGCTTCGTCTCTCTATGCTGCTTTCCCAACTTGTAAAATAGAAAATAATACACCTTATAAAATCTTATGAGGATTTAACGAGCTAATCCATGTAAAGTTGTTAGAATAATACCTGGCACAAGGTAAGCACTCTATGAAAGTTAGTTATTCCTGAACTTAAAAAAAAATTATGAAGAACATAATGTTTACGATTAAAGACTTTTCAGTTCTACTTTGACAAAGTAAATTTCAAAGGATACACACGGTTTGGCTATGTTCCATTATTCTATTAAGCACTAGTCCAAACACAACCAATAATGTAAGGCAAAGAAGAAAGTATGGCTTTTATTATACCTATGTGTCAAGTGAAATTTAGAACAGTCATCATAAGCGTAACTAAAATACCAGCTCCATCATTACTCATTAAAACTCTACTGTTTCGGGGAAATGTCCTACTTAGGCTGCACTTTAGAAGAGTTTACAACATTTAAGGTAGAGCTACTATCACTCTGATACGTTAAAGTTCAATACATTTAATACATTTTTCCCCTGTTTATAAAAGAAAATATTTTCACTCTAGTATATAAAAAAGAAAATGGAAATCACTTATAATTCTCCCATCCAGATGTTATCAAAGTTAAGTTTTTGGTGTATTTCCTTCTAACATCTAATTGTGTATGCTGAAATGTATCAAGTCACTCCTTTGCCTCTTTGGTTTTACTGCTTACACACGTATCCTTCAACAGCATATTGTTCAGTTCTGCTTGTTTTGAAACTTCATAAAAAATACAGGATACTCTTTGCTTTTTCATCCACAGTGACGCTGGTTACTATTTTACCAAATGAACATCCCACAGTTTATTCCTTCTACTGTCAAGAGACACCTGGGTTGCTCTCAGGCTTTTGCGATTATGAACAATTCTCCTCTGAACATTATGTATCTGCACATGTAGCCTTGCTTCTCAAGGGCAGCAGTTCTCAAACTTTATGCTCTCAGGACCCCCACTCCCTTTACACTGTTGAAAATGACTGAGGAACCTGAAGAGCTCCTGTTTATGTCGGCCATTATTTGTCAATGTTCACTGTGTTAGAAACTAAAACCCAGGCATTTAAAAATTATCTAAAATATAACAAATTCATTACATGTAAACATTTATAACACTTTTATAAAAAAAAAAACAAAACAACCGTATTTCTGAAACAAAAATATTTACTGACAAGTCTGGCTTAACAGAAGATAGCTGGATTCCCACATCTGTTTCTGTATCAAATAACATTTTAGTGTCACTATGGAAACGGTTTTGACTCTAGGCCTCCCAAAACCAGGTCTTGAAGACTGTTGGGTGTCCCTGGACCACATGCTGAGAAACCTGTTCTCTAGCATATACACCTAGAATTTCTGGGTTTTAGCACTTGTTCAACTTTACTAGGAAGTTTTCCAAAGTGGTTGCACCAATTCATACCTCTACAAGAGTGAATGTGAATTCTTAATTGTTCTTCTTGTACAACTTTTCAATCATTACTAATCTAGTAGAGAGTGTGAAATGGATTTAATCTTTCAAGATTTGTCTATTTTTCTTTAATATGGCCAATACATATCACTTCTTTTGATTTACAGCAAAGCATTTCCTCACATCATTAAAAATTCTTAAATTTTAATGTCTGCATATTTTATGTACCACAGATTGTTTTTATCCATTCCTCTAGTTGTTGAATTTTTAGGTTGTTTCTTGTTTTTTTCCATTACAAAAGTCATTTCTCTTTAACTGTGAGTTCTTTTATTTTATTTTTGTTAAACTGTGAGCTCTATACATGGAGGATTACCGTACCTACACTATACTCGCATCATCTCAAGCTGCAGTCCTTGCATTCGTAGGCAGTCAATACTTACTGGCCTCTTATAGAGCTCCCTTAAGTCTAAATTAGCATGAGATCAGCAATGTAATTTTTTCCCCCGGTATAAAATCTATAGGGTTTAGCCTGTGGCATTCTGGTTGGGTGGCTTCCTTTAATGTATATGGACCAAAGAGGTCTCAGCTAAGGCTTAATCTTCCCATTCATTTATTTTTAATATTTGTTTTTGAGGGAGGGAGGGAGGGGGAGGGAGAGGGAGAGGGAGAGGGAGAGGGAGAGGGAGAGGGAGAGGGAGAGGGAGAGGGAGAGAGGGAGAGAGAGGGAGAGAGAGGGAGAGAGAGGGAGAGAGAGGGAGAGAGAGGGAGAGAGAGGGAGAGAGAGGGAGGGAGGGAGGGAGGGAGAGAGAGAGAGAGAGAGAGAGAGCGCGCGCTGGGGAGGGGCAGAGAGCCGGGGAGGGGCAGAGAGGGAGAGGGAGAGGGAGAGGGAGAGGGAGAGGGAGAGGGAGAGGGAGAGGGAGAGGGAGGGAGAGAGAGAGAGAGAGAAAGAGAGGGAGAGAAAGAGAGAGAGAGGGAGCGCTGGGGAGGGGCAGAGAGCTGGGGAGGGGCAGAGAGGGAGAGGGAGAGGGAGAGGGAGAGGGAGAGGGAGAGGGAGAGGGAGAGGGAGAGGGAGAGGGAGAGGGAGAGAGAGAGAGAGAGAGAGAGAGAGAGCGAGCTGGGGAGGGGCAGAGAAAGAGGGAGACAGAATCCAAAGCAGGCTTCAGGCTCTGAGCTGTCAGCACCGAGCCCGACGCGGGGCTCGAACTCACACACCGTGAGATCATGACCTGAGCTGAAGTCGGATGCTCAACTGAATGAGCCACCCAGGCGCGCCCCTTAATCTTCCCATTTAAAAATATTACATAGCTACTTACTTTGGCTTTCTGGAAAAATAAACGAAAACACCCTCTTGGATCCACATTACAGTTTTTGGCCATTTCCATAATAAACTGCATCACAACAGCTTGATGTGCTATTTGTTCCATTAGAGCCCCTTTCTGAAAACAGACATTAAAATTACCAAGAAATACCTCTGGAAATATATTTGACATTGTGCTTACTATGTGGATTTTAAAACATGATTTTCAAATAGGCTAAAAAAGAAAAAGGTTTAGAGTATACTGGAACAAAGAAATGAGGCAGCAAAAAAAGCCTACTGGCAAAATTTCCTTATGCTAACTAAAACAACTATAAAAGTTCCCACGGTAAACTCAAGTAGGTCTAAAAACAAAAAATTATAATTCTATTTAATAACCTTCCTGTTTTCATTTAAAGGAAGTAACATAAAAAACAAAAAACCAAAAAAACATATCAGAATTAAATTAAGGGTCCCAGAAACTCAAGGTTTACACAATACCTGTTCAGCTTCTAGATGAAAACACCATAAAATAAGATATTTAGCAGTTTCTTCACATACAAGGTATGGATGGTCAGACAAAAATCTCTGACTATCATCCCATCGACTCAACATACCTATAAAAAAAGGATTAAATCACAATTGTCAAATACTCTTCTAAACAAAGAAATGGTATTTTAAAATGATTCTCTTTAAAGACAATTCACATTACTACAGCAATAGGTTATGGTAAAAGAGCAAAGAAAGAATAAAACTCTTTTAAAGCAATACCCAATATATTGGAAACAGCTTCCAAAATTCACAGAAAGTTTCATTTCAGATAATTAGGTTAAAATAGGGCGACTGGTTTAAAGTAAAAAAAATCCTGCAGCTGAGGAATGCCTGAAATTCCAGGCAAACTGGCTGGTCATCCTAGGCGGAAGTACGTACAAATGATTTCAAGACACTCAATATTATTTACTCACAGAATACAAATTTTTCTATTAGAAAGATGGAGAAGAAAGCAAAACCTCAAGAAACTATACTTAGCAAAGACATAATAAAAGTGAAAAACCCCATCATCTCTAATTTATTAAAAAATGTCTAAGCTGATAAAGTCAAATGTTGACAGCAGAGAAAACCAATCAAGTATGATAATAGTAAATGTACTTTAACCATTTAGTCATGTTTATAACACACAGAAAACCTTTTAGAAATTAGTGAAGCATATTTAAAAGCAGATGCCATTTTGCTTCAAAATATCAAGCTAATCCAAATACTACTAAAGGTGTATCTGTATCTTTATCCAAATTAATAAGAAATTTGGCCAAAAAGTCAATACCATCATGGAACCAACAAAGCGTTCAGCTTTTAACTTTGTCCAGTAAGCTTTACACATGAATAAATTAAGTAGAACAACATTAGCTTTAGACTCTTAAGACTCATCCAAAGAAGTCTGTATGTCACTGAAGCATTCTGGAAATTTTAGAAGGTGGTGTCAATAGTTTGGCAGTGACATCTTTCCTCTAGATACAAATTGAACTTCTGTATGTTAAAGTTCCACATTAGAACACAAAGAAGAACAAAACTGAGGACAAATGTCTTTTTGACAAACACACGTTTAGCAACACATGGGAATCGACTGAAAAGAAATGATTACTGTTTCTCATTTAAATAAAGGAGGGAGGAAGCATTTTAGCATTTTCTCGTAAAGAGTTTTATTAAGTATTTTCCCAATGCTTCAGATGGAGTGAGTAGGGCATTTTAAATTCTGAGAAACAATGATTTTGAAAGTTACTTAAAACTACTTCTCAAGCTACAGTTAAAGAGTCTAATAACTTCTGAGGGTCAGATCTAAAGAAAGCATAATCCTTATTTCTTATACCTGAAGCCATAAAATAAATCCTATGAAGCAGTTTTGCGTTAGCTTTGTTAGAGTCCTGAGGAGGTATTTCAACTCTATCCACCATCCACACAGAGAGCACTGCTTCTGTTTACTTCTCCATGGCAGCATCATGACTTACTGAGGCACCCAAATCCTATCCATTTTGGTTTCTTTTACAGGAAGGATAATACGAAATGGTTAGTGACATTTATAGGATCATGAGGGTGTCATCGAATGTTAAAAATTTTAAACTATCCATTTAATGCCTAAGACAAAATACTTGAGGTTGACCACAGCTTTTCTTTATCTGAGAAATACCTCTCATCACTTGATTTCAAAAATGCATACCGATTATCATGAAACTGACACGTCAGGTTACAAGAGCCCACACACACCTTCGTGGAAAGAGTGTGGCATTTTATGAACAAAATACTTCAAGAAACTCCAGGGCTTTAGTGGAACAACATACCTGAAATCACTGTGACGTTATTTTACAATTTGTAAACAAACTATGAGTAGCACAATCTCTCGTGGTGACTGAAACAAGCAGACTCAGAAACAAACGGCCTAGGTCCGAATACTGGCCTTACCATCTCCTATGCCTTGGCTAGCTCTATGCCTCCTTTTCCTCTTCTGTAACATAGGGCTAAAAATAGTATCTCATTCAGAGGGTTTCTGTTGAGAATTAAATGAGTTAATACACACGAAGCATTGGGGACAGTGCCTGACAAGAGGGTACATACTAGGCAGTATCAACACAAAAGGGAACAATTCCCTCTTTCAGCGAATATTAGATGCTTTGGAGAAGACTAATATAGTCATTTCAACCGGCCGGCCAATCTCTGAATGCTCGAAAAACCTTATCTTGATGAATTAGAGTGCTTTAATTGTGTGCTTCCACGTATGTATTTTCCTGAACATCTAAATCCCAGTCCATCCACCAGCTCTTGATATTCCACCGGATTCCTAAAACGGTTGCCCAAGACACACGACCTTACTGATTTCCCTTTCCTCTTGGCGTTATACTTACAGAAAACCAGATCTGAAGCCTTCACATCACACTAATGATTTTCCTGTCTCTAGCTGCTGAAAACATCCCAACAAGGTTGAGAATTTCTCAGTGGAAGTTAAATAACCTCTTCTTCTGTATTTCCCGAGTCCCAGATCACCTGTATTTCCAGTCACCTGCCACCAGACAACTATTTCTACCTACACGTTTGCACATAAACTCCTCTTATTTGGAACCAAACCCATTTTTCTCTCCCTGCCAGCTGCAGTGCTTCACAGGCTCCATGTCACCCACTCAAGAATTCTAGAAATTCCTCTAGACACTTCCATTCCTCCCACATCAAACTGATCACCAAGTCTTGTGGTGACACTATTATAAGCTGTTAAGATGGTGAATCATGTTAATAAATTTTCCAATGTTAAGCCATCCTTGAATTCTTAGGATAAACCCTTTAAAAATACTTCTTTTTCATGTTATAAAAATGATGTACATTCATTGTGAAGAATTTGAAAAATCCAGAAAATCATCTGCAATCCTACTACAAGAGATGATTAATGTTAATGTTAACACTTTAATGTATTTCTTTCTGGAATTTTTTTTTCAGTAGGCTCCATGCCCAGCGTGCAGGGCCTGAACTCATGACCCTGAGATCAATACCCGAACTGAGATCAAGAGTCAGACACCTGCCTGAGCCACCCAGGGGTCCCAGGGCTTTATTTTTAATTACTTAAATAAAATTAGGTGCCTGGGTGGCTCAGCTGGTTAAATGTCTAACTTTGGCTCAGGTCATGATCCCACGGTTCGTGGGTCTGAGCCCCACAGCAGACTCTGTGCTGACAGCTCATTCTGTCTCCCTCTCTTGCTGTCCCTCCCCCCCTCCCCTGCTCCTGTGCTCGCTCTCTCTCTCAAAAATAAACACTGAACAAATTTAAAAAAAAATTAGAATCATATCATGCATATTAGTTTTCTAGTCATTTCACTCCACATTCTATTCAGGAGTTTTTATACTAAATGTTTTTCAAAAAACAGGGTATCAATGTGGTTTCGAAAAGCAATGTGTAAGCGCTTACATTGAGGAAATGGAATATCTACCTTCAATACAAATGAGAAAAATCCCATCAGAGTATTTATGCAAACATTTACATCTTTCAGTAAAAATTCCAGTGACGACATCCCACATAGATTCAAAGATGTTAAATCACAGCTAACTTTGGCTGGAAGTGAAAAGCTGATGTACCATGAAAAACCGTGTTAGATCATCAAAAAGCAGCTCTGATGATCACAAAGAAAATGAGGTCAGAGACGCACAGGACTTGGAATAAAACTTCCGGGAAACTGAAAAGAAAACAGACTTTGCTGCTAAATTGGTATATTTATAAAACACGAGTTAACTAAATTAACAAATTAAATTCAACTGTAGGGAGGGAAATCCAAGATTTCATTGCTTCAAAATACTCCACGATATGGTTGTACCATTTATCATTAGATGGTAAAGTCACATAAGTAAGATGGTCAACAAACAGCACAATGGAAATGTTAATGTGAGGCACACATGAAACCGCAGGGCAGTAACTGGTGTCAGGTCACCGGAGCCCTTCACAGCTCTCGGTGTCTCAGGCTCGTGCCTTCCAAGAGTTGGGAATGCAAGCCAAGTTTGGAAAGCCTCCGCTGGAAACTTTAATTACAGCTGCTATTCCAGATGTGATACACTTTGAAGAAGTGTATCAATGTAGTCATAATCCTGACAAATGCTTCCTTCACTCTCCACCATAATAAGCATAGAACACCAGAAACATCTGCTTGCACCCAGCAGGAACAGCATTACACTTTCACTGAGCTGCCTAAGGTCTCTGGCTGCTCTGTGCCACAATTCAGTCCACAGGGACTTCCATCATCCCACCATCCCGCATGCCTGCAAGCTGGTCCACGTCATGCTGACAGAACTTGGTGAGCAGGAAGTGGCAGGTATCCCAGATGTCTTGGTAAGATATATGCAGGCCAGAAAGTAGGAAAAAACACATGGAAAATTTGGGAGCCTACTACCTTAGTAACATTTCTAGGGATCCAAGGAACTGCGGCAAGTAGGACATCTCCTCCAAAGGAAAAAGGCAGCGTGCATTTCCATCAAAAAACAGGCACAGTGTGAATCTGGGAGTGGCTATGAGGTCTGGTTGACTTTGGAGACAATAAGGCTCTGATTAGTCTTACGGGATGAGACGATGGAAGCCCCAACACGCAATGGCAAAACCTCTCCTTATCAGTCCTCTACGTATGGAGGTCAAGTCAGCTTTTTTCCTCAGCCATCTCCCTGTGTGCATAATATTGTATAAATTCAGGACTCTCGGTGGCAGACTTGAGATCATGCAGAGATTCAATGGCACGGGATCTCCCATTAAGGATATTCCAGGACAGCCTCTCAATACCTAATTTGCCAGTAGCAGAAACCAGCGCATGGTGGTGCCATGCTTCCACCACTAATACGTCTGTGGTCCTACTAAATGAGTTATTGCCCACATCACATTATTTCTTGACCCAGAAATTCATTCTACAACAAAAGACATGAAGACAAGAGGCTCACGAAATTCACTGGTCCTATAAACATCACCACCCAGAAGCAGGTATTATGGAATGGTTAAATGTTTTGCTGAGGACTTAAAGAGTCGTAGTGCCAGATGGGTTACAATACCCTGTGAGGCTGGGTCATTCTCCCACACAGAATTGCTTATTAAAGTGCTCTGTCTGCAGCAAAAACGAGGGGACCATGTTGCACCATTAGGCTTCCCATGGCTCCAAAGCTTACAGAAGGCCATCTGGGTGAGAGCACCTTAAAAGATGCTCTTCTAGTACATGGAAGCAAGGACTCCAGGCAGGAGTGGCAAATCACACTGTCACAACCAAGACTCATTTACAAAATTGTAAAAAGTAAACCCTGTTCGCTTCGTCAAGTTCTATTCTTTACTTAATTCGAATACACAGCCTTTCTTTTTTTAAAACAAAGAGAGTGAGAAAAATGAATCCTTTATGAATGAACTACAGAAAAAGGGGAAAAATCCAAAGTAGCAGCAACCGTTTTAACGTAACTGAAGGATGAATGAAATTCTAAACGCTTAGGGGAAAAAAAACACCTTTGGAAGTATATTTCCAAATGTCACTTAATAAGATGAACATACTATAAATGAAAACTATGTTGACTAAATTAACATGTGACTTGGGATCAAAATACAGACCTTGAACCTTAACCACTAACACTTCCCAGAAGCACTCTCTCCCCAGCAGCACCACACTGCTTACGCAGTGCAACATGTTATTTCCCAACTCTGCACTCGCTGCTGCTCCCTCATCTACACGGGGACCTCCTCCTATGTGTTCTTCAGTCTAGCTCAGATGTCACCTCCTGTGCGAAGTCTTCACTACATCACCCCAAGCCCGCTGTCTTTCTTCAATAGAGGAAACTCGTTTTCAGTACCCTGTAGACATATTTCTATTACTGTACTTATCCGAATAGCAGCTGAAGGATCTGCGTGACTTATACAGCAACTATTCCCAAACCTGAAAATAACGAATGCTAATCAGATGCCAATGGAAGCAAAGAGGGAAAAAGAGAAAAAGCAAAGACCAGTTGGGAAACAGAAAGATGCTGTGGAGTAAACAAAGACTAGGTCTTAGAGGGCAGCATTATATAATAGACTGAATTTTGCTTCTCTTCACAACTTAGTTTGCTGTCAATCTATTTATTATCCAAAAAAAGGGTCTAAAACAAGAGCTGTACAACTGTGCCAGAAGTGGCTATCCAAAAGGAGTTTTGTCATTTACCTTCTTTTTGGTACCCATTATAATACAGACACTTTTTGTACACATATTTATGGTATCACTTTATAAAAGAAGGAAAACTAAGCAGCACACTTACCAAAATGTCTGATTTTTTGTTCATATTTCTGCATAAATGATTTGGATTTATCTTCATCTTCTATTTCTTTTCTTTTATCTTGATTAATAAAACTCTAAGAAAAAAATTCTTTAAGTTAAAATCAGATTTTATATTCTAACTGAATCTTTCTCAGATACTGAATGCCTAGCAATCCTTCCTATAAACACTATAACAAGATGGTACAGTATTATACTGATATTATATCATTAAATTTATCTGTTAAACTCATTTAAAAAGTTAAAATTTTCTGTACTAGTTTCGACAGTTTTAAAAAGTGATGTATGTGTGAAAATTATAAATACTTTAGAAATCATACAAATTCCCTATTAAAGCACAGAGAGATCCTTTACATGAATTGCATGTAAATTTGCATTATTCATTGCTATTAAATATTTGCAGCTCTAGTCTAATCTTCGGAGTTCTTGCTGGAAATAAACTTAGATTTTCAAAGCATATAGAGAATGAAGTATATCTGATATAACTTCTTGGCTAAGACATAAACCTAAAATATAGACCCTTGGTTTTAAACTTTTCTTAGGAAAGGCCAAACAATTTGATTCTGAAATCAAGTGCAAATTCTATTAAGGAAGTGCTTATTTTCAATTAAATAAGTCATAAAGCAGATCAAGATGAAGTTTTTATCTAGCCAGAAAAACTGGCAGGACAGTTTCTCAGAACATTCTGTGATCACATTTAAACCTTGAGATCATCACTGCCAAAAAAGAAAATTGCAAACCAGCTCTGCCAGTTTATAATCTGAAAGCACACAAATTTACATATTTCAAAATAAGAGCATTTTTTCTTTTACATATCCTGCTATCTAGACCAGCACTGTCCAATAGAAATATAATCCAAGTCACAAATATAAAGTTTTCTCTTAGCCACATTAAAAAGCAAAAAGAGACAGATGAAATTAGTAACCCATTTATTTAAACCAACATATCCAACACATGATCATTTCAACATGTAAGCAAGACAAAAAAATATTCATGAAATATTTTACTCGGTTTTGTACTAAGTCATCAGAATCTGGTGTGTATTTTACACTTACAGCACATCTCAATTCGGACTAGCCACATTTCAAGCGCTCAATAGTACATGTGGCTAGCGGCTATCGAGTTGGACAGCGCAGATCTAGACCAGTCCTCTCAAGTCTCAAGCTCCCAGACAAAATCAATGTACGATTTTGAGCAAATGACTGGAACATAAAGATAATCCTAATTAAAATGTGGTATAAATGTAGGCTATGTTATAACCCAAGTTCAAAAACAAACAACAACAACAACAAAAACAATTAAAAGCAGAGACAAATGAAAATGTTTTCTTTGTGACCACTGTGTTAGGAGACATTAACTTTATAAAACAAAGAAACACTGCCTTGACCATTCTCTCTGGAAGAAAAAAAATATTTTAAATAGTTATGGTGTATAAATGCAAACCAGAAATAAAGTAAGTGCTAAGAAGACACACCCCTTGGAACAATATATATAGACAGACACAGTGAATCATTCAGATAAAGAATGATCTTGGTATGTGTTCAGGGGTAAATAAATATATACTGGCATGAGCACATAAAAAGTCTAGAAAGATACAACTTACTGTTAACAGTGGTTATCTCTGGGAAATGAAACTGGAAGTGAAGGAAGCCTTTCAATTCTATTTCACATACTCGTGTGTTGTTCTGTTTTTAATTTTTTTTTTTTTTTGAGGGGAGAGTAGTGGGGGAGGGGGGAAGGGAGAAGGGGAGGAAGAGAACGAGACGGAAAGAGAGAGAGAAAGACAGAGACAGAGAGAGAGAAGCCCAAGCAGGCTCCATGCCCAGCGCAGAGCCCAACGAAGGGCTCCGTCTCACAAGCATGAGATCATGACCTGAGCTGCAATCAAGAGTCAGACACTTAACCCACTGAGCCACTCAGGCGCCCTTGTTTCGTCTTTTGTAATAAACATGTTGCACTCACAATTCTTCTCAACGTGATAAAGCACTGATCGAGCTAGTCGTGTACATTTAACCTGTGTGTATTACTTGCTGCGGCAGAACTAGCGCTGGTCCAAGGGAAGGAAATTAAAAGCGCTTAAGAGGGTAGGTTGAGAGTGGATGCTAGGACAGAAACCAAGAGTGTTACAGACTGAGAAGTCTACAGAGTAACGATGGTTAAAGATAAAGTGAATATGGACTTACACAAGAAAGAACAGTCTATCCCTGAAGCTGTGAGTTAAGTTTACAAAGAAAAAGAAGTACTATTTTGCACAGTAGTAAAAATGCATTTCACTGCCCATTTCTTCTTCAGACGCGACAAAGAATAAAGCCCACGAAATCGAGGGCGAAACAGAACACTACCCTTAATGACTACTAACTTGGCAAAAGTACCGTACCAGTCCTCTCGGTTATGTTGGTAGTGCTAAATCTGGATTACTACCCGAGGTTTACTAAACACACACCAGGAAGTAACAGTGAAACACTCGTTCACAGACTCCGCATCTGCACGTCAGCATTACGCAGCGGACAGCAAGCCGACAGAAACAGCAGAGAGCTCTCGTAACATCTGAGCTTTACCACATGCCAGGCCCCGTCCCGTGGGCTTTTAAGACATTACCGTATTTAGTCTTCATACCCACCCTTCATTGCTGAGGAAACTGAGGCTTAGAGAGGTTAAGTGACTTGCCCAAGGTCACAAGCAGCAGCATGTGACAAAGCTGAGGTCTGAGGCGGTCTGATTCCAGTCAACACTCACATTCGGCGTGCTATGCTTCGGGTCCGCGCCACACAGTCGCGTTCACGACCGCCCCCGTTCGACGCTACGGGGATACAGGTTTCCTGTAGCCAACGCTTTTCATAAACTGTCAAAACCGTACACCATTCACAGCAATCTGCCGCTTTGCTACCAAATGCGCACAACTGGTCTGTACAAACACTCAATTTCTTCTTTCATCATGACCCAATCAGACGTCGTACCTTATTAAAAACATCCTTGCTAATGGCATCCATGTTCCACAGACACATTCTCTCTCTCTGTACGAGAGCCTCTTCTTTCTGCCTCCACTCTTCTTCACGTTGCTTCAGCTCCGATACCGCTGTCTGTGCTTTGGCATGTTCCTGATCCAAGGACTCCGAGTTATGCAGGGCTAGGCTACCAAGTTTCTGCTGAGCTTCGGCGAGATTCCATTTGCACGCCACAGAGCTCTTGACAAACTCTTTCTGCTTTTGGCAAGCCAGTTCAATTCCATGACTATACATCTGGAAACAAAACAATATTGTAAGAAACGAAGACGGCCACGGGTATGTTTGTGCAGCACAGTTTTATTTTCTTGCAGTCAAGGATTTCTGTAGTCTTTTCTGGCACACAGGTATTCTGCCTTCTGTGTATGCAGAGTTATACTTTTATATTATAGGTCTTCTCTTCATCAACTAGATTCTAAGCTCCTTTATTAATCTATATACCACTTCCTTGACAACCATCAGGCAAAAAGCCTGATCATCAGCACAATGTTCTACACATAGCTGGTGCTCAAGAAACATTCGATTGACAGCTTCGTAGTACTGAAACAGCACAATATTTGGGAGCAAAAGCTTAAATCTAGTTCCTCACCTTACAATATGCTGAAAACCAGATCTTTAGGGTTTTGTTCGCTATCACACAGATAGTCTTTAACTTAATCCTAGTCAAAACAGGCAGAGCTATCAAAAACAAAAACAAAAACAAAAAACAAAACTGGTCCACCCTGATGACTGCCTCTGTTCCACTCATAAGCAACAGGAATTAGTCATAATGTTTACCGAACCACTACATGTAGGGCACTTTAGTGTTTAATTCCTTATATACCTCAGCTCTATAAAACAAAAGCTGAAGGTTCGTTCTTTAAGACTTCTCAGCCAAAACGCAGAACAATTTCAAACTACGTACTCCGAACGATTTTACTTCGATCTGTTCCCTAATCTGCACCACTGCTCAAGTCCTTATAATTTCATACCTCAATTATATAAATACAGTCTTTCTCACACGAAGCCATTCTCCACTCCACACCGGACTTGGAGTGATCTTGCCAAAAACCAACTCCGATCATTTTCCTCGTTCTTAGGGTCCTGGGATAAAGCACAAACTCTGCAGCGTGGCGCAGTCCTTCGTGATCTCACTTCCTACCATCTCTCCAGACTCAGTTCCAGTTATTCTCCCCCTCGTTTGCTGCTTCTTTCCACCGCCCACCCCTTTCACCGTGGCAACCCCTCACCCCCCCAACTCCCATCTCCATTCCAGATTCTGGCATCACTTCCTTACATCTTCTCTAATCCTTCCTTTCCCACCCAAGGTCTGCATACTTCTTAGTGGTGTTTTCACACAACATTGTGCTTAATTGTCTACTCAACTATCAGCTTCTCGAGGGGCTAGAATTCCATAAGTCTTAGATGAATAAATGATTCTTCACTTCTTGTAACAGACTAGTGGTGGCAAATACGTTTTGCAAATATTTTTACAAATATTTGAGGCAAATAGCACTCAAGGTCTTTACTTTGGAGCCGAGTCTTAGATTTCTACTGCAGCAAATGTGGATGTTGTTGCTATTCCGGTGTTTTATTTACTCATTTAGTAGGCTTGAAGCCCAGGTATCACAAGACCCTAACCAACCAAGTAATATATATAGATATACATATTTTGCTATCTGAAAATAGGAGCAAGAATAACTGTAGCCTAGCTATGCTTGAGCAGGAGCCAGGAAAAGGAGAAAATGAAGCTATAAAATTTATCTTATAAGAAAAGACAAAAGTATACGAAGAAAGGCATATGGACAAATGGAAATGCCCTGCATTTTCAAATTGTGTGGGAGCAAATATTCATGTCTCAAATCAAACACAGAAATCTTATTTCCAAATTCTAAAAATGATTCATGTTTAAATTCTTCTCCACAGACTATACAGACAACATCTGGCATTTGAGCAAACTATCCAACATGTATTGAGATGATTTAAAAAAAAAAAAAAAAAAAAAAAAAAAAAGGTCATATTTTACCTGTGAACATATTGAGGTTTTAGGGGAACATTAAACATGACTATATTTTCATGAACATAAATTCAAAAAAGGAACTGCTGGCGTTAGGTTTACTAACATCACTTTACAATTAAAAATGCTCAAACAGGATCTCTAAATTCCCAATTGCTTTTTACTTTAATTGGATCTCAGAACTGTACATCACATATGACATTACGATGTCTAGATTCCCCATGTCTGGTAAAATTAAACCGAAGCTGTTTTTTGAAAAGATTATAAAATGCTTATAATTTGAATTTAACATTTTATTCTTTCCAAATATCCCAATCCCAAAACTTAAGTCCTAAAGCCAGCAAGACAAGTAAGTAGGTTATAAACACGTGGACAAACTTAGCATTAGTCACTTGGCAAAACGTAACGCCAAAGGTAGTTTCAGCCTCGTGGTGTGACATCACAGGATGGCAAGTGCAGCAGGTAGGAAAAAACACTGTAGTAGAAGGCAGAAGTGGGTGCCAGTTTTAATTCTGCCACTAACTGGCTACAGAGTCTCAGAGAAATCACGTTTAATGAAGAAGGTAAGCCTGTTTACTTAGAAAATACCTCCAGCTAAATAAGCTTATAATTCCAAGTGCCTAAGTAAAGAGTTAATACACAGATATTTTCAAGTTTATCTTTTTGGTAATCTCTACACCCAACATGGGGCTCAAACCCACGACCCAGAGATCAAGAGTCGCATGCTCCTCCGACTGAGCCAGCCAGGCGCCCCTCACAGATATTCTCGAAGTTCAGAGTTTATCTCAGGTTACTTTTGTGATTCAACCACAAGGCGCTGAAATGCTGGAGACCTTTTATTTTCTCTCCATATGCCTTCAAAATTGACAAGAGCAGCTGCTGTTCATTTTTCCCCCTCCATAACACATTCATTATATGCTCACATAACCCATTTTGTATATACAGATGACACTAGCGATCCATAATTAGGGGGTGACTACTAACCTGTCGACTCTCATTCTGTCCTCCTAAAAAATGCCTTGCACTTTCCCAGAGACTGGCTGGCCGAAGTACAGTCTATGGTTATGAAACAGCATTTTTCTCCCTGAAGCCAACTAACCCAGTGTACTGGGCACAGGACCTTACACTTATTAGCAAATGATTTAAATCACTCATCTTTGCTAACAGCAAGATGTGCCTAGAGAAAAGCTGTTAATTCAATTAAGCTCTTAGGGACCCTACTCTGCAAGAAGCCTGGAAAGTAGAGACATCCATAACCGTTTCTCCGGACATATTCGTGTTTAGTCTGTGTTCTTAAAATATTCTTCCAAAACACCCAGATTAGGAGAAAAACCGGGATAAGGTGATGAGTAGGTAAGCACTCCCTAAGACAGGACTCAGAAAAATCCCAAAGGGTACCTCATTTGGGTAAGTTTCAGAGGAAAGAAGGCTGGATTGAAACCCACAAGTAGCACCGGGAATCTGAGGAAGAACTCCGAAGAAAAGGGCAAACGTGTGCCTATGTGTTTTCACTGGAGACTGATGTGGAGCAAAACTAAAAACCTAACTGGAGGGGAAATGGTCACATTAATGGGACGGGTTTACACCCCCCTCAAAAGCGAGGTTTTACGGAATTTATTCGGATGTCCAAAGTCAATGAAATTGGATCCTAAATTTGTATAAAGTCAGGAGCTCAGCGAATTATTGAAACACAACCAACCCTTCGCTGTTCCTAACTATTAAATGGGCACAAGTATTAGGGCCTTCAAGAGAATAAAGTGCTCGGGTAAAAACACGCACGAGGAGACAAAGGGTCAACGTTAGAGCGTTAGCCGCCCCAAATCTGGGTGCTGTCGGGGGGGGGGGGGGGGCGGGGAAGGGGGAGGAACATCTTTCCAGGATGGGAAGAAATTAGCCAAGGTGAAAAGGTGTGCGTGGAGGTGGAAATTGGGAATACACGGCCAGCCCTTCTCAGAAGCCCTCAGAAGATGCTACAATAGCCGCGGGATGGCATCAAGCCCCTGACCCCCGGGAGTGAGATGGGGACGCAGAACAGGGTACAGGGAGGGTCGCAGGGGCAGGGCCGCGCTGGTCCCCAGGCCGGCCCCTCCCCATCCCGCCCCCGAACGCGGGACCCCTCTCACCTGGGCGCCGCCGCCCGGCAGCTGCGGGCAGCGGGGAGAACTGGGGGACACGTCCAAGTCACTCTCTTCCTCGGCCTCACCCTCGGCCCGAGGGAGGCTCCAAGGTCCCGGCGGCGGCCACGGCTGCTCCATGTCCGGCTGCCCCCGGCCCTAGAGCCGCCACTGCCAACGGGCTTGGCGTGAGCGGAACCTGCTGCGCGGAGCCAGCCGCCCCAGCCTGCCGGGGCCGTTACCCAGAATCCCTCTGCTGGCCGCGACGCCGACGCACACCCCGCGCTGGCCTGGGCCGCGGACGGCGGAAGAAGACGGACTGACTTGGCTACGTCACTTCCTGCTTGGGGGTTGGGGCTGGGAGGGCAGGTTCTGGGCGTGCGTGAAGGGGGTGGGTCAGGGCTTCGTGTTTAAGGCTGTGCTCTCTGAAACCTTTGAGCGATGCCAACATCCCCCTAAGGGCGCTGCGGGTGACATAGTGTTTAGTTGTGGCCTAGCGTTCCCTTCGCTCTGCACCGTGGGTCCCGGACGCCGAGAGGTGCCGGGTCCGCTTCGCAAGTTGTTTACCGACGGCAACGCCTACCTCTGCGTTGGTCTGCAAAGTAGCAGTTCTGAAGCGAGGGTGGGCGGAAAATAGGGGAGGATTTTGAAAGGCAGAGCCAAGTTTTCCCTCATTTCGAGTTCCAAGCTACAGGAGTTTGGCGAAACTTGGCTGGGAGGCGGAGCGCGTCGACGATGAAGTAGCCGGGCAAGCGCGGTTGATGAGGACGAATGCAGGTGATAGCGGACGAAGCCTTGTGTTGCTAAGTTATCTCATTTAGTCCTGAAGACGGGGAAACACACCCACGGGGCGCAGGGTCACACATTTGAAGGAGAGAAGCTATGATCACCCCGGGGGTCTAACTTCAAAGCGTGTAAGGCTAGCAACCGCACACTGCTGCCCTCCCTACCCGCGATTACAGGGACCCAAATAAAAACGAGACGCCATTTTTTCAATCTCCTAGATCCACAGACTTTGAAGTTTGTCAATACCGAGTGTTGGCAAGATGCGAGGAAATGCTTGTCCAAAGAGAATGTGATTTCTGTAACCTTTTTGGAGAGAGTAATTTGACAATGTCAGTGACTAAAGGGCTTTGAATCAGCAATTTCACTACCAGGGAATTCTCCCAACTGTTATTTTTGTACCAATATCCAATGATTTATCTATAAAGATGTTTATTGCAACATTCCGTGTGTGTGTGTGTGTGTGTGTGTGTGTGTGTGGCAAGAAAAAAAACAGGAAACAATCTAATTGCCCATCAATAGAGGAGCCTAAATAAATTATGGTATATGGATACAACGCGATATTATCAGTCTTTAAAACGTAGATATATACGTGCTGATACAGGAAATCTCCAAAATGTGATGAATTTAAAAAATTGCAGTATTATATATATACGTATATACATACATATATATATATATACATATATGTATATATATACGTATGTATGTATATACGTATATATATATGTATATATATATGTATATATATATGTATGTATGTATATATATTTGTGTGTATATCTACATCTACCTTTCAAGAGAAGGATCCAATTTGTGTGCGTGTGTATAGAAAATTCCTGGAGGGTAGTGCTCGCTTTGGCAGCACATATACTAGAAAATTCCTGAAGGGTAAACAAGAATTGTTAATGGTGGATCAGGCTGGGGAGGAAAGTTTCTGAGTTTCTTCGCTTTTCATTTTTAGCATTCCTGTGTTAAGCTGTTTGAATATTTTTCAGTGCGTATACCTTAATAATTACAAATAAAATTTGAGAAGCAGTGTGCCTAAACCTTTTGGGTTAGGAAAAGCCACAGGAGAAAACAAGGAGGAAGAAATTCTCCTTGTTTCCATGAAGGCACAAAGTGCTTTGAGCAGTGCCTGGCTTAAAGTAAGCTCAATATTGGTTTTCCTCTTACCTGTCTCACTACTTCTCAGGCTCTTTGGCAGTCTCTTCCCCTTCTAAATGACCTCTAATTTTAAAGTTCTTCAATTTTTGGCCAGTGGGGAGGACCTTGTCTGTTCCCGTGGCTTTAAATAACATCTGTGTATTGACAACTCACTAATTGAAATTCAAGCCCTGACCTAACCTCAGTATTTCAGACTCATTTGTCTACTTGCTGACTTGACATCTCCCTTTGAATGCACATCTTAAATTTAACATTCCCCTAAAAAAACCTCTCTTGATTCCATTCCTTCCCCAAACTTCTTCCTATCTTCTCCATATCAATAAGCAGCAGCACCACCAACTTCAAAAGAGGGTGGCTTTCATTCATCCCCTCTCTTTCACCTCCCATTTCTGAACCAACAGCAAATCTTGTTATTTTTACCCTCAAACACATCTGGAATCTGTCTACTCTCCGGCTGTAATGCTTCCTCCCTAGCTCAGGACACCAGGATCCTTCCTCAGAATTACTACACGCTACTAGTACTCTAATCTTTCATGCCTCTGTTCCATTTTTGCTCCTTACAAATCTCTTCACACGGTTGCCGAAGAGATTTAAAAATACGTGTATATAAATCAGATCGTGTCACACCCCCGCTCTATCATTTAAATGCTTTCAACCCCAGAAACAGAAACCCCAGCTAATGGAAACTTAAACCATAAGGAAAGTTATTTTCTCTTTAGCGAAAAAGGATGAAGATGGGTGTTCTCAGGATTGGTTTAGCAGTTTGGCGACGTCATCAAGGACTCCAGTTCTTTCTATTCTTTTCCACCATCCTAAGTCTGTTGACCCTCATCCCCAGGCCTGTCATGGTGGCAGGATGGCTGCCACAGCTCTGTATGTCACATCGAAACACGACAACAGCCAAAGCAGGAAGAGGGAGGAGGCAAACAGCTTTACTTACTTGTGGCTCTACTATGAGACATAAAAATGTTTCTCAGGAGTGCCTGGGTGGCTCAGTCGGTTAAGCGTCGGACTTCGGCTCAGGTTATGATCTCACGGTCTGTGAGTTCGAGCCACGCGTCGGGCTCTGTGCTGACAGCTCAGAGCCTGGAGCCGGCTTCAGATTCTGTGTCTCCCTCTCTCTCTGCCCCTCCCCTGCTCGTGCTCTGTCTCTCTCTGTCTCAAAAATAAATACAAACATTAAAATTTAAAAAATATATTTCTCAGAAGCTTCCAGTGACTTCCCCTTATAGCTCATTGTCCCGAACTGGTTAAATAAATGATTCATTCCCCAGAGCTAGATGCATTGCCACCCAAGCAAAACCGGTGCTCCAGTAGCAAGGAAGAGGGCTTATGACTATTAGGTAGCCACATTGTCTGCTATAACTTTGAGTTCCCATGTAATCTAATGCCGGCTACCTCTTCGGTGTCACTTCTTAACCCCCTCTGCCCCCCGCCCAGATCTCTCTTAGTATGTTCATTGGCCTCCTTTCAGTTTCTCAAACATATCCATCCCCTCCCTGACTCATGGCCCTTTACATTTGTTGCTCCCAGCACTGGGATATTTTTTCTCTGGTACTTAAAAGTCCGGCTAGTGGTCATGCTTATTTTTTTAGATCGTAGATCAAATGTCATGCCCTTAGAGAGGCCGATCTATCCACTGGGTCTAAATTAGGTTCTTATTCCCTCTCTAACCTATGACCTTCTCTTTCACCCCCAACTCCCAAATTCCTTCCTAGTATCTATCACCCCGTTATTATCTTAGGTTCACTTATTTATTATATGTCTTCTCCCACCAGAATATAAAGCCCACAAAGGCATAGATTGTTTCTTGTTCACCCTCGTACCTCCATTGTCCACAACCGTACCTAGCATACAGTAGGTATTCAATACATATGTGTCGATAGATGCATGAGGAATGAATGAATGGAAACAAGGATAAGAGGAAAGGTGTAGGACTAGATAAAGACAGAAGAGGGTGAAAAGGAATGAAAAGAGGTATATTTTGGTAGGAGAAGAAGGGGTGGATATAATGACATCATCTTAGCCATTGCTGACTTTGGGGCCTAAATCCCGTGCCCAGGTTCGGTGGATACATTTTACAAGTCTTGGAACTAAATCAAACTCTTTTCTACTTTCTTATATTGGATAATAAATATAATTCCTTGGAAACTGCTTTGGGTCATAATTAGTCTACTGCCCCCACGGACATAGAACTAGTCAGCTGAAACTCAGAGGAGCAAATTACTTTTTCTTGAAAAGAAATTACTTTAAAATGGAAGGATATGGACTGTGTAGTCCAGAATGCCCAACGGCAGTCCTTGTGGAAGAGTTTGTGTGGTATTAAATAAGTACTGAGCCTACAAAAGCCAGTGAATCAAAGTAGAAGCCAAAGAGTAACATATGAGTCTGACTCATAAACTCTAATAAAGTTTGTGAAATAGATCCCATGTGTGAGTTCAGATCCCAAATGACTTCAAGATTGTTAAAAGCTGTGCAGTTGCAATTTAATTCCTTCCTTGAAAGCTTTCCTGATACTTGGGGAAATTCTGGAGAAGTATGGGCACTTAAAGAAATACTCAAATTGCCAGTTCCTGTTTTGTATATTTACGCAAAGGCCGCTATTCTGGTAATACAGTGCTGCTTTTTTAAGTGGATTTCTCTCTGAATCATTTGGAAAGTATTATACACCTCGATGATTTTCTTATCTGCATTTGAGGGAAATGGATCCACCTGTTATCTCTTTAAGTGTATGTACGAGTTCTACTGTAGGGCATTTCATTGTGATGCCACTAAGAATCCTCTTGACGAGTTATTTTAGGACAGAAGGAAGCTCACATAAGGATGTGATTGCTTTTCTTATTTAAGTGTATATTAAATATTTTTAAATTGTTATTATGAATATTTTTATACACAAAAATATAGAATTATGATAACCACTATATATCCATCACCCAGATTAACAGTTGTGAAAATTTTGCTACATTTGCTGTATCCATTCCTTTTTTTCATTTGCTGGAGTATTTGAAAATAAAATCTTAGACATCAGATCATTTTACTAGTACATACTTTATTAATTTTTTTAATATTTATTTTTGAGAGCGAGAGAGACAGAGCACGAGTGGGGGGAGGGGCAGAGAGAGGGAGGCACAGAATCTGAAACAGGCTCCAGGCTCTGCGCTGTCAGCACAGAGCCTGATGCAGGGCTTGAACTCACGAACCACGAGATCATGACCTCAGCTGAAGTCCAACCCTTAACTGACTGAGCCAACCAGACACCCCTGCTACGACATACTTTAATATGCATCTCTAAACAATGTTGAAATTTGCCTTACATAAACACAAAGATGTTACCATACCTGTCAAAATTAATTGCTTGGTATCATCCGATGCCCACACCATAATCAAATTTTCCTAATAGTCTCAAATATTCTCTTTAAGTTGGTTTGTTTGAATCAAGGCCCCAATGAAGGCCACGTATTACATTTGATTGTCAGATTTCTGGAGTATTTTTTAATCTAGAGCATTTCCCCTGACTCTTTCCTTTTTTTCTTCTTCAATGTCATTGACTTGTTGTAGACTAATTGGATCAGTTGTCCTGTAGAATGTCCTACGTTCCAGATGTATCCACCATATTTCCTTTAATAAGTCAAGTTAGCTCTAGAGCAACACTGTTCAATAGAAGTTTCTGTGATGATGGAAATATCCTACTTGCCTTGTCCAATACAGTAGCCACTAGCCACATGTGGCTATTGGGCACTTTACATGGGACTAGTGTGAGTGAGGAACTGAATTTTAAGTTTTATTTAGTTTTAGGTAATTTAAACATAAATAGCTATATATGGCTATCTTATTAGTGCAGCTCTAGTGGCTTGATGAGATTCAACATCAACTTTCTTGGCATAGGGTGGTTTCTACAATCACATAGGGACACATGATGTCACTTTCAGTGACGTTAAGATTAATTAGTGCATTCATTAACTTTTTAAAAAATATAAACTTCATCTTTGTGCAGTTGATGAGAAATGAGGAAAGGGCCCAGCACGGTTCATTGAGCTCTGTTACACATTCAGAGTAAAAGTTAGAAAGATAAACTTTTCTCGTCTGTATGTAAGAAAACTAAATTGTTGACATTTCAGAGAAAGATTTTGGAGAAGGCAGATATAAAGCAATTATTTCTTGGGTCTCGAGACTGGGTCTGTGCTTTAAAAAAAAAAATCAGTGATTTGAAAATGCACCTTTGCTGAAATAATCCAGATTGTTTCATATACTTGGATGTTTTTGTTTTTTCTTCTGCTTTTCAGGCATTTCTCACAAATGCTAATGAACAACTCACTTTGGAAACTCAATCTGCTAGTGTTATTCACATTTGCTAATGAATAACTCACTGTATCAAAAGAATGTAGGCCTAGCAAATGGATCTGAGTCCACATAAACTAATGTCCCAGAACAGGACTTTGGAAGTCTTTTTCACTTGTTATTGAATACAGCTGCCCTTGGAGAGACACTTTGCTCTAATAAGTGGGCATGAATGTTCTGGAGAGAAGAGCCCCCTTTTCCTTACTTGCTGCTTTTGTCAGATAAGCCGGGTGGCCCTTCTTTTTGCTGTGCTAGGAACTGACGGCAGGTTGGAGGGCGGGACAGTAATTCTAAAACCTGGTTTGACTAACTCTATCCCTTCCAGATTGACTCAGAAAAACGACAGCCTGTCTTCCCAGAAAAATGCACATATGCACATGAAGGAAAAGTTGCCTATTATTCCAGGAGTTGTAGGACCCCTGAGACAGCCAGGGATCGCCAGATAAGACATCCTGCACTGGAAGCTGAAGAGCAACCACGCTTGCATGGATGTTTCCATGGCATGCGGTATATATGATACAGCCCAAAGAGCTGAAGAATCCAGTTCCTGGTCCTCCTAATTTAGCCACATTTAGCTTTTTTATTATTTTATGTTTTCTACCTGTTTTAATTTGTTTTCTTTTTGGATTAGATACTGCAAATACTTGGCAAAAATGTTCAAAAAATACCTAAGGATATTCAGTGAAAAGGAAGTTCCTTTTCTCTCTCTCTCTCTCTCTCCTCTAGGTCCCCTCCCTAGAGACATCCACTATTAGGTGTTTCTAGCATATCCTTTTAGGAATATTCTAAGCCTGTATAAACATATCATATGCCCTGTCTCTTCCAAAAGGCAGCATAGTCCACACATTTTTTGTTCAATGCTTTTTGCCCCCTTAGTCCTATATTTTCGAGAGGATTTATTGCTGAGATGTGCATCTCAGATTCATACTTTTTCCATGCTGCATAATATTCCAACTTGAGGCTTAAGCATAATTGATTGAACCTGACCCTACTTAATGAACATTTAAGTGGTTTCCAGTATCTTTTTTTATTACTATTTTTTATTTTAGAGAGAGTATGAGTGGGGGAAAGGGGTACAGGGATCGAGAGAGACAGAGAGAGGCAGAGACAGAGACAGAGACAGAGAGAATCTTAAGCAGGCTTCATGCTCAGCATGGAGCCCCATTCAGGGCTTGATCTCACGACCCTGGGATCATGCCCTGAGCTGAAATCAAGAGTTGGATGCTCAACCAATTGAGCCACCCAGGCACTCCCAGTATCTTTTTTTCAAAACTGCAAATAATGCTGCAGCATGTATTTTTGTGTATGTGTGGAAGTATATCCATACACACCCATTCCTAGCAGTAGAATTGCTGAGTTGAATGAAAAATTTTGATAGACATTAACAAACTGCTCTCCAGAGAGGTTATACATGGTAGGCAGAATAATAGTCCCCAAAGATATCCACATCTTATTTCCTGGAACCTATGAATATGTTACTTTCCATGGCAAATGGGAATTAACATTACAGATGGAATTAAGGTTGCTAATCAAGATCTTAAAATAGGGAAATTATCGGGGCCTCTGGGTGGCTCAGCTGGTTGAGCATCTGGCCCTTGATTTTGGCTCAGGTCATGATCTCATGGTTTGTGGGATTGAGCTGTTCATCAGGCTCTGTGCTAACAGCATGGAGCCTACTTGGGATTCTCTCTCTCTCTCTCTCTCTCTCTCCCTCTGCCCTTCCCCTGCTCATGCTCTGTCTCTCTCTCTCTCTCAAAATAAATAAATAAACATGAAAAAAAAGATAGGAAAATTATTCTGGGTTATCTGGATGGGCCCAGAGTCATCACAAAGATCCCTAAAAGTGGAGGAGAGAACCAGAGAGGTGGAAGTGTGGGAAGGATTAGCTCAAATTTGCTGGCTTTGAAGATGGAGGATGGGAGCTAGGAGCCAACGAATGCAGGTGACCCCAGAAGCTGGAAAAACAAGGAAACGAAAAAGGCAAGGAACGCAGCCCTGCTTTTTTAGCTTTGCTTTTAGCCCTGTGAGATCTGTGTTGGATTTCTGACCCACGAAACTAATAATAACAAATAATAAATTTGTCTTGTTTTAAGTCATTAAGTTTGTGGTTATTTGTTACAATAGCTGTAGAAAAGTAATGCATAATATATATTTACACTCCTACCAACATCCATAAGATTAGAGCCTTCTTTTTTTATACATAGTTCCCTTCTCCATATGACTATTCCTTTCTACGTTATTTGAGGAATGTTTACGATTTAGTGTAAACGATTTAGATTCATGTGTTTAGTTAAATGGAAAATTCGCAACCATAATTGTCTGACTGTTACACCTTTGTTCTTTGCTAATTAACTCTTTGGAAATTTCCCATTTGGGACATGTGCCTGTTTTTTTTGTTTTTTGTTTTTTTGCAGTGGCCAGGATGTGAGCAGGATGTGCTGATGTGTTATTTCTGCAGTGCTGATATCACTGTTGACCAGCCTGCAGTGCAGAAACACTGTGGGAATAGAAGTTGTTCAGTGGGATTTGTTTTCTGCCACCAAGGTGGCAGTCTCGATGATGAACTACTCTGCAAGATGGGCCAAAGGCACTATGTATGATAGAAACTTCTACATCTCCATGGTAGCTCAGGTGACCACGGTGGGGAAAATTAACAGAGTATAAATATTCCTTATCAACTCAGTTGGTAAGCCTCCACGGCAGAGTAGCAGAAGTAGCTAGCATAATAAAAGGGAGGAATCAATCTTTATTGAGAACCTGCAAAGTGCTAGCTTACAAAGGAGGCACTTGGGTGACTCAATCGGTTATGATCTCACAGTTCAACTTTGGTTCAGGACATGATCTCGCAGTTCATGAGTTCGAGCCCCAGGTCGGGTTCTGTACTGGCAGCTCAGAGCCGGGAGCCTGCTTCAGATTCTGTGTCTCCCTCTCTTTCTGCCCCTCCCCTGCTCTCACTGTACCTCCCCACCCATCCCGCTTTCAAAAATAAAGAAAAATTAAAAAAAAAAGTGCTAGCTACAAAGTGCCATTTAGTCTGCCCTGATGTGGTGTTGGTTCCCAAACTCAGAGCTTCCCTGGGTGATATCTGAAATTGGCTCCTAGTTGTGGAGGACAGTGAGAGACTGAAGGAAGAGGCAGGCCACTCAAGATGAGTAGGTGGCAGTTTTAATAAGCAAGGGAACTTACACAGGAGGTTTGTCTTAGGCGGCCACCAGATGAGTAGATATCTGCACCCACCCACCAGAAACTAGAAGTTTATTTAGAAGCTAGAACTGGATTCAGACACATTTACGATCCAGATGGTCTCAACAGCATTTTGCTCTCTCAAGGCCTGTGTTCTTGAAATAACTCCCACTGAGGGAATGGTGGGTAGAATGTACATTCCAAGCACAGTGGAGGTGGGGGGGGTGCAGAACTTCCAGTTGCCTTGGTCCCGCCTGTGGGTCAACCAGTGGTCACGTCCTCTTGATGACCTCCTCCAACAAGTGGGAACCCCCTTTCCCACGTACGTTGAACCCTACAGACTGCCTTGATCAGCTCTGCATTTAACATCGCTTCAAAGCTATTTATTGAGCATCTGCTAAGCTAGGTATTTCGAATACAAACTCTTAGCCAGGCAAAGCGCGTAGTTTATAGAGAAAAAGAACAATCACAGGAACAAATGTGAAACTGCTATTGTGGCAGCTGCTACAAAGAGGAGATATAAATATAAATATAAATATAAATATAAATATAAAAGTAGTGAGATTCCTCCTCATCAGGAGGCCTGGGTGTGATATGTAAATCTGCATACATGTTTTTATCCATACCTATATTGTATGCCACCCTAGGTAAAAGGCACAGATTATGTAAAGGAAAGGACCTGGAAACACTGCATAGCCAGGTAGAGGAAGATGAACAGAGAGAAAGAGTGGCCAGAGAGTTGAAGGGAAACCAGAAAAGGGCTGTATTCTAGGAGCCAAGCAAGGAGAGTCCGATTAAGACTAGGAAGAACACAGGATGGGGCAGTGTGTCTGTAGAAATCAATAGGATTTCTATGCCACAGGGGCAGTGATGTGGTAGGGCACACCTGGATTCAAGTGTGGCTGTTTCCCTTTAGCCGTGTGACCTTGGGGAAAAGGCTGTTTGGTCTCAGATCCCGCATCTGTCAAACGGAGAATCTCTTCCTCCAAGAGTTAATGTGGAGATGAAATGAATTAGCATATGCAATGTGCCTAGCACTTTGCACGTTCTCAAGAAAGATCGATTCCTCCCTTCCATTGTGTCCCTGCCCACTCATTTATTCATCTATTTATTTCATCTCACTTATTCATCTATCCATCTTATTTATTCATCTGTTTTGGTTGTTTCTCTCCATGATGACTTAGCATTGGTGGTGGTAACTTACCCGTGAGGGTCAACACAGTTCATGTCCCTGTATATCCCTGCATATGTTCCTGTATATCCTGTATATCCCCGCTCTGGTCTGGGTGCCGGCACGCTGTCGTGAGTCAACAAATCAGTTCTCCGGATGTTGCAGGGGGCCAAGCACGCACCTGTGTTTCTCTCGGTATGCAGACAGACAGAGCAACAAAGATTGGATAAGGACATAATATACCTTCCTTCATCATACTGAGTCTTTCTGTTGCTGGGAAAGGAACTCCGGTTCCCAAAGAATGCCTAATTCTTGTCACAGAACATCTTTGTGCACTTGGATTTCTGCAGTGGCATAAATCTCCAAAAGTTTAGTAATAAATGACTCATCACAATTTAAGATTTCTTTCCAGAGACAGCACTGGCCCTCCCAGATTTTTCAGATTGGCTAGAAGCAGTCACTCCCGCCTCCTTTCCTGTCTTTTTGTCTGTTAAATACAGTGAATGGACAAAAAGCAATTTCCCGTACTGGTGAAAAACTTTTTCTCTGCCTGTCCCCTCTGATGGTTTTTACAGTGTGGCCCTGCCTTTGGCAACCACCGTAACTACCCACTGGGAGATAATGTAACTCCCTGCTTGCTCCCGGTTAAGTAGACGCCAGAAAAGAGAGACTGACAAATATTTCTACTGTGGCTAACGTGGAAACCAAACGTTTAAATCTCTTTCGGAATTATCCTTGTATTTCCAATAAGCAACATGTTAATTTCTTGTTATTGAAGGGGGCCATGTTTTCCAAACCAAACATAAGGACATAACATTTCGTAAGCAAGAGAGTACCTTTAGGGACAGGCTATTATATTAATTGAACTGTTAAAGAAATTCTGGGGCTTGGCGGTCTTACAGCTACTAAAAGCGGGTAGCACTTAAATGATAACGGAGCTCATGATCATATTCCCCTTTCAGAATGGACTCTGTGAACATTTTAACATAGCAATGGGGGCCATAAAGAGAGGTGATGGAGAGGGTTGGGGGAAGGGAAACTGGAGCTTTTTCAGCAGCTCAGGATCCAGCCGCCAAGCCTGCACCTGCTGGGGCTCTCCCGCCTGCGCACAGCCTGGGAAGCCCACTTCGGGCGCGCGCCGCGCTCCCAGTGGGGCAGCCGGGGGCGCGCACGCCTGCGCAGAGCCTCGCTGGCGCGTTCCAGGTGGGAGGTTGCGAGTTTGAGCGTTCATGGCAACGCGACGCTTCCGCCTTCTGGAAGCCTTGGCTCCAGCTCGCGCAGTGTGAGACCCATCCCGGTGGGAGGGACCTGAGCTGGGGCGGAGGGCGGGGGGACGGATGGCGAGACCAGGGGATAAAGGGCCTGGGGAAGCTGCTGGGAACCTTTGCCCTAGGGATTGAGCTAAACCAAGAAAAATTGGCCCAGGGCTGAGCACAAAAGGATCTTTTCATTCCAGTGCTTTTCGCCCACACAGGGGACCATGCCTCTGGAGGTGGTGGTGGAACTCCAGATCCGGGCGGTAAGAGAAGTCGACCGACCTCCATTCCTTGCCCCAAATCACACTCTCTGCCCAGGGTTCCTAAATGGTCTTGATCATTTTCACCACCTCCTACCCACCTCACCACACACATCATTGTCTTTGGGACAGATCATACCTCTCAGTCCTTAAGATCCTCTACATTGGTCTTTCCTGATTTCTTAACTCTTAATTCAGCCCAACCCCTTCCAACTCCCCCCGCCCCAACGACTTGTTAGCTTTATCCTAAATTTTTCTGTTACTTTAAAATAATGGGGGCGCCTGGGTGGCTCAGTTGGTTGTGTCTGACTTTTGATTTCCACCGAGGTCATGATCCCAGGGTCATGGGATGGAGTCCCTCATAGGCTCTGTGCTCAGCGAGGAGCCTGCTTCAGATTCTCTTTCTCCCTCTACCCCTCTCCCCTACTTGAGTGCACTCTCTGAAATTTAAAAAAAAAAAAAAATTAATAATAGCCTTGCATTAAGTCCAAGAAGAATTTTATTTTTTTCCAGGATAAAGATTTGTGAAAGAATTAAAAGAAAACAACAACACCCTCCTTTAAATAACAAGGGAAGAGTTTAATTCCATAAAGCCCAATGACTTCCTGATAATTTGCCACCTCTATGAACCAATTGAATATATTCTAAGGTATTTCCCCTAGAGATGGCTCTGGCTTGCTAATTCCAAAAGGGAAGTCAATCAACCAACACTTGTTTTATGATTGTCCACTGAATCCTGCTCAAGTGAGGTGCTTGTGGCAGAGTGACTGCATTGTTCCTGTTTGGGATCAGGCATTTCTTTTAATTCAGCTTATATTTTCCAATCCTTCCATCTGTAGTTGGTGACAGACTGTCATACAGCTTTGCCTGTCAGCTGTAGGGGCGTCTCTACTGGCCGTGAGTACAAGCGAAATGCCGACGGGTTACGGCCATGGAAGATCTGTCAGCCTCCGTACAAGTGACACGTGCTGTGCTTTCATCAGACATGCAGTTCTGAAAGATAAAAATTTCCTGGATTTGTCCCATTTTGCTAACAGCAAATAGGACCAGACTCTATCAGTTGTGCTCCATCAAATGCCAAGTCTCAAAATTCTGCAGTAAGAGGAAGGAATTCTTGAGGAGCTGAGTGATAAATCAGTCTTCCTGCTCATCAAGGCAAAGATTAAACCAGTTTGCATCTCGCTCCATTCAAACATTATTGGTTTATTTTATTTTAAGTTTTAAAAAGCATTCCTCAGTGCACGATTACAGTAAAATCAGTTTTCTAGCCTACAGTACTTAGAGTGCTTCAGAAACATCAGCTGAATTGATCTGTGCTTTAAAAGCCTGCAAAGTCAGGTCTGGACAACTAAGATGTGGGATTCCAGGGACCAGAAGAGAAGCCTAGTGTTGAGCCCCCAATATTCAGACTTGTGAACACTGCAAAGGCAATAAATGTCATTGCTTCCAAAAATAGCTGGCCCGAATATTGCTGGATTAAAACAAAGATCTCTCTAAGGTTAAACAATTAAGCAGACCACTTAGAGCTTTACAGTTGGGCTGATTCAGCGAGAGAAGAGGTAGTCCACGTCGGAAGATGTTGTGGGGATGCAAATGACTTTATTTTACTTTGAGGAGTTCCTCTTTCAGTGTGCCTCTCACGCTCAGGAGGTTCACACTTCCACCCAATCAGAACCTACTTGTCACGCTATTCTCCAGATTCTAGTGTTCACCTCTATGTGGCAGATCAAAGGCCATAATCCTTTCAATTTATAAATGTCAAAATAATTCCTCATTCTCTGAAAACACCGGTTCCACGGGTAATTTAAAGGTTCTCATTTTTCAGGGAGGACTTTCAGGGAGCATTTAAAGCACATCCCGTTTTGTGGTCTTTCCTGGTCAAAGAATAATGAGCAGAGTCCAACCTGCGTTTGGTGGTCTTTGGTCTTGTGATTTGGGGAGGCACCATGGATAAACCGATCTAAATGTAAAGGTCACCATAAAGGCAAATTTAGGAGTTAGTTATACCTTGAGCCTGGTATAGCAGTGGGTTCCCCTGATGAGTTTCAAGTTGAATACTGTTACCTAAAGTGTGCTGTGCACAGGGAAATGGGATTCTGTACGAAAAACCGTAGTATACAGGGTCATCCCTGTGGTACATATGAGAAAGCTTATGCCCTTGCACTGCAAAGAATCAAGTCATTTTCCTATTTTATTACCTACGTAGAGAAGCATCATTCTTTGTCAGTAGAGATAGTGGGCAGCACAGTCCCATCTCCTGCCATACTGGCCCCCTGCCATCACATGTGGTAAGCTCACCCCCAGACTCTTAGTTCCTGACGTCCTCAATGGGCATTTCTGCCCTCTGTCATGCCACGCTATTTGTTGTCAATAGAATCACACATTTGGTCATGGTCCCAGTCTTTCTCCACTGGCACTGTAGATATGCCCATATCTACATTAAGTGCTGCTTCTTCAAGGAAGTTCTTGGCTTGTTCTCTGAATGCAAAAAGATAACATGAGAGAGTACTGGGAGATATATATCTATTTAAAGAATTTTTGAGAAGGTAGAGGAAAGGAAAGAAAGATATATACTATAATCTCTCTTCTCGCTACCCAATCCACAAAGAGGGAAGAGACAATAAACAAAATAAGCTTATCAAGAAAATCGGGATTAAGAAGACACTGTGGCAACAGATTTTCAGGGAATCAGCGAGAAAAACCCATGCTTTAGACTCTTAAACTACTGTCTACAGTCTACCTCAGAAGAACCAGGCTTAGTAGGTGGCTCATCTGCATGTACATTTACAGAATGCAGACCATGTTTTGCTTTTTTCCCCCAAGTTCACTTTACAGGTGATACGTTGACTTACAGGATAACTACAAAACACAAAATTTACCGATGTCAACTTTTAAAAAACAGCAGTATTATAATCACCCCAGCTTGTTTTCTTTGCAGTTGTTCTGGAGATACAAACAATTGTTGAATAAATAGAGAGTTGTTGTAATAGAGAGGTTTGGGTTTTTTTTTTTTGTTTTTTTTTTTTGCTTTCCATAATATGGCTGTGGTCCAATGGCCAGCACGTTCTCCGGCCTAGCAAGCCATCAAGATGGAATGACACCTGAAATTTCAAAGGAAGCCTGAAATGTCCTTAGAGGGCCGAGCAGGAGTGCGGCTGGTTTTTGTCAGCATGGTCGCATGTGGAAACCTTCAGATCTCCTGGTGTCATGATGAATGAGATGGTGTCACTGTTGGCTCCACAGTAGGAAGAGGACCGGGGCATTGTGCGGTGAAAGCCAGCAATAGTCCACGATGCTGTACTGCGTGTAGCCCAGAAAAAAGCCAAAAGCCACGTCGGTGACATTGTGCCGCCCCAGCATGACCCTGGAGAGGCCCAAGATGAAGGCCCATAGTACCACGAGCACCCTCAGCGGAATGGCCAGCACCAAGTGGTTCAGGATGAACCGGGACACCAGGGCGGCCCTGGTGGCGTGGCCCGAGGGGAAGGAGTATTTGTCTACCGAGAGGGTGACGAACATGTCCATCTGGTTGTGGGCCGGGCGGCGCCTGCGGACCAGCCCCTTGATCAGGGCCACCAGCAGCAGGTCCAACAACAGGGCAAAGAGCAGGTTCATGAGCACCTCGCGCCCGGCCCAGCTGTCGCTCCTGGATAGGCAGTAGAGGGTCCCCAGCAGCCAGGGGATGCCGTGGCCCGAGATCTCCAGCAGCTTCATAAGGGGCCGCATGCTACCCCAGGACGAGCTCTCCCCGGCGCACACTCCCAGCTTCTTGGACAGCCACAGGTCGATGGCCAGCAGGGAGCGCAGGGCGATGCCCAGGAACGACGGGTTCAGGTCCATGCGGTCCTCCTCGGGGAGCGGGGCCGGGGGCGCCTGCGAGGGGCCCGCCCCGGCCAGGGGGAAGGAGCCGCGGCGGTGCACCGGGCTCTCGGACGCGCGGAGCCGGGTGCAGGTGGGGTCCAAGCCCGGCGCGCGGCTGCTGAGCAGGGACTGGAACTCGAACCTGCCGCCGCCGCCGCCGCCGCCGCCGTGGGCCGGGCTGCCGGGGCCGCTGCTGCTGCTCGAGGCGGAGGCGGCCAGCGGGCGTGCGTCCACGTTCCTGCGGGGGCTCGGCATCGCGGCGGGGGGCCCGGACCCCAGGACCCGACCGGCCTAGCGAGCGGCTCCCGGCCCTGCAGCCTCTTCCGCTTCCGCATTGCCATCCCCGCGGGGGCGGGGAGAAGGGCCGGCGAGAGGACGATTGTGACACCTGGCGGAGACGTGGGAGGAGACTGGCGTTTCCACTTGGGGAAGGGGGGGACGGGGCAAGGAAGGCGGAGGTGTGGGAGATGGCGGGGCGGCGAATTCCACCGCGTCCGTGCGAGCCTAGGGAACGCAGCTCCACTTCAAACACGAAACGAACCAAGCCCTGTTCTCTACTCTCTTCTTCTTTGTTTTTAAGATTTCTTGTCCAGGGGTGTTCCTTCCCGACAAGCAAGATGTGTACCTTGGGGTGTACCTCCTGAATCAGTACCTGGAGACAGACTGCTTTCCCTCTGTGTTCCCTATTATGATTCAGCAGAGCATGAGGTTTGAAAAGGTGATCTTGACTTTCTCATTGCTAAACGGAGAAATGTAGATGTTGCTGTCTGAAGATCCTCTAATGGTTCCTATAAAGAACGCGGTTCTTAAAAAGTTACTTGGTACATTTTCTTTAAAAAATGACTTGAAGCGGCCTCAGCACACCGTAGTTGGAGGAATAGCTTTTACATTGTAGGTCTGAGCCAAGTGCTGTCAACCTAGTGCTAAATACCCTGGTCGATGTTTTCTATTCTTGGAACTCCCATGGCATTTTTCTAACTGGAGCAGAGAGAGCATTTTCTCAAAGTTCCTGGAGGTGTTAGAGGCAGTTGCGTTACATTAATGACAGGGATTATCAGTGAATTATGGACCTTAGAAACAAATTGGTAGACTCAGAGAAATAATGAAAAAAAACAAAAAACAAAAACTAGATTCAAATTAGTAAAACCCTGTACCTGAAATCCTGTAACAAAACAGGCCTCTTCAGATTTACTGAGTATTCTTAGACCATACCTGGTTTATTTAGCTACAGTGATAAAGACTAGGTTTCATTCCTACGAATAGGAACATGATATTAATAGAACATTTATCAACCTGCTTCCCGCCTCAATTTAGAATATGAAGTTCATTACTGTGACTCATTGGCGGTCCTTTGAAGTTTTTGTTTTGGAATTTGGAGGTGAAATCAGTTTTAACCTTGATGAGTCTAATGATTTCCCTTCAAAATGATATCACTGAGCTGCTTCTTTGGGAGAGGGGACAAATCCGGGAAGGGCTCCAGGGTGTAGCCTATCACTTTTATCTTCAATTTTTTTTTTAACGTTTATTTATTTTTGAGACAGAGCATGAATGGGGGGAGGGTCAGAGAGAGAGGGAGACACAGAATCGGAAGCATGGAGCCTATCACTTTTAAAGGTCTGGATGGTGCTGCCCAGAAAATGACATGTTTTGAACTGAGAATGGGCGATGAGATGAGGGTTGGTTTTCCAACAGGCTAGGGCTGTAGATAATATTTTTGTACATTACAGCTTGTTTATTTAAACAGAGTCTACCAAACTGGTTAGATAAGAGAGGAGAAGAATAAATGGCTATTACCTTGGGACATACAGTCAGAATCGAAAGCAACCTCCTTCTACTAGATACTAGTAGTGGTAGGAAGTGAGCGGTGAAAATCCAGTCTATGTTTTCCCCTAAGAATTTCCTTTTTATCAAGTTTGCTTCTGTAGAAGACTTTAGAAATCTTTTTATAAGAAACCCAAGGGTACAAAGTCAAAGAAGCACAGAATGATAATTCTGTAAATGAACTTGGAGGTCATCAAGTCCAACATCCCTGATGTGTAGAAAAGGAAGGAGAGACTCACACATACTCTAGATGCCTCTCCTGCTCTCTTACAAAACTGTGCATTTAAGGTTGCTGGTCAAATATGTATCATGGGCCATTTTTCTTTTTATAAAATGTGGTTCTTTAAAAATCTGAAATACTGCCCTCATGCAGTTTGGGTTCATATTCCAGCTTTCTCCATTCGGCTCTAGTGTTCTTGGATTTGTTCTGTTCTCCAGCTGCAAATGCGTGCAGCAAGTATCAAAATCATTTTCTCGTCTCTGGACCTTCTGTGTAACCCAGAATTGAACACCCTAAAGCAATTGGATAAATAAACTGTTCATAACGAACGTATGAGACATTGTGTTTGAACAGTTCATGTTGATCATTTACTCCCCAGAGTCATACTTGAGAAAATCCTTAAACATGGATGAAGTGAAGGGATGCCATTACTGAAATATTTTAGGGGGGAAAAAAACCCTCACCCACATTTGCCCTGATACATCTAGGTCAGGAAGGCAAAAACGGATTGCAGGGGATAGCCTCCACTTTTGTAGTTAAAGCAGACCTGGCTTTAGATCAAGAGCAGATTTTAACCATGCTTACGTTTAAATACCATTTACATCAGAACATTAATGCCTGAAACCAAACTCTGGTGAAAACTTTGGTTTCATGCAGGCTTCCAGAGTTTAGGGAGACGGACGTGGTGTGCTTTCAATTTCAGTCCTGTCCCAGACCCTTTTAGCTCAAGGACAAAATAAGCAGATTTGGCATTGGCTAGGCAGATATCACAACGTTTGTCTTGTGCTTCATGATATACTTTAAACTTATGAGGCTCTCCCTCTCTCTAGTTATCTTGTTCTGTAGGAGGGTGCGTAGGTTTTCTTTTGTGTTGCACATAGAATTTGTGCTGAGGTTCCTGTTTAGCACAACCGATTGTTAGAGTCGTTTATTCAGTTAACATCACTTAATGAGTGTCCGTGGTATGCAGAATGTTTTTCTAGGTATTCAAGCAAGACTCTTTGAGGTTGATGCCAGATGTGCTTTTAGCCACAAACTGTAAGACTAGGTCAAGTTGATGACATTTTGAGCATGGGGTAGAGTCAGCTAACTCAGATTTTCCTTGTACTTGGTATTGTGTTTATTCTCATTCTATAGTCATTTGTTGAACTTTTAGCCGCATACACGTTAAAGATACTCCTGTTGAATTTTAAAATACTGTATGGCTGGAATTGACATGTGTTAATTGTTTGGAAAGATAAAACCTACAGTTTCTATAAGCATATATTAATCTTTGAAAATTTATTTTCACCATTTTTTTTCCCTGCAGGTATTTGAAAATGCAATAGATCCTGGGGCTGTAGCAGAAATTTTAGAAAGTAAGTGCTCTTAAAACAAAGCAGAACAACTATTGGGTGTATGTTATTGTGTGTGCAGATATAAAATTCTGTATTCTAATTCTGTATTGTGATATTTCCATTTTGATCCATACTTATATTCAAGAGTCTGTGTCAAATTTGAATCATGGTTTTGATTCTATTACAAACCCTTTTCTAGATAGCGATGGGATTTATTTGATGGTACACTTCTGTTTGTTTATATATTATAATTAAATGGTTTTTGTATCTTCATACAGTTATGTGACCATCATAATTTTTAAAAATTAATTAATTAATTAATATTTAAATTTACATCTAAGTTCGTTAGCATATAGTGCAACAATGATTTCAGGAATAGATTCCTTAGTGCCCCTAACCCATTTAGCCCATCCCCCCCCACAACCCCTCCAACAACCCTCTGTTTGTTCTCCATATTTAAGAGTTTCTAACGTTTTGTCCCCCTTCCTGTTTTTTATAATATTTTTGCTTCCATTCCCTTACGTTCATCTCTTTTGTATCTTAAAGTACTCATATGATACTTGTCTTTCTCTGACTAATTTCATTTAGCATCATACCCTCCAGTTCCATCCATGTGGTTGCAAATGCAAGATTTCATTCTTTTTGATCCACTCATCCATCAATGGACATTTGGCCTATTTCCATACTTTGGCTATTGTCGATAGTGCTGCTATAAACACGGGGGTGCATGTGCCCCTTCGAAACAGCATACTTGTATCCCTTGGATAAATACCTCGTAGTGCAATTGCTGGGTCGTAGGGTAGTTCTATTTTTAAGTTTTTGAGTAAACTCCATACTCTTTTCCAGAGTGGCTGTACCAGTTTGCAACCATCACCATAATTAATTTTAGGGTATTTTTATCACCATAGAAAGAAACCCTAAACCCATTCTTCCTTATCACTCCTAGCCCTAGGGCACTGCTAACCAATATTTCTGTCTCTATAGATTTGCTTATGCTGGATATTTCATATAAATGGAGTTATATAATATGTGGTCCTTTGTGACTGGCTTCTTTCACTTAGCATGTTTTCAAGATTCATCTTTGCTACAGCATGTGTCAGTATTTCATTTCTTTCTGTGGCGAAGTAGAGTTCCATGGTATGGCTGTGCCACATTTTGTTTATTCATTTAGTGGTTGAGGGACATTTGGGTTTTCTTCATGTTTGGGCTATGATGAACAACGTTGCTGTGAATATTTGTGTACAAGTGTTTTTGTGGACATGTGTTTCCATTTCTCTTGGGTCTATACCTCAGAGTGGAAGTGTTGGGTCGTATGGTAATTCTTTTTAATTTTTGGAGAAACTTCACCAAAGCAACTGTATCATATTACATTCCACCAGCAATGCGTGAGGGATCCATCTCTCCACATCCTGGTCAACACTTGTTACTTGTCCTGTTGATCGGTGGCCATTCTTGTGGGTATGAGTGAAATCTCATTGTGGTTTTGATGATTTTGAGCATTTTTTCATGTGCTGACTGGTTGTTTGTATATGTTATTTGGAGAAATATGTGTTCAGAGCTTTTGCTTATATTTTAATGGGGTTATTTGACTTTTTATTATTGAGTTGTAATATATTATGAACTTGTAACATATTGAATTCTTTGTATATTATAGATGCAAGTCCCATAGCAGATGTATGATAGATACTTTCTTCCATTCTTTGGATTATCTTTTCATTTTCTTGATGGTGTTCTTTGAAACACAAAAATTTTTAATTTTGATGAATTCTGTTTTATTCGTTTTTCTTTTTTTACTTGAGCTTTTGATGTCATACCTAAGAAACCATTACCTAATTTAAGTCACAAAGATTTATGTCTGTGTTTTCTTCTGAGAGTTTTGTAGTTTTAGCTTTTACATTTGAGCCTATGACACCTATTAAGTTTATTTTTGTAAATAGCATGAGGTAGGGGTCCACCTTCATTCTTTTGCATCTGGGTATCCAGTTGTCCTGGTCTCATCTGTTGATAAGAGTATTTTCCCCCCATTGAATAGTCCAGATACATTTGTTGAAAATCAACTGACTGTAAATATGAGGGGTTTTTTTGGATTCTCAATTGTATTCTGTGGATCCATATATCCATCATTATGCCTGTAACACACAGTCTTGATTATTGTAACTTTGTGAGGTTTGAAATCAGGAAATGTGAGTCCTCCACCTTAGTTCTTCATTCCAAGGCAGTTTTTGCTATTTGGATTCTCTTGTATTTCCATGTGAATTTTAGGATCAGCTTGTCTGTTTCTGCAAAGGAGCCAACTAGGATGTTGATAGGGGTTGCCTTGAACCTGTAGATCAATTTGAGGAATGTTTCCATCTGAACAATATCGAGTCTTCCAGTCCATGAACATGGGATATAGTGAGAATTCACTGAACGTAAGGGATTTAGAGCCTGAGACAAATGGAGGGCTTAACATTCCCATTGTCCTACTTGGAAAACCTAAAATTACAAACTGCCTTAACTGTCCGTTTCTTGGCATTTAAAATTCTGTCCTCATACATCCACATGCTTTTCATAAGTCTGCAGAGGGAGAATTTTACTTTTCTTGTATACAGACTTCTAGGTGTTTTGAGACATAATTGACATATCACATTATGTAAGTGTAAGGTATACAACATGTGGATTTGATACACTTAGATATTGCAAAATGATTACCACAGCATGAGCTAACACACTCCTCCCATCATGTAACTGCCATCTCTTTCTTGTGGTGAGAACATTTAAGACCTACCCTCTTAGCAACTTTCAAATATATAATATGGATTAGTAACTATAATCGTCTATGATTGCCACCATTATTGTCTATTTTAAAATGTATTCACTTCTATAATTTGGGGGAATTATCTTTATTGATTTTTTATTGTTATACCATTTATGTTTAAGTTACTTTCAGATTTGAATTTTACTCTTGTCCTTATAGATTTTGTACATGGGCTCACTATTTGTAAATATACTTTGCACTCGGGAAGTATAAAAAATGTTATATGTTATGTTTCATTTATATTGTCAGAGAGCATACTGTTTTAAGCAAGATAAACTTGTATAGGTTGATGGACAAGAGTTGGATTTTGAATTTTTAAAATGAGAATCTGATTTTTATGTCAGTGATTTATGGATACGTTTTTAAGACAAAATATTACATCCATGTCATCAATACTTCTTAGGGCACAAAATGTTATTTTTATGACTTAGTTACTCCCATTCTATGCCCTTGGATTACTGGGTCCAGAAATACCTGAATCCTTGTTGATATGGCATTATTATTATTATTATTATTATTATTATTATTATTATAAATGGAATGTTATGACAGTTTTGAATTTAGCAATTATGAAAAACTCTCTCATTTTTTCTATTTTAGGCTTCCTAACCAGGTTTGAATTAATACAGCTAGTATCTCCAGGTAATGTGCCCATAAATGCATTTCTAAATCAGTTTATTTTAATTTTGAAGGGATTTTGGCACGACAGAATGGGGACTGGTATTTACAAGTTGTGCTTTCTAGAACACTCACTTTCCCCCCGACCAGTGTGTTGAATTTTATCAATTCTCACAGAAGTAACTTTATGGGTCTGGTGGCAGTAAGCATAACTTAAAGGCACTTTGGCTTTCCATTTTTTCATGACTTTAATTATCACCAAATAAGAAAAGCTTGGCTCAGTTTTTTTCAAGTTTTTGCCTTCGGCTTTGTTGGCGAACCCAAAACTATCTTCTGTGTTAGATGCCAGAACGGGGTTGGTAAACTGTAGGCCAGTCCAGCCTGCAGTTTGTTTTGTGTGACTCGTGAGCTAAATTTCTATTTTTTTTTTTAAATTGAGATTCATAAACTGGATATTTAATTCATATACTATAAACCTCTCCATTGCAAGTGTACAACTCAGTTGTTTAAGTATCTTCACAAATTTCTGCAAACATCACCACCATCTTATTCCAGAACCTTTTTATTATCTGGAAAAAAAAACAAAACCAAACCACTGTAGTCCTTAATAGTCACCCTTTATTCCCTCTTCCCACAGCCCTGGCCACCACTAGTCTACTTTCTCTATGGCTGTGCCTCTTCTGGACATTTAGTGTAAATGGAACCAGACAATATGTAGCCTTTGGTGTCTGGCTTCTTCCATTTGGCATGTTTTCAAGATTCACCCAGGTTGTAGCCTGTTATCGTTACTTTGTTCCTTGTCCGGATGCATAATGTGCTTTTATATGGATACGCCTAGTTTGTTTATCCCTTCGTTGGTCGATGGACGTTTGAGTTGTTTCCTGGTTGATGGACGTTTGAGTTGTTTCCACTTTTTGAATATCATGAACGACACTGCTATCAACATTCACGTACAAGTTGTTGTGTGAGTACATGTTTTCAATTCTCTTGGGTTCATACCTAGGAGTAGAGTTTCTGTATCATATGGTACCTCCACGTTTAACTTTTTAAGGAACTGCCAAACTGTCTTCGGTTCTGGCCGTTTTGAAGGGTTGGAAAAAAATTTTAAAACATGCGTATTTCGTGATGGGAAAATTATATAAAATTATATAAAATCCACATTTCATCGTCCAAAAAGTTTTATTGGAACACGGCCATGCTTCATTTATTGTCTGTGGCTGACTTTGTTTATGCTGGAGTTGAGTAGTTATGACCGCGTGGCTTGCAAAGCCTAAAATATTTACTATCTGACCCTTTTATGGAAGCAGTTCTTGCCAGAATCATGGGACTTTAGGAGGAAACCATTCTGTGGTGCCTCTGCTTCCTGTGTGTCTTGAATGGCAGGGCACCTGAGCTAAACTTCTGCATGGTGGCATCAGTTCTCTTACGTGGTTTCTCAGTGTGGCTGGTTACCTGGTGATTTTAGTCGTGTGTGTGTGTGTGTGTGTGTGTGTGTGAGAGAGAGAGAGAGAGAGAGAGAGAGAGAGAGAGAGAGAGGGAGGGAGGGAGAGAGAGGGAGAGAGAGATAATATTTAAAACTCAGGGGGCACCTGGATGGCTCAGTCGGTTAAGTGTCTGACTACAGCTCAGGTCATGATCTCACGGTTCATGAGTTTGAGCCCCGCGTCAGGCTCCGTGCTGACAGCTTGGTGCCTGGGGCCTTCTTTGGATTCTGTGTCTCCCTCTCTCTTTGCCCCTCCTTCCCTTGTTCACTCTCTCTCTCTCTCAAAAAGAAATAAACATTAAAACTCAGAAACATTTAGAATTCTTTTTTGATTTTTGCTGTTACGGGTTTTTGCCTTTTCTCTTCCCAAGATGAAAATAGCTTTATGGTTTTTAGTTGCTGCAAAAAGCATTCCCAAATGATGAGAAAACCTCTATTTATAATTTGGTGAACATGTTTCTTGATATTTGTCTGTGGACAGAACACCTAGATATGGAATTTCTACATAATGGTGTCACATACATTTTCTTCTCTTATTGGCTTCCCCCCATCAAATATCACTGTTGTGTTGTCATTTCTAAAAGCCTGGAGGTACCTCATTCTTTTTAATGGTAATAAAGAATTCCATTAATTTACTTATGTGTCCTTAAAAGTCTCTAAACAGTAGGGACATCATATTTGGGGTTTTTTGACTATACGTTGTTGTCTGTAGTTTGTCTTTTTTCAATAGCTATGTGTTTTTCCAGAATATTCTAATTATCCTTAAATTGATATCGTTGAACATGTAGGTTTTCCTTGTCTTTCACATATTTATAAAAATTATTTTTTTCTCCGGGCTCCTGGATGGCTTAGTCAGTTAAGCCTCTGACTTTGGCTCAGGTCGCAATCTCATGGTTTGTGAGTTCGAGCCCCACATCGGGCTCCGTGCTGACGGCTCAGAGCCCGCTTCGGATCCTCTGTCCTCCTTACTCTCTCTCTCCCCCTGCACTCTTTCTCCCAAATAAACACTTAAAAAAAGATATTTCGCCAGAGATTACAGTGTGTTGTTCTGATTATTCTATTTTATTACTAGTTATTGTTGTGAATCTCTAACTATGCCTAACTTATACATTCAACTTTATCATAGGTATGTATGTATAGGAAAAAAACGTAGTGTATGTAGGATTCAATGCTGTCTGCTGTGGGGGCCTTGGTATATAATTCCCCATGGATAAGCGGGGACTCGACTAAACCATCCATCCATATCTGTAATCTGAAAGTAAACCGATCGCCAGCAAGCTTCCATTATTACTGTGTTCAGCAGTGTGTATACAGCAGGTCCATTGCCCATATCCTAGCTAATGCTGGATATTAACGTTTGAATTAATCATGTTTGCAGAGTATATAATAATTTCTTTAAAGTATATTGTACTATATTTTCTGGCCTCTTCTTTTTTGCAGACATGATTTGTGACAACCTCAAATTTAAAATTTACTTCTTAAAAAATTTCCATTTTCCCATGATTTGTTTTCTTTCTTTTCCTCTGTACAACGTGACTTTCAGTGCCCCGTGGTTACTTGTGGAGTGATGTCTGAATGTTAACATTGCATTTGGTATAACTTCCTGATATTTTTACCAAAGTTTTTAATAAGTTATGCTTACTGTGTATGGATTCCCCCTGTTTTGTTGTATGTTCTGATACGTTATTGTTTGAATTTTTCTTCTTTTAAAAAGACTTTTTTTTAATGTTTATTTTTGAAGGAGAGAGAGACAGAGTGTGAGTGGGGGCTGGGGGGAGGCAGAGAGAGAAGGAGACACAGAATCTGAAGCAGGCTCCAGGCTCCGAGCTGTCAGCACAGAGCCCAACGCGGGGCTCGAACCCACAAACCACGAGATCATGACCTGAGCTGCAGTCAGACGCTCAACCGACTGAGCCACCCAGGCGCCCCTTTCTCTTCTTCTTAAGAAAACATGAGGGAAGGAGAGTGAGCCTGGCAGATTCCTGAGCTAAAGCAGAGGTGACTGTGGAGGCTTTTAAGAGGATCACAGTTGTGCCTGGTGTGGCCCTGCCTGTGGCGGGTCAAGGCCCCAAGGGATGGAGGGGACCCAGAAATCTGTAGCTCTTCTGCCTCTTGGCTCACTGGCAGAGGAGGCCCCGAAACAGAGAAGTACCCCACTCTCTGTGGATCTAAGGACGGGTACCCTCGTATGTGTTAGGGCTTTCTTAGGTAGACAGAAGAGAAGGAAGGCCAGTGGTGCCTCTTCCTGGCTTTCCAGAAATTCTTACTGAATATTTTTCAGCCTAAAAGTGACAGGCTAAAATCAGGGCATTGAATTTTTTTCCACGTTTTTTTTTTTTTCCTTATTTGACCTAGTTTTATGTTCAAACATATATCAATGCTAACTGGCAAGTTATACTTCAGTATGTTAATAAAATAGAAGCAGACTCATTTTGGTCTTATTTAATTCTACACGAATTAAAAAAAAAATAACCCAATACCTACATACTCTCACTGTAAAAATTAAACTAACACAAAGTTATATAAAATGAAAAGTCAAAAGCCACATTCGTCAACAGCTCCTGACAACAATTACTAATAATTTTCTTTTCAGATGTTTTAAAATGCATTTAGTATATGTAATGCATTTAAAATCTAAAATACATACATGCATATATATACATACATATACATACATGTGCTATATATATCTAGTATTTATCATATGTATGTTTAGTATACATATTGGTTGAATATACATATTCTGCAGCTTGCTTTTTAAAGTTTAATATATCTTAGATTGCCATATGTTCTTTTTTTTCATTTCGAGAGAGAGAGAGAGAGCATGAGCAGGGGAGAGGGGCAGAGAGACAGGGAGAGATCAAGCAGACTCCTCGCTCAGCATGGAGTCTGACATGGGGCTCCACCCCACGACCCCGGGATCATGATCTGAGCCAAAATCAAGAGTCAGATGCTCAGCCGACTGAGCCACCCGGGTGCCCCAACCATGTGTTTTCCACACGACCAGAAATCCATCTGTGAGCGGGTTGCAAGAATAGCTCGAAGCCACGATGATTGGAGAATACTGAGGCTGGGTGCACGCGTACTGTTTATAACTCAGAAGTTACTCAGATACAAAGTGGAGGCCTTACGAGACGTGTTTTCCTTTTGTCTACGGTCCTTCAATTTCAGATTGTAATCTTAGTGGAATGAAGTTAGAATTGCTCAAAATAATTCCACTCAGCTTCAGATGCATTGGAGACGGATCCTTTAGTTCTCCCGAGGTGTTCATTGAGGGTGTGCCCGGAACGTGCCCCACAGTGTGCTTCTGGCATCCCACCAGTGGTGCCAGGCGGAAGGGTGATTGTAAGCCCTTTTGCTCTGCTGGGTCTCCATAGCAGATAATTAAGTAAAAATGATTTGTCTCATTGTAGGCTGCACCGTAGGGTCACATGGGTCACATGTAGGTTCACAGGGACCATCCCTTCACTTGGCTGAATTGTTACCTTTTCATTTTGCTGTAGATGTTATTTTATTGTTTGATTCCTTAAAAAAAAATTTTAATGTTTGTTTATTTTTGAGAGAGAGAGACAGTGCAGGCAGGGGACGGGCAGAGAGAGAGGGAGACACAGAATCTGAAGCGGGCTCCGGGCTCCGAGCTGTCAGCACAGCGCCCGACGCAGGGCTTGAGCTCACCGACTGCCACGTCATGAGCTGAGCCACCCAGGCGCCCCTCATTGTTTGATATTTATTCACATTCCTTTCAAACACGCTGATAGTCAAAAGACATATTATGACTATGTGTTAATGATACAAGTAGCTTAGATTTACACACAGCTTTACTGCTAAAGAATGAAGGGGTCCAAAGATTTGGCTTAGAAGCTGTAAAGACGCCTCTGGTTCTTGTTTACCAAGATGGGAAAAAAGCAAGTGGACACAGGGGGGCAGCAGTGTAATCCTGTTGGACTGGGAGCTTGACGCTTTCTTTTTACTGATCTCTTAGAGAAAAAACGTCTACTTGGGGATAAGTCATGTACATTCAGTCCAGCTGTAAATTGCCATTTTTGTGGGCACCTGTTCCCTCAATCAGAGTTTGGTTTTATACTTTGTAGTGTAAAAGAACACTACAAGCAAGAACACTGTAGCAAGAACAGAACTCCTGCCTCAGAAAATATGGTTTTGAATTTCTGCTTTGCCGTGTGGCATCATGATAAGTGTCTTCTACTCACAAAGCCTGTTTCCTTATCGGTAGAGAAGGCATCAAATGAGACTCCATAGTGGGAAGCAAGCTGTCGATTCTGATGTGCTCTATAAATGTTAGATTTTCAATACAATATTGTTATTAAAATGATCGATTTTGGGGGCGCCTGGGTGGTTCAGTTGGATGAGCATCCAACTCTTGATTTCGGCCCAGGTCAAGATCCCAGGGTGATGGGATCGAGCCCCCTCTGCACTGGGCGTGGAGCCTGCTTGAGATTCTCTCTCTCTCTGTCTCTCTCTGTCTCTCTCTCCCCCTCTGCCCCTCTTCCCCGCTTGTGCTCTCTATCTCTCTCTCTCTCAAAAAAAAAAATGTTTTTTTTTTTCTTGAAGTCCTCATTCGTTTTCCTTTTTAGGGGAAATGTTTTTCATCGACGGCATCGATGATGTCGTTGTCTGTGCCATTAGCCTATAAGAACACGGATTTCCTTCAGACATAGCACGTGGCCTATGAGTATCGCTCAGCCTGTGTATAACCCAGGCTCTTGCTGTAACATCCTCGTGGGGTGCCAACATTTTTACACTGGGTGGCAGTTAGGACTCTAGAATATGATGGAACCAGAGAGAGAACTGAGGACATAGCCTTCTATCTATCTCCTCCAATTTCAGTGCCTTCATCCCCGTGATTCCAAAGCTAGTAGATGAGCAGGCCTCCAGTTCTCTGTCCTCTTATTTCTATCTTCATTCTTGCTAACGACGGCGATAGTGACTCAGTAGCTGTCATTTTGGATGCAGTGACAAGAGCTAGCCAAAAACCCATGAAAGGAAAAAGGAACAGCCCGGTGTGTGAGGCATCGTCCCATGCACGCAGGTGTTCCCGGTAGGAGCGTGTGACTGAAAACACGTGACGTCCAGAGACCAGGGCGGCCCTGGTACCTCGTACCCCTGCTGGGTTGGTGTCATGGAGCGGGCACGATAATGGCAGGTGATGTCCGAGTGCTCTACGCTTTGTATATGTCACGTGACCTCACAGTAGCCCTAGGGGGCAGGTACTACGATGACTTTTACGTTTTCCCGAAGAGGCCCCTGAAGTTAGGAGATCACGTAACGTGCTCCTGGTCACACAGCTGGTAAAGGGTGGGGCAGGGATCTGAACCAGCTCTGTGTGCATCTGGACACGGTTCTTCCCCACTGTACGTGGACCTCAGCAGAAAGCTGCGTTCCGTTGCTGGTGACGGATGAGGAGACCGTCACATCACTTCCCATTTTCAGGTTGCGCTTGTGAGACCTCAGACTGGAGGAAGTCTGTCTGGCCGGCAGAGGGGGGGAGGCCATGCCCGTCCTAGGGAGCACCGATAAAAAAGGTGGCCAGGATAAGACTGGGAAATGATTGATGCTAAGATTGATTCTGGGATAGCACCCGCCTTCCACTGCCTCTCCACCTTTCTCTTTGTCATCAGTGTACCTTGTATATTTATTTGCATAGTTTTTTTGACATCTGTAGACTGGAAACTCCAGGAGGGCAGGAGTTGGACCCATTTTGTCTGCTAGTATACATGCAGGGTCTAGGACTCCTGGCACACAGTAGGTTCTCTATGCATATTTCTTGAACGTATGAATGAAAAGAAATTGAAAATATTGGAAAGAAATGGTTGAGAAATGAATGAACCGTGAAGGTTGGAAAAAAATTTTTTTTAAGTAGGCTTTATCCCCAGTGCAGAGCCCAACACGGGGCTTGAACTCACGACCCTGAGATCAAGACCCTGATCAGGGTCAGGACCTGAGCTGAGATCAAGAGTTGGCTGCTTACCCAACTGCGCCACCCAGGGACCCCTCAGAGGATTTTTGGTCTGTCTGCCTTGTCTCACGGTGGTGGAAACGGAGTCTCAGAGAGGGTGATTACTGCTAACTGACTCCACGTCGGTCTTCACGATTATCCCCTCAAGAGGCACTTAGCAAGTGTCCGCCCTGTACCAGGCACCCGTCTGGGGGCAGCCCCGGGGGGCTGTGTTTTACCACTCGGTTCTGACGGCCACCCAAACACAGGTGTAAAATGTCTATCTTTAATGACATCTCAAGGGCCCTATGGGAAACGCTGACAGAATGGTCCCTCTCCAGGTGAGGCGTCGTGGCTGGGCCACTAACTGCCTGGCATTCACACCTTTCTGGGCACAGCCCTGCCAGGGACAGAGTAAGGAACGTTGACAGACAGGGACTGCTTTCATGGAACGTTGATGGAAACGGATCAGAGATACATATCCGAATGAAGAGCCTGCTGAGTGGTACGTTAAGGGCTGCAAGTTCATTGGGCTGCAAGTTCAAAGGGCATACCGCCTTTCTAATGAGATGAAATTTCAACCAAGGCCCATCATGGGATAGGAGGGAGGCAGCCCTGCAATGATCCAGGGAAGGAACGTTACAGGGAGAACCCGGGGCAAACGTCTGAGGTCGAGGCGAGCCTGGTGTGTTGGAGGGACAACGGGAAGGGCGGCAGGGAGGGCGTGGAATGACCGAGGAGGAAGAGTGGTAACATGAGGGAGGAGAGGCGGTCAGAGGCCTGATTATGTGGAGTCTTGAAGTCCAGAGCAAGATGCTCAGGCTTTATTCGCGAGTGATGGGAAGCCCGCTGGGAGGTTCTCAGGAGAGGAAAGGCCCAGTCTGACGTGTTTATAACATCGCGGTGTGTGGAGGACAGGTGTGAGTGCAGCAAGAATGGAAGCAGAGAGAGCAGTGTGGAGGCCGTGGCAGTGGTCCGGGAGGGAGGTGGTGTGGCGGGGACCGGGGTAGTGACCGTCAAGATGGAGAGAGGAGACAGATTGCAGGTTTATCTCGGAGATGGAGTCCACAGGACTGGCTAGCGGGTTAACGTGAGGGGCGAAGGAGTGGAGTCAAGGATAAAGCCTGGACTTTTGGCCCGAGCACACGCTCCCTTCTCTCTGAAGGGAGAATAGGGGAGAGCTTATGTGTGGGAAAAAATCAAGGGTGTTGTTTTGGACCTGTTACTTTGGAGACATGAGGAGACATTGGACGTGAAGCTTGAAGGACGAAGGAGATCTCAACAGGATGGGAAGGAAGAAAGGACATTTTGGAAGGAACAGCACCGGCAGAGGAAGGACGGGGCGGTGGAGGAGGGAGAGATACATCATCAATCCGTTGTGGCCGGAGCACGTCTGAGAGAAGGGTGGGGACACATGATCTGATGACGAAAACCATAGAATTCGTTCTTTTTGCACATGGATCCTTATTAGAACCCAAACATTCATATTTATTTATTTCTTTTAATTTTCAAAAAATGTTTTATATATTTTTGAAAGAGAGAGAGAGAGAGAGAGAGAGATGAGCAGGGGAGGGGTAGAGAGAGAGGGAGACACAGAATCTGAAACAGGCTCCAGGCTCCGAGCCATCAGCACAGATCCCGACGGGGGGCTCGAACTCACAGACTGTGAGATCATGACCTGAGCTGAAGTCAGACACTTAACTGACTGAGCCACCCAGGCGCCCCCCAAACATCCGTATTAAAGAATAAGTAGGAAGAAATTGGTCCATTATATGTGATAATGTCAGGTGTTTTCTGCCATCGATGTGCCAGAAATCCACCCTCGTCAGACTTCTTCTCACAAACAGAATGGTAGTCACCAAACAGTAAAGCTACCTGGTTGACCATAGTCTCTTCTGTGGCAGTGTGCCATACAGAGGCCACTCTTAGTCTGAACCTCTTGTGTTGCACCTGCTGTGTAGACGAGGAGCGTTCAGACGGCAGCTTCTCCGTCCTTCGCTCAGTGATTCTCGGTCCTCGTAGCCCCAAGATCTGTTGGTAATGAGTGTTTGGTAACATCCCTTTCGTCAGACTGAAATAATATTGATGGTTAATATAACCATCTGAAGCAAATCACTGCAAATAGAGAAATAAAAGGAAAATGGTTTCAAATAAAACGATAGCGTATCAATACATAAATGGTGGGCACAAAGAAGTATTTAGATGTGGCATGGTTTTCAAACTGCCAGTAGGGGCTCAGTAAAAACCCAAACACAGTCAAGTATGACGGCCCCTTAATTCACATGGTACCTGCATTCCCGAAAATTCAGTGTATTTTAAAACCATGCAGAGAAAGTGCTTTGTGTTTACATGTAGCCGTGAGGTTCCAGGCTTCGCTAATTATAAGGGAAGAATTAGCTTCTCGCCTAAAAGAATGTCGGTTATGATGTTAGAATGTTGTGCAGGAGTGTCTTGAGTGTTGCAATGTCTTGACCCTGGCACCTTGGCTCCTGCCCATGACATGTCCCCACAAATCTTGGGAGTGTCCCTGAGGCTGGTACCAACTGTGCTAAGAACCACAGCCTCGGCTGTTCTGTGGGCCATCAGGATACTGGTATCTCTGCATCACAGGACACGTCGAGCCCCAGTCTATGCTGTAAGCTTTGTGTGAACAGGGCGCTGTCTGCTTTGTTCCTGTTCTGTCCCTAGGACCTGGCCCAAAGTGTGTCCTTGGAAAACATGTGGAAGGAAAGGATGGGTGGTCGCATGGATGGATGGACAGACAGATGGATGAAAAGAGATTTTTCTCTTTGTTCTGTCTTGTGGAGTAATCCTTTAGATATTTTTGTCTCTCTCTGTTGTGAGTTCGGAAGACTTTTAAGTTTTATCCATGAGATAAGAACCAGTAGAAGTGTCTTCTACTCTGCCTCTTAAATAAGAGGTGATTTAATAAAAATGTTTATTTTTTTAATGTTTATTTATTATTTTTGAGCATTTATTTATTATTGTATTATAATAAATACATATTTTATATAAATAAAAATAAACATTTTATTATAATAAATACATATTTTTACATAAATAAAAATAAACATTTTTATTATAATAAATAAATATGATTTATTATTATTTTGAGCTCACCCCGAGTGTGAGCAAGGGAGGGGCAGAGAGAGGGAGACATAGAATCTGAAGCAGAGTCCAGGCTCCGAGCTGTCAGCACAGAGCCTGATGCGGGGCTTGAACTCACAAACCGTGAGATCATGACCTGAGCTGAAGTCTGATGCTTAACCAAATGAGCCACCCAGGCGCCCCAAAATGTCTACTTTTATCTGAGTGCCTTCTCTGCCATCACCTGTCTGAGCTCTTATTTTGTTAAACTCAAGAAGTAGATCATTTTCAGAACGTAAATCTACTTATGGTTTTTCTCCTTGCATTCTAGCATGGGAAGAGTTGGCCTTCTATGAAGAAAACACACGAGATTTTCTTTTCCCTGAGCCCAAGCTGACACCTTCACTCCCTGGCATGTACAGGCAGGTGCTCATGAAGACATTTGCAGGTTTTCCAGTAAGTGATTCATGCCCCGCTGGACTTCTGCTGGGAGAGATTCTTGCGACCTGGACATTTTATTTCCGATAGGGGATGCTCTTGGGCAGATCACTTCCATCTGGGTTAGTTCCCTTGTTCTGTTTAGCAGCCCCGTTTAGATGCCCCATTCAAAATACCAATTATACTGGTCTGAGAGGTGGGGATCTTACCTAGCCAGGTAAATCATTGCCATCGTCACACTGTCACATACTTAGAAGGACGTTTTCTCCACCTTCTCTGAATGCAGACTAACTGAAAGATTTGATACTTGTTTGTTTTTTATTAAATGTTTTATTTATTTTTGAGAGAGTTAGAGAGACAGTGCAAGCAGGCGAGGGGCAGAGAGAGAGGGAGACACAGAATCCGAAGCAGGCTCCAGGCTCCGAGCTGTCAGCACAGGGCCCAACACGGGGCTCGAACTCACAGACGATGAGAACACGACCTGGGCCGAAGTCGGACGCTTAAATGACTCAGCCACCCAGGTGCCCCTGTACCAGTTTTTTTAATTGTAACTATTGTTTTAGTAGTAATAATGAAAGCAAAATACAATCGTAATAGTAATAATGCCACCTCTCATTTATTTTGAGCTTTCGGTTCTTCATAAGATAGGTTATTTTCCTCAGAGTTCTCATGTCATCCAAGGCAGCTATCACAGTCTCCACTTAACGGAAGGGAAAGAGACAGAGGTTCACGGTGATATTATTGAAGGATCTTGAAAGACACAGCAGTGATTCAGATGACAGTCTGTTTTGGGGGCATTGCCTGAACCCAAATTCAAAATATTCATTTTGATGATATCTGTGATAGTTTCTAACCTCACAGCAACTCGGATGGTTTTCTCAACATTTCTGTGGCCTGGATGGCCTCTGTTGTAAGGGCCGCACCTTTATGAATTATAAAAAGCATATTTAATACTCAACTTTTCTGTTACTTGCCCATGAATCTCTGTTACTATCACTTAATAAAATGTCATTGCCTCCCATTTTGTTGAGAGTACTGTGTAGAATATACAACATGCAGGACCCTTACTTCTGTGATGTTTATGACGACAGAACTTCTAGTTCTAATACTTCAAATGGCAAACTTTCATCAAAAGTTGTCCTCCTCAGAATTGCTAATGTCCGTAACTCTAAACCCTCCATAATCTTTGAGGGTTTGGTGAATATCACTGACGCCATTTTTTTTTCCCCTCCGAGATACTCTTTGTATATCACCTGTATCCATCGTACTCATGAGAATGTTTGCCTTCATCATATTGAGTTATTGGCATATTTCTCTTCAGGAGCTAAAAGGATCAAAACTGGCGAGAATCGCGTGAAGGATATTCCTTATATTAACTTCGGTTTCCCTGAGTTTTCTATCACAGAAAAGCATCCACAAACACTGAGCTGGTATCCAGCTGAGTATCGAGACGAGGAGAAACACACGTTCTTATATTTTCTCAAGTGTTGTCTCTGTTTAACTTTATGGGCATAAGTAGGAAGAAGAACATATAGGAAGTTGTGTTTATAGTTTTTTGTAAATGCAGAGAAAGGGCTTTAAAACCGCAGGGAAAGATCGGCAGGCATTAGAGGTAAAGTGTCAGTGAAGTTAATGAAACTGTGTTTTAAACAATTTGTAAAAAGATAGCGGAGCTCAATTTCTCCCAAATGTTCTATAAAGCAACATAAAACCAGCTGCCACAGTTTTAATGGTAGCAGACATTCAGTGCCCGCTCGCTAGATGCCAGGTACTGTGCTGAGTTTGTTACAGGTTATCTCGTGCAGTCCTCCTTGACCCTGCAAGGTGGCTATCAGTTTTTTCCTCATTTTACTGATGGGTAAGGTGGCATAGGTAGTTTAAGAAGGTGCTCGAAGAGAGGCACCTGGGTGCTCAGTCGGTTAAGTGTCTGACTCTCGGTTTTGGCTCAGGTCAGGATCTCACAGTTTCATGAGATCGAGCCCCACATCAGGCTCTGTGCTGATGGTACACAGCCTGCTTGGGATTCTCTCTCTCTCTCTGCCCCTCCCCTACTCACGCTATGTCTCTCTCAAAATGAATAAACTTTTAAAATATTGTAAAAAAAAAAGAATGGGCTTGAAGACACAGGGCTGATGAATGATGGGGCATGCTTGTCTGTCAGACTTCAAAGTCTGGAATCTTGGCCACTGTGAGACGCTAATTCTCTTCTGTTTATTTCAGCCCATTGTCCACTTTCTCTACATTCATATCATAGAACTTGAGTGTGTACATGTGTGGGTCAGGCAAATCATTCACTTGTTTTCTCTAAGTTGTTAATTCATTAAGAAGTAGACTTATTTCCTTCACGAAAATGTGACTTTTCCTTTGTATTTCTGTATTTCATTTCACTTGATACCTTAACCGCTGTTTCTCCCCCCTTTTCCTGCTGAGGTTAAGAATTTTTTTTTAATTTAATTATTTTTGAGGGGGGGAAGGGCAGTGGAAGAGGGAGAGAGAGAATCCCAAGTAGAGAGCGCAGAGCCCAACTTGGGGCTCAAAGTCATAAACTGGGAGATCATGACCTGAGCTGAAATTAAAGAGTCAGACACTTAACTGACTGAGTCACCCAGGTGCCCCAAGAATTTTTTTTTTTAATATAATTTGTTCTCTTGTTAGGTGAAGACTGTAAAGTAAGCAGAAGGAATATTATTATTTCTTTATTGTTAACTTTTAGTTAATAATTTCATTTTTTCTTTAGGGCCATGATTCTAGAAAAGTCGTACTGTTAAATCCATTTCTTGACCTAACCATCATTGCCCTCATCCTGTTGCTAAGGAAATTGGACAAGATAGACCCTGTAAATTTCAGCTCTAAACTTTTACACTAAAATCAGTGTTCCTGTGAACAAGAAAATACGTTCTTCCTTATTATCTGTCAGTCACTGTCAGGCGTCGAGGTTATATGAGCGAACAGGAATGTGTTACGGGGTGTGGATTCCTTGCTGGTAGGGCACCTCCCTCCTCTCCAGGCAAAGTGGAACAGCGGTTTGAAGTCCTGCTAGGCAGCCACACGTGCGAAGTGTGGACTCGGACTGTCTGGGTTCAGTCCCGGCTGTGTCACTCATTACTGTGACTTTGGGTAAATTGCTTTCTCTCTGTTTACCTGAGGTTCCCAGCTGTAAAATGGACTGATAATAGTACTTCCCCTATAGGGTTATTGCGACGGTTGGATGTATGTACAGTGTTTAGCATGCTATCTGGCATATAGTTAGGTTCACGGTAAACGTGACCTGTTGTGGTTTATTAAACTGTCATTCAAATGATGATGCTGTCTCCTTGTGAGGCCATGAAAAACTGCACGAGTCTGTGGCCCACGTGGGGACGTGTTCAGGCTCAGACGGCTGGGCCAGGGGGGACCTGAGGTCTGGCACACACGAGGTCTCATGATTCTAACCAACAGCACTGTGGACCTTGGAGCTTCCCCCAGTCTCCTCTCCGGTGGGCAGTCTCACAGCTGGAGGTGAGGCTGAGCAGGTCACGTCACTGTATGCTGTTTGCCGGATGTCTCCACCCCCCACCACCACCCTTCCCCCCCGCCCCCGGATTTTCTAACTTGGCAGCAATTGGGCTCATGTGTTTGTAAGCCCAGAAATCTTGAGTCTCTGGCCCAAGCCTACCGCTTGTATGGGCATACCACATTCTAGAGGCAAAAAAAAAGAAGAAAGAAAAAAAGGAGCTGAGGATCTAGGCTGTGCCTGTAAGGACATGTTCTGTGGACAAGGTGAACGCACAAGAATGAACGTGCATAGGAGTGAATAAATGCCCAGGAAACAAGCTGACTCCTGGCTCCACCGATCCCCAGTGGACAGACTTAACCTCTCCAAGCTCGTTGGATAAAATGGGGATAGGACTGTGTGCTACCCAGGTTGTGGGAGGGTTAAATGAGAGGGCGTGAAAGTCCCTCACAAACCCTGGCGCGAGTGGTAAAAGATACAGTACTTGTCGGCATCCTCTCCCCCTGGGGCTTCAGCTGATGCAAATCCTTCTTACTGACTATGTCCTGTCATGAGAATGAGCTTTCACAGCCCGGAGGAGTGAGGGGGAGGGCGGGCTTTGAGAGGCAACTGGGGCTTGGACAGGAGATGAAGAAAGGGAAGGCACACCGGGGACAAGGAACACCTGGCCAGGTGATGGTGTCTGGGGGAGGGAAGAGCAGAGGGTCCTGCTGGGCGGGGGAGGGGGGGAGGGAGTGATGGCTGCAGGTGAGTCCATGAGGTCAGTCGGAGATCCTGTAACTCGATCAGATCCAGTTCTGTTCTCATTTTGCCATCTAGAAGCCACGGGACCTTGGGAAAATTGCTTTCTGTCTCTCTAAAGCCTCAGTCTTTTTTAGAAAGATAATGGTATTTTTATTTTATTTATTTATCAATTAAAAGCGTTTATTTTTAAGTAATCCCTACACCCGACACGGGGCTCAAACTCGCAACCCCAACATCAAAAGTCGCACGCTCCATTGGCTGAGCCAGCCAGGTGCCCAGATAATTGTATTTTTTGTTTTTTTAACGTTTATTTATTTTTGAGACAGAGAGAGACAGAGCATGAACGGGGAGGGGCAGAGAGAGAGGGAGACACAGAACCGGAAGCAGGCTCCAGGCTCTGAGCCATCAGCCCAGAGCCCGATGCGGGGCTCGAACTCACAGACCGCGAGATCGTGACCTGAGCCGAAGTTGGTGCTTAACCGACTGAGCCACCCAGGCACCCCGATAATTGTATTTTTTAAATGACCGTGCGGTAAATTGATTTTTCTGATAACACGGTTACACGAATGTTAACACATGTATAGATTTGTGAAACCACCACCGTGATCAGGATGTGGAGCTCTCCCATCAACCCCCAAATCTCCTCCCTTTATCCCTTTATAGGTGCAACCTCTCCCTTACCCCTCACCGCTGGTCTGCTCTCCATCACTGTAGTTCTGTCTTTTTCAGAAGGTCACGTAAAGGGAATTATATGGTCTGCACCCTTTTGAGGTTGGCTCCTTTCACTTAGAAAAATGCCTTGGACAGTCACCCGTGTGATTGTGTGCGCCAGCACTTTGTTCCTTGTTATTACTGAGTGTGTGTGTGGCTGTGTATTATTCAGTATGGCACCGATCCCCAGAAAAGTGTCAATGACACGAAATGGGAAGTTTGGAAATAGATCTAATGAGCATAAATATTTGGTATAAGATACGAAGCACGTTTTTCAAAGCAAGTAGGCAAGGAAGGAGAACCTCTATCTAGCCTAGATAATCCTAAATAATCTCACTCAATTCTGTGGTTCAGTGTTTTAATTTTTTAATGTATGTTTATTTTTGAGAGAGACAGAGACAGAGTGCGAGCAGGGGGAGGGGCAGAGAGAGAGGGAGACACAGAATCCGAAGCAGGCTCCAGGCTCCGGGCTGTCAGCACAGAGCCCGACACGGGGCTCGAACTCACGGACCGTGAGATCATGACCTGAGCTGAGATCGTATGTTTAACCAACTGAGCCACCCAGGTGCCCCATATGTATATATTTTAAGCGATATGTGTGGGTTATGCCAACCACACAAAAGAGTAATTAGGTTCTTACAGGCTTTCAAGTTAGAATGGGATGGGCGAAGAATCTGTTTCCAGTAACTTATTTGCTTCCTTTATGCTATTTCATTTTTAGGGCATTGCTCCCAAAATAGAATTTTCCACACGGACAGCCATCAGAGAACGCGTGTTCCTGCATAGAAACAGGTTTCTTGTAAGTATAATCAAGAAGCCAGTGGTAGATCTGTCAGGAATTTTCTCCGCAGAATTTTCTCAGCTCAAACTCAGTTACTAAGTTTAGATGCAACTGGATGAGTAGAAACCTGGAGACTCCTGGCTGGGTTTGAGTTTCTGTGTTCAGACTGTTCAGCCTGCCCCATTAGACTGTGTCTGACATGGGTTCCTTCTGGTCTGTGGTGGAGCGGACAGAAAAGCGATACAAAAGCCAAAGTCACAAGTTTGACATAAGTAGGCTGGTTAGCTTATTTGCTATTGTTTCATGGCTTTTGCTCTTGAGCTTGTGAATATGAGTGTTCCTTCCCTCTTGGCTGAGGCTGCTGCTCTGAGTTGTATTTGGGGCCGTCTTTGGTGATCGGGAAGGGTCTCGGGTGTTCTTGTTCAGCCCCGATTTCCCGTCATCCTGAGTACTTTTGGTGTTTCTTTTACCTTGTGGCTTATAATTTTTAACCATTAAAATCCTTTCTAGAACAATATGGAGCATGGGTGAATGTAATTGGTAAAGCTTCTTCAGGTGCTTTGCTTGTCATCCCAGATCTTGCCTGGTGTCCTGGAAAATCCTTGAAAATGTAGGCTGTGGGTTGAGGGGGTACTGAATGAAAAGGGCCACTAATCTGTGCAAATCCATCACTCCTGTGGGCATCATAACTCATATAATGGGAGGCCAATGATTAATTTTAAGGAAGGCATTAGCTGCTTTTTAGGTTTTCCTTATTTAAAAAAAAAAGCATTTGTTTATTTTGAAAGAGGAAGGGGGCAGAAAGGGAGAGAGAGAGAATCCCAAGCCAGCTCTGTGCTGTCAGCGCAAAGCCCCATGCGGGGCTTGAACTCACGAACCATGAGATCATGGCCTGAGCCGAAATCAAGAGTCAGATACTTTACCAACTGAGTCACCCAGGCGCCCCAGTATTTCCTTACTTACCTGCTATTTTTTCCAGGCTGATATGGGTGCATGGTGATTTTTCAGTTTATCTTTCTTTTCCACTCCATCGTATTAATCTTGCTTTGATCTCCTAATATAGGTCTTCCTTTAAGTGTTAACTTTTTATTTTTATTTTTTAAATTTTTTTAATGTTTATTTTTGAGAGAGAGAGAGAGACAGAGCACGAGCAGGGGAAGGGCAGAGAGAGGGAGACACAGAATCCGAAGCAGCCTCCAGGCTCCAAGCTGTCAGCCCAGAGCCCGACGCGGGGCTCGAACTCACAGACCACGAGGTCGTGACCTGAGCCGAAATCGGCCGCTTAACCAACTGAGCCACCCAGGGGCCCCAAGTGTTAACTTTTTAAAGTAACAGATTTATTGTTTTTTCTTATGGCAAAAGTATTCATTTTAGAAAATTAGAAAATACAGATAAGCAAAAAGGACAAAATAAAAATTGCCTGTCATTCTTATTAGCTAGAGATGAGCGTGACTCATTTTTTTTTGAGCATGTTCTTCTGTATACACATACCCACACCCACACACACATAATTTTAACGTTAAAAGATTGCATATCACTTTGCACCTTTCCCTCTTCACCTAACATACCCTGGGCATGTTTCTCACGTCCTTAAGTATTCTTACACCAGGCAGATTTTCGCGGCTTCATTGCAGTCCACCATATGGAAGCACCATAATTTGGTCATTTTCCTGGTGTTGGGCACTTCACTGATACAGTAGTCAGAGTTCAGTCAGGAAAACAGACCGCACATGTTATTTTAGTAAACAGATTTGATCTTGTATTTTTTTGAAGTTTATTTATATTTTGAGAGAGAGCGCGCACGAGAGAGAGCACATGCACCTGTGTGGGCGGGGGCGGGGCAGAGGGAGAGAGAGAATCCCAAGCAGGCTCCACGCTTTCGGCAAAGGGCCCAACCTGGGGCTTGAACTGCTGAACCGTGAGATCAAGATCAGAGCCGACATCGAGAGTCAGACGCTCCACCCACTGACACGCCCAGCCGCCCCAAAAGATTTAATGTTTTAAAGTAAAGCCAAACGGGTTGAAGGACTTAAGGTAAAAGGGACACGGGACTGACACTGCTCACCGCTGCTGACCCGGGAGCTTGGAGGAAGGGTCCTGTGGGGCAAGTCCCAGAGTTCTGAGCGGGGCCCTCTGGCCAGCTGGTGCTGGAAGGTGTGAGTGGGGCACAGGAGGCTAGCTCTGCGGTTATGGGAGGAACACTATAAACCCGGTACCTCTGTCACTCGGAAGGTGAAGAGCAGTTGCTGGGATGGCATTGATGGCCGTAGATGGCAGCCCTGGGAGCCGGGCCTGGCCTCCCTTCCCGGCTTGCAGCCGCTCCCCAGCGCCCTCCAGCGGTGGGGCCTGCCCGAGCGGCTCGACAAGCGGCCGGTTTGCCCCAGCATCGCCCGGCTGAGCCTTGGAGCGAGGGGGGTTCCCAGCAGAGAGGAAATTGCTTACTCACCGGTATAGCTGACTTCCCAGGTTTGGAACGGTTATGAGAATGTTTGTAACTATACACATTGCCGCAGTTATTTCCTTATAACGGATTCCTTGACATGAAATTGCCGGGGTGGGGTGTGTGCCAGGTTCCATTTCTCTCTCTTTATCTCTGTCTCTGTCAATCACCTATCTTCTTTTTTAAAGAAGTTGTTCATTTATTTATTTTGAGAGTGGGGGGCGGGGCAGCGCAGAGAGAGAGAGAGCGTCCCAAGCAGGCCCCGTGCTGTTGGCACAGAGCCCGACCTCGGGGCTCGAACCCACAAACCGCAAGATCATGACCGGAGCCAAAATCGACAGTCAAACGCTCAGCCGACTGAGCCACCCAGGTGCCCCCCAGCTTTCTCCTAATACAAATAAATGTCGCTGTTACTGGTGGAAAGATATTACCCTAGCGAGTTATAAATACTAGTGATGTTAAGCTGAACTGAAGAAAAGCTAGAGAGAACACCCTTTCTAAGTTCATGGTTTGCAAATCTGAGGTGTTCACTCTTCTACAGAGTTCGATTAAACACGGTTATATTCTGATTGAATTTTCTTTTTTCTCCATTTTCATTTTTGAAAACGTTTCTTTTTGGTTTCAGGAAGAAAGAGAGAAGTCAAGAAGGCCTTTATCTATATCAGATGGGCCCAGATCCCCCTTAAATAACGTGAGGATGAGGCCAAAGGACAGTAAGGTCGAAAGCACGCAATCCTGGGCCCCCTCGCCCTGCTCCCCCAGGTGCTTCGTTCAGGACCAGCCCACTCCACCGAGCCTTGGAAATAATTTCAGAATCTCTGGGGAAAGCAAACCTCCATTTGTAGTTAGACACGTGAGCCTAAAATTATTTTTCAGAGTTTGGAAGGGTGAAGGTGCGAATGAGGGCAGAATACGGGAAGGTCAGGCCATGAAGACGAATGGGCAATATTAAAATAAAGAGGGAATTCAAGCTGAATAGTAACTATGATTAAATGATGTTCACTTCCTGGAGTCATTGTCAGGAAAGCCATACGAAGCTGTCTCGTGCACAGGACTTGCTCACTGAATGTCAGTCATCCCTATTTTTAATTTTTGGAAATTATTAATAGAGGGTGATGTCTGCATGTGACAACCTGCCATTACCCAGAAGAATCAGCCAACTGACAGGGGTGGGAGATGCATAACGAAGGCTGACATGTGCTCTGTCCCCATCGCAAACTGAAGCTTCATCAGTTTTAAAGAAAACGGCTTGAGTTTTTAAATGAGGTTGTTTTTACTTTATTTTTATTTAAAAAAAAAATTTTTTTAATGTTTATTTATTTTTGACAGAGAGAGAGAGAGACAGAGCATGAACAGGGGAGGAGCAGAGAGAGAGGGAGACACAGAATCTGAAACAGGCTCCAGGCTCTGAGCGGTCAGCACAGAGCCCGACGTGGGGCTCGAACTCACGGACCGTGAGATCATGACCTGAGCCGAAGTTGGATGCCTAACTGACCGAGCCACCCAGGCGCCCCATGGTTGTTTTTACTTTAAAGAGCAGGAAAAACTATGTCTGAGTTAGAAGCAATGACGTGCCATACTCAAGGCCCTTAATTAAAGCTTCCTTAGGTTTAGCCCTCAGGAAGTAACGGGGAAATTTAATCGCAGCAGCCCACATCGCCTCCTTACATTTTTTTTGACTACTATAAAAGTAACAGAGGGGTGCCTGGGTGGCTCAGTCGGTTGAGTGTCCGACTTCGGCTCAGGTCATGATCTCATGATTCATGGGTTCGAGCCCCACATCGGGCTCTGTGCTGACAGCTCGGAGCTTGTAGCCTGCTCTGGATTCTTTCTCTCAAAAATAAACATTAAAAAAAAATTTTTTTTTAAGTAATGGAAAATATAGAGAAATTGAAAAAAGATTACCTATAGGCTCACCAATGTAATATAAATAAACATTTTCTTTAATGGATTTTCTTTCACTTTTTAAATATTCATAAGGCTTTATTTTTTCCACAAACTTATAATTATACTGTATATATAGATTGGTTTCTCAATATATATGGTTACTATTACATTAAAAGCATTTCCTATATTAGTTCATATTCTTTATTCCACATTCTAGTTAATGATTTATTCTCCAGGAGTCCTTATAACTCCCAGTAGTCAACTGTGGATATTACTGTCAAATTGATAACTTGGCTTAAAGAAGTCACTGGTGGTGATGTTTGTGCATGAGATATAAGAAAGGGCACCTGGGTGGCTCAGTTGGTTGAGCTTCTGAATCTTGATTTTGGCTCATGTCATGATCCCAGGGATGTGGGATTGAGCCTTATGTCAAGCCTGCTTGGGATTCTCTCTGTCTCTCTCTCCCCCTCTGCCCCACTCCCCTGCTCGAGTGTGCTCTCTCTCTCTCAAAAAAAAAAAAAAAAAAAAAAGATACGAAGCATTTTCAACCCCGAAGTCAGGGTGCTATTGATTGAGGTGACTGTGTGCAGAGTGGGTTTATAGGTTTAACAGAGATGTTATTTGGCCAGAGACCGTAGAGCCGCTGGGGTTACCTCATGGTAACCTAGGCAAAATGGTAAAAACCTAGCGACCAATCTTTAAATATTGTTGAACTGAGTTTATTGGACACTCTGCTTCATTGCATTTCATTTTTGTGAAATACAACTGTAGTCGAGGCCCTTTGGGGTACATAATCTTAATATCTTGATAGATTTCGTAGGGAATAAAACCTGCTTGGTGTTTATTTTATTTAACAAATTCTTGTACAGCCTCTGCTATGTACCAAGCTCTTTTCTAAATGCTTTATACGTACTCTTATGGAGCCAGATTTCCTGATGGCATGTGACGTTTCTTCAAGCAGAAGCATTAAAATTTAGAGGACTTAATGTCGTGAAGACAGTAAATTCTAATCAACAAAATTCTGAAAGTAGAATGAAGAGTAACATTATAACCTGCCTTCTTGAAATTAAAAAAAAAAATGGCAGAAATGAACAAGATAAAAATAATTTAGCGACTCTATGCCATAAGTATTCTGAAGTAGTTAGTTCCCTATTTCAAGTGTTTGGACCTGTTTACAGATTATGTTGCCCAGTCAGGATAATAAGGTCACCTTAATTAAAATCACGCAGCTGCCACTATTCTTTTTTTTTTTTTTTTTTTTTTTTTTAAGGATACAGGCACTCAGATTGGAAGGGAATGGGGAAGGCTGAAATGTCACCTTGTGATAATCCCCTGATTTCAGGGAGGACCCTACCTAGGCCAGCACTGCGTCCTGTTTAGGAACATGAAACTGTCCTGTTTTGAAAGAGTTAGAAATAAACTTCACTTACTCGTTTCTGGGCTTGATCCCGAACCTGTGGTTAGAATATAATTTGTGTCCAACTTTATGCTAAGAGTTAGCTCATACCTTCCTGTTTAAGCCTCAGCGAAGGTAAGGACACACAGCTTCCTTTGTTGGGATAACATTTAACACACATGGAGATATGATTCTATTTGTTCCCAACCTTTTCTTCTTTTTTTTTAATTATTTAAAAAATTTTTTTAATGTATGTTTATTTTTGAGAGAGAGGGAGAGACAGAGCGCGAGCAGGGGAGGGGCAGAGAGAGAGGGAGACACAGAATCTGAAGCAGGCTCTAGGCTCCGAGCTGTCAGCACAGACCCCGACGCAGGGCTCGAACTCACGGACCGCGAGATCGTGACCTGAGCCAAAGTCGGACGCTTAACCGACTGAGCCACCCAGGCACCCCCCTGCCCAGCCTTCCCTTTTTACTTGCGTGGCCCGCAGTTGAATGGGAGAAAGGCACTACAGGTAATGAGGAGAGGGTAACATGAGCTATGGTGGGTTCAAATCTTATTTCTTTCCTTTCTTTCAGGTGGACAGTGCGAAGCCTTTTGGTGACAGTATTTCAGAGCTTCAGCCCCGGAAGTCTAGGACAAAACCTAAGTTTTCAAACTTACCTTTTCCAGGGAGAAGAGGTACTGGAGTTTCTTGTTATTCCTACAGATTCCCCAGTGGAATTACTGGGCTCCTCCTACAGATTCCCCATCCTCCTTCTGAATCTTCCTTCATTCTTTTTTTTTTTTTAATGTTTATTTATTTATTTTGAGAGAGACAGCACGAGTTGGGGGGGGGGGATGGATGGGCAGAGAGAGAGAGAGAGAGAGAGAGAGAGAGAATCCCAAGCAGGTTCAGCACTGTCAGCACAGAACCCGATGCGGGGCTCGGACCCACGAACCAGGAAATCGTGACCTGAGCCGAAACCAAGAGTCAGATGCTCAACTGACCGAGCCACCCAGGTGCTCCCTAAATCTTCTTTCATTCTGAATCATCCCACGTTTTTGGGGGGAAACTCTTTGGCCTAATTGTCAAGTGCCGTCCAGCTGTGGAGCTTGCAGGGAAGGCGTTCCCACGGAGCGGAGGCCAGGGAGAGCTGTCCCCTTCCTGGTCCCCCTCGCTGTTGAAGGAGAATGCTCTGAGTAGCACCATCACGAGGTGGCTGGGCCAGAAGAGGGGCCAGCTTGTCCTGGTATGACACCCTCAAAGGCACCCCACATAGCTAACAGAGGAGGCTCACCATTTCTCGAGATGGGAAAGAGCCGGGGGTCTGGGAGGGGATTGGTGGAGATCAAAGCTTTGCTTTACAAGAGGCCAGGTCAGCCAAGAGGAGCGCCAGCTCGACCTAAACCAGTTAGGTTAAGGCAGGGAGTCTCACGTGCAACTGTCAGGACCCTTCTGCATTCTTTTAAAATATTTTTTTTATGTGTACTTATTTTTGAGAGAGAGAGATTGAGACAGAACATGAGCGGGGTAGAGGTGGAGAGAGAGGGAGACCCAGAATCCGAAGCAGGCTCCAGGCTCCGAGCCGTCAGCACAGAGCCCGATGGGAGGCTCGAACCCAGGAGACGTGAGATCATGAGCTGAAGTTGGACGCTTAACGGACTGAGCTGCGCAGGTGCCCCAGGACCCTTTTGCATTAAGGGGTTTTGAATTAAGTATTCTTAAATACTATTGAGGTCCCCAAAGAGCTTTTGTTTAAGTGGATGATACCTCTTAATAGTTAGCACATTAGAAATTGAAACTGAGAAATTTGTAATATACGGGAATTTTACAAGCACACGTTCCATTAGCCACGTAGAGTGGTGATGTCATGACACATCATGTAGCTTCTGGAAAATTCCCTCGTGCGAGAATGAGAGAAAGATAACTCGTGTCTTGGTATTATTAGAACGGTTTTGACTTTGCAGATCTCCTGGAAGTTGTTGGTGAGCCCTGGGGAGGTCCCTGAACCTTATGTTGAGAGTCACTGAGTTAATGCATCCCTTGGTGGCATGTACCTTATGATGTGGCAGCTCCCAAGGTCACGGCAGTGAAGTGCATCCATTCCTGAACCTGATAAAAATTCTTAGGCTTGCAGTGCTGGCCTATTTTCTTGACTCCTGGTGGAACTGGACCGAGGCCAATCCTGACAGCACATTCCCTATTTTAGGCTTAAAGGCTTATGCTTTTAAGGGGCTACACAGATTCTTATAGTAACTCAAACCAGTGTTCCTGGAACACGGTGACTGTTAGCAGCCGACCAAGGACAGAGCACGGGGTTTGAAGCAGAAAGTGCTTTATCACCTCTGACATTTAATTTAAGTCCTTTGGATTGAAAATCACCCACGTAGCCTATAAAAGCAGCACTGCCTTCCCTATTACCATGAGATCAGGCAATGGCAAGTGTCCTTTCCTGGAGAGGACACGTTGGGCTTAATGCTGGCTCAGTTACGACAGGACTCTCATGCCTCACACTGGTCTCGGCCTCTCTGTCTTTTCTTAATCCTGGCAGGTGGAGAACTGAGGTTCCAGAGAAGTTACAGAGCGTAGGGCACACCTACCTTTAGAGAAGACGTTCAGACCTCTGGGCTCTCAGATCCTTGGATTCCCTGTGGGTCCCAAGCCAGACCTTTGCTTAGGTCACCGTCAGCTCATTCATCCCGGCCTAAGGCAGAATAAAGCAGCGGCTTCTCAAACTTGAATGTGCATTTGAATCACCTGGGGCTCTTGTTCAACTGTAGATTCTGATTCAGTAGGGCTGGGGTGGGGCCTGGGAGCCTTCTTTTCTTACGAGCTTCCCAGTAATAACAACGTGGCTGGTCCGGGGACTGCACTTTGAGAAGCAAGAGAACAGGGCAGGCCCCTTGTGAAAGGCAGTGATCCCAGCCAGTAGCAAGGGGTTTCTATCAACAGGGCAGATTTGTGGCTATAGCCGTAAAGGGCCTTAGCATTGCCAGCTCCCGGCTCAGCTAGGAGTTGGGGACAAGGGAACTTCTGGGACAAGGTAGTCACACACACCTGCATGCCGGGAAGTGGTGGCGATTACCAGTCTTTAAAAAGCCCGTTTCGTATCTTCCTTCTTACTGTCAGTGACAGAGGGACATCAGCAGTCCATAAAAAGCCCTTGTCACTGCCTAAGCCCCACGCGCAGAGGGGGAAGTCACGGTGTCTTTGGCCTAGCCCCGCAAATACTCATTCCAAAAGCTTTTTTTTTTCTGACTTTGGAAGAATCCAGTTTAGTCTTGAATTTGCCTGTGGGTGTTTATTACTTCACTTCCCAGTCATCCTTACGAGGCTCTGGCATGCGGTCTACTTACTTACTCATGATTGTTTAGGGTAATCCTGATGATTTACACTTCGCTGCATTGTGTTTTCCCAAGCTCTTGTCTATTCATTGTCTCCATTTAACAGTCGTGTCCACCTTGGACAAGGATGCTGGAGACTTGTGCATAAATAGGATCTCCACGTAAACCAAACGTGAAGGGAATGGCAGACGCAGAGTATATGAATTTTATATGAGAGTCACACGGTTTTCTTTCAGGCTCTGGGCAATTGGGCGAATATGAGTTTTGTTTTCCAGGCTGCGTGAGGGTTACTGAATTTACTGCTTCACTGTAGACCCTCCTGTGCCCTTTCCACGTCCCTGTGTACTGTCATTAATAATACAACTTCACCGGACCTCCAAAGGACGGAAAAACTCAGAGATAGGATTACTGTGACTCAAGGGAGGCATAAAAGTTGACAGTGTAATTTACAAGGGAGCGCTTAGATTCTTTAATAATTCATTCACGTGTCATAGTTTTGTGCTGCTGCGGAGGAGACCTAACAGCAGTTTTAGGGGTTACCGGTAAAAATGAATCACTGAAACACCTGTTCCTCTCTCTTCTAGCTTCTTCTTTTGACAGCTTTGCTGCTAACATAAAGGTAATTGTAGAAGTAGCGTTTGTAAATGATTTATTTCCAGCTTCTAATGTCGGTTATTGTGCGTTCCCCAACGAGGGGTGGAAAGGATATTTCTAGCAAGTGCTGCTTGTGGAATCGCTGTAGATGCTCTAGAGTTTAAGAGATGCCCAGGCGCCACTGTCCTCTTGCATTGGTCGCTCTGCTCCCCTCCTACAAGCTCTTTCCATTTGTGGAATGAATCACCAGGGTCGAACGCCCCGATACCTACTTTACCAGTTGGTATTTTTATTGCTTTTTTTCCCCAATCAAATACTTTCTATGACACCAAGAGGTGGTAAGCCACTTACTCTTGAAATTTGGTTTGTCAAGGTGAAGGCTCACACTTGTACGTTACAACATGAAGATAGATGTAGGCAGAGGGATGGGATACACTGAGCTTTTGATGCCACGGCCTTTAAATATTTTATTTAAGAAATTGTATCTTTACCAAACCCGATAATCCCTTATCCTCTCAAATCAAAGTTCGGAGCATGAGTTTATTTTGGCTTGTTCATATGTGCCAAACGTGCAGAATTTTGGTTTTCCTTCCCTTGACCTTGACTCCTCAGCATGTTGTTTCTAGTACCGCCTACTCCTGCCGTTCTTTTACTGCAGGAGCTCCTTGGGGCAGGTACTCAATTAGCTTGCCCCCTTCCTCATCCCACCCACCCCCGGCTCTAATTAAGCAGACCAAAGCAAAATGACAGCTAAAGAATAATGCGCATTGTCACTCAGGTTATCAAAGAGCCAGATGAACGGATTGTTTTAAGGAAAGAATCACCATCACCTTTAGATTCAAGTAAGTTTGGAAAACCGTCGCCCAGTTATGGTAACCAAGGGGACGCCGATTTCCACCGGGAAGCCTCATTTGCCACCGACCAGCCTTCCAGATCTTCTAGCCCTCTTCTGGATCAGCCCCTTCTCCGAGAAAGGTCAGCGGCCAGCACCCGTCTCTTCGTTTGAAGAGCGTGTTGTGGTCTAGTGGGAGTAAAGCCTGGTCGCTTCACCAGTTGGCTTCCTGACGAGTGTTCAGCTGGTGATAGGAAAAGTCACCATTTCTTTTCAAATCTTCCCAGAAGGAAGGATTGAGCCTTTTCTCTTGCCTGTGGAAAGCATATCTCATGTTTGTTGAAAATGGGACAGCTAACTTGGCGTAGAACTATTTATCTATCCGTTTTTTCATCTTTCGTAAGTTTAAACCCTCAAGAGTTTGATTTATTTCTTCTTTTTTTTAAATAATTTTTAAAAAATGTTTATTTGTTTTTGAGAGAGAGTGAGAGACAAAGTGCAAGCTGGGGAGGGGCAGAGAGAGAGGGAGATGTAAAATCCGAAGCAGGCTCCAGGCTCCGAGCTGTCAGCACAGAGCCCACGGGATCTGTGGGGCTTGAACCCACGAACCGTGAGATTATGATCTGAGCCGAAGTTGGACGCCCAACTGAGCCACCCAGGCGCCCCAGGAGTTTGATTTCACCAGTAGAAAAGCACCCACTATAGAAAGTTGGGAAATTCCAGAAAAACAGGGGTGAAAAAAAATCATCCATAGTTCTGCCACCCAAAGACAAGAATTACTAACATGTAGGTGTATTCTCTCTTTTTCTAGACATGTTTTCTTGGTTTATTTATATGATTGCCACAAATAACCGCCCCCCCCTCCCCACACACACAATTGCACCTATCTGGTAAGCAGGACAAAATTGAGAGAAGAACCCGTATTTTCCAAATTGTACTCTCTGGTAAGATGACCAGCCATCCACTTGGCCTGGGACTCTTCTGACTTTGGCTCTTAAAGTCCTGCATTCTGGGAAACGCCTTACTCCCAGCAAACCATGACACGTGGTCACCTTAATGCTGGGAAGTGGTGAAGATTATATATATATATATATATTTTTTTTTTTTTAAGATTTTTAATGTTTATTTATTTTTGAGAGACAGAGATGTGGCACGAGTGGGAGAGGGGCAGAGAGAGAGGGAGACACAGAATCCGAAGCAGGCTCCAGGCTCCGAGCTGTCAGCACAGAGCCCGACGCGGGGCTGGAACCCACGAGCCGTGAGATCATGACCTGAGCCAAAGTAGGACGCTCAGCCAATCGAGCCACCCAGGCGCCCCCTGAAGATAATATTTTTAAGACAGCTTTAAAAAAGGAATAATTGACATTATATTAGTCTCAGGTATACAACAAACATCATGATTGGATATCTGTACAGACTACAAAATACTCACCACAGTAAATCCAGTATGCACCTGTCACCATAGTTACAGATTTTTTTTTCTTGTGATGGGAATTCTGGACGTTTATTCTTGCAGCAACTTTTAAATATGCAATATGGTAGTAACTCTAGTTGCCATGCTGTCCGTTACATCCCTAGGACTTATTTTATTATTATTTTTAATGTTTATTTTTTATTTTTGAGAGAGAGAGAGAAAAGGAGAGAGACACACAGGGAGAGAAAGAGAATCCCAAGCAGGCTCCGTGCGGTCAGCACAGAGCCCGATGCAGGGATGACATCATGACCTGAGCTGAAGTTGGACACTTAACCGACTGAGCCACCCAGGTGCCTCTGGAAACGCTAACACTGAAGACGTTTCTCCTGATCTCTGAGAACTTGCAACTTAGCAGAGGATGTAAAAACAAACATGTGTACCGAGAGCTTTCTACAAGGCAGGACTTTGAGAATAGTGTAGACCAAACGTTATCAGAGTATGAAGCAGGAAGAAGGAATGCTTCATGGAGCAGGTGGTGTTTCCCAGGTGGGCCTTGAGGGGAGGGGATTGGATTCTGATGGAGTTAATGGAGGGGAGGGATTGGAGGTGAGAAGCCACAGGGCTCTGGCACCTTCTAGAAGTTAGAGCAGCTTGAGGGAATAGTGGGTGCCAAGGCTGAGGGTCTGAGGGCCTGTGGAAGCCAAGCTAAGGAGTTTAGGCTCTGTTGGAAGGCAGTGGGAGCTTTTTCAAGTTCATTCTCAGGAGTTAGGCCATTTGACTGTAGGGTGATGGCTCTGGCTGCAGATCAGATTTTTATCCTCTACCTCTGACAAATCAGCAAGTTCTGTGTGCCCCAAATCACTCTAAATGGAGAACTTTGGAACTAATTAGACTATGAGTTTGTAGATAAGGCTATGATCAACTGTGACAAAGGACAACACAGTCATGGAAAGGCCATCTGGCTTGCCCAGGACTGTCCAGTGTGTATCATACATTAATTAAAGAGAAGGATTTCAACGTATTGCTAAATTTCTTAGGAATTTTTAGAAAACAATGTGTGTTTTTTTAATCCTTGCATAGATTTTTAAAAATATCTATTATTTTTGAGAGAGAGGGAGTGAGCACAAGCAGGGGAGGGGCAGAGAGAGAGGGAGACACAGAATCTGAAGCAGGCTCCAGGCTCTGAGCTGTCAGCGCAGAGCCCGACGTGGGCCTTGAACCCACGAACCGTGAGATCATGACTTGAGCCAAAGTCGGATGCTTAGCCGGCCGAGCCACTCAGGCGTCCCCCTCCCCCATCCCAGTGTCAGACATTAACCAAATAATGACAAAATGTCACTGGGTGAAGTGCTATGAATGGTGTTGAATGGACTCCAAGCGCATGTAGGAGGGGAGCCGGCTCCCTCTACAGGAGGGGGCTCAGGGGGGACTTTGCTGAGAACTCAGTCATTGGACTGAGCTCTGAAGGGGAGTCGGGGTTAGCGCGGAGTGGGGATCGGGGTGGGAGTGGCAGCATTCCAGGCCCTAGCGAGCAGTGCTGGCGGGCGTGGAAGGGAGAAAGTGCCTCCTATGTGAGGAACCGAAAGGCACCCTAAGGTGTGTGGTGAAGTTTGGGTCTGCTCAGCCTAAAGTAGGTGAGATAAACAGTAAATTCCTGGGCCCAGTCGGTCAGGTTAAGCGTCTGACTCTTGATTTTGGCTCAGGTCATGATCTCGTGGTTCTTGAGATCGAGCCCCGTGTTGGGCTCTGCACTGACAGTGGAGCCTACTTGGGATTCTCTCTCTCTCTCTCTCTCTCTCTCTCTCTCTCTCTCTCTCTCTCTCTCTCTCTCTCCCTGTCTCTGTCCCTCCCCCACTCACATGCATGCATGTATGCATGCCGTCTCTCTCAAAATAAATAAATAAACATAAAAAAAAATCCTTGTGGTGGAAAACAATTGGGATTACGTTTCGTATTAAACATTGGTGGATTAAATTTTTCAACGTGAACGCAGGCTTTATTCTTTAGAGAGCTATCTGAAGCGCGCAGCAAAGAAGAAGAGAATCCCTCGCAGGCACCCACCCCCACACAGGCCATTCTCCACCCTGTGGTTTTTATTCGTCAGTGTGTGTCGTATGCATCAGGGTAAATAAGGACACTGAAACCACACTATGTGTACAGGTTGCCTGTTACTGCTTTTTCTTGCCATCAAGCTGTAAATATCAGCCCACAGCGTTCTGTACTCTAGTATCCTTTTCAGCAGCTGCCTAACACTCTGGCCTGTTTCATTTTCTGAGCAGATTCCACCTTTATTCTCAGTCCACTTGGAGGAAGATCCACGAGAGGGTGTGCGGTCTTCTGACATCCCACAGAGCTCAGCAACACCTAAACAAGGTAGGGCTTCTGGGAACACCTAATCGCTGACGAAGTTCCACGGGAACTGGGACTTACAGTCTCCGAGGGGGGTGTGTGCGTGGGGGAGATGGACATTAATCAGGCCACCGTAGAAATAAATGTACAATTGTGACACTTACCAAGGAGGGTGCGTGGGGTCCTGAGAGCGTACGAAAGGGGGGTATTGACGTGGTTGGGAATCAGGGTGGGCTTCCCTGAGGAAGAGACACAGGAGCTTCCATCTGACCCATGAGTAGCAGCTACTTTGCAGCTCAGCACGCACGGGGCAGAGGTCCTACATCGTGAGGGATCACGGTCCTTTCAGGGACTGAGGGAGGACCTCTCACCGGTCTGGAGCACAGTTTCTAACCCGTAGTTAGATATACCCAGTACTCTGTCTACTGCGGAGTGCAGCACGAGCTAAGGGACCTGTTGCCATTTCCAAGGAATTCCAATGAGAGGTTAACAGTGCCCCCCATGGATGGATTTAACGACACCACGTAGTAGTTGAAGCAGTCATCTTGAGTTATATAAACACTGGCATATTGTAGATTTATAGGATGACACTCATAAATGAACATTGGGGCACCTGGGTGGCTCACTCGGTTAAGCATCTGACCGGCTCAGGTCATGATCTCGCGGTTCGTGGGTTCGAGCCCCGCGTCGGGCTCTGTGCTGACAGCTCGGAGCCTGGAGCCTGCTTCGGATTCTGTGTCTCCCTCTCTAGCTGCCCCTCCCCCATTCTCTCTCTCTCTCTCTCTCTCTCTCTCTCTCTCTCAAAAATAAATGAAAGCATTAAAAAATACAAACAAACAAATAAACATTGATTTTCATTGAGAGGGTTGTGAATTACTTTGCTGCTTCTCTGCAAAGTCATTGGCTTTGCTTTGTTAATTTCTAGTCTTTTTAAGGAAGGGAATCCTTTCAGAATGTAAAAAGAAGGAAAGGAAAGGAGGAAAGGAGAGAGAAGAAAAAGAAGGAAAAAAGAAGAAAGTATCTGCATGTATTTACATATATAGTAAACCCCACGTATGGGGCATGCATGGGTCATAGACCTCTTTTTGTTTGTTTGTTTTTAAGTAGGCTTCATGCCCAGTGCGGGGGTTTGAACTCATGACCCTGAGATCAAGACCTGAGCTGAGATCGGGAGTCATTTGCTTAACTGTCTGAGTCACCTAGGCACCCCCCCCCCCCCCCGGCCTCTTACATGCAGAAGCACACATCTGGGTATCGTTGATCTATATGACACTATGAGTAATGCAATTGCCAGGTTTGTTTTTGTTACAGGAATATACTATCTCTGAAACAAAGTATATCCTTGAAAGACCAAGTTACTCCCAGTGCAGGAACAGAGATACTTTTAAGCAGCTGTCTTAGGTAAGTGAGCAGCTTAAGTGCTGTTTCCTATTTTGATTTGCTTAATTTCATGTCAACATGAAATAACTAGAAAATGTGGTGGACAGGAGACGGGGTGGAGACCTAAGAGCCACATTCTTCTTCCACTCGGTAGAACCACAGCACGCGTGTCTGTGGTCGGCTAGCCCGGTCTCTGTCTCTGTCTCTGTCTCTGTCTCTGTCTCTCTTTCTCTCCCCTCCTTCCCACCCTCTTATTTAATGGTACCTCTTTGAGCTCTAGGCTCTCTTTCCTGCTGTGGGGTATTTACACGTGCTGCCCTCCATCTAGAATACTGCTTCCAGACCCTGCTTGGGTCACTTCTATTTATCCTTTGGTCTCGTGACCAAAGCTCTCTGCACTTTTCTTGGGAAAAGTATCCTTGTATCAGATCACCTTCCACTGTGGTTGGTGCTCGGTAGGTATCCCTTAATGAGTGAGTGTCGAACGAGGGGATAAGGCCAACTCTAGGATTCAGGTGTATGGTAAGTAGTTGGCCATATGATGCAGTGAATTCTGTTCTTTTCCTCTCCTGCCTGGGCCTAGAATTAGAATAGCTCTTCCTTACAAAGTGCTTCCTGAGTGCCAGAAACTGGTCCGAACACTTTGGTTGCATTAGATGAGTGAATGTTGGGGCGCCTGGGTGGCTCAGTCGGTTAAGCGTCCAACTTCAGCTCAGGTCACGATCTCGCGGTCCATGAGTTCGAGCCCCGCGTCGGGCTCTGGGCTGATGGCTCAGAGCCTGGAGCCTGCTTCCGATTCTGTGTCTCGCTGTCTCTCTGCCCCTCCCCTGTTCATGCTCTGTCTCTCTCTGTCTCAAAAATAAAGGTTAAAAAAAAATTAAAAAAAAAAGATGAGTGAATGTCTAATTCTCATAACAATCCTATGAAGTAGGTTCTGTCATTAGTCCCATTTCATAGAGAAACTGAGGCGCAGGGAGGTTAGGTGCCGTGCTCAAGGTCACATGGCCAGTGGATGGCGTGGCCAGGAATACGAACATTCTGTGGCCTCCCGAAACCTAGATTGTGTGATAGGGGAGCCCTGGGGAGAAAGAGCAGAGCCCTTGGGACTCTGAGCAAAGTCCGTGGACAGTGCCCTTGAACATCTCCCTCGGGGATCCTGTGTTGCTGTATTATGTAGTCCCTAGCATCCTAGCAACATCAAAATGATTATGAGTCTTTTTAAACCATAAAGGAGTGTGAGATGATATGCTAGGTTTTCACAGTAGTTGGGCTCCAGAAAATCTGGCTTGAGGGTCACTCATGCTTCAGGGCACAGGTTGCTTGCCCACGCCCGCCCCCCCGCCTCCAGGGCTGGCCAGGACTCGCTGCCTTTAGCACCGAGGTGTGGGGAGGACAGCTCAGTAATAGCCCATTCTCCAAGCTTCTACCCCCGAACGTTCTGCTTGGTAGATTAAAGGATAGATTCTGGGCCACTGAATCTCCAGTTGCCAAAATAGTCATCTCGGCGTTTATTAGGCAGTTATATGGAACAGGGCCCACATAATTACCACCATGGGAACCGGGCCCACATAATTACTGAATGCCAAGTTGTGTTGGCATCAAGTTCCAAAACCAGCTGATACGTGGATGCCGATGGGAGGGGAGAGAGTGAAGGGAAGAAAAAAAATGAGTAACTTCTTAGAAAGTGGGTTTCCTTTGGGGCATCTGGCTGGCCCAGTCCGGTAGAGCATGTGACTCTTAATCTCGGGGTCATGAGTTTGAGCCTCATGTTGGGGGATGAGTTTACTTAAAAAAAAAGAAAGATGGGCGTCTGGGTGGGTCAGTCAGTTGAGCGTCCGACTTTGGCTCAGGTCATGATCTCGTTGTCCGTGAGTTCGAGCCCCGCGTCGGGCTCTGTGCTGACAGCTCGGAGCCCGGAGCCTGTTTCAGATTCTGTGCCTCCCGCTCTCTCTGCCCCTCCCCCACTCGTGCTCTGTCTCTGTCTCTGTCAAAAATAAATAAACATTAAAAAAAATTAAAAAAAGAAAGAAAGAAAATAGGTTTCCTTCCAAACACAAGTTCCCACCCACTAGTTTGGAATAGTCTCGTAGGCCTTCTCTGGAAGTGCTCCATGCCGCTCCCCGATCACCCCCCACTGTTTGGGTCATGCATTCCTGGGGAGGCAGGAGTCCTGGAGGGCTGTGTCCGTGAAAGTGTTCATGCGTGCAAAGAAACACGGGTGACCTTGGCTCATCTTAAGCAAACAGGGCACTTATTACAAGGATGCTGAATATCTCAGTGAATCTAGGGAGGATCCAAACAAGCAAGATCAGGCCACTAAAATGGGATGGCTAGAGTCCCCCCTCTGGGTCAGGAAGACAGTCCCAGAGAGGAGCATCCACAGAAGACCCCGTGGGCTTCCACTACCTGTCCCCAACCTTGATTTTCTCAAGGACCGTCTCCCGCTTGGAGACTCCAATTCTTGTCGCTTGCCTTTGCCACTTTGGCTCTCTTGCTGTTGACCAGCTGTCCCCCTCCTGGGTGCCTAGTGATCTCAAGACCGGGGGAAATGAAACAGTCGACTCTTACCACAAAAGGACCAGCAATTCTTGACCCAGAAACAGTGAATCCAGTTGCCTGACAAGGGAACGGGCGGAAGAATCGGGTAGTGGGGGTGGGAATACATCTCTTTCTCCTTATTCTGGATGATTTGGGACTTGGCACTTTTGCTATAAAACAGATCATCCCTTGTATACTTCAAAATGGTTAAAATTTTATAAACCATGAACAGAAAATTTTGTGTTATGTGAATTTTGCCACCAAAAAAAAAAAAAAAAAAAAAATCCCGTATACCACTCCCCACCCCCTAGTTCTCTTGGAATGGGTGGTTGTCTCTGTGTTTCGGTCCTTACCAAGTGTGTGAGCTGACTGTGTGTGTCTGGCAGGTGCTCACTGAGACTCCGCTTTCAAGGGCGAGCTTCCAGGGCTGTCCTCTGCGACGCCTGGTCCCTCAGGCAGACTGAGGCCCGCTGCCCTCTGCTCCCAAACGAACCTCCACTTAGCACCTCATTCCCACAGCCATGTATTATAGTTGGTTTTCCTTGTGAAAACCCTCCGAGGAAGGGGACAGAGACTGACCAAACGGCACCAGCTCCGGCCCACTGAGTTCCAGCACCATGGCTGGTCTGGAGCAGGGGCCAGTCCGCTAGGAATGCTTCCAGCCAGAGGGTAGGCAGGGAACCCAGGCCTCGTGTCCTCGGACACAGACGAGAACCGTAGCACAAAAACCTCTCTGAAATTAAAGAATAGCGGGGCGTCTGGGTGGCTCAGTAGGTTAAGCATCTGACTCTTGATTTCGGCTCAGGTCACGATCTCACAGTTCATGAGCTCGAGCCTCATGTCTGGCTCTGTGCTGACAGCCTGCTTGGGGTTCTCTCTCTCCCTCTGTCTCTGCCTCCCCCCTATGTGCCCTCTCTCCTCTCTCAAAAATAGACATTAAGAAATATTAAAGTGGGGCGCCTGGGTGGCTCAGTCGGTTAAGCGTCCGACTTCAGCTCAGGTCACGATCTCGCAGTCCGTGGGTTCGTGCCCCGCGTCGGGCTCTGGGCTGACGGCTCAGAGCCTGGAGCCTGCTTCCGATTCTGTGTCTCCCTCTCTCTCTGCCCCTCCCCCGTTCATGCTCTGTCTCTCTCTGTCTCAAAAATAAATAAACGTTAAAAAAAATTTTTAAAAAAAGAAAAATTAAAGAGTAGCAAAATGGAAAAAAAATCAAGAAAGAAACCAAAAAAGGACAAAAGTTAATTAAAATGCTGATTTTTGGTCTGTCTCAGCTCATTAGGCCTCCAGGTCCTAAGACAGTGGTTGGTACAGCTCCCAGCCTCACCCTGTCTACACTGGGCGGGCAGGAGTCTGTTTACTCCCTGTCACAGGGGCTTATCCTCAAACTGATGTGACGCAGAGAAGTCAGGTAACCTGCCCAAGGTCACACAGCTGCTCGGTCAGGTTTCCCTAACGTCGCCTCCCCCTGCACTGGGAATGTAGAAGGGGCTCAGACACCAAGGGATCTTCGGGAAGAGCTACTTGCCTAGATTAGGATTGAGCGAAATCACCGTCTCCTCCTTGGCGCTGATCCTTTGCCTTTTTCCTCAGGACCACGTGCCGTGCACGACGTTGCCGGCTTCACAGCGGAAACTGGAGGAGCATCGCGAAGAACTCACTCATCGAGTCAACTGACACATCCTTCGAGAAATGAACAAGTTTTTGTTATGTGTGTGGAATCACCAGTGTCTCACCCCCTTTACACCAAACCCTGTACTCACTCAGTCTTCTGTACCTAGGTCAGAGTCGTTGATTAAAGTGTTTCCAGTGCGGGGCTCCTATTTCCTTGTCAAGCTGGAAACTTTTTAATACACTTTGTGTGTGCTTATGTTTTGAGCTTGAACGAGAAAGTAGCGGAGGGTGGGTGGCCGGTGCTTTTATTGGGAGGGCACCTGTAGAAATCGAACAGCTCAGGACGCCTTTGGAGGTGCTCCTCATTTTTGTTTTTTTTTTTAATTTTTTTAATGTTTATTTATTTTTGAGACAGAGACAGAGCATGAACGAGGGAGGGTCAGAGAGAGAGGGAGACACAGAATCTGAAGCAGGCTCCAGGCTCCGAGCTGTCAGCACAGAGCCCGACGCGGGCCTCGAACTCACAGACCGCGAGATCATGACCTGAGCTGAAGTCGGACGCTTAACCAACTGAGTCACCCAGGCGCCCTGGTTTTTTTTTTTCAAGTTTGTTTATTTTGGAAGAGAGAGAATCCCAAGCAGGCTCTGTACCAACAGCACAGAGCCCCATGTGGGGCTCGAACTCACAAGCTATGAGATCATGTCCTGAGTCAAAACCAAGAGTTGAAAGCTTACCAAACTGAGCCACTCAGGTGCCCCTCTTGAAATTTTTCAAAGTTTTTCCTTCCTTCCCCCTTCTCCTGCCCTATCTCTCTCCTTCCCTCCTTCCATCCTCCTCTTCTCAGCTTACATTTTACTTGACCTAGAGGAAGCTGCTATTTACAGGATAACCCCATAAATCCTCCAGGGAAAAATGGTCAACTTGAATTTCTCTTTTTGGTAAACTTGGGTTTTGTTGTGTGTTTTTTAAAAAATTTTTTTTTCAATGTTTGTTCATTTTTGAGAGACAGAGTGCAAGTGGGGGTGGGGCAGAGAGAGAGGGAGACACAGAATCCGAAGCGGGCTCCAGGCTCTGAGCTGTCACCACAGAGCCTGACACGGGGCTGGAACCCACGAGCCTTGAGATCATGACCTGAGCCAAAATTGGATGCTTAAGCGACTGACCCACACAGGCACCCCTGTTTGTTTGTTTGTTTGTTTGTTTGTTAATGTTAGGCTTGATTTACATGAAGTCCACCGAAAACTTGGGAAGAGGGAGCTTTATGTCAGGAGAATTCAGATCTGGCTCTAGGACACATTTGTAAGAGGAGGCTAATTTCTTTGGATTATAGTTTAAACCATCCTCTCACCTTACCTCCCTCCTCTGTTTCCAGCAGTGCTTAATAAATTTCTATGAGGAACGAAATCTTCCTCAAATATTTCTCTGAAAGAGCTACTTTAAATAAATACATGCTGCAAATATGACCGCCAAAACCACATTTAAAATCAGCTAGAAGGGCACCCTGATGAAATGCTCACACAGTGTTAAGGAGCACCAAGAGAACACGGCCGGGATGATGTGGGACTGGAGGCTCATTGTCTTCATGGGGACAAGCCCAGAGCCGAGGGGCCTGGAAATGGGAACCTCAGTCTTTCCTTCACATTATAACCTGGCATTTTCCTTTACCATACCCTAAATTTCTTTTAGTTTTTACAGGATTTGGCGAGAGTCAAATTTCCTTTTCTTGTTATGACCACAGGAATTGGTTTGTGTTAGGTAACTTAGGAAAACAGCATTAGTAATTAAAGGAAAAAAAGGCCTACAGAAACAATAAAACAAAGCTCATTTATTCTCTTCGACTTTGAGCCAAGTAAAGGTGTATATGTTACAACAAGCATTTCATTGACCTTTGGAAAACAGCCAACGTACTTAAAATTACACCTGCTTCTGTATTCTGGGTGTGTCTGAGACTTAGAGCTGTCAGTTTGTTACTTTGACATCTCAGGAGTCATCAAAAATAAAAAAATACTGTGTTACACAAAGGCTGTAGCAGAATCCTCAGAAAAGGATCACTTACGAAGTGTGTCAGCAGCTAGAGGAAATCAGTTCTAGAGAATTGGTATCTCATGGCGGTTCCCTCTCAGACACACACGGTGACATTCAGCCTTCAGTTTCTCTAAAGTGGTTTGAGCATGACTCCTTGATTCCATTTAGGGACAAGATTTTTCAGGGCACCTCTGTGGCTCAGTCGGTTAAGTGTCCGACTTTGGCTCAGGTCATGGTCTCACTGTCTGTGAGTTCAAGCCCCACGTCAGGCTCTGTGCTGACAGCTCAGAGCCTGGAGCCTGTTTCAGATTCGGTGTCTCCCTCTCTCTCTGCCCCTTCCCTGGTTGCATTCTGTCTCTCTCTCTCTGTCTCTCTCAAAAATAAACATTAAAGAAAAAAAACTTCATTGCCCATTCTTAAAGTTTGTTTTGTTTTCAAATCAATCTTTGTTCTCAGCTAATTGTATTGTTTAAATTATTCTTATTTTACCTTTTTATTTCTCAAGGAATTATTTCCATTTTGAGGAATCATATTGGGGCCAGGATTGCACTTGAGGTGTTTTGCTTTTGGAGGATGTAATAATGTGAATAGTTTTGTGATGGATTGAGATTTCTTTGGGAAGACCTACGTCATCAAACATGATACAGATTCCCACCTGTCTTGCTTCAAGTTCTTATTCCTATTTTGACTTTCACAAAAAGTCAAAGCCTGGACTGTAGTTTACAAGCAGGTTTGATGGGGTCTGGGTTTGCAGAGGCTCCTGGGAAAATCTCCTTGGGGGAGCCTGGGCCGCCCCACGCAAAAGCCACCGCACAAAGAGGTATTTCCCTAAGGTCACCTGGCTGACCCAAAGTTAGCTGAAACGTACAGACCCTGCATTATAAATACTATTTTTTTATTAAAAAAAATTTTTTTTAACGTTTATTTATTTTTGAGACAGAGAGAGACAGAGCATGAACGGGGGAGGGTCAGAGAGAGGGAGACACAGAATCTGAAACAGGCTCCAGGCTCCGAGCTGTCAGCACAGAGCCCAACGCGGGGCCGAACTCATGGACCGCGAGATCATGACCTGAGCCGAAGTCGGCCGCCTAACCGACTGAGCCCCCCAGGCGCCCCTATAAATACTATTTTAAAGATGAGAGTGTACATGGTGTGTTTGACATAGAAGGTGGTTGCTTTTATACCGGGAACCGCAGAGGATTGATGAGTTACGCATGCAGGTTGACCTGGCCCCTGAGTGCTGCTCATAATGGCCGTGACTCTACTCGATTATTCCATTAACAGAGCCCTCTGGCCTCCGTGCGGGCAGCCCGAGGAAAGCACTCTGGCCCACGTGTGACCGATGAATCTTCTAGCACAGCTGTGCTTCTCTGGATAGATGACCCAACCCAGCATTCCCTGGGGACTTGCAGTTCTTGGCGAGGACCCCCTCCTCTCTTCCCAGGTCCCGGGAGCCCTGCCGACAGAGGAGGTGCACCCCCTGTTCACCCGCAGCCCCCCCACCCTGCTCCTTGGGCCTGCTCCTCTCCGCCCCCCGCCCCTTGGGTCTGCTCCCATCGGCCCCTCTGCACTGGGCCCAGGGGCAGCTGTAGTTATTTTGCTCATCAGAGGAAAGAGCCAGTGCTTACTTTCGCTCTCAGAGCTAGGAAGTTTGGCAAAAGCAAGGTTGGGCCGAGGACAAGAACTCTTCCTCGGTGCAGATGGGTCATTTCCCGGATGGATAGGTTGTCGAAGCTTCTTCGGCAGAGCGAGGAGCTCCCAGGCTGAAATTTTCCCTTCGGGATTCTGTGCCTTTTACAGTGATCCTCCGGCACCCCCGTAAGTACGTGTTTTCCTTGTCTTTATTTTAAAAGCACCCTGTAGCCCGTGATATAATATCCATTTTCCTCATGTACCTGTAAGAATCACCCGCTGGGCCTCATTTGCTCTCTGGGGCTCTGTGGTGACCACAGCTTTGCCTCCACCAAGAGGGACAATAAACATAATGTACGGCGGGCTGTGCTTTGTGTGGGAGGGTCACATGGGGTGGGGGGGGAGGGGAATCTTCATTTCGACACCAGAACTCCAAGGTGACAGCACTGAGGGCCACCGTGTCCGCCCCAGACGTGGCGAAGGGGATCTGGGGGCTGTGAGACCGCCCAGTCATCAGGATTAGGACTTAAAAGGGAAGAGAGAGAAGAGAGGCCTCTAGCAGGGTGGAGAGTTTGCTCTGAGGTCGGAGAGTTGAAGTACACAGGTTGTCTTGGGCCTTTGGCTTGTGAGTGGTCAGGATGCTTCTGAACCAGCCAGGCTGCGCTACCTCGTGTCCTGCTTAGGTTGGAAGGGTGTGGAGGGTGATTTAGTCTAGCTCCTTCCACAGAGGAGGCCAGGACAAGGGCAACAGTTTAAAAAAAAATTTTTTTTTCATGTTTTTATTTATTTTTGAGACAGAGAATGACAGAGCATGAGCAGGGGAGGGGCAGAGAGAGAGGGAGACACAGAATCTGAAACAGGCTCCAGGCTCTGAGCTGTCAGCAGGGAGCCGGACGCGGGGCTCGAACTCACGGACCGCGAGATCGTGACCTGAGCTGAAGTCGGACGCTTAACCGACTGAGCCACCCAGGTGCCCCATTTTTTTAAAGTTTTAAAAAATTTATGTTAGAGGGGCGCCTGGGTGGCTCAGTCGGTTAAGCGTCCGACTTCAGCTCAGGTCACGATCTCGCGGTCCGTGAGTTCGAGCCCCGCGTCCGGCTCTGGGCTGTTGGCTCAGAGCCTGGAGCCTGCTTCGGATTCTGTGTCTCCCTCTCTCTCTGCCCTTCCCCCGTTCATGCTCTGTCTCTCTCTGTCTCAAAAATAAATAAAAAACATTAAAAAAAATTAAAAAAAAATTATGTTAGCAAGCAAGCAGGGTAGGGGCAGAGAGAGAGGGGAACAGAGGATCTGAAGTAGGCTCTGTGAGAACAGCAGACAGCCGGATGTGGGGCTCGAACTCAAAAACCTCAAGATCATGATCTGAGGAGAAGTTGGATGCTTAACCAGCTGAGCCACCCAGGTGCCCCGAGGGCAGTAGTCACGTAAAGACCTTACCATCTAACTTTGGAATACTTGGGATTCCAGTAAAGGGATATAATAAAGCTTTTTTTCCTTCTTCCTGCCTGCTCTCTTTTCTCTCTCTCTCTCTCTCTCTCTTTTAAAATTTTTTCTTGAGAGAGAAAATGTGAGCAGGGGAGGGGCAGAGAGAGAGGAGACAGAAAATCCCAAGCAAGTTCTGCGCTCTCCGCACGGAGCCCTACGTGGGGCTGGAACTCACAAACTGTGAGATCGTGATCTGAGCTGAAATCAACAGTCCGGCCTACTCTACCGAGCCATCTAGGCGCCTCTCTTGGCGTTTTTTCATTCATTCGTTTAGTGCCTCAGTTTGCCCGTGCTAGATCAATTGCTCCCAAGGGCATTCTCGTGAGGGGTCTCATGCAGGGAGAACACCTGCATTTGAACGGCTTCTGCCATTTGCCGCGTGACTGACTTGGGCAAAAAGTGGCTTAGAACTCTGTCTCAGGGTCCTTCTGTGCGTAAAGGAGGCAGTTACAACAGCTACTTGAAAACGTTAACTGCTGTAGGCAGATGAGTTAACACATTTAAAGCGCTTTCGATCAGTTGCCGGCACAAAATAAGTCTCAGCAGGTGCCAGCTGTTTATTTGCACCTCATTGAGTTATTTGAGGAAGGTGTTAGGTCTCCCCCCACTTTCTTTTGCTAAGGATACCGAGGCTCGGAGAAGCTAGACTGTCACAGCCAGTTTCCAAACCCTGGTCCGTCTCGTCTCTAAACCTCGTATTCTCTCTCCCGCTTTCCACCACCCTGTTGGCTGTCACCTGATTGTCCCTGAGGCTTGTGCATACCGGATAATGCAACCTAAGGGGTTAGACAAAAAGGAACCCAGAACCTTTCCGTAGAGTGACAGGGCAGCCAAGGTCTCTTGCCAGAAGTTGGAATGAGGTTCACCACTTCTTGTAACCAGGAGATGCTGTCTGGTCTTATTTCCGGTCACTGGAATGTGATGTTTGGTATGAGCCTTTTTAGGAAGCCAGCTCCCTTGGCCTGTCGCCACCTAAATATCCCTGTTCCTTTTCCTCTGGGAACTGACACTTCGCTTAAACTGGTTTTCTTGAACTGAGATTATCAGCACACCTGTTTCAGTGGGATGCCTTTCAGGGACAGACCATGTTGGGTACCGGGCGACGTTGCTCCAAGCACTGGACTCACGGACGAGGAGCTCCGTGCCACGAAAGTTCATTTGTCGTTGCCGAGGGGAGGTTCGGTGTGGGCCACTGATGACGTCCTTCGTTCATTGATTCACGCCGTCTCCCGGCCCTGACAGTTCACCGCAGCGATTCCACCGACTCCTATGGAATCACTCAATTTGTATTAAGCTCCTACTGTGGGCTCAGTAGTGTATTGTGCCCTGGGGATGGGGGGAGGGGCAGGGGCGAGCTATGTAACGAGTAGAAGACCCATCCTGTGCCCTCCCGGAGTCTCTGGACTCCCCAGGGCAGTGAGATGTTGCAAACGTGACTCTCAAAATGTGTTACAACCTCCCGTGTCTTCAGGACCAGCCCGGATTCACGGCTGTCGGAAGCAGTGGGGTTTGAAATAACCGTGTGTGATGGGGACTGGGTGAAGTGGACAGTGAAAGTTGACGCCCTCCACCTCCTGCAAGGCATTCACATTTTTTTTTCAATCTTTCAAGTTCAAATCTAAAACAACAAAAGGTTCTATGGTCACATAAAGCTGATCTGAAGCTGAATCTTGCCCACAGCCACCTGTTTTGACTTGTATTTAAGACTATTGAGGGGCGCCTGGGTGGCTCAGTCGCTTGAGCGTCCGACTTCAGCTCAGGTCATGATCTCACAGTCCGTGAGTTCGAGCCCCGCGTCGGGCTCTGTGCTGACGGCTCAGAGCCTGGAGCCCGTTTCAGATTCTGTGTGTCCCCCTCTCTCTGCCCCTCCCCTGCTCATGCTCTGTCTCTGCCTCAAAAATAAAAACATTAAAAAAATGTTTTTAAAGGAATATTGAATAATGATACTCTGTTATCATCCATAGTTTGTGGAACTCAATTTTATTATGTCATAATCATATCTCATATTAAATTAATAAGGTAGTATCTGATTATGGACCAAGATACTGTGACTTTTCTAAGGCCTCTGAGGTAAAGAAAGAATAGGTTAGAAATAATGAGGTCTTGGGGCGCCTGGGTGGCGCAGTCGGTTAAGCGTCCGACTTCAGCCAGGTCACGATCTCGCGGTCCGTGAGTTCGAGCCCCGCGTCAGGCTCTGGGCTGATGGCTCGGAGCCTGGAGCCTGTTTCCAATTCTGTGTCTCCCTCTCTCTCTGCCCCTCCCCCGTTCATGCTCTGTCTCTCTCTCTGTCCCAAAAATAAATTTTAAAAAGTTGAAAAAAAATTTAAAAAAAAAAAAAAAGAAAAGAAATAATGAGGTCTTGGGGCTGGGGCCCAATAATTTATTTTTTGACACTAAGGAATAGGAAGACCAGGTAGAGAAGAGGTTTGGAAAAAGGAAATTGGAATCTAATGAAAGGTATGTGTATGGAGAAGGAGAAGGGGGAAACATCCTCTAGGGATATCTTCTAAAGTATCTTAAATGTTAGACTTGGTATTTTAGACTTTGTGCTATAGACAGAAGCGATTAGAATTTGGGGATGAAAAAGCAGACTGCTAATCTGATGGTCCTTGTTCAGGGTGGTTTGGGGGTGGGTAGAAGCTGGAGGCAGGTGGTTCAGCAGGTGGGTGGAGGCTGGCAGCAGGGAGGCCATGACAAAGCCATTGAAGAAGTCTGAAAATTAGGACAATAGAATCTGGACAGGGTGGGAGGGTCATAGAGAAGAAAGGGGCCATTAAACATCAGGAAGACATAATCAGGCAACTTATTTTAACGGTGCTTTAATGGTGCGTGGGGTGCAGGGAGGGGGAGACTGGCTCCTGTAAGAAAGAACCGGCTGGCCTTGGCTGAGTTGTGAAGTGAAGGTGGGATTATTTAATCATCAGGAATAAAGTATTGATTGAGAGAGTAATTACTCTGCCGACATAAGGACACAGTGGCCTTTATTTCATAGATTTGTGTAGACATGTGACCTGAGTGAGATGAACTCAGGACTAAATAAAAGAGGAGGCCAAGTCAAAGCTTTTGGGGAGGGATTCCCAACCCCCCCACCCCCACCCCCCACGGTGTGTGTTTGGCAATAGGGCCAGAGCAGGGAACACTTGGGATTATGCTGTGGAGTGGGTGCTGAGAGGCAATGGGGGGGGGGGCTCCTCTTGGATTCAGGTGTGGGTTCTTGTTACTGCTGCATATTCTTCCTATTGTGAAGGTGTCATTGTGGTAAATAGACTTTAGAGGATTATCAGGATACGTGTTGCTCATTCAGGAATTACGTGGGGAGAGAAGACGGAGGGATGCACATGGCCAGTTATCACGTCTGAACAGAGTCTCAGCCTCGGGCTGCTCACTTCACAAAGAGGCAGCGCTGTCGCTCAGGGGCTCCCTCAACCTGATGCGCTCCCCCCAAAGCGGAAGGATTTAAATACATGAATGAGCCTCTGTAGACCTGCCTTGCAACTTCAAACCCTTTGAGGTCAAAGAAGGGAGACATTGTTATCATCCTAGGTTTCAGTGGAAATAAACCACGATCTTGAAACCACGATACCCAGTTTTGAAAAGACAGACTACAAAAGAATTGACAAGGTTGATTTTTGGGTAAGCTCAGTTTAAACAGATGCCGGAGTGGGGCGCCTGGGTGGCTCAGTCGGTTAAGCACCTGACTTCGGCTCCAGTCGTGATCTTCGCGGTTCGTGAGTTCGAGCCCCACATTGGGCTCGCTGCTGTCAGACTGTGAGCGCAGACCCCGCTTCGGCTCCTCTGCCCCTTCTCTCTGCCCCTCCCGCATTTGCGCTCTCCCAAACATAAACATTAAATAATAAAAAGTGATAACTTTTAAAGAGGTGGCGATCGGATACCATCATGCATTGCCTTTTTACATTGCAGGTGGTTTTTTTCCAGCTTTATTGAGATATAATTGACAAATAAAATTGTGATGTATTTAAAGCGTACAGTGTGATAGTTTGATATACGTATACATGGTGAAAGGATTCACACCACTGAGTTAATGAGTACATCCATCACCTCATGTACTTACTCTCGGTAAATGGCCATTATACAGTACAGCCAAGTATAGTCCCCGTGTTGTACATTAGATGAGAGTTTGTACCTGTTTACCGACCCTTCCCTCCGCCCCCCACCCCACAGCCCCTGGAAACCACCATCCTGCTCTGTTTCTGTGAATTTGACTTTTTTTTTCTTCTGACTGCACATACAAGTGATACGATGCAGTGTATTTTTCTTCCTCTCTTTGGCTTCTTTCACAGCAGACTGCCCTCCAGGTTCATCCATGTTGTTGCAAATGGCAGCATTTTTGTTTTCAAGATTGAGTGACATTCTGCCTTGTGTAGGTATCACATTCGTTTTATCCACTCATCCATCATCAGTGGACATTTAGGTGGTTTTCACATCTTGGCTATTGCGAATAGTGCTGCGATGAACCTGGGAGTCGCATATCTTTTTATTTATTTATTTATTTATTTTAATTTTTTTAATGTTTTATTTATTTTTGAGACAGAGAGAGACAGAGCATGAATGGGGGAGGATGAGAGAGAGAGGGAGACACAGAATCTGAAGCAGGCTCCAGGCTCTGAGCCGTCAGCCCAGAGCCCGATGCGGGGCTTGAACTCACGGACCGCGAGATCGTGACCTGAGCCGAAGTCGGACGCTTAACCGACTGAGCCACCCAGGCGCCCCTCGCATATCTTTTTGAAATAGTGGTTTCATTTCTTTTGGATACGTGTCCTGAAACGGGATCGCTGGATCTTATGGTAATTCTATTTTTAATTTCTTGAGGAGCCTCCATATCGTTTTCCACAGTGGCTGCGCCATTGACATCCCATCAACAGTGCGAGAGGGCTCCCTTCTCTCCATATCCTCACCAGGAATTGTTCTCTCTTCTCTTTGATAATAGACATACTAGTGGATATGAAGTGACATCTCTTTGGGGTTTTGATTTTCATTTCTCCGATGATTAGTGATGTTGAGCACCTTTTCACGCACCAACTGACCGTTTGAATAGCTTCTTTTTGGAAAATGTCTGCTCAGATCCTTTGCCCATTTTTTTTTAAATTAAATTTTATTTAAATCCAAGTTAGTTAACATATGGTATAGTAATGATTTCAGGAGTAGAATTTAGTGATTCATCACCTACAGATAACACCCAGTGCTCATCCCAACAGGTGCCCTCCTTAATGCCCATCACCCATTTAGCCCCCACCCCCACCCAACACCCCTCCAGCAACCCTCAGTTTGTTCTCTTTTAAGAGTCTCTTATGGGGCGCCTGAGTGGCTCGGACGGTTAAGCGTCCGTCTTCTGCTCAGGTCATGATCTCACAGTCCGTGAGTTTGAGCCCCGCGTCGGGCTCTGTGCTGACCGCTCAGAGCCTGGAGCCTGTTTCAGATTCTGTGTCTCCCTCTCTCTCTTCCCCTACCCTGCTCATGCTCTCTCTCTGTTTCAAAAATAAAAAAACGTAAAAAATTTTTTTTTAAAAAAAAGAGTCTCTTATGATTTGCCTCCCTCTCTCTTTTTATCTTATTTTTCCTTCCCTTCCCCTATGTTCATCTATTTTGTTTCATAAATTCCACATATGAGTGAAATCATATGATATTTATCTTCCTCTGATTGACTTATTTTGTTTAGCATAATACACTCTAGTTCCATCCATGTTGTTGCAAATGACAAGATTTCATTCTTTTTGATTGCCGAGTACTATTCCACCACACACACACACACACACACACACACACACACACACACTTCTTTATCCATTCATCAATGGACATTTGGGCTCTTTCCGTGATTTGGCTGTTGTTGATAATGCCTGCTATAAACCTTGGGGTGCATGTGCCCCTTGGAATCAGCATTTCTGTATCCTTTGGATAATTACCTGGTAGTTCCTTTGCCCATTCTTAAGTTGGGTTCTTTTTGGCTGTTGAGTTGTGGGAAGTCTTGTGTGCTGTGATTATGAACCCCTTATGCACAGATGGCATGTCTCCTCCCATGCATACATTGCCTTTTCATTTCATGGATGGTTTCTTTTGCTCTGAAGAAGATTTTTAGTTTGATGTTGTCCCGCTTGTTTATTTTTGCTTTGACCTTCACTTTTGGTGTCAACTCTGAAAAGCTCATTGCCAGGATGGGTATAGCTTTTCCCCTACGGTTGCTCCTAGCAGTTTGACAGTTTCAGGCCTTACATTCAAGTCCCTCATCCATCTTGAGCTGATTTTTGTGTGGGGTGTACGTTAGGGTTCCAGCTTCATTCCGTTGCGTGTGAACGTCCGGGTTTCCCAGCACCATTTATTGAGGAGACTATTTTTTCCTCATTGTATATTCTTTGCTCCTTTGTCAACAATTAATTGAACATATATGCATGGGGTCACTTCTGGGCCCCCTCTTTGGTTTCATTGACCCCCGTGTTTATTTTTATGCCAATAACATACTTTTTTGATTACTATGGCTTTGTAATATTATTTGAAATCAAGAAGTGTGAGGACTCCGTCTTTCTTTTCCTTTTTCAAGATTGCTTTGATTATTTGGGTTTTTTTTTTGTTGTTGTTTCCATACAGAAATGAAAGATTGTGATTTCTATTTCTAAAAAAAAATACATTGGAATTTTGATAGGAATTTGGTTAAATCTATAGAAAGCTTTGGGTTGTATGGACATTTTAAAATCCTAATTCTTCCAATCTGTGAGCCTGGAGTATCTTTCCATTTATTTATGTCTCTTGCAATTTCTTTCATCAGTGTTTTCTTTTTTCATTTATTTATTTATTTTTTTAAATGTTTATTTTTGAGAGAGAGAGCACAAGTGGGGGAGGGGCAGAGAGAGAGACACACACAGAATCTGAAGCAAGCTCTGAGCTGTCAGCAAAGAGCCTGACACCAGGCTCGAACCCACGAACCATGAGATCATGATCCGAGCCAAAGTCAGACGCTCAACCAATTGAGCCACCCAGGCGCCCTGTTTCATCAGTGTTTTAGTATTCAGAGTCCAGGTCTTATACTTTCTTGGTTAAATTTATTCCTAAGTGTTTTATTCTTTTGTTTGTTTGTTTGTTTTGTTTTTTGGGTTTTTTTGTTTTATTCTTTTTGATGCTAGCATAAATAGAATTTTCTTAATTTCTTTTTTATTTTTTATTTTATTTTTATTTATTTTTTTTTTTTAATTTTTTTTTTTCAACGTTTATTTTATTTTTTGGGACAGAGAGAGACAGAGCATGAACGGGGGAGGGACAGAGAGAGAGGGAGACACAGAATCGGAAACAGGCTCCAGGCTCTGAGCCATCAGCCCAGAGCCTGACGCGGGGCTCGAACTCACGGACCGTGAGATCGTGACCTGGCTGAAGTCGGACGCTTAACCGACTGCGCCACCCAGGCGCCCCATCTTAATTTCTTTTTCTAATAATTTGTTGTTAGTCTGTAGAAACTCAACTGATTTTTGTGTATTGATTTTATGTCCTGAAGCTTTGCTGAATCTGTTTATTCTAACAGTTTTTGGCAGTGTCTTTTGGGTTTTCTATACATTATATGTCATTTGCAAAGAAAGACAATTTAACTTCTTCCTTTCTGATTTGGATGCCTTTTATTTCTTTTCCTTGCCTCATTGCTCTAAGATTTTTTATACTGTGTTGAAAAAAAGTGGGGATAGTGGGCATCCTTATCTTATTCCTGATCTTACAAGAAAAACTGAGGTTTTCACCATTGAGTATGATGTTAGCTGTGGGCTTCTGTATATGGAAGCGGTATGTGTTCCTTCTGTATAAGGAACACAGATGTTCCTTCTGTATATGTTGAGAGTTAATCATGAAAGGATGTTGAATTTTGTCGAATATTTTTTCTGCATCTATTGAGACGATCCTATGATGTTTATCTGAGGATTTTTGCATCTGTGTTCATCAGAAATACTGGCCTATACTTTTCTTGCAATGTTCTTGTCTGCCTCTGATTTCTGGGTCATGCTGGCCTTGGAAAATGAGTTTGAAAGTGTTATCTCTTCTATTCTTTGGAAGAGTTTGAGAAGCATTTGTAATCTTAAAAACTTTTTTTTTTAATTGTTTCAAGTTTTTATTTAAATTTGAGTTCGTTTACGTATAGTGTAATATTAGTTTCAGGTGTCGAATTTAGAGATTCGTCACTTACATATGACACCCAGTGCTCATCCCGACAAGTGCCCTCCTCAATGTCCGTCACCCATTTAGCTCATCTCCCCACAACCTCCCCTCCTGCAATTCTCAGTTTGTTCTCTATAGTTCAGAGTGTGTTTTATGGTTTGCCTTTCTTTTTTTTCCCTTGTATGTTCATCGGTTTTGGTTCTTAAATTCCACATATGAGTGAAATCATATATATCTTTCTCTGCCTGACTTATTTCACTTAGCATAATACACTAGCTCCGTGCACATTGTCGCAAATGGCAAGATCTCATTCTTTTTAAAATCTATTTATTTTTTGAGAGAATGTGTGTGAGCAGGGGAGAAGGGCAGAGGGAGAGAGAGAGAATCTTAAGCAGCATGAAGGAGCCGCGGGGCTCAATCCCATGACCCTGGGGTCATAGCCTGAGCCGAAATTGAGAGTCGGACGCTCAACCGACTGAGCCCCACAGGTGCCCCAAGTTTTATTCTTTTCATGCCTGAGTAATACTCCATTGTATATATATACCTCACATCCTCCTCATCCATTCATCAATTGATGGACATTTGGGCTCTTTCCATATTTTTGCTGTGACTGATAGTGCTGCTATAAACATCAGGGTGCACGTGTCCCTTCGAATCAGTATTTTTGTATCCTTTGGAAAGGATTGGTATTCTTTACATGTTTGGTAGAATTCACTAGTGAAGCCATCTAGATCTGGACTTGCCCTTGCTGGGAGGTTTTTGATTACCCTTGCTTTCCATTTGCATGGATTTTTTTTTTAGACACTTTGAGGCACCCCCTCAATGGTTAGGAACACAGGCTCTGGAATCCGTTTGAGTCCCAGCTGTGTGAACTTGGGCAGATCACTTCATCTCTCTGAGCCACAGTTCCCTTATCTGGAAAATGGAAAAGTAGGAAAATAATACCTGCTTGATAGGAGTGTTGAGAAGGATAAATGCCATTAAGCATGTAAAACATTTAGGAGCGTGCCAGGCACACAGTTCACACTTGGTAAGGGTAAACAATGACTGTAAGTTGTCTTGAAAATTTTAGGCCACCCAAAGTTGAGTTAGAATTAATACTCTAGCTTCCTGGCCTTCTCTGGCTGTCAGTGTCTGGTCAAGAATGTTGACACTTTGGGGCACCTCAGTTGGTTAAGCATCTGACTCCAGCTCGGGTCATGATCTCACGGCTTGTGGGTTCAAGCCCCGCACTGGGCTCTGTGCTGACAGCTCGGAGCCTGGAGCCTGCTTTGGATTCTGCCTCCCTCTCTCTCTGCCCCTCCCCTGCTCGCTCTCTCTCTCTCTCTCTCTCTCTCTCAAAAACAAACAGAAGTTAAAAACAAAAAAGAATGTCTATACTGGAGCCAGATTGCTGTGTGAGCTCAGCTGTGGTCCCAGGCAAGTGAACATCTTGTAGCAGTTTCCTCGTCTTTAGAAAGGGGGTAACAACACTACCTACTCCATGATGTTGTTGAGGTTAAATGAGTCAACATATGTCAGGTGCTAAGAACGGGGCTTGCCACGCAGTAACTGCTGTGCAAACATCTGTCCAGTAAACAAAAGCGAGCTTCCCGTGTGCTGTTCTCCTGGAGCCCCGACAGCCATCCTGGCTGCACTCATCCTGGCGGGAGAAAACTCCCTTGGTGCCTGCAGCAGCTGGGCCAACATCTTGAAAGAAACTGGACTATTACTTGACTTTGAGTGTCATCTTTACGGAAGGTGATGACACCCAAGAACAGAGTATGTGCCAGGGGCACCTGCGTGGCTCAGCCGCTTTAGCATCTGACTTCAGTTCAGGTTGAGATCTCACAGTTTGAGTTCAAGCCCTGCATCAGGCTCTCTGCTGTTAGCGCAGAACCTGCTTTGGATCCTCTGCCCCCCTGCCCCACCCCCCACCCCTCCCCTGCTCTCTCTCTCGCCGTCTCTGTCTCTAAATAATAAGCATTAAAAGAAAAAAAAAAGAATCAGGTAGGTGGCTGGCGGCCTGGAATGGTATTCCTGGAATGGTATTCGAGCAAACTTTTCCTTCTTGCCAGAAAGGCAGATTCAGTATCCTTGTAGCCCGGGTCAGCCTTGTTTGCTTTTCTGGTTTTCTCACGGACTACAGGTGGCATGTTTTTCGCACTGGCCCCTCCTGACCTGGCGAAAGAGCTTTGAGTTTGTGTGTGCTTAATGTGAAGTTGATACATTCTTGTCCGTCTTAACTTTTCTGGTGAAATTAGGAAATGGCGGGACTAGCGTCTAAACCCAGGGAATTAAAGCCAATTTGCGGTGCTGGGAAGACAAAAAGCCAGGTGTTGGGGGAAGATCAAGCTGGCGTTCCTCTTGCTCCCCTCCCGGTGCTGCTTTATTAATAACTTAGGTAGGAGTTACATAGTAGCACTTTTCTGACATGTGACAGGCCCACCCAGGTTCCTAGGACCTGGACGTTTCAGTATCCACCGGTTCATTCTGGAGAAACATTTTCCCCTCCCGGGAGTCTTCGGCTCAGGCAAGCCTTGCCGCTGGGCTCTCATTATTCTTGCCGAGCTAAGCGGACGACCTCGGAAACACAAACACTCCTTAAATGAAAATTACATTTGTATGCTTGGTGGAAGATCAAAGTCATGTTTCAAATGCACGTGCCTTCAGCACTTTGTGAAGAAGGCGGTGCCCCTAAAATGAAACAAAGCATGTTTGCAATGAAGCAATGGTGCCTTTTCTCCTGCGCCCCCGCTGGGACCAAGCACTCCATTCGTTTCAGTGGGTCTTATCCTCACCCTGGAAAACAGGCCTTTCTCTGCAGGGCCCGGAGGAGATGAGGCAGGACCTCAGACCCTCATTTCTTCCTCTGGCGGCCAGACCTCTGACTGTGAAATTCCCAGAGGAGGCAACTTGGCATTCTCTAAATGCCCTGAAATGAGGGAGGAGGATGCGACGTCCTCATAACCTGGCTGATAGCTGTCCTGAGTCTCGGAGGAACGGCAGCTACCAGAGCCACTAATGTGTCAGGAAAAGTCAGCTTCTTGAGGGAACATGGGGTGGGGGTGGGGGAGGGGCGTGTGTCGTGGGGCGGGGGCTGGGATCCAGACACTACCCCTCAGGAGTTTGGTTGATTCTGTATATTACTTTCACGACTTCTTTGCCTCCATCTTTTTTTTTTTTTAATTTTTTTTTTTAATGTTTATTTATTTTTGAGACAGAGGGAGACAGAGCATGAACAGGGGAGGGTCACAGAGAGAGGGAGACACAGAATCTGAAACAGGCTCCGGGCTCCGAGCTGTCAGCACAGAGCCCGACGCGGGGCTCGAACTCACGGAACGCGAGATCATGACCTGGGCTGAAGTCGGACGCTCAACCGACTGAGCCACCCAGGCGCCCCTTTGCCTCCATCTTTTGATAAAGGGCACTTTTCTCCCTAGGTACTAACACCTGATTGCACTCCCCGAGGCCAGGGCTTGGAGCTCCAGGCTAGTGAGGCCCCCTAGAGATCAGGGAACCGTGTCTAGAGGAGGTCGAAGCTTTTCCTTCCCCTTTCCTCCGAGGAGGTCGAAGCTTTTCCTTCCCCTTTCCTCCGACGAGAATAACAAAAGGGATATTGATTTCATCTGGGCTTTGGGGGTTTACTGATACCTGTGCGGAACCTCGTGATACAATTGGCAAAGTGGAGATTTATAGATGAAACCTGGAGTGTCTCAGTAATCCCAGAGACGTCCTCCAAATCACGCGCGGCCCTGGATTTTCCCAGTGAGAGAAGAAATGGTGCATCAGGGGTGTGGTTAGATCTTAGCGCTTAAGAGTTGTGGCCTCACGTAGAGCAATGTCCCCAGGCATCTCCCACCCATGGTCAGTAACTTCATACGCTGAAATGCAGCACCTAATTCAATGTATACAGATCCACATGTTGTTCCCAAAGCTAATTTCACAAGGCCTCCTTCTGGTTTATATTCTATGGCTTTCACTTAAAAGATCTAAGATTGCAGGGAGGGAGGCGTACCTGCCAGCACAGGAGGGGATGTTAAGCCCCGTGTGGGGCCCGGAACAAAGGCTACTTCTGGCAGGTGGGGACAGTTACATGAGATTTATGGACCAAGATGGCAAAAGTGAACTTCATGTTGTACTTTGATTTCAGAACACGTGAAGGGGTGTGCTCTGTGAATGTGCTTCTTAGCCTCACACACGAAGCCCGAGCACTTCAAAGCCCTCTGCGTGTCTCACAGAAAAAAGATTGCCAGCCATTGTTTTTACTTAAGCCCCATGTGATTTTTTTTTTTTAAGTTTACTTATTTTGGGGCTGCTGGGTGGCTCAGTCGGTTAAGCGCCTGACTTCAGCTCAGGTCATGATCTCGCAGTTCGTGAGTTCAAGCCCCACGTCAGGCTCTGTGCTGACAGCTCAGAGCCTGGAGCCTGTTTCGGGTTCTGTGTCTCCCTTTCTCTCTACCCCTCTCCCATTCATGCTCTGTCTGTCTCTCAAAAATAAATAAACATAAAAAAAAAATTAAGTTTACTTATTTTGAGGGGAGAGGCACAGAGAGGGAGGGAGGGAGGGAGAGAATCCCAAGCAGGTTCCATGCTGTCAGTGCAGAGCCAGACAGGGGTCTCGAACCTACCAACAGTGAGATCGTGATCTGAGCAGAAATCAAGAGTTGGACGCTTGACTGAGCCACCCCCCTCCTGCCACATGATCTTTTAGGAAAGAGGCAATATTCTAGGTCTTATACTGTTTAAGTGAAAATGTCCCATTTTCAGAAAGAGCTTTCCCTTTATAGAATGGGGGTTGCTTACTAAGTTTCACTAGGTTGGATTTACTGTTTGTTCTAATAACCCAGGTAAGGCCAAGTGGTGAAAACTATAATTTTCGGTCATGTCAGTTGGATGTCTGTGGGTGACCCATGTAAGTGGGGGACGAGGGTGTATAGGACTTTTTGGCAGGAGGCACTAGCTTTTATGAAACGTTTCATGTGCTACGTGTATTACGTCTATTTTCTCATCTAATGCTTAAGGCAGTCTCGGCTCTGTGATCGCTTGCTGGGCAGTTAGAAAATACAGAATAGTTGCTTGGCAAATTGTGTCTGCTTGGCATCATGTCAAGGCTCTGCATGACCATTTCCTCTTTCCGTTCCAGAAGGGAAGATTCTTAACATCTGCAAAGCCAACACCATTGCTGGCCCACTGCCTGATTATAAGCCAAACAGAGTTTTCTCAAGCTATTCTAAGAATGGGGTGTGTTTTTAATAGAGGGCCTCGTCCAATGGTTTGTTGAGAAATAGTCGTTTATTAGAGCTGATAACACCATCCCTCTGTATAGGAGTAGACTTTGGGCAAGAACCAAGTCATTGGGGGTCCTGCTCAAGTACACTTAATCTTCCAAGCAAATCTCTAAGTGATGTGTTGGCCTCAAGAAGGAAACTACTCTGAATGAGTCTGGCCACAGACTAACGTTTGCAATGACAAACATTTCTGTGAGACACTGCCCTCCCTCAGTAGGGCCTAGGGGGTTGTCCATTTGTTTGCTGTCTATCACAGACTGCCAGCAAGGGCACCAGCAGAACCCTGTCATGACTCAGGTTCCGGGCAGGACCTCCCCGAATACAACATTTGTAGTCTATAGTCCCATTTCTGAGGGCAGGAATGGTCCTTCAGTGAAACCAGGTCGCCATCATATTGAGATAAGACTACCTCCCCGTATAGTAATTTCTGGTCAGATCACACCTTCTCCATCTCAGCCATAAAATATGGACGGACTATTTATAACTTATGGCACTGCATTTCAGCCTTATCATCCCCACTGATTCACATGAAGAATCAGATTACTTTTCCTCAAGCCCGGCTTTTTCATTCTCGAGCATAAACAGTTTTGAAAACAATAATCCGTTTACAATCTGTCTCCACCTTCCCACGCCCCACCTGAGTGAGATAAAAGATAAAGAAAGAACAAGGCGGGGGAAGAAAGAATGACGGAAGTATTTATTGAGACTGAAATGGAACATTGGTTTCTTTTTATGAGTTAACAGCACAGTGTGTTAAGAGGCTGGTTACAAACTCACTCCAAAATTAGGATGACCTACAGTTCACGAACAGCTCTGCCAACTTGAGTGCCTCCAGTCGGAGACAAACGGCCAAGAGGGTAGGACCTCTCGGGCCTGAGATAAATTATGAATACAGTTGCGTTGATAGTTAAGATTTACCTCCAGTGAACACCCCCAGTATTTGCAATTTAAAACGCACATGGAATCAGTCGCTGGTCCATATTTGCGGTGTTTACATGACAATCCAGTATCATTCTCTTGTAGATTTCAGGGACAGGTGGTCAACACTGAGCATTTATTTACTTTTCCTGTACCTTTGGGACAGTTTCTGGTTTCTTCGATAGAAAAGCGCAGGCTTAAACTGGCTACTCAATACTGCAGAAACAGGATTATTCTGGATCTCATTGTAAATACAAGTTTTTCTGTTCAGCGTTATTTACAAGATGAGTGCTGAAGCACAGACTTTTTAATAAGCTATCTTCATAAATTAGAAGAATGACAGGACATGGATTTTAATTAAGCAGGGCCGAGGTGACTAGATTACGTTAGGACAATCGTCCCTTCAGGAGGAGACAAGTTTGATACAATGGAAGAATTTCCCTGAAACACGGATACCAACATCTCGTGTTGTGGGGATCAACTCGTGGGCTTACTCTGCAAGAATCCAGGGTAAGGACAGTGCTTTTCCGACCAGGGTGACTTGTTCCACCAAAACCATATTAAAGTACAATTTAGCTGGTAGTTTGCCACTGTTGTTTGGGCCCTGATGGGTACGAAATGGCAAAGAACCGTCATTTTTTGAGTGGGTGTAACTGACCTTGGAAGAATGAAGCCTTCCAGTTGGATAAAAACACATCCAGCCTTATGTGAGTGACACATCTTCATTCTACCTTATATAGAGCCGATATGGATTCCTTCCCAGCAGTAGAGTCTAGAAGTTGTAGATGAACGGCCACCTTACCGTATCACCATAATACATGTCTGCTATGAGGCTGGTACACAGACGTGGAACGGACAATACAATTTTTCATTCTCGTGCTCCTGAGAGAGGAGTTGGGATAAGCCCCAAAGCAGATCTGGATTGAAATCGTAGTTATTATTCAAGTACAAGGAGAGCTCTTTATTTCCCATTGACAGTTCAATTCTGATCTCTGTCTGGCAACTTATATGAAAATAATAAATATATATATATCTATATATATATCTAGCTCTATACTGAACACTGGGTTACTAGTTACCAGAGTTCCAATACAGTACATTGAAAAAAGAACCCTTCTCCCTTCCTGCAACACCCCTCACCCATCTTGAAACTGTTATTGCAGAACTGTGCTGGTCTGTTTTCCTTCAAAATGGTTTCTTTGACATTGGCTGGAGATGAGTTAAAAACGGACAATTTGGCACATTAAATGGGGGGGGGGGCAGCGGTGGTAGTATTTATATGCATTATAATCTATAAAAATGTGAGAAGTCAAAGGAAATCCATGCCAATAGAAAGCTTGAATAAAAATTTGTAATTAAGGAGTCTTTTTAAAAAAAAACCCAAACACTGGACTGCGTATGAGAAAGCAAGTTTTCTTCCACACCCATTACCTAATCCAATAGTTACTACTCTACCTACTTCCAAACTTTCTCATAGAATTTTTACATTGCAGACAATACAGTTTTCCTTTTAATCTGTTTTCTTTCATGGTACCCCACCTGGAGAGCAAAAGCGGTGAATCCAAATATAGAAAATAATCTGGAGGTCTATATATCAAATCAAATGTACAACTGGCCATCAGTGTGTTTCTTCTCCTTATTGAATGTTTGAATTTGCTAAGAGAGGACTCTCAGGGAGCTGTCCTTCATCGTTCCCGGTCCTGTGAAGCCAGGGGTTCTAGAACTGTGAGGTCTGGGTGAATGAGATGCTGTCGGACTTGTCTACCGCAAAGCCTCCGTTGACGTAGGACTTCTTGGTGTCTGAGTTTTCGTTATCCAGTATTGTGGATTCCAAGGCAAAGGGGTTCACGATGTTGACTTCAGATGAAACATCCATTTGCTCCAGTTCCTTCTTGGAGAGCTTCTCCACAATGCCCGTCCCGAACGCATCACCGAGGACGTTCACCATGGTCCTGAACCGATCCCTGGGGAAGAGAGAGGGCGAGTCAGACAGGAGGCCCAGATTTCATTTCCATTTGCCACCGGAGCGTTCAGGTACGAATTAAGCAGATGCAGAGAGTGCCATCCTCGTGGCTGGATGGGAGGCTTCTCTCCTCACAGGTCTAGGGCAGAAGGTGGCTCATGAAAGTACAGAAGGAGTAACCAGGCTCCCTGGGCGTGTGCTCCCAATAAGTCACAACGGACCCTCGTAAGCCCAGCACCAGTTTCCCCAAATTCCCTCCTCTCCTCCCCAAGAAGCGTGAAGAGAGTCTTTACAAATATTTTGGGGGAGCCGAGGGAGGCTCAGAATTGAGTGAGCCTCTCGCTCCTAACCTCCGTCTTGGGGCATTTCCCGGATCTGTCTCAGCTAAGGTGAGAGGACCCTGTGGGTGGTGTTTCTGCCAAAGGGGGAGTGTGTGTGTGTGTGTGCGCGCCTCCAAGTGTTCCTGTGTGTTTGTGTGTCCCTGGTGTAGTCGTTTTTCTGCGCCACCGGGTCCCTCTAGAAGCAAGCCAGCAGGGACACAGGGTCAGAAAACAGAGGTCAGCCGAGGAGCGGCTTTCTCCTTATGACACCCCCAGCCGGCCGTAACCCTGAGCTTGGAGAGGACCCTGTGGCAGGAAGGCGCCCTGGTGACAGAACACCGGAGCACTGCTGGTGGGAACTGTGCACGTGAATACTTCTGTGAGAACTACACCTGCGGGACAGACCTCCGCATCTGGGTGCCCTCCTGCGATTCAGAACAAGGCCATGGAATGAACCAGACCCTGGTATGAACCAACTAGAGTCTTTTTATCCCATGGATCAGACTGGACCTTTGGCTTCTCTGGGTGTCTTGGAAGTGAAGGTCACTGGTTCCAGAAGAATCAGGCAAAGGAGAGAACTACAAACCCACCATGGTCACTAGAAGGAAAACGAGAAGTACTTGCCTCAGGGGTGGCGTATCTTGGCAAGAAAGGGGCCACCTCCACTGGGGCTGGGGGACACAGCCAGCTGCTGAGGGGGGCCCCCATGGCACGCCTTCCCCGGGGCAGGAGCCCGGGCCTTCCGGGGCGTGACTGCCTTCACCATCTCAGCTGCTGTTTGCAAACCACACAGTGCCGGACTCCCCGGTAACCCTGGGCTGGTTCCGAGTAAAGGCTCAATATGCAGCTACACTCGCCCCTGAGGGCCAGGGGACAGAGCGAGACCAATGCACAAAGCGGGTACCAAGATAAAGCTGGGGACCAGGCTCGTTCCAACCTGAACCGTGGGGAGGTCACACAAGGCACGACCTTGCCCAGAATTTCTGCTGTGTTCGTCAGCCCTCTGTGCGTGTGTCCATGCACGCACGTGTGCGAGAGAGTTACGATGCAAATGTTCCAAATCATTCTAATCATAAGAAAACCTGCCATTTATTGGGCAAATGCTGCCCACCAGACACTGTTCTAGACACGCTGGTCACATGAACCCACTCAGACCCTGCACAACCTAATGAAATGCACAGAATCTGTCCCATTTCACAGATAATGCAATTGGGCCTCTGAGAAGCTAAGGGACATCCTCGAGGTCAAAAAGCTGTTGAGACACTGAACAGCGATTCAAACTCAAACTGGTCTTTCCCCACAGCTCCTACCATGGCCCCTGATGATGTTGAAGATCTCGGGAAGAAGGGCTGACTTCAAACCAGGCGCTTCTACACCTATGACGCTGACCCCGGGCCAGGATAGGCGAGGGTGGCCTATGGGGTTTGGAATGCCTGTGACTCTGTCTTCACCTTATCATTCTATGTGGATCTCCTCCCACCCCCGACACCCATCCTCCAGGTAAAACAAGCTAATGGAGATCACTGGCCTTTTAAAATCACTGCCGCAAGTTATAAGGAGTTAATTTTTAAGTGCGTTTTATCAGATGGCCTGGCCAGAGGGAAATTGAAGCAGCAACGGATGGCTCATGAGGCAGTGGCAATCTGAGGACAGAATGATGACAGACTGCAGGTTCTGCAGGGCGGGGAAGCCCACCTCCCCAGCCGGCAGAGGCAGCGCGTTTATTCCAACTCACAGGAGCCAGTCGACAGCAATGATGAGGGTGACATCCTCGGCGGGCAGGCCCACGGCACTCAGCACGATCACCATGGTCACCAGGCCGGCCTGCGGCACCCCCGCGGCTCCGATGCTGGCGGCCGTGGCTGTGACACTGCAGCCAAAACACACGAGCCGAAAAGGAGTTAGACACCTGTGTCTCCCTTCAGGGCCCCTGGCCTGGAACCTTTAGTCCCGATGGCTGTTACGGCCGTGTTCCCCCCACATTGGCCGGTCAGGATCTGTTCTCTGCTGAGCATCAGCTCTGCCTCATTAGGGAGCGGTGGGGGACCGAGAGAAGTCCATCTCCTTCTGCGGGGAGACATGGCAAGTCTCTCTAACGGAAGGAAAAGGAGATGAGCTGCCTGAGTGCGCTCAGAAAATGAGCAAGAGGGCTATTCAAGAGGAAGGCGAGAGTTTTACCACCTGGGGTGTTTGTGGAAGGCATCAGCTACCTATCCGTGCGTCCATCCCCTTCCATAAGCGCCAATTACCTCGCTGCCTGCCTTCTTTCTCCCTTCGTCCATCTGTTCACCCAGCCAGTCATCAACTGGCATCTCATATGTGCCAGGAATTTACGTTGCCTTGGAGGATGGTCAAAGGGAGGGTGGTCCGGGTGGATGGCAAGGGTATTTCCAGGGAAGACAAAGGAATGAGGCTGTGGTCAAGCACGTTTTATGCACTTTCTTGACATCATGAGACTCTTGGCTTCTGGGAGCTGCCTGATAGGGCACTGAACTGAGAACCAACCATGCTTCCTGTGCAAGATACAAGCGTTTATTCCTGACTGCTCCTTTGGCCAGTGGATGCACTTGCTGCAAAAGGAAGAGGGGTCTGGAACGAGGGAGGCAGCCAAGTGAACTTCCTTATGACATATTTAAAAAGACCCCTCTTATGGGGAGCCTGGATGGCTCAGTTGGTTGAGTGTCTGACTTGATTTCAGTTCAGGTCATGATCCCAGGGTCATGGGATCAAGCCCTGTGTCAGGCTCTATGCGGAGCATGGAGCCTGCTTAAGATTCTCTCCCTCTCCCCCACTCTGCCCCTCTTCCCTGCTCATGTGCTCGCTCTCTCTCTAAAATTAAAAAAAAAAAAAAACAAATTCTAAAAAGATCCCACTTGGGCAGGTAAAATGTGGTGCTAGGGATTCCTCTCTTTGGAATGTGCCGTTTTTTGTCAACAGTATCATCCTTATTTAAGTCTGGTCATTTTGGAGGAAACCATGCCCTGAAAAGTCCCTGAATTTGAATGAGCTTGACGGGACACCCACTGTACTTTCTGGACACATGTTCTCATCCTTAGTCCAAGGAAGCCACTGGGTTGAAAGGGGGAAGATGTAGAAACAGTCCATTTAAACTAGAAGAATCCCTGGGGTGCCTGGGTGGCTCAGTCGGTTGAGCGTCCGACTTCAGCTCAGGTCATGATCTCGCAGTTCATGAGTTCGAGCCCCGCGTCAGGCTCCATGCTGACAGCTCAGAGCCTGGAGCCTGCTTTGGATTCTGGATCTCCCTCTCTCTGCCCCTCCCCTGTTCACGCTCTCTCTATCAAAAAAAAAAAGAAACAAAAAACAAAAAAACATTAAAAAAAAAAACAGTACGTGGCACCTGGGTGGCTCAGTCGGTTGAGTGTCCGACTTCAGCTCAGGTCATGATCTTGTGGTTTGTGAGTTCGAGCCGTGCGTCAGGCTCTGTGCTGACAGCTCAGTTCGAGGGTAAGGTCAAACACAGGCCAGCATTCTTTGACAAGTGTGTTTTCCTCCAGGGGCTGTGGCCACCAATTTACAGTAAATTAGAGATTTCTTCGGCTGTCCCAATTCCTCTAAAAGTTTCAGGCCTTACATAATTCTTTAGATCTTTTCTGACTTAAGTACTCTTTGGAAAACCCAAGTTTATGTCAATGCTGGTTGAAAATATTTAAACTGAATATATTGGTGGGCTCAAAACCCACCTGGTCAAAGAAAACTCTGCCCTTGAGCCTTGACCTTGCTTCCTAAACTTTGGCCATTTGACTTGGCTTTGGTCTGAGAATTATAAATCTTCAGATGGGGTAAAAAATATAAAAACGTATTCATTCGGCTTGAATATATTGTACTTTGACTTTAAAGGGGTTTTCACAGAAGAACACACAATAACCATCAGCAGAAAGTACTTCCTAGCATTGATCTAGTTTTTGGACCGGCACTTAGGTCTCCAGACAGGCGGGGTCTGGGGTGTGAACTGAAGCCAGCACGCGTTTTAGCGTCAAGGAGACCTGGCTCTGGGGGGCCTGGTGGCTCAGTCGGTTGAGCGTCTGACTTCAGCTCAGGTCATGATCTCATGGTTCATGGGTTTGAGCTCTGCACTGGGCTCTGCGCTGACAGCCCAGAGCCTGCTTCGGATTCTTCCTCTCTCTCTGCCCCTCTCCCACACTCCTCAAAAATAAACAAACATTAAAAAACAACAAGACCTGCCTCGGCTGTTTTCACTCACAGCGTGTCCTTAGGCAAGTTCCCTCCGGATCTCAGTTCTTGCCCGGAGGATGGGGAGACTGTCTCCCTTGCAGGGCTCCAAGAAGATTAAATGAGGTAATGTAGGAAGGGCATCCAGTATGAGCACCAGGATGCAGCAGATGCTTAACAACCGATGGCATCTCTGGGGCCCCTGGGTGGCTCGGTTGTGTGTCAGACTCTTTTGATTTCCGCTCAGGTCATGAACCCAGGTTTGTGGGACTGGGATCGAGCTGAGTGTGGAGCCTGCCTGGAGCCCCCTCTCTCTGCACGACCCCCCCCCCCCCCGCCCTTGCTCACACACACTCTAAGATAAAAAAAACCCAATGCCATTTCTGCTATTTAGCTGCCATCAGTATTCCTACTACTGCTACCACAAAACAATCACTATTATTGCCCCTATGGCTCCTTTTCCCCTCTAAGCTCTTTGAAGGCCCCAAATCCAGTAATTCTCTTCTTTTACAAGAATATTTGCCCCATCTTCAATCAGGTATAACCTTTGATTAGTGACTATTATGATAAAACCACAAAAGGGTTTGTCTTGGGCGGATGGTGCGTATGTTTCCTCGATGTCCAGCCCAAAAGCACCACAGAAAAGAGATGAACTATGGGATCTCTTTAACCGTCAGCCACATGAGCCACAACTGTAACTTGTCAAGGGAAAAATCATGTTTCTTATTTCATTCTGTCCCAGGCAGAGCCAGAGAGGATTTTAAATTTTAGGTCAATGATTACTCTGGGCTTCACAGTTGTGGTTGTTGGCTATGGGCCGGTGGTTACTTATCGGCAATTCTGCCTGAAGAATACAAGGGACGCATGGCTGGCTCAGTCAGTGGAGCGTGTGACTCTTGATCTGGGGGGTCGTGAGTTCAAGCCCTATGTTGGATATGGAGATTATTTACAAATGAAATCTCAAAAAAACCCACACATAACACTAGAGCAGGGCAAGAGGTTTTGATGTGAATTATTTAGCCTCTAGACCCAAAGTTTACTTCTCTAGCAGTCAGTTTAAAAAAAAAAACAAGGTTAGAAATATCTAGGAAATGTTAAGACGGAGGGGGTGTGTGGACTTCATCACAAAGTGGCAAATGCCCAAAAGAACGGGCGCCTCTTGCGACCACTGCTTGGAAATCAGTCCAATGCAGACTGGGTGCCACAGGCCAGGACGAGGGAGTTGGAAAGTCTGCTGGGAATGGCCAGAGTCACAACCACTGGACCACAGGTGGCTGCGGAGCTTTCTCAGACGTGACTCAAGGTTTCAATTTTAACACACTCATTGCTGTTCCAACCACAGGACTTCACTCTAGCTCTTTGGGCTCAAGCTTCTTAAGCCTCGGACACTTTTTACAGGCCAGGCAGCATCGGTATTGCCTCCCAGGTGATGTGCCAAATGGTCCACTTTGTACCGGTCTTCAGTTAACGTCGAGCAAATGGCAATAAATACTTTATGATTTAGGGCTGGGGAAAATTTAAAAATATACTGTATTGGGGCGCCTGGGTGGCTCAGTCGGTTAAGCGTTCACTTCGGCTCAGGTCATGACCTCGCGGTTCGTGGGTTTGGGCCCCGCATCAGGCTCTGTGCTGACAGCTCAGAGCCTGGAGCCTGCTTTGGATTCTGTGTCTCTCTCTGTCTCTGCCCTTCCCCTGCTCACACTCTGTCTCTCTCAAAAATAAACATTAAAAAAAATTAGAAAAAAAATACCGTGTAAGAACATTCTCGGAACTTATTTTATGCCCGGAGTTTATGCCTGTGCCAAGTGCTGGGGTTGCAGCAGTGAGTTAACTCGGCAAGGTCAGAGTCCACCTCGCGTAGGGACCCGGTTTAGTTGGAAACTCCCACTGTACACTTCATAAAAGTCTCCAGATTTAACTTTCAACCCAATGCATCCCTTCCAAGCAGCGCAGTCCAGCAAAATTTTCCATAATGGCGGCACTTATTTCTGTACTGATGGAACCTTCTGTGTCCGTTCCGTCCAACCTGTGTGTGTGTGGCTAGCGGCTACCATCTTGAACGGTGCTGTTTCAGAGAACCAACTATGGAAAAATTCACGAGTGGCATTTGCAGTATCTACTTGAGCAGACAATATCGGTCTTCACCTGAGTAGAATTCTCTGCTTGGAAATCTGTCCTCTCTAGGTTTCAGGGCAAGATTTGTGGCTCTCCTACTTTTATTCTTTTTTAAAATTTTTTCTTTTCTTTTTTTAAATGTTCATTTATCTCCGAGGGAGGGAGAAAGGGAGGGAGAGACAGAGTGTGAGCAGGGGAGGGGCAGAGATAGAGGGAGACACAGAATCCAAAGCAGGCTCCAGGCTCTGAGCTGTCAGCACAGAGCCCGATGCGGGGCTTGAACTCATGAACTGCGAGACATGACCTGAGCAGAAGTCAGAAGTCTAACCAACTGAGCCACCCAGGTGCCCCTCTTCTCCTCCCTTTCTGTTCCTTCTTGGTCTCCCTCTTGGTTCTCCCCTCTCTGCCTGCCTCTAATATGAGGATTTTCTAGGGCTCAGTCCTTAGTCCTTCTCTTTTCTGCACAAACCTTCCCTATGTAATGCCCTCCTAACCGTCTCAACATCTCCTGAGGGCTCACTACATATACACCATTCTAAGCATTTTGTATGCACTGACTTAATTACCACCACTTGCATAAAATGTAGGTACTCTTATTATCCTCATTTTATAGGTGAGGAAATAGAAGCTTAGAGAATTCAAGAAACTTGGCCAAGGTCACAGCTAATCATGGTGAAGCTGAGACTCGAACACGGATGACTGACTCACTCGTGACCCATGTGCTTGGTGACCACTCTCCAGCTGATGAGTCCGACTTCCTTATCTGAAGTCAAGACCACATTTCTCACTGCAGAGTTCTACCTGGATGTCTTAAAGGCATTTCAAATTCAACGTGACAAACAGCGTAAGCTCTTTGTCTTCCCACCGACACTTCTCTTCCACTAGTGCTTGTTCTGGTGAGCGCCATTCATCAGTCCAGAAGCATCCACCAACCCTGGAGGTCATCCTAACCTTCCCCCGTCCCTCACTCTGAATCCACTGATGCCCCTTGAATTTGGAAGCCCTTCTCCATCCTCAGGGCCAGTGCCTGGATGGAGGCCTTTTAATTCCTTACTTGGACTCCTGTGGTGATCTCCTAGCTAGTCCTCCAGCTAACTCCTGTCCATCCACCCAGTCTACCCACCGTATCACAAAGTTAGCTTTTAAAAATGCAAATTTGCCCATATTATGAAAGACTGAGCCCCTCCATGAGCGCCTCTCACAAAGCCTTTCATGAGATGATCCCTGTCCACTCGTTTCTCTGTGTTCTCCACATTGTTCTCTTTATGTAGCCACATCCAATAGTCTGAACTCTGTAACTAGGCCATGGTTACATCACAAACCCCTGCCCATGCTAGTCCTTTTATCCCAAGTGCTCTTAGGTTCCTTCTCCTACTAAATTCTTACTCCTCTTCTAAGACTTAGCTAAGCTTTTTCCTCTTCCAGGAAGCCTCTCCTCACCTTCCCTTCCTTCTTTGGTGCCTTCCGTGTCCCCTCAGACCTCCACTAGAGCCCTTATCACACCACTCAGCATTTATTTAGATATCTATCTCCCTTACCTACTGGGGACCCCCTGAAAGCAGGGCCTGGCCCTTATTCAATCTTGAATCCTTGGCACCTACTGTGTGCCTAGCACCTAGTGGGTGCACTGAACTGAGAACAGTGATACCTTTGGGTATTCAGACCCTGAAGGAGAAACCTTCCACACCATGATTCCACTTCTGGTAATGTGTTTAATCTTGGGAAGGGACTTTAGACCAAGAAAATCAATCCACCAGTGGACCATTCGTGAGCTCCCTTCAGATGACTTTCACCTGCCACAATTCCAGTAACAGAAATGAAAGTAAGTGTGGCCTCGCGCCCTACCTGATAGTGATGATCTGCCCGATGCCCAAGTCCAGGTCATTCAACTGTGCGATAAACACAGCCGCCACCGCTTCATAGAGCGCAGTCCCATCCATGTTGATGGTAGCCCCGACGGGCAGCACAAACCTAGTGATCCTCTTGTCCACCTGGTTCTTTTCTTCGGCACAGCGGAAAGTGACAGGCAGTGTGGCCGAACTGTGTGATAAAAAGAGAAAGGGGTCGGGGCGCCTGGGTGGCTCAGTCGGTTGAGCATCCGACTTCGGCTCAGGTCACGATCTCACGGTCTCACGGTTTGTGAGTTTGAGTCCCGTGTTGGGCTCTGTGCTGACAGCTCAGAGCCTGGAGCCTGCTTTGAATTCTGTGTCTGCCTCTCTGCTCCTGCCCTGCTCACTCTCTCTCTCTCTCAAAAATAAACATTAAAAAAAATTAAAAAAAGAGAGAAAGGAACGTATGGTCTAGGAATGCTGGTGCTCAATCCCTGCCTGAAGAGACACTTCTATTCCCGAAACTAAACCAAGAGCCCAAAGCATGCTGGCACTCTGGGCAGGTCCAGGAGTGGGAACTTGCTGTGTCCGCCATTCTCTGAGTTATACCATAAACCCCTTCTGGGCTGCAGGCCATGCCATGAGGGCAGGGAATATGCAGTAGGGTGAAGCAATATGCTCCAGGATGCACAGGGGGAGAAGACAGAGGTCCTTCCTGGAGTTAAAGCTAGCTACAGAAGGACAAGCTGTGGCCGGTGCTTGGTCAGCTTCACAAGTGGCCCGTACAGCTCTCAGCCGCAGCCAGTAAGAGCTGATTAGTCTCTGCAGCCCAGAGACTTCCTCCAGACACTCCTCGTACATTTACCTGGAAGAGATCATGAGAGCCGTCAGAAGAGCCTGGGCCATTCCCATGGCGAACCGGAAAGGGTTCTTCCGAACGACTATGAAATAGATCAGTGGGAGAATGACGATGGAGTGGATTGCCAGCCTGGAAACAAGTCAAAGAAGCAGATTCTTAGATGACACCACCTCCTCATATTAATCCTTCTTTTCAAACAGCTTTTTTACTCATGATATATCATTTGATTTGCATTATGACCCAAAAGAAAATCAGAGGTAGGGCAGGTCTCCATTCCGGCAGTGAGGGTGAGGACATTCACTTAGCAAACGAAGTATCTTGTCAAAGTCGGCGGTGAAGCCAGTAGCTGAATCCACATTTCAGAGCTCACACAACACTTACATCATGCCGCCAAGCTTTGTGCACGCTATTTCTGCCAACAGGTGCTAAAATGCTTTCACCTGCCGCTGCTGCTGAATTCTTATCCCTCCTCTAACACTCAGCAAAAGGTCCCTCTCCTCCAGGAAGCCTTCCTTTACCTTCCCAGGTTGGGCAGACCCTTTCCTCTGTTGTAGGTTTGTGGCTCTGCACAAACCTCTACCATAGGCCCTTATCATAGCACTCAGCCCGTCTATTCCCTGGACCACTGCTGTCCTGCTGGATGGTGCCCACCATCTAGTAGGCCAGGCAGGCTGTGGTAAGGAGGAAGTCCCTGCTCTCCTCCAGTCATACTGGTGGAGTCTCCTTCCACCTACTTCAGGACTGACCCTCTTTTCTTTGTTATTCTTGCCTTCCAAAACTATTCCTTATTTCACACTGAGATATATAGGTTACACAAAACAGGGGGCTTAAAAAATGAGACCAATCCAGCAGATGCCATATAGTGTCCACATAAAGCGTTTACAGATCAGTTATTCAAAGCTGAAACAATAAGAAATGATCATTGTTAATACAGATCCTGAAGGTCCATCTTGAGGGTCTTCACATAGAGCTTGTGGCTAAGAACTATGAGAAGCTGAGTTTTCTGTTAAAAACCAAGGTAGGGCAAGAGAACAGAAACCAGAACTGTTAGAAAATGGCTCAGTATAATAAAACTCGGCCAGATGACTGCCTGGACCCAGGCCCTGTCTTCGAGAAGGGTAGATGGCCCTGCTGCCTTACCACTGGGGCCCTGAGATTTGACAATGGCCCTCACACTAGAGGAACCCAGGCTTCTTCTTGCTGGCTGGCAGGGTGGTGCTTTTGGTAAAGACAGATAAGCTTCCCAGTGCACCTGCCTTCCAGCGGGTGAGCTCATTGCTCAAGTTGGGCGTCTGGGGGCTACTGACCTGTGCGAGTCAAACTGATGATACTTATTCATTCCCTTGGTCCGTGTTTCTTAACACCTGTGACGAATCCTGTCCCTGCTAGATATCCGGGGCCAGCATTCCTAACTTATCCACCATACCTGCCCTTAAGGAGCCAATGACTGGGCTGCAATAAATATGCAAACGACCTGTCCCCTGCTGCCTTCCAGCTTTTACACAGTACCTCCCAGCTGGAAGAGTTTCCCAGCATGCTCCCTGACACTTGGATGATGCATGGTGTGGCAGTGGTGCCCAGCCCCACCTGCAGGGCTGGGACCAACCAGCCATCCCTTCCGACTGGCTCAAGTCTCCTTCCACGTAGGCCCTGCCTAATGTCTTTCTTGGGGTTGGGGTACCTGTGGGCCATTCCTACTAGTTTGGTGAGTTTCCATCCTTGAAGAAGTGAACGCCAAGAGAGGCTACCAGTGGGTCTTGCTCATTTTAAAAAATGATTTTAACACAACTAATAAAGGCAGCAACAAACCATGGTCCAGGCTGTTCTGCCGAGATCTGGCAAGTAGCACAGTGGGATCCTCCTCCAGTACAGCTGTTAAAGGGCAGCCCTCCTCCCCCTGCTCTCTTATCTCTCAACCATCTTTCCCTGCACAGGGGAGAAGCTGATTTTAACCAAAAGGCAGCTTCTCGGCACCAGTCCGTTGGCCCAAAAGAAGTTGGCTGCTTCCTCCCTGGAGTCAGACGTACCCACTCAGGACGGTGGCCATGTAAAGGCCCAGCTTGCGGAATATTTCCCAGTCTTCAACCTCTATGATCTTCCCGGCAATCAGGAACAAAATGCCAAGTGGCATGTAACTAGAAAGCAAGCATAGCAAAGACACTTCTGTCATCTGGTGTCTTTTCAAGGTGGGATCGCTGGGGAGGAAATGGGCCAGGGCACGCACCTTGGCCTGGCACGTGTGCTCAGTTGGGAAGCACACCTGCTACACGATAAAGCCAAGGTTTCGGCCTCAGGCCCTGGTGGACCCCTGGCGCCAGGTTTCAGCACCCGCACATGTGTCTTAAATCCTACCCACCTCAGCCACCCTAGATGAGCAGACTCGGCAAGAACGTGTGGTTAAATGAGTGCATAGCCCATGCCTCACTCCCGGTACACATACGTCCTGCTAACAGTCACAACGGCAGATCTCATTTTTGCCTGATCCCCCATATATGGCCCCCATGCTCTTCCTGGCCTCAGTCATCTTGTTCCCCAGGAGGTAGTGTCAGCCATAGAGCAATATGATTAGTAGTAGAAGTGGTCAGAACAGCCCTGTTTGCAGAGCTCTCATTACGTGCCTTGTATTGGGTTAAGTATTTGACGTGCATCATTTCCCTTGATGCACTTCTCCCAAATCTAGGGGCAGATTTCTATTATCCTCTTTTGCAGATGATGAAGGTGAGGTTCAGTGGGAGTAAGTGGCTGAAATCACGAAACCCTTTGAGTCACTGTCACTGTCTACACTTCAGAGTCCATAATGTTGAAACAACTCAATATAAGTGGGGCAGGGATCACCTAGAAAAGTTGGAGTTTGGCATCTCCAGGGACAGGGTGATGCCACTGGTATGCTGACCCAAATGGTAGTTTTCATCTGGATGGATTAGGGCCTGTGCTGTACCAGTTGCAAGAATTTTGAACATCACTTATGCACGGGGCCTAACAAGGAAAGCACCTTGTGTTGTGATGTGCAAAGAACCCTTTCAAATCTTTAATTAAAGAAAAATTTTAAAAATATTTATTCTTGAGAGAGAGAGAGAGAGACAGAGTGTGAGTGGGGGAGGGTCAGAGAGAGAGGGAGACACAGAATCCAAAGCAGGCTGTCAGCACAGAGCCTGATGCGGGGCTTTAACCCACAAACTATGAGATCATGACCTGAGCTGAAGCTGGACACTTAACTGAGCCATCCAGGCGCCCCTCAAATCCTTAATTTAAGAGTTATTTCTTAGAGGGACGCCTGGGTGGCTCAATTGGTTAAGCATCTGACTGTTGATTTCAGCTCAGGATCTCACGGTTTGTGAGTTCGAGCCCCATGTGGGGCCCTGTGCTGACAGCATGAAGCCTGCTTGGGATTCCTACTCTCCCTCTCTTCCCCACCCTCACTCTCTCTCTCTCAAAACAAATTAATTAAAAAAAGAGTTATTTCTTAGATGAATGCTGGTTGGGTGTAAGACGATCAAGGGCTTTGGCAGAAAAGACAATAGCTAAAACCTAGATTCTTGTTAGTGAACTAACTCCCATGTAATACGCATAGTTACTGAATGCTCTAGTGTCTTGATATTCTATGTTCACCCTTCCTAGGCTTCTTTACTCCAATTTTGAGGGGGCAACTGTCAGGAGAAGCAGGATGGCATTAACAGGCATCTGCTCACCACATAATGATCTGGACGATTTTCATGGTTGCATCGCTCAGAGCAGTGAAGAAATCCACCAGAATCTGTCCTTTCTCTCCCATTTTTCCAATGACAAGTCCAAAGACGAGGCAAAAGACAATCAAGCCCAGGACGTTTATGCCGTCTGAATACAGGCCTATGACTTTGTATTCCTTTGTTTTGTTCTGTGGGTCAAAACCAAGAGAATATATGGATGGGTGATTAGAATGCTGTTGGAGAGCAGAGGCCCCGAAATGGGAAGATACGACGGCCACACCTACTAAACTAGTAATCCACCAGTCAAAGGCCACCATACTTGGGGACAAAAAGAAAAAAAAAACAACCCAAGTTTTTACTGCCCCCACCATCTGCCGCTGAACTTTAAAGTGATTTTTTTTTTCTCTTTGTCTCTCAAAAAATCCAAACTTGAAGATTTCTTTTGAAGATGTCTTATTCTGGGATGTCTTATATTAAAATTTTTTTTTTAATGTTTATTCATTTTTTAGAGAGAGAGAGAGAGAGACAAACAGAGCACAACCAGGGGAGGGGCAGAGAGGGAGACAGAATCTGAAGCAGGCTCCAGGCTCTGAGCTATCAGCATGGAGCCTCATGTGGGGCTCGAACCAACTGGGATATCTTACATTTTTAGTAAGAATTGTAGATTTGAGGTGCTTTTCAGAGTTATTCTAACTACTAGTTACATTTGGAGTCTGTGTGAAAAAGAGAGGAATTAATAATGCAGGAACTGCAAAATATTTAACAGGGTGAACATTTTTAGGACATTTTACTATCTGTTGTATCATGATAGTAAAACACAGGCGCATTCTTTACCGCCTCTGATCCTGGATGACCAACAGGATTGTAGAGATATAAATATTAACCAAATACCAGCTACTATAAGCCATTTCGTTATCTTATCCTGAGTAAGAACAGCATGAGATATGCTGAGACACAACCTCATCTGAGTGGTGCAGCATGAGATTTCACTGAGAGATTTCACAGGGAGATAACATGATCTGAGTGCCGCAAGCCAGGTTTATAATGTATTATATATGGTTGATAAGTTACTGGGGTGCCATTTTTTACTTATCATCTGATATGCTCAAACTCATATTTATCGAGCAGCTAGAGTGTGCTGACTGCATTGGTGACTTAGAAGTCTTAAAATACAGCTAGACAGATAAGATTAACCGTGAGAAAAACAAACCAATGGTAGTGGGAGGGTGTGTAATTAACTGCGTGGTCAAGTTACAGGCCTCGGGCGGAGATTGACTGGGGGCGCCGGCGGTTAGGGAAAGCTAAGCCTGAGCGGTAGGGGCAGCCAAGAGATGAAGGCCAACACCAGAAACATGGCATAAGCAGAGGCCAAAGTCATCCCCAGGCCGCTGCACCCTGCCTGGAGAATTCCACTCATCCTTTATGGCCCCCAAACTAATTTAGGCCTCTCTGTTAAAAGCCCTGGAGTAAGCACCCTGTCCTTCCCTATTGCAATACTCATCACTCGTCACATGAGGGCACAAGCCATGTCTGTCTTTGTACCACTGTCATCCCAATGCCCAGCAGGGCCTGGCTCACAGGGAGTGCTCAAAAAAATCTTTTTGGGGGGCGCCTGGGTGGCTCAGTCGGTTAAGTGTCCGACTTCGGCTCAGGTCATGATCTCACAGTCCGTGAGTTCGAGCCCCGCGTTGGGCTCTGTGCTGACTGCTCAGAGCCTGAAGCCTGTTTCAGATTCTGTGTCTCCCTCTCTCTCTGATCCTCCCCTGTTCATGCTCTGTCTCTCTCTGTCTCAAAAATAAATAAACGTTAAAAAAAAAAAAATTAAAAAAAACAATCTTTTTGGAACCACGTGGAAAGGCAGGAATAAGGAGTAACTGAGGAGGTAGGTCTGGATGGGAAAGAGAAAAGGCCACTGGGAAGGGAGCCGGGAAACCAGGGAGGAGCCCGGCCATGGAGGGCCACAGAGCCAGTCGGAGGACTTAATGTTTCCTGCAGCAGGAAGCTGGAGCCAACCGTGGTCTCTCTGATTTGAACCAAGTCTACCAAACATTTCTTTCTTCCTTAAATCGTTCCCTTCTGGGTGGGGGCAGAGAACGCTCAGCAGAAACCTTCTCTAGGACTACAGATTTACTGCTTCGGGCCCACACAGTCTCATCTCCAAAGCTGAAAGGCCAACCGCTCTCAAAACCTAATGGATTTTATTCATAATTGGATGGCGAACTCCTGGTGGCAGAACTGAGGTGAGGCTGCTTGTGGTTTATTCCTCTTTACCTGGCAGGGCGTTCTGCTGCAGGCATACTGATGTCCTCTGTCCTGGAGGGTGCTTCCCAACCCCACTGAATTGAGTTGCATGACACACAGTGCCTGCGCCACATAGCCCGTCGAGAGTGGAAAACTCCGGACCCCGAATCACATCTGGGCGGAGAGTTTTGGAGAAGCAACGTGGCCTTGTATTCCATATTTAGGTGGTCTTGCAACTCTAAAGCAAGAGGTGCCCAACTCAACTCAATGGAGTAGTGGAGAGTGTAGACGCAATGGGGCTCACCCTCTTCTCTGGGTGGTTCAGATGCTTCTCGTAATGCCTGGTGGTTATGTTTTACAAAGTGCCACCCACCAACAGTGAGTTAGCAAATACTGAATCCTTGCTCCCAGGGGAAATATAAGGTCAGGTTCCGGGGAACCAGGGTTCACAACATTTTCATCAGATAATCAGCATATAACCTTGCTGTAGGTGTGTTTCTGTTCAGAAACACATAAATATGTAATGTGTATTACTGAGTCATTAACACTGAAGTCACAACTGACACCCTCAGCCTGAATGAAGCTGATCTAACACACAGATAATTTTCCATATGAGACACTACAGCCTTCTCGCCCTCAGAACCACCGACAACACTGCAACATTATGCTTGGGGGATGTTTTAAACAGTAAAATCACCATGAAAAAGCACAGAGACATGAAAAATGTGGCATAAACATGCTACTCAAAGGACACTTGTTTACAATAAGAGAGCTGAAACAAGAAGGCAGAGCTTGGGGTGCCTGGATGGCTCCGTCGCTGGAGCACGTGACTCTTGATTTCAGGGTTGTGAGTTCAAACCCCACATTGGGTGTGGAGCCTATTAAAAAAAAAAAAGGGCTTAGCCTTGTTCAGCCTCAGAGGGCCATGTGTGCATTGGGCGACTTAAACTTTTCACTGCTCTTTGTCCACAAATGACGTCAGAGCGTTGTGTTGATTCTGGGGGGGCAAACACATTTTAGCAAGAAAACGAATTCGCAAGTAATGAGGACCGACTGTATCTCTGTCTCCTGCTTGCTCCATGACTCAGCGCCTGCCTGGGTTGGGGGGGGAAGGGGTGCGGGCAACAAGGTACCTTGGAAATGGCAGTTGTCATGATGGCTGTGACAGATGCTTGGGTCATGTTCATCCCGGGCTCACTGGGAGTATTCACTTCTTCACGCTTGGTTTTATACTGCACATTGGAGGGGAAAAAAAGACCAAAGAAACAAACAAAATAAGAGTTTTTCAAGCACCTGAGTCTAAACCATGGGAATATGTGACTCTGGCTAACTGAGTGCCACTGAAGCCTTCTGCCTCTGTCACCTCTCTCGGTTACAGATTTTGATAGTACCTCCCATGAGGCTTGGGAAGCCAAAGTGAGACCATAAAATCCAAACCCTGATTCCCATGGCCACCATTCAGTGATGTCAGAATGTTGTCTTTCATAGTAAAAGATTAACAGGGCAACAATGGGAAAGAAAGTTTGGGTTGTTGTTTTCTTAAATGTTTATTTTTGAGAGAGACAGAGCATGAGCAGGGGAGGGGCAGAGGGAGAGGGAGACACAATGTGAAGCAGGCTCCAGGCTCTGAGACATCAGCACAGAGCCCGATGCGTGGTTCGAACCCACAAACCGTGAGATCATGACCTGAGCCAAAGTGGGAAGCTTAACTGACTCAGCCACCCAGGTGCCCCGAAAGTACAGGTTTTATTTGGAGGTGCTTTGACAGACAGACTCTTACAGCGATCTTATCAATCATTTTGTTTCTATTTGTTTATTCATTTCTCATTTTTAATCTGGGAGGAACACCTCATTACTTGGGTAACTGTAGTCACCCTGACTTTAATAAACGTCAAGAAGTAGATGGTTGTTCCAGCAGCAACAGTCCCTTTAGGGCTAGTCCATGAGTGAGATTTCTGTTGAATTCCCTTCCTTCGGCTCTGTTTGGTCCTGCAAGGCTTCAGCAGAGAGGTTTAAGAAAGAGCTAGTATACCACGACACCAGGCATAAATGTCACTCCTTCGAGGCACTGCCAACATCAAGAACCTTACAAATGACCACTGTGGCTGAGCCGCAAAGGCACCCTTGAAACAGAGGTGGTTCTGTGCCTCTCGGAGGTCGGCAGGGAGCAACTTCATTGCCATTTTTGTTGGTACACACAGAGGTCTCTGTTCATGTAATTTATGTAAATGAATTAGGCAGTTCGTGATAGACTCAGCTGTCTTAAGTGCACAGATAAACAAGAGAAAAGGGCTGTAAGGAAATGGGAGTGAAGAGATTGTTCAACTTTCCTAGAGGAAAAAAATCACGGCTTTGTTACATCGCCGGGGAGCCGGAGGGTCAGCAACGGGTGCGTAGTGATTAAGGAAAAGACCGAACACCGGGAACACCCACCACCCGTGTGGGTTAGATACCGCTCTCCCAACACGAGGGAGAAAGGAACAGGGAGTCGGAGGGTTGCTTTTTCAGTGCCTGCATCTGGAGACAGCCTAAGCGTCTCCACAAATATCACGTGGTTCTCAAAAACACAGGCACAAGAGCCCACATTTTTAAACACTCTTTGTTCGACAGGTTCCTGATGGCTTCATCTGAGCTCTCTTGGGGACAAGAACGTGTCACGGAAAGGGAGCAGCGGGGTCAGTAACAACAGGGACTTCTCTGGGACCTGAAGCCCAGAGGCACCTGCGATTTGCTCCACATTCACGCTCGAGGGTGGGTTTGCTGCCATTTTTGATGTGCTCATTCCACTTCCTGGGTCACAGCAGGGAACAACGATTCTAATCAGTAAAGCAAAGAGTACAGCAATCTGAAGGCAAAAGTCGTCGTTCTTACCTGCTGAAAACAGGCTTGGACAAGGTTCTCCGGGAACATATTCCTGTTGGAGACATGAAAAACAGTGTCACGTTACAGCACAAGTGTTTTGTTTTTGTCACACCCAACGCATGGGTGAAGGTGAGCAGAATACAGAATCAGTACTCTGGTTCCTCTTCTGGTTTCTCCTTTGCAAAATACTTCCTTGTATTAAGATTTTTTTCCCCCGCTGAGCTTCAACCGAGTCTAGAAAGTTCTCTCACACAACCATCACTCAGCTGAGTCACTGAGTAATTGGTACGCTCGCTGTCCTCGGTGAAACAATGCATTGGCAGGTGGACACTCCCAGTCAAGAGACTCCTTTAATATTCTGTACGCTTCCGTTTTCATTGACGAGAAAGTATGCCTACCGAGAGTCCGGGGCATCTGTTCCCAAATTCTTTATGCCAAATGAGAATATCAGCATAATGACTGAATTAAAAATGATGTGAGTCAGCGAAATGGGAGTGTGAGATGGAAGGTGTGGTTTCTCATCAAAACTAAACTCAATGCTTGGAAACTCGACCGAAGCCAGTGACTAAAATTTCTGTGGGTAAATTAGGTAAGGGGCATCCACAGAAATGGAAAGAAAAACTGGCAGGATGTGGCACTCAGCATTCTTTATAGTTTCTAAGGATTTTGTTGTGTACTTCGTGAAAACTGAACCTGGAAATTGTACACCATGCCTTTACAAGCACAACAGGTGCAAGAAAAATGGTACAGAATCACAGTCAACTGACACGCTCAAAGAAAAGGTTTTGGCCCTACATCAAAAACTGGCAAATAAACACATTTAAATTTTGTGTCCACAAAATATGTAATGTGTACCTGTGTCATTTTTTAATGATTCTCTGCTCTGCTATCTTAAAAGTAACTGACCAATTCCCAGCCCTGATTGCTTCTGAGAAGAGGGCTTCTCTGGTGCAATTAAAAAATGTATTTCTTGGGGCGCCTGGGTGGCTCAGTCGGTTAAGCATCCAACTTCAGCTCAGGTCATGATCTTGCGGTTCATGGGTTTGAGACCCTTGTTGGGCTCTGTGCTGACAGCTCAGAGCCTGGAGCCTGCTTTGGATTCTGTGTCTCCCTCTCTCTCTCTGCCCCTCCTCTGCTCACACTCTGTCGCTCTCTCTTGAAAATAAATGTTAAAAAAAAAATTAAAAAAGAAGGTATTTCTTCAAGTGTGCTTCAGAGCTGACCCCCCAACGCAGCCCAGCATCTTAGTGCAATAAGTGTATTTTCTGCTTCTCTGTCCATCCTAAATCCTGACAGAGGAGACTGTCTTCCCACTCTTGGAACCATGGCTTGGCAAGCAGGACTGGCTATGCAATTTTGAGGTCCAGGGCAAAATGAAAACACGCAATGATTCAAAAACTATCGGCCATTTCAAGACAGCCACAGCAGTGCATTAAAGCAAGCTGTGGTCCTCTGTGGCCACAGTATCACAGGCGGCATGCCTAGGGGGCTGCCCCACTGGCAAAACACTCACCTGATCAGATCCAACATGGCATCCACCGTACTGACTTCAGGGCTGCTTCCTGTCCTGTCAATCTCATCCACTTTCTGGGTCACACCAGGCTTGATGCTCACCACCAGCACGATGCCTGTGGCCCAAGAGAGCACCACAGAGCATTAAGAACCTTCCAGAACACCTGGCACCCCTGGTGTAGCCTTCTTAGAACCAGTAGGCATAGTGGCACCAGGCAAAACCAGGAGGACTCCACGGTCTGGCCAAAATGCTGAGCCTCAGCTGGGACCTCCAAGCAGCCTTGATTACTTTTCCATTTAAATGAAGAAGGAACTCTTCCCATTTTTTTTTTAATGTAAATGAAGAGGCTGCATTCCAGAATTGCTTCTGGAAACCCTTGCTGATGAGAACATTCTATTTTCTTTTCTTTAGCTTATGAGATCAGCCTAGGCAGGGGTTGGGGTGAGGGTGATTCATTTTCCAACTCAGTTCATTTTCAAGCCATTCAATATCTTTATGTAACTTTTATCCACAGATGCTGGTTATTTTCCAGAGGCTCATACAAAACAAGCCTTAACTTCCTTTCATACTACAAGCCTTCAGATATCTGGAAGGTTGTTGTGTAATCCAAAAAAGGGTTAGGGTTAAGAAAAATATTGTTCCCTGTGACTCTCAGGGGGTGGAAGGAGGACAAACAGGTGTTACAGGGGAAGACAGTTCTTATTGTAAGGCACTGTCTCAACGGAGGGGGTGGGTATCTGAGGGCACCATTTTGGTCCCTGGAGGTAATAGGTTCTTGTCCTCTGAGGTGTCCAAGCAGAGGCGGGAGGCTGGAGTACACCCCAAGTCATTAGAGGCTGCCTGACTGGAGGGGGTGAAGAAGAAAGTCTCTGTGTCCTTTATCACTCCTCCCAAGGGCAACGCCGATCCACAGTGGGCAGGGCATCAGGACCAGAGCAGGTAGGTTTCGCAGGTGGGAGGAGTCGGTGGGCAATACAAAGACAAGGTGGGTGTGGTCCCCTCTTTCCACTCAACCTGGCAGGAGAGACACACACCCGCTTTTTCCTTCACGTGCGCTTCCCTCACGAACCTTCTGAGGAGGTGCAGCTTTGGTTTAAGGCAGGGTTCAGGCCCTCCCAGGTGCCCTGCCTACCAGCCCCACTGCCTCACCTCATCCCAACAGTCTCTTAATGCAGAGTGGCAGGGTCACGCGGCTGCAACATCTGAATACCATCCAGTCCTCTCTTCCCACGCAGGGCATCCTTAAAACGCCAGGTCACAAAGGATGGGCCGCACTCTCTTCGTAAAAGAATGCCAGAGGTCCGAGAGCAGCTATATTCCCTTATCAGAATGTTCTCCCTTTTTCAAGTGGAATTTATACTCGGCAAGTTGCTGTGAGCTCTCATTACCATGTGCCATTTGAGATGCACTGAAATGTTATCTTTTTGGAAATACTTCATCATTAAACTCAACTCCACTATGACAGAAGCTCTTGGCTTCACTTCCTTCTAATAAAGGCACAGAACTGTCACCCTGTTTCTTACTAGGGACATTAATGAGCAGCACCATGGCTGAACTTGAGTCAGTATTATATTTTCTTCATAGAAAAGGTGTTGTGTAGACCTGAAGTCCAAAATGTTCGTGGTAATTTGACAATATTACTTTCTGAATTACAAAAAAAAAGCACATTAAAAAAAAAGCCCAACTACTTTTAAAGGAAGAGTCACAATTCTACAGAAGAATAAGGAATCAGAAATAGGTTTTACCTAGAATCACAGCAATGATCGTGGTACAGAAATAATAGACGACGGCACGCAGACCAATTTTCCCAGATACGCTGGAATCCAGGGCAGCAACACCTGCGAGGGGGGAGAAGTCAAATGACATTTTTGTCCATTTTTAATTTTATTTCAGAGTGAGAGAGAGAGAGAGAGAGAGAGAGAGAGAGAGAGAATGGGAGAGGGGCAGAGGGAGACAGAGAAGGAGAGAGGGAGACAGAGAAGGAGAGAGGGAGACAGAATCTTAAGCAGGCTCCATGCCTAGCACAGAGCCTGACATGGGGCTCGATCCCACAACCCTGGGATCATGCTCTGAGCTGAAATCAAGAGTCAGACACTCAACTGACTGAGCCACCCAGAAGCCCCAAATTACGCTGATTTTTTTTTATTTATTTATTTATTTATTTATTTATTTATTTATTTATTTTCATTTTTTTTAACGTTTTATTTATTTTTGAGACAGAGAGAGACAGAGCATGAACGGGGGAGGGGCAGAGAGAGAGGGAGACACAGAATCGGAAGCAGGCTCCAGGCTCTGAGCCATCAGCCCAGAGCCCAACGCGGGGCTCGAACTCACGAACCGTGAGATTGTGACCTGAGCTGAAGTCGGACGCTCAACCGACTGAGCCACCCAGGCGCCCCAAATTACGCTGATTTTTAAAAGACGGATTTCCAGGCCTGGTGGTCATTCAACCCTCAAGGTGTGAAATGAAGGGCTGAGGGCTGTCCTCTGCCATCTGCTAGGCCCATCTCGCATGAGACACAACGGGCAAAGGAAGGGCTTCGAGACTGCCAACACAGAATGGAGACGGAAGAGGAGTGAGGTGCAGGTGCCCCTTCCCCATAATCCTGCCACCTCAGCCCGTGGCCAGTGCCTCGTGGGGCTGGTCACGAGACAGGAGCTCCCCTTCCGCATCTGCTCAGAGAATCTCGAGGATTGTACATCACATCACTCCACAGCCTTCAGGATAAACCCCTTCTGGAATTCAGTATCCAGAAAAAAACTTTATCGTGAAGAACGGAGAGTTCTTTCATCACGTAATGAATACTGTAAAACTCGTGATTGTTTCCCTTTCTGCCTTTTCTGCCAGGAAGCTCAGAGTCGGCCAAAAAGGTTAACTTTTTAAAATAAATGTTTATTTATTTTTGAGAGAGTGAGGAAGGGATAGAGAGAGAGGAGGACAGAGGATCTGAAGTGGGCTCTGTGCTGACAGCAGAGAGCCCGATGTGGGACTTGAACTCATGAACCACGAGGTCAGGACCTGAGCCACGGTTGGACACTTAACCAACTAAACCACGCAGGCACCCAAGATAACTTTTATGGGTGACTATGAAAGTAATAATATATGTTTGATATAGTAGTCTGAAAAAAGGAAAATAAAAATCACTCCATTCCATCAGTCATAGTTGATATTCTGACAAATTTCCTGTCAATGTTTTTTCTTTTTTGTAAACATAGCTGAGTGAATTCTATAGTTTTTGATCCTCTCTTCTTAATACTGTATTATAAGCATTTTCTTTTTTTTTTTTTTTTATAATTTTTTTAACATTTATTTATTTTTGAGACAGAGAAAGACAGAGCATGAACGGGGGAAGGGCAGAGAGAGAGAGGGAGACACAGAATCGGAAGCAGGCTCCAGGCTCTGAGCCATCGGCCCAGAGCCCGACGCGGGGCTCGAACCCACGGACTGTGAGATCGTGACCTGAGCTGAAGTCGGACGCTTAACCGACTGAGCCACCCAGGCGCCCCTATAAGCATTTTCTTATTACAAATTCTTCAGGAGGAATTTTAATGGCCACATAATCTTCTGTCCTGTGACTGTACCATAATGTATTTAATCATCCACTTACTGTTGGAGCTTTAAGATAGTCTCAGGGCCAACTTCAATGCTAAATCACAGTACTTTCATTATTTATCCTGGCCAGCACATTTTCTCCTTCTTTTCATGATTTCCAAATTGCTTCTATGTTAACAGCCTTATTGTGTATGGCTCTGATTGTGAGACAACTTAAAATATCCATTTTAAAGAGGTAGGATATAAAAAAAAATTTCCAATTTTTAAATTTCTTATTGAAGAGACCTAGGGCCACACTGTTAGCTGTAGCCTCAAATGGTGTTGGGTGGCCTATAAAATGACTGGATGTAGTCCGGAAGGGGAAAGGCTGTCTAGAATGCCAACCATAGCCCTAGAGGGGGAGGCACACATCCCTTCTTGCTAGAAACCCTTGCCTTCCATTGAAGATGCCCCTATAAATGGAGACAAATGACGCGGTTGACTGGATAGCTACTATGTGGAAGACAGGTAAGTGGTGACGCAACCAGACCATCTTTCAGCACGCTGTCATTGGAAGGTTTCAGGGGCGCCTGGGTGGCTCAGTCGGTTGAGCGTCCAACTTCGGCTCAGGTCATGATCTCGCGGTCCGTGAGTTTAAGCCCACATCTGGCTCTATGCTCTGCGCTCAGAGCCAGGAGCCTGCTTCGGATTCTGTGTCTCCCTCTCTCTCTCCCCCTCCCCCACTCCCTCTCCCTCTCTCTCTCTCAAAAATAATAAACATTAAAAAAAATTATAAAAAAAAAAAAAAGGGGGGAACGTTTCAGGCTCTACCCTGCCCTGTTTCCAAAACAAGAATCACATTATGAATCAAACAATCATCACAGAAAATGACTTCTTGAATCTTCAACACGTGTGACTTGTGCCTTAACTGTTAGCAAAGCCTGAAGTGCAGGGTGGCGGGAAAGAGGAGGAGCTGTTGTGAGGCGACCCCCAGGAGAAGGTAGTAAACTGGGGGGTTATGGCAGGCACAGGTGGCTTTTGTTTTCACTCCTCACACTATAAAAGCCTCGTCTATTTTTCTCAAGTGGGGCTTGTGCTTCTCACATATAATTGTACATAATCGATGTGCAGGACCAATCTGGAAGGAAGCTGGTCATCGCCACGATGACAGGACAAATCGGCTCCCGCTGCAAACACGCCATTCCTCTGGCTGCTGGTTGCTCCTCTGGAAGCTAATATTTTGAGAGAAGGGGTTCTGGCCAACTTAGCGAGCACCCCAGGATGTTGGAAGGGCCCATTCACCAGCCCCTGGGACAAGACTGTCATTCCCACGTGAGGGGCATATCGCAACAGACACATTCTAGAAAAAGCCCGATGCTGGATTCTATTCTCTCTGGGAAAAATGCACTCTGGTGTGCCGAGAAGACTTTCTTCTCCCTGTGGTAAGACGATTAAAAATAACGACTCTTCAAGAAATAGTAGCAACGACAACAACAATCAGGAGACACCAAAGGCCACAATTCATTAACGAATGAACGATTTCCTATTTAGAGCTTCAGTCTCTTAAAAAAAAGGGCAAACAGGGGCGTCGGGGTGGTTCAGGCAGTTAAGCGGCCAACTTCGGCTCAGGTCATGATCTCACCATTCTTGCGTGGGTTCGAGCCCCGCGTGGGGCTCTGTGCTGACAGCTCAGAGCCTGAAGCCTGCTTAGGATTCTGTGTCTCCCTCTCTCTCGGCCCCTCCCCTGCTCGCACTCTGTCTCCCTCTCTCTCTCTCTCAAAAATAAAAAAACATTAAAAAATTAAAAAAAAAGAGCAAATAATAATGCAAAATATGTAAGTTTGCTAAGTATATTATATGAATATAAAACTGTGCTTGAATATTCCGTTTTAGAGCTCTGTGCATTATTTTCATAAACAATCAAAATAATTATTTATACCAATGGTTGATTTTAAAAAACAAAATCACCAATTCCACAAAACTCCACATAACCTGTACAAGCCCATGGAATCCTGGTCCAAGCAAGGATGTATTTTCAGATGTCTTGTCCTCGAGTCGATGTCTAATTTCAGCAGCTCCCAGCCCCGAAGGTACGGACAAGTGACAGGCTCAGAGGGTAGCTGCAGAACTGTTCTTGGGTATGTGTTTTGTGCCCTCTCGGGGTTTTCTTCCAGCAGTGAAACAAATTAAATCTATGTAGGTAATTGTTTCCAGCATATGCTAATATGTCTTAATTTGTCTTAATGATTTGGCCATGGGCTGCTGCCTCTGCTTCTATTCCAGGACCCAGCTGGCAATAAAAGGCTTCATAATAATGAGATTCTTGGTGGGAAGTATCTTAAACAAATACATCCCCTAAAGCAGTCTGCCAGCTCCCCTCTGCTGGAGGACAGCGATTGTATTGTAGTTACTTTGGGAAGGGCTTTACTTCCCGTTCCTCAAATCTACCTTAGTCCTATAATTCTCCTGGACAGATCAGAGATGTAACTCAAGGGGCACCTGGGGGGCTCAGTCGGCTAAGCGTCCGACTTGGGCTCAGGTCACGATCTTGCGGTTTGCAGCTTCGAGCCCATGTCAGGCTCTGTGCTGACAGCTCGGAGCCTGGAGCCTGCTTTGGATTATATGCCTCCCTCTCTCTCTGTCCCTCCCCCACTCATTCTCTCTCTCTCTCTCTCAAAACAAAAAACCACATATTAAAAAAAAAACAAACAAGAAATGTATTTGAACCAACAACTGTACTTCTGTACATTTTACCTCTAGAGTTACCCCTCTACCTCTCCAGCCATCACTGATGAGGGGCAGGGCTGGCCCCCCAATTCCAGGCCCTTGGACTATTTATCATGTGGTGCCAGGGGTAGAGGTGATGGGCCACCACAGAGGCTGGGAACACACGCAGGGCAACAGCCTGTTTTGAAAACCTCCACAAGTCACCGGAACATTCCTGAACTTAACTTGAACATGGAAAGCTTGTCTGGATAGTCTATACACCCCACCTGCTAATAATGGCAATGATGCTGAGGCTTAATTCTAATCAAAATGACAGTGACCACACACACTGTGTCCTGCACAATGGGTACATGTGGAATGCGTCACCTCCTTTATCCCTCGCCATTTGGTGGGGACGCTGGGATCCCAATCCAGACTCGACCCCACAGGCCATATTCTTAACCACTCTCTCACACTGGTTCTATCCACGTGCTGTGAAATTCTAGACCAGTGCTGCCTCACAGAACCGTCATGGTGAAGTGCTTCCTCTGTGTGCTTTTGTTGTAGTGACCACAAGCTACCTGTGGCAGGTGCGCTTGGGATCTGGCTAGTGTGGGGGCACCTGGGTAGCTCGGTCGTTAAGTGTCTGACGCATGACTGCGGCTTAGGCCACGATCTCATGGTTTGTGAGTTCGAGCCCCGCGTCAGGCTCTGCACGGACACTGTGGAGCCCGCTTGGGATTCTCTTCGTCCCTCTCTCTGTCCCTCCCCTGCTCATGCTTTTCTCTCTCAAAACAAATCAATAAAACCTAAAAAGACAAAAAGAATTTTGTATTTGATGCTTTCCCTCAGAAAGAACTGCATCTTTGTACAGGTAGTTCCTTCCTTACAGAGTGAGCCCACTTCAGAGATTCACCCTGTGGCAGTGATTAGGAGCTCGGCAGGTAGTCTCCTTAGAAACCACTTGTACGGGGCAGTTTGGTTCAGTTCCCAGGGAGACCAACAAAAACACTTTTTATATGTGACCTACCTCCACGTGAGGTAGTATCTTAGTACTAGTATCTTAGTACTTAGTACTAGTACCTAGTATCTTAGTGCTTCTCTGCCTCTCATGTCCCCTCATCTTTGTGTGCTCTCCCTGCCCCTCCCCCAGCCTTTTAGACACCTGTCCCATGATCTTTCAATACTACAGGACACTGTTCAGGTACTAAATGTATACACGTGCTCTTTGCATAAAAAGAGTACATTGCTCCCCCTTATCCCAAAAACTCGGCCTTTGCTGCCTTGGGAGCAATTTTGCTCCTGCTGAGAACATGTGGTCTGGCTCAACGGATGTCCCAGAATGGCACCTCACTCCAGATGTTAGACTCTGGAGACAGCACCTCTCCGTCACTCCTCGGTCACACCTGCCACATCTCAAGTGCTCCCTGGCCACACGAAGCTCGTGCCTACTGCAACGGATGGCACACACAGAGAACATTCTGGGAGGCAGCACCGGTCTAGAATTTTGTAGCACGTGGGTAAGAGGCAGCATGACACAGTGGTTAAGAAAACAGTCCCGTCACTTACCGGGGAAAAGGTCAAATGGCATGGCCACTTTCCTCCCAAACAGGTGGGATATCACCGTACTTTATCCCGGGGCTTTACTGTCAAATCTCAATAGCCACCTTGATCCCTTTCAGGCCATGCCTCATGCCTGGCAAAGCCTGGTTGCCTCTCTTTGTGGTTCATTCCCAGATCTTGTTTCTTCTGGGAGCGGCCACCCACCCCTGGGAACCGACAGGTGAGAGGGGCCTGCGCACTAACACGTCACAAGGCAGGTGTGATGGGGTCTGTACAGAAGCCAGAGGTAAGGGTTTAAAGATGTTAACAGTAATTGAACACGGACTTCAAGTTTGTGAAATATAATCACAAAAGTAGGGCTAGCATTTTTTTATATCTTTCCCTCATAATTCATTTTTATTATAGTCTACAAAGGTTACTGATCTGTGACAGACTGGAAATTTAAAAAAACTGGATCTCTCCCATCCATTTAAGAGACTGGATGCTTTGCATGAAAAGATGCTCGACATCACTCATCATCAGGGAAACACAAATCAAAACCACAATGAGATAGTACCTCACCCCTGTCAGAATGGCTAAAATTAACAACTCAGGCAACAACAGATGTTGGCGAGGATGCAGAGAGAGAGGACCTCTTTTGCACTGCTGGTGGGAATGCAAACTGGTGCAGCCACTCTGGAAAACAGTATGGAGGTTCCTCGAAAAATTAAAAATAGAACTACCCTCTGACCCAGCAATTGCACTACTAGGTATTTACACAAAGGATACAAAAATGCTGATTCCAGGGGCACATGCACCCCAATGTTTATAGAACTACTGACAATAGCCAAAGTATGGAAAGAGTCCAAACGTCGATCGACTGATGAATGGATAAAGACGATGTGGTGTATATACACAGTGGAATATTACTCGGTGACCAGAAAGAATGAAATCTTGCCATTTGCAACAATGTGGATGGAAGTAGAGGGTATTATGCTAAGCGAAATTAGTCGGTTACAGAAAGATTATCATATGATTTCACTCATATGTGGAACTTAAGAAACAAAACAGATGAACTTAAGGGAAGGGAAGGAAAAATAAGACAAAAACGGGGAGGCAAAGCCTAAGAGACTCTTAAATACAGAGAACAAACTGAGGGTTGCTGCAGGGGAGGTGGGTGGGGGGCTGGGCTAACTGGGAGATGGGCACTGAGGAGGGCCCTTGTTGGGATGAGCACTGGGTGTTATTCTTAAGTGATGGATCACCAAATTCCACTCCTGAAATCATTATTACACTACGTGCTAAGTAACTTGGATTACAAAAAGAAAAAAAAAAAAAAAGACACGGGACGTTTGCAGAGTGCTGGCACAGGGGATGGGCGCCACGGGCTTCTAGAGGAGTCAGAGGTGTCCCCGGGCTGAGGTGATATGGCAGACAGCATCTGAACTGGGCAGAAAAAGATGAGCAGGATTCGGACAAAGATTCTTTGCTTGACCGCCCTTTAGTCGGGCTCCTGAACCTTCTCCTGGGCCCATCTGTGTACTTCTTGCCAAATCCAGGTTCAGCAAGAACTTTGCTAAGTTAGTTTTGCCAGAACCCCTACCTTCCACCTCTGGTAGCTTCCCCATCCTCCACCGTCTCCCAGGTGGCTCCTGGGCACCCTGGCCTGCCTCCCAGCAAGAATCCTGTTAGCTCAGTTGGCTAGAATGCCCCAGTACCCCTGATGTTCCTTCTTAGTGACTTTCCACCCACTGACCGCCCCTCCCCATCCTCCTCCTTGGCGACCAATTCCCTCTTGCGATGCTATATTCAGACTTGAGCCCCATCTCTCCTACCAATGCAAAATCCCACTGCAGGGGTCCCCACACCTGCCATGGTGGTCCCGAATAAAGTCCACCCTACCACCTTTAACAAGCGGTTTAACTTTAATGAGTTAAACATCAATTTAGTTTTGAATTTTCAACGCTGCATTTTTATTTCCTTAACAAGTCCGGTTTCCAGTGAGTCCACCACTGTCCTTTCAAACCGGCGACCGTTCTGAGGCTGGACTATGGCCTAGAAACAGGGATACTATCCCGAGTCGTCCTTGGAAGTTAGGGGGACCTGCTAGCTCTTTGAGACAGCACACTTGCTTTTTTTTTTTTTTTTACCTTGGGAGGAGGCTCTGATGAGCTGGGGATACTGGCTCCTGGCCAGAGCTGTAATAATCTTTTAGAACCTTTTATAAAAACACTACAAAGGAAGCAGTCCCAGCGGGCTAAACAATAGCACGTTTTAAAAATAAACACCCAAGGGCAAAAGACTCCTGCGAGGGCTCACTGATTAAGCTACCACCCACTGGAGAACAAAGTTTTCGTGACAATCTCTCCCCACCTTGTCATTAAGGTGTCAAAATTAACTCCATTATTGGAAGGTGTTTTTGGTCTGGCATTTGTGGGCACTTCACAATTGGGAATGGACACAACATCCAAGAAACTCACTGCTGCATAGGAGTTAAAACCCTATTATGCCGAGGACTCCTACCCCTCTATCACCAGCATGGAGAACAACAGCACAGGCTCCAATCGCAGCCCAGCCTTTTCCTCCCAGACTCCCGTTTCTCCATCTATAAAAATGCAGCTTTTCAATGCTTCTACCTCCTACAGGGTTAATTGCGAGGAGCAAAGTGGACGATCTCATCTTGCACGGCTGCCGTGAAGATTAGAAACAGTACGTATAACCTACCTGGTACAGTGCCTAGAACTTAATCTGCACTCAGTAGACAGCCTCCACTGTTGCTAAATGAAAAATGATCAATCTGAGGGGCGGGGCTAATCAAATGGAAGGCACTTAGCAAGAGTTAGCTCACGTGTTCCCTCGCTTTCTCCAGAATCCTTCTGTATTCCTTCATCACACGGGTGCAAAAGAGCACCCACCAGGCCATTTCACACTCTGGTATAACCTCCAAGGACACTGAGGATCAACTGGAAGATCTTCACCCTGGCTGAAGAGACCCTGTCCCCAGGGAGCCCGCCTGCCCAGCCCGGCCGGGGCTACCTTCCTCCTTAGTGCTCCAGCCCCATCCCCCGGGAGCAGACTGAGCTCCCTGCCACGCTTGGTAGGTGCCTCCCTCTGCCTGACTGCCGTCCCCTACTCCTCACTTGTCTACTTTCAAGTCTTTTCCTTGGGGTCCTTCCCTGAGTTATCAGGCTAAACCAGCCTCCTCTGTTTTCCGCATCTGACACCCTGCTCACATCACCTTTCACAATTTTTGTCACTGGGCTCATTATTTATTTACACACCGTCTTTTGCACTAGAGTGAGCTCCATGGAGGGCAGGAGACCCAGATAGCTGCGTGTTCACCAAAGCATAGCCAGTGCCCAGCACGTAGGAGGAGCTTGATAAACGTGTTGGTTGAATGAGTAAGCTAGTTAGGTATGGTTGCCTGCCCCAGGCCCCTCTCTCTGGTCCCTGGACAGCAGAATGTCCCAGAATGGAATGCTGTACCAGTCCCTGGTGCTGCCCTTATGATCTGTGTGATCTTGGAACAGTCCTTGGAACTGCCCTCATCTCTGAAAATGGACATAAGGTCCCACCTCCCTTCCTACTTCTTTGGGTTGCTACGAGGACTAAATGAACACATTCCCCAGGGTAAACAAGGCTGGCTATGATCTTGCTTTGTTATTCCAGGACACAGGGCCATCTCTGCAGCCTGGATTAATCCTCCTGGGCTGTGACAGGGGAAGAGAAGAGGCAGAGGGGGCATACAAAATATATTTCTGTGCACGCCTTGCCCATGACATCTATTTTTCTAAGAGGCATCAATACAAAGAACTCCCTGAAGACAGGTTACATCACCACCCTAGACTACTCTGTGAAGTTAACAAGATAAAGTGGCCCTCGGTCAGAACCAACTAAAGGTCACTTTGGCAGCCTCCGTCAGGAGGTCCGCATTTGATGTTTAAAATGTGTCACGAAGCAGCATGCTGGTCTCCTGGTCTTCAGCCATCCAGGGGGCTGTTTCCAACATTTTTTATACCACAGACCTTGGTGCTGTTTGTAGTTGGGACCAGTTTTCCAGAAGACCTCACGAGCGTTTATAGGAGGCTTATGGTTCAGGAAGGGCATTAAACACATTTCAGAGGACCTGAGGGACTCAGTTATTCTGTTCAAAGTCCATACGAGTGCTTTGACATCGGGATGGCTAACGGCTCCATGAAAAGTCTCGTTTTTTTGTTTTTTTTTTTTTAACTACAACCTAACTATTATTGAGCTTTTTGCTTCTCCTCCTTATAAAATTGGTAGCTCAGGATTCTGCGTAGAAGCCACTTGCATGCTGGTGAATGTTACACCCTAGTGTTTTACAAACAGTAAGCCTTTTTATGTGTTTTCCTTTCCAGAATGAAATCCATCACGTGTACTTTCATCTGTGCGTCTCAACTCTAATAGCTTGTCATGCCAATGCCGGGACTTTCTAGAAACTTCTGACGGTAGCAGGCATGCCATGACATAGTACTACTATTTCCCTGTTTTACAGCTGAGTGTCCAGGTTGCACAGCTAGCAAATGGCGGAGCCAGGATTCACATCGAGGCAGTCTGGTATGCTTAACCACTAGACTCTCCTGCCCCTCTAGGATCGGTACTGACAGACTTCTTTGTTTGACCACACTTTGTCAGGCTCCTGAACCTCTACGCCCATCTGTGTATTTTCCTGCAAAATCTAGTTTTCATAAGAACTGTGCTAAGTCGGTTTAACCAGAACCCTCATATCTGATCACATTCTGTACCTGATCAGGCTCCCCCTCCGCCCCCCCCCTCCCCCGGCCTGTCTGGTCACCCTGGCCTGCCTTCAGCAAGAATCCTACTAGGTTGGTTTAGCTAGAATCCCCCTTACCCCTGATGTTTCCTCCTCATAAATTTCCATCCACTGATCCCCCTACCCTGCTCCTTGGCTATCAATTCTCACTTGCTGATAGAGTTGAGCCCCATCTCTCTCCCCCACTGCGAAATCGGACCACGCAGCGTCCCCACCTATCATGATGGTCCCGAATAAAGTCGGCCTTACTACCTTTAACAAGTGTCACTGTGTTTTGTTTTGTTTTTTTTAATACTTCCCCACCTGATGCTTGATCAGGGTGTTCTTTTGCAGAGAACAGCACTTCTGGCTGTCACTGCTGTCACTTCCTTCCCCGTGCCTAGACAGACCCCTGACGAAGCACCTGCTCATCTTTCCAATCCACTCCTCTTCCTCATGTGCCCAGCATTCTGCTCAAAGCCTCAGTGTCCTGGCAATGTGCCATGCAAGCTGCTGTTTTCTTCTGCCTGGAGCCCCTACCCCCTTCATTGGATTCTTATCTTTTCTTCAAAACTCCACCCCAGTGTCCTCATTCTCCCAAAGCACTTAGCATACCACATTACAATGTATTCACTCTCCCTTGCTGGAACAGGACTTATCTGTATCATGTGTGCCTAGCACAGAGCCTGGGACATTGAAGACGGACGGACAGATGGATGGATGGATGGATGGATGAATGGATAGATGGATGGAAGGAAGGAAGGAAGGAAGGAAGGAAGGAAGGAAGGGGTGGAATCCCAGGTCCACGCATTCAACATATAGGAGGCTTCTTAGAATCCCTGCATGGTTTTTCACTCCTTTTTTTAAGAAACAAAATCAGGTTGGGGCGCCCGGAGGGCTCCGTTGGTTAAGTGTCCGACTTTGGCTTAGGTCATGATCTCACAGTTTGTGGGTTTGAGCCCCACGTCGGGCTCTGTGCTGACAGCTCGGAGCCTGGAGCCTGCTTCAAATTCTGTGTCTCCTCCTCTCTCTGCCCCTCCCATGCTCACGCTCTGTCTCTCAATAATAAATAAACGTAAAAAAATTAAAAAAAAAAAAAAAACCACAACAGGTTAACTTAGAGTCGAGTGGAGCTGTGAGCCAGTGTAGTAACAGCAGAGGCAGAAGTCAAGCTCATTCATGGTTGATTCTCCAGCTTCACTAGCTCAGAATTAGACTGACACGGCTTGCATGTTTCATTTTATTATTGTGGCAAATGGCATGCTCATTGTGGGGACTCCATTCCTTATACATCAGGTGCCCCTTTCTTCTTTGCAGAAAAGGCAATGGAGACATCAAATTAATATAGTAAGTCCTCTGGCTTCAGTAGCTGTGCTCTAACTCAACATGAATTTCCTGATGATCTTAGGAAAATGCTTAATTCGTGTGTACAAAGCTGCTTAGCTCATCTTATTTTCTCGGTTCCCTAACAAGGCTTGGGAAGGTTAAAAAAAAAAAGCACTTAAATTCAGGCAGAATCCAGTGGTTACAGATGTTGCAAATAAGGCAAGAAGTTCATTCATGGCCTGTATGGTTTGGGGCTACGACCTTGCCTTCCCCAGCATGGAATTGTAAGTTTAAAGGGCACCTTGAAATGGCAAGTTTCTAGAGATGAAACTAAGAAGCCACCAATGGTTCCAAAAGAGCACCCATACTCCCTGCACTCCCACCAGCAGAAGCTGACATTAAATGCTCTTAGATCCCCCACGGCAAACTGTACAACCAAGTGACATGTGCATTTTCCACTCCTCCACCTTCTTGGCCACAAGGGGACTCATAGACATGGCCAGAAGTCCCAGGATGCATGAACGGGTGAGTGGCAGGAACCCCACCCTCTCACGGGTGTGGTTTTCTGTTTATCTGTTTTCACGCAGGCGGGGTTAACTAATGTTGAATTTAATCAAACCCCGTTTCAGGGAGGGGGGGACATGGCCTGGTTCTTTCCACCGGAGGACACGGGATAGTACCCAGGTTTACAGCTGCTTATGACTAAATGAATACATCGCTTAAAAAAAAAAAAGCCTTCCCCAGCCCACCCGATCCAACGTGTTCTCTCCTGCAAAGCCTGAATTTCAAAAATAGGCATCTCTGGGGCACCTGGGTGGCTCAGTCGGTTGAGCGTCCGACTTCGGCTCAGGTCTGGATCTCACAGCTTTTGAGTTCGAGACCCCATCGGGCTCTGTGCTGACGGCTTACAGCCTGGAGCCTGTTTCAGATTCTGTGTCTCACTGTCTCTCCCTCTCTGCCCCTAATTCACTTGCGCTCTGTCTCTCTCCCTCAAAAATGAATAAACATTTAAAAAAATTTTTTTTAAATAGTCATCTCCAAAAACCTTGACTGACTTCACTTACCCTGCTCCCGGCTCCATGCCTCACTGCCTCTTCGGGGAATTTCACTCACTGATTGATAGCAGTATTTCCTTGCCATGCTGGTTTATTTTGCCACCAGGATTCCACCTCAACTGCACTGTACCTTGAGAGTTAGAATCTTGCCTCATCCTTTATCTTGGCCAGCTGCTGGCTGGCCTCCTGTTATTGCAAATAAATGCGTTTTTGGCACACAGCCATGCCCATCACTTACATATTGTTGACGGGTGATTTTCCATGGCAGCCAGTTGGGAAGCTGGACAGAGAACATGTGGCTCAAAAAGCTTAAAATATTCACTATCTGGCCTTTTACCAAAAAAAGTGTGCAGATCCCTACTTGATGTGTATTTTACATCTGACTGCTGTTTAATAAATATTGTTTATATCTAAACTTCTATAAGGTTTTTTTTTTTTTTTTCTTGGTTGAAAAGTAGTGGAAAACTTCAGGCCTTAGAGTGGAGATCAAGCCCTAAAAATTTGAAGTCCTGACGTATAGGGGCTGCTGGAGTGACAACCATTTAAAGTTTGAAACAAGTTTTTTTTTTCTTTTTTCTTTTGTTTAATCACTGAAGGGTGGAGTCTTCCGTTTATCCTTGAAGAAGCTTCCCACAGATGTAAATCCAATACTCAACCAGCACTCTTGTCAAAAGGGGAAGGTTCGTCGACATACAGAATGCAGGTGCTCTCTACCAAAGTCTCATGTTTGGTACATAATTTGTCCAAGAGGTGAAATCAGTGCTAAGACCCAGAGACTCAGTGGTTTGGGATGGAGGGAAAGGAGGGAGTTTTCTTGGCTTCGTATAAATTTGCAATGTACTGGACTGCAACCCCACAGGACAAAGTACAGTGTGGGTGCTTCTGAGGAGCCAACATTTGGAGGAAATCCAGAGTAAGGTGCCACAGGAACAGGCAGGAGTAAGCATCTTGCTCTCAGGACGAACTGCACCGGCAGTGGCATGGACTCAACACAGCCCAACCCGGACAGACTCCCACGTCCTGCAGGTTGGGTGGGTAAGCCCCAACCCAGCAGGTGTGTATGGTATCCATTCTGGAGTGAGTGTCCTGATGGGGTCCACAAGGCAAATCACCGCTTTGCACCCACAACGAGGGTTTCCACTTGGTTTGCTTCCGGGCTGGGGCAGGAAGACCTATGTGATGGTGAAATTTTTCCTTCTCAAAGCCTCGTGTCGGGGGATGGCAACGCCTGGAACATCATGTGGAGGGACGGGCTGGCAGCTGAGCAAAGGGGCAGACCTCTTAAGGCCTCCCTCTTAAGAGAGAGGCCGGATGGCACTGTTGGTGTTTCACCTACTTTCATTCCCCAAACTTCCATAAAGCTTTGTCCCAAGGAACAGCCTGTGAAGAATTCTCACTCCTATCTTAGGAGAGAGGAGCAAAAGGAGAGTTCCTCAGGGTCAGAGGTGTGGCCGCAGTCACTGGAGACACCAGAGGAGGCAGCTGTGACCGGCAGAGCACTTCTGGCCCAGTGGTGGCGGCCAAGAGGCTGCAGTGGAAAGGATGGGGGTCTCATCCTGAGCACAGCTAAGGTGCCATCTTGGAATGATGCTCAGGGAACCCCTGGGAGACGGGTTGAGGGGCCGTTCCCTTTCCTGCGCTGGTCATGGGAGGCCTAGGTCATCATCATCTGTGTATTCAAGAAAATGTGCTCTGAATTTAAACTCACTGGTGGCGAGACCTGGACCAGGACTTTCCAGAACCACAATTCTCTTGCTAATTCCCCAGTGGTTTGATACAAGCACAGCTTAGAAACCTAAACGTTAAGGGGGCCCAAACAGATATTCTGCACACCCGGAGGAGCATGATCCTCAGAATGTCAATTACAGGAAGGATTCTGTTAGTGCCTACACTGCCTGTCTCTAAAAATGCCTTGAGATTACATCTACTGTGCCTTTTCTCTTTTTTTCCTGTTTTAACTAAATTCTAGACATTCTGTCATTCTATCCCTGCATAATTCCATATGCATTAAAAAGGACATTTTCTTACATAACTAAAATGCCATTATCACCACTAACAAAATTATCAATAATTTCTTGGTACCATCTAAGCCTATATTCAAATTTTCCCGATTAATGTGACATATTACCCTCATTCATCACATGAAAAAGGATGCTTCTGTTTAAAAAAAAAAATAGCTATGAACTATTTTTATGTCAGCAGAGGCTTTCATGGCAGAGGGTTTGTTTTTTTTTTTTTAATTTTCCTATGTGTTAATCCATCAAGAGAGTTTCCTTTATGCAGAAGCACAGATTACTAATCATAGGTCTCAATTTTGTTTCTATCTCTAATGTGTGTGTCCTTAGGACATCCATTTAACTCTCCCCAGCTTCCAACAAGCATCTTTCTTTGTCCTAATAAGTGTATAAAATAAGCTGTTGGTCCGCTGCATTTATAAAGGCTTCTGAAATGTGAAAACTGCTCCTCCTGTGCATTTCCACAGCCATCCTCCACTCCTGGCTCTATGCTGAACTGGGGAGGCAGAGGACCACCGCAGGGTTTGGAGGAAGGACCACGCACCACGGAAAAGGTGGTGCAGAGCTACAGGTGCTGGGAACAGAGCTGTGGGACACAGAGCAGAACCCATCCCACTCTGGGAGACAGTGGGAGAGGGGGAAAGGGAGAGAAGGAGAGGGAGAGAGAGAGGGAAGAAGAGACAAAGAAAATGCAAAACCAACCAAACAAAAATAACGAACAAAAGGGTGCCTGGGTGGCTCAGTTGGTTAAGCATCGGACTTTGGCTCAGGTCACGATCTCCAGGTTCTTGAGTTCAAGCCCCACCTCAGGCTCTGTGCTGACAGCTAGGAGCCTGGAGCCTGCTTCACCTTCTGTGTCTCCCTCTCTCTCTGACCCTCCCCTGCTCATGTTCTGTCTCTCAAATATAAGAAATAAAACAAAAAAAAATAAGTTTTTAAGAAAACAAACACGTATTCACCTTGAAAATGTAAAGGAAGGGCAATGAGTCATGTTTTCTTACTATCCATATCTAACTGCTATTAACTATTTGGTTTTCATCCCAACTTTTAAAAATGCACATAAATTTTAATAAAATTTGGATTGTATACAACATCCTATTGTGTAATTTGTTTTATTTTCCTATTTTACACCGTGTTAGAACATATCCACATGTCATTAAATGTTTCCAAGACAAGGTTTTTAATAGTTGTAGACTCATAGCTTAGGTGTATAACTTCCAGTGAGACTACTTATAATTTACCACCATTATAAAAGTAATGCTACCATGAACATCCTTGTACCTAAATCTTTGAACATATCTGATTATTTACGAAAAATTCTGAGAAGCAGAATTACAAAGTAGAGAGATCAGAACATGTTCCAAGTTGCCCCCCAGCAAATTTGTTCCAAACTGAAAATGTATGAATGAGCCTGTTTTCCCACAACCTTGCCCGCGCTAGTCATATTACCTTAATCTGACAATTTAAACCATGAATATGAGATCACTGTTCCCATCCTGCTTGGTTCATGTCCCTTGAATCTTTTGACTATTCTGTTGCTCAGGACAACAGAATGGGGTAGCGGTTCTGCGCTCTTTTGCTCTTAATTGCCAGCGGTTTGGTAAAGGAAAAATGTAGAAATGTTAAGGGGGCGCCTGGGTGGCTCAGTTGGTTAAATGTCCGACTTTGGCTCAGGTCATGATCTCAAGGTTCCTGAGTTCAAGCCCTGCTTTGGGCTCTGTGCTGACAGCTCAGAGCCAGGAGCCTGCTTCAGATTCTATGTCTCCCTCTCTCTCTGCCCCTCCCTGCTTGTGCTCTCTCAAAAATAGATAAACATTTAAAAACATTTTTTTTTTAAATGTCCAGACCTGTGATACAGCTTCAAAAAGCAGCTGGGCTACGTGGTGAGCAGAGTGCTGAGGGTTGCAAATTATTTTCCTAGATTATCTGCAAAGCTGAGCTAGCACACAAAACAGCCCGACTGCAAAAATACCACTAGATGTTGACTGCCAAAACTGATACATATTTCAAACATCACATATTATACTAGTATATTCACACATGTATTTTTACCTCTTCTTCTGAAACCCGGTTTAACGCACGAGTCTTGGATTTGCTGCCTAATTTGGATCAACTTTCCATACATTCCTCCACAGACCCAAGTTTTAAGTGGTATTGATCATACATTGATTTATGTACCTTGTGCAAGTGCATTGCCAAGTATAGTATTATATGTGTAACTGTGAATGTTTTTCTTGGGAGAGAGTCCAAAGCTCTCATCATCTTTTCAAAGGAGCCTCAGAAGAGATTTAGAATTTTGATGCTGAGAAAATTCTAAGGGGTGATAAAGGCAACATCTACTGGGCCAGCAGGTAAATGAGCACCAAGGACAAGGTGTCAGACGACAGGGTAGGGGGGCTGCGGTATCCTCAAACGTATTAGCTTCAAATTAAATAGAGTAGCTGTCTCTTAGCTCCAGATCACTGTTGGTCTTGGGGTGGGGGGTGGGGGGGGGGGGGTACAGGGTCCAGTGTTTTGTGATCTTAATTCTTTTCAGAGGAAGCCAGAAATCCAGATGCCTATGTGAAATCTTGCAAGTTTCAGATGCTCACGCTAACTTAAAGTTGAACAGATAAACAATACATGGTACAACACACTGGCCTGCTGATTTGGCCCTCAGGCTGCAGAGCCTAAAAGAAGCCGGGCGTTTCAAAACACAATTAAATACATACATAAAAATAATTAAACGCTCTTTTTAGGCTGGTAATAAGCCAAGAACACCCAGGCCAGGAGATTCTAATGTGACTGGAGTTTGGCACTTGAAAAGTTCAAAAGCCAGATCTATAGCTGGGCACAGCAGATCCTGCCCCCTGCCCCCACCCAAGGCTAACATCCAGGGCTCCCCATAGATAAGCCCCAGGCTGTCGTAGTGGCAATGGGGAAAAATGTTCTGGAAAAGGACACGTCAAGATTCCTAACTGCGCGGTTACATAAAACCTGAGTTTTTTTAAGCAGACAATACTAGTGAGGGGCGGGCCACATTTTACCTATTGCCAGAACAAAGGTAAGTACGAGAGACTCTGGAATGCACTGAGAAGCTCACCACACCCACACAAATGACATTTCTGTAAGCCAAATTACTCTCCACCTCCAGCGGGAAGCCTGCTCTTTAGAGGGACCTTGCAAGAGAATGGCCACTAAGGGAGAAAGCAATTCCAAAGCCAACTGTGTCACAAGTTCAGATGTGAAAATGCCAGGCTGTTAAAATGCGGTGCAAACCCATAATGAAACGTTTCCCGCAGCATGCGGCTGTGAGTTTTCAAGGGCAGGTATGCGGAGGAGTAGAAGCCCAGCGGGGAAGGCAGAGAGACTCCGAGGGCAGCTGCCCAGGGTGGGTGGAGGGGGGGGCTAGGACGGCTGCAGGTGGGAAACAGATGAGTGAACTACCGAAAACAATTTCAAAACTGACAACCACATTTCGCCTGGGGACAATGGTTGACATTTCAGTGGCCAAATATGGTGTTTTTGTTTTGTTTTGTTTTGTTTTTGTTTTACTCCTGTGTCCTGGATAGAGTGTTATTTATAGTATGTTTGAAAATGGCATCTTGCGGGGCACCTGGGTGGCTTAGGCGGTTGAGCGTCTGACTTCGGCTCAGATCATGATCTCACAGTTCGTTGAGTTCAAGCCCCACAATGGGCTCTCTGCTGTTGGGCCAGAGCCCGTTTCGTATCCTCTGTCCCCCCCTCTCTCCCTGCCCCTCCCCTGCTCACCCTCTCTCTCAAAAATAATAAATAAACATTAAAAAAAAAAAAAAAGAAAAAAGAAAATGGCATCTTCCTCACAAGACAACCCATGGCCGGCCAAATGAATCTGTGAGCTATGGTGGACAGTGCCCTAGGTAGAGCAGTGGCACTTTGTGAGTAATGAAATATTCCCACTCAAGCCAATATATACTTTCCAAGTAAGCAGAGAGAGAGAGAGAGAGAGAGAGAGAGAGAGAGTGTGATGCGTGAGATACATCAAATGCATTTCAATTTTTTTCATAATTAGAAAAGCACAACTTAAGAGACAGCTCCTTAAATAATCACAGAGAACCATCAGTTTTCTCAAGGTACCTGTAATCATGCTGGATATAATTAACGGCAAAATGATGAGTTTCAGCATCCTCATTAGAATTTCCCCGGGAAAAGCAAAGTAGAACTTCTCCAGACTAGACAGCTTGCTGTATTCTCGAACCAAGATGCCGATGGCAATCCCTAAGAGAAACAAGATCAGAAAAAAGAAAAGAGGAATAGCATTGAGTTCTCCTGTATGCATTTCTATGGAAAAATACCCGCCAAAGACCCCCACATTTTAATGGCATGAAAAGTAGTTTAGATGATCTTCCATGAGTCTGTAAATTTGAGTCTTAAAAAACAAACATTTTAATGAATAAAAAGTACACATTTATTCCGCAGTTCTGTAAAATATATTCTTCACTTGAAAGCTTTTGGTTTTCTCTCTTTCCTCCTTCAATTATATTTATTATAATGACAAAACGTCCCAAATCCTTCTGGGCAGGAAACGAAATTCATCATTTTACTCAACCCAATATAATTATTTTGTTTTTACACACTCCCTTTATTCTTGGTCCACTTTAGGTATTTTACATTTTATTTATTCGTTTGTTTTTTAAAGTAATCTCTTCCGCCAACCAGGGGCTCAAACTCATGACCCTGAGATCACGACTCACATGCTCTACTAACTCAGCCAGCGAGGCAGCTTAGGTGTCCTAGGTTTTATAGTTTACATACCAGTGTTCATTTTTCTCATTTCCTCATATATACTCTTCTCGTGGTAGTTATTATGATACTCCTTGTTTATGCATCTTCTGTAATTTTAATAGCATAATGTTCTCTTGGTTTGATATATTCACACATTGTTGAACAAATGTGTTGTCTAAGGCTCTACCTTCTCTGAAAGCTTGCCTTCATAGGTGTCTATATGAATTCTTTTCTTGTGCTGGCTTTGGTAACTATGAATCACAAATTTCAAACGGTCCTAACATCTAACTGCCTCTTTCCCACTCCCACACTTTGCCCTTTCCCAACCCCTCATTTTTTATTTTTTTTACATTTATTATTATTTTTTAGCAATTTCTATGCCCAACATGGGGCTCGAACTCACAACCCTGAGATCAAGAGTCACCAGCTAGGAGCCCCATTCCCCTCCACCCCTCTCTTTTTTAAACCAAGAGATAAGATGGGCTGGGATGATTTGTACATCTCTTTTCCTCCATCCACCTTCTAGGGTGATATGTTAATTGGAAATAAAATGACAAAGGGCAGAAAGAGTCAAGGAGGAGATCACTGGATATGCTCCTTTACAAACTCAGATAATTAGTCTGTGAAAGTTTATAGTTGCGTGGGCACAGTTAACTCTAGGTCAATGAAAAGAGATGTGAATTATAATCAATACTAGTCTTCATTTAAATTCTGCTGTACTTCCCGCAGCGGTTAGCAGGCCAAATAAAATAACCCCACACGGAATATCTGCATGGCAACCTTATCGCTGGTTTAATTTTATTTTCCTACAAATTCCACCTCTGTCTTCATCTATTTTGTGCAAGCATTTCTGAATGTATTTCTGATCAGCCATTTTAAAATATTTTTGGAACAAACATACACAAACATTTCTCATATTACTGCCCAGACACACACACACACACACACACACACACACACACACACATACACACACAACTTCAGTATCAACCCTCCTTGGTTCATATTTCAAAACCCAGGGCTAGAGACTCCTGAATAGTTAAGAATGCCAAGGATTCAAAATATTTTAAGCAAATTGAAAAAAACCTGTTGTGCTCACTTCCTACTTCATAAATTGCCTATGTTCCACTGTTCTATATGAAACCTACCTCTTTTACGCTGTAAGGATACCCTGTAGGATCCAGTGTTTTTAAAAAACAAAAACAAAAACAAAAACAAACAGACATTCTCTCTCATACTATTCAGGCTGTCTCCAGTAAATGTTTGGCTTGTATGTCAAAGAAGGCTCTGTATGTAAAAAGAAAGGAGATGTGTCTTGTGCTCAAAAAACAGCCACAGAAGCACTCTGTTGAATAGCAAAAGAACCCCATGAGCTCCAATTTTAGGGTTTATATTACTAGTGATTAACTGTGCCTCTAATCATTTCCACCTCAAATAAATGCGGGGAAATTAGAAAGGAATACACTTGCTGTTTTTCAGCCTTTATCCAGATGTGGGTTTTTATGGGAGAGATAAGAGTCCACAAAAAGCCATGTCAAAGCTGTCAGAGGTGATGATCACCATGAAAAGGTTACTATATTTAGTCATGAAAACTTTCTGTCAAGTATGTTCTTAAAGTTGAGTATCACAAATTCTAACTTCTTCCTTCCTCCCTCTCTCCCTTCCCTTCACCTTCCTTCCTTCCCTCCTTTTCTCTCTCCCTTCTCTTCCTTCCTTCCCTCTCTCCTTCTTTCCTCCTTCCCCTCTCCTTCCTTCCTTCCTTCCTTCCTTCCCCCCTCCTTTCCTTCCTTCTTCTTTCTTTCCTGAAAAAGGAGGGGACTATAAATACCACTCAAGACCTGGAGAAGCAGTTGAGAGATGAACCCTGGGCCAGAGATGTCACCCCGGGACCCTCAGGGGTAAGAAGTAGCTGGTGAAGAACCTCAGCCAGGAGCTACACCTTGTAAATGGGTATGTTTTATCTTGGTCTCAAAGCAGTCTGGAAAAACCGGATGCCTGGTAAGAAAAATCACTGTCAGAATTTCCAGGATCCAAGATGAGGTCAGGATATCACAGGGCACAATCCTTCTCTACCCTTATCCAGAGCCAGAATCTTGGACTGGATTCAAGAGCTCAGAGAGGTCTCCAAAGTCAAAGTCTGCTGAGAATAAGAGCCTACCTGGAGGTAGGTCAGACCCACCTGGCTGGGCAACTCCCAAACTACGGAAGGGGAAGGTCAAGAACGTCCTTGAATGGTAGGTATAGCTCTACCAAGGCCTTCGGCGGGGCCGACAAGGGAGCCCAAGGGTAGAACTGTCATCAGGACCTCTGCAGCCCCAGAAATTACCAGGAACTCATTCTTGGGCAGCTTCCCCTCACAAAGGCAAGAAGATCCCAAGCAAGTAGTGAGGCAGCTGGGGAGGAACACCATGTTAGAACAAAAGGTTCGAGTTCTGGCTCCACCAACTTACAAGCTGTGTAACTTGGGCCACAATTTTAACCTCTCCCCTCAGGGCAAAAGGCTTGGATGAGATGCCTTCAAGGTCCCTTCTAATGCTCAAGATGCTGTGATAATCTCTGAGCCTTGGTATCCTCAGCTTTAAAATGGGCTCATATGACCATTACATTAGCTCCTATAGCTGGCCGGGCCTTCCCCACTTTTTATGCTAAGTGCATCCGTAAAACAGGGATGGAAGAAACTAGGGGGGAAGACAATTAAGACCTCGGCTACCGGTTTCTTTTTCAAGTTCATGGCGTCTCAAAGAGCTGCCCGTCCAGTAGCCTACTGTGGAAGAAATGGGATGATTCTTTTCACTCTAAGCTTATACAAAATTATTGTTCATGAAATAATTCTAGAGGGGTGCCTGGGTGGCTCAGTCAGTTAAGCGTCCGACTTTGGCTCAGGTCATGTTCTCACGGTTTGTGGGTTCGAGCCCCAAGTCGGGCTCTGTGCTGGCAGCTCAAAGCCTGGAGCCTGCTTCAGATTCTGGGTCTCCCTCTCTCTCTGCCCCTCCCTCATTCACACTCTGTCTCTCTCCCTCTCTCTTAAAAAATAAACATTAAAAAAAATTTTTTAGAAAGAAATAATTCTAGAAATCAAAATAAAAGTCACACATAATGACTTATACCAACCTATCCTTCCCCTGGCCCCCATTTTCCAGGTTTTATCCAGCCTTCATTTTTCTGCACACGTGGGTTTTTCTGTAGGTATGAAAATTAATTCAGGGAGAGCAGTTGAATGGCATTTGAGTCAGATTTATGAAAACAGCATTGTTCCTGTTTTTAGGGTATTTTCAGAGAAAAGAGATTAAAATCTTCTGTGGCTTTTTAATCAAAGCCCCAGAATAGTTCTCTGGTACACAGACTGATTTTGGCTTGATTAAATAAGAACTATTGGCAGAGGAAAAAATATTTTTAATTATCACTGAAATAGTTATCAGCCATGCCATCACGCTACACACCCTATTAGGGAAATTCGCAATACGCCTTCTTGCCCTTTGGGAGCTAATCTAAGATGAACGCTAACAACCAGAAAAGAAAAAGTATGGAATGAGTACAGTTATTAACAAATGACTATGTGCACACACTGAATAGATGCGAGGACGGTTTCTCTGTCTGTCCTTCCACTGAAATGTATCTGTACCCCTTTCTCATCTTCTTTGGAGCTGGGGCGCTCCATCAATGCGAGCTCTTTATGTGAACTTTGGCTCCACAGAGATGCCTCTGTAAGACTTTATTTTTAAACCCTTAAAAAAATGTATTTACTGCACAAGCCATATTATCACAGTTCTACTGGAAATAGTGAGTTCGGAAATTCACTCCCAATCTCACCAACTCAAATATATGCAAAGTGAAGCTGTTTTCATTTCTCGGTATACAATTAAGGTTAATCGTAACATAATGCCTAACAATTTCAGAGTACATGCTTTATGTCAGACTCTGTGCTAAGCCCTTCAAGTGAATTCTCATGTAATTTTTTTAAGTTTATTTATTTGAGAGAGAAAGTCAGTGAGCAGGGGAGGGGCAGAAAGAGAGGGAGAGACAAAGTCCCAAGCAGGCTCTGTGCTGCCAGCGCAGAACCCGATGTGGGGCTCAAATCCCCGACCTAAGTCGAAACCAAGATTTGGACACTTAGCCAACTGAGCCACTCAGGCACCCCTATATCTTGTAATTTAAAAAAAATTTTTTTTAAATCTTTATTTTTGAGAGAGAGAGACAGTGTGTGAGCAGGGGAGGAGCAGAGAGAGAGGGAGACACAGAATCTGAAGCAGGCTCCAGGCTCTGAGCTGTCAGCACAGAGCCTGATGTGGGGCTTGAACTCACGAACTGTGAGATCATGACCTAATGGCTGTATAATGTCAGGGCTTGGGGGCAATTTTTTATTGAGAGAAAATTCATATAAAATTTATCATCTTTAAAATGTACAACTCAGGGGTTTTTAGTATATTCACAATGTTGGGCAACCATCACCACTATCTCATTCGAGAATATTTCCATGAGGCTTACCCACTAGCGGCCACTCTCCAACCCCCCTTCTCCCAGCCCCTGGCAACCACTAACCTCTTTCTGTGATCTGCCGTTTCTGGACATTCCCTATCAATGGAATCCTATAACATGAGGCTGTGATGGTTAGTCTTACGTGTTATCTTGGCCAGGCTGTAGAACTAGTCACTCAGGAAAACACCGATCTAGGTGTGGCTGGGAAGGTATTTTGCAGACGTGGCTAACACCTACAATTAGTTCACTTTAACTAAAGATAACCCTTGATAATCTAGGTGGTCTCGTCCCATCAGCTGAGGCTGATGAGCAAAAACAAGGAGAAGGATTTCTGCCTCAAGACAGCAGGTCCAACGCCCTGCCCCAGCTGCTGGCCGGCCCTCTGGATTCCAGACTTGCACAGAACCCACGGTTATGCGAGCCTATTCCTTAAAATAAGTCTCATGGAGGTATACGCAGGGGATCCTGTGTCTCAGGAGAACCCTGACTGATACCATGGCATGTGTGTCTGCATTCTTTCACTTAGTACATTTTCAAAGTTCATCTGTATTATACAGCACACAAGCAGTTTTGTTTTGTGTTTGGTATTTCTCCATTAACATTGTATCATAGGCAATTTCTCACGCTACACACCATCTGTTTTAAGCGCTGGATAATACCGCTTTGGAGGCACGTGCTTCTTGACCACTGCCCAACTGTTACACGTTTCAATTGCAGACAATTTTGTTGAATGTTAGTGACTTTTCCCGACAACCAAAGGGGACAAGCAGAAATTATGACACAAAGGCTTGAGTTACTGCACATTTTCAGGCTCAAGGGAGGAAAGTACATTAATTGCATTCTTTGTAGTCTAAGTTCAAGAAAAAGCAAAAACAAGTATGCAGTTATTAATATCTAATTATATGCCAAGTACTGAGTGCAGAGGACCTGAGGGGGAGGAGTTAAGAAAAGAATACAACGTTGTTATTAATGCAAATGATAAACAGTTTCCTTCATGGATGGATCTGCCCCTGTCAACAGGAAATGTGGTCTGTGCTTTGTCAATAATGATGATAGTTTACACCGAATCATATCTCCCTATTTGTCCACCACCTACCATTAAGAATTCAGTCTGGCTCAGGGAGAAAGCTGATTTTGTTGAGGGTCCATAACAGCTTTTTCTGTAGGTCTCTATCCATTAAAGTATGTAATATCATTTGTTATGTGTTTGAAAATTTGACTTATGCAGTATGAGTCTGGATACAGTCTTTTGAAGCCTGCCTTTTCCTTCTGAGATGTTTTCACTCTATGTTTGAGACCTATTCATATTAACACAGGTACATCCATCCTAACTACGTGCTGTTTAGTACTCCATACCACACTATTTTGCTTTTGTTTTCTGTACCATTAAACTCTGCTCTTACCCAATGATTTTGTTCCATGTTTTTTAGAATTTTTTTTTAGAAAATTTTTTAGAATTTTTGTTTTAGAATAGGTTTGTGAGTTGACTGCTTAGCACATTAGCATGTCTGTTTTCTATATATGCATGTAAGAATTTACATTTTCTTCTAAATTCTGTTTGTGTTCTCTAAGTTATTATATAGTAATAACTTGTTAGTTCTAAATGTCTTCCAATCGCTATTGTGATTTCTTCTTAGAACTGTAAATTATCTAAAAATATGCTCACAGGTATCCAAATATATGAGGATTTGGGGGCTTTTTAATATTCCTTCTTATCTCTGTGATGCATTCATTCTGACTGATTTTCTCGTACCTGCTTTCCAGCTTATCCATCTTGACATGGGTTGCACTTACTTGGTATTTCACTCATCCGCCAAGTTTCTAATTTCTGGAACTTACTGTATCCTCTTCAGAGTATCCTTCTATTTCCAAGTTTTTACTCAGCTATTTCTTTTTGCTTGTTTTGATTTTTTGTTATCTTTGTTTAATTTAAATCCAAGTTAGTTAACATAGTGTAATAATGGCTTCAGGAGTAGAATTTAGTGATTCATCACTTACATATAACACCCAGTGCTCATCCCAACAAGTACCCTCCTTAATGCCCATCATCCATTTAGCCCATCCCCCCACCCAACACCCTGCCAGCAACTCTCCGTTTGTTCTCTGTATTTAAGAGTCTTTTATGGTTTGTCTTCATCTGTTTCTTTTCAATTATTTAAAAACTTTAAAAAAAATGTTTGTTCTTTGAGCGAGCGAGAGAGAGAGCGAGCGCAGAAGAGGGCTAGAGAGGGAGACACAGAATCTGAAGCAGGTTCCAGGCCGTCAGCACAGAGCCCGAAGTGGGGCTCAAACTTATGAACCTCAAGATCATGACCCGAGCCGAAGTTGGATGCTTAACTGAGTCACCCAGGAGCCACTCTCATTAATCATTTTAAACACACTTAGTATTATTTCAGATTGCTGTATTATCTCCAATATTTGGAATATGCATTCTCTTGCTTGTAGTGTGTATATTAACTTGTGTCATTTCCTTGTGCGATTTACAATTTTTGACTGTGGATTTCTCTTTTGGGGAGGGGGGGTGGCTTTCTTGGAGTAGGATACCTACTTCTCTTGGGGATTTGGAGTTTCAAGACCACTGGGACAGTTCTCCTATTAGTTTTTCAGTTTAGGAAGCGGCATTCTGTGGTGGTGTAAATTCAGATCACACACCCAGTTAAGTGTGCATTTTAATTTTTCATAGGTGCCCCTCTTTCCTGGTTACTCACAGCCATGGCCAGATGGCAAGCTTTCCTGAGGTTTTCCTAAACCACTGGGTAGAATTTTTCTGGTATTCTTTTCAAGCATAGGACTAATTTTTATTTTTATTAATGTTTTATTTTATATTTGAGAGAGAGAGAGAGAGAAAGAGAGAGAGAGAGAGAGGGAAAACGCATGCTAGCACAAGAGGGGCAGAGAGAGGGAGACAGAATCTGAAGCAGGCTCCAGGCGCTGAGCTGTCAACACGGAGCCCGACACAGGGCTAAAGTATAGGGCCAAATTTTGAGAATCCAGGCTTTACACAGAGGTCTGATAAGACTCTAGCTCCTTCACTCATATGGTCCAAGATCATAGCTCTTTTTCCCATATGGACATAAAAATCCCTGTCTCCCATCATTAAGGCCTATAATTGGGTCTAGGCCTTGACATCACTACGTCACTGTTTTGTTTTTTTTTTACACTTATGGCTTTGAAATGTTTCCTTTTAATTGCTGTTACATGAGGATTTTCCTTGATTTCTTTTGAGTTTAGGTTTGGCTATATGTTGAAATGGAGAAGGGTGTTCTATTTCTGGGCCTGAGATGGCAGGGATTAATTCATACTAGCTCAACCACCATACTATTAGATGTTACAGTACCTCCAATTATTTATTCCTTTTCTTTCCAATATGTCCACTTTAAGATGGATAAGAGAGCTCATGAAGATGAAAGCTGAGAGTCCCACAGAATACAGGAAGATCTTGCCGTACGAAAGCCCTGCTGTATTAAAACATTCACTGCTGTTCCAAGTACTGCCGTGAAACCTCACGGGATCAATTAGCCAACAATCATTGACAGGCCACCTAATTCCTGAAACACATTGGCCGAGAGGGAAACAGAGATGAGAGTAATGCATAATCAAAGGGCCTTTAATCTACATGATGAAATGAGGCATGTTAAATCATGTGAGACATCTTGAAGGAAGAAACTAATTCAGCACCAACTCTAGGAGGCAGGCTGTTGTCAGATGATCTGTGTTCAAACACCAGCCTCACCAATTAGCTGTGTGCTCTCGGGCCAAATACTTATCTCCCCCCCCCCCCCCCCCCCCGCCCCGGTGCCTCTATTTTCTCATCTGTAACAACAGGTGTAATAAAATACCAACCCCATAAAGCCACTGATAGATTAAAAAATGAGACTATCTGTAAAGTGTTTACAATAAACAGTACATAGTAAGTACTCAGGCGATGTGAGCTATTCCTAGAGGCCATATACGCATCGTAGGTTTTCTCGTGAAATCCTTAAAACAGTTATGGCTCTCACAGGGGAGTCATGGTCGCCGAGCTCGAAAGCAGTGGGGTCAGAGGTGGAGGGGAGAAATTCACATAAAATATGTGAAGTGTGATAAATTTACAAAGTTATTCCCTTAGACTATGATATTTATTTCAGTGGAAAATTACTTCCTTTTATTCTATCAAAAAATTTCAGGGTTAAAGCAATGACATACAAAGCCCCTAGGAGATGCACTAAATGTAAGTAAAGTATGTTCCTCTTGATACTTCTGGATATTCCTGCAATAAAAGTCTCAGGATCTCGGCACCAGAAGAAAAAGCATTTTTATTTATTTATTTAATTTTTTAATTTTTTAAAATGTTTATTTATTTTAGAGAGAGAGACAGAACGTGAGCAGGGGAGGGGCAGAGAGAGAGAGGGAGACCCAGAATCTGAAGCAGGCTCCAGGCTCCGAGCTGTCAGCACAGAGCCCGACGCGGGGCTCGAACTCAAAGACTCTGAGATCATGACCTGAGCCGAAGTTGGCCGCCCAACAGACTGAGCCACCTAGGCGTCTCCCCAAACCTTAATGTAAGTTCTGGTGATGCTCCAGATACTAATAATCAAATATGAGGTAGGGCTTCATAGAGACCGCAACATGGCAGCAAAATGCAGATCTTCTTGGAAAATTTTGCTTTGCGATTGATTCAAGAAACGCAGATATACAAATCATGTATCTGATAAGGGTCTAGTACCCAGAATGTATACATACAACTCTTAAAACTCAACAACTGAAAAATGGGCAAAGGATTTGAATAGACATTTCTCCAAAGAAGATACACAAATGGCTGCTAATCCCATAGAAAGAGGTTCAATATCGTTAGTTGTTAGAGAAATGTCCAATGGAAATTACAACGAGATGGGGGGGGGCTCTTCAAAAAGCAAATGAACACAACAGAAAATGATGGGCTGACGAAGATGTGGAGAGATTGGAACGCTCCTACACTGTTGGCAGGTATGTAGAACAGTGCCTCGACCACCCCCCACCCCACCCCGGAAAACTGTAGTTCCTTGAAAAGTTAAAACCTAGTTACTCCATGACCCAAGAATTCCACTAAGTACAGATTCAAGGAAATTTAAAACATACCTTTACACAAAAACTTGTACCTAAATGTTGATGGCAGCCTTATTCATAAGAGCCCCAAAGTGAGAAGTAATAAATGTCAATGAACTTATGACTAGATAGAGAAACTGTGGGATCTCTAGGTAATGAGACATTACTCAGCTATGAACTGAAGTACTCACACCCACTAGGGCTTGGATGAACCTGGAAAACTTAATGCTCAGTGAAGCAAGGCAGACACCCAAGTCTGCATCTTATATATGATCCCATTTATATGAAATATCCAGGACAGGCACATCCATAGAGACAGAAAGCAGATTAGTGGCTGCCATAGGATGGGGGTGAGGGACAGGTATGGGGTTTCTTTTTGGGGGGCGTGACTGGAAATGCCCTGAAATTACTTTAGTGGTGATGACTGTACAACACAGTGAATATACTAACAACCATAGAATTGCTTTTAAATTTTACATTATGTGGAGTATATCTCAATTAATAAAACACATACACAGAGGTGCCTGAGTTGAGCATCCGACTTCAGCTCAGGTCATGATCTCGCAGTTCATGGGTTTGATCCCCGTGTCAGGCTCTGTGCTGACAGCTCAGAGCCTGGAGCCTGCTTCAGATTTTCTGTCTCCCTCTCTGCCCCTCCCCTGCTCTCTCTCTCTCTTAAAAATAAATGAATATTAAAAAAAAAAGTGGGGGGCACCTGAGTGGCTCAGTCGGTTAAGCTTCCGACTTCGGCTCAGGTCATGATCTCACAGTTCATGGATTTGAGCCCCGTGTCAGGCTCTGTGCTTACAGCTCAGAACCTGGAGCCTGTTTCAGATTCTGTGTCTCCCTCACTCTCTGCCCCTCCCCTACTCTCTCTCTTTCTCTCAAAAATAAACACTAAAAAAACCCCCACATACACATTCAAAAGCTAAATTGATTTTAAAAAGAAACAGAAAAAGAGAAAGGCAGATAATAATATTAACTGTGATTCATTTCCATTTTGATTGGCTGACAATTTGGTGGCTTTTTCATGGGGTGGAAGAGAGACAAAAATATAGGGAAACTTGTTTTTTTCTTTTAATCATCATACTAATAGCACAAAGATTGCCAAAAATGTGGTATTTTGTTCAAACCTCCACTTAGTAGGCTATGCATGAGCTTCTAAGATCTGAAGGCCTCACCATCTGGAAATAACTATTTGAAACCTCCAATGAAACCAGACATGTTTATTAACAGCTCAAAAGAAGATGATCAATTTAAAGAAAAGTTGTGATTACAGACTGCAGATCATAGCCCACGAAGGAGATGTATAGGAGCTTAATTTTCAATTACAGGGTAGAAAAATCAATCAAAACAATCAACAGAAAACCGGGATCATTCTGAGAACAGCGTGACCCGAAAATCCCTGCAGGAAAGGAAAAATCAAACTAATGGCCAAGAAAAAAATCAGCGGTCATTAATTAATGACTCACAACCAGCTGCATCCAAATACTTCCCTAAGTTCTTTGGACGATACAATCATGGTCCTGGTCCTCATGCAGTTTAGAGTCTAGGTGAAGACACAGGTCATTTCAGATATGTGAGTATGTTGGGGCACCTGGGTGGGTCAGTTGGGTAAGTATCCAACTGTCGGTTTTGGCTCAGGTCGTGATCTCACAGTTCTTGACTGCAAGTTCCACGTTGGGCTCTGTACTGACAGTGCTGAACCTGCTTGGGATTCTCTCTCTTCTCTGCCTGCCCCTCCCTGCTCACTCACACGCACTCTCAAAATAAATAAACAAACTTAAAAAAAAAAAATGAGCTAAGCGTCTGACTTCGGCTCAGGTCATGATCTCACTGCTTGTGGGTTTGAGCCCCGCGTCGGGCTCTGTGCCGACAGCTCGGGGCCTGGAGCCTGCTTCGGATTCTCTGTCTCCCTCTCTCTGCCCCTCCCCTGCTCATGTTCTGTTTCTCTCTCTCTCAAAAATAAATAAACATTAAAAAAAATTAAAAATAAAAAGGACATGTGAATATGTCACCCAGATCTGGAGCTGACTCTGCTCTGAGAGTTACCAGCTGTGTGACCTGCGTAAGCTACTTAAACCTGTTAAGATACAGTATTCTTATCAGCCAGAGAGGGATTGGCAGTAAGATTTCCCAAGACTGCAGGTGAGGGTTAAGTGGGATAAGGAATGCAGAGGATTTAGCCTGGCCCTCGGCTGGAAGGCTCAGGAAGTGAGCAACAGGTTAAAACAGCAGCAAAAGTAGACAGAACACAGCTTTCCAAATTAACTTCTACTCTGGTGCAAGTAAAAACCAAACGCAAAGAGCATAAGGGAAAGAAGACTCAGGAATCTGGAATCTCTTTCCATTTCTACCACACACGTAGCTGCCATGACTTTGCTTTTTGGTTGCTTCACCTAAAAACTTCGAGGAAGAAGTTTTTATTTTGCAGTGTATTTATCGTATTCTCACTTGGTCCTATTTCCTTGAAGACTATCCAATTAGAGATATTTCAGTGGAAAATTCTGAGGCCTGGAGGACCCAATCCCAGGGCAGGGCTGAACAGAAACTTCTCTTTAGAGCTGGCAGAAACTCACGTTTTATTTTAAGTTTAGCTTTTAATTGTCTTCAAACCAGTAAATACCCACCGACACCAGTCTCAGAAATATGGTAGGAAGGGGCAGACAGAATAGGGGGAACGTGACATAAGTTAGATACAAGTGACCCAAACTCTGCTCACTACTTAAGTCCTTGCTCTGGGACAGAGTGCAAACAGTAGCCTCTTGGTGTCTTAGTGTTGTCATCAGTCAAGAAGGAAGGATACCTGACCTGAGTCTCGGTGGGGGGGGGGGGGGGGGAGGCGTTAAATGTGACGAACTATAAAGTGAACAAGATTGTCTTCCTCTTTTTTTTTTAATGTTTATTTTTGAGAGAAAAAGAGAGGGAGACAAAGAGAGAGCTTGAGTAGGGGAGGGACAGAGAGACAGAGAATCCCAAGCAGGCCCCGAGCTACCAATGCAGAGCCTGACGTGGGGCTCCAACTCACAAGTTTTGAGATCATGACCTAAACCGAAACCAAGAGTGGGTCACACAACCAAATGAGCCACCCAGCACCCCTCTCCCCCCCCGCCCCTGCCTTTCCTCTTCTTCCTTCTCCCTTCAGGGAGGGTGGGCCTTCCCAGTCACTTCTACCTTTCTCCTTGGGGAGGGGAGGGACTACTGTTGAAAGGTGACTGTGGAAGCAGTGACCTGACATTTGTCCCTCTTCCCCGATGGACAGAATGGGACTGATGGCTCCTCGATGTCGAAGAAACCACAGCCACGGCAGTGACAAATGGTCGGCGGTGGCACAGGGCTTGGGACCTCCGTCACTGTAGATTCTTAGTCACCTGCCCTAAAATCAAAATGAGGAACTGATCCGTTGTTAAGTGTAGAGTTTAAATACATTTTAATGATTTTTCAGTTTACATCCAAGATCGCAAACATCCAAGGTTAGGGGGTCAGAACAGCAGTGACCTAGGCGTGACTCAGGGTCTGTGGGGGCCCGACCGCTCTAGCCCAGCGCTGGCATGTGGAAATGAGGGTCTTTGGTGGCCTCGTCTCCTCAGTTTTTGGAAGAGAAACTAAGAATCTGAGTCTTGGTGTGAAACCACTCAATTTTTAAATGTGAAGCTTAGGGGCACCTGGATGGTTCAGTAGGTTGAGCGTCCGACTCAAGTCCCAATCCCAGGGACGTGAGATGAAGCCCTGGGTTGGGGTCTGCGCTGGGGGTGGAGCCTGCTTAGGATCCTCTCTCTCTCTCTCTCTCTCAAAATAAACAAATAAATATGCTTAAAAACAATTGTTAAACTCCGTGAGGTCACATCAAATACAAGCCAATTTCCTCTTTAAAAAATTAATTAATTAATTAATTTATTTAGAGAGCATGAGCATGTGAGTGCAAGCAGGGGAGGGGAAGAAAGAGTGAGGGGTGTAGGGGTAGAAAGAGAGGAAAAGAGAGAATCCCAAAGCAGGCTCTGCCCGTGCAGGGCTCGATCTCACAAACCGTTGAGATCATGCCCTGAGCTGCAATCAAGAGTCCAACGCTTAACTGACCGGGCCACCCAGGCACTAACCACCCCCCCCCCCCCCCCAGCTGTCTCTCATTCCTGTTTTCCCACTGAAGATGGTATAGGAACACGACAAATCAGACAAGGGAGAGCCACCTTGCTCAGAGGACAGCAAATACCGCACGACTGGGAAACGATCACCATCACCATGACCTCGAGAAGCGTCTGGTGGCCCTGAGTCCTACATGTGTTCTGTGAGTGTCATCTTTGTGCAGCACCAGGGGCAGTGAGGCGGGGTGAAGCTAGTGAGAAGGTGGCACTCCTGCCCCTGAGACCACACATTCGGGTAAGCAGGAGGGGGCGGGCACAGAGATCACAGACAAGAGACCTTGCTGGCCTGCAGGAGAGCTGCCCCAAAGTTGTAAGAATTCAAGGCCGCCCTGAGATAACCATTAGCCGGGATTAAGAAAGGCTGAAGTTCAGATGAGCCTTTGATGTGAGAATACAATTCAACAGGCAGGGATTGCTTCTGGGGACGAAGGAGAGTGGGGGAAACACCCCAAAACCAAGGAAAAGGGGGAAGGAACATTCAAATGCCTCTGTCCTAAGCACTTTTAACAAACTATAAAAATGACCCCTGAAAGTATAGTCTTTCCTAAGCACTTTTATAGTCCATTATTTTCTGTAATCTTCAAATCTAACAACTTTTTTAAAATTTTTTATTTTTTTAGTAAAAACAATTTTTTTAATGTTTATTTTTGAGAGACAGAGTGAGAGTAGGGGATGAGCAGAGAAGAGGGAGACACAGAATTTGAAGGAGGCTCCAGGCTCTGAGCTGTCAGTACAGAGCCCGATGTGGGGCTTGAACCCATGAACCGCGGGATCATGACCTGAACCGAAGTCAGCCACTCAACTGACTGAGCCACCCTGGCCCCCCTAACAAGCCTTTAATTTACAGATAAAGACACAGATAATTTACAGATAAAGTAATACAAGAAAGGTCAGGAAACTTGCTCAAGGTCACATGGCCAGCCTGGAGACCCAGGTCTGTCTGACCCCACAGTGCTTCCTGAAGAGTGCATTCAGTCCACAGTGGGGTGGTGTAGAGAACTACGGAAACTAAAATCGAATATCATGAAATGCCCAGAATGCCGGGGAGGAGAGCATACTTCTCTGACCCTTAAGTCTCTTCCTTATCAACAAGCTCATTGCCAGGATTATATGGGATGAACCACTGTTAACCTATAAAGTAAGATACTACGATTAGCTATTAGGAGAGATAATGAGCAGCCACAAAGCACAGGCAGGCCCAGGCGGCCCAGGCGGCCCAGGCTGGAGATAAACCTGAGGTGTGCAGGACAGATTAGAGCAGGGAGATAAGGCAGTCAGCAGGCTCTTCCTGGGCTGGAGGCTGGAAAAGGAGCTCCATCAAGAAGGGGGAGACAGCAAAGGCAGGACAAGAGTGAGAATCCCACATGCATGGTTTGGGTGGCTGGGGGAGGGGGGGGAAGGTCTCGCAAGACGGTAAGGTGGTTCATTTCGGAGCTTGGGTTGAGGAGAGAGAGGAGGAGAGGAGGAGAGGAGAGACACCAGAAGAGCCCCAGGCAGCAGACAAGTGATGGACCCTCACTTGACTCTAGCTCCAGCCACCATCTCTCTGCTGTCACAAAGAGAAACCCCAAGAGAAAATTGCTTTGCTGAGCCTCGCTGACTCTCAACCACAAGAGACGGTAATATGATTGTTTTTTAAGCTACTAAGTTTGGGAGTGATTAGTTACATAGACATAGGTGCCTGGAAGAATTCCTTCCTTACCTCCCTAAATTGTGTTGTCACTGCAAACATTTACAGAAGGCTGGTCTCAGTTTAACTCTCTCTGATGGATCTTTACAACTCCATGCGGTACATTTTCAGGTGAAAAACTGAGGCACAGGAAGTAAGATACCGTGCCTGAGACCCCACAGGACAAGTGACACATGTGAGATCCTGAAGCAGTGTGGGTCCAAAGTGGCCTACTTGGGGGACACTCTAGATGACCTGGTGTCCCATTATGGGTCCAGAGCACCCAGGAGCCTCCAGGTTCTGATTCTACTGGCTAAACTGCTCTCTGATCCTTCTCCCTCCCTCCCAACCTCACTGACCCCGCCTTGGTTCAGGACCGCCTCAGTTCTCACCAAGACTAATTCCTCAGCTTCCTGACACCTTCCTGCCTCCCGTCTTCTCTCCTCCAATTCATGCTCAGAACCAAAGCCAGAGTGGTCTTTGCAAGAAGCAAATCTGGCCGGGTCACTCTCCTGGGTAAAGCCTTTTCAATGCTTTCGCACCACGAGTGGCTCCCAAGCTCCGTGGTCCAGCCCCAGCCCAGCCGTGTTTCAGTTCCGTCCCGTGCCGTGGTCTCTGCCACGTCTGCTTTCCCTCCTTACCCATTTGCCATTTTAGCAAACATTGCCATTTTTCAAAACACAGCTCAAGGGTGTTTGCAAAGCCTAACCTCCTCCACCATCCCTGTGACATGTATGCCCCCGGGGCCAGATAAGCAGCAGGTCCTGGCTTGCCTGGCAGATACAGAGCTGAGAAGTTCCCTTTCTGTCCACACCCCACAGTGATCAGAACCAATAGATTAGCATCCTTGGTGGGAATGAGGGCAGCATCAGGCCCCAGGAGGCTTTGCTCTTCACAGGAATGGCATACCAGAAAGCAGAAATTCCTCAGCATTAAACATAGACCTCCTCTTGCAAACGATGCACCTGTGTGCACCAACCTGACCCCTGAGGCTTGTGTATGTCAGTGTTTATCATTTTTTTTAGCATATAGTCTTATGACTTTTAACATGTACTACAATTCTTACCACCACCACCACCACCAAAATTAGGATGTGATTATAGAATAGCTCCATCACCCCACAGAATTCCCTCATACTATATAGCTTTATAGACAGACACACACACACACGCACACATCCTAATGTCTGGCAAGCACTTATCTGTTCAACATCACTATGGTTTTGTTGCGAGAATGCCATGTGAATAGAATATACTTTATGCAGCCTTCTGACACTGGCTTCCTTCACAGAGCATAATACCGTTGAGATTCATCTAAGTTTCGTCCATGTCAATAGTATGTTCCTTTTTCTTGCCAAATAGATCACATCTTATGAAAGTACTGTAGTGTATGTATCCATTCACTCATCGAAGGATATCTAAGTTGTCTCCTGTTTTGAGTGATTATGATTAGAGTTGCTGTAAACATTGTGTGTACTACTTTTTGTGTGAATACAAGTTTTTCTTCTAGGCATATACCCAGAAGTGGGACTGCTGGGTCATATGGTAAGAGTATGTAGAACTCTATATAAGAGACTGCCAAATTGTCTTTTTGAGAGGCTGTATCATTTCACATTCCCAGCAGCAATGTGTAAGAGTACCAGTGACTCCACGTTCTCCTCCTCACTTGCTATTGTGTTTTTATTTTAGCTATTTAGTATGTATGGAGTGCCATCTCACACGGAGTTAATTTGCATTTCCCTAATGGCTAATAACACTGAACATCTTTTTGTGTGTTTGCCATTGGTGTATCCTCTCTGGTGAAGTGTCCATTCAAATCTTTTGCCCATTTCTAAAGCTGGGCTGTTTTCTTATAATTTTGAATTTTGAAAACTCTCTTTTTAAAGTTTATTTATTTTGAGAGACAGAGAGGACATAAAAGCAGGGGAGGGGCATAGAGAGAGGGAGAGAGAGAATCCCAAGCAGGCTCCGCACTGTCAGTGCAGAGTCCGATATAGGGCTCGATCCCACAAACTGTGAGATCATGACCTGAGCCAAAATCAAGAGTCAGATGTTGAACCGACTGAGCCACTCAGGTGCCCCTGAAAATTCTTTATATGTTCTGGATACAAGTTCAGATCTATTATTTCCTCCTAGTCTGTTGATTGTTACCTTTTATTTTCCAGCTTTGTAGAAGTATAACTGAAATTAAAAACTGCACATATTTAAGATGTATAAGTTGAAGATTTCATATGTGTCCATTCTCTTAATATCTTTCATAAAACAAGTTTTTATTTTTATAAAGTCCAACTTACCACTTTTTTTTCTTATGACTTGTGCTCTGGATATCTGAGGACTCTTATCTAACTCTAGGTCATGAAGATTTTTCTGTTTTTTTTCCTTAAAAGTTTTATATTTTACCCTTTTCTTTTTAATGTTTGTTTATTTTTGAGAGAGACACACACACACAGTGCTAGTGGGGGAGGGGCAGAGAGACAGACACACAGAATCAGAAGCAGGTTCCAGGCTCCGAGCTGTCAGCACAGAGCCCAAGGTGGGGCTCAAACCCACGAACCGTGAGATGACCCGAGCCAAAGTCGGACGCTCAACCGACTAAGCCACCCAGGCACCCCTACCCTTTTCTTTTAGATCTGTGATCCACTCTGAGTCAATGTTTGCATAAAATGTGCCATTTATATGGAGGTTCTTTTTTTTTTTTTTTTTTTTGCCAGAAAGGTGTCCAGTCGTTCTAGTACCGTCTGCTTACAAGACTATCATTTCTTCTTGGAATAGCTTTTGCACTTGTTTCAAAAACTAATCAGGCATTTTTGCATGGGTCTATTTACAGGATCTCTATTCTGTTTCGTTGATCTATGCGTCTCTCCCTTCACCAATACTACAGTGTCTTGATCACTGTCTTAGAATAGTAAAGTGTAATTCTTTAAACTTCCTTCTTATTTTCAAAATTGTTCTGGGGCACCTGGGTGGCTCGGTCAGTTGAACATCCAACTCTTGATTTGGGCTCAGGTCATAATCCCAGGGTACTGGGATCGAGCCTCATGTCGGGCTCCACACTCGGCATGGAGCCTGCTTAAGAGTCTTTTCCTCTCCCTCTGCCCCTGTCCCCTACTTGTACTTTCTCTCTCTCTCTCTCAAAAAAAACAAAACAAAACAAAACAAAACAAACAAACAAAACTTCCAAAACTGTTTTTAGTAGTTCTAGCTACTTTGCTTTTTTTAATTTTTTTAACGTTTATTTATTTTTGAGAGAGAGAGAGACAGAGCATGAATGGGGGGAGGGTCAGAGAGAGAGGGAGACACAGAATCGGAAGCAGGCTCCAGGCTCTGAGCCGTCAGCACAGAGCCCGATGTGGGGCTCGAACCCACAGACTGTGAGATCATGACCTGAGCCAAAGTCGGACGCTTAACCGACTGAGCCACCCAGGTGCCCTGCTACTTTGCTTTTTCACATAAAGTTTAGAATCCTCTTGTTTGATGTAGCAAAAAACAAAACAAAACAAAACAAAACAAAAAAAAAAACAACAAAAAAAACCACTACTGGGATTTTGATCAGAATTGCATTAAATCTATAAATCACATTACTGTGGGGGGAGTTCAATCATTATTGTGGTGAATCTTCTACTCCACTAACAGGTGTGTCTCTGCACTTACTTAGGTCTTTAATTTCTTCATTAGTGTTTTATAATTTTCAGCCTACAGATTCCACATATACTTTGTCAAATATATACTTAATCTTTTATTTTTGGAGCTATTATAAATAATATTTTAATAATTTCTATTTCCAACTTTACATTGTTAGTGTATCAAACAGATGATTTTTGGGGTGCCTGGGTGCTTCAGTCGGTGAAGCGTCCGACGTTGGCTCAGGTCCTGATCTCCCAGTTCATGAGTTCGAGCACCGTGTCAGGCTCTCTGCTCTCAGCACAGAGCCCGCTTTGGATCTTCTGTCTCCTTCTCTCTCTCTGCCTCTTCCCTACTTGCACTCTCTCTCTCTCTCTCAAAAGTAAATAAACATTAAAAAAATTTTCTTAATAAAAAAATTATTTTTGTGCATTAACTCTGTATTCTGCAAATGTGCTAAATCATTTATTAGTTTTAGGAGTTATTTTATAGATTCCCTAGGACTTCCTATGCAGAAAATCATGTCACCTGTGAACAGGGGCAGTTTTCTTTCTTTCTTTTCAATCTGTGCCTTTTATTGCTTTTTCTTGCCCTATTTCTGCAAGAAATAGCACTGGTTCTGCACCCAGTGAGTTACTGAATATGAGCTGTAAGAGTGAACATCCTTGCCTTATTCCTGATTTTAGGGGGTAAGTATTCAGACTTTTACCATTAAATATGATATTAACTGTAAGCTTTTATAAAATAGAATATTTAAGAGTTTAAAACAAAAATTCAACTGTCATCCTTGCTTAATTTTTTTCCCCCTCTCTCAGATTTTAAAGGGGTTTCTGGGGGTGCCTGGGTGGCTCACTCAGTTACGTATCCAACTTCAACTCAGGTCATGATCTCATGATGGTTCGTGAGTTTGAACCCCACATCAGGCTCTGTGGTGACAGCGTAGAGCCTGAAGACAGCTTGGGATTCTGTCTCTCCCTCTGTAAAACCTCCCCTGCTCGCCCTTTCTGTCTCTCTCAAAAAACAAATAAGAGGGTCACCCGGGTGGCTCAGTCGGTTAAGCGTCTGACTTTAGCTCAGGTCATGATCTCACAGTTTGTGAGTTCGAGCCCCGCGTCAAGCTCTGTGCTGACAGCTCAGAGCCTGGAGCCTGCTTCAGATTCTGTGTCTCCCTCTCTCTCTGCCCCTCCCCTGCTCACATTCTATCTCAAAAATAAACACCAAAGAAAAATTAAAAATTAAATAACATCAAAAAAATAAAGTGGTTTCTGTCCCAAATTCATCAATTTCAAGGTGTATGGTGAGTATCTAAACAACTTCAAACGTGTCTGTAGCACTATGAATTCAATAAAACTTGACCTATGATTATGTACTAACTTCCCTCAGGAAATAGCTTAGGAACACAAAAGATAAAAGGCAGGGCATTTCTGGTAACTGCCACCTGACATCCATTGTCCCTGCCGTTGACGGCACACCTTGTGTCTCTCAGTCTGTCTTAGGTGCAGCTGAACCTGTAACCAGTTCAGAGTGGGTGAAACGGCGCGGGATAAGGAGTGACCATGCCCCCCGCCAACCAATCACATCCCCTTCATCCCAAGACTGATTGAGGAATGGGTATGTGACCCAATTAGGGCTGCCTGAGGCTCAGGTCTGGGCAAGGGAGTCTTGTTTCAACTACAGGATCAGAAACTTTCTCTCTTCTCCTGGGCAGAGAAGAGGGAAATAGAAACCCTTAGCTGTGCTCACAACTATCTTGCACCAACGGGAGCCTTGCGGGAGGGTGAGAATACAGGTGTGCAGAAACTGTGTGTGAAGACAGAACAGGCCAGGATGGTACTTTTGAACCCCTGTATCCAGCTGTACCTGAAGCCAATTACTATTTCTGAGCTCTTAAATTATCTGAGCCATAAATTCTATGCTTCACCCTCCCCTCCACTCCCTCCCCACCCTCCTGGCTTAAGCATGTTTGACCTGGATTTTCTGTCACTTCCAGTTAGAGGAGTCCTAAATTACAGGTGGGGGAGAAGGTGTCACTGGTATTCTGGGTGTCTCCACCGTCAACCACAGCTGCCCATCTGCATGCAAAAAAAAAGGCTGGTTGATGTGGGGTAAGGCTCTCTGGACATGGAGGCCAAGAGGATGGGCCTGTGGGGCAGGGCAAGGGAGGAGAATGGTAACGCAGCTGTATAGTAACAAACTTACTTCTCGGCCCTCATTCACAGACCTGGTATCTTTTCTTTTTTTTTAAGATAAGTGTGGCCGAAGAAAACCTTTTAGCGCTCAATGCCATATGGCTCTGTGCTGGTTATTCTCTGCTTGCCTCTCAGACTTAACTTCTGTGCTTCCTTGCTCTGCTTCTCATCCCAGGAGGCTGATCTCTACCAAATGCATACTCAGGGTTCCTTGTCCTCTGGTTTTGGCTGAGTTTAGCCAAGGAGAGGCACTAGCTGTCGATCTCAGAGAGAGAGGGAGGTCAGAGTTATTTACTGCCTACCTTGCCATGGCTCTAGCAGTGGCTGAGTTCCTGCGGCCACATGGGTCCTGTCGTGTGGCCCCTCTGCCACAGCCCCAACCCTCACTGGGCTGTGGTTATACTGTCCCCTCCTCTTGCCTGTTCAGGCTTAGAGGAGCAAAGAGCTTTCCACAGGAATTAGCCCTGGGTGTCTTACCCTACTCAACTAAGTGTCCCCCGATTAAGTTCTATTCAGTTGAATACTTCTGAGGGGTGTCTGGGTGGCTCAGTTGGTTAAGCATCCAACTCTTGGTTTCAGTTCAAGGTTATGATCTCGTGGTTCATGAGTTCAAGCCTGCTTGGGACTCTCTCTCCCTATCTCAATCTCATGACCATGAGCCACCCAGGTGCCCCATTTTTTGTGCCCTTTTTTGCAGAGATTCCCCTCTAAGAAAAAACTTTTGTTACTATCTTTGCCTAGTGAACTCCTATTCACCCCTCAAAACCTAGTTAAAATGTTAACTCCTCCAGAAAGCCTTTGCTGGGCTGTCTCCCCAGGAGGAATGAGTCTATTCTTTGGCCCCGCTGAGCTACCTCTGCATCCAGTATCCCCTCTAACAGACCTCAGTCTCGGCCCATCCCCTCATCTGAAGCTCTTGACGCATAACCACTGCAGGCTCACTTCTGTGCTCCCACTGCCCCAGCACCGAGCCTGACCCTCCACAGCTACCTGATCAAACCTGCTGCCTTGAGCAGAACCAGGGATGCATAACTGACGTCCACTGCACGTGCCCAGGAGGCCATTGCATTTTGTACTCTTTACCCAGCAAACCTACTTACAAAACGCAGGAGAAAATAGCAGAGGGGACGCGACTGGCTGGGAGTGACAACTGGGCCACAGGAATGTGGATACAAATTCTGCCACATTGTCCAGGGCCATCCAACCCAGATGGGCATCATAAATATGGCATCTTTAGGAACTCGTGACCTGTAGGATTGTCTTCCTTTGACAATGGCTATGGTAATGCACCCATGTGAAGTGGGGTGCCTGGTTCCTATGCCTCTGGACTTCTCCAAGGTTTTGGGGTCCCAGGAGTCCAAAGAGCCCCTTGGGTTCAAATGAGGATGAGGTCATTGTAGGACCAGCCCACCAGGAATGTAGTCTCTATAGTGAGCATGATTGGCTGAGAGGCCAGTTGTGGGTGAACCTTTCAATCTGGGAACAAGCAGACTCTCTCTCCCTCAAAGATATGTCAGTTGTAAGCTCGGGGTATTTCTGAGACAGACATCCATGACATGACTTATGGGTCCTAAAATCTCCCATTTTCTACCATATCTGATAATCTCATGGATGGTGTCACCTCTTGGCTGGTTTTATGCCATGTCTATGGAAGACCTTCATCCACCTTGTGATTACACTCTATTCTCTCCCCTCTTCGGTACCTGTGCAGATACTTGGCCTCCAAGTCTCTGAAGGAATCGTAAGTTCTCTCACCCGGACTCGTATGGTGTGGAGAGGCCCTGGGATCCTTTGGTTGGGGGACACACCTTTTCCTCAGGTTTAACACTAGATGGCTGGGCACTACCTCTCTATCATAACCAGTTTTACAACTCCTGTAAACACCTTCTCGGCTCATTACACAATCTCAGAAAGCCTGCTCCCCATGAGTAAATGAAATCCAACCGTCTTCCCCACTGCTGGTTTTAGTCATGAGCAACTGGAGAGTAGAGAAAGAGAAGGACCTCTGGCAGAAGGAAGGCAGCCAGCCAGCCTGGATTTTCTAGACTTGCCCCAAGCCTGGAACTTCCAGTTTGAGGAACCTTGCACTCAGAAGGCTCAGTCTAAGTCACTGGGACTCCCCGATGTTCCTCAGCGGTTCCTCACCTCTGCTTGGACAATGTGTCACCTTGAACTTCCGTCTCTAATGATTCCCCCCCATGCTGCCTCGCTGCTGTTTACCTATCTGCCCTAACTTCCATGGAGCTGTTATTCTGAACCATCTTTCCCCACCCCGACAGGGACCACAGAAATACTCACTTTTATTTTCAAGTGAGTTAAGACGCAATTGAAGAATTTTATGGTATTTCTTAATTCAAAATGAAAGCGGTTCCCAGCGTGAAAAGGCTGGGTCAGGAATCTGTCTATAAATACCTTGGATATTTCTCTTAATCTTCACTGGAAGAAAGAAGGCAAAGACAGCCAACTTGTTTGATTATTATTTGTGAAAGGAAAGAACAGTCATGTTTAGAATGTTAAACATGCGAGATAGTCACTAAAAGGAGCCCAGATGCCTTTTCACACAGGATGAGAGCAGGGCCCCAGAAAACACACAAAGATGATACTGTGTCTTCAACAAATAATGCTGCACCCAGGATCCAAATTTCACCTTTTGCACCCCTCCCTTTGACAGTAAGAGACAATAACAAACATTTATAAAGCATTTGACAGGTTTATAAAGTATCACGTATTAGCTTATTTGAGAACAACGGGTGAGACTGACAGTCTAGAAAGACCTATAAATGCATTTAAGATGACCATCTGAGACCCCCCCCCCCCAAAATCAAACATGGGGAGTATCATCTTTTCACAGTAATACTTGAAGGGTTTTGTTTACTTTGGGGATCTCAGAAGATTTTATGTTTGTGAATTTCTTTAGCCCCCTTTCTCCGTATTGCTCTCACGGACAACAGACGGTGCCTATGGGATGGGGGAAGCCCGTCAAGGCGGAGAAAGAGGAAAGCTAAGTAAACAGCCACAGCTGCAAACCCACCTGCTGTGATCCACCAGCCCTTTTCTCCAGAGCCCAGAGCACTGAGCAGCATTCGCAAACGTCTAAGAAAGCTCGGGGCCCAGCCCTACAGTAGGGAACTTGAGCGTTCTAGATCTTAGAGTCACTAAGTCCTGTCTTCTGTGGTTATTCTACTTGAGGTTAAAAAAGCATTCAACCAATTCAATCGTTTCTGCTTACACAACAGTAGATGCAAACTTTTTTCTCCCCCCAAAATAAGCAAGCCGGTTGGAAATTACTGGAAAATACAAATGTTCAGCGCAGGTGGCAAACCAGTTGCAGAGGAGACCTGGGCATGTTTCTCAGGGTGTGTGACTTCTGAACTGGTCACATTGCCATTCATCCCTCCGTGGAACTCAGAAGCTTCTCTATGTGATGAAAGCTCAGGAAATTTTCCAGGTGTAAGAAAGGAATCAATGAAGAGGAAGCAGAAATGGAGCCAACCTCTTACATCTCCTGGTTGACAATTAACTTTTGCCAATAAAAAAAAGTAAAAACCCATCTTCAGACTCTTTAATGACCAAATCTAGTGTTTATCCAAGCAGCTCAAGCTCAAGGTCTACTGGAACAGGCAGCACAGACAGGCTAGTTAATTCCTTATCAAAGAAAATAATCTCCAGACAGGGAGAGAAACGGGCAGAATCTGGACAAGGATGTAAAAAGATGTGTGTGTTGGAAATAAATGCACAAAAAGACAGGAATCGCTAAATAGCACTTTCAAAAAAGCTCTGTCATTCAAGGCTGATTCAGCTTTATGCCACGACCAACTCTGTGAGATCTGATGGATCTTCTGTAATCAGTCCAAAGAACTTCCTGGAGGGGCACCTGGGTGGCTCAGCCAAATTTGGACCAGGTCACGATCTCACGGTTTGGGAGTTCTAGCCCTGCATCAGGCTCTCTGCTGACAGCTTGGAGCCTGGAGCCTGCTTCAGATTCTGTCTCCCTCTCTTTCTCTGCTCCTTCCTTGCTCACATTCTGTCTCTCTCTCAAAAATAAACCTTAAAAAAAAAAAAAGATTAAAAAAAAAAAAAAAAAGAACTCCCTGGAGATCAGGCTGGTTCTGGTGCTGGTTTCCTGAAAAGGTCAGATCTTCTTCAAGGTGAGGAGATGCCCTCCAGTCTGGGAGCTTTGAGGCCATGAGGAGCTCACACAAAAATGGCTTCAACACTGTTAGTGGCCAGGTTTCCTCTTATTCTGGGATCCCCAAACTAGAAGTATATTTGGGGTGACACGTGTGCGATAGGAGTTCCCAAGGGTCTTCACTCAAGAACCCATAAAACTAAGCAGTTGACTAGGGGATCCATGAGAGAGGCTCACCAAGGATTTGCCTCTGCTTTAAAGAAACTCAGTGAAGAAAAGATGTGGGGGCATCTTCTATGAAGTAGGTGCAAAGCTAGATGCTGTCAGGGTGACAGACCCAAATGAGACAGCACTTTCTTCTATCCTCAGGAAACTGAGATAAGAAAGAGAGGTTGTAAAAACACAACAATACATTTCTCACATAGTAGTTGCACACGATACTGAGATTGGACGTAAGACTGGAGATGGGCCTTTGTACTCACATGGTTATCTCTACCTGGGCTTGTGATATTTCCAATCTTCCAGCCCAGGAATCCTACTACACCTGCTCTAGGCCATTCCCAGCCTTCTCCAGAATTCCTTCTCAATTCTGCCTCTTTTCTATTAAGGCCCAAGGCGAGACGTAGCTTTCTTGCAGCATTTACCACCTGGGCTACTGCTGTTGTATCTGCATGCACACTGCCTGACACTCTGGGACAAAACACAGACTTGAACCCCAGTAACATCAACACTTGCTCCATTAAATTGAGCTCCTAATTGATGGCTAAACGAAGAGATCTTCCCAATCATAGACAATGCTTTTCATCTCACATGCCAACTTCCTTTGATTGACAGTGGTTGCCTGGAGGATAGTTTTGGGGCTTCTGGGGCCATAACTGAGCTCCGTGGTAGAGTGCTGTAAGTAAGTAGTTGGTGATGTCTGCCACAGGGCAGAGCTTGGGGGGAGGGGGTGCAAACGCAGTGTGACGTGGGGATATAAATTAAAGGTTACCAGAGCACAGAGGAGGCAGATTAGCTCCAGCTGGGTGGCTAGAGAGGTCTACACAGGAAAAGTGGGAATTAGATGATCTACCTTCAAGGATGGTTAGAATAACAGTAGGTGAAACACATGAGCAAAAGCATTAGAGCAGCCATCATCAGGAAAATACAGATCAAAACCACGATGAGATACCACCTCACACCTGTCAGAATGGTTAAAACAAACAACTCAGGCAACAACAGATGTTGGCAAGGATGCGGAGAAAGAGGATCTCTTTTGCATTGCTGGTGGGAATGCAAACTGGTGCAGCCGCTCTGGAAGACAGTGTGGAGGTTCCTCAAAAAATTAAAAATAGACCTACCCTATGACCCAGCAAGAGCACAGCTAGGAATTTACCCAAGGATACAAAAATACAGTTTCCAAGGGGCACATGCACACCAGTGCTTACAGCACTCTCAACAATAGCCAAATGATGGAAAGAGCCCAAATGCCCACCAACTGATGACTGAATAAAGAAGATGTAGTATATGCACACAATGGAATATTACTCAGCCATCAAAAAGAATGAAATCTTGCCATTTGCATTGACATCGATGAAGCTAGAGAGTATTATGCCAAGTGAAACAAGTCAGGCAGGGAAAGACAAACACCATATGATTTCACTCATATGTGTTATTTAAGAAACAAAACAGATGAACATAGGGGAAGGGAAGGAAAAATAAGATAAAAACAGAGAGGGAGGCAAACCATAAGAGAATCCTAAATAGAGAGAGCAAACTGAGGGTGGCTAGAAGGGAGGTGTGTGTGGGGGATGGGCTAAATGGGGGATGGGCATTAAGGAGGGCACTTGTTGGGATGAGCAGTGGGTGTTGTATGTAGTGAGGAATCACTAAATTCTAGTCGTGAAATCAATATTACACTACATGTTAACTATATACTTTAAATAAAAATTTGAAAAGCAAAAATAAAAAGGCATCAGAGCAGCAAAGTACAACAGACCCAGGGAAAGCAATCAGTAGACAAGCTCAACTAGCATACAAGTTCAAATAGAAGGCTTTGTGGAGGAGAATGGGGGAAAGGCTAACCACTGTAGACTGCCCCAAGTTAAGGCCAGGATAAAGAGGAGACATGAAACAGGCAAGGCATGGAGGAAGAAATGAGACGAAAGGCTCTATTTAGATACTGAACAAGAGTGAAATCTATAAGAATAATTTGAACTACCCATTAGGTGTATCAAGATTTGCTAGGAAGGAAGGAGCCTGCTTAACGGTGAAAGAACCTTAGACTGGGAGTTGGACAGTCCTGGGTGCAAATCCCAGCTTTGACTACGACCTCAGCCACGGGACTTAAAGCTTTTAAGTTTCCTTCTCCTCATCTGTAAAAGGGTAAACTTCCTGCCTCATTGTATCAAGGGTCAAATGAGAAATAAATGTGCATAAAACTCATAGTAACCCTCTGACAAATATTAGCAAATAGCAGGCTTGGTTAACCACAGAGAAGTAACTTTTCAAAGGAGAAAATGTGTCTCCCTCATTGTCTCATAATTTGGGCAATCTTGTATGAAACCCGTAAAGTAGTTAAGGGAATCAGAAGACAACTAAGTCTAGGAAATACCCAGAGAAATTGAGCAAAATCAGTTTATCTTCTAGGAATGGGAAGAGGTTTGGAGACTGGGCTTTCCATGGTTAGATATTTCTGGTGACGATGCATTTTTTTTGTTGTTGACTTCATTCTTTACTGAATTATAAGTAACCTGGTAACTCTCAAGCAACAGAACAGCGGTTGAAAGATAATCTGATTGTATAATCTCACTTAAGCGCTCTTCTCGAAGGGTTTCCTCCTTAGTTGAGTAAGTAGATGAAGTTTTAAAAACCCGAGAGCACTGAACCCAGGTAATCGTCTCAGAACAGTTATAAGAATAAGCACATAGCGTGGATGCTCGCTTATGTCATTTCTGAATGGAAGTTCCAGCCCCAGAGGCCACCACTTTGCATCAACATGCGGACCTCACAGAGTCACATGATGCTCATGTCAGGACCCTTCCTGGACACATGAAGATGTGCCGTCCTATCTGTGGACACAGTTAGGGACCCCTAGACCAAGAAGGGCTGGGGGAACGGAGACCTCAGCCTGGGTGTGGAGGAGCTGGCCCCGGGTCTTGTCCCAGCTGAGCGTATGCCCAGAACTCACACAACCGGGCCCGGGGCCGGGACCGCAACAACCCAGGACACACAGCATGAAGCGTCTGTGGGCTGGGACAAGGTCCATCCATCCCGGAAAGTGCAGGAGCATTCGCTGGAAAGGATATATTCTACCTCTGGTAATGGAACAGGCAGTTGGCAGATGTTTTTCAAACGTAGGGTAGTAACATTTCTGGCAACGAGTGAGTCACCGAAACACTTCCTTTCCATCAACAGAGGTGTTACTGTGGGGTGTACTAATGGCAACAGAGCACTCTTTGTTGTAGTTTGGGCTGTTTCCTTAGCAAGTATAATGAATTGGCTCCTTCTAAATCTATCCACTGAGCTAAACTATAGCTCCAAAGTGAGCTATTGGCTTAACGGTAACTGTCTCCAATATTCTCTGCTATTAGATGTATGTTTAACATTCTCAATAGGGAAGACCACTGAAAACACTTGCTACTTCAACAGACACTGCTGCCGGGGTGTTTAAATGGGCCACTTGATGTCATCGAAAATGAATTCGTTTTCTTCGAGAGTGCTGGAGTCCCCACAGTATACGTGACTCTGGGTCTCCAGCGACACGCACACAGGGGAGATATGCAGGTCCCCGGCGAACACGAGGCCAGTGGGTCGGACTCCCCACGGGACAGTTACACTGAGGCTCGGCTCTGGTAAAGGTAATCACAAGTTCTCGCAAGTAATTAATGTGGAAAGCTTCCTTTCTTCACGAGCAAGTGCTCACGGGAGCACGCATATGCTCTCCGATAGCTGATTCCTAATCCCACTTATTTACACCTTGTCTGACCCATCCAGGGTTTTTAGCCGTCCGAGCTACTGTATTCTGATGCGGCACACGGTAGTTTTCCCCACTGCTTGTCTTTGTGTGAAGTTTCCTTTCTTTTTTTTAAATTTTTTTATGTTTATTTATTTTTGAGACAGAGAGAGGAGGAGGGGCAGAGAGAGAGGGAGACAGAGGATCTGAAGTGGGCTCTGTGCTGACAGCAGAGAGCCCGATGTGGGGCTCGCGCTCGCAAACCATGAGATCATGACCTGAGCTGAAGTCAGACACTCAACCGACCGAGCCACCCAGGCGCCCCTCAAGTTTCCTTTATTTCTTCTGCTTGCTGCTCAAATGTTTGACAGGTGGGTAACTTTGATTCTACAGAACTTTTTTGTACTAAAAAACCCAACATATCTCACGCTAACCAGTATCTAACAAGATACTGAATACAGACAACCTTCTCTTTTCTATTAAACTGAATAGACAGGGGCGCCCGGGTGGCTCACTTGGCTGGGCGGCCGACTTCCGCTGAGTTCATGATCTCGCGGTCCGTGAGTTCGAGCCCCACGTCGGGCTCTGTGCTGACAGCTCAGAGCCTGGAGCCTGTTTCGGATTCTGTGTCTCCCCCTCTCTGACCCTCCCCCATTCATGCTCTGTCTCTTTCTATTTCAAAAATAAATAAACGTTAAAAAGAAAAAAAGAAAAACTGAATAGACAGACATACACACACACAAGCACACACACCATCTTTCCCTTTGCTGGACGTTAGCAATGTACCTTCAAAGTCCTCCCAACAGATAGAATGTGTCTACAACACAAGGTGTGTGGAGTCTCAGGCTTGTGATAACTTTTTAAGATTCATTTTGTAATACCGGGCTCGCATAACTTCGGGTGGGGTTTTGGTCTTATAGACTTGAGGTATACACCATGTAGAGAACCAAAAATCAGAATCTGTTCAGGGAGTCCGAAATTCGTCTTGGTTCTGATTCGGTTTAAAAAATGAAAGCATCAGGCATAGACATTCAAAGCCCAAAATTCTTCTCTTAATTCTTTAATATGTGGAACTCTAGCCAGCTAAAGGGCCTCCTCTCTAAGGTTCTTAACTAAGCAGATGCATGTAAGATATGTATGCATATAGAGCAACAACACAAGTTTATGAGACCTCATATTCCTGAGTAATCTAATGCTGACCTGGAACACCGCCCAGGTAATAGTCCCACATACAACTTACATTATTATTATTATTATTTTTTTTTTACAGTAGCCTCCGTGCCCAATGTGGGGCTTGAACTCAGGACCCTGAGATTAAGAGTTGCATCCTCTACTGATTTAACCAGCTGGGCACCCCCAGTTTACATTATTAAACCCAATTCACAGAGGTTTATATGTGACTCAACATCAAGGTCATTTCCTCCTCCCTTAATGACTTTTCACACCCTGTGCCCTATGGAAGAGGTCCTGTGGCTCCCAGCAATACACTGAGGAATGATGGTATAATCTGAGCTACAGAATCTGAGCTAGAAGGAACCTCAGAGATTTTCTAACCCAAGGTCGAGAAGCATGTGGCACACACGCCCCTACTCTCTGCTCCTAAGCCCTTGGCAGACATCAGTAATCAACTGCAGAACTTCTGTTTCCAATTCTTTCTCAACACTCATATCACACACGGCAGTCTACTATCTATAAAGGGGAGCTGGCACGTGCATGAAATCCTTTCTCCTCTGCCTCATCTGAACCCCTCTTCTTTCTGATAAGAAACAAAGGCCCATGGGGTGCCTGGGTGGCTCAGTCGGTTGGGGGTCCGACTTCGGCTCGGGTCATGATCTCGCGGTCCGTGAGCTCGAGCCCCGCGTCAGGCTCTGGGCTGATGGCTCAGAGCCTGGGAACCTGCTTCCAATTCTGTGTCTCCCTCTCTCTCTGCCCCTCCCCTGTTCACGCTCTGTCTCTCTCTGTCTCAAAAATAAATGTTAAAAAAAAATTAAAAAAGAAAAAAAAAAGAAACAAAGGCCCAGAGAGTTTAAGTATCAGGTACACTTTCTTACATAGCTCTCAAGCGTGAGTTTCATTACTGTCTCATTTCAATTTCCAGTGTCTGTTAGGGGTGGTAGGAGTGACTCTGCCCTCAAGGGGTCTATAATCTAGTGTTTGTTTGTTTTTTAATGTTTATTTTTGAGGGAGAGAGAGTGGGGGAGGGACAGACAGGGGGGTAGACAGAGGATCTGAAACAGGCCCCACACTGACAGCAGCAGGCCTGATGCGGGGCCTGAACTCACAACCGGAGATCATGACCTGAACCACATCTGGATGCTCAAGCAACTGGGCCACCCAGGCGCCCCTATAAACCTAGTTTTGAGGAAGAAAAGATTAACATGCTTGATACATATGTAGACTCAGTGTTAATCTGGGTCACTGATGCAGATCAGAGGATGCTAAAGTGGGCAGAAGAGAAGTTATGGAGGAAATGGGGGTCAAACCAAGTTTGGGACTCATTTATTCACTCCATAAACAAGGACAATGTCTTACTCTCTGGGCCATAAATGGTTCAATAAATCAACAAATGTATTGCATCTACCAGACATTGTCACAGGTGCTATGGGTTCAGGAAGTTCACAGATTAGTGGAGGAGGCAAAAAAAAAAAAAAAAAAAAAAAAAAAAGAGAGAGAGAGAGAGAATATATTCTAACTGCAGAATAATACATACAAGTAGATATTCCTTCTTTTTTTGTTTTTTGTGGTTTTTTTTGTTTTTTATTTGAGAGAGAGAGAGAGAAAGCAGGGGAGGGACAGGGAATCCTAAGCAGGTTCCATGCTGAGCACAGAGCCCAATGCAGGGCTCGATCCCATGACCCTGGGATCACGACGAGCCAAAATCAAGAGCTGGACGCCCAACCGACTGAGCCACCCAGGCACCTCCAGCAGATATTCCTTCTGCACAGGAGGAGAGCACAACAGTTCCTTAACAAGCCTGTGGCACTTCTAGGATTCCCTCTCCTGCTAGAGGTTGCCACTTTCTTCCCCTAGAGGACCAGATTCAGCCATACTCCATCAGGATAACCTGCTGAGCATCTAGAGTTCAGTGTCATTTCTTTTCCACTCCCATTGTTGCTGCGCAGCCCAGGACCCCTCTCTCCCTGCCGGACACGGACATTAATCCCCTGGGTAGTCTGCCCACCTGCAAGGCTACCTTCCCGGGATCCATTCCGCACATCCATCTGCCTCAATGATCTTCTTCAAGCACGGCTCTGATCATGTCTTTGCCAACCTAACCCTCAGACCGTGTCCAAACTCATTGGCGTGGCATTCTAGGTCCTCCAGGGTCTGGCTCTGCCTCCTCAGCAGGCTTGCTCTTTTTGTTGAACGTGTTCCTCCGTCGCACCCTCTGCTACAGTCATGCCGAGCCTCTCTGTTAAAAGGCAGGAGAGGCAGACTTTGCAGTGGGAGGAATAGCCGGGCAGCCTCATGAACAGAGGCATGAGAGTAGGTCCGAGCCCAGAGCAGACACCAGCCCAGCTGATGAGTCCGGCAAGATCCTCTGGAGCACGTGTTCCTCCAAGGGCACAACCCGCCCTTCCCGGAGTCCTGGAGGCGTGTTTCTGCCCCTTCCCAGTCTCAGGGGGAGAGAAGGACAATACAGACCAAAGTGCACGGTGCAGGTTATTTTCCACCTGATACGTCACTCAGCCACACTTCTGATTCCCAGGAGAGCCGGCAAGGACCAGGTATGACAGGGAGACGGGGAGCAAGCCAGAGGTGACCGGGACTAAGTCCTCCACTGTTGAGTCTCAGTTTCCTCACCTGCATGTAGGGATCTTTATAGTTTCCTCATAGCTCTACCTATACCTCTAACTATATCTATGTAAGCCTATATATATAAGCAATACCTACTTTACAGTTGCAATTTTTGCAAAGTCATTGACTGTCTTAATTTTAATTTTTTAAAATCTACATCCAAATTAGTTAGCATATAGTGCAACAATGATTTCAGGAGTAGATTCCTTAATGCCCCTTACCCATTTAGCCCATCCCACCTCCCACAACCCCTCCAGTAACCCTCTGTTTGTTCTCCATATTTAAGAGTCTCTTATGTTTTGTCCCACTCCCTGTTTTTATATTATGTTTGCTTCCCTTCCCTTATGTTCATCTGTTTTGTCTCTTAAAGTCCTCATATGAGTGAAGTCATATGATATTTGTCTTTCTCTGACTAATTTCACTTAGCATAATACCCTCCGGTTCTATCCACACAGTTGCAAATGGCAAGATTTCATTCTTTTTGATTGCCGAGTAATACTCCATTGTGTGTGTGTGTGTGTGTGTGTGTGTATGTATGTATGTATGTGTATATATATATATGTATATGTATATATATACATACATGTATGTATGTATATATACATATATATGTACGTATATATATACATATATATGTATGTATGTACGTATATATATGTGTGTGTGTGTATATATACATATGTATATATACACACACACACACCACATCTTCTTTATCCACTCATCCATTGATGGACATTTGGGCTCTTTCCCTACTTTGGCTATTGTTGATACTGATGCTATAAACATGGGGGTGCATGTGCCCCTTTGAAACAGCTCACCTGTATCTCGTGGATAAATGCCTAGTAGTGCAACTGCTAGGTCGTAGGGTAATTCTATTTCTGTTTTTTTGAGGAACTTCCATACTGTTTTCCAGAGTGGCTGCACCAGCTTGCATTCCCATGTCATTGACTTTTTTCACAAGTATTTCCTAATATTTCATCAGCCATGATGGAAATGAGATTAGAGAGGTATAATAAGTCAAATACACAGTAGGTTAAGCACACTACCCTTCTCAACCAGCTTCTGTTTCCACCCTTGCCTCTGCAGTCTGTGGTCAAAACAGCAGCCAGGGCGAGCTGATTAAAATACAACCAGACCCTGTCACAGCTCTGCTCAAAACCTTTCGATGGCTTCCCAGCTGCCAGTAAAAGTCAAAGTCCTTAGAGGAGCCTACAGTCTCCCAGTGCTCTGTCCCCTCCTAGCCTCCTGCCTCCCCATCTCCCCTCCCTCACTCCACCCCTTGTTCTTTTTCAAACAAGCCAGGATGCTCCCCAGACACCGGAGCACATGTTCCTTCACCTCTTCTTAGTCTGCAGTCAGTTGTTACCTTCACGGGTGGGGGGGGAGGGGTGTCCCTATTTAAAACTGCAACCCCCTCCCAGCTTTATGTTACTGGAGAGTGCTGTCACCATCTAATATACTCCATGTTGTAGTTAACCTATTTATTCTATTTACCTCCCCCGACTTGAATGTAAGTTCCACCAGGAAAGGGGTTTTTATTGTTTTGTTCAGTGCGGTGTGCCCCAGGCCCTAGAACAGTCCCTGTTGAGTGAACAAATGGTTTAAGTGTTCGCTGCTGCAGGTATATTCCAGGCTGAGCTGATTAAAGGCCCAGCAGCGTCAGGCATGGTAGCTACCAGACCAAAAGAGCTTTATCAACGACGATATGCATTCTGGAATATCGCCACACACAAGGCTCTGTGCAGGTGAGGTACAGCCTGAGCAGCAGCCAGCCCTGTCACAGACACACAGAAGCAGGAAGAGAGCATTTACCAGGACTCAACTTAGCATTGCCAAATGTATGCTACCAGAGGCTTAGTGCAGGAGACAAGGAGCAAGGGTATCACTAATAACGTGAAAGAATTGTCCTCCCTTTCAGACAATGGAATCTCAATCTATAAATGATTGCTTCCTGAGCACGCTGAAGAAAATTATTCAGCATGAATCAGCTCGCCAGCTCTGTCATGTAAATAACATCTACTTCCTTTCCTGAAAGTCCGTAAGGTGGAAATCAGGTGTTTCGAATGACTGACATAAAGCACATCCTGGACAGAAAGATCAAGCTCTATGCTGTGAGTGGGGCGAACAATTCATGAGTGCTTTAATCTAAAACATTACACACACGGTCCCTGACTCATGATGATTCCACTTGTGGTTTTTCAACTTTACATCGGTGTGGAAGTGATGCCTCTTCAGCAGAGATCGGACTTCACATTTTGAATTGTGATCTTTTCGTGGGCTAGAGAGATGTGGTACAATCCTCTCTCCCCCGTGGGGGTGGGCAGTGGGAGCCAAGCTGCAGTTCTGACGGCGAGGCCTTCACGGAGATAAACAACCGATACGCTCACGACCATTCTGTACCCCACAACCACTGTTTTTCACTTTCAGTACCGTGTTCAACAAATCACATTATAAAATAGGCTTTGTGTGAGGTGATTTTGCCCAACTGCAGGCTAAGGTAAACGTTGTGAGCACATTTAAGCTAGGCTAGCCTAAGCCACGGTGCTCGCTTGGTAGGTTAGGTATATTAAATGCATTTTTGAATTATGATACTTAATATCTTCAACTTACAATGGGCTTATTTGGGACCTAATCCTATCATAAGTGGAGGAAGATCTGTACATGATATGATCATTATTGGATCACCTGAATCAGAATGCTCTGACCCAGAGTTTTTACACACAGTGATTCTGCCTGGACAGAATTCCCACTTGGAGCACAAAAATTCTACCCTCAGAATTTCTGTCTAAGTGAACTGAGAATCAGGCTATGGGGCACAAAACAAAATGGTTTATCCTTCCCATCTCTTTTTTAAAAAAGTGAATGCTCTTTAATTGCATTTCCCCTCACATCCTAGGTCTTGAAAAACCAGAGGCTTTAAGCTAGTTCATAAAAACTTTCGTCCCTCATTTCAATAATCAAAATATCTTAACGCGTCAGGTCTGCTGAATTACAGCAGGGACCAAACATTTGGATGGCTATAATCAGAAGGGGACATTCTATCAAGGTAGTTAATACATTTAACAGTTTCTTCTTTTTTTAAAAAAATTGTTTTAATGTTTATTTAGTTTTGAGAGAGAGACTGAGTGCAAGTGGGGGAGGGCAAAGAGAGAGACATACACACACACAGATTTTGAAGCAGGCTCTAGGCTCTGAGCTCTCAGCACAAAGCCGGACGCGGGGCTCAAACCCACGAACCGTGAGATCATGACCTGAGCCCAAGTCGGGCACTTAACCGACTGAGCCACCCAGGCACCCCTAACAGTTTCTTCTTCTTAAAAAAGGTCCAGAAAGGAGGCTACATGACCATGCTTGTGATTTTCTGTAACAATTAAGACTCTTTTAAAAATAAACTTACTCTCAGTTTATATGTGGACTCAGCCTCACTGTCGTAAGTTAGCTGGAATTTCTTTCTGGTTAAACTGAGCTAGTGCAGACTACACCAACAGAGGTATGATTCGCACTCAGACCCAGTGCTCTGGAGAAAGAAAAGGAAGATCCCAGGACGGAGGGTGGGGGTGGGGTTCCAGGGATGGGCACACTGGGGGTGGCCCTAGGCTTGGCACTTCTCAGACCAGGAGCAGAAACCCTCTGGATTGCCCTGTGCTGCTCCTGGAGGAGTAAGTCCAGAAAGACTTCAGTGGAGCACTTAAACATTTTATGTGGTGGTTTCCCTTTCTCCAGAAGAGTGTCTGAATCAAGCTCCCGGGGCTCACCCAGATTAAAAACTGTTGGAAAGTGCCCTGATGCCAAAGGCCACATCTGCAAAATGGGCACGTGATCCCTCTTGACACTGAAGATGTATTTATGCAACGGGTTCCGAAGGCCAGGGAACAACTGCTCAAAATCCTTTCCAAACCACCCTCTAGTGAATTGGTACACTGAACAGCGATGTGCAACACTTCTTCACCAGATGATAATCCTACAGCTAAAGAGGCAGGATTATTCCACTCTCCCAAGGAATTGGGAGGGAAATGCCAGCCTTGGGTTATCCAGTAACCATCCTTAAAAAGGGTTTAACAATTAATTCTGGACTCTTATTACCAGGAAAACACACAAGGATATTGCATCTATCTGGATGCATGGAAATCAAATCCCTCTCTCTGTAGTTTCTTATTTAAATGTAGGGGGGCAGTATCCTGCCCCTAAAAACCTTCCCTAAAAACCTCTAAGCCACTTGGCCCTTGGGGGAAACAGAATTAAGCAGGTAAGAAAGACTTGCTTCTCTCCTTCTTTCCTCCCACAAATGGCCTCTGCTAAGGCAATTTCAGGATGTTACTTCTTTACTAGAAATCTGACTTGATTTTGCACAAGGCTCTGGAGGAGCAAATCTGACTCTGAGGTTTCTATAACTTCCACAGGTTTCTGGGGGAGGGGCATCAAGAGTGGGAGGACACAGTGCCAAATATTCTGATATCCAGAAGCATCCCTGGGGAAGAAGCCGCCGTTCCCCCCCCCCCCCCTTCAGCAAACCCAGCTGTTTCCAAACGGAAGATGGGGACTTCCAAGGAATCTCACCTGCTGGGTGTCTGCACCTGTGTGAGCTCAGAGAGGAAAGGAGACTCCATCCCCGATGGGGAGCAGCCCAGAGCCCAAGTTGTAAGACAAATGGGCAGAAATTCATCATCTAAATAGGAACAACTCATACCTCTGAGCAATGGCTCAGACATCAACTCAGTCCAGTTATCTGTCAGGAGTGAATCATTTTAATACTCCCTTGTTTAAAAACAAGCAAATAGGACTTGAAAATTCTTTTCAATAGAAAAGCAATGTGGAGAGCAAGGAGGCTCCGGGAGGCTATTCTGGCTATATCAGGGTGGGAAACGGAGGAATCTGGGCTCTCGGATCGTTCTTCCCCCAACGACCTCCTGGGGGCCATAACCGCACCCCCCTGAGTTCCCGCAAGAATGTGGCCCAGGGTGAGCGGCAACACCCTCTCCCTCCCTCCCCTCGGGGCCCTGGCCATCCCTGAGGTTAAGGTGCCTCCTCCAGTCCCACCGAGAACCGTAATCCACCCTCCAACCCCGTCCCGGCAGCATGGTTCAGGAAAAAATGGGGGGGGAGGCGGGGGGCGCGGAAAGCACAGAGGATTAAAACCATAATAAAGCACGTTTGCTTCCAAACGGGAAGAACCGAGAGCTACTTGCCCCCCTTCCCCATCCAAGCCCCTCGGACCGTTTTGGGTAAAGCGGGCACCCGCGGCTCGGGGAGCCCCCAAACGGGAGTCCCCGAGGAGCTCTGCGGCTCGCACGCGGGGGAGCCCCGGCGCGGCCCCGAGGCCCGGGGGGCGCCTCGCCCGCCACCCTCGCCCCCGTGGGGCCCCGCACGCGGCCCGGGCGCCGGGGGCGCGGGAGGGTGCGCGCGTGCCGCCCACCCGCCCCGCCGCTCACCTAGCACCACGGCGGCCACGGTGGACAGCAGCAGCCAGTTGTTCCTCAGGAAGCGCCTGCAGTCGCATCCCTTCCTCGCCGGCTTCCCCATGGCAGGCGCCCGGGCCGGGAGCCGCCGCCGCGGCGGCCGCTATTGTGCGCGGGGAACCGGCGGAGGCGCGGCGGGGGCGGGACGCGGGCGCGCCGGGGAGCGGGTGCGCGCCGGCTGCTGCGGCCGCCGCTGTCGCTGTCGCTGTCACCGTCGCCGCCACCTGAGCTCGCGCGACGCGCCCGCAGCCCCGGCCACCTCGCCGGCCGTGCGCGTCGGGCGCGCCCGGCTCCTCCTGCCGCCGCCGCGCTCTGCGGCGCGCGGGCCAACCAGCGACGGAGGAGGGAGGAGGGAGGGGCGGCGGGCCGGCGGCGCGTGGGGGCGAGCGCCGCGCGCCCGGGGTCCCGGGGAGCCCGCAGCGCCACGCCCGCCCAGGCTGCACCTGGACTCTCGCTGTCGCCCTCCCTCCCTCCCTCCCTCTCTTTTTCTGTCCTGCCAGACCAGCTTTTCGGATTCACGGTTTCCTCCCCTCCTGGCCCAGAGGGGCGGAGCCACTGTGGTTTGCGCCTCCGCCCGCCCAGCCCCGCCCCCCCAGGTCTCCACGCCGACCCCTGGGCGCCGCGACCCCCTTGACCGGTGGGGAGAGTTGAGGGAAACTGAGGCCCGCAGTGGGGCCCCTCTGCTCCCCGCCGGAGCCAAGGATCTGCCCCCAGCCTGGAGAGCTTGAAGCCCCTAGCGGGAGGGGCGGGGAGGGGTGGGTGCTGGGGGTGAAGTGGGGTGCAGAACAGGACGTGGGGAACCCTCACCTCTACCTGCCCGCGCCCCCCCCTCCAGCTCCCGCCCGTATCATGAACTCTCCTTTCTGAGTAGCCGGCGGTGAGGCACCCATTGGAGTGTCTGTGGACACAGGGCTTGGAGTGGGCCCTCTTACAACTTGACTGGCTCTGTGGCCGCAGAAGGCCCCCGAACTGTGAGCCTCGGCAGAGTGACTAGGTCTGAGCGCCCGGCCGTGCGGTGCTGGGAGACGGTGGGCGGGCCCGTCCCTAAGGCCAAATGCGCTGGAAAGGCCAACAGGGGAGATGGAGAAGCCAGGTAAGTGGTGCCAAATGTCTTCCGCGAGGCTAAGTGAATTTTCGAGTTCTCTTTCCTTCTTCTACCCCATTATTTCACCCTCACTCATACAAACTCTTTTCTCTCCTTTCCCACATCAGCACCTCCGCAGCTCCAGGCTGCCTTCTCGCCAGCTTTCCTAACATAAAGTAAGCCCTGCACATTTTTGTTATTCTGGAGTCTACTCGCTGAATGGGGGGGGGGGGAGCTCCTCGGCTAGGTGATCTGATGACTAAAATCCCACAATTAGAGCTTCATTCCTTTGGCTGAAATCGATGCAAGCATTCTTGAAGAGACACTAATTCAGCTTTATGAGCCACATACACTTTAGTATGAATGACTTTGTCAGCTCCTTTCCAGAAAGTACATTTTGAGAGAAGGAAGGATAGAGGGAGATCAAGGTCATTGTGAGCCTGAGGAGGATCTGAGGAAACGTCAGGAGGGAAACCATCAAGCAAGAGGGGACAGCGATATTCATCCCACAATAAAAAAGCTAGAAATACTCAGATGTCCAACATGAAAGGAACGGCAAATATATTACAGGACTGTCCTGCTGTCGTGCCTTATGCAGCCTCTAGAAAGGAAGTGTATGCAATATGTAATTGCACAAGGTAGCCCAGGTTACAATAATATGAGGGGGAGAAAAGGAAGATTAAATTGTGTATACAATTTGGTCAGAGCTACCTAAAACAAACCTATAAAATACAATCAAGTGCTTAGAAAAAAAGTCTAGGAGGAAATATGCCAAAGTTTTAACGCTGGTCATCGTCGGGTGGGAATAATACCTTGTTCGAATCTTTTTGCTTTCTTTCTGCATTTCCCAAAGCGTCTACCATGAGCACACTCTCGCCCGTTACAGTTGTGGGTAGGGCTGTATTTAAGAGATAAACAGAACCTCAAGAGAGAAAACAGTGGAAGAACCAAAGGTGTTCTTGGACATCACGACTTTTTGAGGTGTATTGAAGAACAACTAGGTTTGAATCCCAGCACTACCACTTACGAGCTGGGGAACTCTGGGCAAGTTGCTTAAGTTTTTTTAGTCTCAGTTTCTACATCTGCAAAATGGAAGCATTAATACTCTGTATCTCGTGGGGGTCTTGTAAGAGTTGAAGACAATGTGTGTGAAAGACTTTAGTGCCTGGTGCACAAGTACCTTCGCTAGTTTTGCTTGGAGCCCACCTGAGCAGGCATCTGTCACTCCCTCTCTTTTGTGGCCTGCCTGTCAGGACCACACCTGAACTGCTTCGGACCCACGAGAATCCTTGCATATTTATAACTAGTCGTTGCCCATTAAAGTGGCAAGGGACTCTCAATCTACATTTTCACACCTAACGCCTATACAGTGCATACTTGCTTTATGATTATTTTTAAATGTGTATTTATTTATTTTGAGAGAAAGAGAGAACATGAGCAGGGGAGGGGCAGAGAGAGAGAGAGAGAGAGAGGGAGAGAGAGAGAAGCCCAAGCAGGCTCCGTGCTCAGCGTGGAGCCCAGTGCACGCAGGGCTCGATCTCACAACCGTGAAATCATGCCCTGAGCTGAAGTCAAGACTCAGACGCTTAACCGACTGAGCCACCCAGGTGCCACATATGCTTATATACATTACGCAGTTTTAAAGTAGTGCAATATTGGGGCGCCTGGGTGGCTCAGTCGGTTAAGGATCCGACTTCGGCTCAGGTCATGATCTCGCGGTCCATGAGTTCGAGCCCCGCGTCGGGCTCTGTGCTGACAGCTCCGAGCCTGGAGCCTGTTTCAGATTCTGTGTCTCCCTTGCTCTCTGCCCCTCCCCTGCTCATGCTCTGTCTCTGCTCTGTCTCTCTCTCAAAAATGAATAAACATTAAAAAAATTTTTTTTTAAATAAGGTAGTTAAGTGTTGAAAGATGAATAAAACCAAAGTATATACACTCATTTTGAAATAATAAAAATCTCCTACATTAAGAATAAAAGTCAAGAATCTCAAAAGTTCAAAGCGGGTAAATTATAAACTGTGTTTATGCTATTGTTCCATGGAAATTCCACTTTAGCTGGCAATAAAAAATAATTAGTAAGCAGACACAATGCACTTAGCATGTACCAGGCACCTTTCCAACCACTTTGCACAGATTAACTCCTTTGATCCTCCCAACAACTGGATGTAGTAGGGACTACTGTTCCCTCATGGGACTGTAGGAAGAGTCACATGAGATACCGTGTGTCGTCATCGACTTTGTTTTACAGCTGAGGAATCCGGGGCAAAAAGAAGGTTAGGTGACTTCCTTCAGTTCTCTCTTTTAGTCAGAGGACAATCAAGGTGGACGAGGCGGTCTGGCGCAAGCTGAATACACCAACTCTGTGCATGACACCATCATCTCTTAGATGAGGAACAAATACAGAATTGTTACAGCGACATCGCTTGAGTTACTTTCTGCAAGATCTTCAGGAATCCATCCGTCCACGTCCAGGAGCCACCAGGCTGTCCTGACGTGTTGTGCTCACATGCAAGCTACCTACATTTTATGGGGCGGTGGTCAAGCTCTTCAGGTCACTCTCCGTTGCTGCTGGTGGCTCCTAATGTGATTTATTTGCCTTCTTTTAGGCAAAGATAAGATCATCACCTGTAGGTATAGGAAGCATCACTTTGGGGAGGGGGGAGATCGGAGACCCTTAAGGCGTAAGTTTTATTTCTTTATTTGCGTTGCCTGTGATAGTCATGGACACAAATAATCTCAAATTGGACAAGAGTTAGGAGGCATTTTTCTTGTAAGTCCTCCCCTCCAGGGGATCTTGACCCACTCAGGTCTTGGAACAAAATCTTCACTCTCCTGGGGTAAGACCTTAAAGCCGCGTAGAAAGAATTGTTCGGATTTTCCCCCTCCAATAGGTATTAACATCTCTCCCCTCCCCCCAGATCCCTTCACCCTGCTGATATAATCCTTTGGCCGTTTCTTAATACATGACATTTTGCCAGTGTGCTTTTTTTTTTTTTTTTAACATTTAAGTAACGCGGGCATTTCCTTTATTGTTATTGTTCCTTTCTTTATTTCTCCCCTTGTTGACTCGTGGACTCTCTTGTTAGTTATTACAGAAAAGAGACTTTGACTTTTCCATACAAGGTTACATCATCAGGTGACAGCACGGACTTATGTATTACTCAGGACGGGAATGAAAAGCATTCAGAGACAAAAAGTAAGGCACCAGCATCTGATCGACTCTAGAAATAGTATGCTGGTTGCATTCTACCATCATAAAACATATGCAGTCGGTTGGTTTGTCCTCATGCTGTGGTAATGGGGAGAAGGAGGTCATGGGGACCAGAGTCTCTTTCAGCATCTACGGCTGTGCGGCCATTCATGACTGATGGATAGTAAGAAGGATGCTGTCAGCATATTCAGATGCCCTTTTTAGCAATCTCTTCCTTATTGAATTCATCTCGCAATTATAAATTAAAAGATAAAAGAACTGTAATTCATTAAATGGTCGCAGTGATTCTCTAAGAAATATTTTATAAAGACGATCTGGCCTGAAGGGACTTATATATTATTTAGATGTCCTTGAGATCCGAATTCAACAGAACTTTTCCCATGGGCTTTATTGCCTACTCTGGCAAACGGAAGAACAATTCTATTTCACTTTAGAATCTATATTTATCTATATCTATATCTATCTCTGTGTCTCTATATCTACATATGAAAAATGTATCTGCTACATAGAAACTGTGTGTCCTTGAACAAGTCATTTAACCTCCCCGAACCTCGATTTCCTCATCTGAAGATAACATTTGAAGTAACAAATACAAATGGCCAATACGTATTTGAAACATGAACAAATTTTCAATCTCATTAGCACTCGAGGAAACGAAAATTTAAGTCAGTATTTGTTTGCCAGCTAAACAAGGGTGTTTTAACAGAAAATATCTTAAAATGTGTAATTTTAATATTATAAATTGGAAACTTAGGGAAAGTTCGCAGAAATGGACAGTGTCCCATGGTGCTGGTACACCTAAAAAATGCTATGACTTTTCTGAGGATAATTAGGCAGTTTGTAACATCTTCCATCAAGAGTGTTTAAATTCTTTAGCTTAATCATTCTACCTCTACAAATTCCCCCCACCCAAAAAAGGGCTGTTCATTCCTGCTCGGTGGGAAACAATCAAACTACGTGATAGTAAAGTGAATTGGCTAAAGATTGGTTAAGTAGGCACAGATACACTTAATATCAATTTGATACCTTAGCAATGGAACACCATTCAGGTATTGAAAAGCATATTTCAGGAAAACAGTGAGTTACGTGGGAAAATGGTAAATATGCAGGTGTTTTGAAATGGCAAAAGTAAGTTGTAAAACTGTGGGCGAGTTGTTTTTTTATAACAAGGCTATAGTCACTTATTATTTGTGTACCTAAAAATATGAAACTTAAAATATGCGTATTTTAATTCCACTTAAATCTGTGTGTGTGTGTGTGTGTGTGTAAGAGTAGTAATATCAATGTTATTAATGTGCGAGCACAGGTTCTTTGCCCTGCTAGGCCAAGGTGTTGCTATGCTTGGGAGATGAGGATTTGTTACAGTAGCAATTTAAAGAAAAAAGTGTGCTAACATTCCATTTCTGCCGGAAGTGTGGGATTACGTAGCTGGAAAGACTGTTATCATGGGAAAGAATGTTTCGTATTCTTTCATCTCCACGTTAAGAATACCAAAACCCCAGCATGGAAGATCCATCTCATAGAATTCTCCTATAGTGTAGGAAATAGAGACATCCTGTTCCCTACAGCAGCTGCCACTCTGTTGCAGCAGGATGAATACATAGGAGCATTAGAAGAAGCTCTCACCCCTTTTTGGTCAAGGATATGGGCGGGGGCAAAGGGAGAGTAAGAGAGGTGCTGGTGCTGTTTTCTCTCTCCAGGCTTTGTCCAAGAAGGGGGTATATGTTAGAGAATACAGGGTGGCAGTTCTGTCCCTAACTGCCCATTAGGGGGCTGCCTCCCAGGCTATCCCTTACCAGTCTGGGGTGCAGCCACATCAACACAAATGTGGGAGGAATGGTAGTCAGGCAGGGAGAGGATCTGAGGCTTCAGTTCCCAGCCACCCTGGGTTCCTGGTGGCTGGGCTGCTGAACTGAGAGCCATGACTGGTCATCACAGTGTAAGGTGACCCACAGAGTCTTGGGCGGGGAGGAGGGGAGGTCCCATGTGAACTGGCCCGATGCAGAGACTCGCTTACTTATTTCTAGCAGCAGCTGAGGAGAGACGGAGGCTGTGGTAAATGTCCCTCAGCTCTAATGATGCCAAGAGAAAGGGCAGAATACGTCTTCCCAACTGCAGATTTCAACCGTGAAGGCCCCCAGGGCAAATTGGAACCAGGGACAATACTCTGGACACCAGGATCCAAATGCATCCACACATTACATTGGGTTGTTAATGTTTTAAAGTCTCTTTTCTACAACAGATTCCCTCCTCCCATCTCATTTGTTTGTCGAAGGGACTAGGGCATTTGTCCTACAAAATTCCCCACATTCTGGATTTGGCTGTTTGCTTCTTCATGGTGGCAAATTCATGTTTCTCTGTGTCCACTGTTTTCCTCTAGGAGAGTGGTTAGATGTAGAGAGTTGATAGTTGGCAATGCTAAAATCGAACGAACAGTGGGTTCTGATGTCAGCCTGATTCATCTGAGATAAATTCACCATCAACCTTTTGAATATAGCTTTGGCATCTGTTAGTGATGGTTGCTTACCATTTTATTTAATTTGTTCTAATTCTATCATTCCTCTGAATACATTTGCTGGAATTCTTCTATAAAAAGAATTTTTACCTCATCGACTACTTGGTTACCCTGAAATAGAGTTTGCACAGAAAAAGCAGGATCTGTGGTTAATTTTTTCCCTTTATTGGTTTTTCTCGATCATGCATTGGTATGCTAGCAGCCTCCAAGGGCAACTGATGATGTTTTGTTTCCTTGTTTTTTTAATCAGTGATATTATGAACACATAGATAGATAGATAGATAGATAGATAGATAGATAGATTTATTTATTTATTTATTTGTAATGTTTGTTTATTTTTGAGAGAGAGAGTGCACGCATGTGCGAGCGGGGAAGAAGCAGAGAGAGGGAGAGAGAGAGAGAGAGAGAGAGAGAGAGAGAGAGAGAGAGAGAGAGAGAGAGAGGAGAGAGAGAATCCCAAGCAGACTCTGTGCTGTTAGGGCAGAGCCTGACACGGGGCTCAGTGTCATGAATTGTGAGATAATGACCTGAGCTGAGATCAAGAGTCAGACGCTTTAACCCCTTGAGCCGCCCAGGCATCCCCAAGAAAACATGGATTTGTGTTTTTGGGTGGATTTATAAGTTTCAGGCGGTTACAGTCATGATTCTTTTCCTTGCTGACACTGTCCCATCGTTGGCTAATGGGAGCCCTTCATTTTGGCTCCCGTGTCTTTAGCAAGAACCTGTGTTCTTATTTTCTGGATCAGCAAAATGTCCCAAGACCTTCTCATACATATCCTGCCCTGGAACTGGAATCAGCCATTTCTCCAAAGGTTCCGGGCTCCTTTTTGTGGAGAATAGAATTTAGAAATTACAGTCTTGGTGATGGGGGTCGCTCATTGCTAGCAGGTTCTCAGTGTTTCTGAGCCTTCTAGTGGACAGCACTCAGGAATACATAGTTCATAGAAAGAGACAAATCATGAGTTCATACTGATATTTCCTATCCAATTTTTTTATTATCATAAACTATTCATAATGAATTAAATGTATGTTCTTAAATTTGCAGTTTTGTGGCTTTAAATGCATTCACACTGTTCTGCAACCATTACCACTGTCCATCTTTCCTAAACTGAATCTCTACCCATTAAATACTAACTCCCCACTCCTTTTTCCTCCAGCTCCTGGCAACCCCCTTTCTACATTCTGTATCTATGGCTGTTTGTGCTCTTGTGACCGGTTTGTTTCACTTAGCGTAACATCCTCAAGGGTCATCTGTGTTGGCATGTGTCCGAATTCTTTCCTTTTTACAGCTGAATGATATTCTGTTGTATTTGTTTATCCATTCATCCACTGATAAACACTTGGGTTGTGAATAATGCTGGTGTGAACGTGGGTGTGTCAATATCTGTTCCAGTCCCCATTTTTTTTTTTAAATTTTTTTAAATGTTTTATTTATTTTTGAGACAGAGAGAGACAGAGCATGAACGGGGGAGGGGCAGAGAGAGAGAGACACACAGAATCGGAAGCAGGCTCCAGGCTCTGAGCCATCAGCCCAGAGCCCGACGCGGGGCTCGAACTCACGGACCGTGAGATCGTGACCTGAGCTGAAGTCGGACGCTTAACCGACTGAGCCACCCAGGCGCCCCTCCAGTCCCCATTTTTGATTCTTTTGTGTCCGTATCAGAAGTGTAATTCTATGTGGTAGTTCTATGTCTCATATTTCGAGGAACTGCCATAGTGTTTCCGATATTGACTGGATCATTTTACGTTCCTGCCAGCAATGTACAAGGGTTCCGGTTTCTCCACATCCTCACCAACACTTGTTAGTTTCTCTCTGTTTGTTTTCATAGTAGCCATCCTAATGTGTGTGAGCCAACTCAAAAGTAACACTACAGAGTTTGGATTAAACTTCTTCAATTTACTCATATCACTTTTTTCACTATTTTGAAAATCTTGGTTCTTAAAGACATTAATTCAAGTGTTGATTTCCTAATCCTATAATGTGCACGTAATAGTAAAATATATACATGTATAAACATTACTTCTAATAATAAGACCACTGAATGCAGCTTAAGATTTCTTCTGGTTCTTTTTGTCCCTAGAACATATCCCGTGAGATATATGCAGCCAAATTACTGTGTGTAATAGTCACTTGAAGAAATTATCTTCCCTGTGTGGTTATGACATCAATTCGATATGCAGTTAGGACCATGGGTTTCCATTTGTTCTGAAATTTTAGGAGTTGTTTTTTTAAAAATCTAATAAATTTTATTTTTTTAAAAAATTGTCTTAAAAATGTTTAACATTTTTATTTATTTTTGAGAGAGACAAAGAGACAGAGCATGAGCAGGGAAGGGGCAGAGAGAGGGAGACACAGAATCCGAAGCAGGCTCCAGACTCCGAGCTGTCAGCACAGAGCCCGACATGAGGCTTGAACCCATGAACCACGAGATCATGACCTGAGCTGAAGCTGGACACTTAACTGACTGAGCCACCCAGGTACCCTCAAAAATCGGATACATTGTAAAGTCTGTAAAACATTTACATAGTTCAGTCAAAACTATAAATCAGCATAATCAGAGAATTCTCATTTTACTGGCGGTCCCCTCTCCCTCTCAACCTATGGAACACTTTGTAGACATCTACTGATACTTGGTTTATCCTTCAGTTGCTTCTTTTTAGAAAACATACACAAATATATATATTTCTATTCTCCTGCCCTTTGTTACACAAAGGTAACATTTTCTAAGCCTCGCTTCCTCTCCATTTATTCTGTTGCCCACTCAATATTATGATACAGAGATCTTGCTCATTCCTTTTTCTGTTCAATAGTCCTTTGTGTAGTTGTTGGTATAAAGAAGTCTTCCTCATTCCTTTGAACTGCTACAGAATACCATACTGTGTGGATATACCCATAGATTTTTAACAGGCTTCCTACTGACAGACCTTTGGTTTGTTTCCAGGATTTTACTATTTTTTTTAACGTTTATTTTTGAGACAGAGAGAGATAGAGCATGAACGGGGGAGGGGCAGAGAGAGAGGGAGACACAGAATCGGAAGCAGGCTCCAGGCTCTGAGCCATCAGCCCAGAGCCCGACACGGGGCTCGAACTCACGGACCGCAAGATCGTGACCTGAGCTGAAGTCGGATGCTTAACTGACTGAGCCACCCAGGCGCCCCCAGGATTTTACTATTACGAACAATATCACAAGGGATAGCATTGACCTCACTCGTAGTATGCTGGCAAGTGTCTCCCAACAAGTTCTCCAGACAAAAAACAAAAGGGAGAGAAAAAGAAAAAAAGAAGCAGCCCTGATTTTTAACACTTGCTGGGTTCCATGGGCAAAGACTTCCATCATGCCAAGTTTTAAGCTACCAACATGAAATCGTGGAATTTGGAGTTAGGAAGAGATGTACAGTGACACCTTATGAAGTATTTCTACCATACACATAGACACATGTAAATAACGTCAAGGGCATGGAAAATGGTAAAAGGCCATAAAAATAATTAGGACATAGTGAGCTTTTGAGTATTTATTGCCTTTGAATAGGGTATTTATTTAGCTTTACATCTATATAGCTTTGTTTTTTAAAATGGAAGTGTTTAACAGCCGACTCACAGATGTTTCTGAAAATTAAACAATTGGCTCTTGGGAGCCAGTACGACCCATCATACCATTAAGTCCACACCTTATTTTAATACCTGAATAGAAAGTTCTATACACCTGAGGTAGAGATCATCTGTTTTACTCTCAGGAGGAGTTCAAAGCCTGGTGCTTGTGTTGGAGCTCCATGGTCATTGGGATCCCATGCTCCTTCTTCCTCTCTGTTCTGCTATCTTAGCCTCATGGTCCAAAGTGACTGCTGGAGTGCCAGCTATCATATGCCAGACAGCAGGAGGAAGGAAGTGAGGAAAAGCAGAGTAGTTACACTGCTCTATTGAGTCCTTTAACTTAAAAAAATTTTTTAAATGTTTATTTTTAAGAGAAAGAGAGAGACAGCAGGTGAGTGGGGGAAGGGCAGAAAGAGAGGCAGACACAGAATCCAAAGCAGACTCCAGGCTCTGAGCTGGCAGCACAGAGCCCGACATGGGGCTTGAACCCGCAAACCATGAGATCACGATCAGAGCCGAAGCCGGACGCTTAACCGATGGAGCCCCGCCAGGCGCCCTGAGTCAGTTACCTTTTAGGATATTCCCAGACGCTCCATCCCGTGCTCTGCTTAGATGTGCCATACGGCGCTTGGCTACCTGGTCATATCTAGCTGTAAGAAAAGCTGGAAAATGGGGACGATTGTGCAGATTGTGGCCTCAAATAAAATCAGGTTTTTCTCTTTTACTAAATTAGAAATAAAAAATGACTATTGGGCAAGCAACTAGCAGTCTGCACCCCTTCCAACTAAATCTCTTAAGCTCAGCCCCTTCAAAAAACTGCATCTTACTATGTTCTGTCTCCATCTCTGCCTATGGATCATTTTGAGTGCAATATCACATGCTTTCTGATATTATCGTTTTGGTGTTTTACGTGTATGTCAGCCTCCCACTTCCTAATCCACTAATGCTTATATACAATTATAAATTCATATAGGGAATGTCTATATTTACATTTCTTTTTTATTTCTCTTACAGCTTAAAAATAATTTTTAAGGTGTAAAATGACGTCAGTGATATTTACAGTTTTATTGGACGAAGTAAAGAAACACTACATATGACCAACTAAAAACTCTAGTGTCTTGCTCTTTTCTATTATTTCTTCCTTCCTCTGGTTAAATATAAAGGGAAGCCAGGGCACCTGGGTGGCTCAGTCGGTTGAGCGTCCAACTTCGGCTCAGATCATGATATCGTGGTTTGTGGGTTCAAGCCCTGCGTCGGGCTCTGTGCTGACAGCTCAGAGCCTGGAGCCTGCTTCGGATTCTGTGTCTCCCTCTCTCTCTGCCCCTCCCCTGCTCATGCTCTGTCTCTCTCTGTCTCAAAAATAAATAAAACATTAAAAAATTTTTTTTTAAATATAAAGGGAAGCCTAGGGAAGATGGAATGTAAAAATTTTATCCTGGCTGGGGGAAATGCCACATACACATTACTGGTATCTTTCAGGACCTGGAGTTGGAGACATCGACTTGTATTGGGTCCGACTTCCTCTGTGCTGGGCATATCACGAGAATGACTCTTTACATACCTATTATCCTACCTACTATTAACATATATTTTCTGTCTTTGAACTTTGCAATTATAAAATCACACCTCACACTTTACTGGGTCTGGCTTCTTTCAATCCACATTACATTTGTGAAATTCATCCGTGCTGTTTTGGACAGCAATAGTGTTCTTTGTATGATTGTGCCACAATTATTTACCCATTATATTGTGGACAGGCATTTGGGTTGTTTCCAGCTTTTGACCATTATAAATAATGCTGCTTGGCACATTGTGGTACCTGTGTTTGGTACAATATGTATGTGTTTGGTCATAGAGTATGCATGTTCAGCTTTCTTAGATATTTCCAGGTGGTTTCCAATGTGTCTGTACCAAACTATACTCTCATCCGCACTGTGTGAGAGATGAGTTGTTCTCTATCTTTACCAATACTTGATGTTCATAGGGAATTCTGTGGTATTCCACCTAGACCTTTCTTTGGGACCAAAGTGCTCATTCGCTTAACTGTTGGTGATGGTGGTGGTGCATCTGTGAATTTCCCTTAGGCAAAGAGTGTTTCCACATCCAAGGTCACGCACCTTCCTCCGGGAGTAGCACGTACAATTATCTGTGGTGTTTGTGATGGTGCTGTGGTGATGGTGATGGGGTAGAGGCAATTTCCAAGGGCCATCCCAACTTGAAAGTTTCTTGCAAGATTAACTAAGGGCTGTACTGCAGGATTCTCCCCTCTGTCCAATCCTACTTCCCTCACAATTTATAGATATTTTCAAGAGCAGTCCCTAGTAAACCTCCTTGCATACAAATTTGAAAGGGCCAGAATATGTTTCCCTGGGAAACTGATCTATGACAGTATTGTCAGATTTTTAAAAATGTTAATCTTGGCCACTCTGGTGAGCATGTAATTGTGGCTTTGCTGTCCATTTCTCCAGTGGCTAATGAGAATCATCACCTTTTCATATCATTAGTGGGCATTTGGATATCTCCTCTTTCTTGAAGTGTCTGTTCAAGTCTTCACTCACTCTTCCTCCAGGTGGTCCATTGTATTCTTTTGTTGATATGAGCCGTTTGCTGGATAGATGTGTATCAAGCCTCTTTTCTGACCATGGCTTGCCTTTTTACTCTCTTAATGATTTCGTCTGCTTTCCTGAATTTTAAAATGTTAACATAATCCAGTTGAACAAAATTGTGAAATTTGGTGAATATGCATTTTGTTTAAGAAATCCTTGTGCACCCCAATAGCATGAAGATATTACATGTTCTGTTTTTAAAGCTTTATTGTCTTCTCTCGTTTGATCTAAAATCTTCCTGGAATTCATTACTTTGAATGGTGTGGGGCAGAGGTCAAGATCCATTTTTCTGTATATGGATATCCAGTTAATCCAGCAGCATTTATTGAAAACATCATCCTTTGTCCATGGCATGTCAGTGTCACTTTTGTATCTGTGTATGTGAGGATCTGTTTCTGGACTCTCTCTTTTTTATTTTTTTATTTTTTTTAATGTTTATTTTTGGGAGAGAGCGAGAGCAACAGAGGGTGAGCCAGGGAGGGGCAGAGAGAAAGGGAGACACAGAATCTGAACCAGGCTCCAGGCTCTGAGCTGTCAGCACAGAGCCCGATGTGGGGCTTGAATTCATGAACCGTGAGATCATGACCTGACCCAAAGTCGGACGCTTAACTGACTGAGCCACCCAGGCACCCCTGGACTCTCTATTTTGTTCCATGTATCTATTTGTCTATCTTTCCACCAATCCCCACTCTGTCCAAATTATTGTAGCTTTATCATCAGCTTGGATATTTGATATACTCTACTTCTCTTTCTTACTATTTCTCTTTAAGAAATGAAAGAGAATGATCCTACCTATTAATGATCCTTTGGATTTTCATATAAAGTTTAGATAGCTTGTGAATATGCACAGAAAAACTTTCCGGGATTTTTTTTGTAGATCAATTTTAGGGAGATTTGGCATCATTAAAATATACCAAGTTTATGGATTTTCAGTCTTTAATTACATGACCTTGGTATGTTCCTTAATTTGTTTGGGTCTTCCTTAGTTTTTAAAAGTTAGTGGAGTTTTTTGTGTAGAAGTCTTGTACATCTTTTACTAGGTTTTTCATATTGTAAATGATGTCTTTAATTTTTTTAAATTTTCTAATTGGTTGTTAATGATATCTAGAAAACACAATTGATTTTTGCTGTACTAATCTTCTTTCCAGCAGTCTTGCTAAATTCATTTATTCATTCTACTAAGTGTGTATTATTTTTTATTTTCTAGATACACAAATATGTTATTTGTAAATAATGACAATTTTGGGCCTTTTTAAAATCCCTTCTGTTCCATTTCTTTTCTTGTCTGGTTAAAACATTGAGTAGATGTGGTGACCATAGACATTCATGTCTTCTTCCCAGTCTTAGGAGGAAAGCTTTAAATATTTTACCTTAAATAAGATGTGAACTCCTCCTTATCAGATTATGAGAGCTCCTTCTAGTTAGCTAAGAGTTTTCTTAATAAATGGGTGCTGAGGGGCGCCTGGGTGCCTCAGTCGGTTGGGCGTCCGACTTCGGCTCAGGTCATGATCTTGCTGTCCGTGAGTTTGAGCCCCGCATCGGGCTCTGTGCTGACAGCTCAGAGCCTGGAGTCTGTTTCAGATTCTGTGTCTCCCTCTCTCTTGGACCCTCCTCCATTCATACTCTGTCTCTCTCTGTCTCAAAAATAAATAAATGTTAAAAAAATAAAAATAAGAAATAAATGGGTGCTGAATTATATCAACTGTGCTTTTTTTGCATCTATAGTGATAATTATATGATTTTCCCTCTTTTTCTGTCAATGTGGTGAAGTATGGTAATTATAATTGAATGTTAAACACTTGTAATCCTGGAATAAGCCCAACTTGGTCATGATGTATTATACTTCTTATGTTTTTTTTTCTGGATTAAATTTGTTAACTTTAAAAATGAATTTTGCTTCTAGGTTCATGAGCCATATACTAGCATATTACTTTATTGTCCTACAATGCCCTTGTCAGATTAGGCTATAAAGATTTTGCAGGCTTTAGGACTTAGTTAAAAATTTGCATTGGTTTTCTTTCTCTGGAAGAATTTGTATGATATTTGTTCTTTTTTCTTTTTAAATGTTTGGAAGAATTCACTAGATAACCTTTTGTTTATTTTCTAGCTGAATTCCACTGAATTCATAAAACGTTCTGAATTATTTTGATATTTGAAAATTTTTAATGCATATTTTATGGCTTACCATATAGGCAATTTTGATAAGTGTTCCCTATGCCTTGAAAATAATAAGTATTCTGCCATTGTTTGGTTCTGTGTTTTGTATATGTTAACTATAGGAAGTTTCTTAATCAGGTTATCTAGATCTTCTATATATTTACAGATTTTTTTCTTGTTTATTCTTTTTTTAATTTTTTTATTTTTCATTTTTTTTCAATATATGAAGTTTATTGTCAAATTGGTTTCCATACAACACCCAGTGCTCATCCCAAAAGGTCTTGTTTATTCTTTAAGTTACTAAGAGATGAAGTTAAAATCTATTGTAACTGTGGATTTGTCTATTTCTTCTTTTAGTGCTGTCAGGTTTTCCTCTATGTATTTCTGAACTGTGTTATTAGATGCATACAATTTTAGAATAGATAATTTTGTGTTGTATTGACACTTTTATTTTTATGAAAAACCATTCTTAATCCATAGTAATGCTTATTATCTAAAAGTCTTCTTTTTTTTCTAATACTAGTATAGTCATGCCACCTTTATTTTAATTCATGTTTTCATGATATATACTTTACTGTAATACTTTTTTTTTTGAGAGAAGCACATCTCATTTACAAATCATCCCCTGCCATAACTGCTATAAGTGACCAATCCAGACTGCCCACTGCTAGTTGAGCTCCACGTGGAATATTGAGGTATTTCCTGGGTTTTGTGGTATCTGGTAGATCCACGGTCACTGAGCAGATAAGCACTGTGGAGGGACTACTATGAGCCTGTGTACAGTTTGGCTTTAGGCTGATTCCTGGGAAGCTGGGTGAGGTGCTGGTGGAACTTCTTCTCAGTGACATGAGTCTACAACTTACTTTCCACAGCTTCCAGTGAGAGACAGTGGTGTGTCCATCTGTCATCTGATATTGGTGAGTTTCTTATTTGTATTCAGATTTGTTCAATCTGTTAGAAGTCAACTTTATGTAAGACATGATTTTAGAGCAGCTCACAGAAAAACTGGCTGCACAGATTTAGGAATCATTCTGGAGAGTTGACAAGTTTAGCATTGTTAAAAGGAGTTTACAGAGATTGAGAAATTATTAGAGGATGCAGGTTATAAAATCATTATATATACTCAGCCTTACAGACTTACAGAAAGGTGAAGGGGACACTTTTATTTTATGAAATATCACTCTTTATCTTTAGTAATGCTTTCTGTATAAAAGTCTTCTTTTCTAATATATGGGTAGTTATACTACCTTTGTTTTAATTAGTGTCTTCATGATATATAATTTTCCATATGTTTAAAACTTCTGTGTCCTTATTGTTTAAAGTGTCTTTTTGAAAGTAGGAAACAGTTGGCTTTGATTTCATTTTCACTTTGAAAATCTTGGTTCTTACATTGAGTAATTTATTTCTGCTTAATTCAGTTGCTGATATATTTTGAATTCTATCAACTTAATATTTGTCTTACCTGTTTTATGCTCCTTTTTCTTCTTTTATTACTTGCTTTTATTTTACTACTTACTTTGTTACTTTTTGGCTTAAATTTTTTTTTTTATCATTCCAGTCAACTTGTTCTTTATACTTTCTTTATTTCTGGAAATTATTGCTACACTTATTTTTTAATTGCTAGTACCTAATATAAATTGACGCTTCCACATAACGGCAGGAACTTGGAACATATAACCTCTACCTTTGATGTTTATGTTGTTACGCATTTTAACTTGATACAAATACAAGACAGAATTAGTAGTAATAACATTGGTGTTTTATTCATACAGTCAACATTCATTTAGGTTTACTTACATGTTTCCCTTTTCTGGTGCTCTTAATCCCTTCCTAAATTCTGTATGTCTGTTTGGGATCATTTTTCTTTTTCCTGAAGAATTCCCTTTAATAGTTCTTATAAGGTTGGTCTATGGCAATGAATTACCTTTTTTTTTTTTTTTTTTTTTTTTTTTTGGTCTGGAAATGTCTTTGTTTCACTTAGACTTTCAAAGAATTAATTTGTTCTCGTCTCAGCCCCTACCATGGCCCAGTGCAAACACTTCATGCCCACACACCAGCTCTGGCCCACCCGGACCTTGGAAGTGTGTTCCTTGCTTGTCTGATGCCTGTGGACCAGTTACTACTTGGGCCACCCAGAGAACCTTTTCATCATCCCATAGTCTGTAACCATATCTTTTCCAGTTAGGTCTGCATCCCAGCCTTGGGATGAAGGCTCTCTTCTAAGCTTGTTTTTCCTTGGGTACTTTTCCTCAGGGTTAGTGCGTTCTGTAGCATTGTCTTTATGTCTCTGTAGTTACTCCTTTGTTGAAATCAGTAGCTCTTTCTATCAAACTTTCTCCCTTTTAGTTACTATGTGATTTCTCTCTACTGATTGGGTCTTGAGCACTCTGGACTCTGAATGGGACTTAAATGATACACCAACCTGCATCCCCAAGATCATTGATCATGATCCATTGTCAATATAGGGTATATATTATCCAATATATTAGATATAAATTATTGGATTAAATTTGCTAATGTTTTGTTAAACTTTACAGAATTCTATAGAATTAGAATTCTATAGAATTCTATAATTCTGTAGAATTCTAATTCTATAGAATTATAGAATTCTATAATTCTATTTGGTTTTAATGTATTTGTCAGGTTTTGGAATCAGAAAACTGGCCTTCTAAAATGATTTGGTGTTTCTTCTTTGTCTATTTTCTGAAAAAGTATGTGTAGGTTTGGTGTTATTTCTTCCTTAGATGTTGGATGGAATTCACCAGTGAAGTGCTCTGGGCCTGGAGTTTCTTTTGGAAGTTGTTAACAGTGAGTTAAGTTTCTTTAGTTGATACTAGGCTGTTCAAGTTTTCTATTTTTTGTTGTGTCAGTTTTTGATAATCTGTATCTTTCTATGAATGTTTCCATCTCATCTAAGTAGTCAAAATTTATTGGCATAAAGTTGTTAGCAATATACCCTTCTATCCTTAGTGTATTTCAGGTCTAAAATGATGTCTTCTCTTTCAGTCCTGATATTGGTGACCTGTATCTTCTCTTCATATTTTTCTTCATCACTTTGGGTAGGAACTTGTGAATTTTAGCATCATATCCCCCCCCTCCTGCCCCGCCATAGAACAAGCTTTTGGGTTCATTGATTTTCTGCATTGTTTTTCTGTTGGGTAGGCCTCATTTTTCAGATTCCCTCACCTCTGTCATCTTGAACTCAAATCCTAGCTGTTAAGGCAATTTTCTAATGATGTCAAATAGATTTAATGCCTTCAAATAGATTTCGTCTTTGTATTTTTTCCGGCTTTTCAAGTTGTTCTCAGCAGGAGCACATGTTACTTCATTACAGCCAGAAGCAGAAATCTGAGAAGAATAATTTTGGGTGGCTGATATTGCCAGAAGAGTACTGATATGCAGATAGGATTCCTGCATTGAAAGCTTTTCTCTGTTGCTTACTAATACTGCAAATAATGATCTTGGGCAATTCAACTTGATTAAGCATAAGTTTCCTTGTCTATAAAATGGAGATGACAATAAAATCTTTCATCAAAATGTTTCTATAAGTATTAAATAAAGTAATTCAAAGTAAAACTGTTTGTATAAATTATGACAAAATTCATAAATATACTGTGGCTCATTCTTAATTTATACAACTGTGGATGCCTTGAAGGCAGGGCCTGAATCTTTTTGATCATGATTCCTTAACACGTAGCATAATTCCTGGTGTTTATTAAACATTATTGGCGTTTAATAAACATTTGTTGAGCTCAACCAAAGCTATTTTACGTTAATGGTTACAGTTCTCACATGCTGACTCAGAGTAAATGCATACTGTATGTCCATAGTTCCTGGCAACATCTGAATTAATCCAGATCATGCTGAATTGCCATTTATTACCATTATTTATTCTATAAATGTATACAATGCTATATGTAAATTTTCTGTATTCATCTTATAGGATTATCCTCTTTCTGGTCACAAACCAAAAAATGCACGAAAGATCTGTAAATGGTGGGAAATCCCCAAGGATTGTCTTATAGGAGGAAGTGGTGGAAAAATGCCCTGATTCTGGTAACGCTGTGGGTTGAATATGCAGGTAGAAACAGAGGTTCCTAAGAGATGTGTCACTGAAGCTTGTGAGCTCTAACCTGATGGCCACATCCTTTTACAGTTTCTGCAAATGCGTCTGTCTGTTCAGAGGAGTTAACTACCTATACTACCTACAAGTGACAGGTTTATGTTTTATCTTAACACCGTGTATGTTAACCCCACATGCATGCGTATCTCTCTCATCAGTTTTGTTTCATTTTTAAAATTGTTATTTGTTTATTTTTTAAGGTTTATTTATTTTGAGAGAGAGAGAGCGCCAAGTGGGAGAAGGGCAGAGAGAGGGAGAGAGAGAATCCCAGGAAGGCTCACAGAGCTTGATGTGGGGCTTGAACTCACAAACCATGAGATCATGACTTGAGCTGAAGTTGGACGCTTAACTGCTGAGCCTCCGAGGCATTCCTTTCTCATTGGTTTTAAATTCAAGTGTGAAGTTCATCAAATTAGATTAGTGTTCTCCCAGCTTCAGGATTATGCATACCACTTTCATAATTCTTTTCCACATCGAAGTACCACTTACACTATTTACCTAAGGTGTTCTTTGAACTCATTTTCTTTTTTCTAAATGAATATATTTTAAAAGAAACTTAATATTACGATTACAAATTGAAAATCAATACTGCTTTCCAAGATCTTGGTAAAAAACGAAAAAATAGTGACAACAAAACAATTTTATTAAATGCTACAAGGAGACCATTGCCTATTGGAGACTCTGAGCCCTAGGCCTCCTCTCTTGATTAAAATAACCAATAGTTAGAGGGCTGTTAAGGGCTACCTCAGCTGAGTTGTTATCTTTGATAAAATAAAAACCTGAAAAGTAATTGAAAAATGACTGATTTCTTCACTATGTGATTCCATTTCATTTAATGATTTGCAAGCCAGTAGGCAGCACCTGAAGGCATTTTGTGTCCCACACTTGGAGATACACTGAGTTAGATCATCTGCAAGGTGTCCTTCAGCTTTCAATATCTATGGTGTTTCAAATGTTTTCTCTTCTAAGCATTGGTGTATTATCTCCCTCAGTTCTCATTCATGCAGACTCTCCCTGACTTACACCTCATGTACAAAGGATTCCTTTCTACCAACGACTACCCCTATTCTTCTTACTGTTGAGAGTCACTGTGAAAAAAACTTGAAAATTTTATGTAAGAAATAGCAAAAGGGGTGAGAATCAGGAAGTGATTGGAAGAAGGTGACTCAGAAGTCATCTTGCCTCCTTGACCTAGTATAATTTCATCTATTTTTCCAAACATTTTCTTTTCGTTTTCTTGTGCTTCCCCCTCTGAAGTTGATGAGTTCAAATATGTATATTCTCTAAAAACAACAGATGTCTCCAGGAGGATTAAGAGGCCATTAGTCGTCCACACTTGAGTATAAAGTAATCCGATCAGTTTATTTCCTTCATACCTGAGATTACCTATAATGAAAAGGGAGGGAATGAAGTAATTTTGATGACTAGTTTATTTTGGGAGTCGAGGGGAGCATAGAAGGAAAGAAGGTTGGCTAAGAAGGCATGTAGAGGTAGAAGGGAAGTAAAGAAAGATCAGAGCATCTCAAAGGAAAGTTGAGCATAGTTAACATTTTTCTCTCCTTCTCCTCCTTACTCTGTCACCTTAATTTCTGTTTTAGAGACCCATAGGTCAGATTTGTATAGAATATTATACAGTTGAGCTACTTCTTAGATCAAGTCAACCTCTAAAGGCCGAGAAAGATTTCCCTTCCTTCACCCCGACCCCTGGGCCGCCCATGAGTAAAATTGCCCGTAAGGGAAGATTTCTCTTCTCTTGTGTTTTTGATGACACACATTTGGTAACCTGAGAACTGTATACACAGTGCTGCACAGACAGTGGGTAATTAAGAAATGTCATTACTTCCGTCTACCTTTGTAAATCTGCAGTGGTACTGAAAATGTCACGAAGACTATTAGTGTGAAGGTGCATTTTCCCAAGAAAACCGTTCAATTTTACGTATTATGTTCCTGTGCTTCTCAGGTCCTGTGTTAGGTGTCCCATCACTTTAAATGCTTATTTATTTAGTTTTGAGAGAGAGAGAGAGAGAGGGAGGAGAGAGAGCACACATGTGTGCACACATGAACGGGGGAGGGGCAGAGAGAGAGGAGAGGGGCTCCATGCTGTCTGCCCAGAGCCCAACATGGGGCTTGATCCCACGAATCATGAGATCATGACCTGAGCCGAAATCAAGAGTCGGATGCTTAACCAACTGAGCCACCCAGGTATCCCCAGGGGGTCCCATTGCTTTAAGTGATGATTTCCAAGCAGGTTCTAGGGCTGTGCTTTTCAAACTATCTGTGGTGAAGGACCAGGATTATATGTATGTATGTGTCTATGTATGTGTGTGTGTGTGTGTGTGTGTGTATGTATGTATTACTCATCTCTGACACGTGGCGGACCAATCCTAGTATGCCACATGTGACTCACCACACTAGTCTGGCAGCACGCACACACACTCTTCTGTTACCTTGTTTAACAAGACAATTCGACCAGTCCTGAGCTTGGATGTCCTGGCAATGTCAAATTTCTGTAAGAGCTTCTAAGCACTTACTCCAAATTTCTGGGCTTGTCTCACTAAAGACCGATGAAAAAAAGTTTACAGCCCACACTTTGAGTAGACAAGTCTAATAATAAGTATTCTCTGAGTGTTCCTTTTATAAAATAACAGAGCCCCTCTAGCTCTGCGGAGTCCTTTGACTAATCTGCAATAAATGCAGTCTGATGGTGTGGTTCATAGACAAAAGTAACCTGGGAATTATTGGTTTGTGACACGAATTTTCCGACTCACTTGGAATACTCTGTTGTCATTTCCATTCTTTTGAACTCTACCAGAAAATTAAGAGCCCAGAAAATTTAGAGATCTTATTATGCAATTCAAAAATAATTATTATAATGTTTTAATATTTAAAATTTATTTTAATTAATTTATTTATGTGAGAGAGAGAGAGCGCGCGCACACGTAGGCAGAAGAGAGGGAGAGAGAGAAGTGTAAGCAGGCTCCATGCCCATCTCGGGAGTCTATCTCACAACCTGAGCTGAAAGCAAGAGTTGGACGCTTAACCAACTGAGCCACCCAGACACCTCATAATATTTATAGTATATAAACATAATATATCAAATAATTTAGCACTTTCTGTCAGTTTGAGTTATGCTGCAATAACAAATGATCTCCGGAAACTCAGAGCTTTATACCAATGAACATTGATTTCTTGCTCACGCTATGTGTCCATCATGGGCAGGTTCAGCTTGGCTCCGATTTATTAACTTTAGGACCCACGCTGACAAAGTAGTTCAGATTGTGTCATATCTGATCTTGTCAGGAGAAGAGAAGGTGGAGGCTGCGTGATGGTTCTTAGAGCCCTACCCAAAGGTGGACGCATTACTTTCTTTGATATTTCAATGGCCAAGTTAAGTCATACAACCAAACCTGAATCAGTGAGTCAGGAATGGATAACCTCCCAGAGGGAGGGGTCTGGAAGGAGGAGCGACAAAGAATTCAAACACTAATAACTCCTATGACCGACACTCTCTGTTAAGATTTGAGTAAGGGGTGGGGGAAGAGGAGAGAGGCATTTCAAAGTGTAAGGAATCTATTCCATAAATGAAAAGATAAAATTACTTGTACTAATTTCGATGCCAATTTGCAAACATTTTACTGTCTTTTTCCCTCTGGCTTTACTGAGATGTAGTTAACATATCACACTGTGTAACTTTAAGGTGTATAACGTGATGATTTCACATATGTATGTAATGCAAAATGATTACCACAATAAGATTAGTTAACACAGCCATTACCTTACATAGTTCTGATTTGTTTGTGTCTGGTGAGAGCTTTTAAGATCTACTCTCCGAGCAACTTTCAAATACATGATATCATATCGTTAACTGTAGTCCCCATGGTGTACATTACATCCCCAGAACATGTTTATCTTAAAACTGGAAGTCTGTACCCTTTGACCACCTTCACCCACTTCCCCCATCCTCCCAGCAACCACCTATATGCATCTGCTGTTTCTAGGAGTTCAGTTTTGTTTTCTTTTAGATTCCACATATAAATGAGGTCATATAGTATTTGCTTTTCTCTGTCTGACTTATTTTACTTAGCATAATGCCCTCAAGGTTCATCCATGTTGTTACAAATGGCAGGATTTCCTTCACTTTTTCTTTATTTGTTCATTTGTCAGTAGAAACTTAGATTTTTTCCATGTCTGGGCTATTGTGAACAATGCTGCAAGGAACATGGGGGTACCATTATCTCGTTCAGATAGTGATTTCTTCTTCAGGTATTACCCAGAAGAGGAATTGCTGGGTTATAGGGTAGTTCTAGTTTTAATTTTTTGAAGAACCTCTCTACTGTTGTCCAGAGTAGGGCTGTGCCAAATTACATTTTCTTTCTTTCTCTTTAAGTTTATCCATTTATTTTGAGAGAGAGAGAGAGAGAGAGAGAGAGAGAGCGTGCGCACATGCACACACAAGCTGGGGAGGGGCAGAGAGAGAGAGAGAGGGAGAGAGAGAATCCCAAGCAGGCTCCTTGCTGTCAGCACAGAGCCCAACGTGGAGGCTCAATCTCACAAACTGAGATTATGACCTGAGCTGAAATCAAGAGTTGGACATTCAACCGACTGAGCCACCCCAGTGCCCCACAAATTACATTTTCACTAACAGTGCACAGGGTTCTCTTTTCTCCACATCCTCACCAACATTTGTCAACTCTTGTCTTTTAGATAATAATCATTCAAACAGGTGTGAGGTTATATATCATTGTGGTTTTTATTTCCCTGATGATTCATGATATTGAGTTTTTCATGCACCTGTTGGCCATTTGAGTATCTTCTTTGGAAAAATGTCTATTCAGGGTCTTTGCCCATTGTAAATGGATCATTTGGATTCTTTGTGTGTGTGTTTTTTTGTTTTATTTTGTTTTGTTTTTTTGCTGTTGAGTTGTATGAGTTTTTTTTTTTTTTTCATTTATTTTTCTCTAGTCTTTATTATTTCCTTCTACGGTTTTAGGTTTTGTTTGTTCTTCTTTTTCTAGCTCCTTTAGATGTAAAGTCAGGTTGTTTATTTGAGATTTTTCTTTCTTCTTGAGGTAGGCCTGTATTGCTATACAGCTTTTGCTGCATCCCAAAGATTTTTGGACTGTTGTGTTTTCACTTTCATTTGTCTCCATGTATTTTTTTTTTAAAGAGACAGCCTTTATTGTAAGCATTTTTATACTGAAGAATTCAAAATGTGGTAAAGTTTTCTGGAATTTGCTGATTTGTATTTAAAAGGAACTGTTGACAAAAATTCACTGGAAATCATCTGAACAAGTGAGAAAATACAGTTGATACTACTGGAACAGAAAAATAATTCCAGGACATATGGCTTATCCAACACAATACCTTAGATGCTGTCACTGATATGAAAACTGTTTCTTCCTCTTCTAAATACACAGTAGTATAATTGTCAATATTCAATCACTTCTGTTCTTTCCTGAATATATAAAAATTAAAATACCAATTAAAAACTAATATATCTTCTTTTCAAATGTTTCTTACAGATACAATTTCATTATTTTCATTCAATAGTGGTGTGGTGTAAGAGATTTTTCATTCACAAGTCAAACAACAATCCACCCAAAGGGAACTGTTAGTCTGTATGCTCATAGTGCAAATAAAGACTTCAGGAATTCAACAACTGACATTTCTAAAATACAAAACATATAAAATTCTTAGGAGATACAGGCACTAAGCTCTACTAGGCAGCTGGCCACAGAACTAGAACATGGGACTGGTGATTCCAAGGGGACTCCAGGCGCTTCCAAACTCAACTTGAAATCTCATCTTAGGCTTTGTATTTTACTTTTCCGGTTTCACTAATGGCGCAAACATGATTCAAGTGGCTGAAGTATTCATTGTAGTCAAGGGCATATCCTACGACAAACTTGTCTGGGATTTCAAATCCGACGAAGTCTGGTTTATAGCTAACACTTCGAGGGGTCCTCTTCACCAGCAGCCTTGCAACCTTGACCATCTTTGGATTATGCTGCTTGACCATGGAGAGCAAGGTTTGCATTGTTTTGCCAGTGTCAATTATATCCTCAACAATCAAGACATTCTTTCCAGTTAAAGTTGAGAGATCATCTCCACCAATTTCTTTTATGTCCCCTGTTGACTGGTCATTACAGTAGCTCTTCAGTCTGATGAAATCTACAGTCATAGGAATGGATCCATCACTATTTCTGTTCAGTGCTTTGATGTAATCCAGGAGGTCCGTGAAGAATTTATAGCCCCCCTTGAGCACACAGAGGGCTACCATGTGATGGCCACCCATCTTCAACACGTCTCGGGCAAGACGCTAGGTCCTGTCCATAATTAGTCCACGAGGAATAAACGCCTTTTCCAAATCCTCAGCGTAATGATGAGGTATACAAAATAAATCTAGGTCATAACCTGGTTCGTCATCACTAACCACGACGATGGGGCTGCGGGTCGCCATAACTGAGCCGATGGGCGCATGCGCTGAGAGTAGCCTAGGGAGAAGGAAGCCGGAAGCGCAACAGAGGAGGAGGCGGAGGCTCCGCAGAAGGCGGAGACCCGTGGGAGAGCGGAAAGAGCCACTGGCTCATGCGCTCTAGGTGGCCTCCACCGCCGCCCTGCCTCCATGTATTTTTTGAGTTGATCCCATTCATTGCTTAATGGCATGTTATTTAATTTCTATGTATTTGTGCTCTTTCCACACTTTTTCTTGTGGTTGATTTCTAGTTTCATAACATTGTGGCTGGAAAAGATGCATGATATAATTTCAATTTTTTTTAATTTGTTGAGATGTTTCTGTAGTTCTCTGTTCCTCCTCCTCTTCTCTTAAGGTTTGCTGGCATTCTTTGGTGATATATTTGGATTCCTTTCTCTATTTTTTGCGTATCTATTCCCAGTTTTTGATTTGTGGGTGCCATTAGATTTATGCATATGGCAGTCTTTATTAAGTTGATGGTCACTTAAGTTTAAGCCCATTCTAAAAGCACTAAATTTTTACTCCCCCCACCCCATCCTGAAACTTTAGATAGATGGTGTCATACTTTACATCCCTTTATTTTGTGGACCCATGGGTCACGGATTTATTCTGTGGCTGATTTTAATAGATATATTTAATTTTATTGATTTTGTACTCCCTAATTTTTTTTATTCCTGTTTATGGTCTTTCATTTCCACTCATAGAGACCTCTTTAACGTTTCTGGTAGGGCTGGTCTAGTGGTTATGAATTCCTTTAACTTTTGTTTATCTAGAAAACTCTTTATCTCTCTTCTATTCTAAATGATAGCCTTGCTGGATAGAGTATTCTTGGGTACAGGGTGTTTTTTCTTTCAGCACTTTTAATATATCATGGCAATCCCTTCTGGCCTGCAAAGTTTCTGCTGACAAATCAACTGATAGCCTTATGGGGTTTCCCTTCTATATAAATGTTTTCTTTTCTCTTGCTGCTTTACAAATTCTCTCTTTATTACTACTTTTTGCAATTTTAATGACTATGTGTGGACCTCCTTGGGTTGATTTTGTTGGGGGGATCTCTGTGCCTCCTGGATCCAGATAACTGTTTCCTTCTCCAGACTTGGCAAGTTTTCAACTATTCTTTATTCAAATACATTTTCTGCCCCCTTTCACTCTCTTCTCCTACTGGGATCCCTGTAATGTGAATGTTATTATGTTTTATAGTGTCCCTGAGTTCTCTTAATGTATTTTCATTTTTTATTATTCTTTTTTTCTCTCCTGTTCAGCCTGATTGCTTTCCACTTCTCTGTCCTCCAGGTTGCTGATCCGTTCTCCTCCTTCCTCTAGTCTACTATTTATTCCCTCTACTGTATTTTTAATTTTGGTCATTGCGTTTTTCATCTCTGATTGGTTCTGTTTTATGTTTTCTATCTCTTTGTTGAGGGTCTCACTAATATCCTCCACTCTTTTCTCAAGTCCAGTAACTATATTTATGACCTTTACTTTAAATTCTCTGTCAGTCATGTTACTTATCTCTGTTTAGTTTAGGTTTCTTGCTGTGATTTGTCTTGTTCTTTCATTTAGGACACATTCCTCTGTCTCCTTCTTTTGTTAACTCTGTTTCTATGTGTTAGGAAAGTCAGGTATGTCTCCTGCTCTGAAAGTCATGGCCACTGGGGATGGGGTGGGGAAAAATGAAAAAAAAAAAAGAAAAGAAAAAAATAAAGTCGTGGCTTTAGGAAGAAGAGGTCCTGGAGTGCAGTGTCCCCTGTTCACCAGACCCTGACACTTCAGAAATATTGCATGTGTGTGTTCTGTGTGCTCTACTGTTTTGTCCCCTAAGAAGCTTTTGTTGGTGGGTGGGGCTTTCAGTCAGACCAGGTGTATGCTGTCAGCCTGCTTGCTGGGGTTATAGTTGGAGTGATGTGTGTGGTGATCTTCTCCTCACCCTGGGGCAGGAATCACTTTGGAGTGATGCCAGCCCCTATTGGGGCTGCCTGCACATTGCTTGGCTGTGGCACCACTTTGGATGGACTCTGGCCAAGGGCATGTTGGAGGGTGGGGGTCCACAGGAGAACACAGGGTAGGACATGTGGTGCCAACAAGGTCCACATGGTGAGCTGCAGGAGGGGACCCACAGCTCCCAGGAAAACTCCTGTAGAGATCAGATGGGTTGGAGAAGACCTACTTAAATGATTTTGGGTGTCAACCTCTTATCAGATATGTGATTTGTAAATATTTTCACCTGTTCTATAGGCTGCCTTTTCATTTTGTTGGTTGTTTCTTTTGTTTTTTTGTAGTCCCACTTGTTTATTTTTGCTTTTGTAACTCTGCTTTTGGTGTCAGATCCATACAACCATTGGCAAAACCAGTGTCAAGGAGTTTTCCTCCTATGTTTTCTCATAGGGTTTTACAGTTTTCAGGTCTTACGTTTAAGTCTTTAATATACTTCAAGTTAATTTCTGTGGGTGGGATAAGATAGGGCTCCACTTCCATTCTTTTGCATGTGAATATCCGGTTTTCCTACTACCATTTATTGAAGAAACTGTCTTTTCTACATTTAATATTCTTGGCTATTTTGTCAAGTATTAGATGGCTGCATACATGTGGGTTTACTTCTCTGCTCTCAATTCTGTTCTGTTGATCTATGTGTGTGTGTGTGTGTGTGTGTGTGTGTGTTCTGCCAGTACCATACTGTTTTGATTACTATGGTTTTGTAATATAATATATAATATGTAATATATAATATGTAATATATAGTGATGCCTCCAACTTTGTTCTCCTCAGGATTCCTTTGATTATTCCGAGTCTTTTGTGGTTTCACATGAATTTTAGGATCATTTTTTTCTACTTCTGTAAAAAAAATGCCATTGGAATCTTGATAGGAATTGCATTCGATGTATAGATAACTATGGGTAGAATGGGACATTTTAACAATTTTAATTCTTCTTTCTACTCTGTCTTAAAGTCTCTGTGGGATTAGTTCTTTTTTTAATGTTATTTATTTTTGAGACAGAGAGTGTGTGCATGAGCAGGGGAGGGGCAGAGGAGTGGGGTACAGAGGATCCAAAGTGGGCTCAGTGCTGATAGCAGAGAGCCCCATGTGGGACTTGAACTCACGAACTGTGACATCATGACCTGAGCCGAAGTCAGACATTTGGCCGACTGAGTCACCCAGGTGCCCCGAGATTAGTTCTTTAAGTGTCACAAGTGGAAAATGTATCCCCTATGTAAGAACTATAGATGTTTTATGTTAAAAAGAGAAACGTGGGAATTTATCCATTTCTTTGGACTAATAAGTCAACATGATTATAAAGAAACACAAAAGAAGGTGAAATGCAATAAGATGCTTGCTGAACTAATTTCTGAGGTCTCAGAACTTCAGTGTCTTTTATCTTGATTTTTGTGGTTCATTTTAGAAGATGAGGATAACGCAGAAAAAGAGTCACATATTCATGTCCTGAGCCTTGTGAGAAAATTCCTGGTTTGGTAAAAGAAGTTAGGACATTTACAATTCCCAGAGAGGAAGTCTGACAAGTCTTAACACTTCTTAAAAATTCTTAATTCCCTGAGGATAGGAACAAAACTTCCTCAAATCTTTCGTCAAATAGGGCTCATTTCATATCAAAGAATTAACAAGCCTCCTTAAGGACCTAACATAGAACCACGGGGTAATTAGGCTCATTTGGGGCTCAGGCTCTTCAAGATCTCTTATTTTTAAAACACTTCAGATCTGAAATGCCTTGTCAGAACTAGAAAGAAAGAAAAAAGACAAATCCCCACTGCATGCAGATATGTGGGGGGGGCGGGGAAGCAACCTTCTTTATTTGCCTCTTTCCTTTCCTGCCTTGCTAATGATTTCTTATTTTTCTTATGCTACTTCTAATTTAAGCTCCTCTTGGTATGTTTTCTCCTACTTTCTGTTCTGAGAGATATTAAGAGAATGTGTTCCTAAGAGCTCTCAGTATTTAAAACTGGGAAAAAGAATGGTGTTGCTCCAGTCAGAACATCCAGATACACTTGTTTTAAATATATATGGCTGCAGGTTCTTCACGGGGCTAGTGTGGCCAGGGAGTGCCATACGAGTGTGTGCTCACATTTCGGCACGGCAACAGTCATCGATCAAGTTTGGAAAGAAGTTGCGGTATATGTGCAGAGTTCCCTCACCACAGTCTCTTGTTTGATCTGATTTTAACACCACTTCTGTGACACTGGGACTTCCAATGCTACCGTATAATTGAAGATTAAGTTACAGACCCAGTGTCTGGGAGATCCCTGGTGATCTCCTCCTTCTCCTCCCCCTTCCTGACTCCTTTCTCCTTTCTCCATCCACACATATATCTCAGAGTGCCCGTGTTCTCACACGGCAGCCTGAGATCCACTTTTGACTGGTCCACCACTGATCCATGAAATTATCCTTCCCCAAGGTCGTAGTTCATTCACCTTAAGATGGGTGCTTTACCCAAACAAGTTAAGCAGGGCTTATCTCTGGGATTTTAAAAACTAGAACCGAGACTTCAGCACCTCTTCAGTGGCACAAGGTTTTAGAGCATTTGTCTCTACCATTCTACTAAAAACAGCTCTTGTCCAGGTCATCTGTGAACCTTCTGTGGTTGTATCATTGGCCAGTTCTCAGGACTCATTTTTCTCCATCGCTCAGCAGCATGTAGCATCCTGATCACTTTTCCCTCCTCCATTATCTCCAGGTGGCTTCTGGACACCACTCTCTTGCTTCTCCTCCTACCTTGCTGGCTATCCCTTCCCAGTCTTCTATGCAGGTTTGTTCCCAGCTCCCGGTCTTTAAAGGCTGGAGAGCTCCAGGGCTCAGTCTTCAGATTTCTTTTATTCTCTGCTTTGGGCTATCTTTGATTTTTTTTTTTTTTACCTCCAAATCTAATATCTCAGCACGTAATGCTGACTGCCTTCAAAATATATTCAGTATGGCTACTTCTCACCAACTCTACCACATGATTTCTTACCCAGTCACATATTCTCTCACCTACATTGTTGAAATAGTCTCACCTCCTCCATCTTGCCCTCCTATCCTTTAATCTCTACATACAGCCAGAGTGGTTCTACTAAAACATGAATCAGATCCTGTCATTTTTCTCAGCTCAGTATTTTCCAATGACTTTCCTTTCCAGAGTAAAAGCCCAGATCCTTACAGTTACCTTGGATCTATATGGTCTGGCCATTGCTACCTTTCCGATCTTGTCTCTCAGCTCTTTCCTTTCCCCTGTGTCTATGCTGCCACGCTAGCCCTCTTGTTTATCCTCAAACATGTCAAGAGCATGTTTTCACTTCAGAGTTTTCGTGTTTGCCCGTCCACCAAATATTCTTATTACTTTCTCCCTAACTCCTTTATTTGTTCAAACAATACCAAACATGAGAAGACTTTCCCTGGCCACATTTATAAAATAACATGTGCCACCACCTGGCACTCCCCTGCCCCTTTTGCTGGTTATTTTTTTTCCACAGCAGTTACCACTACCTGGTATATTATTTGTACATTTTTTAGTGCGCAACTTTCTCCGTTCCACTAGAATAGAAGATCCCTGAGGGCAGACATTTTCCTTGTCACCACTGTGCTCCTAGTGCCAGAATGGTTCATGGCATACAGTCAGTCTCTAAAGCAATAGCTGATTGAGTGAATAAACAAGCCTGAGTCTAGAGCTGTGGGAGACTGTGTTTCTTAGCAAGTAGAGAAAGCCAGTGTGAAATAAGAGAGAACAAAGCCAGCATGCTGGTGGGAGCAGAGACCAGGTGAAAGATGAGTGAGTACTGGTTGAGCTCGGTTTCCTGATGGTTTCTGATGTGTTCAGGTGCATTTTGGATCACCTGCTGCTTGGTGGTTCAGTCCTCCCATGGCATCCCTGGACTTTTGTGGCCTTGTGTTCTGCCAGGGTCCTAATGAGTACACCAAAGTCATATACACAGAAGGAACTGTGGGCAGGACCAGAACCCAGATCTTGGATTTTCAATCTAGCATCATACTAGGTGTTTCTGCAGTTTAAAGCCCTTATGTAATTACACAGCCCAGAGATATTTGTGCCCAAATCCACTTGAACCAAGGCCCCAGAAGGTGTCAAAGGTGAATGAGGTCCTGCTAAACTTTCTAAATATCTGCTTTCCTCCTGCCAGAGGGTGCAATCAGTTTCTTATGTAAACATATATTTTCAGGATCTAGAAAGAACAACACATCATCGTTGACTGTCCCATTATTGATCACTTCATGGTGATATTAAGAATAGAGTGTTTTAGGGGCGCCTGGGTGGCTCAGTCGGTTAAGCAGCCGACTTCAGCTCAGGTCACGATCTTGCCGTCCGTGAGTTCGAGCCCCGCGTCGGGCTCTGGGCTGATGGCTCGGAGCCTGGAGCCTGCTTCCGATTCTGTGTCTCCCTCTCTCTCTGCTCCTCCCCCATTCATGCTCTGTCTCTCTCGGTCTCAAAAATAAATAAAAAACGTTAAAAAAATTAAAAAAAAAAGAATAGAGTGTTTTAAAAAATTATTTGCATAAATGACTGGAGAGATCCTATGATGTTGTTTTGGAAGAAATGTTAGAGGCAACTTCATCCATCTAGAGAAATGCTATGATTGATTAAAGATAACTTGGTTAGTGACAGAGCTAGAGCTAGAACCCCAGTATCACACAGCTGTTTGACTTTCAACTCAGGCTCTTTTTACTGCACAAGATGCCTCATTTTTCCTTTTTCCTTTGTCCTTTCAACCCCACCCTGTTCTCTGAGGTTATGTACACCTGTGTAAACTCTATTATCCCTCCATCAATAAATTGTGGATCATGCTACTTCGTTGTCTCCAGGGAGTGTGGTGACACATTTTAAATGAACTCAGGGTAACCAAAGAGTGTTAGATGGAAGGCAATCTCATACAAGCTGTGAATGAAATATAAATCAATCCAAACTCAGCAATTTATGGACTCACCCATGTGAAAGAATAATAACTTTAGATTATGTCCTAAAGGCAGGTTTAAGGGTCACCATGAGTAGACTTTTTTTATATTTCTATTTTAGAATGAGATACTGATTATTATCTTAGAGCTAAATTCTACTTTGCACTATCTGTCCTGCAGTCTGGAAAAAAGTATAAATTACCTAATGAAGTGTGAAAACACTAAATGCTTCTTAATTCTTGATAGTTTTAGAAGGATGAATGATATAAGAATAAGGAAGAGCTATAGCAAATATTTAGGAGAATTAAAATATATATCTTTATATTTGCATGATTCCAGGTTATATGAGATAAAGTTTCTTCAAATCTGGAAGACCCATCTCAGGATGCCAGCAAGGAGATGTATCACTTTCAACTATATGTTCTTTTTTTGAGTAATCCTATTCATATTGAAATCATGGGAATGAGAACCTAAATTGGCTCAGTCTGACATAACACCCACTGACCAGAGGAAAGCAGGATACATTCCCTGCAGTAGGGAAGTTCTAGTTCCCCAAGACAGAAGTGAGAAGACATGCATGCCGAAAAATGAGAAATAACAGGTGTCCCCTAAATTCCCCTGGATTTGTTCTTTTGCCATTTCCCCCATGTTGTCATAACGTGTTGGGAAATAGCAGAGTATAGGGCAAAGAGACCTGGAATAGATTCTGAGTCTTGAATTTGACCTTCATCTCTGCGTAACATTAGACAAGTCATATATATAACCTTTTGGGTACTTGGTTTTCTCATCTGTAAAATTGGAGAGCTTTAATGTGTTGTTGCCAAGATTTCTTCCCGCTTCATAGGGGAAGAATTTATGGCACAAACTTGGGCGCTGTCCACGGTTCTGCCAAGTTAAAGTGAAATCTTTATAACTGTACTTCAGGGCTTTATTGTGATAAACACCCCCAATGAGAATTTATTCTGTTTAAACATCAAGATTCTGATGGCGTAGACTCAAGTAGCCACCCAGATTGGGGTGGCTGAGAGCTGTGGAAGATGTCTTGGGCTGGGAATTAAGAGATGTAGTGCAACGCTCATCTGTGCTTTGGTCTCTCTGACATTCGTCTACTCTTCACTTAAACACCGCGATTTTCTTTTGGTCACTCAGTTATCTGGTATCGGTCCATACAATTCAGGTAGAGCCGAATTTACCCTCCACACTCCACCTCCATTTAGCCCACTTTGTTACGGTGAAAAATTGCAGGTCTGTACAAGATTCCAGGGGCTGAGTCATGTGAACTTTCTAAGGTGCTGGCTTTAGTGACAAGCACCAGTCAGGGAAAGCTCAGCTCCTTTGGAGCATGAATAGGGAAGAAAAAAACAGTGAAAAATAATGCAAAAGGGAGACAAAAAAGGACCTAGACGTTGGATGGGTTTTCCTCAGGTGCTGAGGAGATTCAGAAGATTAACTTCATTCCACAACCTCCCATCCAAAGAGGTAGAGTCACCTGAGTCCCTGAGGAAGGTGTCCTCCATGAAGTAACCCATTGCTGAGAAAATTTCAGCATCTCCTCCAATAGATCAGTAGTACTTAGAGTCAAAGACCACTGTAGAAGCCAAGTAAGGTTCCAGAAGGGAGATCAGTGGCTACACCTGAGTAAGAAAGAAGAGTCTAATTTCAGTTCCACATACATAGAGATTCTGGCTGGGACCACGGACATAAAATGAGCATTTAGTGCTCTGAGGTCAATATAATCACATGTGCAAGTTATTGCAAGAACATAATGGATGATCATGTTGGCTGATGGTGGTGTTGAGGGGAGACTGCTCAGGGACAGTTTCCTTGTGGGAATAAGAGCCAAGCCATCATAAAAGAAACATGCGAATTAGCGGAGAGAGGCTCATTGCAGGCTTAAGGGACAGGGGGCAAGGGGCAGGGGCAGCAGAGTGACCATCAGTGGGCACGTTTGTGAGCATCAGTAGGTGTGTTTGTTGAATCACGTGCTGTTCAGTGCGGCTGGACCCTGAGTCCAAGGCAAGGACAGGTGGGAGACAGAGCTGGAGAAGGCAGCAGGGCACGGATCTTGGAGGGCCTTTGATACCACGAGAAAGAACTTGGACATTTCCCTGTAGATCAGAGGTCACACACTGGTAAACCATGGGCTAATTTTTACCCTTAGGTGTTCTGTTTGGCCGATACAACATTATTTTACCATTGTAGGTGAGCGATGAATCATGGGAATCTACTCCTGAAGCTAAAAGCACACTGTATACACTGTATGTTAGCTACCTTGACAATAATTTTTATTTAAAAAATAAACATAAAAAATAATTGAAATAGCTTTAAATTTTTTTTTAAATTTCCGCTTTGTTGATGGTTTCTGTTGCTGTGCAGAAGCATTTTAGTTTGATGTAGTAGTACTTTTTTATTTTTGATTTTGCTGCTTGCGGATTTAAAAATTGGGTGGCTTCACGTATCCAAAGATCTAGATTTCTGGTCTCTCTTGAAAAAAATGAGAGGATCTGGCAATCCAGGGCCTCTATACACTGATATAGGTGAAGATTACCTGGAGACAAATAAGAGCTCTCCTCCCTGGATGGGGCACATGTGTTTCGAGCTCATTGCTGTCCCCAGTGCTCTCCACTGGTTCCTCAGCTGGTGTCTGGCTCCTCTCTCTCTCTCTCTCTCTCTCTCTCTCTCTCTCTCTCTCTATCCGCATGGCCCTGTTGTTGAGAGAGGATCTGTAGTGGGACTCAGTTACCTGCATCTAGAGTTGAAGTTTCCGCCCATGGTGTATAACCAAGTTTAGGTCATTTAATCCTTCTGGTGTTCAGTTTCTTAATTTCTTAAATCCAGACTGGTTAACTTCCAAGATCCCTTCCTGCTTCATCACTCTATGATTCTTATATCATTAAAACAGTGATAAAAATGCTCTAGTATTGTCCAGCTTGCAAAAATTCCATACGCTTTTTTTTTAATAGCCCTTGTGAGTTAAATACTGTGTTCTCGATTAAAGAGATGTGTGAACTGAGGTCCGGAGAGGCCAAGATACTAATCCTGTGCCCTTTCTCCCATGCTACACTACACAGTAATGCTGTGCTTGAATTTCTCTTTTCTGATGTTCCCCAGGGTCGGTGCATAACAAATACAATGACAAAATACAACCAACTAGCATGCATGAGATAAAAAATATGAGATATAATTCCGATGCAATGGGACAGTTTCCATATGATAAAAAATAGTAGTCTTGTCTAATTTTTTTTTAAACTTCATGTTTCTTGTAAGATGTTTTGGCACCCCACAGAAGAAGGAGCTAAAAACTGAGCTCCCAAGTAGGCTTTTACTCACTTCTTTTCAGATAATTTATTCAAGCACAAAATCTTTGAAGCCATTTTGTAATCAAGTCTGAAAACGATTTACAATCCTAAGGTTCAGGAATGCTGGGACTAGCATGAAAGGGTATACCTGCAGGGAACGCGGATGTCCCTGGTTGCATATATGCCGGGGGCTTTGGCTCTTCATCTGTGTTCCTCTGAGGGGAGAGGAAGGTGGACTTCTAGGGAGGCAATGGCTTCCTGTCCTCATGATAACCCACAACGTAATGGGAATGCCACACTTGTGAAGTCGTGTCCAGCAACCAGATGTTCTGCTTCATCCAGGCGAACGTGAAGTTGCTGGAAAGGAGAGACTGCCACACGTGGAATGAATAGGAGTCTGGCTTAATGATTCTAATATGACAGACAGACCAGAGCCAAGAGCTGATCATTCGTATGCATTCAAGAGAAGTGTGTAAACTGGAAGACAATTAAGATCATGATGCTAACACAGACAGAAAGGCTAGGGGAAAACTTAGTATGTGATTATGTATAGCTTCTGATGGGGGAACGTTGCTGGGATGTCTTTATTATTGTGTGTGTGAAGCATAATAAATATAATCCTCTTGGTGGGGTCTCTGGGTGGCTCAGTCGGTTAAGCATCTGACTCAGTTTCAGCTCAGGTCATGATCTCACAGTTCGTGAGCTCTGACAGCGTGGAGCCTGCTTGGGATTTCTCTCTCCCTCTCTCTCTGCCCCTCCCCAGCTTCTCTCTCTCTCTCTCTCTCTCTCTCTCTCTCAAAATAAATAAACATTAAAAATTTTTTAAAAAATATAATGCCCTTGGGAATTAAATAGTGTATATAATTTTGCAGAAAAGACTTTGTATGTTTGAGATACTGACTGGGGAAAGGAGATTCTGAGCTGAATGAGAAAAACCCAAGACTGCATCTCAGACAATCAGCTCCCACCACTTTTGCTCGTCACTCCGGTGATCAAGCACCAGATCAAGAGAGTTCTCTGCCTTTGGCAGTAGTCGTGTCCCTTAATCTTCCCCAGGGCTCCTCCTCTGTGGCCATTCACTGGTACCTCACACTGCTGTTGGGAGTCACGTCTCCTTGTTTCTACTGCGGAAAAGCTTGGGATCAAACCACTCTGCAACCAGGTCCCAGACTGGGGTGCACACGCCAGTATTGTGGTGTCTCAGTTGGAATAACATAGTCTTGTCTTCTCAGAGCCTAGCTCTTTGAACCCAGCCCAGCTAAGCTATTTTCTTTTCCTTGGGAAAAACCAGGAGTTTCCTAACAGAGTTGCCAGGGCAACCCAGAGTTTAGGTCAAATCTGCTTTCTTTGCGGTCGCTTGACATGTAAGCATATTATTGTTGGACCTCACTGTCACTTTCTGAACTGGTCTCCGGAAGCATGTTTCACAAGTGTTTTCTCTAATGGCGTCCTCTTGATTCCTTTAATCCCATCTTATCTCCCTTTTCAACCCTAGTAATTTTCTTCTCCATCATTGATCCCCCCAATTTTAGTCTCCTTAGTCGGGTGACACTTTTTTTTTTGATTCCTTGCTCTGACCTTAAGATCCCTGCACTTTCTTTCTTTCTTTCTTTCTTTCTTTCTTTCTTTCTTTCTTTCTTTCTTAAAATAAGTTTGTTTATTTATTTTGAGAGAGACAGAGAGTGTGTGAGCAGGGTAGGGGCAGAGAGAAAGAGAGAGAGAGATTCCCAAGGAGACTTTGCACTGTCAGTGCAGAGCCCGATGGAGGGCTTGAACTCACAAACCGTGAGATCACGACCTGAGCCGAAATCAAGAGCTGGAGGCTTAACCAACTGAGCCACCCAGGCACCACCCCCATTGTTTCTTTTTCTGGTAGTCAACTTCGAAATCATGAATGGGAATTTCCTTATACAGGAGAGAAGAGACTTCTGGTCAGCTTGGAAAAGTAAATTTATATTCTGTTACCTTCTCTGCTCCAAGATGCAGACACAACAAATAAAATGTAAAAAGAAAAAAAAAAAGAAAGAAAGAAATTAAAAACATTAAATGGAACCTCCTGCGATTGCAGTTCTTATAGATTAAAATCACCAAATTTTAGAAATTTTATATGGTTCATCGTAAAATAGAAATGGACTGAAAACACAAGCTGACTATCCCTGTGTCTCAGAAATGAACAAACAATGTAAGTGGTGAGTGGGGCTGGCGTTACAGGCTTGCTTGGTCTGGAAGCAGGCAGTAGTAAAGCTTCACTCTCTTGGGTAACAGGGACTTGAAAATGTCTCATGAGAGTTGGAGGACTGGACGCTTGATTGTTACTTGAAGGTGTTGGAATGGGACTCGATGTCTCATAAAAGACTGTGGGGCAGGGAGCGGGGCAACTGCTACCAACGAATGCTTGGACCCCGTGCATCCTGGCACATGCATGATTTCGGAGGAAGGAGGGCACAGGCTCCGTGGTTTGACCAGCAACTGAACCAGACTGTCTGCTGACTGCGCGGTTTAATGGGCAATATCCCAGTTGTCACCCCAGGGCTTTTCTATTTATTTTTAATTTTTTTAAAGTTTATTTATTCTTGAGGGGGAGAGGGAGGGGCAGAGAGAGAGGGAGACCCAGAATCCAAAGCAGGTGCCAGGCTCTGAGCTGTCAACACAGAACCCGATGCGGGGCTCGAACTTACAAACTGCAAGATCATGACCGGAGCTAAATTTAGATGCTTAACCAACAGAGCCACCCATCTGCCCCTAAATCTGTCTTTAAATACTGGGTAGATGCAGGATCATCTAAATTAATTATCAAAGGACTTTTTTTAAGAGGATCCTGTTTGAGGGTCAGGAGACCCAGAGAAGGCAGAGGGACATTTGCCTTGCTGTCCCAAGAGAAGAGCGGAGAATGCAGTCAGCTCTTGGGAACTCTAACTTCTGACGAGTCCTTCTGGGATTTCGCCCAGTCCCCCTGCCGTTGAACGCCATCCTCTCATTCAGGGTACCCTATCAGTTGTAGTTCTGGGTGTGAAACAGACAATGGGGAGAGGGAAGATGATGGGGTGTGGAAAGAAGAATGAAAGACATAAGCAAAGAAAGTGTCTGCCAGGCCCGTCACCCCACGATGGAAAAGAGGAGACTCCAACAGTTCTTTAGGTCGGCCTCATCCAGACCCTGTCCACCAGCCCAGAGCAGCTTATTTCCACGGAGCACCTCAGAGAATTGCATGTGAGAGATGGAATCCGGAGCGCGAGCTGTATTAATGGTTGTGAACAAACCCAGTTCTCATGTGTCACGTCGAGTGCGAATCAGACGGTTTAGTAGGACACGGTGTGCCGACTCTGTCCTGATGTGTTTCTTGAATTCAGATCTTTGAGTCCCTGGTGACGTTATAACTGACTGGTGGCCCCGACTGCACACGCTTTGGCGTCTCTTCCCAGCACACAACTCGGCACTGGGCTTGCAGTAGGGAGGGGGACTGATGCAGCATTAAACTGTACATTAGGATGAGAACTCCTCATTGTCAACATTTAGAATTGTTTTTAATGTTTATTTATTTTCAGAGAGACAGAGAGACAGAGAGTGTGAGTGAGGGAGGGGCAGAGAGACAGGAAGACCCAGAATCTGAAGCAGGCTCCAGGCTCCGAGCTGTCAGCACAGAGCCTGACCCGGGGCTCAAACCCAAGAACCATGAGATCGTGACCTGAGCCAAAGTCAGATGCTCAACTGACTGAGCCCCCCAGGTGCCCCTGTCAACATTAAAAAAAAAAAGTTTCTTTATTTTTGAGAGAGAGAGAGAGAAAGAGAAAACAAGTGGGGAAAGGGCAGAGAGAGAGGGAGACAGAGGATCCACAGCAGGCTCTGTGCTGAGAGCAGACAACCCAATGCGGGGCTTGAACTCACAAACCATGACATCATGACCTGAGCCAGAATCGGACACTTGACAGACTGAGCCACCCTCGTTGTCAAGATGTTTAATTTTTAACTTAACAGAATGGGAAAAGCCAGGATGTCTTCTGTGGAGCTGAAGGGAGTTGGAGTGAAACTTGTAGGCACGCTGGAGATATGGAAGGAAGAAGGGCTTCTTTACCTCTGGGTGGAGGACCACAGAGGCCTGACACGGAAGACCTCTTCATGTCCATCCCTCCGTCCCCTTAGCAAATATTCATTGAATACGCACAATGCTCTGTAATCAAATGCTTTTGGTATTTGCTGGTGTCCTCTGAGATTGCCTTCCGTTCTCTGTAAAGTTTCTGTTTATCTTTACATCTGTCCTCAGATACCCTCCTCTTTGGAAAAGCTTTCCATGACCCCATAGACCATCTTAGATGCCTCTTTTCCTAGGTACTGCTTTGACCTGGACATACCCCCAGAAAATAAATTACAGTGTTGTAGTGTAAACACCTGTTCCAGGGATGACTCTTACGGGCTGTCTCTACCACCTCTGGCACCAGTAGAGCATCTGGCACATGGCAGATACGCCTAAATATTTGTGGGATAAATGAATGCGTAAATTACTATTCGCATTAAACGTCAGAATGAGGCAGTGGCCGTGAGTCCTCCCAGTTTTGAGGCTTCCACTCAATGGCAGTTTGCGCAGACCCTTCCTTGAATATCAGAACAGATTTCTCCAGCAGCAGGTGGCTGAAGGGATTCCTGTTCCGAAGGTGACTGAAGTCAATGCTTTCAACTCAGATGGCTTCTAACAGACAAAACCGACAGGCTTGAGTCAAGGAGTGTAAGTAGTTCTTTGTAGGGATCTGGAAATGAGGGCCCAGCTAAAGGCTTCCGACTTCACAGCTCTACCTTTATGCAAATCATTTCTCAGTATCCAAATGAGTTGGCAAAATGAAGTCTGTATTTTATCATGACATACCCTTCCAGGAATTTCAATAGTTAGCTATAAATCTTTGTACACATTAACTGAGGAACTTTTCCAAGGAAAGTTTATTTTAGATTGAGACCATGATAATCAGAGCAACATTTATATAGCTCTATAGCTGAATTGGTTTTCTGGGCATGTTAGTTGGGTAAAACCATTTCTTTGCAGATATTTTCAGGTTATAAAAACCTGAGAAGTAAGCTTTTGTAGACCAATCTGGGACTCTAACTCCTATTGCCTTTACTATGTTAGAAAACAGTCTGAGGGTGCCCAGGTGGCTCAGTCGGTTGAGTGTCTGATTCTTGATTTCCACTCAGGTCATGATCCCGGAGTCATGAGGTTGAGCCCCGCATCAGTGTCTATGCTCAGCATGGAGACTGCTTAAGATTCTCTCCCTCTGCCCCTCTCCCCAGCTCGTGTATACTCAAGAAAGAAAGAAAGAAAGAGAGAGAGAGAAAGAAAGAAAGAGAGAAGAAAGAAAGAAAGAAAGAAAAAGAAAGAAAGAAAGGAAGGAAGGAAGGAAGGAAGGAAGGAAGGAAGGAAGGAAGGAAGGAAGAAAGAGAAAAGGAAGGAAGGAAGGAAGGAAACAGTCTATTTCAAAAAACAAATTTACAAACAGATTTTTGGAACACAATGCTTATGTGTATACTTCTCGACAACTTTCAGTAGCTCCCTACTGCCACTGAACATTTGATCTTTAAACCTGCTCTTCAGAGCCCATTTACCTTTCCATACCGATATCTTACAAGCCAACTGGAGCCATACGCGCTTACGCTACATTGCTTTCTGACTGCTATATATTTGCTCAAGCTGCTCCCGCGCTGTTTGTTAAAATCCTATCCTACCGTTGAGAATCAACCGTAACCTTTCCTGATTCCCCTCGATTGAATATGACCACCTACTCCTGTAACTATCAAAGGTACTTTATTCCTGTGTTTAAAAAAAGGTGACAGTGCCATTTATCAAGCAATTCCTAGATAGTGACCTTTGCGCTAAGCATTTTGCAAACATTGTTTAATGTAATCCTCATGACAGTTATATGGGGATCGGCATTAATTTTACATGTGCCTCTCTCCTGGAACTTGCTCTTTCTCTATCCACTATCTGAATGGAGAGAGAGACAGAGAGAGAAGAGGGAGAGAGAAGGTCCTAGAGTAAAATGAGCCAACCACAGCCCACTGCCTGATTTTGTACATGGGGTTTCATCGCAACAGAACCATGCCCACTCATTTACATATTGTCCATGGCTGCTTTGGTGCTATAACGGTAGAGTTGAATAGTTGTGACAGAGACCATGTGGCCAACAAAACCTAAAATATTTGCTGTATGGCCCTTTGCAGAAAAACATGGTCATCCCTTGGACTAAGAGGGTGATGGTCCCACATGATGGGAGGATCCTAAATCCCTGTGGACCAATCCGCTTGACTATGTGGAGCGGAACTGTTCAGCCCCCACCCCACCCCACCAGCCTGAATTGACTCAAGAAACAAATTTTTGTTCTGTTCATGGGTCAAAACTCCTGGGTTGCCTGTTCCAGTAGTTGCCTAGCCTCACTAATGTAAGAGCAGTGTAAACATGCTAACTATCCTAGACAGCAATCAAATGACTCCTCTTCAAAGAACCCAGGAATGTGGGAAGGTTGTTCCTGAGTTCTCTTACTGGCTTCTGATGCCTTTTAAAAGTTACAGGCGAGTATGATGAGAGACATCCTAGGATCTCAAATCAGCAGCATGTGCCACAAAATAACTTACATGGTGGTGGCTGAGTAGCTACTGATTGCACTGAGTAAATAAACACCGTAGGAAAAAAAAAGATCCCAGTGATTTCTGAGGCATGTACTTAGTGGGTGGTCAGGTGGGGGAGGTCAGGTGGGAAAATCCGTGAAGCTCTTCTACGTGCCCGGCCCCTCCAGAGTTTGAGGAACCGAAAGTAAAGCGGATACTGATTCGATCACAGCTTCTTTCTTGGAAGAGCAGTGTGTGACGTTCATTTATTCCTTCAGTGAAAAACGTTAGGGAAAAAGGAACTCAGAATGACTTTAAAGATAAACTTTCCCATGATCTCTGGGATACTGAAAGTGATTGCAATGTCTCAGTGGGGATTTGAATTAAGTTAAGGGCCATTCTTTGAATTAAGTTAAGGGCCAAAGCTTATCTTTGGACTGCATTTTGTTTGGAAAGGGAACACCCTAGTCTGTAATCTATACATTCTCTGACAATGGCCATTTGAGTCCCTTGTCCATTGGCTTCCTTGGGGAGAATGAAGATGTTTATCCTCTGCAGGCTTTGTTTCTTTGCTTTCACAGAACATAGTGATCTTGGAACAATAAAACCAGTTATAGATTAACTGATCCTGACGTCTCAGTTTCATGGAACCATCAAAGTTCAAGTTGGATAACTATTGCTAAGGTTATTTATGAGGCCCCTACCCAAATGTTTTCCATGCGAGGTACAAGCAGAAGTCTGTATGGCAATACAGCATCTTTCTTACTGCTCTCCCATTCAGCTAGAGTGGGAATTGCAAATGGGCACCAGAAGCCCACAATCCTCCTACAGACTTGTTCCGTTTGATCTGCATAGTGTTTTATTTCTTTATTTTTTTATTAATTTTTTTGAATGTTTATTTTTGAGAGAGAGAGAGAGAGAGAGAATGAGTGGGGGAAGGGCAGAGAGAGAGGGATACAGAATCCGAAGCAGGCTCCAGGCTCCCAGCTGTCAGCACAGAGCCCGATGCGGGGCTCGAACCCACGAGCCACGAGATCACGACTTGAGCCGAAGTTGGACACTCAACCGACTGAGCCACCCAGGTGCGCTATGATCTGCATAGTGTTTTAAAATCAGGTTTATAAAAGTCCAGGTTTAAATTTCTCTTAAAAATTAGGATAGCCTGGGGCACCTGGGTGGCTCAGTTGGTTAAGCGTCTGACTTCAGCTCATGATCTCACAGTCTCATGGGATCGAGCCCTGCCTCGGACTCTGTGCTGACAGCTGGGAGCTTGGGGCCTGCTTCGGATTCTGTCCCTCTCTCTCTGCCCCTTCTCCGCTCTCTCTCTCTCTCTCTCTCTCAAAAATAAATAAACATTAAAAAATATTTTAAAAAATTAGGATAGCCTAAAAATACTGGGCCTGAGTTCCCATCCACAAATAATAATTCAGAGCTGGAATTAGATGGGAGTGCACCTTCCAGCTGGATGTGGTGCAGCTCAGTCTTTGCATTACCTGCCTGGCTCTTGTGGGTGTTAGAGTTCCTGGCTCCCATTCCAAGGCTCCTTGCTCTCTCCTCTCCTTATCTCAAAAAAAAAAACAATTTTTTTTTAAATAAAAAAAGATGAGATTGGGATAACCTAGAGGGGCATCTTAGATCTACCATTATGTAGACGCCGGCAAGTCATTTGATATCTCGAGTTTCCTTGGTTATAAAATGCCTACAGCAAAAGATGGACATTCTAAAGAACAGCCAAGGTCATGCATGTAGAATAGGCCTCAGGTCTTCATCTTACCATCTGCTTCCACCATGGTCACCTTGCATCCAGTCTTTTCACTTTTCCATTCCATAGTTTAAAATGTTTTATTTAGCCCCCAAAACATGTTAGCACCCACTGTATGCCTGGCATTGGGTTGGGGATTCAGCGGTCAGTGAGAATAGACTCAGGCCCTATTCTCATGAAACTTACAGTGCCAATGGCGGAGGCATATACGTGTCAAATAATCATACAGATAATTGTAAAATGGTCACCGGGGCAGCTGCTGTGAAGGAGATGACCTTCACATCCAGAGAACATGATGTAATGGGGCCTTTGGTGAAGGCAGAAAGGTCAGACAAGGCTCTCAAGATCTGAAGAATAAGAGTTGTGTGACTGAGGGGGGTGAGGAGAATATTCTAGGTAGTGGAAAGAGCATGTGTAAAAGTACTATGGGGCAGGAAACATGGAGAGGGTGAGGCACTAGGAGAAACCGGTGGGTCTGGTGCAGAGGGGATAAGGAAAGGTGGGGATACGTAGCTAGAGAAGAGAGGAGGATCAGATAGCATGGAGGCCATGCTTTGGGGCTTTAGTTTTATCTTAAGAGCAGTGGTGAAGCCATTGAAGATTTAAGCAGGGGGCTCTACAAAATGGAAACTCAGTGTGTAGTGTGGAAACCAGATGGGAAGATATATCAGGTTGAATCCGCTGAAATTTTCACTTCCATTCTTTTTGTCCTAGAAGCGGGCCATTTCCTATGGTTCCACCTGATAGAATACATGCAGGGTAAACCAGTTAGGGGGCTGGTGAGAGATGACAGTGGTCTGGACTGGGATAGGGTTTTGGAAATGGAGAGAAGTGGAAGGTTAAGAAATGCGTGCAGGTCACACAGCAAGAAGGAGACAGAACCAGAATCGAAACTCAATCAGTCTGATCCCAGACCTCAAGAATTCAAATAATCTACTATGGAAGGCGATGTGTCCCGTAACAGATATTCAAGCTCAGGCTGACAGCACAAAGGAAGCGTTTAGGAAAAGCTTCATGGAGAAGTCTATTTTTCCAGGGTACTGGAGAAGAAGTGGTGTTTTGACAGATCGTGATGGGCAAAGAGGTATCCAGGGGTAGGAAACTGACCGAGCAAAGGCACAGCACAGAAGACACCTCCACATGTTTGGGGAACTGCACACAGAGTCCCGTGTGGCCGGGTGTGGGTTATTTGTATGAGACAAGTCAGGAACAGAGAGTTAGTCGGGACTTAAATTGCAGATAAAGGACCTTGGAGCAGGAAGCGGGGAGGGAGTGTGCACCATTTCCCTCACTGTTGGTCATAAGGAAAATAAAGCCTGTAAGCAACTGAAGCCTCTAGAATCAATTTGGACTACTCTGTTTTGGAGTGGTAGTGAGGACACTATCTCAAAGAGGGAAACTAGGTGACTTTGGTTTCTAAATCTGCTCTGGAGTTCAAGGCAAGACTTCTTCTTCTTCTTCTTTTTTTAATCTTTTTTAATTTTGAGAGAGAGAGAGACAGAGACAGAGTGTGAGTGGGGGAGGAACAGCAGAAGAGGGAGATCCAGAATCCCAAGCAGACTCAAGGCTCTGAGCTGTCAGCACAGAGCCCAATGTGGGGCTCGAACTCATGAACCCTGAGCTCATGACTTGAGCTGAAGTTGAATGCTTAACCAACTGAGCCACCGCGGTGCCCCTCAAGGCAAGACTTCTTAACTTGGGGATTCTGCACTCGTGGATGGGCATCAGGGATCCTAGAACCTTAGGAAATTGTGGGGCAAAGTTGTATGTTGCATGAGCACCTGTGCTTCTTGTCTAGGAGGAGGTACTTCATAAGATCCATTACTTTCTCTAAGCATTTGTGGTCAAAGAAATATTGTAAGCCCCCACTCTGAAAGGGAAAAGCCAGCAACAGTCTCAATGGGGCTTTGCTTGGAGCCAGGAACTGGAAACAGTGTCCTACTGAGAAGCTTTGAGATTCTGTAGAAGTCAAAACCAAGAGTTTGAGTTCCCCACTGACACGCAGAACTTTCCAGAGAAGTGTCATCACCGTGGATCAGCAGAGGCCTGGCTCCATCAGCCTCTGCCCCGGGATGGCAGGTGGTCTGGGTTAGCAGGCCCAGCCAGGGAAAGAGTAGGTGAGGCACATCTCCCTGTAAAAGTATCAGTAGGAAGAGAATCACTTTTGAGCTTCTGTCCCTGGAGGTTTACAGCGGTAACAGGAAGCTACAATTTCCAGGCAGATGACAGCTGTCTGGAAGGATTTGTACCATTGTACTTTTAACCCAACCCAGCAGAGTCACTCAGCATAAAACAGGCTTGTCAGCGAGGCAGCTTGTGGGCAAGGCCTGTGAGAAAACCCTTCATTTCCTCCCGGTTGTCAAGTCGTTTCAAAGCTTGCCCAGCAGGCCCTGCCATCACGGACACTGGCTGGGGTGACGGAGGGCGGGGAAGGCAGCAATGCCGGTGACGAAATTGAGGTTTCTGGGCAGATCCTTTGATTCACAGAAAGTAGTTGTGCTGGAGGCTGGTCTGGTCATTAGTGGTGTGTTTTGCATGATGATTCTCTTTGATTAAAGAGAGACAGAGTCCCGTGTGGAATAGTCAGGATTAGGTCTGTCTGCACGTGACGGAAAGTTGAGGACAACAGTGGTTTAAACGTCGTAGACATTGCTCCCTGTCACGTAAACCCACGCTGGAGCTGAGCAATCCAGGGTTGGTTTGGCAACTGTGTGCTCAGCAAACCTAGGGACCCACCAAACCTAGGAACCTACTCCATGACCCAGGATGGCTCCCTAACCTCCAGTCTGGGGGAAGTGGAAGAGGGGAAGAAAGGACCCCCCTTATTTTAAGGACACTTGCTCAGAGGTCTCGTGTCACAATTCTGTTTGCATGCCATTGTCCAGAGCGCACTGACTACTCGTCAACTCATGTGGTTAGAATACGGTCTTTAACTCGGGCATCTGGTGACATATCGGGGGTCCTGTTTTGTATACATATGGACAACTCGATGTCTCTCTACACCGTGTCCTCAGAAAAGATGGAGTGCTTTGATGCTGTTCAGATAACTCCAGAGACCTTAGCAAACCTGGATCTAGATGAGGTAGGTCATTCTTTTCTTGCCTTAGCAACTTTATAGAGATGGTCTCCTTCATTTTTGTCAGTAGGTGTGTGAGAAGCAAGACTTCTTCATTCACTCATTCATTCATTCACTCGTATTGGTACTGTCCTGTCATGGACAGTCAGCCATTCACCACATTTATACTTCCTATCCAAAGGGGACACTTATTCCTAGAAAGTGGTCATCCTCCCGGAGGCTAGATGTCTCAGCCTCCTGCATCAAGGTGGGTCCATAAGACCAGCTTCTGCCAATGGTATGTGGACACAGGAGACGCGTCCCTTCGGGGAGGAGGTGGTTAAAAGCTGTCTTCATCCCCTAGTTTCTTATCTGCCTCCAGAGGCTGGAGACCCGGAGGCCTAGCAGGTGGCAGAGACACACATGGAAGGAGCTTGGGCATCAGAATCACCCCAGGAAAAGCTGCCCACCAAATGTCCGCATGGGACTGTTACGTTCACAAGGACTCCGCTCTCAGCTTGAGCTCTGGGTACAAGAGTGTGCTTCCTGGTGTCTGCTGTAATACGACCGTTAGGTTGAGAGCTCAGCTCTCACATCAAATAGAACTAGATTCGAATGCCGTGTGGTGGACTTCCCAGCCACGAGATGGAGATTTCAGGTAATTTCTCGCAATCTCCCTGCCTAATAGCCTCTCTTTCCTCATTTATAGAATGTGGCTTAATTTACATACCAGGTACAATATTTGTGTGTGTGTGGGAGATGCCGGCACCTAGCAAATGCTTCAGACATGTTCATTCTTAGTCTTAGAATCACATATTGTTGGGGCTCCTCCTTTTCTGTTCTGATAGGGTAGCTTTCGCTAATTTAGGGACCAATCGAGGCATTTCAGCTTATTTACTTAGTTCTTGTCTCGTGTCCCTCAGGTTGTGGGTCTCTCTGCTGATGGTGATCAGTGATTCTGTATAGCAGATGTCCCCTTCCCCACCACGTTGTGGTAGGCAGAATAATGGCCCCTGAAGACGTCCCCGTCCCAATCCCTGGAGACTGTCAATGTGCTACCTTACATGGCAAAAAGAATTTTGCAGCTGTGATTAGGTTAAGGACCTCGCGATGGGGAGATTATCATGGATTACCAAAGTGGGCCCAGTGTAATCACAATGGTCCTTAAAGATGGGAGAAGACAGCGTGTCAGAGAACGAGATGACAGACAGGTGTTGGAGTGATATGACTGCTGGCTTGGAAGACAAAGAAGACCACGAGCCAAGGGGTGCAGGCAGCTTCCACAGCTGGAAAAGGCAAGGAACGGACTCTCCCCTGGAGCCTTTAGAGGGAGCACAGTCCCGCCAACGCTTGGTTCCAGCCCAGCGAGACCCACATCCGACTCGTCTTCTACAGAGCTGTAAATTGTAAGTTTATATTGCTGGTCATGAAGTTGGTGGTAATTTGTTACAGCAGCAACGAGAAGCTAAATCACACCCTCTCCCCAACGCGCTGTGTTGCAATGTGCCTGTGAAGCTCTTTCCCGAAGTAGGAGGGAAGCTCAGAGAGAGGAGTCACAGTGAAAGAAGACGAGTGGAGCTAACATGAGCTCACCGTTGCACCCAAAGGGAAAGCTGCTTCACGACCCGGGCTCTCAGGGGGGGTGACCCCGCCCTCCGTGGATCCTCCTCGACTCCTGACCAGACTTTCCACCTTTGTTTTGGGTCGTGGATACCTCATGGTCCGCCCCTGCCCCAGCCCTTTCCACTGCAGGCTGTGAGCCTGCCAGATCCTACAGTAGGTGACCTTTAAGTAAGAGCTCCTCTCCTAGATCCCTATTGGCAGGGCTCTGGCTTTGAACTTGAGCAGCAGAGGATTCCGCACTTGGGAGGAAGCTTTGGAATGTTCCTGCTCCTCCCACCCCTTCCAGACAGCAATGTGAAAGGGCCGCACTGGCTTTTTTTTTTTTTTTTTTTTTTTTTTTTTTTAGGTGAAATTCACACAACAAAAAATTAACCATTTTAAAGTATATCATTTAATGGCATTTACTACATTAACCTTGTTGTGCAACCATCACCTCTATCTAGTTCCAAAACATTTTCTTCACCCTAGTAGGAGACCCTGTTCCATTAAATAGTCAGCCCCCATTTGCCCTTTCTTCCAGGCCCTGGCAACCACCGTTTGCTTTCGGTCTCTGGATTTACTTATTCTGGAGGTTTCATATATATTAAATAATATAACATATGGCCCTTTGTGTTTGTCTTTTTTGACGTAGCATAATGTTTTCTTATTTTAACCACAAAAATTTTATTTATTTATTTATTTATTTATTTATAGAATTTTTAAAAAAAATTTAAATCCAAGTTAGTGAACATATAGTGTAATAATGATCTCAGGAACAGATTTAGTGATTCATCACTTACATATAACACCTGGTGTTCATCCCAACAAGCGCCCTCCTCAATGTCCATCACCCATTTAGCCCACCCCCCAACCATCTCCCGTCCAGCAACCCTCAGTTTGTTCTCTGTATTTAAGAGTCTCCCTCTCTGTTCTTATCTTATTTTTCCTTCCCTTCCCCTATGTTAATCTATTTTGTTTCTTAAATTCCACAGATGAGTGAAATCATGTATCTCTTTTTCTGACTGATTTCACTTAGCATAATACATTCTGTTTCTATCCGTGTTGTTGCAAATGGCAAGATTTCATTCTTTTTGATGGCCGAGTAATATTCCGTTGTGTATATACACCACATCTTCTTTATCTTTTCATCAGTTGATGGACATTTGGGCTCTTCCCATAATTTGGCTATTGTCGATAGTTCTACCATAAACATTGGGGTGCATGTGCCCCTTCAAATCAGCATTTTTATATCCTTTGGATAAATAGTACTGTGCAATTGCTGGGTCATAGGGTAGTTCTATTTGTAATTTTTTGAGGACCCTCCATATTGTTTTCCAGAGTGGCTGCACCAGTTTGCATTCCTACCAGCAGTGTAGAAGGGTTCCTCTTTCTCTGCATCCTTGCCAATATCTGTTGTTACACGAGTTGTTAATTTTAGCCATTCTGATAGGTGTGAGGTGGTATCTCAATATGGTTTTGATTTATATTTCCCTGATGATGAGTGATGTCGAGCATCTTTTCATGTGTCAGTTGGCCATCTGGATGTCTTCTTTGGAGAAGTGTCTATTCATGTCTTTTGCCCATTTCTTCACTGGATTATTTGTTTTTTGGGTGTTGAGTTTGGTAAGTTCTTTATAGATTTTGGATATCAGTCTTTTATCTGATATGTTGTCTGAAAATACCTTCTCCCATTTTGTCGGTTGCCTTTTAGTTTTTCGGATTGTTTCCTTCACTGTGCAGAAGCTTTTTCTTGATGAAGTCCCAATAGCTCATTTTTGCTTTTGTTTCCTTTGCCTCTGGAGACATGTCAAGTAAGAAGTTGCTGTGGCCGAGGTCAAAGAAGTTGTTGCCTGTTTTCTCCTCTGGGATTTTGATGCCTTCCGGTCTTATGTTTAGGTCTTTCCTCCATGTTGAGTTTATTTTTGTGTATGGTGTAAGAAAGTGGTCCAGGTTCATTTTTCTGCAAACATTCCAGTTTTCCCAGCATCATTTGCTGAAAAGACTTTCTTTTTTCCATTAGATATTCTTTCCTGCTTTGTCAAGGATAAGTTGACCATACGTTTGTGGGTCCATTTCTGGGTTCTCTATTCTGAACTTAGTATAATGTTTTCAAGGTTCATCCAAATTGTAGAATGTATTAATACTTCAATTCCTTTTCATGGCTGAATAATATTCCATTATAGGGATAACCATATTTTGTTTATCCATTCATCAGCCAATGGACACTTGGGTAGTTTCTCCCTAATGGCTGCTGTGAATAATGCTACTGTGAACATTTGTGTGTGTTTTGTTTGAAGACCTCTTTTCAGTTCTGCATGGGTGTGTGTTTTCATATTGCTTGGATATATTCCTAGCAGTGGAGTTACTGGGTCACCCTGGCTTTTGATATCTGCTTATTTTGTTGTCAAAGATAAATGTCTCCAATGTCACTAAATTATTTATTTTTAGAATCTTCTCCAGGTGGAAAGCATGTGTGGGACGTGCTGATTCCACCACTATATTGCTATTATCAAACATGTTGTCCCTTGCCATCTTTGTGGGGGAAACTATCAGGCGTGTCAAATCAGTGGTGACCTGGAATTGAGGACTATAGGCTGCATCAGAACCCAGACACCTTCCGTCACTCTCTGATAGTAAATGGATTACTTGTGTGTTCATTGTCTAACTTCCTCAATGACTATGTAATTTCTACAAGGGCAGGGATTTACTATGTTTCATTCACTTCTGGATCCTAGTGCCAGCAACAGTGCCTGGAACAGTATATACTGAATGAACACATGAACATTTGAAGGAATGATCATCAGTGTCCTCTGATTTCATGTCCTGTCTCTCCTTCAGGTCCCAACCCTAGAAGCTGGGTTCACATCCATGAACTCTTTAGTTAAATGACACCTCTGTGTCCATTTTTCCTTTCAAGACCCAAAAATAACCTAGAGATATAGAGTGGGTATTCTTCCCTCACTTTGAAGATGAAGAAAATGATGATCAGAGGTATCAATTTGTGCCAAATGACTCAGCTAGTAGGTTGTGACACAGGGAGGTAAGGATGATGTATTAGTTTCCTAGGACTGTTGCCACAAATTACCACAAACTCAGTGGGTTCAAACAACAGAAACTAATCATCCTGGAGGCCAGAAGTCTGAAATTGAGGTGTCAACAGAAACAAGGCTCTAGGGTGAATTTCTGCCTGCCCCTTCCAGCTCCTGGTGGCCCTAGGCTTCCTTGGCTGTTGAAGTATGGCTCCAATCACTGCCTGTTTTCACGTGACCTTCTCTCCTGTGTCTCTGCGTGTCCTTTTCTGTCTCTTATAAGGACACTCTTTGGTGGATTTAGAGCCCACACTAATCCTAAACTTAATTTATCTGCTTTGACCCTTTTTCCAAATAAGGTCACATTCTGAGGTTTGGGTGGACACATCTTTTGGAGGCCACCACTCAGGCCACTATACATGGGCACCCTAGTGTGAATGTCTCCTGGTTGTGTTCTTTCTCCTTGAGTCCCTGATCTGTACCCCAGCCTTCCCGGTGTACCCATGTAGTACTGGTAGGTGCTATGAAAGAGAAGGTTGCAGGTAAATGAGTTTAGGAAATTCTTTTTTCTTTTAATGTTTTTTATATTGAGAGAGAAAGAGAGAGAGAGAGAGAGAGAGAGAGAGAGAGAGAGAGAGAGAAAGAGAGAGAGTGGGTAGGGAGGGGCAGAGATAGAGAGGGAGAGAGAATCCCAAGCAGGCTTCACACCATCAGAGCAGAACCTGATGCAGGGCTTGATCTCACGAACCATGAGATCATGACCTGAGCTGAAATCAAGAGTCAAACACTCAACCTACTGAGCCACCCAGGCATTCCGAGTTTGGGAAATTCTGAATTGAGCAAAGCTAGGCAAGAATTTTTACTGTAGGATTTCTCAGACTCTTTAATGTACTAGCATACATTGTAAATATTCATGAGAGGAAAAAATATGGAGCATTGCCCCAATTCCTTTGATCTGGAAATACTTTAAAAAGAACTAATGAAGGGGGCGCCTGGGTGGCTCAGTCGGTTGAATGTCCAACTTCGGTTCAGTTCATGATCTCGTGGTCTATGAGTTTGAGCCCCATGTTGGGCTCTGTGCTGACAGCTCGGAGCCTGGAGCCTGCTTTGGATTCCGTGTCTCCCTCTCTCTCTCTGCCCCTCCCCCACTCATGCTCTGTGTCTCTCTGTCTCAGAAATTTTTTAAAAATAACTAGTGAAGAACAGTGGAGCTCTCACAGGATGAGGCTGTGTAGAATCCAGGTGGGAAATGTTGCTCTTCTCTTTTTCTTCCTTTTCTTGGGATGGGGAGGGGCTCCTTCTTAAGAGATGTGCCAGCAGAAATGGTATAAATCACCCCAAAGAGCCTAAAGTCAAGTGCCATTGGGAACATAAAAAAATATAATGCCTGACATATTCTTTTAGTCAGTAAATCTCTAATTAAAAGAAAAAAAAAGAAAAAATCCACCAACTGCCTACATATCCCATACGATTGCCATAGTGATGACACCTCCCCCAGGAGACCATATTTGAAATTTGAAGATACTTGCTAGGGTCACGTTCCTGTTAGGAACTTCCTGCCTGGTGCACGTGGACCTATTCTCTTTAGAGAAGCAGAGATCCATAGAGGGTTAGAGCTGCAAGAGGTCTTAGGGATATCTCTTGTAACCCACTAATTTAACAGATAAGGAAACAGAGGCCCAGAGAGACAAAATAGCACAGGGTAAAACCTGTGTCACACACAGAACCAATGGCAAGGGCTGGTTCTGGAGGCCGTGCCAACTGATTTCAACTTCAAGGCCCTGCTACCTCAGGCCTCTTTTGCAATATCACTTGAGAAGGAAAAACCCTTTCGTGGATGATTCACTAGAAATCCAAGGATGTTGTGGATTTTCTCAGTACTGGACATTCTGCCAAAAGTCTTTTTGCCTCAACTCTTGATTTTGGAAAATATTTTCCAACATTTGCTAAGCCACTTACCTGTCTTCATTCAAATAGAGTGAAATAGAGGGAATTTAATTTTTTTTTTAACTATGCACCATTTTGCAGTGGGTGAGGTCTGTCGTCTGATCGTTAGGCCCCACCTCACCTCTGACCATGGACTACGTGTAGATGGATAGAAACTGAACAGGAAGGAAATTAGTAACATTTTACAAGACATGCCAAACCTTCACTGATTTTCTCCTGACATTTTAGGTATGTGTGTAGGATGCTCTGAACAAGAATAAGGCAACTGAAGGTGTAGCAAGATCAGGAAAGAGAGTCTGATAGAAGGTTCCATGTGCCCTTTATGGCATTAGTGGAATAATTCAGCCACAGGTGATTTGTGATGTACCCTAGAAATTACTTTCAGGTTTTTTAGAAGTAAATCCTTCATATGAGTTTGTTTAATAGCCCCTGGGCAGGATTTCGGTAGATTTTAAGAAGCTGTAAGTGATTCCTTCAAGACTGCTGCCAGATAAGAGCATTGGTGCCATTTTTTTTTTTTTTATAAATCAGGAAAGAGTGATTGTCCTGAAGATCAAAGGCGTGAGGGCGAATGAGTAGCTTTCCCTGGATCCAGCTGGGAAAAGGTGGGTTCACTAGAACTCTTTGCTCATGAGGGGGCGGGGCTTGGAGTCAGACGACCCCGACAGGGGGCGGGGCTTGGAAGGCAAGACTAAAGACGCAACATACAGGCAAATAGGTGCCATTCTCCAATCCCTATGGTGGATGGGTCGTCTCGCTGCTGTAGGCCTCTGAGAATCAGAGGTCCGTGGTCCGTGATATCAGGTGATAAATATCTTTGGATATTCTCCAGGAAGGAGGAGTGACCTCTGATAAGAGCAGCTTACTGTCTGAAAGGCAGACAGCGATGAACTGGTCTAGGGAAGGCTCAGGGTTGCCCAGAGGTATTGCCTGTTTCGGGACACAGCTCACGTGGAGGGTCTGGACAGGGTGTATTCGGGGGCCCTTGATCACATCCCCAGGGCTGCCTCTGGCCACTTGGTGACCATTTGATCTTTAGACAGCCTCCAATTTCCTCTCCGGACTCCTGTGATTCATTTCTTTGTCCAAAAGTGGGGCATGGAAGGGAAAGAATTACCACTAATTAAGAAGTCTGGATCTTTGGATTCAAGGGGATGGAAGGTTTGCTTGTTTCTGTCTCAGGGCCTTTGTCCTAGCTATGTGTCAAATTCTTCCTCCAGGTCTCAGCAAGAAATGAATGTCACCTCCTCAGAGGAGCTTCCCTGTCCTCTAGATGTCCCACAGCACCTCCTGGCATTCATTCTTTATCTCTTTACCCCAGTTCCTTTTCTTCAGGCTCTGATCTCTAACTGAAATCATCTTGGTTATGTATTTCCTTATGAGCAGCTGGCTCTGACTTCTCCCACTGGACCAGCAGGCATAGATCCTGTATCTCCAGAGCCCACACAAGGCTTGGCACAGGAGAGATGGAAGCAGAATCTGGGTAGATCCCATTAGATAGATCCTAGGGAATCATGTCTTCCTCTTGGAATCTCATGCACCTGGAATTTTTTTTTTTTTTTTTTTTTTTTAGAGCTCTTAACGCTTTATAAGTACATATTGGTGGGATTATTTCCTTAAGGCCTATCTCTTACTAGGGCAAGGATTCATGACCGTTTTGTGCCAAAGTTTGCTCTGGTGTTGGGTGAAGCCTTTGGATCCCTTCTCAGAATAACATGTTTAAATGCATAAAGTAAAATACCTAGGATTATAAAGGAAGCCAATTATATTGAAGTAGAATCAACAAAATGTTAAAATGTAAATTTGTTATATAGTTACATGTGCTTCTTCATTTATACATTGAATAATAAAACCTATCACAATTCTCTAAGTGTGATGATCATAATTGATTTTTTGAGATGTCTACAAAAACTGGAACGTGAGGAGCTCCTGGGTGGCTCGTTCAGTTAGGTGTCAGACTCTTGATTTCAGCTGAGGTCAGTATCTCACCGGTTCGTGAGTTTGAGCCCTGGCATTGGGCTCTGTGTTGACAATGCAGAGCCTGCTTGGAATTCTCTCTCCCTCTCTCTCTGTCCCTCCCCCTATTATGCACTCGCTTGTGTGCTCTCTCTCTCAAAATAAATAAATAAACTTAAAAAAAAATGTAATGTGAGATAAAAATGTCTTTGGTATTGGCGACAGAGACACAGGTACTTTTAATCCTGCTGAGGTTTGTTGCCTACATTCGTGATGGAATCAAACACTAAATTTCAATTAGAGATTACTGAAAATAAAGATGTAATTTTTTCCCATCTGAGTTCATTGCCTCCTCAAAGTCTGTCTACAGATTGTAGAGCAGTTCATGGACCCCACGTTAAGAACTCCTGTGCTAGAATACATCACTTAAATTTGGTTCACCGTATTTACCGTAGCATCTAAGACATAGTAAGTACTCCTTACATATTCACAGATGGAAGGAAGGCAGGAAGGCAGGAAGGCAGGAAGGCAGGAAGGCAGGAAGGAAGGAAGGAAGGAAGGCAGGAAGGAAGGAAGGAAGGAAGAGGCAATCTTTGTGTCTAACACTGTTCTCAGAACAAGATGGCTGAATGAATGAATGAATGAATGAATCTTGCAGGCAAGGCAGTGAGCTAGTCATTAACAAATGAGAGTACCCTCTCTCTCCACCATTTCCAATAATGACTGCATCTTAGCTGAGGTCCTTTGTTACTACTGAAACCCATTGAGTGTCTCACCCATAGCTGACACAAAAACATGTACTTGGATAATGAAATGTCTCTTTGGCTGGAAGAGACAACACCCACACTGTAATTTATCAGGTGCATTGGATCAGTGCTTTGAGACTTCTAGGAGACCAATCAGCTGACTCCTTGGGCTCCCATGGACTCTCAAGATCACAGCTTTTGTGGGTCACTGCCTTTTACCATGACAGCACCTCTCAGTTCCAACTGGCCCCATCATTACCACCTGCCCTTGGTGACTTGTTTGGGACAAACTCCTTTTCCTGCTTGTGGGAAGAGAAGGCCCATGGGACAGCAGGCTCACTAGGAATCTGGCTCTACCATCTGACAGATTATTTCAGGCTCTCATGAATATCAACTGGAAGGATCAGCGCTGTGTGAATTTTTATGCTCTCATGGTGCCTTACAAGTCAGCAGTTACTGACAGGACCTACGTGAAAACTCAGGGCTAGTAGAGACAAAATCGAATTCATTATTCAGTGCTTCAGAAAAATTCCTAATATATCAGCAGTGCAGATGCCAACATGCATCTCTTGGTAGCAGACACTTCTTAAAAATTTTGGAATGCTTTCTAAGACAGTTAAGGATAAATGAATATTCATGAAAGTGCTATAAAAATGAAAGATCTATTTCTTAATAGGGGAAAGATAAATCGCTTGGGGAAATGAACAGCGATTCTGTGGCTGTAAAAACTAGACATTCTGCGTTGACCTGCATTATTGTAATTGCACAGTGGAATCCATCGTTCTGTGTTATCATGCAGATCGGGTAGTAAACACGCTCCGTTGTTCCCCACCCAACTTACCCCCAAGTTGATTGACTTGTTTAACATGACACTAAGGGGTGGATAATTACACCTTCCTTGGATCACAGTGCCCTAAAACTAATAGTTTGGGGCTAGAGATACTTGTCCAACTATGTAATCATCTAATTATCTTTCCTCTCTTGAGGTTTGAAGGGTCTGTGCTTTATCAGATAAGAGAGTCACGGTAATGGAATATGGATTAAGTGATGGAAGAAAATGATGTCTCCTCTTCTTGAACTCTATAACGTTCTTGGTCTATTTTGCAACTGTGCATTCAGGATTTTCACATTGCCTCTTCCCTCCATGTGTGGTCAATGGCCTCCTGTTCAATGACGTCTCTAAATCTGTGGGTTTTTATCTTGGTTGCCCATTAAAATCCTGGGAGTGATTTTTTTTTTTTTTTTTTTTTTTTTAAGCACACATGCCTGGGCCTCACTCCAGGAGTTGATAAAAGCTACCCAGGTGATTACATTGAGCAGCCAGGGTTCAGAACCACTGCTCTAAATCCCCAATAGCTACTCTGTATGACTTCTGTTCAGATCCCCATAGATGGTTCTCAGTGCATTCTCCTTATTCAAAAGAGATTAGCAGCTGTTCGAGCCAGATGAGCACCAAATAGTCTTTCTGATGTAATCAGAAAAGATTAAACTTTTGGGAGAAAGAGTGAGCCCAAGTCTCCCGTAATTGAGGCCAGAAAGTAATACTCATGATCTAAATTCTAAGAAATTTTAAAATCCTAGCCCTCAGCAATGGTGAGGATATTTTGTAATTTATTGGATTGTAGTCTAATTGCTTAATGACAGATCGCAAGGCCTGTGTCACATTCCCAAAAGATTTCAGCAGTTTGGTCCCCACCTACCTCCCTAGCTTTGTCTTGAGTAGACTGCACTCCACACCCTAACTTCCAGCACACAGGCAGCAACCTGTTCCCTGAAGAGGTCCTGAATGTTTCCACCCCTTGCCCTGGCTCATATTTCTCCTCCTGCATGCACTGCCTTTCTCCTCCTCTCCACCACTTTGAGACCTGACTCACCCTTAGAGATCCAACTCAAGTACTACCCACGAAGGCCTTTCTCCCTCCGACGTCTGAATCAGCAGCCTTTGCCATGGTGTTTTGATACTATTTTGTATTTCAGTCTTTCCAAAATTCTTATGTAGTCCTTTCCAATAATTAGTTCAGAGGATTTTGCAGATAAGAGCAAGCCCTATAGCATCGCTCATTTTAACTCTCTCGTTAGGGCAGTGTTGTGACTTTCACAAGGTGATATAGTCTATGTGTCTGTTTCTCCCACCTGAGTGCAATGAATTCAATAGTTACGGCCCAGTTCCTTTCTTATAATAACTGTTTGTGGAATTAAAAAAAAAAAAACCACCCAGGTATGCTCTGGCACAGTCTAAGGCTCAGAGTGGCTATTCAAAGGATATCTGGCTGTATCTAGTCCTTTTGTTCAGGATGGCTCATGAGTGACTGTTAAGTCTTGGTAAAAAGATTGAGCTATCTAGGCCAGTGGTTAGAGGGATCCCACTCAGCTGGGCTTCAGAGAAATGTGGTTATCCCAAAGACTAGAGGTGTTACTGGCCTTTAGTGGGCATGAACCAGGAATGCCAGGTGCTTCGCAATGTGTAGGAAAGCCCCTACAAAAAGAGATCTCCCTTTCAAAATACCAATTGTTTCCCACCTTCCTCACCCATCTTGGCAGATTCTAACCAATCTACATCCCCAAATACTTAAACAGAAAACCAAAAAACCAATTTGGTTTGGAGAAAAGAGACAAGTTCCTGAAACTCACTCTGAAATCATGTGCACAATGTCCTGGGCGTGTTATCAGATAGGCAAAGATGGTAAAATGTGATGATATGTGGCTGGCGAAACAGGAATTCTCACATTAAGTAGGTGAGAATGTTACATGATGTAACCTTTTTGAGGACCACAATACTTCATAGTATTTAAAATGCATATTCCTTTTGATCTAGCAGTTTCACTGCCAGAGAGTCACCCTGTGATGTATTTACACAAAGACTCAACGTTGCATGACCAGGAATGGTCATTACAAGGTTGGTTGCCATCACAAAAAAGTGAGAACAATGTATATGTCCATCGATTGGAATAGGTGAGATAAACACTGGTACATTCATATGATGGTATGTAACTATATGGAATGAGTGCCACATTGTGTTGAATAAAAGAGTGAAGTATGGGAGCGCCTGGGTGGCTCAGTCGGTTAAGCGTCCAACTTCGGCTCAGGTCACGGTCTCGCAGTTTGGGAGTTCGAGCCCCATGGCAGTCTATGTGCTGACAGCTCAGAGCCTGGAGCCTGCTTCCGATTCTGTGTCTCCCTCTCTCTGCCCCTCCCATGCCCATGTTCTGTCTCTCAATAATAAATAAACATTAAAAAGAAATTTAAAAAAAAGTGAAGTATGGCATGCATGATATGATCCATTTTTCTTTAGAGTGTATAAATGTACACATGTGTGTATATATATATATGTATACACACACACACACACACACACACACACAGGCAATCCTTGCTTTGCATGGTTCTGATATTAACAAATTTCAGTTACCATGAGTTAGTTCAGTAACACCGGTCCCACCGCATACTTCCAATTGCAGTTACCATGGTACATTACCTGTGAGTCACTGGATAAAGTGCAAACTTTGCTGCTACCTCTTCAGCCCACAAATCACTACATAAATAATAGATGCACACCATACTCAGTGAATATCCCCTAAGACTTCCTTCGACGTCTGTTAACAGTCGCTGCACATTTGTTATTCAGTTCACAAACCCACGGCAAAGCGAGTTACAGACCCACGTGACATTTTACAAAAGTGAATGATCAGGAGAGGGCATTCGGTGCAACAAAGACTAGTGATGACGTTGGAAGATAAATTCGAATCTCTTGAAATGGAAGCATAGGAGAGATGGCTGACCACAGAAATGCTGACATTGCCACCGTTGGAGAGACGCCGGATAGACAGCAGGGGAATTTAGCAAAGTCTCCTACTTACCTGCAGAAACAACGCAAGAGGCTGTAGGAAGAAAGATGAAGTGGTCTCTGGGGCAGTGACAGCAGGGAAAAATTTCATGTTAAGGGAATTCTCGGAATTATTTCATGATGGTGAAATTACAAAGAATAAATGTTGGAAACAGATCCACATTTGGAAAAGAGTATGACAGTTTTGACAAGGCACAGAGAAGACATTCTCTCAGTATCATCAAGTTCTGTGACAAAACCAGGGCAAACATTCTTGCCAAATGTTTCACAAAGGAACACCATACTTTAATTCTCAGGTGTTCCCAGTGTTTCTAAATAAATACTAGTTTTACTACTTTTTGTTTTTCTTCTGCATTTATGGTCAACAGTAAGAGAATTTTTAATGTTTTGACAAAAAACTTTAAGGATAATGAAACAGCTGTAATTTCCCCCATTATTATTAACATCCCTTTGCATGGTTTCAGTTTGCATACTTTTATGGTCCAATACTACCGTGCAAAGCAAAGACTGCCCGTATATATAAAATACAAATATAGAGATGCCTGGGTGGCTCAGTTGGTTGAGCAACTGACTCTTGGCTTCAGCTCAGGTCATGATCTCACGGTCTCATGAATTCGAGCCCCACATCGGGCTCCACGGGAGCGGCATGGAGTCTGCCTGAGATTCTCTCTCTCCCTCTCTCTCTGCTCCTCTCTTGCTCACACTGTCTTTATCTCTCAAAATAAATGCATAAATTAAAAAAAAATCCAAATATGTCCATGTATAGATATGTATTTTTAAATGGAAGTATATACAAAGAATTATTAACAGTTGTGGCTTCTGAGGAGTGCAACTGAGGGAGAGCGGTAGCAAAGGGAAATTTTGTTTTCATTTTCTACCCTTCCAAACTGTTTGACTACTTTTCCTTTAGAATGTATTACTTTTTGATATAAAACCTAACTGATAAAAAGAAATATAAAGTCAAGGATAATTTAATAAAACATTGAAAATGTTTTGTGTAGATGATTTTTGCTTTTTTTTCTCCCCCCTGCTGGGGAGATCATCCAAAGCTTTCTTTTGGAATTTCAAAGGAATTCACGACACCAAAAAGATTAAAATCCATACCTATAGGTGCATTTACTCTGCTCCCAAGCAGAGAGATCGCAAAATACGCAGTTTCTTCGAACATGAATATGATGTGAGTTATTGATTTCATTTGTCTATAGGGAGAATTGGCCTGCAAACGAGTTCACCTGATGCTGGAGTTTGCAAACAGATGCCCTAAACAAAATGCTTCCACCGTGGCTGGTGACTGAACATGCATCTGTTTGCAAGGCAGCCAAGTGTGACCTTGTGCACAACCTTGCAGGTTTACTGGCTAGCAAACAAAATGCCAAATCCATGGCAAGGAGTGTTTGGAAAAATAATGTTGAGGCTACCGGTGTATTTACCCTGCCGGAACCAGGGTACTCAGAGAATGAAGAGTCTAACTGGGATTAGGCCTTGAGGACTTGACCCCTGATGCAGGATGAACACCCAGGACTTGGGTTGAGGGAGTCCATGGGGTGCAAAGATCCTGAAAGATCCCTAAATCCACTGAAACGATAGATTTCCATCTTCTGTCACACTCCCTGAGGCCTCTTGGATAGATGAGGAGGGCCATCAGAAGGTGTAAACTTATTCTAATCAATAAGCTGTTGGACGTCTAGGGAGTGAGCGGGCATGGCCAGGCAATCCTGCAGCCCCCCAGGATACAAGCCCTCCGTCAGCATTTCACATGCATTTTCTCATGTAACCATTAAAACCATCCTATGATTGTTTTTACCACCCCCCCCCCATATCCTTCATGAGAAAACTGAGGTTCAACTGCGTTCAGGGGGATTAAATAACTTCAAACAACATTGCCACATAGAGGGCAGGTGGCAGACTAGGAGTGGAAGTCTAATTCCTGAAGCTGTGCACATCGCCGTTGAGCTGGATGTTTCAGAAGTACTTGGAAACACCCCTGGGCTGTACATGCTTTGCTGTATCTTCCTTTTATCGGAAATCTTGCTGAGCCCAGATTATCTAATCTAAAATCTGCCCAGCCCTGCTTTACTGTTCTGAACCCTACTGGCCTCGTGCTCGTTATTGTGGGCATTCAAGCCTTTGACCCTGGTTTTCACCCTTTTGTATCTCTCACATATGGCCTGGGTGGCTGGGGATCATCTTTGGTTTTTGCCAACTTCACGTTCCAACTGGTTGAGCGGAAATGTACGTGAGCCTTTGCAGGTCCCCTTAAAGGATGGTATGGTTCTGGCTTCTACTGACCTGGCAGAGACTTATATGCCTACAAATAAGAAACATCTGACTACAGGTCTATAGGTGAAAATGGTGGCAAGTTGGGCAGGGTGGAAATCTATCATCTGGATATATCGAGCCCTGTTTGGAGGGCCAGAACTTCATTTAGCAAAATCCAGGTTTTCAGCCGGATTAAACCTTCTACGGTCTCAATCATCTGAAAAGTGAAATTGTATTCTTTTGTATTCTTGAAATTCTGGTATTCAAGAAATTGTATTCTTTTAGGGTACTTAAGTAGTGGTTAAAGTGGGCAGTGGAAAACATTCCCTGCCGGTTAGAAGACTTGGGAACATGATCATGTAAGGTCATGCTGGGTCCGGGTGGCAACGTCCAGGATGTTTCTGGTGTTCCTTCCTAAATAAGAGAGTCATATCTGGGCCCTTTGCAGATCTTTGCTTGTCAGAGCATTGAAGAGTTTGGCAATCTACCAAGTATTCACAAACAGGACATAGCGAGAAGGGTGATTCTTTAGGGGTAGAAATTGGAACTTGCATCGCCTTTGAGGTAATTCATACCTGAAAAATAACCAGAACATAAAATGTGCAGGCTCAAAAGGCAAGTCCCAGTCTGATAGAAATTCCTCCCTTGATTAGGAAAGGGATTAAGAATGAGACCGTGTTATTGGAAGAGAGCAAGAAGGAGTCCAACAGACAGGATTACATCTCCCATAGCCATGCAGTCACACGCTAATGGTGTGGTTCCATCAGTCAGGAGCTATGCTAGGGCATAGACATCCGAGAGCTCATTCAATCCTCACAAGAGCCCGGAATTGGGATTGGGGTGTTAAATGTGTACCTAAGGCCTCTGAGTGAATGGGTGTTAAATTAAAGAACTCAAGCCCAGGTTGGACTCTAAATAGCACACTTAACATCATGATATCTTGCCTTTAACAATGCTAATAAGGCATCATCTATTTAACGTGTTGTGTTAGGATAGTGCTAGCTGCTGAAACAGATAAACCCTAAATTTTGCCAAAACAAAATTTTATTTGTTACTCATGTTAAGTCTGTTTGGCACCAAGGGGCCGGCAAAGGAGGTTGTACTCTATGCGGTACACCCTGAATCCAAGCTGACGTGGGCTCTGTCTGCCATCTTTGACACTGGCTTCCAAGGTCACCGTGGGTGCCAACATTCAGAGGCAAATGCGGAGAGAGAGACAGGGGGAGATGAATTTTTATGGGCCAGGCCTGGAAGTGGTACATCCATTTTTGTCCGTAATTTACTGGTTAGGTTCAGTCATGTGACTGTGTTTACTTACAAGAGAGTCTGCTGGAAATAAAAACTAATTGTAGGCCCCAGAGGAAAGGAAAAGCGATTTGGTGAAGAGCCAGCCAGTATCTGCTATGCTTGTGTTTTTCTGTAGTTACCAGAACTTAAGTGTAGGAAATAAATGTTGTCCTCTACCAAGCATCAAATACCCTGCCAGGTTCTGAGGATTTAAAAATGAGTAAGACTGAATCCACATCCCCAAGTCTAGTGGGGCAACAGACAGAAGCACACCCCCAGGGTGAGATGGACGGCACTCTTCTATAGATAGCTGTTCTAGAGTATTTAGAGTGACTAGAGAGTAACTGTACTCTCTAGTTCAGAATGGCCGATTCAGCTCCTTTTGAGTTCCTAGAAATGTCTGCTGCAGGATCTGAACTTAGATGCCAGGCTGGGGTAGGTTTTCCCCTCTTAAACAACTTCGGTTAAAGGAACCCATCCGTAGGCTCCCCAAGACAGCACAAAAGCCACATTGTGCACTGCCCACAATTGCCTTTCACAGCAGGAGACACATTCTACCTTGCCGGGCCCGAAGGAGTGTTTCTTGGAAGAGAGCCACCTAACCTTGAGCCAGCCACCGGGCTGTGTGGGCAGTAGGATGAACAAGTTATTCTCAGAAAGTCCCTGAGGACAGCGATGCTGTTTAGAGACTTAGGCAATTTTGTTACAAGATTTGACAACCTTCTTTCTCCATACCCATATTAAGATTTGGGGGCCACTTCTTATCGTAATTTTTTTTTAACGTTTAAAGTGCATTTGGTATTAGGCCAACTTATTTCATCTACCCTAGTTAGGACCCTGATGAGCCAAGATATTAAATGACGTTTTTTTTAAACAGAAAACAATTTTAGAAATTATTTCCTTAGCTTTCTATGGCTTTGAGAATGCCCATCAAAAGCTGATAGACGAGAAGGACTGCAGATTAAAAGGCAAAAATTGCAGCCTGAAACTGTGGCTGATGGTGTCTTAATCCCGTTGCCTACCAGTGATTTCATTGGCAACACGAGCTGTGGGTTTTTATTCTCTTCTGCTTCAGAAAAGCTTAGGTAGTTTACAAAAGAGCACACAGCACCATAAACCAAGAATATGGATTTTCTAAAAATGAGGCCAAGTAGAAAATAAAAGTAGGATGGAAAGATGGGACCAGAGAGAAAACTGATATGCCACTAACCCCTAAATCAGTGGTTCTCAACCAGGAATATACCATATGTATTCTCAGGGAATGTTAGTTTTCTATGAGCACTTAATACTTTTGCTTTTTGATTTTTATGGTAATTTGGAAAATAGTGTAAGAACACTCTGGGTCATCTGTAGGATCATTCAGTATTTCATCTTGGGGATTGAGTGTGTGTTTCTAGTTGGATGGTCATGGGACTAATGAGAAAAGCATCAAGATAGACCTAAAATCTAAAAGATCTGTTTGCATCAAACAAAAGCCAAATGTCGTTACAATACATCCTACCATTGACAGTTTCACAGTAATGTTTTAAAAAAATTTTTTAACGTTTTTATATATTTTTGAGGGAGAGACAGAGAGAGAGAGAACGAGCAGGGGAGGGGCAGACACAGAGGGAGACACAGAATCTAAAGCAGGCTCCATCCAGGTTCTGAGCTGTCAGCACAGAGCCCCACGTGGTGCTCGAACCCATGAACTGTGAGATCATGACGTGAGCCGAAGTCGCATGCTTAACTGACTGGGCCACCCAGGTGCCCCCAATGGTTTCATAGTAATTTTAACGGAGAAAAGGAGTAAGGAGATTGAGCCATCACACCACACACCATAGTGTGGGGGCACAGGGAACGAGAGCACCGTGAGTGCTTATCAGTTTGGACGACACAGCTTCGTGTGTCATATGTGCAAACGCCAGTAAAACAAATTGTAGTCTAACAGTTTTGTTCGCATTAAATTTTGTGTCCTTGTTTCAATACTTGTATAAGGGCTGTAAATAGAAGGAATTTGTAAGCCTCTTTAGGCTCATCCACAATTTGAGAAAAAACCCAAGGGTTTGTGACGATTATGTCCCGGCAGGGACTAAAGCTGGGCCCCAAATTCTGCATTCCGATCTTCCCGGGGGCCAAAGTGAAAAGAAAGAGAAATTTGATCAGCGAAAGATTCATCTTGTCTCTCAGATCAATCATTTGCTCAGGGGATGGAGTTTTGCTGGCAGTTAAACATGAGCAGAATTTCACCGGGGAGTACCTATAAACGGGATACCGAGCAGCGGAAGGTATCCTTGACCACACCCCTGATCCCTGAAGCATCCTGTTTAACACTGATATTTTCGCAGCATCCTTTGGTGCAAGGCTAAGGAGGATCCATGCCTATTAAAATGCATCTGTGATGGACCAAAGCAAGTGTACCACTAATTCAAACAGTGTTATAGGTGATTTATGTGCAACCCTTATGAATGTTTTTCAATCCTAGTTTCAACACATGCATAAATTCCTTATACAAATGTGAAACCCTAATATTATCTTCATCATTCATTTTTCCCTTTCGGTCTACAACTGCAACTAAAAGAATAAGGTTGCCTTTTCTACCTGTCTCTGTACTAGAGAGAAAAAACAATTGCTTCTCTGTGTTCTATCTTAATCTTAATATCTAGAAAAAAATAACTTACATAGAACCTAGTCCTTCAGATTTACAGTACCTAGGGTTTTCAAGAAATTATTCCTATATTTTTAAAAGTTTATTTATTTATTTTGAGAGAGAGAGAGAGAGAGAGAGAGAGAGAGAGAGAGAGAGAATGCGCCTGAGCAGTGGAGGGGCAGAGAGAGAGGGAGAGAGAGAATCCCAAGCAGGCTCCGTGCTGTTTGCGCAGAGCCCAAAGTGGGGCTTGATCCCATGAACTGTGTGAGATCATGACCTGAGCCAAAATCAAGAATCAGCTGCTTAACCAGCTGAGCCACCCAGGCACCCCCGTTCCTATTTTTAATATGTGTGCTGTCAGAAAAGCTACTGAAAATCATTTATAGGCATTTGGGGATCGAGAAACTTTCAGTAATCATGTCTGAAATTTGAACTAGTCAGTAATAAGCATGTTTCTTAGGCAGGCTTCTAGGTTTGGGTTATCTGTGGCCGATATTTTTTTCCTTGACACTCTTTGTTTTATGACTGGTCCCCTTCTTTCTACAGTGTGTGGTTTATTACGTCTTCCTCTTTGGTTTTAACCTGTGTTTGATAATCCTCCAACCAAATGACTGTTGGCAGCGAGAAACGTAACTTAGCTGAAGTGACTAGATTCTTCAGTGTCTCCCCCTGCCCAGTGATCTTTGTTTAGAAAATCATGCTGTGACAATAAATAATCTTCCCTGTGTATGTCCTGGAATGACCCAGTTAACACCAGTAAGTGTGTTCACCTGATAATAAACAACTGAGGAGACTTCTTGTAACCATAAGGGGAAATCAGCTGTAAGTTTATTAAGAGATAAAGTGGTGTTCATGTCTTAATTTAGAGATGATCTGTAGGGATAGTTTTGCTAACATACCCACATATATGGTATTCATATGCACACCCCTGCCTAAGCAAAACATGGAGGCCATCATCCTGACACCCCTATCCCTGTCACTGTCACATCTGATCCATCAAGCCCTACTGAAGTCCTAAATAGCTCTGCCCTTTTCTTTCCTTTTCTTTCCTTTTCTTTTTCTGTTTTTAAATTTATTTTTGAGAGGGAGAGAGAGAGAGAATCCCAAGCAGGCTCTGTGCTGTCAGCACAGAGCCCGACGCTGGGTTAGAACCTACCAACCATGAGTCATGACCTGAGCTGAAATCAAGAGTCAGAGGCTTAACTGACTGAGCCACCCAGGTGCCCCTACCCTTTGCTTCTGTATCCTTCCTGCTGTATTATCTTAGCTCAGTCCACCATCATCTGTCGTCCATATTATTTCCACTGCCTTCTCACCCTTCATCATCTTCTCTGGCTCTCCCTTCGACCCATCACCCCACGGAAGAGCAGTCTTTCTAAGACAAATGTGGTCGTGCTCCTCCTGTGCTTAGACCACACTCCTTGTTCTCAGAATTTGGAGCAACCTCCTTCTGTGGCTCCTAAGGTTCTTTTGCGTAGGATTCCCGCTTGCCTCTGGGCCTTTTCTCATCCGACTGCCTGTCCTCCCTTCTCCCTACCTGACTCCGGCCTCCCCCATTCTGCTCCAGCCCAACCGTATTTCTCTCCATTCATTCACTAAACTGACCACGTAGTCTCTTGCCTCTGACCTTCACACTGTTTCTTCTGCTCACATATTCTCCTCATCTTTTCCTTCAGGTTTTCGCTACAGTGTCATGCCTCGCAGTAAACTGAACCTTATACCCAATGTTGAGTTGGATGATCCTCTTGTGGGTGCCCATAGCACTCTACACTTAGCACCATGATAGCATATGTCACACTATATTGTCAATTTCCTCGTCAGTGACAGCCTCCAGCTGTGGGCTGCTTAAGGAAGGGGATGAAGGGGGAAATCACTCTGATATATACATGAATAGATAGATAGATAGATAGATAGATAGATAGATAGATAGACAGATAGATTAGATAGATCCATCCTGGGTACCTGGTAACTAATTACACTTGGCATCATGGTTCAGGGGAAAGGACAGACCAGGGCTTGATCCTGCCTCTGCCTCCTGACCGGCTATGAGGACTTGCACAAGTTGTTTGATCTTCCTGAGCCTGTGTTTCCTCATCTGTAAATGAGGATAAGGTTACCCACTTTCAGGGTGATTGTAAGAAGTTCAGTGAACTGATGCCTACAAAAGAACTTAGCACAATGCCTGCTACGTGTTAGACTACTTAGAGCCGGTGATTGCTATCATAAAATGTCCTGATCTCTCCTTTCCTACAAAGCGTGAGGTAAATGGATGAGCTTGAACAAACGTTTCAAAGTCCAGAGGGTGGTAGTGGGGAGGGGGTGGGGCAAGGGTGCGGGTGTCGAGGCACTCTCAGCCGGAGGGAAATCTACTGGCACAATCCCCAGCACGGTGCCAGGACCCCAAAGCGACTCCAGCATAGGCAGTAAGGATGGGAACATGGTGACGGAGGCCACGTCGGTGTGCACACAGATCACCTGGGATGTTGTTAGAATGCCGATTCGGGTTCGGTAGATCTTGGGGGGAGCCCGAGATGCTGCTCATTCCTAGCAAACTGCCAGGTAATGCTAATGCTGCTCCTTCAGGGAGCACACATAGAGCAGCAAGATGTGGAAAATAACCACTTAAGCGAGCTCATACTGGTGTAATGGAAAAACTATTAGCTTCTTAGCAGGTAGCATGAGAATCCCTTAGGGGAAGAATACTCTGTGTGTTTGGAAGAAATACTCTGATAAGTCACAGAGGCTTGGGATTGGGAGGGTGACTCACCAAAGCTCACGTTGAAGTAATAATTGATGATCTTACACTGCCTTCTCTGGAGGGGAGGCCCCATTAACCTCAAGGCCTTTTTGTCTGTGGGCCGGGATGGAGTGGAGTCTCTGGGTTTGAGGAGAGCCTAACTGTTCTGCAGAGGAGGAGAGGGGCGCCAGGGGGAAGGAGAGAAATAAGGACCCCCTTGGAGAAATGTCTATATAGATAATTAGAAGTTATTTGCTTGACGATATACTCATTTTCTTTCACCCCTTCCAAGGAATCGTTCGGATCGCTTGTCAAGGCTTTTGTGCATGTGATTTCTTTTTTCCTCTCTTTGCAGGAGAGTGGGCTTGAAGAAGTGGATGAGGGGTGGCTCATAGCAGGGTCACACTAGCTTCGAAGGCCCCGCCAGGTTCGCCTCAGCAGCTGCTGGGTGACGGGTACACAGGAGCGAGGGTGGGACACATGCCAGCTTCTATTGTTGGGTAGTATGGCTCTGCCGCTATCCAAATCAGTAATTAAAGCAAAGTGCAATAATGGGTTGGAAAACACAGAAGGAACAATGACAGGGCTGGTAAGAAGTAGGATGCTTGGATGCTTTGGAAAAAGTTAACGGTGTTTACCCAGAAAAGAGCAAAGGCTTTGTGATGATCGAACTTGATCGGCCATTTTCCGACCTTATTTCATAACCTCACAAAAATCAGAACTCAAAGAACTATGTTTTAAAACATGGAATTTTGGGGTGCCGGGGTGGTTCAGTTGGTTGAGTGTCTGATTTCGGCTCAGGTCATGATCTCGGGGTTCGTGAGTTCGAGCCCCACGTCGGGGTCTGTGCTGACAGCTCAGAGCCTGGAGCCTGCTTCGGATTCTGTGTCTCCCTCTCTCTCTCTGCCTCTCTCCTGCTTGCTCTGTCTCTCTATCTCTCAAAAATAAATAAAAACATAAAAAAAAAACATGGAATTTTAACCTAGGGCCCATGAAAGTGTTCGGAGAGGGGGTAGCTTTGAAGCGGCTATAATTATGTCCAAATATTATATGCATGTGCCTATGCATGTCTGTAAGGAGTGGCTACCTAGCTTTCATGGAATTGAATATCGAAGGGTCATATAAAAATTGTTAAGAATCACTGACTTCAAAATGAAAGCAACATAGAAATCTGTCTTTGATACGCCTGCCTATGAAAATAATAAAAAAAATAGGGAAAGGAAACTAGGAATCTTGTCAATAAGAAATCGAAACAGTTGGTTCAATGGTACACTGTCGTTCACTTAAAAATAGTGAAATTCAGGGGTGCCTGGGTGACTCAGTCGGTTGAGTGTCCAACTTTGGCTCAGGTCATGATCTCAGTTCATGAGTTCGAGCCCCTCATCAGGCTCTGTGCTGACAGCTCAGAGCCTGGAACCTTTTCGGATTCTGTGTCTCCCTCTCCCTCTGACCCTCCCCCATTCATGCTCTGTCTGTCTCTGTCCCAAAAATAAATAAAAACATTAAAAAAAATAGTGAAATCCAGTCAGCAGATGATGACATTTTTATATTTGTTTATGAAAGTAAAAATAGCTTCCCCTGATATGATTCAATAGAAAATGGAGGCCAGTTATTCTCTATCTCCATAAAACAAAACAACAACAAAAGCCTGTCGTCGAATTGTAAAAGAAAAAATTCAAGGTAGAGCCAAAGTTTTCTCCCCCAGGGAAAATTTGGCAATGCATGGAGAAATTTTTGGTTGTCTCCAGTAGTGGGGGTGCTCCTGGCATCTAGGGGGTAGAGGCCTGAGCAGCTGTTGAACATCCTGCAGTGCACAGGACAGCCCCCCACCACAAAGAATTTTATCCAGTCCAAAATGGCAGGAGGGCTGAGGCTGAGAAACCAAGCAGTTACAATAAATGAAGACTTCCTGGCTATGAAAAGTATAAATAATTGAAATAGGTAACTTAGGTGGAATTTCTTTCTGTGAGCTTTTTAAATTTTTTTTTCAACGTTTTTTATTTATTTTTGGGACAGAGAGAGACAGAGCATGAACGGGGGAGGGGCAGAGAGAGAGGGAGACACAGAATCGGAAACAGGCTCCAGGCTCCGAGCCATCAGCCCAGAGCCCGACGCGGGGCTCGAACTCTGTGAGCTTTTTAATGATTAAGGACTCCATTCCTACCTGGCAAAACACCATCATTTTCTGCAGAGGTGATGGTGCAGTCTGTGGAGGAGACCTACTGTGAGAAAGGAGGCTAGATCTCTTTGAATTTCATGCCCTCACAGTTCTTAGTATGCAGCAGTCACTTAGTGTCTGCAGAATGAATAAAAATGTCTATGGATCTTCCCATTACCAATGACCTGCCACGAATTCAGTAGCCTCTAGGGTCAGATGCCTTTCTTGATAGGAAGGATAAGCATAGTTTATGATACTGAAATCGTAGGGAAATTTACATAGGAAGGCAATTACCTGGCACGGAATTTAGCCTGATTGGGGGCAACAGCCTGCTGGCAACTAACCGCAATCCCTACTTAGGTATCCTCCATAGGAGCCTCCCCAGGAACCAGTTTGGAGTAGGCTCAGCCCCTTTTGGAAGGGGGAGATATCACCGTTCCAAGCACAATACCCAAGTGACTCATGGGTTGTGCGGGGGTCCTTTCCTCTGGACTGGAGCATCCGAGCTAGGCTTGGACGGCAGACACCATCACAGATCTCAGATGCATCAGAAAGAAAGCAGATTAAAATCTCTCTGACAGTCACATGTTCACACTGAAATATCGTAGTGCATGAGAAAGGGGAAATAGAAAATCATGTCAGAACCTTACAAAATTATCAGACGACACGTGCAGCTTGCCTTGTTTTAGAAGTCAGAGAAGTAATCACAAGCCAACGAATGCATTTATATTCTACTTAGGAAATTCTGGCTTTTAAGGGAGAAGATGTGGCTGGAGTTTAATAAGCTGAATTACCAGGATTTAAATTCATGGGCACAGTTTGTAAATTTATGAACACGGCCGGCATAAAACCCTCGATATTAACCTTTAGTAGGTTGGAGAAACGCAATAGATGCCCGTTTTATTCTTAATGAACAATCAGAAAGCATTTGACACTGTTACAGATGTTCTCCAGAGTCGTGGGCCTGCATTTTTAAATCGGGAGTTAGTCAGCTAGTGCAAGAATAGTGCACTCACAGTGTGTTTTCCCAAGCCAGGCTGATTAAGCAGCTAATTATAGTGCTAGCTATTGTGCCCCTGGTCCCCAAGCTTAAAGATATTCATAATAGTTAGACATGGCTATATTTGGTAGTGTTCTGCCATTCTGTAATACAGGAAGAGCTGTTCGAGTGATACTCTTTTCTCATTAGTGGTGAATGGAATCAAAAGTGTGCTTGCATTAGCCTGTACTCTGTAAAAACGAACATGGAGTCAGATGTGCAAAATCAGGTTCTCTTTGGGAAAATCAAACGAATGCAGTGGGCCACCGTTTCTGAAACACTTTGGCGTGACGTGCAAAGCTGACCTTTGAACGGAAGGGATTATTTCTCAGATCTATTTCATCTGAGTTAAAGGTAACTCTTCTTCCTTCCACTCCACTCAACAATACACAGTACCATCAAATTAAATATTTTTTAAAAAATGTTTATTTTTGAGAGAGAGAGAGAGAGAGAGAGAGAGAGAGAGAAAGAGAGAGCATGAGCGGGGGAGGGGCAGAGAGAGAAGGAGACAGAATACGAAGCAGGCTCCAGGCTCCGAGCTGTCAGCCCAGAGCCTGATGCGGGGCTCAAACTCACAAACCGTGAGATCGTGACCTGAGCTAAAGTCAAGACGCTTAGCTGACTGAACCACCCAGGTGCCCCTTCATCAAATTAAATCTTGAAGGTTATGTTTTCCTTTGGTGATTGTTCAAGAACTATAACCATAAAGAATTCTTCTGTATTTGAAGCATAGGTACCGAAGCCTAACTCCATGTTTCCTGAGAGGCTAAAAGCTCAGAACAGCCCCAGATTCCTCATTTAGTCTGAGTTAGGGGCTCTGAAATAATAATAATGATAAACAATGTAATTGAATTGAACTCTCCCAGAAGAAAGATAGGAAAGCTGCAAACCTCATGCTTTATGCATTCTTTGGGAAGAATCCTGAGTCTTCAGGGTCAGTGGCCAAGGGCAGACACAATAAATTCAGAAAGAAATGCAGTCAAAGGTAAATGCAGAATATGGAAGAGACTTTTGTAAAAATCGGGAACCATTTTCTTGGCATTGAGCCTTCAGTGGAGCCATGTTCAGCCTGTGCATCCATTAGGTGGACTGGTTCAGCCATCAGGGCTGTTTTCTGTCCCAGTTTCGGTTACTCTGTGATTAGGGTAAAAAATCCAAACTCAGGCCCACTGAGCTATAAAGGTCACAGGAAAGATAGGGATTTTATTGTCAGTAAAAATAGAATCAGATGAAAACAGAGACCCTTTTGAATTTTTAACAACAATGACCAAAAAAGTAACTGTCTTGTATTAATTAAGTGATCAAAGTTAATCACTAAACACGGACAAACTAACATCACGTACCTCCTGATGTGATGTACCAGGAAAGACACAACATTACTTCTTTGGTTTTCCTGATAAATATGAATAACCTGAATCTAAGCATGAAGAAATATCAGGCAAACCCAACCTGAGGGACACTCAAGAAATCACTGGCTTGTACTCTTGGTAGATATCAGGCCACGTCCCACGGAGAAAGGTGAAGAAACCGTTCCAGATCAAAGAGGACGAGAGAAACATGAAATTAATGCAACGTATGATACAGGATTCGATCCTGGACTGGGAAAAACCAAATCGAGAATAGAGCATTACATAATGGATGAAATCTGAATATGGAAGGCGCTGGACATCATATGTCATCAGCGCAAATTAAAACAACGAGGTACCAGTCTGGAACGGCCAACTTGAACATGGCCAGCGCCAAATGCCAAGGACGTAGAGCACCAGGTGCTCTCTTTTGTTGCTGATGGAGACGCAAAACGGTACAGCGCCTTCGGAAGGCAGTTTGGTGACTTCTTACAAAACTCAACACTCCCTTGCCAGACAATCCAGCAATCACATTCCTTGGTATTTACCCAAAGGTGCTAAAAACTTTGATCTGCACCAAAACTTGCACACATATGTTTATAGCAACTTTACCCATAATTGCTAAACCTTGGAAGCAACCAAGATGTCCTTTAGTAGGTGAATGGATAAATACACTGTGGTCCGTCCAGGCAATGGAATATCATTAAGCACTAAAAAGAAATGAGCTATCAAGTCACGAAAAGGCGTGGACGAACCTTAATATTACTAAGTGAAATAATCCAATCTGAAAAGGCCACGTACATTATGATTACACCTACATGACATTCTGTAAAAGGCAAAACTATGGAGACAATAAAAAACATTAGTGGTTGCCAGGGGTGGGGGTGGAGAGAGATGCACAGAAGGTGTTTAGGGGGGTGAAAAAATTTCATATGATGTTATGATGATTATCATGATGGTGACATACAATGTATATGTCATTACACATTTGTCAAAGGGGCGCCTGGGTGGCTCAGGTGGTTAAGCTTCCAACTTCAGCTCAGGTCATGATCTCATGGTCGGTAGGTTCGAGCCCCGCATCGGGCTCTGTGCTGACAGCCCAGAGCCTGGAGCCTGCGTTGGATTCTGTGTGTGTGTGTCTCTCTCTGCCCCTCCCCCACTCACACTCTGCTCTCTCTCTCTCTCTCTCTTTCTCAAAAACAGACATTAAAAAAAAACCCATAGAGCATATAATACCAAGAGTGAACCCTGAGATAAACAACGGACTTTGGGCGACTATGACATGTCGATGTAAGTTCATCCTTGGTAAAGAATGTACCATTCTGGTGAATGATGTTGATAATGGGAGGCTATGCATATGTGAGGACAGTGGATATATGGGAAATCTCTGTACCCTCCTCACAAGTTTGTTGTAAACCTAAAGTACGATCTTAGAAAAAAGAATATGGACTATATAACAGTATCGTATCAAGTGGAATTACTGTTTTCAATAATCACACTGTGGTTATGTAAGAGGACATCCTTGTTCTTATGATACATACGCTGATTATGATTATTATTTTTTTAATGTTTATTTATTTTTGAGAGACAGAGAGAGACTGAGACAGAGAGAGAGGGAGACACAGAATCTGAAACAGGCTCCAGGCTCTGAGCTGTCAGCACAGAGCCCGACGTGGGGCTCGAATGGCTCAAACTCATGGACTGTAAGACCTGAGCCAAAGTCGGACACTCAACCGACTGAGCCACCCAGGTGCCCCCAAATATGCACTGATTATCAGTGAAGGGCACAGTGCCTCCAAACTTACTTTCAAATGGTTTAGGGAAGAAAAATCGTGGAGCTAGAAATAGAAATAGAATGTGTGTGTATGTATAGAGAGATAGACATACATGTATAAGAAACAAATGGAGAAAAATGGAAATCGTAAGCAATAGGTAAATCTGTGCAAAAGGTATAACAGGAGTTCTTTCTATTATTATTGCAGTTGGAGAGTTGTTTTATAATATAAAAAGGCTGCCATTTATTGAGCATGTGTGAAGCCATGCTCTAGGTTCTATATATACATTACCTCCTGTAATCCCTGCAATTGATTTCTGAAGTAGGAATGCCCTATTTTATAGAGGAGGAAATTGAGACTCAGAGAAGATAAGTGATTGTGAAGTGACAGAGGGGCTTGCTGCCCCAATGTCCCTTTCCAAAAAAGATGTTCATTCCATTCCTCATGTGACTCCTGGTCTAGTGATAGAATTTTTTTTTTCCCAATTGCCCAAGTGTAATGGGCTGAATTGTATCCCATGCAAAAGATATGTTGACGTCTTAACCTCCCCCCACCCCATAGTACATCAGAATGTGATCTTACTTGGAAATAAGATCGTTGTATGAGTTAAGATAAGATGAGGTCATATTGGAGTAGTGGAGTAGGGTGGGCCCTGAATCCAGCCTGGTGTCCTCATAAGATGTGAAGAGACAAGAGAACACCAGGCGATGCTGGAGGCCGAGGTTGGAGTGATGCACCTACAAGCCAAGGAGTACCAAGGGTTGCCAGTGGCAACGTGAAAATAGAAGAGCCGTCCCTTCCTCAGAGCGTCCAGAAGGGACCAACCCTGCTGACACCTTCATGTCAGAGTTCAAGCTTCCAGAACTGCGAGAGAGTCCATTTCTGTTGTTTTAAGGCACCTGATTTTGTGGTACTGTAATGGCAACCTTAGGAAAGTAAGACCCCAAGGCTGCTTCAAACGTCACCCCTACATTAATGGATAAAAATCCCTGTTCCTTTCAGGGCCCTGCCAGGAGGCTGTGCTTTCTTCCCCTTCTGATCACTGTAAATTATAGACCCCTGACCAATCCAACAAGTTCACCGACACTTGAGCCCTTGGCTTCTCCACCCCTGCCCCTTATCTGCTGATCCTGCAGGTGTTGAGATGTCTGTGTGGATGAGCCACCCAACACTTGAGCCTCAGTGTTGTAACCCCAACTCCAGTAAACTCCACTCTTTGGCTCAGAACCACTCCAGATCATAAATCCTGAGCAGCCCATTCTCTGACCACACCTCAAGTCTTTTCCGATCTCTTGCACTTCCTTTCTCAACACTCTTGTCCTTCAGCGTCCTAGCGTTCTCTGCTCCTTCCATCTCAGGGTATTATTGCAATCATTTCTCTCCTCACGTCACTCATTTCCTTCCTTGATCTGGCCCACATGGTCAATCACCTAAACTGCGAACCCACTCAATCCCTGAATTCTCCCGCAGCCTGGCTTTTCGCTACAGCCTCCAGGCAAAACTCAGTCTCGGGATCATTCACGCAAGGTGAGTTTCCTTCAGAACCCAGGTTGCTAACTGATGTTAACACATCACTTAGAACATCACATCTCTGGCTGGGTTGGCTCTGCTGCAAAGCCACGGACAGCATGGCAGCTCAGCCCTTTTACTTGTCCCCTGCCAGCTTCTCTTCTTTTCCTTTCAGCAACTGCTGCTCACCTGTCTACTTCCTTCAGGTCCTGGTTTCCAGCAGAGAAGTCATCGCCTTCACAATGCACCGGGGTGAGGTCTTTGGTCACGAACCCTCACGTTCCCAGTTTCTCTCTACAAACACACCCACCTCTGCACCCACCTTTACTTCTTCCTGCCAGTCTAGAGGGATAGGATGCTCTCCTGCAAATCAAAGCCACCCCTTCTGCTTGTTCTTTTGATCCCAGCCTTTTCATTTCCTCCGGGACCCTTGCTCTCCTTCCCTGTAATTTCAGCCTGCTGTTAAGTTTCTCTACTCCTGAAATCCAACCCTCCTTTCCTTCAACGCCCCTCTAACAACCCTGCAAGGTCTTTCTCTTTTCCCTTCAACAGTTTCTCACCCCTCACTCTTCCACTCCGATCTGGCTTCTGATTCTACGTGAACTGCTTGTCAAGATTACCAGTCACCTCCATACTTAACAATTGGTGGGACTTTTCAGTCCTTATGTTACTTTTCCTCTGTGCTAAATTTAACTGTTGGAATATTGTCTCTTGAAATTTTCTACTTGTCTTCCATAACAAATTTTGCTTCTATTTTTTTCCATCCATCTTTCCGCCTTTTACCTCCTTTTCAGGCCTCCTCTCCCATTTGGTGTTACCTAGGGTTTCATCCTTGGCCTACTGCTTTTCTTGGGTCCTGACTTTACCCGCTATATATTATTTCCTTAGAAATAATATATATTATATTCCATATTCCGTGACCTCCTGTTGCTTGCACACCAGGTACTTACACTGTCTTGTAGTAGCTTCCTTTTTCCATTATAGTACCTAGCACGAGGACAATTTGCAATGACATCTTTATGTGACTTTTTGGATTAATGTCTGTCTCCCCCTCTAGATGGTTAACTATGAGAACAGGAGCCATGAATATTTAGTACGTCACTAGATACAGAGAGTCAAGTGCAGGACTTGGCCCTTAAAGAATGCACCTGTCTTGCTCTATTATTTACCTTTATCCACCCAGGCAACTGAACCAAAATCCTGGGAGTCGTCTTAGGAATCTTCTGTATCCAATCAGTCACGTCATCCTACTTGTTTAAATTTTTTTTTTTTAACGTTTTATTTATTTTTGAGACAGGGAGAGACAGAGCATGAACAGGGGAGGGTCAGAGAGAGGGAGACACAGAATCTGAAACAGGCTCCAGGCTCCGTGCTGTCAGCACAGAGCCCAACGCGCGGACCGCGAGATCATGACCTGAGCCGAAGTCGGCCACTTAACCGACTGAGCCACCCAGGCGCCCCCATCCTACTTGTTTAAGTGTAAATCTCTGAGGCAGCACTTCTTCCTCTCCATCCCTGTTACCGCTGCCCACAAGCAGGCCCTAGCATTTCTTTCAAAAAAAAATTTTTTTTTTACATTTTTATTCATTTTTGAGAGAGAGAGAGAGAGAGAGAGAGAGAGAGAGGAGTGGGGGAGGAGCAGAGAGAGAGGGAGACACAGAATCCGAAGCAGGCTCCAGGCTCTGAGCTGTCAGCACAGAGCCCAAGGTGGGGCTCGAACCCACAAACCGTGAGATCGTGACCTGAGCCTGAGCCACCCAGGTGCCCCAGGCCCCACCATTTCTTACCTCCAACTCCAGCTTCTCCTTTGGAACATCTTTGAGTGGCTTCTCATTGCCTACAAGAAAAAACTCCAAGTCCCATAGAAGAGGACAAAAATCTTCTGTGGTCTGGCAAAGACTGGTCTTCACAGTTCCTACCTGGTTACACAGGTTCTCCTACCTCGCCTTACCTTGCATTTCTTACCCTGATCGTTCCGAATGTCCACAGGCTCACCCATACACAAGCACACCTTTATTCCTACGAGTCCACTGACCAGCGATGCTCTTCGCCCCGCACATTAGTCCCGTTGTCGTCATCACCAGCATCCTCTTCCTGCACGTGTCTGTCGCCCTCCCCATCTCCAACCAACTAGACTGCCTTGAGAGCTGACCCAACTCTTACTCATCCTACCTAGCACCCTGCCTGACACATAATAGTTGCTTAATAAATCTCTGCCACCCGACTGAATGTGCTTGGAGCATAAATGGACGGGGAGCTGGCAGCATGACGTTTTGTTTTGGAGGCTGTTTTTCTGAGGTTCTGAATTATTGACCAAAGACTTCTTCCTCGTCCAAAGGAAAACAAAGACTTGCCTGGTATCAGATATTTCCTGCTGCCAGTTCTGGTATATATTAGCCTCTTGTTGAAAGGCCAAGTTAGGCAATAAACCATAACAAGTCCACTGAGTCATAATGTCATCTTGAAGTTTTTTTTTCCTGGTCACCCCTGCTATCTTCATTATTAAAACAAATCATGTTCTCTATTAGCTTTTCCTTCAAAATCTAGCAACCAGCAAGCTAATGTAAAAAAAAATTTACTTTTTAAATTTGATCTTATAAATAATGCTGCATTAAACAAGGCTTGCATGCACCATGATGCAAAGGTGCTTTTATTTCTATCAAATTCCCCCAAGTGGGATTGCTGGATTAGGAAAAACTCCCTCACTTTATTTTTATTTATTTTTTAATGTTTATTTATTTTTGAGACAGAGAGGTGGAGTGTGAGCGGGGTATGGGCATCGAGAGGAGGAGACACAGAAATTCAAAGTGGGCTCCAGGCTCTGAGCTGTCAGCAGAGTCGGATGTGGGGCTCGAACTCAAGAGCCGTGAGATCATGACCTGAGCCTAAGTCGGACGCTTAACCGACTGAGCCACCCAGCTGCCCCCCAAAACCCCCTCACTTTAAAAAACAAATTAAGCTCCAATATGTAAGCAATAAAGTGGAAGCAATGATTCAGGAGGAATAGTGACCTGAAATAGCTCTGGGTTTTTTCCAGTTACTCCAGTTATTTCACTCTGGCAAGCGACGTCTCTGTGTACTCGGGTGTGTTTGCATTTGTCACTTTAAGTGCCATAGTATTGACTCAGAGAATGGGGCTGCTTTGAGGTGCTCCCACCACTGACAGAAGTAAATGATTAATTCATCCAGAAACAAAAGTATATCATAAAGTGTATCCTTCCTGCCTTAGCTTCAAGATTTCCAATGGATGTTGCATTTTTGGGGCGATCGTGGGAGAAGAGAACATATTCAAGTCTTGGAGGGGAGCTGATAAAAAAAAAAAAAAAAAAGCTGCAACCGTGTTTCCTATTAGAATCAGTTCCAGGCTGTACTGAGAGAGGTAATTGACTTTAGACCCTTTTCTCCAAGAGGGGCCATAAAACCCCAGCTAAGCCAGGGAAGAGATAGGTTCTACCTAGACCAGCCCATCCTAAGGCCCCAGGGGTGCAAAAGGAGATCCACGTTTTGTAGGATTAATAGCCTTCAGGTATTGAATGTGTGTTTCCTTGTGCTAAGTGCTTTACTGAAATCCTTTTAACAATGCAAGCCTCTCTCTGGTTTTCCTGCTCTCAATGGAGACGGAGAAATGGGATTATGTTTAAATTTCAAATAAATATTTACATATCTGGTACAACAACTGTCACACCTTACCTACCCCAACACACACACACACACACACACACACACACACACTCACCTACCTCTTAGACTTTTATCAGGAAGAAACCTGGGAATGAGGAAGAAACTATTAGAGTACAGTCCATTGTTTTAGGTGATGCAGGCAGAGTGAATTTCCAGTTAATGTGGAAAGACTTAATAAAGACCATACCAGGAGAGAGATCTAGTCTATTGTTACTAATTCACAAGGAGCAAGGTTAAAACTATATTAATAAGAGAACACACTCTTTATATAAACAGGGTAGCCTTTAGAAGAAACAACTCTCACAGATGAGGTTTCTTGGGTCTTTAAGGAAAGTCAGAAAGCAAATTGGGGGCAGGCCCACTGGAGGTGAAGTACCCTCGGGGCATGTCCCCTCCACAAGAGAGTGCATCCTACGGAAGGAGTGTATGGAGGGTGGTGGGTCAGAGGAAGCCTCGACTGGTATCCAGCTGAAACTCGAGGTTGTAGAATATTCCAGACTCAGGAAGTGGCTGGCAGAGGAGGCAGTGATAGAAAGGGGAGGGGGAGGTAGACAGGGAGGAGTGGGGGCTGAATAAGGGGAAACCGAGGAAGAGTGAGGAAGGGCACGAGCCTACTGGAGATACTTTCTCTCTAAAAGCCCAAATAGACACTTGTTCTCCTTCTGCGATATAACAGTGTTCACTATTTTTTTTTTAACGTTTATTTTTATTTTTGAGACAGAGACAGAGCATGAACGGGGGAGGGGCAGAGAGAGAGGGAGACACAGAATCGGAAGCAGGCTCCAGGCTCTGAGCCATCAGTCCAGAGCCCGACGCGGGGCTCGAACCCACGGACCGGACCGTGAGATTGTGACCTGAGCTGAAGTCGGAGGCTTAACCAACTGAGCCACCCAGGCGCCCCCACTATTTTTTTTTTAAAGGCATAATTTCTGTTTCTGCCCCCAACTTCCTACTGCTTTGGGTCACACGTGAAATGCTTTAGGAAAAGAATAACCTAAATCTTCCAGGGGAATTCAGGAAAGGTGGGGAAGTTAGCATAAGGAGAAGTAGCCATGCTTACAGCTGATGGCACTTGTCCTGCCCCTTGGTGGACCGTCGGGTGGGGAAGAGACACCACCAGCTGAGGGTCCTCCAGCCCTAGAGAGAGAGTGAGGGGATTCTCTGGCGCCACTTAACAGGGCCCTCCCCACCTCCAAGGGTGCAGGCTGAGGCCAGAAATGTTAAGCATTCCCACGGTACAGGCACCTAGACTCTACTAGAAGCTTAAGACTTTACTGAGCACCTAATATGCAGAAACACTGTCTGGGGTTTGAGCCTCCACAAAACTCACTCATGCTGTTTCCTGCATATAGTATGAATTATTGCATTCAATCCATAGTATGAGTAATTGCACATTTCAGCCACATCTGCTGCTTTTCTCCACTTTTTATTCTCCATTTGGAGCGTCTTGCAGTTCTTCACACACACCATAATCTTTCAGACATCTATGCACGTATGTGGTCTCCTCTGCTTGAAATGTCTCTTTTCCTCTCTGCTGGAAAATGTATTTGTCCGGGTTTTTGTCCATTGCAGCACCTAGTGTGTGTCCAGGAAATGCTTACAGAATGAAGGGATGAATGAAATACTCCATCCCAACACGGAGTTAACCACTCCTGTCTCTGCGCCATCTTACAACCTTCTGTGTTGTTGCACTTATCACGCTATGCTGTCTCTTTACCTGTCTCTCCGCCCCGGACAGATTGTCTTTTTCCTTTTACCGCCATCTCAAATTTACGACTCCACTGGCACCATCACAGCTGGAGGTGCTCAATGTGACACGGCACAAGATTTCCTGCCTTGAAGTTTCTGTCCAAACAGAAAAGCCCACCTGCTTGCTTGTTCCTTCTCTTTTTCTGGGGGAAAAATCCAATAGGGGCCATTTACCCAAATAAACCTCTTAATGCGTTTATTTACTTATTTTTTGGGCATTTGAGTTTCCCTCTGAAGAAACGAAATGAAATAAACACACACATAAGTAAATAAAAGTGTTGGGCGTCTCATCCCTTCCTCCCCCGCACTGCTGAGGGCATTCGTCTTGCCCTTGCAATCCTGAAATAAATATTGGAGGAAATAGCATCCAGCGTTCACGTTGCGCGATGACACGGAGTGCGCCCCGCAAAACTGTCGGGGGGGGGGGCACCCTGCGTCTGGACAGTCTCTGCGGGCGTGATGGGCTTGTTCTGTGGGTGATCGGGGTGCTGTGCTGTGTCCCGCCCAGGGCCCCGGGGGTAGGATGCCTTCGATCGGGGCACCCTCTGGCTGGGGCTGCTGTCGTGGGGGAGGAGCCTCTGGGCGGGACCTGCCAGAGGTCAAACCCACAGCAGGGGAAGGCCTGGCCACCGCGTGGGACCTCAGGTCAGCGATGAGGCCAGCGGGCTCGGTGGGCGTCCAAGACCAACACCCGGGCGCCCGCCACCTGGGACTCCGCTCCCCGTTCAGGGTGCAGTAGATGCAGCCAACCCCCCGATCCTGACGCGAGGTCTCCGCGAGGCCGACGGGCTCCGCCAGCCGGGGCGGCGCCATCACCACGCCTACGTAGAGGCCGCGCGGCGTGACGATGACCCGGAGGGCGCCTGCGCGCAGCTCCCCGTGGCAGACGTCGAAGCGCCGGCTGCTCCGCGCAGGCCCACTGGGGCTTCGCCGCCGCGCCGCCAGCTGGCGGGGGGAGGCGCAGCGCGCGCTGGCTGAAGCCAGGGAGGGTGTTGGGGTCAAGTATCTGGCAGGTCTCGGCTATCGCCCACTCGCGCTCTCAGCCAGGCGTGGGCGGCTGCTTGAGTTCCTGGCGGGCGGACGCCCACGCCTTGTCGATGCCCTCGATCCACCGTCGGGGAGGGGCCTCGCCTTGCGTCGCAGTCACCGTGCTTGCTTGTGGGGAGGACTTGGGGAGACACGGCACGTGCAACGCCTTGCTGACTGTCCTGCAGCACGAGACGACCGGATTGGATTTCTTGGTAGCGATGCAGGTGTGGGCTTCCTCCAGGTCGTTCAGGCTAATAGGTGCAGCTCATCGGCACCCGCCATGGTGTGCTCCCCGGGCTCCTTGATGATGCTCTCTGCGCGGGGTGGGAGCCGGGTTCGACTGGCCCAGCTGCTTCAGCCCCTCCGCTGACCCCTGATGACGGGGCTCGCACTGAACGTCACCGCCAGCAAGCTCGAAGCCGCGAAGGTGGAGATGGTGCCTGTTTTCACCAGGAACTCACGCCCACCCGGCCCGCGAAGTTCCCACGACGCGCATTCCTGATAGACTCCTTGTGAGCCCAGGCAGACTTCTGATGACGTGCGCTATTTATGTGTGCCTTTGTAGGATCAGTAGAACAATGCCTGAAATGTAGTAGGTGCTCAATAAATTTGAACTGACTTGAACCTCTGTTCACATATCCACCGCATACCCACCGCACTTTGGAACCAGTGCAGTCTGCGTACAGTTCTCGAGGGCAGGCGTCTTTACCGTGTGGTTTTCTGGCTTCACGTGATGTGATTGTCCTGTGTGGAAGTCCAGATACTGTCATCGATCCAGGACCAAGGAGTGTATATTCAGCTGGTTATTTTTTTTTGTTCAGATCGTTGTCTTGAGCTCTAAATTTTTTAATTAGTTCAATATCCAAAGAGCCTTTGGGGATACAGACTGTAAAGGCCCATATTTCATATGAATTTCAGCAGCGTTTGGAAGGCCTGAAGTGGGCCTGTGCACTGTGGGATGTCCAGACAAGGTAAGTTGTTTTCCCCCACAGTCTTTGGATTCTGGAGTATGGGCACAGCTTCCTTGAAAGGGAAAAGACCACACGAGGGAGCACCCTAGAGGGAGGCAGGATAGCAGTCATTAGAATAGATTTTGGAATCACTGGCTAATCTTTTTTTTTTTTTTTTTTTTTTACCCTCTCTGATCTTAAGTTTTATTGATCTGTGTCAAAGGTCGCAGATTCTTTTGCCATCTCCAGTCTGCTAAGTCGTTCCAGTGAGTTTTTGTTTGTTGTTGTCCTGATACCTTGTTAGAGAAAACAGGTGGAAAGCCCAGGATGTTTCCCAGTTGTCTTTACCTTGGCAAGGCTCAATTTCTTTTTTTTTTAATTTTTTTTTTTTTTTTACTAAGGTGTAATTGACATATAACATTATATTAGTTTCCGCTGTGCAACATAATGATTCGGTAATTTGCTGACGTTGCAAAATGGTTACCACAGTACCTCTAGTTATTCTCTGCCACCATACAAAGCTTCAAAACATGTTTTTCTTATGGTGAGTGCTTTTAAGACTTATTTTCTTAGCAACTTTCAAATACATAATACAGTATTGTTAACTATAGTCACTATGCTGTACGTGACATCCCTGTGACTGACTTATTTTATAACTGGAAATTTGTACCTTTTGACCCCTTTCACCCCCCCCACCCCCACCCTGACAGTCACCAATCTGTTCTCTGTATGTGTGTGCTTGTTTTTTTGTTTGTTTTTTAGATTCCACATGTAAGTGAGATCATACGGCGTTTGTCTTTCTTTGCCTTGTTTCACTTGGCATAATGCCCTTAAGATCCATCCATGTTGTTGTAAATGGCAAGATTCCATTCTTTTTTTTTTTTAATTTTTTTAAATGTTTATTTATTGTTAGAGAGGGAGACCGAGCCTGAGCTGGGGAGGGGCAGAGAGTGGGAAACACAGAATCAGAAGTAGGCTCTAGGCTCTGAGCTGTCAGCCTGACAGCTGTGTCAGAGCCTGTGTCAGAGCCCGACACAGGGCTCGAACTCATGAATCCCGAGATCATGACCTGAGCTGAAGTCGGACGCTTAACTGACTGAGCCACCCAGGTGCCCCAAGATTCCATTCTTTTTTATGGCTGAATAATATTCCATTGCGTATATGTGTATGTATATACAACAATTCCTTGATCCATTCGTTCATCAATCGACACTTAGGTTACTGCCACATCTTGACTGTGGTCAGTAATGCTGCAGTGAACATTGAAGAATCTATCCATCTTTTGGAATTAGTGTTTTTGTTTTCTTCAGATGAATACCCAGAAGTAGAATGATACAGTATTTGTATTTTTAATTTTTGATTTTTTGAGGAACCCCATCCTATTTTCCATAGTGGTTGTACTAATTTACATTCCACCAACGGCCCACAGCTTTTCCCTTTTATCCGTACCCGGCCCAGCACATGTTATTTCTTGTCTTTGATAACAGCCAATCTGACAGGTGTGAGGTGATACCTTGTGGTGGTTTCAATTTACATTTCCCTGATGATTAGTGACACTGAGAATTTTAAATGGTTTGTCTTCTTGCTGTAAATTTGTATGATTTCTTTGTAAAGTTTGGGTATTTACTGCTTATCAGATACGTGATTTATAAATGCTTTCTCCCATTCAGCCGGTTGCCTTTTCATTTTGTTGATGCTTTCATTTGCTGTGCAGAAACTTTTTCGCTTGATGTCATCCTGTTTGTTTATTTTTGCTTTTGTTGCCTTTGCTTGTGAAGTCGAGTCAGGTTTAGAAAATCGTTGCCAAGATCCAAGTCTAGGAGATTACTGCCTGTGTTTTCCTTCTAGGATTTTTATGGTGTCAGGGGCATGACTCAACTTTTCTTTTCTTTTCTTTTCTTTTCTTTTCTTTTCTTTTCTTTTCTTTCTTTTCTTTCTTTTCTTTCCTGGGGAGGAGGTATAGTTGACCCACAATGTTAAATTCGTTTCAGATGTACAACTCAGTGATTTGACAAGTTGATGCGTTATGCTATGTTCACTAGTAATAGCTACCATCTATCCCATTACACAGCTGTTAAAATATCATTGATTATATTCTTTGTGCTCTGCTTTTTATTCCCATAGGACTCAACTTTAGAAAAAAATTTTTTAGTATTTATTTATTTTTGAGAGAGAGAGAGAGAGAGGGAGAGAATCCCAGGCCAGGTCTAAAGTGCATGAAGGAACCTAACATCTCTATGGCTTTGAAGGCGTAGCGATTGAGTAGCAGGTAGCAGGTCCTATCTTTGGGCTTTTGGGAATCTCTTTAGTTTTTGTTTGCAGAGGGAGGCGGAGGAGAAAATGAGTGTGGGGGGCGCAAGGGATTGCAGAAACAGACCTGTCAAACTGCGACGAATGTTACTCTAGCTGCTGTCACTTCACCGGGGACAGTACACTGTCCCTGATGCGTGTCCGGAGAGTTTTCTTTATTTAGAAATTGGAAACACACTTCCAGATCTCTTACTCCATTGCCATTCTGCAAGCGTCTTCGAAAAGGCCGAGGCCTGCCCTTGGTTTCTGGCTCTCTGCAGGGCAATATCAGGAAATGGGAGGAGCCGGACGTTGCCACGTGATCTCAAATAGTGGTTAACGGTCACAACCCAGTGTTGTGCCACAGCACTTCGATTGAGGCTCAGTTTTCCAGTTCTGGTACAAGGAATGCAAAGTCTCTCATATGACGTGTTTTGAACACCAGGGTTGTGTTGGTGGGTGGAGGTTGAGTGGGTGGGAGTGAGGGGGAAGGGGTCGTGGTAAGAGGAGGACCCACAAGTTGGTAGATAGTAACCAGCTGGCGTTACAGACTTCTCAGAAAGAAGTTTGTAAAGGTTAAGAAAGAAGTTTGTAACAGGAGAACAAGAAAGGAAAGAAGGAAGGAAGGAAAACAAGATGGCAGGGAAGGAGGAACGAATTGCATTGTTGCTGGCACACACTTGACCGTGGGCAGTAGTCCTTGTTAAAGAATGCAGAGCTGATATTGGCATCTTAGAAACTTAACTTTCATTGTCATATGGAGTCTCTAGAAAGTTCTTTTCCCATGATTGTGAGTCCTGGCCAAATGAAGAGTATTGTCTAAACAGCTGCTTCCATATTTGTTGCCTGGCAGCATGGCGGCTGTTTCTAAGCGCCCCTTTCCCCTCCCCCCCCCCAATTACTGAAACCCAGAAGTCATCAAGTTTCCGCAACCTGAGTTCGCCACTAAGTATGTGTCCCACAAAGTGGGAGGAAAACTTCGAAACATCTTTGACACAGCCCCTGAACAGAGTGTTGGACGATAGCTGGTAACCCCAAATGTGCACAGCTTTTTCAGCGTTAAGTGGGGAACAGAGGAAACAAGCTGGATGCCCTATAGCTGTAATGGTTGATTGGCTGGCAGCAAAGGATACACAGACTCCAGCAGGTTATTACGAAATGTTAGCATAAGCTGGCTGTTCGCTGGGAAAGCAGGGGCAGTGTAGGCGGTAGGTTTGAAGGAGAGGGGTGTAGGGATGGTTAGGGATTCAAGGACCACCCAGCTAGTGAAGAATGGGGGGGGGGTGCAGTTTCTACTACTGGAGATTTGTTCGCCATTCAGTACTTCCCTCTTCATTGAAATTTAAGTCTGTGAACACAATAATTTGGTGGTCACTTAGTGTGAAGAAAGGGCTGATTATCCAAATGTGCCTCTTCTGGAGGTAGATGCTCAAATGGGGGAGATCAAGGTGTAACCTAAGAAGGGTTATAGGGGACATTTGGAGGCCCCCTTTGGACCCATAAATCTAGAGTTCGTTTCCTTTTAACCATCTTCATGGGTTTTTAATACAACTGGATAATTCGAATTCAGAAATGTTAAAATGTAGTTAGGTCTGAGTTTGTGTGGAAACCGCTTTTGGAAAACATGCCATTCTCAGCCTGTTAGTAATTGGAAGTAGTTACTAAACAGCTTCTGTCATAGGTGAGGGTTGTATATCGCCATAGAAGTCGCCTAATAAATGGCTCACGGTAAACCTAGATTGGGTTGCTCATCTAGCAATGAGGAATAATTTAAGTCCACAACGTGAGAGTAGTAGACGTAAAAGGAAAATGAAATTTTCAAATAACAACTCCAGATGTCATTGAAAACGAATGGGGTTGCAGGAGGTGAATAAAAATGCAGTCTGTTTGGTGTTTCCTCGCTAGCTCACTAAGCATTTGTTTCCTAAGCTTGCTCTCTAGAATGCTAATGCCCAGAACCTAATGCAGTGAGCTCTCAGGCCTCAGGGGCAGGGGGAGGCTTACCTTCTGGCAGGAAGTCTAGCAGTCTCAGCACTTGCCATCACTTCTTTTCAGAGAACCCAGAGTTGTCTGCATTGTTGACGTTTTGCTCTGTTTTCTTGGTGAAGTTTATGCAGTTCTCTCTGAGGCCACAAAACCAATGGAAGGGTGGATTCAGGTACAGAGCCATTGTGTCCAGGGAAGATCAAATTTTGCTACATGAGATGCTTTTCATTGGCCCAGAAATATTAATTAGGCAGGAGTGACACCACCTGGTCTTCCTAGGAATCTTCACTCAGTCACTTCATTGGAAAAAGGGACATATTTTTACTGCATCCGCTGAAACTGTGTTAGGCACAGTAAATGCTGCATGAGAAATGGAAGGGCCCTGATCTTGAGGGGTGTATTATCTGAGGAATGTAAAAAACATATATATGCCTTCTCTACCCTGCCTCCTGGTTTCCTCCAGAAATTCTGGTTGAGGAGGTTAGGAGGGGGAGTGAGGTCTTTGTATCTGTACCAGTTTTTCTGAGAATTCCTATGATTGCTTGGGTGTGGGGAGTGAGTCAGGGCAAGACTGCCTGATAACATACCCAGAGAAATAGTCACTAAATCAGAGAACCGAAGAACCAAAAGAATTCAGAGTAAGATCAAGTTAGATCAAGGTTAGCTGGGGTAATCAGGTGAGGCTTCCAGGAGGAGGAGATAACTGTAGGTCTGTGTAAAAAAGCAAAGGGGTTGCAAAATAACAATAGTAAAGTAATCAAAACAAGGAGCCACTCCAGGATAAGGGGAAGGCATTTTATCCCCTATATATGCGATTTCACGATAATCTAATTCTACAATTTAATTTCAGTTTCTATTCTGGACCCTTAGGGAACAAATTAAATGTTCTGGAACCTGTGCTTTCAATACCTAGTGTAATCCTATTACATTAAAAAAAAAAAAAAACCCCGGTTTTTACCAAGTGTATCAGTCAGAGTATGGGCAGAAAAACAAACCAGTTCTGTTTCAAAAGAATTTTCAAATAGGGGGAATTTAATACACGTGTTGGTTTTATGGATGTTTGAAGGGTTGGAAGAGCTAAAGAGAAGAAGGGGATTTGAGAAGTGAATAGAATAATACTCAGAGAAGTAGGTATCTGTAGGAAGCAGCTAGTAATTCTGGGGACTAGGGAAATAAAAGGGAACAGAGATTGTTATAAAAGCCCAAGAGCGAGTTTCTAGGGGTTCCATGTCGCCAGTACGAGGACTGCAGAGAATGGTCTCCCTGGCCAGTACGTGGACCACTAAAGAAGGGCAGTTACAGCAGGAGCTTAGATCACGGACAGGCTGCAGCTGTTTCCAGAAACACCAGAAGCAAAAGAATATGAGAAGGAAATAATGTCTCTTTCTCTTGCTAGAATTTAACAGAAAACCAGCTCCTGGGGGAGTCTGGGGGATGGAGTTTGTAGTAAGCAAGACCCAGCCATACAGAATTGATGGAAGAAGGTAGGTGTGGAGCTGGGGGACAGCAATTAGGCAACGGACACATCAGGTTAAATGAATCAAGATGTACTTCCTTCAGGAAGACCATAAACACACCTCAGTCAGAGGTTCATGCATGACTGCCAGCAGGGTTTAGTACTAAAATGTGCCCAAGTCTTGTGACAACAACTGGGCAGTGCCATCCAAGTAGAGAATGACGCTTGTGAAGTTTGGTGAATGCCATGTGAACTTGCACCTCTTCCCTCGTCTTTTGTGTTAACCTGATTCACTCACCCGTCCATCTACCCATCCACCCACTGATCCACCTGGTTAGTGCCTGTTATATGTTAGACACTGTGGTAGGCACTAGGGATCCAAAGATAATACCATACAGCCCTCCTTAGCTAGCTTCCAAAGCACACAAGCAGTGAATGAATTTGATAGTCACAAAAAATACTACAAATAATAACTGTATCATTTATTCTTTATGATTTTATTTTTTTTTAATTTTTAAAATGTTTATATTTGGGTGATAGGGACAGAGTAAGAATGGGGGAGGGGCAGAGAGAGAGAGAGAGGGAGACAGAATCTGAAGCAGGCTCCAGGCTCTGAGCTGTCAGTGCAGAGCCCAACGTGGGGCTTGAACTCGCAAACTGGGAGACCATGACCTGAGCCGAAGTTGGACACTTAACTGACTGAGCCACCCAGGTGCCCCCTTTCTGCTTTTCAAAGTACTTTTTCATCTCCTGAAATTCTCGTGGGATATTTTTAAAAGGTAATTTCATGTTGAACATACTTTGATTTATTTCACACCAACAACCTTTCCATGAACATTGTATATCATTTTCTTATAAGGACAGTGATGTTTTTACTGTTTAACCTCCTTTTCGATGAATTGCTTTTCTCCTCTGACCAGTGACTGTCCTGAATCTCTCCCATATTTGTAGGACTCAACAGCACTACTATTCCAAAGACTGTGTATCCTGTGGCAATTTCTGTCTTCCCCTGTTTTTCTTCCAATTTGTATTGCCTCTTTGACTCTTCGGTTTGCCCATTTTCCTCCATCATCTTCACCAGCTGGCTCTTGTAGATCAACCTGAGAGACATTTTGAGAGAATAGATACGCTGTGACTTCCTCTCTCCTGCCCTACTGTTGGGATGTCTTGTCTCTCCTGTTCCAGAACTTTATATTGAATCAAGTCTACTTTTTGCTTTCTACCAGTTTCGTTTTACTTTATTGTCTTTAAAAACCTTAACTATGTGTTTGTATTTGATTGATAATGACCAGTGTTTCTCCAAGTGTTTTAAATAGACCACCTGCTTCTCAATCACCCAGGGAGCTTATTAAATATGCAGATTCTTTGGCTAACCCCAGTTCTACTGATTTATGATCTCTGGTGTGTGGCCCAGAAATACACATGTTTAACAGATTCCCTGGATGACTGATCACATTAAAGAGAGATGCACTGATAGAGACCTTTGCCTTCAGCTCTGACATTTTTATTCTCATCTCCTTTGGTGCTTTTAAAAGTATTGTCTTTAAGGGAATACTGTATTATCAGACTTTGCAGATGGGCAGTAATGATTTGAAGTTTGCCTCTTGTTTCTGAAATCACTTTGCTTTGAACCAGTTATAATCTTTCTTCTCTTAGTAGCACACAGCCAGGATGCTTTCTAGATTTGCAACCTTGCGCCAAAGTACTCCTGTGGAGTAGAGCAGATATTGATGTCAGGCTATGGATGGTGAAAATTGGGCTCAGAAAGAGTAAGGGACTAGTTGAAGGTCACACGACTAGTTAATTCTAGAGTTGAGATCGGAAGCCAGTTCAGATCTCTCTGTCTCTCTCTCTCTCTCTCTTTTTTGATTGGTATTAGTGTTACAGGACGTACACACACACACTCTTGATTCCACCCTTTGCAATGTACCGTGACACATACTGAATATTGGCACCTGCCTTTTGCAAAAGTAAAGTGACATCTTTTCTCCAAGAGCAAAAATATGTTGGAAAATGCCTCTCTCATCACCAAGGCCGCTGTGAATTAACAGTTTATTCCCTGAGTGGTGCTCATTGCAAATGGTGAGGGATGACGCACACTGATGTGACTGAAGCAAACAGTCATGATAATTTCAAGGTCCACTGAAACAGCAGAAAACAAGTCAATTGCCACCGTCCAATAGAAATGAAGCAACCCGAGGTTTTGCTCCCAGAACCTGAAACCTCATCAACTCAAAACAGCTTATAAGCATTTACATGTTTATTCTCCCATCTCTAGATAATTCGCACTAAAAGAAGGGACGGATATTGTCAATCTTCCAAAATGGCTGATAATTCCAAAGTCATTTAGATTTGGCTTTGCAACATGTTTTTATGTTTAGTATTTGAATTTGGGCTTAATGTATTCTGAGAAATTGTAACATTTTAAGCAACGATAACACAGCAGTGAGAACGGGGAAATAATTTCTGGGCTTTCTTGTTCTGCTTTTTGACTTAACACTTCTTTCTCTTTCTGATCCATAGTAGGAGTGATGGGTGATCTGTCACTGTACCAACTAAAATTGTTTCTGACTCTCTCTCATGTATATAATTATTGTCTTTATTTCATAGGATCGATGTGGGGTTGCAAGGATGTGGGATTTACAGGATGCCCAGGTAAATTTTAATTTCAGGTAAACAGCAAATAAGTTTTTAGTATAAGTACATTTCAAATGTTTCAGATAAACAACAAATAATTTTTAATACAAGTATGTTTCAAATAGTTCAGATAAACACTGAAGAATTGCATTTTGGACATGTTTATACTAAAAGAATTATTCATTATTTATCTGAAATTCTAATTTAATTGGCATTGTGTACTTTTGTATTGTAAACCAGGTAGCTTTTAAGGAGTTATGTGAGATAATGTGTATACAATATCTAGCACATAGCAAATGTTCAGTGAATATTAAAATTATTTTCATAATTGACCTTCTGTAGACCCTAACAAATAATAATAACTAGCATTTACATATTACTTTACTATTTCCAAAACTACCTCGTATTCAGGACTATTCTGATCCTCTTAAGGGATCTGTGATATATCCATACACCAGATGAAGAAATTAAGCCTCATAAAGATAAGTTTTACTGACGGTAATCCACAGTATGCTATTCAGTCTTTTACTTCATAGACGTGTAGTTTTCTGTTTTCGTTTTTGTTTTTTTGCAGCTGTGTAATGAGCTTTTTAAGTCAGAGACAATAACTGTTGTGTACTCCATTGCCCAACCAAAAATACTACTCAGTACATGTGTCCTCGACCAGTGCAACTTCCAGATTACTGCTGGATTCTTCCAATGATGAAAATAGCAATAATATTAATAATAGTAATACATCTTATGGTGTACCAGCCGTATTCTAGGTGGCTTACATTTACCGGTATAATCTTCATAGCACTTGGTGAAATAGGGTAACATGATGACCTTATTTTACGGATGAGGAATCTGAGGCACAAAGAAGTTAGGTATTTTCTTGCCCGGTTGTTTAGCCAGTAAGCGGTGGGGCTGGGAGAGTTTCAGGTGACCTGGCTTAGAGCCTGCACTCTTGTCCTTTGCACTATTCAGACTCCAGCAGTAGAATCAGTGATGACTCAGAGAACATGCACATCTGTAAGCATCTTGATGCTCGTTGCCAAAATGCTTCCTGGAAAGATTGTGCCTGTATCCTCTTCTAGCAGGGATTCATGACTGTCTCAATACAGCTTTTTCAGCATTGGGTATAAAAAATTTTTTTTTTGTTTTTGTGTCTGATAGGTGCAAAATAGTATCTAGTAGTTTTAATTTTTAAAAATTTTTATTGTTTTTTAAAAGCTTATTTTTGAGAGAAAGAGGGAACGAATGTGGGTGGGGCAGAGAGAGAGGGAGACAGAGGATCCCAAGTGGGCTTTACGCTGACAACAGAGAGCCCTATGCCGGGCTTGAACTCATGAACCGCGAGATCATGACTTGAGCCAGAGTCGGACGCTTAACCAACTGAGCCACCCAGGTGCCCCCTGTACTTATTTGGCTACAAAAGGTTGAGCTTTCTTTTTCATATGGTTTAAGAAATTATATTTCTTCTCTTATAAGGCGTATACTTACATCTATACCCTTTGGCATATTAGTGCTAAACAAACCAGTTACATGAGCCCTACTGTCATGTGTTGCAAATGACTTAAAAAAATAAAATTTGCTGTCTTTCAGTTTGTGTTTGGACCTTTGGCTTATGAAGTATAACAGTAAAGAGAAGGAAGTAGGTCAGTCTTGTCTTTTGTGATTTCTTCTGTTGCTCTTGTGCTTAGAGAGCAGAGATCCAGGATTTTATTTAATTTATTACTTATTATCATTTTTTAAAATGTTTATTTTTGAGAGAGAGAGAGAGCACAAGCAGGGGAGGGGCAGAGAGAGAGAGAGAGAGAGAGAGAGACAGAGAATCTGAAGCAGGCTCCAGGCTCCAAGCTGTCACAGGTCCAGCATTTTACTGGACATTGTAACCCGTTGCTTTTTTAAAGGTTTGTGTTTAGAATAACTGTCTTCAGCCTCTGAAAATCCTCTGCAGATTCTCCTAACACTTCAGGTGCTTGACACCTAAAAGATGCTCAGTTTTTCTTTCTGAACCTTTCCTTGCTGACCCCTTTCCCTCCTGACTTCCTCTGAGCGGAACCCGTTGCCCCTCTTTGAGGGACGGTCTCTCTGGTTGGATCATATCTGAGAATATTTAAGGAGCAAGGCTAAATTATTTCTTTAGAGCAAGCCCGGTTGCTAATCCAGCTGTTCTGAATGGATGTAATAAGGCTTTCCATTCTGTCTGCTGCTTTAGCTGACTCCAGTGCTGCTGCGTGTGACCTCAGCATCTCTGTGAGACGTAGTCTTTCCCTTTTCCAGAGGAAGGATCAGGAACTAGCGAGTTAAGTGACCCAAGATCTCTGAAACTTATGCAGCCAGGATTACAGCCTGGTTACTCTAACACCTGCTCTTGTGATCTTTTCACTACTCCAGAGTTTGTATGTATATATGTATTTATTTATTTATTTTTTAAATCATGGATCCACCCGGACCCTACTCCCTGGTCCATTATTTATTTATTTAATCTTTTTTTTTTTTTTTTTTTTTTTTTTTTTTGAGAGAGAGACAGAGCCCGAACAGGAGAGGGGCAGAGAGAGGGAGACACAGAATCCGAAGCAGGTTCCAGGCTCTGAGTTGTTGGTGCAGAGCCTGACGAGGGGCTCGAACTCACGGAGTGTGAGATCATGACCTGAGCTGAAGTCGGACGCTTAACCGACTGAGCCACCCAGGCGCCCCCCCCCCTTTTTTTTTTTTTTAAATAAATGACTTCTTGTCAAAACCAGAGAGCTAAATACTCACAATGTCATTTTTTTCTCTCAAGTATTAGTGTTTAGAAGGTTCTGAAACACTTCGGCTCATATCGGAATGGTATCACTTGGGGACAGGAAGCTCTCTGAGCATTTGCTGTATATGCACACATTTTTGAAAAAGCCAATAAACGGTGACGTGTATATTCTGTTCCTGTAGAAGCAAACATTTTGTTAAAGAGGGTCTTGCTGTTGTACTTAGCTGGTATTTCTCATACGATCACACGCTAGGAAGCTAAGTGTCTTCTGATGATCTTTTGTATCAGCCACAAGATGGTACCCTTGCACAGCCCAGAGAGAGCACGGGTCAGATGTGGGAGAATTCGGGGGTTTATCTTAGGTTAAATGTAGCACAAGCACACAGGTCGTGTCTTTATGTGCTAAAATAGACAAAAGTTGTTCTCCTTCATCACAGGTAAAAAGGAGATTTGTATATGTTGTAATTTGGTACGCCCCTTTTCTTTATACCCATGCTCGTGCCCTACAAAAAACCCAGGTTCTGTTCTACAAGAACATTCAGATCCCTTTCGCTTCTGGTGAAGGAGAAATTCGGGGGTCGATCAGGCTTGATTGAAACCCCCCTTCCCTCCAAACCTGGAAGCATTCCTTCTCCTTCGGAGAGTGCTGACAGTAGGGGTCAGTTTTACAGAATGGTAAAGGACTAAGAACAGTGTCTTGTGTCAGGAGAAGACAGGCTTTGCCTTGAAGATCAAGCAGATAGAGCAATCGGAGCATTATTTACAATAATGAAAAGTCAGAGCGATGTACACGCTCAACAGTGGGGAGCAGGCTGCAATAGCTCATCTAAGGGCATGCTGTCGCAGATGATAAACGGCAAATTGTAGAAGAATGGTCCATCTCTTGGGAAAATGCTCAAGGCGTATTCAGGTAAAACGTGGACTTCAAACCCGTGTATTCAGTCATGTATGCGCGTGTGTGTGTATGTGTGTGTCGAGAAGGATATGCACAATAACACTGGTTCTCTCTGAAAGGCGTAGCTAACTTTTTTGGCCTTTGAGCGTTACCTGCATTTTCTGTGATGTGGACTCAGTCATCCCGGAGGGCCAGCGGGAAGGCCCTGCTGCTAACAGAGGTCTCATTTCTGTCCTCATGCTGGGGTGCATGTGATATCTGGATCGACAGCCTCGTCAGAATGGGGGCGGGGGGTAGTTCTCCAAGAAGGAGCTTGGCCTGCACAGGCCTAGCTGTCTTGAGGGCCTCAGACTGGGTCTGCGTGAGATGTCTTCTTAGGGAGTGGTCACTCATTGGCTGGAAGGCCTACTTTTGGTTCTTTTAAAATATGCCGTGAGGTGGAAGTTTCAGGGTAGTCAAAGTCGGCTACCAGCACCTTCTGTGTTTTTCCTTTGGAGGGGTGGGTGGAGTAGAGGGTTTAGCCCATCAAGGCTATTGCTTCAGAGGAGGGGAGCTGTTCCAACTCCTTTTGTAACTGCTCTGGGAGCAGCAGTACTTGGCAGTTCCAGCATCTAATCAGAAAGCAGCATCACTGAGGTGGCTGCGATGGGCAGGCCCTTCTCTGTGCGTCCGTGGAAGATCAGATAGCAGAGGTATGTATGTATCTGGACCGAGGTTTCTTGTGTCACCGGGGGAAGCATCCTGCCGCCCGTTCACTCCTTGCGAGATGTGAAATGTCTGTCACAAAGGTGTATACGCTTTTATATGTGTATTATATAGATGCTAGAAATTCTTCCATAGTTACAGTTTTGAAAGTCACGTCTTTCCTCCAGATAACGAAAGATCATTAATTTCACTCTGAGTGTTAGGAAGTCTTTTACAGACCCCAGAAAGAGAGTTTGTCCAGGGGTCGTGCATAACATTTGTAGAGTTTGAATGGATTCTTCTTGTGAATTGAGACGGGCCTCAGAAACCTATGTGGCTTTAACGGTTCATCATCCTAGAGCAGTGGTTCCCAAAGGCTGGTTTATGGATCGACTCTATCAGAATCACATTGAAGAGCTTTAACCCTCCCCTCGCCCCCCAAGCCACTTCCAAATTCTGCTTCAGTAGGTTTTCAGTGGACCCCAAGAACCCCAGCCTCCCCAGGTGACTCTGAAATACATTTGGGATGTCTCTGACATGTTTTCATGCCAGTTGTAAGTGTGAATATGAAGTGTTTAACTTGTATGCTGAATCAGTGTAGTCATATACAATTTGTATTTCAGAGCTCATACATGCATATGTATTTTGTTCTTACCAGAACAGTGGAATCACTGCACAAAACTAACTCAGCTTTTTAATTTCACTTCTTGATACATGCACCTTCTACCAACATTCTCTCCTGATAAATAAGGAAGGATTTGAAGGAAAAGGAGCTAAGCGTTGCCCTACTTTTCCTTTCCTTCTGTGACATCATTTTCAGCATAAGTGGTTGGCCAATCCTGAGAAGTGACATGATTAAGAAAGAATATGATGAGACCACTTAATCAGACAGCATGTTTGTGTGTTACCATATATGGGAGACAAAAAAAAAAGTAAAATCTATAAAAAACTGTGCCATGTGGCATTGGGGGCTCAGTTGTTTGGTTACGAACCCAATTGAGCCATGCTGGCATGAATAAAGTTGCTTCCTAAAAAAAAAAAAAGAAAAGAAAAGAAAGAATTTGATAGGGTCCTTGATGATTTGTGTTTCTGTCTTTCTACATTCAAAGCAAATTCTGGTTCAGGTGGAAAAAGCGGCCTCTCTAAGGTGTCACTTTACTCGACTGTAGATGTAACTTGCTCACCTTGTACTCACTTTGAGTCTTCCTGAACTTCCGTGCATGTAGATTTACCAGGACTCTATACTCACGGGGCGTCACACATGCTAAGTGCAGACGCAGCAGCCAGAAACAGCGGCAGACACGCATGCTGACCGTGTCTCCTCTGCTCATGCTTCTGCTCCATTGTTCCATCAGATTTCACTTACGTGACAGAAGTTCAAAGCTAAAATTAGTATGGATCAAATACCTAAATGTGAGACCTAAAGCATAAAACTCCTAGAGGAAAACATAGGCAGAGGTGTCTTTGACACTGGCCTTAGAAACATATTTGTAGGTCTGTGTCCTTGGGCAAGGGAAACAAAAACTAAGATAAACTGTTTGGACTACACCAAAGTAAAAAGGTTTTGCATAGTGAAGGAAACTGTCAACAAAACAAAGAGACAAACTACTGAATGGGAGAAGATATTTGCAAATGATATATCCAGTAAGGGATTAATGTTAATATCTAAAATATATAAAGAACTAACATATATATATATGTGTGTGTGTGTGTGTATATATGTATATGTATATATATTTATTTATTTATTTATTTATAGAACTTAACACTAAAGAAACAAAGAACCCAATTAAAAAATGGGCAGAGGAACAAAATAGACATAAAGATGGCCAGCAGATACATGAAAAGATGCTCAATATCACTAATTATTAAGGAAATGGAGATCAAAACCCCCACCTTATACCTGTCAGAATGGCTGATATCAAAAAGACAAGACATAATAAATTTTGTCAAGGATGTGGAGAAAAAGGGACCCTTGTGCACTGTTGGTGGGAATTTTTGTTGTAGCCACTATGGAAAACAGAATGGAGGTTCCTCAAAAAATTTAAAAAAGGACTATACAATCCAGGAATTCTACTACTGGGTATTTACCCAGAAAAAATGAAAACACTAGTCTGAAAAGATATATACACCCCATGTGTATTGCAGCATTACTTCCAATAGCCAAGATAATGGAAAGAACCCCATTGATGGATGCTGAAGCTGTGGTATGTGTGTACACACACACACACACGGGAGTAGCACTCAATCATAGAAAAGGATGAGATCTTGCCATTTGCAACAACATGGATGGACCTAGAGAGTATTATGCTAAGTGAACTTGAACAGAGAAAGACAAACACCATACGATTTCACTTATATGTGCAATCTAAAAAGCAAAACCAACTTAAAAAGGCAGAAACAGACCCATAAATACAAAGAACAAACCGATGGTTGCTTGAGGGAGGAGGTGGGAGGATGGTGAAGTGGGGTGGGACGTACAGCCTTCCAGTTACGGAAGGAATCAATCCGGGGATGAAAGGCACAGCCTAGGGAATGTCGTCAGTGGTACTGTCATAGTGTTGCATGGTGACAGATGGCAGGGACACTTGTGGTGAGCGTAGCCTAAGGTATAGAGTTGTCAAATCACTATGCCGTGCACCTGAAACTGATGTCACGTTATGTGTCAACTGCACTTCAGTAACAAAAAAAGAAACTTAGGAAACACATTTCAAGATGGCAACAGCGGAGCCCTGTGGAGCGTAGGTCCTGGGCAGCCGCATAGGTGGTGTATGTACCCATGAATTCCTTCTAGACTAACTCCTTCTGTCTCAGGACGCTCCAGCCACCCTTCATAGCACAAGCAGAGTAGATTGAATGGAAGTTACCCAGCTATATCTTCAAAATAGCAGGGATCCTACAGGAGGGGAGGGGGGAGGACCCAACACCAGACCTACCGTGGAGGCCGAACTAAATAGGGACTGAAACAGACCAGGTGCAGGGATAGCTAAAAAAATAGACAGGCAGAGTTGAGCATCCAAAGAAGCACAGGTCAGTTCCATCCACATTTATTGTACAAGGTACAAGAGGACTAAGCAGTGGCCTGTACCCTCAAAGCACAGGGTCAGGTCCTCAGGGAGACTTGAGCCAGACAATAGATTTGAACTTCATTTTGGGAATAGGGAACCACCGAAAAGCATTAAGAGAGGTAGCATGCGGTGATTCTGTTTTTGTAAAGATGACTTTGGCCACAGGGCATTAGCAGGAGGTGACTAAGACAAGGCAAGGGGTGTGGCCAGACGGTCTAGCAATAGTCCAGCATCGAGCAGATCCTAATGAGAGGGCAGCAAGGAGGGCCACTCGCTGGGGATGGTGGGGTGTCCTAACGACAAGGCCAGGCAGGGAAGAGCACCAGAAGTGCTCTCACTGGGTTGGGACTTTGTGGGCAGAACTCCAGCCCTTGGGTCAGAGTGCCTGGAGCTGACAGTGTCTGTCCACGGACAGAACCCAGAGGGAGAGAATCAACTGATGCCTGGGGCCGAGGATTGTCGTGGGTGCAGCTGGGAGGTCAGCCTGGGAGAGGGATTCACTCAGCAGTTCCAGGCAGTGCACTGGGGCGACTTACGTGTCTTCTGTCCCAGTCCACCAGGATCTGCCCTGGGCCTGCCTTGAGTGAGTCAGCAGGGGGACGCATTGTGTTTCCTCTCATGAGGAACAGAGGAGATGCCAGTCACGGGAACCGGGCCTCACCGTGGTTTGTGTAGGAATCTTTCTAAGAACCCAACAGTTATATTTTTTCTTATCACGAAAGTCAGAATTGTAGACAATATGGATGAATGAAATGAAAAGTCGGTACAAAGTAGAATTCTGCCTGTCCTGGGTCACTGTTAACATTTGGGAATATGGACCTTCAGTAACTCAACTTTGCAGTTTCCCCCCTTAATTTACAAAAATGTGTGGCTTTTATGCTGAATCTAGTTTGGAGGAGTTCTATCTTTTCCCCTTTGAAGGAGATCACTTATTTGTGATTCCTATATATTCCTATATGTTTATGTCAAGTCCACATTTCTGGAAGCAGGGCCAGGTCTGTTGTTTATTTTTTAATTCCCCACAGCATTCTGATTCCTTCTCCAGAGTCCTGTTGGCTTGAGGACTAATTACCTCGAGAAACGTACGTGGAGTATGGTTGATCGCTATTCCTTAGTTGGAAGGAAGATACAATAATGACTTAAATACAAGATATTTCCATTTTATATTTACTAATATAAAATAATTCAATATATGTTTATTATGTATAGAATACACATGAAATGTATATAATCGGTCTAGAACATGTGACATTGTGCAGCTCCCGTGTTCCCATCCTTCCCCATGAGCCACTGTTTGAGATCCCATCACCATCCGGAGAGAAGGGGCTGTGAGCAGATCACAGTCCCCAAAGATTTTGACAGTCTGGGATGATGGGCCGTGTGAACCAAAACTAGAGACATTTGTCCAGGAGAGATAAGGTCCTATTAACCCAAATCTAGCAAGAACCACAGAGGAAGCGCAGGGCTCTGGCGTGGTGATGTGACCAGAAGGTTTGGAGGTGGAGGGTTGCCCATCATGGCAGAATCTGAGGACATGATGCTGCTGCTTGTCTCAAGACTCATGGAAACGAGGACGCTTTCCACGGGTCCAGGAGTCCATGAAAAGATTAACTTTTGGGTAACCACAGTGTGCTGTTGGTTTGCATTTTAGCTCCTGCTTCCAGTTCTTTCCATTCTTTCCCCATCCATCTTTTCCTGCAACCACATGCTTCCTTTTTGGTTGTTGTTTTCTTTTTGGCCATGAACAAAGCCTTTATTAGATAAACTCTCTGTTGATCTGGTTCGTGGTTCCAGGTTGTCAAAATCGGTTTGGGATTCTGATGTGTTCCGTGAGCATCTAAGCAAACTCTTCCAGTTACTACACCTGGGCCTCCTGCTTCTCAGGTCAGTGGCTTTTTGTTTGTTTGTTTTTCATGGCACCATACTCTCTCAAGACAACTTTCAATTTATGGTAGAACTTCTGGTTAGAAGCCCTCGACACAGGGTAACAGAGATTTGCCCTTTGAGTACTGCTTACGTAAGGAGATCGTATCCAGTTCTTCTAGTAACTGTAGAGTTGGTATTGTTGCTCTCATATGACGGAGGAGAGGCCTTGGAAGGTTCTTTTTCTTTAAGATCAGAGAGCAAACTGGGCACTGTGTATCAGTCATTGCAGAGAACACTTAGGTTTGATAGAGGTCTTTGCTTCCTGAGATTCTTAAAACATCTTTGGGGATACTTCTTTAGAAGATCTAGAAGAGAAGCTGAACGAGCCTTCAGGAATTGTCACTGTGGGAGGGCCTCACGGTCTGCTTGGTCAGGATACTAGAGAATCTTTTTATGATGTACAAAAATTCAAAGATGAAACTAATTTCCGAAGAGATGCATAGCAAGGAAGCAGGTAGGCACCATTTGGGATCTGATTAGAATTCTGAGTCTAGTTCTTTGCATTCAGAACTCGAGAAGTTGGAGAGAATTTTCAGGAAAAAAGAAAACAACATTCTTGTGGGCATTAGTTGTCCTGTTTAATGAAGACTTTGTTAACATAAACAAGATCCTGAGCTTTCTAACTGAAGCTATCTGAAGCGGTCTTTTCACACCAAACAGAATTAATTGCCTTATGCAAGTACAAATCAGCAAGTTTGTAGAGACCACCTCCACTTTAAAACAGAATATAATTTGGTAACTAAAAGCCTGTTATGGTCCATGCTTCCAGCTTCTTTTCTTTTCTTTTTTTTAAAGATGAGGAACCATCCCAAAGGGTTTGGATGGTTGTGTTTTCATTTTCATTTGTTTCCATATATTTTTAAATTTCTTCTCTAATTGCCTGGTTGACCCATTCATTCTTTAGTAGGATGTTCTTTAACCTCCATGCTTTTGGAGGTTTTCCAGGCTTTGTCCTTTGGTGGATTTCAAGTTTCATAGCCTTGTGATCTGAAAGTGTGCATGATATGATCTCGATTCTTTTATACTTATTGAGGGCTGTTTTGTGACCCAGTATGTGATCTGTCTTGGAGGATGTTCCATGTGCACTCGAGAAGAAAGTATATTCTGTTGCTTTGGGATGCAGAGTTCTAAATATATCTGTCAAGTCCATCTGGTCCAATGTATCATTCAGGGCCCTTGTTTCTTTATTGATTCTCTGTATAAAGGGGAGTATTAAAGTTCCCTGCAATTACCACATTCTTATCAATAAGGTTGCTTATGTTTGTGATTAATTATTTTATATATTTGGGGACTTCTGAATTTGGTGCATAGATATTTATAATTGTTAGCTCTTCCTGATGGATAGACCCTGTAGTTATTATATAATGCCCTTCTTCATCTCTTATTATAGCCTTTAATTTAAAGTCTAGTTTGTCTGATATAAATATGGCTACTCCATCTTTATTTTGACTTCCAGTGGCATGATACATAGTTCTCCATCCCCTCACTTTCAATCTGAAGGTGTCCTCAGGCCTAAAATGAGTCTCTTGTAGACAGCAAATAGATGGGTCTTGTTTTTTTTTATCCATTCTGATACCCTATGTCTTTTGGTTGGAGCATTTAGTCCATTTACATTCAGTGTTATTATCGAAAGGTAAGGGTTTAGAGTCATTGTGGTATTTGTAGGTTTCATGCTTGTAGTGATGTCTCTGGTACTTTGTGGTCCTTGCAACATTTCACTCACGGAGTCCCCCTTAGGATCTCTTATAGGGCTGGTTTAGTGGTGATGAATTCCTTCTGTGTTTGTTTGGGAAAACCTTTATCTCTCTAGGAGTTTACCCAAGGGATACAGGAGTGCTGATGCATAGGGACACTTGTACCCCAGTGTTATAGCAGCACTTTCAACAATAGCCAAATTATGGAAAGAGCCTAAATGTCCATCAACTGATGAATGGATAAAGAAATTGTGGTTTATATACACGATGGAATACTACTTGGCAATGAAAAAGAATGAAATCTGGCCATTTGCAGCAATGTGGATGGAACTGGAGGGTATTATGCTGAGTGAAATAGTCAGAGAAGGACAGATACCATATGTTTTCATTCATATATGGATCTTGAGAAAGTTAACAGAAGACCATGAGGGAAGGGAAGGGGGAAAAAAAAGTTACGGAGAGGGAGGGAGGCAAACCATAAGAAACTCTTGGATACTGAGAACAGAATAAGGGTTGATGGGGGTGGGGGAGAGGAGAAAGTGGGTGATGGGCGTTGAGGAGGGCACTTGTTGGGAGGAGCACTGGGTGTTGTATGGAAATCAATTTGACAACAAATTATATTGTAAAAAAAATAAAATCTTAAAAAAATTGTAAAAAAAAAATGAAGATGAGGAACCAGGTTTCAGAAACATGGAGTAGTCTAGGCAAGGTCATCCTTCAGGTTTGGGCCAGGGTGTGCCTTAGCGCCAGGGTCTTGTGGACACCTCACCTAATGCTCTTTCTGTTTTCTGCTTCATGATGTTCAGTGTTGCTTTCCGGTTGGTAAAGCTCACTAGTAAGGGCTTTTCAGAGTGACAGAGTTCTTTTCTTTGGCGATATTGGGAACATCAAAAGAAATCTCTTTTAAAATGGAAGAACAAAAGCACCACCTTAAAGAATTACCACCTAAAGCCTGATAGAAATGATTTTAGGATCATTCACTGTTTGAGAACAGCCATGCCATGTGATGCTTTCACTGACGCAATTAAGCAAGAGTTGACTGTGGTTGACTTGGGCTGCCTAACAGGAAGCATCGTGCAGTAGAGAGTTCATTGGCTTTGGAATTATACTTGGGTGTGGATTTTGGATTTGGCACATTCTCCCTTATAGTGTTGGCCAAGCCATGTACATCTCTCCGAGCTTCACTTTCCTCACTATAAATTGAAGATAATAATACTTCCCTTGGTGTCTTAATATGTCACTTCTTTTTTCCATTCTAGAATTTACTGCTTCAGACACATTCTCTCAATAGTCTCTCTGTTGGGTGTGGAGGGTAGAGGGGTGAACTACAGGCAGAGTACATGCCCTTATAGAGAACATCTTTTAATGGGGAAGAAAGAGTTTAAGCAGTTATGATTGTCAGGAGTGCTTAGGTAAGGAAATTCAGGGTGCTAAGTTCAGACTGAACAGAGAGATCTATTTAGTCTAGGGATAAAGTAATGCCTCCAGGAGGAGGTGGTATTTAAGTGAAATCTGAACAGATTTAGCCAGATGAGATGGGGTGAAGGTGGCAAAGGGGAGTCACAGTTATTCCTAACAAAGACAGCCATCAAGTGTGAGAATACTGAAGGTCTCAAGAGAAAGTCCAGGAAATGTAAAGTGAGGGGGAGGGTGATGGTTGAGAGGTGCATAGGAGATACATCCTCAGGAGCTTAAAAGCCATGGTCATGATTTTGGAAGTTAATTTTTTTTAGTTTAATTTTTTTAAGTTTATTTATTCTGAGAGAGGAAGAGTGAGCGAGCATGAGTGGGGTAGGGGCAGAGAGAGAGGGAGAGAGAATTCCAGTGTCAGTGCAGAGCCCGATGTAGGGCTCAAACTCATGAACTGTGAGATCACAACTTGAGACCAAATCAAGAGTTGGAAGCTCAACCGACTGAGCCACCCAGGTGCCCAGGAAGTTAATGTTAAGGGCAGTGGAGAATCCTTAGAGAGCTTTGAGTTTGAGTGATACGATTTTTGTCATCAAAATTAGAAGGCTGTAAATATTAGCTCTTTGGAAAGGTGTAGATAAAGGCAGCTATTCGAATGGGCCGCTAGGATTGTTCCAGAAAGGGCCTTCATCCTTTCGTTCATGGAATTCAGGGCTGTCTTTCTAGTGGAGAAGCGGCAGGACTTAGCCATTGTGCTCCACCACAAGGGGGAGCTAGTGGTCTTCCGTGGTCATGTAATTTTTCTGTTGGCTCCTTGTCTAATGACAACATGGCAGCACTGGCAGTTGGTTCAACTGTTGGCCATTTTCCAGGCGCGGGGCCGTTATGGCAGTTGGTGGTTGGTAAATTCCGTCCCTGCTCTCTGTGCTCAACCATATGTCCAGACCCTACTGGCAGTCCTACTGCTGGAGTCTCCAGCCAGCTCAGAACAAAGACTCAGTCTGAAAAGGCCTCTCCCTGTCACCATCGCAATCACTTGAGCATTTATGCTCAAAACAGCTCTCTGACAGGAAAACGTTTGTGTTCCTCCGGAATGTGAAGGAAGGTTCATGGTTTTTAAAATTCATGAATTGCGTGGAATGGAACGTTCCTTCTCCGAGTACAGGAAAGAAACAGAGAGGCTGTGTCTTCATGACACCCAAACTGTGGGTCATCTCAGGCAGGAAAAATCTAGTCAAACCAGTTATTTGGCATGGTGTAGACCCCCTTCGCCTCCCCTCCAAAGAAAAGGTTGTAATTTTTTTTTTTTTTTCACTTTTCAACTTGTCGCATTGGATTCACTTGAGAGTACTCTGGCTTAGGTAACCAGTTGAAGAAATTCAAGGTTTCTTTTTTCTGTTTTAAATTATTGGAAGCTGATGGTACGGGCTGAGTATACGATCAAAGTAATCCAACTAAAAGATTCAAATGGTCTGATTTTCTTTGGTTGGCTACATACAGCATAAAGATAGGATAGAGCCTTCGGAAGTTGTGAGGTTTATCTTTAACCGTCCTTATCACCTTTTCCATGTTCTTGCCTGCCCCTTTGGCCTATTTCTTCCTGTCCTCTGGGTGCCCAGTACTTTCAGACCCAAGATGAGACTTCACTTGCCTACCATGGCATTTCCAAGGATGTCTCCTGGCCTGCCAGATTTTTCTTCTACACCTTTGAATGAATCCTTAGAGCTCCTGAATTTGAAACAAATAAATTTGATTGCATTGAAATACTGTAAGATAGGGGCACTTGTACCCCAATGTTTATAGCAGCACTCTCAACAATAGCCAAATTATGGAAAGAGCCTAAGTGTCCTTCAGTTGATGAATGGATAAAGAAATTGTGGTTTATATACACAATGGAATACTATGTGGCAATGAGAAAGAATGAAATATGGCCCTTTGTAGCAACGTGGATGGAACTGGAGAGTGTTATGCTAAGTGAAATAAGCCATACAGAGAAAGACAGATACCATATGTTTTCACTCTTAGGTGGATCCTGAGAAACTTAACAGAAGACCATGGGGGAGAGGAAGGAAAAAAAAAGAGGTTAAAGAGGGAGGGAGCCAAAACATAAGAGACTCTTAAAAACTGAGAACAAACTGAGGGTTGATGGGGGGTGGGAGGGAGGGGAGGGTGGGTGATGGGTACTGAGGAGGGCACCTGTTGGGATGAGCACTGAGTGTTGTATGGAAACCAATATGACAATAAATTTCATATTTATAAAATAAGAAATACTGTAAGATTATAATAGAGTCTAATATGTGAATGTAGGCGCACCCAGCATACTTTCTAGCTCCTTGACCCTTGTGGAGAGGGGGATGGGTGTTGCAATCTACATGAAGATTTTGATGGCCCAAATGAATTCTTGGTGCAGGCATTCTAGATCTTCAAAACAAGAATCACAAAATGATTCCCACCCCACCCCCCCATATTGTGGAAAATAAATACTTTGGCGGCTGGGGCAGTGGGGCGAGTTGGAGCAGGACTTCACAGCGCTGCCTGTGGGTTAGTCATCTACGATTGATTGATGGTATTTTTGGAGTCTCGACCATTGTCCATCCACGTGAGCAAGTCAGGGTGAAAGAGGCAGCACAGGCATTCACTGCACTTGATCTGCTGTGTCTTATCTGCAGGTGGTGGTTTTCATATGCTTGAGCCGTGTGTATTTCACCTGCCTTCCCCGCCCCATATGCAACCCTTGTCATGTCTATGGAAAGCAGAACTACTCTTTGATGGTAGTGTCTGGAAAAGACCTACAGCAGATGCAAAATCTTCCAAAGAAGTGAATTCCTCTCTCATAAAGAAATCCTCTTGGAAGGACATGGATCTTTTTTTGTAAGTCAAGAATACCTCACTTCTTTTCATTCCAAAACTTTATAGTTTTCATATTTTAAAAGCAATACACGATCAGGGCGCCTGGGTGGCTCAGTCGGTTAAGCATCCGACCTTGGTTCCTGTCGTCATCTCGTGGTTCATGAGTTCAAGCCCCGCATCAGGCTCTCTGCTCTCAGCGCAGAGCCCGCTTTGGATCCTTCGTCTCCCTCTCTCTCTCTGCCCCTCCCTGCTTGTGCGTGTGTGTGCGCGCTCTCTCTCCTTCCTTCTCTAAAAAATAAACATTAAAAAAAGACATATTTCAAAGCAATACATGATGACAGTATAAAGATACAGAATATAAAGAAGAAAATAAAAAAGATGAGCATGATCCCATTTTTAGAGAACAATCACTCTTGAACTATTAGTGTTTCAGAACATTTGGAACTTTTCAGTTACTTTTCTCTGCATACACAGACATTTTTCAAACAGAAATGAGTGGGATTGTACTATGATTATTACTTTGTAACCTGATTTTATTCACTTAATTACATATCGTGAGCACCATTTATACCATCATTTTAATTGGAAGTATACCATTCCTTTGCCTGAAAGTACCATCACTGACTGAAGCGATGTAACCAATCTCCCATTGATGGAACTTCACGCTTAAAAATGGCCCAATGTCCTACCCTGAGATTTACCCTTTTTGAGGGAAGGAATATGTAGATGTTAACCAAAAGTACTGTGGTCCTCAGTTTCACCTAGGGGTTCAGAATTCACTAAAGAGAGAGACCCAAGGCACACAGAGGTTTGGAGAGGGATTGGCTATCATGTTTGGTGCTAGTTGTTCAGTAGACTCAAGGGTGTCTTAAGATCCAGTGAGAGTAAGCCAGTGTTTCCACCCTCACAGTGAGCACCATGAGTATTCCATTCAGTTTTCAGCCAACTGTTAACGTGGGAGGGCAGATTTTATGACTTGACCACGCATTTTGTGTCAACTCTGGGTGTTCTCAATATTTAAGACGCAAGTCTCTATAGGAATTCTATCCAGACTGCTATCGAACTGGAGTTACTTAAAGGGGAATTGAAGCAAAGGTTTGATGACTATAGAAACCTCTTTTGTAACATGGTACAAGACCGTCTTCCATGCTTGCTCTGCTTCCTGGGAACTGGCGACACTGTGGGAGCCTCGCGTGAAGAATTGCCACAGGGCATTGTAACCTGAAGTTTATTAACTTCACCAGGCATCCCACTCTTGTGAGATTATTTTAGGTGGCACAAAGGGTCGATCAGTGTTAGTAGCATGTGTGTATGCATTTTTAG